>NC_066583.1:642919000-645433349 GCF_024323335.1 Lathyrus oleraceus
TAAGTAAGTTTTTAAGGATGGTACGTACTCTACCAGGGACATATATTAACCTAAACAATAAATAGGGATAACAAGGAGAAAATATTGAGCATGTGCTAATTGAAAACAATCAAAAACTGTTTTCTGTCTTGTGGTCATGTTAAACTTTACATCCATGTCCTGAGAACTTTTACTAAAAACGGAACACGCCAAAACGTGTTGTGCTTTAAAAAGGGATGTTGTCCTTGCTAGTAAAACTGCTAAGGTCAAAATATGAAATCTTAGCACTAAAACAATCCAAAGCTCTACGGAATCAAGGTATATACCATATATTCTATTATCTCTCAATATATGATCTTGTAACACCTAAGATTGGGCCCTAAAAGCTACAAACATGTATGAGGCAACCTCTACTACTGAGTAGTAACCCAATTCCCCAACTCTAATAGGTAAATAAGCCACCCTCCATTGAAGGACCCCGAATAAAAGACATCCACCAACCACGATGTCTTCAACTGTCATTCATAACTCTTTATCAAACAAAATATTTGGTTTCTCCATATGATTAGTTTGACACGTTCTAAGACCAAAAAATAGTTTGGCGATAACCATTCAAGATTGAAGTAAAAGAATTTCACTATGGGGATGCCCTAGTTGTGGCAGAAGATGCATTAACTTAACAGTCTTGTCTGCTTTCTTCATGGACAACCCCTCGATAAAGCCTTAATCTCGGTTAACAGTCCCTCAAAGAAACCTCATCCCTAACACCTACCTCTTAATTTCTAAAGGAAACAACTCCCCGTAAAGTTTACTACCATCACATGAAGACAGGATGATCTCAATTTTATGAATATTCAATTTGAGACCTAATTCTGGACCGGTCTCCCGAATGATGTAAATGGATTTAGCCACCTTCTTTGAATCCCCTATGATGGTCCCATTATCAAGATGCCAAGCATAAAGAAGAATATTGCAATTGTCACTAATATAATGAATAAATGGGTGTAACACTAGGGAAAATGAGCGGTCCAGGATTGAAAAATAAGCGGTCCAGGATTGTAATGTTCTAAAAGCCTTCTGAAAATGAGCGGTCCCATACATGCGGTCCCGCCTATTTTGAGGCTTGACCACCTGTAAAGTGTAACGAAGAACAAGTAACAACCGAAACCAAGCACCTACAGATCTTAGCTTAGCAACCACCTTAAGGAATGCATCTTTTAACGCCTGAGAGAAAGCAAAACTACACTTAAGAGGTATGCTCTTTACAGTGAAGATAAGTGTTATGAAGACTCTCTCTAACAACCTTGTGTCTAATATAATTCTTTCATTTGCATCAAGGTTATCAGTGTTACGAGTCTCAGATAGAACAATATATAGCTTGAACATGTCCTTATAAGTGGGGCAATCCTCACCTTACAAGTAGGTTTTGTAGGATTGAGTTATACCCAATCACATATCTTAATATGGTATAAGAGTCCAGTTTAAGATCGGTAGCCCACATGCTATTAGGTTTTCACTATTGGATCACCCGTCATTTATTTCCACACTTCAGTTGTCTAGCCTGGGTGTGATGGGGTGTGTTAAGAGTCCACATCAGACAGTATATGACATGAACATGTCCTTATAAGTGGGGGAAATCCTCACCTTACAATCCGATTTTGTAGGATTAAGTTAGGTTCGACCACATTTCTTAACAATTAGAGTTTATTATAGATGGTTTTCCAATACCCATAATGCGACTACTAACGTCCCCTATCCCATGAATAACCCGAACCAGACAATCAGGAGGATGACATGCCCAACTTATGACATAGATGCTCATCTTAAGATCTCATCAAATACCATAAATAAATCCGGATTACTTTCAATAACTTCCCAAATTATGTTTTGCATTTGTCACTAGACACCTTAACCATTAGAGCAACAATGCAACTTTTGAAACAATACAAATCTCCTTCATTTGAATAGAATGTTATTTTTGAATTTGATTTAATCGAATATTATTGTTAAATACTTATTTCAATTAGGAGCATAATGCTCCAATCTAACTAACTAAGAAGAAATTACTCCGAACACTTTCCAACTTCTTCTTGTACTTACTTAGCAAGGCAAAAGCCAAACCGAACACTACTCCATACACACACACCGACCCACCCTTCAAATCTTTTATCCTTTTAATTCCTAAAATCTATCAATCCCCATCAGAGAAATCTAGAGTCTCGTACATTATATTAACCACCAATTAACTTCTGCCATTACTTTTCTTCTATACCCCCCTCACTCACAGGTTACCACAATTTATTATTATTTATACAATTTTATAATTAATTCTTTTTTTCTTTTTCACGAAGCAATCTCATCCACCTCTATATATTTATTCAACTCATCTTCTTCTCTGGTCAAGTCAACTCAATCCTTAGACAAAAAAAAATGACTTCTTTTTCACAGGGTCTTGTTTTCACTACTGCTATGGTTGTCTCAAGCACCATGCTTTATCTTGTTTTCTCGAGACAAAACAATAACCCAAACCCATCCTTTCAAATTCAAGGAAATCACGTTCTGCGCTCTTGTTTGTATTCAGGTAACACCACCTACCCTTTTTTCATTCATCTTACTATGTCAAGAACAACTTCTTAGTTCTTACTATATGGTTTGTTGTTGTTTTTTGTTCTCAGAGGAAAAGAAAAGGGAGAGAAAGATGAATACGAAGAAGACTACGAAGAAAGTCAGATTTGAAGAAAGCGTGAATCAAGAAAGAGAGAAGAAGAGTGAAGTGGTAAGGAAAGAGAAACAGAGGAAGCGAAACAGAGTATATGGCAACTGCAGAAGTGAAACGTCGAAAAGTCGTGGAATTCCGGCGAATAGAATCGCTTTGTTCAACGGGATTTTGAGAGACCGTGTTCATAGGATCGAGTGTTGTCACTGATCATCGTGATTCTCGTTGGGTTGAAGGTTGGAACAGAGGAAATTCTATGAAGCTGTCGTGTATTTTTCATGCTCTGTTTTTCCTCTGTTTTTTTGTTTTGTTTTTGTTTTAGTTTTTAATGTAATGTAGTTTTTGTGGTGAGGGAATTAACACATAGACAACCGTTGTGTGGTTCTGGAAACATGTTGATACAACTCATTTTGTCCTTGTAATCCAACTCAGTACTAGTTATTTGAAATTAAATTTTACCTTTTTTAAATTAAAATATTTATATTAAAATGAGATTAAATTTAACCTTTTATTATCTATTTTCTTTATTAAATAAAAATAAGTATAGTACAAAATATTGAAACATAACTCAGTCAAATTATATGATATCAAAAGTAGTTAATATTTCAAACAAAATAAAACTACAACAATACGTCTGTCCTATAAAAAGTGATAAATGTCTTTCTAGAATAATAATTTTTTCATTATTATACTTTTATTTATTAGTTTTTACTTTTTTTTAAATAAGTCTATTAACTATAATAAACATAAATATTTTAGTAGATAATATTAATTTTATTATTAAAATCAACCCTTTATTTTTAAATAAATAAAAAAGAAAGATTGTTTGAGTTTTCACACACCTTTAACACATCAATTTACATACACACATCACTTGTGATATATAATAAATTATTTTATAATTTTTTTTTCGAACATGTCATGTCAAAATACAAGTGACACATTAATTATGTGAATGAGAGACTAAAACTACCTCACTTTTTTTAATGTTTTTTTATGCTACAGTATAATTTATTTTATTAATTTGTTATTGATCTAATGAAATCTGATCCAACCAAATCAAATTTGATCCAACCAAACCAAATTGAAACATATATATGATTTGGTTTGGATCCAACCAAACCAAATTGAATCATATATATGATTTGGTTTGGATCTTAAATTTTGTTCAATAAAATCAATTTATTTTTTTAAAACCGATTTATAAATGGATTGGTTCGGTTTCAAATCAATTCTTTAAAAAAACCACTTTTTTTTCAAAATCAGTTTTAAACTAGTTTCTCTCAAAATCAGTTTTTATTGATTTTTAAACTGGTTTCTCTCAAAACCAATTTTTATTTATTTTTAAATTAATTATTTAAAAAATTAATTTTATATCAAAAATAGTTTTATTTTCTTTAATTAGTCTTTTTATTTTAATTAGTTATAAAACTAGTTTATGTCAAACCTCTATTTAAAAAATTATTTTAACTTTTATTCTTATAATCTTCACAAACAATATTTCAATTAATAACATTCACAGAGTATGATGTGTTACATAAAAAAAAATCAATAATATGGTATAAAATATTTCTCTATAAATCATAATTGTTCATTAAATAGATAACTCATCCAAGTTTTCAACATCTCTTTGCATCATCTAAGTTTCCAACATCTCTTTGCATCATTCATCATATCTACAAATAAAATAAATAAATAATAATATTCATTAAATAGAGAACTCATCAAGAAAATTAAAAAGACTTTTAATAGAAAACACACTTAGAAATACTTTTGTGTAACTCATTGAAAAATACTAATAGAAAACATACTTAAAAATAGTTTTGAAATATATAACTATAATACCAACATCATCCACAACTAGGGACCAAACATCATCCACATCTAGGGATCAAACTAATTGTTTATTACCGATATTTCAATTCTAGGCAATTATAATAAAGGTATAATTCTTTATTGTTAAGTCATTTTCGAGTGCAACAGAGGTTGAGGAGGTTGAACAGCTAGCACCATCTTCCGTATAAAGTAATTCTACATTATAGACAGTTCATTATGCCTCAAGTATAATAAATAATAATACATTAGGGAATATAGTTAGTTATCATATCTTGTTCAAATCTTCCAAGAATATCAAAATCTTCATTTGTAATACGGGATGAAGATGTTCCTTTGAGCCAATCCTGGGTGCATATCAGTGTTTCGACTGTTGTAGGTGTTAACGAGTTGTGATATGGATCAAGAACTCTTTCTCCTGTACTGAATGCAGATTCAGATGCCACTGTGCTTATGGGTATAGCCAGCACGTCTCTTGCAATGTTTGCAAGGATGGGATATCGGCCAGATTTAACTTTCCACCACTCTAGAATATTTATCTCCATGTTATGCTCTAACTTCTCTCCAAGATAAGTATTTAATTCATTATCTGCATTGTCACACCCTTCTGAAAGATAGAACTCAGCAGTTCCATAAGGATGACTAACACTACCAAAAACTTGCGGCTCATTTGAATTACCTTAAGGAGGCATAAATCCAGCACAATATTTCTCATAAATAGATTTCAAACAAGAATCTAAGTTTGCTTTCAAAGCATCACTATCATCCTTATTATAGTGTTGTCTTACGATCCAGTCGACCAATCTAATCTTACGCCTAGGGTTGAAAACTAGAGCAATCAACAACATCATGTTAAGCTTCTCATGAGTTCCCCAATACTTATCATACTTCATCTTCATCTTTTGAGCTGATGAACTTATATGTTTATCTTCATATGTAGACATATCCACAATGCTCTTTCCAATACCCAGGACCTCAAACATATAAATATTGCTTGTCAAATAAGATGACCCTGATAGGTGTACTGTAGCATCATAAAACAACTTCAAGAATGGAATGATTAAGTTGATATGCTTCCAATCGTCTTTCGTTGGGACACATTTTCCCTTCTTTGTCAACTCATTCACATACCTAGCACAATATAAAATGTTCCACATAAATTTACAAGTTAAGTCAATTGATCAAACAAACATAAAAGCATAATAGGTGTGAGTGAAAGTGTGACATGACAGTGTTATATATGAAGACGTGTGTTATGTAAAAGTTTAATACGACTCGTATGTTGATGAAACAAAGCTTGAATGCATGTGATGACAGTAAAACATAAATCTAAGTCACCAAAATGTCCCCTTTAGGCACCATAAATCGCATAACAGTCCATACAAATTTCAAAATGTTTGTAACTTAAGCATAACTTTTTTTAAGCAAATAATCAAACTCATTAAGTCAAAATATAGCTTTCACGTGCCTTTTGTTTTGAAAACCTAATTCTTCAAAGGTTCTTTCATTTTGATGCAGATACTAACATCAAGTAAGTTGAATTCCAACGAGTCTCAACATCTAGATAAACTAAACCTTTATAGTCCATGCTCTCCTCATTAATACATGCCTTGAATTTAGCAAGCCTCGTGGGAGAAGATCTAACATACCAAACAACATGACAAACTCTATAAACAGAATTATCAATGTCTTTCAAACCTTCTTTCACAATTAAATTCAATACATGTGCGCAACACCTCATATGAAAATGGTCTCCGATCATAACTAAATTATTCTTAGACAAAAGCCTTCTCTTGAGACGTTCAACTCCAACATCATTAGAGGAAGCATTATCAACCGTCAAACTAAGCACACGACTTAAACCCTAATTGTTCAAACACATCTCCATTGTTTCACAAATAGCATACCATGTATGACTTGTGACTTGACAAAAAGTTAAAATCTTCTTCTATAAGTGCCAATTATTGTCAATGAAATGGGCCGTCACACACATATAGCTCAACTTTTGACAAGAAGTCCACATATCAGTGGAGAGACAAACTCTTCGACAATTCAGAGAGAGAAAGTTTTTCAAAATCATTCTTTCTGTGTCCCATAGTTTTAAGACATCTGTAGCGGTAAATTTATTACCATCAGACTATGGATAAGTTTAACGTCAACAAAACCAAAGTCGCCACCGTGTTTTTATTGTTTCCAAAGGAAAATGGAAAAGTACGAACAAAACTCAAAGATAAAAAGTTTTCAAATCTAAACAAATAAAATGTCAGAGATTACAGGTAAGGGGTTGGTTACATAGAGGGAAGGTGTTAGCACCCAAAGTGTCCTAGGTACTCCTAGGGAGCCCTTTTTTTATGTGTGTATGTGTTTTTGGGTATAAAAGATGTTTGAGAAAAAATAGAGTGTGGGGATGAGAAAAGAATTCATTGATTATATTTTTGTGTTTGACAAGATCTTCGGACTTGTGCCTACGTACCAACATAAAAATGAGGGATCAAAACCTCATAGTTCGCGGTAACAATTTCAAAGTGAGTGAATTGTTTTAAACCAAAAGTTAAGTGAAAAGAGGCACAAAAGGGCCTAAAAGTTTGAATGAGTGTTAGTTCTTTTTGTCTTTTGAAATTTTAAGTCAATATGATTAGATTTATTTACAAATTTGATTTAAGAAAAAGTTTGAAAGTTCATTGGCATAAGGCCAAAGTTTCTAATTTGAAACATGTCTAAGTTTGAAATCACAAGCAAATAAAGTTTTTGAAAGGGGGGAGAGATTTTGAAATTTAAGAAGTGGGAGAAGATGAAGAGGCTATCCTAAGCACAAATTTAAAAGTTAAGGGTTGAAAAGATCTGACTAATGGGATGCAATCCAATAGACAAGAATGTCATATAGAAAACCCATTTTCCCTTTGGACTTTGAATCAAGCATTAATCAGCAAGCAATTAGCAATATACAACATCATAAAGATCAAGGCATCAAATAAAGATGGCCATATCCAAACAAGCAAATCCATAGCTAGCAGTCTTCTTTGTCTTCTCATGTATCAGATGAAATACTCCTTGATCAACCCAGAATAAGACATTAGACACAAGATCAAAATAACATTTGGCATCAAGACAATGTAGCAGATGAACTCAAATAAATCCCAAGACTTTCATCATATGAAGGCTCAAATCACAATAACTTGGTCTCAAAATGTTGGCATTGGCCAAATCCTTTTGCATAGGAAATATTGTCTAATCCTAAGTACAAAAGTTCAGATCAAACTCAACAGTCCACACAAACATTTTTTTGGGGGTTTTTGTTGTTTATTAAGTATTTTGAGGTCCTAAGACCATAAACACAAACAAGATATACAAACAAATATATATAATCACAATATATGGCTCAAATGAGCAAAGTAAAAATGGCATAAACATAAACATGTTTAATGAGAATGGCAATGAATGATAAATGATTTGAAATTAAATTGCATAAAGTAAATGACTTGAAAGTAAAGCAATATTAACAATAGTTAGTGTTATTCAAAGTTAATTAGATGTTAGTTGGTTTTGCTTTTTAATTGATTAAGTCATTCTTTGGAGAACACTCAACCCTCTATTCACAAGCATGATTCCTTGAACTGAGACATCTTCCGTAGAAAGGAAAAAAGGCCAAGTTTCCATACAATACCATGAAAGAGGGGAGACTTACAATCCCACTTACTAGAATGCTATGCCTTTAGGGTCAAAATTTAGCTCTATGTTAAGCAATCGTAATTGAACTTATATAGAAGTCACAACTATCTGAGGTCGGGCAAGGTGGAGGTGGGGGAGTCTGACGAACTTGCGCTTTGGGAGCCCCTAGAAAATCCCATATTAGGGTCATCTGAGTTTCCGCTGTTGGTAACTCTGAGTCGAATCCTGAATTAAACGTGTCAATATGATACCCATTTGTTGAGTCAGCATGTGGACCATTTTGTGATTTCTTTCATCCATTTGTTGTCTCATGACTGCGACAGGACTTGATGTGAAAGTTAGGATTGACTGAGACGAAAATCCTAAACTTGGGGGGTCGACCAAATTGATTCGCCAAAGGTCCTAACCCCTGGTAGCGTGGGAACGGTGACGATGGAGTTTCGCCAAATGTCGAACTGCTATTATGCATACTTGCCATAAAATCAGTTGGCATTCCCAGAGTTCTATACATGGGCATTGTTAAACTAGGCATATATTGCCTTGAAGTCCTTATTGTCGATGGCCTTGGAGTTTCAGGTTGACGTGGTGTTAAAATTGGTCCACTATATGCAGTCGAAACCGCATATATAATGTCGGAACCAACATCGGTCGCTTGCGACACAAATGCGTCTCCTCCCAAAGATGTTTCTTTGTTTGGACGTGGTGATACCATTTTTCCACTACGTAGTTGCATATACTGAACACAACGGGTCCCACCAGGTGTGCTAATTTATTCACAATGGACGAACAACCTCTAGTCTTCCTATCGAGGTTTACTTGCAGGACCGACTATAAAATCCTAAACTAATAATGTGTTGAGTATATGGTGTGTTTGTTGGTAAAATATTTGGATCAATAGAACAACAAGTAAAAAATTTACAAGAAAAGGTGCAGTAAAAGTAAAAGGGTAAAAGCAAGATAAAGACGTAAATGAACAAAACAAATAAAATGACTTGATAAGTTAAATGGTTTGAAAATAAATGTGGAAGCAAATGTACATTTTTGTAGGAAGTTAACTCTTTTATCTTAAACACTTGATACTTCAAGTGTTTTCCTATTGCAATGTTACAAATGTCACCTCTAGAAATGAAAATCACATCTACTTAAATAGTAATAAAAAATAATTGCTAGGAGGTTGTGGTCCATTCATGATGCGCCACGTGTTAGAGCCTGTCAACTCACGTCTCTAGTAACTTCCCCACGTTCTGCTTCCAATAATTTGTATCCATCATGACACATTTCGCTTCGACTTCGACAAGATCACCCCCTCCGTCGATTTCACTTCGACCTGGCTTAGGTTTCTCCTGACCGTCGAACCGCTTTCGACTGCATCTTTGTTGGTCTGATTTCTCCCTTCGACGTGGTCGAAATTTACCAGCTACAATGCAACGATATATATATATATATATATATATATATATATATATATATATATATATATATATATATATATATATATATATATATATATATAACAATGGTTCCACCAAAAATAAAAATATAATTCAATTAACTTTTAAAAGTGAAAATAAGATTTTATGTCCACTACTTGCAACATAGATATCCTTAAATATTTACAAATATCTCTTTCTCTCTCACACACACCAATCTACATAACAACAACATCAATAAGTGTTATTCTATAATCTATTATAGAAAAGCATCACATGTTTTAAAAATAGATGGAAGAAAGAAGCCCCAATATTTGGCATCAACCTCTTTCTCTTATAATAAAAAAAAATCTAATTGGATTGTTGATTCAACAATAACACGGTCCAATACATAAACTCACAAAATCATATATCCTTCACAAAACCATCAACTCCATTAAAATCTCTTTCACTTTAACGCGTATTGTCTAAATTTTCTGTTTATTAAGGTCTTTAAGAACATTAATGAAAAATGATATAAAAGTATCAAATATATTAAATTTCATAGATATTTTTTTGTGATTAATTTAAATATATATTTTACACACATCAGACATACTATCATTTCATTTTTATATTCTATTACTTAAATTTTGATTCATATTGATTGGTCTTATAAGGATGTATTAATGGATTAATTGCATATATTAAAAGATGCATTTCAATTCCAATAGACCTAAAATTATTTTTGACTTTTCCATTTAATTGCATTAAGATGATATTTACACTACAATTGAAAATATTGAAAAATAAATATATGAAAAATGCAATCAAAGTTGGGGAAAAAAATCTAAATTAAGTTGAAGTATTATAAAGAAAAAAGAAAAGATAGGAAGTGACAAACCTATAATTCTTTAGTCATTATCTAGAAAACATTTTCCTATCAAAACTTTCGTCTATCATTCAACTGTTTCAAATAAACAATATAAGCAATTACAAACAACAACAATAACATTGTTACTTCACTTTTGATTTTCCAAATGAAAAATAAATAAAAGTTCAAAAAGAGAGAAAGTAGAAATAGAGAGATAAAAAAAATGGTATGTTCATTGAAAAAGAGATGAAATTTATAAAAAGAAATAGAAAAAGATTTTTAAGTTCTATCACCACTTAGTAGTTAATGGAAGTTATAGATATAAATTTTTTGTGAGAGATGGAAGTTAAATTTTCGATTGGTAATGAACAAAAGTTATCAAACACTCAAGTTATTTATAAAAAAGATGGAGGACAATTTTGAAATAAAAATAGGTCACTCCAAAAACCTATATTCCTTTTATATATAGTTATAGATTATAATAAATATAAATAAAAAATTAAAACTAATTTTTCTAACACCGAGTTTTTTGTTTTTGTTTTTTCGCGCCAAATTGATTAAACCATTGATGAAAAATATTTAACAAATCAGGGGATGTCAATCTTTATTATAATTTGAAGGGTTTTTTTTTAAAAACTCCTCAAAATAGTTGGCACAATATGGCATATTTTTTGTAGTGACAAACTTAAAGTGTTTTTTACTAGTATGTCTTATAACGAAGAACATGAATTCTTTATATATCTTTGGACTCTTTTTTTTTTACAAAACTAAACGATGAGAGACTTCTTCAACATGTTCATTTTCAACAAACCCCAACAAACTATTATATCTAACCTTAAAGTTAGACGAGAGATTGACTTTTAACTCTCGACCATGATTCTCTTTTGTTCAAATGATTATGATGAGAAAGGAACTTTATCTCTTAACTAATCCAAAGAATGTTAAGTTAGTTGTATGAGGATGTTATCTATTAAATTATTAAATGCATAAACAAAGTAAAGAAATAAAAATGGGTAAAATAAATTGATTTTGATTTATTATATTTTAAATTATTTTCAAGTTGTGGTATTTACGGAAAAAACTATTTTACTGGTAGTATAATCTGTTAGAAGTAATTCATATTCAGTAGTAATATTAGTTTTGTTAAACTTAACCTAGTTAGTGTAGGTTAGAATTTTGCTTATGTAGCATTATTACTTGTGTATATAAACTACTCATCCGTCTCATAAAAAGTGTCTCATTTGCATTTTTTCTTTGTCTCAAAATAATTGTCGTTTTACAACATCAATGCAGCATTTATTATTATTTTTCCACTATCATACATCTATTTATTAACTTTCACTTTATCCAACCACTCTTTTAACTATAATTAATAGGGGTACTCTAGTAAATGATATTAGTTTTATCATCAAATCCTACACATCCAATCATTTTCTAAAGAACCGTGAATTATTCAAATATGACATTTTTTATGAGGCGAGGGGAGTAGCGTAGTTGTTAACAATTATAAGTGCGATATTGTACAATAGTGTGTGTCAAACTATTTTGCTATAATCATTTTGTAAAAGTAGTGGAAGTTTGTTATTCTCTCTTCTCTCTCTTCATTCATCTTCATCATTTTCATCTTATGCACCAACAATTGGTAGCAAGAGCTTTGGTTCATATCCACTGGGAAACATAGGGAAACACGAGTGAACGGTGAGGCGTTGTGTGATTGATTTAGTTTCTTGAATTCGTGTTAAATTTCTGAATCGAAATCATAACAAGATCATATTTCTTGATTCTACGAGGTTGGGAAACACTAGTGTTTTGTGAGATCTGAGTGATTTGCACGAAGTTGAAGCTGAACAGAAATGATAATCTAAGTACGAAGCTTTCAGTGTTCGATGGCAAGAACTGGAATTAGTGGATGATTCAGATGCGTGTGTTGTTTGGCGCTCGAAATATTCTTAATCTCATCAACAAAAATTATGTTCTGGTGCACTTCTAGCAAATGCAATAGATGCGCATATAAATGCTCAGCATGATCTAAGGAAGAAGGATCAAAAGGCGTTGTTCTACATTCATCAGTGTATGAATGTGAACATGTTTGAGAAAATCGTTGATTCGACGACAGTGAAGGTTGTGTGGGACACACTAGTACGGTGATATGATGTTGATGCATCAGTCAAGAAGGTGAAGCTCCAGCCTTTATGTAAGAAGTATGAGAATCTCAACATGAAGAATAATGAGAAGGTACCCGACTATATCTCTAGAGTCATTCTAATCACAAATGAGTTGAAGTCGTATGGAGAAACTCTCCCTGAAGAAAGTATCATTGAGAATGTACTTAGATCTCTTACTACTCAGTTTGATTACATTGTTGTAGCAATTGAACATTCTAAGGATCTTAGAACCATCAGAATAAAAGAGATGTAAAGCAGTCTAGAGGCGCAAGAGTTTCATCTGACTGAGAGAAACTCTGAAATGAAGGTAGAGCAGGAGACTCTGAAAGAAGCTTATGGTCAGAAATATCGGAAGCAGTCTTTGTGAGAAGCCAGGAAGAGATCTGATGGTGTTCAAAAGTCATAAACCTCAAATTTTGAAAGGCAGAAGAGTGCTCATAATGGGAAGGAGAAGTATGACAAGAGGAAGGTTAAGTGCTACAGTTGTAAGAAGTTTGGCAACTTCACCGCTGGTTGTTGGTCAAACAAGGAAAAGAAGTCAGAAGAAGCAAGCATAGCCAGAGGAGATTCTGATGATGAATTTGTGCTCTTGATGACTTCTAAATCTGATGATGCATATTTGGCATACTAGAGGTATATGGAAACTGGTTGCTCAAATCATCTTACTAGAAATAAGAAATGACTGGTTGACTCTGACTCTAGTAAGAGGACACAAATCATATGTGCTAATAATAAATACCTCAATCCTGGATGTATAGGCAATGTCAAAGTAGTTATCAATAATGATAAATTAACATAGATTCAAAATATGTGGTGTGTTCTTGACATGAAAAAAAATCTAATGAGTGTAGGTCAATCAATTGAGAAAGAATTTTCAGTTAGCATGAAAGAGAATCTTTTGAAGTTGTATGACTGTAACCAGAAGCTGATTATGAAGTCGGAACAAGGGAGAAATAGAACATTCAAAGTGAATGTTAAAATTGTAGACTCTGAATGGCTTAGTGCAACAAGTGTTGTGAAGTAAAGTGAGTTGTGGCACAAAATATTTGGTCATCTGAACTTCATAAACTTAGGGCATCTGAATTCAAAGAAGTTGGTACATGGAATTCCTGCAATTAAGAAGTCAGAGAAGTCATGCAATGTGTACATAAGAGGGAAGCACTACAAGAAAAAAGATGTTTAGCGACATATAAGTTGCGACTGTTTTATTAAAACCATATTTTGCGACAGTTTGCACAACGGTTTCGGCCAACCGCCTCTTGATTTTCAAATAATTTAAAATAATTTGTGACGGTTTATATTAGAACCACCTTAAAAAAGTAGTTGCAAAAGTTATATAAATCGTCGTTAAAATTTGGACTATCATGTGCCATGGTTCCTTTGCATATTTTTGTTAAATAAAACAGTAAAATTACCAAGTTTTAGATGCATTCCAGAATCAAACCCAAACCCAGGACTTTGGTTTCCAAAATTAATTACTTTTCCACTAGGCTAAATAACAATTTACTTTTTTTAGCAAAACATATGATATGTCACTACGTGAAGTTTAACATAAACTATTAGGTTCTGGCTTGGCAATTTACTTTCCCTCTTTTTAAATTTCTGAAAACCGCATTGCAGCTTCTTTCTCCCAAAATCAAAGATATAACCCTTACCATTTTCCAGTTTCCTGAAATTTTAATCGCAAAAAAAAACTCCACTTTTCTCCTAAATAAATAATTTCTTAGAAAAAATTTCTTCTTTACATAACATATACCAATCTTTTGAAACCATAGTTCTCGCGAAACGAATTGAAGGGTTTTCGTAAAGCATGACTTTGAAGAGTGTTGTTCATAGAGCATGGATTGCAGGCTCTTTGCATAACAAATATTTGGAGGGTGTTTTTCGCATAACACAAATTTGAAGATTGTAAACCCTAATTCCCTTTACTTATATCCTTGTTTTTTAGGCAATCCAATAAAAGTTTCTTAAAAATATTTAATCTAATCCATTCATTAAAAATAAAATTTATCCAATCCATCTATTATCATATTTTTTTGAAAAAAAATTCAGGTTTTTTTAGATAAATCTTTATTTTTGTATTTTTGGAAAAAAAACATTTTTTTATATATTTTTGGAAAAAAAATTAAAAATTGTTTTATTTTTAGGGTCTATTTTTTTAAAATGATTTTTATAGTGTAACATATTTTGATTTAAAAATATTTTACAAAGAAATTTTTCATAAAAGTCTCAAATGAAAATTTGGTTTGAATGTTTATTCTTAAAATATTATTTTATGTATTTCATCATTTTATGAAAAAAAAAATGGATATCAAAATTTAAAAAAATCACTTAATTTTGAAGCTATTTCAAATAGCTTTTCATAAAATTCATTTTTAAAATAGAATTTTTTGAAAAGACTATTATTTTGATCGTACTTTGATCTTAATAATTTAGGTTTATGTTATAGTATATCAAAATTAGTCTTTTAATTTATAAAAAAAAAAAATTTAGAAAAACTTATAATATTTTGAAAAGTATTTTTGTAAAATCCATTTTCAAAAATACAAAGAAAAAATCTATTTTTTTAAAGCTAAAAGAAAATGACCATTATTTTCGTAAAAAAAATGATTTTTTCAAAAATAAAATTGACATTTGGTATTTTCTAAAAAAATAATTTTTATATTTTTGGAAAAAATCTTTTTTTTGTTTGTATTTTTTAAAAATAATTGATTTTTTTTATGAAAAATTAAATAATTTTGTATTTTCCAATTTTTTTTAATATTTGAAAAAAATCGATTTTTTTATTTTAAAAAAATCATTTTTTAAAATAGATATAACGGAGATAAAAAAAAATTCATTTGAATCATTAAATATATTGGATAAATTGAATCGATCCATCCATATAAATCGATGAATTTAGTTCAATCAATTAATTTAGTTTTGATGTTGTTGATGAATTGGATGAATTTTTTGATTGATGGATTGGATGAATTTTATCATCCCTATTTCTGCTCACCTTCTATATTCGACTTTCTGTTGCATACTTTCATTCATGTTTGCCATCTTTATAATCTATTGTTTCAACTTTTGTTGTGTTGCAATGTCTTCTCTTCCCATCTATAATATTGTTTCAGACTACTGGACATCCATGTTCTTCTCATGTTACATTTTCTAAAGATTCTCTTCTTTTTCACTTTTATTTTGTTGAGACAAAGGCGCTGGAAACACAACCACCGCGTCGGACCACCACCGGGCGCCATGAGCTTCATCTTCTCCTAGGGGAATATTATCTTTCCTCAAATTTCTTTGTTCTTGCTTTTGATTTTAAAATGACTAATTCTTTCTTCTTTGCATACATGTTTAGGATTTAATTTACTTTTGGGACACCAAACTATAGTTTGATCATCAAGTATATATGATTTTCCACTTGTAAAGTGTTTCATTGGCTTGCATTTATTATTATTTTTCATGACACGTTTATTATTTCTATTAAATAAATGTGTTGGTTATATTAATTTATTTATCTTCTTAACCTTTATCTCTCTTTTTAATAGCTTTTACTTTTTCACTTTTAAATTCACAATTTGTTGTAGATCACAATTATTTGAAATGTGTCGCTGCTTCTAATTTGTCATTAGCTTAGGATATCACTTTCTTCATTAATATGGCACTTTTGAGGATGTTAATGTAGGTCTTAGAGTGTCGGTGTTATAAGTATCGGTAGATTGGTGATTTATTGAAAAAAAAGATCATTGTAGTATATGTAATATGCAATAAGAACATAAAGTTAGTTTAATTAAAAGTATTATATGTGATTTTCTTCTCTGTTCTGCTCATATTCATAGGGGTTGGGTAACAAATATAATTTTTTTAAAATTTTAGAAATACATTAACGGCAGAATTACCAACGGAACATAAACTTCCTGTAGATTTATCTGCCAATTTACTTGTGAATTTCTAATAATAAAAAATCAAGCAAAAATAGCAACGGGCAAAACCTCCATAATTATATTGTTAAGGCAGTTCCATAACTGTTGCAAATATTGAAGGCGGTTGGAGCGACAGATTTTTAAATCACCATAAAACATGTTGGCGACACACAGTTCTGTAACAGTTGCCAAATCATCATTACCCGAGAATTGTGGCGGTTCAAACAGCCATAACTGCTAAAAAAAACATCGTAAAACCCCTTTTTTCTTGTAGCGAAGCAACCAAGATTGCTATTTGCATCTGAAATGCATCCAAGAGCAAAACATGCTCTAGGTGTGGTGCATCATAATGTGTGTGGACCATTTCTAGTACCTTCTGTTAGAGGGAATAAATACTTTGTGTTATTTGCTGGTGAATTCACAAGGATGACATGGGTATCCCTTATAAAGTTCAAACACGAGGTGTTTGCTGTATTTAAGAAATTCATAACGAAAGCTGAAAACCAGAGTGGTCAGAAGCTGAAATTTCTCAGAAATGATGGTGGATGTGAGTATAGATCTACAGAGTTTAGAAAGTTTTGTGAGGAGAATGGAATTGAGCATGAGGTGATTGCTCAGTGCACTCCTCAACATAATGGTCTTGTTGAAATAAGAAATTGAACTTTGCTTGATATGATAAGGAGCATGTTGAAGGAGAATAAGCTACCTCACACCTTGTGGGGAGAAGTTGTTTCCACTGCAACATATGTGCTTAACAGGTGTACAACCAAGAAGCTAAAGGAAATTGTTCCTTTAGATAAGTGGACTGGAGATAAGCAAAGTGTGAGCCATTTGAAAGTGTTTGGTTTTGTTTGTTATAAACATGTTCCAAATGCTAAGAGAAGGAAGTTGGATGGTAGAAGCAAAGTTATGTTGCTTGTAGGGTACCATAGTACATGTGCTTATAAGCTCTACTGTCCTGTCACTAACAATGTTGAATTCAGCAGAGATGTCATTGTGAAGGAATCAGAAGCGTGGGTTTGGCGTAAATCTCAATCCAACTCTGATGTAGTGCCACCTTCTGAAGATATTTTAGAATCTGAAAGTTTTGAAGATGAGTCTGAATCAGAAGATGATTTTGAAGGTGACTTTTAAGGCGAGTCTGACTCTGAAGGAGAGTCTGACTCTAAAGATGAATCTGATTCTGATCCAGATTCTAATGGTGATTCAGGCTCTGGGAATATTCCAGACTCTGAAGGTGGTCATGGCTCTAAAGATAGTACTTTTGGGGTTCCAACATCTGATATTGTTCCAGCGTCCGAAGACGATTTTGGACAAGTTTAGAGGCCACAAAGAATCAGAAACATTCCTAGAAGGTTTGTAGAGTTTGACATGCCGCAAGATACTGAAGTAGACTCTGAAGGAGAAGTCATTCAATGTGGCATACTAGTATACTCTAAACCAGTTAGTGTTGAAGAAGCACTCAAGAAGAAAGTGTGGCTAAAGGCCATGAAAGAAGAACTTGATGCTATAGAAAGAAATAAGACTTGAGAGTTGATTGAGCTTCCTAAGGACAAGAAAGCGATCAACATCAAATGGGTTTTCAAGGAGAAACTGAAGCTAGATGGATCAATAGGAAAACACAAAGCAGGGTTAGTGGGAAGAGTTTTTCTACAAAAACTTGGGTTAGACTACTTTGAGATGTTTGCTCCTGTAGTGAGACATGAGACAATCAGACTGGTGATTGCGATAACTGCTAACAGGAATTGGCCACTGATGCATCTGGATGTAAAATATGCATTTCTGAATGGTCCATCGTAAGAAGTATATGTCTCACAACCTCCTGGATTTGTGAAAAATAATCAGGAATGGATGGTGTACATGTTATATAAAGCATTGTATGAACTGAAACAAGCTCCTAGAGCTTAGAATATGTAAATTGATTCATTTTTCAAGCTACAGGGATTCAGAAAGCGTGATATGGAATATGACATTTATGTTTAGTATACTTCTAAAGGAAATATGATTCTGGTGTGTCTATATATTGATGACATATTGATGACATATTGCTAACAGGGAGTTGTAAACATGAGATAGCTAAGTTCAAGAAGGTGCTGATGAATGAGTTTGAGATAACTGATCTAGGAAATATGATATATTTTATATGGATGAAATTTATGTACTCTGAGAAGGATATCATTTTGCATCAATTGAAGTATGAACTTGACCTTTTGAAGAGATTTGAGTTGTTGAATTGTAAGGTTGCGGTTACACCTTCAGAAACAAATCACAAATTAGATTATGATCTTGAGGGTGATGATGCAGATGCTACAACCTTCAAGTAGTTGGTTGGCTCTCTGAGGTATTTGTGTAATACCAGACCTGATATTTGTTATGCAGTTGGAATGATTAATAGGTTTATGAGTAAACCGAAAAGGTCTCATTACCAAGCTCCTGTCAGGATTCTCAGATATATAAGGGGGCTCTGAAGTATAGAGTTTTGTTCCCTTCTAGAGAAAAGTCTAATTCAAAGTTGATATGTTACTCAAACTTTGATTGGTATGAAGACAGAGTTGACATAAGAAGTACTTCTGAATATTTGTTTAAGTATCTAGGAAGTCTTATTTCTTGGTGTTCCAAGAAGTAACCAGTTGTTGCTTTGTCAACCTGTGAAGTTGAATACATTGCAGGTGTTGTGGCTGCATGTCAAGTTATTTGCCTTCTGAATTTACTGCAGGATCTGAAGATCAAGGTAAACAAGCCTCTGAAGTTGATGATTGATAACAAGTCTGTAATCAATATTGCCAAGAATCTAATGTTGCATGGGAGAAGCAAGCATATTGATACTAACTATTATTTTCTAAGAAGTCATGTTCATAATGCAGTGCTAGAAGTTATGCATTGTAGCATCCAGAAGCAGTTCGTAGATATTCTGACCAAAGCGATCAAGACCGGTCAATTTCTCCACTTGAGGGATGTAATTGGTGTTGTTAATTTTGATTAGTTAAATATGAATTAAGGGATGATGTTAGAAGTAATTCATATTCAGTAGTGATATTAGTTTTGGTAAGCTTAACCTAGTTAGTGTAGGTTAGCATTTTATCTATGTGACATTATTACTTGTGTATATAAACTAGTGTAGCTGTCAACAGTTGTAAGCATAATATTGTACAACAGTGTGTGTGCAACCATTTTGTTGTAACCGTTTTGTAAGAGTAGTGCAAGTTTGTTATTATCTCTTCTCTCTCTTCTTCCATCTCCATCTTCTTCATCTTGCACACCAACAAAATCATGGTCTAAATTTTTTTGTCTCATTAGTTTGTTTTCGTGTGTAATGTGTGAGTACTCTATTTATTTGGGATACATGGCACCTCACATGCGATTGGATGACTTTCATTTCATGATATGTTCTATTGACCTTATCCTTAATGTACAACTTTCCTCGTATTGTAGTTTTGCATTTTTTGTCTTCTAACTATTTATGCTTTCAACATAGAAGTTAGTCATAATATTCAATTATTTAGTCCTATTGTGTTTTGATTAAGTCTAAGTGTTGTCGAGAGCATGATAGATCAAATAGAATTGAGAAAAAAATTGGTCAACTCATATTTGTTTAACTTGCTATCAATCGACCGGGTGAGTTCATCTATGTATTAGATGTAAACAAATATTATTTTTTTTTTTAATGAAAAGACTATAGAGAGGTGTATTAGAAAGAAAGAAAAAGATAGAAAACAATAATTTCATTTTTCCTAGAAGACCCGTAAGATATGTGATTCCAACATTTTCAGATTTCAAATACGGCCCATTTGCTTACAAGTAAAAACATAGAGATGAAGTCCATCAAAGAAAAAAACATAGAGATGAAGAATGTTTTGACTAAAAACAAAGAGAAGAAAAAAGAGATGGGAATGAGTAGTTAGAGAATAAACATAGCAGTAAATATCCATAAAAGAATAGAAATTTATCATTTGGAAACCCTCAAATGGGAGGGAGACAAGGACAAGACAATGAGAAGACAAATGAAGAAATGTACGAAAATGATGTCACCTTAATGAACTAAACAGTGTAATACCAAAACCTGAGTGAGTGAGGCAATTGTCTTATCTTCCTTTATCGCACCCTATTCTCTTTAACCGTACACTTTCCTTATTGAGACAGAGATACGCAATTCCAACCGTTCGATTCAAAAATGGATTTAAATAGAAACCTTTGGATGGATTCGATAAAGTAATGACTGCTGGGTCCCTTCTGCGTCTTCAGGTACTTCAGTCTGAGCCCCTACCACACACACTCTCTGCTCCTTTTCTTTCGGCTGCTATAGTAGCACTGTTCTTTTGTTCCAAAAAAAAATTAACACTGTTCTTTTCAACTAATATTTTCATATTCATTAGTAACAAGTGATATTAATAAAAAAATTGTATCTAAAATATTGTACTCTAGTTTTTTGTAATTAGTTTATTTAATAATTTGTATTAGTAGTAATAGGGCAAATTTACCGAGATAACCCACTTTTTCGAAAAAATTCCTAAAATAACCCAGTTTTTGAATTTTTTTCCAATCTACCCCACTTTTAGGAGGAGGCGCCAATTGGATTGGCGTCCCCTCTTAAAAATTGCAAGGAGGCGCCAATCGGATTGGCTAGGGCACCTGCCCTAGCCAATCCAATTGGCGCATATGTGTAATTTTTGAGAGGGGGCGCCAATCCAATTGGCGCCTCCCTTAAAAAATCCTCAAATGAAAAAACTTCCAACATGAAAGTTGAAGATCTTTTCAAGACAATGAATTTGGATATAAATTTTGCATCATTTGAATTTTTTATGAGAAAGTTATAGGCAGTTGAAGTTGGACTTCTGAGTTTTTTAACTATTATCTGACCGATAATGTTTTGTATTATTGCATGTGTTTCTTTTAGGAATATGAATTTTTGTCCAACATAACATTTGAAGTAGACATCTTAAATTTACCAATGCACTTGGTCCCACCTCAAAATAATTAAAAATGAGTGAGTTAGGTCCCTGCGAACTTGACCAAAAATTAGGGTTTATGTCAAAACAAGTGTATGTGAATTTTGCCAAAAGGGACCAACTTCAAGCCCTTTAGTTTGAATGATAAAAGCCTCAAATGACAAAACCTTCAACATAAAAGTTGTAGATCTTTTCAAGATAATGAATTTGGACTAAAGTTTTGCATCATTTGCAATTTTTATGAGAAAGGTATGGGCACCTGAAGTTGGACTCTTTGACATTTTATCTGTTATCTGACCTATAATGTTTTGTATTATTGCATGTGTTTGTGTTAGAGTTATGAATTTTTGTCCAACATAACAAGTGAAGTAGACATCTTAAATTTTCCAATGCACTTGGTCCCACCTCAAAATAATTAAAAATGAGTGAGGTAGGTCCTTGCGAACTTGACCCAAAATTAGGGTTTCTGTCAAAATATGTGTATGTGAATTTTGCCAAAAGGGACCAAATTCAAGCCCTTCAACATAACAATAACAAGTCCTTGAATTAGGGTTTCTGACCTATAAATTTTTGTATTATGATATGTGTTTATTTTAGAATTATGAAAGAAACCTAATGTTTGGAGTTTACACAAAGATAAATTTGACATAATACGAATTGATATTAATAAAATTTGGATTTTACACAAAGAATCCTAATGGTGATGACCGGGATCACCTAACCGACCTCCGGTCCCACATCCCCTAGCTACCCTAACCCTTGGCCCTAACCCACGTTGACGATTCTGCACTGGTGTTTGTTCATCTGATGGTCCAGGAGCGTCATTACCTCCTACAGGAGAAGATCCGTTGAGGTATTCAGCCAACTTAGCATAGTCTTCAGTATTCAATGATGGTGTACCGGCGTAGCTGAGCTCATGACCCATGCCAGAGAAGTTGGGGTGTGGTTGACTCATGGATGGGCGACCGGGACGGTTGAAGGGGGACATGGGTGACAATGATGGGTCTAGGAAAGGTTGTTGGGGTGTTTGGAAGAGATATGGTTGTGGGATGTTTTGGTATTGTGATGTTTGGGGTTCTTGGCTACGGTAGGTGATGGGGCGGTTAGTGTTTTGGGTAAGGCGACTTTGGTAGGGTGATGGTGTGGGTGCGAAGCGATGTTCGGTCGAAGGTTGATGGTCCATTTGTTGGTGGTGGTATGGGGGATGTTCTTGGTTTTGGGGTTGGGTGAATGGCATGTTTTGGTTGTATGTTTGTGTGTTTGTGGAACGGAAAGTTTGTCGGATAGGTGGTTGTGAGTAACCAGGCTGAGAATGTTGTTGGGGGTTAGATGTGGATCCTTCTTGTGTGTAACTTGTCTGGCGTGGGTCGTAGAGGTACATATCATCGGCGATGAATTGAAATCCAACTGATCTATACCAAGCCATATAAGTACGACTTGGTTTTACCTCATTTGGCATGACTGCGTCAGTTAAGACATGGTCATGACGGTGCTTCCACTTGCGACACTCTGATCTTGCGAAGGTTTGCCAAGGGTTGTAGTTCCATTGGTCGTTCACTTTACGCATATGCCATTCTCCTAGGCTAGCTGGGGGATCTGGGATATTCTGGACCATACCAAACTGCAGCTTCACACGATCGGTGTTGTGCAGCTCCACTGTTGTGAACCGTATTATCGGTGTGCATGTTGTCCATACGGCTGCGTCTTCAGGGTTGATCTGATGCTCATGATCCATATTAAGGTATGGACGCCAAATGAACTGAAATGTTAAAGACGATAGGATTTAAATGAATGTAGAAAAGGTCAACATAATATGAAGAAATAATGAAATTATTTTGCTTACGTCTGCCGGTCGAAGGTGATCCAACAGGTTGCGATATTGAGTAATACAGTGTCTTGGATATCTGCTGTAATTCATACCGCGTGCCGACCATCTACACCAAAAAGTTAAAATAAATTAGTTATGGGTAATAAACTGTAAGGAAGGAAGTAAAGATATAGCAATTTAAACAACTTACTTTTTTGCATATGGAAAAGTGAAGGGGTTGTTATTGACCGGTGCTAGAGACGGTAGTCTTGACCATCCCCATGCTTGTAGCAAAACAGCACATCCAGAAAATGTAGAAGTATCTTTGTGGGAGTTTTTGCACAACGAACTATAGAGATAGGCTAGACATGCGGATCCCCAACTATAACTACCTATTCTATCTATATGTCTAAGTAAAGGTAAGTACATAATATGCATGCTAGAACCACTACCTTCGGGAAATAAAAAGGATCCTAGTAACAACATAATGTAACACCTAGTTTTGATGATTCGAGCATCTTCGGTAGAATGCTCATCTAAATAAAAACTATTATAATATGACTTTAGGCGTGAAAGTAGTATACCTTGTCCCCTAGCATTATCATCTAACAAATCAGTGTTTAAAAGCTCCATGCAAATTGAATTTGCATAGTTGGTCTTACCATTAACAGCTTTGCCTTCAATTCGTAGTCCTAAAAGCATGTAGACGTCTTCTAACGTCACGGTACACTCACCGGTTGGAAACCAAAATGTGTGTGTCTCTGGCCTCCATCTTTCGCATAAGGCTAGAATGAACTTGTTATCTATAGACCAAGACATAATTTTGCTAAGGTGACCAAAACCGGCGAGTTCAACATAAGGTCGAATCATCGGGTCCATTGGGACAAATTCGTGGACTCGAGTTCGAAACCTTGAGACATCCTATAATAGAAATAATGTAACACTTGACTAAGTCGGTATTTCAAAATAAAATGGGGTTGGTGGAGATGAAACATAAAAAAGAAGTATAAGAAAAAACTTATGTATGTCGCGATGTTTGCAACTGTTCCTCTGTGTGCTTCGCCCATTGTGAGTAAAGACATATTGTTGGGGAGTTGGTGTAGATGAAAATGGAAGATTTTGTTGAAGATGAAATTGTAAAAGAAGTAATGTAGATGAAGTAGTGAGAAATGTAGATGAAGTAGTGAGAATGTTGGTGTGGAAGAATTGTTGAAGGAGTGGATCAATTTATAGGCAAATGGAGGAGTGCATGAAAAATTGTGTTTGCATGGTGTCTCCACCTCATTTGGCGACCATGTACAATATTAAAGAGGGGGCGCCATTCAAATTGGCGACACCATAGGGTACATGCATGCAAGGCTAGTTCTGAATGCTTGGTTTCGAGGACTGACTCCATGGGGGCGCCATTCAAATTGGCGACCATGTACAAGCCTTAAAGGTAGGCGCCAAACCAATTGGCGCCACCTTCTGCATGTCTGACACGTGGCATTGTTGTCTCCTGCATGCTGAACAAATCACTTATGGATGGCTTGCATGATTGACACATCATCTCTGACCATCTTAGGTGTCCGACACGTGTCTGTCTTGTCTCCTGCATGCTGATGACTACCTTCTTGATAGCTTGCCTGGTTGACACATCAACTCACACTGTCTTGCAGGATTGACACATCATCTCAGACACGTGGCTCTCTAGTATCCTGCATGCTGAATACTCACTTCTGTCTTGCATGACAGACACATCAACTCTTGACTAGCTAGCATGCTTGACACATCAACTCACACTGTCTTGCATGACAGACACATCAACTCTTGACTAGCTAGCATGCTTGACACATCAACTCACACTGTATTGCATGACAGACACCTCATCTCTGAAATTACTTGCATGCTTGACACGGTATCTCAGAGTAGCTTCAATGTGAGACACTGATACCATCTATTTAAGTGTCTTACTATCACATTCATCTGCACTTGCAAAATACTTTTCATCTCCAAAATACTTTTCATCTTCACTCACATTCATCTTCACTCACATTAATACTTATCATCTGCAAAATAGTTTTCATCTGCACTTGCAAAATAGTTTTCATCTCCAAAATGTCATCTTCATCATTATACAGTATCAACGTTCACTGCAACTGTGAAACTTTTGAGTCTGAGCTTCATGGTTTTTGTTTTAGAAACACTGATACCATTAGAGTCACGATGAAGAGAAATGCAACCTTTTTGCATTTCAAAAAAAGAATACAATCCTTTATAGCATCAGGTATTGTGTCAAAGATGACATATCAGAATCCTATATTTTTTGAGAATGGTCAATACAAGTTTTTCCCCCTAAAGATACGAGACGATGAAGATGTTGAAAGCATGTTTCTTAGTCATGAACATTCAGGCATGGATTGTATCGAGTTGTACATTACTCTACAACCATGTATACCGTCTCAACAGTCTCAACTAACAGATCAGGATCCAGCTGGTGAAGATGCTGCAGATGATGCACAATGGTCAGATGAACTCAACCCAGAAGCAGAAGTTGAGGTCGACGTTGTTGATGAAGAAGAAGAGGAGACTGAGATACAAGTTGATCACATCCTGAATAACGACGATGAAGATGAGGCTCAACCACCACCAATACCTCCTACTCATGCCTATATTCCTCCTCAACATATGACAAATATGGATCTTCACGACGATGAAATGTCCGACAGTGTCTTCTATAATCCGTATCCGAGACCAGTAGGCGAATTAAAGGTGGGAGACATGTTTCGTACCAAAGAGGAATGTGTCTTGGCAATAAAAAAATACCACATGAACAACTTTGCTGACTTTACGGTGAAACGCACTGATTCTAGAAGGTATGTTATCGAATGTCGTAACATGCTTTGTAAGTTTCGTTTGGCTGCATCTTACAAGAAGAAAAATGACTCTTGGGAGATCGCTTCAATAGACCCACCACACAGTTGCGTCGCAACAACCGTTGAACAATATCACCGTAAACTGAGCACAGCTTTGATATGTCGAGACATTCTGCCATTGGTAAATAAAGACCCATTAGTGAAGGTGAGTATAATTATATCCCATATCCGAACAACATATAATTATACTCCATCTTACAAGAAAGCATGGATTGCGAGGACAAAGGCTGTTGAGCAGGTTTTCGGCAACTGGGAGGACTCATTCAAGGAATTACCACGGTTTTTATGGGCACTAAAAACTTATGTCCCAGGAACTGTGGCAATTCTGGAGACAGTGCCAGCAATGATGCCAGACGGAACCTGTGCTATAGGTAATAGAATATTTCACCGTCTCTTTTGGGCATTTGACCCGTGCATCAAAGGTTTCGCTTTCTGTAAACCTCTCCTGCAAATTGATGGCACTTGGTTATACGGAAAATACAAGGGTACGTTGCTCATGGCAGTTGCACAAGACGGTAACAACAATGTATTTCCCATTGCCTTTGCTCTTGTTGAAGGTGAAACGGCTGCTGGATGGGGTTTCTTTCTTCGACATCTCAGAACGCATGTCGCTCCACAAGCCAATCTATGTCTGATTTCTGATAGACATGCTGTCATCGAAAGTGCCTACAACAACCATGACAACGGATGGCATGATCCTCCTTCTACACATGTCTACTGTATCAGACACATTGCACAAAACTTCATGCGTGCTATAAAAGATAAGAATCTTCGCAAGAAGGTGGTGAATGCTGGGTATGCTTTAACTCAACCATCTTTTCAATATTATCGTGATGAGATTCGACTGTCTAATGAAGACGCGGGGAGATGGATAAATAACATCCCAGTAGAGCAGTGGACAAGAGCATTTGACGGTGGTTGTCGATGGGGCCACATGACAACAAACATTGTGGAATGCATGAACGGGGTTTTCAAAGGAATTCGAAACCTGCCGATAACCGCCTTGGTAAGATCAACCTATTATAGGTTGGCTTCTATGTTCGCAACCAGAGGTGAAAGATGGAGTGCAGTGTTAATGTCCGGACAAGTATTCAGTGAATGTTGCATGAAGGTCATGAAAGAGGAGAGCATCAAAGCTACGACACACGCTGTAACAGTGTTTGACCGTCATAGACAAAATTTCAGCGTCCAGGAAACAATGGGCAACAACGAGGGGAGACCAAATTTAGCCTACGCGGTTAAACTACACAGAAGTTGGTGCGATTGTGGAAAATTTCAGGCCTTCCGCATACCTTGCTCCCATGTCATTGCAGCATGCGCTTATACTCGTCAAGACGCTCACACCCATTTATCTGATGTGTACAAGGCCAACACCATCATGAATGTATATAGTCAAAGCTTTTCAGTACTACCAATGGAGGATTACTGGCCTCCATATGAAGGAGATATTGTTTGGCACAATGAAGAGATACGTAGAAAGAAGAAAGGAAGGCCAAACAGCACACGTATAAGAACAGAGATGGATTCCACAGATAAAATGATAAGATTATGTAGTATCTGTCGTCAACCAGGACACAACAAAAACAACTGTCCCAATCAAGGAGCATCATCTAAATCTTAAGCTTATTGTAACATGATATCTAGATCTTAAGCTATTTGTAACATTGTATCTAGATCTTATGCTTTTTGTAACATTGTATTTCTGTAACAATCAATCATTATATATCATTAAGTTCTTGTTACAACGAGTTTCATAACCAACATCAGTACAAAACATCTGAAAACATAAATAATTCTAACTGATTACAACAATCAAATTAATGTCGTCTGGACCGAACATCATTTCCCTAGCATCCTTATCAGTCCTCATTCGCACCCAACCAAAGATACTGTCAAGTCTCTCAATACTTCTGATTTTTTCCCCTTCTGGTATTTTCCCGTCTAACCATCGAACCAGCTCCCTCTTCAGTTGATCTAACGTGGTGATGTTCCAAAACAACATCAGCAATTGAGGTTTGTCTCTCGCATAAATCACCTTACCGTATCGGCGACGAACACCAAACATGATAGCCAAATGATTATATGAATTGTGGAACAATAGGTCACATTACGCATCTATTTATAAGAAAAAAAAGGCATTTTATGAGGGACTCGGCAATTGAGTTGGCGCCTCCTTTTAAAACATACACATAGGCGCCAATTGGATTGGCTAGGGCACCTACCCTAGGCTAGGGCACCTGCCCTAGCCAATCCAATTGGCGCCTCCATTCAAGTTTTAACAACAGTCGCCATATGAACAACTTTCATGTTCATCAAAAATCTATTTGAAACTTGGAAGCTCATCATTAATTTCAAAACATTATAGGTCATTTTGACAGAAACCCTAATTTTGGGTCAAGTTCGCAGGGACCTAACTCACTCATTTTTAATTATTTTGAGGTGGGACCAATTGCATTGCAAAATTTAAGATGTCTACTTCAAATGTTATGTTGGACAAAATTACATATTCCTAAAAGAAACACATGCAATAATACAAAACATTATAGGTCAGATAGCAGTTGAAAAACTCAGAAGTCCAACTTCAACTGCCCATAACTTTCTCAAAAAAAATCCAAATGTTGCAAAATTTATATCCAAATTCATTGTCTTGAAAAGATCTACAACTTTCATGTTGGAGGTTTTTTCATTTGAGGCTTTTTTAAGGGAGGCGCCAATTGGATTGGTGCCCCCTCTTAAAAATTACACATAGGCGCCAGTTGGATTGGCTAGGGCAAGTGCCCTAGCCAATCCAATTGGCGCCTCCTTGCAATTTTTAATAGGGGGCGCCAATCCAATTGGCGCCTCCCTCTAAAAGTGGGATAGATTGGGAATTTTTTTGAAAACTGGGTTATTTTGAGAATTTATTCGAAAAAGTGGGTTAATTAGGTAAAAAATCCTAGTAATAGTACTACTCACATAAATTCACATGAAATTTTATTTTAAAAAAATTGAAACTCACTTCTAAAAACTATTATTTTTTTAGCAATGTTCTTACACCAAACATTGTTTATTATATTTATAGATAAATAGTGTTTTTTTATAAATAAATAAAAAATATTTACAAAAAAATATTTTTATTTTAAATTTATTTTGATAATATAAATATAAAATTTGTGTGCATTAACCATAAAAATATTGGTGATTAACTATATATTTTTTTATAATTTATTAACCAAATTTATTACATCGTTAACCAATAAATTTTATAACATTAATCAAGTTCTCACATTATAATATGAAATATAATAATCAATCTTACACCATTATATTTTATATTTTAATGTCAGAATTTGGTTAATATTATAGAATTTATTAGTTAATAAAATAGGAAATTTGATTAATAAATTATAACATAACTTATATTTTTGTGTTAATATTTTTTTTATAAAAATAATTTTAAACATAAAAATATTTTTTTATTTATAAAAAAATAAAAATACTGTTTACCGTATAAATACGATGAATAGTATTTGATATAGAAATTGGTGTAAGAATAACATTATTCATTATTTTTAGGATGGAATGTCTAAACACATATAATATAATGGTTCAAAATTCTATCAAGAAATCAACTGAAATACAATTTTAAAGTTACTCTAATGTTCTCTAGTCGAGAGACGAGAGAGAGAGAGAGAGAGAGAGGAGAGAAAAAATTGATGAAGGGTGGTAGAGAGTATCTAATAGAAGAAGAAAGCCTCTTGCAAGAAACATCGCAAACCATTCCATTATCAAGCCTCACATTTTAGATTCATTTTTTTCACTTCTTTTCCGGATCATCTTAATGCTAGAGAGATGTTTGAGTTATTTTAAGATTATGCAAAGGTGGAAGAGGTGTTTATTCCTTTTAAAAGAGATAAGAATGGAAGGAGGTTTGACTTTGTCCGTTTCATCCCGATGAAAAATGTTGATGTGCTTGCAACTCGTCTAAACAACATCTTTATTGATGATCAAAAAATCTTTGTGAATGTTCCTAGATTTCCAAGATCTCGCGATGGTTTCAAGGGTGGTGGTGGTGTAGGGCATAAGTCTTTTCAGGAGGGAGCTATGACTAGTAGGTTAGAGCTTGATAAGGGACGTAATTATGCTATTGCGGTTACTAGGGGTGTACATGGGTCGGTTTGGATTGAATTTAGCCAAAACTATGACCCAACCCATACAGGATACACTGATTTGCGTGAGGTAAAATAACCACCCACAACATCATTGGGTCAAGTTGGATAAAAACACAAATTTGTGGCTTATATTGGGTTGGGTAATGGGTTACCCAATGTTAGCTAGCAAATTTCGACTAAGTCGAAGAAGAAAATTTGAAGTAGGAGGAATGTAGTCGAAGCAGTTCGATAATCAGGAAGGACCTAAGCCAGATCGAAAGAAGTTCGATGGGGGGTGATCTTGTCGAATTCGAAGTGAAACACGCAAGGATTGATACAATCGGTTAAGCAGAACGTGGGGAAAATTGCAAAGGACGTGGGTTTACAGGCTCAGACGCGTGGCGCATTGCGAATGGACAAACAACCATATAACAATTATTTTTTATTACTATTTAAGTAGATTTGATTTCCAGTTTTAGAGGTGGCATTTGTAACATTGCAAAAGGAAAACACTCAGAGTATCGAGCATATAAGAGAAAGGAGTTCATTCCTGCAAAAATGTATACTTGCTTCCACATTTATCTTCCTGCAATTTAACTTATCAAGTCATTTTATTCGCTTTGTTTATTTACATCTTTATCTTGGTTTTATCCGTTTATTCCTTGGCACCTGTTTACAAGCATTTTTTACCTATCCAAACATTTCATCAAAATACACCATATACTCAACACATTTTTAGTCTAGGACTTTATAGTCAGTCCTGCAAGTAAGCCTCAATGGGAAGGTTAGAGATTGTTCGCGCAAAAACCACGTGCGAACATCTAATTTATTTATTTTCATTTTTTTCTTCCTTATATAATCATAAATGATTTGTCACATTTTTTCTTAATAACTAATTTATCCTATTACCGCTATTTTTTAAAATACCAAATGTCTAAATGCACAATAAAATTCATCATAAAATATTTACAAAAACCAAAGTTGCATTACAATAATATCTAGAATTTATAAAATAATTACAACTTACAAGAATTAACATCAAAATAATCAAAGTGCAACATGCTAAATAAGTTAAAATCATTACTTATAAAATAAAAGATTTTCCAAAGGTTGTAACTGAAGCAACCAAGATTAAAGACATCAAAGTCATCACTCATCAAATTATAAAAAGTAGCTAAAAAATAATCATTCAATAACCCATGGATTTCGTGGATTGGGTGTGGGTTTACCCATAACCCAATCACTTTGAATGGTTTTTCATTTTTGATAATCGTGTTCACCCAATGACCCGATCCAAACCATTTTTGTGGGTCGGTTTGGATGGGTTTTACTGGATTTGTTGGGTTTACCCAACCCATGTACACCCCTAGTGGTTGCTATTTAGGATCGTAGAAGTAGTGACAGAGCCAAATCCTATGCTCAAGTAGTTGGCAGTTCATTATCTGGGAGTGGTTTTGTAGGTCATGCGCTGGAACTTGCAGTTGAAAAAGAATGTGCATGGGCAAGATTTTCTCTAGCTTATGTTAGGGTGGTGATGAATTTCAACTCCTCTTACAATATGCAGGAAATACTTGTCAATTAAGGTTATTTTACCGTTAAAGCTACTCCTTTGGGAGCCCATCTTTGCTTATTGGAAGATAGGGAATTAAAGGCGGTGGAGGAGTTGTTAAGTAACGATGTTGAGTGGGTTAAGTTATGGTTCTCAGAAGTGAAAAAATGGAACCCTTCTATGGTGGATGAAGAAAGAAACATGTGGGTGCGGGTGTTCGGAATTCCTTGCCATGTTTGGAATCTCATTTTTTTAATTTATTTCTAAACCGGTGGGGAAGTTGCTTTGTTCTGATGATGTTACTAGCTCAGGTTCAAAGATGGATGTTGTAAGATTGTTGGTGAGTACAAAATGTGAAAACTCCATTAATGAAGTTCTCTATGTCAATATAAATGGAGTCAGATTCAGATCAAAGCTTATGGAGGACAATTTAATAACAATGAAACTTATAGCATTTCTCTGACTCGATTCACATGCATTATTATCTGTTTTATATCCATTTCGTATTTATATGTAGTGTTATGTTTGTATTTTGATTATGTTGCAGAGATTCCCCATTTGGAATTGACATGAGATAAAATGGAGCAAAATTGGCCCAAAAATGGAGAAAAAGAGAACATAAGTATGAAGCACCTCAAAAGTGATGTTTTCTACATGTGGTGTTTGCCACGGGGGCATGGTGCTCGCCATATCCCCCTCACTTACCACGTCACTCAGATTTAAGTCACGGAGAAAACCATGAGGCTATGGTGAATGCCATGGACTTCGTGCTCAGTTTTTTTAGCAACAACATAGACTGACTATCTCCCACTCACCCACCTTTTTCTCAACTTATTTCTACATGATTCCTGCATCACTTCAGGAGCTACAACACTATATATACGACTTATTTTTAAGGTTTTAGGGATCCAAGTTTTATTTTAGAGTTAATAGGAATACAAATTCCATTTGTAAAGAGCTAAGTTGTTCATCCCGGACAGTTAGCACACCATAGTTTTTAGAATTTTGAGTTTGTACTTGGATCAACTACTGTTTAAGCACTTCAATTAAATTAAATTCCAACAAATTTTATTTAAGTTCTTTCGCTTTAATTTCATGTACTGCATTTATTTTCCCTAAATATTTTCTTCTTAAATTTCCTACACTTATTTATTTTAAGCTTTAAATATTGTCTTTCAGTTTTTAAGTGTTTAAGCATTTCAAATTGATATTGTTTTTATTTCTAAACTTCACTTATCATCATCACTTGTTAGTAGCATTTCAAATATATATAAGATTGGTTGGAAATGAATTAGGAATAGAATTGTATGGCAAGTCAATGAATTATGACCAAATTGAATTAATGAAAGGTTTTGAAATTAATTATGGATTTCAATGTTGATAAACACAAATTTGAAATGGCTTTGCAAATGATTTTGGAATAGTTTTGTAAAATGCTTTTAAGGGTTAATGGATTTGAAATAAATTTAAATGGTTTAAAAATAAGGTTAAGATGAATCAACAGTCACGTTACAAATCGTACCTTAGTATTAACTCGGGATACAATTTAAAATGATTTAAAAAGAAAATAGTTCTCCATTGACTGGTTTAATGAAAGATAATATGAAAACGGGGAATGAAAACAAGTTAGGTCCAAAAGTTAGCAACAAAAGATGGAATGACTCTGCGTGTTGGACCATGAAATGAGCACAAGCTTGGTGATAACACATGGATAATGGTTGACTTTGGTCAATGTGTTGACCAAAAAGTCAACATATGACCAAAGTCAATAGTGGATCGAGAACTAAGGTTTCATGAACAATCATAAGATCAAACTCATGGACAAAATTTAGGAATCCATAATTAGGGCTTCAAACTAATCAAAAGGTCAAAGTGCCAAACACCTAATCAAAAGTCACAAACCAAACAATAATGTCCTCTGATTAAACTTTAACACAACAACCCAAAAATGGTTATGAATCGATAGCTAAAGTTCAGTTAAGTCAGAACCCAAAAACAAACTCAATATTGAGCCTATCTAATTAGGGTTTTAGATGCATACATGAAAGCTTCATGAGGTCAACCACTTGAACCACTAATAATTATGGTTTTGAGTCTATGAATGAATATCATGATTGTAATCTTTTTGGACCAAGGTACAAGAGGGCATGAGATTAGGGTTTCCCTTCCATATAATGATCAATTCTCCAATTCTCAAACAAACCCTAGTTTTATTTAACCATAAGCATTTAATCTATGAGATTGTATTAACATGAATGGATGATGCATATGAATGTAGATAAATCTTAAGTCATGGATCAGATGAAAAGTGAAAAGAGGAGGGAAATTTTTGGGGTACGACACATGGGTTGTGCGAAAGTGAACAATGTTTTTAAGTTAATAATTTTTTTTTTGAAAAATATTTTAAAAAACAAAATAAACGCCAAAGATTTATTGCGTCCTAGAGGAGTGATTGAAAATTACGTTTCGGTCTCTCTTTTAACTATTTTCTGAAACAAACTTAAATTTCATTTCCCTTATTAAACAAACAAAAATTGATCAGCCTTAAATTTATTTAGCAACAGTAGATAGCAGTTAAGTTAACTGAAAAGTCTCTGTGAGTACGATATCTTTTGTATTACTTTGATAAAGTTCGTGCACTTGCGGGTAAGCTACCACACAAGTCAACACATCAAGTTTTTGGCACCGTTGTCGGGGACTTTTATTTAGTCAACATCGTAACTCAATTGTTGCACCGTATAAATTAAGGCATTTTATTTTATTTTCACCAATTGTATGCCTAACACTTGCTCTCACAAAGAGAAGTTAGAACAACCGATTCTTGAAATCTAGCGTTACATTAATCTCAAAACGCCAAATACATGAACTTAGATCCATATTTGAACCAATGGTTGAAGCTGATAACCGTCCACTTAAGGGCGATGCAATTCTGTCTCAGGACAAACCACACTCAAGCATTATCCCACATGCAATCTAGGCGAACTCTTTTGAACTGAAACCGTCTCTAATGCAAATTGTGCAACAAAACCAGATCTCTGGAAATCCTACAGAGGACCCAAAGCTTCATTTATCAGTGTTTGTACAGAATGCAGACACATTAAAGAGTAGTGACGTAAATCCATAAGCCATTAGACTACGTTTATTTCCATTTTTCCTAAAAGATAGAGCCAGAGCATCGCTATAGTCTCTAACCATGAACTCCATCACCACTTGGAATGAACTCAAAAGGGTATTCTTAGCCAAATATTTTCCACCAAGAAAAATGGCAGTGTTAAGAAATCATATAACTATGTTTAAATAAATTGAAGGAGAATCACTTTTTGATGCATGGCAAAGATATAAAGATATGATAAAACTATGTCATCATCACGAATTAGAATAATGGCTTATCATTCATACTTTCCACAATGGTCTACTATACGACACCAGAATGACCATAGATGTTCCTCTTGGAAGAGCCTTAATGAATAAACCCTTCGAGGAAGCCTAGCAACTTATCGAAAACATGGCTCAGAATCATTAACAATGGGGAGCTGAAAGAGTTCAAGTTAAGAAAACCTAACAAAATGGAGTAATGTTCAAAGTCAATGGATTTGATCATGTAAATGCTAAAGTTGAGGCACTTACCCAAAACATCAATAATTTAACTATAATAACTCCAACCATTATAGTTGTTGTAGCCCTAAACTTTGAAATTTGTGGAGTCCAAGGACATACGGATACTGATTGCCAAATCTTGACTAGAACTACATTAGACCATGTAAATTATGCATAAGGAAATCCTTATTCCAATACCATGTTCCTGGATGGAGGAATCATCCCAACGTTTCTTACAAGAATAATAACACATTATTTGCGCCAAGTCCTCCACCTAAAAATACCCCAAGTTATAAAAAGGGAACTGCTATTTCTCCTCCTGCTCCTAGAAACTCAAACTTATAACTTATGATGGAAAACTTCATTGCATACCAAACCCAATAGAACAAAGAGTTCATGAATCAAAACGTTCATACTAGCGAGCTAGTAAAATAATTAGCAAATAAGGTTGAAGCCATGTCTGCGCATAATAAGATGTTGGATACTCAAATCTCTCAAGTTGCCCAACAACAAGCAGCCAATGTTGCTCCAGCTGACACATTTCAAGGGCAACATCAACCAAATCCTAAGGGACATGTAAATGCTATCACACTACGAAGTGGGACAGAGTTAGATGGACCAGTAGACCCAAGAGTTGAAAACCTTATAATGTGTAAGAGAGTAGAGGAAGAACCTAAAAAGGTTACTGATGAGAATCAAGTAAGAAAACAATAGTTGAAGAGGAAAAGACTATCACTAATAAGGATGCTATTAAGAAAGAGAAACCTTATGTACCTCCATCTCCGTATAAACCAAAAATGCCATACCCTCAAAGACTAGCCAAAACCAAGAATGAAGGTAAATTTAAGAAATTCATCAAGCTCCTAAAATAACTTTATGTTACTATACCTTTCACTGAGGCCATTACTCAAATGCCCTCATGTGCTAAGTTCCTAAAAGAGATTCTGTCGAATAAGAAGAAACTTGAAGATGACGAGACAATTACACTCACCACAGAGTGTAGTGCCATTATCCAAAACAACATGTCACCTAAATTGAAAGGCCTTGGTAGTTTTTCTATTCCTTGTGTAATAGGAATGTTTGTCATCGACAAGGCATTATGTGATCTCGGAGCTAGCGTCAGTTTGATACCTCTTTCCATATGTAAAAAACTAAAGCTATGAGACTTGAGACCCACTAGAATGTCCCTTCAATTGGCAGATCATTCATCTAAGTACGATGTGGGAATGCTGGAAAATATTCCAGTCCACATTGGCCAATTCTATATGCCTATTGACTTCATAGTCCTGGATATAAAGGAAAATTCTAATATACCCATCATTTTAGAGAGACCTTTCTTGGCCACAGTCGGTGCGATAATAGACATGAAAAGAGGGAAGTTAACATTTGAGGTAGGAGAAGAGAAAATCAAATTTATCCTTTCTCAATTTCTAAACACCCCATCTATAGACGTCACTCTTTTTTTTTATAGACATCATTGGTGAATGCATAAAATAATTAGCATCCATATCTCCCCAGCCAATTACATAATTAGTAGAACTTCCAACCAAAGAAATAAAAGATGAAGAGTAATATCATAGCCGATACATTGATGATGACCTAAGAGAATGGTTAGCCCTTACACCTGATCCTATGTCGAACCCTAAGCAACCATCAGTCGAACTTAAGGTTGTGCCCAAGAATCTAAGATATGAGTTTCTTGACGAACGACTTGATAGCCCGACCTTAGTTAGTTACAATCTCAATGATGAAAAACCAAGAGACTTTTGATGGTATTAAGAAAGTATCCTGTGGGTTTAGGTTATAACATTTTTGATCTAAAAGGGATAAGCCCCTCGATGTGCATGCATAAAATTATGCTAGAAGAGAACTCTAAAACCTCTAAAGAGAATCAGAGGAGGATCAATATTATCATGAGCGATGTAGTAAGAAAGGAAGTACTAAAGTTGCTAGAAGCTGGAATAATCTATCCAATCTCATACAGTCAATAGGATAGCCCAGTGCACATAGTCTCTAAGAAATGAGGTATTACAGTTTTAAAAAACAACAAGGGAGAGTCTGTAGCTAAACACACACAATCTAGATGACGTATGTGTATAAACTATAGGAAGCTAAACAAAGCAACTCAGAAGGACCATTTCCCCTTACGTTCATTGATCAAATGCTCGAACATTTATCTAGACATTTGTATTTCTGTTATTTAGACGAATACTCAAGATTTTTCCAAATTCTGATTCACCTAGATGACCAAGAGAAGACAACTTTTACATGTCCTTATGGAACGTTCGCCTACCGTCGAATGCCATTTGGACTATGAAATGCTCTCGCAACCTTCTGGAGATGCATGATGGCAATATTCGCAGACTTCTTAAATGACATCTTGGAAGTTTTTAAGGATGATTTTTCCGCATCGGGTCTACTTTTGAAGGATGCCTAACTAACTTAGAAAAAGTTTTGGAAAGGTGCATGAAGGTCAACCTAGTACTAAATTGGGAAAAATGCCACTTCATGGTGAAGGAATGCATATTTCTAGGATACATAGTGTCAGAAAGAGGCGTTGAGGTTGATAAAGCTAAGATAGAAGTCATAGAGAACCTCCAACCACCTAAAATGGTTAGAGATGTCAGAAGATTTCTTTGACACGCCGATTTTTACCGACACTTTATAAAATACTTCTCTAAGATTACTAAACCTTTAAATTGTCTTCTGATGAAAGATGTTGAACTCATATTTAATAAAAAATGCCTCGAATCTTTTAATATCCTTAAACACGCATTAATCTTTGCCCCTATCATGCAACGTCCTGATTGGAGTCAATCGTTTGAGATTATATGTGATTCTAGTGACTATGATGTAGGCGTTGCCTTAGGATAACATAAAGATACGAAATTACATGTCATATATTATGCAAGCAGAACTTTAGACACTGCTCAAATGAATTATGCAACAAGCGGAAAAGAACTTTTAGCCATAGTTTTGGCGATCGATAAATTACGTTCTTACTTAGTAGGAGCAAAAATTATCATCTACACGGATCATGCTGCTATAAGATATTTACTAAGCAAAAAGGATGCAAAACCAAGACTATTAGGTGAATCTTATTGTTATATGAATTCCATTTGGAAATCTGAGACAAGAAAGGAACCGAAAACATGGTAGCTCACCACCTTTCAAGGTTATCAAAATGCTTAAAAACAACATTTTCCCAAGATTTTGAGTACCTAGGTTAGTAATAAGTGATGGAGGATCACATTTTATATCTAAGATATTTGAGAAAATCCTACACAAGTATGGGATAAGATATCGAGTAGCCACACCTTACCACCCACAAACAAGTGGGCAAGTAGACATTTCTAATAGAAAGATCAAACAAATTCTAAAAAGGTTATTGATACCTCTAGAAAGGATTGGTCGGCTAAACTAAATTAAGCATTGTGGGCATATAGAACGGCCTACAAGACACATATAGGAACTATACCCTTTAAGCTTGTGTATGGAAAATCATGCTACCTATCGGTCAAATTAGAACATAAAGCCTATTGGGCCGTAAAGACCCTAACAGATGGATTACCAAGCCTCTGGTGGAAAAAGGATACTAGGTCTCCATGAACTAGAAGAGCTAAGGTTAGACGCCTATGAAAGTGCCCAAATATATAAAGAGTGAACTAAAAGATGGCATGATAAGTGCGTCACTATGCGAGATTTCTCAATAGGAGAGCTAGTGCTCCTATTCAACTCCAAATTAAGGTTATTTCTAGGAAAACTACGTTCTCAGTGGTCGGGACCGTTCAATTTGATAAAAGTTATGCAATCTGAAGCAATCAAAATATGGAGTAACTCAATAGGACCATTTATAGTAAATAGGCAGAGGCTAAAAAATTACCATAGTGACGAGGAAATATTTCACTATGTCAGCTGGAAACTGAATGAGCCACCTGCTAATTCACCCGAATAGTGAACTCATAAGTTTGTCGAGCTAGCGACGTTAAATAAAGTGTTGCGTGGGAGGCAACCCACATATTTCTTTTCAATCTATCCATATCCAAAATAAATGAATGCAAAAATTTAAACCTTGTTGATTATTCACTAACTTTGTTTATGTTTCTTACTTTTCAGGTTGCTTACATTCTCCATAGATCAAATACTTCCGCTAACAAAATTATTTGACAATGCAACACATGGACAACATGAGGATTGATTTCAGGAATGATGCCCAAAGAAGGAACTACGAAGTCTTAACTGAAAGAATCACCTCACCAACCCACTATCCAGACTTCCCATGCCTAGTAAATTTAGGACTCCTTGATAGTGTGAGGTACAGGTTTAGTCAAATCAACTAGGATAGATTCTCAGTTGCAAAGCACCCAACCTATCAGGACCTTACATTAGAGTTCCTAAGTTCTTTTCGTTACCAACCTCACCTAGGATTAGGATAAAATAGAGGCCTAGCCACCTTTAGTATTTTTGGACAAGATTACCAACTTAACCACCGAGAATTAGCTACACTTTTAAGTTTCCAGCATGAACCTCATGTTTATACTGAAGTACCTGATGATATACCACCCGAGCTAGATATCTGATGGGGGAGTATCACAAAGGACTTTTCACCTGATCATGAAAGAATGAACCCTCCATTTATCTATAACCCAACCATTAGGTACTTCCAGATGGTTATAGCCTAAACATTCTTTGGTAAAGCAGAAAATATTGGACCAATTAGTAAAGAGGAAATGTACTTCATATTCAATTTTTTTCAATCTCGTCTCATTAATTATGCAACCTTCTTGCTCGCAAGCTTAGATAAAGTTTCTAACTCCTTGATTGGAAACATTTATGTAGGCGGAACTGTCACTTATATCGCTTTAGCCTTAGGCCCATGAAATCAAGTAGCTCACCTGATCCCTATCTGTGGATTTAACCTGCTAGATTTTGACCACTGTCTAAATAGAGGATTAGTGAGGCAATAGGTGCCTAATTACTAATTCTAAGTGAAGTTGTACACCATTTCACCATTTCAAACCCTGAAAGGACAAGTATTCATAACTATGAAAACTGGCGGTATCATTTAGAAGATCAGGATGAGTCACCATCACCACCTGAAACTTAATATTATAGGGTTATGTTATGAATATTTTATCCTATAATATTATAGGGTATGGTATCTCTTTGAAGAGAAAGAGTCTTGTCCAACTAATTAGGAAGGAAGATTTTGACGTGTGCTTTATCCAAGAAACAAAGGCTAAGGTGATTGATGAAAATTTAGTGGTTTCCATGTGGGAGAATAAGGATGTGGAATGGTCTTTTAAGGGGGGAAATGGTAGATCGGGAGGCTTGCTTATTATGTGAAAAAAAGATTATTTAACATTTTTTTTAGCTTTGTTGGTGAGGGTTTTGTTGGCATCAAAGTGAGTTGGAAAGGGAATGTTCTCTATTTTGTTAACATTTATTCTTCTTGTTCTTTAATATTGAAGAGGGAGATATGGAGTGAGTTAATTAATTATAAGAGTAAGTTTCTTGGTGGAAAGTGATGTATTTGTGGGGATTTCAATGCTATTAAGAAGGAGGAGGAGAGGAAAAGGGTGAATTCTTTTGTGAATCATGGGGAAATGGTTGAGTTTAATGATTTTATCGAGGGGTTAATTTGATTGATGTTCCTTTGATGGTGAATAAATTCACTTGGTTCAATCTTAGTGGTAAAGTGGTGAGTAGGTTGGATAGATTTTTGTTATCAGATGAGTTGGTGGAAGAGTGGAATGTGGATGGTTAAATGGTAGGGAGTATGGATTTTTCCAATCATTATCCTATTTGTATCAAAGGGAATTCTACTAATTGGGGTCCAAAGTCTTTCAAATTCTTTAATTATTGGATTCACCACCTAGAGTTCATCTCGTTTGTTGAGAAGATTTAGGCTTATTTTTAGGTTTCGGGGAATGTGATATTTTCATTCAAAGAAAAGCTTAAGCTTATAAAAAGAAAGTTAAGGGTTTGGAATTAGGAAGTGTTAAGTTTTTTAGATTTTAGAGTGGATGAGGCGATCAAAGAGATGAATGCTTAGTAATTTGAGGTTGCTAATGAGGGTTTGATCGATGTTGAGGTTATGGCTCTTAAAAGGTGAGGTTGTTTCGGCAAAGTGTGCCCCCAAGATTATCGACAACTAAGATTGGCTTGAAGGAGCTAGTCAAAACCCTTGTATATGTTATGTGATCTAGGGACTTTTAGAGAAAATTCATGCAAAAGGAAAAGCTATTTCGGTCGACCAGAGGCAGTTGAGGGATAAAGTGAGGCAAAATAACCGTCTTTCAGTCTTATCCAAGACAAGGGACGCGTGGAAGCACGTCAGGAGACAGTTTTGCATGCAGGAAGAACATGGCAAGTGGGGAAGAAAGACCCGTTAGGAAGTAGTTATTTAGTTTTACTATAAACAAGGGTTGTAACTTAGGAGAAGGGTGTGTTGGAACTACTGCAAAACTCACTTACTCAAAGTATCAGTGTCAAAGAAAGAAAAGAGTAAATTTGAGTGCAAACGTACGTTCTTATACCATTTTATTTATCAAAATATTTACTTATATATGTTTTTACTTAGTCGAATCATAGCAAACATTTTATGTATTATTCTCCATTGGTTCTAATAATTAATTGCAAAACAAATTTTTTTTGAGTGTCTATGCAAACACTACACAGGAAAGTCGCAACTTTTGCACGTACGTTATGGGATTAATCTAGTTGATCCCGCGAGTAACCCTATTTTGGGAGGACTAGCGGTTGTTTGCCAAATTCACAGGTAAATAAGTTGGCCCACCCAGTGGGATCCCGTGCAACACTTTGTTTGAAATTTCTGTTTTACGAAAATACTTCAGTTTTGAAAACTTTTCAAAAGTTCGTTGAAAGTGCATGAGACTTAGAAGTGGTGCGAAAACTAGAAACCACGAGAGAATATCCAAAATACGTATTAGGATGACTGGTTCTAGGAGCTCCAGTACAAGCACTGACGTGAATGAGGATACTGTTGGTCTTACAAATGCGAGCTTGATGACTATAACTACAATATACGGTCTAATGCCTGAAAGTAGGAACAATAAGACCTCGCCTAATATGTGTAACACATATCAACTATCAACCCATTAAAATTGGATTGATACATTCATCCATTAATAATCTTCAAGTTTCACAAACTTACACTAAAAAATGGCACTTTCGTAAACTCATAATGTCAAAATTTATTCTTCCCCATAGCCAATAAGTTCCTACCACATCGCCATTTTTAGGATTCAAACCCCCTATCCAGGGTTAACACTTGTCTTGGTTCCAATACACTTCCTTTTCTCGTTTCTCTCTCTTGTAGACAAAGAACCCCAAAATTTTTCTTTCTCTCTCCCGTGTTTTCTCTTCTTGTCTCTCTTTCCCCCCAAACCCTATCATCGTAGCCGTCCCTTTATCTACCCTATCTACGACCATCACCACCTCCAATGTAAAAATCATATCCATATTCATACTCCTAATCTCAAGACCTTCCTAATGAATCAAATGTATTTTTGTTTCGAACAACCTTTTCATAGATCACCATTTTTCCTTCTCTAACCGTCACGACTCGAAATGTTATTCTTAGTTTCTAATGTCTCTCTTTGTGAAAAAAAATCAAATTGGAGGCAAGGAAAGTTTAGTTTGTTACAAAGTTGTCCCAAAATAGCACAAACTCAGGTGAAGAATTTTGTTTGACATATGCTCACAACTTCACTCACATTCTCTTGTTGGTTATACATAGATCCATGTTTTGTTTGTTGATTTACCTAGATCCATTTTTTGTGGTGTTGATTTATTGTTTCCACTCTATCACTTTTTATTGCAATTTGGTTTGAAAAAGTTTAGGGTTTCCAAAAAGCTATGGAAATGAAGATGGTGCATGGTTGAAGAGATTGACCATATGTTAGAGATGGAAGAGATTGAGGGTTGAATGTTGGATGAAATTTTTTGTCACGGTTCCGCTCTAAGTACAAGGACACATGATTGTTATTTAATTTTTCCCTCATTGATAGGATTTGCTATGCTCCTATCATTAATTTTGCATTATGGTAAGCTAATCAGTTTCATATTGTTGTTCCAACTTATAATTCTATTTATAATACTTTGAAGTGTGAGGTTATGTGTTACTCGTTCAAAATGTTTCAGGAAGATTCAGTTATTGGATGCGATCCTTACTTTTGTTGCTCAACCTTTTCCTTTTAAAATGGACCAGGTTTTGATTTTGGTTGTGCGTTTTCATTGTTTTTTTTTTCTTAGTTGGGTTGAATTGTTATATGAACTTAATTTTGGGGGGAGAGATTGTTTTTTTAATTAAGAATTGGATATGAGTATTGTCTATGGCAGGGATACATAGTCCTTAATAGACCATGAGAATTGTATATGAGTTAAGGGTCGGATTTTGGCCTATTCATCCTAGCGTGTTGCACAAAGTCTAAAAAAGAGATGGGCCTCGAATTTTTTGGTTGGACTTTATAAATAACATAAATGAAATCATTATATATTGTTTATGTGAAATGAAAGTTTTGTTCTTACCCCAAGGTTGCGGGTTCGGTGCGTTTGACCAATATTTCTTATTTTAATAAAATATCTTAAAAGTTAAAGTAAATAATCGAACATGGAGTTTACATTTTTCTTAAAATTCTTATGCTTTTAGTTTTTATATATATATATATATATATATATATATATATATATATATATATATATATATATATATATATATATATATATATATATATATATAATTTTATTTCTTTAATATAAATAGATAATATTTATTTTTTGTAGTTAAATATTTAAAGGTTTATTATATAACTAAGTTATTTATTATCAAGGTTTTACAATAAGATTAATATGAACTAATTTTTAAATTCTTTGCATTTTTTAATTATAAATCGATTTTTAATTTAGAGCAGGAGCTCCAAATTATTTGTGACGACCCTGTATGAGCATGCATTTAGTTTCTTGTGGTAGTTATGAATTATTTTGATTTTAAGAAAATGTTTAATTTGATTTGCAAATATGATAGCAATCTCTTAAGAAGATTGCTTCTACTTGGATGAAAATGTTTCTTGTGGTAAATATGACTTTTTAGAGTTCATGGAAGGTGAATGAAAATGATGTTTTGGATGTTTGCTTGCACAATTGATTGCATTTGAATTGCAAATTCATAACAAAAACTGTTGGATGTGTAGTTGTTGACAGTAATAGGAATCTAGCTTCTTCAACATCAACTGGTGGATTGGTGAACAAAATGGTTGGTCGAATTGGTGACACATCCGTCATAGGTGCTGGAACATATGCAAATGAATTTTATGCCATTCCTGCAATAGGAAAAATCAAAGTAATAGTTTGTGTGGTCATAGCAAGAGACGTGGCTGCAACGATAGAATTTAAAGGAAATTCTTTAAAGGAAGATGTTGATTATGTTGTACATGTTTGTTTGGTTGATATGTCTATTACAGGTGAAGTTGCAATGCCTTATAATACAACATGCATGTTTAGAGCATGTGCTACTGAAGATGAGTATTCTGAAGTTGCAAATGATTGTTCAGCATGCTCAATGGAATATGTTTAACAGAATCATCAAGTTTATTGTTGTTATATCCCGTTGAGTATGTTGCAGTTCATCTATTATGGTTGGAAATGATTATTGAGCATGCTCAATTGAATATGTTTAACAGAATCAACAAATGTAGCAGTTGTAAATGCCAATTTTATTTTCCTTACAAAACTTGTTCATGATCGAATGTTAGTCTTTGCTTATAGGCTAACCAGACCATAATTAGTTCAAATAGAATTATCAAAAAAGTTGTCTAAAAAGATTGAGTGGATTGAACACGGGTTATTGATACCCTTAGTTTTCTTTTTTTTCAATGAGTTTCTCTTCAAGTTTTTCATATCCTCCACGAGACGATCTATGTGGATAGATATTTATACATCTATTATCCTTTTATTTTTTGCTCTTAGCTAAGAAGTCAGAAGTGGTGCGATAATTTACAAATTTCTCCCAAACATTCTGATCAATAAATGGATACATCATGTTTAAAGGTTTAGCTTGATCACTTGGATGATGAATATAATCATGGATGAGTTGTGTCTTAAAACCCCTCCAACACTCACCAACATATGTAAGCAATTTATTTTTCACCATATTATCCTTTGAACTAACAATAAATACCTCTTATGTTTACACAATAAAATTGTTATTAGTATTAAACAAAAAAAATAAATGATCATATATACTTGTAAAATAAATCATAAAATTAAAAAAAAATACCGTCATGTCGGTCCATAAGTTGTTTTTCAATTCTTTCTCAATGTCGTACAAACTATCTATCAAAATGCTCACTTTACTTCTACCTTGTAACACAATGTAACCCATAAAATCCTCATCATGTTCACCATAAACCCTCTCGGTTGAAACATCAATTGTAAACGGGTAGCGAACACCATATTTATGGACTTTTTTCACCTTGGTATACATCGTGGCAACTCTAGTTTTTATTTTACATTTTGTATTTGATGAGCGACGGGCGTGTCTGTCGGATTATGACTGCAAGCGCACAACCTATCCTGTAGTTTTAAAAGATTATCGAACCCACATGGATTAATGGTCAAACCAATGTTATCTATTGTTGCAGTGTAAAGCTAAGGCTAAAGATTATAAGGGTAGGAACAGAAACGAATATACTAATTTCTAAAGGTTTAAAAGTTATGATAACCAACGAGTTCGGATATGGATTCTGCGTACCTAAGGGATTAGGTAGAATTAGGCACTAAATAAGATTCTATTGCGTTATGTAGAAAATACCGACTAAAGATTCCGTCTCACACTCTCGCGCTATTGACAAAGATCACACCTCCTAACCACAAGATTTTTCTCTCACTCGCCCGTTTTGATTAGAAAGCGCATTATTAAAGTAAATGGGATCCTAAACTATGCCTAAAGCACTCTCGCTGTTTTTAGGATCGATGCCTAGTTTCCACTATCTGGTTCCTTCCTCACACTCGCGCGCTATCAGATTGAACCTTAACTTGTCTCACACTCTCGTGCCAAAATAGTAAAACATACAATTGGAAACTAAAGCCATAACATAGTTAAATCATAAATTCACACCTATTATTTCTACCGAGTCCCATCGGTAACGACAATCCTCATACGCCAGACTCAGAATAAATTAGCAAGACATGTTATTATTTGGGAACAACATAATTAAAACATTCAAAATTAAGAGCAACATGACATACAAGTAATTGAAATAGTAAAACATGCAAATGTCAAAAGCAGTAAAAAGAATCTGAAATTGCTTAAAATAAAACTAGAATTAACTTGAACTTGAACTTGAATTAACTTGAAAACGACAAGCTTGTTCGTGGATCCGAGAGTACAATGAAGATGAAAACAAAATAAAACTAGAACAGGTGTGACAATCCCTCTATGGGAGTTATTGTCACTTTTACAGGGAATTTATGCTTAAATCTAAAAACTCGATTCGTCAGAGCTTCCGCACAATTTGGATACCTTCAAAAGTCTCCCACAATCCTATTTATAGAGGTTTTGAGACCTGATAACTCCCTTCGATCGTGCATGGAGAGTGGAGGGAAAATAGATGATAAAAAATGGTCTAGAACTGCCCACTAGCGTTGTTCTATTACTGCGCGATAATGGCGAATGCCATTACGAACGCAATTCCTTCCAATTTTAAATGACATGGCAGCGAAGTAAATGGTGAATGCCATCTCCTAGATGGAGAACGCCATCTTCTAGATGGCGAACACTGTCTGGATAGAATGCATATAACTTGCTCTTTTTCTCCTTTTTAGCTCTTATTTAGCTCCTTTTTCACGAGGCTTCCAAAACTTCAATGATATCGGATAATAATTACAAAACAAATAAAACGGAAGTAAAAGACGATAAAATGAATAAAAACATAAACGGATATCATGCGAACTGAGCCTAAAACACGATACGATTTCTCGTTATCAAATTCTCCCACACTTAGACCGTTGCTTGTCCTCAAGAAATCACCCAACGCACATGATAAAGAATTAAACATAAATTCTAAAACATAGGCACAACGACACTCTAAGTAGCACGATACTGCTAGGCTAATGTTAGATAAATAGGTACTAGATACCAAAAATAAGGATATCGTAGTGACACACATCCGTATTTCACGGACAAAAACTCCCCCTATGCAAAACCAATTTGAATCATGCCATTATAACTCAACCTACATTCTTTGTTCTTTTTCAACCTCTTTTTCATTCTAGCGCAATCACATTAAGCCCGTTATCCATACACATTCAAGGTAGGTGAACCTATTAGTGACTATGATCTCGATTTCAATTTTGTCGCACTTACTTAGCAAAATTTTGCTTAAGTATCAACTGAATTTTTAAGAGTTCGTACAATTGGGATAAATGATTGGGTGAGGATCACCTAACTTAGAAGGGCCAAATCTTATCACAGATTTTATTCATTATTTTTTTCATTTTTGTGTTTTTGCTTGAGATCATACACTTATTTGCATCGGCTTCCTTACTCATGTGTGTTTTAGGATGATGCTGACTGCTAGTATAAACTACTCAAGGGGTTACTTAAAGAAACTTAAAATTAAGGTCTTGACATAATGGTTATTCAAATCAATGTCACATACTTAGGGAGTTTAGGGTGTTAGGACGGTACCAATATTATCGACATTTTCCCAAGTTTATCTAACAAAGCCTAAAAAGTAGAAACAGACTATACTAAAGACGTGTCATGCCATTGAATCAGAACAAAAAATTTCATTATTGGGGGTCAAATCTAAGGGAATTTTCAAACAAAAGAAAAAATTATCACGCAATAGGACACGACAACACATGTATGACTCGACAAAAAGCTAAAAATAACTAAGTAGGAAACTAATGGAAATAAAATAGTAAATAATAGAAAAGCGGTAAATCTCCTCCCCCACACTTGTACCAAACATTGTCCTTAATGTTTCAGTGCAAGGCGAAGAAAGGAGTAGTGAAACCTGGTTGGGTGGCTCAATGATGTCGGTCGCGACCTCTATGTCGCGCAAAACCTCCTTTACCAAAAATAGGGTTGGGCACATGCTGCATGTACTCCCTCATACCTCCCACCTCCATATGCACTCCTTTCATATTGTCGATGAGGTCAGCTATGTGGAGATTTGTCCGCTCGACAAAGTGAAGTTGGGTCTGTCGGATCTGATCAATGGGGACTCTCATCTCTGCCTGCTGCATCTGAATGTTCCTAAGTAGGACATCACGGTCTACCTCAACATCATTCCAGTGTCTAAGCTCACTTATGACGTCATTAAGAGTTGTCCTCATGGAGGTATAGTCATACTTCTCACGAGGCTGATGTCCGAACGATGTACCTGCAAAAGAGTCAGGAAAAGCAGGTGTGGTGTATGCATGGGTGCCAGTGTGGAGAGCATCTTGCTCCATGTGATTGGGCTCGGGGGTGGTTAGATCAAAAGTACAGTTAGCGCTCATTCACACGTTGATACATGCAGCGCAAGGTAAAGTAACTCCCCTAACCTCTCGGTTACTAATCATTAAGAAATACTTGTCGTTAGGTTTATTTTTAATGAGGCGCATGCTACGGCTGTAATCAAGGTCGGCAAACAGAGTCTCTAACGGCTCAAGCGTAGCCAACTCCGTGCCTAGACTTAAAGCAAGGGCTATGGATGTGATTAGACCTCTGACACAAATTGGACCTCCAATCCAAACACATGTGGACTGGAAGTGTGCAAGTAAGAATGGTGTCGGGTTAACTTTTGTTCTAGATAATGCACAATAAATAAGAAAAAGGTATTTAGAATTCACGTTGCTTGTATTCTCTCGACCAAAAATAGTATTAGCTAGAATACAGTGTAAATACCGAATGGGCGGGTTTTGAATAGCTGTAGCTTTTAAGCCTTCCCATTCAGTGGTGGTTTTGCCTGTTAGTTGCTGCCGAAAGTCGAGAGCTCTGGATTTCCAATCGCTCTCTAAGGGATGTTAGCATGCAAAATCGTCCCCATGAAGGAACGAAAGTAAGTCGACCAATTGGTCTTGGTTAATACTGTAAGTTCTATTGAACATTCTAAAATGTGCAGTGTCGGTGGTTCGGGATCCTCCGATATGAGGGGTGTACCGAAAAGAGCTCAAGAACTCGTAGGTAAGTCGGATAAATGTAGGACTAGTTAAAGTAAGAAAATGAGACATACCTAAGTTGTTAAGCATCCAATGGACACTGCCGGATAAACCCAAATTGCGAATAGCAGCATTGTCGGGGTACCGTGTTGCTAATACGTCCCTCTTAAAGAGCTTGTGGTATCTGCTCCTCTGATTTTCACCATCAATTCCCTCGGCGAAAACAATCCCCATGTAGTCCACATCCCCCCTTGGTCGAACAGCTCTTGGAGGCATTTTTTTAATGAAAAAGGAATGGGAAGAGAAGGTTATGGTATTTGGAGAAGAGAAGAGTGAATGGAAAGGATTGTGAGGTGGTTGTGAATTTATAGTGATTGGGAAGAAGTGGAGTGGTTGGGAGATGAAAAGTTTGAGTTAATAGTGTGTAGAGTAGGAAGTTCAAGGGTTTATAATTAAAAGGGGTTTGAAAAATGCGCAGGAGGGAGAAGAAAAGGGAGGAAAACGCTATTTTTTCCTGATATGGTGATCACCATCAGGCTTATGGTGAAAGCCATTTGCCTAAAATGTTGGGACTTTTAAATTCGAAGCGAATGGCGAACGCCATTTACCTAAAATTCGTAATTTTGGCAGTTTCTAAAGATTAAAGTTGGTAAATCCTACAAAGGCTATAAAGCAGTAAATTAAAATTAATAGATATAATTAAAAAGCATGAAATTTATAGTAATGAACATATTAAGCGATTAGATAAAACAGTTGACTAAAATGTAAAGTACATTAATTAAACGTAGGTGTAACACAAGTTCATGTTGATATATCGATTGTAAAGTAGGCACAAACTGAAAAATAACAATAGAGGGTAAAATACCAATGACAATTAAAAATACTAAACTAGAAAGTTGCAATTAAAAAAAATGTAGAATAAAAAAAATTAAAATTAAAACAACTAAAAAGAAAAGATAAATATTAAGGGTCGTGGGTTGCCTTCACGTAGCACTTCGTTTAACGTCGGGAGCTCGACTACCGAACTTGTAAATTGTTTAGATAATTAGTTTTCTAAGGCCATTTATCGAGCCATCTTTCATATCCCTCACTTTTCCTTTTCTTTCCATTATAGAGAAGTTCGTACCTTAGGTAAGGTGGGGGTGATTTCAACTCTTTTTTAGGCATTGGTTATTCTAACTTATCATTGGTTTTTCTCTTCGATCTAGGATCCTCAAACACATGTGCATTGGTGTGGATATTTTCCAATAGCTCCTCATACCTTTCAGATTTAGAGTCTATCTTAACTTCTGTAGACCTTCGTGGGAAAGAAGTCAGTGATTTATAGGGAGGAGGAACAACACAGAGTGCTTCCTTCTCTACCTCTTCGATGACCTCCCTTTCGGGTGGTGTCGGTGGATCTTTCTCAATCTTTACTCTTTTCTCACCTGAACCATCCTTATTATCACTCCCCTTAAAATTTTCGATATATTTTTTGTTGGTGGTTATTACAACATCCGCATGTTTCTTAAGGAAGGGTCCTAGAGGTGTCTGTGCAAGCAGGGAGATTTGAGACTCTAATGCCTCGTTGTGAGTGGCGAGGGACTCGACCACAATGTTCAACTACCTAAGGGTATATATTGTTTAAAGACTTTGTTTTCTAAATTCTTCATTCTGAAGAGTTTGTGTAGCCACAAAGCGTTCCATCATAGATTCTATCCTAAATCAAGTTTGCGTCGCTATGAAATCCTCCATTAATATTTCAAGGTCGAATTTATGGAAATCTTGGGGTTCCTCAAAATACTGGGAGTGGTAATCATAGAGAAAATTTGGGTGATACATAGTAATAGAGAAGAGAGTGCCTTAGTCTATACGGTGCAACAACGAAGTCACAATATTGACTAAATTAGTCCCCGATAGCGGCGCCAAAAACTTAATGAGCGACGAGCGTGTCTGTCAAATTATGACAGGAAGAGCAAAGCCTATCGTGTAGTTTAAAAAGATTATCAAACTCACAAGGACTAATGGTCAAACTAATCTTATCTATTGTTGCAGTGCAAAGCTAAGGCTAAAGATTATAAAGGTAGGAACAAAAACGAATATACTAATTTCTAACGGTTTAAAAGTTATGATAACAAACGAGTCCAGAATATGGATTCCGCTTACCTAAGGGATTAGGTAGAATTGGGAACTAAATAAGATTATATTATGTAGAAAATACCGACTTAAAGATCACGTCTCACACTCTCACGCTATTGACAAAGATCACACCTCCAAACCACAAGATTTTGCTCTCGCTCGCCCTTTCTAATTAGAAAGTGCATTTTGAAAGTAAATGAGATCATAAACGATGCCTAAAGCGCTCTCGCTATTTTTAGGATCCATTCCTAGTTTCCACTATCTGGTTCCTTCCTCACACTCTCGCACTATCGAATTGAACCTTAAATTGTATCACACTCTCGTGCCAAAACAGTAAAACATACAATTGGAAACTAAAGCCATAACATAGTTATATCATAAATTCACACCTATTATTTCTACAGAGTCCCGTCGGTAACGACGGTCCTCATACGCCATACTCAGAATAAATTAGCAAGACATGTTATTATTTGGGAACCGCATAATTAAAACATTTAAAATTAAGGACAACATGACATACAAGTAATTGAAACAGTAAAACATGCAAATATCAAAAGCAGTAAAAAAAACCTGAAATTGCTTAAAATAAAACTGAAATTAACTTGAACTTGAACTTGAATTAACTTTAAAATAAAATAACGGCAAACTTATTCTTCGATCCAAGAGTACAATGAAGATGAAAACGAAATAAAACTAGAACAGATGTGACAATCCCTAGATGTGAGTTATTGTCACTTTTAAAGGGAATTTATGCTTAAATCTAAAAACTCGAGTCGGAAGAGTTTCCGCACAACTTGGATACCTTCAAAAGTCTCCCACAATCCTATTTATAGAAGTTTTGAGACCTGATAACTCCCTTGGATCGTGCATGGAGAGTGGGGGGAAAATAGAGGGTAAAAAATAGTCCAAAACTGCCCACTAGCGCAGTTCTGTTACTGCGCAATAATGACAAACCCCATTCCTTCCAATTTTAAATGACGTGGCAGCAAAGTAAATGGCGAATGACATCTCCTAGATGGCAAACGCTGTTTGGACAAAATGCATAAAACTTGCTCTTTTGCTCCTTTTTAGCTCATATCTAGCTTTTTTTTCTGCGAGGCTTCCAAAATTTCAATTATATCGGATGATAACTGTAAAACAAATAAAACGGAAGTAAAAGATGATAAAATGCATAAAAAGGTAAACGAATATCATGTGAACTAAGCCTAAAAACCCGATACGATTTCTCGTTATCAGTATTAATAGAGGTTGCAACATATGTTGTATGAGAGGTGTTTGTCGAATCGGTTATGACTATCTAAATAAAGAAAAATAGCAGAGACACCAACGTGAATCAAACAACACATAAAAATACACTAACTAACATCATTTCAGTGATGAAGAACATGTAGAAACATGCTAACTACCAACATTTCAGTGAAAATAAAATGAAAGTCTCACTCAAAGAAGACGTTTATACAATAGGTGCTGAAACAAATGATCAAAATGGAAAACCAAATTATCAAGAGAAACTATGGTACATTTCGGTGGTACAAAAGTCATTTCAGTGATATAAACCTCAAATGTGATAAAGAAGAACAAACGTGTCTCAAACTTGATGACGAAGTTTCAACGGTGAAAATTGAGTTTTGACGTTCGAGTGTTGATGAATATCGCCTACTCTTGGAAGAGTTTTAATGAGAGTGACAATGAAAAACGCCTAGAGTTTTTGCTAAGAGAATGGAGACATGAAGTGAGGGCGTTGATAGGTAAATGAAAAGTTAGAGTCTAATTCTCTAAAGTATTTCATGCAAAAGAGGAATCACGTTGATTTTCCATAAAAACAGAAGTGTATGTATGTATTAAAAAAAAACATATATATAAAAAAAACACCACATCGCCATATTTTGGAAATCAACGTCTCAATATATAAAATATCAATCACGTTGGTTTTTGAGAAACATCGAGGGATTTTAATATATAAAAAAAGGCTTTTAAAAAAATTGATTTCAAAATATTCATGCAAAATATATCACGTCTCAGTTGGACCATGTAACTGAGGTTAATACTAATAAAAAATGAAAGAACAAAAAGATTAACAAAGAAAAAAAGGGAAGTTGGAAAGGTGCCAAATGATAAATACTAATTAAACCATTGAAAAAAAACATAAAATGCAGTATTCCCTATTTTTTAAATAAAAAAACGAGGGAATATGTTGTATATTTTTTTAAAAAATCAAACATGAGACTCCCAAGATATATATCCTTAATTTTTTATTATTCAAGGTGAAAGCTTTATCGTAAAATATCTTATTTGTAGTAGTGTTTCTATACACCGTTCTATCTATAGGCTAAGTTGTATCCTAAATATGCTTTGACTGTATCATCTATAATCTTGGGATCCAACCAAAGTTGTCCAATAGGTCTTGCATCTGCTGCAGTTGGTTGGTGCTACACAATATTTTGGGTTTTTTGGAAACCATGTTGACACTAAACCTAAGGTGGGGGATTCCCCAATTGGTGGCCTTTGTTCATTTTAACATGGTTTCTCACACGATTTCTAAATACTTGAGGTGAATTACACTGGTGAAATAGATTTTTAAACCATATTTGTTCACTAACACAACCAATGGCTAGTCTGGTTATTGTAAAACCCATTAGGAGTGGAAATGTTACATCAGATCATTGCATGTATGTTGTGGGATCAACTGATACAAGTGGGTTACTTCTATATGGTTCATGAATTGAATAATCCATAATGAGTTTTTGAATTTCGGTTATTGCTTTGAAGCCTTATCTCTCCAACGTATGGCATGTTGTTTGCTTACATAGTGTTTCCATAAGGTGATGCTTGTGACATACATATTTTCCTAGCCCTTTAAGTGGCCTTCTTATCGTATATACATGTATGAACTAAATATTATCCTACTTCTACGTGTATCATTCCCACTAGGTACTTCATAAGGTTATATGTGATAAAAACACTAGTTTTGAGAATTACTAAAAGTAAAAGATACTTGTTGTATATGAACTTATTGGACCTGAAAAAGGTATATTGTTGCATTAATCGATTGATTTGAGTGGTAATTCATGTATTAACTTGATTCCATTGAACTCATTTTATGGACAATGTGATAGAATAAACATGACTTAGTGAATATATCGAAATATCTAACTGCAAATGCACAATTGTATTGCGTAGTTTTAAAAGATATTGAATCCACAAGGACCAATAATAAAACTTATTGCTATTTCTTGGTGCTATGTAACTCTAAGACTTATAAAACTTTTGATTTATGGGAAACTAAAACTAAAATTAGAATAAAGTTTAGAAAATATATCAGAAAGGAGAGACCGGAATATGGATCCCGTTGTACCTCTGGGACTAAATAATTTATTGGCATGTGTTAATGCATTAAATCACCTTTCAATAGAAAAATATTAATTTAAAAACCTTTATCTCACACTCTCGTGTTGTTTACTCTAGCTATACTTCTAGATCATATGTTTCCTCTCGCTAACCCATTTGAATAAGGAATTACTTTTTGAAAACCAATAAGTTCTAATTAATCCTAAAACGATGTTGTGTAGATATTTCTAGATCTATTATCCTTTCCTTTTTTGCTCTTAGTTAAGAAGTAAGAAATGGTGCGATAACTTACAAATTTCTCCCAAACATCCTGATCAATAAATGGATACATCATGTATAAAGGCTTAGCTTGATCACTTGGATGCTGAATATAATCATGGATGAGTTGTGTCTTAAAGCCCCTCCAACATTAACCAACATATGTAAGCAATTTATTTTTGACCATACTATCCTCTGAACTAACAATAAACACCTCTTATGTTTACACAATACAATTCAAAAAAAATACCTTCATATCGGTCTATAAGTTGTTTTTCAATTCTCCATCAACGTCGTGCAAACTATCTATCAAAATACTCACTTTACTTCTACCTTGTAACACAATATAACCCATAAATTCCTCATCATGTTCACCATAAGCCCTGTCAGTTGAAACATCAACTGTAAATGGGTAGCCAACACCATTATTATGGGCTTTTTTCACCTTGGTATACATCGTGGCACCTCTAGTTTTTGTTTTACGTTTTATATTGATAGAGCTTGCAGTAGATGTTGTATGAGAGGTGCTTTTCGAATCTGTTATGACTATCTAAATAAAGAAAAATAGAAGAGACACCAACGTGAATCAAACAACATATAAAAACATACTAACTAACATCATTTCAGTGATAAATAACATGTAGAAACATGCTAACTACCAACATTTCAGTGAAAATAAAATGAAAGTCTCATTCATAGAAGACATTTATACAATAGGTGCCGAAACAAATGCTCAAAATGGAAAAACAAATTATCAAGAGAAACTATGGTATATTTCGGTGGTAATAAAGTCATTTCAATGATATAAACCTAAAATGTGATAAAGAAGAACAAACGTACCTCAAATGTGATGACAAAGTTTCAACGATAAAAATCGAGTTTTGATGTTCGAGTGTTGATGAATATCGCCTACTGTTGGAAGAATTTTGATAAGACTGACGATGAAAATCGCCTATGGTTTTTGCTAAGAGAATGGAGATATGAAGTTAGAGCGTTGATAGGTAAATGAAAAGTTAGAGTCTAGTTCTCTGAAGTATTTCATGCAAAAGATGAATCACGTTGATTTTCCATAAAAACCGACGTGTATGTATATATATATATATATATATATATATATATATATATATATATATATATATATATATATAAAAGCACCACATCGCCATATTTTGGGAATATATTTAAAATACCAATCACGTTAGTTTTTTAGAAACATCTAGGGATTTGAATATATAAAATAAAAATTAAAGAAGGTTAATACTAGTAAAAAAAGAAAGAAAAAAAGATTAAGTAGAAAAAAGGGAAGTTGGAAAGGCGCCAAATGAGAAATACTAATTAAATCATTAAAAAAAATATAAATTGCAGTAACTGGGATTCCAAGTGAGCTCCCTTATAGCTATATTCACTTCTTTTTTTTAAACGAGGGAATAAGCTGTATATATATTTTTAAAATAAAATATGACGCTCCTAGGATATATATCCTTGATTGTTCATTGGTCAAAGTGGAATTTTTGCCATAAAATATGTTATTTGCATTAGTGTTTCTATACTTCGTTCAATCTATAAGCTAAGTTGTATCCCAAATATGCTTTCACTGTATCATCTATAATCTTGGGATCCAACCAAAGTTGTCCAATAGTCTTGCATTTGCTGCAGTTGGTTGGTACTACACAATATTTAGGGCTTTTTGGAAACCATGTTGACACTAAACCTAAGGTGGGGGATTCCCCCATTGGTGGCCTTTGTTCGTTTTAAATCCACTAGGAGTGGAAATGTTACATCAGATCATTGCATGTATGTTGTGGGATTAACCGATACAAGTGGGTTAATTCTCCGTTGTTCATGAATTGAATAATCCACAATGAGTTTTTAAATTTATGTTATGGTTTTAAGCCTTATCTCTTCAGCGTATGGCATTTTGTTTGCTTACACAGTGTTTCCATAAGGTGATACTTGTGATATACATATTTTTCTAACCCTTTAAGTGGCCTTCTTATCATATATACATGTCTGAACTAATATTATCCTACTTCTACATGTATCATTCCCACTAGGTGTTTCGTAAGGTTATATGTGATAAAAACACTAGTTTGAGTAGTAATTCCCACTAGTTTGAACTTATTGGACCTGAAAAAGGTATATTCTTGCATTAATCGGTTGGATTTGAGTAGTAATTCATGTATTAAATTGATTCCATTGAACTTATTCTATGGACAATGTGATAGAATGATCGTGACTTAGTGAGTCTATCGAAATATCTAACTGTAAGTGCACAATTGTATCACATAGTTTTAAAAGATATTGAATCCACATGGTCAATAATAAAACTTATCACTATCTATTGGTGTTATGTAAATCTAAGACTTATGAATATTTGATTTAGGGGAAATTAAAACTAAAATTAGAATAAAATTTATAAAATATATCAGAAAGGAGAGACCTGAATGTGGATCTCGTTGTACCTCGGAGACTAAATAATTTATTGGCGTGTGTTAATGTATTAAATCACCTTTCAGTAGAAAAATATTAATTAAAAACATTTATCTGACACTCTCGTGTTGTTTACTCTAGTTATACTTCTAGGTCATATGTGTCCTCTCGCTAACCCATTTGAATCACGAAATACTTTTTGAAAACCACTCTCGTGTTGTTTAGGATTAATGTCTAATTTTTACTATCCGGTTCAAGCCTCACACTCTCGTGGTATTGACTCGAAACCTTAATGCATTCACTCTCGTGCAAAACTTTTCAAATTAAAATTAAAAATCAAAACCAAAAAAATAATTTATAAAAAGGTTTACGCAAACTTATTACCGAGTCACGTCGTAACGACAGTCCTCACATACCGGGCTCAAAGCAATTTAGCCGGACATGATATTAAACATAAACATGAAATTCATGGTAATAGAAATTAACAGCAACATTGTAAGTAAATAAATTTCAAACAAATAGAATTAAATTAAAGCAATTATATAAAAAACCTGAAAAACTGGAATTAATGCGGAAATAACTTCGAGTACATAGAACAAAAGAAAAAATAACTTCAAATGACAGCGAGATTGATCCAAGCGTTACACAGATTGTAGGTATAAACACTAATGGTGTAGTAGTTCCCCGGTGTGATAAATCTACTACTTTTATAATGGTGATTTATGCCTAAACTATGAAAGAATGAACTGCAGAAAAATAATATAAAACTTGGACCCTAAGTCTTCTTAAAACTAACAATTTATAGTGTAATAGGTGTTGAACCGAGTCCTTGTCATGTAAACTTCGTGGGAGAAAAATATGGGGGAATAGGGAAAGATTGATTCTTCCTGTTGCAGTTTTTCAGGGGTTGAACTACATGGCGGACACCATGAAGCTTGTGGCGGTCGCCACAAGTGCAAAGTTGTGATTTTGGCCTTTTTTATATGCATGGTGGTTGCCATGATGCTTGTGGCGGTCGCCACGAGCCTTTGACTGTGTTTTCTGCATTCCTATTTCCTTTCTAGTGGGTTCCATGACTGCCTAGTTTATCAATTATTGTACTTCTATATTGTTTGTCAATTATGGTTAGTGGTGCATAAAACTATGGAACACTAGCCTCATTTTTTCAATTGCCAAAATTTATTGGACTTTCAGTTTTCCTTGCATTTCATGACACTCATGTACTCAAGGAAATTTGAGAAATACTAAACTTTATTTTATTTGATTGTTGTGTCACTTTTTCTATAGACAAGGAGATCATGGAATTAAAAAGAGGCACAAAGGGTTCTCACCCTTTTACAACCAATGAAACCAAGGGAAAAAGAAGAGAAAAAAATGATCCAACGACAAAACCCAACTAAGAAACGGGAACCAACGCCTACTCCCAACAGTCCCCGAGAATATAACACTAATCAGACCAAAAAATGTTCATACCTTTCCTCGAGAAAGCATTGAACCATTCCCATTAAAGAAGCTTTATCATGCTCATAACATCCAAGTTCATAAGGATACTCCCTTTAAAAAGGACCGTATTCATACAAGACCAAATTCACCAACAAAAAACTAAACCAAAAACCCAAGAAGAATTTGCGGAATTAATACCATGAAGCCCATACAACAAAGAACCCGTAGGGAAAGCATCGCCCACTCCAACCCACTCGCACAACTTGGACCAAATAAGATTAGAGAAAGGGCAAGAACTAAACAAATTCTCAACATCATCTTCTTCAAAAAAGCATAAAGGGCAAACCACATTGTGCGCACCTTCAATAATACCTCACTTCACCAACTCCATCCTCGTGGGCAACTTGTTAAGATGTAAATAACACCCAAAAACATGAACCTTACTCGAACCTTTAGATATCCATAAATGAGCAACACTTTTTCTTTCGAAGGATCCACACAAGGCACCACAACACTAGCTTCAAAGATCCTCTTGTAACTCACTTTAACTGAGAAGCCATTTTTATCCCTCCACCATACAAATAGATCCTCAACACTATCAATAGGCTTCACATCATGCAAAATTTGAATTAAATCCTCTAAAGACGATCATTCCTTGATGCTCAAAACGACCCCACTAAGACCAATATCGCACTTCCAAGTATCGTTAATCCAAACCCCCACATCACACACTTTAAGATTACTTGAACCATAAAGCTGAAACAAAGAAGGGAAAAGAATATCAAAAGAGGAAGATCTAAGCCAAATATGTCTCCAAAAGCAGATTGACACTTCGAAATAAGCTTGTGAATCACTAATTTCAATCTATCTGCAATAAGCTTAGAAAAAGTCTTATACACACTTACCACTAAGCAAATAGGCCTAAACTCGTAAAGAGTTATAGGATTATCAACTTTAGGGATCAAATCAAAAGATACAATAACCTCTTTCATAACTCTAGGAGATCGATGAAACTCATCCACCGCTCTAATAAGATTATCCTTCACAATATCCAAAGAAGCCTTAAAAAAAACTCAAGTTAAAACCATATGGACCCATACTTTTATCCCCAGTTCCCTCTCACACTAGCTTCTTAAGGTCCTCCAACAGAAACGGAAACTCAAGCAAACCTCTATCACTCTCATCCAACATATGAAAATTAAGAACAAACAAGGAAGGCCTTCTAGCAACAACCACCTGAAACCTCTCTTCAAAGTGCCTTTTGACCTCCCTCTTCACATTGAACACCTTATCAACCCAACTATCAACCTAATTAAGGCCCAATAAACTATTGCTCCTAAACCTCTATTTCATATCTTGGTGAAAAAAATTGGAATTAGAATCCCCTTTGAGAAGCCAGTTTTGCTTTGCCTAGTCTAAAAGCATGCTTTCTTTTTCGAAACTAGGATGCCACACTGTTTACCTGTGAATTTGGAGAGAAAAAAAGCTAGTCCTCCCAAAACAGGGTTACTCGCGGGATTGACTAGATTGATCCTAGAACATACGTGCAAAAGTTGTGACTTTCATGTGTAGTGTTTGCATAGACACTCAAAAAGTTTTGATTTGAAAATAAATATTAGAACCAATGGAGAATAAGACGTAAAATGTTTTCTATGATTCGACTAAGTATTAGAAGAAAATAAGTAAGAACAAATATAAGTAAATACTTTGATAAATAAAATGGTTTATGAACGTAAATTTTCACTCAAATTCCCTCTTTTCTCTCTTTGACACAAATACTTTGAGTAAGTGAATTCTGCAGTAGTTCCAACACACCTTTCTCCTAAGTTATAACCCTTATTTATAGTAAAACTAAATAACTACTTCCTAACGGGTCTTTCTTCCCCATTCAACGTGTTCTTCCTGTATGTAAAACCATCTCCAGATGTGCTTCCACGTGTCTCTTGTCTTGGATAAGGCTAAAAGACAGTTATTTCGCCTTAGTGTATCCCTCAATTGCCTCTGGTGGAGCAAAATAACTTTTCCTCTAGCATGAATTTTCACTAAGTGACTAGATCATACAACGTATATAGGGGGTTTGACTAGCTCCTTCAAGCCAATCTTGGGTGTCGACCGGATCTTGGGGGCACACTTTGTCGAAACAACCTCGCTTGTCGAAGCCATCTTCCGTTGCCAAAAAAACCTTTTCTTCCTTTTTCATTCTTGCTTATTTTCTTTTGTCGAAGTGCCTCTTTTGCAGCAGCGAACTCGTCTTTGATTCATTGAATCCTCATCCACATCATCACGTCAAAATCCCAACTAACAAATTTCCCTCGAAAAACATTATATTTTGATTTAGAGAAAGACACGTTTTTGTTTGACTTAGTTTGATGTGTAGGGTGTAGGATTGTCATTGTACTGACATCACTATAATCATTTCCCTTTACCAAACCCTCACATTGAGACGTGTGATACTGACATGTGATCATGGCTCCGCTTCTCTAGGAAATCATGGGGATTTGAAGAGAGAAAACGTTTCGTTATCCTGTAAATGGGTGCCACGTGTGCCACGTTGATGGACACTTGTTGCCCTTTGTAGCGAGGTATTCGTTACCTAATGGCTTATTGACTAAACCAAAAGTAAACATACAATTCTAGTCACCACCGCACTTTTATTTGTCCAAAGGAAAGGCTAAAAAGCGAACAAAAGCCAAGTAAGTAGTTTTATCAAATCAAAAACTAATAAAAATGTCAGAGATCTGGGTAAGGGGGTTGGTTATGAAATTGGAAGGTTTTAAGCATCCAAAACATCCTTAGTACTCTAAGGGAACCTCTTGTAGGTTGGTATTTGTGAAAATATGTGCAAAAGATTGGGGGGATGAGAAGAGAATAGATTATATTTACAATTTTGTTGTTTGAATGGATGAACGCATTGCCTACGTACCATCACAAAGGTAGGATCAAAACCTCGTAGTTCGGGGTAAAAATCTCAAAGATTGGTGAATTGATTTGATCAAAAGGCTTAAGGTCTTTTGTTATCAAAGGGAGAAAACTCAACCTAAACCAACAATCCACCATGTGAGGAGAGCTTCAACATACTAGTGAGGGGTTAACCCTATAATAAGTATGTAAGACTTATAGTCCAATCACTAAGGATAAGGTCAGGTTTACATCAACCACTATGATAACTCAAACCTATGGCTAATGTTTATGAAAAAGTTTTTAACAAAGGTGGCCATCGGAACCACAAAATCAACTTGAAGTGAGTTGTATTTACAAGTTAGATTTATTTACAAAAATGGAGCAAAGTTGAATTAAGACTTATTCACAATGAGTATTGATGAAAAGATTTTGAAAAGTCAAAGGCATAAGGCCTAGGTTCCTAATTTGAAAACAATGTCAAAGTTTGCACATAAAGAGTTTGGCTTGGGTTAGAGTGAGGGGAAGAAGAGAAGGGCTAGTCCTAAACATGCAAAGATAAGAGAAGAGATAAAACCCTTGTAGTTCCTTTTCTTGAGATCATAGAGATGATTCAAGATGCTCCTTTCATTTGGACTTAGCACACAAGACAATCAATCAATAATTTGAATTCAAGCTCCTAGGATCTCCATTTGGCTTGTCTCTCTTAACTTGGCTACTCATGACAATGGTCCTTCTTACTATCTCAAGATGGAATCCCTATCACACAAGAGCAAACATCAAAAAGTTCACAACACAATAAGAGGAATGGACAAAGAAGGAGTTTTGGAAAGGAAGTCCTTTGAAGTCAACTTTTTCAATTTAGCATTCTAAAGGCATGAGGCCTAGTTGCTCTTCAATAAGTTTAGAATTCTAAATGCATGAGTGTAAGACCCCAATTTTGTCCCTAAGATCCCTCATGGCATCATAACATTGCATTTGCAAAGCCTCAAGGATCATAAGCATCTTGGTTCCCCTTGCCTTTGGCTGGGACCTCTTGTGAGTGGTTTGACATCACCAAGTATGCTTAAATTGTATATTATTGATTTTCTCATCTTTATTCACTAACCAAAAGCACAAAAATATGTCACTAACATCTTTTGTTTGTAACTTGAGCAATCACAAGGTCCCAAAGCTCCTAGGAGATCACTAGTGCAAAGATATGGCCAAGAGAAGATGAAGGCAAGCATGGAAATGGTTCCCAAATCTCTTAACCATAAAATATGCCTCCCAAGTATCTAAATTCATCATTTTGATCAAAGCAAGTCAAAGGGTTGAGGTTTGTTCCTCAAGGAAACCCTAATTCATTTGATCACCCATAATGCCTTGCTAATGAAGCAACCTCAGCCCATGGTCAAATACAATCAAGGTAAGTTCTTAAACCCATTATTTCATGCATATTTTAACTTATTTGAGTGTCCTCAATCATCAATTCATCAAGATATGAGTTGTGGGCTTGAGAAGTTGATCAGTCAATCCATCTGACTATTTTGAACTACACTGAGACCTAACTTTTTATGGGTTGGTAAAATGGAGATGATCCCAAAAGAAAAAATGTTCTTAAGGACAATATGAACAACTTTCATGTTCATCAAAAATTGATTTGAAGTTTGGAAGGTCATCTCCCATTCCAAGACATTATAGGTCATTTTGACTGAAACCCTAATTTTGGGTCAACTTCCCAAGAACATAACTCATTCATTTTTTGTGATTTTGAGGTGGGATCAAATGCATTGGAAATCTTAATATGTCTAGTTCAAAGGTTATTTTGAACAAAATTTCAAAATCTCAAAAGAAATACATGTGATAATGCAAAACATTATAGGTCACTTTGGACCAAATGCATTGAAAGGCAAAAAAGTCCAACTTCAAGTGCCCATAACTCCTTCATAAAAAATCTAAATGATGCAAAATTTAAGTCCATTTTGATTTTCTTGAAAAGACCTACAAATTTGATTTTGGAAGTTTTTCCATTTTAGGCTTACATCATCAAAACAGAAGGGCTTGAAGTTGGACCAATTTGGCAAAATTCTCAAAGGCATGCTTTGCACTATAAACTTCATGGCCTGTTTTCATAAATTTCCACACTTCAAATGAGTTTTCACTCAACATAACATTTGTTCCTTATGTCAAGACCTTTCCAACCATTACCCACATACTTGTGTTTGGATTTTCTAATTGGCATTTTCGGAGAGATGAAGTTTTAGGCACAATTATGCATTTCATGGTGAAACCTCATATGCAAGCAATTGGAGTGAAAACCACACGTCCAAACCTTCTCCAAATCATCTCAGCATCCATTTTAATTGGCTTTTGGGCCCTCCATGCGCCTGTACAGGCCCATGCATGGAGGCCTTCAACTTTCATGCACACGAGTATTTCCTTGCCTTGCCTCCAATTCAGCTAAAAATAGACATGCTTGCTCACTTCAAATCTCAACCTGAAGGCGCCTGATATGCTGCACAATTGAATCCCTAGCCATACCTAAAGGAACTAGTTCACATTTCTTCAAAATTTCAGATATGAAATTCAACTGAATTTGGTTGAATCTTTAGATCTAAAGTTCCTAGACCTTCCTCATATGATCCATTGAACTTCTATTTTGCAAACGGAACCAAGGAAAGGAGCTCAAATCTTCACAATCCAAAGGTATGGTTCAACTGGTTTTTGCTTCGAATCTCTTTGTTCCTTGATCTATTTGCCTGGCCAATGTGTTTTCTGAAGTCCTCACTTGAGAGGCAAGCCAGTGGTGGCTTTGATTTTATGTTTTAATGAACTGCAAATTTATGTACCTGAATCTTCCAGCTCAGATTTCTTATTCCATAGAAAGTTTGAGTATAATTCAAGGCTACAGGGGTGATGTACATCACCCTAGCTTCATTTTGATATATGGATCGTGAGTTTTGGTTGAGTTTGGAGGACCTGCAACTCTGGCCGGAGCTTGTATGCTCGGCGAAGAAGACGGTGGCGCTGGCCACCATCCACCATGCCAGATTGAATCTGGACCATTGGATGCATCTCCCACGTTTTAATCTCAGCCATGTGTTTGGATTACTTGCTTTAATGCCAGGTGTGACGCGTTTGACTTGGACTCACCATGAGCGCGCATCTCACATCCGTCTGATCAGCCACGTCAATTAATGAGGCTTGATCAGACGCCTGTGGTTTTTTTGATTTTTCTAATTTCTAATTTTATTTCTTTTATTTCCTTTATTTTCAAAAATTCATAACTTCTTCATTTTAATTCCAAAAAATATGGGACCAATTGCATTCTTCTCCATTTAAATTCTAGTTTCTAAAAGTGATTTTTAATACTTTTTATCTTGTCATTTGATATTTTTTGTGAATTTTCTCTTTTCTGGTTATTTTAATTCATTTTAAATAGTTTTTAATATTCAAAAAATACAAAAATATTTTCTCAACCTATTTGAATGATGATGGATCTATGAAAAATATTCTCATCAATTTATTAATTGATTTGAGATTTATTTGAGATTTTAGTTCAATTAGGTTATTTTTATTCATTTTTAATTAATTAAAAATAGTTTCTGACTTTTAAAAATGCTGAATTTTTTTGTCAAATTTTGTTTGACCTTGTTGAACTTGGGATAAATCACTTGGACTTTTCAAAGTTGATTTGAAGTGATTTTGAAGTTTGACATTTCTTTAATATTTTAATTCAAGTTTATTTTGAATAATAAAAATGCCAACAAAATATTTTGTTCATTTCTTGACCTCCAATCTTCATCTCACTTATGTTTTTGATTGTTTGACCATGATCCTCAATGTCATTGGTCAACACTTGTTGATTGGTACATCCCATTTTCATCTAATGCACTTTATTCTTTCCATTTCCTTTTCCATTATTCATCTCCTTCTTCTTCTTCTCTTTTTTCTTTATCAATGAGTTGAAGGTTGATAAGTTAGCATTGATTAGGGAGACTTAATCTTCCTTGATTCAAATCCAATTCATCTTGATCAATTGATCAAGTGAATGGCTTTGCATTAAGGATAGGTTGTTTCCTAAACCATGCAAAGGACTTAAACCATTACAAGATCAATGCTCTTTTTTTTTCTTTTGGCATGGCAAGTCTCCTTGGATTTGAATCAAGGAGACTTAATCTTCCTTGATTCAAATCCAATTTATCTTGATCAATTGATCAAGTGAATGGCTTTGCATTAAGGATAGGTTGTTTCCTAAACCATGCAAAGGACTTAAACCATTACAAGATCAATGCTCTTTCTTTTTCTTTTGGCATGGCAAGTTGTTGGAACTTGGTTCACTAATCAAGACTTCTAACTTGTGTTCTTGCCCACATTATTATTGACCGGCCTCAGATAGTTGTGACTTCTACATAAGTCCAATTACGATTGCTTAACATAGCGCTAAATTTGCCTTATGGAACACTAACTACTAATATTAACTATTAACCATTAACATTTACTTTTTGCACTTTACTTTTATGCAATTTACTATTCTTGTACATATTCATTTGCTTTTTTCCTTTGCTCATTTGAGCACATGTTTATGTTAATGCCATTTGCCTTTTGCTCATTTGAGCACATAATTGTGTATATACTTTTGTGCTTGTGTTATGTTTGTGTGTTGTAGACCAAATTGATAACATGAAACTATATCACATTTTAGACTTGATTTAATTAAATTATATCGTTATTTGATTCAATTTATTTTATATTATTAAATATTACTCGGTATTTTCTTATTATTTATTTCAGATATCATTATTTAAAGCACGTGTGAAAAAGAAAGAAAAGGGGTGCAAAAAGAAGATTTTCTAGGAAAAGCAGCAAGCTGAAGCACCAAAGCCCAGCCCACGTTTGGAACAAAGGAAATGGCTATCACGACCGCCACACGTGCCGAGCGTCACGCCCCAAAACCTTATGTTACGACCATAACACATAGTATGACGGACGTCACACATTTCATCCTATATTTTAGGCTTGATGTGCGTAACAGAGTGGACAGTTTCCCCTAAATTTCCTCCTGCACTCGTTGACGCTTTGGAACCCTACGGAAGATATTTTTGAGAAAACGGTTATTTTGAAGGGTGAATATAAATAGACCTCACAAAAAGAAAATGGATCTCGCTCTCTTCTCCGTACGATTTTTCCAACAATATTTTCCAGCACTCTAAATTTTCAAGCATATTTATTTTCTTTTCTTTTCTAGTTTAATTTCCGAAGCATTCAATTTATTTTCTCACGATAGTTTCTATACCGGAAATTATTGTGTAATTTTTACTGGATCTAATCTTACGTCAGATCATAGTATTTTATTTCCTTGTTTTTACTTTCCTATCTGATTGAGAATTGTGAAGAACAAATCCAACCGGCTTGTGGTGGAGTGTTCGAGCATCGAAGTTAGGAGATAAAATCCAGATTTCTAGTATCTTTCCAGGTTCATTAATTAATTGATTTATTGTTTTGATTTACATATGCTTTGTTCCGTTGTTTATATATATTGTTTGTTTGATATGGTCGTATTTAAGCATGATTATTGTTTATGCATGTTTAGCATGTCTGGCTAATTAATTTAGATATCTGTATGTAAAGTAAGCGGAATAAAGGAATAAAAATGGAGTTGGTTTAAATTTATTTCAAAATATAGTCACTCTTTTTCTGGTCTCAATTTACAAAGTTAATACCAAGGTTTTTGTACGAGAGTAAAAGACATACAGAAGTTAAAATCAATAGAACGACGGTTTGAGTTTTTAACTGGACAGTGTAAATTGAACATTAACTTTAAATCATGGCGAAAGTAATTTTTAAGGTTAATTAAATTCTAATCATTTTCAAAAATTATTTTTAAAAGTTAAATGTGAGGACGAGAGTTAAGCATTTAAGTTTAATCATATAGTCTAAGTCAACAGAGCGAGAGTTTGAGACGAGGGCGTTTAAACGGTTAGTATTTTCTCAAAAAGAGTTTCTATAGATTCTATTATTTTCAAAAGTGACTTTAGATTTGACGAAATAGTGAGAGCGTACGTTATAATATAAAGTCATAGTCTAATGCAACAGAGCGAGAGTTTGAGGAAAAGACTTTTAATTAATAGTGTCTACTGAAAAGACTTATTTTAAAATTAAGAAAAAGACCAACGAAGATTTGATTCCCTAATTACGACGAACTACATACTGATATCCATATTATTTGATATTTTATCTAAACCCAAATTTAGTTTTATTTTTCCCCCTAATCATTAAAGTATCATCCGCCTTAGCTTTACGCAGTAACCCTAGAAAAACGGTAGATCGATTCATTAAGTCCCTGTGGGATTGATATCTTTTAAAACTACGCGATTAGACTGTGCACTTGCAGTTAGTACCCCGATAGACTCATAAAGTCGTGACCACAAATGCAAAGAAATGGACAAATGGACTTAGACTTTAGGACTCCCCCTATGCAAATTTGGAGTCAAAGAGGAACTAGGCATTGGGCCTTTAGAGTGCTATAAAAGTCAAAGAGCAACTAGGCATTGGGCCTTTAGAATGCTTAATATTGAAGATGACTTTGAAAGGACCAACTTCTAAACTCCTCTTGTCCATTCCTCATTTGTTTTTATAGAACTTTTTGATGTGTGTGTTTTGTGCTAGGGATTCCAACATTGAGCCAAATTGAGGAACCATTACCATGAGCTTCCAAGAGAGAGAAATCCAAGATGCATTGAGGAGCTCTCCAAGGGTTCATTTGATTGTTGATTGTTTGAGTTTATGCTTATGTGATTTCTTATTCCAAAGGATGGGAGCTACTTGGATCATCAATATGATCTCAAGAGAGGAACTCCATTATGGTCTTATTCTTTATCCCTCACCTCTTGTATGCTTAGGACTTTAGCCTTTCTTCTTCTTCTCTCCACTCTACCCAAGCCAAAACTTTTGTGCAAACATTTAACAATTGTTTTCAACATTAGAAACCTAAGCCCTATGCTTTTGACTTTCAAACTTTCTTTTTCATAACACTTATTTTGAATTGAACTTCTAAAGTCAACTTTGACCATTTTGTAAATACTTTTCATTGGTAAATACAACCCATTCAAATGTCTTTTTGTGGTTTCAATGGCCACCTTCTTAATCAAATTTTTCATAATCTTTAGCTATTAGGTTTGAGTTATCCTTGAGGTAGATGTAATACTCACCTGTATCCTTAGTGATGGACAATGAGTCTTCCATGCTTATTATAGGGTTAACCCCTCACTAGCATGTTGAAGCTATCCTCACATGGTGGATTTGTGGTTTTAGTTTGAGTTTTCTCCCTTGGATAACAAAAGACCTTAAGGCTTTTGGACCAATCAATTCACCAACTCATTTTGAGATTTTTACCCCGAACTACGAGGTTTTGATCCTAATCTTTTTTAAAGATGGTACGTAGGCAATGGGTTTATCCATCCAAACACAAAATGTAAATAACTTGTACATTCTCTTCTCATCTCTTCAATCATGTTTGCACAAACAAATTTTCACAAAACACCAACCTTACAACAAATGTGAAAAGGGCTCCCTAGGAGTACCTAGGATGTTTTGGGTGCCTAAAACCTTCCCATTGCATAACCAACCCCCTTACCCAGATCTCTGACTTTTTTACTAGTTTTTGATTCGATAAAACTTTTAGGTTTTTATTCGCTTTCTAACCATTCCTTTGGATAAATAGAAGTGCGGTGGCGACTCGACTTGTATGATTTACCTTAGATTTAGTCAATATCTCTAATGGTAATGAATACCCCTCTACAATGAGGTCTAATTGCTCTTGAACTCCTTTAAGCATAGGTAAGTCCTAATTCTAAGTCATTTCTCCTTTATGCATTGGGTTCACATAAACAAAAAGCAAAACCAACACAAAGCAACAATATATTTATATACAATAATATGCTCAAATGAGCAAAAGGAAAATGACATAAACGTAAAATATGTGCTCAAGTGAGCAAAGGGAAAAGAAATATGAATAAATGAGCAAAAAAGTAAATTGCAAGACATTAAATGCTTAAATTAAAGTTAGTAGTTAGTAGTTATGTTAGCTGGTCATAAGACAATTTAGCGCTATGTTAAGCAATCGTAAGTGGACTAATGTAGTAGTCACACCTATCTGAGGCCGGTCAATAAAACTATAGGAAAATAAACACAAGTTAGAGATCATGACTAGTAAGCCAAGCTCCTACAACTTGCCATGCCAAAAGAAAAGAGGAAAGGCCTTGTATGGACTTTAGGTTTTTTGCTTGACCAAGAAGCAACCTATCTTGGACACAAAGCAACTCACTTGATCATGGATCAAGTTGAGTTTAATTTGGATCAAAGAAGGTTAAACCTCTCATATGTCAAGACCAACCATAAGACATTAACTCATTGGCCAAAATAAAAAGAAGTGAGATGAAGATGGAATAAAAATGGAAAAAGAAATCAAGTGTCAAACACAATTGGTCAAAGGTGAATCAAATCATCATCAACCAATGCTAATTAGAAGAGAAATGAAGATTAGAAGTCAACAAATCAAACATATTTTTTTGGTATTTTTGGAATTAAAATAAATGCAAAATTAAAATGGACAAAATATGGTCAAACCTCAAATTCAATTCAAATCAACTTGAACAAGTCCAATTAAATTCTCATAGGTCTAACATGGTCAAACAAGGTTTGACAAATTTTCTCAACAATTTTTGAAATCAGAAACTATTTTAAAACAACTAAAAACAATAAAAATAACACAATATATATTAAAATCGCAAATAAATCTCAAATCAATTAAGAAATTGATGATACTATTTTTCATTGACTCATCATGATCCATATGTGTTAAGAAAATATTTTTGGATTTTTCAGATATCAAAAAGTATTTAAAATGAATTAAAAACTATTAAAAACCAAATAATTCACAAAAAATATTAAGTGAAGTCATAAAAATAATTAAAATCAAAATATGAAACTAGATTTTTCAAGATTTTTTTTTGCCATTGGTCTCATATTTTTGTGACTTCAAATGAAATATTTATGAATTTTTGAAAATAAGATGAACTAAATGGAATTAAAACAGAAAATAGAAAATAGGAAAATTGCGCTACCATTGAATTTGTTTCATTAATTGATGTGGCATTATCACACGACTCAGAGGCGCGGTCATACCATGTTCTTTGGTTAAGCGCATCACACAATGAATTAAAATAAGTCAACAAAAGCAAAAGCCACGATTAGATCATTTGAGCATCATCAAAGGGCTCAGAGGCTCCAACGTGGGGATGGTGGTGGAAACCACCATCTTCTCCGGCCAGCCAACTGGTTCCGGCCACCACGCGCAGGGTTTTGAAACTTAATAAAAATAAACAAGCAAGGTATCAAAATGAAGCTGGGGTGATGTACATCACCCATGTAACCTTGGATCTTCCTCAATGTTTCTATTTAATGAGAAACAAGAGGTTGAAGATCATGGTGTTTGATCTGAAATGTCATGATTCATGAAATTAAGACCACCACTACCCTGCCTCTTGCTTGAGGACTTCAGAAAACAGTTCAAACTCAAGCAATTCACATTGTATAGCAAGATTCATATCAAAATAGTTTAGTGATATACCTCTGAAATGCAGCTTCAAACAACACAATTTGCTCAAGTTCTTGATCCAATTTTGATCTGGAGATGTAATGATGATGCAGGGCTAAGGAATTAAGACTTGAAGATCAACTAAGGATGTTGAAATTCAAGCTTGAATTTGAAAATGAAAACTAAAATTCCTTTGAGTGAGGTTGGGTTTCCAATTCAGCAGAGTTTCAGATCTCCTTCCGGTTCCATTTTGAATGAGCTAGCACTTCTATTTATAGCTGAACTTGACGCAATGTGGTGATTTGCTCGTGTGCATGAAGATTGGACCTTCCATGCATGGGCCTGCACAGGCGCTTGCAAAGCCCAAGGATGAATAGAAATGCATGCTGAAGTCATATTAAAGTGAATTGGACGTGCACAAGGCCTGTCATTTACTTGCATTTCAAGTTATGATGTGAATTGCGAAAATGCACATAAACATTCATCTCTTCGAAAGTCCCACATGGAGAATCCAAAAACGGTCATGTGAATAATGGTTGGAAAGCTCTTTGAATAAGGAACAAAAGTTATGTTGGGCAAAAATCCATTTGGAGTTTGGAAATTTATGAAAACTGGCTTTGAAATTTGGGGTACAAAACATGTCTAGGTTCCCTTTGAATTTTTTTGCCAAAACCAAGCAACTTCAAGACCTTATGTTTCAATGATTCAAGCGTCAAATGGAAACATCTACAACATAAAAGTTGTACATAGTTTCAAGATGATCAATTTAGACTTAAAGTTTGCATCATTTGGAGTTTTAATGAGAAAGTTATGGGCACTTGAAATTGGACATTTTCAAAATTCAATGGCTTAGGTCCAAAGTGACCTATAATGTTTTGTATTATCACATGTGTTTATTTTAGGATTATGAAATTTTTTTCCAACATAACAATTGAAGTAGACATCTTAATCTTTCTAATGCATTTGGTCTCACCTCAAAATCATAAAAAATGAGGAAGTTAGGTCCTTGGGAAGTTGACCCAAAATTACGGTTTCAGTCAAAATGACCTATAATGTTTTGAAATAAATGATGACCTTCCAAGTTTCAAATGGATTTTGGATGATGATGGAAGTTGTCCATATGGTTCTTAAGAACATGTTTTCTCTTGGGGTCATCTTCATTTGACAAACACATCACAAGTTGTATCTCAGTGATCCTCAGTTTAGTCAAATGACTTGACTGGTCAACTTCTCAAGATCAAACTTCAAATCTTGATGAATGAATTATTTAGAATACTCACATAGGCTCATATATTCATAAAATAATGAATTAAAGGATTTCCCTTGATCTAATTTGATCATAGGTGGAGGTTGCTTCATGAGCAAGGCACACTCAATGCACAGTTGAATCAGGGTTTCCTTGGGAAACAATCCTCAAGCCCTTTGGGTTATCTTGATCAAATTGGAAAATTGAGATACTTCGGAGACATATGTGACGATTGGGAGATTTGTGAACCATTGTCATGCTTTTTTTCATCTTCATCTAGCCACTTCATTCAGCTTAGGAGCCTCCTAGAAGCATTGGAGCACATGATCACTTGAGCTTCAAAACAAAAAGAGTTAGTGACATGATTTTGTGCTTTGGGTTAGTAAACAAGTAAGAAAAGCAATAATATACAATTCAAGCATGCTTGGTGGTCTCAAATCACTCACACAAGTCCCAACCCTAGGGTTAAGGAGCCAAACAAGCTATGATCATTGGGGAAATGCAATGAGCAATGATATGATTCCATGAGGGATCTTAGGGTCAAAATTAGGGTCTTACGGATGCCCCTATTTAAGGTCATTCTAGCCGGAGATATGAAGGTTAAACTCTTCGTCTCGACGAGGTAGAATGGGCTTAAATAATAACAAAGAGACGAATTTTGGTCCCTAAGAGACCTCATGATGCAAATGTATGCATGCAAAAATAAAATCTTCATGGTGAATAATTATCATGAAGGAAAAGAAATCAGAATAAACTGAAAAATCCATAGGAGTAACACACTCACTAGGGAGACAGAGACTCTGGGGGAAAATAGGGTAAAAATGCGTGAGCAGGTCACGACCTGAAAACTTGCTGGGAGACACGAGGGGGTTCCATGAAAATAAATCAATGGAAAGACTCGAGCTGACGCAAAGATGCATGTATTAGGGAATATGCCAATACAGTAAAACTATCCACAAAGGATACTTCGGATAAAAATCCGGACTCAAACAGGGACATCCACAAAGGATCCAGCTGAGGAACAAACAACGAGATATTACCGACTATTGGGTAATAAACTCAAAAGAGACATGTTTTCAAAATACCGGTTATTGGGCGAGAGAACAAAACGCTCATGGAGAAATACTATCTAAGACCGGTATAAGGGTGAAAGATATCAATCATCCAAAACATCCGCAGAGGACCTAAAAGGCACATCTCAACTCAGGAAAATCTGACTCCACAGGGGACAAAAATTCATAACAGGGAGCAGAAGGAAGGAACACCAGGGATACCGGTTACTGGGCATATAATAGGTGACCAACCAGGCGTGAATTGGGAACATATCCAAGACACTCATCATCCGAAAGAAGGGCTGGAAAAGTAAACTCGACTTACAGGATGGACATTCAATTCCCCAAGGAAATACGAATCTTACACAATTGCGGAAGAACAAAACTTCGACTGAAGAGCGCATGAGATATATTATCTATTACCGTCATAACGTAGATAACATACTCGCATCGAAGATTATCCACAACCAGTTACAGGGTTAATAAAGGATAAATCGACCGAAAAGAAAGGATATTGGGATACCAGATACTGGGTATAAAATGATGACCAATCAAAAAAAGAAATAATCATTACCAACAAAGGTAAATGAGAGATGACTCGCGGGGGATAAATTTCTTGACAAAAGCAATCATCCAAGAGATATATCACCGGTTACTGGGTGGTATACTCAAAAACGAAGGAATATCAATACCGAATATTGGATAAAGATAACCAACAAGGAGGGGATTACATCTATCGGTTATTGGGTAGAAAACCACAGAAATAGGACTTACAACTACCGGTTATTGGGTAGAAGGCCACAAAATCCACTAGGGAAAAGATGCACAATTGCTGGTTACTGAACAATTGAACAACTAAATCCACAAGGGAACTGCAGGGAAATAACAAGAAAGGAGTCGATCTAGGAACAAACTAGAAAGACACAATTAACAAGACTCAACCCAATGAGGATATAACTCAGGGGAGTAATTCCATCCTAATACACAACTGGGGGAGGAAACTGAAACAATAATCATCCACAAGGACATAACTCAGTGGGAAATATAGAAGGAAAGATAGACACTTTCAGCCTATGGGGCTGACTCTATATGGAGAGATCAGACACAAACATCTGCTTAGGGAAGAATATTTCACCAATAGCAGGAAAATAATAAGAAAATATATATGGCAAAGAATGCAACATGAATATCTGAATATTTTAATTATGCATGTATATGCGTGGTTTATGTATGATTCATGCAGATAGACAGACATATCTAACACAAATAGGTTCCAGAGCCACGAACGGACATCCGGTATAACATCTCAAAAGAGAAAAGCCAGGCCCTCAAGAGAAATCAGTCCTGACGGGGATGCATCAAATACCAGGAGACATAGACCACCACTAGGGATGGGCTTAGTCTCTGTTGGGGAACATGCAGAGATATCAATAAGATCTGTCATAGAAGAACTCTATTGGGGAACTTATCAAGGGATGATGTGAGATTCTATGGGGAACAACCGCCAACCAGATACACATCAATCAAGCATTCTCTAACTGCTGAAGAGACATCTCTACTAACGGGAGAAGGAACAATTTGCTCCGCTGGGGAAGGAGATAACACATCTTCCTCAAAATCCCATCGATACTGGAAGAAATCTTCAAATTGGAGGGGATACAAATTATCAAGCTCGAATTGGGAAAACCTGCAGGGGATGGACTGTAGGTGACCATACTTGGGATAGTTTGCTGTAAGCAACCCTACTGGGGATGAGCTGTAGGAAAACCTGCTGGGGAGAAACTACAAGTACCTCTGGAGGAACTGTCTTGGTTGAGGGAATCGAAAGTGAATCCTTCATCAACACGTGCCATGTTGGGGATGAAAAGGGGAACAAACCCTTCACCAACTGCTTTAGGCAACTAACTGCTGAGGAGATATCTGAAAGATGCCTTTGCAGGGAACACATGCCTACTCCGCTGGACTTCTACTCATACTGGGGAAAGACAAACTTCCTTATGAATAGATGGCATATCAACTTTTATCAATCTATAAGGGATTTTAGGTCAGTCCACACAAGGGATGACAACCATATAATTGATAAAACACAAATGTTAGTGCCTGATATAGAGGTATATATATCTCTAAAAGATCGCGACCAAAACTCCAGTCTCTCTAGGGAGTTGATAATGCATCACTCTTCTCTGCGCTCGCTGGGGATCAAACACATCTTGCGCTCCAGCTTTGGCCCCCAATTGAAACCCTCACCATTCAAAGGAAAACCTGATAATTTTCAACTTGAAAATTGAGTTTGAATCTCACTGTTTGGAGATTCAGAAACTCCAGGATCCAAAGCTTTGTACCATTGCCAAACCTCTCCTGCAAGCTTCTCAAGTGTGATCAGATCAAGGTTGAAGCAAACAAGATCCATTTCTGCATAGCATTGAAGGTAAATTCCATAAAACTTCATCTCTTCGATTCTCACTCAATTCTCATTAATTCTCTTGAATCTTTGGTTGTCTGAAGTCATACCAATGTAGGCAAGAAGATTGAGTTGCTTTGAGGTCAAATCGAAGCAACTCAGTTGTCACACCTCAAAATTCAACTCCTCATATCTTTTTATATATTTGGAGTTAGTTGAAATTGAGGCCAGATTCGTGCTCTACGCCATTTTTTCTTTCAGATCATGTCCTCCTTTTTTTATTTTGGTGATGGTTGAGGGTGGACCAGTCCGGTGAGGTCCACCGGAGAAAAAGACCGGAGCTTTGGCTCCAGCGGTGTGTTGGCACGTCTCCAGACCACAAGATCCATTTGAAATGTTTTAATCTTAGGCGTTGGTTTTGATTACCACGCGTGTGGCGCGCTGACTAAGTTCCACCATGGAACGCGTGTTTCCATCCACTTGATCTGCCACCTCAATTAATGAGGGAGATCAAGTGGCTCACGTTTTTTATTTTTTTTTATTTTTGTTTTAATTCATGTGATTTTTATTAATTCATATTAATTTTAATATTGATCCAAAAAATATGAGAGTTTCACAAAAAAAATTAAATAAATTCCTCTTTCATATTCTGAATTAAAATTACTTTTTGGGTCATTATTAATATTTCTCATGTTTTAATTGATTTTTTTTGTGATTATTTTTAATTGTTTAAAAATAATTTTAAGTCTTTAAAAATTCTGAAATTTTTTCTCCATGGTCCTTTGACCTTGTTTGACCTATGATAAATCTCATGGTCATTTCTTTGGTGTTTTGATGAGGTTTTAGGAATTTGACAAACCATATTTAATTTAAATGCATTATTTTAGTTTTTTTAAATTGAGTAAATGCCAAATAATTGTGTTGACCTCCTGTGATGGTTTGTGTAAGTTTGACTTGTGTTGTTGGGCCTTGGTCAGGGTTGATTTGACTTTGCTAGGTTAATATCATTGGATTTAGGGGATTGATAGAATGTGCATTCCATCTCCCAAAATGAATGAATGATATTAACTTGATAAAATTCCTCCTTTGACCAATTTGAGTTATGATTCATTCCCCTCCCTCTTCATCTAATTTCCCTTCTTTATGCATTCATTTCATTTGGCCTATGACATCTCAAAATCCTAAGGCTAGTTGATTGCAAAATCAACATAAGTATGGATGAGATTAGGGCACCTCTTTTGCATATTATTTTTGTGTGTGGTATGTTTCATGAGCATAGTCCATTATACTATGTCTCTAACATGCATTAACACCAAAATTCTATTGACCGGCCTCAAATAGTTGTGACTTCTACATAAGTCCAATTACGATTGCTTAACATAGCGCTAAATTTTTGACACAAAAGGCATATCATTCTAGTTAGTGAGATTGTAAGTCTCCCCTCTTTCATGGTATTGTGTGGAAACTTGGCCTTTTTTCCTTCCTTTGGAAGATGTCTTGGCTCAAGGATCCATGCTTGTGATAAGTGGGTTGAGTGTTCTCCAAAGAATGACTTAAAACAAAAAAGCAAAAGCAAAACAATACTAACTTCTAACTCATTAACAACTAACATTTAATTTCAAGCCATTTACTTTAATGCCATTTAATTTCAAGTCTATATTCATTTGCAATTAGTCATACCATTCAAATTATTTATGTTAATACCATTTTCAATTTGTCCATTTGGACCATATTATGTGATATATCTTGCTTGTGTATATTTTGTTTGTTTGTGTGGTCTTTGACCATTAATGTACATAATAACAACAAAAACCCTAAAAAACTTTTGTGTGGACTGTTGACTTGATCTTGGACAATTGGACTTAGAATTTAGGCAACATTCCTATGCTAAAGGACTTGGCCATTGCCAACTTTTGTGAAACCAAGTACTTGTAATTTAAAACTTCATCTGATACATCTTTGGAGATCCCTTTGAGTTCATCTGCAACATGATCATTATGAAGCTGTTATTTTGAACCTGTGACTTGTGAAATTCATATGCTACATGGCTAATTTGTAGAAGATCATGGAGTGGCTAAGCTTGGATGTGGATATCTTTATTTGATGCCTTTCTCTTCAAGATTGATATAATATGCATTGTTTGTTGCTTGATTCTAATATCCAAGGGAGTTTGGGGTTTGTATATGGCATTCTTGCCTATTGGATTGCTACCCATCGGTTAGATATTTTCAACTCTTAACTTTTAAATTTGTGCTTAGGATTAGCCTCTTCATCTCCTCCCCATCTCTTTAATTTAAATCTCTCCCTCCTTTAAAAACTTATTTTATTGAACTTATTTTTTTCTTAACTTTGACCACTTTGCAAACTAGAACCTTTGGCCTTATGCCATTGCATTTTCAAACTTCTTTTCTTAACTCAAACTTGTAAATAAACTTAACTATACTTGACTTAAAATTTTCAAAAGCCAAAAAGAAGTAACTCATTCAAACCATTTTCTAGGCCCTTGTGCCTTTTCAAACTTAATTTTTGATTAAAAGCAATGCATCCACTTTGAAATTTGTATCACGAACTACGAGGTTTTGATCCCTCATTTTTATTACGTAGGCATAAGTCCGGAGGTCTTGTCAAACACTAAAATATAATCAATGAATTCTTTTCTCATCCCCACATTATATTTGTTTGTAAACATCATTTTATACAAAATACATATGCACACAAAAAAGGGCTCCCTAGGAGTACCTAGGACACTTTGGGTGCTAACACCTTCCCTCTGTGTAACCAACCCCCTTACCTGTAATCTCTGACATTTTATTAGTTTTGATTTGAAAACTTCTTACTTTTGGGTTTTGTTCGTACTTTTCCCTTTTTACCTTGGAAACAATAAAAGCGTGGTGGCGACTCTGGTTTTATTGATGTCTAGCTTATCCTTGGCTTGATGATTATGAATTTATCGCTACAACTTCCTCAGCAAGTTTCTTCAATAATTGATCAAATATTTCAAGGGATACTTCATATTACACAATCTTATACATGTATATGATCCTCCATGATTCTCAAAGATCAAGATAACTTCAAGTTTGCAAGTTGGTTCAAAGAGGTTGAGCAGAGAAAGTCAGCTGGTCAAAACTAGGGTTCCTTAGACCCTATCTCCTACAATATTTGTCATATGAAAATGATTCCAAGAGAAACGTTACTCCTTATGACATTCCAAACAACTTTCATGTAGTCATCAAGACCTAGGTTTTCTTGGAAATGCATTTTTTATAGTGAAACATTATAGGTCATTTTGTATGTGCCCTAGTTAGGAGGTCAAATTCCAAGGACCATAACTTGCTCAATTTTTATGAGATGAAGGCCATCCAAGTTCCATTATCAATTTCAAGATGTCCTCTCCAAATTTTATTCTTTTATAAATGTCAAAATCAACTTGAAGGGGCATGTTCCGAGAGGAAACATTCTAGGTCATTTTGGGCCATTACCATTGAACAAACAATTTTCCTCAACTTCTAAAATGCATAACTCCCTCATACCAAATCCAAATAATTTCAAATTTGTGACAAAATTTAAGAGGGATGAAGTAGATAGAATGGTGATAAAGTAACTCTTTCCATTTGAAGCTCATAGCAAAAGTTATTCAAGGTAGAAAAAATGGTCATTTGACCTCGTACTTAGAAAAGTTTCAAATATATTTGATTTCTCAAAGTTACACCTCAAAATTCATCACGATCCAAGCTCCAAATGTAAAAGTGTTATACATGAAAATTGTTCCCTTTGATGTCACCTTTCTAAAAAGTCCAAAATCACCTCATTTGGACCAAGATTGAGGGACTTGCGCATGGTTCCTTTCATAGGTTTGTTTTGGCAAGATTTGAATTCAATTGTCCATTTGCTTTTGCATGCTTACATGTTATTGGTTTAGGATCCACTGTGCATGAATTGGAGTGATATTACATCATTCTTTAGGCCCAAATCATTGCCCATGCATCCATGCACCATTGTTACTAATTTTGGCAAATTTCCAAAGGATGCAAAAATGAATTCAATTGCCTATATTAACAAGTCCTCTGCTTCAGAAATGACACACACACACCTTGCTCAAGCTTTGCCAAGAGATCTCAGAACCTTACACCATAGAATACCTTGAGGATTTCTTAGAAATCGAGTTTGAATTTCACCTTCTGTTTTGAAGTTCAAACTCCAAGGATTCATTGCCTTTTCCATCTCAATTGGTCACTGCAAGCAAGAGGAGGAAGAACCAAGCAAATTCAGATCAAGATCGAGTTGAATTGAAGCTACCCGGAGGTGAAATTTCAGAAACTTCTCTTCTTCGATTCTCCCTAATTTCTCAACTATTTTGATTGATTTTTGGTTTGCTGAAGTCCTATCAATGTAGGCAACAAGATTGAGTTGCTTTGAGGTCAAATCGAAGTAACTCAGATCATGAACCTCAAACTTCAAATCCATGTATCTTTCAATATACTTGGAATTGGAAGAAGTGGAGGTTAGATTCGTGCTCCTGAGCATTTTTCCTTTAAGACCATGTTCTCAATTTTCATTTTTGTGGTAGTTTGTGGTGGACCAGTCCGGTGAGGTACACCGGAGAAGAAGACCGGAGCTAGGGCTCCGGTGGTGCGTTGGCGCCTTCCCAACCACTTGATCATGTTTAAATTTTATAATCAGGGCCTTTGATTTGTTTGACTCTGTTTGCAGCGCATTGACCTTGGCGCATCGTGTTCCCCGTGCACGTGGCCATCAAATTTGCCACCTCAATTAATGAGGGGGATCTGATGGCCCTTGATTTTTCATATTTTCTGATTTTTCATTTAATTACCTTATTTTGTTTAATTCATAATAAATCCATTTTTAATCCAAAAATATGGGACTTTCACCAAAAATCTTTAAATATTTTTCTCTTCCATATTCTGAATTAAAATTATTTTTTGGATTAATTTTGGTATTTTTCATGAAATAAATGTTTTTGTGCATATTTTTAATTGTTTAAAAATACTTTTGACTTTTTAAGAATCATGAAATTTTTTGTCTAAGGTCCTTTGACCTTGTTTGACCTAGGATAAATCCCTTGGCCATTTATTTGGTGTTTTCAAGGGATTTGAGATTTTATCAAAATTAAAATGCATTTAAATTCATTTGTTAATTGATTAAATGTTTAAAAATTGTGTTGAGTCATTTTTATGGTCTTGTGATGTTTGACTTTCTGTTTGGGTCCTGGTCCTGGTTGATTTGACTTTTGTTGGATCAAAACCATTGGATTTAGGGGATTGATGAAATGTATATGTCATCTCCCAAAATGAATGAATGGTTTTGATCGGATGAAATTTCTCTCATGATCAATTTGTGTTTTTATTTCCCCCTGCCCTCTTCATCTTCATCCTATTCTTCCCCATTTCCCTCATTTGACCAATGAAATATCTAATGTCTAAATGCTAATTGATTCATCAATGACCTTGTGTCAGATGAATCAATACAAATATGACTGACATAGGTCCCTCCCATTTTATTTTAGTGTGTGGTATGTTTTACGAGTTTGGTTCTTTGTACCAAATATCTAACATGCATTAACACCTATAATTTTATTGCCCGACCTCAGGTAGTTATGACTTCTACATAAGTCCAATTATGATTGCTTAATATAGAGCTAAATTTGACCCTCAAGGCACAACATTCTAGTAAGTGAGATTGTAAGTCTCCCATTTTTCATGGCATTGTATGAAGACTTGGCCTTTTTTCCTTTCATGAGAGCTAGTGGCATACTTGTTGAATTATCCAAGTTGGAGCCCTTCTCATGGAAGATGTCTTGGTTTAAGAATTCATACTTGGGAATGAATGGTTGAGTGTTCTCCAAATAATGACTTAATCAATTAAAACTCAACACTAACCTTTTACTAACATTTGGCTAACCATTGACTAACTCTTATTCATTATTGCTTTACTTTTAAGTCATTTACTTTATGCAATTTAAATTTCAGTCATTTATCATCCATTGCCATTTACATTTCATGCAACTTGTTTATGTTTCAAGTTCTTTTTACTTTGCTCATTTGAGCCATATATTGTGATTGTATATATTTGTTTGTTTGTATTTGTTTTGTTTATAGTCTTAGGACCTTAAAACACATAATAACAACAAAAACCCTAAAAAAACATTTGGTGGACTGTTGGACTTGATCTGAACTTTTGGACTTAGAATTAGGCAACACTCCATGTGCTAAAGGACTTGGCCAATGCCAACATTTTGAGACTGAGTTATCTTGAAGTATGCTTTCATCTGATGCAAGACCTTTGAGTGCCATTGATTCATATGCTACTTTGTCTTTGTGCTTAATTGTTAATTTTTATTTTGGTCTATGTCTGATGCTTTGTTCTGAGTTGATCAAGGAATATTTCATCTGATGCACTAGAAGACAATAAAGACTGCTAGCTATTGGAATGCTTGCTTGGATGTGGCTATCTTTATTTGATGCCTTGATCTTCATGATGCCTGGATATTGCTCATTGCTTGATTAAAGTCCAAAGGAAAATGGGTTTCTATATGACATTCTTGTCTGTTGGATTGCATCCCATTGGTCAGATCTTTTCAACTCTTAACTTTTAAATTTTTGCTTAGGGTAGTCTCTTCATCTCCTCTCACTTCTTAAATTTTAAAATCTATCCCTCTTTTCAAAAACTTTCTTTGCTTGTAATTTCAAATTTAGACATGTTTTAATGATTAGAAACTTTGGCCTTATGCCATTCAATTTTTTCAAACTTTTTCTTAAATCAATCTTGTAAATAAACTTAACTATATTGACTTAAATTTCAAAAAGAAAAAAAAGAATTAACAACCCCATTCTAATTTTTGGCCTTTTATGCCTTTTCATCTAAACTTTTGTTAAAATCAATTCACCAACTTCTTTGAAATCTTTACCATGAACTACGAGGTTTTGATCCCTCATTTTATATTGGCACGTAGGCACAAGACCGAAGGTCTTGTCAAACACAAAAATATAATCAATGAACTCTTTTCTCATCCCCACACTCTTTATTTTATTAAACATCATTTATATCCAAAAACATATGCACACAAAAAAGGCCCCCTAGGAGTACCTAGGACACTTTGGGTGTTAACACCTTCCCTCTATGTAACCAACCCCCTTACCTGTAATCTCTGTCATTTTATTAGTTTTGATTTGAAAACTTCTTATCTTTGGGTTTTGTTCGTACTTTTCCCTTTTCCTTTGGAAACAATAAAAGCGCGGTGGCGACTCTGGTTTTACTGACGACAAGTTTATCCATAGCTTGATGGTCATGAATTTACCGTTACACCAGGATTCTATGATCAGAAGTCAATTCCTAATCTCATATGCGTTGTTCAAAAACACTTCGGAAACTCGAAATGGACCCTCCCAATTAGGAGACCATTTAACCAGAATTTTGTTCTTTCGATCCATGGGTAGGATAACCTTCCACACCATATCCCCAACAAAGAATGTTTTAGCCTTAACTTTCTTGTTGTAAGCTTTAGCAACTCTTTCCTTTTTTCGGACATAATGTATTTAACGCTTTCAATCTTTCTTCGTCCAAATCCACTAACTCGTATAACATCAAAATCCAGTAATCTTCACATGGAATTTCATGTTGCCTCTAAATCCTTGTCTGTTGCAAATATATCTCGACATGGAGTGTTGTGTCGTGTCCATAGGTCAGAAGAAAATGAGTAGTATTTGTCGCCTCCTTAGGAGAAGTTCGACAAGCCCACAAAATTTGGTATAACTTCTTGTGCCAATTTTTTACTTTCTACCTCACATGTTTTTTAATCAAGCTAAAGATTATTTTATCATTCGTTTCGACCTGGCCATTTTCTTGAGCATAATAAGGCGTTGACATCAGTAACTTAATCCCTACTTCTGACGCAAACTCTTGCATCTTTCACCCAGTAAATACCGACCCTTGGTCAGTTGTAATGGTCTCAGGTATCCTGAATCTATTTATAATATGCTTTAGGATAAAATTTATGACAACCTCTTTGTCCACATTAACCAAAGGTATCGCTTTTATCCACTTAGTAAAATAATCAATTCCTACTAATAAGTACACATGTTGTTTCGACAAAGCTAGATGAATTTCACCCACTAAATCCAAAGCCCGTCCTCGGAATGGCCAAGGCTTCACGATAGCATGTAACTCGCTTGCAGGAACGTACTGGATGCCTGTATGAACTTAACATTCCTGGAACCCTTTGGCGAATTTGATACAATATTTTAGCATAGTAGGGCAATAAACTCCTTGTCAAAACTACAACCATTTCATCTTATGTCCAGCCTGGAGGGCACCACACGCTCCACTATGGACGCTTGACACACCTAAATACACCTTACTCTCACATAGGCGTTTGAGAAAAATTCCCTTTGGTGCCTTCTTGAAAAATTTGTTCCCTATAAAGACATGGCTTAAAGAACTATATTTAATTTTATGGTCAGTTGGCCCCATTGGGTTCTCCAAATAGTCAATTATTGATTTCAAGGCTCTAATTCTAGATATTTTTGAGGTGCTTCGACTATGACATGATCAACGATAAAGTCTGCGATCACATGTCCCTTCATTGCCTTTAAAGGCATGTATGTTAGGGAATATTTTGTCAATACAAGTGTCTATTTACCAGTCCAACTATGTAGGATTGGTTTAGAAAACATATGTTTAATAACATCATAATGAGAAGAAATGTAAACATCAACTGGCTTTATATAATGCTTCAGCTTCATACAAGAGAAGTACAAGCAAAGGCACAACTTTTCTATAGTGTTATACCTAGTTTATGCATCGTTCAAGACTCGACTAAGGTAATAAATAGATCATTCAACTCCTTTATCATCCTCTTGCGCTAACATACTCTCTATCATCGTGTTCGAAGTAGATATGCACAATCTTATACATATATTTCTAAAAAGGGGTGACAAAATTGGAGGCCACGCCATGTACTCCTTGATCCTGTCGAACGCTACCTGATGCTTTGGCTTCCACTCGAATTTCTCCTTCTTCAATCGGAGAAACGGTGAAAAAGCTTGAGTTTTTCCACTCAGGTTCAAGATAAACCTTCGTAAGAAATTTATCTTGCCTAGCAGGGATTGCAATTCTTTGATAGTTGAAGGAAACTTCACATCCATGATGACCTTGGTCTTGTTTTGATTAATCTTGATTCCCTTTTTATGGACCACAAAACCCAGGAAGTCACTTTCCTGCACACAAAAAGCACACTTCAGAGGATTCATTTTTAAACCATGTTTCCTCATTCTCTCGAATAACTCTCGAAGGTGATCTATATGACCTCTCCTTGATGCAGACTTTGTGACTATGTCATCGATATGCACCTATATAAATGTTTCTATAAAATCATGAAAGATTTAGTTCATTACCCTATAGTACATCGCACAAGCATTTTCTAAACCAGAAGGCATTACAACCCACTCATAAGTGTCTAAGGCTCTAGGACATCGAAATACTGTTTCCGGCATGTCATCATCTGCAATAAAAATTTGGTTATAACCAGAATAAACATCTAACATGCTAAGATAATTGAAACCTGATGCCGAATCTACTAGAATTTCTTCCACGAGCATTGGGTATTCATCCTTTGGGGTGGTAGTATTCAAATCTCTAAAATCTATGCACACCCTTAAAGTTCTATTTTTTTTCTTACACGAACTATATTGGCAAGCCACTCGATATACCTTGCAGTTCGGATGAACTTGCTTCTTAGGAGTCTTTCAATCTTCGTCTTGATTTTTAACATAACGTATAGAGCAAACCTTCGAGGTGTCTGTTTAATTGGTTTGCTCCCATAATTTATCGGCATCTTCAATTCTACCAAGTCTCTGCTCAACCCAGGCATCTCATGGTAATCCCAAGAAAAGTGATCTCTGTAATACTTTAGCAATTGGATTACTTCGACCTTAAGGTCGGGGTCAATATTGGCCCTTATGCAAGTTGGCCTCTTGACTTTCCCATTTCCTAAGTCGATTTCCTCTAAAGGATCATGATGCTACTGGATCCTTCTCGAATCCCAAAGGCTCGTCATCATAAATACAGCCAAGCCTCTGGCTTTCTAGCCCTAAGTGTTGTGGCTTATCTGGTGGTTCTGGTTTGAACTTAACACCTGGTCCAACATCATGGATCTCCATGTTTGTAACTTCGACATCCATATGACGGGCTTCGGCTTCCAGAGCCACTTTTAATCTATTTTCGACCATATAAGCTGAAAGCATTCGTAATGTCTCTAACTCAGACATGATCTATATCTGGGTCATTCCAACCTGTAGGTCGGACTTCTGACATACCTTATATATCTTCGTCCTCCACTTCTTTGTCCCACCTAAAACCATACAATGGGTGTAAGTGAATGAAATATAAGGCTTTATCCGAGGGCCTATAAGAAAATCCAGATGGTGTGCATGGCGCAATTCATGTCAATTGCTTGTCAAATTTATGTTTGTCGACATGGTTGACTGCTGCTAAAAAGTAGCTTTAGTCTGCTTCAATATTCTCATCAATTCCATCTTCTCTCCAGATTGATATTTTCTGATGGAGTATCAATGGTACTACTACAATACCCTATATCCACTCCCTTCCTAGGAGTAGATGATAATTTGCCCTTGAGGCGATGACCATAAAAAGTGTTGGTCTTGTTATTGTCCTTATCGTCAAGTCGACTTGAATTACCCCCATGGTGGTGCCGAATTTTCCTTCATATTTTGATAGAACCATGTTATGTCGCCTTAAATCAGTGTCAAACTTACTAGTTTGGTTCAATATCAAGTGTGACATTAATTCGATTGTCTCTCCTCCGTCCACTAACACTTTATTGATGCCAATGTTTTCAATCTTCGCCCTTATGAACAAAGGCTTAAAATGGCTTTTCATGCCACAATCAGGTCTTTCAAAGAACACATTATGTTCTTTAACATATCTGTTGTTCATGATGTAGTAGAAGATTGGCTTATATTTAGCCATCTCGACCTCTTCACTTGTTGGAAGCCCTTCGACCTTTGTTTCGCAGTTGTACTCCACTGGGAGCACATAAACCATATTACAAACTATGCCCAAAGAAGGATTTGAACTAGAGTTAAAATCGCCAGTCGACATGCGGTCCTCGACAATTGGCATTCCTTTCGCCGCTTTTCATTTTCCTTTCTCCATTCTTGGAGAGGATGATTATTTTGCCACTAGCTTTTCTTCCTTGCTAGTGGCTATATCGCGTTGGGGCCTATTGTTGCTAGACTCAACAGTTTCCCTTTTTGCTTTCTTTTTCCTTTGGAACCTCCTTCACAGCGTCCTAATCATGTTTTTATTTTCACAGATAGGTATCAGGGACGTGGGTTTTTCTCTAGGAGGATTGGAACTCCTTTTGATAAGAGATTGAGGAACCCCTATTCATCTCCTAAGTTTTCCTTTTCTGACGGCTTATGCCATCTTTCGTCACTGGTTTCGACCATTTTCCATAAGGGACATTTGGATTTGGTAGATAAATGGTGAATCTTCTTCCCCTACTCATATGCACGCCCTATTATCGACGATGGTCGATAACCAACTGTGGTTTAGAGGTATCCCTCAAATTTCCTTTCCGCTTCACAAGTTGCGCGACTTTCACTTGATGTGCCTTCTTTTTGTCGAAAGTGGCACTGCATCTTGGGCATAGCATTACCTCTAATTTCTTGGCCTTGCACCTGCCCAGAAACTCAGCCAAACTTTCTTCAGCCTTTGGGTAAGCTACCTCCATACGACCAGGTTCTGGGGTGTCTTCTTTGTCCCCTTTTGTGTCGACAACCTTGTCAAACTTCCACCATGTTGATTCCACACCCGAGATTCTAAGTAATCTCAATGGCTTAAATTTTTTCCCTAAAGACTTCAGTAGCCTTAATCATGTCCACATCATTGTCGAGGCTTTCAACATCCATCAACCTCTCAAATTCAATAGATAAATTTCTGGCCATAAGACTTTTGTCGTTGGAGTCTTCAACAGCGGCTTCCAGCATGTTGATTTGCAAAGGCTCTAAGTAATGAGCCTCCACCTGTAACGGGTCAACATCGATCGGCATATGCACCTTTCCCTTATCCACAAACTTAAGTCGTTCATCCTTGATTGTGTTTTGTATGAGATCCCTGAAAAGAAAACATTGTGACGTTTTGTGTCCCACGAAATTATGATATTTACAAAACCCTATTTTCTTTTGTTGCTTTAAAACCGGTGTTTTAGCGCCTGGGGGAACTATTATTTGGACATCTGCAATGAGTAAGTAAAAAATCTCATCGCATTTAATCACGTCAAAAGTGTAGATTCTCTTAGGGAACTAATCATTTTTCTCCATTTCGACCGTATTTTTTCCATTCGACAGCTTAAGTAGTCTGCATACATACGGTGGCCCTTGTTTTAATTCGGCCACATTGATGTCATTCTCTTCGACGCATTCGACGTCCGACCCTTGGCCATTTTCGTGTATGTCTAAAAATGCTACCCTTTCTTTTTTATTTATAGTCGCCCTGGATTGTTCTGCTTTCAGACGTTCTACTTGTCGAACTCTATCAGCGAAATGAGTCATATCCCTTAAATATTGTGTATCTATTTTTTCCTAACAGAGTAATATAAACCTCTAGCTGCCATTTCGATAAGCTTGTGCTCAGGCACTTGTGTGAAACACCCCGCCTTAAGCAGTCAGAATCTATTTAGATAGTCATCTATCGATTCCATGAATTTTTGCTTTACACTCGCTAGTTTTTTCAAAATAATTTTGGAGTACCCGATATAGAAGTGCTCATGGAACAACCTCTCTAATAGTGTCCAATCATTAATCGAACTAGGGGGAGCTTAGGAAACCATGTGTCGCAGATGGAAAAATGACAAAGTCACCACCATCTTTTATTCGTTCCTAAGGAATGGGAAAATAATGAGAAAACCAATTAACAAAGGGTGAGATGTTAATTTTGGGAGTCAATTAAGTAAGAGGAAGGTACTAGACACCTCTTACCTCCATTGTACTCAACGAGATCCTTCTCTAATTCTAGGATTAGTGTGTGCTTTAGATGTTTGCTTATCATATATTCATTGTTTAATTCTTTACTTATTTACAAAAATGTTTTATTATTTTAATGTGTGTTAATGAATGATAACAATGTGGCTTCATTATCAGAAAACATCGAAAGGTTAGTATAAAAACCTGCCATCTTCGACGTAGGCATCCCGTATGGAAAATCACGGCCAACAGAGGGCGGTATAGAAAAGCTAGGCATATAAGTCATATATTCATGGGCCACAGTTAGGGGTGTGAAAAAGAACTGGTTCACAAGAACCACTTTTAAAAATATGGTGCACCTATTTTAAAAGCCCACATTATTTGGTTTAGAAGCTAACTCAGATCCATTTTATTAAAACCACAAAAAACCAATATCCACTTTTTAAAACTAATATATAAATGGTTTGTCCACTTTTCAAACATAATGTGTTTTGCTTAGCTTTCTCTCTGTTTTTGGTTCATAAGTGACAATTAAGGTAAATAAAAAAACTCATAAATATTATTTTCTATGATAAAATAAAAAAATACACATTAATTACTTTTTCTTGAATAGAGCTTTATGTTTAAAATTATGGTCTCAGAATGATGTGTTTAGTCTCTCCTCCCACATTGAACATAATATAGTAAATAGTTTTTAGTAGGTTAAAATTATATGATTAGTGAGTTGTTTTTTTAGCATCTTTCCTTATATTAATTCATTCATTAGACTCATATGTTTCTTCTAAGAAATCTCTTTCACTTCTGAAAGTGAAGATGGATGGAGTCATGAAAATGGTAACTATAAAATACTATAGAGAGAGCAATTTTTTGAGAAGGTGAAACAAAAGAGAATTATGTATATATGAAAGAGAATTATATGAGAGGGTTTAGAATTTAGGGTCTAGGGTTTAGGGTTTCTGAGAGAGAATTATATATATATATATATATATATATATATATATATATATATATATATATATATATATATATATATATATATATACACTCAATTTTGATTTTTCCGAATGAAATTTGAAACTCTTTTTAACAATTTCTTAGCATTTCTTCTTTGTAGACGAATAGTGATTGATTTCAAAAGCGGTTGGATAAAGTTAAGAAGTTGTTGGATTGAAAAATAAGTTTTAGTCAAAATAAGTTTCAGGGAAATTTGGTTTAAAAATTGGTCCAAACAAAACTAGTTTTTTAAATGCAAACCGGTTATTAACCAAACCGATCCAAACATAAATCGTTTTAAAAAAAGTAAACTGGTTTTGTCAAAGTGGTTTTAAAAACCAAATTGATCCATATATTTGGTTTGGATATTGAACCATGCACACCCCTAGCCACAGTGGGCCTTAGAGTCAAGGGAAGATTAGCAGTTGTTGATGGAGGAACCACAACTGCTTCTTGCGCACTCGACGACATAGTCGTCGAACTCGCCATGGAGGCGCTAGGGTTGATTATCTCCATGTATTTATTGGTTGCAACATTTTTAACTAGTGGGTATAAATTATTCTTTTGTTGTACAAAGACCCATGAGAGAATGTAGGGTTTAGAAAAGATATGAGCCTAAATAGTTAGACCATGAAGTGAATATAGTTGTTAGAAAACTAAGGAAATGGTGAAAATATGCAAGGGTTAATGAATAAGAGACTAATATAAGACACACCCATTTCTATTAACAAAGTTGAGTTTGAATTTATTCTTCAAGAGCTCGGGAGAGCAGAAGGGGGGGGGGGGGGGGGACACAACTATAATAATAATACGGGTTCACTCACAATCTTAATGTATTTCCCTTTTCTTAGCCATTTCGAGTTCCAATTCTTGGACTACTGCATAAAAACCAATATGCATGAAGAACTTTCTAAACTAGTATAGTAAGAAGACATGATACTCTACATCCATGATAATGCTCCTGCTCATAACATTTGTAAACCAAAAATTGGAATACATATAGGTACTTTTGGGGAAGAAAATTTCTAATTAAGTAAGTGAAATGTCATGGGATGACAGAGCCTTAGTTACAGTAATCGACAAATCAAGAATAACTTCTACAACAAGAAGGTTAAGTGTGATCGTATTCCAAGGTAAAACAAATTTGTTGATGTTTACACATTAAAGGAAAAAAAGTTAGAAGAAATGTTCCATGTCAAACTTCTTGTCTTCAACATAAAGTTTGATCATGTCAAATATTCCTCATTTCTTACCGTATCGAGCTTTCATTATCTTTGTTCGAGGTGGCCAAGAGAGGTAGTCATATGTTGGATGAGGGAAAATTTTGAAATTTCCTAATTTCAACTTAATGGAGAACCAACTCAAAAAAATAGACAAGTTATAAAATTCGAATGGGAACAAGCAATACCGAAGAAAAATGGTTCCATTATTTATGAAAGAAGTTGGAGGATGCAAGATGAAGTGATTGTGGATTGGGACCATAACCATAGGTTGAGTAGTGTTTCATTTTTAGGGGATACACCAATTGCTCGAATAAAAGAAGTCGATGAAATGGAGTATATGGTTTCATCGCTACCATAATTATGTTCACATTTTTAGGAGTTATATGAAGACTTTTTTAGAAGAGAGTTTTTCTTTTTGAAAAATAAAATGAAGCAAGGAATGAAGAGCAAGAGAAAATCTTGTTGTTCGGGGGAGCAAGAAGACTAGGGGTAAATAGTATAAAATAAAGAAAAGTGGTAGTGACTAGATCAGTTTATAAGGAGAGTTAAACGAGTTATGAAGATTGATCGCCTAAAAATTAAAAGTACTAGGTGATTATTGAGATATTAAATGTATTGGATTTTTGCCTTTTCTAGAGTTAAGACATGCTTAAAACAATTAGCTTTCCATTTTTACTTTGAAATGATTACATTATTCAAGCGCACTTTGAGACCTTCATTCACATATTCTCTTAGGTTATCGGTCATTCGATAATACAATGCAATAATGGGACATTTATGTACACCTAACATTTCTTAAATTGTTAGATGAAACTAGCAGAGAATCTATTTCGGGGACAATCAAAGGTTTGCCACCCGAGTCTTAGTTAGACAAGTGAAACTACAATCGAAAAAGGTTGAATCAATTTTTTTTCCAGATTTATTGAGTTCGTGAGTGTAGTGAAACGCAAGAAAAAATTAAAGCCAAATAAATTTGACAATTGCTTCAATGTTTTAGGCGCCACTAAGCGTGAGTGATGAATTAAAAGGATACTTTTATTAATATATTTTTGTATTAATCATTTGTGGTATTAAAATAAAACGAAAAATTCAACATAAATTTTAAAACAAATTTAAAATACATATATACCTAAATATCTCTTGATACATAAAAATCTTTTAAATAGCTATCTAATGGATATCTATAGAGATGGGGAGGGGCATGTATAGGGTGTGTTTGTTTCATGGATGTAAATATTATTCCTTGGAATAAAATAATAGGAATTATATTCCTTGAAATTTTTTTAAAAAGTGTTTGGTTATCAATTGAAATTCCTGGGATTGTTTTACCAAAATTCCTGGAAATAACTAAAATTGTGTTTCGTATAATTTTTTTTAAAATGTAAAATTATCAAAATACCCTTTATATATATTTGAAAAATATAAAATTAATAATCAATTGTACACACTTTAACAACAATTTAAGAGGCATGTGTTATGATTTCTAAACATAGTAATGGATATCAGCTAAACATTAACAATTACACATTAAGGTTCAACAATAATATATGCTTATAATATGGTGTAGAAAACATAACATATTCATACCACTTGATGACACCAACACTATTTGTCCTAAAGTGGAAGGAATCAAGGATATGTTGAAGTTGTTGTCCTTGTTGTCGATTGTTTTTGATGATGGAGAAGTATAAGGTGCTTTGCTATATATCCATTATCATTATATCTTGCACCTTTTCTGTATGAATTTTATCATAAACATACATACTTCTATTATAGAGGATGACAAATTGGACTTTAACATTCCTTCTAGACATTGGTCAGTTAGCAGAAAAATGTTTAACAGAGTCATCATCACAAATACTCTTTATATCAAGATTATTGATACTATAAGCATTAACCATGGCTTATAATGATTTCAAAAAGATAATTCAACCATATTATTTATGTAACCATTGCAGACTGTTTTATATTACAATGACAAGGATTTTATATTAGTAGGATTTTGCAAGATAATAAATCTCTAACAAAGCATATGCATTATTAACTACTAATAACAAATGCTACAATCGAGCAAGTTGGAATACCATTATAATCTTTATAGTCTGAAACTATATTATTGAGGTAGCAATATCAATAGAAACGGAACAATGATAATACACTTACTGAAAATATCAATATTATTTTGAATTATTTTAGAAGACTTTTCTTATTATTGTTGGTGACAAAATAATTATACCGTGATTGTGAAGGCGAAAATGCAGAATCAGAAACAAAATGATATTATGCATAATCAAAAAAATCAGTAGCAAAATCAAACAGGAACATGAATAACACAGTACATTTGAGATTTTGACAGTGCTGACAATGCTGATACTCCATTGGTAGTATCTTTTCATACATGTTCTAGTTAATATAGTTATTATGAAAAATGTCAATATTTCATTATTAAACAAAATTCTTGTCTTAAAACTTATCAATATTAAGTAGCAGAATCATATAGGAACATAAATAACACAATGCATATGAGTAAAACACACACAACACTAGTGTAAAGGCAAAAACAATTAAGTAATAAAACCAATAAAGACAATGTTCTCATGATATTCTTTTACTAAATAATAAAAGCATTAAACATTCAAAGCTCTACTAAAAACTATTTATACTTAAAACAATTTGCACAAATTCCTTTCTCAATTCAAGAGTATCCATAGTGAAAAAACAATCACATAGAATATTGTCTTTGGTGATAAGCATGGCAGCCTTTACCACATCTATAGCTGATATAAATTGTAAATTTGGTGAACATACACCTAAGATGTTTGTCGCTAAATCATCCTTCCTTGTTATGAATCTACTTTTATCATCTTGGGCACATTAACCCTGATGTAAGTGTCATCAAGAGTTCGTAAACAATTCTATAAATTGGCATTGGTACAAATGTTACTACTTAAAAATTGAATATTACATCTTATATTATTAAAATTATAGACAGTGGAATTTAACCTTATACCTTGAAGTATTTCCATCTTTAGTCAATATTGTTATCAAAAACCGGTATAGACAGTGGAATTTAACCTTATACCTTGAAGTATTTCCATCTTTAGTCAATATTATTATCCAAAACCGGTTGAGCTTGTTTTAACAATTCCTTGTAGCACTTCAGAAGAGCTAGTAAAACATTCATGAAATGTTTACTAATCGTTTCACCGGATCTAACAAATTATCTTCTAATCATTCTATTCTTAACATGATGCGCCAATATGTGTAAAAACATGCCCACTAACTCCTCAATGAACATGTGTCGAGTAGGAACTAATCCACCAATACCTTTCAACATCTCACATAGTTTATGAAAAACGGCCCTATCCATCCTCGTATTCTCAATACATGCCACATCACTTGTGTAAATAATTCTATGAAAATGCACTTCTCTGACTAAACTTCTTTCATAACAATCCCATGAACTTTTTCGCTTTTTCAAACGATTACTTAGAGAAAAATAGCATAGCATCATTATCATCAATGTAAATAAATTCAACATCTCCAAATGCATGATCAATATTGTTATTATCTTTTTCTTCCTCTCACGAACTTCCATCGAATGAGCTATGACCAAAAACTTAAATGACTTATTTGTATAAAGTTATTGTACTACATTATTTTTCAATTGAACATAAGTTAATTCAATAATAATTATTAAACATGAATTATCATCAAATACATAGGTATATAAAACACATCAAGTATGTGAAAAACATGAAAATGATGATTATGATATATTTATACACACTTCTGATCAAATACATGATTTAGAATCTGACATACGATGGTGTTCTACACTTTATTTTGTCTGATATGTGACAACGATGTTCTACACTCTGCAGTATTTAATACGAAAAAAAATTGTTCTGCACTAACACCATGTTGGGTACATGACAGTGTTCTATGCACAACATCGTCCGTAACATGATGATCATGTTCGATATGTGGCAGCGGTGTTCCACCCTCCGCAGTTTTCAATACGTAAAAATTGTGTTCTACACTAAGACTATGTTGGACACACGACGGTGTTCTACACACAATAACATTTGCAATGCGATGGCAGTGTTCGATTGATACATAATCATGTTTAATATGTGGCAGTGGTGTTCTATCCTCCAGAATTTTCAATATGCAAAAGTGACGTTTTACACGAAAAATCGTGTTGGATACACAAGAGTGTTCTACACACAACAATGTTCATAACGTGATGACTGTGTTCGGCACAAAGTACTATTTGATACATGACAACGATGCTCGAAAAACCATACATGATAACGAAACATTTAAGAAAAAAAAGTAGTGATTGAAGTTGGAAAAAGATTATGTGTCAAAAGAAAACAAATTCCAAGCAAACTCACAGAGATGAAGATCAAATTGTAATTCCTTAAATCAAAGTTAAAATTTTAAAAAAATAGAGAGATTAATACATTTGCCTGATTTAAAAAAAAAAGAATAAAAATTCAAAGTGAAAGATAACTTACCATTGTTGTATGGAGAAACGGAAAGAAGCAAAGAACAAATGAAAATGAAAAGAAATAGGTGGGTTATCGTTTTATAGAAGATGGATAAAATTTAGAGGGAATAATGCGCGGGTAAATTAGGGATATTTGTGGCTTTTTACTATATGAATGTGGCTTTTTATTCGCAGGAATATATTGTTCCCCCAACTTAGTCCTATGAGAATAAAAATGGGTAGAACGTGGGTTAAATGGATTTCCTGCGTATTATTTATTCCAAGATATTTTTTTTCTTTCCCACTTATCAAACAAAAGAATAATTATTTTTTGTCTCAAGTTTTGAAAAATATTTTTCCTAGCACCGAAACAAATATATATATATATATATATATATATATATATATATATATATATATATATATATATATATATATATATATATATATATATATATATATATATATATATATATATATATATATATATATATATATATATATATATATATATATATATACTTTTAATACACGTTTACTTCTTTTTTTAATTGACATCATACAACTTCGACATTACTTCAATAGTTATAAAAGTTTTGTGTGTTAATTAAAAATAAGCAGACATTTTAATCTTAAAATTGTGCATGTTAATCAATGTCATCTTTCAAATTTGCAAAATAACAACTTAGTTCCTTATGTTAAAAAATACTAATGAGTTTAGTCATTTTCTCATCGCACAATAATTTAAAATTTTAATATACTTGTCTTGTCGAAAAAAATTATTTAAATAAAAAATGCTAACAAATATTCTTATAGCACCTGTTAAAGAATAAAATATAGTAATAATATTTTGAAATTAAATAGTAAAGTCTCTAAATATCTAAAAAAATATTCATTTTAATGTAAAACGTATTTATTTAATTCCTTAACAAATATCTTTAAGACATTTTGTTTGCATATCTTTAAGTTGTATATTTGAGTAAATGTTGTTACATAAATAAAGTACACAAAACACAAAAGATAAATTCCAGAATGCCAGCTTTGTTGGTAAACTTGACATGATGATGCAGACACTACACAAGTCTACAGAAGTAAATTTCATTTTTGGATTTTGTCACTCATGTTTCTTTATTCAGGTGTTGTTTTCAAAAAGTTGTTGATTTTATTTGGATTCTTCAGTCAGACACAAAGAAAAAGGTGGAAAAATTGAAGCTCATTCATTGGGGTAAAAAGTGAAAATGAATTTAACTCTCCAGTTCTTCTATATAAGGCCAAGTTTAATCTGTCTGAAAACTGAAAAGTTTCTCCAGTTAAAATCATCAGTGAATCTCTCTACCCTCTGTCAGGTCTACAAGTACATTGTAATAGCAACTTACTATTAGGTTAGTTAAGTACTGCAATTTACATACGATAGTAGTTCTGTAATAACAGTTTTATATAATTAATAGTATTTCATTTGAAATCTCGCCAAATATATGATTTTATACTCTCTCTTTTTTTAATTGTTTATATTTATTATTTAAATAATACAAATTATGGCATATTGTTCATTACTTGTGTTTAACATGATTATGAAAACGAGTTTTGAATCATGATAGAGTTTAAACCGAAGGAGACATGATAAAAAAATTTAATTATCATTTTAAAAATTATTTATATTAATAATAGTATATTTAAAAGATTTCAAATCGTACATTGATTAGACATAGAGTTTATAAGAGTTTATATAGAGTGACATCTCTCACCTTACAAGCTTGTTTTGTAAAGATGAGAGTCTATCGATCGAATAATGGACCACCCACCGTTTATATTCATGCACCAAGCTCAAATGAGTGTTGGGCGTGAGGGAGTATATTGTTGGTGTAAGCCCTAGAGGTCAATACTTTTGGTACTTGTATCGAATTATTTATTAATAATAAAAGGCTTTTTCTTTATTATGTTTGTCTAATAAAGTCCCTAGAATAGATAGTCCGTTTAATGTATCAAGTGTGACTTAATCATGAGATCACATTAAACATAAGGACATTGTTCTTAAAGTATCCATAGTTGAGCTTTATTGTGAAGTGGGTGTATATAGACTGATGATCACATCTCATGAATCATGGATAAATAGTTATCAAGTCTTAAACATAGGTATGAATATTAAGAGTAATATTTATACTGGATTGACCCGCTATGAGAATACTATATAGAATGTTATGCAAAGTGTCATAAGTTATTCTCATGGTGATAATGGTGTATGCCACCCTTCGACCTGAAACCACTATGGACCCTAGATGTAGAGTCGAGTGCCTTATTGCTGATCAAACATTATCCGTAACTGGATGACCATAAAGACAGTTGATGGGTACTCCACGAAGCATGCTAAGGGACATGAGTGACCTAGATGGAATTTTCCCATCCTGCGTAACAGGATAAATGTCTATGGGCCCAATATTGAACTGGACAAGGATGACACGGTCTATGCCTTGTGTTCAATATAGACATAAGGTCAAAAGGGTAATTGTACACATAAGTATTATCACAAAATGATTTTTCAGATCACATGACATTTTCGTGTCTTGGGTAGCAGTGATGTGTTGCTAGATACTGCTCACTATTTATTATGTTAAATACGTGATTTAATATAATTGTCAATGCCATGAAAACCTACAGGGTCACACGCAAAAGGACGGATTGATGAGAGATAGAGTAACTAAGGAATACCGTAATGTACGGTGCCCTTAAGTGAATTGTAGAACATCGTAAGGTACGGTGCCCTTAAGTGAATTGTAGAACATCGTAAGGTACGGTGTACTTAAGTAGAATATGAAATATAGTAAGGTACCACGCGCTTAAGTGATTTTGGCATATTATAAGATATGGGCCACATAGACTTGAGTGGGCTTTTTAGCTTGCAATCCACACAAGTGGTTCTATAAATAGAACTCTTGTATAGAAGCATTTGTGCAGTTTCAATTTCGTCTCTCTCTCTCTCTCTCTCTCTCTCTCTCTCTCTCTCTCTCTCTCTCTCTCTCTCTCTCTCTCTCTCTCTCTCTCTCTCTCTCTCTCTCTCTCTCTCTCTCTCTCTCTCTCTCTCTCTCACTCACTCACTCTAAGCCTTCATTCGTAGCAGCTAGCACTGAGATTGAAGGAATCTATTCGTATGGACTGAGTAGAGGCGTTGTCATCGTTCAACGTTCGTGATCGCTCCGTAGATCTGCATCAAAGGTTACAATCGCCACAAGAGGTAACAATTCTATCACTGATCATGCACATTCGTAAGGATCAGTAAAGGAGAAATTTTAAATTCCGTTGCGTTTTGGGTCGCTCTTCTCCTTCATATTTTAGAAAGATTTCAAGTCCTACATTTGTTAGATATAGAGCCTCTAAAGAGTTTATATAGAGTGACACCCCTCACCTTACAAGTCGATTTTATAATGATGAGTTAGGCAAAAAAATCTAATATGGTGGGAGGCAGTCAACCATCGGAAGACCGTCATAGTCATGTCGTTATCAATACCACATAGAAGAGGGTGGTGTCAAATGAGTGTGCAAGTATTTATCAAGACATTATGGTCATTAACTCAATACAAGTGAATGATTACATTGCTTCATCATCAACAAGTAACTAACTTTGATGTTAATGAAATTTGATAGGATTAAATTGTCAATCGTTTATTGAGTTGTCATTGAGAGAGCCGACATTGGCCAACATTTTTAATATCTAGCCTTGTACACACCATTGCATATTTAATCGAGATTTTCATTGTCCTTATTCACAAATAGAGTCTTGTTAATTCTTTTCCAGACATAACCATTCATAGTAAAATAATTATGTGAGTCTCTCATACCAATACCTAGAAACTTGTTTGAGGCCATAAATATCCTTTATGAGTTTATAGACATGGTTGAGAAGACATGAATCAATAAAGCTATTTGACTACTCAACACTGACATCCTCATTCAAGTACCAATTAAGGAAGACACTTTTCACATTCATATGATAGAGTTTAAATCGAAGGAGACATGACAAGCCAAGTAATAATTTGCTAGTTTCAAGGCGAGAAACATGAGCCAATGTCTCGTCAAAGTCACCCTTTTTGATCTGAGTGTAGTCATTGGCCACAAGACGAGATTTATTTCTAATAACATATTCATTCTCATCAGACTTATTCTTGTAAATTCATCTAGTGGCAATGATATTTACAAAACAAGGTCTAGTAACAGGCTCCCATACTTCATTCCTCTCAAATTGAACAAGTTCTTCTTGCATAACATTGACCCATAAATCATCATTGTGAGCTTCTTTCACATTCTTGGATTCAATTTTTGAAACACATATTAGACATCATCTATTTGTAATTAACTAGTTCTTTTCTTTGTGAAGTGACTCCTTCATCCAAGTTTCTTGTGATGGTATCGATATGACGATTCTTCTTGACCCTTAATGATGGTTGTTTTCTTTCACCAACAATATATGCATCATCAACTAAATATCTTACTCTTCATCATATTGCAATTTGTTCTCCATATTTTTCGAGACAACTTTCTGGCTGTTTTGATCAGTAAGATCAGGATCTTCATCTTTATCAATGATCACTTCAGATTGCTAGTCATTAACAATAACATTTATGGACTCCATAATTGATTATGTATGATTGTTAAACACCCGATATGCCTTATTGTTAATGAAATAGCCTAGAAAAATACCTCTATCGCTCTCTGGAACAAATTTCCTTATCTATTCATGGTCAGTAAGAATGTAGCAAACATTGACATGCACATGAAAATATGTAACACTGGGCTTGTTCCTCCTCCATATCTCATAATGAGTGACAATGGTACCCGACCGAAATGTTACCGGATTGTGAATATGAAAAGTAGTTTTGTTGCTTCAACCCAAAAATTATATGGATGGTATTGGCATGGACCATACCCCTCATTGTTTATTACAAGGTTTAAATCTTTCTTTCGACAATACCGTTATGCCGAGGTGTGATATGGGCAGAGAATTTATGAGCAATTCCTTCAGTGTTGCAGAAAGAAGAGAAGTTGGATTTCTCAATTTCTATGTCATGATTGCTTTGAATCAGAATGATATTGTCAATTTCTTCTTCTGTTTCATATTGTAAACAAAGACAATGAGTTTCAAAAACAAATAAGGTGTCATACCTCTCACGAACAAACTCAACGTAGGTGTATCTGGAGTAGTCATCAACACGGACAAAAATATATGTCTTCCCTTCATTACTATCAAATTGCATGGGGTTCCATAATAGCCATATGAATTAATTTAAGAACATGACTTGTGGTAAGATGTTTCACTTTCTTGTGAGTCATCCTGGTTTTCTTCCAACTTGACAGCATCCATAGATTTTACCTCCTACGATCTTGAGATCAGGTATGCCAAGAATATCCTTTTCAATGATAATATTCCTCATACTTCTTATTAGACGATATGCCTAGATCTAGAGGAGGGGGGGGGGGGGGGGGTTGAATAGATCCGAAATTAAAATTTTATTCGAAAATTGATTTAGAAAATTATATGGCGCAAGAGCAAGTTTGAAATATTTCCCGGATCCAAAATCGTCTAATCGAACTTTCTATTCAAAACTCGGATATGCGTATGAGTACCAATGGCATGATAATAATTCACAAGTTGATTTATCAATACTTCAAGCACTAAATTGAATACTCTACCATAGTAACCATCTATCTCCAATGTCAGTAACACACTAAAGACTATTTGACACAATTCATCAAACACTTTGCGGTGTAATCAACAAAGTTTGGATATTAGTGTAGTATTTGTAGTTCTTAACAACCAATCATTACCAAATGGTAAGTGATTACTACACTAACACAATTTATCAAAGATTTCAAAAGTTATTATCCAAACAATGTTGATCAAGAGATCAAAGTAATTAACAATTTGAGAACCAAAAAATAAACGAGAGAGAGAGAGAGAGTACACGAGGATTTGTTTAGGAAGTTCCCCAATCGACCTCGATATGGGTACTTCTGCCCTTAATTCGAATTCGAATTGAGGTATTAATATAACAAGTCTTACTTTGCAAAAGTATTAATACAAGAGATGAGAAATCAAATCCCACAAACCCTAGGTTTGTCCTTGATCAAGTCACCAACAATGCCGATTCAATTCACATGTTGTTGCTACTTTCTTGCACGACCTTGTCTCAAGGCTTTCACCCGGCTGAATTTATCCAAAGCTCACACTTGTTGAACCTAATATTTGTCAATGCGATCCACCGTTTCACGCTACTCCCTTGCCGACACACCTAGTCTCAAGGATCTCACTCGATCGGATCTGAATTGCACAATCTTGACAAAACCTTCAAACCCAAAAGATCTTGAAGGAAAACCCCTTGAATCCCTCAAAGATCGCAACCCAATATTCTCGGTACAACAAACCTAATTGGACGTTATAAATCCTAATCTATATGGCACCCAATCAATAAATGATTATGTGTAGTTTGATTGTGTGTATGCATAGATTGAATTGAGGATGATGAGATGCTTTGAAATCATGGATTCATGTAGGTTTTACTCACTCTAGAAACCTTACTATAGAATGATGCATGTATCAAGTATTTATATGTGTGAGACTCATAAGAGGCAAAAGGAATGCAAAAGGAAAGGGAACAAATGCAATTTTTCAAAAAAAATTGTAAATAGGTCGACCTATACGAGTCATGTGTCGACCTATTCAAGTCATGTGTCGACCTGTTGGAAGCATGTGTCGACCTGTAAGGCTATGTGCTGCCTATTGGTCGACCTGGAGACTCGACACATAAAACAAACGCTGCATGCTTTAATATTGCAGCGTATGTGTCGACCTGAAGTTTAAAAAACTCATCTATAGGTCGACCTGTAGTCTTATGTGTCGACCTATAATAAGGATTTTTCACTTAAACTAAGTTTCTCATGGTCAACACACTATTTTAATGCATAAATATTTTCCAGACCATTTTCAATGATGTTGACATGCTTCCTAATGCAAGAACATTAAAATGCACAACTAGACTCGAATGATACCGTCCAATGTATATAAACGTTACTTCCTAGTTTTGACATCATGCAAAATATATCTAAACGGAAGAGACACTCACATACTCCCCCTTTTTGATGATAGCAAAACTTGAGACAATGCGTTCTTGAAAAGCTCCCCCTGAATGTATACATCATACTTCTCCCCCTTTGACAACATTAAAACGAGACCAAGGAGACAATTAGAAGAATCACATATACATAATAGAGGATACAAAGGCAGTTTGCAAAGATAAGAAATATGCTCACATATAAACACCATACATGACCAAACACAAACTAAATAAATAGCACAACAATAACATTAATCATAAGTACTTGATACCACAACCATTGTCTAAATCTAAACAGTTATAGATCCATTTTCAATACATAAACCAAGAGCCAAACAAACCATAGTCCAAAAAGCTCATGCATAAAAACACTAAAACATGAATTAACAAAATACAGAAAGACACAAGACACCCAAAATAACCGGACACCACAAGACCAATCTCAAAACACATCATTTAAACACCAATCTATCTTCTACCATGTCCTCTTGGTGCACCCTTTTGCCAGCCATGTTCGTCATTACGGTATTGAGAATCAATAACATCACATATTTCCCTATAGAGACTATCAGATCAATGAAATCATTGTCATGTACATAAATAATGTGATTGATTCTAGACAAAATAGCTTCATGATTTTCATTCATGTTAGTGCGTAAGGACACCAATGCCTCAATCACGTATGAAGCAAAAGCCTCAAAGTTGAAATCTTGAGTGAACAAATGTTGTTGCATCAGATTATATTATTTTATTTGTGCAGCCTTAGATGTGACTCGCCTTCGACACTCGTCATCATAATGTTCATCTTGTTTTACATGTATATTTTGAAGCATGGTAATAATGGTGGCAGTGGCATCAAAATTAGCACCAGAAGTTGCACCATGCTGATCTCCAACAGGTGCATCATGCATCATATCATCTTTGCCATGGGGATTTTATTGATTTCCAATGTGATGTTCATCCTCCATATGAACACCTTCTTCTTCACCTTCATCCTCAAAAGCAGCAAGATCATCAAAGTTATAAATTCTTCTGGCATTCTTACCAGCAAGAAAGTAATATGCCCTTCGATGGACATCCAGAAGTATCCCAAATTTGTAAGAGTTCTTTGAGAAAACTCTTGTACAGACCCATGAGACTTATATGACAGGTTAGGCAAGCCAATATTGAAGAATTTCAGAATCTTTGAAATAATAGACATGTGGCAAAACGCAGTACCTTTGTTGCACTTCTTGATAGAAAACATCCTCAAAACAATGTAATGAGGCAAGTTTATCTTAACATTATTTAGAAGAATGTAGACCAAGTGAACTTAAGAATAATCAATTCTTGAAAAACCATCATTTTTCGAACGGAGAACATGAGAAACAAGCCAAAGCAAAATCCTTGGAACCATCTTTAGTTGTCCAGTAGTAATAGGTTCAAAGCTACCTTCAGGACGAGGAGCTCGGGGCATTTCATTTACCGTATCACTCCCACTATAATCAACATGAGTATAAACATCAGTCACCAACAAATCTGATTCATCTTCCACATCAGGATCAATGATAGTTATTCCAAACAGGGACTTCCATAATTCATCTATAAACTCATAAATCACATTTCCAATAGTAAATTTAAAACGAGAACTGTATTTTGCATGCAACCCGAGATAGAACACACAAATAAGATTTTCATTATAATCGTGTGCAAGTTGCAAAAAGTAATCAATCTTTTGATGAGAGACCAACTCAGCAACACTAGGAAGATCCAACTGAGCAACATATTTGGCTTTCCACACATACTATTTTACCACTAGCCTATCCTTGTGACTTTCTTCAAAATTCCTAATACACCTTTGAGATACCAACGAGAAGGTAGTTTCGATAGTAGTAGATGATGAGCTAGCCTTTCCTTTACCTTTAGAACAAGTCTTAGTCTTTGCTAGATTAGGAGCCATTGAAAAAAGTTGAGATAGGATGTGCACACCACGTGTTTGAGGAAAAGTTTGAATGAATAATGAATGAGTATGAGATATTTTTGAATACTCACACACTCAAGCAAGACACAGAATCACAGCAACACAAAATAATGAGAAAATAATCCAAAAACGAGTAAGAATCTGGAACTTTTTGTGACTTAGGGTGAAGAGAGGATTTTTGAAAGATTAAAAGAATAAATAAGATGAATGGAGAAAATTTGACGAAAATGTGAAGGAATATGAAATGGGTTGAGAGAATCAAACAAGATTTGACGAAAATGAATGACTTTTATGATATAAGGTGAAGCTTGAAGACTTGAGAGATTTTAGTGCAAGAATGTGAAATGATTTTTTTTTACCAAAAAGATGGAATATGAGTCGACCTCTGAGTTAATGTGTCGATATGTTAAGGTTATATGTTAGCATATACTGAAACGTTGGGTCAAGAATAGAAAAATTAATTCCATAGGTAGACTTAGCCAAGGATGTGTCAACACATCCTGAAGCATTTTTCACACATACAAATAAAATCAATTTATGTGTCAACCTATGCGACCATGTGTCGATGCATGATGGACAAGGCTTGACAAAACTCACATTTGTGACTTATGAAATGATTTTTGATGACTCATAATGACTTATGAATGACTAATGAATAAGAGACTATGCCTATGCAATAATTTAATGGTTTTAAAGCAATGAACATGCAAACACAAGAGTAAGCATGGGTTGGAAAAAGATATAGATCACATATGATGACATTTAGTATGAAGTCACTATAAAGATATGAAATGAAACACACAATGGCTGCATTGAGATTTTTGGAAGTGAGTAAACATTACAAATACCATACACATACTACATCATATACCTTTGAAAAATAAGCAGGTAAAAAAAAGCTCACTTACGAAATAAGAAAAAGGATTGAAACACTATAACCTCACCGTACGAAAGATGAAGGATGCAGAAGAATTCCACGAGAAACTTTTGAACAAAAGTTGAAATGAACGCCACAAGTGCCACAAACACAAAAAGAACCAAACCACTTTGACCACTTTTCTCTTTGTACAAGTATTTGCGAGTGCTATTAATAATGCACCCAAGAGTCTCATTGACTTGATGATCATCATAATACTTGGACTTTCAATCTTGTTCAATTATGATAGCCATGTTGCTCCTCCTCACGTTTTCTCATCTTAGGTTGATCAATCTCTAATTTGATGAACTTGAGTATGTCTTTTAAAAGATAACCTACATCATTGATAACAATACCTTTTATGACACTTCTTAGATATAAAACAATAGTAATAATCAACACACTTTTACCAATTAAAAGAACACTAAATGTTAACCTCTTTAGTAACATATTCTATCTTTCTTTTCACTAAGTCAAGATATAGAGAAGTGTTACAAATATTATGTCTTGATATTCCACAAAAAAGATCCCATACTCTCTTCATAGTGTCAAGACATTTATCCTACAATATTAATAACTAGTGCTAGGTACCCAATCTTCATTGGGTCCTTGATGACTAGCGAAACCTTGGTTGCACTTAGGCAACCATTGATGAGTACCTTTGAGTACCAAGAGTCTCCTAAAGTTACACTTTGTAATGGTATGACCCTTCATGCAATAATAATGGCAATAAATATTGTGAGAAGATTCTCTTTTGTTATTCAAACACTTTTCAACATAGCTATACCTTCTATGAGGATTATGAGAAGGCATATCATATTTTGAAGTGGAAATAGAAAGAGTGACTTTGAGTTTAAAATCCTTGTTCAACTTGGCTTTAAGATCTTTTGACTCTTTTTTCCAAATATAAAAAGTCTCACACTCAAACCAAGAGGTTCTATTATCATCACAATTATATTTTAAAATGTCTATCATGTATTTCCTTAGAGCTTCCATATTCTTTTCATTTTATAACATTTTAGCATGCAAATGAGAGAAAATTATTTTATTTGAAGCAAGCTTTTTGAAAGCTTCTATGAATTGTCTTTGTAGATTTTCAAAAGATTCTTACAATTTAGAATAAGATAAGTCATTAGTAGGTTTAGGCTTAAAGTGACTTACATTCTTTTTCTTTCTTTTATTGTCCATGTAACACATCTTTTCCGATTCGTCGCTTGAGCTAGAGCTTTCTCCACTTGAAAAATCACTTTCTCGTTCCCAAGCAACATAACCCCTTCTAGGCTTATTTGATCTTTTGTGATGACCTTTTTTCATTTTCTTTCACGATTTAAGGACACTTCATCCTAATGTGACATTCTTTGCCACAATGGTAGCATGTACTTCTACCTTTACTTTTATTCTTCTCATCATCCTTTAAGGAATTTGAAAACCTTATGGATTTGCCATGATCCTTCTTCTTGGAGTGCTTATTTGCTTGTTCCCACATATATCCATTGTACCTTTTGATGAACAACCTCGTGTCTTCTTCATCAGAGTCTTCGTCATCTTTAGTTTCACAATCACTAAGCTCATTATTTGAGGACTTTAAACTAGAAGTCTTTAGAGAAATGAACTTTTTCTCTTCCACCTTTTCTTTACCTTTATCTTTCTTAATCTTCCTTTCATATTCTTTTTCATGTTTTTCCAAGCAAGTGAGTTCTTGCTCATGTTCTTCCAATTTACTAAACAAAGTAGTAAGATCAAGTGCTTTAAGATCATTCGCCTCTTTGATAGCGGTGACCTTGGGTTTTCATTCCCTATTAAGACATCTTAAAACTTTGTTAGTATAAATAACATTGGAGATAGGATTACCTAGAGAATTTAATCTATTAATAAGATGTGTGAATCTCTTTTGCATGTCGGCAGTGGTTTCACCCTTATCAACAGAGTTGATATGGATACACATATAAGCTTTCCAATAGCCATAATTTTCATCGGTGAAAATAGGTGTTCTATTATACGCCCCTTTAGGTTCGGTATCCATTATCTAATAAGAAAATCTTAAGACCAAAAACAAATGGAGCTGGTGATACCACTTGTTAGACGATAGGCCTAGATCTAGAGGGGGGTGGGGTGGATAGATCCCATATTTAAAATTTTATTCAAAAATTGATTTTGAAAAATTTATGATGCATAAGAAAGTTTAAAATATTTCCCGGATCCAAAATCGTCTAACCGAACCTTCTATTAAAAAACTCGGATATGCGTATGAGTACCAATGGTATGATAATAATTCACAAGTTGATTTATCAATACTTCAAGCACTAAATTGAATACTCTACTATAGTAACTATTTATCTCCAATGTCAACAACACACTAAAGACTAGTTGACACAATTCATCAAACATTTTGCGTGTAATCAACAAAGTTTGGATATTAGTGTAGTATTTGTAGTTCTTAACAACCAATCACTACCAAATGGTAAGTGATTACTACACCAACAAAATTTATCAAAGATTTCAAAATTTATTATCCAAACAATATCAAAGTAATTAACAATTTGTGAACAAAAAAACAAACGAGATAGAGACAGAGTACACACGGATTAGTTTAGGAAGTTCCCCAGTCAACCTCGATATGGGCACGTCTTCCCTCAATTCGAATTCGAATTGAGTTATTAATATAATAAACCTTACTTTGCAAAAGTATCAATATAAGAGATGAGAAATCAAATCCTACAAACCCTAGGTTTATTCTTGACTCTAGCACCTCCAAAAACCTTGATCAAAGCTTGGTCAAGTCACTAACAATGCCACTTCAATTCACCTGTTGTTGCTGCTTCCTTGCATGACCTCCTTGCCTCAAGGCTTTCACCCGTCTGAATTAATCCCAAGTGTACACTTGTTGAACCCAAGATTTGTCAATGTGATCCACCGTTTCATGTTACTCCCTTATTGACACACCTAGTCTCAAGGCTTTTACTCGATCGGATCTGAATTGCACAATCTTAACAAAAACCTTAAAACACTAAAGATCTTGAAGGAAAACCCTAAACCTTTTTTCTTATTTGAATCCCTCAAATATCTTAACCCAATATTCTTGGTACAACAAACCTAATTAGATGTTATAAATCCTAATCTAGATGACACCCAATCAAAAAATGATTATGTGTAGTTTGATTGTGTGTATGCATAGATTGAATTGAAGATGATGAGATACTTTAAAATCCTAGATTCATGTAGGTTTTACTCACTATAGAAACCTTACTAGAAAATGATGCATGTACAAAGTACCTATATGTGTGAGACTCATAAAAGGAAAAAGGAATGCAAAAGGAAAGGGAACAACTGTAATTTTTCAAAAAAAAATAGTCAATAGGTCGACCTATACGAGTCATGCTAGACCTATTCAAGTCATGTGTCGGCCTATTAGAAGCATGTGTCGACCTGTTGGAAGCATGTGTCGACCTGTAAGGCTATATGCTACTTATAGGTCGACCTGAAGACTCGACACATAAGATAGAAGTTGCTTTAATACTATAATGTATATGTCGACCTATACCATATATGTGTCGACCTGAAGTTTTAAAAAGTCATTTATAGGTCGACCTGTATTCGTATGTGTCGACCTATAATGAGGATTTTTCACTTAAACAAAGTTTCTCATGCTCAACACACTATTTTAATGGACAAATATTTTCCAGACCATTTCCAATGATGTTGACATGCTTCATAATGCAAGAACGCTAAAATGCATATCTAGAGTCGGATGATACCGTCCAATGTACATAAAAGATATTTCCTAGTTTTGACATCACACAAAATAGATATAAATGGAAGATACACTCACACTTCTGAGATTCAGGGGCCCAAGCTTCGTATGCCATAACTTTGTTTCTTAAAACTTAGGTATTAGACGGGATTGGGGTTGATTCCCATCATATGGGTGACTAGATACAATAGTTGTTAGTCAATCTAGAACCCTTCATGAGTTGAGTGTGATGTTTTGTTGTAACAATGTATTCTTCATTAGTAAAATTTGTAAGTTGAGTGTGCACCTAAGAGGGGAGGGGGTGAATTAGATACTATGAAAGTGTTTCGGTTTTGACTTGTTTTAAGAATATTTCCTTAGAGATTACTATGTGATGAATACGGTAAATGCTGAAAAGACAAACAACACAGAGAGATATTCCCCTCACAGATCGAGAATCCTCCAGTCTTCTTTCAACACGAAAGAGATTTTACTATTTTTAGGATTTTTACACGAATCTAACAAACCACCAATAACAATCCTCTTGGATTTTTTTACACTAAGTCTACTAAGAGAACAATCCTTCCTTGATGACTCTCTTGCTTCCAACAATCCTGGACAGCAAGGATACACCACCAAATCTGGAAAAATATTGAGTAAAGAAAGTATTTGAATATATATCAATCACTATGATTTATCTTCTCTTTTAAGTAAGCAATTCACCAAGATATACAAGTGCTTAAAAGTATGTGAATAATGCTGAAACTTTTCTGGACAAATTTGATAAAGTGTGCTGAAAAATCTCAATGAAAATTTTAATGTCAAAACACTTGTTTAAAAATTGAGATAGTAAATGATTTGAAATTGAAAATGAAAGAGGTGATTTGAAATCTTAAAGATAAGAGTATTTATAGGAGCATTACACCCTTTTGAAAGAGTGGGAATTGATTAAACAATGCAATGGTTTAATGGTGTAAAAGCTGGAAATATTTTAAAAAGTTTTGTACTGAAAAAGGCATTGGTTCAACGATGTAACCGGTTACCTCAGGGATATAACTGGTTACCTCACTGTAATGTTAAAAAAAATTCAAAAAATATGTTCATGTAACCGGTTACCTTGCTCATATAACTGGTTACATTGAAGCAAAAAGTGAAAAATAATTGTTTAAACTTGTTTTAAACTAATGCAATGTGATAAAATGATTGTTATGCTTATGTATGAAAATGTAGATAATTTTGAGCACTTAAAATATATCAAGGCTTGAATTGAAACTTATATCAATAAAATTTTAAGATCAATCAAACAAAGCTAATCTTCATGAAGTAGCAATCTTGATTCATAGCTTTCTTGATATTTTTCTCATCCTTTCTTGATACACATGCATATTAGTTGACTTCATCAAAACATATATTTGGAGGGGCTTGAACCATGGAGAGAGTTGAACAAATATTTACTTGCTGCACAATTTTGGACAAAACCAAACACAAACACATACTCTTCTCCCCCTTTGTTATTACAAAAAAGGATGGGGAAAAGAATAACAATGTAACATAGGACAACATAAAATACAAGATGCATAAACATTGTCATAGCATAGATTCATACAATACCAAAACAAATATTGTTTGTAGAAAACTTAAATAATAATACACCGAATATGGAAACGAAATAAATAAAAATTTAAACAAATTAAGACAATACTACGCGGAAAAATACGATAATAGCTAACTAAAACAAGTAACACAAAGGTCAATTCATTATCATTTTCCTCCATCTCTTCCTCATTCTCATAATGGGTTTGGTTGGAGTTGGCAATAGTGACGAGGAATTCTTGGAGAAGCTTATCAAAGCGAGGGCTTATATGAGCTGTAAGCTTTGTCTCTATGGAGCATATTTTGTTATGGAGAAACTCATTAGTATAACCACCTTCCGGAATAAGAATTGGAGCCAGAGTCGGAGTTGGAGCTACATTAGAGAAAGAATGGGTTTGCTCAATATGTTTATAAATACCATCATCATATTTGAAAATACCCATGTTCTTGTGAGTCGCTTTAGCACTTATTTATGATATTTTAGATGTCATCTCAAGTCTTGGTTCCCTTTTCAAATCAACCTCACTATATTCCAATTTTTTAAAAATTGCCCGACTGTATGGAAGTCCACCTTTAAGCCTCTTTTGATGTGACATGTTATAGATAATAAAAAAAATCTCAATTCATCGGTATACGGTTCTTAGTAGCATAAATAAGTTGCATGTCAATGTCACTAACTTGAGAGTGATTTGAGTGTTTTGGAAACAAAATGTAAGCAATCAAGTAATGAAGCATATAATCACTAACCGATAAAGTTGATGAGTACACATGAACACGGTTTGATCCCGATGATTTACTTGTAATCTCTTGTTCCGATAGATGGCTAATACTAAAGTAGAATTTCCATTTCTCATAATCCGCGAATTATTCGCAGCATAGACAAAGTTATGTTTCAGATGAACACATGTAGAGGGAATACCCAAACAAACTCCAAATTCCTCTAAGGTTTAAAAAATATCGGTATTCTTAACAAGAGATGAAACAGAGAAATCTCTTGTAATTTCCAAATTTGCATAAAACTCTTTAACTAAATTCGGGTAAACATATCCAAAGTCCTTAATGAAGTTACTAATTCCTTGAAAAGTTAACAATGGATGAAAGTTAAAGCTTGAAGATGGGAAGGAATCAAGGTTACCATATTCAGGGGGAGTCAAAGGTCCGGTACTGAAGTTAAATAACAATCTTCTTGACTCGACAGTTCGTGGAGCAACTTCAGTGTCAAAATCATGATCCAGGTTAGAGGAGCCTGCATCCATCTTTGCCTTTCCAGTGTTTCTTCCTTGAGGAGCCATGTTTGAAGCTTGAAGAGAGGAACTTAGGGTTTTATAGGGTGATTTTGAGAACAACTTATTTGGATAAGTGATTTTTTGGAACATCTTATATGAGGGAAAAAGGGGTTATGAAAAGTGAAAGTTATACATATATATATATATATATATATATATATATATATATATATATATATATAGGGTTTTTATGAGTGGAGTTTTAATGAGATATTGTTGGTATTTGGTGGAATGTTAGTAGGTAGTAAAAGATGATGTTAATGAGTTGAGTGTACCAATTAAAGGTAGATGGAAGAGTAGATGGAAGAGAGAGTTAAAGTTTGACCAAAATAGTACACACATTTAAGAAAACAAAAATAGAAAACAATGTAAAATAAACACAAAAATTAATTTTGAGAAGTAACAGTGATGTAACCGGTTACTTGAAGGATGTAACTGGTTACATCCATGCGTAGAAGCGAAAAACGTAACCAAGAAGTGATTTTCGCAATGATGTAACTGAATACATGAACCATGTAACTGGTTACATGAAGGAATTTTTTTAAAAATGTTTAAAACAATGGCTTTGCAACTCACATATGCACATATCTAAGGACCAACACACATATTTAACATATAGAGGACATATACAAGCATTATATAATCATATAATATAACCAAAAAATATATCATATAAGGATTTACAAAAATGAAATTATGAAAATATATGAGTAAATTTATGTATCGTTCATCATATGTCTTTTTCATCCAAAATTCCCAAATCTCTTCGAATTTTGTAGAACGGTTCTCGTGCCAAAGGTTTTGTGAAGATATCGGCCAGTTGGTTGTGAGTATCCATAAAATTTACTTTGACATCTCCTTGAAGCACGTGATCACGAAGAAAATGATGTCGAATATCAATATGTTTGGTTCTTGAGTGCGTGACCAGATTTTTTTTGTAATATTAATCGCATTTGTGTTGTCATAACATAGAGGGATGCATCCAAGGTTGAGTCTGTAGTCACGAAGTTGTTTCTTAAGCCAAAGTATATATGCACAACAACTACCGGCTGTTATGTACTCTGCTTCGGCTGTACTAAGAGCAACACATGCTTGTTTCTTGCAAGCCCAAGATACTAATGCATTTCCAAGAATGTGACATGTACCACTAGTTCTTTTTCTATCAATTTTACTTCCTGCGTAGTCCACATTAGAATAACCAATTAAATCACAAATACTACCTTTAGGATACCATAGGATGACATTCGTTGTTCCTTTAAGGTACTTCATGATCCTTTTGACTGCGGTGAGATGGGATTCCTTCGGATTTGCTTGAAAGCGTGCACAAAGACAAACATTAAACATTATGTCAGGATAACTTGTCGTCAAATATAACAATGAACCAATCATACCTCGATACTTTGTGATATCAATTGAGACACCCGATTCATCTTGACCAACATAAGTTCCGGATCCCATTGGAGTAGACATAGCCTTGCAATTATCCATGTCAAATCTCTTTAATGATTATTTGCAATACTTGGATTGGTTGATGAAGATGCCATCCTTTAGTTGCTTATTTGAAGTCCGAGAAAATAGTTCATCTTACCCATCATGGACATTTTGAATTCTCCTTGCATATGAAAATTCTTCACAAAGTTTTTTGTTTGTTGAACCGAATATGATATCGTCGACATATACTTGAACCAATAAAGTGTTACCTTTAATTTTCTTAATAAACAAGGTCTTGTCAAATTTACCTTTTTCAAATCCCTTTTCACAAAGAAAGTTTCTAAGATGATGATACCATGCTCTTGGTGCTTGTTTTAGGCCATAAAGAGCTTTCCTCAACTTGAATACATGTGAAGTATTCTTGAAGTCTTCAAAGCCGGGGGGTTGTTTACCATAGACTTCTTCATTGATGTAGCCATTCAAGAATGCGCTCTTGACATCCATTTGGTATAACTAAAAGTTTAATGAACATGCATAAGCAACTAATAAATGGATAGCTTCTAACCTTGCAACCAGAGCGAATGTTTCTTCAAAATCAATTCCTTCCTCTTGATTGTATCCTTGGGCCACCAACCTTGCTTTATTTCGAACAATTATACCATTCTCATCAAGCTTGTTCTTAAACACCCATATGGTACAAATGATGTGTTTACCACTTGGCCCAGGGACATGTTTCCAAACTTGATTCCTTTCGAATTGGTTATTGTTAATGATTTCTCTAGATTATCAAATAAATCCATGTACAACAATTGTAGTGGCCTTGAAGTGGACACCACATTCTTAGGTTTGAAAGTTGATTTGGTTTGTTTTCCCTTTTGACATGCATCACATAGTCTATCTTTGACAAACTTTATCTTAGGCAATCCAATAACAAGATCATGCTTGATTAGTTTGTTTAGATGTTCCATATGGATATGAGCAACTCTTTTATGCCAAATCCATGAACCATTGTTGTTAACCATGAGGCAATTTACCTTCAAAGACAAATCATAAAGGGAAATCATGAATATATTATTAAATCGCGTACCTTTTAGTTTTACCTCATGTGTGACTTCATCTTCAATCAAGCATACATTTTTGGTGAACTTGATTTTGAATCCTTTGTCACAAAGTTGGCTAATACTTAGAAGATTGTACTTTAGTCCTTCAACATAAAGAACATATTCAATGGATGTGAAAGGTTGTGCTCTAACTTTTCCTATGACAATAATTCTTCCTTTGTTGTTATCTCCATATGTAACAAAATCCTTGGCCTTAAGCACTAGATTTGAAAATTTGTTAATGTCTCCTGTCATATGCTTCGAACAACCACTATCGAGATACCAAAGATTTGATGTGATTTTCAAGCATACCTGCAAAACAAATTAAGTTTTGTTAGGTAGCCAAATTTCTTTGGGTCCTTCATAATTAGTACCTTTCTTTACCCACACGTAATTTCCACTTGCTATACTAAAGTTTCTAACATAGCAAGCATTAGGTGTATGACCAACTATTCCACAATAAAAATAAGTAGGTTCAAAATTACTTCTATATCTAGGAACATAAGATTTATTTTTAGCAAATATTTTCTTTTTAGGATAGTGATGAACAACTTTTGGGTTGTTCACTTTATCTTTGGATGGTTGGTCATTAGCTTTAACAAAGATAGTTTTATTAGAACTTGGTTTGGAAGACTTTGAATAACCAAGTCCACTTTTATCAATGGAATATCTTTGTTGGCGAAGGACACCTTCCAACCCAATTTGTCATTTCTCATATCTTTCAAGAACTCTTTTTAATTGGACAATTTGGAAAGAAAGTGATTCATAATTTTGTCATACAAAATTCTATTTTTCACTAATCATCTTTTGTTTTTCATCATCGACATCTTTATCCATTGTTACAACTTTTTCTTCTAGAGATGAAATTAGTTTCTTTTGTGATGATATTGTTTTATACAGAATTTTGCATTCTTTAAGAAGTTCATTTATAGCACCTTGTGCATTACTATCATAAAGAGAAAAAATGTTACTAACCTCATCCTCTTCATCATCGGAGTGGTGTGAAGTCATTAATGCTAAATTTGCACATTTGTCGCTTTTCGATCCGGATGAAGAACTTATCTCATTATTTTCCCATGCAACATACGCCTTTTTATTCTTGAATTCCTTCTTGCCTTTAAAGCCACCTTTCTTGGAGAGTTTTGGACAATCCAGCTTTATATGACCTTGCTTTCCACACTCATAGCATGTGACATCTTGTGCATATGTGGAAGCCTCCCTTTTCATGAAATGTTTATTTCTTTTTGCATAAAAGGATTTGTCATTTTTACAAAAAAACTTACCAAACCTTTTAACAAGGAGCATGAAATTTTCATCTTCCTCCAGTGCACCATCATCTTTATCTTCCTTTGAGTCTACTTTAAAAGCAATGCCTTTGGATTTCCTCTCTTGACTTTCATGCTTTTCAAGTCTTCTAAGCTCAAGTTCATGTTCTTGGAGGTTTTCGAATAATGATGCGGACGTCATGGTAGAAGGACTTTTCTTCTCCGATATAGCCGTTACTTTTGGTTTACATTCTCTAGTCAAGGATCTTATCACTTTAAGGTTTAGATTATTATCTGTAAAGGTCTTTTCGAGAGCAATTAAATAATTCTTCAAGTGAAAAAATCTTTTCTGTAATGCAACAATAGATTCTTCGGGATGCATTCTGAACATTTCATATTCTTGACTCAATGTGTTTAATCTGGATCTTTTAACTTCAGCGGTTCCTTCATGAGTCTCCACCAAAGTGTCCCATATTTATTTTGCCGATTTACATTGAGATATGTGGAAGAACTTATCCATACTAAATAGACTTTGAAGAATATTGATAGCTTTCTTTTCATTAAGTATTCTTTTCTTATCGTCTTCATCATAGGAACTTTTAACCTTAGGAGTGCCAACACCATTGACCAGACTAATTGGATTATGCGGACCATTTTCAACGGCTTCCCATATACCATCTCTTTATGCTACTAAATATGCTTTCATGCGGATTTTCCAGAAGTCAAAATATTCTCCAGAAAATAGAGGGGGTTAGTTGCAACTACCACCATCTTTGAGAACTGGGTTTGCGCTTTTGGAAGCCATCTTCTGGATCTAAGGAGAAAGTTGCCAATAACCCGCTCTCATGCCAAATGTAAGTTGAGTGTGCATCTAAGTGGGAGGTGAATTAGGTACTATGAAATTTTTTCGGTTTTGACTTGTTTTAAGAATATTTTCTTAGAGATTAATATGTGATGAATACAGTAAATGCTGAAAAGATAAAGAACACGGAGAAATATCATGGTTCCCCTCACAGATTGAGAGTACTCCAGTCCCATTTCAACATGAAAGAGATTTTACTATTGTTAGAACTTTTACACGACTCTAACAAACCACCAAGGACAATCCTTTTGGATTTTTTTTTACTAAGTCTACTAAGAGAACAATCCTCTCTTAACGACTCTCTTGCTTCCAACAATCCTGGACATCAAAGATATACAACCAAATCTGAAAAAATATTGAGTAAAGAAAGTATTTGAATATATATATATATATCAAACATTATGATTGATCTTCTCTTTCAAGTAAGCAATTTACCAAGATATACAAGTGCTCAAAAGTATATGAATAATGCTGAAACTTTTCTAGACAGATTTGATAAAGTGTGCAGAAAAATCTCAATAAAATTTTTAATGTCAAAACACTTGTTTAAAAATTGAGATAGTGAATAATTTGAAATTGCAAATGAAAGAGGTGATTTGAAATCTGAAAGATAAGAGTATTTATAGGAGCACTACACCATTTTGAAAGAGTAGGAATTGATCAAACAATGCAATGGTTTAATGGTGTAAAAACTGAAAACGTTTAAAAATGTTTTGCATCGAAAAAGGCATTGGTTCAGTGATGTAACCAGTTATATCAGGGATATAACCGGTTACCTCACTGTAAAGTTAAAAAAAATTCAAAAAATATGTTCATGTATCTGGTTACCTCAATGATGTAACCAGTTACCTCACTGAAAATTTGCCAAAAACGTTAAAATCCAGTTCTACCAAAGTTCATGTAACCGATTACCTTGCTCATGTAACCGGTTACACTGAAGCAAAAAATGAAAAATGATTATTTAAACTTGTTTTAAACCAATGGTAATGTGATAAAATGATTGTTATGAATATGTATGAAAATGTAGATAATTTTGAGCACTTAAAATATATCAAGACTTGAATTAAAATTTTTACCAATAAAATTTGAAGATCAATCAAACAAAGCTAATCTTCATGAAGTAGCAATCTTGATTCATAGCTTTCTTGATCTTTTGCCCATCCTTTCTTGATACACATGCATATTAGTTGACTTCATCAAAACATATATTTGGAGGGGCTTGACTTCACAAAATTGACGCCCAATTCTTAATCACATAGATCGATAATACTTATGAGGATAATACTTACAAATAATACTTATGACATATCCAATGAGGTCTATTGATAGGAGTTATCACTGAGGCGTTAGTAGTTTATGTGTGATAGGTTGTTGCGACAATATACAAGACATCTTGGTTTCCATTTTCTTTGCAGAAGGAATTGACTAGTACATCCAAGTCTCGTCATGTTCTTCACATGTTTGTCAACACTCAAAATAGTATTGAAATTGTCATCTCTAGAATAAAGCATGTGATTAGATTTGTTATTTGTTCATTACTTCAAATTTAAAATTTAGACGCCTAACTTCCTACTTCAACTCAGAAGTAGTGAGCATGAGTATGGTTTTGTCTTGAAAATTTTTTTCTTCTGTTTTTCAATTACTTGTTATTCTTCAATCAATTTCAAATAAAGATTTTTATAGGATTCAAAAAGGGAAAAATCAAATAGTTCATCCTCATTACTTATAATCCCATTACATTAAGAAATACATTAGCATTAGGTAACTCGGTATTAGAAATCACTTTGATGCGAGTAGTAAATGCCACAATACTACTTGTTTGATTGAATTCACTTCATTTGTCATATATATATATATATATATATATATATATATATATATATATATATATATATATGTATATATATATATTTGTTCATTACTTCAAATTTAAAATTTAGACGCCTAACTTCCTACTTCAACTCAGAAGTAGTGAGCATGAGTATGGTTTTGTCTTGAAATTTTTTTTCTTCTGTTTTTCAATTACTTGTTATTCTTCAATCAATTTCAAATAAAGATTTTTATAGGATTCAAAAAGGGAAAAATCAAATAGTTCATCCTCATTACTTATATTCCCATTACATTAAGAAATACATTAGCATTAGGTAACTCGGTATTAGAAATCACTTTGATGCGAGTAGTAAATGCCACAATACTACTTGTTTGATTGAATTCACTTCATTTGTCATATATATATATATATATATATATATATATATATATATATATTTACTTGTACTATAAGTAACAAACAAACTCTAATCCTAATTAACTTAAACTTAGACTACAACTTAGATTAAATCACAACAAACACATTAGAGCTAAAAGTTCAATTTTGATAGCCTTAGGACTTGTTTGTTTCAGCTCTAAAAAAATGATTTTTTTTTGTATTTTCAAAAATGGATTTTACAAAATCATTTTTAAAAATATTACAAGTTTTTTTATATTTATTTTTTATAAATTAAAATACTAATTTTGACATCCTATAACAGAAATATACATTATTGAATATTAAAACATGGTCAAAATCATAATTTTTTCAAAAAGTTGTATCTCAAAAATGATTTTTATAAAAAATTATTTGAAACAGTTTCAAAATTAGTTGATATTTTGAAATTTTAATATTAAAAAATAAATTCAATAAAATAATAAAATATCTAAAATAATATTAAGTATTCAAACCAATTTTTATTTGAAATTCCAAATCAAACTGGCCTTATTCAATCATTCAGATTTACTAGCTTCAAGATATGTTTTTTGTTCAGTATATGTGTAAGGGACAAGGAAAACTTCATTACAAAGTAAAGATATTCGAATAAGAAGGAAATTTGAAAATATGATAAGTGGTATTTTAGGGTGAATGAATAATTATGGAAGAAACTGTCTATATAATCTTGTAAATATAATTTAATTAGTTCATCTAAAATAGGAAGAATATTATTCAAAACTTTAAAAAACCACCTAAAGAAATATGTTAAAATCATCTAATACAAATACGGTAATTCCTTTAATCTTTTAAAATAGAATATGTTGTTTCACGGTTTTGAAAATTAACTACATAAAAAATTATCGGATTGAGTCACAAATTATGTCGTTTTTTAAAAATGTTTTGCGGCACTGTCCAAAGTTATGCAAAACAGTCGAACTACCGCACTGTCTCCAGGATAAAATAGTCCGGTTCTATATTGTACGATTACTATTTACACAATAGATAATCGGTCTAGAAATACATCCTCTGATGGTACAAAGACCATTCAAATATGGTATAAATATCACTCGTAGTATCTGGTATAACGATCAATCGTAATAATCTCTCAAACCAAGAGAAATTCCAATAATTCTCCAAAGAAAATTCAATAATGATCATTTGACCACTCAAAATGATTTCTTAAACAAAGAGAAATTCGAATAATTCTTAAAGAGAATCCAAAAATTATACTTGATCATTTCTCAACTCAAACGAGGAGAAATTAACATAACTCTCTAAAGAGAATTTAATAAAATACTCGGAAAATTCAATGAGTAGAAAGAAAGGGGGATAAGTTGACGCTTCGACAATTCGAAAGATGCAGAGTTCTGAGAGTGAGGAAGGAAAAATTCAAAATAAGTTTTTGGTGTATTTTGGAATGAAACAAGGAGTTTCTTTATATAATGAAGTGTGGTAGCTAAGATATCTCGCCTAAGTAATGTGAGACTAATGAGTTTTTTTCAACTAACACATAATGTGGGATTTAAGGAACCTTTTCAAATTCATCTCCATAGATTTGAATACTGACATAATGTTCCAATAATCCCCCACTTGAATTTAAAAAATTATTTCAAAAGTAAAGCCAGACGTTTTTAAGATTGTACAGAAACAAAGGTGTCTACGACTTAAACCTTTGCGTAGCAAGTAGGATTCTGATTCAACAAGAGTGACACAATGGTTTTGAACTCTATTTTAGACATCAAACTCGCACACAATCTTTTCTTAAGGTGTATTCTAATAGCTTGTGCTTTAATGGTCATGCACGTGTATCCCGATTTGGTGAAGGCTCTAGGAATTCTGCCTCGAAATTCTATAGGAACCTGCCTAAGTTCCACAATCAAATAGGTGAATCTATCAAGAGTACTCTTGTAGCCTAGGTACTCCCTCATACAAAGTTTAGATCTCATTAAGAGCTTCTATTATCTCATTCTCTTATTACTTCAGGATTCATGTTTCACTTGTCTGATCATCTCATATTACTCACAACTTGTTATTACCCATTGAACCTATTTCTTTGGATCTCCAGTCATCTAGGCTAAGTTACCATTATGAGTAACTCATTTTTTTATAGGCATATAACTAATCCTTTCGTCAAAGGATCTACTAAGTTTTCATCAGTGCATACATGACTCACTCTTACAACTCCTTTAGAGATACAATCTCTGACGGTGTTGTACTTCCTTCTTATTTGACGTATTTTACCATTATAATAACGGTTATCAAATTTTGCAATAGTCGCAATACTATCATAGTGGATCAATACAACTGACATAGGTTTTTCCCATAAATGGATCTTAGCTAGCAAGCATCTTAACCAAATTTCTTCTTTATTAGCAGTCGCCAATGTTATCATCTCAGATTTTATCATGGACTGAGCCAAGATAGTTTGTGTCTTTGATTTCCAGGATACAACTCCTTTAGCTATATTGAATACATAGCCACTAGTTGCTTTGGAATAATCTGATAAGGTATTCCAATCTTCATCGTTGTATCTTTTAAGTACAACAGGAAATCTCTGATAATGTAAACCAAGATTCACAGTCTTTTTAAAATACCACATGACTCACTCAATAGCTTGTTTATGCTTGTTACTCGGTATACTAGTAAACCTGCATAACAATCCTACGACATATGAAATGTCGATTCTAGTATAATCAGTGGCATACCTAAGACTGCCAATGATGCTCGCATACTCTGTTTGTATGACACTTTCACCAGTGTTCTTAAATAGTTTCATACTTGGATCATATGGTGTGCTCGCAGGTCTACAGTCAAAGTAATTATATTTATTTAAGATCTTTTCCACGTAGTGTGATTGATCCAAAGAAATTACTTGCTCAGATCTTGTGATCTTGATACCAAGAATCATACTTGCTTCTCCGAGGTCTTTCATATCAAAGTTGTTGCCCATCAGTGATTTCACTTCATCAACGGTCTAAATGTTTGACCCAAATATGAGTATATCGTCTATATAGAGACATATGATAGTGCAAATATGATTCTTATATTTTTAATAAACGCATTTGTCACTTTCATTCACTTTGTACCCATTCCATATCATTAAGTTATCAAACTTTTCATGCCATTGCTTTAGAGCTTATTTTAGACCATACAGAGACTTGTCTAACTTATAAACCTTGTTTTCTTGTCCATGGATCACGAACACTTCCGGTTATTCCATATAGATTTCTTCTTCTAAGTCACCATTTAAAAAATTTGTTTTAACATCCATTTGGTGTACTATTAACACTACGCCAAAAACTGGAATAGACAGCGCACCTTAGAGGGCGCTTTATTACAAAAGCGCACTCTAAAGTGAAGCGAAAAAATAAGGAGCGAACAGCTGGAATAGACAGCGCACTTTAGAGGGCGCTTTTGTAATAAAGCGCCCTCTAAGGTGAAGCGAAAAAATAAGGAGGAGATATAGGGACAACAATACAGGGCGCTTTTTAGAAAGCGCCCTCTAAGGTTACCCTTAGAGGGCGCTTTTAAAAAAGCGCTCTATAAGTCCATGTGCATTTCCAGTTTATAAAGCGCTTTTGGAAAGCCTTAGAGAGTGCTTTCATAAGCGCCCTCTTAGGCCCCCTTTAGAGGGCGCTTTTTTTCCACAAGCGCCCTCTAAGGTCCCTTTTAGTAAACATTAAAATTATAACATACTGCGCGTTTTGTTATTTCACTCTCTGTTATTTTCGTTCTTTTTCACGTTAGGGTTCTCACTGCTACGATTTTCGCTACTTCTAAGGCGTTCTCCTTCCACCTCTGTTAGATCTACGACGTTTCCTCCTTCTATTAATTCGTTGTTAGCTGTTCGATTTTGACACCATAGGTATTTTTCTAATCTTCATATTACTTGGTTTCTCTTCTGACGTTCGCTATTGTTCATTTTTGGTTTCATTTTTCTTGGTTCATACATTTATTGAGTATTCTCAACAATAATTATTGTGTTGCTATGCAGCTTATGAGTGTATTTATTCTAGCATACATAGCGTAGCTAGTAACTTAAGAAGTTTAGGTATGGATGTTATTTGATAGAGTAAATTAGAGTCGACTATTCTTCTGTTAGCTTTCAGTTAGACCATTATACAATTCTACATATATATTTTCTAGTCAATGTTTATCTTTTGTAAAAACTATATGATGATATATAACTATGCTACAAATTAGTGCATACCACTAATGCTTAATGCATGGTTCATACATTCTCATGCTATTGAAGTCAGAGATATCTGAAAATGTTGAGAAACTAACTCAATAAACCAAAATTGTTTTGGTTTTGGGTTGTTGTTGGAGACATGAATGCCCTGCACAGAGACTAACTCAATAAAGCGAAATTGTTTTGTCTCATCCCATTTTTGGTTTCTCTTCTGAAATTGTTTTTTGTTTATTCTAATTAGTAATGGATAATACATGGATGTCTTCCAATCGATTGTCGAGAGAGTACGAGAATGGGGTATCATAATTCGTTAAGTTTGTCGTTGCGCACGCCGAAGACCCCAGTAGAATGATATGTCCTTGCTTGGGTTGTTGTTATGGGAAACGGGTTGACGCAGTTCAGTTGACATCGCATCTAATGAGGCATGGAATTGGTCGAAGTTATACATGTTGGAATTTGCATGGTGAGAAAAGTAACGAGAATGTTGATCGATTTGCAGTAAGGTGATCGATCCTGCGATCTTACCAATGTTGCAAAAAGAAATCGTTATTACTTTGTGTGAGCTTGAAATGTTTTTTCCTCCATCATTTTTTGACATAATGGTACATCTAGTTGTTCATCTTGTGAAAGAGACACAATTGTGTGGACCAGCTTATATGAGATGGATGTACCCTGTTGAACGTTATATGAAAATATTAAAAGGGTACGTGAAGAACCGAAGTCGACCAGAAGGTTGTATGGTTGAAAGATACATTGTTGAAGAAGCGATTGAGTTTTGTACTGAATATTTGTCTAATGTTCAGTCAATCGGACTCCCCAAGTCTCAGCTTGTCGAAAAGAAAGAAGGAAAAAATCTAATTGGAAATAAAATCGTGGCAGTATCAAGGGTCGAACGGGATCAAGTGCATTTGTATGTTCTGCACAATGAGAATGAGGTTGAGCCGTATGTTGAAATTCACAAGGATGTTCTCCGAGGTTTAAATCCCAATAGAAATGAAAATTGGATAGTACGAGAGCACAATCGATGTTTTATACCTTGGTTTAAGGATCATATTTATTCAAAGTATTATTCAGATCCCGCTTCAATAACAGAAAGGTTGAGATGCTTAGCATATGGTCCAAGTTTCCATGTTTTTTCTTATAGCGCATACGCGATTAATGGATACACATTTTATACCAAAGAACAAGATGATAGAAGTACTATGCAGAATAGTGGTGTCACCGTGGTAGCTGAAGCAATGCACATATCAAGTGTGAAGGACTTAAACCCCAAATTTGCAAATCTGTCGTATTTTGGTGTTATCGAGCGTATTTGGGTGTTTGATTATGAGAAGTTTCAGATTCCTATATTTGGTTGCAAGTGGGTTGAAAATAATAACGGCATTCGAATGGATAAGTCAGGATTTTTGCAAGTGGATCTTAATAGGGTGGGATACAAAGATGAGTCTTTTATTCTAGCCTCTCAAGCTAGACAAGTGTTCTATGTCAATGATCCGAAAAGTACGAAATGGTCTATAGTTCTTTTTTCCAACAAAGTAATTGATGAAAACACTGGAGATCAAGGTGATATTGATGTTGAGATTGAATCGTTTACCAGAAATGATCAAGATGAGAATATTATATCAAATGATTCATATATTAGAAATGATCATAATGAGGGTATTTGGATCAATCCAACCGTCCGTGTTGTTAAGAGACATGTAGAACATATTCCAACCAAGAAAAGAAAGAGAACTTAGTGAAAAAGGTACAGGTCAAATGATTTTAATTGTTTTCTTTATTACAGGTAAAATGACTTTTATTACAGCAAATCGAGTCAGTTGCATAAAAAAAAAGTATAAACACAATTATATGATATTTATGCATAGAAAATGTTAATTCTTGATCTTATACTTCACCTAACTAATTTTATGATATTTTAGGTTCATGCTATTGATATTGAACAAAAAGAGGTTGTTGCTAAGAAGACTGCGGCTAGCAAAAAAAACATACATCTCAGAGATGCTTTTACTACTTAGTTTTATTTCTTTTTAAGTTATGAATTGGTTGTATATTTAGAATCTTTAGAAGTTAAACGATTATATATCAGTGGATTGTTGTATATGTATGGATTGTTGTATATAAGGCTTGTTGAATGCAATGTGTGAAAAAGGGCTTCAAATTATACAGTTTTAGGTGTACTGCTTCAATATACAGGTTGTCTAAAATAAATAAATAAATATAGAGCTTTTTAAATTTTTTTTTTTAAATAAACGCCCTCTAAACCCTTTAAATTTCCACTTTAGAGGGCGCTTTCCAGTAAAAGCGCCCTCTAAACCCTTAAAAGTTTCCACTTTAGAGGGCGCTTTCCAGTAAAAGCGCCCTCTAAACCCTTAAAAGTTTCCACTTTAGAGGGCGCTTTCTTTAAAAAGCGCCCTCTAAAGTGGCCCTTAAAGGGCTTAAAGATCCACTTTAGAGAGCGCTTTCACCAGGAAAAAAAACGCTGTCTTTACCTATGCCAGCGCCAGATTAGAGGGCGCTTTAAAGCGCTGTTATAGGCCAAAAAAAGCGCCCTCTTTCCCCTTATTTGGCGTAGTGTAAGTTATAAATCGCAGCTATTAAAATAAGTACCCTAATGGATGTAATTTTAGTGCCTGGAGAAAAGGTGTCAAATAAATCTATATTTTCTCTTTCTAAAATCTTTGGCTACAAGGCGAGTCTTGTACTTATTAGCAGTTCCATCAGGTTTTTGCTTATTTTTCAAAATCCATTTACAACCAATTGGTTTGCAAGCAGAAGGCAAGTCTACTAAGTGCTAGGTCTCGTTGGATTCTAGATAATCTATCTCATCGTTAATAGCTTCTTGCCATAAATCTACATCCAGAGATGACAAAGCTTCTTGAACATTCATTTGATTTTCCTCTACTACATAGATCGCAAAATCGGGTCCATAGTCTTTAGCAACTCTTACTCGTTTACTTCGTCGAAGTTCTGTTTCTACTTCATTGTTGCTTTCAGTGTTTCTTATCATAAGAATGTGATTCGATTCAATGCCCCCACTATTCTCGAGTTGAAAGAAAATTTCTCTTCATAGAGTTCAACATCATTCGATTCTATGATTTTTTTAGCATTTAGGTCATAATACTTATATGCTTTATGTAACACCCCAATTTAATTCTCGTATTTATTTATTAGGTGTTTATTTTAATTAATCATTATTTGACGTGATAATTAATTTAATATGTGTTCAGGTGATTATTTGAATCATTTGAATATATGTGTTATTTGAATAATTGAATTTATGAGTAGAAATAGCAATTGTCTAGTAATGGGTTTAACTAATTAGAATGGGTGGATAAGTGGGTTAAGTTCATTATGAGTTAAAAAGATAGTAAGGGATTTAGAGACTAGAGTTAGTTTTGTAAAACAAGAGAAGAAGAGAGAATAGAAGAGAAGAGAAGAGAAAGAGGAAAAGAGGAAACTAGAAGAAGAATGACCTAGAGATTTCATCTATACTAAGGTAAGGATGGAATTTCAAATGGTTATGGGTAAACATAATGTATGTAATGTTGTGGGTTAGATATCATGAACTTAGGATTTGGGAATTTTGATTTTTGAGAAACCCTAACATGTGTTTATGTTTTAATCCATGAAATAGATGTTTATGTTATGCTACGATATTTCTATATTGAATTCCATGAATGAGTATGTGTATAGAACATGATTTGGTGTATAATTGCATGTTTGAATTTCACTTGAAAATGATTGATTTGGGATTTTGGTGAAAATTAGTGGAGCTTAGAATCTTGTTTCTATGATCCTAATAGTTGCTATATGATATATATAGGTTGTATAACTATTTATTTCATGAAAAATGATGGATTAATGTGGTTTTATGATGAAAATTCGTATTGGACAGCAACATTTTCTCAACAACAAATTTTCTAGTTTTGACAGCATTTTCGCAATAGCAAATTTTCTGGGTTTTGACAGTATTTTCGCACCAACAAATTTTATGGTTTTTACAGCATTTTGAAAAACTTGTAAATTCAATAACTTTTGAACCGTTACGAAGCCTAGAATATTATCTATAACTTGATATTCATTTTGATAACAATAGATTAATATTTTATCAAAAGAATCCTAATGTGGATGTATGTTGTATGTGTGGTGAATGTGAATGACATGTTTTCTATTGTTTGGCATGTATTGGATGATTTTAGATTGATTTTGTGAAGAAATATAATACTTGAAATTATGTATGTGATGATGTGAATTGGTGAATTTGATGAATAACATGAATTGACTTGTTTGCTTTATGTTAATGTGTTGTGATGAGATGATGAATGTTATTTGATGTATTGGTTGGGATTGAAGTCATGTTAGGTGTATGTTGTGCAAATGTTGAATGTGGTATGCTTCTGTATGATTAAGGGGTTGTGATCGTCTTAATTGCATGAGTCTTGTTGTTGTTGCACACTTACACTAGCATGAGTCTATGAAAGAGGCAATATTGGGTAATCTCGCGTAGATTATTTGCTTGTCCCAAACCTAATCCCGAATGGGGTTTGAAAGCTTAAGGCCAAATCTAGCTTTGGAGGTGGTTATCTAGTCTATTTGAGAGACGCTCGGCATGCCGGAAATGATAACGGATGGGATCCACATGCATATCACATTGAGTTGCACGTGTCGATGTGAATTGTTGTTTGTGTGATTATGTGATATGATTGTGTGGATATGATTTTGGTAGATATACATATACGTGGATTTTAGGTGATCCATTTGATATGAATTGTTGATGTGTTGTTGATGTGATATGTGTGCATATTTATGATATATGTGATGAATTGGTGACTTGTATACATTATGGAATCATGTGAAAGTTGTATACATATTTGATGATGATTTGTAAATGATGATGGATGATAATATGTACATAAAATTGATATGTTGTAAAGTGTGACTTTTGTATATCGTTTAGTATTTATAAATGAATACTTGTGGATTGTTAAGCCATGTCGTATGGTAAACATGTGATTCTTTAATAAGATGATATGATGCATGTTTGTATGAAGCGTGACAAATTCTAATAATATATGTATGTTTGTTATACATTTCATATTATTATGTTTTTCTATAATGGTTTTAATTCTCACCCTTCTGTTGGAATGATGTTCTATCGCGACATCGCTCAGGTACCGGAGATAGTGGTGCTTCACACAAGGATTAGATTCGGAGGCTAGTTCTTGTTGTGTTTTGACTAGGTAGTCTATAGTGCTCTGGTCATGTAACACTTGGGTTTATGGGATTATTTGTATTTGTTTTGATGTTGAGAAATATTGTTGTGCTCTTTTTTATCTTGTTATTTAGATATGTTGGTTTGGATGTTGAGTGGCCTTAGAGCCCAAAACGATATTTTATGGTAGATGATGTATGGGAATCATCACTATTTACCATTTATGAAGAGAGATGTTATTCCGCTGTGTGAGTTTGCATGTAGGTTATTTGGTTTTTATTTATAATCCGTGTTACTTATATGTGACCATGGCATGTGTTGTTTCTGGCAGAAGTAAATGTGATGCCCTTGTGTATGCATGCTTTAATTTATTCTGATTATGCAATTGTATGCTATATTTGAGTAGTAGTAGTTTGGAGGTGTTACATTAGTGGTATCAGAGCACGGTCAGTCATTCAGCCATGTTATGAATTTGTTTGATTATGTTGTATTTGATTTGTGTGTATGACACAATCGATACAGTTTGTTTAACAATCCTTGTTGTTGTGGTTGTTTGGTTGGTGTAGGAGGAAGATGGTTGCTGGAAGGAATGATGATGCGCTTGCGGAGGCATTGACCCTGTTGGCTGGTGCAATTCCGCAAATGAATGCTGGTGATCGGGAGCGTGATGTTGATGAGTTTCGTACTTTGGGAAGTTCTAGAGGAACAATCCGCCAACTTTTGAAGGAGCTCATGAACCTGAAAAAGCTCAAGAGTGGTTCGAGGCGATTGAGAAAATCTTTTGAGTTATGAACTGTTCAGATGCGTAGAAGGTGTAGTTTGACACTCATATGCTTGAGAAAGAAGCTCAGGATTTGTGGCACAACACTGTTCAGAGATTTGATAAGGATGGCATTGAAGTGACTTAGGCACTTTTTCGTGATGCTTTTTTGGAGAAGTATTTTCCAGAAGATGTTAGTGGAAAGAAGGAAATTGAATTCCTTGAGTTGAAGTAAGGTAACAGTACCGTATCTGAGTAGGCTGCAAAGTTTGAGGAGTTGATCAAATTTTGTCCCCATTACAATACTGCTAATGCTAAGAGATCCAAGTGTCTTAAGTTTATGAGTGGCTTGATACCTAATATCAAGAAGGCAATTGGTTACCAATAGATTACGAGATTTTCTGAGTTGGTTAACAAGAGTATGGTCTATGATGAGGATAGCCGTGAGAGTGTTGCTCATTATAAGTCCTTGCATGATAAGAAAGGAAAAGGGAAATTCCGAGGGAAGTCGTATGATGGTAAGAAGAAAGCTGGTGATGGCAAGAAGCCGAGTGGGGGAGGATCTCACACTCCTGTAAAGTGCTTCAGATGTGGTGTTGAGGGACATCGTGCTCCCGAGTGTCCTAAGGGCGGTGTGACTTATTTCAAGTGTGGCAAGCAAGGTCACAAATCTTTTGATTTCAAAGTTGGTTCGAATGTGACTTGCTACAATTGTGGTAAACAAGGGCACATTAGTACCAAGTGCAACAAGCCGAAGAAGGAGCAAGCCAAAGGGAAAGTGTTTGCATTGTCCGGTGTTGATACTTCTGCTGAGGAGAGATTGATTTGAGGTACATGCTTTATTAATAATATGCCTTTGATTGCTATTGTTAATATCGGTGCGACGCATTCTTTTATTTCTTTGGATTGTGCTAAGAGATTGAATCTTGAATTATCTGTTATGCGTGGAAGCATGGTTATTGATACTCCGACTATGGGTTCAGTGACTACTTCATCTGTTTGTTTGAAATGTCCATTGAATATTTGTGATAAAGATTTTGAAGTTGATTTAGTGTGTCTTCCATTGAGTCAACTTGATGTTATTTTGGGAATGGACTGGTTGAGGGCCAACCATGTCTGTATCAATTATTTTACGAAAGTTGTTCTTTTTCTTGAGCCAGAGAAGGAAGGTGATTTATTCTTGTCTACTCAACAAGTGAATGAATCTGTGCGAGATGGTTTTGAAGTGTTTATGTTGGTGGCAAGTTTGAAGCTTAGTGAAAATGGAACAATGGGTGAATTTCCAGTTGTTCATGATTTTCCTGAAGTGTTTCCTGATGAGGTTAGCGATTTGCCGCCTGAACATGAAGTTGAGTTCACGATTGATTTGATTCCTGGTACTAGTCCGCTATCGATGGCTTCGTATCGGATGTCACCATCTGAGTTGAAAGATTTAAAGAGTCAACTAGAGGATTTTCTTGATAAGAGGTTTATTCGTCTGAGTGTGTCATCATGGGGTGCACCTATCTTGTTAGCTAAGAAGAAAGAAGGTACTATGAGGTTGTGTGTGGATTACAGACAACTGAATAAGGTTACTATCAAGAATAAGTATCCACTTCTGAGGATTGATGATTTGATGGATCAGTTGGTTGGTGCTTGTGTGTTTAGCAAGATTGATTTGAGGTCTGGGTATCATCAGATCCATGTGAAAGCTAGAGATATTCAGAAGACTGTTTTTAGAATAAGGTATGGACACTATGAGTATTCGGTAATGCCTTTCGGTGTGAAGAATGCACCTGGTGTACTTATGGAGTATATGAATAAGATTTTTCATAAATATCTTGATAAGTTTGTTGTTGTGTTTATCGATGATATTTTGATCTATTCGAAGAGTGAAGAGGATCATGCTGAACATTTGAGGATTGTTTTATCTGTATTGAAAGAGAAGCAGTTGTTTGCTAAACTTTCGAAGTGCGAGTTTTGGTTGAAATAAGTGAGTTTCCTTGGCCATGTGATCTCTAGTGGTGGTACTTAGGTTGATCCTTCTAAGATTGAGGTTATATCTCAATGGGAAGCGCCGAAATCCGTGCCTGAGATTCGTAGTTTTCTTGGTTTGGCAAGTTATTATCGAAAGTTTATTGAAGGTTTTTCTAAGTTATCTTTGTCGTTAACGCGGTTGACTAGGAAAGGTCAAGCTTTCATTTGGACTGCATAATGTGAAGCTAGTTTTCAAGAGCTGAAGAGGAGATTGACTATTGCTCTTGTTTTGATTTTACCAAATCCATCAGAACCATTTGTTGTGTATTATGATGCTTCTTTGATGGGTTTATGAGGTGTGTTAATGCAGAATGAACAAGTTATAGCTTATGCTTCAAGGCAACTCAAAGTGCATGAGAGGAATTATCCGACTCATGATTTGGAATTAGCTATTGTTGTGTTTGTTTTGGAGATTTGGAGACATTATTTGTTTGGGTCTTGATTCGATGTGTTTAGTGATAACAAGAGTTTGAAGTATTTGTTCGATCAGAACGAGTTGAATATGAGGCAAAGGAGATGGTTGGAATTCTTGAAGAATTATGATTTTGGTTTGAATTACCCTTCTGGCAAAGCGAATGTTGTAGCTGACGCTTTGAGTAGGAAATCTTTGCATATAACAATGTTGATGGTGCGAGAATTGGATTTGCTTGAACAATTTCGAGATATGAGTTTGGTTTGTAAAGAAACTTATTTTGGAGTGAAGCTTGGTATGTTGAAGCTTACTGGTGGAATTTTGGATGAGATTCGAGAAGGTCAGAAATCTGATTTGGTTTTGGTAGATCGATTGACGTTGATCAATCAAGGTAAAGGTGGTGATTTTCAGATTGATGAGAATGGTATCATGAGGTGTCATGATAGAGCTTGTGTTCCCGATGTTTCGGATTTGAGAAAGAGGATTCTTGATGAAGGACATCGTAGTGGTTTGAGTATTCATCCTGGTGCTACTAAGATGTATCAAGATTTGAGGAAATTGTTTTGGTGTCCTAGTATGAAGAAAGAGATTGCGTAATTTATGTATTCATGTTTGATTTGTTAGAAATCGAAGATTGAGCATTAGAAGTCGTCTGGTTTGTTACAACCGTTATCTATTCCTGAATGGAAATGGGATAGTATTTCTATGGATTTTGTTTCTGGTTTACCTTGGACTCCGAGTAATTGTGAAGCTATTTTGGTTATTATGGACAGGTTGACGAAATCTGCTCACTTTATTCCGATTAGAATGGATTATCCGATGGAGAGGCTTGCAAAGTTGTATATTGAGAAAATTGTCAGTTTGCATGGTATTCCGTCTAGCATTGTGCCAGATAGGGATGCGAGGTTTCCTTCGAGATTTTGGGATGGTTTGCAACGTGCTTTGGGTACAAAGTTGTGTTTGAGTTCTACTTATCATCCGCATACAGATGGTCAGACTGAGAGGATGATTCAGTCGCTTGAGGATCTTTTGAGAGCTTGTGTTTTGGAACAGGGAGGTGCTTGGGATAGTTATTTTCCTTTGATTGAGTTTACCTACAACAATAGTTTTCATTCGAGTATTGTTATGGCTCCGTTTGAAGCTTTGTATGGTAGAAGGTGTAGGACGCCTTTGTGTTGGTACGAATCTGGAAAGAGTGTTGTGGTTGGACCTGAGATAGTTCAACAGACTACTGATAAGATTAAAATGATTAGAGAGAAGATGAAGGTTTCTCAAAGTCGTCAGAAGAGTTACCATGACAAAAGAAGGAAAGCGCTTGAGTTTGAGGTAGATGATCATGTGTTTTTAAGAGTTACTCCGGTAACGGGTGTTGGTAGAGCATTGAAGTCGCGTAAGTTGACACCGCGTTTTATTGGTCCGTATCAGATTTCCGAGAAAGTGGGTGGTGTGGCTTATCGGATTATGTTGTCGCTGTCACTTGCTAATCTCCATGATGTGTTTCACGTGTCTCAATTGATGAGATACATTGTGGATCCTTCGCATGTTGTCCAATTAGATGATGTTGAGGTTAGAGATAATTAGACCGTAGAGACATTACCTATGTCGATAGAAGATAGAGAGGTGAAACAACTTCGTGGTAAAGAGATCGCTTTGGTGAAAGTCGTTTGGGGAGGACTGACTAGTGGAAATGTGACGTGGGAGCTTAAGAGTCAGATGAGGGATTCATATTCCGAGTTGTTTGCTTGAAGTAATTTTCGAGGATGAAAATATTTCAAGTGGGGGAGAGTTGTAACACCCCGATTTAATTCCCGTATTTATTTACTAGGTGTTTATTTTAATTAATCATTATTTAGTGTGATAATTAATTAAATATGTTTTGGTGATTATTTGAATTATTTGAATATATGTGTTGTTTGAATAATTGAATTTTATGAGTAGAAATAACAATTGTCTAGTAATGGGCATAATTAATTAGAATGGGTGGATAAGTGGGTTAAGTCCATTATGAGTTAAAAAGATAGTAGAGGTTTTAGAGATTAGAGTTAGTTTTGTAAAACAAGAGAACAAGAGAGAATAGAATAGAAGAGAAGAGAAGAGAAAGAGGAGAAGAGGAAACTATAAGAAGAAGGACCTAGAGATTTCATCTATACTAAGGTAAGGGTGGGATTTCAAGTGCTTATGGGTAAACATAATATATGTAATGTATGTGGGTTAGATATCATGAACTTAGGATTTAAGGATTTTGATTTTTGAGAAACCCTAACATGTGTTTATGTTTTAATCCATGAAATTGATGTTTATGTTATGCTATGATGTTTCTATATTGAATTATATGAATGGGTATGTGTATAGAGCATGATTTGGTGTATAATTGTATGTTTGAGTTTCACTTGAAAATGATTGATTTTGGATTTTGGTGGAAATTAGTGGAGCTTAGAATCTTGTTTCTATGATCATAATACTTGCTATATGATATATATAGGTTGTATAACTATTTATTTCATGAAAAATGATGGATTAATGTGGTTTTATGATGAAAACTCATGTTGGACAGCAGCATTTTCGCAACAGCAAATTTTCTGGTTTTTGACAGCATTTTCGCAACAACAAATTTTCTGGTTTTGATAGCATTTTGAAAAACTTGTAAATTCAATAACTTTTGAACTGTAACTCCGTTTGAGGTGTCGTGTGGACTGTTACGAAGCTAAGAATATTATCTATAATGTGATATTCATTTTTATAATAGTAGATTAATATTTTATCAAAAGAATCCTAATATGGATGTATGTTGTATGTGTGGTGAATGAGAATGACATGTTTTCTATTGTTTAACATGTATTGGATGGTTTTAGATGGATTTTGTGAAGAAATATAATACTTGAAATTATGTATGTGATGATGTGAATTGGTGAATTTGATGAATAACATGAATTGGCTTGTTTGCTTGCTGTTAATGTGTTGTGATGAGATGATGAATGATATTTGATGTATTGGTTGGGATTGAAGTCATGGTAGGTGTATGTTGTGCAAATGTTGGATGTGGTATGCTTATGTATGATTAAGGGGTTGCGATCGTCTTAATTGCGTGAGTCTTGTTGTTGTTGCACACTTACACTAGCATGAGTCTATGAAAGAGGCAATGTTGGGTAATCTCGCGTAGATTATTTGCTTGTCCCAAACCTAACGCTGAATGGGGTTTGAAAGCTTAAGGCTGAATCGAGCTTTAGAGGTGTTTATCTAGTCTATTTGAGAGACGCCCGACAAGTTGGAAATGATAACGGATAGGATCCACATGCATATCGCATTGAGTCACGCATTGAGTTGCATGTGTCAGTGTGAATTGTTGTTTGTGTGATTATGTGATATGATTGTGTGGATATGATTTTGGTCGATATGCATATACGTGGATTTGGGTTATCCATTTGATATGAATTGTTGATGTGTTGTTGATGTGATATGTGTGCATATTTGTGATATATGTGATGAAATGGTGACTTGTATACATTATGGAATCATGTGAAAGTTGTATACATATTTGATGATGATTTGTATATGATGATGGATGATATTATGTACATGAAATTGATGTTGTGAAATATGATTTTTGTACATCGTTTAGTTTTTATAAATGAATACTTGTGGATTATTGAGCCATGTCGTATAATGGTAAACATGTGATTCTTTAATAAGATTATATGATGCATGTTTGTATGAAGCATGACGAATTCTAATAATATATGTATGTTTGTTATACATTTCATATTATTATATTTTTCTATAGTGATTCGAATTCTCACCCTTCTGTTGGAATGATGTTCTATTGCGACATCGCTCAGGTACTGGAGATAGTGGTGCTTCGCACAAGGATTAGATTCGGAGGCTAGTTCTTGTTGTGTTTTGACTAGGTGGTTTATACTGCTCTGGTCATGTAACACTTGGGTTTATGGGATTATTTGTATTTGTTATGATGTTGAGAGATATTGTTGTGCTCTCTTTTATCTTGTTATTTGGATATGTTGGTTTTGATGTTGAGTGACCTTAGAGCCCAAAATGATATTTTGTGGTAGATGATTTATGGGAATCATCACTATTTACCATTTATGAAGAGAGATGTTATTCCGCTGTGTGAGTTTGCATGTTGGTTATTTAGTTTTGAATTATAATATGTGTTACTTGTATGTGACCATGGCATGTGTTGTTTCTGGCAGAAGTAAATGTGATGCCCTCGTGTATGCATGCTTTAATTTACTCTGATTATGCAATTGTATGTTGTATTTGAGTAGTAGTAGTTTGGGGGGTGTTACATTTTACTATTTGTTGCAGATCCAATGAATACACATTCATAGGCTCTACTAGCGAGTTTAACTCACTTCGGGTCCTGAATTTTGACATAAGCCAAATAACCCAAAGTTCTTAAATAAGACAAGTTTGGTTGTCTTTTCTTTAATATCTCATAAGGAGAGGTCTTACTTTTTGACTTGGGAACTCGATTCAGGACATACCAAACATCCAACCAAGTTTCCCCTCACCAGTGAGATGCAGCACTAGAATTCAACGTAATAGCAACAACTAGTTCAGTAAAAGTTTTATTCTTCCTATCTGCTTTACCATTCATTTCAGGAGAATATGGTGTAGTCGTTTCATGTACAATTCAATATTTTTTATATAAAATTCATTAAATAAACTAAAATAATATCCATTTCCCCTATCACTATAAATTCTCTTAATCTTGTTACCAAATTGAATTTCAGTTTAATTTAGAAAAGTATTAAATATAGCAATTTCACAAAAATATCATTCTTAGTGGCTGTGCGCAAATCTACCTCAATAGATTGATTAAATGTACTCAGAGGAAAACCAAAAATAAGATTCTTTATAATATCAGGAGTATGCATGAGATCGTTCAAGATTAAAGTCTTTTTGGAAGTGTGATTCAACTCCACTTCTCCAATATCAACAATATTAGTGGTGTGAGCAAGTCCCAACAACACTTTATTATTCGTGTATGTTTTGAACATTGCACGATTGTAGTAGACATGACGAGAAGATACAATGTCTATCCACCAACCACCAAATCCACCAACCATGTGGATTTCAGTTATCATAACAACAAATTCCTGATCAGTCAGGTTAACCTGTGCATTAGAGCCAACTGCAGGTTTAAGCCTGCTCTTACATCTCTTAGCCATATGTCCCGAATTTCCATAATTAAAACAGATGAATGCTAGAACGCCATTTATTTGAGGTGGTGGTTGTTTCTTAGCAATCAGAGTAGATGAGGCCCTAGAGGGATTTAAATTCTTAATTCGATTCACAACATTGCAGTTCTGATTCTTTAATCATTTTCCAAATGACTTCAGAACTACATCAAATTTCTTTTTGTTGTTTGAAACAACAAAGACTTTTCTTTTTGATCTTGTCTATGAGATTCTTCTTCAATCCTAAGGCTAATAATCAAACTCTCAATTAAAAATTCCTTTGCCTTGTGGTGAAGCAAATATTTTAAAAACATTCAAACTATGGGGAAATTTGTCAATAATAAAAACAATTTGGAATTTTTCATCTAAACGCATACCTTTTATGATGAACTTATAAGCAATCTTTTAAAGTTCGTAACATTGAGTCTCCACAGACCCTTCATTTATACCATCTGATACTTTAGGTAACAGCTAACGACATACTTCTTTGTTTCAGCTTCTTTAGTATCATATTTCTTTTGCAATGCTTCCCATACTTGTTTAGCAGTCTCACAATTATTTTACTAATCATACAAACGCAAGCAAGACCGTTCAGAATGTGATTTTTGAGATAGTCATTCTCATTCCATATGGCAGTTTCTTTCGTGAGTTGTAAATCACTCGCAACAAATTCACCAATTATAGTATTTCCATCTAAATCCATAAAGTTCTTACCATTAGCTTATTCAGTTGATCCAAAAGGAGCAACATAAATATCCTTAGTCAGAATGTTGGCAACCTTCTTTAAGGTTAAAAAAAATTATTTTAACTTTCCAACGTTTAAAGTGAAAATCCTCAAACTTGAATGGTTTATCAGATACAACGACCGTAGTATTACCAAAAATTTCTTTGGTAGCTATGGCAGTTTTTGAAACATCTCAAAATTATTGTTTCACGATTTTGAAAATTAGCCACAGAAGAAATTACTGGGTTGAGTCGTGGACTATGTCTCTTTTTTAAAGACATTTTACGGCACTGTCCAAAGTTATGCAAAGCAGTTGAACTACCACGCCGACTCTAGGATAAAATAGCCCAGTTCTATACTATATGATTACTACTTGCACGGTAGATAATAGGTTTAGAAATATACCATCTGATGGTACAAAGTCCATTCAAATATGATATATATACCACTCGTAGTATCTGGTATAACGATCAACCGTAATAATCTCTCATACAAAGAGAAATTCCAATAATTCTCCAAAGAGAATCCAAAAATTATACTTGATAATTTCTCAACTCAAACGAGGAGAAATTAACATAATCATCTAAAGAAATGGAATACATCTATCATCTTAAGATTTTGGGTGAATATGTGGTATCTCTCTCATTTGTTTGGGTGAGTCTTTGACCCAATGTGAATGCTTCCCCTAATGATGACCTATCAATGATATTAGAGTCTAGTTCGAGTAAGGGACCAACTCCTTGTGTTGAAATTCTTCTTGACACAGTGGTCAGGCGACGTGTTCCATTGAAGTTCCCATGACGAGATAAAGGTGTCTCTCAATGGCGGTACAAGCATGTGGATGAAAGAGCTTCCACTTTAGAGGGAGCATAGTAGATGGACTCTCACTTGAGGGGGAGATTATTTAGAAACAAGTGTGAGTTGTGTTGAGAAACAAGTGGGAGTTCTAAGTCCCATATTTTTTAGAAAAGTGGAGGTTAAGCACTTTATAAGTAAGATGACCCATACACCTATCACCTTAAAATTATGGGTGAAGATATGGTGTCTCTCTCACTTGTTTGGGTGAGTCTTTAACCTTTAGGTGAGTGTTTGATCCAATGTGAATGCTTCCTCCTCATGGTGACCCATCAAATTCTAGGGGGATTAAATTTATGATTCATATAAAGTGAAGTTATGGGATAAAATGATTGAACATAGATTAATTAAAGAGACTTAAGTTATCGATAATCAATTTGATTTTATGCTTGAGAGATCGATCATGAAAGTGATTTATTTACTACAACATGTGGTGAAGCGATATCATATGGATTAGCAAGACTTGCACTTGGTTTTCATTAATTGGAGAAAACATATGATAGAGTGCCTACAGTTGTATTATATGTACGGAATCCTTATTCATTCAATACTTGTACTGATCCTTATCATTTTATTCTTTGTACTAACACAATTGTCATAATGTGAATGTTGAGTACATTCTTTGTGGGTGACATAGCACAATAGGTCTTCGTCATTGAGGGACAAGTGACTAGTTCTTCATCTAGGCATATATAATCACGTTTGTTTATGTACAAATGATCATTCTTTCCTTGAGGTGTATATGGTCACATTATCCTTGAAACAATGGACAACCTTGTTGACTTAAACACATGCGATCATTCCCTTTCTTATGGGTTCAAATGATTATATCTTCTGGCTGAGTGTAAATGATCACATAGTCAATCTTATTGACTCAAGTGCAGGTGATCGTTTTGTTTTTTTTATAAGTGTATATGATCATTCCCTTTCTTATGGGTTCAAATGATTATATCTTATGGCCGAGCGCAAATGATCACATACTTAATCTTATTGACTCAGGTGCAAATGATCATTTCCTTTTTTATAAGTGTATATGACCATTCTCTTTCTTCTAGGACATATAATTATTCTTTATCTGGGGTGTAATGATCATTAAACTTGAGGTCTAGGTGGTCAAACTTGTTGACTCTAGTATATATGATCATTTCATTTGCCGACTACCGTGTCTTTATTTTTTATAAATGATTGCAATTGTTCTACACATGAAAACAAACACATTAGAGTATCAATTGTTTTTAATTATATTCTTATCGTCAAAGTTCTACAAATAGAAATTATTGTTATTCAAACGTTATTTGGTTTAACAATTAGAATTTTCTATTTTCGAGCTACCATGATATGTATAAGAAGGTCTCGACAAGTGAAAGGATGTTGGGTGGAGAGACTGGCGATTTTCCTATAAGAATAAGATTGTATCAAAGTTTAATCTTAAACCCTTATATTTTGTAGTTTAGTTTTCGATGTATTGACACAACACATCCAAGAGCTAACACCAAGATGTATTTTATCTACAAATGATATACTTACTTGGAGAGTCTAGGAAGAAATTAAGTAAGAGGCTGAAAGCGTGGAACAAGTCTTAGAAACATATGGCTTCCGCCTAAGGAAAAGTAAGATTAAATATTTAGAATGCAATTTTATAAAAAGGAGAAATATTTATAATCTAGAGGTGAAAGTTTGAGGTCATATCGTACCATAAATTACGTGGTTTAAATATCTTAAGTCCATAATATAAAATGTTGGAGAAATAAAAGAAGACATAAACCATCAAATTTCAAGTTGAATATTTAAAATGGAGAAAGACCCCAGATACTTTATCTAATATGAAAATATCGCTCAAATTGAAGGAAGAATTTAACAAACTACTGTAAGATCGATAATGTTGTACAAGATGAAATGTTGGACTATAATGTACCAATACAAAAATAAATTAATAGAGATGAAGATATTGTATTATATGTGATAATACTAGATGAAGTAAAATTAGAAATGAAAATACTAAAGAAAGCGTTGGAGTAACATCTATAATAAAATAAAATAAATTAGACTTAGATGGTTTGAATAAATAGAGAGACAATATTCAAATTTTGTAGTTATAAAAATAAATCAAATAAAAGTAGTCAAACATATATAGGAATACGACCTATAAAAGTTATCAAATATTATACCTTAATTTGATCTGTGGATTCAATCACACTTGATGAGAAAAAACTTGGTTATTGTTTATTGTTGTAATAAATTACCGGCCATGACAAAACATTCAAGTCTACTATCTTCTATTCTCTGGTCAACCCAATATAATTTTCCGAGTTGGTGCAATTAATCAAGGGTAACAAAGTAATTTAGCCATAACAGAAATCATAACGATGTTCCCAAAGGCAATTTAAATATTGATTCACACACACGCACTGGCCATGTCAGTCAATCACTATTCACAAACATGATGCAAAGTCAGTTTACCAATTTCCCAAAAATGAACAAAACAACACACATTTGCACTGTGTCTCAATCCTATTTCATCTCATTGGAGAACTGAACCAGTTCATTGTCTCTCCCAAAGGAAACATCCCTCAACTTTATCTAACACACTCTTTCATTTTCACATCTAACTTCAACCACCATTTGTATCAACATTCTCCCATATTCCTCTCTACAAACTCCTTCATCATGTCTCCATCTAGAATATTCAGTCTTGCAATCACTGCTTCTTTCATTTTCTCCCTCATTGTTCTACTTCCTAGATCAGGTAACAAAACCCTAATCGTTATGTTCTTCTAACATGTAGTTAGGGTTAAATATATTAATATATTGCTAGTTTTTTTCATGCAGGTGGAAGAGTGTTATGTGATGAGAGTGGTTTGGAGGAAAGGAAAGTGGTGATAGGGTCAAAGCCACCTGAATGTGTAAACAAGTGCATGAAGTGTAGGCCATGCATGGCTACTGTGGTTGTTAATGATCATGATCACCAAAAGAAGAAGGGGTTCAAGTTAGACTCTTCTCATGAAGAAAATGATAGCTATTATCTCCTTTCATGGAAATGCAGATGTGGTAATAAATTGTTTCAACCATGATTACTTTCATCCAGAGACTAGTTAGAGCTTCTTCTATATACTGTATTTGTCCATTTTTATTTCTTAATTTTCTAAGTAATTAATGGAAGTGGGAATGAAGTTTTACTCTTTATATTGTTTAATTATCTGATGTTGATATAGATGTTAATTAGCATAATATGTCAGACTCATTATGGTCATTATATACACTAGTATGTATTAATTTATATGGTTAATTATATGTTACTATTAAATGAACGTTGTTTTAGATTTTCTATGATGAACTGAGCTTGTCCATGAGACAGAATTGGACAAAGAATCCAGCAGTTGTGTATCTAATAATGAAGTGGGGTCTGGGGGGTTCATATATAGGAGACCAAAATGTTTGGAACTCAACAGAAGATTTTACTTGATTTGACTGGAAACTAATTTTGTTTCAATGCTATGACTCTGAAGACAGTTTCATCCACATGTCTGCATTTGACAAGCCAGAGCATAGCTGCATAGGTAGGTCGAAATCACCAAAGTAGTAAATGTCGGTAATTTTAAACAATGCAATTTGTGGATTTTTTTTTACATTAATATGCCTCTTTTATTTTTTAGGGGACATTAGTATGCTTCTTAGAAATTTTATATATATGCCTCTTTTATTTTAAACCATGAAATAAGTGTGGTGCTGATGAATACCATCGTGAAAACTCTACGGTATAGTGACGAAAGTCTCTAATTGATGGAAAAAGAGTGTATTTGTAAGGTTAATATTTCTAGCCCTTAAATGATTGAGATTAAAGAAGTGTAACGTAAAAGAATTGAATGAATCATACATTGATGTGACCTGAGATCACATTTATAGATAGAATCACATTCGATTAGTGTTGTGTGGAATACGGGAGACCGTTATATTAACTCAATAGTTGAGATAAGTGTGGTTCCTAGCTCTAGCGCACGACTCTTTAGTGAGAGTCTACCTGTTCGTCAGTCTTGAGCGGACAAAACTCTATATTTAGCCTTCAAATTGTATCAGTCTTATTGGGCCGTATGGTCGGTCCAGAACAATTGTCCCTGATCCTTTTTACCGAACGCAAATCTAGGATTATTGTAGAATGATTGAGACTACCTTCAAGAAATTTCATTTTGATGTCTTGAGGCCTCTCGACGGTCCTCCATGTTAGGGAAAAAGCTGGTCGTGAGTTGAGTGGGAGAGGGAGGTCTGGGAAACATGCACATTAAATATTTATCTTGTAACTAAAACGTTTCACTACAAAAGTCTTCCACGAGGTCATATACCTAAAGGGTAGGAGAGACAATGTCACTATAGCACTTAAATATCGTTATGGAAACAAGGTTGATCCTAGACTATTGATCGCGTCTTCTAATGTCCATTGATTCCTAATCGTAGATCCAGACACCCATAATTGTCTATAAATTTGTTGAATGAAATTAATTGCTTTTTTTTCTTCTTTCACTCCCGAGTTCCACACTTCTAATTTTTTTTATGCAATCTTTACTTTCCAATGATCTTCCTGATTTCTTCCATCTTCATGTTTATTCGTGCAACATTTATGGGTCTTTGTTGGTTCTATTTTCATTTCTCCAAATTATACTCTGGAAGCACTCAAGGTTCTTTCTTTACCTTTCTTAGTTGCTTCTGTTTATTTCTAGCTATGGTCAATAGAGAAAACTCAAACAATCCCTTCATAAACTTGTTGAGTGATGATAAAATAAGTGACACCTCATCGCAAACCTAAATTTTAAACCTAGAGATGTCAGAGGTGTCTCATTTAGATGTGATGCATCCTTCTTTAGAGTATAGATATCGATGAAAGTTATAATAATATGGGGAATCCAAGCGAGGATGATGAGGAGTTAGAGGAACACTTGATGTAGAAAATATTGAAATGGGTGTGGTTGGAGAGGAGGAAGTCGCACCCTTTAGGGTTGATATCAGGGACGTTGCTATTGGTTTGACCTTCCTTGAGCTCCCTATGGTGAACCCGAAAAATGTAGATTTGTACAAGTATGAGTCGAAGGCCCATATTTATATTAAGTTATATAGGATCCTTTATGACCACGAATCGAGTGAAAGTGAGGTTAAGAGGTGGACAAAGTCCCATTCATGCTCTAGTACTCATAATCATATTTTTTTATCTATTGACAGCGAGGACGAAATTCTACAAAGGAGATAACAAGTTCTTGAGTTTTCTGTTGACGCAAATCGGCCCCCCTTGGTAGAACGAGATGTATTGGACATGCTGTCCTTCTTTAGCGAGGCACGACAGATAGAAAATGCCTACTGAGATGTTGGCATATCCTTTAACTAGTGGTATCACATGTAGATCCCAACAAGAGACTCTACATTCTCTTTTATGGGTGTGAGTTACCTTTCATGAGTGTTTGTTCTCTAGAATGAAGTTTAGTCTTCCCTTCAATGAGTTTCAGGTCGAGGTATTGAATCACTTTAGAATTGCCCATTTTCAACTACACCGAGTGAGTTATGCCTATGTCAAGGTCTTCTAATACTAATGTGAATACGTAAGCGTGTAAGTATAGAGTTCCCCTAAGAGGAGGGGTGGATTAGGTTTTAAGATTTTTTTTGTTTATTTTGCAGATGTTATGTTTTTTATTTTTTTGAAAGAACAACGATGAAGTTATGAATGATAGTGTAGAAAAAATAAACGAACACACACACACACACACCACACACACACACACACACACACACACACACACACACACACACCACACACACACACACACACACACACACACACATATATATATATATATATATATATATATATATATATATATATATATATATATATATATATATATATATATATATATATATATATATATATATATATATATTGATTACTCTTTTGCAACAGGGGTAGTCCAGTCCCTCTACATCCCGTGAAGGATTTCACTACGCTAGATCTTTGTACAACCTCACACCAAGACTTTCTTACAACTTCTAACATAAACACCAAACCTATAGTGGACTTTGAATCTGTCCGATTCAAAAGACTTTTTCCAACAAAAAAAAACAAAAATACTTCCTATTTACAAACACGTGTAGAAAGTACAATCTTTTCCTTACAAAAAAAATCACCACACACTTAGTGAATAATTTACAATAGACAAATAAATTGAATACAAACAACTTTGTATGCTTTCCAATTTCTTAAAAATTTAATCTTCTCTTTTAATGAACAATTCAAGAATATATAAAAATTAAGTGTTCAATGGTTTATGAAACTTTTTTCTCAAATGAATGAAATTGATGAAGTAAAAGTTTCTACGTCATTGTATATGAACACTTGAAAAACAATAAGAGTTGTTTAAAAAATATGATGAAATAGTTGTTTTAAAATCTGAAAAATTCTTGATTTAAATACATCACAAGATGCCTCTTGAATGAGTAGCAATGCTTGGAAAATTTTCATAATTAATTTCAATGATTTTGAAAAGGTTTCATGAACATGTGCAAATGAAGAGGTATTGCAATGATTCATATTTTTCAAAATGATTCTAAGGTCAATCGGTTGTCTGTATGCATTAATCGATCATTTAAATTGTAACGTTCAAAAAATATGCAAAGATGCACTGGATTAATCGATTGAATCTCAACATCAATCAATTGATGCTTCCAATTTTTCAATTCTTTGCATTACAGAGGCAATAATCGATTGTTCCAGAGTGTCAATCAATTGTTCCCTTTGAAAAAAATGACTTTTTTTCTTTTCAAAAGACGTGCTTTGAATGGCAATCATGCATGGTTGTTTAAGAAATATAGAATGGTTTAGATGAAAATATTTTGAGCACCTAAATCTTATATACATATGAATTTCCATTGTACCTTAATCTTTGTGATTTAATCCTTTGATTTCCAAAGCTTATGCAGTCTTGATACTTCATTTCAATCTTTTTCTTCTTTGATATTTCTTCATTGATAAGCTTTTGTCTTCATCAAAATAAGATAAGAGAGATGATGAACATCTTCTTGACATATAAGTTTCCTTACTACAAATCTTTTCACTCACCTTTTCAGCATACAAGATACATCGACAATAACATACCAGGATCAAAGATTTATTCCCACTGAAAAATGGAAGAAGATGTTTGAACTTTATGGATAACTTCAAGAATTTTAATGATAGTTACTATTTGGTTACCCCATAAGTCATGACGCCAATGGAATTTCGTGTGTTATATAAAAGAATCATATGAATCATAGAGACTACCTTTCAGGGTATAACTCTGTTTCCCCTTAAAAAGCCTCAAAGGTTCTAAAGTTTGTAGACAAGTTTCTTAAGCGTTTGAGGGAAAATCATTTTTAGAGGGTTTGCGTGCATATATTTACAGATCCTGTGAATTCTTTGGAGGAAGGGAGTTTAAAGGCCATTTGAGTCACGTTTTGGGAGGATTTATGCTTTACGGATGAGGTTGGTCCTTTCGACAGTAAGGACTCAAAGATAATGAAACAACACATAGGCAACCAATTCTTGGTAGAGGAGACCACCAAGGAAGAGAGACAAAAATTCTTAGTGAGGAGAGGAACTTTAACTTATTCATTATTTTCATTATTACCTATTTTTCCTTATGTATTCATCATTGATTATTTTGTTCTACAAATAATATTAGTATTCTCAATGAACTGGTTGTAGCGAGGACGTGTATTAGCAAAAGTATGCCCCTCATTCGCTTTCGCCTCTAGAGTAGCCAATGGAGATGGTTGTATATACTCAAAAAAAGACCGAGCAAGAGGGATCGCAACAAGGTCCAAGATTGTCAAAGGATCATCCCTATAAAGTCAGACTAAAGAAACATAGAATTGGGATCCTCCAACCTTCGAGGCTTAGAGTAAAAAATATAATGATCGCTTGGGAAATTATGCTTCAAAATGATATTCATCGATGACATTCATTAGATATTCTTCCAAGCGGGAGAAGGAAAAAAGGCTTGTTCAGTATGGGTTGGCCTCAAAGAAGCTCAAGACAGGGTGCAAGAAGCAGTGAAGTTGATAATATGGGGAACCCAAAGTGTGCCCCTTCCTATTCCATTCAATCTTTTCTTCTCACCACCGGTCCTAAATCGGCCAAGGATGTCCAGTACAACCTCTCAGACGATGATTATAACTACTTTGATAGTCTTAATGAGTCGAGCCTCCGGTAAGCAATGACAGTGATGTCCTACCATTCACATCGAGTGGTCGTTGTGATGTCTTTTGGAACCACCTGTAAAGGGGATATATTGGATCCAAATAGTCTCATGAAGGATAAGGAAGTTTTGCGAAAGCAGTTTGATTTCATTCTTCTGGAAAGAGACGGTCTTCTTAAGGAGCTTGTTAAGGTGATGAAGCTCTTAGAATATACGTAAAAAGAGGTGAAAAAGTTTGGTTCTTATTCTCACTTTGAGGCAAAGGTAAAATATTTTGAAAAGCTGATGAAAGAGGAGGAGAAAACCCTAGTTGAGGTACATACCTCTTTGTTCACAATCAAAGTTGCTTTAACCAAGGCCACCGAGACGCTTAAGACTCCTAAGAAAACGATAAAGATATGCAGACCACTATGAAGGATATGAATGAGTATCATTCTAAGGAGCTTAATTGTTAAAGAAGGGAGAGGAATAAAAATACTCCTAGCATAATGATTTTGAGATTTGCCCATGTCAACATTAATGTCATGCAAGCCTCCTCCGATAATTCATGTATTTAAGTTGAATTACGTTTCCCTGGAGTGAAGATCCCAAAGGATAAACACAATGTTTTGTAGGAGCTCGTGTATGAGAAGTTGGTATCTCTCGGTAAAGCTTTGACTTCCTAGCTGTTACTTCGGATTTTGTTTCATTATGCAACCATGTTAACTTTCTTTGTTTGACTTGTAGTCAGCTTGTATTGTACTTGCCATTGGCCTTACTTTTATGAACAATTTTGTGAATGAATTGTGTTTCAACATTTGGCATATTATTATGCTTTCATTATTGATGATAGTCGTCATTACATGATTTTTAGGAGGAAATTCGAGTAAATTCAGAAGATTAATGATCAAAAACCATGTTAAAGTGTGAAAGTTGAGCAAAAAGCAAGTAAAAGTAATATTAAAAACTTAATGAAAATTATGAAGAAAAAGGAGAAAAACATGTGTTTTGATACTAATTGTCGCGGTCGCGATGCTACTTTTTCAGATGACACACTTTTTTTTTTCTATTTTAAGCATCTTTTGGCCACTTTTTCAAGGTTTTCGAATTCTAAGATTGACAGTGACGACAATGGCTATTTTTGGTTTTTTTGGAGGCCATTAGAGCCATTGGAGAGCATTTTATTTAGTGATTTTTTCATGTACTATGAATCTAAACTCACGGGATATTTATTTTACACTTGTGTTACGCTAACTCGCACTCGTTTTCCTTGTTAAAACTTGAAATTCCTATGGAGACGTATTTTTATTTTATTACTTTGATACATACTAGTACAATGGTTAGTTTTGTCACCAAGTTTTTGCGCGGTTGTCGGGGATTGTTGATTTTCAACAAGGAAATTTAGTGGGACATTTTTAGTTTTCTATTTGTTTATGTTCATTTTAATTTTTTCAATTTCTAATTTTAGTTCTATTTTTTATTTTGTTTTGTTATTAAATTTAACTTTAATTTTTTCTCTACTTTTGTGTTATTTGATGCGGTGCTACTAAGGTATTTCTTGTTTGTTTATGCGAGGTACCAACGCGACGTTGATACCAATCAATCCCGAAACAACTCGAAGATAATATTTTTGAGAGGTAATGTTCAAACGCTCGGTTTATGGAAAATAAAGATACAATTACTAATTTTTCTCAAGAAGAAGCAGAGTCACTATCTGATGAATGGGAAAGGTTCAAGTTGTTACTCTAAAAGTGTCTGAATCACAACATGAGTTCTATAGAGAAGATGGAACACTTCATCAATGGGTTGAGAAAAGAAACGAGAATGCTTCTTGATGCCTCAGCTGGAGGTACATTGAGAATAAAGACTGGTGAAAAGTTTAAAACATTGATTGAGAACATGTGTCAAAATGAGTACCGCTCAAGCGAGCGAGCAATGAAACAAAAAATATCTATTTAGTTGATTCCACCACAACTTTAGCCGCTCAGATAGAAATCCGCACTAAACAGTTAGCCACATTCCAACTAGATCAAGCTAATGTGAGTTAGATTCAAGTGTTTTGTTATGAAATTTATGGAGGAGAACATGTCAATGGTAATTGTACTATCGAGGTTAAGAGTGCAGAAGTTAAGTATGATAATTTTCAAAAGAATAATATGTATTCTAACACCAACAATTCGGATTGGAAAAACCATTTTAGCTTCAATTGGAACAACAATCAAACTTTGAATGATAATCAAGGTATTCAACAAGCCTCTCAAGCTCCTTAATGCAAAACCCTCACCTCTATAAGAAGCATTGAAAAATTTCATGAAGTTCCATGTAGAGAGCTTTGCGAAAGTAAATCAATCTCCAAAAGAAATGACTAAGTTTCAGCAAGAGATGTCATAGAACCATATTCGGATGAACGAGAGCACCGATGCATCAATCAAAAACCTAGAGATTCAAATCAGTCAATTATCTCGACAATTGCCAGCCATAGCAAGTGCAAATGAACATGTAAATTGATTGAGTTTAGAAATATAATAGTACAGTCGGAACCAAAAGTTAGTAAGAAAGATAAAGAAGTGGTAGTTGAGAAAGAGGTGGAGAAAAATCACAAGGGAGAAAGAAGTGACAAAAATATGAATGATGAAGTTAAATATATACTCTCGATCAGCTCATTGATAAAAATCCGCTCTTCATAAAAACTAAGAAACATATCTTAACTGAGCCAAATCCAGAGCTTTTAGATTACATCAAACCTCCATACCCCATTCTGAAGAATAACCAAAATAAAGAGATGGAAGTGGGCCAATTAAAAAGTTTATGGAATTGTTGAAAAAATTCAAATGAACATTACATTTGTGAAGCCCTTGAATAAATGCATGTTTATGCGTAGTTCATGAAAGAGCTCTTATCAGGAAAGCGTAAGTTGAAAAATTATGAAAACATAGTTTTAGTAGAAGAGTGTAATACCATCATACAAAGGAAGTTTCCACCCAAACTCATGGATCCAGGAAGGTTCACTATTCATTATTCTTTTGGTTCACTAACTATTAGTCAAGTTTTATGTGATTTAGGAGCCAACATAAATATGATATCATTGTCTATGATGATAAAGCTAAAGTGTGGAGAACCAAAGCTAACATTGATGACCTTGACACTAGTTGATCGTTTGATTACATACCCGTATGGGGTGCTTGAAGATGTCCTAGTGAGGGTCGACGAATTACTATTTACTGCAAATTTTGTGATCCTAGATATGCCAGAAGACTCCGAGACACCAATGATTCTTGGAAGACCATTTTTGGAAACTAGTAAGGCTCTCATTGATGTTGAGTTGGGTGAGTTAACTTGAGGTTTAATAACGAAAATGTAGTCTTGAACGTGTTTGAAGCAGTAAAACATCACAAAGAAATCCCCCCAATGTTACCAGATGGATATGCTCGAAGAGGTTGTGAATGAGGTTCACAATGAAAGTACCACTAAAAAACAAATGGATCAAGTCATTATGATTGAACAAGTTTAAAATTATTATGATATGGAGGTAGTTGAATGTTTACTTCAACTTCAAGCCACTCAAGTTAAAAATACAATAAGAGGTTAAAGAATTAAGTGAAACTGAACAATTAATTCAACCGGTATTTTAAAAGGATTCATAATTGAAGAAACTCCCAATGCACTTGAAATATGTCTTCTTAGGTGAAAATCCATTAGAACCTGTGACCATTAGCAGTTCGTTGACAAAAGTGGAAGACGAAAAATTGTTGAGAGTGCTGAAAGCTAACAAGAAAGCACTCAGTTGGAGTGTAAGTGATTTGAAAGGCATTATCCTGGCCTATTGCATGCACAAGATAAAACTAGAAGAAGAATTCAAACCTATAGTGCAACCACAAAGAAGATTGAATCCTACAATAAAGGAAGTGGTTAGGAAGGAAGTGTTAAAATTATTATAAGCATGTATTATTTATCCAATTTTTAATAGTTTTTAGGTAAGCCCTGATGACTTCTCGGCAAGTGTACCGATACTGTCGAAGTAATAAAAAGATTGAATCCACAGGGACTACCTTTAAGTAAGACAAAATGTGTGCAATTTATAGAAAACTAATAAAGATGGGGGGGTTCGAGTTTCAGTGTGAAAAGTAAATAAACGAGTAAACAGTATCACAAAAGCGGTCAGATTGTGTTGTAGAATCCTCTATTCCTCTACTGTTGAAGTCTGATTCACTGTATGAATTATCTAACCACTATAGTTTAATAGAAATGGTAACCACTAGACTTAGATACACAAGAAGAAGTGTAGCATTTGTGCAAGAACCATAAAAGTTCTTAACCTCTTAAGATTTCTAAGATATACAAAGATAAGAAATCTTAAGATCTTATGCAATAATAGTTACAAATGAAAGCTCAGAGTTATGCTCAAGATATTGTATTGTGTTGTTGTTGTACACATTTTTCAAATCTCCAGCTTCCTTTTATAGAGGTAGAGAAAGAATCATTGGAGGGTTTGAATATAAGAACAAACTTAGTGAAGAAGCATGCCAAGAGAGACGTTGGAGAATGTATCTGGTTAGAAGCATTGTCCACTGAATGATGACATTGTTAACAACACATTTTGAAGTACCGGGTATCTAGCAAAAGGTAGAATAAAATGAAGAGGTCACATCACCATTCCTCGAGCCTTAAAAAATAACACCTTAGTTGACTCTGTCCATAAATTTGGGGCTTTGACAAGACTAGTCTGCTTTGGTACATTGCACAGATCAGAGACTCTTCAAGCCTTCAGAGTCTGAGTTGTCGCCAAAGCCAATAACATATGACCAGAGTCCAAACCTTCAGAGGTTGATGAACACATTCAGAGTTATCAGATTCGGATCAATCAGAATCAGAATTATATTACTTCTCCACATATGCTTTCAATTAGAATTAATTTTATGCTTGTGATCCGGCACACTTGAACATATGTTAGTATACCCATTTTTTCTTTAAGTACTTTGTTATCATCAAAACCTAAGGGATATGAACAATCTTGTTCCAACAAGGTATACACCCAATTATTCCTATTTGACCGATTTGCTATGAAACTGAGATTTGCTTAAGAGTTTGATTATAAAAGAGGGTTGGTATGAATCAGAGCAAGAGTCTTCAAAGATGAAGATCACTTTGGACCGAATTATTAAGTTTTAAGCGGATGATGAATACTCGAATGGCCGAGCTATACGACTCGTATCCAAACATTTCAGAAAAAGAGTGATATACACCAAACTATTCCTTTTTTATTCCAATTTATGAAAGATATTTGAAATAATTAAGTGTATTTGATTTAATTTGAAAATGAATATGATATGATCAAGTGTTTTGATTCGTGTTTGAAAATGGTTTGACTTTGATATGGAAAAAAGTTTGAATTTGATTTTGAAAATCTTGATTTTAATTTAGAGTTTTTATTTGGAAAAATGCTTGATTTTATTTATTAGAAATAATTAATTAAACTAAATTATAATAAAAAATGATAGGAAAGGATGCAAGTAATTGTGAGGGAGTGATGAGATAAGCAAAAGCAAAAGAATGACAATAAAATGGGTCAAGCCCAACCAAGAGGTAAAGTAGTGTGTTTTCAAAAGAAAATGCAGTTGCTAGGGATCAAACACAATACCAGTTCCACCTTTCCCCTTGGTTGTAGATAGATGGAGGAGAAAAGTGACAACTTTCCAAGGCACCATTTGTTCTGTCGCCCAGAAACTGAGGTAATAACCCTTTCTCAACCGAGGTAAAATAGGTTAACTGTAGTAGTGTAAGAACATATGTGTTTATTCTAAAATGAGTTCCATCCAAGAATGACCCAAAGACGTCTTTTAAATTATTTAAAGGATGAAAAATGAGTTCGTTACACATGTGTGTTTAAGGATGTCGATCTGAAGTAAGGCTTTATAACCCATAAGAGAAGAAATTGGACCCGATGACCTTTAATGGGTATTTCATTGGATATGCTAAAATGTGTAAAAGTTATAGATTTTAATCTCGCATAACTAAGATTGTTGAGTTAAGAAATGAAAAGTTTCTAGAAAATCATTTTGTTAGTGGGAGCAATGTAACTAGAAACATTGTTTCTGTGCATGATCATATAGAGCATAAACCTCCCACATAAAGTGATAGATAAGTCGTTAGTCACAACATCCATTAAGTTCAAATATATGTTGATCAGTCAATTATCGAGATTTCACAAACTACCCATAATCCAGTGGATCAAGTTGCCCATCAAAATTATGAACAATTAGTTAAAGAACAAAACCTAAAAGAAAATGTTGATCAAACATTAATGAGGTCTACTAGGACAAGAAAACCAATTACTCATAATGATTAAATTATGTATCTACAAGAATATGACTATAGTATTAGAGTTGAGAATGATCCTGAAAGCTTCGTAAAAGTCGTTAGTTGTAAACAGTCAAATTTGTGGTATGATGCCATGTATGATGAGATAAATTCCATGAAAATTGTTATTGGTTGTAAATGAATTTTTAAAACCAAAAAATATTCTTTAGGTAACATTAAGAGATATAAGTTCAAACTCGTTACTAAGGAGTTTACTCAATAGAAGGGAAACGATCACAAAAATACTTTTTCTCATGTATCTAAGAAAGATTCTCTTTGCGCCATCTTCGCATTGGTGACGTATTTTGACCTTGAGTTACATCAAATGAATATGAAAACGATCATTCTTAATGTGATTTAGAGGATTGGGTTTATATGAAACAACTTGAATTTTCTCATATAATGATGGTGGTCCTTTAGTATGCAAGTTTAAAAAATTCATATACGGCTTAAAACAAGCCTCTCTCGTCATTGGTATTTTAAATTTCATCGAACAATGTCTTCATTTCAACTTTTTTTTAAACGATTTGTATATTATTATTATTATTATTATTATTATTATTATTATTATTATTATTATTATTATTATTATTATTATTATTATTATTATTATTATTTTTTAAAATTTTTTTAAAAATTTAAATGAAAATTTGGTTTAAATAAGTTTTTTTTATAAAATTTTATTTTAGATACTTCTTCATTTTTCTATAATTTGAAATATCGTTTAAATTTGAAGCTATTTTGATTTTTTTTATAAAATGTATTTTAAAATTTATATTTTTAAAAAATTAAGTGATTTTGATGTTCAATAATGTAAATTTATGTTATTGAATGTGAAATCTAGTCTTTTGATTTTAAAAGATAAGCTTAAAAAACTTTTACTATTTAATTTTTTTCATCAAAATCATTTTTAAAAATAAAAATAAAAATAAAAAATAAAAATTTAAAATAAATGAGCTCTAAATTTCATGATTTATTTTTTAAAAACACAACAAATTACTTTTACTTTTTATAAAGCCTAAATTGGGCTTTAGATTTTTTTAGGAGACCACAATGGATCCTTCTCTTTGGGTTGAGCTACAATTGGCAACATGCAGAAGACGACCTTATATAGTTCAACCTTGAAAGAATTAAAGTAAAATTTTGATGATAAATAAATAGTCATACGAATGTGTTGGGTATAGGGTTTGCAACATTTTATTTATTCATTTGAAATTCTGAACATTAATCTATTAGGAAAAAAGTTATCCGATTCTTCGATGGATATTAGTCATTGTTAATAAATAAACTGTCTTTTTAAATTATTTTCATATCAACTTAAAATCTTTAATAGTATTACTCACTGTTTTAAAAAAAGGGAGATCTCTCAAAATTTGTTTTTAGACTTTCTTCGGGTGGGGTTATCATACAAGCAAGTGCCTTGTTGTATAAGTCTTGGGCCAGTTATAATGCGTAGGTCAACTCATATCATCATTTTTAAGGTAAACAAAAATGAGATTTTTTAAAATAACTATGTTTTTTTTAAAACGTCTAAATAATCATTTTTTTAAAAAATGCATAAGTAACTTAAAACAAAAAAAATCCACTAAAAGGATGCACCACTGACTATGGCGCACTCGTTCATCTTTTGGCTTAAGAAACTGTTACATATGGCACATGTTTTTAAGAGTAACAAGTGGATGTGGCGCATGCATACAATTTTTAGAAACACACGTCATTGTCTGTGACTACTATGTTGTTATCAAGATAACACAGCAGTCATAGACAATGATTCATACTCCTAAAAGTTGCATGCATGCGCCTAGGGGTGGTAAAACAGGTCGTGGCCCGTCGGGCCGGTCCGCTCAATGACGGGTTAGGTTGGGATTTTGTACCCGTCTCGCTTTAAACTTGCCCCGCCTTAAGCTCGCCAAAAAAAGTGGCGGGTTGACCCGCCAACCTAGTTATCGAGCACTCAAAATATAGTTTTTATATATTTATTAATGAATATATGCAATATTTTTTAGTGATACTTGTTGATAATTCTATTTTATACATTTATTAATGAATATATGCAATATTTTTTAAAGTAACATTTATTAAAAATATATTCTATAAAAAATTGTTCTAAAAAATAGGTGAAAAGTCTAATTGAAATATAAAAGTAAGCATATTAGTCTATTAAAAAATGAAGAAAAAAAATAGACAAGTAATTTTGTCGCCCGCCAACTTGCCACCTTGGCGGGATGAACTAGATTTTTAAGCCCAATTTCATTTGGCAAGTTTGTCCACCCCGCCCTTTTTTTTGGCAGGCTTTAGGTGTGACGGGGCAGACGGACCGTTTTGCCACCCCTACATGCGCCATATCCATTAGGTACTTCTAAGGGCATGCGCCATAAAAATGGTGTCTTAGGCCAAAAAATGAGTTCATGCACCACATGCACTCACGCATCCTCTTAGGACGTTTTTTTTTACTTTATTATTTTTTTGAAAATTTTAATTATTATTAAATAAAAAATCTAAAAATGAAGATATTTAAAACTTATGAATTTGAAAATAAGATGACCAATTTAAAAGAAGGAAATTTATTTATATATATAAAAGAAGGAAAATTATTCGATATAGTTTTTTGACTCATGAGTTGTAATAAATTTTTCTAATGAGAGAATATAAATTAGAGTTAAGTTATTAATTGATAAAATTGATTCTATGTTAAAATGCATTAGAATCAATTACTTGTAAGACAAGCTAACTATAAAACTATCTTTGGTTATTCCCACGGTTTTATAATAAGTGTCTCATTTATATTTTTTTATCTATTTAAAAAAAAGTCTTTTTACGATATCAATACAATAGTTATTATTTTTTTTTCACATTATACCCTTATTTATTAACTTTCAATTTATTCAACCATTTTATTAAGTGCAATTAATAAAGACATTTTAGTAAATCACATTAATTTTATCATTAAAATTAACACACTTAATTATTTTCTTAAAAACCGCGCATAATTAAATAAGATACTTATTACGTAATAAAAGTTAGTTAGATGTAATTAAGATTTTTTTTAATTTTCTATTTGTTTTACTTGCATTGATCACATTTATATATATATTTAGGCGCTGTTTACTAAGTTTAAAATTATTTAAAATTATTTTCGGCGCTTTTTACTAAGTTTAAGATTTAGGCACTTTTTATTAAGTTCAAAATAATTTTTGGAGTAAATATAAATTTGAATATACTACTCACTCTCGCGCAGTCTTAGTCATGTTTCGAAACCGTAAAAGTCATATTGTTACTTTACAAATTACAATTTCGAAATAAATTTTGAAAATAAATAAGTCCTTATTAATAACTAAAGCACTGCCACTTTTTAGGAATTAAAAATCTAAATTTTAGGATGGAATACCGATCTCACACCGTCGCGTTATTGACCGGTATCTGAGTGTTTTCGATGTCGCAAAAAGATTTTTATCCTTTTCAAAATAAAATTCAAAACTGTAAAGGAGGATTAATATTAATAATTAGTACCAGCTAATTTTACCGAGTCCCGTCGGAATGATGGTCCTTACATTCCGGACTCTAAAAAATTAGCCGGACATATTAGAAAGAAACAACATACTATTTACTAAATTATAAATTAAACTAGAAAACATAACATAACATAATATATATATATATATATATATATATATATATATATATATATATATATATATATATATATATATATATATATATAAATAACTAACTTAACCAGTAACTTAAAAAATAATAAAATAAAAATCTATTCCAATGGAGTCTTTATCTAATATATAAAAACTTTGAGTAAAAATTCTAGAAAAACAATGCTGGCAAGTTTGAACAACGAATGACTCTAATATAATAACCAATTCTCCAAATTCTTAGTCTAAGGTGCACTTATCACTCAATGCGAGTAATAAACATTTTTATAAAAGTAATTTTCTGCTTAAATTCTAAACTCGTAAAACTTTCATGCAAAGTTGAAAAAATGAAGTCCTATTTATAGAGTCCAAAAAGTGGTAAAACTCCTTCAAAGTCGTGCAACTACTGATGGAGAATTCTACTCAAAGTGGGAGAAAAATTAGCAAAAATGGAAGATTGCGCGCTACCTGCTGACATTGACGGTTTTCAGACCTGTTGACCGGCAGTCGTGTGACAACAACATTTTTATCCATTTTTCTTCCTAACATCTTCGTTTTGCACTGATTTCCTGCACGAAGAGTGTTGGTGCTTAAATGTCTGAAATACACAAAGAATACTGACATAATACTATGAAAATAAATGAAAATTACACTAATAATGCATGCGAATCAAGTCAAAATATATTATGTGTGTACGCGTTATCAAACTCCTCTACACTTGAATCATTTCTTGTCCTCAAGAAAATTAACTAGCATATAATAAATGATGTGTAGCAGCACGATCATAAAGACATAAGGAACAAAAAGCATTGAAACTACTCATATGTGATTGATAAGAATTTGGTTGGCTAGGATTGACTCAATAAGTACTAATGCAACACTAAGGGTATTGCAACAACACAAATTGCTCTCATGAACACAAGTCTCCCTTCTATGCAAACTAGTCCCAATCATATCATTGAATAAAAGTCTAATTCCCCTATTCGTCTTAATCCTCTTTCATCAATGACAGTCACATTAAGGTCATTTATCTCTCATACAACATGGTAGGTAGTCTGTTAGTGATTATGGTCAAAAACCTTTTTTTTTCTTCCGATTTTAACAATTTTCTTTCTTTTACAAATGTGCGTTTTTTCTTTCTTTTAAAGGATTCAACCATATTTCTTTGGATTAAATGACCGGGTGAGAGTAACCTAATTTAGTAAAATGCGACTTTTCCTTTTTATTCATTTTTTTCTTTTGCGCAAAAGTCCATTCACTTATTATTCGTCGACTATTCTACTCAATGACTACAGATGGTGTCTGACTAGATAGAGAAACTACTTCGAGGATATTTTCAACAAATATAAACTTAATACTAAAATTTAATTGGGACTTAAACTAATGTGCCTAATTAGGAGTCATGAGGTGTTAGGGTAATACCGTTTTTGTCGGATTTTCCCAAGTCTCCTCATCCTAGTCTCTCCTCTCTTCATAACCTATATACTTTCGAATCAAACTGAGCTTCCTAAGTATTTTCAAAAAATTTGGTATGGCTCAAGAAATGAGGAAATTCAATAATAAGCAAAAAAACCACGCATAAATGACTCGTCAACACATGCAATGACTCAGCTAACAATTAAACTAACCATTAAACTAAAATCCTAACAACATGAAATAAATAATATAAATATAAATCTAACTAGAAAGCGATAAATGAAAGCTAGTAAAATTCCTCCCCCACACTTAAATCAAACATTATCCTTAATATTTCAATATAAGGTGAAGAAGGAAAAAAATAAACCTGTACGTAGTGCTTAGTAACGGCCACTGCCTCAGCCTCTAAATCCACCCCTACCACGTTGAGGTGTGGCACGCCTACATGCTGCATATACTCTAGCAAATCACCTATCCCAACCCGCACTTCTTCCATCTGCTCGATCAGATTTGCCATGTTATGCTCGGTGTGCTCCACGAAATAAAATTGTTGTGTCTGTATCTGCTGGATGGTGGACATCATCTTGATCTGATGCCTCTGCATTTCAGCCTACTGCGTCTGCATATCCCTAAATAGCTAGTCGCTTTAGACATATGCATTGTGATGGTCACACAACTGGCAAAGGGCGTCACCTAGTGAGGTTTGGATGCCCACATAGTCATACTCCTCGCGAGACTGATGTCCGAAGTAGGTAGCTACAAAATGGTCAGCAAAAAAATGTATGGTGCGTACAGGTGATACATGAATATGGGGTGAGTGAGGTGGTGTTGGAGGGTCATTCCATATCGGATCCATATCAATATTTGCACCACCCTCAGGAGGAAGCTGATTAGCCTCCTCATCCTTATTGTCTTCTACATCAAAGATCCAGTTGCGGTTATCGTGCACATTAATGCGCCTAGGGTCAGGAAGCACAATTCTAGCAATCTCACGATGATCGATCATGAGGGTATATCTATCAGGGCTCTTGGCCCTAATAATGTACTAGGAATGATACGCAGCGATGTCAAGGGCAAAAGATCCTAAAATAGTAGGAAGGGGCTCGAGCTCATGCTCTAACCCCAAGGCAACAACAAGGGAGGTTATCAAACCTCCAAAAATAGTGGATCATGAGGAGGCTATACAGACCGTCCTCATATGGGCGAGCAGAAATGCCGCCGTATTGACCTGACTAGGCCTAAAAGCACAATGAATGAAAAATAGTTCTCTTTTATTGACATTTCCACTATCCCCACGACCGAAAATAGTATTACATAAAATCTTTTGAAAATAAAGGGTCGCGGGGTTATGGATATGTGTACTTTTCTTTCCATTCATATCGACAATAATCTCATCAATTATGTGATGCCATAAGTCACAGAAATCTCTTTGGAAGAGATCATCTTGGTCATCACAAGGGAGCTCGGGACCGTTCAGACACTATAATAGATCTGCTACTTCGGCTAAAGTCAAAAAGTATTCGCAATTAAACATGCGAAACATGATTGTGGAAGCAGATTATCTAGTGCGCGGTACCAGTGAGTATTCATATGAACTCAAAAATACAAGTGTTAACCTCTCATAAGTGTTGTGTCTAAGAGATGTGAAATTCCTAAGACTGACTCTATCTATTATATAGTATACGTTGTTGTATAATCCTAAGGTTACAAGACACGAGTCATCGACATACCTTGTCGGGAGCATGGCCCGTCGAAAAAGTTTGGTGTAACGTCGCCGCTGAGCGCTATCATCATTGGTTATGAACCGGATGTCAAAGTAATTAATCTTGAACATGTCTTGATGTTGCATTTTGTGTTAAAAATGATAAATATCCAAATTCATATTTGTGGAGGAAGGTGAAAAGTTGGGATTTTGTTTAGTGGAAGTGGAATGGGGTTCAAGAATAGTTTACGGTTTGTGATTTAAGTGAGAAATGAGGAAGTTATGGGAGTTTTTGTGGGAGCTCTAATGGGTGTTTTATGGAAGGAAGTGGTGAAAGGAAGAAGAAGAAGTTTGAAAAAGCTAGTAATGGTTCTATTTTGGATGATAAATGATAATTATTTTTGTGAATAATGAGTGGGAAATCCGAAATTGGGGTATTAGTGATTATTATGGTGGAAAAAAACAATCAAAATTATTCAAAACACGCTTACTGGTTTCTGTTGTCGCTGACGGACGTCAGCCTACTGACGGTCTAACCATCATGCATGCAGAAGAAGCTGACAATCCTCAGCAGCACAACGGTCTAACCGCCAGGCTTCTTAAGTTTAATTTTTTCAATTTTTTCCATTTCTATCCTCTTTTGGTCCCGCACTTAATAACTAGTCACTTGTTAATGAAAGAAAAACATAAAACAGAAAAAGAACATAACATTAAAAACATTAGAAATCATGGGTTGCCTCCCACGCAACACTACATTTAACGTTGATAGCTCGACTAACAAATGATCATTCAGCAACAATAAAATGAAATTCTAAATTAGAAAATAATGGAAATCCTAATTAGAAAACAAAATAAAAAATCCTAAATGTTTAAGGGTAAAAAAGGAAGGCAGTAAACCAAAATAGAGATCAACCACCATGACGTTCTACATCAGAACCTAGGAATCTATGAATGGTGTAGATTTCTTGGTACATATGATCCATCTGCTCGGCCATCACATCAATATAGTCTTTGAAATTATGGCGGAGAGTGGTAAGTTTTGTGCAGAGGGTATGTATCTCTGTATGACTTAGGAAAAATTTAGGGATAACAAAAAAAGTCGTCAGCAAAAAAAAAGAAGAGAAAAACACTGTGACTACCAATAAAAAGGGTAACTGACACTCAAGCGAACGAAAGAAAAACCTTATTGATTTCAAAAATCACCAAAATTTGTTTTGGAAACTGAATGCACCTGTTGAGTTGGTTGAATGTAGGAATGGAGAACATCAAGTAGAATTGGGTGGGATAAAATCAAATTTTGAGCCTTATATCCTTTATTTCTTAAACTGTAGACTAGTCCAGATTACAACCTTCAAAATACCTAATTGAAGCAAATGTATTATGAAGGCATACTACAACGAGGTTGCGTAAACCTGACTCCTAGAGTTTTGTTAAAAATATTTTTATTGATATCAAATTCCCACATCATCTTTCACTTTTTATATAATGACTTTGATGTTAAAACTTGCGTGAGTGTCGCATTAAAATTACCATTTTTGAGTAAACAATTTTAATCAGAAAATCAACACCTGACATTAAGGAAGTGGCAATTATGACTATATCATATGGTCCTACCATGGGCATTCCTCCAAGATTAGTTAGCCAGGGGAATTCCCATAAAGACCAACCATCTAGGGGCACAATTACTTCAAGGCTCATATTGGGGCAGGCCATCTCAAGAGCATAAAAGTCAAATGCTTCAGAAGACAGTTAATCAAGAGCATATAGTTTCAAGACGTTGGGGAAAGTTAGATCAAGATCGTCCTATAACAAGACTGCTTCATAACTTGTTATTGAGGCAACCCATGCCAATACCCAACAGACTAGGTCAGAGATAGGCTACAAAGGTGCAAGTTCTGTCCATGTTTCAAGTTGCTTAGGCAAGTGCGAAAGTTCATCCACAACCATTGATCCTGAAGAAGACGTCGAAGAATCATGTCAATATAACCCTTTTCCTAGCCTCAAATCTTCTATCTCCCGCCATATAAGCATTTGGTGAACCATGCTTAAATCATTATCATGCATAAATCACGTCGCTTTGTTCTAACAGCAAAGCATGCATATCATCATCGCATAGATCATTGTCATTCATTAATCAAGTCTATTCACTCAAATATCAATGCATTCGTCTGACATCATCATAAAGCCTTGGAACCCAAGAAATCGTTTCAAAAACCCTATCACTATAAACATCTACCTCGTAACTGGTATACTTCTGATATATTATTCTATAGTTAAAATGGTGGTATTTCTCTGAAAAGAATATCATCCTCGCAGAACTTCTAGTTGATATCCCTAGAGGGTTTTCTTTTAAAGTTTTCCTTGGAAGATTTCTCTCTAGTAAACCCTCTTGGAATGTATTCATTCAGGTTACTTTCTAGCCGTTGTGTTGACAATTATCCTTTTTGTTATCTCACCACCATAACATTTCCATTCATTTTCACCTTAGTTGTTGATGATCTTTTTCCGACCTCTATGGGTGGTAATATTTTTACAATCTCCATGGGTGGTAATCTTTTTCCAACCTCCATGCTTGATGATATTTTTCTAACCTTCGTGTTGTTGATCTTTTTCCAACCTTTGTGTTGTTGATCTTTTCAGACCTCTGTTTTATTGATCTGTTTCCAACCTCCATGGTTGATAATCTTTTTCCAACCTCTGTGTTGATGATCTTTTTCCAACCTTCGTGTTGTTGATATTTTTCCAACCTCTGTGTTGTTGATCTTTTTCCAACCTCTATGTTGTTGATCTTTTTCCAACCTTCGTGTTGTTGATCTTTTTCCAACCTCCATGGTTGACGATCTTTTTCCTACATATGTGTTGATGATCTTTTTCCGACCTCTGTGTTGATGATCTTTTTCCAACTTCTGTGTTGATGATTCGATTCTAACAACCGTGTCATTTCCAACCAATAAGTCGATAACGATCTTCCTTTTGTTAGACATCCCTCTTAGAAAGGATCAAATTGGAACCTCCAACAGTAGTGGAATCCTGAAACTCTCTTAATCAACTTGTGAGTTCCTCGATTCAATTTCAGTTATCGAATGTCGAAGAGTCAAAGTTCACCACCATACCAAAAACCAAAACCATAGTCGACCTTTGTCAATACCAGTCACTCCTTTCACCTAGCAATCCGCATCATTGCATAACATGCATAATATAAGCCAAGCATAATCACTTTATGCATAATGCATACCAAATCATACAACATGCAAAATATGACCACATACATCTCTTTTACGACTGATCTATTCCCTAACAAAGTTTTTCAGTTAATCCCCAGCAAATAAGCCTCACAAAATCTACCTTTCATTCCATATCCCCAACAAATAAGTTCTCAAAATAAATCCATCTAGTATCATTGCATTTTATTTCTTTGAAGGGGAAAAGTTTGGGTCTTCTATATATAACTACCTTCAATCATATCATCTGATTCAAGATAGTTAAATAGGAACAGTTGTGATACTCGAATTTTGCCCCACATTTTTTCAATTTTCCATATGACTAATGCTTAAATCATCTCATGCATGGTTATCGAGTTATCCAATTAGGTCATCTGTTTTAGCGTTTCATTCATCGCATTTCGCATAATTCGTCATTGGGCTAAAGGTTCGATCATAACATATTTAATTAGTTTAAGTGGATTTTCGATGCAGATATTATTTGGTAATTATTAAGTTTTTTCCCCATATTACTTATGGTGCGAATCATCTCTTTATTCAAGATTCATGGTTAGCAAGGAGATTGGAATAATTGTTACTTAATTCAGAAGATTGCCTGAATTCAAAGAAAATGACAAAGTTGGAATAAAAAGAATATTTTATTCATTTATTAGAAATTCATGGTGCAATGCACATTGCTTGACATACAAATAAAAAGAATGAATTACAAGGAAAGAGGGTAAAAAACTACATCTTTTGGGTATAATTGACTTTTATGTCAAATAGTTGACTTTTTTTGTCAATTATTGACTTTTGATCAACTATTGACCATTGACTCGATTTTGACTCCTGAATTTTCCTAGACCTATTCTACAAACATTTGATCAAAGTATTCATCATTATTCATAAAAAATGACTTATGTCATGATTATGTTATAAAATTCTAATTTCCAACAAATTCTATCTTCCATCACGCTTCACTTCCATGACTTGTTCTTCACTTTCCAATGTTGCTTCAAGTTCATTCTTCAACTACAATACTCACTTTGCTACAAATAAAATTGGGATCAAGTTAGTATCCATGAATCATAAGCATAATTCATCAAAAAGCAATCAAAAAGTCATGAAGAAAACTTAGAAAAATTCTGCACTATTTAGTGATTTCAAGACTTGTCTTTCAACACTTTCCAATCTTGATTCATTCCAATAAAATAGAATTTTATCCATAAATTTACACCATTCAAAATTTCTTCCTTTTCAACTCAAAAACACTTAAAGCCATGGGATAATTCACTAAAAATTCAAGGTAAAATGGTAAAAAAAAATCAAACGCAAAAGCATTAAAAAATTCCAAGTTCTATACATAACTACTAATGACCTTTTGCCTTACATTCCAACTTGGTACTTTTGCAAAAACCAGGCATCATCTGTTTCAAACTACCTATGCATTCACTAATCATTCAATTACACAATTAACCCTTAGCTACCATAACTACCAAACTAACACAAAAACTACCAAACTAACACAAATTCTAACCTCCATTTTCAATCAAATTTCCATTCAATCCTAACCATTCATAACAATCAATCCAAGAGTTGAAATTAGTGATCCGCAACTAAAACTTAAATAAATTTCCAACCATTGATAAATCTCTTACTTGAATCACAATCCAAGTGTGCTCATTGATTTACAAAACCTAGATAAACATGTCATTTTTCACAATTTTTGGGAACTAACAAAAACTAACCTAACTAATAAAAACTCACTTAACTCCTCTAACCATTTTCCCACCATTTTTTTTCTCAAGTTCTCTCATAATTCTCTATTTTCTTCACTCCCTCACCGTCACCAAAGTTCATATTCATCACCATCGAGAACTTCACGTTGAAGTTCTAAGTGTAGTGGAAATTAGTCACAATCCAATTTCAAGAAATCATCAATCAAGTTTCAACAATTCACACATTATCATAAACAATTATCATTCTAATGTTCATCTAGATTCAAGCATATTCTTCAATATTCTACATTCAAGATTCATCTTCTACATTCATCATTTATATTCAACCATAATTATCAAGCAAAGGTTAATTGAATTAAAGGAGCTTACTTTGAAGTTTTTCGGGTTTCTCTTTGGTAAATTCGCCGACGATTCTTTACAACAATAATCAGAGGAATCCTTCTCTCTGTTGGTAAGACTTAAGCTTCCTTCGGGTTTGTTGCATATTTACTGTTCTTGAACTTTCTTTGTCTTGCTTGTGATAAATGCAACAATTGTGGTTCTCTTCTTCTTCTCACTTCTTTTAATTTAACCACGCACCATAGATATAATTAGTGAATCTCGATACTAACAAACTATTTATGATCCAAAATATCCCTATAATTATTCATATCCTAAGCAATCCAAAAAAATCTAAATCAATTCATATCCATACTGTCGCAACCCTAAAAAATAGAATGCGAAAAGAAACAACTGGCGAGAAAAGAAATGACAGAAGAGTTGCCACCGTGCGTTATTTATCCCAAAGGAAGGAAAGGAAACGCTGGAAGAAAACCTGGAGAAAGGAAAGGAGAAGACAAGGTCTTGCAACCAAATCTTGGGTTTGGGAGTCGATTATGCGAAGGGAAGGTATTAGCACCCCTACGCATCCGTAGTACTCTACGTGATCCACTCTTGTTGTTCTTGTCTAAAGGATGTAGGTAATATCTAATGTAATATTTACTAAAAGAAAGGTCAAAAGAAAATGACTCGCACGGATGTCGCATCCACTGCATACGTATCTCATATGAATATGAGAATCAGAGTCTTCGTAGCTCGGCTACCTATGGGTTAAGGAGAAGTGTGCTCGCTAAGACATCACGTCTTATGCCTACGTATCTCATCGGGAATGAGAATCAGAGCAAAATGTAGTTCAGCTAACTACGGGAATAAAGGTCTCGATTGCAACTAGGGCAAGAGAAAGGGAAGGTCTCGATCGCAACGAGGGCGAGAGAAAATAATCACAACAAGGGCGAAAGAAACGAGGATTAGTTGTTAGTTGTCAGTCAAAAACTCGGCAAGACATCGCATCTCGTGCCTACGTATCTCATCTGATCATGAGAATCAGAGTTGTCGTAGTTCGACTAACTAGGGGTTAAGGGTTGCCATCTAAACATGGAATTACAAAGGAGGACACCAGTTGTGTCAAAGGACAGTGGGCAATGTGGTCACGTCCTAGCAGCAGGTGTCGCAGCTCGCTGAATCGAGTCTTAGGCATTTACCTCTTTGCAATTGGACGGATTGACATGCCACAGGATCGGAGACGCACGGAAGGTCTAAAAAATGGGGGAAGCTCTGCCCTAGAGTTGTCATGCAATGTGGACCTAAGTGTTAGGATTTGCAAATGGGAATATCTATCTAATGTTAGCATGCGAAGAATAAGGGAATTCTACCTATGTTATCATACAAAAGAATAAGGGAATTCTACCTATGTTATCATACAAAAGAATAAGGGAATTCTACCTACTTTATCATACAAAGGGTTCTACCTAATGGGTGCTACCTAAACGGAACAAGAGTCGACGGATGGAGCAAGGAGAGAAGCCATGGGTAAGGATGGATGGCGATGCTTGAGGCAATCGACTTACAAGGTAGATGGCGATGCATGAAGCAATCGACTTACAAGAGGTAGATGGTGATGCATGAAGCAATCGACTTACAAGAGAAATGGCGATGCACAAAGCAATCGACTTACAAAAGGATGGATGAACACGTGCTGGTTCTGTTAAGTTTTGAAAATGACTACTCGACGTTGGATCGAGGTTTTGATCTTGTTTTGAAATGGTTATCGGATGTTCGTTTTAATTTTGTATTAATAGATGAATAAAGAATGGAAGAATAAACATTATACACTTCATGGGAGAGGGATACATTTGTTATGAATGGGGGTTATTCATGGCAATCAAACAAATAAGAATAAATGCCTCATATATCATACAAGTAGGCAACAATCATTAATCAGATCAGACAAGTAAACAAGTATATAATCAAATCAAATGAATCAAAGAATGATATAAGGGAGAATTAAACAATGTATGAGAAGTATAAACATGTTAAGCAATCAAACAATAGAAGCATGGATGAAAGAAACAAGTATAAAAAATATCAGATGAATCAGACAGATGAAACTATGCATACAAAGGATCACTGAATAATTTAATCGGGAAATGATGCAAAGATCAAATAAAATCAAGATGAGAGGCCTCTAATACATGGCATATGAGATGAACAAGGGAGGATCAAAAGATCTCTTCAATTGCCCTAAGCAATCCCTAAGTCAAACATCAATCATAGAAAAGTCAACTAAAAAGTCAAGTCAACTTAAAAAATATGGAATAAATAGTAAATTAATCAAGAAAATTATGAAAAATTAAACTAACTAAGGTGGGGTCAGGACGTCATCATCCCCCAAAAATAATTTAAAAATAATGTGAATTAGTGTATAAATTAATTGAAATAAAACAGAAATCAAATGAAAAGTCAACCAAGCAAACTAGGTCAAAGATAAATCCAAAATAAATTGAAAATGGGAAATAAAATTCCAAGAAAAAATCAGGTTGACCATGAGACATTGGTCAACCCTCATCCCAAAAATCCGAACCTAAAAATAACTCTAAGTCATGAAAATAAAATCAAGAAATAAATGTGTATTAAAATGATCCACTTGAAATAAATAATTGAAATAAAATATTAACATTAAATAAATATGAAAATAAAAATTAAATAAAATTAAATAAAACATTAATAAATATGAAAAGTATTTTTTGGTATTTTATGAATAAATAAAATATTTTTAAGAATTAAAAACAAAACAGAAAAATAAAATGAATTAAAAAAGAAAGTGAAAATAAAGTGAAATAATGGATCATGGGCCATGAGGGGGTGTGGAAAGCAGATGGAGCGCCAAGGCCCGATATAAGTATTTATTCCAGCGTGACATTAAAATAAATGTACAAATTATTAAATCATGTAACATTGCTCAACCGGTCATGTGGAGTTTAAGTCACTAGATGACAAAACATGAACCAGCGGACACGATTAACAGAAGCGCGTGGGATCGAATGGATCCCAGGAAGCCACGTATCGTCTTCTCCATGGAATGAAAACATACAGCCATGCATGCAGCTAGGGCACGCAAAAGACAAGGTATTTCGCTCATTTTCAACAACCAAAAGCTCATGCTACAGTTCACCAAATGAGATGATATAAAAAGCAAAGTTCAAGTGCGAAATGAGTAGAACACAATGGTGTCTTGTTTCATTAAAAATAGTGACTTGAACATGAAGAAAAGTGAACAACAAGGGGATCATGTGAACACGGATATAACAGCAAGCAACAACATAAACTCAAGCTCAACAACAATTCCTCATGGTGAGGGCTTCATAGACAAGCATGACATATTGTTAAACATCATAAAGTAAGCATGGCATAATGGAAAACATCATGAGACAAGCATGGTAGGCATGATAAATAGTTATGAACAAGCATGATATTCATGGCCATGGAAGAGAATGAAAAGCTTACCTAGTGGAAAACAGTCCACTGCCTCTTGGTATTGGAGGAAATGGAAAGAGAAAGATGCTACTTTGTGCTTCAATGCTTGTGAAATGGAAGAGGAAAGAAATGGATCTTGAATGCACTCCCTTGCCTCTTGCTCGAAAATACAGCCACTTCCCTTCAGATTAGGGTTTAGATGTCTTAAATATGTAGGTCTAATGCCTTAATGGGCTTGCAAAATGGTCTGTTTGATTATGTGCATAATGTGCAAAAAGTGAGGTGTGAAAGGAAACTCTAATTGTGGCAAAACTTAAGTGAGTGGACATAAAAGTGCATGACCAAATGAGGAAAAGCATGTGGCTAGTCGATTTTATGGTCTGGCTGCAACAGGGCATGGCTTGAAAATAAGTTCAAGAGGGTGACTTTAGGACTATGTATCTTGATGAATACATGACCAAATGACAAGGCAATGCAAACAGTAGGAAGAGTGCATGGAGCTTAACATCTTTCATGTTGAACACAAGTTGAAATGATGAGTGTAAAGAGGTGAAAAATGGCCATGAAATCGTGTCTCATCATCTGCAAAATGGCTGGGCCAGTTTGGCCTAAATGCTGCCTAAAAATTCAGTCCATGATGCCAACTTTAGATGAGTGCATCTCCCAAACCAATGATCCAAATGGGATGATTCCAAAAGGATGTGAAAGATGACATGGCAAGGTACAATTGTCATGAAGAAAGTATTTCCAAAAGATACCTTGAAGTGCAAGAAAACTGACCCATAAGTCTTGACAAATTTTGCAAATTTTGGACCTAGAAAATTTTCTAAGTGTTCTAAAATAATGTCTCACTTTGACCAAGCATAACTTTCTCAATTCTAATCCAAATGAAACAAACTTTATATCTCTAGAAATCTTGGAAGAAGAGGAATAACTTTCATGTTGGGAACATTTTCAAATGGAGCTTTCATCTTAATGGAAAATGGGCTTAAAGTGAGTGCAACAATCATGAAAACTTGCCCTAAATGGAAAGTCAACCATTTCCAAATTTAGTAACTTTTCCAACTCCTGATTAAATGATGAATCCATGATCCAACCTTGATCAATTTTCACATGTAGGCTCCCTTAGGAATTAATTTTGATATTCCACTTTCAAAATGTCAGGAGTTGACTTTTCTGGCCCCACAGTTGACTTTTCCCAACCTGTCTGGTTTCCGATTCCATTGATCAATTGAAGCACCTCTGGCTCAAATAAAGAGCTGATTTTTTGTATATAGACCCTTGTGGACATATGGAGGGATATGGAAAAGAGTTTCACCCAAGAAATCAGAAATAAACTTATTTTATACCAAACCCTAGTTTTAGGGCAAAATGATCAGGAACTGATTGTACTGATTGCCAATGGATCTTCCTGAGATAATTGTGAATCTTCCTAGGCCAAGATGCCTCTCTAATCATGACATGAATGAGCCTCTTAACTTCCAACCAAACATTGCATGTTGCAGGTAGCCACAAAACCCTAATTTCCTGATAAAATCCAGATGCACACTCTGGGAGCTCTGAATCCTCCACTGATGAACTGAGGACCACAATAAGATACCTGGACCACCTTGAGACTTGTATATTTGGAGAATGAAGTTCAATTCTCAGTCTTGCTTTGTGTGGGCTCCCTCTGGTTAAGGAGTGGTCGATCAAACCCTGATTTCCATGTCACTAATGCAGTATGCAATGCTAATGAAATGTGAAACATAATCCCAAGCTTCCATGAAAAATGAAGGGTAAATTTTGGGCATTACAACTGCCCCTATTCAATCAACTGGAGACCCGAAAGGAAGATAACAACGACTTTCGTACTTTCGAGGTATCAAGGGATTGAATACAATAAAAGCCCAAAAATTTACACTAAAGTGAAGAATGAAGTTATAATGCCTGTCAGAATCGACAAAGAGGTGGTCTTCAAAAAGAATCCGTCTGGTACGGTGAGAGTTAGTCTGAACACCGAAAAGAGAATGTTAGCCTGAATACCAAAATAAATGGTAATATAGAGATAACCCTGGCCTGAACGCCGCTCATCGGCCTAAATACTGGTAATGACTTCGATTTGAGTATCAGAAGATTTTAGATTATCAACATCGGTCTGAACACCGGGAAACTGGCCTGAATGCCACTTCGGTCTGAACACCGGCAATTGGCCTGAATGCCACTTCGGTATGGATACCGGAAACTGGCCTGAATGCCACAAGTTGCATCGACCTGAACGTCGGAAACTTCTTCGATCTGAATATCGGAAGATTGGCCTGAATGCCACTTCGGTCTGGATACCGGAAACTTGGCCTGAATGCCATAAGTTGCATCGACCTGAACGTCGGAAACTTCTTCGATCTGAATATCAGAAGATTGGCCTGAATGCCACTTCGGTCTGGATACCGGAAACTGGCCTGAATGCCATAAGTTGCGTCGACCTGAACGTCGGAAACTTCTTCGATCTGAATATCAGAAGATTGGCCTGAATGCCACTTCGGTCTGGATACCGGAAACTGGCCTGAATGCCACAAGTTGCGTCGACCTGAACGTCGGAAACTTCTTCGATATGAATATCAGAAGATTGGCCTGAATGCCACTTCGATATGGATACCAGAAACTGGCCCGAATGCCACAAGTTGCATCGACCTGAATGTCGGAAACTTCTTCGATCTGAACATCGGAAAATTGGCCTGAATGCCACTTCGGTCTGAATACCGGAAACTTGGCCTGAATGCCACTTCGGTCTGAATACCAGAAAAATTGGCCTGAATGTCACTTCGGTCTGAATACCGGAAAACTTTTCATGCCTGTCAACATCGGAAGAAATAGGGAAAATGATACTTGAGGCGGCACGTGGGCCAACGACCCCTGCTGGGAATAATAAAGGAAGATTCATGAACAATCTTCAGTCTGAACACTGGAAGCAAGCTTCTGGCTTATCACTTGGGATACCGAGAATGCCTTATGCTTTACATGCGTATGTTTGAATTTTTCAATGGCGCAATGTTCCATAAAAATGGAAATGCTACGCGATTTGGGAGGATGCAATGCAATATGATTCTACATGCAGGGATGCGAAATGCTGGGGAGAATGCCAAGCCGAGGCAAGGAATCCTGTCGGGGAAATGATTACAATCTTCTGGACCTTGGCAATGATGTTGGAGATACAAAGCACAAAGAACCCTGTGGGGGAAATGACCAGCCACGCGATGTTCTAGAAATAACAAAGTACCGAGACTCTGACTAGGGAGAGAATGACACTAAAAGCTTGCTACTGAGAGAAGCGACGGTGGTTCTGGCAACCATAATCTGCGAGAGAGACGACTCAGCACGGGAAGCAAACACCGATACGGTACCGAGATTCTGCTTCAAGAAAAGAGACCACGGATCTAGCTTCGAGATCATTGATCTGGCATCGAGCTCTGAGGAGCAGCCGCTTCCGCTGGGAAGATACAGTCTGGCACTGTCAACTCCGCTGGGGATACACAGTCTGGCACTGTCAACTCTACTGGGGAGTGTAATCTGAAACAAGTGCTTGGGGAAGTGCAGTAGTGAGAACCTGCTGGGGATAGAAGAATCCAATGCTTGAACCATCTTTGCAGGGATAAGATACCAAACTCCGACTGTTGGGGAAAAACATCCGCGATCATTTGATTGGGACCTTAAGGAAATGCCCCGAGTGTACCTGTTCTGAATAGACGATCCAAAGCACTTGAAATTTACGGCAATTTTAAATGTTTATTAAGCATATACCTGTAAAGCTCTTATGTTTCATGATGCAATGTTTATAAAAAATTCGGACGTCATTTTTGCAAACAAAATAGTAGGATGAAAAGGAAAACAGAGATATACTGGATAACATGTTTTCATTGATTGAATGGCCTCTGAATAGGCATTTACATCAGGAAGCAATCCCTGGAAAGAGGTAATCGCACAAAAGATAAAAACAGAAATTAATCTAATGGCAATGTGAAATGGATTTCTATCGGGTTCCAATTCTGCTATGACTCGCTCGTCTTCAAGATCCTCCAGATGATCAACTTTCTGAAAAAGTGATTGGACTGTTTCCTATCCTTCGAAAGTTTCCAGTTATCGACATGAGATGAGATTCAGAATTACTCAGAACGCAGTCATTTGCTTAATCCCTAACTTTTGCCTGGATCGCCCTTTCGGGTTTCCAATCCACCGGGATACCCATTTTTGCCTAAGTTGCCTTTTCAGGTTTTCAACTTACCGGGTATACAATCTTTTCATTTATAATCCCTAACTTTTGCCCGAACCTTTTTTCATTTTCTTGGTTCACCGGGATGCCCATTTTTTGCCTGGACTATTCTTTTTATTGTCCAGCGGGTCTATTTTATGCGAAGTATTTTTTAACTGGGTCTGAGTTCATAGGGGAAGTGAAGTCTTCACCATCCATAGTTGCAAGCATTAAGGCTCCACCATCAAAAATCTTGGTGACAATATATGGTCCCTAATAGTTAGGAGTCCACTTGCCCCTGTGATCTGTCTGAGGAGGAAGGATCCTTTTCAACACCAAATCTCCAACTTGGAAACAACGAGGACGCACTTTCTAATCAAAGGCTCTCTTCATCCGACTCTGATACAACTGTCCATGACAAATGGCTGCCATTCGCTTCTCTTTGATAAGACTCAACTCATTGAACCTTGTTCGAATCCATTCAGCTTCGTCTAACTTGACATCCAACAGGACTCTTAGAGAAGGAATCTCCACTTCAACAGGTAGAACTGCTTCCATACCATAGACAAGGGAGTAAGGGGTTGCCCCAGTCGATGTACGTACTGAAGTACAGTACCCATGCAAGGCGAAGGGTAGCATCTCATGCCAATCTCTGTACGTAACGACCATCTTCTGCGCAATCTTCTTTATGTTCTTATTTGCTGCCTCAACAGCACCGTTCATCTTGGGACGATAAGGGGAAGAATTGTGATGTTGAATATTGAAGTTCTTGCATAACTCCTTCATCATTTTGTTATTAAGATTAGAACCATTATCAGTAATGATTCTTTCGTGAATCCCATAACGACAAATGATTTCTTTCTTAATGAATCGGGCAACCACATGTCTGGTGACCTTTGCAAATGACGCTGCTTTGACCCACTTGGTGAAATAGTCGATGGCAACCAGGATGAAGCGATGTCCATTGGAAGCAGTCAGCTCAATCTTTCCAATCATATCAATGCCCTGCATAGCAAATGGCCACGGCGAAGACATCACATTCAGAGGATTTGGCGGCACATGCACCTTATCAGCATAAATCTGGCATTTATGACACTTCCGATCATATTTGAAACAATCAGATTCCATAGTCATCCAGTAATAACCCGCTCTCAACAATTTCTTAGCCATTGCATGTCCGCCGACATGAGTACCGAAGGAGCCTTCATGAACTTCCTGCATTAACATATCCGCCTCGTGTCTATCCACGCATCTGAGCAAAACCATGTCGAAGTTCCTCTTATACATCACATCGTCTTTGTTCAAGAAGAAACTGCCTGCCAATCTTCTCAAAGTCTTTCTGTCATTGTTGGATGCCCTTGCAGGGTACTCTTGATTCTTCAGAAAGCACTTGATGTCGTGATACCAGGGCTTATCATCAACTACCAGTTCAGTAGCAAACACATACGCGGGCCTATCAAGACGCATAACATCGATCCTGGGAACATAATTCCACCGAATCACCTCGATCATGGAGGATAGAGTAGCAAGAGCATCTACCATCTGGTTCTCATCACGAGGTATATGATACAGCTTTACTGTTGTGAAGAAAGTCAACAGTCTTCTCGTGTAATCTCTATAGGGGACCAGATTAGGCTGGAGAGTATTCCAATCACCATTTACTTGATTGATCACTAGAGCTGAATCTCCGAAGATGTCCAGAGTCTTGATTCTCAAATCAATGGCTTGTTCAATTCCCAAGATGCAGGCTTCATACTCAGCTTCATTATTGGTGCACTCGAAAGTCAGACGAGCGATGAAAGGCATGTGGGCACCTTTCAGAGTAATGATGACAGCACCAATTCCATTTCCTTTGGCATTGACGACCCCATCAAACATTAAAGTCCAATTTTCATCTGGATCAGGTCCCTCCTCAACAACTGGATCTTCACAGTCTTTCATCTTGAGGAACATGATGTCTTCATCTGGAAAATCAAACTTCATCGGCTCATAATCATCAATCGGCTGCTGAGCAAGATAGTCTAACAGAATACTCCCTTTGATGGCTTTCTGGGATGTATACTGGATGTCGTACTCTGTCAGTACCATTTGCCAACGAGCAACCCTTCCGGTGAGAGTTGGCTTCTCAAATATGTATTTAACTGGATCCATCTTGGAGATCAGTAAGGTTGTGTGAGTCAGCATGTATTGTCTCAATCGCTTAGCAGCCCATGCAAGTGCACGACATGTCTTTTCAAGCATTGAGTATCTCGACTCGCAATCTGTGAACTCTTTACTTAGGTAGTAGATGGCATGCTATTTCCTACCTGTCTCGTCATGTTGACCGAGAACACAACCCATAGAATTGTCAAGTACTGTTAAGTACATAATCAGCGGTCTCCCTGGGACTGGAGGCATAAGGATTGGAGGATTCTGCAAATACTCCTTTATTTTCTCGAAAGCTTTTTGACAATCATCATTCCACCTGATAGCCTGATCTTTTCTCAACAACTTGAAAATTGGCTCACACGTGGCTGTCAGGTGAGAGATGAACCTTGTAATGTAGTTCAACCTCCCTAAGAAACCACAGACTTGTTTCTCTGTTCTTGGCTCAGGCATTTCTTGTATCGCTTTCACTTTATCAAGATCCACCTCAATCCCTTTTTCGCTAACAATAAAACCCATCAATTTTCCAGATCTCACCCCGAAAGTACACTTATTCGGATTAAGCCTGAGCTTGAATTTCCTCAAACGCTCAAAGAGTTTCCGCAGATTCACCAAATGTTCTTCTTCTGTCTGAGATTTGGCAATCATATCATCCACATAAACCTCGATTTCATGATGAATCATATCATGGAAAAGAGTCACCATGGCTCGCTAATATGTTGCCTCAGCATTTTTCAGACCAAACGGCATCACCTTGTAGCAGAAGGTGCCCCATGGGGTTATGAAAGTTATCTTCTCCATGTCTTCTGGTGCCATCTTAATTTGATTATAGCCAGAAAAACCATCCATAAAGGAGAATACCGAGAACTAAGCCGTGTTATCCACCAAAACGTCGATGTGAGGTAATGGGAAATCAACTTTAGGACTAGCTCTGTTCAGATGCTGGTAGTCGACACACATCCGTACCTTTCCATCCTTCTTAGGTACGGGAACGATGTTTGCAACCCATGGCGGATAATTGGTAACCGCTAGAAACCCTGCATCCAACTGTTTCTACACCTCTTCCTTTATCTTGACAGCCATCTCTGGTCTTGTTCTTCTGAGCTTCTGCTTGACCGGAGGACAACCCTCTTTGAGAGGCAAACGGTGTACCACAATGTCTGTGTCAAGCCCTGGCATGTCCTGATAAGACCAAGCGAAGACATCAACATACTCTTGCAGCAATTCAATCAACCCCTTCTTCACATTATCTTCCAAAGCAGCCCCTATCTTGATTTCTTTCTTGACGTCCTCGGTGCCAAGATTAATCACTTCAATAGACTCTTGACGCGGTTGAATGATCCTTTCCTCCTGTTTTAACAGCCTGGCAAGTTCTTCAGGGAGTTCACAGTCTTCATCCCCCTCTTCTTCAGCTTGAAAGATCGGATTTTCAAAGTCGAAGCGAGCCATAGCAGAACCGTTATCAATAGGATCCGGTGATATGCATGAGTGATGGTATGTGCTTATGAGTGTGAAAAAAAAGTGAAAACTAAACAAACATTGCCAAATATTTTTTGATTTTTGAATTTTGAAAACTACAAAAATAGAAAGACAGTGAACAAAATATTTGAATGCAAAAAGACGTCCTTTATTTATGATAAAAAATGCAGGTAATCACATAGATGAGCCTTACAATGAGTCATTACGCCATGGGCGGAACGTAAGACTTGGACATGCATGAACAAACAAAGAAAAGTTACTCCTCAAGAAGAGTGACTTGGATAATCTCTTCAGAAGACCAGTTGTTGATAACTTCACCCGGGACCCTCAGACGCACCCAGTTGTCAATGTCGCAATCACTATCCCCATCTTCATCGTTGATTGCAGAGATCTGGCCATACTGAATGATGCCAACACTGGAGAAAGTAATCGGCCCCTGACGAGTCTGAGGCGTTGAAGTTGTAGAAGTCAGAGCTGGCTGATACCCAATCCCGAACTTGTCTTCTTTCATCGGTAACTCCAACAGACGTCCCCAACCGGGAGCAACACCTGAATCTACCAAGGCTTGTGCCTGCTTGAAAGACGAGATAGAGGCACCTGCTTTAACCTCTTCCACCGGAGCTGCATCCTTGACCTGAACTGCCTCAAAGGCCTGACACAGGGTCTCATGAATTTCACCTTCTACCTCTACATACTTGAATGTAGACAGGTTATTGACCAAAATGTCCTCCTCACCACAGACAGTGATGATTTTTCCATTGACCGGGAATTTGATCTTCTGATGCAGAGTTGAGGAGACTGCCCCAACGTTATGAATCCAGGGACGACCCAACAGGCAGTTGTACGAAGGACTGATATCCATCACATAGAAGATGGTGTTGAAGGTTTGCGATCCAATATGAATTGGCAATTCTACCTCTCCAAACACCGACCTCTTAGAACCATCAAAAGCTCTCACAACAAGATCGGAAGGCTTCAAGATCAAACCTTCTACTTCTAACCTTGACAGGGCTCTCTTGGGCAGCACATTGAGAGAGGAACCTGTATCCACCAGAACATGAGATAACACAGTGTCTTTGCATTCCATCGAAATGTGCAAAGCCTTGTTATGATTGCGCCCAGCTGGTGTCAAGTCAGAATCAGTAAAACCCAACCCGTTGCTTGCATGAACATTTGCAATGATCCCTTCTAGTTGGTTTACTGAGATCTCCTGAGGCACATATGCAGCATTTAGGACTTTCAGCAGTGCCTCCCTATGTGCCTCCGAACACAGCAGGAGTGAGAGAAAAGATATCTTGGACGACGTCTGAATTAACTGATCAACTACCTTGTAGTCGCTTTTCTTTATGATTCTCAAGAGCTCGTCCACATCCTTCGCAAAAGCAGGCTCAGAGTCAGCCTGGGGTGCAGAGGTACCCTCATTCACAACTTGCTTGCCTTTGGCTTTCGCCGCGGCATCAACATTATCAGCTTGAGTAACCGGTGGTGAGAACAATCTACCACTCCTGGTGAATCGCCTGATTCCACCAACATTGTCCACTGCGGGATCTTTTATTTCCACTTCATATTTAGACTTCTAATTCTGTACCTCCTCTATTTTCAGTGGCTGCTCCACTCCGTGATCATGTGTGTACACACTCCCCCCCATAATGCCAAGGAATGGCCCTTTCGCTGGTGAAAGGTAAAGGACCAGGGGTTGTGATGGTCATAGTGGATGGTCGCACTGGTGGCATCGGTTGCGCTTCTGGCACACTGATCTGAGCAGTTGGGTAGAAAATGGTGATAGTAGCAACATCACAGTCATACTCAGAAATCTCATTCATTAAAACATAAACGCCTGAAACATCGGAATCAAGTTCAAGAGATATATCAGAATTAAACACATTGTTTGGGACATCAGCAACAACATTAGGAAAATTAAATACAACATCAGGAATTACACAATCAACAGGATCAACACTTGTGAACTCTTCAACGACATCTTCAAACACCTCTTCATCAACCCCTTCAACAGTCTCTTGGACAGACAAGTCTTCAGCCTGGAGGATACCATTGTCAAGCAAGGCCTGGATACCCTGCTGCAGCTTCAAATAACCTCCGCCCTACGCAGCACAACCCAAACAACCGTTCCCACAACCGGGGAAAACATCGGCCTTCAGCAAGTAGTCTTTAATCTCCAACAGCGGAGTCTTCAGTTTCAACACATCCTTGATGGACTTGGCTTCTCCTTCCACCATATTAACATTTGCACCACCATGCTGCGGCATGGGATTGTTGACGACATTAGGAGCCGGCGCAAAGTTGATGGCCTTCGAGTCTATGAGGTCCTGAACTACGTGCTTAAAAGCTTTACAGTTCTCAATATTGTGGCCAGGTGCCCTAGAGTGGAAATTACACCTAGCATTGGCGTCATAATCCACCGGAAGCCTGCCAATGGGAGGAGCCAGAGTGCGTAACTGCACGAGTTGTAATTGTTGAAGGCTAGGAAGCAACTGAGCGTACGACATTAGAAGAGTGTCAAAATGCATGTCCATCATCTTTTGCCTCTGTTGATAGGCGGGTATGTTACCCTGTTGTTGTTGTTGGTACTGAGTTGGTTGACGTTGTGGTTGTTGTTGTTGTACTGGTGTTGCAGCCGGAATAGTCACAGTCGCAACATACGGTTGCTGATGGTAGTTCTGGAAGATGTTCCTTCTGATACCCCTGCTCTGATAGGAAGACAAAGAATTGGCATCCCCCTCTCTCCGCTTCTGCCCTCCAATGAACGACTTCTTCACCCCTGATGATGATCCAACCCCACTCTGGATCCTACAGGTCTTCTAGTAGTTTTCCACCCTCTCACCGGTAGAGACTACATCAGCAAAGTTGGAGGCATTGCAACCTACCAGACGCTCCAAGTAAGGCCCGAGCAGAGTGTTCATGAACATGTTGGCCATCTCCTTCTCCAACATCGGAGGCTGAACACGGGAAGCTGTCTCTCTCCAGCGTTGAGCATATTCTCTGAAGCATTCATTGCTTTTGAGAGACAGATTCTGGAGTTGGGTTCTGTCAGGCGCCATGTCTGCGTTGTACTGATACTGTTTCACGAAGGCCTCAGCCAAGTCTCTCCAGCAGCGGATGTGGGCTCTGTCCAGCCTCATATACCATTCTAGGGATGCCCTAACTAGGTTGTCCTGGAAGAAGTACATAAGCAGCTTCTCATCACCGGAGTATGCAACCATCTTGCGGAAGTAGGCTTGCACATGAGTCTTTGGGCAAGAGTTGCCATTGTATTTGTCAAATATCGGAACTCTAAATTTTGGTGGCACCCTCACGCCTGGGACCAGCCCCAAGTCAGCAACATCTACCCCCAGAGTATTCTGTCCTTCCACAACCTATAACCTATCCTCCAATCTTCTAAACATGGGGTCCATGCCATGGCCCATGCCAAAGTCCTCCTGCATCAAGGTGAACTGATCCTCCTGATCATCATGAATGGGTTGTTGATCAAGGTTGGCACGTGGGATCGGGATAGGCGCCGGTCCACTGGGTCCGTTAACTTCTCCAACCGGAGGATCAATTACCGTCTCTGGTTGAGTAGTGAAGGGATTCCTTTGCATCATCTGTCTGAGCTCTTGCTGTCCTTGAGCCACCCCCTGGACCACATCCATGAATTGGGTCATGCGGATCCTCATCTCGACGAGCTCTGCTTATAGGCCTTCCATTGCTCTCTGTTGGTTTCTACGGGTACCGTACCGGTGAATTCCTGAGTCAGCTATCCTGCTAGTGGAACACCAAACAACTGAGAACACTGCGGCAGTACCTATTATGCAAGACATGATGATGGATATGCAAATGCAATGACATGTTTATCAATTCCAAAGGGCATTCTACCCCCTTGATTCCAGTCTCACATTTGATAAACAGTGTAAGAAGAAAACCCCGACTAGAATCAAGAAGAAGATATGAACCCCTGGGAATTGATAAACATGTGTTAAATAATATGAATGCAAAATGATGTGATGCAATGCAGTGACATGGAAATCAGGATTGCTGTATCCGCTTGAACATCTGTCAGGTTGCACTGTCTGAAGAGAAACCCATTGAGGAATATAATACGAGATCAAAGTTCTGCTCCAGAAAACAAGGATGGTTCTAAGAACAGAAGTTTGTCAGCTTCTTGCCCTTCAGTCGAATAATACGTTTACCACTGAAGGTTTGGCATTATTACGAGACAAAAGACCTCCACTGATTCCCCTCAACAGGATATCCTAAAGGCAAGTTCCCAGCCTCGGGGTCCTCGGGTTGAGCAGCGAGAATGCGCCCACTAGAGCTAACATAAACGCGTCTCGGAGGAGAGGCCTCGACTGAGTTCTCGGGAAATGGTCACCAGAGTCGACGATTTCTAGAGGAACATCTGTCGTTATGGAACACCCATAGGACAAAATATATCCAAAAGAAACCTCGTCTGGGTGTGGGTCTTCATGAACGACTTAACGTAGCAACATACTACGCAAGCCTCATGACTATCCACTCTAAAACCTATGTGTACGCTCAAGCCTGGGTAGTGGGCTTATCTCTCATAAAACATCCCACCCCAACAAACAACCAACCCACATAACCCACAGATACAACAAACATATGTACATGAATGCAATAAGATAAAGCAGATAAATGCTGAAAGTAAATAACTGTACAAAAGAATAAACACCCCACAAACAAGAAACCTACAAAAGCTAGGAGGGACTCGCTTAGGGAAATCGGGTCCCCAGCAGAGTCTCCAGCTGTCGCAACCCTAAAAAATAGAATACGAAAAGAAACAACCGGCGAGAAAAGAAATGACAGAAGAGTCGCCACCGTGCGTTATTTATCCCAAAGGAGGGAAAGGAAACGCTCGAAGAAAACCTGGAGAAAGGAAAGGAGAAGACAAGGTCTCGCAACCAAATCTTGGGTTCGGGAGTTGATTGTGCGAAGGGAAGGTATTAGCACTCCTACGCATCCGTAGTACTCTACGGGATCCACTCTTGTTGTTCTTGTCTAAAGGGTGTAGGTAATATCTAATGTACTATTTACTAAAAGAAAGGTCAAAAGAAAATGACTCGCACGGATGTCCCATCCATTGCTTACGTATCTCATATGAATATGAGAATCAGAGTCTTCGTAGCTCGGATACCTATGGGTTAAGGAGAAGTGTGCTCGCTAAGACATCGCGTCTTATGCCTACGTATCTTATCAGGAATGAGAATCAGAGCAAAACATAGTTCAGCTAACTACGGGAATAAAGGTCTCGATTGCAACTAGGGCAAGAGAAAGGGAAGGTCTCGATCGCAACGAGGGCGAGAGAAAAGAATCGCAACAAGGGAGAAAGCAAACGAGGATTAGTTGTTAGTTGTCAGTCAAAAACTCGGCAAGACATCGCATCTCGTGCCTACGTATCTCATCTGAACATGAGAATCAGAGTTGTCGTAGTTCGACTAACTAGGGGTTAAGGGTTGCCATCTGAACATGGACTTACAAAGGAGGACACCAGTTGTGTCAAAGGAGAGTGGGCAATGTGTTCACGTCCTAGCAGCAGGTGTCGCAGCTCGCTGAATTGAGTCTTAGGCATTTACCTCTTTGCAATAGGACTGATTGACATGCCACAGGATCGGAGACGCACGGAAGGTCTAAAAAATGGGGGAAGCTCTGCCCTAGAGTTGTCATGCAATGTGGACCTAAGTGTTAGGATTTACAAATAGGAATATCTACCTAATGTTAGCATGCAAAGAATAAGGGAATTCTACCTATGTTATCATACAAAAGAATAAGGGAATTCTACCTATGTTATCATACAAAAGAATAAGGGAATTCTACCTATGTTATCATATAAAGGGTTCTACCTAATGGGTGCTACCTAAACGGAACAAGAGTCGACAGATGGAGCAAGGAGAGAAGTCATGGGTAAGGGTGGATGGCGATGCTTGAGGCAATCGACTTACAGAGTAGATGGCGATGCATGAAGCAATCGACTTACAAGAGGTAGATGGCGATGCATGAAGCAATCGACTTACAAGAGAAATGGTGATGCACGAAGCAATCGACTTACAAAAGGATGGATGAACACGTGTTGGTTCTGTTAAGTTTTGAAAATGACTACTCGACGTTGGATCGAGGTTTTGATCTTGTTTTGAAATGGTTATCGGATGTTCGTTTTAATTTTGTATTAACAAATGAATAAAGAATGAAAGAATAAACATTATACACTTCATGGGAGAGGGATACATTTGTTATGAATGGGGGTTATTCATGGCAATCAAACAAATAAGAATAAATGCCTCATACATCATACAAGTAGGCAACAATCATTAATCAGATCAGACAAGTAAACAAGTATATAATCAAATCAAATGAATCAAAGAATGATATAAGGGAGAATTAAACAATGTATGAGAAGTATAAACATGTTAAGCAATCAAACAATAGAAGCATGGATGAAAGAAACAAGTATAAAAAATATCAGATGAATCAGACAGATGAAACTATGCATACAAAGGATCACTGAATAATTTAATCGGGAAATGATGCAAAGATCAAATAAAATCAAGATGAGAGGCCTCTAATACATGGCATATGAGATGAACAAGGGAGGATCAAAAGATCTCTTCAATTGCCCTAAGCAATCCCTAAGTCAAACATCAATCATAGAAAAGTCAACTGAAAAGTCAAGTCAATTTAAAAAATATGGAATAAATAGTAAATTAATCAAGAAAATTATGAAAAATTAAACTAACTAAGGTGGGGTCAGGACATCATCATCCCCCCAAAAGATTTAAAAATAATGTGAATTAGTGTATAAATTAATTGAAATGAAACAGAAGTCAAATGAAAAGTCAACCAAGCAAACTAGGTCAAAAATAAATCCAAAATAAATTGAAAATGGGAAATAAAATTCCAAGAAAAGGTCAGGTTGACCATGAGACATTGGTCAACCCTCATCCCAAAAATTAGAACCTAAAAATAATTCTAAGTCATGAAAATAAAATCAAGAAATAAATGTGTATTAAAATGATCCACTTGAAATAAATAATTGAAATAAAATATTAAAATTAAATAAATATAAAAATAAAAATTAAATAAAATTAAATAAAACATTAAGAAATGTGAAAAGTATTTTTTGGTATTTTTATGAATAAATAAAATATTTTTAAGAATTAAAAACAAAACAGAAAAATAAAATGAATTAAAAAAGAAAGTGAAAATAAAGTGAAATAATGGATCATGGGCCATGAGGGGGTGTGGAAAGCAGATGGAGCGCCAAGGCCCGATATAAGTATTTATTCCAGCGTGACATTAAAATAAATGTACAGATTATTAAATCATGGAACATTGCTCAACCGGTCATGTGGAGTTTAAGTCACTAGATGAAAAAACATGAACCAGCGGACACGATTAACAGAAGCGCGCGGGATCGAATGGATCCCAGGAAGCCACGTATCGTCTTCTCCATGGAATGAAAACATACAGCCATGCATGCAGCTAGGGCACACAAAAGACAAGGTATTTCGCTCATTTTCAACAACCAAAAGCTCATGCTACAGTTCACCAAATGAGATGATATAAAAAGCAAAGTTCAAGTGCGAAATGAGTAGAACACAATGATGTCTTGTTTCATTAAAAATAGTGACTTGAACATGAAGAAAAGTGAACAACAAGGGGAGCATGTGAACACGGATATAACAGCAAGCAACAACATAAACTCAAGCTCAACAACAATGCCTCATGGTGAGGGCTTTATAGACAAGCATGTCATATTATTAAACATCATAAAGTAAGCATGACATAATGGAAAACATCATGAGGGAAGCATGGTAGGCATGATAAATAGTTATGAACAAGCATGATATTCATGGCCATGGAAGAGAATGAAAAGCTTACCTAGTGGAAAACAGTCCACTGCCTCTTGGTATTGGAGGAAATGGAAAGAGAAAGATGCTACTTTGTGCTTCAATGCTTATGAAATGGAAGAGGAAAGAAATGGATCTTGAATGCACTCCCTTTCCTATTCCTCCAAAATACAGCCAGTGCCCTTCAGATTAGGGTTTAGATGTCTTAAATATATAGGTCTAATGCCTTAATGGGCTTGCAAAATGGTCTGTTTGATTATGTGCATAATGTGCAAAAAGTGAGGTGTGAAAGGAAACTCTAATTGTGGCAAAACTTAAGTGAGTGGACATAAAAGTGCATGACCAAATGAGGAAAAGCATGTGGCTGGTCGATTTTATGGTCTGGCTGCAGCAGGGCATGGCTTGAAAATAAGTTCAAGAGGGTGACTTTAAGACTATGTATCTTGATGAATACATGACCAAATGACAAGGCAATCCAAACAGTAGGAAGAGTGCATGGAGCTTAACATTTTTCATGTTGAAAACAAGTTGAAATGATGAGTGGAAAGAGGTGAAAATGGCCATGAAATCGTGTCTCATCATCTGCAAAATGGCTGGGCCAGTTTGGCCTAAATGCTGCCTAAAAATTCAGTCCATGATGCCAACTTTAGATGAGTGCATCTCCCAAACCAATGATCCAAATTGGATGATTCCAAAAGGATGTGAAAGAGGACATGGCAAGGTACAATTGTAATGAAGAAAGTATTTCCAAAAGATGCCTTGAAGTGCAAGAAAACTGGCCCATAAGTCTTGACAAATTTTGCAAATTTTGGACCTAGAAAATTTTCTAAGTGTTCTGAAATAATGTCTCACTTTGACCAAGCATAACTTTCTCAATTCTAATCCAAATAAAACAAACTTTATATCTCTAGAAAGTTTGGTACAAGAGGAACAACTTTCATGTTGGAGACATTTTCAAATGGAGCTTGCATTTTGATGGAAAATGGGCTTAAAGTGAGTGCAACAATCAAGAAAACTTGCCCTAAATGGAAAGTCAACTATTTCCAAATTTAGTAACTTTTCCAACTCCTGATTAAATGATGAATCCATGATCCAACCTTGATCAAATTTCACACGTAGGCTCCCTTAAGAATGAATTTTGAGATTCCACTTTCAAAATGTCAGGAGTTGACTTTTCTGGCCCCACAATTGACTTTTCCCAAATTGTCTGATTTCCGATTCCATTGATCAATTGAAGCACCTCTGGCTCAAATAAAGAGCTGATTTTTTGTATGTAGGCCCTTGTGGATATATGGAGGGCCATGGAAAATAGTTTCACCCAAGGAATTAGAAATAAACCTATTTTATACCAAACCCTAGTTTTAGGGCAAAATGATCAGGAACTGATTGCACTGATTGCCAATGGATCTTCCTGAGATAATTGTGAATCTTCCTAGGCCAAGATGCCTCTCTAATCATGACATGAATGAGCCTCTTCACTTCCAACCAAACATTTCATGTTGCAAGTAGCCACGAAACCCTAATTTCCTGATTAAATCCATATGCACACTCTGTGAGCTCTGAATCCTCCACTGATGAACTGAGGACCACAATAAGATACCTGGACCATCTTGAGACTTGTATATTTGAAGAATGAAGTTCAATTCTCAGTCTTGCTTTGTGTGGGCTCCCTCTGGTTAAGGAGTGGTCGATCAAACCCTGATTTCCAAGTCACTAATGCAGTATGCAATGCTAATGAAATGTGAAACATAATCCCAAGCTTCCATTAAAAATGAAGGGTAAATTTTGGGGTATTACACATACCCTAAATTCCCTTCAAACCATAAACCATAAAATCTAATTCAAACTCAACAATACCAAAAACCTCATTTCTTTTAGGACTTTCATCAAGCACCTTGTAAGCAAGGTGTAAAACCTGGTGTTACATTGATGATACCAGCATAAACCAACATGGAAACAAGCCCAGGACAAAAAATGATCCAATGGAATCGTGAACAAAAAACTTGCTGTAAAATATCTCTTGATCCAACCTTAGTCAAAATTTGTTTTACCTTTGATTATTTATATGCATTTCTTAAGCCAACCGCTGAGTCAAGATTGTTCTAGTCAATTGACAGAGACACATAGAAATGTGTTGTTTTCTCGAGTGAATTGAGACGTGTAGCCATGGAGTTTCAACATGGAAATGAGAACATTATGACTTCAATGGATGTGATTCATGTGTCCATGGATAATAAACCTTCTTCGGAGGTAGTTAATCATCATCATTATAATCATTTCCTTGCTTCTTAAGTTTCATATAATCCACTTATTTCATCGAGTCAAGCTCATACTTTTGGGGGTTCTTTAATGGTTTATCATAATGAGTTGGCTAATATAATTTCAACTTATAACCCTTTTGTTTTGGATAATCACCAAGGAATCGAGCAAAATTTACTGAAACCGCATTAGAATCGCAACTCAAAGTCGAAATAGAAATACACATGTCCAAACTAAAATCTGAAATGCAAAATTACGACTCGAAAGATTCGAACCGTGAGAACCCAAATATGGGGCACACACCATAGATCTGAATCCAAAACATGATGCTGAATAAAAAAATTCCGAAACAGAACGAGTACCAAACCGTCACTGAGTCGAAACACAAACCAATTATAAACAATAACCAATGTTGAACCGAAACACAACATGAGTTTAAACGAACTCGACCGAAACAATGAGAAACCAAAATGAAACCTACACTTATTATTTTCGTGTTTTTATTGAACTGAATCAATCAATCATCATTCAGTTCTAATGCTTGCGCATCAAAGTTAAAGACAATGTTTTTTAAGCGATTACAATTAGCTCGCACACTCTGCTTGGTAGCTGAAGAAGCTATTCCAATGCTTTAGAAAACGATAACACATCCGTTTCATGTTTTGAGTTATATTTTGATCGACCCAACATTGAGGATTACCTCCCTTCGAGAGTTTCCATCCAACAAGAACCTCACGGCAAGCTTCCCATTACTTGATATTTCTCCCACTTGTTATGAGGTAGCCTGTAGGTGTTTAATTGGCTGCATTATATGGTAAAACACTAGCTGGATTCTAATGTCTTGACTGATGTCATGACATGGTGTGTATGTGTGACTGCAATTGTAGGTTAGAATATCTAACTGTACTCTGATGTCTTGACTGATGTCATGACACACTTGAGTAGTTACTGCAGGATTAGCTAATACAGGATTTATTGAATGTCAAACTGGATACTGTGACATTCATACCTGTCAGCAGATACTGAGGAATAGAACAGTTGGTGTTCTGTTAGAGCTCAATATTCATTTGCAGTCTGGTTATCAAGGAAGAACCAGACCTGGCATAAGGCCTATTGTATGAATGTCAAACTGGATGTTATGACATTCATCATGGACAGTATATACTGAATAATAGACAGAGTGGTGTTCTGCTACACTTCAGTATGTTTCTTAGTTTGTTCTTCAAGAGGATAACAGAACTAACTTAAGGCCAAATGTGTAAATGTCAAATTGGATACTTTGACATTTATTAATGTAAGTTGTTACTGTAGTATGGTCATTTTGGTCATGTACAGGTCAGCAAAATTGTACAGTCTGTTTTCTGGAAAAACAGACTCAGCATATGATCCTTGATGTCTAGCTGAATGTCGTGACATTCATTCCTGACAGCATATGCTATATTGTAGGTTGTTCAGTTTTCTGTTTCAGCTTTTTCTTAGGCTATTCTTCAGGAAGTCAACAGCTTAGAGAAAAACCAGGAAATCAACAACCAAGTTACATTTAATGAACCTAACAAATAGCCTATTTGTTAGTAACATAGATATTGAATTTATGGGAACTCGCGTGACCTTAAATTCAGGAGAATACAAGTGCAAAAGCCCAGGTACTGCAATATAAAAGGAAGTCGTTCCTTCATTCAGTTTCGGGGATTTTGAGGCGTGAAGATTTAGTGTGTCCATCATACTTCACTGCTGTATTTTTGTGAGTCTTGTATTAGACATATCTTGTAAGCCAAGCCATTATCACATTGATGATAGTTTTGGTATAGGGTGTTCATTGAGTTGTAAGTGTTGTGTCGCTCAAAGCTTTTAAGCGTGAGTGCTGTGTATCTTGATTAAAGTTGTTAAGCACAATCAAGAGTTGTTTGAAGTGTGACTTCAAAAGTGTCTTTAATATTGATTAAAGGTAGTAATCACTGAGGTGATTGAGGGGGAGTGAGTAGGAACTCTGATCTTAGAGTAAGATTGAAATTGCATTGGGTAGGGATTAAGTGACAAGTTGTAAACGGGTGAGTTTAGCTTTGAATTAATACTACTGATAATGGATTTCCTCCCTGGCTTGGTAGCCCCCAGATGTAGGTCATGTTGGACTGAACTGGGTAAACAATTACTTGTGTTATTTACTGCACTTACTGTTAAGTTCTGCATAATTCTTGTCTCTGCAGAATTGGATGTCATAACAACCCGTGTGACATCTAAAGTCTGATAACTAGAATTTCAATTGGCATCAGAGCAGGCACCCTGCCTGTGAATTTCTGGGTGAGATCTAGGGAAGTTACTTTCTAGTACCATGGACAAGGATATAGGACACTCAAATAGACCACCCATGTTGGATGGCTCTAATTATGATGACTGGAAGCCTCGTATGATAGCCTTGTTAAGGTCTCTGGACAGCAAAGTCTGGAGAGCTGTCAACAAAGGATGGGAACATCTAACGAAGACAGGTGAAGATGGAGTCAGTGTGCAGATTCCTGAAGAAGAGTGGGACAAGGAGGAAGAGGCATTAGCTCTTGGAAATTCCAAGGCCTTGAATGCTTTGTTCAATGGAATCAGTAAGAACATCTTCAGGCTGGTGCACCACTGTGAACTAGCTAAGGAAGTCTGGGATACCCTCAAGGTAACTCATGAAGGTACTTCCAAGGTGAATATGTCCAAACTTCAGATGCTGACCACCAAGTTTGAAAATCTGAGGATGAAAGAAGATGAGACTATTCATGACTTTCACATGAATATTCTTGAAATTGCAAACACCTCTGGTGGACTAGGTGAGAAAATGGCTGAAGAGAAACTTGTAAGAAAGATTCTCAGGTCCTTGCCTAAGAGATTTGCTATGAAGGTCACAGCCATAGAGGAGGCGCAGGACATCTGCAATATGAAGGTGGATGAGCTCATTGGCTCTCTCCAAACCTTTGAAATGGGCTTGTGTGAGAATGCTGAAAAGAAGAACAAAAGCATAACTTTTGTATCCAATGCTGAAGAGGAGTCAGAAGCAGGATATACTGAAGGTGATGAAAGTATATCAGAAGCTTTAGCCATGCTTGGGAGACAGTTCAACAAGTTCGTGAAGAAGATTGATCAAAGAGGGAGACCTAATGTCAAGAACATCCCGTCTGACATCAGGAAAAGATCAACTTCTGAAGAAAAGTTCAACCAAGGCAAGGGAATCCAGTGTCATGGTTGTGAAGGGTATGGACACGTCAGAGCTGAATGTCCTACTTATCTCAAGATGCAAAAGAAGGGGCTAACTATCACATGGTCTGAAGGAGATTCTGAAAGTGAATCTGAAGGAGAATCTGCCAAGCATGTCACTGCACTAACCAGTGTTTGTGCCTCTGATGATGACTCAAGTGCAGATGAACTGACCTTTGATGAACTTGCTGCAGCCTATAAGAAGCTGTGTACCACCAGTGCAGAAGTCCGTGCACAAGGAGAAAAGCAGAAGAAAATCATCCAGGAACTGGAAGATGAGAGACAGAAGCATCTGACAGCCATAGAGGGTCTAAATGGTGAGATAGCCTTGCTGACCTCCAAGCTGAACCAGATGACTAAATCCATCAGAATGATGAACAAGGGAACTGACACCTTGGAAGAAATTCTAAAGGTGGGACAGAAGTCTGGAACCAAATTTGGCCTGGGATTTGGGAAAAGATCCTCAGCTGAACACAAACGCCCAAAGGCTAAAGTTCAGAAGTTCAAGCGGAAGTCAAAACCAATGTCTCAACATCGGGGAACTAGGATGAATGATCATCAGAAGAGGAAATACCAGGAGTGGAGGTGTCACCACTGTGGTAGGCTTGGACATATCAAAGCCTTCTGCTACTGGATTCATGGTTTTCCTAACCAAGCCTCGCATGTCAGACCTAAGCATAAGACATACAAGCGCTATGTCCCCAGCCAGAGGCAACAATGGTATGCTAGGTTAGCACACACAGCTCTAAGGGCTTCTACCAGAGAAGACTGGTACTTTGACAGTGGATGCTCAAGACATATGACTGGTATGGAAAATCTACTGGTGGATATTCAACCTCACACTACCAGCTATGTGACCTTTGGTGATGGTGCCAAAGGAAAAATAAAAGGTGTGGGCAAGCTGGACTGCTCTGGAGTTCCAAAACTGAATAATGTACTGTTAGTAAGAGGACTAACTGCAAATCTCATCAGCATAAGCCAGCTGTGTGATCAGGGATTCTATGTTCAGGTTACTAAGGAGCTGTGCATTGTGACAAATAGTGACAATCAGGAAGTTATGAGAGGAACCAGGTCCAAAGATAACTGTTATCTGTGGGAACCTAAAGTCTCTAACTTTTCCACAATATGCTCCTCAGCCAAGGAAGAACAGGAGGTGAAGTTGTGGCATAGACGACTTGGACATCTCCACTTATGGGGAATGAAGAAGATTATATCCAAGGAAGCAGTCAGAGGAATCCCAAAGCTGCTCATTGATGAAGGTAGAGTCTGTGGAGAATGCCAGGTGGGCAAGCAAACCAAGATGTCACATCCAAAGCTGGGACATCCTACAACTTCCAGAGTTCTGGAACTGTTGCATATGGACTTAATGGGACCTATGCAGGTTGAAAGTCTTGGTGGGAAGAGATATGCCTACGTGGTGGTTGATGACCATTCCAGATACACGTGGATAAGCTTCATCAGAGAGAAGTCAGATACATTTGATGTCTTCAAAGACCTGTGCATCAGACTTCAAAGGGAAAAGGACAGTTGTGTGGTCCGGATTAGGAGTGATCATGGTACGGAGTTCAAGAATTCCAAGTTTGATGAGTTTTGCTCGTCTGAAGGAATAAGTCATGAATTCTCCTCCCCTATAACTCCCCAGCAGAATGGGATAGTTGAAAGAAAAAATAGAACTATTCAAGAATCTGCCAGAGCAATGATTCATGCAAAGAAGCTCCCCATGCACTTTTGGGCTGAAGCAATGAATACCGCGTGCTATGTCCACAACAGAGTCACCTTGAGAAAAGGAACCTCCTCCACTCTATATGAAATATGGAAAGGCAGAAAACCCACAGTGAAGTACTTTCATATCTTTGGAAGTAAATGCTACATTCTCACAGATCGTGAACAGAGAAGGAAGCTGGATCCCAAAAGTGATGAGGGTATATTCCTGGGATACTCTACTAACAGCAGAGCCTACAGAGTGTTCAACTACAGGACCAATGTCCTGATGGAATCCATAAATGTTATTATGGATGATAAAGAGGAAGGGATCGATGTCATAGAGGATGTTGAAACATTCCTTGACAATTCAACTGACATTCCATTCAAGTCTGAAGAAGTACAGGAACCTCCTCCTGAATGTAAAGTAGATGCAACCACCAAAATGCCATCTATCAGAATTCAGAAAGACCACCCTAAGGATCTTATCATAGGGGATCCTAATAGTGGTGTGACTACCAGGTCACGGGGAATAAGCTCAAATTCCTGCTTTGTATCCAAGGTTGAACCAAAGAATGTGAAAGAAGCCCTGACTGACGAGTACTGGATCAATGCCATGCAAGAGGAACTTGAGCAGTTCAAAAGGAATGAAGTATGGGAACTAGTTCCAAGACCTGAAGGGACCAACATCATTGGTACCAAGTGGATCTACAAAAACAAATCTGATGAGAAAGGAGTAATTACTAGGAATAAAGCAAGACTAGTAGCTCAAGGATACACTCAAGTTGAAGGGGTTGATTTTGATGAGACTTTTGCTCCTGTGGCTAGGCTTGAGTCCATCAGATTGTTGTTAGGGGTAGCATGCATTCTAAAGTTTAAACTATTCCAAATGGATGTGAAGAGTGCATTCTTGAATGGCTACTTGAATGAAGAAGTCTATGTGGAACAACTTAAAGGGTTCTGTGATCCTAACCAACCTAAGCATGTATACAAGTTGAGGAAAGCCTTGTATGGGTTGAAACAAGCGCCTAGAGCATGGTATGAAAGGTTAACCGAATTTCTGACCTCAAATGGATACAGAAAAGGTGGAATAGATAAAACCTTGTTTGTGAAGGATGAAGACGGCAAAATCATGATTGCTCAAATCTATGTGGATGATATAGTCTTTGGTGGTATGTCAGAACAAATGGTATCACATTTTGTTCAACAGATGCAATCTGAGTTTGAAATGAGTCTGGTTGGGGAACTAACCTACTTTCTTGGAATGCAAGTCAACCAAATGGAGGACTCTATGTTCCTCTCCCAAAGCAAGTATGCCAAAAACATCGTTAAGAAGTTTGGTATGGATAATGCTAGGCACAAAAGGACTCCTGCTCCTACTCATCTGAAGTTAACCAAAGATGATGGAGGGCCTAGTGTTGATCAATGCTTGTATAGAAGCATGATAGGTAGTCTACTATATCTAACTGCAAGTAGACCTGACATCTCTTATTCAGTTGGAGTGTGTGCGAGATACCAAGCAGAGCCTAAGATGAGCCACTTGAACCAAGTCAAAAGGATTCTCAAGTACATCAATGGGACTTGTGACTATGGCATGCTGTACTCACATGGGTTTGAGCCTGTCCTATCTGGGTACTGTGATGCTGACTGGGCTGGGAGTGCTGATGACAGAAAAAGCACATCAGGAGGATGTTTCTTCTTGGGAGACAATCTCATATCTTGGTTCAGCAAGAAGCAGAATTGTGTATCTCTGTCCACTGCAGAGGCTGAATACATAGCTGCTGGAAGCAGCTGTTCCCAACTGGTTTGGATGAAACAGATGCTCACTGAGTACAATGTCACTCAAAATGTCATGACATTGTTCTGTGATAATCTCAGTGCCATCAATATCTCCAAGAATCCCATCCAACACAGCAGGACCAAACATATTGATATTAGACACCACTTCATCAGAGATCTGGTGGAAGACAAGGTGATTACTTTGGAACATGTAGCCACTGAACTTCAACTGGCTGACATATTTACAAAGGCTCTGGATGCTACTCAGTTTGAAAACTTAAGGGGCAAACTGGGAATATGTCTCTCTGAGACCTTATAGCAATCACTGATGTTTGGAATGGAACTATGTTCTGATTGGTCAACAGATCATAGCTTTACCACTTGCAACAAGTGTGGCAACAAGAGGGTAAGGAGACACCCTAACGTGAGAAGGCCTATGCACCTGCAGGAATTCAAGGACGCTGTTCATGCAGGAGTGGTTCTGGATGTCAGAAACAAAGTCATGGCATCTGATATGGTTGTACCTACAGTAAAGCAAAAGTGGGTGAAGCAAGATCAAGTGGGTACTAACTTGGTTGAAACTGTGAAGTAAAACCAAGTCTGTAAGTCTGTCATTTTTTTCTGTTTATGTTGTTGACTTTGGCAACATTTTTGACAAAAAGGGGGAGTAACAGGTGATACCCCAGACAACAGATTGGTCTGTGAAAACAGACGTTCTTGACAGATTCGAAGACTCCCCCCCTGCAGCAGCTGATGTGTGCTGCTTTGTGAAGTTTTTATTTAACTTCTGTGTATGTGAGTGTGCTGCCACTCTGAGTGTATTAGCTAGGTTTATTTCCTGCTAGTTGTGTGATTCCGCTGCTATGAACTCTGTTATGGGGATCAAAGTGTTTTAGCCAAAAATTTGCCAAAGGGGGAGTTTGTAGGTGTTTAATTGGCTGCATTATATGGTAAAACACTAGCTGGATTCTAATGTCTTGACTGATGTCATGACATGGTGTGTATGTGTGACTGCAATTGTAGGTTAGAATATCTAACTGTACTCTGATGTCTTGACTGATGTCATGACACACTTGAGTAGTTACTGCAGGATTAGCTAATACATGATTTATTGAATGTCAAACTGGATACTGTGACATTCATTCCTGTCAGCAGATACTGAGGAATAGAACAGTTGGTGTTCTGTTAGAGCTCAATATTCATTTGCAGTCTGGTTATCAAGGAAGAACCAGACCTGGCATAAGGCCTACTGTATGAATGTCAAACTGGATGTTATGACATTCATCATGGACAGTATATACTGAATAATAGACAGAGTGGTGTTCTGCTACACTTCAGTATGTTTCTTAGTTTGTTCTTCAAGAGGATAACAGAACTAACTTAAGGCCAAATGTGTAAATGTCAAATTGGATACTTTGACATTTATTAATGTAAGTTGTTACTGTAGTATGGTCATTTTGGTCATGTACAGGTCAGCAAAATTGTACAGTCTGTTTTCTGGAAAAACAGACTCAGCATATGATCCTTGATGTCTAGCTGAATGTCGTGACATTCATTCCTGACAGCATATGCTATATTGTAGGTTGTTCAGTTTTCTGTTTCAGCTTTTTCTTAGGCTATTCTTCAGGAAGTCAACAGCTTAGAGAAAAACCAGGAAATCAACAACCAAGTTACATTTAATGAACCTAACAAATAGCCTATTTGTTAGTAACCTAGATATTGAATTTATGGGAACTCGGGTGACCTTAAATTCAGGAGAATACAAGTGCAAAAGCCCAGGTACTGCAATATAAAAGGAAGTCGTTCCTTCATTCAGTTTCGGGGATTTTGAGGCGTGAAGATTTAGTGTGTCCATCATACTTCACTGCTGTATTTTTATGAGTCTTGTATTAGACATATCTTGTAAGCCAAGCCATTATCACATTGATAATAGTTTTGGTATAGGGTGTTCATTGAGTTGTAAGTGTTGTGTCGCTCAAAGCTTTTAAGCGTGAGTGTTGTGTATCTTGATTAAAATTGTTAAGCACAATCAAGAGTTGTTTGAAGTGTGACTTCAAAAGTGTCTTTAATATTGATTAAAGGTAGTAATCACTGAGGTGATTGAGGGGGAGTGAGTAGGAACTCTGATCTTAGAGTAAGATTGAAATTGCATTGGGTAGGGATTAAGTGACAAGTTGTAAACGGGTGAGTTTAGCTTTGAATTAATACTACTGATAGTGGATTTCCTCCCTGACTTGGTAGCCCCCAGATGTAGGTCATGTTGGACTGAACTGGGTAAACAATTACTTGTGTTATTTACTGCACTTACTGTTAAGTTCTGCATAATTCTTGTCTCTGCAGAATTGGATGTCATAACAACCCGTGTGACATCTAAAGTCTGATAACTAGAATTTCATAGCCGATGCTATGGAAATTGTGGAGTTCTTCACCATTGATGTTACAATCGTTGTTATTATTGTTCCTTTAGTTGTGACCTTGAGCCTTTCTTTTTCCATGAAAAAGATGATGAAGAATCTGATTTTGATCTTGCTTTGTGCTTCGCATTGTTTTTACTTGTCATTGCTTGGATGACTCTTCTGGGCTTCAATCCAGCCCATTACCTTATACTAGCCACACCCCCTAAAAAAATTAAACAATAATAAAAAGGAACTTGGGCTTAGAAATGGACCCAACACCATGTTAACTTTCCACACTCTAGCGCGCACCTCATTTTGCTAACACACCCCCAAATCTGACTTCAAACTCAAACGAAACACCACACTTGGGCTTCACCAAGCTTTGGGCACGCGCCCAAACAAAACACACACCCTCATTCCTTTATTTTCTCCCCTGGCATTAGTTAACTTTATTCATTTATTTATGTTAGCAATTCTTCTTTTTTTATACCTCAAAATCATTTTTTAAGTGGTAATTAAATTTTAACATAGTTAGCTAGGGTTGATAATTCTAAAAATAAGTTTAATTGTTGGATTAGAATTAATATCTCTAATTAATAATAGATTGTAATTAATACATAATTAGGGTCACCATTTTATCACTAATTCCATTTTCTTTCGACTTTTTCTTCATAATGTCTTATCTTGATATATATAATTAGTCTATTTTTTTTATCATGATCCCCTTGTTGGTTTGGTTAGTTGAACAAACTTATTTTGATGAATTAATTAAACTTGTGGTTTAGGACTTTTAACATGACTTTAAAAAACAATTTGCATGATCCCTTAGGAATCACATTGAATTAGGTACTCATAAGTCCTTTGATCACTTGATTAGAATTAGATCTTTATACTTTGACCCATACTTGATCCTTTAAGTCAATCCTAATTCTATTCACATTCAAAACCCTAGAAATAGGTGAACATCAAGGCATGATCATACTAAACTTCATCCTATTCTTTGGTACCTCGTCCTTTTCTTCCAATCTTCTTCCCTAACTCATCCAACACAAAACAAAACCTTCTTTTCTTATTCAACTTCAAAACCCTTAACCCTTCTGATGCGAATTGTGCGCCACGAGCCTTAAGAAGTGGAGAAGGAATGAAAGGGAGTATTTCTATCCTTATTCTAAATACCTTTGGATACGAGACACTTGACTTAGTTTTTCAAAGTATTCACCTTCGCTCATAGACTTTAGTGAAATTCAATTCAAAACAAATTTCAACATTCATTCTCAGATCAATTCAAAAATCCACATCAATAACACTATATTCTTTGGATTAAACACAATAATCTTTGGACACCCATACACTCTCGAGGTTAATCACCTTCTCATGGTTAAAAAACCCTTTTCATGCGTGTTTTCCTTGTGAGTCTCAGTGCTTAGGCAAACTCTTTTCATGCATGTTTGCCTTGTGAGTCCCAGAGCTTAGACAAGCCATCTCTTGCATGTTTTCCTTGTGAGACCCAGTGCTTAGGCAAACCCTTCTCATGTTTGTTTGACTTGTGAGTCCTAGTGCTTAGGCAAACCCTTTTCATGCATTCTTTCCTTGTGAGTCCCAGAGCTTAGGCAAGCCATCTCTTGCATGTTTTCCTTGTGAGACCCAGTGCTTAGGCAAACCCTTCTCATGTTTGTTTGCCTTGTGAGTCCTAGTGCTTAGGCAAACCCTTTTCATGCATTCTTTTCTTGTGAGTCCCGGAGCTTGGGGTAAGCAATCTCTTGCATGTTTTCCTTGTGAGGCCTATTGCTTAAGCAAACCCTTTTCATGCATGTTTGCCTTGCGAGACCGAATGGTTATGAAAACATTTTTCATGCATGTTTTCCTTGTGAGTCCAAGTGCTTAGGCAAACCCTTTTCATGCATGTTTTCCTTGTAAGTCTTAATGCTTAGGCAAACCATTTTCATGCATGTTATCCTTGTCAGCCCTTATAAATCCCCTGGTTTAGGAAACCCCCTCGTTGTAGGCCTTGATCCCCGAGTCTAGGCAAACCCCTACAACACTGCATTGGTTTAAACACCCTTTTGGTTTAGACACCACTTTTATTTCTTGCTCTTGGTTCAGACACCACTTTTATTTCTTGTTCTTGGTTCAGAAACCACTTTTATTTCTTGTTTTTAGTTCAGACACCAGTTTTATTTCTTATTCTTGGTTTAGACACCACTTTTATTTCAATTCTTAGTTTTAACACCCCATTTTCATTTCTTTATCCAAACAACAATTTATTTTCATAAAATAACAATTATAATCCATTTCTTAGCAGCCTGACTAAAAGCTTAAAGCATCTGAACTAGGATCAACCCAGCTAACGTCAAAGCACTTCCAGGATACGATTATAACATTGTTTCTAAAAACAACCAATAAATACTAATTTTTCTACCACAAACTACGGAGCTCTGATTTTCTCATTGCACTATGAGAGTACGTAAGCACAAGAGTTTGAATCCTTGGCGACCACATTAAGTAATAAAATCATTTCCCCCTTTTATTAAAATCAATCGCAAGTAACCTTTAGATAATAACATACATATGCACAAAGAACAATCAAAATGGTTCCCATTGAGTACAACAGACGTGAGGGATGCTAATACTTTTCCCTTGCATAGCCGACTTCCTTACCTTTTTTCTCTTCCCCTTGGATTTTATTGATATTTTCTCTTTCTCTTAGACTAAATAAAATTTAATGGCAACTCTGTTGTATTTCAAGCGTGCGATGCACTCAGGTATTTTTCGCGGGATATATATATATATATATATATATATATATATATATATATATATATATATATATATATATATATATATATATATATATATATATATATATATATATATATATATATATATACTTCTCCCATGTTCTCCCCTATCTCTACCTGGACCACATGTCGGAAATCGCTTCAGCCGGCTGGTCTACCACCCTTAGCCCTATTCATCCAAAACACCACCTAGGGCTACCACTCATCTTCATTGGTGTTCATTATCTGATGAGCACCCAATCCAAAAATTCAAATATAAACCCCCAACCTAGATGAATCCTAGGCTAACCCTTATAACCCTAACAATATCAAGAATCCAAAGAACCCTAAAATAACCATAACCCGTACCTTCATCTTCTTAACCCGACAAACCCTAATTTTTTCCAGATCCGTACCTAACCTACTCAAAACCCAGCCAAACTTCTCCCAAAATATAGATCACCACATCCTAAACAACAATCGCATCTCCAAACCACCAAATCAAAAAAATATTTCAAACTAAAAAAAAACCTTATTATGTTTAGCCTTAACCTAGTCAACATAAAACTCAAACATCAATTTAAAACAACATGCATAATGCAAACACAAATCTCATACAATCCTAAGCATGGTATGCACAAATCAAGGCATGGAGAATGAATGACTAACCAACAGAGACAAGGTTTTGTCAGGTACCCCAAAGATGACTTTGATATTTCCTTTATCTCTTCCTTTTAATTTTCTTTTTATTCGGTTTTTAATTATCTTTATTGCTCTTCCTTTTCTCTTCTACTTTGTCTCACTCTTTTGTTTTGTTTTATGCGATGTTACACTGGAGTTTGCTGGAGTGGTTGGAAGCTTAGGTTTTTTAGGGTTTAATGTTGTTGTTCTTCAGTGTGAAAAATGACAATTTTAGGGCGCCGAGTTTGTAAATCGTGAATGCCTATGTTGTAAAATTTGGATTTGAATTTATAGTGTAGAAATTAGGTTAGTTTGATTCTGTTTTAGGAAGTATTGAATTAAGTTCTGAATCAAATTTGTATTTTTAGCATGTTCAATTTATAACCGAAATCAAATAATGAAAGGAGATTTGTTTCCTTTTGTTTGATCCAATCTCAAACCACCTTCATGCATTTTTTTGGACTTTAGTGATTATGTTGACTTATTAATCAGATTTAGACTCAAAATAAAAATAAAACACATAACCTAATCTAATAACTATAATGGACAAAAATAATAATACTATTAATTATAAAGGACAAAACATAAAGAATAATACTAATGACTTAATAATAGTAAAAAATGTCTATTTGTATGCCACATGTCACACATCGGTTGAATAAACTAAGAACTAAAAGAATTGGTTGAATAAACTAAGAACTAAAAGAATTAGTTAATGAAATGAATTTTCACGGATATTTTAATAGTAAAAAATAATATATGTCTATTTGTATGCCACATGTCACATATCGGTTGAATAAACTAAGAACTAAAAGAATTAGTTAATGAAGTGAATTTTCACGGATATTTTTTTTCTCTTAAAATTCAATGTAATATTAACTATTAATTTGTTTATAATACTCTTAACTATTTATTGTATAGAGAAAACAAATGAAATACTATAAATAATTAAAAATATATACAAAAATATAAATAAATTTTATCGAAAATAACAAAAATTATTAATTATAAGTAAGTAACAATAATTTTAAAATGACAATTGTTCTGAATTAAATTAAGCTTAATCCATTATCCAAAGTGAAATTCTGGTGTAGTCAGTATTCAGATGTTCTACTTCAAGTCATGACATCTGATCTAACATTGTACTTATTACAGCAAGACAGTTATTACACTCTGTACTATTGTGCACCTTTTCACAGTGTCACAACCTCTCCTTCTATGTCATCCTATAGAGGAGGAACAATTTGTTATGGGCACCATAACATTCACCACTGTTGTTTTCCTGCACAGTTGCCATCATGATGTCTCAATCCTGTTTTGAACATCATCTGTTACATTGTTCCAGTTTGTTGGTCATGTACTTGTATTTCCTAGATTAAAGGTTGTAACAAGTTAAACTAATCTCCACTTATTAAGGAGCTAACAAATAGATTATTTGTTAGGTTCATTAATTGTAGCTTAGTTGTTAGTTTCCTAGATTTTAGAACAGCTGGTGGATTCCTGAAGAATAGCCTGAGAAAATTCTGAACCAGATAAACTAACCATCCAACAATATAGCATATGCTGTCAGGAATGAATGTCACAACATTCCGTCTGACATCCAAGCCCAGAACCATATGCTCAGTCTGTTTAGTTCCTGAACACAGACTGCTAAATTTGCTGTACTGTAAAAGACCAACCAGTCTCTACTTCAGTATCAGCTTACTGGAAGAACTGTCAAGACATCCAGTTTGACAGTTTCACACTGCTCTTTTGGCCTTGTCTGATATGCTTTTGAAAACCAGACTTCACTACATACTGAACTGAATTCATCAGCTTATTAAACAGTATGTGCTGTTGTTGATGAATGTCAAAACATTCTGATTGACATTCCAACAGAAGGCTATGTATCAGGTCTGCTATTATCTTGATGAACAGACTGGAATACATGCTTAGTTGTGGCAGACATGATTATATCATACAGAAGGAAAACAAACACAGGAAATTGTTAACCCAGTTCAGTCCAACATGACCTACATCTGGGGGCTACCAAGCCAGGAAGAAGATCCACTATTAGTAGTATCAATTCAGAGTTAAACTCCCCCGTTTACAACTCATCACTTAATCCCTACCCAATGCAATCTATACCTAGGAACTCCTAGATAGAAACCTCCAGTTTCCATTCCTATCACTACAAATACAATGTAATGTGCAAACACCTTGAACTTGCTTCACAGCTTCATTCAAGAACATAATCACTCTTGCCTACAGGCTTTGAGTGACAAACACTCTCAGGTTTACCACTGAGAAACACATGGTAACCATCCCACAGGTTGGGAGGTTTACCTTACACACACCCCTAAATTTTCATTCTAAGAGGCTTACAAAAACTAGATTACAATCAGCTATTTATAACCTAATCACCCAACTGGATTTGGGCCTTCAGAAAGCTGCAGCAGACTTGTTCTTTGCTGTTACAACTACAGCAGAAAATTTCTGCTAAAAACAAGGTCTTCAAGTTCCTAATCTCTCTCCATATATATCTCCATATTTTGAGCCTATATATATTCTGAATTAGTCTTCAAGACCTCCACATGGGAGTTAGGATATTCACCAGATATCCTTGCTGATCCCATGACATATACTGAATTAATTAATTCAGTTTCCTACACATGTGCGATGTCACAGACCTGATGTCGTGACATCGTACATGACATGTTGGTCCAGATGTTGAATTTCTTCAACCCAACATATTAAAACAACAGAGATGATTACATTATTTGTTTTCTAAAATTAATGCCAATCCTAAGGAATCAACAATCTCCCCCTTTGGCAAATTTTAGCTAAAACAAATAAACAATACACTGGACAAAACATCCCAATTTGGAAATGCTCTTCATCTCCGTCATTGGCTCCACCACCACAAACACCAAAGTTGGTGTACATGGGGAAGAAGGGGGACAATACTCAGTTGTACCAGAACCCTTCCCCTCAACCGGAGAGCTTCCAGAAGAATATGTAATGCTGAGTACACAGACAATGTAACTCAGATCACAAGGCACAACTGTCTTCTTAACTCAGATCACAAGACACAAGTGGTAAACCCAGTTGGTGGATTTTGTGCCTGATGCCAACTTCTGTTTGCTGCCACATCCACAGTTGGCTTTCTTCTGGTACATTCTCAACCCTAGGACTATATTTTCTCTCCCCCTTTTTAGCTAAACATTTGTAAAGGCACCCTTCACAAAACCAGATCCAGGCGCAGCTTGCCCAAACCTTAACATACCCCATGATTCTGAGAATGGAGTGTTTTTCTTGTGAGAGGAAGAGGGCTATTGCATCCTTTAAATAGTCCAGCCCGTGCCTAGGAATTTCCGGTAGAAATAAATGCTTGGTCAAGATGCATTTATTTTTGCTGAGAAACAGTCAGAGAATCACCAATGGATCTCAGACTATCTTTGAATACCTTTTATAGCTCTTGACTGTTTCTTTTCCAAAACAGCCGTTCCAGTGCATGGAGACCATTCCATATATGCAGTCAGACACGTTGCACGCGATGTCTTAACATTCCTGCATTCAGCCAGTATTCAACAAGACCTCTGTCATCCCTCCAGTAGATACTTGACACCTAGCACTGCTACAGCCAACTTTTCACACTTCAGTTGATGGTTACTCCCCCTGTACCACACAGCTGTAGCCAACAGGCTTATTCTGGTTTATCAGACTTAGCCACATCACCCTTATAATTCCTAATGACTTTAAGATTCAGAAGGAATTAACAGCACTGTCCAGGGCAATGTCATGACATCCGGTCAGACATTCTTCTGCTCACTCAGCCTTGCTGCACATCACAGCATCCTGATAACTACCTAGTCATCTGGGAACACATAGACCACAAGCTTGGTGATTGCTTGCAGCACAAAGGCACAACTCCCCCTGTCATGGACAACCTACTCTCTTGGAGGTCACACATGATCATATCCAACATCCCAAGGTTGGACCTTCACATACTTCCTGATTCAAAGAGATTCCAGACCACTTGATGAAAGGAAAACATAAGACGCATCTTCATGTTTTCAAGAGCGCACCCTCTGTCCAACCCTCTTGGCTGAACACATCCACACTCTGTGTCAATTTCTCTTCTAACCAGAACAGAAGATCACTTCACAAGATGTTTGAACATCAGCTGAGACTTCCTTCACAGCATCACAGGGAGCACTATCTGATAGACTTCAGATATTACTGAGTCCTCAGCTTGGGCCAGAGGAACCCAGACATACATTGGGATATATACACTCTCATCCCACTACCAGAGACAGTCTTCCATAGATAGCTCAGAACTTCTACCACAAGCTCCAAGGGATGAATGGAAGCCCCTCCTTTTGTCTTCAACTTCCTACTTTTCTACTCGAAAGTAATTAGTCTCAGACCTTACTCAAGAATAATCTGCTGCCATATGTTGATTATCTTGATTCTTTGAACTCACTTCTGAGATAGACCAAATGCCACTGGTTGATTACCTCCTTCATGAATTCTCATATGAAAAGATCAAATGCTGCCTTTTGACCTTCCCAAGTTTATCAGACTTCTCCCAAAGATATTCTGACCTTTCAAGTGAGATTTGAACTTGAAGTGTCCAATCTACAACCCTGTAGATCCTTCTATCTCAAGTTGATGTGCCACTTCATCAACTAAGAATCTGATGCAGAACCGAATGTCACAACATTGTGCTTGACATCCAGCTGTTGAATTCAGCTCCTTCTTCTGCCACTTGAAAGAACTTCCTCCCTTCACAGAACAAGAGTTCAATGTTCTCATAGACTTGATTGTGGAACCAAGTTTGAGTAACAACCTCCATCCTGTAGATTTGCAGTTAAGTCATCCAAGCTCACACCTTGATGAATCCCTGCTTCTTCTCCAAAGACATCAGACACTCTGATGTATGAGTCTTCAGAAGGACCAGTTAGAAACTAACCCTTCAGCTCTACCAAGGATTCCACATCCTAAGGCAAGGCTGTTTCCATGATGTCAAGACTACTGCCACTTGTTCTTGACTTCACAGTGTGCATAAGCTAATGCACTTCCTTACCTAGATCAGAAATAAACTGATCCAAGTAACCACCATCAAGACTATGATGTCTTCTTCTTCTTGTACATACCAAGGCTGAACATGTTTCTTGCCAGGAAACCTTTTCAGAGATCATATGCTTTTGCTGCCACCAAAGAGATAGATCATACCCCAATGTACTATCCTTCCTGTGATTCTGCACAGGGTCGTGAAGAAGAGATGTTCCAACATCTTTAAGAACATCAGTTATCTTGAGCTCCAAGGATAATCAATTAAATACTTGTACATGACACAAGTAGACATTGATCTTAAATCCTTTCCCAAATATCCTTTCAGATACTTCCACCATAAGAATACTTTGAAGGTACTCTTCTTGTGTCAACATCTTCTGCTTGCAAGCACCTCAACAGTCTTGAGACTCTTTCCAGATTAGATTCACCCTTAGGAATGAGAGAGATGAATCCTTCCTTGCAAATGTGTCACACATCAACCAGAACCCATGTGACACTGGTCAACAGCCAACCTGACCCTAGGCTGACCAACCGTGAGGGGGTTGACCAAAACTCCCCCTCAAATCAACAATCATGGAAACTCCACACCAATATCCATGCATTGTACACAAATGTCTCAACATGACATCCACCATCCCTTACCAGTGGCAACTAACTCCTCCAATCACACCAATCAGGCTTCAGCTGATCATAAGTACTTGTGAGACACACACCAGTCAATAGTAGATATGCATTGCCAGAGCATATTACCTCAACCAACCTCTGAATCTTCATATTCTCACTCCTAGTAAGAACTGCCACTTCTGAACGTGGTGTTTGAATAACAAGATTCATGGTTCCAACCCCCTTAAATGATATCACAATCAGGTTACCCCATTATTGACTGCTAACATCCAGGAGGCTTGTCTTCCAACACATCATAGTACTTCAGGGAACAACTATCCAATCCTGATCAAATTGCAGGAAGATGCCTAACAGCAGGAGATTGCACAATGTCACATCTCAACCAGCTCAACTTCTAGGGATGACCTTCTTGAGCACACACCCAGTTGACCCTGCTCTTGTCAACTTAGCACACACAGATGTCTCCTCTTCCAGGTCAGGAGTAGGTTCCAAACAGAATTGTCCCTTTGTTTGAACCCTAATACATCTGCTCTTCAACCAGTAGCTGCATACTTGTTGAACAACATGTTCTAACATCACATAGAACATTGGTTCCACCTCCTTGGAACAAACCTTCCTTGAAGGTCTTCAAGGTCTTCATATACACTACTCAAGAGAGTAAGAGAATCAGTAATTAAGTGACTCTTGCCATCCTGAAGTGAGAACGTCATGATGAGTGGACTTGAGGAGACTCAAGTATCTTTGACATCTTCAGTAGATTATGATGAGATCTTGAACACAGCAGCCTTTCATCCACATGAGGGGAAACTACATCAGAGTTTGAGTTCTGCCAGGTATTATGCAGCGGAAATCATAATACAACTCAACCTGTGAACACACACTTCACCAGATTGGCCTCCAAGACCATACCAGGTTTGAATGTGATTAAGTACTGGCACAGCTGTCTCACACTCAGGCCAATTGCCACCCTCCAGAGACAGGTACACACCATTCCTGTCATGAACAGTCCATCCACCTACTTCAAGGGACCATTCAGGGAAAGTACAGAACCTTTCACAGGTTCCAACATTAGTACTACCATAACTTCTTGCAAGATACCAGAAAGTATCACCCATGGATCTCATCCAGAGACAGAACAGGATGCCTGCTCTGATACCAATTGAAATTCTGGTGTAGTCAGTATTCAGATGTTCTACTTCAAGTCATGACATCTGATCTAACATTGTACTTATTACAGCAAGACAGTTATTACACTCTGTACTATTGTGCACCTTTTCACAGTGTCACAACCTCTCCTTCTATGTCATCCTATAGAGGAGGAACAATTTGTTATGGGCACCATAACATTCACCACTGTTGTTTTCCTGCACAGTTGCCATCATGATGTCTCAATCCTGTTTTGAACATCATCTGTTACATTGTTCCAGTTTGTTGGTCATGTACTTGTATTTCCTAGATTAAAGGTTGTAACAAGTTAAACTAATCTCCACTTATTAAGGAGCTAACAAATAGATTATTTGTTAGGTTCATTAATTGTAGCTTAGTTGTTAGTTTCCTAGATTTTAGAACAGCTGGTGGATTCCTGAAGAATAGCCTGAGAAAATTCTGAACCAGATAAACTAACCATCCAACAATATAGCATATGCTGTCAGGAATGAATGTCACAACATTCCGTCTGACATCCAAGCCCAGAACCATATGCTCAGTCTGTTTAGTTCCTGAACACAGACTGCTAAATTTGCTGTACTGTAAAAGACCAACCAGTCTCTACTTCAGTATCAGCTTACTGGAAGAACTGTCAAGACATCCAGTTTGACAGTTTCACACTGCTCTTTTGGCCTTGTCTGATATGCTTTTGAAAACCAGACTTCACTACATACTGAACTGAATTCATCAGCTTATTAAACAGTATGTGCTGTTGTTGATGAATGTCAAAACATTCTGATTGACATTCCAACAGAAGGCTATGTATCAGGTCTGCTATTATCTTGATGAACAGACTGGAATACATGCTTAGTTGTGGCAGACATGATTATATCATACAGAAGGAAAACAAACACAGGAAATTGTTAACCCAGTTCAGTCCAACATGACCTACATCTGGGGGCTACCAAGCCAGGAAGAAGATCCACTATTAGTAGTATCAATTCAGAGTTAAACTCCCCCGTTTACAACTCATCACTTAATCCCTACCCAATGCAATCTATACCTAGGAACTCCTAGATAGAAACCTCCAGTTTCCATTCCTATCACTACAAATACAATGTAATGTGCAAACACCTTGAACTTGCTTCACAGCTTCATTCAAGAACATAATCACTCTTGCCTACAGGCTTTGAGTGACAAACACTCTCAGGTTTACCACTGAGAAACACATGGTAACCATCCCACAGGTTGGGAGGTTTACCTTACACACACCCCTAAATTTTCATTCTAAGAGGCTTACAAAAACTAGATTACAATCAGCTATTTATAACCTAATCACCCAACTGGATTTGGGCCTTCAGAAAGCTGCAGCAGACTTGTTCTTTGCTGTTACAACTACAGCAGAAAATTTCTGCTAAAAACAAGGTCTTCAAGTTCCTAATCTCTCTCCATATATATCTCCATATTTTGAGCCTATATATATTCTGAATTAGTCTTCAAGACCTCCACATGGGAGTTAGGATATTCACCAGATATCCTTGCTGATCCCATGACATATACTGAATTAATTAATTCAGTTTCCTACACATGTGCGATGTCACAGACCTGATGTCGTGACATCGTACATGACATGTTGGTCCAGATGTTGAATTTCTTCAACCCAACATATTAAAACAACAGAGATGATTACATTATTTGTTTTCTAAAATTAATGCCAATCCTAAGGAATCAACACAAAGAATCTCACAATATTAGTATGAAACTTGAGGAGAGATATCCGACCCGATAGTGGCAAGAATCTTGGTGTTGGTTAATGTCCATGAATCATAATGTCTCTTAGAATTTTTTATTTATAATAATACAAGTTTTATCTGAGCGCCTCTAATTTCTTATTGTTGATTGACCTTAACGTAATAGTATTTGTATCCGGAATCACTTCTGAATCTAACTCAGTTTTGAAGTGATATTTTCTAGAAGACTCATAAGTCAATACAACTAGTGATGGGAGCACTGAATTAAACTGAGGATGGAAGGGTATATTGGCAACCATTCTCATCAATTCTACCAAGTACTGAATGCGACATTTTTGTTGTTTACCAAATGTTCACCTTTGGAAAGGATAAGGAGTTAAATTACTTATATCATTCACCACGTAACTTGGAAGATTGGTCACAAGTAGTAGTAGTAAATATACAAAACATGTTTTTTGGTGGTGTACTGTCTGTATATATATATATGTTTCCTTTGTTAACATAATAATGAGTGTGTTGATGGAAACAGATATACAAAAACATATAAAGAGAAATGTGATATTATAGATTATATAATCAAAGAGTGAAGAGAATATTTTCAAAATATAAGATGGGTGATGTTGTTTTCTGAAAATATAATGGTCAATATCCTCCACTTGAGTGGTAGATAAAATGATAATAGATTCTTGATTTTTTTTTCCAACTTACACTCGTTTCAAACAACGTAAACACAAATTCCTACAAGAATTTTTAATGGCATGCACTCCCCGCATATTGAGCATCCACAAAACCATCCAAAACATCTTTCTCTTGAATCATATTCGTGCATTTCAAACCACCATTTAAAGATTCATTCATATTTGTCACAAATGAAAATAAAAATAAGAATATTGTAGTCAATTCCTAAAAGATTCTCTATGGAGTACCTCAACTCCGATTAACCATTACAAATAATTTGAAGAAAAAGTATTTCACTATGAAAATTTCCACAATTTAGTTATTTTCTTAAAAAATTTCCACGTATATATTATTCTAAATGACATTTATAATAAAAATAAAGTTCATTCTTTGAATTTTTTTAAAAAAACTACTATTTAAAAAAAATCTTCAAATACATTTTCGAAATATGTACTAAACTAACCACTTTTCGAACAAATAAAATGTGTCCCCTAAAGGATGCGTCACTGTCTGTGGCGCATGCACTTTTTTTTTGCGTTAAACGCCAATGCCTGTGGCGTATGCTCCTCTGTAATATTAATGGCAGTGGCACATACATGCAAGCTTTATGAGCATGTGCAATTGCATGTGGCTCCTATGTTTTGGTTCTTTATAAATGGTCATTCCCTCCCTACCACTTCTTACTCATCTTCTAATTCTATCTTTCAATTTTTCTTCAAAATGTTTTATATCATAAAAAGAAATGCTAATTTTATTTATTCGGCAGTAAAGCATACAATGAAGATTTGACTTTGGAACACTGAGACTTTCGAGCATCTTCAGAGGAGCTTGATCTATTAGTTAGATTGAGATATTGGAAACGGTGAAAAGATCAGAAGAATTGAAAGGCTTATTTCAGTGTTCAACAATAATGGAGAACATCATATCTGAGAGTCAGTTAAAACTGACAGTGATTGTCGTATTATAATGCATAGTTCAAATGAAATTGTCCTGATGATTGTAATCACATAGTTATGTTGTTTAGTCGTTTTAATTTTTTATGTTGTTGTTTTAATTATTGTAACCAAATGTTGTAGTCTTTATGAAAAGAATGTTGGTTTCAATATCTATTTGAATGGTTACATAAAATGAATTACATATCAAAAGCAGAACTGAAATTGGATTCACTATTTTGCTAACAACATGAACTACATAATATCACAATTTTGTTTGACGTATCCATTTTGGTTCGAATACGCGTGCTGTCAAGACAATCCCTTTTCTTTCTTCGCATACTTTTATTGTACCAAACTATCTCCCCTTGATATGTAGGCCAATAGTCCTCCTTTGCTACCACCAAAAAGCTATTGTTGTACATATTGCATAAGTTTATGACTTTGTAAACGACGGATAGTATGTTGGAAAGATCCTACCTAACATGTGAAATGCCGATATGACATGGGTGCAAGGTATACAAAAGGCTTGAAAATTTCCACATTCGCACCAACCTTTATCTAGTTCGACCCGACAATATTCCCCTGGCACCCCTTCATTGTGGTCCATTGTCTCCTCTACATTAAGCCAGCCTTTACGACGGTTAAACATTGTAACCACATGTGTGTTAACTTTAGCAGCTTTCTACTTAATAAATTTCGTACAACTTTCACTGAACAATTGCCTTGATTGTAACAGTGAACTCCATTTTGAACTTCTGGTCTCGAATAGTGACCCTAACCTAAAACAGGCTGCTCTCACAAAAGCGGTTATCGGTAGGTTTCTGATGCCTTTGAAGACATAGTTAATTGATTCCACAAGATTTATTTTCATATGGCCCCATTATTAACCATTGTCGAATTCCTAGTCCACTTCCCCACTAGAATATTATTGATCCACTTTAATGCATCTGCATTTGTCAATCTGATCTCTTCACGGTAGTGTTGGAATGACGGTTTTGTTAAGGCATATCCTGGATTCACAACTTTCTTCTGAAGCGTCTTGTCCTTGATCTCTCGCATGAAATTTTAAGTGATATATCTAATGAACTAGTGTCATACCCCAAAATTTGCCTGTTAATTTTTATGATAAATTGATTCATGCATGGCATTCATTTCACATTTGCATTCATTCATTAACATACATTCTCATATAAATTATAAATTTTAATTTATTTATTATGTGATACAGATATAAAAAATAATAATAATTTTGGTTATCAGTATGATATAAATAAATTTTATATATATAAATAAAATAATTTTAATTTAATGATAAATAAAAATAGATTTGAATTTTAATTGTATAATTTAAATTTTAAATTAATTTTATTTTTTAAAGCTCATTAAATTATAATAACTATTTTTTATAATTTAGTGACTCATGTTCCATTTATTCATTATTTTATAAATAATATTTATTTAGTAATTCACGTTTTTTACTTAATAAAATTTATTTATAAGAGTAACATTTTTTTAAAATCCCATAAATTATAAAATAATTTTGGTTGATATATGTAAGAATAATTTTGATTTTTTTTAATGATGAAAGTAAAAATAGAAATAGGTTTAAATTTTAATTCAATTATGTAACTAAAACTTAAATTAATTTTTATTTGTTAAAAGTCATTTAAATTATTCATTATTTATAATAATATTTGTATTTAATAAATATTTATTCATAATAATTGATATTTAAGACCAAATCCAAACCAAAAATATATAAATAATTATAGTATTATTTATCATATAATGGTTTTGTTTTATAAAAATAATTTTGGCTCTAATTTTATAACAAAAATTTAAATACCAGCCCATGCAAAATGTTAGAGCTAACTCTCCTAAATTATATGGTGAGATCCTAAAATATAGGAAGGGATCCAAATATTTAGCAAGGTTAAACCCTAATCCACACCATTATAAATACTTCATATGGCTGCAGAGAGAAAGGGGAGGAGGACGAAAAAGAAGGAAGGAAAAAGAGGAGAGATATAACAGAAGAAGATACACAAGGCAAGGCAGAAGTAAGAAGATTCACGGGCAGGGAAAAGAGAAGCAACCATAAAGCACTCATAACCTAAATAAGAACAACACACATACAGTGAGCAAGCTAGAAGAATCAAATCCCCAGTAAGTGTTCATTAAGGAATTTGCGTCCAGCATGATTACCTTGCAATACTCCTTAATTCATGCATGAATAATATTGGTTTAATATATATATATTGAGATGATATATTCATGGTTTGGTGGATGTTGATATTGCTTTATTCAAGTATGCATCTGTTCTTGATATGTCATAGCATGTTGGAGAAATTCTGTTTGCATGATTAAAGAATTATATCTGCCATTTAATTATTATTATATGAAGGTTGTTTCTAGCATGATTATGTTTATTTCACATGTTGTTATTACATAATAATGATAATGATGATATAATGGTGATAATATAAATCCTTGGTTGTCTTTAACATGTATGTGTAAGGTTTGTTTTATCGTTATCACCTGCAGTAAAGAGAACTAATACATGAGTAAAATCATATAAGCTTCTTGATTTGTGCATGGCTATTTTTATTATTGCATGATGATTACATATGATCTTATTTTATGTGTGTGGTTTGATATAAGATGAAGTTACAGGTTTATTGTATTCACATGAAAGAAACAGCATGAGAAAAAATAAAGTAGCTTGCCTTTAGAGAGAAAGCTGTAACACGCATGGTGGTGTTGTGTCAAAAATGGAAAAATCCATGTAGAATTAATATATATTTTAATGAAGGCGAATAAATAACGAATGGACCAACATGGCTCGTTGGTAGCTCCCCCCTCACTGCAACTATGTTTACTCCCTTTCCACTATAATTAATTCACCACTATTTTTCTATTATTAAAATAAAACCCATTAATTAATTTTCTAATTAATATATTATTATAGTTATTTAAACTAGGATATAATTTAATCTAGTTTATTAATTAAATTTTCATATATCACTTAATTAATTAAAATGATCTATTTTGAATAATAAAAATTTAATTATATTTTTTTTCTTTTTCATTTTTCTTTTAAAATTTCTATCAATTTAGTCTAAGTTTTTCCATAAATTCATAAAAAAAAAAGTTTCTATTATTATAGACTAAAAATATTTTTTTTATTTCTTTCTTTTTAGTTTAATTAGGTTTTATTATTTTGTATGCCCTTTTTATTTTGTACTCGTTAATTAAGATTTAGATATTTTATATCCCTTGTTAAACTATGTACCCCCCATCCTGAAGCCATGTAATATCGTAGTTTTATTTTTCGCACTTTAATTTTTCCATACTGTGAATATAACTGTCTAGATGTATGCTAATAGGATTGCATGGAAAGATAAATAATCGAACTTAGATAAATTAATTCAAGATAATATATCTGAATCCAATCATTTCCACACTTGCACCTCTAGGGTAACCCTCTCTTTGCTGCCTTACGATATTACGGTCATGTCCCGCGAATGTGGGGATACCCTAAGCAAAGACCCTTTCGATTAAATCATCCCTAAACAGATAAGTTATAGTCCCTTCGATCAAAAGGTCAATGTCCCTGCAAGATAAATCATAGTCCCTCGAACGTTGCCTCCGAATATATGACCCTGTCCCTCGAACGTTGCCTTCGAATATATGACTTTGTCCCTCGATGACCCTTCGTTGTAGCCTATGATTAAATGATGATCGTCCCTTCGAATGCTAAAGTATCCTTATAAATGTTGCCTTCAATGACCAATGGACGACCCCACGATGTCCCTTTACATCCAAAGGATAAGACTACTTACTTCTCAATAGTAAGGACAGTTTTACCCTCCTAAGGATAGGAAATACCTATGAAGACCTTGGTCAGGTATAACTCTTAAATGTTTGCTCACAGCTTAAAATACTTTTCACACCTCACACTTCTCAAAACATCTTTTAGAAAATCACCACTTGGTATACATTCGCACCAGAATCATCGCCGAGTTATATTTTTTAAACATCTTTCAAAATCAAACGAGATAAACACTTTGTATACATTCGTACAAGAATCATTACAAAGTTAAACTCTCCTTTCAAAATATTTTCTAAACACACCATATTTCTCAAACAAGGAAAACATAAGTGAGTTAAGTAATTAAGAGCCCATGGATAACCATGGATACAAATGGTGCTAACACCTTCCCTTTGTATAATGTACCTCCCGAACTCAAAATCTAATCAAGGTCTTTCCTGTTCTTTTCCGCCTTTCCTTATTTGATAAAAGAAAAGTCGGTGGCGACTCTTGCTGTCCGCAACATTGCTTTTCAAAGCAAAAACACAAAGTCAGTTCACCGTATCACAGAACTGACGACTCTCTGGGGAATCTTAAAAAGAGAGGTTACCTTAAAGATAAGATCACTTATGTTTTTGAATTGTTTCTTTGTCTGATTTACTTCTAAGGGATTGTTTGGGTATTCTATGCTTGAGTGAAAGATCCTACACCCGGATCTAGTATACCTTAGGTAAGTAGCAAGAGATCATCGCGATTGTCCGGCGTATACTGGAATGGTTAAAATGATGGCTACGGTTAATGTGACACTTCGGATGTCCTGATGTTCCTCATGTTTACTTGAGGAAAATTTGGCGTCTGCGTGGTGTCATCAAAGCATTAACCAGACCTTTAGAACCCTAATTGACTCATCCTAGCCATTAGATAGTAGTGAGATAACTGACTTCGGTTCCGACTGGGGTTGGTTGATACTCGATACTACACTCTTTGAGATTGGACTTTAGGGAAATTTTGGTCAACCGCTTGGTGTTGCACTGAAGTGGACTTAAGGAAAGGTCAATGATTGGAGATCCTTCTAGAACCCGGTTACTATTCTAGGACAGGTTGAACCAACCAAACTTCAGTGGGGAGGGTACTTACCTATGGAACTCATGCAAGCCTTAAAACTTAGGAATGATTGTGGTGTGACTTGTTTGTGCTTGTTACTTACTTGACATCATAACATCATAACATCATGACATCATGGCATTGTACTAACCATTTCGAGGACTTAGGGATTTAACTTTGCTCTGTTTTGTAGGGCTATGGCTTCCAGGAAGACCATCCGGATCAATTTTTTAGCGACCTCTCCTCAACTCAAGGATTTAGTGTCAGAATTTCCCGATCATGCTCAGTTCATCAAGAAACATGGTTATCTCCTCAATTTAGTTACCACCGGTTTCAAGGAAGATATGATGAGAGTTCTATTCCAGTTCTTCGATCCTAAACATCATTGCTTCACCTTCCCAGATTATCAGTTGGTACCCACATTAGAAGAATTTTCCAGGTTGCTTGGGATACCTATCCTTGATCAAACACCTTTCAGTGGTTTAGAAAAGATTCTGAGGTCTGAAGAGGTTGTCGCGGCTTTACACATGACAAAGTCCGACATTGAAACTAATTGGGTAACAAGAAGTGAAGTTAAGGGTTTACTTGCCAAATTTCTGATAAATAAGGCCCGAGAATTCCTAAAAGCTATGAGTGTCCACGCTTTCAAAGATGTTCTAGCATTACTAATCTATGGTTTGGTGCTGTTAAGATATTTCTCACTCATAACCCTGTGCCCACCTTGCTTGGAGACATTTTGCATTCCCTTCACACTCGTACTATGAAGAGGCAAGGGACTCTCATGTGCTGCGCACCTTTATTATCTAGGTGGTTTATTTCGCACCTTCCTCAATCAGTCTTGAAGAATGAGCAAAATTTGAAATGGTCTCAAAGGATAATGTCGCTCTCCCATTCAGACATCCATTGGTGTCCCCAACCCAAAGAAAATGTTATCATCATTGAACGTTGTGGAGAATTCTCTAACGTACCACTCCTGGGGATAAGAGGAGGTATTACTTATAATCCTGCTTTAGCCCTACGTCAGTTTGGTTATGCTCGAAGAGATGGTCCACATGAAATAATTATCCAAGGCACTGTGTTTGACTATGACAACGATTCTCAAGGTCTCCGTCAAAGGTTTGTACGAGCTTGGGGAATGGTGAAAATAAGTACTTTAGGACAGAAAAACTCTATTCCTATGGAACCTTATCTCAGATGGGTACGCGCCAGAGCTCGTGAACTTATCATGCCATATCTTGCAATCGGACCTCCGATTGTTGAACCAAAAGTTGAAGGAGGTACCCCTCAGATCATTCCTTATCCAGATATGCCTACCAATGTTGAAGAATTGAAGAAATCTTGGATCCAGTTGAGAGAGGAAAGGGATACTTTTGAAGCTCAGTTCTGTGCTGAAAGGAAGAAAGTATTAGAGCTCACCAACCAGCTTAATGAGGAACGAAGTCTCAATGCATATATCCGCCCAAAAAGAAGTCGTCCCTGGGAGACTTGAGCTTTCATTTTTTCTTGTAATGAACATTGATTAAAGAAATTATTAATAAAAGTTCCCCTTTTTGGTGGTTTACGCAAAGTTAAATTCCAAAAGTCCTTGAAAACATTTCATACATTGCATAGCATAACATAACATTGCATAACAGGTACTCTAAAGGATCAATGTTCTCACGGTCTTCCTCTCAAACTGAAAAATGGCCCTCGAACAAACTGTCAAGGATCTCCAGGCTCAGAATGCTCAATTCCAGGAGATGATCTTGAACTTATCCAAGGGGCAGGAGGAACTGAAGACTCTATTGCTCGAGAAGAAGAAAGACAAGAAATCTGTGAGTTGCATTAACCCGGGAAGAAGGTTTAAAGGACAGGCTTCAGGAGTCAAGATTGAAATTCCGAAGGATAAAGAAGATGAGACAGAAAATGATTCGGAAGATGAGAATGTTGATCCCTTCAACCCTGAGGACGACTATGAAAATTATGAAAATGAACAGTACTCTCCGAAAGATGATAAGTATAAGTTGCTGGAAGAACGTATGCTAGCTATGGAGGGTCAGAAGGCGCCCGGTCTGGATTTCGAAAGCTTAGGTCTGGTCTCTGATGTGGTCATTCCTCGCAAATTCAAGGTCCCCGCTTTCACTAAGTATGATGGTGCGTCTTGTCCTCAGATGCATCTGAGAGCTTATGTGAGAAAGATTAAGCCGTATACCATTGATAGGAAGCTATGGATCCATTTCTTCCAAGAGAGTCTGTCTGGCACACAGTTAGAGTGGTATTATCAGCTCGAGAGCTCTAACATTCGCACCTGGACTGATTTAGCGACAACTTTCTACAAGCACTACCAGTATAATTCTGAATTAGCGCCTACTCGGCTACAGCTGCAGAATATGACTATGGGATCTAAAGAAAGCTTCAAAGAATATGCTCAAAAATGGAGAGGTTTAACTGGCAGAGTCAAACCCCCTATGACTGATCGAGAATTAGTGGACATGTTCATGGGTACACTGACTGGCCCATTCTACAGCCATCTATTGGGAAGTTCCTCATCGGGTTTCACTGAACTTATATTGACGGGTGAACGTGTTGAAAGCGGCATTCGAAGTGGAAAGATACAGGCGGCTACCTCTGCAAGCACCAAAAAGTCCTATCAGGGGAAGAATGAATCAAATGCTGTGTACGGTAAAAGGGGTCATAACAAGAAAAATCGTGACCATACTGTTGGAGCAGTTACGATTGCAGCACCGCCATCTCAAAACTTCCAACACAGACAAGACAGGCCAAGAAGGCAGTTTACCAAGATCAATATGACTTTAGCACAAGCACTGCAGGGTATGCTAAAATCAAATTTAATTACCCTCAGAGACCCTCCTGCAAATCCCAACACTACTTCTCCTCGTTATAATCCTAATGCTAGGTGTGCATATCACTCCGATAGCCCCGGGCATGATGCAAACGATTGTTGGTTGTTGAAGAATAAGATTCAGGATATGATTGACGTTGGAGAAATTGAATTTGATCCTTCGGAGACTCCTAATGTCATCACTGCTCCTATGCCTAATCATGACAAGACTGTTAATGTTGTGGATGACAATTCTCACATTACTAATGTAGCTGACTTAGCATCTCCTCTCCTGATCATCAAGAAGAATTTATTGCAAGCTGGTTTATTTTCAGGTTGTGCTGAAAATTGCGATCTCTGTATACTTCGACCCAATGATTGCTTGAAGTTGAGGAATGGTATTCAACGGCTGATGGATGATCGTACAATTCTCTTTGAAAAGATTCCTAAGGTGGAAAACCCTATTGAAGAAATATATGTGATTGCTAGGTCCAAAGTTCCAGTGAAGATTACCGCTACTAGAGTGCCTGTGAAGATTACTGCTGAGCCCAAGGTAGCTCCCCTAATTATTACTGCACTTGACCCAGTACCGTATTCCTCAAGCAAAGCCATTCCGTGGAATTATGGAGGTGATGTTTACATCCACGGCATAAAGCAAGATGATAATTCTGCTAATCCTAATGACGTTGACATTGTTGGGACTAGTAAAATCACTCGAAGTGGAAGGATCTTCTCTCCAGAAATCTCACCTCCCGCCCCTGAAACTCGAGGAAAGGGACCAGTAATCAATCCTTCTCAGTCAAAGACACCAATCGAAGTTACTACCGAAGATGTTGCCAAACAGGAAATGGAAGATATGCTGAAAATCATCCGTAAGAGTGATTTTGATGTGGTAGAACAGCTGGGGCATACTCCATCTAAAATTTCGATGTTATCCTTGTTGTTATCTTCTGAATCTCATGCCAATGCGTTGATAAAATTCTTGAAGACCGCTCATGTACCTCAGGAGACATCTGTCGATCAGTTAGAAAATTATGTTGCCAACTTGGCTGTTGATAATGGCATGGGCTTTTCTGATGCTGACCTGACACCAGCAGGAAAGAATCACAATAAAGCTCTGCATATCTCCATTGAGTGTAAGGGGATCACCTTGTCTCATGTGTTGATCGACAATGGCTCTTCTTTGAATGTGCTACCGAAAGTTATGCTCGATAAGCTTGATTGTAAAAGCATTGAACTGAAACCTAGTGACGTTGTGGTGCGTGCTTACGATGGTGCGAAGAGTGTTGTCCATGGTGAAGTGGTTCTCCCGATCAAGATAGGACCTCAAGTATTCAACACTACCTTTTACGTAATCAAAATTCGTCCTGCCTATTCCTGCTTGTTGGGACGCCCTTTGATCCATGGGGCAAGTGCTGTAGCTTCGTCTCTCCATCAAAAGCTGAGGTATCTAATAGAGGGCAAGATTATCACTGTGTGTGGAGAAGAAGAGTATATTGTCAGTAGTGTGCATACCTTCAGATACGTCGAGATGGATGGTGAATTCTTTGAGACTCCTTCTCAGTCATTTGAAGTAGTTCCTCCGACCAGTCCTGTCCTTAAGCCAACTTCCCGTGTGCCCAAGGTTATTCGTGCTCCTCCTGCTATGATTTCTCTGAAAGATGCTCAAGTCGTGGTTGAAGATGTTGGTCGTACTGGCTGGGGTCAACTGATCGATGTACCGTACAAGTCTGATAAATTTGGCCTGGGGTTTAGCTCTGAAAAGATAGTCAAAGATCAGATTAATGCTGTAGAAGAAGCTGATAGCGATTGCGACTTGGATAGCTGGATTTTCCCAACAATTGGTGACAGACTCAATAATTGGAAGGCTGAAGACATTATCCCGATTTCCTTTAGTCAGGAGTAATTGTTATTGCTTATTTTAGTGTTTCAAATTTTGTAATTTTTATTATGAACAATTGAACTTCTTAAAGCATTGTGTCTATGCCCGGGGCACAATAGCTAATTTGTTAAGGGTTTTGTCATTTTCATAAGCATATTCACATTCAATAAATCAATGGACTTTTTGCATTCAAATATTGCGCTCTTTATCTTTCCTGTCATCTTTCAAATAAGCTATGTTTTCTTACACACACTCACGCAACAAATTGCAGATCCATATCCACTTTGGATCCTGTTGATAATAATTCTGCTAGTGTTAATTATGGCTTTAAAAATCCGATCTACCAAGCCGAGGATGGAAGTGAGGAAGATTGCGAAGTACCTGGAGAGCTTGCCAGACTGTTACTGCAAGAAGAAAAGACTATACAACCGCATGAGGAACCAATTGAAATTGTAAATCTGGGTACTGAAGTAGACAAGAAAGAAGTCAAAATAGGAGCAGGCTTGGAAAACAGTGTCAAAGAAAGATTGATTCAAATGTTACATGACTATGTAGAGATTTTTGCTTGGTCTTATGAAGACATGCCTGGACTGGATACGGATATAGTAGTACATCGTTTGCCGATGAAGGAAGATTGTCATCCTGTTAAGCAAAAGGTTCATCGCATGCGTCCTGAAATGTCTGAGAAAATCAAAGTCGAGGTTATGAAACAATTTAATGCAGGTTTTCTAGCTGTTACTTCTTATCCTCAATGGGTTGCTAATGTGGTACCAGTGCCAAAGAAGGATGGTAAGGTGCGAATGTGTGTAGATTACAGAGATTTGAATAAAGCAAGTCCCAAAGATGACTTTCCACTTCCGCACATTGATGTTCTGGTAGATAACACCGCTCAACACAAGGTATTCTCATTCATGGATGGATTCTCAGGTTATAACCAGATTAAGATGGCACTTGAAGACATGGAGAAAACTACTTTTATGACGCAATGGGGCATTTTCTATTACAAAGTAATGCCATTCGGTTTAAAGAATGCAGGGGCAACATACCAGCGTGCTATGATGGTTTTGTTCCATGATATGATCCATCATGAAATAGAGGTATATGTGGATGACATGATATCCAGATCTCATACCGAAGAAGAACATCTCAATCATTTATACAAACTGTTTGAGAGGTTGAAGAAATACAAGTTGAGATTGAACCCGAACAAATGCACCTTTGGAGTAAGATCCGGTAAACTCTTGGGCTTTATTGTCAGTGGTAAAGGAATTGAGGTTGACCCGGCTAAGGTGAGAGCTATTCAAGAAATGCCAGTTCCCCGTACAGATAAAGAAGTCAGAGGTTTCTTGGGACGCTTGAATTACATTGCCCGATTTATCTCCCATTTGACTGCTACTTGCAAACCCATCTTCAAATTACTGAGGAAAAATAAAGAGATAATATGGAATAATGAATGTCAAGAAGCTTTTGACAAAATCAAGAAGTATCTCCAAGAACCTCCAATTCTGATGCCACCAGTTGAAGGAAGACCTCTAATCATGTATTTGACCGTGTTAGAAAATTCAATGGGGTGTGTGCTGGGGCAACATGACGAGTCTGGTCGAAAAGAGCATGCAATATACTACCTTAGCAAAAAGTTTACCGACTATGAAACAAGATATTCACTGCTTGAGAAAACTTAATGTGCTTTGGCTTGGGCTGCTCGACGACTAAGACAGTATATGTTGAATCATACCACTTTATTAATTTCTAAGATGGATCCTATCAAATATATATTTGAGAAACCTGCTCTCTCCGGAAGAATAGCAAGATGGCAGATGATTTTAACAGAGTATGATATCCAGTATACTACCCAGAAAGCAATCAAAGGAAGTGTGTTAGCTGATCATTTGGCTCATCAAGCAGTTGATGATTACCAATCTATGAATTTTGAGTTCCCAGATGAGGATGTTATGCTTGTTACTGATTATGAAGAACCTGGACCGGATGAAGGACCCGAACTGGGATCCCGATGGACTATGGTTTTTGATGGATCTTCTAATGCATTGGGCAATGGTGTTGGTGTTGTAATTATTTCTCCCAAGGGTTTCCATACGCCTTTCACTACTAGACTATGTTTTGATTGTACCAACAATATGGCTGAGTATGAAGCATGTATTTTGGGACTCAGAGCTGCTATAGACCTGAGAATCAAGTTTTTGAGTGTGTACGGAGACTCAGCCTTAGTAATCAGTCAGATCAAAGGAGAACGGGACACTAAACATCCGAATCTCATCCCTTATCGAGAGCGGGTGTTGACATTAATCCCATACTTTGAAGAGATTACATTCGAACATATTCCACGAGAAGAGAATCAGTTGGAAGACGCATTGGCTACCATGTCATCTATGTTCAGAGTCAGATGGGATAATGAAGCTCCCATGATCACCATTGAACGATTAGATGAACCAGCATATTGTTATGAACTTAACGCTGATGAAGTAGAAGAGAAACCTTGGTTCCACGAAGTAAAAAGATATTTAGAAACTCAGGAATACCCTGAAGGGGCATCCATCAATGACAGAAAATTTCTGAGGAAGTTCTCCGCTAAATTCTTTTTGAGTAATGGAGTATTATACAAACGTAATCATGATTCGACTGTGCTTCGTTGTGTGGATAAAAAGGAAGCAGAAAATATTATGGAAGACATGCATAACGGTATTTTTGGGACTCATTCTAGTGGACATACGATGGCCAAGAAGATTCTGAGATCAGGGTATTATTGGTCTACCATGGAAGCTGATTGCCACCATCACTCTAGAACTTGTCACAAGTGCCAGATCTATGCGGACAAAGTACATGTACCTCCTGCTCCATTGAACGTGTTGACAGCCCCTTGGCCCTTTGCAATGTGGGGCATTGATATGATTGGAGAGATTAAACCTACTGCTTCTAATGGACATCGTTTCATTCTTGTTTCTATTGATTACTTTACGAAGTGGGTAGAGGCAGCCTCATTTGCTTCTGTCACCAAGAATGTGGTGGCACGGTTCATCAAGAATAGTCTTATTTGTCAGTATGGCATCCTTGAAAGAGTTATCACTGATAATGGTACTAATTTGAACAACAAGATGATTACTGAACTCTGCACGCAGTTCAAAATAAAACACCATAACTCTTCTCCGTACCGGCCAAAGATGAATGGCGTTGTAGAAGCTGCTAATAAGAATATTAAGAAGACTATACAAAAGATGACAGTAACGTACAAAGACTGGCATGAGATGTTACCATTTGCTCTTCATGGTTATCGCACTTCAGTACGCACTTCGACAGGGGCAACTCCTTTCTCTTTAGTCTACGGAATGGAAGCCGTGTTACCAGTGGAAGTTCAGATTCCCTCTCTAAGAATTATGAAAGATGCAGGCTTAGATGAAGATGAATGGATTCAGACTCGACTCGATCAGATAAATTTGATTGATGAAAAGAGACTTGCAGCTGTTTGTCATGGGCAGATATATCAGAAGCGCATGACCCATGCATTTAATAAAAAAGTCAAGAGACAGGTGTATCAAATTGGCGACTTGGTGATAAAGCGTATCATTCAACCACAAGGTGATCCTAGAGGCAAATGGACTCCCACATACGAAGGGCCATTTGTAGTTAAGAAGGTATTCTCTGGTGGAGCCATGATGCTTGCTACAATGGATGGCGAAGATTTCCCGCATCCCGTGAACGCGAACATAGTTAAAAAATACTACGCATAAAAGAGACCCGCTAGGTCGACATATCTAGGCAAAAGTAAGGGCATCCCGGCGAACCAAAAGGGTTCGGGCAAAAATTAGGGATAAACATATAAAAATGTACACCCAGCAAGTCGAAAACCTGAAAAGGCGGCTTGGGCAAAAAAGGGTATCCTGGTGGACTGAAAACCTGAAAAGACGGTCCGGGCAAAAATTAGGGATTAAAGTGTATGACTATGTCCCGTTCTCGGTCAGCTTCACCAAAGTCAAAGAGAATGAACAAGCCGATCACTTCTATCCGACAGCAAGAGATGAGATGCTTGAAGACATAATAGCAGTAGTAGAATTAAAATCAATAGGATTTTTTTTTATAGCTGTTTTTTCTTTGCTTTCTTGACAATTTCCTCTTACTAGGATTTCTGTCTCCTTGTATTAAAATTGCTTGTTTATAGGCCCTCTTTCAAAATCAATACAATTTTATTTCCAAAAAGATACTTTTGTTTTACTTTCTCCGTTTTGTTTGCATAAACGTCCATTGATTTAATTCGAATTAATATATGAATTTGAATATGATTGACGTTTACCGAAAATACATGCATAAAATAGAAATAGCAATTACTAAACTAATTTAGGATCAAGGATAAGGTTTAACCATGCGTTCTAACAAATCCGGTTGCAAATTCTATTCCCCAGCAAAACCAGTTATTCCCAGAAGAAATTGGCACTACTAGACAGGTTGGTCATCTCTTTTATCCCCAGTCAGGTTCTATTGAATATTTCTACCATCAGACAGAAATCAAATATCCCCAGCTAAGAAAGGGTCATCAATACAAATATCTTCAACCAGAATATCGGGATTTATTTTCCCATGGCAAAAATTTTCAGACGCATAATTCATTCATGCATCATTTCACTGCATATACATGCATGCAGTGTTCGCATTTATTTTCAAGAGCATAAAACATCTCATGAATCATGACATGGCATGAGGCTAACTCTTTTTTTCCAAGTTAATTATCCTCCTGATACAGTCAAAATAAAAATTCATTCAGACAGATATCTTTATCGATTACATTCAAGATTCAGATACATCTTTCAGATATAATCCATATGAATATTCATTCTGACAAGCATTCTGATATCCTCCTAATGATGGCATCTTTAAGCCCATCCCAGACATTTATTGCAAATACAACATACACAAATATTATCAGATATAGCCTAACGTACGGCTCATTCTGATTCAGCCTAACGTATGGTTCCTTCAACTGTTCCAATACGGTCTAGCGTACGACCCATTTGGATATTCATTCCCTCAGATACTACCTAGCGTACGGTACATTCTGAAATGTAGTCTAGCGTATGACTACCCCTTTTATCATCAGATACAGCCTAATGGACGGCTCATTCTGCTACTCAGATACGATCTAGCGTATGATCCATTCTGATCTTTTATCCTCAGATACAGCCTAATGGACGGCTCATTCTTCAACTCAGATACGGTCTAGTGTACGACCCAGTCTGGCTCTTCTCATCAGATACTACCTAGCGTACGGTACATTCTGAAATGTAGTCTAGCGTATGACTACCCCTTTTATCATCAGATACAGCCTAATGGACGGCTCATTCTGCTACTCAGATACGATCTAGCGTATGATCCATTCTGATCTTTTATCCTCAGATACAGCCTAATGGACGGCTCATTCTGCAACTCAGATACGGTCTAGTGTACGACCCAGTCTGGCTCTTCTCATCATATACTACCTAGCATACGGTACATTCTGAAATGTAGCCTAGCGTACGACTACTTTTTATCGCCCGATACAGCCTAACGGACGGCTCATTCTACTACTCAGATACGATCTAGCGTATGATCCATTCTGATCTTTATTTCTCCAGATATAGCCTAACGGACGGCTCACTCTGCTACTCAGATACGGCCTAGCGTATGACCCATTCTGATCCTTATCTCATCAGGTTCAGCTCACCCTAATATCACCTAATGGATGACTCATTCTACGGTCTAGCGTACGACCCAGTGTAACACCCATGTCTTCAGATATGGTCTAATGTACGACGCACTCTGAAGCTCTCATCATCAAACTTTCTGGATGGCATCTTTAAGCCCATCTCCATCAAGACTATCTTTTAATTAACAAGTGCAAATTTTTGGGGCATTCTAAGTGTTCAATAATCTTCCACCTCCAGATCACGAATGACGTACATATCATTCTAATTCTCTCGGTTTAAGAATATTGAACAGGGGCAGCTGTCATACCCCAAAATTTGCCTGTTAATTTTTATGATAAATAGATTCATGCATGACATTCATTTCACATTTGCATTCATTCATTAGCATACATTCTCATATAAATTATAAATTTTAATTTATTTATTATGTGATACAGATATAAAAAATAATAATAATTTTGGTTATCTGTATGATATAAATAAATTTTATATATATAAATAAAATAGTTTTAATTTAATGATAAATAAAAATAAATTTGAATTTTAATTGTATAATTTAAATTTTAAATTAATTTTATTTGTTAAAGCTCATTAAATTATAATAACTATTTTTTATAATTTAGTGACTCATGTTCCATTTATTCATTATTTATAAATAATATTTATTTAGTAATTCACGTATTTTACTTAATAAAATTTATTTATAAGAGTAACATTTTTTTAAAAGCCCATAAATTATAAAATAATGTTGGTTGATATAAGTAAGAATAATTTTGATTTTTTTTAATGATGAAAGTAAAAATAGAAATAGGTTTAAATTTTAATTCAATTATGTAACTAAAATTTAAATAAATTTTTATTTGTTAAAAGTCATTTAAATTATTCATTATTTACAATAATATTTGTATTTAATAAATATTTATTTATAATAATAGATATTTAAGACCAAATCCAAACCAAAAATATATAAATAATTATAGTATTATTTATCATATGATGGTTTTGTTTTATAAAAATAATTTTGGCTCTAATTTAATAACAAAAATTTAAATACCAGCCCATGCAAAATGTTAGAGCTAACTCTCCTAAATTATATGGTGAGATCCTAAAATATAGGAAGGGATCCAAATATTTAGCAAGGTTAAACCCTAATCCATACCATTATAAATACTTCATATGGCTGCAAAGAGAAAGGGGAGGAGGACGAAAAAGGAAGAAGGAGAAAGAGGAGAGATATAGCAGAAGAAGATACACAAGGCAAGGCAGAAGCAAGAAGATTCACGGGCAGGGAAAAGAGAAGCAACCATAAAGCACTCATAGCCTGAATAAGAACAACACACATATAGTGAGCAAGCTAGAAGAATCAAATCCCCAGTAAGTGTTCATTATGGAATTTGCATCCAGCATGATTACCTTGCAATACTCCTTAATTCATGCATGAATAATATTGGATTAATATATATATTGAGATGATATATTCATGGTTTGGTGGATGTTGATATTGCTTTATTCAAGTATGCATCTGTTCTTGATATGTCATAGCATGTTGGAGAAATTCTGTTTGCATGATTAAAGAATTATATCTGTCATTTAATTATTATTATTATATGAGGGTTGTTTCTAGCATGATTATGTTTATTTCACATGTTGTTATTACATAATAATGATAATGATGATATAATGGTGATAATATAAATCCTTGGTTGTCTTTAACATGTATGTGTAAGGTTTGTTTTATCGTTATCACTTGCAGTAAAGAGAACTAATACATGAGTAAAATCATATAAGCTTATTGATTTGTGCATGGCTATTTTTATTATTGCATGATGATTACATATGATCTTATTTTATGTGTGTGGTTTGATATAAGATGAAGTTACAGGTTTGTTGTATTCACATGAAAGAAACAGCATGAGAAAAAATAAAGTAGTTTGTCGTAAGAGAGAAAGCTGTAACACGCATGGTGGTGTTGTGTCAAAAATGGAAAAATCCATGTAGAATTAATATATATTTTAATGAAGGAGAATAAATAATGAATTGACCAACATGGCTCGTTGGTAGCTCCCCTCTCACGGTATAACTCTTAAATGCTTGCTCACAGCTTAAAATACTTTTCACACTTCTCAAAACATCTTTTAGAAAATCACCACTTGGTATACATTCGCACCAGAATCATCGCCGAGCTATATTTTTCTAATCATCTTTCAAAATCAAACGAGATAAACACTTTGTATACATTCGTACAAGAATCATTATAAAGTTAAACTCTCCTTTCAAAATATTTTCTAAACACACCACATTTCTCAAACACTTTCTCAAACAAGGAAAACATAAGTGAGTTAAGTAATTAAGAGCCCATGGATAACCATGGATACAAAGGGTGCTAACACCTTCCCTTTGTATAATGTACCTCCCGAACTCAAAATCTAATCAAGGTCTTTCCTGTTCTTTTCCGCCTTTCCTTATTGGATAAAAGAAAAGTCGGTGGCGACTCTTGCTGTCCGCAACATTGCTTTTCAAAGCAAAAACACAAAGTCAGTTCACCGTATCACAACTAGACATGCGTAAAAGGAGGATCTTGTCATCCGTTATCAAGGTTTTTATATACACTCTTAATAGATGGATGTCTGTTTGAAATTAAGCATAAGCTAGGTTGTGAAGCAACGTATAATCAAAGATTCTTAAGAAAGAAAGTTCATTCACCAGTAGCCTCCTCTTCAACCAGAGGAAATGCGATTGGAAAAAAATTTTGTCATCTTATGCCACTATCATAAGTATTGTTCCTTTATATTTCTCGTACAACCATGTTCCATCAATTTGAATAATATGTTTGCAGAATATAAAACCTTTGATGCATGGTTCATATGATTAGAAGATTCGATGGAATATTATATTTCCTCTAACATAAGTTATATCTGGGTTATATGCTAACACGGACTCAAAAATTATAACAGTCCCTAGAGCATAATGTTTAAGTGCCACCAAATATTATGGAATTTCTTTGTACGGATCCTCCCAATTTCCGTATACTCGTCTAACCGCCTTAGTATGACTATATATGCCTTCCTATATGAGAGAGTATAATTTTATTGTATAACGACATGCAAGATTATTGTACCCACCTTCAATGACGGGTCCTTTCTAATGACATGCAATATTTTATCGCATATAAGCTGAGAGCTTAGTTTGCAATGATCTTGCATCAGATTGGTGATTATGCAAGTGTGAGGTAGACCCTTAGAAGCTATCGCCCAAGAATCACTCCTCTTTTGATAAGATGATTTCATCCGGAACATGCAGAGCACGTTACGAAAGGAAATCTTATACCTCGCCACATTAGTGCGATCGACGGTATAATCATATGAGATTTCCATGTGAAACTTTTTTATAGCTCTCACATAGTCTTCTTTTGTGTGAAACATGTTTCCCACTTTTAAAGCTCCATCTGACTGCACATACAGATTGTAAAATATATCTGAGGATGGTTCGTGTGCATCCAAGTTCAAGTTTATCATGTGCTGAGGCAAATAATACACATGACTCGAAGGTAACGACTTTTGCTTATGGTCGACAGTGTCATCATTCACCATATGATAAACCAATATCTCATCTTCATCTTCTTCCTCATCAACAACATCGACTTTTGGTTGTTCTTCGTCGTCAATTTCACAAAAAACTTATGACGGATCAACGATTTGAGAAAACTGATTTTGTTATAGTAAAATATCATTGTATCCGGAATGTTCATGAGTTCGAAAATATTTTGAACATCTTCGTCGTCTCGAACCTTTAGTTGAAAAAACTTGACTTGGTTGTTGGTAAAAATAACTGGATTTTTGTAAATGATTTGTGAGACTGGACCACACTGCAACTTCACCTCTATTCTCTCTTTCAAATGTGAGAAATTTAATCTTCTATTTATTGTAAACTGGGTAATATCAGTATTACAAAAATTAAAACTGGATAATTCACAATCAAATGTCTCACAGTTGATGTGAGCATTGATCATGTATTGTGGTGAATGAGCCATTATATGAAATTTTTGGTGTGCTAGTAGTGTATTTTTGTGTGCTTGTAGTGTGTTTTGGTGGTGATAATGCAGTGTCACTTGGTTCAAAAAGGAAGATGTGTGAACTTAAATATGATGAAAAAAAATCATGGGAGAAAATGCATTAATGCGCCATAGACATTGGCGCATCCTTATATGCTCTACATAGGCGCCATTAACAATGGTATTTCATGTGTTTTGGAATGTTGTACGCATGCCATGCTGACTCCTAGCCTCCCTAGCCTGCAAAGCTGCCACGTTGTCTTTGCATGCATGCTCCAAGATTCTCCACTTTGACTGAAGCTTGTGTGTAAAATTAAAAGCATGTGCTATAGGCCATGGCACATTAGTTATGTCTTGCATGCATAAACACTTTCACGTGAATACATCAAGTCTCTATAAATAACACATTATCTCAACACATTTCCATCATAAACAATCAACAATCACATTAATCCTTTTTATCGACAACAAACACATAGAAACATTCCAAAATATGGTTATATTAACCATGGTTGAGACACATAGAGGAACCATCAACAACATTGAGGAGTTTTTAAGTCATTATTTCGAATATATAACTAATATTTTCCTTACATTACTATATTTCTCGTTATTTATTTTCCTTAATTATTTTTTATTATGATCCAAAGAGATTTCTTAGCCGTGTACATTAACATGTCCCTCACGACGAATTTATTAAACCGTATTTACGAGCAACCGGTTTTGGTAATTTACTAAACATAGTCTCCTACTCTGTTGATTACAAATTTATTCTCGCATTGATAGAAAGATGGAGACTCGAGACACACACATTTAATCTTCCATTCAGTGAATGTACCGTTACACTAGAGGAATTATGTACATATTGTTGGGTCTATCTATCAAAGATAATGTTGTTAATGGTTGAGTTAACCAAGATAATGCGAGCAAATTTTGGGTGTCTCTTTGTTTGAAGACACAACAAGGCATCAAGGTATTAATCTAAAGTACCTTAAAAAAACATTATTCAAATATGATATTAACATAAGATTCAACTGAGAATGAAAAAATAATTAAAACTCGGTGTTATATCATGTTACTATTTGGTGGTTTTTTATTTCCTGAAACTAATGGTAAAATTGCAAATATTATGTATTTATCTTTGTTAAGAGACATAAATAAAATAAGAACATATAGTTGGGGTTCAGTTGTTTTGTCCCATCTATATAATTCTTTGTGTAAAAATGCACAAAAGGGTACTTTTTTAATTTATTATTACGTTTTTTTGCTCCAAGCATGGGGTTGGTTGAGAATATCGTCACTCGCCTCCGTCAACAAGAACAATTTCACATTCCCCCACGTGACAAAGTAAGTTTATCTCATTATTTTCACTTACTTACTCTATACTATAAATAACTATAAATAACTGTAAATAATTTATTTTTAGTCTTTTTCGATTTAGGCGGTCTGTTCTAGGGATGAACTACAACAAATGTCTCAAACACGCTATAACGGTCTATCGAAACCTTACAGACCACCTTGGACCAGACGATGTATTACGACTAAATAACTCATCATCACGTTAATTTAGTTTTAATATTACCAATTTATAAAACTTGTAATAATGTATTTTTCCTCTACAGTTTATCTGGAGGCTGTATCTGGATCTTGACCATGAGATTAACCCCGAGAATGTTGCAGTTTGAACTGCAAAAATAACATTCATCAAGTTCACTACTGCGGAGATGCACCAGAGTAACCGTGTCAAACTGCAGTTCGACATGCATAAACAAATCCCAGACTCCCCCACGTGTTTGGGACAACGGCATCAACGAAGAGTTGTGCCCAATAGAATTATTCCAATTGGAAAGGGTTTGCTAGAGAGGCATGTCGTCAATGGAAGCACTGATATCAGTGAACCATAAACGAACTTATCATGTAGGATGATAGACCAAATCGAAATTATATGCATTGGTATATGTCAGTTACAATGACACAATTTCTGTCTGACTCGAGGTATTTGATCAACCAACATCAACGATTTTCGTAATAATACGCCCAACAACGAACCCCCTCCCAAAAACCAACCCCATAACATTACCAAACCCATCAACATTGTCAATCCATCCAAACCCAACAACCAACCCCACAACATTATCATACCAGATGCACACAACAACCAACCAAATATGATTATCAAACCACATACACATAACCTTGCAACCAATTCATGTCACACACACAAACACAAAACCAAGAGCATGACTTATACCACCAACAAGCATATGTCGACACCATATCTTACTATAACCCTGGTGAGGCATATGATTCCACACCATCCTACCATAGCACCCAACCAATGTACAACAAATTATCACACAACTAAAGCACCTAAATACCACAACGCCAAAACATCCAACCAACACATGCTTTTCAAACACCACAAGAACCAATTCTTTGTTTCCGAAACGATTCAATGTCTCAACTCAACCAACCAACCCGTCCACAGGTAACCCAACCAACGCGACTCAACTATGACAACATGGACAACGAACTCGATTACGACAGTGTCGGCTACTTGGAGATATGATCAAAAACTTGTTAGATAACACTAATATCTCAGGAACCTCGCATCAACCACCTCTGACTCAGGAGAATACTAAGAGACCTCAAACACTTCAGGAAAATCGTGGGAGGTCTCGAAGGCAAACGAATACTCTGGAGTGTGAAATTGAAGGGCGTTACGATCGAGCGAGTCATTAATATCTCCAATCGTTATGTAGTTCTCTTTTATAGTAATTTTATTTTTTATTAAAAAAAAATTATTTTATTATTATAATAATTTAAAAATAAAAATAAAAGAGAATCCACAAACAATGATGCATGCTCCTAAAACTTTCATGCATGCGCCATTATATTGACATTACAAAAGAGCATGCGCCAACCAGAGGTAATGACGTCTTAGGTTAAAAATGAGTGCATTCGCCACAGACAGTGACACATCATTTTAAGAATGAATTGTTTTTATTTAAAAAATAATTAATTAATTTAATATATATATATATATATATATATATATATATATATATATATATATATATATATATATATATATATATATATATATATATATATATATATATATATATATAGGACCGTCCCAATCAATTTGGAGGCCCTGTTCTATTTTATAATCAGATATTTAATAGATGAAAACACAACAAATTAAAAAATATATATTTTATTTAATTATAAATAAAATTAAATATATAGAGACAAAGATGATAAAAAATACTATGTAAAAATTTAATTTATCGAAGTTTAGTTATTCAATATACTTCAATATATTAATAAAAAAATATTTATTAAATTAATTGCAACATTAAATTAAATTTAAAAACAATGTGGTGGCATTCTTTTATAAAAGTAAAAATATACATAAAATGTAAGAACAAGGAATCAAACTCAGGTTGTATTACTACCAAAATAGTATAGTCACCACTAGGCTACACTACATTTATATATTAAAATGGAATTAGTGATATATATTTGTTAATCTTGTATTTATATTGATCCTATCTATCAAATTCGAGATCCTAAAAAGTCGGAGGTCCGGTGCGGTAACACTCCTCGCACCTCATATCCATATGGTCGTCCTTGTATATATATATATATATATATATATATATATATATATATATATATATATATATATATATATATATATATATATATATATATAATATATATATATATATATATATATATATATATATATATATATATATATATATATATATATATATATATATATATTAACAAGGTGGTTATTTGAGGAAATGTTTTGAAAATAGTGAATTATTTTAAAAAACAAATTCTGATTCTTTATTTATTTTATTGAATGGAGTAAAATCAATCTTGGGTAGTGCTTTCTAGAGTAATCGTCTATAACTTATGAATAGACCAGTTGTATTGTACTATACTTGACTAGATTATATTGATTTTTAAGTGATATTTTCACAAACTCCAAATATTTTACATTGACCTGTAAGTCAATACTAGTGATGGGAGTACTGAATGGAAGCATGAATAATTACCAATGACTGAATGCGACATTTTTGTTGTATACCAACTGTGGAAAAGGATAAAGAATTAAGTTATTTATATCTCCACGGAACTTGGAAGATTGGTCACAACTCGCAAGTGTACTACTAAACTATAGTAGTAGTAATAATCAATTATATTCTGGACTGCATTATGCAAGTAATGGCTAGTGGTGTTCTTGTTTGGGAGTTTTTTTTGGTGTTCTTTCTTTTGTTGTTCTGTTGTCTGGTTGGTGTCTGTCCCTCTTGTTGAGGGTGGATGTATTTGATATATCAATTATAATTGGCACCCTTAGGTATCTAATAATTTTACCATAATATTTTTTTAGTTAAAAATCATAATTTTCAAAAATATCATTTTTTGGAGTTTTGAAAAAGTTTAAATTTTTATGGCATATTTTAAAGTTTCTATCTAATATTTACAAATAACATTAAGTGAATGCATTTATACCGATATGAAAATTATATTTTTTTTATTGAATTTTTGAATTTGTCGATAAAAAATTATGGATATTTATCGGTATTTTTGAAATGTCAAATAAAATTTATCGGCATTGATAAGTGGTGAAGGAACACATTTTTTGAATCACCTCATGAAAAACCTGCACAAGAAATACAATGTGAAACACAAAATTGTCACTCTCTACCACCCCCAGACCAGTGGACCAGTGAAAGTGTCTAATAGGAAACTCAAGCAAGTTATAGAAAAGACCGTAAACTCTTCCAGGAAGGATTGGACAACCAAGTTGGATGATGCATTGTGGGCATACAAAACCGTCTACAAAACTCAAATTGGTATGTCTCCATATCAGTTAGTTTACGGAAGAGCTTGTCATTTGTCTTTAGAGTTGGAGCACAAAGCATTGTGGGCCTCAAAAATTCTGAATTATGATCTTTCCAAAGCAGGAGGTTCCAGAATCCTTCAACTCCATGAGTTGGAAGAATTTAGGAATCAAGCTTACGAGAATGTTAAACTGTATAAAGAACAAACAAAAAATGGAATGATCGAAAGATTCAACGGAAGAAATTTTGGGAAGGACAACTGGTTCTCTTGTGTAATTCCAGGTTGAAACTATTTCCTGGGAAATTGAAGTCTAGATGGTCAGGACCATTTGTTGTTAACAAAGTATTCCCTCATGGTGCAATAGAATTGAAGAATCAGGCTAATGGGGACACTTTTAAAGTTAATGGGCAGAGAGTGAAGTCTTATCACCAAGGACAAGGAATTGGCCTGGTGGAGAATGTTCGTCTACACGGATAGTGAGGTGAATCGTTGAGCCATGCGGCGTTAAACGAATCGCTACATGGGAGGCAACCCACGTGTTTACTTACTGATATTTTTTCATTTTTGTTATTTGCTTTGTTTCTTGGTAAGGTGTTATACAGTCTCTTAAAACGGGGAGGCAGAAGGAGATACATTCAATTGAAGAAGAGTCGATACAGAGAATGGTACCCGGAATAAATAAACATACAGTCAAGAAAAACAAGATTTAGAGGGAGTATCAGAGACCTACTACAGACTCCCGTAGAAGATGATACTGCCCATAGCAGGCTAGACCAGTACCCTTGAAAAACCACTCAGAAGTAAGGGAAACAGAAGCCCACTGCGGGCGCCCGTAGCAGATGCTACGGCCCATAGCAGACGAGACCCTCCAAATTCTAGCATAAAATAGAAACCTACTATGGGCGCCTGTAGCAGATGCTACGGTCCGTAGTAGGCAGGACCTTTAGAACATGTTGGCAAGACAGAAGCCTACTACGGATGCCCGTAGCAGTTGCTACGGTCTATAGCAGGCATGCGGGGAAAAATCAAGTACTTTTAAAAAGGGTTTTGAATTTCTTTCAACTGTCCAACTTCTCTCACCTTGGGCCCACTTATCATTCACTACCCAATAAACTTTCATCATATCTCATCAAATCCCCTTAAACACCAATTATATCACAAATCATTACCATTCAAATTTTCTCTCTCCATCCAATCCCTCCATATTCATCTTCTACCTCCACCTCCCTCTCCAAAATTTTCGAAGAACTCCATTATCACCATCACCTAAAGCTCCCACCTTTTTCCACATAACCACTCAAAACCTCAAACACCATTCATCAAACCTTCGTAAAATCCTATCCTCATTATTATTCCGGGTACTAAATTCTCCGAAGCTCACCTTTTAAATTGTCAATTTTTAAGATGCCTCCAAAGAGAACTAATGTAACAGAATCGCCAAGAACAAGGAAGCGCAGTACCTATACATCTAACCCTCACAATATTTTCTTTGAAGACAAGGGTTAAGCAAAAAGGTATTCGGTACTCGTGCGGCGAAAAATCAAGCCAACCAAGTATATGTGTGAACGAACCCTAACTGATTTAGGTTTGAAGTCCGAGGTTGATAGAATGTTTCTTGTGATAGGGTTATTAGAGTTTATACATTTTGAAGCGCCAACTTATGAGCGCATTACTCTTGAATTTCTGAGCACTCTTGATTTTCAGCTACAGAGAAAATGACTTGGAAATGTGAGGTACTACTTTGGTACCCTCAAGTTTCTCCCCTTTAATGAAAATCATGAAGTAACTGTTGAGGAACTCGGAAGCATCATAAAACTGCTCATCTACGGGCCCAGAGATGTTCTACATGACTTTCCGGTGAAACATTTCTAGTCTGACATTACAGGTAGTCCAAGGTACGGTTCCGCAACCGCCAAGGCGTCAGTGATTCAAAACCCATGCTTCTGATACGCCCCAAAAGGCCTTGCATACACTCTTTTTGGACGAGGCGATAGTACCAGGGTGACCACACAGAGGGAATTATATTTTCTGCATGCGATGGAAAATAATGAGATAATTAATGTTGTTGCATTCACGACTAACTATTTGGGTAGATTTGCTTGTGCACCCACTGAAGGCACTTCCGTGGGGGGTATGATTACCCAAATTGCAGAGCATCTCGGATATGGCCTTAATTTGTCCTTTAACACTCCTTTTGCAGGTAAAGCAAAAATTGATATGGAATCCCTCATTAACCAAGGGATGATTTTTGTTACGAATAACAGTTACTTACCGATGAGTCGTGGCCAGTTTGAGAGTCGGGCAAATACGACAAGAAGTTGAGCAAATTTAGCAAGGGGCCATGTTGGAGGATATGAAATCCATGATGCAGTAGTTGATGTTGCATTTCCTTCCACCTTCTCAATAAGGGAACTGTGAGTCACCCTTCTCTTTCTCTTGTTCTAAAACATTGAGGCTAATGTTTAGTTCAAGTTTGGGGGAGGTTTACAAATTTCTTTTTACTATTGTCTTTTTACTATTTTGGTTGTTTCTATTCTTTATCTTTTGATTAAGTGTTTCACGTAATACAGTTTCTGGATTTCAATGTTTGAATAAGTGACTAATGTTAGTAATAATAGATGCTTGGTTACTGCCAATGGAATTACCCTCGAAAATGTTGATACTGCTGAAGATGATCGGACGCAACTTTCTTGAGCTCGGCTAACAGAGGAACCATTTGCATCCCAAATTAAGAGGGAAGTTGCATCAAACTAGAGGTATTATGGATTTTGTTAGCTTTACCCAACATGGTGAGAATAGAAAAGGTCAAACACAAGATTCATCATGAGAGATAATTCAGGTATGTCTCTAACACTCAGAGTTTGCGTAAGTTCTCTTTAAATATCACTGAATTATTACACACACTGAGGAAAATTGTTTCTTTTAACCCTGAACCTTTCAAGCCAACCATATTAATTATTATCCTTTGTTCACCCAATTTGAGCCTGTATCCCTTTGTTTGTATATATCACCACATTAATTTAACCATTGGCCCAAACACTTCCATACCCTATTCAGAGCAATTGTTATGTTCTTTAAGCTATGTTTCATTTTAAGTTTGGGGTAGCCCCATAAGAAGCTGAATAAGGTGAATGCGAAAAAAATATATAAGAAAAATGGTGATCAAAAAATAGAAAAAAAAAAGAAAGAAAATAGATAATCTGATGGCACAAAGAAAAGCACTCACCATATATGTTATATGTTCTGCTACTTATTCGGAAAAAATCCAAGTAAATTGTAGGACTTTGTTCTTAGTTAGTGGTCTTTTGAGTCAATTTCTTTTACCGGTAGTTAATTTAGTTGTTTCATCATTGTTAAGTGTTATTTCTATTTTTCGCATTTTATGCTTTGGTTGTGTGCCTTTACTGTGTTTCAGGTTCAAACAGGTATTCAAGTATGATCGGATGTAGAAACCAAGGAGAAGTGTAAAGAATCGGAAAAATGTTCACATGTTCTAGTAGGCCTGCTACGGCCACCCGTAGCATCGGCTACGGGCCATAGCAAGGAGTCCTGGATCAGATTACATAGCCCATCCAAACAGGGGCACACTACGGCCACCCGTAGCACCTACTACGGGCCGTAGTGGAAGGTTTGGGACAGAAGCCCAGTGAAAGTGGCCTGCTACGGGCCGTAGCAGAAGGCATGGACAGAATCATCATAGACAGTGACCTGTTAAGGCCACTCATAGCACCGGCTACGGGCCGTAGCTGGCATGCGTGCAAAAAACCCAACTTTGTCTTTTCTTTTGTCAATCTTAAGGGAAGGGCATTTTCGTCAATTGGAAAGTTGATGTGATTGACTTTTGTGGATTTTCTTGAGGAGAGAGGAAGACTTTTCTATTAAAAGGGAGTTTTTCAGACAAGAAATGACACTTTTTAGTGAAAGCAAAAAACACACGATTGAGAATTAGAGAAAACAAGGTTTTGGGGGAGATGGGATTTTCAGAAGCGGAAGGAATTGAAGATCAAATTTCATCTGAATACTTGTAATGTCTACCCTGTATCATTGATTTTCTTGAATACTATGAGTAGTAGACCCCCCAATGCTAGGGGGTGTCCCTGAGTTGAATATGTAATAATTTTGAGTTTATATTTGCAATAACAATATTATTTTTCATAATTAATTTATTCTCTTGATGTGATTAACGTTTTCTCTTTCGGAATAATTGAGATTGTTATATGATTATCAATTAGGTTGGACCGCCTTTGGTATGCTTTCATGAGATTATTCTACCATAGATATTACCTATGACTATGGATACCCTGCAGAAACCAATTTGTTCTTAATAATAATACTGCTTAATTTCATTGGTTAATTTCTATGGACATAGAGATTAGGTATGAAGGTTTAAATTTTTCTCACTAGGGCATTAGGAGAAAATAACCCTAAGAACTGGTGTTAATTAATTGATATTTGTTGTTGCAATAATGACTCAGAGTTGTTACAGGGAGAAATCACACACATTCCCTAGCATATTACTCGTATCTTTCAAACCCATTCCCTGCACTATTTATTTTATTCGCAATTATTTTTGTTTATTCGCATAAAAAATTCGCAACATTAGTTTTTGTTTAATTGAACAACAATTAGAACTAAATATTTACAAGCAGTCCTTGAGATCGACACTCGAGGATTTTTCCTCATTATTACTACAAAGGTAAAATAGTACACTTGCTATTTTTTCAATCACAAGGTATGTCGAATGGTTGGCCAACATTGTGCTAGTAATTAAAAAGAATAGTACTCTTAGGGTCTCTATTGACTTTAGATATTTAAATATAGCCACTTCAAAATACGAATACCCAATGTCAGTGGCAGAGATGCTAGTCGACTTGGAGGATGATTTTGAGTATTAGAGTTTTTTAGATGGTTATTCAGGTTATAACCAAATTCTTATTGCAGAATAGGATGTGTCGAAGATGATGTTTCGGTGCCCTGGAGCCTTAGGAACTTACGAATGGGTAATGATGCCTTTTAGGATTAAGCATGCTAGGGCAACCTACCAACAGGTAATGAATACTATGTTCCATGACTTCATTGAAACGTTTATACAAATTTATATAGATGACATAGTTATAAAATCCTAATCAGAAAGTGGTCATCTCGACCACCTTCAATCATCCTTTGAGAGGATGAGGAAATATGGATTAAAAATGAATCCATTAAAATGTGCATTTTGTGTCAGTGCAGGTGATTTCTTAGGATTCGTGGTTCATAAAAAAAGGGATCGAAAAAAATCAAAATAAAATGAAGGCTATACTCAATAAAGTGCCTCTGACAACCAATAAGTAGTTACAATCCCTCTTGGGAAAGATCATCTTCTTGATAAGATTCATTTCAAGCCTAAGTGGCAAGACAAAGGTATTTTTGCCTTTGTTACATTTAAAAAATGAAAGGTTCAAATGGGAACCAGAGCATCAACGCGTATTTGATGACATCAAAGAATACTTTTCAGTGCCTCTTGTGTAATTTCCTCCTATATGAAACAAGAGCATGAAGTTGTACATCTCTGCATCAGATTTGAAAATAGGAAGCATGCTAGCCCAAGAAGACGATAATGGTGTCGAAAGAGCCATATATTGTCTTAGTCGTTTACTAATAGGTGCATAAACTAGGTACAACTTGATAGAAAAGTTGTTCCTATCCTTGTATTTTTCATGTATGAAACTGAAGTATTATATAAAATTGACTAATATGTTTCTTTATTATTATTTTGACATTATAAAACACATGCTATCAAAACCAATCCTTCATAATAGAATAGGAAAATAGGCTTTGGCCTTAACAGAATATTATTTAACATATGCACCGTTGAGAGCCATGAAAGGCCAAGTTGTTGGTGCTTTCATAGTAGATCATGCAATGGTTGAGCTAGTGAAAAATTATGTCGAGCAATTGACATGGAAGTTGTATTTCGAAGATTCTAGACACATAAAAGGAACCAGAGTTGGGATCCTGGTCATATCCCCTTGGGAATCCCAACTAAGTACAAATTTAGAATCAACAGTCGTTGCTCCAATAATGAGGTAGAATATGAAGTCTCGATAACCGGCCTCTCTATCTTGTTAGACCGGGGGCAATGAGAGTCAAGATTAAGGGAGATTCAAAATTAATAGTGAGGTAATTGACAAAAGAGTATAAGTGCATTAATGATAACTTTTTTATGTATTTTTTTAAAGAGAAATGATTATTAAAGAAGTTTGAAATGGTTGATATCAAACATGTACCAAGGATTGAAAATCAGGAGGCCAATGAATTGGCACAAATTGCTTTAGGATATCGAGTATCAAAAGAACGTTTTGAAGAACTGATAGATTTCAGAGACAAGTTGATCTCAAACAGTGTCTTGGCATTAGAATTATCAAAGACGAAACTGGTGGGGGTGGAAGAATTAGAGGGACCTAAATCCCAAAAATTTTATAACATCCGCCATTGGTAATTGTCGAATGATGACTGGAGGAAACAAATCGTTGAGTTATTTAGACATCCTACATGAGTTACAAATCGAAAGATCAGATATTGAGCTTTAGGTTACATAATTATGGGCAATGAGTTGTTTAAAAAGACTCCTGGAGGATTTTTATTTAATTCCTAAGTGAAAGTGAAGCCTACTTGGCAATATTTAGCGTGCATAATGAATCATGTGGCACCCATCAAGCAGGCCACAAAATGAAGTGGATATTATTTTGACAAGGAGTCTATTGGCCCACTTTGTTGAAAGACTATATAAAGTTTGCTAAAAGTTACCAAGAATGTCAAAAGCACACAGGAATTCAACTTGTTCCATCCAGTGAGCTGCACGCGATAAATAAACCTTGATCATTCAGAGGGTAGACTTTGGATTTTATAGGAGAAATCAAACCAGTGTCATTTAAGTCTCACATGTACATTTTAGTATGTATAGACTGTTTTACAAAGTGGTCCGAGGTTGTCCCTCTAGTAAATGTAGACCGGGACGTGGTAATTAATTTCATTCAAAGTAATACAATCTCTAGGTTTGGGATCCCTGAAACCATAACCACATATCAAGGTCCCGTCTTTACTGGACGGAAGATGGTTGAGTTCACTTCTGAAATAAGAGTCAAATTATTGAATTCTACTCCCTATTATGCTCAATCAAACCGTCAGGTCGAAGCTGCAAAAAAATGTTATAATTAGCCTGATAAAAAAGAATGTAGGGGAATAGCCAAAGAACTGGCATAAGACGCTAGATCAAGTGCTTTGGGCCTGTCGAACGTCACCTAAAGAGGTAACCAATGCCATGTTATTTAGGTTAACCTTTGGGCACAATTCAGTGTTGCCTGCAAATATATATTTCCAATAAGTTAGAATTCAAAGGCAAGGAGAAATCCATGCATATTATTACTAGAGCATAATGTTAGATGAACTAGTCGACCTAGATGAAGAAAGGCTAACTACTCTAGACGTTTTGATTAGACAAAAAGAGTGTGTTGCCAAAGCTTATAACAAAACGATTAAGTCAAAAGTTTTTTTGATCAGAGATTATGTTTGGATGGTAATCTCACCAATGGATCGAAGAGACAAAACTTTAGGGAAATGATCTCCAAATTGGGAATAGCCATTCAAAATTAGTCAGGTACTTTCAAATAATGCCTATGAAATCGAGGAGTTAAGTCCTGATAGTCGGATATTACAAGTAAATGGAAAATACTTAAAATGGTATATACCCATTTTGCAAGAAGTAAAAATATCGACATGAAAGATGCATAAAAGTTGGAAAAAATATTATATTAAATGCCAAAACTTGGAAAGCATTACAAAATCTTCAAAGTGCATTACAAGTTTTTAAACATAAACAAAATATCAAACAAAGGATTTCAACTTCTCCCTTAAATCTTCAAAGTAGAGCTTGGTGTGGTGGAGTTTCCTGTTGATCTGTTGGTCAAAAGCTTTTAACTTTGCTACTTCGGCTTCTAACATCTTAGTAGCCTTGAATCATTCAAAGTCGGTGTTGGACGCCTTATCTAGCCTTTATTTGACAAACTCCATGTCAGAAGTTATCAATTCCTCCCTTTCTTTCTTCGTTGCTTCTAGTCTTACCTGCAACCAATTCATTTATTGAGTCAAGGAGATGATATCGACATCCATATTGGCTACTTTCTTTTTCGCTTTGTCCTTCTCCTATAAATCATAAATAAGAGCTTAAGAATCAGAAACCAAGTCTTGATGCTCACGCAGGACGCCATCCCTCAGGTCGATATGGTTACCACTCTCTTGTTTATGCCTCACAACTTGAACAACTTGCTCAAGTAAGGGTCTAAGGTCTAATACAATCTCAACAATAGGGAATGGGACTTCAAGTTTGTTCAACTTCACCAATAGTCCTTGAATCTCGAACATGGAAATAGGGTCGTCCCTGACGGTGTGAGGAAATTGATCCCGATAAACTTGGACCTTAGTTGCCCACACAATTCACCATAGTTGTCTAGTGAGCCAGGAGGAGAGTTGGGAGACAACTCAGAAAGGTCCTTTTGGTTCTCGATGATTCTTTCGAAGACATCGAAAGGATCCACTGGTTGCTCTGTAGCTTTAGAGGCGTTCAAAGTGGAAGTAGACACTTAACTAGCGATTTCAGCTGAGCAGGATCCGAGAGTCGGGGAGGAGTGAGTTTTCTCTTGAACACCTTCACGAGGGGGAGATTCTCCAAATGGTTGCAAGAGGCCAGGACCTGCAATGTCGAGAGTATCCTCTACATGTTCATGCACATGAGTTCCCTGGGTAGAATTGGTTCTCATGAGAGCAGCATGCACCATAACCTTGGCTTGTTGATTTGTGGGAGTGAGGATAGTTGGTGACTTATTGTTGGGTTTGTTTACCATGACGAATTCCAAAATATTTAGACCGACTAATTCCTCTTGATCAATGACACAACCATTGCCAATATCACTTTGAACGGTATCAGAAGGATCACTAGGTTGATAGTGGTATAATGGAGTAACATATTTGAGGCTTGAGTCTTCGACAATATTGTCTATTTCAATTGGTTGAAGATGATAGATTTCTGAGGTAGTGCTGACAAGATGTTAAAACAAGTTCAATCAGTATTTTCCAATGATAGAAAATAAAAAGAAGAAGGTAAGTTTACCTGTTCATCTTCAGGTCGAGGATGAGGAATAAAAGTCTTAGGTGTTATTGGAGTTTTATCATAAGTGTTACCACTTTTTTTCTTCTTATGCAGAAGTTCCACTCTCTTAAGTATTATCCTCCTCAAGAATGATTACCTTTTATGTACTCGTCCTCTTTTTCCTGACTGAGGTCTCACCCATGTTGGTGTTCATCTCATAGGGCATAATGTTAGTCTCAGTAGTTTGATCACCAACATTTGATGTTGTTGGTGGAGAAACAATAGTAGTCTTTTCACTATCACTGATGTCGAATTCGATCTCTTTCTACAGAGACTAACAAAGTTGGGCAAAATGAGGAAAAAGTATATCTTAGTAAGAATTAGATGAAAAGTGAAGGTATAAACCAAAACTTCATCATCATAAGATTTGTTGGCACCATCATGTAAGTCCCTTGCCTTCAACGTCCTTCTAGAGGTAGAGGCTTTGGTTGCTCTTTGTCCCTAAGCAAGTAAGATTAGGTTAGAGGTGCTGACTAAAATAAAGTGAATGATCTGATAAAATTTATTATTCTATCCCTTAAGGTACTAGTACCTTCAGAGCCACCAATCAAAGTGTTTGGATTACTAGGAATACCTGCAAGGGGCAAAATAGAATATGTTAGCATATAAAATCTAAAGTTAAAAAGTACAAAATGTAAGAAATCATTCGACAAGTGTACCTTTTTCTCTCAGAAAAGAAAATGCATCAACTAAATGGCATGCCATCATTATATGATCAGGCATAAGGGCCCAATGTTGTACCCACCATTCTTCGAACCTATGATTACAGTGGTAGGAGAGAGTTTAGTCGAAAGCATGAAGGAAAAATTCTTTCTTTCGATAGAATATGAGGCTTTCTTTAAGGCACCTCTCAGTGGAAGTGGTAGTGTAAATGTCACATAAGAAGTACTCTCCTCTAGAAATAAGGAATTTAAGGAGAAATTGACTCAACCCAAACTACCTGGCTACCAGGCTCGGTTGGTAGAAAGCTACCCTTAAAGTTGACATAGAAGTGGTAAGCCTTGTCCATATGATAGAGAGGTTGAAGAAGGAAAATAAAACATCCTTCATCTCGTCTTGTTCTTGGCAAGATCGGTTGGGGTAAGGCTTCCTGAACCAATCAAGACCATATTGTCGACTCGCAAAGGGCACCATCGACTCAATGAAAGTTTTGCACGGTAAAACATTTGAAAGTAATTTAAGAGACCATTTTCCCATCATCAAGAGTGAGCTTATCTAGTCGAGGTCCTTCGACTCCTACCTCTGGGTTAGGTGGAACTCTTGTTTTCAATGAGGGTTTAAATATGGCGTTCAACCATAACTATAAGAGCCAGATAGGCCTGCCTATTTGGAGGTTATGGGGTTCTCTGGTCTCACCATGTGCGTAATAGCCAACTCCAAGGATTCATAAAGCCCCATGAGTATTAATCTGCTTATGCAAATTTTTCTTCCCTCATGGACTGGGTAGATAAGGGTGCATACATCTTGGTAACTTGAACGGATCGAGCGCATAATATGTACCTCGACAGCTAGTAAACGAGAAATACAATATGTTCATGTGAAGAGATGTCATTTGTTGTCTCTCGATGGTCATCTATAAAAAACTATAAGTTTCCCTGGAGAAGTTGAAGGCAAGTTCAGTTCTTGTATTCCTTGTGGGGTCAAAATCTAGCCCATTTGGTCGAAGACATGCTATAGTAGATATATCAAAGAAGGTGGGAATTATCATCCCACAGGTTAGTTGAAAATTGTTTGTTGATGTGTCCTAGAAACATATGGAGGAAATCAACATATGAGGGTTATAGGTGAGACCCGCTCTGGATAGCTGGATTAGGTCATAAATCCCTAAATACTTCCACAAACATTTCTTTTTCTTCTCAATATGGTTCGTCCATTTCACATACTCAACATCCTCAGCGGGAGGAGAATAATAGAAGAATCGATTCTTGAAGAAGTTAAACTTGAAGGGTGTATCAATGAACACTAATGGCTCATACCAATGATAGATGGGGAAAAAGTCTTTAAGTAGTTGGGGTTTCTGTAGCGGTAAATTCATGACCATTAAGCTATGGATAAACTTAATGTCAATAAAACCAAATTCGCCACCGCACTTTTATTGTTTCCAAAGGAAAAAGGAAAAGTACAAACAAAACCTAAAGATAAAAAGTTTTCAAACCAAAACTAATAAAATGCCAGAGATTACAGGTAAGGGGGTTGGTTACACAGAGGGAAGGTGTTAGCACCCAAAGTGTCCTAGGTATTCCTAGGGAGCCCTTTTTTATGTGTGTATGTGTTTTGGTAAAAAAGATGTTTGCAATAAATAGAGTGTGGGGATGAGAAAATAATTCATTAATTCTATTTTTGTGTTTGACAAGACCTTCGGAATTGTGCCTACGTACCAACATAAAAATGAGGGATCAAAACCTCGTAGTTCGCGGTATCAATTTCAAAATGAGTGGATTGCGTTTAACAAAAATTTAAATTTAAGAGAGGCACAAAGGGGCCTAAAAGAGTTTGAATGAGTGTTAGTTCTTTTTGTCTTTTGAAATTTTAACTCAATATGGTTAAGTTCATTTACAAGTTTGATTTAGAAAAGAGTGTAAAAAATGTAATGGCATAAGGCCAAAGTTTCTAATTTACAATAAAGTCTAGTTTTAGAAATCACAAGCAAAGAAGATTTGAAAGGGGGGAGGGATTTGAGATTTAAGAAATGGGAGGAGATAGAGAGACTAATCCTAAGCAAAAATTAAAAGTTAAGAGTTGAAAAGATCTGACCAATGGGATGCAATCCAATAGACAAGAATGTCATATAGAAACTCACTTTTCCTTTGGACTTTAAATCAAGTAATATCAATGAGCAAGTAGAAAAATGAAGAGCAAGGCATCAAATAAAGATAGCCACATCCAAGCTAGCAACTTCATAGTCTTCTTATTAATCTTCCCATGTATCAGATGACATACTCCTTGAATGGATCAGAATAAGGCATTAGACACAGGTTCAAAGTAACATTTGCATCAAGACCATGTAGCAGATGAACTCAAGTGGATCCCATTACTTGTATCAGATGAAAGCTCGAATCACAATCACTCGGTTTCAGAAATGTTGGCATTGGCTAACTCCTTTTGCATAGGGAATGTTGCCTAATTCTAAGTCTAAAGCTTATATCAAACCCCATCAGTCCACACAAACATTTTTTAGGTTTTTTGTTGTTTATTAAGTATTTTAAGGTCCTAAGACCACAAACACAAACAAGATACTCAAACAAATATATACAATCAAAATATATGGCTCAAGTGAGCAAAGTGAAAATGGCATAAACATAAACAAGTTAAATGATATGTAAAATGGCAAATGAAATGGTAAATGACTTGAATTTAAATTGCATAAAGTAAATGACTTAAAATTGAAAGAAAGAATAATAAAAGTTAGTCAAGTGTTAGTTGATTAGAAGTTAGTGGAGTTTTTCTTTTCAATTGATTAAGTCATTCTTTGGAGAACACTCAACCCTCTATTCACAAGCATGGATCCTTGAACCAAGATATCTTCCAAAGGAAGGAAAAATGTCAAGTTTCCACACAATACCATGAAGGGGGGGGGGGGGGGGGGGACTTACAATCTCACTTACTAGAATGTTATTCCTTTTGGGTCAAAATTTAACGTTATGTTAAGCAATCGTAATTGGACTTACGTAGAAGTCACAACTATCTGAGGCTGGGCAATAGAAATTTTGGTGTTAGTGCATGTTAGAGATATGGTATAATGAACCATACTCCTAAAACATACCACACACAAAAAGAAAATGATCAAATGATGGACTTAATCTCATCCATACTTGTATTGGTTCATCTAACATGAAGTTATTGATGAACCAATTAGTGTTAGGATATTGAGACTTCATTGGTCAATGGAAGGGATGAGATAAAATGGGATTGAAGATAAAGAGGGATGGGAGATGAGACAAACACAAATTGGCCATGGGAGGAATTTTATCAAATTAAAATCATTCATTCATTTTGGGAGATGAAATGTACATTTCATCAATCCCCTAAATCCAATGATTTTAATCCAACAAAAGTTAAATCAACCTTGACCAAGGCCCAAACACATAGTCAAACTTCACAAGTCAATAAAAATGGCTCAACATAATTTCTACATAATTAATCAATTAAAAATCAAATTAAAATGCATTTAAATTAAATTATGTTTGATCAAAAACCTAAAACCTATTCAAACACAAAATAAATGGCCAAGAGATTTATCCAAGGTCAAACAAGGTCAAAGGACCTTAGACAAAAAAATTCATTATTTTTGAAAAGTCAGAAGTATTTTTAAACAATTAAAAATATGCATAAAAACAATTAATTCATGAAAAATATCAAAATTAATCCAAAAAATAATTTTAATTCAGAAAATGAAAGAGGAAAATATTTGAATTTTTTTGGTGAAGGTCCCATATTATTTGGATTAAAAATGAAATTGATATGAATTAATTAAAAATACTGGATTAAATGAAATAATCAGAAATTCAAAAAAAGGAGAGCCATCTGATCTCCCTCATTAATTGAGGTGGCAGATCAGATGGTAGGAAACGAGCGTTTCACATGTTCTCCAGTCAATTGTCCCACACACGTGGTAATCAGAAGCAACGTACGAGATTAAAACATTTCAAACGTATCATGTGGCTGAGATGTGTGACGACACATCACAAGAGTCTTCTTCTGCGGTGGACCTCACCGGACTGGTCCGCCATCAACCATCACCAAAATGAAAAACAAGGACATGGATTTAAAGAAAAAATGTTCATGAGCCCGAATCTGGCCTCAATTTTGTCCAATTCCAAGTATATAAAAAGATACAGGGATTTGAATTTTGAGGATTATGAACTGAGTTGCTTCAATTTAACCTCAAAGCAACTCAATCTTCTTGCCTACATTGATAGGACTCCAGACAACCAAAAATCACAAAGAATGGTGGAGAATTGAGAGAGACTCGAAGAGATGAAGTTTTTGAAAAATCACCTTCGAGTTGATCCAATACCACTTCATCTTGATCTGGATTTGATTGCTTTCTCTTCCTCTTGCTTGCAGAAACCAATTGAGATGAAAAGGGAAGTGAATTTCTGGAGTTTGAACTTCCAAACAGAAGATGAAGTTCAAGCTTGATTTCAAGAGAAATCTTCAGAAACTCTATGGCAGTGGGGGTTTGAATCAGTCTAGCAAAGCTTGGGCGAGGTGTTGATGTTGATTCTGAAGCCTTGAGCTTGTTTAAATAGGCAATGCATTTGATTTTTGCACCACTTGAATTTTGGCCAAATTTGGAAAGCTACTTGCATGGGTGCATGGGTAATGGTTTGGGTCTAAGGAGTGATGTAATCCACTTCCAAATCGTGTGCAAAGTGTACTGAATTCATCATGTGGAAGCATGCAAAGAAGAATGATCATTTAAGTTCAAAACTTGGCAAAACACTTCCCACAATGGAACCATGCGCAAGTCCCTCACAATTTGGCCAATTGAGATGCTCTTGGACTTTTTGGAAAGGTGAGATCAAGGGGAACAACTTTCATGTTGAACACCTTTTAATTTCAAGCTTTTATCATGATGAATTTTGAGGTGGAAGTTTGGGAAATCAAACATATTTTAAAATTTTCTAAGTCCCAAGTCAAATGTTCACTTATTCCACCTTGAATAACTTTTTCTATGGACTTCAAATGAGAAACGGTCCTTCATCAAAGTTGTAAATCTTTAAAACCTATTCAATTTGGTAACATATTTGACCTTATTTGGATTTGGCATGAAGGAGTTATGCATTTTATAAGTTGAGGAAAATCACTTGTCCAATGGTAGTGGCCCAAAATGACCTATAATGTTTCCTCTTGGCAAATGCATTTGCAAGTTGAATTCGCACTTCCTCCAAACATCAAAGTTGAATTAGACATCTTGAATTTGATCATTCAATTTCATTGATTCCATCTCATAAAAAATGAGCAATTTATGGTCTTGGGAAGTTGACCTCAAAACTAGGGTTCAGACAAAATGACCTATAATCTTTCACCATAAAAAATGACTTTCCAAGCAAAACTAGCTCTTTACCTAAACATAAAAGTTGTTTGGAATGTCATTTTGAGTAACTTTTAGCTTGGAATTATTTTCATATGACAAAAATTGTAGGAGATAGGGTCTAGGGAACCCCGGTTTTGATCAGTTGACTTCCTCTCGTCAACCACCATGACCCAACTTGCTAGCTTGATATTCTCTTGACTTTTGGGACTCCTGGAGGATAATATATGCATAATATGATGAAATTTTGAAGTATCCCTTGAAATATTTGATCAATTGGTGAAGAAGCTTGTTGAAGAAGTCACATAAGATACCCATATGAATTAGGGTTTCCAAGGCAAACCAACTCCCAACTCTTGATGAATTCTTGATCAAAATAACATGTTGTTGATTCTAAGTGTTGGCAGCAATTTTGGTAAAACGAAGAGTGTTCACAAGATGTTATGTGTGATGTCTTAACATAAGATATCCTATGTACCTGCTGGAGTTCAAGAACATGTTCATGCAGGATTGTTTCAGAATGCCACATACAATGACAAGGCTTCTGATATTGGATGTACCTGCTGGATCTTAAATGAAAGACATGTTCATGCAGGATTGGTTCAGATGACATACACAAGGTCATGGCATCTGATATGGCTGTACCTGCTGGAAGTTATAAAAGGAATTATTGGATTATGCAGGATTTTTCCAGGATGTCAGACCCGATGTCATGACATCCTGTACACAGAACATTCAGTATGAATGTCTGGTGTTTTGTGATTGCACGATTAATGGAAATCTTTGTATGATTGAAGATATGATTAGCTGGCGCATTCAATCATGGATTACAACCAGATTTACTTATTTTCCAAGGAGATCTAACCAGCTGTTATAAAAAGATTTGATTGGAAAATAGATTTAGGATTTTCAAGATGTCCAAGCTCAGCTGAAAGCTTATATAAAAAGGGACTTAGAAAACCTGTTTGAACACACAACCAATACTGAGCGAAATTCAGAGAGAGAGTTAGGGTTTGTGTCTGTTTAGTCGTGAGACTTGTAGGTCATTCAAGTCATCCATTGATGATTGAATTGGACTGATTTGTGGTTGTAATTTGTCACTCTAAAGCTGTTAAGCAAGAGTGTGTGTCTTCTTGATCAAAGCTGTGAAGCAATATCAAAAGTGTGTCTTCTTGATTAAAACTGTGAAGTAAAATCAAGAGTGTGTAATTGAAAAGTATTTTCTTTTCACAAGGGATTGTTGTTTAAAATCACTGGTGTGTGATTGTAGGGAAGTGAGTGGGTTCTCATATCTAAGAGTGCTTAGGTAGAAATTGCATGGGTAGAGATTAGGTGAGAAAGACTGTAACTTGTTGAAGTGTACGGAGAGTCTTTGAACTAATTCTATTTTAGTGAATTTCCTTCTTGGCTTGGTAGCCCCTAAACGTAGGTGAGTTGCACCGAACTGGGTTAACAATTTCTTGTGTTATTTGCTTTACCATTATGTATTTTTTTATCCATTGTGTGTTAACAGATATTAGTGTCGTGACATTACCTTCGATATCTTATATCTGATACCAGAATTTCAATTGGTATCAGAGCAGGCATCTTGCTCTGGTTCTGGGTGAGATCTAGGGGCAATACTTTCTGGTACAATGGAGAGAGATGGAGGATATGTTCATAGGCCACCAATTTTGGATGGTTCTAACTATGACTATTGGAAACCTCGAATGGTAGCGTTTTTGAAATCCCTTGATAACAAGGCTTGGAAAGTTGTGTTAACAGGTTGGGTGCATCCTGTTATTACTAAAGAAGGAGAAGCCACTATTGAGAAGAAGCCTGAAGAACAATGGTCCAAGGAGGAGGATGATCTTGCTCTTGGAAACTCTAAAGCCTTGAATTCAATATTCAATGGGGTAGACAAGAATATTTTCAAGCTGGTAAACAACTGTGAAGTGGCCAAAGATGCTTGGGACATTCTCAAGACCACTCATGAAGGCACCTCTAGGGTAAAGATGTCTAGACTTCAGCTGCTCACCTCCAAGTTTGAAAACTTAAGGATGAAGGAAGATGAAAACATTCATGAATTTCACATGAGTATCCTTGAAATTGCTAATGCTTCAGGAGCCCTGAGAGAGAAGATGACAGATGAAAAGCTGGTAAGAAAAATACTCAGGTCACTCCCTAAGAGATTTGCAATGAAGGTGACGGCCATAGAAGAGTCTCAAGACATTTCCAACATGAGGGTAGATGAGCTAATTGGTTCCCTCCAAACCTTTGAGATGGGATTGAATGATGGAACTGAAAAGAAAACCAAAAGCATTGCCTTCATATCAAACACAGAAGAGGAGGACAGTCAAGATGTAGATAAAGAATGGGCCAATGAGGTTGCAATGTTGGGGAGACAGTTCAACAGATTGTTAAAAAAAATGGATGTAAGATCCAAGGGAAATGTCAAGAACATCTTATCTGACATCAGCAATGGAAGAAGAGTAAGGTCAGAGGAGAAGCCCAAAGAAGGAAAATAAGTAAAGTGCTATGAATGTGATGGGTATGGACACATTAGAACAGAATGTGGAACCTACCTCTAGAAGCAGAAGATGAGTCTTTCTGCCACCTGGTCAGATGAGAGTGATACAGAGGAGGTTGCAAATCTTGTGACTGCTTTGACAGGAAGATGGGGATCTGATGAAGACTCAAGTGATGGTGAAGTAACCTTTGAAGAATTAGCCTCTACCTACAGAGAGCTGTGTCATAAAAGTGTAGAGCTGAGCAAGCAGGTTTTAAACCAGAAGAAAGAAATAACTCAACTTGAGAATGAGAAGGTAGAATACTTGGAAACCATCTCCAAATTGAAAACAAAAGTTGTGGCTCTGAAGGTCAAGCTAAATGAGAGTCAACAAGTTGAGAGCCAGAAGATAATACAACTGGAGAATGAAAAGGCAGAACATGTGGAAACCATCTCCAAGCAAAAAACTGAAGTTATGCTCTTAAACTCAAAACTAGAAGAGACAACCAAGTATGTAAGGATGCTAAACAATGGATCTGACTCCTTAGACAAGATTCTCCAAACTGGACTAATCATAGGAGCCAAATCTGGAATAGGGTACCATAAGTCTAAGGCTGAAAGCAGTTACACTGGTTGTAAACCTCAAGCTAAACCTAAATGCAGCAATAGTAAGAGCAGTCATAAGATGTCACATCATATATCACATCATCAGAAGAGAAAACAGCAGAAAGGCAAACACCAAAGATGGAAATATCATTACTGTGGGAAATTTGGACACTTAAGGCCCTTCTGCTATAAGATGTATGGTTACCCTACCCCTGTTCATCAACAGACTCACTATTAACACAGACCCAAACAGCACAGGCCTATCAACAAGAAGCAATGGGTTCCTAAGACTAATGTTACAAGTCTAATAGCACACAAAGAAGAGTGGTATTTTGACAGTGGATGTTCTAGACACATGACTGGAAACTCAGACTTGATAACTGATCTTCACCCTCATGACATAAGCTACGTAACCTTTGGTGATGGAGCAAAGGGTGAAATAAAGGGATAGGCAAGCTTGAGTGTCCTGGAGCTCCTAAACTTGACAATGTTCTACTGGTCAAGGGCTTAACTTCAAATCTAATAAGCATTAGTCAGCTTGGGGATCAAGGTCTGAATATCATCTTCACTAAAACTGAATGTATGATTGTTAACAAAGACAATGAAGTAATTATGGAAGGAATCAGGACCAAAAACAACTGCTACATGTGGAGCTCTCAAATGGATGACCACTCTAAGATGAGTACAGTTGCTAGAAGAACCTTCAAGGGAAATAAAAAATGTCAGACAAGGATGTTACACCAGAAGCTAAGACCTAACTTCAAGGAAGAGAAGGTCATGATGGCGCAAACATCTGAAAAAAGGGAACATGTGACTGGTTGTATGCAGTCTGAAGTTAGTGAGAGCTTTGTTGGAACTGGGACACAAGGGGTTATTGAGATAGAAAGTATATCAGATGAAAGCAACAATTCTCAACCAGGTTGGATGAAACTACTGATAATTATATACAATGTCACACTCGATGTCATGATATTGTATTATGACAACCTGTATGGTACTACTATGTCCAAAGATCATATTCAACACAGCTGGACCAAGTACATTATTTGCTGTCATCACTCCTTTAGAAAATATGTGGAAAATAAACTCATAGTTCTACAACATGAAATGCAACTAACTGACAAGGCTACAAGGGATTTGTATGATGTCCAACTAAAATATGAAAGGGGGAAATTAGGTGCTTGGTTTCTTGAAAAAATATGGCAATTAATGTGGAGTGGAAAAGGTAACAAAAATATTGTCTGCCCAATGAAAGGAAAAAGCCACATTAAAAATGAATCATCACCTAGTATTGGAAATAGTATCTATTTCATTTGCACGCTCTGCCTGAACACAATTCTTTCCATCTTCATCAAACTACTCAGAGAACCTCTGCTAGGGCAAAGAAATTTTCCTCAAAAGTTCAACAAAATGTCTCAACATCCATCATCATCTAGCTTAAAACCCCTTCATACAAGAACTCCCTCCATGGAGTTTCTAGATGAAGATTTGATGGACGTGACTCCTCTGCGTATGATACCAGGTGGCGTCACCGGCTCCTCTTTCATGGCTGGAGCTAAGCAAGGTAACACTCCTGAAAAATCTTCTGATAAAGAGGACATGCACTTTACTGACCGCACCATAAGAAACCTAGTTACTAGGATACTGAATGAAGAACATGGAGTCACAGATATGTTTACCCCTCTGTCCAGAAAAGATCTCTCTCCTGAGGAGGAAACCCAAGCTGAGAAAGATGATGACTCATCTAAGAATGAAAAGGAAGTAGCTGCTGAGGGACTATGTTCTCTTGGAAAAAACTTACCTAGCAGGTCTCCTGGTACTGCTCAGGATATTGAGGAAGAAAGGTCTGAGGAAGAAGATGACACTTTGGTCAATCTTGTGAAAACAAGTGTAGCTAATAAATTGAGAAAAAGGAAGAGTATGGCTGAGATAAGGACAACTAGGAGAGATAAAAAGGTTGCTGGTATAGGTCCCTCCAAATCCTGGAGCAAGGTTGAGGTTAAGAAAAGGAAAGAAAGAGACAATTCTGATTCTGAGGAGGATGCCAAAGACGATGTCCCAAACATCTCCTCTGCAAAAAGGCAGGCTGTTCAGAAGTCTCCTAGCAAAGCTGCTGTTGTGCACCTAGACAATATCTCCTTCCATTTATAAGATGGTGCAGCAAAATGGAAATTTGTCATTCAGAGGAGAGTAGCTATTGAAAGAGAGCTTGGAAAAGAGGCTGTAGAGGTAAAGGAAGTAATTGATTTAATCAAAAATGCTGGACTAATAAAGACTGTGGTAACTCTACCCCAATGTTATGAGGGGTTGGTAAAAAAGTTTATTGTTAATATCCCTGAGGATATTTATGAAAAGAACAGCAGGGAGTTCTGCAAGGTGTTTGTAAGGGGAAAATGTGTGAAATTCTCACCAAGTATTATCAACAAGTTTCTAGGAAGAGGAACTGATGGAGGAGTGAACCTAGAGACTACAGACAATGAGGTCTGTAGGGTCATCACAGCTGGCCAAGTTAAGGAATGGCCTAGTAGGAATCACTTATCAGCTGGGAAGCTCACTGTTAAATATGCCATCTTACACAAGATTGGTTAAGCTAATTGGATGCCTACTAATCATGTCTCTACTATCTCCATTAATCTTGGAATGACCATTCATGCAATTGGAACAAGGGTTAACTATGATTTTGGCAAGTTCATATTTGATCAAACCATCAAACATGCCTCTACAAATGCTGTGAAGTTACCCATTGCCTTCCCCTCCCTTATTTGTGGCATTATCCTGAGCCAACAACCAGGCATCCTAAGTACAAGTGACATTCCTAGCAGGAGAAAATCCCTTCTATCAATTCACTATAAGCTTTTTGAGGGAAGTCATGTCAAAGATGTTGTCATGACATCTGCCAGAAGGGAACCTACATCTCAAGGGAGCTTAATTGACCAACTGAAAGATACCTGCCAAGAATAGGAGAATGGTATGAAGGTGGCCAAGGCAAGAAAAGAAGCTTTGGAAGCTCTTATTTGTAGCCTGAAAAAGGAGGAGATAGAGAAGACTGGGAAGGATTCAGATGCAAAAGCACAATCTAGTGGAAGCTCTGGAAGCTCTGAGGTCTCTGAAGATGAAGATGAAGGTGAAGGTGATACTTCTTCCTCTGATTGATGGTTCCCCCTCTTGTTTGTTAAAGACTGAAGACTGTATGAGGTGTGCCGTGAAGACCGTGAAGCTGTAGTGGGTGATGTTCTGCTGGTGCTGTATGGATGCTGAAGTTTGTTTTGTTTTTGAAAAATGTAATGTGTGGCAGTCCTCATTGATGCCTGTTTTGTAATATTTAGGGCTCTTAAAGAGTTTCTTGGATTTGTTCATTATCTCAGCTATCACAGTTGTGTATAATGATGGTTTGTACTTCCTGACTATTTTGTTTTAACATGCTTAATGTTATAACATCTGATCTAACACTCTTTGCTAGGCTAATAGACATTTATTTTGTCTGATTGGTCACCTTTGGTCAATTTTGACTAAAAAGGGGGATACGTGGATATATGGAAGCTGTTGTGGAAGTTTTGATATGTATGTGGCTGGACTGGAGGACAGCTATTATTGAAGGAAGTGCACAGGTGTTAAAACAGAATGTTACCCTATTTACAGATGTCAAAGGGGATGTCTGATAGGGTGTACAGGGTGTACAGATGCTGATGTTGTAGCAGATGTCAGAATGACATTCTGGCTGGTACAGGTACTGGAGTTACAATAGCTGTTATTTGATGAATGCACAGATTTAGGGGGAGAAGGAATACCCTTGTGGATTGTGCATTTGTGTGTCTTACTAGTTGCATCCGTAACTAGTAATTTTGTTTACTGCACAGATTTAGGGGGAGGAGAAGTACCCTTGTGCATGTGTGTATTACTAGTAGCCATAACTAGTAATTGTTTTTGCTTCTGCTGCTGATTAAACTACTGATAATTTGTTTAACTGCTGATAGTTTACCTTGTGAACAAAAAAGACAGATATATGTTTTAGCCAAAATTTTCCAAAGGGGGAGTTTGTTGATTCTAAGTATTGGCAGCAATTTTGGTAAAACAAAGAGTGTTCACAAGATGTTATGTGTGATGTCTTAACATAAGATATCCTATGTACCTGTTGGAATTCAAGAACATGTTCATGCAGGATTGTTTCAGAATGCCACATAGAATGACAAGGCTTCTGATATTGGATGTACCTGCTGGATCTTAAATGAAAGACATGTTCATGCAGGATTGGTTCAGATGACATACACAAGGTCATGGCATCTGATATGGCTGTACCTACTGGAAGTTATAAAAGGAATTATTGGATTATGCAGGATTTTTCCAGGATGTCAGACCCGATGTCATGACATCCTGTACACAGAACATTCAGTATGAATGTCTGGTGTTTTGTGATTGCACAATTAATGGCAATCTTTGTAGGATTGAAGATATGATTAGTTGGCGCATTCAATCATGGATTACAACCAGATTTACTTATTTTCCAAGGAGATCTAACTAGCTGTTATAAAAAGATTTGATTGGAAAATAGATTTAGGGTTTTCAAGATGTCCAAGCCCAGCTGAAAGCTTCTATAAAAATGGACTTAGAAAACCTGTTTGAACACACAACCAATACTGAGTGAAATTCAGAGAGAGAGCTAGGGTTTGTGTATGTTTAGTCATGAGACTTGTAGGTCATTCAAGTCATCCATTGATGATTGAATTGGATTGATTTGTGGTTGTAATTTGTCACTCTAAAGCTGTTAAGAAAGAGTGTGTGTCTTCTTGATCAAAGTTGTGAAGCAAGATCAAGAGTGTGTCTTCTTGATTGAAATTATGAAGTAAAATCAAGAGTGTGTAATTGAAAAGTATTTTCTTTTCACAAGGGATTGTTGTTTAAAATCACGGGTGTGTGATTGTAGGGAAGTGAGTGGGTTCTCATATCTAAGAGTGCTTAGGTAGAAATTGCACGGGTAGAGATTAGGTGAGAAAGACTGTAACTTGTTGAAGTGTACAGAGAGTCTTTGAACTAATTCTATTTTAGTGAATTTCCTTCTTGGCTTGGTATCCCCCAGACGTAGGTGAGTTGCACCGAATTGGGTTAACAATTGCTTGTGTTATTTGCTTTACCATTCTGTATTTTTTATCCATTATGTGTTAACATATATTAGTGTCGTGACATTACCTTCGACATCTTATATCTAATACCAGAATTTCACATGTGAAGATCATAGGGATCCATATATGATGCTTAGAGCCATAGTAAACCAATTCTTGATTGAACTCCTTGCACTGAGGGTCTTACACCCTAGATGTGAGCTTGATAGAGCATAGGTGAGCATACACACAACCTACAAAAGAAACAAACTATCCATTGACATATTTTTGGTATTTTGGTTAGTAAATAATGAAAAACAAAGTATGATACAATCAAATTATGCTTGGTGGTCTCTCCCAATGCAAATCCAATGAATGAGGGGTAAAGAGGATGCCAAGATGTGGTCCCAATGCTAATGCATATGATGAGATAGCATGAGGGATCTTAGGGTCAAAATTGGGGTCTTACAGTTTCCTAATATACTTGGGTAAATGACCCATAAACACATGCGCCTTACCAGCAAGAATGTAAGGTATGAATGTAAAGTGATACTAGATTTTTCTTCTCTCCGCTTCCATGGGAGGCTATGGTATATAAGCACAATCATTGACGAATATGGGAAGCTCAATTTCAGTTGTAAAGCCTAGATGTTGTTGTTCTGGAAACGCCATTGAAGGGTATGGGTTTTTTGAGTAGGGACTTAGGGAAAAAGAAAGCAAAAACTAGGGTTTCGTTTTTTCTATAGGTAAGTTGCAGAAATGGGAAGTAAGTGGAAAAGTGTTCGAGTAAACACGTTTAAATAGAAAAAAGAAAAACATTTCAAATTTTTCCTCAGAAAAATTCGGCCACGTGGTGTTTAACTTGACAAATTGCATCTAAAAGTCATGGGGAAAGAAAAAATTGAATTTAGAGCAATTGTTAATGATTCTGTTTCACTTAAACCTTATAGGAAATATGAGGTAATCATAATAAATCTGCACGCACGTCTGTGATGTAACATTTTTCTATAAAGTGTTCATGATGGCTACAATAATAATTAATTATCGATGTTTCATTGATGTGACGTGTACAAAGGTGAAGAGTATCGAAGAAGCCTAAAAAATGCCACCTTTCTTCCATCTGATCATGATCAAAAGTGGCCTTTTGGGGGGTCATCCGTTGACCTAGATTTTTCTAGCTAAGAGGAAAATCAGGTCAATATTTGCACATGGTAAAATTCTAAGTGTAACAAATGGTAAATTTGGCTCGACAATGACGGCACACCGATCAGATGGTCTCGACTGGCATCTTGAGATGGTAGTTTGGGAAACCTCAAAGAGATACCTTTAGAAATGAGTTAAAAAAGTCTCAAGAGTAGACCTAATAGGCTATTCGACACCATGTTGAGAGAAGACTCTCCAACAGGCTTTGGATACTTAGAAGATTGAGGAAACCAAAGAAGAAAAGCGCTATATGCATTTAGTATCTGTCTTCATCGTGGGAGCAGTTGCTAGCCTGTAAATAATTAGAGAACGTGGGGAAAATGACTTCATCAGATTTTAAAGCCATAACAAAGTGGCAGTGTGTTGGGTGAAAAGGTACATGTATTCAAGTGACATATCAGTGCCTTTAGAGTCAGAACTGTCGAACACATTTATTCCTAGGTAGTATTTATAGCAGACTCATATGTTGTAGAAAAAGGTTCGCAAGTTTTCACATAAAATTCTCTATAGAACCGGAGTATCCAAGTTAGAGAGTGAAACAGTTTGTGAGGAATTATGTGAGTTTATGATCGGTCACCATTTTCACTATGTTTTCGTTACTTATCCGACAAGAAACCAAGGATTTTGGAACACTTTGTGCGCATCATGGTATCTTTTAAGTTATTTTTCATTTTTGTAAGTTATTTAAGAATTTTATCAATTTTTAGTTTTATTTTATGTTTTCGAGATTTTATGCTTTGGTTGTCTGTGTTTATGCCCTCTAGGTCCACGTAGAAGATCTAACGGACTCAATGCGAGAAAGTGGAAAGTTCTGAAGTTCGAGGAAATAAGATTTCTCAACACAGGGGGCCTGACACAGCCACCCATGTCATCTGACACGGCTACCTGTGTCACCTGACACGGGCCGTGTCAGGATAAAGACAAAACAAATACCAGGAATGGCCAAGAGAGGGGCCTGACACAGCCACCCATGCCAATTGACATGGCCTGTCTCAGGTCACCTAGGGCGTGTCAGAAAGGAAGTGGCAAGGCAGAGAGCTGACACGGACACCCATGTCCGTTGACATGGGCGGTGTCATCCCAAGCGTAGATTCTTCCAATTTTTGGGTTTTTTACCCGGGCTTGAGTTGCAAGGGCGTTTTGGGGATTTCCAACCTTTTCCAAGGGATTTTTCACTATCTTAGGAGAATTTTTACAAGAAAAGAAGACACTTTGGAATGAGGAGAAGACAAAGAATTTTCAGACGATCGAGAATTACAGAGATCAAGGAATTCAGAGAGCGGAAGATTTTCATGAGCGGAAGCAATTGAAGATCCAAGTCATCCAATTACTTGTAATGTGTATTTTTTATCTTGAATCTATTTTGAAAAATATGAGTAGCTAAATCCCCAAATTCTAGGGGGTGTCCCTGATTTAGATCTGTAACGATTTTGAGTTTACGATTGTATTTATAATATTGTTTTTACGGTAATCTTTTGATGTGTTTAATGCTTTCTCTTTCGGAACAATCGAGATTATTGTATGGTTATCAATTAGGCTGGACCTCCATTGGTAAGGTTTCCATAAGATTATTCTGCAGTAGATATCACCTAGGACTAGGGATACCCTGTATGAATCAGAGCATTCTTGATATAATAAGGCTTAATTTCACCGATAATTTCCCATGGACATAGAAATTAAGGTTGAATGATTAAATGTTTTCTCACCAAGAACTTGGGAGAAAATACCCTTGAGAACTGGTAGTAATTGATATTTTTTGATGCAATAGTGACTCAGAGTTGTTACAGGGACAAATTATACACCTTCCTTGGCATTGTTCCTCTTCCCTTGCAAACCCTTATTTTTAGTGTATTAAGTTCTTTTGCCTTTATTTTTATAAATCTGAATCTAAAACCCTCAACAATAGTTTTTGTTTAATTGAACGATGATTTGAACTCGATATTAACTTGCAGTTCTTGAGATCGACATTCGGGGAATTTCCCATTGTTACTACAAAAGGCAAAATAGTACGCTTGCTATTTTTTCGATCAAGTTTTTGGCGCCGTTGTCGGGGACTGCCAAAATATAGAGTTTAATTTTAGTTCAATTAAAATTTTGTTGCTCTGCAATAAAATTATTTTTCTGTCATTTATATAATTTCATTCACTAATCTGTGTATGCAAGGAGAGCCCTTAACTGAATTTCTTTTTGACGCAGAAATCGAGAGAACCCTTCACCGGAGACGCATAAATGGTAGATTGAATTCCAAGGAATAAGTTCCCTCTGATCACTCAGATTTTGAAAAAGAAACTATGGCTGAAATTCCTCTAGTTCCACCTCCTTCACCTCCGGAAAGAGTCCTAGGTGACTACGGAAGTGAAAATGCCCCGGGTGGGAGATTGACCATTGTCAACCAATCGGTGAATGTGACTAATTTTCAACTGCATCCTAGCATAATCAATCAACTTGAAAGAAAACCTTTCACCGGAAAGGTAAATGGAGATGCAAATAAGCATTTGCAAAGATTCCTGACCACGAGTACTACTTTGAAAATTAATGGGCATACTGATGAAGCAAAGAAGTTAAGAATGTTCCCTTTCACTTTAGCTGAAGAGGCGGAAAAGTGGTTCTACTCTCTTCCAGTTGGCAGTATTACATCATGGGAAGAGATGGAAACAACTTTCTTAAATGATCATTTTCCAGCATCAGTAATTTTGAGAAAAAGGTATGAAATCTTAAACTTCAAATAGAAGGATGGTGAGTCTTTGGGAGATGCCTACAAAAGATTCAAAGGGGTCTTAGAAGCTTGCCCAACTCATAATATGGATAAGACTGAATAGATGCAAATGTTTGTTAACAGACTGAAAATAAAGACAAAACAGTTGATTGATACAGCAACCAGTGGCTCAACAAATTTTTCAACAGCCACCGGTATTAAAAAGATTATTGAAGCGATAGCTACCAACGAGCATCTGGAATTGTATGATAGGTGTAATAGTAAACCTGATGGAGTGATTGATCTGAAGCTTGAAACTAATAAATTCTGGTTGGAAGATACATTAGTTGTTGAAGTAGAAAAGAAATTAAAAGCTATGAACATAGGTACCCAACAGGTAGCTCAAGTTCAACTTGCTCAGACCATCACTTGTGAAATCTATAACGGACCGCACCACATTATGTATTGCTTTGCCACCCCTCAACAAATTGAAAAGATAAAAAATTTCAACCAGAATAACCCCTACTCCAACATTTACAATCCAGGTTGGAAGAATCATCCAAAGTTCTCCTGGAAAGATCAGAGAGGGAATGTTCCACAACAGATTCAAGGTCAATATTAAACTCAATATCAACAACAACAACAACAGGCTCCAAAGAAAGCAGACTGAGAGATTACCATTGAAAACATGGTCGCTCAACATAGGCAATTTGAAGAAGAGACTAGAAACGATCATAAAAGAGAGAACTTTCAAAAAGGTACTAATTGGTTCTGGAGCTAGTGTGAGTCTGATGCCATTATCAATCTATCACAAGTTGGGTATTAAAAATGTTAGTGATACAAAGACAAATATGAAGTTTGCGGATCACTCGAAAAAGGATGCATATGGTATAACAGAAGACATACTAGTGACAATAAAGGACTTGAGTTTTCCTGTTGATTTTGTGATGCTAGATATACTTGAAGATGAAGAGACACCCATACTTCTTGGTCGACCTTTCATGCAGACAAGTCGATGCAATCTCGACATGGACCACGACACGTTAACCTTAAAAGTCCATGATAAAGAAATAACATTAAATACTATTGAAAACCATGAGATAGAGGTAGAAAAATAACATCAATATCAAGTAGGCTTGATCAGGACAAAGGTGAGAAGGCAAAGTAACATACCAACATCAGAGAAAGATACAAGAAGGCCTTCTCAAGTCTCACCACTCCCATAGCAACCCCGAATGGAACAACTCATATTTCCATTCCAAAAGCCACGAGAAAGAAAAGAAAACGAAAACAAGGTAAGGATATGGAGGTTAGAAAGGACTTGTGACACAAAGGAACCCATACCTATGAAAAAGACGACTTATTAGTTTTGGAAAAGAAGTGCAACAAGGTGTGGAGGCTGAAGTACCCCCCATAACAAGGTTAGAAAGGACTTGTGATACAAAGGAACCCATACAAATTTTTATTTATAATTATTGTTTGTGTTTTGTTTGTTATTTTAGGTTTGCACAGTGCCTTGCATAAAAGGATGGAGGCACTCACATTAATGCGGGAGTCGTACCGGAAGGAAGGATCATATCTGAAAATAAGAGATAGGACATTTTTTGAGAAAGCAGCAACCTGACACGGCCGCCCGTGTCAGCTGACACGGCCCATGTCAGCTGACACGGCCCATGTCAGGAGCACTGAAGAAAAGGGTGAAAATAACATTGGCAGAAGCCTGACACGGCCACCCGTGTCAGCCAACACGGCCCGTGTCAGGACCACTGAAGAACACCATCCAAATATGTTGAGTTACAGGAGCCTGACACGGCCACCCGTGTCATATGACACGGCCTGTTTCAGACCTATGGAATTGATATTGTGAAATAATTTTGGATCATTGTGTGGACCCCATTCCTCATTAAAACTTAATAACCACTTATTATGATGTTGCACTTTCCGCTCCAGCCTCCTCAGTAGGGAACTGTGAGTCACCCTCCTTCTATCTTGCTCTAAAACATTGAGGCCAATGTTTAGTTCAAATGTGGGGGAGGTTTTATTATGCTTTTTGTTTTATGTTTTTTATTTTAGTATTTCCCATTTTACTGTTTTACATTTGGTTTGTTATTATTATTGGGTATCATTTGCTGCATGTATTTCAGGTTCTTGGTGTTATTGTTGGATTAGAGGATGACCATTAGTGGTAGTGGATGAAACGATCACTCCATTTACTATTGCTTGTTGTGAAGGATCTTCCCAAAAAATCGATACTGCTGAAGAAAACATCGGATGCAACTTCTCAAACTCGACTAACGTAGATTCCCTGTGCATTCCGAGTTGAGTAAGAAGCTGCACCATACTAGAAGTACTATGGATGTTGTCAAGCTTTACCTAACATGGGGAGTGCATAAAAAGCCAAACACATTTGTCCTCATAAGCAATATTCAGGTATGTCTTTATCACTCTGACTTTGCGTAGGTTCTCTGAGAATATCACTATATATATACACATACTGAGGCACGTTGTTTGAATAATAGCCCATGAGCCTTTCTGGCCATCCCTTTAATATTATCCCTTGTTAACCCCGTTGAGCCTATATCCTTTGTTTGTATGTATAACCACATGAATGTAACCCGAGGCCCAAACACTTTCTTACCCTATTCAGAGAAAATGTTATGTTTTTAAGCTGTGTTAAAGTTTTAAGTTTGTGGTAACCCCATAAGTATCTGAAAGTAAGGTGAGTGCGGAAAAAGATAAAGAAAAACGACCATCGAAAAAAAATTATTCGATGGTACGAGAAAAGCACTCACTGAATGAGAAACACTTAGTTGAAAAAAAAAGAGAACATTAAAGAAAAAAAAAGAACTGAGCAATACAAACTGAAAAAGAAAAGAATTGGAAATGAGATGTAGAACAAACACAGTGAAAAGAATAATGACATTGGCTCTGAACCCAAACCACTTGTTTTCCCATTTGTTTCTATTTACCACACTGTAACCCAAGCCCCGTTACAACCCAAAAGACCTCAAAAAGTGTGTTGTATGTAGTTGATACGAAAAGGAGAGACTATGTGTAGTTGATATGAGTTGATATTGCATATTTTGAAATATGAGTGTAAATACTTTAACCCGGAGAGACTTGGTGAGAGTGTGATATAAGCTGACAGGTGAAGCGGTACGTCAATGTGGAAGTGCGGCAGAAAACTCATTAGGAAAAGTAGGGACTATGAAAGGGAGAATGAAGGCGTTGGTGAAAGATCTCAGCGGTATTGTGGTAATAATTCAATTTTGGGAAGTAACATACTTTTCCGTGTAGAACATTAGTTGAGGACAAACAATAAGCTAAGTTTGGGGTTGTGATCGGTCAACATTTTCACTGTTTTCATTACTTATCCGACAAGAAGCCAAGGATTTTGGAATACTTTGTGCACATTATGGTACCTTTTAACTTAGTTTTCATTTCCGTAAGTTATTTAAGCATTTTATCAATTTCTAGTTTTATTTTGTGTTTTCAGGATTTTATGCTTTGGTGGTCTGTGTTTATGCCCTCCAGGTCCACGTAGAAGATCCAACGGACTCAATGCGAAAAATTGGAAAGTTCTGGCGTTCGAGGAAAGAAGATTTCTAAACACACGGGGCCTGACACGGCCACCCGTGTCACCTGACACAGGCCGTGTCAGGATAAAGACAAAATAAATACTAGGAACGGCCAAGACAGGGGCCTGACACAGTCGCCCGTGTCAGGTCACCTAGGGCGTCTCAGAAAGGAAGTGGCAAGGTAGATAGCTGACATGGCCACCCGTGTCATCCCAAACGCAGATTCTTCCAATTTTTGGGCTTTTTATCCGGATTTGAGCTGCAAGAGCGTTTTGGGGATTTCCAACCTTTGCCAAGGGATTTTTCACTATTTTATGAGAATTTACAAGAGAAGAAGCCACTTTGGAACGGGGAGAAGACAGAGAATCATCAAACGATCGATAATTACATAGATCAAGGAATTCAGAGAGCGAAAGATTTTCATGAGCGGAAACAATTGAAGATCCAAGTCATCCAATTACTTGTAATGTGTATTTTTTATGTTGAATCTGTTTTGAACAATATGAGTAACTAAACCCCCCAATACTAGGGGTTGTCCTTAATTTAGATCTGTAACGATTTTGAGTTTTCGATTGCATTTATAATATTATTTTTACGGTAATCTTTTGATGTGTTTAATGATTTCTCTTTTGGACCAATCGAGATTATTGTATGGTTATCAATTAGGCTGGACCTCCATTGGTAAGGTTTCCATAAGATTATTCTGCAGTAGATATCACCTAGGACTAGGGATACCCTGTATGAATCAGAGCATTCTTGATATAATAAGGCTTAATTTCACCGATAATTTCCTATGGACATAGAAATTAAGGTTGAATGATTAAAGGTTTTCTCACCAAAGTCTTGGGAGAAAATACCCTTGAGAACTGGTAGTAATTGATATTTGTTGATGCAATAGTGACTCAGAGTTGTTGCAGGGACAAATTGTACACCTTCCTTGGCATTGTTCCTCTTCCCTTGCAAACCCTTATTTTTAGTGTATTAAGTTCTTTTGCCTTTATTTTTATAAATCTGAATCTAAAACCCTCAACAATAGTTTTTGTTTAATTGAACGATGATTTGAACTCGATATTAACTTGCAGTTCTTGAGATCGACATTCGGGGAATTTCCCCTTGTTACTACAAAAGGCAAAATAGTACGCTTGCTATTTTTTCGATCAAGTTTTTGGCGCCGTTGCTGGGGACTGCCAAAATATAGAGTTTAATTTTAGTTCAATTAAAATTTTGTTGGTCTGCAATAAAATTATTTTTCTGTCATTTATATAATTTCATTCACTAATCTGTGTATGCAAGGAGAGCCCTTAACTGAATTTCTTTTTGACGCAGAAATCGAGAGAACCCTTCACCGGAGACGCATAAATGGTAGATTGAATTCCAAGGAATAAGTTCCCTCTGATCACTCAGATTTTGAAAAAGAAACTATGACTGAAATTCCTCTAGTTCCACCTCCTTCACCTCCGGAAAGACTCCTAGGTGACTACGAAAGTGAAAATGCCCCGGGTGGGAGATTGACCATTGTTAACCAATCGGTGAATGTGACTAATTTTCAACTGCATTCTAGCATAATCAATCAACTTGAAAAAAAACCTTTCACCGGAAAGGTAAATGGATATGCAAATAAGCATTTGCAAAGATTCCTGACCACGAGTATTACTTTGAAAATTAATGGGCATACTGATGAAGCAAAGAAGTTAAGAATATTCCCGTTCACTTTAGCTGAAGAGGCGGAAAAGTGGTTCTACTCTCTTCCAGTTGGCAGTATTACATCATGGGGAGAGATGGAAACAACTTTCTTAAATGATCATTTTCCAGCATCAGTAATTTTGAGAAAAAGGTATGAAATCTTAAACTTCAAATAGAAGGATGGTGAGTCTTTGGGAGATGCCTACAAAAGATTCAAAAGGGTCTTAGAAGCTTGCCCAACTCATAATATGGATAAGACTGAATAGATGCAGATGTTTGTTAACAGACTGAAAATAAAGACAAAACAATTGATTGATACAGCAACCAGTGGCTCAACAAATTTTTCAACAGCCACCGGTATTAAAAAGATTATTGAAGCGATAGCTACCAACGAGCATCTGGAATTGTATGATAGGTGTAATAGTAAACCTGATGGAGTGATTGATCTGAAGCTTGAAACTAATAAATTCTGGTTGGAAGATACATTAGTTGTTGAAGTAGAAAAGAAATTAAAATCTATGAACATAGGTACCCAACAGGTAGCTCAAGTTCAACTTGCTCAGACCATCACTTGTGAAATCTATAACGGACCGCACCACATTGTGTATTGCTTTGCCACCCCTCAACAAATTGAAAAGATAAAAAATTTCAACCAGAATAACCCCTACTCCAACATTTACAATCCAGGTTGGAAGAATCATCCAAACTTCTCCTAGAAAGATCAGAGAGGGAATGTTCCACAACAGATTCAAGGTCAATATCAAACTCAATATCAACAACAACAACAACAACAAGCTCCAAAGAAAGCAGACTGAGAGATTACCATTGAAAACATGGTCGCTCAAAATAGGCAATTTGAAGAAGAGACTAGAAACGATCATAAAAACACCACCACCTCTCTAGAGAATCTTGAAGTTCAACTGGGTTAGATAGCACAGCAAATAGAAATTTCTCAAACACCAGGTTCCTTACCAAGTGAAACAGTTCAAAATCCAAGAAATCAGGAGAATATCAATACTGTCACAACGAAAAGGGAGAGGGTCGCTAAAGAGGAATAAGTTATACCACCTGGCAAGCCAAATGAAGAGAAAAATAAAAAGGATACTAAACATGTGATTAAGTTACCCTACCCTCATAGAGTGACAAAGAAGGATCCAAGCAAGTCAGACTTTGAGAAATTCATGACAATGTTCAAAAAGATAGAGAGTCACATGTCTTTGTTTGAAGCACTCGAGCGAACGCCCATGTACAAACAATTCATGGAAGAGGTAATGGCAAAAAAGAAACCAACAACAGAAGAACCAGTAGCCTTGAAGGAAAAGTGTAGTGCAAATTCACTAGGGCATAAAATTCCAAACAAGCAGAAGGATCCTGTAACGGTAACAGTATCTGCACAATTAAAGAGAGAACTTTCAAAAAGGTACTACTTGGTTCTGGAGCTAGTGTGAGTCTGATGCCATTATCAATCTATCACAAGTTGGGTATTAAAAATGTTAGTGATACAAAGACAAATATGAAGTTTGCGGATCACTCGAGAAAGGATGCATATGGTTTAACAAAAGACATACTAGTGACAATAAAGGACTTGAGTTTTCCTGTTGATTTTGTGATACTAGATATACTTGAAGATGAAGAGACACCTATCATTCTTGGTCGACCTTTCATGCATACAAGTCGATGCAATCTCGACATGGACCAGGGCACGTTAACCTTAAAAGTCCACGATAAAGAAATAACATTAAATACTATTGAAAACCATGAGCTAGAGGTAGAAAAATAACATCAATATCAAGTAGGCTTGATCAGGACAAAGGTGAGAAGGCAAAGTAACATACCAACATCAGAGAAAGATACAAGAAGGCCTTCTCAAGTCTCACCACTCCCATAGCAACCCCGAATGGAACAACTCATATTTCCATTCCAAAAGCCATGAGAAAGAAAAGAAAACGAAAACAAGGTAAGGATATGGAGGTTAGAAAGGACTTGTGACACAAAGGAACCCATACCTATGAAAAAGACGACTTATTAGTTTTGGAAAAGAAGTACAACAAGGTGTGGAGGTTGAAGTACCCCCCATAACAAGGTTAGAAAGGACTTGTGACACAAAGGAACCCATACACATTTTTATTTCTAATTATTGTTTGTGTTTTGTTTGTTATTTTAGGTTTGCACAGTGCCTTGCATAAAAGGATGGAGGCACTCACGTTAATGCGGGAGTCGTACCGGAAGGAAGGATCATATCTGAAAATAAGAGAGAGGAATTTTTTTGAGAAAGCAGCAACCTGACACGGCCGCCCGTGTCAGCTGACACGGCCCATGTCAGGAGCACTGAAGAAAAGGGTGAAAATAACATTGGCAGAAGCCTGACACAACCACCCGTGTCAGCCAACACGGCCCGTGTCAGGACCACTGAAGAACACCATCCAAAGATGTTGAGTTACAGGAGCCTGACACGGCCACCCGTGTCATATGACACGGCCTGTTTCAGACCTATGGAATTGATATTGTGAAATAATTTTGGATCATTGTGTAGACCCCATTCCTCATTAAAACCCAATAACCACTTATTATGATGTTGCACTTTCCGCTCCAGCCTCCTCAGTAGGGAACTGTGAGTCACCCTCCTTCTATCTTGCTCTAAAACATTGAGGCCAATGTTTAGTTCAAATGTGGGGGAGGTTTTATTATGCTTTTTGTTTTATGTTTTTTATTTTAGTATTTCCCATTTTACTGTTTTACATTTGGTTTGTTATTATTATTGGGTATCATTTGCTGCATGTATTTCAGGTTCTTGGTGTTATTGTTGGATTAGAGGATGACCATTAGTGGTAGTGGATGAAACGATCACTCTATTTACTATTGCTTGTTGTGAAGGATCTTCCCAAAAAATCGATACTGCTGAAGAAAACATCGGATGCAACTTCTCAAACTCGACTAACAGAGATTCCCTGTGCATTCTGAGTTGAGTAGGAAGCTGCACCATACTAGAAGTACTATGGATGTTGTCAAGCTTTACCTAACATGGGGAGTGCATAAAAAGCCAAACACATTTGTCATCATAAGCGATATTCAAGTATGTCTTTATCACTCTGACTTTGCGTAGGTTCTCTGAGAATATCACTATATATATACACATACTGAGGCACGTTGTTTGAATAATAGCCCATGAGCCTTTCTGGTCATCCCTTTAATATTATCCCTTGTTAACCCCGTTGAGCCTATATCCTTTGTTTGTATGTATAACCACATGAATGTAACCCGAGGCCCAAACACTTTCTTACCCTATTCAGAGAAAATGTTATGTTTTTAAGCTGTGTTAAAGTTCTAAGTTTGTGGTAACCCCATAAGTATCTGAAAGTAAGGTGAGTGCGGAAAAAGATAAAGAAAAACGACCATCGAAAAAAAAAATTATTCGATGGTACGAGAAAAGCACTCACTGAATGAGAAACACTTAGTTGAAAAAAAAAAGAGAAGAAAACATTAAAGAAAAAAAAAGAGAACTGAGCAATACAAACTGAAAAAGAAAAGAATTGGAAATGAGATGTAGAACAAACACAGTGAAAAGAATAATGACATTGGCTCTGAACCCAAACCACTTGTTTTCCCATTTGTTTGTATTTACCACATTGTAACCCAAGTCCCGTTACAACCCAAAAGACCTAAAAAAGTGTGTTGTATGTAATTGATACGAAAAGGAGAGACTATGTGTAGTTGATATGAGTTGATATTGCATATTTTGAAATATGAGTGTAAATAATTTAACCCAGAGAGACTTGGTGAGAGTGTGATATAAGCTGACAGGTGAAGCGGTACGTCAATGTGGAAGTGCGGCGGAAAACTCATTAGGAAAAGTAGGGACTATGAAAGGGAGAATGAAGGCGTTGGTGAATGATCTCAGCGGTATTGTGGTAATAATTCAATTTTGGGAAGTAACATACTTTTCCGTGTAGAACATTAGTTGAGGACAAGCAATAAGCTAAGTTTGGGGTTGTGATCGGTCACCATTTTCACAGTTTTCATTACTTATCCGACAAGAAACCAAGGATTTTGGAATACTTCATGCACATTATGGTACATTTTAAGTTAGTTTTCATTTCCGTAAGTTATTTAAGCATTTTATCAATTTCTAGTTTTATTTTGTGTTTTCAGGATTTTATGCTTTGGTTGTCTGTGTTTATGCCCTCCAGGTCCACGTAGAAGATCCAACGGACTCAATGCGAAAAAGTGGAAAGTTCTGGCGTTCGAGGAAAGAAGATTTCTAAACACACGGGGCCTGACACGGCCACCTGTGTCACCTGACACAGGCCGTGTCAGGATAAAGACAAAATAAATACCAGGAATGGCCAAGACAGGGGCCTGACACAGTCGCCCGTGTCAGGTCACCTAGCGCGTGTCAGGTCACCTAGCGCGTGTTGTAACACCCTTCTAAAATACCCCAAATATTTAATAAAATAACAACATATCAATCAGACTAATTATTGCAGTTAAGGGTGTCACACAACACTTCACACATTTCACCATAACATCAGTCATGCTCATTATTTAATTCAACATAAACACTTCTTGCAAAATACGCAGCGGATAGAGATCATTCAACATATGTAATACATTACACATAAAATTATTCAACAAGTTAAAACATCCCGTCCCGATGTTACATCTATCAGAGCATGACCCACTAAGGAGACCACACTAGACTCCAAGCACTAGCTTCTACTCACTCACTGCTCGTTACCTGAAAAATAGTTGTAAGGGTGAGTTCCTCAATCGATATAATAAGCATTATAAATCATCATGTAATGCTAAGTAAATTTACACGTTAATCACCCTAATCATATCATGCATTCAGTAACGGCACATCAACTCAAATATCATACTCAATAACAACGTAAAATGCAACTCAATAACAACATAAAATGCAACTCAAATGAGACTCGACTCGTCATGCATGTGGTACCATTCGGAGTAAAACTCCCAACTTAAAATCATTGCCATTTTAGTGGGCATCAAGGCATAAGCCTTCAACTTTCAACTTAAAATTTGCCAATCCAGGCCAACGTGGTGTGAGCAAAGCTCCGACTTAATGCATATGAATGTACATGGCATACACGACTTTACAATTCCGACAACATAATAATAATAGCAACACAACAAGGTTTTCAACATAATCAACTTATAATCAACTTTGGCTCATCAAGCCTACAACTCAGTATTTTCAACAAAATCAACTTATAATCAACTTTGGCTCACCAGCCTACAACTTAGTATTTTCAACAACTTTAACACAACTTATCAACATATTTATATCAACACTTCATAACATAACCCAACAGAATTACTCATCAAAATTAACGATAATAGGCTAATCACCAATTATGTTCACAACATTAAAATACCAATTTTTCTGATTTCCAACAGTGTTAACCGGTTAACGCCCTGGGTTAACCGGTTAACGCAGGACAAAACACACTTTCTGGCAAAACGCAACAGTGTTAACCGGTTAACGCCCTGGGTTAACCGGTTAACGCAGGCAAAACAGCACATTTTCACAAAATATAACAGTGTTAACCGGTTAACGCCCTGGGTTAACCGGTTAACGCAGGCAAAACAGCAGTTCCTGCGCTAACACAAGGCAGAATGCAGAGTTCTCCGCATTTTCCGCCGTTGGAGGACTTCCGGACCTCCGATTCAACTTCCATAAAAAGCTATACGTTCGGAAATTCACAACTAACCCAAACACATATTCAATTACAGCCTAAACACAATTTCATCCAACGTAATTTTCCAGCATTCATAATCCCAATTAGGGTCAATTCAACGGCTATCACTACCCATGACATGTTAATCTATAATACCCATTAAACGACGATAAACCCCCCTTACCTGAGATAATCCGGCAATCTCTAAGCTTCAAGCTTTTCCGTTCTTCAACCTTTGCTCTCTAGCTCTTCCTCTTTGCCCTTTTCTCCTCTTCTCTGCAGCTTCTCCGTTTTCACGTAAAACCCTTTTACAAAAATGAAAACTCTTTTTCCTTATTCCAACTTATATATTTTCCAAATAATTATTATTCCAAATAATAATAATAATAATAATCCAATAATTCAATTTATTTAATTAAATTATTAAATATATTATTAACTTAATTTAAAAAATCCTCTTATTTAATTCGGGGTGTTACAACTCTCCCCTACTAAAAGAGTTTTCGTCCTCGAAAACATACCTCAAGCAAATAACTCCGGATAAGACTCCTTCATCTGACTCTCCAGTTCCCAAGTCACATTGCCACCTGCTGGTCCTCCCCAAGCTACCTTCACTAAGGCAATCTCTTTACCCCGCAACTGCTTCAACTCTCGATCCTCGATCCTCATAGGCGATATTTCAACAGTCAGGTTATCCCTCACCTGTACATCATCTACTTGGATCACATGCGACGGATCATGAATGTACCTCCTCAACTGAGACACATGAAAAACCTCATGTAAATTCGCAAGTGACGGCGGTAAAGCGATACGATAGGCTACCTCTCCTATCCTCTCCAAAATCTGATAAGGACCAATAAATCGAGGTGTCAACTTCCTTGACTTCAAAGCTCGACCAACCCCAGTTATCGGAGTAACACGAAGAAACACGTGATCTCCCTCTCGGAATTCAAGTGACTTCCTCCTCTTATCATGATAACTCTTCTGACGACTCTGAGCAATTCTCATCTTCTCCTGAATCATCTTAATCTTTTCCGTAGTTTGTTGAACAATTTCCGGTCCAACCACAGCACTCTCACCGGACTCATACCAACATAACGGTGTCCGACATCTCCTACCATACAAAGCTTCAAACGGTGCCATACCAATACTCGAATGAAAACTATTGTTGTAGGTAAACTCAATCAAAGGTAAATAACAATCCCAAGCACCTCCCTTCTCCAAAACACAAGCTCTCAAAAGATCCTCTAGTGACTGAATCGTCCTCTCAGTCTGACCATCAGTCTGCGGATGATATGCAGAGCTCAATCTCAGTTTAGTTCCCAAAGTCTTCTGCAAACCTTCCCAGAATTTCGATGTAAATCTAGGATCTCTGTCCGAAACAATACTCGACGGAATACCATGCAAACTTACAACTTTCTCAATGCCACCGTGTCAAGGTAGATAGCTGACATGGCCACCGTGTCAGCCCAAATGCAGATTCTTCCAATTTTTGGGCTTTTTATCCGGGTTTGAGCTGCAAGAGCGTTTTGGGAATTTCCAACCTTTGCCAAGGGATTTTTCACTATTTTATGAGAATTTACAAGAGAAGAAGCCACTTTGGAACGGGGAGAAGACAGAGAATCATCAAACGATCGATAATTACATAGATCAAGGAATTCGGAGAGCGAAAGATTTTCATGAGCGGAAACAATTGAAGATCCAAGTCATCCAATTACTTGTAATGTGTATTTTTTTATCTTGAATCTGTTTTGAACAATATGAGTAACTAAACCCCCCAATGCTAGGGGTTGTCCTTAATTTAGATCTGTAACGATTTTGAGTTTTCGATTGCATTTATAATATTGTTTTTACGGTAATCTTTTGATGTGTTTAATGATTTCTCTTTTGGACCAATTGAGATTGTTGTATTCTTATCAATTAGGATGGACCGTCATTGGTAAGATTTTCATAAGATTACTTTGCAGTAGATATCACCTAGGACTAGGGATACCCTGTATGAATCAGAACATTCTTGATATAATAAGGCTTAATTTCACCGATAATTTTCTATGGACATAGAAATTAGGGTTGAATGATTAAAGGTTTTCTCATCAAGGACTTCGGAGAAAATATCCTTGATAACTGATAGTAATTAGTGACTTAGAGTTGTTACAGGGACTAATTATACACCTTCCCTGACATTGTTCCTCTTCCCGTGCAAACCCTTATTTTTACCGTAGTACGTTCTTTTGCCTTTACTTTTATAAATTTGAATCTAAAACTCCCAACAATAGATTTTGTTTAATTAAACGATAATTTGAACATTAACTTGCAGTACTTGAGATCGACATTTGGAGAATTTCCTCTTATTACTACAAAAGGCAAAATAGTACACTTGCTATTTTTCCGATCAGTTTACGTCCCTCTTTATTTTTGTACTTTTATGTTTCCTTGATTGAAACAACTTTACTTTTCTTGTCATTTACTTCATTCTCATTTAATATTGTTTACTTCAAGTTCTTTTTACTTCAATTTAAACATAATATTCTATAAAGTGTATTCACGCACTGTCTACAATGAGACAATTTTGGTTATGTCTTACACGTACGTCACAGTCACACTTTTTACACAAAATCGATCCCGAGATTTTTTAAATTAATCTCAAAGAATTTCTAACTCGTGATTGTTCGCTAAAGCACGTGGGCACACATAACCTAATGGGAAAAACACTTCAGAACGACACCATCCTGACCGTCAATACCCGAAATATATTATACGAGATGTACACAGTTCCACAAACATGACGTCCTAAGATGTGAAGTGTTTGACGATGATGTCATGTTGACCGCCAATATCTAAAATATATTATCCGAAATATACAACATTATTATTATACTATTATATATTTTAATATCAGTGTTTGTTTATGTCATTACTAATAATAAAATATATAAATTTATTTAATTATTGTTAAATACTCAAAATAGTATGATATTTTATAATTGATCTATTTATTTTTATTAAAAAATAAATAATAAATATGCATATATATCATTAGTACATGTGCAAATATGAAAATTTTCAAATCATAGTTATAAGAATGAATACAATAATAATTTGATCATTGTCATTCCTATTTATATTCTTATAAACGAATTTAAAATTTCGAGAATAAAGAAAACTAAAATCTACGTATAAAATTATTATTATTATCCTCGTCGTGAAAGCTATCATGAGATAAACTTTGTTCAAGTAATATTATTATTTATTTATTTTTGACAAGCGTGTAACATCACTCATATGTATGATTGGAGTTAAATTCACGCTCTTCAAGTGAGCAAGCAGTGACGAAATATTGTTAAGATTTCTCCATATCTCGACTCAAATTGTTGCGGACCCAGAAACAATTCATTTGGACATTAGTACAGCAACAATAATTAGACTGAAGATCAACCATGTGTTGAGTTAAAATAAGTATAGTGAGTAGAGTTTGTGTTGCAAGATGACCAATTACTAAAAGGCAACGGCTTATAAGAACAAAACATGCGACTGCCTCAGCCAAAGAGGTGTTGACGAATGGTTAGCCTGAATTGGATAGTGATGTAACATGCAAAACAAATTCTGAACCGTTCAATTTTTCAGCTAATAAAGCACACAAAAAGAGACATCACATGGGTCCCTTAACCCATACAATCATGTCAAACGTGTCTCTCTATAAGGCTAAGTTCAATGGGTAAGAGGTTTATAATGCCCACAAAAATCACAGTACCTAGTATAACCAACTGGAGTAAATATCTCTTTCAAAATTTGTCAATATTTAGAGTTTTTAGCTGCTAAAATAGGCTAATTCAATAGTAGATCCGAAAAATTCATTAAATTTGTATAGTTATAAATTTTTAAAAATAATATTTATATTTATATTATTTTTTTTTAAAATAAAATATTAATTTTTTTTGTCTTATTAAAGTTTATCTCTATTTTTTTTTTAATTTTATACATTAATATAATCAATATTCATTCTTTCCTCGTATTTTATTAATTTATTATATATTAAATATTCGAGTATTATTTTATATAATTTAAATATATGTTGTATTTAAAAACACATTATAATATTTATAAAAGGTAATATAGTATTTAATATTTAAAATAATATAATTTTTAATTTTATTTATAATAAGTATTATGAAATTTTTCTTTCAATTTTTTATAAAAAAAAACATTTTAAATTAGATAGTTCGAAATCCATCTATGATAAGGTCTGAATAGTAATTTTCAAATGTTTTTGTCCAATTTAAAAAAAATCAGAAATCTATTGTAATTGTTTAAAATTGAATAGCCACTTTGACAGCTCTAAATATAGTACAACTAAAAAATATACAAATTTAATATTGTTAAAAAAATAAGAAATTTGCAAGCAAATTTACAACAAATAAATAATATGAAATAATAAAATAACATATACATAGTATAAATTGAAAGTGACTGAAATAACAATTTCCAATTTTTAAATCTGAGATATTGAAAATTAAATTATTGATTTAATATGTAATTGATAGATGAAGAATAAGACAACATTATAATAAATAATGAAATCACAAAAAATTTATAAAAAGTTTAAATTATATAAAAAAATATTTATTTAAATTTAAAAGAAGTTCTACAAATTCATAATTTGAGATAAAAGATTAAAAGCGGACTCAAAATCAACAATTTCCTCTAACGAGAATAAATAATATCATACTACCATTTTTTAATAGATTACCTTTTTGTATGTTTTACTATTAAGAATCACAATTATTTATATATGATTGTATAAATAGTTAGATAATAATCAACAAAAGAAAATTATAAAAAAAGATAAATTATATGTATGATTTGAAAATGAGTATAATGAATATGCATCGACAATTTACATTGTCCAATAAAAAATTAACAAATTATTAAAATTAAAGCGTGATTTAATTAAATATAAACTGTTAGTGCATATATTTATATTTTTTCTCTTTGAAGATTATTAATAATTTACCTTGTGACAGTATTTACACTAACGTATACTTTAAATTCTAAATTTATAAGTTTTCTTTATTCACGAGTTCTTCTAAATTATATTCAATATAAACATGACCCTAATTAAAATATAGACTAAATTATAGCTTGTGATTCTCCAATTTGATTTAGAAATTAGTATTACTATTTTAGTTTTAAATAGTTTTAGTCCTAATAACAATAATAACAATAACTATAGTATTTGTATAGTATATCTTGTAACACTTTTAACACCTTGTTTTACTTGTACTATCTTTAACACTTTTAACACCTTGTTTTACTTGTACTATCTTGTAACACTTTTAACACCTTGTTTTACTTGTACTATCTTTCTATAGATGATGAATATCTGTAATCTCTCTCAAAGTATATTCAAGAGTGTCCACCAAATATTTTTCCCTTCGATTACTTCCTCATATGTCATAATCTTTGATTTATGAGAAACCATATGTCATAATCTTAAACTTTTGTAATTTGGTGTACCAATAATGCCGCCATATATTCACCGCTTCATCATGAATAAAATTTAGTCACGTCTACCCTATTTGTCTCAACACACCTTCCTCCATTTCTCACTTTCTCTCTATACTTCAAACACTACAACATGTTACTAAGAACCTATAGTGCACCAATTCACTCTTCTCATGAACCACAACAAAATCACCACCACCTTCCTAAAACACTTGCAACAGGCCCTTCAAAAACCAAGAACAAAAGCTTCGCATCACGTAGTAGTCTTGTTAAGAATCCTCGTCAGAATCAAAATATAGTGGAACAAGAACAAGTACTTTTTTCAAGGTATAGTTTGAATAAGCAAGTTTTGGATCGTGAAGAGGGTGGTAAGAAAGTTGGAAAGTTGCAAACTTTAGTAATGGGTGATGGTGGAATGGGATGTGATGATGGTGGAAGGATTTGTGGTGGTGGAAATGGAAATGGAAATGGGTGGGAGAATAATTACGGTAGAGATGAAACCGATGCTTATTATCAAAACATGATTGAAGCAAATCCAAATAATTACCTTTTACTTGGAAATTATGCTAAGTTTTTGAAAGAGGTAATTAATTCATCATTTTGTCTTATCTACTTAATCTTAATCATATTATTAATAGTCCACACGACACATCGGTAATATCAGGATCGAGATCGAGTTATATGATCTCGATCCAGCTCTCACTGATGTATTGACTTACGGTATCTTCAAATCAAATATAAATTTAGAATATGTAAATAAATGAAGATTATGGTATAGTGAAATTTGATAAAAGTGATATGGTTGGTTGTGAGATGAAATAGGTTTGTGGAGATTATGGTAAAGCAGAGGAGTATGTTGAAAGAGCCATTTTGGCTAACCCTAGTTATGCTGATGCTTTATCACTATATGCAAATATAATATGGCAAAGAGAGAAGAATGCTGATAGAGCTGAAGCATATTTTGATCAAGCTGTTAAAAGTGATCCAAATGATTGGTAAGATATATCTATTTCAAAATTTATTTTACAAAATATCTATGTTGTGTGTAGGTTAATATTGTTGTTATTATTGTTTTTATGACATCAGCTATGTGTTGGCTTCATATGCTAAATTTCTATGGGATAGTGAAGAAGATGAAGATGAAGATGAAGATAATGATTGGCAACATAAGAACCATACATATTCACCTGCAGTTTCTAAAATCTAACCTCTTTATAGTTGTAAATAGCTAATGTTATGTCATAAATAAGAGAATGCATTATTGTTTCTGTTGCATATTTTGAGAGTATGAAATTTTGGTAGAAATAAATGAATACTCAATAAGTCTCTTTCTAGTTCTAGAATTCAATAATGTGATTTTGATATTTTGATATGAGAAATAATATTTTGTGATCTTGACAAGATTTACAAAGGAGGAGGTGAATTTGGATCAAAAAGTGAATATATTTTGGATTATAATAGTGTATAATCGAATAAAGAGTCATCGTTATGTTTTTTAAAAGAGTTCTAGAATTTGCTAGAATTTGGATTCTAGAACGTTCTATAACAAATGTTATGAGATTTCTTTTTGTCTTGATCCGTGAGTCTTATTATTTTGTGCAATATTTGAATCTCTTACTATTTGGTCGCTCTCTTTATTGGACCTTTAGAGAATAGGCATCAACCGCATGCAACATTTTGACATCGAAAATTTGATTTAAAATAATTTATTTGACTTTAATGTATATTTTCAAATATGGATGAGTTATAAAAAATAAAAAATAAGAGATAAAAATAAATATATACCGTGTTTCATTCTCAAAACCATCTCTTAAAGTGTATAAAGTAGATTACAACACAAAATCTCGATTTTCTCACACTTAAATTGTGACTAAACCATAACTAATCTATAATCTATACAAAATCTTAAAACATATAGTATGTTTTGATATTTAAATAATACAAATTTGTCAATGATTGAAATGAATAGTGATTATAAAATCCAAACATAAAGAATATGCATCCACAACATTGTAGTTATCTCATCTTGGTCCTGATAATTGAACACAAGACAAAGGAACATTACTATAAAAACTAGCTTGTCCTGATGAACTACCTTCTCCACTACTCATTTTCAAGAAACTTGAATAACTACTAGATTGTAACAATGATGGTGGATCATTTACAATACACAAACCTTCAAGCATTTGAGCAACTTTACTCATTGGAGGTCTCAAATTCATGTCATCTTGTATACACCAAAGAGCAACTTTAAGAGCTATCACAACACTCTCATCTTCCTCATCGATATCTATCTTTTTGTCGATAACTTCTCTTATTTTCCCTTCCTCCATCATTCTTGATACATAAGAAGGAAAATGCGCTTTCTCTTCTCCTTCCCATTGATCATAGTTTTTCCTTCCTCCAACAATCTCAAGCAAAAGCATTCCGTAGCTAAACACATCACTCTTCTCTGAAATCGCGTAGTTAGTTATCCATTCGGGTGCTAAATACCCTCTCGTTCCTCTGAGAGTTGTGAAAACGTGACTTTGTTCTCTGCTCATTAGTTTCGCCAACCCGAAATCAGAAACTTTCGCCATGAAATTATCATCAAGAAGAACATTTTGCGGTTTGATATCGCAATGAATGATCCTAACTTCACACTCTTCATGAAGATAGGCCAATCCTTTTGCAGTGCCTATTGCAATATTGTACCTTGTTTCCCAAGTTAACAACATAGTGTTTTCGCTGTTTTTGAAGATCCATTTATCCAATGAACCTCTTGCCATGTATTCATAAACAAGCATTCGATGAGGACCTTCGGCGCAGAACCCTTTAAGCTTCACAAGATGAACATGGTGAATACTTCCGATTATCGATACTTCTGCTTTGAACTCTTTTGCTCCTTGTCCTACACCTTCCAATTTTTTCACTGCCAATTGTGTCTTACCATCTTCAAGTACACCTAGATACACCGAGCCGAAACCTCCTTCGCCGATTTTCGTGGAGAAGTCCTTAGTTGCTCTAGCAAGCGCTCTATAAGTAAAACGCGCCGGCATATTAGAGAGACTATCAAAGAATTCATCTTCCTCTAAAGTATCTTCTTGAGGATACTCATCAAAGTTCTTCCTCTTCTTGAAATAGTAACACCAGAATCCAGCTATAAGACCGAAAATGGCCAAAACTGTGAGAATCCCTATAACAAAAACTAGCAGCATGGTCTTTCTTCCACGATCATCGCCGTCATTTCCACCACTATCAGTCGAAACCTTCATATACGAAACATAACCGCCGCTGCTTCCTTTAAACCGTTGGAAGCTCCCGGTTTGCTCGAAAAGAAAGCAACTACCTGTACTGTTTTCGTAGAAAAGCACAAGGCAAGAACAGTTTCTTACACAAGCCTCTTTGCACGAATTCAAGGTCGATTTTGTTAAAACAGGTGCTTCATATTTAAGTGCAAAATAATCAAGATTTTCACCAACATATAAAAGTTCTGTCGAACTTCCACGAGAACACGCGGAGACGTTAGGAGGTTTGCAATTGAAACGCGACCGAAGAAGCGTAGGACACTCACACCAATTCTCAAAGAAACAAACATAGTAAGGGTCACAAGGCTCAGGAATTCCACAAGGGTCTTGTGGCAATTTCAATATCTCAGGATTAGTAGACTTTCCTTTGTTAAGATCATAGAAAGAAATTGCACCATTTGGATCCAAAATTGCAGCATAGAATGAGTTAGGATCTGAATGATCAGAAAACACAATTTTCCAAACCAAAACTCCATTTTTATCATAAAAGTTCCATGAATTAGAAACCAAAGAAGCATAGTGAACCTTTTTACTACTTGTAACATTTTTCGAACTTCGAGTTTTACTAACTTCTCCCATTAAGGACCAATACAATTGCGAAGTTTCAAATCCTGCATACAGAACCAAATCACCTTCTACATAACCGAGAAAATGAAACAAGTTCATTCGATTCCGAAAACTCCTAAGACTCATTCCTTCAACAAAGGATTGACCAGGCAAAAGTGTATCAGTAGGATGACTAAAACTCTGCCAAACAATTTTCCTATTTTCCCCAAACAAAACCAAATTTCCTGAATCCAACAACTCCATGTCCTTAACTTTCTGTCCTGTCGTGTTTGTTGCCCAAACAAAACCATTTCCACTTTCCAAATAAACATTTCCGCTATTCTCAAACACGAACTTATCAGAATTTCTTACAAGAAAGCCTCTATTTGCTGTCCAAACAACTTTGAAGCTACTCAAATGAATGACTACTAAAACAAACAAAGAAACATCAAGGGTTGTGAAGAATCCAAAAGCAAAAGCCGAGTTGTTCGATAGTAAAAAGAAACCGTTATGATCATTCCAATCCGAACGAGATGCACTGAATCCAGGCTGTATCTGGTGAATGTGTTGATCTTTGGCTTGACAGGTTCTTAACAGAAGTAGCATCACAATATACAAAAACAAAGTTTCATTTTTGAATAACCCCATCATTTCATAACTGCATTTAAACATTGAATTTTAGTTCAACTAAATAATAACTTCAAAAAAATGATGATTTTTGAAAGATCACTAGTTCTTAGAGAAAACCCTGAAGTTAAGTTAAGTCTGACCAACAATTGTTCAAGTCAGGATTCGAACTCGGGATCTCATAAACGATTCGTTCTTATATAGTAGTTATATTCATTGAAGCAAAAACATATACAATTACAAATCGCAACATGATAGGAAAACATATAGAAATGTTACATAGTATTGATTGCATACCTGGTTTCAATTCAATGTTAGAAACATAAACTATGTAGACATGCTATCTTGTGCTATGAAGTAAAGAAGGATGAAAAGGTTGTGGCTAGCTATAGTGGAAGTCATGGAAATTTTGAGAGAAGTTCATGAGAAGAACGAGGTTGAAGTTTTGAGCTACCACTTTTATGTGTCATTATGATGGTAGGGTCAATGTTAAGTAGTGTAGTTGCATTGGGGTATGGAAACCTTACTTTCCCATTTATGAGGTAATTGTTTGTCACATTATGGTTTTGAGTGAGTGAATAAGGTCATTGTTTTAACAAGAGTGTCATTGAATAATCTCTTGTGAATTGACACCTCAAACGTAGTTAAGGACCACAAAAAATATCAAAAAAATTTAGCCACAAAATATTTTATTTCATTTTCTTCTACTAATAAAACTTGATAAGTAGAACTTGGAAAAACCCATTGGATTGCAATAATTTCCAAATAATACACTTCCCTTCTCTTTAGGGTAGTTTTTGATTTTTTTATTTATTTTAAATTACCACTTCTTTCAAGATTAATATGAAAATAATATTTATCTATATAACCACTTTTAAAAAAATATGAATCAAAGTGCCATTTGTTATGACGCAGATATTGTCAATTTGTACTCAGATGCCACTGCAATTGGCGCATGCATGTAAAATGTAAGCGCATGTGTCACTACAATTGACGCATGCATGTAAAATGTAAGAGCATGTGTCACTGCAATTGGCGCATGCATGTAAAATGTAAGGAGCATGTGTCACTGCAATTGGCGCATGCATATGGTTACTCTTTATTCTTTTACATGCATGGGACTACTCTTGGTCATATTCTACACACAGGGTATAAAATCTGATTTAAATAGAGGTAGACAGCGGATATGAAATGCAACAAAGAAGAGAAACACACAAAGTTATCTTGTTTCCTCTCACAACTTGAGAGTAATTCATCCCCCTTATACTTACAAGAGATTTTCATTATAATCACACAAGATTACAATTTGTTCAAATACAGAAGCATTCCAACGCTCAAATGCTAAGTAAGGGAGTTATATGCTCAAACACACAAGCAAGAGACTTTCAGTGCTCAAACACACAAGCAAGAGACTTCTATGTTCAAGCACACAAGCAAGATACTTTAAATGTTCAAACACTTAGTAAGAGACTTTTAACAATCTACCTAACAGATAAATGGTTGTTTGAGAAAATACACTTGATATACTATCAGAAGTTTATAAAAAATAGAATGCAAATAGACTCTTTTAAGACTAAGGGATTTCTAAGAAATACAAGGATAAGAAATTATAAGTTCAACTTGTGCTTTTGTTTTGACAAAGTAACTTATCTTTAAGTGTCAATTGGTATATTTTTATTCAAGTCTTCATCTCCTTAAATAGATAGGAAAAGAGTCGTTGAAGATCCAACACATTAGAGTATTTGAGAAACTTCAAAAGAGATGTTGGGATGTTTCACCAAATAGTTAAGGTTGGTGAAGGCTAGTCTAAAATCCCTTTTCTACAAAAGAAATTAGCAGTTGTATCCCAACAGACTCTATGAAGAAAATAGAGCTTAGTTCTTCACGTAACAAAGTAGACTCAGAGATTGATAGCGACCCATCATAGTCACCTTGGCCATTGCGCTTTGACTGACTCAGGTTCTGATCACCAGAAGAAAACTTCTTCAAAGTCTGGTCTTTAGAGGCTAACTTCTTCAGACTCTAACCTTCAGACGTTGACCTCTTTAGAAGTCGACTTCTTCAGATTCTGGTCTTCAGCTTCTGATCCATCATATTTTATTCTTTAAGCTTCTCTTTAGTATACCCAATTGTTCTTTAAATACTTTGTTATCATCAAAATCAAAGGGGTATGGGACAAACCAATTTTTTCCAACATAGAATCTATACTTTATTTTGATAAAACCTCTTAAAACCTTTATGCGCAAGTGCTTAAATGATTAGAAGTTTGTTTAATCAATTAGGAGTGTATAATACATTAGTTAATCAATTAAATCGAAGTGTAATGCCTCCTCATTTATTAATTAGGCTGGTAATCGATTAAGTGACGTTGTAACTCAAACATTCATATTTTGATTTGGTTAATCAATTATCACATATGTTTTAATTGATTAAATCATTAAAAAGGCGCGTTGATTATTTCCTTTTTAGTCAGATTTTTTCCTATATAAAGGAGACTTCTCCTCATTTCAAAACACACACTAGTTTTATGAATATACACTTTCTATCATATTTTTTATTTAAAAGTCCTTTTTTCACTAGAGTCTCCTTACTGTCAAGAAAGTGAAAATTTCTATCAGAGAGTTGTTTGTATTGGTGGTGTGGCAAAATTGTTTATTCAAGAGTGTAGTTCTCTTCTGACCTTTTTTGTAATAGATTTGAAGGTTTCAAGCTAAACATGTAAAAAACTTATGTGAATCTTGTTGAGCAGAATATGTGTAAAAGCTCTGGTTGAGGTTATTGAGTTGAGTCAGTGTAAAAACTCTCATTGTTTGTAGAATTTTTTTTTGGTTGATTATGTGCAAAAGCTCAAGTTATTTTATAAGGTTGTTTGGATTGATCCTGTGTAAAAGCTCAAGATTGTTTCAGAAAAAACCACCAGATGAAACTCTTGGAGACTGAAGTAAGTCAAATGGCTTAGGCCGAATTATGATAATTCTCTACTATGATATTTCTATCCCTTATCTCTTATATTATCAGTTTTTTATTTTTATTCCCATGTTTATCTTTCTGTCTCTTATATGTTTCACTATTGCACTGTTGTTTCTCTATTTATCTATTCATTATAACATAAAAGGTTAAAACGTGCATAAAGTCAAAGGAATTAAAGACATAGAATGCATACTTATATTTTAAAAAAGCTTGAATATATTTCTAGTTGTATAATAGGTTTAATAAGTATATGGCCATTATTTTCTTCCGAGATTTTCTTTGTATAGAATAAATAAAGTAAATAACCTACATTTTTGTGACTAACCATGTCTGTGACAATTGATTTTTCTTAACTGACTTCAACATTAATCGGCTGACACACTATTAAAATTTAACACTCGCTGGGCTTAATATGTATCCCATATGGAATATGTTTCGCTGCGGAACCATAAATGAAGAAGATTAAGGACACTACGGTGAAACAAAACTTCGTAAGCGATTTGGTGACACGGTTTCTCACATCGAAGGTTGCAATAATGACACATCTTGAATCAGAGTCATTCATATTGAACTGATGTTGTTAATCTCCGATACGGTGGATTTAGGAGGGTGTCTGCATGGTTATCATTCCAACGCCCAAGTTAGTTTAGAGTTTAAGATAATTATAGTGTGAGTGGAGATTAGAGATTGTGCACCTAAAACCCTTTTGGAACTTTAATTATACATTGAGCCTCATGAAGCTGGATACATGAGTAGGCCTCATCTTATTGGGCCTTTGACTGCCCTAGAATAGTTTCCCTAAGACTCGTCGGGTACTCTAGACGTTAGGGATTCTTTTAGCAGTCGTGGCCGACCTTCAAGAATAAATGTCCATGTGTCGTCAGGCATGCATTGTTTTGGTTTTTCCAAAGAGGGATGGGGAACATGGGCATTAAACGTAGTCTCATCATTAAAATGTTTAGCCATTTTCTCTAGACGTGTGGCCTGGAAAGACTGAGATCAACGTTATATTGTTTACTGTGCACTTGAGTTTTACTGCATCTTTTAAGGTAAAATATGACCGTTGGTTTGTACCTGCTTCTTTCTTTCAATCTGATCCATCCGATTGTTTTCACCTATATATAGGGGAAGGAAAATTTGGGGGAATTTTCATAACCATTCAGGGTGAACTTCCCCTATTTCGTTTGAGTCTTTTCCTCTTCTCTGAGAGTGTTTTTCCCAGGGTAACTACTATCATGTATTTAAAGATTTAAAAAGCCTCAACCTTCACCCTTTTCCTCTACATCCTTGCTTTTGACCTCACATTCTAAGGCACCTTCTTCTAACTTAATTTTTTTCTTTAAGTATTTACTGCCTCTTTGTTAAAATGAGCGATAAACTAATTATCATAGAGTGATTTGGAAGGTATCACTTCTTCTTCTTCTAAAAGAGTAAATGAATCTGAATGACATTCCCTTTCTTCTGCTAATGGAGATTTTGAGTTGGGGATCATCTCCCTCAGTAATTTGCAACTCCATATTGATCTTGTGAAATCATGATTATTGCTCCATAATATATTTTTTCTCCATAATTTAAAATAAGTAGAGTAGTTGTTTCAAATATATTATGTAGGCTAAGGATTCGTCCTTCTCTGCTTATGTTAGACTTGCAGGTCAACGCATCACTCTTCAATACTTCTACACACTTTAGTTGATCTAATATCTCTTACATCCTAACTTTCCATAACCCAAAACCGCGGTCTCCGAAAAACTTCTTGAAATCTTATGTAGACTTCATGGTGTCCACTTGTAAAATAAATTCATCTACCACACAGTGGACGTTACTTCCACTTGTTGTGAAATTGAAAGTTTTAATGCACACCAAGAACTTTGATGTGTGGTACAAAGAAAAACGATACCAAAATAAATGGTCTCAAATAAAAATTAATCTGGCAAACAGTGTAAGCAAATCATAAGAAGGAGTAAACTAAAGTGACGAGCACACATACAATTTATTTATCCAGTTCGATCCATCAGATCTACACTGTGGGAGATTACAAGTTGAGTTACAAGAAAGTAATTTTCCAACTTCATAAGAATATCTTCTATTACAAGTACAATATAAGTTACAAGAAAGTAATATTCCAAGTTCATAACAATATCTTCTATTTTCTACTCAAGTTTTTTTCAATCATTCATCCATTCAATATATGAATCACACAAACAATTTATTTATCCAGTTCGATCCATCGGATCTACACTGTGGGAGATTACAAGTTGAGTTACAAGAAAGTAATTTTCCAAGTTCATAAGAATATCTTCTATTACAAGAGATTACAAGATAAGTTACAAGAAAGTAATATTCCAAGTTCATAATAATATCTTCTATTTTCTACTCAAGTTTTTTCAATCATTCCTCCATTCAATATATGAATCACACAAACGCAAAATATTAAGAAATGTTTCTCAATCCTCTTAAATACGCACAAAAGTCTTTAAATTCTTAGAACAATGAATCCTAAAAATCTACCCATTTGTCTTTTCAAATTTCTCTCACTAAAATTTCATACATAAAGGGGCTTAAAAACATCTTTATCGATATTAGGGAAAACACGCTAAAACGCACCACATTTTTAAAAACACATAAATGCAATACGTTACCACTTAACCTAATAACACAATGTGTTCCCGTCAAAAGCAATATTTTCTCGCAGTTTTTTTAAAATGGTTTGAAGTCATTCTCCACTATGTCTTTTAACTAAGTTCAATGAAAATAGAAAGTGTTTCATCATAATTTTAACAATTATGCGTTTTAGTCCAAACGTCGTCATCTTTTAACACTCTCCATAGTAGCACCAACAAAAACATTAATACGGAATGAATGTTAAATTGGAGAGCTAATAACTCATTTTTCATAACTTCTATATCAATGAGATTTCCCTTATAAATCACGACTTTTAATCAAAAAATTATATCCCGATAGTTTCTTGTGTTTGACTGTTGAATCTAATCAAATACAATGAATCTTCTAGCGTGTAACTCATGAATAGATATAAAACCTGTAAAAGTAAGTAGAAAATCAGGATCTTGAATGTGAATGCAATCCAAAAGGCAACGAAGTTCAAAGTTAGTATGTAAGGTGGGACCTTTTTGACTTGTGTGCTTGAATTATCTATATTTGAGAAATAACATGTCAGCTTGATTTTTGAGTTGTGTTCAAAATGTTATACTTTAATGTAACTATCTTTTTAAGTCGTATAAAATAATTGTTAATTTTTCACATTAAAATTAAGTTGATAGATTAGCATCTAGTATCAAAAAGATAAGTAGAAACATAAATCATAAACAATTAATATTGTTTATACAATTCGATCAAATTGTTAGAAGTTGTAATTTGATTATCTATAATATAAGTATTTGATTGTGTCGAAGTAGTTAGGCGAAGGTGTTGGAGTCAGCTGAATTCGACAAAGTCGAATACCAATATAACTTGTATATTTTTGACATTGAGTCAATTTATAATTTTTGTTGGGAAAACTCCAATCTTGAAATTAACCGAATCAATCTTTATGATTGATCGTGCCTCTTGTTTTTCACCATTTATTCAGGTCAAACAACCACTCCTTGGTTGGAAGATGATTCTACACTACACAGAGAAAAAAAGAAAAAAGCAATGCAATTGAAAGTGAGAGAAAAGAAGAAATTCTGGAGGAAGAAGAAGAATAAAATGTTGTTGTGCAAACTGCACTCTAAGTGTTTGATAATGTGTGTTAATCACAACTATGATTTCAAATACTACATAAGGATATTACAAAGTTGTATCTTTCACTTAATTACAAATGAAATAGAGTTCCTCTCTATTTATAGATGTGATTACTTGCACTCCAAGTAATCACAAAATAACTAACTAAACTAAAGCTGAGCTAAGTTAACTATTTCAACTTTGTCGACTCCTTCGACAACTACATGCTACGACTGTATGCTTCGACAAACTATATTTGAATGTCTATCAAATATAGAAAACACATACTCTGCTAGACACAAACACATTTCGACACCCGTCGAGTACAGAGAAAACTATTTCGTCTTCAACATAAAAAATTACATATTTAACACACCACCTAATTCATTGTGTATAGGTTTTCTACATTCATCATTTTTCTTAATCTCTTGAACAATTCGACATGCACATCCTTTGTCACTATATATGTAATCTGATTAGCTGATCTTCAATGCTCTAGGCTCATCTTTCCATTCGCTACCTAGTCTCTCAGGTAATGGAGCCTCATCTCGATGTGTTTGCTTCTTCTGTGTGCTATCGTATTCTTTGCCAAGTCAATAGTTGACAAGTTGTAAATCTTCATGGTCATTACTCCATGGTTCTTCCCTATAATTTCTTCAACTAGATTCATCATCCATGTTGTATGGCATGCACATAGCGAAGCTGCTACGTATTGAGCCTCACATGATGATAAAGTTATCACTGGTTCCTTTCTCGAACTCCATGTGATTGACGCACCACCTAACATGAGCACACTTCCTGCTGACAATTTTTTATCTTCAGCAGCACTACACAATCTATAGTCAGTGTAACCCACAAGTTTGCATTCCTTTTCTTCATCGAATGAAGGAAACAAAATACCATAGTCGAGTGTTCCTTTTATATGCCTTAGTATCCTCTTGGTGGCTGCAAGCGGGGATACCTTTGGCTTCTGTATGAATCTGCTAACCATGCTATTTTCTCCTCATGTACCACCAATTCTCTCTGTCTCTTTGTCGCTCGATCTTCAAGAAGCTCAATAAGCGCATCTTTGTCCTTAGACTCAAGCTACAACTCCTCATGCTTTTTGCTCAAAGCATGGAAACGCTCTTCCCATATATCCTTCTCTCGTTTCATCTTGGTGAATGTGTCTTCCAACTCCTTTATATCTTGGTTAGGGAGAGTTAATGGCTCAACCACAACCATAGACATAGGTCTTTAACAAGGATAAGTCGTCTTTAACTGCAAAGCTCTCTTCTTCACCCAAAAAGTGTAAGCTTCCAAAGCTACACAATTGCACGGACCAAGCTCGGATCTTCCTTTCCTATGCGTATTATGCCAAGCATGCACAATATTCTACTTCAAATGTTGGAGATCTTTACCCTCTTGATAGAAAAGACCTTCTAACAAAGTGTTATTAGGCTTGTCTCTCAAGGGGAACACAAGTTGACGATGAGCCAAAGCAGGGTTGTAGTTAATTCCTCATTGTGTACCAATGAGAGGCACATTAGAGAATTCACCACAACTATCAATAATCTCAAAACTTCTCAAAGAAGGATCATACCAAACTATATCATCATTGGTGAGAGACATGAGTCTCTGAGACCACCGTAGACATTGTTTGTTCTCCATAAAAGCAGGTGTCTGAGGCAAGTGCAAAATAAACCACTTGTACAGAAGAGGAATGCAACATACAATCGTTCCACCACCCTTAGAATTCCTCAGATGCAAAGAGAAATACAAATCACCCAACAAAGTCGGCAAAGGATTCCCAATCAATAAAATTCTAATGGCGTTAACATCGACAAAACCGTCAATGTTAGGGAACAAAGCCAACCCATAAATGAGCAACACAAAGATAGCTTCAAAAGCGTCCACACTACCAGCTTCAGCAAAAGCAGTAGCTTCCTTGATGAGGAAATCAGATGGCAACCCAAACAATCCTCCTTTCTTCACCCAATGAGCCTATATCTCAGACTTCTTCAAGTGAAGAGCGTCATCAATAAGATGAGATCTGGGAATCTCTTCCAATCCACTAAATGACACTTTGTTAGAAACAGGTATCCCTAAGAGATGGGCATACTCCTCCAACGTAGGCACGAGCTGATAATCTAGAAAAGTGAAGCAACGGTAGAGAGGGTCATAGAACTGAACCAACACACTCAGAAGTCCTTCAACTACATCAGCAGACAAGATAGACAGAAGCTTCCCATGGAGTTGTTTGAAGTCCAAGGGATCTAATACAAAAGATGCTAGCTTCCTTAACTCTTTCAAGTCGGGACATCTGAAACTGTACTTCTTAGTGTTCCTTCGTCCATAATCCATGGTCTGAAAATATTTGCAAATAACACCTCAGTTCCTTGAAATTTTCATGTGATGAATGTTTTGATGCACATGAATGCATGAATGCAACAATCACAAATAAGGGATCACACACAAGGAAAATAAATAAAGGTCAAGGGATAAATCAAGTCATTGTCAAGATCAATCATCTATTTTGGTGGATTATGGTTTACACCTTATCAACACCCAAGTTCCATTGATATTGACAAGACTTGATTGGATCAACCAAGAATCAAGGGTTTGTTGTGAGTCACGAGCATGGAGTTTGGGTAAGAACCATCCCAAAGGAGTGAACTAAAGATAAAAACATGTAGATCATGTTCTAAAAAGTTCCCAGAGTCTTAATTCCATCTATCGGATATTACAGGTTAGGATGACTGACTCATCAACCCATAATATTCTCAAGAGAAACTCGTTTGAGTGTAGTATCGCATAACAACTGTTATCAAGTCCACATTTGGACAGTCTCTGCACTACGTCCTAAATAGGCCAAGAGGGGTTAAATGTTCTACGGTCATCGGCTTCTCGGACCCCAAATCAGAAATAGTAATACATAACCACAAATACTTGTGTGACATTTCCAAATAAAAAAGGGTTTCCACTGAGTAGATGGACCTCAAGCCAACTTGTTAAGGACTACTCCACACAAGTCGAACACGACTATACCATCCTCCTACCTTAATTGCACTCAAGTTCGGGTTAGAAATTATCTCACCACTCAGAGATCACCCAGCACAACAAGCAGATTATATCACACAAATAAATATATACATACATCAAATATACAATTATATGCACACAAAAAAGTAGGCTAAACCCACTGGAGACTACTCCTCAGCAGAGTCGCCACTTAATTTCTGTAGCGGTAAATTCATGATCATCAAGCTATGGATAAGCAAGACATCAAATAACAAGAGTCGCCACCGTGCTTTTATTGTTTCCAAGGGAAAAGCGAAAAGTACGAACAAAACCCACAAATAAGAAGTTTTCAAATCAAAACTAATAAAATGCCAGAGATTACAGGTAAGGGGGTTGGTTACACAGAGGGAAGGTGTTAGCATCCAAAGTGTCCTAGGTACTCCTAGGGAGCCCTTTCTTGTGTGCATATGCGTTTTGTACAAATGATGTTTGCAAACAAATAGAATGGGGACGAGAAAAGAATTCATTAATTATATTTTTGTGTTTGACAAGACCTTCGGACTTGTGCCTACGTACCAACATAAAAAATGAGGGATCAAAACCTCGTAGTTCGTGGTATAAATTTCAAAATGGATGCATTTCTTTTAACAAAAATTTTAAGTTTGAAAGGCACAAAGGCCTAAAATGGTTTGAATGAGTTAGTTCTTTTTTTGGCTTTTGACAATTTTAAGTCAAGTTTGGTTAAGTTAACTTACAAATTTGATTAAGAAAATGAGTTTGAAAATGCAATGGCATAAGGCCAAAGTTTCTAGTTTGCAAAAGTGATTAAAGTTTAGAAAGCAGACACAAGCAAAGAAGTTTTTTGAAAGGAGGGAGAGATTTTTGAAATTAAAGAAATGGGGAGGAGATGAAGAGACTAATCCTAAGCAAAAATTTAAAAGTTAAGAGTTGAAAAGATCTGACCAATGGGTTGCAATCCAATAGACAAGAATGTCATATAGAAACCCAAATTCCCTTGGATATTAGAATCAAGCAATAAACAATGCACAAAATATCAACTTGAAGAGCAAGGCGTCAAATAAAGATAGCCACATCCAAGCGTAGCAATCCCATGATCTTCTTCCAATTTGCCCATGTAGCAGATGAATTTTACAATACATAAGTCACAGGTTCAAAGTAACAGCTTCACAATGATCATGTTGCAGATGAACTCAAATGGATCTTCAATGATGTATCAGATGAAGTTTCAAATTACAAGCACTTGGTTACATGAAAGTTGGCATTGGGCAAGTCCTTTGCATAGGGTGTGTTGCCTAAATTCTAAGTCTAATTGTCTCAGATCAAACCAACAGTCCACACAAGAAGTTTTTTAGGGTTTTTGTTCTTATTATGTACATTAGTAGTCAAAAACCACAAAAACAAACACAAACAAAATATATCATAAAATATGGTCCAAATGGACAAAGTGAAAATGACATTAACATAAACAATTCGAATGGTATGAATAATGGCAAATGAATAAGGCTTAAAAATAAAGTGCATTAAAATTAAATGACTTGAAATTAAATGTTAGTTGTTAATGAGTTAGAAGTTAGTATTGCTTTTTCTTTTTTAAGTCATTCTTTGGAGAACACTCAACCCACTTATCACAAGTATGGATCCTTGAACCAAGACATCTTCCAAAGGAAGGAAAAAAGGTCAAGTTTCCACACAATACCATGAAAGAGAAGAGACTTACAATCTCACTAACTAGAATGATATGCCTTTTGTATCAGAAATTTAGCCCTATGTTAAGAAATCATAATTGGATTTATGTAGAAGTCACAACTATTTGAGGTCGGGCAATAGAATTTTAGGGTTAATGCATGTTAGAGACATAATATAATGGACTATGCTCATTAAACATACCACACACAAAAAGAATATGCAAAAGTGAGGTCCTAATCTCATCCATACTTATGTTGATTTTGCAATCAACTAGCCTTAGGATATTGAGATATCATAGGTCCATGACATGAATGCATAAAGAAGGGGAATGAGATGAAGAGGGGGTGGAAATGGATCAAACTCAAATTGGACAAAGGAGGACTTTTACCAAATTAAGATCATTCATTCATTTTGGGAGATGGAATGTACATTCCATCAATCCCCTAAATCCAATGATCTTAACTTAATAAAGTCAAATCAACCTTGACCAAGGCCCAACAACACAAGTCAAACTTACAAAGACAATCAAAATGTCTCTACACAATTTATTTGGCATTTATTCAATTAAAAATACTAAAAATAATACATTAAATTAAATATGGTTGGTCAATTTCCTAAAACCTCATCAAAACACCAAAGAAATGGCCATGAGATTTATCATAGGTCAAACAAGGTCAAAGGACCTTGGAGAAAAAAATTCAATTAATCATGAAAGAAGATTGTATTTAAATTTTTTTGGTGAAACTCTCATATTTTTTGGATCAATATTAAAATTAATATGAATTAATGAAAATCAAAGGCATAAAAACTAAAATCAAAAAATCAAAAAAAATGTGGACCACTTGATCTCCCTCATTAATTGTGGCAGATCAAGTGGTATGAAACGCGCAATCCACGATGGTCTTTAGTCAGCGCGCCACAACAATGGTCATCCAAACCAACGCTTATGATTAAAACATTTTAAACCAAATCAATGGTTCTGAACCGTGCCACATCATTGCCGGAGCCAAAGGCCGGTCATCTTCTCCGATGACCCTAGCCGGACTGGTTCAATTATCACCATGACTTAAATGAAAAAAGAGGACATGATCTGAAAGATAAAATGGCGTAGATCACGAATATCACCTCAATTTTAACTAACTCCAAATATATAGAGATATGTGGAGTTGAATTTTGAGGTGTGTCAACTATGTTGCTTCGATTTGACCTCAAAGCAACTCAATCTTCTTGCCTACATTGGCAGGATTTCAGACAACCAAAGATCCAAGAGAATTGATGAGAATTGAGTGAGAATCGGAGAGAAGATTTTTTTTGGAAAATACCTTCAATGATGTGCAGAACTTGATCTCTTTTGCTTCAATTCGTGTTTGATCTTGCTCCAATAGCTTGCAGAAGTGGCTTAGGATTGGTACAAAGCTTTGGATCCTGAAGTTTTTGAAACTCCAAACAGTGAGATTCAAACTCAATTTTCAAATGAAAATTATCAGGTTTTCCTCTCAAATGTGAGGGTTTAAGAGTGGAGGCAAAGCTGCCGCGCCAGGATCCTTTGAAATGAGCACAGAGGGTCTCTATTTATAGCAAAATGGAATGTTATTTGCACACTTGAAATTATGTCCAATTTTAGCAATGCCATGTTCATGCTTGCATGGGCGTGTGTAGGCCCATGAAGCAATGCAATTAGGTCCAAAATCAACTGTGTTGATGTTTGAATGAAGCTTGAATGGCAAGGCAAAGTTGCATGATCACTTGAAGATTTGATTTTGCCAACTGATGCAGGCCTGTTAACACCATGCGCATACCCCTCAAACTTCATCCAAAATGAATTAATTAGGACTATTTGGAAAGCTTAGATAAATAGGAACAACTCTTGTGTTGAACAATTTTCCATTTTGAACTTGTATCATGGTGAATTTTGAGGTAGAAGTTTGGAAATTTCAACATGTTGAAAAAATTTCTAAGTGTCAAGCCATATACTTCATTATTCCACCTTGCTTAACGTTTTATGTGAGCTCCAAATGAGAAAAGTGTCTTCATCAAAGTTGTATCACTTTCAAAGGCATTCAAAATATTTACCAATTTGACATCATTTGGATTTAGAATGAGTGAGTTATGCATTTTTGAATTTGAGGAAAATCACTTGTTCAATGGTATTGGTCCAAAATGACCTATAATGTATCCTCATATCACATGGTCATAAAAGTTGATTTAGCTCTCACTACAAACATAAAAGTTAAATTAGACATCTTGAATTTGATTGTTCAACTTGGAAATCTTTCATCTCATAAAAATGGAGCAAGTTATGGTCTTGGGAAGTTGACTTTTAAATTAGGGTTTAGACAAAATGACCTATAATGTTTCAACATAGAAAATGACTTTCCAAGCAAACTTAGCTCTAGACCTCAACATGAAAGTTGTTTGGAATGTCATTTAGAGTAACGTTTCTCTTGGAATAATTTTCATATGAGGATAATTGTAGGAGATAGGAGATAGACCGAGTTTTGATCAGATGAATTCATCTGGCCAACCACCATCTACCAACTTGCTAAATTGCATTCTCTTGACTTTTTAGGCTCATGGTAGATCATATATGTATAAGATGATGAATTTTGAAGTGTTCCTTGAGAAATTTGATCAATTGGTGAGGAAGCTTGTTGAAGAAGTTACTTAAGATACCCAGACAAACTAGGGTTTCCAAGGCAAACCAACTCCAAACTCTTGAAGAAATCTTGATCAAAATAACATGTAAAGATCAATGGGACTCATATATGATGTCTATATCCCTTGTGGATCATTCCTTGATTGTGTTCTTAGCCATGAGGGTCTTAAACCCTATATGTGAACTTAATAGATCAATGTTGATCATGCCCTACCTACAAAAGAGTTAGGCAAATGCAAAGACATATTTTTGGTATTTTGGTTAGTAAAATGATAATATACAAGTATGATACAATCACATGGTGCTTGGTGATCTCTCCCAAAACAAACCCAGTGAAAGAGGAGTAAGGAGAATGTCAAGGTATGATCCCAATGCTAATGCATATGATGAGATTGCATGAGGGATCTTACGGTCAAATTTGGGGTCTTACAGCTTCGAACCCAAGAGAAAAATTGGTATGAACCAACAAGTGAGGGCTTAGAACACTAGTGGGACGACCAAAAAAAGATTGAATTAAGTGTTCGATTGCATAACACAAATAACTCTTGATTCACAAGGCAGATTGTTCATTAGGTGTCCTAAAAGGATGAGTATGAGACCCATAAGAAATTATTGTTGGGTGTAAGGGAGAATGTATCACTTGCCAGGGGTATAAACAATTCGAGATCAAAGGAGAATAATATCTTGGATCCATAAAGGAATAAACTTTGAACCGAAGAGCGAAATAGGTATTGATTAGGATGTGGAGGAAACTAAGCATACCCACTCCTATCATAACGAGAAACAAAGCGAATTAAATGTTTGGGTACAAGCCAAACAACTCTTGGTTCATAAGGCGGACTATCATTAGGCGTCCTAAAAGGATGAACATGGAAACCAAGGAAACGTGATATTTGATCTCAAAAGATGGTATTGATTGATGAATGCTTGATTAATAAATAAGGTAGCTCGCGAAGAATCTGAATTCTCCTGCATAAGTACCCTCATTATGCAATGAGGAAATCAGAGTTGTCGTAGTTCAGCCCACTAAGGCTGAAAGCAAGGATGATTGAACAGGATTTCCCAGAGGCGAGGTAGATTTCTTAACAAGCAAGGAAGTGGTACTAACCAAAGATAGTGATCAATCACAAGGACAACAAGGTTTAGCCAGAGTCTGAACTCCATAAGGTAAGAATGCCAAGATCTATATCTGATGGGCAAAGGATAAAGCCAGAGTTTTAACTCTATGGATTGAAGGGGTTTTCCAAGGTCTGCACCTTGAGGGCAAAGGATCAAGCCAGAGTCTGAACTCCAAGGGCTAAAAGGTTTCCAAGGTTTTCACCTTGAGGGAAAGCAACAAAGTAAGCCATAGTTTGAACTGATAGGCAATGCCTGAAGCTATTGATTGAGAAATAGGCATGCAACCCTTGTATGGGATGGATGCGGATTGACTAATCGGAATAAAGGTGATATGAACGGAGAGAGAAGAATTTCTGTTGTCTCTTGTGTTGATGAAGACCTTACCAATCGTTCGATTCGAGTTGCACTAAAGTATATGAATAAAGGTGAATACGACGAGCGTTGGGTCATTCGTCCCATATCTAAAGATACTCAGAATGAGGGTACGAATTCTCTAGTCCCATTCCTTCTCCAGTGCTTAAGGCTCATGTCGTACAACTTGATCCATGATTGATAAGTTGCTGATGTAGTCCTTGCTTGTAGCATGATGCTTTGTGAAGGGAGAGAGATTTGTCAATTGTACAATTAGGATTGTGCCAAAGTCTATGAATAGAGGTGAATACGATGAGCGTTAGGTCATTCATCCCATACCTAAAGATACTTAGAATGGGGGTACAAATACTCTAGTCCCATTTCTTCTCTATTGATTAAGGCTCATGACACACGCTTTTAACTTTGATTTGACAAGTTCTTGAAGATGCCACCTTTGAAGCATTTGTATAATCTGCTGCTCGGTATGACTGAGGATACCTTGATTGAATATCTGACTTGAGGCTTCCAGCTCCATAGCTTAGAGGAAAAGTCTAATTAAGTGACCAAGGGTCTTTTGGTCACTCAATTTAGACTGTGGGATTATACCAGTTCAAAGAATTTAATTAATCAAAATTGCTTTTGATCAATTTAATCATGGATTTGTTTTGGTTTGAAAACCAGGTTAGCACCTAATCTAATGGTTAGAAAGAATTATAAGCTAATCCCAAGGGATCATGTCATGGTTAATTGCAAATTCTATGTTAGCAAGGTCCTAAGGGGGCATGTTAATGTTGATACTTTGGATTAAAATTCTACGTCAAATTCTATTCCTAAGGGAGCATGTGGTTATGTGAATGAAATGTCCAAAATTACCCCTAAAGGATAAAATGGTCTTCCAAAAGTATCAAATCATGAACACAAATTTAATCAAAATCTAATTAGAAAACTATACAAGATATCAATTAGTTATAATTATAGTCTAAAGCCTAATTAGACCTAATTAAAATGCTAACAAGACATTTAGCAAAATTAGAATTAAAGGTAATTGAAATGGTAATTAACATGTTGGGCCAGGGGGTGCAGGCCCTGAATAAAGAATGCAGAATTCAAAAATATGGGCTTTGGGCCTAACAGGATAAGCCCAAATACCAAAATGTAGTTGGATTCAACAACTATGATGCCAAGCAAAACAGGGGTGTAGAAAGCAGAGTATTGGGCTTAATGGAAAAGCCCAACAGAAATTGTAAAGAGACATGTGGAAAAAAATCAACACTCACTCTCTCATCTCTACATCATCTTCCACTTCTCATGTCAAAACAAAACCATCACCGGAGCTCCGGCACCACCGCGCCGGAGGCGGCGTAGCCGGCCGGAATCAAGAAAAAGCATCATTTTCTTACTCCTCTCAACCTCTTCTATCCTAATCACTCATCCATTCTAACCATAAATTAACTAATTCTGGAAATTGAGCCAATAATGTCAAGAACCCTAAGTACGATATCTAAAGTTAAATAGAGGTGGAGGAAAATCACATCACTAAACCTTGGGGTTTTGATTTTCCACTACACAAGCTACAATATGGTATAAAAATTCAGAAAATAAGCACAAATGAAAGATGAACATTCACCAACCTACAAGACGGAGGATTGCCTTGGAATTTGTTGCAATTTGGAAGCGATGAAGGCGAAGAAGAGAAGCCCATAGATATGCTACTTTGAACCTTTAATCTTCTCCTTCTACTATGGACTCATCCTCCTCAAGAATCAATTCTGAAGAAATTCTGAACCAAATTGTTATTGTTGATGTTAATCATGTGGATGTAGGGATGATTATTGAGTGCAAGAGGTTTAGCTCAATTGATAACAAGCTTCAATGTGAAGCTTGCTCCAATGGTGGTTTGAGCTTTGGTGTAGGGTGAAGAGTTGGAGAAGATGAATGTAGAAAGTTGAAGGTGATGCTTGCAAAAAGGTGAGGACCCTGAAATGATAGTGAAGATGTAAATTTATAGTGATTAGGCTTGGGATCAATGAGGCTTAGAGTTAGGCTTGGAGTTAGTTAAAAGAGGTTTGAAGTTAGTTGGGATGAGCTCAACCAGTTTAGGTAGTTAACCTACTGAGTTGGAAGTTAGTTAATTGGTTAATTTAGTGGAAGTGTGCTTAAGTGATGTTTTATGACTGGCTAGTGCAGGTAGCAATTTGAATGAGATTAAGCTTTGATGTTGGTTTAGGTGCAAGGTATAACCAATAGACTCAATCATGACTTGCAACTGTAGGTTAACAATGGTTATGTTGTGCAAGCTGTAATTTTGGCTATGTTTGTGCAGGTTGAAGGGTTTGTGGATTTTACTGCACTTGTTTTGCCGCAGATTTGATGTGTTCACAATGTGTTTGGTTGAAGGATGATGAAGTACCAAGCATTAAAGTGTCGTCGGAAACTCACGATTCTCCCGGTCTTCATGCAGGTGTCTACTTGTCTTGGATTGTAAGCCATAACTAACTACAATGATGAAGGATCATGCTTTAACCCACAAAGTTCTCTTCTCACATTAGTAGTGCAAAATCCTACAAAACAAGCTATGAGTCGACTCAAACAGGGAATGAGTCGAGTCAAACAGTGATTTTCCCAGGGTTGAGTCAACCTGGGAGTCGACCTTTCCGAACACGCGATGAAATGATTGGAAGGAAAATTGGAAATCAGTCGACGCAAGCGACGGGTGAGTCAAATGAATCAGGAATTTCCAGAATTGAGTTGACCTGGGAGTCGACCTGTTCTGGACCGAGGGAACAAGGTTCAAAGACAAAAAGGTGAATGATTCGACGTGAAGAGTGAGTGAGTTGACTCACTCAAGTTTCCCAGAATTGAGTCGACCGGGTTGACCTGTTCGGACCCGAGGGGTTTTGCGTCGAGTCATGAGTCGACTCACAGGGCTAAAAACCTCCAAAAACGAGTTTTTCCCAATGCAATACCTTTTTTGCATCCTTTTTTGTATGTAATGAATATTTTGGGGATAAAAATGAATGGAATTGACCAATTGAATGAAAATGACTTGTTTCAATACATGAACACGACCATAAACTTAACCCCAAGATCCATGATTGACACATAAATTCAGAAACACGGACCTATGGTTCAAGAAAGAGTAATATGAAGGTAGATGAAAGTTATGAGACCAAGGATTCAGATCATGCCCAAAATACTCGAGCACCAAACGGGACAAAATGGACAGACCAAGTACCGGGTGCTGAGTGTGACACACTGACATCACCTGAGATTAGGGTTTTGGAGGCTTCGGTGTTTTGGGGCAAGTCCAAACCAAGCATTCCCAGTTACCGTACGAACAAACCAAAGCCCTGCAAGCCAAACACCTGAAATCCATGGTGATGAATAGTGCCTATGCATGAGTTATTAATGCATGGAAATGAATCCTAGTCAAATGGTTATATGGGGATGTGAAGAAAATAGGAGGCAAAAGTTTGGGGTACTACAGACTCGACTTATCATCCAGCTCTCTTCTCAGCTGATCTGGAACATTCTTATGTTGTATGGATCCAAACATCTTCAAGTGGCTTAATCTAGGTTTGTTACAAGACCAACATTATTCTGGTGTGATACTTTCAAGCCTATTTGTCGAACATATGTTCAATATGTATGTTACATTCGAGACAACCTCACCCCATAACTTATTTGGAAGATGTTTGGATTTTAACATACTTCTCACCATATTCATAATGGTCCTATTCTTTCTTGCAACATTACCATTTTTTTATGAGTGTATGGTGGCACGTTCTCATTCATAATTCCTTCTTTTGTACATAGCGTGTCGAAGTATTTAGACACGTACTCTCCACCTCCATATGTTCTCAGAACCTTAATCTTGTGACCGCTCTGTCTTTCGACCATTTCTTTAAACTTGGTGAAAACATCAATCATATCACTCTTCATATACTTACCAGATTACTCTTCATACCAGGTATGTACAACACATTGGAAATTACTGGTCATTTACAATCCTTTCTCCTGATAAGAACATCACCAGTACCTTAAGCAGATAAGGTATTGTTGTTTAAGAATTTTACCTTGTTCTTTGACAAGGGATTGATGTTGATAAATCAAATTTTCTTCCAGTCGTGTGTGATGAATAACCTGAGTCGAGATACCATTGATCTTTGACACTTTCTTCTTCTTTTGTTGTGACCATTAGCATCACTTCGTCTTATGAAATATTTGCATCACTTTCTTGATCTTTCTTGCCTCCTCGACATTGACTTGCCTACTAGCCATACTTTTGACAATTGTAGCATTGAATATGACTTTTATCAGGTTTTCTTCCATCGAATCTTCCTATACCTGCATCACCATCTATGTGATTTCCTTAGTTAAAAGATTGTATTTGATTTGATGAACTACCCTATTGATGGTTTCCTCTACCGGTCGAATTGTTGTAACTCCTCTGACCTTCACACCATTCCATCTTCCTTTGTCTTTTTTACTCGACTGAGCTTACAAAGCCATGGTAGTCTTTGACTTACTTGTAGTTCTTTCGTCCATTCTTTGTTCGTGAGATTCAAGCATCCCTTGAAGCTCTTCTTTTATAATACTTAAAAATCCTTTAATTCTTCTATGGCTACTACCACGTGATCGAACTTTGGAGCCATTCCCTCAAAATCTATGACACTACATATTTTGATGTCGACACTTCTCCACATGTCTTGATTTGATTCACCAGTCTAGTTACTCGATCTGGTGAAGAAATCAGTCACGTTTTCATTGTCTTCCATATGAAGATTTCATATATTCTTTTATGAGTTTGTAATCTGACCTCTTTTACTTTCTCAGTGCCTCCAAATTATTTTTCCAGGATGTCTCATGCTTCCATTGATAAATCTATATCACCAACTTTTCAAAGTTATTTGGATCAACACATTGATGAATTAAGAAGAGAGAATTGTAATCTTTCTTCTTCAAATCTCTGTGTGCAACCTTTTTTCATATGTAGCATTCTCTCCAATTTGTGTTACACCATTCTTCACAAGATTCCAAAGATCTTGATAATAGAAAACAACCTTCATCATCTTACACCAATTTTCATAGTTTTTCCCATTCAAGATTGGAAGATTCACGAGAAAATTCCCATTCTGATGATTCATCGTGATTCAATGTGTCCCAAAGATCACACAGCCAGTGTTGTAGATATCAGATGTTGGGAAAACTCCAATCTCGAAGTTAACCGAATCAATCTTGATGAACAAAAACCAATTTTTTTTATTAATCACGCCTCTTGTTTTCACCCTTTACTCAGGTGAAACAAACACTCATTGGTTGCAATACGATTCTACATTACACAGAGAATGAAGGAAAAAGCAATGCAGTTGAAAGTGAGAGAAAAAAAGAAATTCTAGAAGAAGAAGAAGAAGATTATAATGTTATTGTGCAAACTGCACTCTAAGTGTTTGATAATGTGTGTTAATCATAACTATGATTTTAGATACTATACAAGGCTATTACAAAGTTGTATCTTTCACTTAGTTACAAATGAAATAAAGCTCATATTTATTTATAGATAAGATTAATTGCACTCCAAGTAATCACAAAATAACTAACTCAACTATATTGAGCTAAGTTAACTATTTCAAAGATAGAAAATACAGACGTTGTTCGACACAAACACATTTCGACACTCGTCGAACATAGACAAATAATTTTGACTTCGACACAAAGAATTACATATTTAACAGTTTTAAGTCCGAGCTTTAGTTTCCTATATAAAGGCATTGTGTGATTTAAATCATAACAACTTCACTCAATAAAATCCTAATTTTCTACAATTCAGTTTCTCTCTTTTTCTCTCTCCTTTTCTTCTTCTTGTCCCATCTTTCTTGAAATCCCTTTGTTCCAACAAATTGGGCATTGTGGCTTTGTCATCTTGTGAAGCTGAATATGTGGATGCATCATATTGATAACACCAGAACACACTGCATATTTGACTTGACTCGCACATGTTTTATTCTCATTTTACCTTTATTTTTAGTATTATACTGGTATTTTGGCTGTGTTTCAGGTACCTAGTCAAGTGAGAGTCATTACAAGAAGAAACGAGACGAAACTGACGAAAAACGGGAAAGAAGCATGTTTTGCACACATGGCATTCTGCATGGTGTTCAGCATGGCGTTTGCGACAGAGGTGGCCATGAAGTGGATGAAGTATCCCACGTCCCCGCAAATGCCAAGACTAAGTTTGCACATTTTAAGCCTGTGGAATTCTCCATAGGGGGTGTGGCGCTCACCACACCCTACAAATCCAGATATGCACAGGCAATTGAGGAATTTCCGTCACTCCTCCCTACTTTCTCTCACACTAATTCAGCAATTTGACCTGATTTTTCAAGGTTATTAAAGCACTATATATTCATGTTAGGACTCATATTTTAGTCATCCAAGCTTACTGCATCATAAGCCATATAATTTACCATTTGAAAGCTTTAACGCTTCATATCGCTGAGTTATTTCACTTGTTCCTGTTTTAAGTTTGGAGCATTTACTTTGTAGCGGTTATTCTTGCCACTATTATTTTCGTATTCAAGTGTTCCGTTGATTTATTTCTGTACCAGATTCAAACTTCATTGGAGCAGGTTTTTTATAATTAAGCAATTTTTATTATATCGTTTGTTCCTTTATATGCAATTTATTTGTCTTACTTTGGAAGATCTATCTATTTCAAGATTTAGTTTATGCATTGAGTTATTATATGTTTATTAATTGCAAGTTCTTGTCTTACTTTAATTTACAAGTTTAATTTACCTATTGCATGCTTTAATCTTAATTGTTATGTCCAATATGTTTTATTCTAAGTTTCAACTACATGTTTCTTTACTTATCATGAATATGTCCAGCTAAATTAATAGTGCTCGAATGTGAGGATCGTTGATTCAACGGTACAGTATATGTTACCCCTTTAGAAATACTCTTGGGACTGTTTTGCTTTTATTTCAATTTTCTATTATACATTTTGATTCGTCCATTACGAAAGTAGGACCGAAATACATCAGGTAAGATCGAAAGTCGTCCGGTACTAAAGATTAAATTGTTAAGTTTTTAATTAATAAATAATGAGAGAGCACCTTCTTGATTAATTGTGAAGATTTGATATTTCTATAAAGTAATTTTAAAACTATTTTCGGACGCGTTTATAGGTTTAATATCCGGTTGGGCGAGTGAAAGTCGAGAACCCTTTAAAGTCAAGTTTTCCAACCAAAACCACTTTTTAACTAAGTAAAAGAATATAATTTCCAAGAAAAGCTTTTGATTCTTTAACACAAATGCATCGGGTACGCGATAGCGCATGGTATAAAGTAGAAGGTAAAATCTGGTCCCGAATACACGAGAGCGATGATTCCCTTTTAATTAATTTTTTTTCAAGGTAGAAAATATTGTCCCAAAGGTAGTTCAGTTTAGGAGTAATAAGAGTATCATTGGTCAATTAGAGTCGCATTCTAGTATTACATCTCTCAATTCATTCAAGTTTATTATTTTATTTTGCTCATTCAAATAATTATTCATATCGCCTTAGATAAACACCGTAGCAATAGAAAATGATAGATTAATTGTTAAGTCTCTATGGGTTCGACAAATTTTTATATTACTCTGATAGACTCCATATACTTGCGGAAATAACCCATAAAGTTTTTGGCTCCGTTGTTAGGGACCAATTACGTAAAATATCGTAACTCCATTGTTGCACCGTATAGACAAAGGCATTATTGTCTCTATTACTATGTATCACCCAAATTTTCTCTATGATTACCACTCCCAGTATTTTGAGAAACTGTAAGATTTCCATAAATCCGGCCTCGAAATATTAATGGAGGATTTCATTATGATGCAAACTCACTCTAGGCTAGAACCTATGATGAAGCGCTTTGTGGCGACACAAACTCTCCATAATGAAGTGCTTAGAAAAAAATTCTCTATACCAATGAAACCCTTTGGAAATTGAACACTGTGGTCGAGTCCCTAGCGACTCACAACAAGGAAATGAAGACTCAAATCCCCTGCTCGCACAGACACCTCTAGGACCCTTCCCTGAAAAACATATGGATGTTGTAACAACCACTAATGAAAAATCTATCGAAAATCCTAAGGAGAGTGATCTTGAAGAGGGTTTAGGTGAGAAAATAGTAGAGATTACGAAAGATCCACCGACATCATCCAAAAGGGAGGTTGTCAAAGAAGTAGAGAAGGAAGCACCCCGTGTTATTCATCCTCCCTATAAATCGCCAATTATTTTTCGGAGAAGGTCTGTGGAATTTAAACTACACTCCCAATCCGAAAGGTATGTGGAGTTATTGGAAAATATCCACACCAATGCACCTTTATTTGAGATCTTGCATAAGAAGAGAAAATTAGAAAACCATGAAACTAGGGAAACCATTAGTGTTAAGAGGGGAAGGTTAGACTCTGGGGTGGTGGATGAAAAAATTGAACCCAAACCTGAAAAGCTGGTTCTCAGGATAGAGCCAGAACCACCATCACAAGTTCAGAAGAACAAACCACCTCGTAGAAGGAAGAAAAGAAAAGGTGAGGGATATGAGAGATGGCTTGATAAGTGGCCATGGAAATCGAAGATAATTAAAATTTTGACATATGATTCATCCTCGAAAGAACCACCATGAGTACTTATACTCCTGAGTCGTCGAGCTGCCAACGTTAAAGAAAGCACTGCGTGGGAGGCAACCCACATATTTCGTTTATCGTTCTTTGCTTTTCTTATCCGAATATATAAACAGGAAATTTAACCTCTGTTGATTATTTACTAACTTTCTCATGTATTCTTTTAAGGCACACTACATCTCTCCTTAGTACATATTTCTACTAACCTTATTTCAGAATGCAACGTGAAGACAATATGAGGATCATTTTCAAGAAAGATTTACAAAGAAGGCGATGTGAAGAACTTGCTGAGAGGATCATCTCACCCACCAGATATCTTAACTCCCCTAGCCTCGTAGCCTTAAGACTCGGAGATAGTGTTCATTACAGGTTTAGTTAGATGAGTTGGGATCGTTTCTCTATAGCGAAGCATCCCACTTACAAGAACTCGACTCTAGAGTTTCTGAGCTCTTTTAGATACCGCCCTAATATAGGTTTAGGACCATCCAGAGGTATAGACTTATTTAGATTGTTTGGACGTGATTATCGACTTAACCATACTGAGTTAACACAACTCCTTGCTTTTTAGCACAGTCCGCATGTTTATTCTGAAGTACTAGCTAACGATGACATACAAGCCGATTTAGACTTATTTTAGGGTGGAATCACAGAGGATTACCCACCATATCACATGATAATGAATGTTAACCTTATCCGTAACCCTATCATCTGATATTTTCGGATGGTTACCGCCCAAACATTCTATGGGAAAGCCCATAACATTGGTCCAGTGAGTCGAGAAGAATTGTACTTTATCTTTAGCATCTTTCATTCTAGACCCTTTAATTCAGTTTTTTTCCTAATTCATATCCTATATAGAGTGGCAAATGAGAAGGTATATAATATCTATGTAGGCGAGACCGTTACACATATTGCCATAGCCTTAGGCCTACGAAACCAAATGGCTCACTTGACCCCCTAGTGTGGTTATGATTTGTTGGATATTGACCATTGTCCGAATAGAAGGTTGGTGAGACGAGAAAGGTCAGACAGATATAAGATAGTTATCCTGGGAGATGTTGTTCACCAGTTTACCCTTCCTAACCCTGAAAAGACTAGTATGCATAATCGTGAGAACTGACGATATCCACTAGAGAATCAGGACGAGACTCCTTCACTACCTGAGACTCCTCCAACTTCTGAATATCACCTTACACCTCCCTCATATGTATCTTTATCTTCCTCTTCTGCAGATCCCACTGATAGGCGTAGTGTTTACTATGAGCTCAACATATTACGAAGAGAAGTAGTAGCTCTCTGACAGGTCATTCAAGATCAATCTGATAGGTCGGCTGAGGAAACTGACCACCTTTTTCAAGAGATACACTCCTTGAGGATAGTGATGGATCACCAGGCCAGACATTGTGATGCATGAGACGACTAGTATTTTACTCCCGTTTTATTATTGTTCTCTTTCTGTTTTGACATTTATGTTGATTTACATTCTGATAGTTGTTTTCTCTTTATGACATTCATTTACTACTATGATGGTTGTTTACCATCTGGATTCAATAAAATTTTGCATGTTTGTTTAATTTCCCTTGATTATATTTTTTATTATTCATTTATCTACATATTGTTGTCGAACTTCTATATTTTTCTATGAATTACAGCTTTCATTTTTATAATTATCAAAAATTTTGCACCACTAACCATGATACATGCAACAAAAAAATTAATATGAGGAAAGAAGCATGTGAGAAAAAGCCCAACACCAAAAGTCATGATTATAATGGACAAAATTCGTTCCTAATATATGACATTCGCCACACCTACATGGCTCTCACCATGATTTAATTTCATGGCGTTTTCCATACTATACATGGCGGTCGCCACGCTGAACAGAAACGAAAAAGCTGCAGTTTTTGCCTTTCAAACTTCCTCTCCCCATTATTAACTCTACTTTCACACCTTGATAACCATCACTATCACCATTCTTACAAACTTATTTCCCAACTAAACTTTCAAATTCTTCACATTTCAAAAATGGCTCAGGAAGGCAATGCTTCTTTTGAAGGAATGATTTTTCGAGAAGGTAGAGATGGGCAGAAACAACACAAAAGGTTCGAAGCTTTGCTGAAACGGGAAATCATCCCTACAAGGTATACCGACGAAACTTGTTTGCATAAGCCAGGATTATTTGATAGTGTTAACTGGATGACTAATAGGGCATGATTAACTGATTTCTATACACGCAGGGATGTTACTGATCGCTCAACTGGGTGAGTCGAGAATGGGATACAAACTGCAAGTGCACAGTTCTATCGCGTAGTTTTAAAAGATATCGATCCCACAGGGACTTATGAATCGATATACCGTTATCTAAGGTTACTACGTAAATCTAAGGTGAAAATGTTTGATTGTTTGGGAAAAAACTAAGAGCTAAACTAATATCTAGATTAAATATTAATAAAACGGATATCGGTATGTAGTTCGTCAAAACTAGGGAATCAAGTCTTTGTCGGTTTCTTGATTTTAAAATGAATCGTTTCGGTTAACTTTATTGGTTAAAGGTCCTATCTCAAACTCTCGCTCTGTTGAATAAACCATGATTTTATATTAATGTTGCTGTCACTTATAATTAAGTCAAAAACCATATTTTGAAAGCAATAAAGTTGCAGAAACTCTTTTTAAGAAAATACTGACCGTTTTAAACACCCTTATCTCAAACTCTCGCTCTGTTGACTTAGGTTATATAATTAAATCCAAATGCTTAACTCTCGTCCTCACATTCAATCTTTAAAAATACTTTTTGGAAAAGGTCAGAATTTAATTAACTCTAAGACTTGCTCTCGCCCTGATCTAGAATTAATGCCTAACTTACACTGTCCAGTTAAAATCTCAAACTCTCGCTCTATTGATTTTAACTTCTTTATGTCTTTTACTTTTGTAAAAAATCTTGTTATTAAACCTGTAAGTTGAGACCGTAAAAAGATTGATTTTGATTTTAAGTTTAGATAGACCGACTCAGTCTTGATCCCTTATTCTGCTTACTTTACATACCGATACCTAGGCAAATTAGCCAGACATGCTAAATAAATAAGAATTTATATCATGCATAAACAGACTCATTCCAGGCAGATAATATAGATAAATAATAAAACGAAATATTAAATAATGATTAAAGAACCTGAATGCGTAATACAATAGTCTTGAACACTCCACCACAAGCCGGTAGGATTTGTTCTTGGATTCTTCAATTAAACAGTAAATTAAATCAAGGAAATAAAACTGGAATATAACGTAAGGTTAAATCCAGTATAAAGTTGCACAATAGTTTCCGGTGTAGAAACTATTATGCGAAAAATATCTAAAAGCTAAAACGGGAAAGGTAAATTTGCAAGGGAAAAAGAATGTAAAGCTTGCAAAAGAAATAAATAAAATAAACAATGTTAAGTGCTGGAAAAGAAAAAAAAATAAGCAAAAGCGTGAAAAGAAAATTGGCAGAGCTTCGGCAATATGAGCGTGGAAAAACCGGAGAGGCTTTTAGGTTTTTGAGATGGCTATTTATAATAGTGTTGGTAACTGCTTTCCGTTTCTCTCATTCTTCAACGTGGCTACATGCACGGCGTGGATATAGGAGACCAACTTCTCAACGTTCTTCTTCAAGTCCTTCTGAGGGCGTTACTTGCGCCAAAAAGGTAGTGGAATTGTGTGACGCTCGTCACACTATGTGTGACGTCCGTCACAAGGCTGTTTTGCGTGACGCTCGTCACGCACCCTGTGACGTCCGTCACAGGCACAGCATTGGTGACTTGTGCGCTTTGGGCTGGGCTTTGGCATTTGGTCCCTTTTCTCTCCTTTTTGCACCTCCTTTTCTTCCATTTTCACTTGTTCTTCAAAATAGACTACCTGCGACAATTAGGAAGAAAATACCACGTAATATCTCATAAAATGCAGTAAACCGAAATAAATAGTCATAGAATTTAATGGAATTAAGTCCTAAAATATGATATAATTTCGTGTTATCAAACTCCCCCATACTTAGATCTTTGCTTGTCCTCAAGCAAAAATTCAGTATAGAAATCGTTTTCAAAAATTTAGCCCGGCGAAGTTTCAAAACACACATCAATTCGTAATAGGTTGCAAATGGATTTTGTTTAGAAGCAATTTTGAGTTTAGTCTTGACATCAACAACTACCGTTACAACTTAGATAACCCTACCTTATGCAAATCAGTTCAAGTACTGCCATTATAGCTATCCTAGTTCCTTTACTTTTATTTCACCCGCTTTCATTCTAGCGAAATCACATTAAGCCCTTTATCTTTTCGCGCACATAGTGGAGTAACCGGTTAGTGATTATGATCCGCTTTTAGCTAGAAGTTCTGGTACATAAGTCGGATAACTTCGTTATTCAGTCCATTGCAAATTGTGGGGGATCGAACCGTAGTCCGCCCTACCGAGTTCAGTACCAGATACCTACTGAACCAACTCATAATGGATTTTTCATATTGTGTTTTTGCATGATCTGCAACCTTTAGATTAAATGATCTGGTAAGGGTCACCTAATTTAATCAGTGCATTTCCTGATATATTCATATATTTTATGTTACTTTGGGAGTCATTCACTTATATTCATCGGTTCTCCACGTAGTTTGCTATTAAGATGGTGCTGACTTCTCGTATAAACTACTCGGGGGTTACTCTAAAGCTAAAAGTTCGAGGGATTTGTATAATAGATACTTATCCTGATCTAACATGTTGAGGTTCTCAGAGCGTTGTTATGGTAATGATTTTTTGTCTTGATTTCACTCAAGTTTTATAAAGTAAGCAACCTTTATACTTATTGGGTGTGTTAAAAAAATTTTTTTTTTGTTATGGCTCAAGAAAATTGAGGGAATAGATAATAGAAATATTTCACACTCGGACTTTTTTTTTTTTTTTTTAGATAGTAAGAAAGGGAAATAACAATGAAAGGGAAGGTAACATACTTGAAAAATGGAAATAGGAAGAATATTGTTTCCCCCCATACTTAAACTAAACATTGTCCTCAATGTTTTAAGGGAAAGAAATACATAATGGAAATGCAAAGAAAATAACAACTAAGGCTGCCTTCCGCCTCTGGTTCTTGGACCTGGTGATCTTTGACGTATGTCTAAGTTGTCGAACCTGCTAAACAACTCAGTAAACCGCTGGTCGGTTATGGCATTCCTAGCGTCTTGTTGTTGTTGCATTTGATGCATCATCTGCAGCATCTCGACATTCTGTGCCTGTATTCCATTGATAGCATCCATAATGTCGTCGTTGGTTGCAGGCCTTCTTCGTCGACGACGTTGGGAGGATGGGCCAGTTGCATTACCGGAAGGGTTGAGCGGGGCTGAATGTTGTGTAGGAGGATGATCACCTTGTTCCATTTCTTCAAACTCATCTGTTTGTGGGTTTGTTTGTAAAGGCTCGGTGGTTTCAGGAGCGTTTAGATCATAGAGGTGGCGGTCGGGGTTTGTGACATCAGTTAGGGCGATATTTGGTAGAACAACGCTTGGGACAGCCTGGTTGTTCACCATAAGATAATATCCTCCGCCTACTCTGTTTTTAATCAGGCGGCTGGAGCGGCAATAGCTGATATCCATAGACAGGGGAGGTAGGGATTCTAAAGTTTGGAGTTTATCCCCTAGGTTCAGGCCAAGTGCTATGGATGTTATTAATCCACCAATTATAAAGGGTTGCCGGCCTCTAGCACATAAGGTGCGGATATGATGAAAGAGAAAAGAGGCGGCGTTTACCTGAGTATCCGGTTCGAAGACGCATTGGAGGAAAAATAGCTCCTTTGAGTTGACCTTGCTGTTGTTTGGTCTTCCAAAAATTGTGTTTTGCAAGATGCGGATGAAGTACCGGATAGTGGGGTTATGTATATGGGAGAGAAGGAGTTCTTCCCAGTTGTAGGTATCTATACCGGTAATTTTCTTAAAAAGACCAAAAACGCCAATTGTGTTCCAGTTTGAGTTTGGAGGGATTCTGGGGTGTACCTGACCTTCTATGGGAAATTGTAACATGGTACTCAATTGGTTTTGGGTTAAGGAGTACTCGGTGTTGAACATACGGAAGGTTGCGGTACCGGTTAAAAATTCGTCTTCACCGGCGGGAGTGGTGTAGTCGTATGAACTTAAGAATTCTAAGGTTAGGGATGGGTAGGTGGGTTGATTATGAGTGCAAAGGAAGGTTAAGTCGGCTAGGCGGAGCATCCATTCGATACCTTGGAGTAATCCTAATTGTTGTAAACAAGTTAAATCGGGGTACCTGGTGGAAGCGACGCCTCGCTGTTGGAAACGTTCGAATTGCTCTTGCTGGTAGTTGTCATCTCCGGATCGGAAGATGATATTTCCGAAATTTTGATTTCCCGCCATTGTGATGAATTTTTGAAGGGATGATTTGGAAAGAAAAAGAAATGTATTTGATATGAGAGAATTGTTTTGTGGTGAATGAAGGAAGTTTTGGTAGGTATTTATAGGAGAAGGGTTGGAAGATAGAAAGAAAAAGTGGTTGAAGAGTAATTAAGTGTGGTTAAATGAAAAGTGAATGGGGAATGTAAAAAGGTAAGGGGTGTAACGTTCGTCTCCAACGGCTCCCTAACGTTCACATGTCTGAGGGGCGTTACGCTCGTCACAAGGGTGTGACGTTCGTAACAGGAGTTGTGCGTGCCGTTCGTCATGGAGTGTGTGACGCTCGTCACACAGTTCTTTTTGGCAGGGCATTCAGCAGCGCTTCACATAATTAATCTGGAGATGAATTTATTTTGATTATTTTGTTTTATTTGGTTTTTTTTTTAGATTGTTCTATTTAATTTAGCTAATTAATTTGTGTTGCATGCTATTCTATTTCTCATAATAATAATTTATTCTGAGTAACAGTAGAACAGTAGAGAACATAGCCATTGCATAAATTAAATAAATAAAAGCTTTAATAAAATTAACATAATGTAATACAGGAAGGGAAAACAATGAAATGAAAGGAAAATAAATGCGAACATGAATTCAAACAACATTAATGAAAAATCTAGCCTAAAACTAAATAACTTAGAAAGAAATAACTAAATTCCATCTATCTTCGGATCTCTGGCCGGAGGAGCAAAAGAGTTAACACGATGCCGTAACATACGTAACTGACTTGCCGTGTTGCTCATGTATTCTAGGACTTCATGCCTCAAGTTGTGGAAATCTTCCCTGAGGGCGTCTTGTTCTGACATCAAAGATTCAATGACGGTTTTAATATCCGTTCCTGGCATATGATGTCGGAGATCAGGCATGGCTGATTCTTCGGTCAGGGCAGGCTGAGGAGGAGGATCAATATCATAGTAGCCGGAAGGTGTCTGAGGGTCAGATTCAGCTTGAGAGATATGGTCAACATAGTGCTCATAGTCATCACAAATCTCATAGTCCTGGATGGATTCAGTGGATCCAGCAGGAGTTGGGGTTTCATTCAGGTTATAGAGCCAGTTCCTTTGGTTATGAACACTAGTTCTAGGATCGGGCATGGTGAATAGGCAGAGAACCTGGTTATCAATAATAAGCTCGAACTCATCAGACCCTATGTTTGCTATAAACATAGTGTTGAAGAGGAAGGGTATACTCATAGTAGTAATGCCACAAAAAGGGCTAAGGTCAAGCATAGGCTGACGTAATCCAATAGCATTACCTATCATAGTGATCAAACCGCCTATTCTAATGGGTGCTCGCTCATCCTGGATAAGGTGGTCCAAATTAGCTAACATAAAAGTAGCACCGTTTACTGGACGGTTCTGGGAAGCACAAAATATGATGAAGAGTTCATCACGTGAAACTGAAGTACTATTTGGCTTCTTCCCAAATAAAGTGTGGGTCAGGATCTTATGGAAATAGCGAAAAGTCGGGTTATGTATGTTTCCAGAGAGAAACTCATGTTCTTCGGGCTCATCATTTCCAGTCAGCTTACCCCAAAAGTGTTCAAGCTCTCTATATTCAAAAAGTTCTTCCTGGCTTACAGTGAATGTATCAAAGGAGGTAGGAAAACCCAAAAGGTTGGTGAAGTCTCTAATATTAAATTGGTACTCCATATTGAACATTCTGAACTGGATAAAACCTCTGCTAATTCCTTTTCCATGGCTGGGTAGATAGATTAATGAACTAAGGAATTCTAGTGTGAGTCTCCGGTAGGTGGTGAAGTGTCTCAGGATAGGGGAGGTCTCCCATCCTATCTGATTCAGCAAAAACAGGACACTCTGTCTCAGTCCAAGGGCAGTCATAGCCCAATCATCAGCATATAAACTAGGTAGCATCTCTCTAGCGGCTAGTTCTTCAAACTTTTGTTTCTGAGCCATTCCTCTGAACTTGATACCCATACGATCAGAATGTCCCATCTGGTTAGTGTTAGCTAGAGAAAAGAAACATGAGTTTAAGTCAGGATTTGGCCAAATGCCGAAAGAAGAAGAGAATTATTATTATTATATATATATATATATATTTTTTTTCTTTTTTTTTTAATAAATCAATAATGAATACTAAATAGAAATTAAAAGAATAATTAAGAGAAAAATAGGGAAATGATAATAATAATAGAATAATAAAATAACAAATTAATTTGTGGGTTGCCTCCCACTAAGCGCTTTGTTTAAATGTCGCAAGCTCGACAAAGAAACTGTTAAATATAGTCTATGAGTCCTGGGGGCGTTTCGTCTAAGTGTAGAATTTGCGAATCCTCGTTGGTTTCCGCATAGTGATAATGTTTCAGACGTTGCCCGTTTACGGTGAACGGTTCTGTAGATTGTCCTTTTATTTCTACCGCTCCACTGGGAAAGATTTTAGTGATATGAAAAGGTCCTGACCATCTGGATCGTAGTTTTCCCGGGAATAACTTTAGTCTAGAGTTAAATAAAAGTACTGCGTCGCCTTGCTTGAAGATTTTCCTTGATATACGCTTGTCATGCCATTGTTTTGTTCTTTCTTTATAGATTTTGGCATTTTCATAGGCGTCTCTTTTGAGTTCCTCTAATTCGTTTATGTCAAGGATTCTCTTTTCACCGGCGGCTTTATAATTCAAATTTAAATTTCTAATAGCCCAATAGGCTTTATGTTCTAATTCTACCGGGAGTGTCGCATCCTGCGAAAAATCAACCGGCGAGCCTAAAAATAAAAACACACAGAGCCGCCACTAAACGTTATTTATCCCAAGATAGGGAAAGGAAACGCTCAGAGAAACCTGGAAAGACATGGTCTCGCGACCAGAGAGAAAAGGTTCGGGAGTCAGTTACGCAAGGGGAAGGTATTAGCACCCCTCACGTCCGTCGTACTCGACGGGATCCACGTCCTAGAATAAAGAATAGGTTGCTAAACATCACACACACACAGGGAACGCAGGTGGGGTTAAGAGGAACGGGCTTGATAAGGTATCGCACCTTATGCCTACATATCTTGTCTGGAACAAGAATCAGAGCCACTGTAGTTCGGCTCACGCACGCCAAACAACACAAAACATACAAACAGGCAAGGGTGGCAAACATGGAGCCCGACAACCACTGGATGGAATTACGTCGGCATCCGAACCAACACGCACAAAACGGCAAACGTGGAGCCCGACAGCCAATTATTGGACTTACGTCGGCATCCGAGCCAAAACACACAGTCATATAACAATTAAACACACGCAAAAAAGAAAAAGGTTGCCCGGAGTGGTCTCGCACGACCACCTGCCTACATACCTCGTCTGGAACGAGGATCAGGGCGATGTAGTTCCCCTGAAAGGGACTAAATTGCTAACCAGAAACCGGGGAAAGACACACAACTAGGGAGCTGAGACTCGAGCCTAATGTTGTCATGCATCGTTAACCCTAAGTTCGGTTTTCTATCCTACTTGCATAAGCAACTAACCTAACCAGGGAAGAAGCTAGCACACAAGCATACAATCATATATCATCAAATGAGAACAGGTATCTCAAACAAGCATGTCAATCAAATAATCACAAAACACCCACTATAACCAAACAAGAGGCTCAATCAATGGGGTTTGACCGCCGAAGCGAGTCGTCTGTACAGGCTGGTTTTGCTCTTAACCTTGCCATTACGAGGCTAAGGTGAAGCAGATGAAAGGATGAAGTGAGGATCAGACCTCACAGCTCTTATCCCTAACCAGGGAGAGCATCTGACAAATGAGCATGGGTCCAGAATAGGGGAACCCTTCTATACTCAGAGACTCTGACTCAATGTGCACTGCACGGGATCTTGGGTTAGGATCTCAATGCTTCAACCATGTAATGGGAGCAAGGAGAAGACTCAACTGAATAGTGGGGGACAGGTTGCTTGTCCCTACCTTCCACCAATTGCCTTACTTGAAGGGCTTTTCCTGCTTGGCTTAAAAATAAACATACACAAGCATTGCCTCTTAAGGAGGACTTCAGACAATTTGCCCGGCCCGGTAACAGCCGGGTCTCCAGACTACATGAAGTTTAGAGAATTATACCTCTATGCAAGTTGCTTAAGCAAAGCAAAGCAAAGCAATAGTTCACAAGGAACTGAGCAACTAAAGTACCTGGAAACAATCAAACTCAGTCAATACTCAATCAGACAAACTATACAGCAAACAATCAAACAGTTTAAACAATACAACACAAAGCAAGCTCAAGGCTCAAGCCCAAGCTCCAACACCTACAAAACAATGCTATGTTAGTGTACAAACATCCACAACATCAATTAAAATCAACTTGTATCATTCTCCATGTACATGATGCTTTTGATCCTGAAAAATCAAGCAAATATTAGTAACTAGACCACTAGGCCAAGCCTAGGGTCCAAAAGCAAGAAAAAGGTTAAAACAGCAAGGTATCCACCATCCAACATCAAATTAACATCAAACAAGATCAAACATCATTGGTCTCATGTTTATATCATCCATCATGTTCAATTCATGCACAAAACAATCCACATGAGGTCAAATGAACCACCAAACATACAAACAGAAGTATTGCATTCAAATCCCTATCAAAATAAATCCAAAAATTCTCAAATTAAATACACCTAAACAGGGGATAATCAAGGTCTACCATGTCAAATTTGAGCTCAATTGGGCAAATGGAACCATGTCAATGAAAATCATCAAAAACAGACACAATTTCATGCTTCAATTCACACCATCAATGCATACATCCAATTCAAAAATTCATATCTCATTGAAAACAAAAAAGAAATGGATGAGACCAAAACAGGGAGGTCACACAACGTGTCTAGTTCATGCATATCAAATTTCATGGCCATACAATACAATATGAGGATTTCCCAATCAATCTACCAACATGTATCACATGAGCTTGCAATTTCAATCACCAGAAATGAAAAATCATGATCAAATTGAAAATACAGTGAAAAATCCTACAAAAATTCATCAAGCATCCTAACATGTCAACAAGTCATCATGCAAAATTTCAGCCAATTCCAACATGCATAGGTCATCCAATTAAATTCAACAAGTTGACATCAAGAGGTGTGACACAAATTGTCACACCTAAGTTCCAGAATTTGCTGCTCTCTAACTAGGTATCAAAAATTCATGAAATTTACATATAAATAATCCTCAATGAGTCAAGAACCACCACAAAAATTTTTAGCCATTTATTTTATGATATGAGTATTTCATGATCAAATTGCCAAAATGTATCAAAATGTGACATACATTAGAAAAGCCTATGCCAAATAAAATATTTGCCAAGCACAACTTTGACCAATAGGTCAAAAAAATCCTACACAAGTCAACAAAGTCAAGGAAAAAATCTCCATATTTTTAGGAATTTTTTACTATTTTTTATGAATTTTTAAAGATGCTATCAATTTTCTAAATAATTAAAATGAATTACTTAAATTACAATGGCATATCTGTAATTTTCAGTGGCGGGAGCGGGAAACTCCCAGTTTGAAAATTCAAACGCTTTTTTGGATCTACAGCGTGTTTCTTCATCTCTTTCGTCCAGAACTTTTCCAGAAAATTGAAAAAAATGATGAACATCGAAAGTTAATGAAAATTGGCATGCTTATAACCATTGAACTCGTCTCTTCAAGAGGAACACGAATATCACACCATTACATCCTAAAAGTTCCTAAATCAAAAGAATCGAACAACTTAGGGTTTGCACTCATACTTTCAATTCACGATTTCTCACACTACAGGTCATCATTTTCAAAACCACAAGCATCATCAAAACCTACATCTCATGCTCTTTCTAACGCATATAATAATTAAGCAAATGGTGATAATCGATTTTTGCTCAAACCTTGAATGGCAGTCGTGATTCACGTGCTTTTAGAGCTCCATTCTTCAAAACAGATGAGCAATGGCCTTGTGGAAACGAGATGCTATGCTTAGATGCACTTGATCTTTCCTCTAATGCTCGAAATCACAATTCTCCATTGTTGAAGCTCCTTTGGACAGTCGAGAATCCAAGCTCTTCACCTTCCAATTTGCCAAAACAGTTGGTGCAGATGATGAATGTGGTTGAATGCAACAAAAATCACGAAAAATGGTTGAGAAATGATGAAGAATTTTGAGATTGAAAGTGTTGGTGTTCTTGAGGGTTTTGGAGAGAATGTGAAAGTTCTTGATCCAATCTTGGAGAATGTCTTTTTCTGTTATGATTAGGAGAAGATTATGAATATATATGTGGTCTTAATCCTTTACTAATCATGTTAATTAGCATTTTGGCTTAATTAGTGAAATTGTAATTTTGCAAATGGAGGGTAAAATGGTCAATTCCTTTAGACAGCTCATGCCACCTCAATGACAGCACATACACCTTCTAAATATCATATGTGAACTGTAGAAACTTGTTTCATGCTCATTGGTTGCTCCATTCTCAAATTCACCATGTGTATGCATTTGGTCCATTTTTGTCATTTCCATTTTTCAAGACAAAATCCAAATTAAAAGCCTTATGCATGAAATGAAAATTCAAACACATTCTAAATGCCATTCCTGAGGTGTTGGAAAAAGTCCCATTCAAAAATTCCAATTATTTTGACAGTTGGACAATTTTGCCCCTGGTCCAATTCAGTTGTCCAGTTGAAAAGTGACTTTTTGCCTTGGCCATTTTTGAACAAATCCAATGATGCACCCTCAAAGTACATGTCAAATGGAGTTTGTGCATATAAAGAACTTGCAATTTGGACAAAGTATGTGGTAGTTATGGCCTCCTGATTACGGGTCTTTTCTGAAATTCACTGAGCCATATCTTGCAAACCACACATTGGATTTTCAAGTTCTTGGACTTTTTGGAAAGGTGAGAACAAGATCTACATCTGTCATGTTGAACAATTTTTCATTTGAAGCTTCCTTGGACTTCTGTTTTTGAGGTCAAAAACTTTCCACTTTTGGAAACTTCAGTTACAAGTCACCTGCTATTTTTGGCAGTTTTTGTCCTGACTTGATTTCCTTCATTTTCAAGCTTTGCAATGTCATTTAACACTTATTCCAACATGAATGAAGTGTATCCAACTCATTTCCACCTCCAAATCCATCAGATCATGTACAGTTGACCACAGTTGACTTTTCATCTGATAGATGAATCTGGCAATGCATAGATCAATTTGAACCCCAACTTCCAACTGAAATGGCTCAAGGGTGAAACCCTAGCCTCAATAAGCACAATATAATCACATAATGGACCCCATAATCATCAGAGACCTCATCTCCTGATTGTGCCCTGACTGGCCCAATGCAACTGATTAGGGTTGACCAGTGGTCAAAACCCTAATCTCAAGGAATGAGCTTCAATCTTATGATGACATCCAACCATGATGACGATGATGTATCAATTCAAACAAGATGAAGACCAATATCCATGGAGAATCCTGAAACCCTAATCTCACAGCCCAATCCTCAGATGGCCCATGATCAGTCAATAAACCCTAGGCTTGCACTTTCTGACTTCCTACCTCCTGATTAAGACTTGGGAAGATAGCTTGCACAATGTAACCACATTGTCGCATTACGCGAAAAACCGGCGGGAAGACAAGAACAACAGAGCCGCCACCGTGCGTTATTTATCCCAAAAGAGGGAAAGGAAACGCTCAGAGTAAACCTGGAAAAAGCATGGTCTCGCGACCAAAGAGAATGGGATCGGGAGTCGGTTATGCGAAGGGAAGGTATTAGCACCCCTACGCATCCGTCGTACTCGACGGGATCCACGCACAATAGGAAGGGAAAATGGTTGCTAAAACACTGCTCAAACACACATCTACACAGGCTGAAAGAGACACGAGAAAACAAACAAGACTGACTCGGCAGGATATCGCATCCTGGGCCTACTTAGTCTATCAAGCATAGACATCAGAGTCCAAGTAGTTCGGACTGGGGAAAAGACACATGCTCGCTAGGATGTCGCATCCTATGCATACGTATCTTCTTGGACGAAGAAGAATCAGAGCATTCGTAGCTCGGCTGACGCGCACACAAACAAAACAAGCAAAGGCAAACGTGGAGCCTGAATGCCAATCACTGGGCTTACATCAGCATCCGAACCAAAAACGCACTCAAAAGGGCAAACATGGAGCCCGACAACCAATTGATGGAATTATGTCAGCATCCGAACCCAAAACACACAACAGCATGCAACAAGAAGAAGGGTGTCTCGATTGCAACTAGGGCAAGAGAAGGGGGAGGTCTCAATCGCAACGAGGGCGAGAGAAAAGAATTAGTGTTAGTTGTTAGTCAAACTCGGCAAGACGTCGCGTCTCGTGCCTACGTATCTCACCTGAACATGAGAATCAGAGTTGCCGTAGTTCGGCCAAACTATTCCTGTTGGTTTGTGTTTTTTAAGTGGACAACGTCACTACACCATCTACCTGATGCTCGACCTTTGGAGACTTACTCACCTGTAGTAGAAGGAGTTGACGTATCCTTAAGAAGGGACAATGTTTGTTTGTGTTTTAGGAAAGCTCAAGCAAGAAAGGAAGTCCTATACGAAGGAACCGTGCTACCTTAATTGACATGCAAACGAGACTACGCGGAGTCTAGCAACCTAGGAGAGATGATCACACCACACAAACATATACAGCATGAAAATAAACACACCAACAAGGGGCTCAAACATCAGGGTTAGGCTTTAGTCGAGGGGTCATATCAACCTCAACAAACAAGCCTCTGTATCGGGGTCAGGATAGCTCTTAACCTTGCCATTGAGGGGCTAAGGTGAAGCCAGATGAAAGGTGATGAGGGGTGTGCCTCATTGCTTCTATCTCAAGTCAGAGAGAGCATCAGACAAGGGAGCGTGGGTCCAGAATGGGGGGACCCTTCTACGCTCAGGACATAGACTCGACTGTACAATGCACAAGATCTTGGGCTTGGATCTCGATGCTACAACCATGTAATGGGAGCAAAGAGAAGACTCACAGAATAGTGGGGGATAGATTGCTTATCCCTACCTTCCACCAATTGCCTCAAATGAGGACTTTCCCTGCTTAGGACAAATATAAACATACACAAGCATTGCCTCTTAAGGAGGACTTCAGACAATTTGCCCGGCTCGGTAACAGCCGGGTCTCCAGACTACATGAAGATTAGGAGGCCTACCTCAATGCCAATTGCTTATAAGCAAAGCAATGCAAGTTCTTAAGAGAACTGAGCAACTAAGTGTACCTGTACAAAAGTCAAACAGAATCAGCATCCCATTCATGATCAGACAACAACAATAAGAATCAATAATGTACAATCAACAACAATGTGCAAGGCACAAGGCTCAAAGCTCAAATGCTATGCATCCTACAAAACAGCCACATTAGTTTACAAGTATCAAGCAAAATATCCCAAATGTGAAACAATTCCTTTAATCGTTAACTCTTTAACCTGAAAAGCCAAAAACAACTTCAAATGTAAGTGACAAGACCACTAGGACTAGCCTAGGGTCCAAAAGAAGGAAAAATCCTAAAACAGAAACCAATTCATGATCAAAGTCAAGCTATTTCAATAAAAAGGGATCCCAATTGGTCCCATATCCAAACTATGTACACATTTTATTCTATGCAACATGTAAGGCAAAGTGAACAATGTTAAACCACATATGAGCAATCAGCAAGGTCACATCACAAAAAATATCAACACAACACAGTAAATTCCACAAAAATTATATCCTAAACAGAGGTCATTCAACAAGCTACACGTCAATTTTCAAGCAATTTGGATTAGTGGAACTATGGGAATTAATTCAACATGTCTAAGCATGCAAAAACACAACCAAATGAAGCCACAAAATGTACATTAACTTCAAACCAATGGCAAACAGTGACATTACATGGGAAATGGATGGGACCAAAGCTAAATGAAAGCTTAATGTGTTAGGAACTACCCTACCAAGTTTCATGATCATTGGATAAGGTATGAAGATTTGGCAACATATACACAAAAGGTTACACAAGTAAAGCCCTAAAATGCTAGGCAGCACTCAAAAATTCTAATCAATTAAGAAATGGATTATAAAAATCCACGAAAAATCATAGTGAATGTTAACATATCAAATGTGCTACATGCAAAAAATCAAGGCCATAGGCCAAGGGGAAGCATGGTAAAAAAAAGGGAACTCAGCATGTCACATTGTGTCACATTTGATCATACTCAAGTTCAATAAATCATATAAAAAAAACCAGAGGTCTAAAAATACAAAACCTATGTCAAAAATTCCAGAAATGTGTCAAGAATCTACACCTAAAATTTCAAGTCATTTGGATTATGTATGGTGATTTTATAATTAAAATGGTGGAACATGTGAAAATGGTGTATATTAAGGATATCCCTATGTCAATTAATTTTCTACCAAGCACAACTTCAATCAATAGGTCAATAAAATTCTACAGTCAAATAGGAAGTCAACACAAAAATCCCCATATTTTTCTGATTTTTTATGAATTTCTTATGAATTTTCTAAAGTGTTACGATTTTTTATTATTATGTGAATTATTTGATTTCCTTAATGGCATATCTGTAATTAACATGAACAGTAACGCGGTAAACACCTTATTCAAATTTTCAAACAGGATTTTGGATCAAACAAGCCTCATTTCCAGAATTTCATCGTCTCTTTCAGAAAAAGCAAGAACATGAAGAACACAAAATCATCACCAAAATGCACGTGCGTATGACCGTTGGAACTGTCTCACTCTCAAGAACTCAAATATCAACATGATTTTCACTAACTCTTCCTATATCTCTCGAATCGAGCAAGTTAGGGTTTGGCAACATACTTTCAAATCAAGATATCTTAACCTACGTTGCATCATAATCAAAACTAAGCATAGCGTTGGATTCTACATTGAATGAACTCTCAAATGCATATAACAATTAAGCATATCTTGAAATTCGATTTTTTCACACCTGGAAATTGCAGTGATGTTCTCGATGTTCTTCGAGCGATTTCTCCTCAAACAGATGCAGTAGAATCCTCAAAATGTCGACTGGAATGCTCAGGTTCACTTGCTTTGGCTCCTAGTGCATGAAACTTGGATTCACCATTGATGGAGCTTCACTTGGACAGTCGTGCTTTGCAAGGTTTTTGATGTGGATTCTCACAAACAGCAGAAGATGATGATGAATGGAGTTTGCAGCAAGAAGAAATTCGCAAATTGATCAAGAATCGAGAGAGTTTGGATCAATTGAAGTTCTCTATGGTTCTTGAGATTTTGGGAGAATTTGAAGAATTTTCTTGTGATTTTTGGTGGATTGTGAAAATCTGTTATGAGTTTGTTAGGATTAGGAATATATACTTCAGCTTAATCCACACTTAATCACAATTAGCAGAAATGAAGCGAAATTAGTGAAAAATGAGTTGTGTGTACAGAATTTGGAAAATAATCAACTTAACAACCAAAAGACAGCCTCACACAGTGAAAAATACTCAAAAAACTGAATTTTCGCGCGAGCGGTCGACTCATAGCCTGCTATGCGTCGACCATAGGCTGCTATGCGTCGACCATAGGCTGCTATGCGTCGACCCGAGGCCTATGCGCTGACCCTTATGGTCGACCATAGCCTGCTATGCGCTGACCCGTGGTCTATGCGCTGACCCCTATGGTCGACTATAGGTCAGCTCAAAAATTTTTTTTTTTTTTTTTTTTTTTTTTTTTGAAAGAAGAGGAGGGCAAGTTTTGAGATGAATGAAACCTTTCAAACCATCTCACCCCTTCCAATCCAAAAGAAAAAAATCAGCCACAGTTGGTCACAGTTGACTTTCTAGGGTTTCTGGTTAACTGAACAATGAATGATGACTTCTGAGCATCCAATCTTTGGCCAAATCACTTCAAAATGATCTTTGGACCATATGAGCTTGATAAATCAACCCTAGGGACTTGTGCCAATGAAAATGGCACCTGCTTGCTTGATTGACCGATTCTCCTGATCAATCTGACCTAATTCTTCAGTCGGCTTGCGCTTGGGCAAATGGACAATGCAATGTTATGCAGTGAACCATGTTATGTTAATGACCTAATATGAAATGAATGCACACAATGATAGGGTGCAAATTTGAGGTGCTACAGCTGCCCCTATTCAATCAACTGGGAACCCGAATGGATGAGAGCAACGGCTGTCAGACTTTCAGGGTAAACAGGGATTGAATACCAAGTACCGTAGAAATTTGCACACTGCTGGGATTCGTCTTTTTTTCTTTCTTTGTCTTCGTTAGAGGTACAACCACATCCAGACATCGACACACGATGCATGGGAACAGGAATCTCAACTAGGTGCCAACGGACAACTAGGAAACACTCAACGTTTACCAAGACCAACGGAGAGGTAAATCAACTCTACTGGGGATAACCAGGAAAGGATACAATCATACGTCAGCGGACGCAATGGGAAAAACTCAGCGTTTACCAAAACCAACGGAGAGGTAACCAAACATCATCGGATGAATGGGAAGAGAGATACAACCCTACGTCAGCGGACGAAATGGGGAAAAACTCAACGTTTACCAAGACCAACGGAGAGGTAACCAATCATTAATGAATGAATGGAAAGAGAGATACAACCATACGTCAGCGGACGTAATGGGGAAAAACTCAGCGTTTACCAAGACCAACGGAGAGGTAACCAGACATCATAGGATGAATGGGAAGACTCGACCAGACGTCATAGGACGAAAGGGAGAAGCTCGACGTTTATCGACACCAACGGAGAAGGAGAAAACTCAGCCAAGACGCCAACGGACGAAAGGGAGACTCGACCAGACGTCATCGGACGAAAGGGAGAAGCTCGACGTTTACCAAGACCAACAGAGAGGTAACCAATCATCATAGGATGAATGGGAAGACTCGACCAGACGTCATAGGACGAAAGGGAGAAGCTCGACGTTTATCGACACCAACGGAGAAGGAGAAAACTCAGCCAAGACGTCATAGGACGAAAGGGAGACTCAACGTTTATCGACACCAACGGAGAAGGAGAAAACTCAACCAGACGCCAACGGACGAAAGGGAGACTCGACCAGACGTCATCGGACGAAAGGGAGAAGGAGAAAGCCACTTCACGAGGGAAAGGCACCGCAACCGGAAACCGAATAGGACGTCTACTGGGAATTCTGGTTGGGAAGTCAACCAGACATTAATGAATGACTGGGAATGGGGTATACAATCAAACGTTCGCGGACGGATGAGAAAAACACAACGTTTATCGAAACCAACGGGGAGGTAAATCCACTTGGGGAAAGGTACAACTAGACATCATAGGATGACTAGGAAAAACTCGACGTTTATCGACACCAACGGAGAGGAGAACTCTGAGGGGAATCATATGGCATTACCAAATGATCTGTGGGGAACAAGCAACTAGACGTCATCGGACGATTAGGAAAAACTCGACGTTTATCGACACCAACGGAGAGGAGGTTCAACTGGGGAAGACCCTGCGGGGAAAGATATCAACTATACGCCAACGGGCGCATAGAAAAAACTCGACGTTTATCGACACCAACGGAGAGGAGGACTCTTCTGGGGAGAGTGAACACAACCAAATCATCAACGGATGATCGGGAAAAACTCGACGTTTATCGACACCAACGGAGAGGAGGAACTTCACTAGGGAAGGGACGACGTTACGAACATCGAAAGATGATGTTTACTGACATCAAAGAAGACCAGACACTACGCATGACTGGGAAAGCACCGAAAGATGGTGTTTACCGACACCAAACAAATAACACACGCGGGTGCTGACAGGATACTGACATCTACATGTCTGGGCAAGGCTAAACACTTGTAGGGGATCTCACTGGGGATCAAGGTCACGACAGTGAGCAAACAGGAAGGAACACCAAGGATACCGGGTTGTAGGCATGAGACGGGTGACCGACCAAACGTGAATTGGTTTGTGCTCCGAAACACTCATCATCCTGAAGAGGGCTAGAAAAGCGATCTTGTTAAAGGATGGACATCCGATTCCATAGGGAATACGAATCTTACTCTGCTGGAGAAAACAATCAAAAGACTGACCAGAGAGCGCATGAGACATATTATCTATAGCCGTCAAAACGTAGATAACACACTCGCACGGAAGATTATCCATAACCGGGTTGTAGGTTGTTAGATGGATAAATCGACCGAAAAGAAAGGCATCGGGTACCAGGAATAGGTATGCAAAGATGACCAATCAAAAGAGGACAGAGTTGCTAACTCGGAGCAAATATCCAAAAGGAAGTGAGAAACCCGCTGGGGACAATACTGCTTAATCAAGGCAAGTATCCAGGGGGAAAAGAATATCAACACCGCAAACTGGGCACTGATAACTGCAAAGAGGGGATTACATCTACCGGTTCGTAGGCAGAAAACCACGGGAAAGTAACCAGTCATCGATAGGATGAGCACACAGGGTTAACTCCACAAGGGGAGAACGTGGGATTTTACAACTACCGACTAGTGGGTAGAAAACCACAAAAATAGGACTTACAACTACCAGTTTGCAGGTAGAGGCCAACAAACAATCTCCGCCATGGGATGGAAGTGGGATTTTACAACTACCAGTTGTAGGTAGAAAACCACAAAGATAGGACTTACAGCTACCGGTTCGTAGGTAGAGGCCACAAATTCCGCTGAGGATAAGATGAATGAGTGCCGGTTAGTGAGCAACTATCCATTTATGCCCCAGGGAAAAACAGGAGACAGCCACAAGGAAGCCAATTCGGGATCGATCCAAAAAGGCAAACTGAACCAAGACATCCTAATGAGGAAAGAACTCACTAGGGAAAACCCATCCCGTGAGGGAGGGAACGGAAGCAACCGTCATCCACGAGGATGTATCTCAGTGGGGAGCGCGGAAGGAAATGGTAGACACTTTCTGCTTAAGGGGTAGACTCTACATGGAGAGATTAGACACACCCACACCTGCTAGGGGAATTGTACTGCTGGGGATACCTACTCGACTAAGGAGTCGCTTGTTGGGAAAACACCTCTCTCAACCCTGCTGGGGAAACCAATTCTGAAATCGATCCAAGCGATGCTAAACTCTTTCCAACAACCCATTCTTGGTCAATTCACCACGGCCTCGGGCTAATGGATATGCTTGCAATGCAGATGCATGAGTTTTTTTTTCCGTTTTACACAATGCCCCACGATCATGGAAATGCTATGCACTAATGATGCACTATGCCATGCTTATCTAAATGATGGATGCATAAACACACGTCTCCTCTAGAGACAACACCGGGGAACTCCAGGAACCGTGCTGAGGATCTCATCACCACGTCAATTTCCACCCTGCTGGGGAAAGACGAACCTTGCTGGGGATGACCTCCATCGAACCCGAACTGCTTGGCGATTACCCTGCCAGGGGAGGCAACCCATGCTTGTCTCTACTGGGGATGATTTTCTCCGAATCCGATCCGCTTGGGGACCTCGCTGAGGGAAAACCATCAACACGACCCCTACTGGGAAGGCAGCTTCAAAATCACAACTCCGCTGGGGATACGGTAACCTTCAGGCTTGCTGGGGAGGCACCGATCTCGAATCTGCTAGGGAGATGACACTCTCAAACCCATTGGGGAAATACGGCCTATCGGACACGGGCCGCCCTTCGATTCGTCGAACACCGGTGTTCACCATCCTACCACAGTGTTGACTTTCCACTTCTGAGAACTCCCACACTTTCCTGGACTTTTCTGATTCATCCCTCGAAGATCGAATTCCTGGGATTCATACAAACTTTCCAGTCCGTAGACTTTGAAGAGTCTTCTTGATTAATCCTCCAGGATCGTCGTCGTAATCCTTCACCGTCCTTTCATTGTTCGTCTATCCTTTGCCCCTGGTTGGACTCTGTGGGGATCTCTTTTTTCAAAAGGCTTCATATCACTACTTGTCAGCGAATGAAGATATCTCACAGTGCTTGCACAAGAGATTGTTAGATAAAATCGTGCCTCAGGCGTGCCAACACTTCAACATCTTGGTCACTCAAACTTCCGAATAAGATTTCCAGATTTCAATCTTATAAGCATGCATCGGAAGGGACCTCTATGTTTCAAAATGCAAATATTCTTTATCAAAATAAACGGATGTTTTCGTAATCAAAGCGGTAATGAAAACAAAAACAAACTTTATTTGACTGAACACACACTTTATTGACCAACACAAAAAGGATGGCTCAGAACTGAGCAACACACAGGAGGCAAACCCTGGAAAGAGGTGATTGCGCATAAAAGGAGAAAATCTATCCTATTGGCAATGTGAAACCATGATCTCATCGGGTTCCAACTCGGTTACACCCCATATGTCCTCAAGACTTTCCGCACTTTCTGTCTTCTGAACAAGACGCTTCTAATCGATCTCTGCCGGAGACTATCCAAGCCATATCTCAAGCACAAACGATCATGCTGGACGCAGTTGTTCGTTTCAATCCCTCTTTTGCCTGGACCGCCCTTTCAGGTTTCAGTCCACCGGGATACCCTTTTTTGCCCAAGTCGCCCTTGTGGGGTTTTCGACTTGCCGGGTGTACAGTTCTTTTCTTTTATTATCCCTAACTTTTGCCCGAACCTTTTCTCTTTTTCCTTGGTTCGCCGGGATGCCCTTTTTTGCCTGGACTTTTCTTTTTGTCCAGCGGGTCAATTTTTCCACGAAGTATCTTTTAACTGCGTTCGCGCTCAGGGGATGGAAAATCTTCATCATTCGTGGTCATCGATCACAAGGCTCTGTCAGAGGAGACCTTCTCGACCACGAATGGACATTCATAACTGTTTATCCACTTGCCCCACGATCGTCTTGAGGAGGAAGGATCCTTTTCAACATCACATCTCTTCCATACTACCCACGAGGTCCCACTTCTCGGTTAACAACACGCTTCATTTATTGGGTACAACTACCCCATGACAAGTAACTGTCGAACTCTTTTCTCAATCAGGCTCAACGCGTCATACCGAGTCCTCATCCACTCGCCCTTTTCTAACTTCTCATCCATCTGGATTCTCCACAAAGAGATCTAGCCTCCAGCAGGCAATATCAGTTCCATCCCATACTGAATGAGGAAGGTGTTGCCCCAGTAGATGCACGTATCGAAGCATGACACTCAGGATACCAACTTCGTACTCAGCCACCATCGTTGGTGCTTTCAACTGTTATCGGGGAAGCACCAGCTCACTCACTTTAAACTCTCCCCATCAGACATCAGAATCCGTTCGGATTCAGGGTCAGGCCCCTCCTCCGGGATCGGTCACTCTCAATCTTTCGATCTGAGTACCTCGAGATGTCCTCATCAGGGACTTCAGACTTCCTTGGTTGAGAATCATCGATGGGTTGTTGGGCGAGATAACCATACAATACCCTCTTCTTGATTGCTTTCTGGGAGGTATACCGAATATCGTATTCAGTTGACACCATTTGCCCTCTCGCAACCCGTTCGTTCAACGCCAGCTCCTCAAGCACATACTTGATCAGATCCATTTTGGACATCCACAAGGTGGTATGAATCAGCATACACTGTCTCAATCGGCGAGCAGCCTATGCCAAAGTACATCAAGTTTTCTCGAGCAGTGAGTGTATTGTTTCACAGTCGATAAACTTTTTGCTTAGGTAAATTGCATGCTCTTTTCGACAAGACTAGTCATGCTGACACAATACACACCTCATAGACCCTTCGAGGGCTATCAAGTACCAGATTAACAGTTGTTTCTTCCACGGGAGGCATCAGAATCAGAGGTTCCTGCTACTCATTTTTTTCCATGCCCCTTGGCAGTCATCATTCCACCTGACCATTTGATTTCTTTTCTCTCTTTTTTTTCGGTTCAGGCGTTTCTTGCACTGTTTTTTTTTCTTTTTTTTCTTTTTTTTTGCAGGAAAAACCTCGATTCCTCTTTCATTCACAACATGCCTCGGCAGCTTGCTGGACAGCACTCCATAAGTGCACTGACTTAGACTCAACAGTATGAGTTATCTCCACCGGTCAAACAACTTGATCAAGTCCACCGGGTGCCCCTCTTCTGCTTGGGACTTTGTCATCATGTCATCAACATGGCATTCGCTTTCACGATGAGTCATATCATGAAACAAAGTCACCGTAGCCCTTTGATTCGTGGCACCGGCCTTCTTCTTCACTAGAGGATAGTCTTCTCTCGATGGTAGCTCGTGCCCCATAACATGGGTATTCCACCCTGGTGTATCTGGATGCAACCAGGTGAAAATATCAACCTGCTCTTTCAACAGGGCTACCATTCTGCTCTCGACTCGCCTCTGAAGCAGCCTCAACTTTCATCTCCCTTCTGACCTCGGCGGTACTTGGGATTACCGTCTTGACTAGCTCTTCGTGTGGTTGAATCACCTTCTCCTCTTATTTCAACAACCTAGCTAATTCCAGCAGATCACAATCTTCTTCGCTTTCTTCTTCGGCATGATAGCTTGGATTGTCGAAGTCATATAGAGGTGTAACCAAATTGTTATCGATGAGATCAAGAGGGTAATCACTTTTGTGGTTGGAACAAGACAAGTTCAAAAGAAAAACGAAAAACATTGCCATTTTTATTTTTTAAAACTGCAAAAAATAAATGAAAAACAGGGAATACCGCTTTTAACTACAAAAACATCCATTTATCATTGATGCAAAATGTTGCAAAATGAAACACATGAGGTGGCCCTTACAATGGACCAATACGTTTCGGGCAAAACGTATGGCTTTCATGCAAACAAAATCAAAACACATAAATACTACACTTCCGGATGAGCGACAGGGATGCCTTCGGAGGCCTTCCAATTGCCTGGTACGCACGACTTTATCCACAGCTCTAGCTCGCGGTCGCGGTCGATCTCTTCACTCACTGAACAAGCATGATCAGAATTCAGCATTCCTGCACTGACGAAGATGTACGGTGGACGGCGTCCTCTGTTTGGTCTAGGCGACTCTTGATCTGGATAACCGATCCCAAACATGTCTGCCTTCACCACTATGTCAATGATCCTCCCCCAGCCTCGGGCCTCTTTGTTCTTCACCACCTCTAGAGCTTGTTTATAAGAAGAAATGGACAGCGTCTTCTCTTTCCCAATAACAACAGCATTCTCTACCTTGATGGTTTCAACTGCTTGACTGGGTGTTTCAACTTTTTCACTGTCCATTTCCACTTCCATAATCCTTTGGGTTGTACCCCCTGTCGCACAACCATTATCAATAGCAGGGAAAACTCCATCCTTCATCAGAGGTTTTGGGACCACAGCCGTTGGAACCTTTAACTGATCTTCCTCAGTCATCTCCATTCCTTTCTTGATCTTTTTCACCGTCTTCACTTTTACAGGACCCTTCCTGGGTACAGGGTTGACATCCCCATCCATGATCTGTGCCAAGCTGATAACTTTAGAGTCCACCATGTCCTGGACGACATGCTTGAAAGCCCTACAACCCTCAACACTGTGCCCGGGTGCCTCAGAATGGAACTCGCACCTGGCATTCTCATCATAGTGTGCAGGCCTCTTCTGTTGTGCTATGGGAATCAAAATCCTTGTCCGGACTAACCCCAAGTCCCTCAATCTCCTGAACAGAAGGGTGTAGGTCACAGGTGGTTCCTCGAACCGACGCTCTTCTTTTTTCTTCTTCACCTGGCTCCTAGCTCTCGGTGCCTTCTGTTGAGGTGGTGGTTGCTGCTGTGGTACAAGTGGATTACCAACAGGAGTGGTTACAGCAGTAGCATAAGGGTGATAACGGTCCTTACTGCGTTCTTTCTTTGCTGGCACCCCAACTGGCTCAACCTCCTTCTTGAAAGGACCACTGTCAGAGAGTTTCTTTACTACGGTGCCAGAAGGTTTGTTCACTTCAGTTGACACGGCTTTTTCCACTATCAGCCACTTCTCAATCTTTTCCAATCTCTCAGACATGGCTTTCTGCCCCAAGGCGAGCCCTTGCACAATACTGAACAAATCTCTCACCATCTCTTTCAGTTCGAGGATGTCGGCGTTTGGAGGATCCATCAGTTCGGATTTGTTGCCCCTAGCAGGATATCTGAGAAAGCGAGCTATACACACTGGTTGACACCTACAAAACAGCAAATGGGTTAGTATGACTCACACATGCAATGTCTATCCGTACTAGGAAAATTCTGTCCTTGGATTCCGGTTTCATCGAGACAGATAAAAATTTATCAACACTGACATCTGGGTGTCTCTCAACCTGAGTCTCTGTTAAAAATAATGGACCCTGAGTACGGACAGACATGAGTTGAATGCAGATGAATGTGAAATGAGACCAATGCAAATGCATGAATGCAGGTCGCTGTGCCGCCAAGTCATCTGAAGACCCATTCTCTGAACCAGTCCCAGTCAACTGAGTCACCATAAATCCGACTCGGGGGGTTCCGAAATAAACGGAACCGGAGATTACATCCACTGGACGGATGACAAACGGATCCTCTGAACAAGTACTCTCAATTCGACCCGGGGGATCCGAAATAAACGGAACCCGCTGATAAACCACGGACAGAACTCTGGCGTCCCAGAAATAAGTGTCCACAATCCATAGTCACCATCAGTACCAAGAGTCACCAACAAGTCACCAACAAATCAGCAGTTGTACCTGTAATGATCATTCCCTCCCCACTCACGGGTGTCATCTAGGTCAGGGTAAGGTCGAGAGAAACGCAGGATAAACAACCCTTTCAAGAATATCATCCTGTGCACACCAGATGTATGCACCGATAATACCCCCTCAGAGTCTGAACTGCTCGTGATATCAATGTTCCGCTAAGTGGCGCCATACCACCCGCTTCCCATGAATCACTCTATTCCTAGGTTTCCTAGATTGCACTCACAGCCTGGGTATTGGGCCTTTTACCTCGAGTATCACCCACCCCCAATCAGAGAACACACAGCCAGCACAGCAGATGAATATGAATGAATGCAAACATTAATGCACACAATAAATGCAAACAATAAATGCACATATATACAAATGAATGCAATAAATAAGGCAGCGTATAACAACCAAGGCCCTAACCTAGAGAGCGCTAGGAGAGACTCGCTTAGGGAAGAAGGACCAGCACAGGTCAACTTCTCTGTTCTCCCCAGCAGAGTCGCCAGCTGTTCTCCCCAGCAGAGTCGCCAGCTGTCGCATTACGCGAAAAACCGGCGGGAAGACAAGAACAACAGAGCCGCCACCGTGCGTTATTTATCCCAAAAGAGGGAAAGGAAACGCTCAGAGTAAACCTGGAAAAAGCATGGTCTCGCGACCAAAGAGAATGGGATCGGGAGTCGGTTATGCGAAGGGAAGGTATTAGCACCCCTACGCATCCGTCGTACTCGACGGGATCCACGCACAATAGGAAGGGAAAATGGTTGCTAAAACACTGCTCAAACACACATCTACACAGGCTGAAAGAGACACGAGAAAACAAACAAGACTGACTCGGCAGGATATCGCATCCTGGGCCTACTTAGTCTATCAAGCATAGACATCAGAGTCCAAGTAGTTCGGACTGGGGAAAAGACACATGCTCGCTAGGATGTCGCATCCTATGCATACGTATCTTCTTGGACGAAGAAGAATCAGAGCATTCGTAGCTCGGCTGACGCGCACACAAACAAAACAAGCAAAGGCAAACGTGGAGCCTGAATGCCAATCACTGGGCTTACATCAGCATCCGAACCAAAAACGCACTCAAAAGGGCAAACATGGAGCCCGACAACCAATTGATGGAATTATGTCAGCATCCGAACCCAAAACACACAACAGCATGCAACAAGAAGAAGGGTGTCTCGATTGCAACTAGGGCAAGAGAAGGGGGAGGTCTCAATCGCAACGAGGGCGAGAGAAAAGAATTAGTGTTAGTTGTTAGTCAAACTCGGCAAGACGTCGCGTCTCGTGCCTACGTATCTCACCTGAACATGAGAATCAGAGTTGCCGTAGTTCGGCCAAACTATTCCTGTTGGTTTGTGTTTTTTAAGTGGACAACGTCACTACACCATCTACCTGATGCTCGACCTTTGGAGACTTACTCACCTGTAGTAGAAGGAGTTGACGTATCCTTAAGAAGGGACAATGTTTGTTTGTGTTTTAGGAAAGCTCAAGCAAGAAAGGAAGTCCTATACGAAGGAACCGTGCTACCTTAATTGACATGCAAACGAGACTACGCGGAGTCTAGCAACCTAGGAGAGATGATCACACCACACAAACATATACAGCATGAAAATAAACACACCAACAAGGGGCTCAAACATCAGGGTTAGGCTTTAGTCGAGGGGTCATATCAACCTCAACAAACAAGCCTCTGTATCGGGGTCAGGATAGCTCTTAACCTTGCCATTGAGGGGCTAAGGTGAAGCCAGATGAAAGGTGATGAGGGGTGTGCCTCATTGCTTCTATCTCAAGTCAGAGAGAGCATCAGACAAGGGAGCGTGGGTCCAGAATGGGGGGACCCTTCTACGCTCAGGACATAGACTCGACTGTACAATGCACAAGATCTTGGGCTTGGATCTCGATGCTACAACCATGTAATGGGAGCAAAGAGAAGACTCACAGAATAGTGGGGGATAGATTGCTTATCCCTACCTTCCACCAATTGCCTCAAATGAGGACTTTCCCTGCTTAGGACAAATATAAACATACACAAGCATTGCCTCTTAAGGAGGACTTCAGACAATTTGCCCGGCTCGGTAACAGCCGGGTCTCCAGACTACATGAAGATTAGGAGGCCTACCTCAATGCCAATTGCTTATAAGCAAAGCAATGCAAGTTCTTAAGAGAACTGAGCAACTAAGTGTACCTGTACAAAAGTCAAACAGAATCAGCATCCCATTCATGATCAGACAACAACAATAAGAATCAATAATGTACAATCAACAACAATGTGCAAGGCACAAGGCTCAAAGCTCAAATGCTATGCATCCTACAAAACAGCCACATTAGTTTACAAGTATCAAGCAAAATATCCCAAATGTGAAACAATTCCTTTAATCGTTAACTCTTTAACCTGAAAAGCCAAAAACAACTTCAAATGTAAGTGACAAGACCACTAGGACTAGCCTAGGGTCCAAAAGAAGGAAAAATCCTAAAACAGAAACCAATTCATGATCAAAGTCAAGCTATTTCAATAACAAAGGGATCCCAATTGGTCCCATATCCAAACTATGTACACATTTTATTCTATGCAACATGTAAGGCAAAGTGAACAATGTTAAACCACATATGAGCAATCAGCAAGGTCACATCACAAAAAATATCAACACAACACAGTAAATTCCACAAAAATTATATCCTAAACAGAGGTCATTCAACAAGCTACACGTCAATTTTCAAGCAATTTGGATTAGTGGAACTATGGGAATTAATTCAACATGTCTAAGCATGCAAAAACACAACCAAATGAAGCCACAAAATGTACATTAACTTCAAACCAATGGCAAACAGTGACATTACATGGGAAATGGATGGGACCAAAGCTAAATGAAAGCTTAATGTGTTAGGAACTACCCTACCAAGTTTCATGATCATTGGATAAGGTATGAAGATTTGGCAACATATACACAAAAGGTTACACAAGTAAAGCCCTAAAATGCTAGGCAGCACTCAAAAATTCTAATCAATTAAGAAATGGATTATAAAAATCCACGAAAAATCATAGTGAATGTTAACATATCAAATGTGCTACATGCAAAAAATCAAGGCCATAGGCCAAGGGGAAGCATGGTAAAAAAAATCAGGGAACTCAGCATGTCACATTGTGTCACATTTGATCATACTCAAGTTCAATAAATCATATCAAAAAAACCAGAGGTCTAAAAATACAAAACCTATGTCAAAAATTCCAGAAATGTGTCAAGAATCTACACCTAAAATTTCAAGTCATTTGGATTATGTATGGTGATTTTATAATTAAAATGGTGGAACATGTGAAAATGGTGTATATTAAGGATATCCCTATGTCAATTAATTTTCTACCAAGCACAACTTCAATCAATAGGTCAATAAAATTCTACAGTCAAATAGGAAGTCAACACAAAAATCCCCATATTTTTCTGATTTTTTATGAATTTCTTATGAATTTTCTAAAGTGTTACGATTTTTTATTATTATGTGAATTATTTGATTTCCTTAATGGCATATCTGTAATTAACATGAACAGTAACGCGGTAAACACCTTATTCAAATTTTCAAACAGGATTTTGGATCAAACAAGCCTCATTTCCAGAATTTCATCGTCTCTTTCAGAAAAAGCAAGAACATGAAGAACACAAAATCATCACCAAAATGCACGTGCGTATGACCGTTGGAACTGTCTCACTCTCAAGAACTCAAATATCAACATGATTTTCACTAACTCTTCCTATATCTCTCGAATCGAGCAAGTTAGGGTTTGGCAACATACTTTCAAATCAAGATATCTTAACCTACGTTGCATCATAATCAAAACTAAGCATAGCGTTGGATTCTACATTGAATGAACTCTCAAATGCATATAACAATTAAGCATATCTTGAAATTCGATTTTTTCACACCTGGAAATTGCAGTGATGTTCTCGATGTTCTTCGAGCGATTTCTCCTCAAACAGATGCAGTAGAATCCTCAAAATGTCGACTGGAATGCTCAGGTTCACTTGCTTTGGCTCCTAGTGCATGAAACTTGGATTCACCATTGATGGAGCTTCACTTGGACAGTCGTGCTTTGCAAGGTTTTTGATGTGGATTCTCACAAACAGCAGAAGATGATGATGAATGGAGTTTGCAGCAAGAAGAAATTCGCAAATTGATCAAGAATCGAGAGAGTTTGGATCAATTGAAGTTCTCTATGGTTCTTGAGATTTTGGGAGAATTTGAAGAATTTTCTTGTGATTTTTGGTGGATTGTGAAAATCTGTTATGAGTTTGTTAGGATTAGGAATATATACTTCAGCTTAATCCACACTTAATCACAATTAGCAGAAATGAAGCGAAATTAGTGAAAAATGAGTTGTGTGTACAGAATTTGGAAAATAATCAACTTAACAACCAAAAGACAGCCTCACACAGTGAAAAATACTCAAAAAACTGAATTTTCGCGCGAGCGGTCGACTCATAGCCTGCTATGCGTCGACCATAGGCTGCTATGCGTCGACCATAGGCTGCTATGCGTCGACCCGAGGCCTATGCGCTGACCCTTATGGTCGACCATAGCCTGCTATGCGCTGACCCGTGGTCTATGCGCTGACCCCTATGGTCGACCATAGGTCAGCTCAAAAAAAATTTTTTTTTTTTTTTTTTTTTTTTTTTTTTTTGAAAGAAGAGGAGGGCAAGTTTTGAGATGAATGAAACCTTTCAAACCATCTCACCCCTTCCAATCCAAAAGAAAAAAATCAGCCACAGTTGGTCACAGTTGACTTTCTAGGGTTTCTGGTTAACTGAACAATGAATGATGACTTCTGAGCATCCAATCTTTGGCCAAATCACTTCAAAATGATCTTTGGACCATATGAGCTTGATAAATCAACCCTAGGGACTTGTGCCAATAAAAATGGCACCTGCTTGCTTGATTGACCGATTCTCCTGATCAATCTGACCTAATTCTTCAGTCGGCTTGCGCTTGGGCAAATGGACAATGCAATGTTATGCAGTGAACCATGTTATGTTAATGACCTAATATGAAATGAATGCACACAATGATAGGGTGCAAATTTGAGGTGCTACACACATGATATGCAATATGAAATGCCTAATGCCCTAAAATGACATGCAAATATGTTAATGCTAGTCCCAAGAGAGGAGGGCAAATTTTGAGGTGTTACAGGGAGGTGACAGGATTTTCCATAAATGAGCTTAAATGGGGTCGTCCCTATGGGAGTTTTATAAGCAGTTCGGTATGCCCACAAAGCTTCTGGTAATTTCAATGACCAATCTTTCCTTGAAGTGGCGACCGTTTTTTCTAGTATTTGCTTGATTTCTCTGTTAGATACTTCCACTTGTCCACTGGTTTGAGGGTGGTAAGGTGTTGCTATCCTATGTCTCACTCCATATTTAAGTAGTAGTTTTTCGAGTACCTTGGATATAAAGTGTGATCCACCATCACTGACTACTATTCTTGGGATGCCAAATCTCGGAAATATTATATTTTTAAAGAGTCTAGTTACTACTCGGGTGTCATTTGTTGGAGAAGCTATAGCTTCGATCCATTTTGATACGTAGTCAACTGCCACGAGTATGTATTTGTTACCGAAAGAGGATGGGAAAGGTCCCATGAAGTCTATCCCCCACATGTCAAAAATCTCTACTTCCAAAATACCTTTTTGTGGCATCTCGTCACGTCTAGATATGTTTCCCGTGCGTTGACATCTGTCACACTCCTTAATAGCCGCATGTACGTCCTTCCATATAGTTGGCCAATAAAAGCCAGCTTGTAGGATTTTAGAGCAGGTCTTGGATGTACTTGTGTGTCCACCATAAGGCGCAGAGTGACAGTGTTGGATTATATTTTCTACCTCTTCTTCGGGTATACATCGACGGAAAATACCATCGGGACCTCTTTTGAAAAGTAAGGGATCATCCCAGTAATAGTGTTTTATGTCGTGGAAGAATCGTTTCTTCTGCTGGTAAGATAAAGTAGGTGGAACTATTCCGGCAGCTAAATAATTGACTAGATCAGCGTACCATGGTGTGACAGATATAGCTAAGGTGGTTTCTACTTGCATGTCGGAGTTGTTCTCTTCCAAAGTAGCTATGAGTTTATCATACGAGAAATCATCATTAATGGATGTTCTTTCCGGTTCAAGGTTCTCAAGTCTAGAGAGGTGGTCTGCTACTACGTTTTCAGTTCCTTTCTTGTCCTTGATTTCTAAGTCGAATTCTTGTAGTAACAAGATCCATCTTAGGAGTCTAGGTTTAGCATCCTTTTTTGTTAAAAGGTACCTGATAGCAGCGTGATCAGTGTAAACTATTATTTTGGCTCCTACCAGGTAAGAACGAAATTTATCTAGCGCAAATACCACTGCTAGGAGTTCTTTCTCGGTTGTGGCATAATTCATCTGTGCTTCATCCAGGGTTCTGCTAGCGTAATATATAACGTGAAGCTTTTTATCCTTTCTTTGTCCTAAAACAGCACCTACAGCATAATCACTGGCATCGCACATTATTTCGAATGGTTCATTCCAGTCTGGTGTCTGCATAATGGGTGCGGAGATCAATGCTTGTTTAAGAGTTTGAAATGCTTTTAAACAGTTATCGTCGAATATGAATTCAGCATCTTTCATCAACAGTCCGGTTAAGGGTTTAGTTATCTTAGAGAAGTCTTTGATGAATCGTCGGTAAAAACCGGCGTGTCCTAAAAAACTTCGTACTTCTCTCACAGTTCTTGGGGGTTGAAGATTTTCGATTACCTCTATTTTGGCTTTGTCTACTTCAATTCCTCTGTTCGAGATGATGTGTCCTAAAACAATGCCTTCTTGTACCATAAAGTGGCACTTTTCCCAATTAAGTACTAAGTTTACTTTTACACATCGCTCCAGAACTCTTTCCAGGTTTTCAAGGCATTCTTCAAAACTTTGTCCGTATACAGAAAAGTCATCCATAAATACTTCCATGATGTTTTCGAGAAAGTCGGCGAATATTGCCATCATGCATCTTTGAAAAGTTGCAGGGGCATTACACAGACCAAACGGCATTCGTCTATAAGCGAAGGTACCAAAAGGGCATGTGAATGTTGTCTTTTCTTGGTCATCAGGGTGAATTGGTATTTGAAAGAAGCCTGAATAACCGTCTAAATAACAGAAATGTGAATGTTTAGCTAATCGTTCTAACATTTGGTCAATGAATGGTAAAGGGAAATGATCTTTTCGGGTTGCTTTGTTTAGTTTCCTATAATCAATGCACATTCTCCATCCCGATTCGATTCGTTTAGTTATAGTTTCTCCTTTTTCGTTTTCAATAACGGTTATGCCTCCTTTCTTTGGTACGACGTGTACAGGACTAACCCATTTGCTATCAGATATAGGATATATAATACCTGCTTCCAATAACTTGGTTATTTCTTTCTTTACTACCTCACTTAGGATCGGATTTAGTCTTCTCTGGTGTTCCCTAGAGGTTTTACAGTCTTCTTCTAACATGATGCGGTGCATACAAATAGAAGGGCTTATTCCTTTAAGATCGGTGATGTGGTATCCTAGTGCGGTTGGATATTTTCTTAAGATATGTAGGAGTTTTTCTGTTTCGAGTCTTCCTAGATCTGCATTAACTATCACAGGTCGTTCAAGTTCTAAGTCTAGGAATTCATATCTCAGATTTTTGGGAAGTGTTTTCAAATCAGGGGTTGGTTTGTTAAGACACTGCGTAGGATCCGGTGTTATTGCTAGCCATTGTTTAGATTTGTCCTCTAGAAGATAGTCTGATGATTTGTCTTCTCCTGACTCTGCTTCTTTTATGCATTCATCGATGATATCCATGAAGTAACATGTATCTTCTATTGCAGGTGCTTTCAAGAATTGGGAAAGAATGAATTCAATTTTCTCTTCGCCTACTTCGAAGGTGAGTCGTCCTCGTTTTACGTCTATGATTGCACCGGCAGTTGCTAAGAATGGTCTTCCTAGTATAATAGGTGTCGTATCATCTTCTCTAATGTCCATAATTGTGAAGTCAGTGGGAATGTAAAACTGACCTATGCGTACGGGAACGTTTTCAAGGATTCCTACAGGATATTTGATGGAACGATCTGCTAATTGCACAGACATTTTGGTCGGTCTTAATTCTCCCATTTCCAGTTTCTTACATATGGATAAAGGCATAACGCTAATTCCGGCTCCTAAATCGCATAAGGCTTTGTCGATGACAAATTTTCCTATGTGACAGGGTATAGAGAAACTACCCGGATCCTTGAGTTTAGGGGGCATGTTTTGGATTATAGCGCTACATTCGGCAGGGAGTGTAACGGTTTCGCTATCCTCAAGTTTCCTTTTATTAGAAAGAATTTCTTTTAAGAATTTAGCATATGAGGGCATCTGCGTAATAGCTTCGGTAAACGGAATTGTAACGTTTAATTGTTTAAGGAGATCAACAAATTTTCTAAATTGGCCTACATCTTTGGTTTTAACAAGCCTTTGAGGGTAAGGTATGGGTGGTTTGTAAGGTGGTGGAGGTACATAAGGTTCCTTCTTTTCTAGGGTTTCCTTATTACTCTCTTCCTTTTCCTTAGGTTCACTTTCCTCAGTAGATTTCTTAAGGTTTTGGTTTTCTATCCTTGGGTCAGACGGTCCTTCCACTTCCGTTCCACTTCTCAATATAATTGCATGAGCTTGGCTTCTCGGATTGGGTTGGGGCTGTCCAGGGAATGTACCAGTTGGTGCAGCAGTAGGTGCTTGTTGTTGAGCTACTTGAGATATTTGCGTTTCCAGCATTTTGTTATGGGTAGCCAGGGCATCTACTTTGCTTGCTAGTTGTTTAAGTTGTTCGCCAGTGTGTATGTTCTGGTTTAAGAAATCTTTATTGGTTTGTTGTTGGGAAGCTATAAAGTTTTCCATCATGATTTCCAAGTTGGATTTTCTAGGGGTATTATTGTTAGGATTCGGTTTCTGATATCCCGGAGGTATAGATGGGGCTTGACTTGGAGACTGTCCAGGTGCGTATAAAGCATTATTACTCTTATATGAGAAGTTTGGATGGTTCTTCCAATTTGGGTTATAGGTATTCGAATAGGGGCTTCCTTGAGCATAGTTTACTTGCTCTGCTTGGATTCCAGTCAAGAGTTGACATTCCGCAGGAGTGTGGCCTTGGATTCCACAGACCTCGCAATTCTGAGTTATAGCAACCACGGCGGCTGGAGGTGATACGTTTAAACTTTCAATTTTCTGGACCAAAGCATCCACTTTTGCATTGACGTGATCAAGGTTACTTATCTCGTACATGCCAGTTTTCGGTTGAGGTTTTTCCACCGTTGTTCGTTCGGTTCCCCACTGATAGTGGTTTTGGGCCATGCTCTCGATAAGCTGGTAAGCATCAGCGTAAGGTTTGTTCATTAGTGCACCACCTGCAGCGGCGTCTATTGTTAACCTTGTATTGTATAAGAGGCCATTATAAAATGTGTGAATTACTAACCAGTCTTCCAAACCATGGTGTGGGCAAAGTCTCATCATGTCTTTGTATCTTTCCCATGCTTCGAAAAGAGACTCGTTGTCTTTCTGTTTAAATCTGTTTATCTGGGCTCTTAACATAGCTGTTTTGCTTGGCGGAAAATATCGGGCAAGAAAAACTTTCTTCAACTCGTTCCATGTGGTGACTGAGTTGGAAGGAAGAGATTGAAGCCATCTTCTAGCGCTATCTCTTAATGAGAAAGGAAAAAGACGAAGTCGAATTGCCTCTGAAGTGACACCATTAGCTTTAACAGTATCAGCGTATTGGACAAATACGGATAAATGAAGGTTTGGATCTTCGGTAAGATTTCCAGAGAATTGGTTCTGTTGCACAGCCTGCAACAACGAAGGTTTAAGTTCAAAGTTGTTTGCTTCGATTGCGGACGGAGCAATACTTGAATGCGGTTCATCTTGCGATGGAGCGGCGTAATCTCTAAGAGCACGAGCTGGTTCTGCCATCTCGGTTAAAGAAGGAAAATCTTTGAGATCAGGAAGGTCTATAGGAGGGAGATTGTTTTCAGCACGATATTCCCGAATTCGTCATAAGACTCGGAGATATAGTTCGAGATCGTTGATTCGTAAATAGAGCGGTTCGCCTTGAGAGCGAGTGCGTGGCATACAAATCAACGAAAGAAAGAAAATAGAAGGGAAAAAAAAACCTTAGTCTCTACAGCGTAACAGAAGAGTTACGATATCGATTGAATAAAAGTCCCCGGCAACGGCGCCAAAAACTTGATCGCTCAACTGGGTGAGTCGAGAATGGGATACAAACTGCAAGTGCACAGTTCTATCGCGTAGTTTTAAAAGATATCGATCCCACAGGGACTTATGAATCGATATACCGTTATCTAAGGTTACTACGTAAATCTAAGGTGAAAATGTTTGATTGTTTGGGAAAAAACTAAGAGCTAAACTAATATCTAGATTAAATATTAATAAAACGGATATCGGTATGTAGTTCGTCAAAACTAGGGAATCAAGTCTTTGTCGGTTTCTTGATTTTAAAATGAATCGTTTCGGTTAACTTTATTGGTTAAAGGTCCTATCTCAAACTCTCGCTCTGTTGAATAAACCATGATTTTATATTAATGTTGTTGTCACTTATAATTAAGTCAAAAACCATATTTTGAAAGCAATAAAGTTGCAGAAACTCTTTTTAAGAAAATACTGACCGTTTTAAACACCCTTATCTCAAACTCTCGCTCTGTTGACTTAGGTTATATAATTAAATCCAAATGCTTAACTCTCGTCCTCACATTCAATCTTTAAAAATACTTTTTGGAAAAGGTCAGAATTTAATTAACTCTAAGACTTGCTCTCGCCCTGATCTAGAATTAATGCCTAACTTACACTGTCCAGTTAAAATCTCAAACTCTCGCTCTATTGATTTTAACTTCTTTATGTCTTTTACTTTTGTAAAAAATCTTGTTATTAAACCTGTAAGTTGAGACCGTAAAAAGATTGATTTTGATTTTAAGTTTAGATAGACCGACTCAGTCTTGATCCCTTATTCTGCTTACTTTACATACCGATACCTAGGCAAATTAGCCAGACATGCTAAATAAATAAGAATTTATATCATGCATAAACAGACTCATTCCAGGCAGATAATATAGATAAATAATAAAACGAAATATTAAATAATGATTAAAGAACCTGAATGCGTAATACAATAGTCTTGAACACTCCACCACAAGCCGGTAGGATTTGTTCTTGGATTCTTCAATTAAACAGTAAATTAAATCAAGGAAATAAAACTGGAATATAACGTAAGGTTAAATCCAGTATAAAGTTGCACAATAGTTTCCGGTGTAGAAACTATTATGCGAAAAATATCTAAAAGCTAAAACGGGAAAGGTAAATTTGCAAGGGAAAAAGAATGTAAAGCTTGCAAAAGAAATAAATAAAATAAACAATGTTAAGTGCTGGAAAAGAAAAAAAAAATAAGCAAAAGCGTGAAAAGAAAATTGGCAGAGCTTCGGCAATATGAGCGTGGAAAAACCGGAGAGGCTTTTAGGTTTTTGAGATGGCTATTTATAATGGTGTTGGTAACTGCTTTCCGTTTCTCTCATTCTTCAACGTGGCTACATGCACGGCGTGGATATAGGAGACCAACTTCTCAACGTTCTTCTTCAAGTCCTTCTGAGGGCGTTACTTGCGCCAAAAAGGTAGTGGAATTGTGTGACGCTCGTCACACTATGTGTGACGTCCGTCACAAGGCTGTTTTGCGTGACGCTCGTCACGCACCCTGTGACGTCCGTCACAGGCACAGCGTTGGTGACTTGTGCGCTTTGGGCTGGGCTTTGGCATTTGGTCCCTTTTCTCTCCTTTTTGCACCTCCTTTTCTTCCATTTTCACTTGTTCTTCAAAATAGACTACCTGCGACAATTAGGAAGAAAATACCACGTAATATCTCATAAAATGCAGTAAACCGAAATAAATAGTCATAGAATTTAATGGAATTAAGTCCTAAAATATGATATAATTTCGTGTTATCAGTTACTTATCCCAGGCTTACTAGGAAATTCCTTAGTTCCCTCATTTAGACTGGGCAGCCCGGTTCTGCTAGTACCTTCGAAACTATGAAATTTAGACTGTTTAATAGGGAGTACGAATTTATCACTAACCAACTCGCTGAGTTGTTGCATTTCCCTTATGGAGAAGGGGTCGTTTGTGAATCCCTATTGGACAGTGATTGGGTGTTCCTTATTGGAAATTTTTGGAATAAACTCACGGGGTTTGCTACTGATAACTTTGAGGGAAATACAACATCTCAAATCCATAACCCGACCATACGCTATTTTCGCCAAATATTAGCAGACACTATTTTTGATCAGGAGCATAATAATAAAACCAATGCAAAAGAGATGTTCTATTTGTAGGCTATTTTTGCACCGACACTGGTTAACTCAGCCTCATCCATGATGGCCCACATGCATGTGGTGTGAACCGCTAGCAAGGGCTCCATTGCTTTTGGAAGAATGATTACCTTCATTACTCGTGTTTTGGGGCTCGATACAGAGCTTACTACCCTTGAATCGTTACCGCCCAATTCCCTTTATATCCAGGCCTGTAGAAGTATAAGATTTGTTAGAGCTAGGCCTTATAGGAAATTTTTGTTGATGGTACATAACATGGCCATAGACAGTGTAGTTTTACCATGCACACAACGCATCGACGTGGGTAGTGAGGCTAATTGGGTTTATGATTTACGTGCTGAGCCTCAGGACGAGGCGAAGCCCATGGACATTCGTGAGAATGTCGCTGCTGATGGTGCTATCGACGATGAGTATGACCGACAAGAGAGAGACTCTCATGTCCATGTCCCACCTCCACATCACTCCCCATATATTCCTGTTTCACCTGTACACACCGCACCATATTATTCTGACCATTTTGCAAGTACCTCCTCTAGACAGCGGTCCCGTGAAGAGTATGATTATATATTTCTCTGGACTTCCCTGGATGACATTCTCTACCAGCTGTGAGAACGTCACGATGCAGATGCCGAGCGCGATTAACTGCTCAGAGACATACAGAGGATGCATACTGAGATGGCGACCCATATACATCAGATTCAGGCCCATCAGATTGTTTATATAGAACAGACCGAACTAAACATGGGAGACATGGTCGAACAGATAGAGAGGTTACAGGCAGGGGTGAATGGATTACGTGAGCATGTGCAACATGTTAGAGTGTCGCACCCTCAGTATGAGTGATGCATACATGATGGCTGAGGCCGTTATTAAGCTGGGACACATGTTCTTTCTCTCATTCATCACCTTATATCTAAACATTGAGGATAATGTTTGGTTTAAGTGTGGGATGGGATCTTTACCAATTTTATCGCTTTCTAGTTAGATTTATCATTTTATGTTCCATGCATTTAGTTAGGATTTTATCATTGCATGTGCCTGAAGAGTCTTTATGTGTAGTTTTATTGACTTTTTCCACCTTCTTGAGCCATACAAAAACTTTAGAAAAGGCTTGGGAGGCTCGGGTAGATTTGAAAGTATATAGGTTATGAGGGAAGAAGAGATTAGGACGAGGAAACTTGAGAAAATATGAAAAAATCGTTATTTCCCCAACATCTCAAGCATCCCAATTATGCATATTAGTTTAAATCCCCATTGAATTCTAGTCTTAAGTCCAAACTTGTTGAAAATCCTCATAGTAGTTTCTCTATCCAGCCAGACACCATCTTTAGTCACTAAGTAGGTAGGTCGACGAATAATAAGTGAATGATCCCTTAGGCAGAAAAATTGAATAAAAAGGAAAAAAAACCGCACTTTACTAAGTTAGGTGACCCTCACACATTCACTTAATCCAAAGAAATATGGTTCATTTATTCAAATATATATATATATATATATATATATATATATATATATATATATATATATATATATATATATATATATATATATACACATCTTTGCAAAAGAAAAGAAAATTGTAAAATATGAAGACATTTGGGATCATAATCACTAACAGGCAACCTACCATGTTGTATGAGAGATAAAGGGCCTCAATGTGTCTATCACGAATGAAAGGGGATAAGAAATAAGTAGTAAATTAGAATTTTATTCAACGATATGATTGGAACTAGTTTGCATAGGAGAGAGGCTTGTGTCTATGAGAGTGATTTGTGTTGTTGCAATGCCATTGGTGTTGAATTAGTACCTATTGAGTCATTCCTAGACGAACTGATCCACATCAACCACATATGACTAGCTTATACCCCTTGCTACCTTTTATGTATTTGTTATTGATCTGATGCATTTCATTAAAAATATGCTAGCTATTTTGCTTGAGGGCATGCAATGGTTTAAGTGTGGGAGAGTTTGATAACACCAAAACACAGTGCATATTTGACTCGACTCGCACATGTTTTATTGTCATTTTAACATTATTTTTAGTATTACGCTGAAGTTTTGGCTATGTTTCAGGTACCTAGTCAAGTGAGAGTCATTACAAGAAGAAACAAGACGAAACTAACGAAAAACATGAAAAGAAGCATGTTTTGCACACATGGGTTCTGCATGGCGTTCGGCATAGAGTTTAGCACGGCGTTCGCCACAGAGGTGGCCATGACGTGGATGAAGTATCCCATGTCCCAACAAATACCAAGACCAAGTCTACACGTTTTAAGCCTGTGGCGTTTGCCACACCCTGCAAATCTGGATATGCGCAGGCAATTGAGAAATTTCAGCCACTCCTCCCCACTTTCTCTCACACGAATTCAATAGTTTAAATTGATTTTTTTTAGGTTATTAGTGCACTATATATTCATGTTAGAACTCATATTTTAGTCATCCAAGCTTAGTGCAACATAATCCATATAATTTATCATTTGAAATCTTTAACTCTTCACATCGGGGGGGTATTGCACTTATTCTTGTATTAAGTTTGGAGCATTTACTTTGTAGCGGTTATTTTTGCCACTATTATTTTCGTATTCAAGTGTTCCATTGATTTATTTCTGTACCAGATTCAAGTCTCCATTGGAGCAGGTTTTTTATAATTAAGCAATTTTTATTATATCGTTTGTTCCTTTATATGCAATTTTATTTGTCTTACTTTGAAAGATCTATCTATTTCAAGCTTTACTTTATGCGTTGAGTTATTATATTTTTATTAATTGCAAGTTCTTATCTTACATTAATTTACAAGTTTAATGTACCTATTGCATGCTTTAATCTTAATTGATATGCCCAATATGTTTAATTCTAAGTTTCAAGTGCATGTTTCTTTGTTTACCATGAATATGTCCAACTAAATTAATAGTGCTGGAATATGAGGACCGTTGATTCAACGATACAATATATACTAAAAGGTAAAATCCGGTTTCAAATACGCGAGAGCGACAGTTCCCTTTTAATTAATTCTTTTTCAAGGAAGAAAATATTGTCCCAAAGGTAGTTTATTTTAGGAGTATTAAGAGTATCATTGGTCAATTAGAGTCGCATTCCAGTATTACATATCTGAATTCATTCAAGTTTATTATTTTATTTTTCTCATTCAAGTACTTATTCAGACCGCCTTAGATAAACATCGTATCAATAGAAAATGATAGATTGATTGTTAGGTATCTGTGGGTTCGACAACCTTTTGTATTACTCTAATAGACTCCATATACTTGCGGAAATAACCCATTAAGTTTTTTATGCCGTTGTCGGGGACCAATCACGTCAAATATCATAACTCCGTTGTTGCACCGTATATACAAAGACATTCATGTCTATATTACTATGTATCACCCAAATTTTCTCTACGATTACCACTCCTAATATTTTGAGGAACCGTAAGATTCCTATAAATCCGAGCTCGAAATATTAATGAAGGATTTCATTACGACGCAAACTCACTCTAGGCTAGAATCTATGATGAAGCGCTTTATGGAGACACAAACTCTTTAGAATGAAGAGTTTAGAAAATAAAGTCTCTATACCTATGAAACCCTTAGGCAGCTGAACACTATGGTCGAGTCCCTAGCAAATCACAATAAGGCAATGGAGACTCAAATCTCCTTGCTCGCACAAACACCTCTAGAACCCTTCCTTGAGAAACATGTGGATATTGTAACAAGCACTAATGAAAATCTATTGAAAATCCTAAGGAGCGTGATGATGAGGAGGTTTCAGGTAAGAAAATAGTAGAGATTGAGAAAGATCCACCAACACCACCCGAAAGGGAGGTTGTCAAAGAGGTAGAAAAGTAAGCACCCAATATTGTTCATCCTCCCTATAAATCATTGATTCCTTTCCGGAGAAGGTCTATGGAAGTTAAGGTAGACTCCCAATCCGAAAGGTATGTGGAGTTATTGGAAAATATCCACACCAATGAATGTTTGTTCTAAATCCTGCATAAGAAGAGAAAACTAGAAGACCATGAAATTAGGGAACTCATTAATGTTAAGAGGGGAAGGTTAAACTTTGAGGTGGTGGATGAAAAAATTGAACCTAAACCTGAAAATATGGTTTTCAGGATAGAGCCAGAGCCGCCACCACAAGTTCAAAATAACAAACCACCTCGCAGAAAGAAGAAAAGAAAAGGTAAGGGATATGAGAGATGGCTTGATAATTGGACATGGAAATCGAAGATAATTAAAAGTTTGACTGAGGATTCATCCTCAGAAGAACCACCAAAAGTACTTACACTCTTGAGTCGTTGATCTACCGATGTTAAACAAAGCGATGTGTGGGACACAACCTACATATTTCATTTATCGATTCATTTTATTTTCTTATTCCTAATATATAAATGGGAAATATAACCTCTATTGATTGTTTACTAACTTTCTCATGTATTCTTTTAAGGTAGGTTACATGTCTCCTTAGCACATATTTCTACTAACCTTATTTCACAATGCAGTGTGAAGACAATATGAGGATCATTTTCAAGAACGATATACAAAGAAGTCGATATGAAGAACTTGCTGAGAGGATCATCTCATCCACCAAATATACCGACTTCCCTAGCCTCATAGCCCTAGGACTCAGAGACGGAGTTCATTACATGCTTAATCATATGAGTTGGGATCACTTCTTTGTAGTGAAGCATCCCACTTACAAGAACCTGAACCTGGAGTTCCTGAGATGTAGAAGATTGAAGATGTAGAAGGTTGGAGATGTATAAGATGATGGAAGAGAAAGAGAGAAATTTTGTATTTGTAACTAACTTTCTCTAACAGAATTTAAAATTGGTTACAAAATGAATTCTTATCCCAAATCCAACTAACTTTCAGTATTTTTACAATCAAAGTTTCTAAATGTAATGCAAATTAACTCTAAATGCAACTGAAATGAATTACAACTAACATCATCCCTTATTTCATATTAATCTAATTAAAATCAATAACACCAATTCCATCCCTCAAATGGATAAAGCGTTCAATCTTGATTGCTTTCGTCAATACATCTGCCAGCTGCTTTTGAGTTCTACGGTGAACAACTTCAATCACTCCACTCTGAAATTGATTTCTCAGAAAGTGAAACTTTGTGCCAATATGCTTGCTCCTTCCATAATGCATGGATTCTTGGCAAGGCTTATAGTCGATTTGTTTTCAATCATCAACTTCACAGGCTTGTTCATCTTGATCTTCAGATTCTGCAACAAGTTCAGAATCCAAACAGCTTGATAAGCTGACACATCACTTTCAATGTATTCAGCTTCACAGGTTGAGAATGCAACCATCGTTTGCTTCTTGGAGCACCGAGAAATGGGACGTCCTAAATACTTAAAAAATATCCAGAAGTACTTCTTCTGTCAACTCTATCTCCACACTAATCAAAGTCTGAATATCATATCAGCTATAAATCAGATTCAACATCAGAAGGGAACAAAACTCCATACTTCAGAGTCCCTTTAATGTACCTCAGTATCCTGAAAACAACTTGGTAGCGTGACCACTTTGGTTTTTTCATAAATATACTCACCATTCCAATTGTATAGAAGATGTCAGTTATGGCATTAAAAAGATATCTAAATGAGCCCACCAACTATTTAAAAAATTTAGCATCCATATCATGACCCCCAATATCGAATCTAGCTTGTGATTTATTTTAACAGGTGTGTTTGCAGATTTGCAATTTATTAGCTCAAATCTCTTCAGAAGCTCAAGTTCATACTTCAGCCGATGTAAAATTATACCCTTATTAGAGTACAAAATCTCCATCCCTATAAAATATACCATATTTTCTATATCAGTCATCTCAAACTCATTCATCAACACCTATTGAACTTAGCTATCTCATTTTAACAGCTCACGGTTAGTAATATGTCATCAACATAGGGACACAACATAATCATATTTCTATCAGATTTATGATGAGCATAAACATCATAGTCCATCTCAAGTTTTCTAAATCCTTGAAGCTTGAATAATGAATCAATTTTCAAATTCCAAACTCTAGAAGCTTGTTTCAATCCAGACAAGGCTTTATACAACTTGTACACCATCCCTTCCGGATTATTTTTCACAAATCCAAGAGGTTGTGACACATAAACTTCCTCTTGTAAATGACCATTTAGAAATTTATATTTCACATCTCAATGCATCAGAGGACAATTTCTATTAGCAGCTATAACAATCACTAGTCTGATTGTTTCATGTCTAGCTACAGGTGCAAACACCTCAAAGTAATCTAATCCATATTTCTGTAGAAATCCTATAGCTACTAACCTTACTTTGTGTATGCCAATTTATCCATCTGAGTCCAGTTTCAACATATGAACCCATCTCACACTAATGGCTTTCTTGTTCTTAGAAAGCCCAGTAACTCCTAAGTCTTATTTCTTTCTATAGCCTCAAGTTCTTATTTCATGAACTTCAGCTATACTTTCTTCATGAGAGTTTCTTTAGTACTTACTGGTTCAAATTCTACCAACATGGCACACTGAACGGCTTCCCTTTTAGAGTTTCTGCAAAATTTCTTTGTATTTTTATGATTCTTTATGGTCTCTGAACTTGTTCAGAATCTTCTTCAGATGCTGGAACAGTATCAGATGTTAGACTACATTCAGAGGATGTACCACCTTTAAAGGCTTGATTACCACCAGAGTCTGGATCATCATCATAATCTAAATTAGAATCATATTCGCCTTCAGATTCTCCTTCAACATCAGAATCACCTTCAGGCTCAGAATCTCCTTCACGGGCAGATTCTTCTTTAGAGTCTGAAATATCTTCAGAGGTTAACTTAGGAGTGGTGAATTTGTGTTATGTGAAGGTTGGCATAGTGGTGGAATTTGTGTTGTTTGTATGATTGTGGTTGATGTTTGATGTTTTGCATTATAGTTGCTGCTGTGAACTGGTGTGTTGCCTTGCTCCCTTTTGGATGCCATTTGGTGCAGTCTACTATGCGGATAATGGTGCTACAGTGTGCTTATTAAACTTTGATATGGCTTGGCTTGGAGTGGTTAGGAAATCCTCATGGAATTGCTTGGAACACCATGGTTATGGGATGGAAATAGAACTTTGACTATGTTGTAATTTGTAGTAATTATTTGAAATGTAATGGTTTATGGTTTGTAAATTTTGTAAGATGACATTGAACATAAGGTTTATATAATTGGGAATGTATCTATGTAATTCGTGGCTTTTAGACATTGAATAAAAAATAATTTTGGAAATGTTTTTGAATGATAGGTCAAATATGTATGAGAATGTTGAATTTAGAAATTGGATGTATGGTAATGTAGAGTTTTCATGTGTAATAAAATGCTTATGGAAGAACCTAGTTATGATTTAAATTAAAAAATGATTCAACCTTCACAATTATGATTCAAATTTCAATCAACTTTCACAATTATGAGTCAACTTAGGTGAAAATAGTGAAATTCAATGTATTGTGTGTGTGATGATTCTTAAAATGTCGTGCAATGGATGAATGGATCAAAATGACAAACAAAATTTGTAATCCAAACACCCACATGACTTATTTGAAAGATGTACCTTACATTAATGATCATGCCATGCCCTAAGGAAATTTGTGAATGAATCAACAAATGACATGAACTATGATGATATTCCCTCCAATGAATGGGTGACCAACAACCAATCAACCAATGCACTAACTAGTCAAGGTTTAATTAAGCACACACCAATACAATGAAACATATGATCACCATATGCATGGAGAATGAGCCCCAACATTAACCAAAGAACCTTGATGAATCCCAAACCCTAGATGTAAGATATCCAAGATCCATAATGCAAAAGGCATATAGGATTATGGTTTTGTGCTTGGTTGAGCAAACCTCAAAATAATGCCAAGAAACACTAGTTTTCCTAAAGTACAACAAGCATACCTTGAATTCATGAAGCCTGCCTTTTTGTTTTGAACCATGCTAGTGCAAATATATATGATTAAAGATAAATGTATGTACATGAATTAGAGCCATGAACCAAATAAAGATTTTATTGAAGGTAGGGTAAATTTTAGAGTATGACAAGGCTGAGGCTTAACCTAACAAATGCACATTTGGAGTTCGATTCGGTAAATTGCCAGGATTCATTGTGAGCCAACGCGGGATCAAGGTTGACCCTGAAAAAGTTAGAGCAATCCAAAATATGCATGCACCTAAAACAAAAAAAAGAGGTTTGTGGCTTCTTAGGGTGATTGAATTATATTTCTAGATTTATTTCACATCTCACAACTACGTGTAAGCCAATATTCAAACTTTTGAGAAAAGATCAAGTGATCGAGTGGAACGATGACTGCCAAGCAGCCTTCGAGAAAGTAAAATAATATTTACAATAACCATTGATCTTGATACCCCCTGTTTAGGGAAGACCTCTTATCATGTACTTAATAGTACTTGATAAAGATATGGTTTGTATGTTGGAGCAATAAGACGAAACGGGTATGAAAGAGAACGTTATTTACTATCTAAGAAAAAAGCTTAACAAATATGAGACCAGCTACTCATTGCTTGAAAAGACTTGTTCTGCATTTGGATGGGCTGCTCGACGCCTCCGACAATATATGTTGACCACACAACATGGCTAATCTCCAAGATGGATCCAATAAAATACATATTTGAGAAACCAAATCTCATCGGCAGAATTGCTTATTTGAAAATGCTATTATCAGATTATGACATTTAATATGTCACACAGAAAGCCATCAATGGTAGTGTGTTTGCGGATCATCTTGGCCAACAGCCAGTGGAAGATTACCAGCCTTTGAAATTCGACTTCCCAGATGAAAATATCATGGCCATAAAAGATTATGAGATCTCAGGTCCCGATGAAGGACCCAGACCAGGGGAGCGATGGACTCTTATGTTCGCTGGTGCTTCAAACACAATGGGCCATGGTATTGGGGTAGTTTCGATGTCTCCCAAGAATCATCATTTACCATTCACAACTAAACTCTGCTTTGATTGCACAAATAACATTGCTGAATATGAAACTTGCATATTGGGATTGGAAGAGGCTATTGATTTAAGGATCAAGATCCTTGAAGTATATGGAGACTCTACCTTGGTCATACATCAGATTAGAGGTGATTGAGAATCAAGACATCCAAACCTAATTCCAAATCGAGATTACGTATTGAAATTACTCCCAAAGTTTGACAAAATCATTTTCTCCCATATTCCTTGAGAAGAAAATCAGATGGAAGATGCTCTGGAAACTTTAGCATCTATGTACAAATTTATTTGGCCCAACCATCAACCTTCTATCATAATCAAGCATTTTCATGAACCTGCACACAGTTGGCAACACTAGAGGAATTAGATGACAAACCTCTTAGTTCTATGATATCAAACGCAATCTCGATAAGAAAGAATATCCAATGGATCCTTCAAGCATAGTAAAGAGAACTCTGAGGAGATTAGCATTAAAGTTCTTCCTGAATGGAGACGTGTTATACAAAAGAAACTATGATATGGTATTGCTCAGATGCATGGATAGATATGAAGCAGACATGCTCACAAAATAAATCCATGAAGGATCCTTTGGCACCCATGCAAATTGTCATGTGATAACCAAGAAAATCCTGAGGGTAGACTTTTATTGGTTAACCATGGAAACTGATTGTTACCATTATGCCAAGACATGCCACAAATGTTAGATATATGCTAATAAGGTGCATATGCCACCTACTCCTTTGAACATCCCAGCATCACCATGGCCTTTCTCCATGTGGGAAATTGACATGATTGGGTTTATCAAACTCAAGGCTTCAAATGGACACATGTTTATTTTGGTCGCCATAGACTACTTCACCAAATGGGTTGAAGTCGCGCCTTACTCCAACGAAACCAAACAAGTGGTTTCCTACTTTCTGAAGAACAATATCATATGACATTACGGGGTTCCCAACAAAATCATCACTGATAATGGGTCCACACTCAATAACAAAACGATGAAGGAGTTGTGGAAAAACTTCAAAATTGAACACCATAACTCATCTCCATATCAACCCAAGATGAACGACGTCGTTAAAGCAGCTAATAAGAACATCAAGAAGATCACCCAGAAAATGATGATAACATATATGGATTTGCATGAAATGATACCCTTTACGTTGCACGGCTATCAGACGTTAGTACACACTTCAACGGGGGCAACCCCTTACTCATTAGTCTATGGCTTGGAAGAATTCCTTCTAGTGGACGTTGAAATCCCTTTGCTGAGAGTTCTGATGGAGGCTAAGCTTGATGAAGCAAAATGGATTCAAACAAGGTTCGATCAACTCAACCTTATATAAGAGAAGCGCCTGGCAGTATTATGTCACGGTCAGCTCTATCAGAGGTGTCTTAGGAAAGCATTTCACAAGAAGGTTTTGCCTCAAGGATTCGAAGAAGGCGATCTGGTGCTGAAAAAGATCTCGCCAATTCACAAAGATTCACTAGTCAAGTGAGCACCAAATTATGAAGGTCCATACGTTGTGGTAAGAGCCTTTTCTGAGGTGTTATAATCCTCACAACTATGGATGGCAACGAATTGCCACTCCACATGAAACCTGACGCAGTCAAAAGATACTTTGCCTAAAAAAGGTGGAATACAAAAGTCGCTAAGTCGAAAACCTGAAAAGGTGACTTAGGAAAAATGGATACCCCGGTGGACAAAAAATATCAGGAAAATATTATGGATAAAATCAAAAGAATATCACCCGCTAAGTCGAAAACCTGAAAAGGCGACTTAGGAAAAAAATGGGTATCCGGGTCGACTGAAAACCCTAAAGGGCGGTCTAGACAAAAGTTAGGGATTTTTCCAAGGTAAAGAATGTAGTCAGTAAATCCACGTTACCATGGAAAGCTCTAGAAGAGAAGAATAGATCCAACCGCTCTTCTCAAAAGCAAGGTGTTAGATCTTCAGATACATAAGGACTATAATAATATTGCAATTCAATGGAAACGCAACAGTTCCCATTGCCATTTTACTTATTCCTTCCACAACAATTACCTCTTCAACGAATTTCATCCTTATGTACCATTGCCCATTTACGGGTCAAATCAGTAAAAGATGATTTTCATCAAAAAGTGTTCCCAATTTTTTTTACTTTATTTGCTTGTTTGTGAAATGTCATTATTTTTTATAGACACTGCACTAAGACTTTGGTCAATAATAAAAGCATTTGAAAATAATAGTAAATTGTTTTTTTTTTCGAAATGTCTAAAGGAAGATCGATTGTCCCCAATGATGCCCTCGTCGCATAGAGACATGAAATCATTTGTAGGTCGTGATGGCCCAGTCAACTCAAACAGCGAAGTTCTCTCAAGAATTCGCTCACACGCAACTTATCAGTAACAAATCTAACTTGGGGCACCAAAGGCATCCACGTCTCCTTACCAATCCTAATGTCGTTAAATTCTGAGTGTCGAGAAGTCAGACCCACTCACCTTACCAATCCCCATTGGTCTCCCTAAATAAAAGTCCACCCTGCTGGCATCTCCATAAAATCCAAGTACAATTGACATTGGTACCCTAAAATATCAGTCTTGGGAAAAAGAAACCATGTATCCAATCACCCATCTGCATTCTCACATGCATTGCATGCATCATTTCATGCATAACATTTCTTCTGAGGCAAAGAATTTCATTACAAAAATTTAATCAATCAATTTTATCCCTACATGCATCTCAATGCATTGGTTCATGCATAGTATTTCCACCTAGGTGATGTATTACACAGAAATTCAAACATTTATAACAAAGCATAAATCAGGATCCAAGGTAAATCATAAGTATCAAAGTCAGTCCTCAGCCAAGTCAGTGGTATTTCTATGAGTGAGTTCCTACCCCACGCTTGCTTTTAGGATTATTTCCCAGCAAGTCATTCTTCAACTCTGTGTTGATGATGATATTCCCCAGCGTATTCGCTATTTTGCTCCCCAATTAGAGGTTACCCTAAAAAGTGTCATATGAACTTTTCCCATGCAGAGCTTTGTTAGTAAACCTTCTCCCAAGGGAGTATTTTCTGGATTATTTTCCCCAACATATGAACACATGAGATTCTTCTCTGCTAACCGTCGGAGAATCATAGTTGTATAAGTCATACCCCAAATTTTGACCATATTTTTTTCGTCTAACTAAGTCTTCTAAGTGTATATCCTGCATCAATATGTCATCTTCACCTTAGTCAACTTTGACCAAGTTCCATTTCATTTGAGACCCTATTTCATCTGAGTTCATCATGTGTAAGTCAAATAGTCAAACATTAATGACTCAAAATTTTCAAAGAAGGACCATTTTGACTTTCTATTTTATTTTAGTACATTTTAACTTATTTTGTTATTTTTTCTTAGATCACTAACATACTAGGATTTTATTGTATTTTTTTTTTAGGATTATTATTTTTTACTATTATTTTATTTAGTATGGATTATTATTTTTATTATTTCATGTGTCTTTTTTAGTTAGCATAATACGTGTATATTATTAGTATTATTAGGACATTATTATTACTATTATTATTATTTTTAATTAATACCATTATTATTAATATTTTTAATTATTATTTTTCTTTCAATATTAAGTAAAGTGTCCTTTTTTTTATTTTTCTCTTTTAAGACTTATTATTTTCTTAACGGTGTTACTACCATCTTTCGATTATTACTATTATTATTTTTATCATTAGTATTATTATGCTGAGTCAACATTCAAACAAAATCAAAAGTAGAGAAAACCTAAAATGCATAAATAGGGGAATCAGATCTATTATGTATGTGTATATTTGGTGTTAACTTTTAATGTGTTGTCTTGCCTGAACTCTAGATTTTTACAAATTATTTAATTTTCTGAGTGGAACCGGTTACCATCTGATTGTAATTGGTTACATGTTCGAAAATCTCACTTTTTCTTGAAAAGAAAATTTCTAGCGCTATGTTGTAACCGATTACAGTTTTCTTGTAACAATTTATACCTAAAGTTTATATCTTAAATACTCTTTTAAATTCAGTTTCTTTTAGACTTGTATATTTATGACTTAAGCATTATGGTTTATGCTAAGATCATATGTTACGTTTATGTTTATCTTACTATATGTCTCTCTTTATGAAATATTTCCCTTCTTTTTGTTACTGACAAACAGGGAGAAATATTGTATTGTAGTGTATGGTTGTGTTTACTAATATTTGTAGGATCACAAATTGCTTAAATACACTATAGATAAATAAAGGGGGGCATATCAAAGTAAGGGAGAGTATGTGTTCAAGCACCAACTTTTAGCAACTCAAAGCGGAATTATTGTCATAATGAAAAAGGTGGAAATTGTGAAGAAACACTTCCATCATTGGTTTATGTTTTGATGAAGACAAAGAATCTAGCTCAACATGCATAATCTAAAGAAGGAAAAAGCTCAAAGTCTTAAGATATCGTTTATATCAAAATTTGATACTTAAGAAACTTTAAATAACTTTGAGCATGGATGAATTGATCACTGAGCATAAGGTACAAATTTCAATTATACTTTGTATAATATCTTTGAAGCTCAGAACAAATTGCATATTTCATTTCTAATCATCCTAATATATTTTGAAAAGAGTTAGATTGTAGTTATGTTGGTACAAGCTATATTTCTGCATTTTCAAACAGCTATAACGGTTACACAAAACCTATAATTGGTTATGGGTTCAAAAATTTAGTTTTATTTTTAAAATGCTACAAATGTACCTAGTTACCTAAAACTTAAAACTGGTTACAGCTAAGGAAATTTCAAAAATCTTTTAATAGCTACAGTTGTAACCGTTTACACCAATAGGGTAATCGGTTACCACTGAATCAATAACGGATTTTCAAAACTCATTTTGTTTTCAACGATTTCCAATCTTCATTCATGAATCATGGCAATGCTTCATGATATTGTACTTTTTCAAAAATGTGCATTTCATATATAGATAGTTGTGGTTTATGAATTTCAAATTCACCTCTTCATAACAATTCAAAATTCAAATCTTTCTCAATTTTCATCTAGTTGCCTTGAGCCAAAAAACTTGGTGAAACTTTCTGCATAATTTTTATAGCATCATTAAAAAATTTATATTAAAGTTCTGAGCACTTAAAAAGTATTATACATAGCGAATTGTTCATTTGGAAGGGAAGATCAATTCTTCATAATTGATTCAAGTGCGAACTTCATATATTACTCATATTTTATGTTGATCACAAGTGTTTAGTGATCATCGTATTGTATTAGAAAGTAGTGTTCTTTCTATTCAAAGTGTAAAATCAGAAGGTGCTGTGTCTTTGTGATTGTGTTAGATAGTTAAGAGAGTCCAGAGAATCGATTGTAACATATCTCACATAGTGAAATCTCTCACGGGATGTGAGGGGACTGGAACACCCTTGTTTGGAAATAGGAACCAAGATATATCTTGGTGTTCTTTACTTTTCTGCATTTATTTTTTACTACTTTAACAATCATAACAATTCCAGAAAAATAAGAACAACATTGTCTTTGCTCATAATCGAGAAAAATCTGTTAATACAGGTTAGTGAAATCTCTCACGGGGTGTGAGGGGACTGGAACACCCTTGTTTGGAAATAGGAACCAAGATATATCTTGGTGTTCTTTACTTTTCTGCATTTATTTTTTACTACTTTAACAATCATAACAATTCCAGAAAAATAAGAACAACATTGTCTTCGCTCATAATCGAGAAAAATCTATTAATACAGGTTAATCTAATGCACTCCCATTTTTAAATTACTTTCAATACTTACAAATTTTCCATGCATCATCTAATTTCATCTTTTTTCCATCTCTAAATTTTAAACATTTCACGTGGACATTCAACTTACAGCCTACTATAATATTTTGGAAAATGTGATTCCAACACAATAGATCTTTAGACTTCGAAAAAACTTTGAAAGTAGCATTCATAAAATCATTTCCTAGAGATTTCCCCATGACAACTCTCTAAATCCTAAATGAAAATTAATCCTTCTCAAACATCGTATAAGCAAATGCAATTCAATATGTTTTCTCAACAAACAACGATATGTGATATTTTAATAAATTTGTTGTAGCATCGTACATCTATTCGTAAGTATTTATTAATTTGTGTTTTCTCTTATTTAGTATTCAATTTTTTACTCATTATTAATTATTCTCGTGCTCATACACTGTCATTGGCAATTGGTTATTATCTGTACTCAACAAAGTAATGTAATTGTGTTATGTTTTTTAGACAAACAACTCGATTCAAGGATGAAATATATAGGTTTCACATAAATTTATATTTTATGTGACTTAGTAATATATATTTTAAGTGATCTTGTAACTAGTGTGTAAAGTTTAAATTGTTTTCAATATATAGAGTTGCGGTGGGATCCAATATGTTGAAATGACTTAGGAAAAGCCCAAATTTTATACCTCTAAAATAAGTGTATTACTCATGATATTTATTTACCTATAATTACATGTTTTTTTGTGTTCATTATGACTAACTATATAAAATTTATTTGTAGACAAGGAGACAATTAAGAGGATATGAGTGTGGATTGTATGTCATGAAATACTCTATAAACCTTGTGTCTGTCAACATTATTGATTAATGAGAGCAAATAATATATATTTAAAATTACGTATTTGTAATTTTTATTACATAATAGTTTATTTTTATTTCTAATCAAGTGTTTTTACGTTTTGTTCAACTTATAGTCGTTTAGTGACGAGACACCATTCACAGAAGAATGTTTAATAATTTTGTTTCACGTTGTACGAGATGCATGTGATTTTGATGCATATATAGTATAAAGTTTTGTTCCACATTTTAATGTATATTTTGATGTCATTATGTTATGATAAAAACATGGTATACAAAATAAGGTCGTAATAATTATATGTAAAATTAAAATAATTATAGTTTAATAGATAATTGAATTTTTCGCGATTGAATCCTCCAAACATGGTGAAATATTATCTCCCTCACATATATCTCCTCTATAAAATGTAATGACTCCGGGGAAAATCCACACGGCAAAACGATAAAATAATTTTATTGAAAATTAAATACATGACAACTATTTTTCACCTCGATTGACAGACTCAACTGTAAAAAAAAAGAAAAAAAGTGGGGCACTATCAGTTTTTATATTATGGTACGAACAACTAATCGTGATAAAATTCTTTACTCCTTTCCAAACCAAGTTGATATATATTTTTATAGTAGTGTCACGTAGTACTACATGCTTATATAACAATGAATATTTACGCCTAACAAGATATTCATGCACCACTTTCTAATTTGTTCCCCTCTTCCCTTTCCTAAAAAAAACTCATATTAATAAGGAGGAATTTATAAAGTCGTAATTTGAAACCCACTAAATAATATGTTATGCTATAAAAACTAAAGATTACTTTATCCATGCCATGCGGGTAACGGTATTGAAAATTCAATTGTGTCATTATCATATTTTAGATTTCCAAACACATTTAATATATATAAAACATTGAAGGTATCATAAATGCCTCCAAAATGTATCTTGAAAATTAATACATACAAGTTAAAATGGTTAATTATTTATGTTTTCATTATACATATTTTAAAAATATATATATTTTTAATCTTTTAAAAACATTCAATTTATTTTTTTAATTTCTTAATTGAAAATACTCGTTAACATTTTTTTAAAATATAATAACACTGGTTTTACCACAACACCGACATATAACCGACGGTGGATCATTAAAGAAAGAAAAAAAATTTACACTATCATTCATTAGAACTATATCATTTTACCCTGTCATACAAATATTTTAAAATTTTCAGTCTGACTTGATGGGATGCATGATCGTTATTGATTGACAGTATAAAATAAATTTACGCTGTAAATGCATCATCATTTTTCTCATTATATTATACTAGTTTTGAAACTGCGTTGCATATATAACTCTCAAATTGTACCACTCTTAAAATTTGAAACTTTGTCTTGCATATAACACTCAAATTGGACCCTCCTAAATTTGAAAGATTGACACAATAATTATATTAGTTAACAACCTACCATATTACCTTTAAATCATCATCTAATGTTAGTGGGGAACAAAATCAAAAGCTATCAACTTACTGCTTAATCAATACTAAAAAGTATTGTTCTAAAAGATAATACTATTTAGTGCAACCTACTTTCTTTACAAAAGTTCCAAACCATAACGTGCCATGTTTTTAAATATAGCTTTATCATTTTCGAATATACTCCACTTAAACAATAATGTAAAAAGCAACTAATCATAACATTTCAGTTAAATTAAACGCATAAATCATGACACTTTCTTTAGCATAATCATACTTAGGCTTTTAAGCACTGACTAAATCATGTAGCAACAATGTTCTTTGACAATAATAATCATGTCATTATGTAGCTATAAAAGCACATTACATAATCACTTTAAATAATCATGTCATTATGTAGCAAATCTTCATGTATATTAAATATTAGAGTCACTAAACTTAACCCCTCAAAAAGTGGTATTTGATTGAAATTAGATAAGTTCAACTTTAGATATGTATATTAAAAAAGATGGAGAATGAAAAATGTTTATAGGATATATAGTAATTCAGCGATTCATTGATATATGTCTACTTTTTTTCTTTTTTTTATGATTTTCATATTAGAAATGACAATATTTTTTACTATTTAAAAATTTAAGAGACAACTATTTTGATACAATGAATTATTATCAACTTGAACATTAATAATCCGACGTTTTAGCCAACACAAGTTTAAAACAATAATCCCTTACATTGTTGTAGATTACTCAACTGTTATGATCTTGATCCAATAAATTTGATAGACACAATAATCCTGTTATAAACTTCAATTTTGCAGCACCTTTTACTTGGATCTGATAAAGATTTGTCCGAGCGAATGTTCTAACAACGAATGATGACAACTTCCAACTTTATTCTACGACAATCTTTATTTGGATTGGGCTTAGCTAGATTCAAGCCCAAATATCATTGTTATTCACACCCCTACACGACCTCTTAACCCTCATTCTGAAACCAACCCAAGCAAAATTACACTGTGGGCCTATTACATGGGCCCTGCACCCATTTTGCTTACCACACTTCCCTGGATCAATACACCTCCTTGCTTGTTCAGTTGTTTTTTTTCTTCATTTTTTCTTACTTGTTTTTTAGTTGATGCATCTTTAATTTGATCCAAATACTTAGAAAAATGCTTAGATTTTATTGTTTCTTTTATTGTTTTTTACAATTTTCGTTCATATTTTTGAATGCATTAGTTTAGTAAATAAATCACTTAGTTTTTAGGTTAATTCTCAATTTATAATTCTAGAAGTAATACACATGTTCACATTAGAATTTGGATTATCATTTTATGGATTAGTTTTAATACCATGTTCATAGTGTTTAGTTAATGTGAAAATTTAATTTGCTTAACATGTTTGAGTTCTTCATGAATTTAATCCATAAAAAACTCATGTGTTTACATCTTGATCCATACCCTGAGTAATTTATCAAAGTAATTTTGATTAGTTAATCATTTAATTTTTATTTGAGCCCTCATTTATTCAAGTGATCTTGATCACTTAATAGGATTATATCTCTGCTTGCTTCACACTCAAGTCACATTCCAGTTCAATACATGTGTAAGGTCTCAAGGCAAACTCACACTATCTCAAATACAAGTTCCAACCAAGTCAAGCTTCTTATGTAAGGCTTTGAAGCCACGGAGCAATAGGATTGTAGCATTGTTCAAGCACAACAAAGTTCCCCCATCAACACTTGTCAACCATGATAAGAATTGCACACCATGAGCCTTAAGTAACAGAGAATGATGAGAGATAATTTTTCCTATCCTTGTCTAGAGTACCTCTGTGTACGGGGCGTATGTCCTAGTTATTCAGAGTATTCACCTCTATTTATAGACTTTAGTGCATTTTAAGTCGAATAATTATCAAGTATTATTTAGCATCTTCAACACTTCAACAAGCTACATCTGTAATCCATTTCCTCTTTGGATCAAACACAACATTCTTTGACTTCCATACACTCCTTTGGGTTACTCATCTTTCTATGGTTAAGAACCCCCTTTATGCCTATTTGTCAATCTCATTTCTTGGACATACCTCTTTCATTCATTGGTTACCATGTTAGTCCCATGCTTTGGCAGCTCTTACCTGTTAGTCCCAAGCTTTGGTAAGCTCTTACCATGTTAGTCTCGTTCTTTGGTAAACTCTTTCCTTGTTATTCTCATGTTTTGGCAAGTCCTTTGTGTATTTTTTCCATGTTAGTCTCATGCTTTGGCAAACCATATTTCCTTCTTTGTCTATCTTGTTAGTCGCATTGCTTAGACATTCCTTCCCCTCCTTGCCATGTTAGTCTCATTTCTTTGGAAAACCACTTTTCCTCTCAATTCTATATTGTTAGTCTCATGCTTAGACAGACTCTCTCATGTTTGACTTATTAGTCCCACGCTTTAGAAAACCTCACCCCTTCTTTGTTTGCCTTGTTAGTCCCATGCTTTGGCAAGCCCCCTTCTCAAGTTTTCCATGTTAGTCTCATGCTTTGGCAAACCTATTTTCCTTTCACGTCTGTCTTGTTAGTCCCATGTTTAGATAGACCCTCTCATGTTTGCTTTGTTAGTCCGATGTTTTGGCAAACCCTTTTTTACTTTCATGTTTATCTTGTTATCCCCATGTTTAGCTAGACCTTTCCTCAATTTTATTCTACTTTTTGCAATCTAATCAACTCTTTCCTTTTCAGTTCCTATCCTTGGTTCCACGAACTATAGACCTCTGGTTTCCTTATTTCACTATGAGGATACGTAGGCACGAGGGTTCGAATCCTCAGCGAGCACACTAATTATTAAACTTGTTTTCTACTTTCATAAGTAATATTTAGATAGTAACACCTACTCGTGCAAAAAACAGAAAAAATGGTTCCCATTGAGTACAACGGATGTGAGAGATGCTAATACTTTCCCCTTGCATAACCGACTTCCTTACCCATTTCTCTTTTCCTTGGGTTTATCAATATTTTCCCTTTCCTTCAGGAATAAATAAAGTTCGATGACAACTTTATTGTATCTTCGAGCGTGCGATGCACTCAGGTTTTTTTAGCGGCACGATAAGATGCTTGAGCAACTTATAAATTTCCTTGAACAACAGCGAGAGCTTGGTTCTTCCTTGCCACGGTCCTCACTAGGTGAGTCACCTGACTGGCCAAAGGCCAGGGAGATTTAATGGGGACAAAGCATCATTTATATCAATAAGAGAAGTATAAGTTTCTTGTATTTCCTGCGGGTACCTAGCCCATTGAAATGTCAGATTGCAAACACTCTCCTCCAATCGATGCTTATCCTCACATTACTGGTCAGACAAAAGAGCATCCCAGCGACCAGTTCCCACCAGGGCCAGAGCAGTAAAGGCGTTTCAGGTATACGAAGCCAGAATCTTTAATTCTTCCTCTAGGGCCTTCCCAAACAATTTGCTAAGTACTACTAATCCTCTTCTGAAGGAGGGGTCTGGTGGTCTCTAAAGGAATGGGGTCTTAACTCCATCAGCAACGGGTGGGCTGGAAGACCCAGTACATTCTTCAACCTCGGAAGAGTATTAAAAATTGAATCACTCCCTGTCGGTCATATTCTCCGCCTTATAAGCCAGAGTTATGATTCATCCTTCATCTAATTTGCAGATAATCATTATCAAAATAAACACATAATGAATAGGAAAATTGAAGACAAAAAATCCAAGAGCTTTCATAACTTACAAAATATAAATTTTCTTTCTTCCCGGGAATATGCCTCTATCAACCAATGAATTTCAATTAGGCACTACAGTCATTTCTTGTCGGACTCCTCCGTGGGGGGTACCTTCCCTGAAGTAACCCAGGTCGCTGATGAAACTCATTAGCCATTTCTTTTGGTACAAATCTTATGTAGTGAGTGTTGGTGTAATCCCTAGAGACCAATACTTTTGGTACTTGTATCGAATTATTTATTAATAATAAAATGTTTTTTCTTTATTATGTTTGTTTAATAAAGTCCCTAGAATAGATAGTCTGTTTAATATATCAAGTGTGACTTAATCATGAGATCCCATTAAACATAAGGACATTATTCTTAAAGTACCTGTAGTCGAGCTTTGTTGTGAAGTAGGATAGGATTAAAGCATTAAGACTATTATGTGTATAGACTGATGATCACATCTCATGGATCATGGATAAGGAGTTATCAAGTCTTAAACATAGGTATGAATATTGGGAGTAATATTTATACTGGATTGACCCGCTATGAGAATACCATATAGAATGTTATGCAAAGTGTCATAAGTTATTCTCATGGTGATAGTGGTGTATACCACCCTTTGACCTGAAACCACTATGGACCTTAGATGTAGAGTCGAGTGCTTTATTGTTGATTAAACATTGCCCGTAACTGGATGACCATAAAGACAGTTGATGGGTACTCCACGAAGCATGTTGAGGGACATGAGTGACCTAGATGGAGCCCATCTTGCGTAACAGGATAAATGTCTACGGGCCCAATATTGAATTGGACAAGGATGACACGGTTTATGCCTTGTGTTCAATATAGACATAGGGGCAAAAGGGTGATTATACACATAAGTATTATCACAAAAGGATTTGTCAGATCACATGACATTTTCGTGTCAAGGGTAGCACTGATGTGTTGCTAGATATCGCTCACTGTTTATTATGTAAAATATGTAATTTAATACAATTGCTAATGTCGCGAAAACCTACAGGGTCACACACAAAAGGACGGATTGATGAGAGATAGAGTAAATAAGGAACACCGTAAGGTACGGTGCACTTAAGGGAATTGTAGAACATTATAAGGTACGATATAATTAAGTAGAATACGAAATATGGTAAGGTACCACGCGCTTAAGTGATTTTGGCATATCATAAGATATGGGCCACATACACTTAAGTGGGCTTTTTAGTTTGCAGCCCACACAAGTGGTTCTATAAATAGAACCCTCGTCTAGAAGCATTTGTGCAGTTGAAATTCTGTTTCTCTATCTCTCTCCCTCTCTCTCTCTCACTCTCTCTCTCTCTCTCTCTCTCTCTCTCTCTCTCTCTCTCACTCAAAGCCTTCATTCGTAGCAGCTAGCACTGAGATTGAAGGAATCCATTCGTGTGGACTGAGTAGAGGCGTTGTTACCATTCAACGTTCATGATCACTCCTTAGATCTGCATCAAAGGTTTCAATCTCCACAAGAGGTAACGACTCTATCACTGATCATGCACATTCGTAAGGATCACTAAAGGAGAAATTTTTTAATTTCTGCTGCGTTTTGGATCACTATTCTCCTTCAGTGGTATTAGAGCCACATACGAAACCATGCATCTGATAACTGTCTATTTTATGTATTTTATGTATTTTCTGTATTAATACGATTAAAAGACATAACGAATTAAAGAATAAACTAGTAATTAAATTTGGCATCATGTGTGTACGATTTAGATGATTGATGTTGACTATGCTTCGGAATCCGACGTTAGTATGGTGAAGCAGCGATACATCGATCGTCCATAGGTTACACAATTGAGATCGATCAAGTTATATATATGATATAAGTAATTCTGATTCAAAATACGGTATATATGATACACTGTTTCTCTTTTGTTCATTCAAACACTTAATGGTTGTTTTCCTTTGAGCGATTAATGGTCATTGCTTTGGAATTCGACGAAAGTATGGTGAAGCAATGTTGTGTTTATCAATCATACTGAATTAACAATCGAGATGTGTTTGACGGTATGAAATTTGTGCATTAGGGTAAATGATGGTACAAGGGTTGTGATGCCAAAGAGTTGTGCGATTAGGGTTGTGACTGCGCAAGAGTTGTGCTTTAAAGTATCAAGTGTTGATACGAAAATCGACGTCGATTTAAAATAAATTGTTCATTAAAATTTTGCATCGGCTAACTCTGCGTAGTGTGATCGGTCGCCGAAATTTAATTTGGGGTTTATTTAATTAACATAATTTAAATTAATAATAATAATGTGTTTATTATTATTGTCTTGTGGTGATCGATTATGGCCTTAGTTATCCTTTATTTTGTTTTGGGATTTTAAAATACAACCTGCGTGTCGTGCCTCTCTTTTAATCTCTTAATGTAACTTCTTTTCTCATCTCACTCCCTCGTATGTAAAATGAGTTTCTTTTATGTAATGTAATGTTATGAAGAAAGAGAAGAATACAATATTAAAGGAGGAAAACCTTGAAGATCTTGCTTGGAGAAGCTTAGATCGTTATTAGGTTAGCTTAGGTTCTCTCATTGGCTTGGGAGAACAATTGCGCTAGGGGCCATAACTGTTTCATTTTGTATGTATGTTGATGCATGTGAATGTATGTTGATGCATGTGAGAGACGATTTATATGATAAATAAACCAGTGAGATCAGAATAATTGCAAATTCCCTCAAATTAAATATTAAGTTTATGCTTTCCAAGTTTTAGCACTCATCAAGACTAGTATCGAATAAACCAGTTGTTGCTTTGTCAACCTGTGAAGTTGAATACATTGCAGGTGATGTGGCTACATGTCAAGTTGTTTGACTTCTGAATTTATTGCAGGATCTGAAGATCAAGGTAAGCAAGCCTCTGAAGCTGATGATTGATAACAAGTTCACAATTAATCTTGTCAAGAACCCAGTGCTACATGGGAGAATCAAGCATATTAAGACTAAGTATCACTTCCTGAGAAGTCAGGTTCATAATGGAGTGCTAGAAATTACGCACTATGGCACCAAGAAGCAGCTGACAGATGTTCTGACGAAAGCGATCAAGACTGATCAATTTCTCCATTTGAGGGATGGATTTAGTGTTGTTAGTTTTGGTTAGCTGAATATGAATTAAGAGATGGTGTTAAAAGTAATTCATATTTAATAGTAGTATTAGTTTTGTTAAGCCTAATCTAGCTAGTGTAGGTTAGCATTTTTCGCCTACATGGACATTATTGTTTGTGTATATAAACAACTGTAATTGTCAATAGAGTAATAATGTGTAACCATTTACCGTAACTGTTTTGAAAAATAGTGAAAATTTGTTGTTTCAATTCTCTTTCTTCTTCTATCTTGATCTTGTGCACCAACATTTTTTTTTTAAATATAAATAATCTGTGGTGAAATATCATTAAGATGGAAAAACCGTACTAAGAGTTTATATTATACTAGTTTTGAAACTTTGTCTTGCAAATATAACACTTAAATTGGACCACTCTTAAAATTTGAAACTTTGTCTTACATATACAACACTCAAATTGGACCACTCTTAAAAAAAATTGAAACTTTGTCTTGCATATATTGGACCACTCTTAAATTTGAAAAATTGACACAGTAAATATATTAGTTAATAAGTTGACAACCTACCATATTACCTTTAAATCATCATCTAACGTAGTGGGGAACAAAATCAAAAGCTATCTACTTACTGTTTAATCAATAGTATTAAAGATCGTTGTAAAAGATAATATATTTAGTATGATGAGTTCTAGCAAACTCTCTTTTCAAATAAAATATTTATTTTTTATTAATTAAAATATATATGAATCTCTCACTTTAAAAATGAATTTCATATAAAACAATAATACTCACACATATTTTAATCAATAAAAAAATAAATATTTGAAAGAGTGTTGAAAAAAAAAGTGTTCTTAACATTTTTCTATTTAATATTAGGGTAACCTACTTTCTTACAAATGTTCCAAATGATAACTTGTCTTACCTTTTCAAATACACTTAAACATCAGTTTAAAAAGCAATTAATGATAACCACTTCCGTTAAATTAAACATATGAATCATGACACTTTTAATTTAGCATAATCATATTTAAGATTATGAATGTTCCTTGACAATATTAATCATGTCATTATATAGTTATAAAAGCATATTTCATTATTAAAAAATTGTGTTCATACCTACATGCAGATCGAACATTCATATATATTAAAATATTAGAGTGACTTAACTTAACCACTCAAAAAGTGGTACTAGTTGATTAAGAGTAGATAAGTTCAACTTTAGATACATGTGTATTTTAATGAAATAATATTATAAAATTTTCTAGATCACATAGGAAATTGAAATATCTTTTCTTTCAAGGCATATGACCCTATAAGATTAGTGGGTAAATTAAACAAAGTTTATTTAGTATCTTCATCATAATCTTCTGCGGTAGGGTGCACCGTAGGCTCAGCTGTAGCATCATCCTCAAGAGAATCATCACCGCCGATTTGATCAAGAACCAGCACGAATCCCATTGCAAAAGCAGCATCAAAACCAGGCTTAACGCAAAGAGAGAACACTTCTTTCCCAATCAAAACACCTGTGGTGGGGTCCACTTTGCGATGAATCTCAGCCACTGATTCTTTTGTTGCGTTAAAAACGGTGCAACTGCGCTGGGAGAAGCATCCTTCGATGTGGTACTCCTCACCGGGACTATCGTAGACCTCCACTGTAACTCCAGCGTATGACCGTCCCATTATAGATGATCGCTTCACGCTGAAGGTGGGTTTATCACCGTTTATTCTTTCACCTTTAAAGCCTTCCCACCGTTGATGTAGACTCGGTTTCTGCTTTAAAAAAAATGTTAAGTCCACTCAAATTATTGAAACAAAACAAAGGCTAGTTCTTCTTTTTTTGGTAAAAAACAAAGGCTACTTCTATCTATATACAAATGAAATAATTGTTGTACCATACACAAATATCAATATGTTTCTACAATCATATACTACTTTTGTCTCTAAATATAAGAACCGTTAGAGAATTATGAGAACTATTTTATATTTGTTTAAGAATATTTATTAAGATTGTAGAAAAACATGTAACATAATTGAGAGGTAAAGAAATTTGCAATATTTTGTATTGATTCGGAGTTGTGGTTATCAAGCTTTGGAACATAATATTGTGAGGCCTCATCAACCCTTCATAAAAAGTGGGTAGTGGATCATCTCTATGATATCAATTAAGATTTTATTCTTATAGTAATGGATTGGAATACTCTTTATATTCTTAATATTACATTTTAAAGAAATAATCAATGTACTCTTTTAAAAATTCAAGTTTTAATGTTCAACTTGAGAGCTTGGAACATACTATAAAAAATGAATTAACAAAATTGTCATGATTGATATCTGATATCGGCAGTGAACTGAAACTATATAGTATCAGAACTGACATTTGATCCGGATTAATCCATCCGTACTGAAACTATTTAGTATCAGAAATGACATTCGATCCGGATTAATCCATCCGTACTGAAACTATTTAGTATCAGAAATGACATTCGATCCAGATTAATCGACCGGTTGGACCGGATAACGGTGGGAAAAAAATTGTCACAAAGTTTGACTAGATTTTAGTTATCAAAATATGGAATAAAGCAAGCACATTTGCCTTATGAGGGTTTGTACGGAACAAAACAAAAAAACTGTTACTCAACTTTTTTTTTACAGGAACAGTTACTCAACGTGTAAATCACAGATACGGAAAAATCAATGATTATTTATCAGCAACCCTAGACCTTAAATTCACGTATTATCAAAGTAGACTCAATGAGTTGATTCGGTTAAGAACAAAAATCATGGCGGCGTACCTTCCGGCGAACGGTGAGGATGCAACGGCCGTCTGGATCCATTAAAACAAGCTCATCTAGGTCACGAGAGTCAGGTCCATACGACTCAACTCTGAAAGCAACTTCACCTTTGGAATCATAGACGGTGAAACCATCGCCGGCGAAGAAAAGAGAGGTTTTCAGCACTGTGAGATGAATCTCTTCTTCGAAAACGTATCCTTCTTGCACCAGTAAATCGTCTTTCATGTTTTCTACGGCGGAGTCAGAATCAATACAAAGAGTAGTCATGAAGATTGAGATGAGAAAGTGTTTGGCATGTAAATGTGAATTATGATGTGTGTGGGTTTTGTATTATTGGTGATTTTAAGGAAAAGAAAGTGTGGTTTGTTACTAAACTTTGATGATATGTTTATATATAGTACCCCACTTTAATAATTTATTTTGTTAAGTGGGGTAGTGAAATTGATACATGCATGGATGGTATGGTCATCTCCACGTCCAATGTCGGGAGCCTAGAGATACCACAAGATTTTTTTTTGGGGTCAAGTTTCAAACTTTAGAATTTTGTTTTTGTTTTATTGTTTTAATTCAATGATGATAATCAAATTCACATTAGATTTTTTTTGAAGTTTGGTATGCAGCCTTAGGACCAAAGTATTAATTTTATTGTTTATTTGTAAAAATTTCATTTAAAGTCATAGTAACATTTGGATGTTATTGGTAATGTTAGAAGTTATAATTCGAGGTTTTATCGAAAGTTAGTATTTGATTATGTCGAAGTAGTTAGTAAAAGGTGTGGGAGTCAGTTGTATTCGATATAGTCAAATACAACATTTAACTTGTTCTGCCGAAACCAAAATATAACTTGTAAATTTTGGACTTGGGTTGATTTGTATAATTTTGGACTCGAGCTTTATTTGCATATATATATATATATATATATATATATATATATATATATATATATATATATATATATATATATATATATATATATATATATATATATATATATATATATATATATATATATATATATATATATATATATATATATATATATATATATATATATATATATATATATATATATATATATAAGGCATAGTATAATGTAAATAAGAACTACACTAAATACAAATCCTAATTTTCTACGATTCAGTTTCTATCTCTTTTCTCTCTTCTTCTTCTCTCACTCTTTCTTGAAAATCCTTTGTTCCAATAAATTGATATCAAGGAGTCCAATTGCGATTCAGAGAGAATATGTAATGACAAAAGGAACAACAACATCAATGCAATTTCTAGAAAATCTACCAGTTTTCAAATGTGAGAACTACGAACTATGGATTGCACAGATGAATGTCGTCTTTAGATTTCAAGATGTGTCTGAAATCATGAATGATAGAGTACTGACATTGGAAGCGAATGCAAATGATGTTCAGAAAGTTGCGCATAAGGATCAAAGGAAGAAAGATGGAAAAACTTTATTCTTGATTCACCGGTGTGTGGATCCAAACAAGTTCGAGAAGATAATTGAAGAAGAAACGACCAAAGGAGTGTGTGAAAAATTGAAGAACTTATATGGCAGAGATGAAAAACTAAAAAAGGTAAAGTTGCAGACGTTGAGAGAGTAATTCGAGTTGACTCATATGAAGGAAGATGAACCAGTCTCGAAATATCTTTCATGTGTGGTGTTGTTAAGGAACTATATGAATGTGTGTGGTGAATCAATCAATGATTTGCAGAAGATTGAGAAAGTTTTGAGATCTTTGAGTATGAATTTTGATTACATTGTAGTGTCAATTGAAGAGTCTAAGAACCTAGCTGAGATGAAATTTGAAGAACTTCAAGCTTCACTAGAGGCTCATGAGAGATGAGGTTGAAGTAGAGGAACTCTGAAAGGGAGAAGGTTATTGAATATGCACTACAAAAAAGATTCATCAAGAAACCTAGGAAAGAGAAGGTACAACGGGGAAAGAATCTTGCTAATGATGAGAAGTCAAACAAGAATTCAAAGAGTCACTTTGATTTAACCAACAAAGGCATGGGTAACAAGTATTCTGGAAGAAAGTTGACATGTATTAGGGGCAGTGTTACAACTGTAAAGAATTTGGCCACTATGCTCGAGATCGTCGAAGAAAGAAGGAAGCACGAGTGAAAGATAATGATGAAGTGTGGTATGCATATGCTGAAGATAATGATTCTGATGATGTGCTACTCATGGCCAACACTCAGTTGAAAACTGAGCAAACCAACATGTGGTACCTGGATTCAGGATGTAGTAACCACATGACTGGTAATAAAAACTGGTTCACCAAGTTAGATGAATCATTAAAGAAAGTGATAAAGTTTGTAGATGGTAAACACATCACATCAGGCGGAAAAAGAGATATCTTTATTGTCAGAAAGGTTGGTCGAAAATCCAACATCATTGATGTGTTGTATGTACCTTCGATGGCAAGTAATATGATAAGTGTAGGTCAATTACTCACAAAGGGTACAACATAAAGCTATTAAAGAATCAGATGAAGGTGTATCATGATGATGTAAGGTTGAATGTGATGGCACCATTGGCAGATAACATGACTTTCCAACTGATGGCACCATTGGTAGATAACATGACTTCCAAAGTAGAGATCAATCCAGTTTATCACAAGTGTATTGCTTTGACTGCAGAAGAAGACGATAACTGGTTATGGCATCACACGTATGGATATCTAAACTTTAGAAGTTTAGGTATGCTCAACCAGAAGAAGATGGTGTATGACTTATCTTAGGTGAAGCAACCAAGTCAGGTATTATAGGAATGCTGCAAATCCAAGCAGGCTAGGAAAGAATTCAAACATGACTTGCACATGAGGTCGAAGGAAAAGATGGAGCTAGTTCACTCTGATGTGTGTGGACCATTTGATGCGAGGCTAAATGGAGGTAACTACTATTCCTAACCTTCATAGATGAATTCAATGATATATGTGGACTTACCTTAATGAAAGAAAAAGTAAGGTATTCACATAGTTCAAAATTTTCAAATTGCATGTCGAGAAACAAAATGGATGCAAGTTAAAGAAACTGAGAACTAATGGTGGTGGTGAATTCAACTCTCGCGAATTTGCTAGATTTTGCAATGAGGAAGGTATGAAGCATGGTGTCATTTCACCCTATACACCTCAACATAATGGCATAGCTGAGAAGAAGAATCAAAGTATATTGAACATGACTAGGAGCGTGTTGAAAGTTAAAGATATGCCAAAGAGATTTTGGGGTGAAGTAGCTCCGATATGCCAAAGAGATTTTAGGTTTGAAGAAGATCGACAAACTGAAGCCTCAACAAATCGAAATGAAGAACCACCTAAGTAGAATGCTAGAAGATTGACCACAGCAAGAACTGAGTCGATAAGGCTAGCTGGATATGATAGATTTCCAAATCAAGTTGTCAATGTAGATAGTGACTTAATAGAAGAAGCAATGATAATGGCCGAAGTAAAACCAATCAATTTAGATCAAGCCATGAACGATTTGAATTGCTTAGCAGCCATGAAAGAAAAACCTGGGGCAATCGATAAGAACAAGACTTGAGAGCTTGTCAAAAAGTCAATCAGAAGCTAATTGATGTGAAGTAGGTTTGCAAGCTGAAACGAAGGCCAAACAGTGAAATTTCCAAGTATAAAGCAAGACTAGTGACGAGGGATTTTCTGCAAAAACCTGATATTGATTTCGAAGAAGTGTATGCACCTATTGCAAGGCTGGAGACAATCATAATTGTTGTGACGAATACACCATACAGAGGGTGGAAGATACATCAATTGGATGTAATATCAACATTTTTGAATGAACCTTTGTAAGAAGAAGTCTATGTCAGTCAACCACCACGATTCAAAATCAAAGGGCATGAGTTAAAGGTGTACATATTGAGGATGACTCTCTATGGTTTGAAGCAAGCCCCAAGAGCTTAGAATAAGAGAACATATAACTTCCTGATTAAAGCAGGTTTTATAAAGTGTGTCTTTGAACATGAAGTGTATGAGAATTATGCATACAGTGTCAGTCGAATCATCTTATGCATGTATGTAGATGACTTGTTGATTATAGGTGCAAATGAAGCAGAAATAAGAAGAGTCAGGTCGAAGCTGATGCGGGAATTTGAAATGTCTAACCTAGGGAACCTTTCATATTTCTTAGGGATGGAATTCAAAGACACATGTGAAAGAGTGATCATGCACCATAAGAAGTATGCCAAAGATATTTTGAAGAGGTTCAAAATGAGCAATTGTAATGCAGCTGTTACGCCATTAGAAACTGGAGCAAAGTTGAGGAAGAAGACAGATGATGAGTTTGTAAGTGCAACAATGTACAAACAAATCATTGGATTCTTGAGGTATCTTTGCAATACCAGGCCAGAATTATGCGAAAGTGTCGGGTTGTTGAGCAGATTCATGGAGAAACCAAAAGAATGTCATCTCACTACAGTCAAAAGAGTATTGAGATACATCAAAGGTACGATTGATCATGGTGTGCTAATATCGAGGAAAAAGAAGACCAGTACAGATGCATAAGTATATGGTTACACTGATTCAAATTTCAGTGGAGATCAAGAAGAGAAGAAGAGTATTGCAGGCTATTCATGATCTAAGGCGCTCCAATATCATGGAGCTCAAGGAAGCAAAGCATTATGACTTTGTCTTCTTATGAAGCTGAGTACGTGGTTGCATCATATGCAACATGTCAAGTAACGTGGATAGAGACGCTGCTCGAAGAGCTCAAGATAATGGAACCTAGGAAAATGAAGTTGTTTGTCGATAACAAGTCAGCTATCAACCTGACGAATCATCCAGTGTGTCATGGTCAAAGTAAACACATGAGGTATCATTTTTTTTATGGTTCAAGTTAACAAAGAAAAACTTGAACTTGAGCATTGCAAGACATAATGGCAACTACCTGATATATTCACCAAACCCCTTAAGAAAGTCAAATTCGACAAGTTGTAGAGAAGCATCGAGATGAGAAGTCTCGAGAACATGAATTAAGGGGGTTTATTAGAAGTTTTGATTCAATGTTCAGTCGGAAGCTAGCGTTCGACTATGCCGAAGTAGCTAGTCGAAGGTGCATGAGTTAATTGTATTCAACAGAATCAAGTATAACATGTAAGTTATTGTGTCGAAGTCAAAATGTAACTTATATATTTTGGACTTGGATCGATTTTTATAGTTTTGGGTATAGGCTTTAATTACCTATATAAAGGCGTCATTGTATGATATAAATTCTAAACAACTTAACTCAATAAGAATTCTGCTTTTCACAAATTCAGTTTATAGTTTTTCTCTCTTTTCTTCCTTCTTCTTCTTTTCTCATATTTCTTGAAAATCCGTTTGTTCCAACACAAAAGACTAATTTTATGATTAATTTGTAAGAATTCATTTAAAATTAGAGCAAATTTTTTGTATGGCCTTGACTCAATATAGAAAGTTTAAAATTTTGAGATTTTAAAATAAATACATCGTAAGACTCAAGTAGGGTCAGTTTGAGAGTTTATAGAAGAACGAAGGAGAAAACTTTAAACAAAAAGAAAGAGAGTGGAAAAAATTAAATTTTTTTAAAAAAATTATTTTTATTTATAACATCAAAAACCCTCTAATTTAAAAAAAACAAAATTTTATATTGAACGAGAGATTTGAAAAATTTCGGAGGACTTACTTAAATTTTTTAAATAGACTTATATTATTATAATATCTGAAAAATTAAAAATATAATAACAATGAACACTTTTTTATTATTTATATAAAATTATTCTTTTAAACAATAGCAAATATTTTTTTGTATTATTTAAAAAAAATAATCATTTTCGAAAACCATCATCCTCTTCCATCCAAACTCTCAACTTAAGAAATAATAATATTTTTTGTCTTTGTTTTTTTTCTTCAAATTAGAGTATATGTTTTAAAAATTAACTAATGTCAGTCAAAGTGACCGCCTCAATTAACTTATAATCAAATATGATGTTTTTATTGAATATATAACACTGATTCACATGTTTTTAAAATATTAAAATAAGACGGTGGGTACATTTATTTATTTTTAATCTTAGAATGATTAACCCAATTCAATTTAATATTTTTGTCTCAAAATATTTAAGCCACAAAAGAGTGTGGACATTATACAACAGCTAATCAAGTACATATATCATACAAAATAAAAAACAAAATGTGCATTGTATGGAAGAGTGCTCTCAATATACTCTTTTTCTATAACAATTATTTTATAAGATGAATTTTACCACTTTGATGTCCCCTTCTTTTCAATTTATTTGATTTATAGACGACTTTATATATAGTATTATATTTTATTATTTTATTCTCTCTTGTTATTTGTCATGGTTATAAATATATATATTTGTATACGGTGTTGAAATATGATTTTAAATATCTCCACTCATTGTTTTTTATCATATAGTTTCACCAAATAAAATGACAGGTTTGAAAAAAGAGTATTAAAAGTAAATGATGATAACAGTATTTGATATATATATATATATATATATACTCCTATTTATGTACCTACCATGATCTAACTTACTATATTTGCATCGACAAACAAATATAGATATCTTTTCATTCCAATTTGATTCCTATTTAGTGCATTAATTTATTGGTCAGATCTGAAGGGTCCATAACAACCCTTCCGTATAATACAATTTAACTCACTTTATAAAAATTACTAGTTCATATCAATGGGTTGAATAGTTCAAACCAAAAAAATTAAGGATAACTATTAAATTGATTATACTATACCTTTTATAATGATATGTTTTTATGTTTTTTAAGTGTTGTTATTTTCTAAAAATCTTTTAATGATTGCATCAGGAAGTTCAATACTAATTTTATTAGTAAGACCAAATTATACGATCAATGTATTCAGTTTTATCCGAATTAAGCATGTAGTTTAACGGTGGCTCTCTAGTTCGGCTATAAAAAAATTTATTAGGGGCGTAATGGTTCGATTTAAATTAATTATTAATAAAAAAAATAGTTCTATCGATGATAATTGTTTTGGTTCGATTTTTAGTTCTTTTAAAAAAATAAAATCAAATTAAACTTGGTTTAATTTTGTATTACAATAATTTTTTTCAATACATATTCTCTTTTATCGTGCATTTTTAGTATACTATGATTTTTTAAAATAATTTATTTTAAATAATAAATTTCACGATAAATTATAACCTTTTCTTAATTTATACTACATAATAATATGATTTTTATTAGTGGTGGTAGACGAGAGAAGAGAGAAGTAGTTCACTGAGATTAAATTTTTGTAATTTATAAACGGATAATAATATTCACGTTTCGGTTCATCGATTTTGCGGTTTTTAAATCGAGAATTAAATAAAAACACCTTCATTTTTATTAATTTGGTTTGTTTTTCGACTCGGACCAGAGACAATCCATTTTTTCAATTTGATTGATTTGAATTGTTGGTTTAATCCGTATTTTCTCACCCGCTTATACTCCCTACTTTTGATTATATAATTGAAATTGTTCAAATTCAAATCAATTTAAATAAAAATAAAAAATCAATTCAAAAAATCAAAAATTGTAATAAATTAAATATTTTTTTGAATGTTACCAATTGATTTTTCAAAAAACGATCAAAATCAAACCGAACCACGTGTATATATATATATATATATATATATATATATATATATATATATATATATATATATATATATATATATATATATAATATATATATATATATATATATATATATATATATATATATATATATATATATATATATATATATATTTGTATACTTAATTGTTTTTATTAATATGATATATTGTTAATGACTATTCGATGATTCTAATTTTTTAATACTATTTACTATTTTAATTTAATTTAATCTATTTATTTTTATTATTTAATTATTCTTATTTTATAATATTAATTTTTATATATTATATCAAATATATTATTTATTAATATTTTTATAATTTGAATAAAAAATATAATTTATAGTTTAAATATCCAAAAATCAATTTAAACAAAAATCAAATAAAATTGAATCAGATCATAATCTTTTAAAATCGAATTGAATCAATTTAAATCAAATATTTTTTTAGTTTAAAATCGATTAAAACCGTAACGCAAATAAAATGATATAAAATGATTGATGCTTATTCTTATTGAACTGACTATTGGATTGATGGCTGAACCAAATTTAAAAAATATTAACTTAAACTCTCTTTTAATTTCATTGACTTATAATGATTTTGCTATAATTCGATTCCACTTGTTGGTCTTCCTGATTTTAGGTTGAAGAAAAACAGAGAAGTGGAAAAAATCCAATCACAATCACAATCGCAATCGCAATCACAGTTTGTATATTTCCCACTCCTTTTGTTTGGACCATATAAAAAGACAAACACAAAAACTGTACATGTGATGTTCTACGATAAAAGATTAAATAGTATATAATTTATTGATATTAGAAATTAACAATTTTTTAATAAACATTAATCAAAAATAGTTTTTGATAGCGGTGTTTTGAAGGAGTAGGGTCCTACGTTTGGAGCAGGGTGTGCAGACTGCACATGCAGAGCTGAAGTTTTATATTTGTAATTATCGTCTTATGTTATGTTGTTGTACTTTTGACACCGCAGTTTTTAATTTTAACTTTTCACATGCAGTATTTATTTTTCTTGAATTCTGACCTGCTGCGTGTCAATCAATCAATGGAATTTAAAACTAACTCTACTGACAACTGGGGATCCAATCCAATTTACTTGCAAAAAGCAACCATTCCACATTAGCTCAACATTTACATTTTCATGTCAATCTTATATATCTTTTTATTTTTAGTTATGATAATAAAGATAGTGTCATGTGGATGTAACCAATCGGTATAATTTTAATATTCTACTAGGTTAGTATTTTAAAGAGAATGCGGGATCTCTTATTTATTCGACAGTACAAAAATATTTTATATCATTAATATATATATTTTTAATTATTTATTTATTTTTAATCTTTTCTTTTTTGGGACTAGGCCAAAATCTAATAAAAAGATTTAAATCTAAAAATAAGACAAATTTAATATATTTTTTATAAAATATTTTTTAATATCACTTCGTAAAGAATAAAAAAATGGAGGTTATAGATGTGCGATCTATATTAGAAGAAAAAAATGCATAGTTATTTTCTTTATATATGTGTAAAATGATGAAAGACATGTCGAAACGGATTTTGATGGAAGCAAGTATTTGGTTCTTAGTATGCCAAGGAACTAAATCAAGTTTAAAAGATTCAAAAGCTCTAACTAAAATCTAAAGTTTGATTTCACCCACAATTTGTTTCAACCCCTATCTTTTGCTATTTCTATGTAGTGAAACACCCCACAAAACTCTGCTAAAAAAAAATTCTTCCACCATAGTAGATAAGTAAAGGCTAAAACAAAACTATCTTTGTTATCTTTGAATATTCCCCCCACAACCTGCAAAGAATTTTGAATTTGAAGAAAATGTGTAACGTCTCAAACTTCTTTCAGGATTATCGACTGACCCCACAAACTAGCACATGCATTTTCAGCATGTTTTATCCTCACTCGCACGCTTTCTAGGAAATTTCCCAGAAGGTCACCTATCCCAATACTACTTCAAGTAAAGCACGCTTAACTATGAAGTTCTTATTGGTTAAGCAATCGAAAAGAAGATGCATCTTGTTGGTATAGGTAGTACCAATTAATCCTTATAAGTCTTCCTTCAACTATGCAGTCTCATACCTGCACAACCTTTGGATCCCTCTCATTTCGATGTGAATTCGGTTTTTCCCTAGAAGCTGCTAGGAGTGTGTCATACGGTGAACTGGACTTTTTGTTTTTTAATCGCGATGTCGCGGTTAGCAAGAGTCGCCACCGACTTTTCTTTTATCCAATAAGGAAAGGTGGAAAAGAACAGAAAAGACCTTAATTTAGATTCTTAGGTTCGGGAGGTACATTATACAAAGGGAAGGTGTTAGCACCCTTTGTATCCATGGTTATCCATGGGCTCTTAATTGCTCAATCATTTATGTTTTTCTAGTTTGAAAAAGTGGTTGAGAAATGTGTAGGAAAATGTTTTGAAAAGGAGAATTTAACTTTGTAATGATTCTTGAATGAATGTATACAAAGTGGTTATCTCGTTTAGTTTTGAAAATAGTTTAGAAAAATATAACTCGGCAATGATTCTAGTGCGAATGTATACCAAGTGGTGATTTTCCAAAAGGATGTTTGAAAGGTGTGAGGTGTGAAAAGTATTTTTTAGGTTATGAATGAGCAATTAAGGTTATACCTGTCCGAGGTCTTTCCGGGCATTTCCTATCCTTATGAGGGTAAAACTGTCCTTACTATTGAGAAGTAAGTAGTTTATCCTTTGGATGTTAAAGGGTCATCGTAGGGTCATCGATTGGTCATTGAAGGCAACAGTTGTGAGGATACCTTAGCATTCGAAGGGACTATCATCATTTAACCGTAGGCTACACCGAAGGGTCATCGAGGGACAAAATCGTATTTCCGAAGGCAACATCCGAGGGACCATGATTTATTTTATGATGATTTAATCGAAGGGCCATTGCTAGGTGTATCCCCACATTCGCGGGACATGACCGTATTACGTAATCGTGGGGTAATAAAGAGAGGTCCGGTATGGTTTATTTAAAGTCCATATTTTAAGTTCATTAGGTAATTATGATGATTCCGCATTAAATCGATACATTAAAATCAATACATTAAGAATCAATACATTAAAATTGGTTAGGCAATCAATATGAATTTTCACGTTAAAGTGAAATAATTTAGAATCCATCTCCATGAAAGTCTTCCACACATAAAGTGGAGTACCTAGCCAGCCACTTCCTTGAGAATATGCGAGCTTTAACACAAATTAAACACACGGGTGAGAATACCAAGTTAAAGTGCAATTGAAAATTGCACTACAGAATGAACACAATAGTCACAAGGCCAAATAATGCATGATTACAATAAGACAAACATAAAACGAAACATGAGAACAGCCACTGGTACGTTCGCCTCTGCTTCGCCTAGCGAAGGCTTAGCGAATATTCGCTCCAGGCTCGCTTAGCGATGTGCTAGCGAGCGGCCACAGATTTTGAATTTTGGCAATCGTACCGTCTCCGGAACCTTGAATTATGACATTAAATTACAGGCACAGCATGGATAGCATTCATGATGTTCAAGCATACGTAAATTTGCATGTGAAATCAGGTTACATATCAAAATTTAATCATGATGCATTATGTAGGTAACGGTTATCAATTGGAAGCATATAACAGCGATAATACGCAAACCTGTTTGCAATTGCTATGTTGAACTGATCACTCTAGGTATCGGATTGAGCTGGGCGGTGGTAGCTTCGAGGCGGGTGAGCGGCCTTCAGGGTTTCCGTCTTCCGAATTCTCTGGATCAGCAGGGTTTCTGTGTTTCTCCCTCTGGGTCTGTGTGTTATTTTCGTGGCTGAGGAGCCGGTATTTATAGTAGTAGTGGTGGTGACCTAATGGGCTTAAAATGAGGTCCAAAACTTCAGATTTTCGCAAGCTTCGCTAGGCGAAGGAATTGCTCGCCTAGCGAGCAAGCTAGTTCTGGGCTTTTTCCTGGATCTGATGCTTCGCTGGGCGAGTGTCATGATGAAATGTTCGCTAGGCGAAGGGACTGCTCGCCTAGCGAGCAAGCTATTTTGGGCCGCCTTTGGATTGGGCCTGTTGTGAGCTGGGCTTTTGTCCATTTGATATCAGTGCCTTGCAGAGCAAGTCAGAGGGTCTTGAGGAATACTTTGAAATATCGACGGGCAAATTTTGGGGTATGACAGCTGCCCCTGTTCAATATTCTTGAACCGAGAGAGTAGAATGGTATGTGCCATTCGTGGTCTGGAGGTGAAAGATTATTGAACACTAGAATGCCCCAAAAATTTGCGCCTATCCATTAGTCTTGATGGGGATGGGCTTAGAGATGCCATCCAGGAAGTTTGATGACGAGCTTCCGATTGTGTCGTACATTAGACGATGTCTGAAGACATGGATGTCATACCGGGTCATACGCTAGACCGTATAATGAATCATCCATCATGCTGTTGCCTTCGCTGGGGAGTCAGCGTGTGCTATATACTGCTGGGGATGAGGGATCAGAAATGTACCTGTCCGAAGGTAGCATCTGAGTAACAGAATGCGCCGTTCGTTAGGCTGAATCTGCTTTAAAAGGGAGTAGTCGTATACTAGACTACCATTCAGAAATGAACCTGTCCGAAGGTAGCATCTGAGTAACAGAATGAGCCGTCCGTTAGGCTGTACCTGCTTTAAAGGGAGTAGTCGCATACTAGACTACCATTCAGAAATGTACCTGTCCGAAGGTAGCATCTGAGGGGATGAAGGTCTAACTTGGTCGTACATTAAACCATATCTGAGCAGAATGAGCCGTCCGTTAGGCTGAATCTGCTGAAAAGGGAGTAGTCGTATACTAGACTACCATTCAGAAATGTACCTGTCCGAAGGTAGCATCTGAGGAGATGAAAGTTTAACTTGGTCGTACATTAAACCATATCTGAGCAGAATGAGCCGTCCGTTAGGCTGAATCTGCTGAAAAGGGAGTAGTCGTATACTAGACTACCATTCAGAAATGTACCTGTCCGAAGGTAGCATCTGAGGAGATGAAAGTTTAACTTGGTCGTACATTAAACCATATCTGAGCAGAATGAGCCGTCCGTTAGGCTGAATCTGCTGAAAAGGGAGTAGTCGTATACTAAACTACCATTCAGAAATGTACCTGTCCGAAGGTAGCATCTGAGTAAGGGAGTAGCCGTATACTAGACCACCATTCAGAAATGTACCTGTCCGAAGGTAGCATCTGAGTAAGGGAGTAGCCGTATACTAGACCACCATTCAGAAATGTACCTGTCTGAAGGTAGCATCTGAGTAAGGGAGTAGCCGTATACTAGACCACCATTCAGAAATGTACCTGTCCGAAGGTAGCATCTGAGTAAGGGAGTAGCCGTATACTAGACCACCATTCAGAAATGTACCTGTCCGAAGGTAGCATCTGAGTAAGGGAGTAGTCGTATACTAGACCACCATTCAGAAATGTACCTGTCCGAAGGTAGCATCTGAGTAAGGGAGTAGCCGTATACTAGACTACCATTCAGAAATGTACCTGTCCGAAGGTAGCATCTGAGGAGATAAAGGTCTAACTTGGTCGTACATTAAACCTTACTTGAGTTGTTGAAGATCATAGTGGATCGTACGTTAGATCGTATCTGAGCTGGAGGTCCAAATGGATCGTACGTTAGACCGTATTGGAGTTGCAGAATGAGCCGTACGTTAGGCTGTATCTGAAGAAGAAAGTAGTCGTACGCTAGACTACACCCCGGAATATACCGTACGCTAGGCAGCATCCGAGGATTTGAAGATCCAAATGGGTCGTACGTTAGACCGTATTGGAGTTGCTAAAAGCCAGAGTGGATCGTACGTTAGATCGTATCTGAGCTGAAGGAGTCATATGTTGGGCTGAATCAGAATGAACCGTATGTTAGGCTGTATCTGATAATATTTGTTGTATTTGCAGTGAATATCTGGGGTGGGCTTAGAGATGCCACCATTGGGAAGATGTCAGAACGTTCGTCAGATGGATTATATCTGAGAGCTGTATTCGAATCTTGAATGCGATCAGAAGGATAATCAGCCTGAAAAATAAAGTTAGTTTCATGCAATGTCATGATGCATGCGTGTGCCGTGATATGATGTGATGGATGAATTATGCGTCCGGAATAAATGCGGGCATTGTATGCATGTATATGTTATGAAATGATGCGGAATGAAAATTGTATGTAGGTGTGTAATATGAAATGATGTAATGAATGCATTAGGCGTCTGAACATTCTTCCAGGGAACACTACTGGGGAGATAAATCTCAGTCTGCCGGTCGGAGACATTGGTATTGATGACCCTGTCTCGGCTGGGGGATGCTTGATTTCTGTCTGACGGTGAAAACACTCCACAGAGCCTGGCTGGGGATGGAAAAGATGACCCGTTTGTCTAGTAATGCCACTCTCTTCTGGGGAATAATTGGCGTTGTCGGGGAATCGGATTAGCAACGGATTCATTGGAAAGCATGATTAGACCTTCTCCTTGGTCCTGAAGTCTCGTAGTAATTGCAATTTCCATTTTAGGCATGTATTTTTGATAAACATTGATCATATTCAAATGCATATATCAATTCAAATTAAATCAATGGACGTTTATGCAAACAAAACAGAATAGTAAAATAACAACATTTTTTCCGAAATGAAGTGGTATTGATTTTGAAAGAGGGCCTATAAACAGGCAATTTGTGTACAAGGAGACAGAAATCCTAGTAAGAGGAAATTGTCAAGAAAACAAAGAGAAAGCTATGCAGAAAAAGTCCTATTGATTCTAATTCCACTACTGTCATCATGTCTTCAGGCATCTCATCTCCTGCTGTCGGATAGAGGTGATTGGCTTGTTCAGTCCCTTGAACTTGGTTGAAGCTGACAGAAAACGGGACATAGTCATACGCTTTAATCCCTAATTTTTGCCTGGACCGCATTTTCAGGTTTTCAGTCCACCGGGATACCCCTTTTTGCCCAAGCCGCCTTTTCAGGTTTTCGCTTGCCGGGTGCACGTCTTTATATGTTTATCCCTAATTTTTGCCCGAACCCTTTTGGTTCGCCGGGATGCCCTTACTTTTGCCTAGGTACGTCGACCTAGCGGGTCTCTGTTATGCGTAGTATTTTTTAACTATGTCCGCGTTCACAGGATGCGGGAAGTCTTCGCCATCCATTGTAGCAAGTATCATGGCTCCACCGGAAAATACCTTCTTAACCACAAATGGCCCTTCGTATGTGGGAGTCCACTTGCCTCTGGGATCACCTTGTGGTAGAGTGATGCGCTTTACCACCAAGTCGCCGATTTGATACACCTGTCTCTTGACTCTTTTGTTAAATGCCTGGGTCATGCGCTTCTGATATATCTGCCCGTGACAAACAGCCGCAAGTCTCTTCTCATCAATCAAATTTATCTGATCGAGTCGAGTCTGAATCCATTCGTCCTCGCCTAAACCCGCCTCTTTCATGATCCTTAGAGAGGGAATCTGAACTTCCACTGGTAAAACGGCTTCCGTTCCGTAGACTAAAGAGAAAGGAGTTGCCCCTGTCGAAGTGCGTACTGAAGTGCGATAACCGTGGAGGGCAAACGGTAACATCTCATGCCAGTCTTTGTACGTTACTGTCATCTTTTGTATGATCTTCTTGATGTTCTTATTAGCAGCCTCTACGGCGCCATTCATCTTTGGCCGGTACGGGGAAGAGTTATGGTGTTTAATTTTGAACTGCGTGCAGAGTTCAATGATCATCTTGTTGTTCAAATTAGTACCATTGTCAGTGATAATCCTTTCAGGGATGCCGTATCGGCAAATAAGGCTATTCTTGACGAAACGTGCCACCACATTCTTGGTGACAGAAGCGAATGAGGCTGCCTCTACCCACTTGGTGAAATAATCAATATCGACGAGAATGAAGCGATGTCCATTAGAAGCCGTGGGTTTAATCTCTCCAATCATATCGATGCCCCACATTGCAAAGGGCCAAGGCGCTGTTAACACGTTCAATGGAGCAGGAGGCATATGTACTTTGTCCGCATAGATCTGACACTTATGACAGGTTCTGGAATGATGGTGGCAATCAGCTTCCATGGTAGACCAATAATACCTTGATCTCAGAATCTTCTTGGCCATTGTATGTCCATTAGAATGAGTCCCAAAAATACCGTCATGCATGTCTTCCATAATCTTTTCTGCTTCCTTTTTATCCATACAGCGAAGCAGAGTCGAGTCATGATTACGTTTGTATAACACTCCCTTACTCAGAAAGAATTTAGCGGAGAACTTCCTCAGGAATTTCCTGTCATTGATGGATGCCCCTTCAGGGTATTCCTGAGCTTCTAAATATCTTTTTACGTCGTGGAACCAAGGTTTTTCCCGTACTCCCTCAGTGTTAAGTTCATAACAGTATGCCGGTTCATCTAGTCGCTCAATGGTAATCCTGGGGGCTTCCCCGTCCCATCTGACTCTGAACATAGATGACATGGTAGCTAATGCGTCTGCCAACTGATTCTCTTCTCGTGGAATATATTCAAATGTAATCTCTTCAAAGTATGGGATTAATGTCATTACCTGCTCTCGATAAGGGATGAGATTTGGATGTTTAGTATCCCATTCTCCTTTGATCTGACTGATTACCAAGGCCGAATCTCCGTATACGCTCAAAAACTTGATTCGCCAATCTATAGCAGCTTTGAGTCCAAAAATACATGCTTCATACTCAGCCATATTATTGGTATAATGAAAACATAGTCTAGCTGTGAAAGGCGTATGGTAACCCTCGGGAGAAATGAGTACAACCCCAACACCATGGCCCAATGCATTAGAAGATCCATCAAAGACCATAGTCCATCGGGATCCCCATTCGGGTCCTTCATCTGGTTTAGGTTTTTGATAACACGAAATTATATCGCTTTTTAAGACTTAATTCAATTAAATTATTTTATCATTTACGCTAATTTATCCCATTTCATCAGATATTATGCAGTATTTCTTTTCTATTTACATCAGGTACCCATTTTGAAGCAAAAGTGAAAAAGGGAAGAAAAGGAGGTGTAAAAAGCAACAAAAAGGAGAGAAAAGGAACCAAAGGCCAAAGCCCAGCCCAAAGCGCACAAGTCACCAATGCTGTGCCTGTGACGGACGTCACAGGACGCGTGACGAGCGTCACGCGAAGTAGCCTTGTGACGGACGTCACACATGGTGTGACGAACGTCACACCAGTCCTCTATATTTTTGGCGCAAGGAACTCAACTGACCACGTTGAAGCCCACTTCCACGCACGCTTAACCCTCGGAAGCCTACTACCATGCACGCGGAAACCCTTGAAAAGTGGTTACACCAGCAGCTTATAAATAGCAGCTAATTGGGAACTTCCAGATACAAGTTTTTGCACGCTCAGTTTTGCGGAAGCTCTGCCAAATTTACTTTTCACGCCTTTGCCTATTTTTCTTCCTTTCCAGCATCGTCCACTTTATTTATTTTATTTTGCAAGCTTTATTTTCTTTTTCCCTTGCAATTTATTTTTCCCCCGTTCTTAGCTTTTAGATATTTTTCGCGTAGTAGTTTCTACACCGGAAACTACTGTGCAACTTTATACCGGATTTAACCTTACGTTATATTCCAGTTTTATTTCCTTGTTTTATTTTACTGTTTAATTGAAGAATCCAAGAACAAATCCTACCGGCTTGTGGTGGAGTGTTCAAGACCATTGTATTACGCATTCAGGTTCTTTAATCGTTATTTAATTTTTAATGTTTTATTCTATTGTTTATTTACATTGCATGCCTGGAATGAGTCTGTTTATGCATGATATAGATTCTTATTTATTTAGCATGTCTGGCTAATTTGCCCAGGTATCGGTATGTAAAGTAAGCAGAAAGAGGGGTCAAGACTAAGTCGGTCTATTCAAACTTAAAATTAGAATCAATCTTTTTATGGTCTTAACTTACAGGTTTAATAACAAGATTTTTTACAAAAGTAAAAGACATAAAGAAGTTGAAACCAACAGAGCGAGAGTTTGAGGTTTTAACTGGACAGTGTAAGTTAGTCATTAAGTCTATCTCAGGGCGAGAGCAAGTTTTAGAATTAATTAAATTCTGACCTTTTTCAAAAAGTATTTTTAAAGATTGAATGTGAGGACGAGAGTTAAGCATTTAGATTTAATTGTATAACCTAAGTCAACAGAGCGAAAGTTTGAGATAAGGGTGTTTAAAACGGTCAGTATTTTCTTAAAAAGAGTTTCTGCAACTTTATTGTTTTCAAAATATGATTTTTGACTTAATTATAAGTGACAGCTACATTAATCTAAGATCATGGTTTCTTCAACAGAGCGAGAGTTTGAGATAAAACCTTTAACCAATAAAGTTAATCGAAACGATTTATTTTAAAACCGAGAGACCGACAAGGAATTGATTCCCTAGTTTTGACGAACTACATACCGATATCCGTTTTATTGATATTTAATCTAGATATTAGTTTAGTTTTTAGTTTTTCCCCAGACAATCAAACATTTTCACCTTAGATTTACGTAGTAACTTTAGATAACGGTACATCGATTCATAAGTCCCTGTGGGATCGATATCTTTTAAAACTACGCGATAGAACTGTGCACTTGCAGTTTGTATCCCATTCTCGACTCACACAGTCGAGCGATCAAGTTTTTGGCGCCGTTGCCGGGGACTTTTATTCAATCGATATCGTAACTCTTCCGTTACGCTGTAGAGACTAAGGTTTCTTTTTCCTTCTATTCTTTCTTTCGTTGATTTGTATGCCACGCACTCGCTCTCAAGGCGAACCGCTCTATTTACGAATCAACGATATCGAACTATCTCTCCGAGTCTTACGACGAATTCGGGAATATCGTGCTGAAAACAATCTCCCTCCTATAAACCTTCCTGATATCAAAAACATTTTTCCTTCTTTAACCGAGATGGCAGAACCAGCTCGTGCTCTTAGAGATTACGCCGCTCCATCGCAAGATGAACCGCATTCAAGTATTGCTCCTCCCGCAATAGAAGCAAACAACTTTGAACTTAAACCTTCACTGTTGCAGGCTGTGCAACAGAACCAATTCTCTGGAAATCTTACCGAAGATCCAAACCTTCATTTATCCGTATTTGTTCAATATGCTGATACTGTTAAAGCTAATGGTGTCACTTCAGAGGCAATTCGACTTCGTCTTTTTCCTTTCTCATTAAGAGATAGCGCTAGAAGATGGCTACAATCTCTCCCTTCCAACTCAGTCACCACATGGAACGAGTTGAAGAAAGTTTTTCTTGCCCGATATTTTCCGCCAAGCAAAACAGCTATGTTAAGAGCCCAGATAAACGGATTTAAACAGAAAGACAACGAGTCTCTTTTCGAAGCATGGGAAAGATACAAAGACATGATGAGACTTTGCCCACACCATGGTTTGGAAGACTGGTTAGTAATTCACACATTTTATAATGGTCTCTTATACAATACAAGGTTAACAATAGACGCCGCTGCAGGTGGTGCATTAATGAACAAACCTTATGCTGATGCTTATCAGCTTATCGAGAGCATGGCCCAAAATCACTATCAGTGGGGAACCGAACGGACAACAGTGGAAAAACCTCAACCGAAAACTGGCATGTACGAGATAAGTAACCTTGATCACGTCAATGCAAAAGTGGATGCTTTGGTCCAGAAAATTGAAAGTTTAAACGTATCACCACCAACCGCCGTGGTTGCTATAACTCAGAATTGCGAGGTCTGTGGAATCCAAGGCCACACTCCTGCGGAATGTCAACTCTTGACTGGAATCCAAACAGAGCAAGTAAACTATGCTCAAGGAAGCCCCTATTCGAATACCTATAACCCAAATTGGAAGAACCATCCAAACTTTTCATATAAGAGTAATAATGCTTTATACGCACCTGGACAGTCTCCGAATCAAACCCCATCTATACCTCCGGGATATCAGAAACCAAATCCTAACAATAATACCCCTAGAAAATCCAACTTGGAAATCATGATGGAAAATTTTATAGCTTCCCAACAACAAACCAATAAAGATTTCTTAAACCAGAACATACACACTGGCGAACAACTTAAACAACTCGCAAGCAAAGTAGATGCCTTGGCTACCCATAACAAAATGCTGGAAACACAAATATCTCAAGTAGCTCAACAACAAGCACCTACTGCTGCACCAACTGGTACATTCCCTGGACAGCCCCAACCTAATCCGAGAAGCCAAGCTCATGCAATTATATTAAGAAGTGGAACGGAAGTGGAAGGACCGTCTGATCCAAGGATAGAAAACCAAAACCCTAAGAAATCTACTGAGGAAAGTGAACCTAAGGAAAAGGAAGAGAGTAATAAGGATACCCTAGAAAAGAAGGAACCTTATGTACCTCCACCACCTTACAAACCACCTATACCTTACCCTCAAAGGCTTGTTAAAACCAAAGATGTAGGCCAATTTAGAAAATTTGTCGATCTCCTTAAGCAATTAAACGTTACAATTCCATTTACCGAAGCTATTACGCAGATGCCCTCATATGCTAAATTCTTAAAAGAAATTCTTTCTAATAAAAGGAAACTTGAGGATAGCGAAACCGTTACACTCCCTGCCGAATGTAGCGCTATAATCCAAAACATGCCTCCTAAACTCAAGGATCCAGGTAGCTTCTCTATACCCTGTCACATAGGAAAATTTGTCATCGACAAAGCCTTATGCGATTTAGGAGCCGGAATTAGCGTTATGCCTTTATCCATATGTAAGAGACTGGAAATGGGAGAATTAAGACCGACCAAGATGTCTGTACAACTAGCAGATCGTTCCATCAAATATCCTGTAGGAATCCTTGAAAACGTTCCCGTACGCATAGGTCAGTTTTACATCCCCACTGACTTCACAATTATGGACATTAGAGAAGATGACACTACACCTATTATACTAGGAAGACCATTCTTAGCAACTGCCGGTGCAATCATAGACGTAAAACGAGGAAGACTCACCTTCGAAGTAGGTGAAGAGAAAATTGAATTCATTCTTTCCCAATTCTTGAAAGCACCTGCAATAGAAGATACATGTTACTTCATGGATATCATCGATGAATGCATAAAAGAAGCAGAGTCAGGAGAAGACAAATCATCAGACTATCTTTTAGAAGACAAATCTAAACAATGCTTAGCAATAGCACCAGATCCTACGCAGTGTCTTAACAAACCAACCCCTGATTTGAAAACACTTCCCAAAAATCTGAGATATGAATTCCTAGACTTAGAACTTGAACGACCTGTGATAGTCAATGCAGATCTAGGAAGACTCGAAACAGAAAAACTCCTACATATCTTAAGAAAATATCCAACCGCACTAGGATACCACATAACCGATCTTAAAGGAATAAGCCCTTCTATTTGTATGCATCGCATCATGTTAGAAGAAGACGGTAAAACCTCTAGGGAACACCAGAGAAGACTAAATCCGATCCTAAGTGAGGTAGTAAAGAAAGAAATAACCAAGTTATTAGAAGCAGGTATTATATATCCTATATCTGATAGCAAATGGGTCAGTCCTGTACACGTTGTACCAAAGAAAGGAGGCATAACCGTTATTGAAAACGAAAAAGGAGAAACTATAACTAAACGAATCGAATCGGGATGGAGAATGTGCATTGATTATAGGAAACTAAACAAAGCAACCCGAAAAGATCATTTCCCTTTACCATTCATTGACCAAATGTTAGAACGATTAGCAAAACATTCACATTTCTGTTATTTAGACGGTTATTCAGGCTTCTTTCAAATACCAATTCACCCTGATGACCAAGAAAAGACAACATTCACATGCCCTTTTGGTACCTTCGCGTATAGACGAATGCCGTTTGGTCTGTGTAATGCCCCTGCAACTTTTCAAAGATGCATGATGGCGATTTTCGCCGACTTTCTCGAAAACATCATGGAAGTATTCATGGATGACTTTTCTGTATACGGACAAAGTTTCGAAGAATGCCTTGAAAACCTGGAAAGAGTTCTTGAACGATGTGTAAAAGTAAACTTAGTACTTAATTGGGAAAAGTGCCACTTTATGGTACAAGAAGGAATTGTTTTAGGACACATCATCTCGAACAGAGGAATTGAAGTAGACAAAGCCAAAATAGAGGTAATCGAAAATCTTCAACCCCCAAGAACCGTGAGAGAAGTACGAAGCTTTTTAGGACACGCCGGTTTCTACCGACGATTCATCAAAGACTTCTCTAAGATAACTAAACCCTTAACCGGACTATTAATGAAAGATGCTGAATTCATATTCGACGATAATTGTTTAAAAGCATTTCAAACTCTTAAACAAGCATTGATCTCAGCACCCATTATGCAGACACCAGACTGGAATGAACCATTCGAAATAATGTGCGATGCCAGTGATTATGCTGTAGGTGCTGTTTTAGGACAAAGAAAGGATAAAAAGCTCCATGTTATATATTACGCTAGCAGAACCCTGGATGAAGCACAGATGAATTATGCCACAACCGAGAAAGAACTCCTAGCAGTAGTATTTGCGCTAGATAAATTTCGTTCTTACTTGGTAGGAGCCAAAATAATAGTTTACACCGATCACGCTGCTATCAGGTACCTTCTAACAAAAAAGGATGCTAAACCTAGACTCCTAAGATGGATCTTGTTACTACAAGAATTCGACTTAGAAATCAAGGACAAGAAAGGAACTGAGAACGTAGTAGCAGACCACCTCTCTAGACTTGAGAACCTTGAACCAGAAAGAACATCCATTAATGATGATTTCTCGTATGACAAACTCATAGCTACTTTGGAAGAGAACAACTCCGACATGCAAGTAGAAACCACCTTAGCTATATCTATCATACCATGGTACGCTGATCTAGTCAATTATTTAGCTGCCGGAATAGTTCCACCTACTTTATCTTACCAGCAGAAGAAAAGATTCTTCCATGACATAAAACACTATTACTGGGATGATCCCTTACTTTTCAAAAGAGGTCCCGATGGTATTTTCCGTCGATGTGTACCCGAAGAAGAGGTAGAAAATATAATCCAACACTGTCACTCCGCGCCTTATGGTGGACACACAAGTACATCCAAGACCTGCTCTAAAATCCTACAAGCTGGCTTTTATTGGCCAACTATATGGAAGGACGTGCATGCGGCTATTAAGGAGTGTGACAGATGTCAACGCACGGGAAACATATCTAGACGTGACGAGATGCCACAAAAAGGTATTTTGGAAGTAGAGATTTTTGACGTGTGGGGAATAGACTTCATGGGACCGTTTCCATCCTCTTTCGGTAACAAATACATACTCGTGGCGGTTGACTACGTATCAAAGTGGATCGAAGCTATAGCTTCTCCAACTAATGACACCCGAGTAGTAACTAGACTCTTTAAAAATATAATATTTCCGAGATTTGGCATCCCAAGGATAGTAGTCAGTGATGGTGGATCGCACTTTATATCCAAGGTACTCGAAAAACTACTACTTAAATATGGAGTGAGACATAGGATAGCAACTCCTTACCACCCTCAAACCAGTGGACAAGTGGAAGTATCTAACAGAGAAATCAAGCAAATACTAGAAAAAACGGTCGCCACTTCAAGGAAAGATTGGTCATTGAAATTACCAGAAGCTTTATGGGCATACCGAACTGCTTATAAAACTCCCATAGGGACGACCCCATTTAAGCTCATTTATGGAAAATCCTGTCACCTCCCGGTAGAATTGGAACACAAAGCCTATTGGGCTATTAGAAATTTAAATTTGAATTATAAAGCCGCCGGTGAAAAGAGAATCCTTGACATAAACGAATTAGAGGAACTCAGAAGAGACGCCTATGAAAATGCCAAAATCTATAAAGAAAGAACAAAACAATGGCATGATAAGCGTATATCAAGGAAAATCTTCAAGCAAGGCGACGCAGTACTCTTATTTAACTCCAGACTAAAATTATTCCCGGGAAAACTACGATCCAGATGGTCAGGACCTTTTCATATCACTAAAATCTTTCCCAGTGGAGCGGTAGAAATAAAAGGACAATCTACAGAACCGTTCACCGTAAACGGGCAACGTCTGAAACATTATCACTATGCGGAAACCAACGAGGATTCGCAAATTCTACACTTAGACGAAACGCCCCCAGGACTCATAGACAATATTTAACAGTTTCTTTGTCGAGCTTGCGACATTTAAACAAAGCGCTTAGTGGGAGACAACCCACAAATTAATCTGTTATTTTATTATTTTATTATTATTATCATTTCTCTATTTTTCTCTTAATTATTCTTTTAATTCCTATTTAGTATTCATTATTGATTTATTCAAAAAAAAAAAATATATCTATATATAATAATAATAATTCTTTTCTTCTTTCGGCATTTGGCCAAATCCTGACTTAAACTCATGTTTTCTTTTCTCTAGTTAACACTAACCAGATGGGACATTTTGACCGTATGGGTATCAAGTTCAGAGGAATGGCTCAGAAACGAAGGTTTGAAGAACTAGCCACTAGAGAGATGCTACCTAGTTTATATGCTGATGATTGGGCTATGACTGCCCTTGGACTGAGACAGAGTGTCCTGTTTTTGCTGAATCAGATAGGATGGGAGACCTCCCCTATCCTGAGACATTTCACCACCTACCGGAGGCTCACACTAGAATTCCTTAGTTCATTAATCTATCTACCTAGCCATGGAAAAGGAATTACCAGAGGTTTTATCCAGTTCAGAATGTTCAATATGGAGTACCAATTTAATATTAGAGACTTCACCAACCTTTTGGGTTTTCCTACCTCCTTTGATACATTCACTATAAGCCAGGAAGAACTTTTTGAGTATAGAGAGCTTGAACACTTTTGGGGTAAGCTGACTGGAAATGATGAGCCCGAAGAACATGAGTTTCTCTCTGGAAACATACATAACCCGACTTTTCGCTATTTCCATAAGATCCTGACCCACACTTTATTTGGGAAGAAGCCAAATAGTACTTCAGTTTCACGTGATGAACTCTTCATCATATTTTGTGCTTCCCAGAACCGTCCAGTAAACGGTGCTACTTTTATGTTAGCTAATTTGGACCACCTTATCCAGGATGAGAGAGCACCCATTAGAATAGGCGGCCTGATAACTATGATAGGTAATGCTATTGGATTACGTCAGCCTATGCTTGACCTGAACCCTTTTTGTGGCATTACCACTATGAGTATACCTTTCCTCTTCAACCCTATGTTTATAGCAAACCTAGGGTATGATGAGTTTGAGCTTGTTATTGATAACCAGGTTCTCTGCCTATTCACCCTGCCCGATCCTAGGACTAGTGTTCATAACCAAAGGAACTGGCTCTATAACCTGAATGAAACCCCAACTCCTGCTGGATCCACTGAATCCATCCAGGATTATGAGATTTGTGATGACTATGAGCACTATGTTGACCATATCTCTCTTGCTGAATCTGACCCTCAGACTCCATCCGGTTACCATGATATTGATCCTCCTCCTCAGCCTGTCCTGACCGAAGAATCAGCCATGCCTGATCTCCGGCATCATATGCCAGGAACAGATATTAAAACCGTCATTGAAGCCTTGATGTCAGAACAAAACGCCCTCAGGGAAGATTTCCACAGCTTGAGACTTGCAGTCCTAGAACACATGAGCAGCACGGCAAGTCAGTTACGTATGTTACGGCATCATGTTAACTCTTTTACTCCTCCGGCCAGAGATCCGAAGATAGATGGAATTTAGTTATTTTTCCTTTCTAAGTTATTTAGTTTTAAGCTAGATTTTTTTCATTAATGTTATTTGAATTCATGTTCATTTCTATTTCATTTTATTATTTTCCCTTCCTGTAATACATTATGATCCTTTTTATTGAAGCTGTTTAGTTAATTTCATTATGCAAATGCCTGTTACGTTCTACTGTTGTTACCTATTATTATTATACAAAGCAAGTAACGTGCATAGTGCATTAAAATTGCAGACTAAAAATAACCATAAGCTAAATAAAACATTAAATTACGCTACCAAAGTGATTCTGTGAAGCGCTACTAAGCCTTTCCAAAAAGGAAGTGTGACGAGCGTCACACAATCCATGACGGACGGCACACTTAGTGCCTGTTACGAGCGTCACAGCTTTGTGACGAGCGTAACGCCCCTCAGACATGTGAACGTTAGGGAGCCGTTGGAGACGAACGTTACACCCCTACCTTTTTACATTCCCCATTCATTTTTCATTTACCACAATTAATTACTTTTCAACCACTCTTTCTTTTCACCTCCCACATTTTACCTATAAATACCCTCCAAACTTCCTTCTTTCACCACAAACAATTCTCTCATATCAAATATACAATTCTTTTCTTTTCCAAATCACTCATTCAAAAATTCATCACAATGGCGGGAAATCAAAATTTCGGAAATATCATCTTCCGATCCGGAGATGACAACTATCAGCAAGAGCAATTCGAGCGCTTCCAACAGCGAGGCGTCGCCCCCACCAGGTACCCCGATTTAACTTGTTTACAACAATTGGGCTTACTCCAAGGTATCGAGTGGATGCTCCGTAGAGCCGATTTAACCTTCCTTTGCACCCATAACCAACCCACCTATCCTTCCCTAACCTTAGAATTCCTAAGTTCTTACGACTACACCACTCCCGCCGGTGAAGGTGAATTTCTAACCGGTACAGCAACCTTCCGTATGTTTAACACCGAGTACTCTCTAACCCAACGCCAATTGAGTGCCATGCTACAATTTCCCACAGAAGGTCTGCTCCATGCCAGAATTCCCCCAACCTCAAACTGGAACACAGTTCTAGTTTTCGACCTTTTTAAGAAAATTTCCGGTATAAATACCTACAACTGGGAAGAACTCCTCCTCTCCCACATCCATAACCCCACCATCCGTTATTTTCTCCGTATCCTGCAAAACACACTCTTTGGAAGACCAAACAACAGTAAGGTCAACTCAAAAGAACTCTTTTTCCTCCAGTGCGTTTTCGAATCGGATACTACGGTAAACGCCGCCTCTTTTCTCTTTCATCATATCCGCACCTTATGTGCTAGAGGCCGGCAACCATTCATAATTGGTGGATTAATAACCTCCATAGCACTTGGCCTGAACCTAGGGGATAAACTCCAAACTTTAGAATCCCTACCACCCCTGTCTATGGATATCAGCTATTGTCGCTCCAGCCGCCTGATTAAAAACAGAGTAGGCGGAGGATACTATCTTATGGTGAGCAACCAAGCTGTCCCAAGTGTTGTGCTACCCAATACCACCCTAACCGATGTCACAAACCCGAACCGCCACCTCTACGATCTTAGCGCTCCTGAAACCACCGAGCCTTCACAAACAGACCAGCAAACAGATGAGTTTGAAGAAATGGAACAAGGTGATCATCCGCCAACACAACCGTCAGTCCCGCTCAACCCTTCCAGTAACGCAGCCGGCCCATCCTCCCAACGTCGTCGACGACGAAGGCCTGCGACCAACGATGACATTATGGATGCTATCGATGGAATGCAGGCACAGAATACAGAGATGATGCAGATGATGCGTCAAATGCAACAGCAACAGGATGCTCGGAATGCCATAACCGACCAGCGGTTTACTGAGTTGTTTAGCAGATTCGACAGCTTAGACATACGTCAAAGATCACCAGGACCAAGAACCAGAGGTGGAAGACAGCCTTAATTGTATTTTTCTTTTCATCTCCATTTTGTATTTCTTTCCCTTAAAACATCGAGGACAATGTTTAGTTCAAGTATGGGGGGGAAATTATTCTTTCCATTCTCATCTTTGTTTCAAGTTTGTACTCTCCCTTTTCATCGTTATTTCCCTAAAAAAAAAAAAAAAAAAAAAAATATATATATATATATATATATATATATATATATATATTTTTTTAAGTCCTGAATGTGAAAAAGTTTCTATTATCTATTTCCCTCAACTTTCTTGAGCCATAACAAAAATTTTAACACACCCAATAAGTATAAAGGTTGCTTACTTTATAAAATTTGAGTAAAATCAAAACAAAATCATTACCATAACAACGCTCGGAGAACCTCAATATGTTAGATCAGGATAAGTACCTATTATACCGATTCCTTGAACTTTTAGTTCTATGGCAACCCCAAGTAGTTTATACAGAAGTCAGCACCATCTTAATAGCAAACTACGTGGAGAGCCGATGAATATAAGTGAATGATCCCCAAAGTAACCTAAGATAATTAAATTAGGTGATCCTTACCAGATCATTTAATCTAAAGGTTGCAGATCATGTAAAAGCACAATATGAAAGATCCATTATGAGTTGGTTCAGTAGGAATCTGGTACTGAACTTGGTAGGGCGGACTACGGTTCGATCCCCCGCAATTTGCAATGGGCTGAATAATGAAGTTATCCGACTTATGTACCAGAACTTCTAGCTAAAAGCGGATCATAGTCACTAACCGGTTACTCCACTATGTGCGCGAAAGGATAAAGGGCTTAATGTGATTTCGCTAGAATGAAAGCGGGTGAAATAAGACAAAAGGAACCAGGATATCTATCACAAGGTATTTAAACTGATTGGCATAAGGTAAGGTTATCTAAGTTGTAACGGTAGTTGTTGATGTCAAGATTAAACTCAAGTCCTCCTAAACAAAAATCCATTGGCAACCTAGTACGAATTGATGTGTGCTTTAAAATTTCATCCGGCTAAAACTTTTAACAAGTTCTATACTGAATTTTGCTTGAGGACAAGCAAAGATTTAAGTATGGGGGAGTTTGATAACACGAAATTATATCGCTTTTTAAGACTTAATTCAATTAAATTATTTTATCATTTACGCTAATTTATCCCATTTCATCAGATATTATGCAGTATTTCTTTTCTATTTACATCAGGTACCCATTTTGAAGCAAAAGTGAAAAAGGGAAGAAAAGGAGGTGTAAAAAGCAACAAAAAGGAGAGAAAAGGAACCAAAGGCCAAAGCCCAGCCCAAAGCGCACAAGTCACCAATGCTGTGCCTGTGACGGACGTCACAGGACGCGTGACGAGCGTCACGCGAAGTAGCCTTGTGACGGACGTCACACATGGTGTGACGAACGTCACACCAGTCCTCTATATTTTTGGCGCAAGGAACTCAACTGACCACGTTGAAGCCCACTTCCACGCACGCTTAACCCTCGGAAGCCTACTACCATGCACGCGGAAACCCTTGAAAAGTGGTTACACCAGCAGCTTATAAATAGCAGCTAATTGGGAACTTCCAGATACAAGTTTTTGCACGCTCAGTTTTGCGGAAGCTCTGCCAAATTTACTTTTCACGCCTTTGCCTATTTTTCTTCCTTTCCAGCATCGTCCACTTTATTTATTTTATTTTGCAAGCTTTATTTTCTTTTTCCCTTGCAATTTATTTTTCCCCCGTTCTTAGCTTTTAGATATTTTTCGCGTAGTAGTTTCTACACCGGAAACTACTGTGCAACTTTATACCGGATTTAACCTTACGTTATATTCCAGTTTTATTTCCTTGTTTTATTTTACTGTTTAATTGAAGAATCCAAGAACAAATCCTACCGGCTTGTGGTGGAGTGTTCAAGACCATTGTATTACGCATTCAGGTTCTTTAATCGTTATTTAATTTTTAATGTTTTATTCTATTGTTTATTTACATTGCATGCCTGGAATGAGTCTGTTTATGCATGATATAGATTCTTATGTATTTAGCATGTCTGGCTAATTTGCCCAGGTATCGGTATGTAAAGTAAGCAGAAAGAGGGGTCAAGACTAAGTCGGTCTATTCAAACTTAAAATTAGAATCAATCTTTTTATGGTCTTAACTTACAGGTTTAATAACAAGATTTTTTACAAAAGTAAAAGACATAAAGAAGTTGAAACCAACAGAGCGAGAGTTTGAGGTTTTAACTGGACAGTGTAAGTTAGTCATTAAGTCTATCTCAGGGCGAGAGCAAGTTTTAGAATTAATTAAATTCTGACCTTTTTCAAAAAGTATTTTTAAAGATTGAATGTGAGGACGAGAGTTAAGCATTTAGATTTAATTGTATAACCTAAGTCAACAGAGCGAAAGTTTGAGATAAGGGTGTTTAAAACGGTCAGTATTTTCTTAAAAAGAGTTTCTGCAACTTTATTGTTTTCAAAATATGATTTTTGACTTAATTATAAGTGACAGCTACATTAATCTAAGATCATGGTTTCTTCAACAGAGCGAGAGTTTGAGATAAAACCTTTAACCAATAAAGTTAATCGAAACGATTTATTTTAAAACCGAGAGACCGACAAGGAATTGATTCCCTAGTTTTGACGAACTACATACCGATATCCGTTTTATTGATATTTAATCTAGATATTAGTTTAGTTTTTAGTTTTTCCCCAGACAATCAAACATTTTCACCTTAGATTTACGTAGTAACTTTAGATAACGGTACATCGATTCATAAGTCCTTGTGGGATCGATATCTTTTAAAACTACGCGATAGAACTGTGCACTTGCAGTTTGTATCCCATTCTCGACTCACACAGTCGAGCGATCAGTTTTCCATTATCAGTAACAAGCATGACATCCTCATCTGGGAACTCAAAATTCATAGATTGGTAATCGTCCACCGCTTGATGAGCCAAATGATCAGCTAGCACGCTTCCTTTGATTGCTTTCTGGGTAGTATACTGGATATCGTATTCCGTTAAGATCATCTGCCATCTCGTTATTCTTCCGGAGAGGGCAGGCTTCTCGAACATGTATTTGATGGGATCCATCCTAGAAATCAACAAAGTGGTATGATTCAACATATACTGTCTTAGTCGGCGAGCAGCCCAGGCCAAAGCACATCAAGTTCTCTCGAGCAGTGAGTATCTTGTTTCACAGTCGGTAAACTTTTTGCTCAGGTAGTATATGGCATGCTCTTTTCGACCAGACTCGTCATGTTGCCCCAATACACACCCCATTGAACTTTCTAACACGGTCAAATACATGATTAGAGGTCTTCCTTCGACTGGTGGTATCAGAATTGGAGGTTCCTGGAGATATTTCTTGATTTTGTCAAAGGCTTCTTGGCATTCGTCATTCCATATCATCTCTTGATTCTTCCTCAGTAATTTGAAGAGGGGTCTACAGGTAGCGGTCAAGTGGGAGATAAATCGGGCAATGTAGTTCAAGCGTCCCAAGAAACCTCTGACCTCTTTCTCCGTACGGGGAACTGACATTTCTTGAATAGCCTTCACTTTAGCCGGGTCAACCTCAATTCCTTTACCACTGACAATAAAGCCCAAGAGTTTACCGGATCTTACTCCAAAAGTGCATTTGTTCGGGTTCAATCTCAACTTGTATTTCTTCAACCTCTCAAACAGTTTGTATAAATGATCGAGATGTTCCTCTTCAGTATGAGATCTAGCTATCATGTCATCCACATATACTTCTATCTCACGATGAATCATATCATGGAACAAAACCACCATAGCACGCCGGTACGTTGCCCCGGCGTTCTTTAGACCGAATGGCATTACTTTGTAACAGAAAGTGCCCCATTGCGTCACAAACGTAGTTTTCTCCATGTCCTCAGGTGCCATCTTAATCTGGTTATAACCCGAGAATCCATCCATGAAGGAGAACACTTTGTGTTGAGCGGTATTGTCCACCAGAGCATCGATGTGCGGGAGTGGAAAGTCGTCTTTGGGACTTGCTTTATTCAGGTCTCGGTAATCTACGCACATTCGCACCTTACCATCCTTCTTTGGCACTGGCACCACATTAGCAACCCATTGAGGATAAGAAGTAACGGCTAGAAAACCGGCATTGAATTGTTTCATAACCTCGGCTTTGATTTTCTCAGACATTTCAGGACGCATGCGGCGAACCTTTTGCTTGACAGGACGGCAGTCTTCCTTCGTAGGCAGCCGATGCACTACTATGTCAGTATCCAATCCTGGCATGTCTTCATAAGACCAGGCGAAAACCTCTACATAGTCATGTAACATCCGAATCAGTCTTTCTTTGACACTGTTTTCCAATCCTGCTCCTATTCTGACTTCTTTTCTATCTACTTCAGTACCTAGATTTACGACTTCGAGTGACTCTTCATGCGGCTGTATAGTCCTTTCCTCTTGCAGTAATAGTCTGGCAAGCTCTCCAGGGACTTCGCAATCTTCCTCACTTCCATCTTCGGCTTGGTAGATTGGATTTTCAAAGTCATAATGAACAGTAGCGGAATTATTATCAATAGGATCCAAAGTGGATACGGATCTGCAATTTGTTACGTGAGTGTGTGTAAGAAAGCATAGCTTGTTCGAAAGACGACAGGAAAAATAAAGAGCGCAATATTTGAATGCGAAAAAGTCCACTGATTTATTGAATATGAATATGCTTATGAAATGACAAAACCCTTAACAAATTAGCTATTGTGCCCCGGGCGTAGACACAATGCTTTAAGAAGTTCAATTGAAAAATTAAAGATTTGCAATACTAAATGGACAATAACAATTACTCCTGACTAAAGGAGATCGGGATAGTGTCTTCAGCCTTCCAATTATTGAGTCCGTCGCCAATTGTTGGGTAGATCCAGCTATCCAGGTCACAATCACTGTCAGCATCTTCTACAGCATTAATTTGACTCTTGTCAGGGCTGAACCCCAGGCCAAATTTGTCAGACTTGTATGGTACTTCGATCAATTGACCCCAGCCAGTACGACCGCCATCCTCAACCACGGCTTGAGCGTCCTTCAGAGAAATCATAGCAGGAGGAGCACGAATAACCTTGGGTACACAGGTAGTTGGCTTAAGGACAGGAACGGTTGGAGGAACTACTTCAAATGACTGACAAGGAGTCTCAACGAATTCACCATCCATCTCGACGTATCTGAAGGTATGCACACTACTGACAATGTACTCTTCTTCTCCACACACGGTGACAATCTTACCCTCTATCGGATATCTCAACTTTTGATGGAGAGACGAAGCTACAGCACCTGCCCCATGAATCCAAGGGCGTCCCAGTAAGCAGGAATAGGCAGGACGAATGTTCATTACATGGAAGGTAGTATTGAAGACTTGAGGTCCTATCTTGATAGGGAGAACAACTTCGCCGTGGACAACACTCTTTGCACCATCGTAAGCCCGCACCACAATGTCACTAGGCTTCAGTTCAACGCTCTTGCAGTCAAGTTTATCGAGCACGACTTTCGGTAGCACATTCAAAGAAGAGCCATTATCGATCAACACATGAGACAAGGTGATCCCTTTACACTCAATAGAAATATGCAGGGCTTTATTGTGATTCTTCCCTGCCGGTGTCAGGTCAGCATTGGAAAAACCTAGGCCATCGTCAACAGTCAGGTTAGCAACATAGTTTCCAAACTGATCGACGGAGGTCTCCTGAGGTACATGGGCAGTCTTCAGGAATTTTGTCAAGGCATTGGCATGAGATTCAGAAGATAACAGCAAGGACAACATCGAGATCTTAGACGGGGTATGCCCCAACTGTTCTACCACATCAAAATCACTCTTGCGGATGATTTTCAGCACTTCTTCCATTTCTCGTTTGGCAACGTCTTCAGTAGTAACTTCAACCGGTGTCTCTGACTGGGAAGGGTTGACTGGTTCCTTTCCCCGAGTTTCAAGGACAGGAGGTGAGATTTCTGGAGAGAAGATCCTTCCGCTTCGAGTAATTTTACTAGTCCCCACAATGCCACTAGTATTAGCGGCATCATCCACTTGCTTCACGCCATGGACGTAAACATCACCGCCATAATTCCACGGAATAGCTTTGCTTGAAGAATACGGTACTGGACCAGGGGCAGTGATGATTAGGATGGCTACTTTGGGCTCAGCAATAATCCTCACAGGTACTCTGGGAGCAGTAATCTTCACTGGAACTTTGGACCTTGCAATCACAGATACTTCTTCAATAGGGTTTTCCGTCTTAGAAACCCTTTCAAAGAGAATTGTACGATCGTCCATCAGCCGTTGAATACCATCCTTCAATTTCAAACAGTCCTTGGGCCAGAGTATGCAAAGATTGCAATCTTCAGTACAACCTGGAAATAAACCAGCTTGCAATAAATTCCTCTTTATGATCGGGAGAGGAGATGTTAAGTCCGCCACAGCAGTGATGAGAGAATCGTCATCGAGAGCATTAACAGCCTTGCCATGATTAGGCATAGGAGCAGTGATGACATTAGGAGTCTCCGGAGGCTCGAACTCAATTTCCCCAGCGTCGATCATGTCCTGAATCTTATTCTTCAACAGCCAACAATCGTTTGTATCATGCCCGGGGCTATCGGAGTGATATGCACACCTGGCATTGGGATTATAACGAGGCGAAGCAGTGTTGACATTTGCAGGAGGACCTCTGAGAGTGATTAAATTTACCTTCAGCATGCTTTGCAGTGCTTGTGCTAAAGTCATATTGAGCTTGGTAAACTGCCTTCTTGGTCTGTCTTGTCTTTGTTGGAAGTTTTGAGCTGGCGGGGCTGCGATTGTCACTGCTCCAACGGCGTGGTCACCATTTTTCTTACTATGGTTCTTTTGACCATACACAGCATTCGATTCATTCTTCCCATGGTAGGACTTTTTACTGCTTGTAGAAGTAGCCGCCTGTAACTTTCCACTTCGAATGCCGCTCTCCACCCGTTCACCTGTCAGTATAAGTTCAGTGAAACCTGATGAAGAACTCCCCAGTAAGTGGCTGTAGAATGGGCCAGTCAGGGTACCCATGAACAGGTCTACTAATTCTCGGTCCGTCATAGGGGGTTTGACCCTGCCGGCCAAATCTCTCCATTTCTGAGCATACTCTTTGAAGCTTTCTTTAGATCCCATGGCCATATTCTGCAACTGTAGCCGAGTAGGTGCTAATTCAGAATTGTACTGGTACTGCTTATAGAAAGCTGTTGCTAAATCAGTCCAGGTGCGGATGTCAGAGCTCTCGAGCTGATAATACCATTCCAACTGTGTGCCAGACAGGCTCTCTTGGAAGAAATGAATCCATAGCTTCCTATCAGTGGTATGCGGCTGAATCTTTCTCACATAAGCCCTTAGATGCATCTGAGGACAAGACGCACCATCGTACTTAGTGAAAGTGGGGATTTTGAATTTGCGGGGAATGGTCACATCGGAGACCAGACCCAAACTTTCGAAATCCAGACCAGGTGTCTTCTGACCCTCCATGGCTAGCATGCGTTCCTCCAGCAATTTATACTTATCATCCCTTGGAGAGTACTGTTCATTTTCATACTCTTCATCGTCATCCTCAGGGTTAGAGAAATCAGCATTCTCCTCCTCTGAATCATTTTCCGCCCCCTCTTCTGGGCCATTCGGGATTCCAAATTTGATTCCCGTAGCCTGTCCTTTACGCCTTCTGAAGGTGAGAAAAACAAGAAAGGGGGGGTTTGAATTGTTTGAAAAATAAGCGCTTTTGCAAAATGAAATCACACAAAGATTTTATACTGGTTCGCTTATAACACAAAGCTACTCCAGTCCACCCGGCCAAGGTGATTTCGCCTTCAACAAGGACTTAATCCACTAATCTTGAAAGATTACAAACAACCCCTAAGAGAAAAGAAAATCTCTTAGTCCTCTCAAGTCTACAGACTACAAAGAGTCACTTGAGGAAATCAAATAAAAATAGATACAAGATGTGTAATCTAGAGTGCTTCTAAGAAAGCAAATATTACAAACTTAAGAACAAATTTTTCACTTGATAAGCAAAAGCTTAGTGAAAATCTTTGAAGAACAAAGATGTTTGAGCGTGATATGATTTCAGTATAGTTTTGGCTAGTGATTTCTTCATGTGTACTGAATGAGATTTCTTCTCTATTTATAGGAGTTGAAGTAGAGTTGAAGTAGAGTTGAAGTAGCGTTGAATCTGTTGGATATTGAGATGTAATTACGCCATTCCATTAATAGCTTCTGCAGTAGACTTTTTCACTTAGAAGTGACTACTTACCACAATTAGTATCTTTTCTCTTGGAAGTGGAGATTAACGTCTCTTTCTAATTGAGGAAATCCATTTGCAGAACTTTAACTTGGCTTAAACGTTACTTCATCATGATTAACAATTCTGATTAGAGTCTTTGAGTATCTGGAGAAACTTGCTTCTGATGTTATTTCTTGAATGTTCAGAAAGCGCTGATAACTTCAGAGTTTACAGAAGGCATTTGTTCAGAGTCAGAGCTTCTAGACTTTACTTCATGTTCAGATGTTTCTGATATTTTGTAGTTTTGTCCAGAGTCAGAGCTTCTTGAAACGAGATTTCACTTTAGATGCTTCTGATACTTGAGATTTTGCATCTGATCTTGTTTTGCATCTGATGACATCATCAGATTTATTTCTTCTTTCTTTAGAACCCTGCACACTTAGAAACTTTTCGTTAGGGTGCCATTTTTGGTTTCATCCTTTGTTATCATCAAAATCATGGAATCTATTGTAGAACTATTTTTGTTCTTACAATCTCCCCCTTTTTGATGATGACAAAACAAATAAAATTATCAGATGAAACATGAAAAATATTAGATCAGATAGACAAAAGCTCCCCCTGAGTTAGCGCTAGGGAGTTCAGAAGTTCTTACCAGAGCTTTTCCAAGTAATTAGGTTTCTGAAAACTTTCTGCAAATGCTTAACTTTAAGGTTAGAGTTATTTAATCAGAGCTATTATTTAATCAGAGCTTATTTATATCAGAACTATTTCTATAATTGTTGCAGAATGCTTAAGGTTTTAGACATAATTTTCATCAGAGCTATTTAATAATTTCTCCCCCTTTTTGGCATAATCAAAAAGGCATAAAAATAAAAAGAATAATAGAGAGAAAAACACTTCATTAAACAGCACAAAGGCAAACAGCAGTCAAAAACAACAGATTCAAAGAAATATCAGAGCTAAAAAGAAAGAAAAAAACAGAAGCAAAAACACTAGGCAACCAAAATAAATCCTAAGTGCCTAAGGGTTTGGAGGAGGAGGAAGTCTCTGTAGTAGCATGGCAAACATATTCTGGAGGTTTTCATTCAGAGCGTCTTGCTTGTCCATCCTTGCCCGGAGCTCACTCTGATCTTGCTTGATCTCTTTCTGATCTTGCTTGATCTCCTTCAGAGTGTTAAGAATCAGAGGGATCGCAGAGGAAGACTCCCCCTGAATCAGAGCCTGCTGAGTTTCAGCTTCAGCAGCAGCTTGGGCTTCTGCATCTGCCTTAGCCTTGGCTTCAGCTTCCTGAATTCTCAGAAGTTCTGCTTCCTTTGCCAGGCGTTCTTCTTCCAATCTCTTAGCTTCTTCTTCAGCTTCCTTAGCCAATCTTTCTTCTTCCAATCTCTTGGCCTCAGCTTCCCTAGCCAGTCTCTCTTCCTCTAATCTTTTGGCCTCAGCTTCTCTAGCCAGTCTCTCTTGAAGTCTTTCCTCAGAGTCTCTGATGTAGCCATTTCTGACTTGTTCAGAGATACTCTTCAGCCTATAAGACTCAGAGGTCATCCAACTAATAACTCTGTTCCAGTGTGTCCTAACAGATTTAGGATCATCACTGACTTCAGAATTTTTAGCCAGAGACTTGATCTTCTGGACTGAGGATTCTGCAACCTGTATAATGGCCTCCTCAAGGGTAGGTATGATAATTTTAGGTTCAGGTTCAGGTGAATGAGGTGGAGAGTTTTGAGGGCTGAGATTTAGAGGTTGAGGTTCAGTTTCTGGTTCTGGCTGGGGTTCAGATTCTGCTTCTGGTTGAAGTTCAGAATCTGGGTCTGGTTGAAGACTGGGGGATGAAGCATAGAGTGGGTTTACATCTAATGGGTCAGAGTCTGGGCTAGGTACAGCGGGAATTAATGGTGGAGTGATATAAGGTTCAGATGGGCGAATTACAGATGGTTGAGTTTCAGAGGGTGTGGTGGTTGTTTGTGGTGGAAGGGAAGTTTGATTTTCAGAGGTAATGGTGGTTGTTTGTTGTGGAATAGAAGTTCGGAGGGGAGAGGTTACTTCAGTTTGTGTTTGAGTTTGTGGGGCGAAATTTTTAGCATAAATTTCAGCTATTGTTGGAGAGTTTGGGTCAGAGTGTTCTTGATCAGAGGACTCATGATCAGAAGACTCTTGGTTAGAAGAAGGGGAAAGGTAAGGGGGTGATTCATACTCAGAGGATGATGAAGAGCTGTGGTGATATAGTTGATTAGGGTTAGAGGTTGTTGTGAAGTTACGGGCAATTTTTAGAACAGGTGGAGGTTGAGAGGTTCTGGTGATTGAGGGTGGTATTTCAGAGGTGGTATATATTGGTTGAGAGGAGAGAGGGTTAGAGGAAGCCATTACAGATTCAGAAGAGACAGGAGGAATGGACTTACCAGAAGAAGAAGAGACTTTCAGAGGAGCTTTGGTTCCAGAGGATTCTCCAATTCTGGGTTTCTTTGCCTTCCTTGCTTCCTCAGCTATCTTCTTCTCAGAAAGGCCTCTTTTGTATCTGACCAGATCTTCTACAGAGTCCAGACAGTCTTCTAGGCGGAAATCAGAAACATCAATGCCTTCATCCAGACGATCCTGAAGGTAGATGGCAATGGCATCTCTGGGTTCATTCTTGAAGAACCTTTCAAGGCCATGAGGCATCTTCCTCTGATCCTTCAGAGCTTCCCAGGTCACATTCATAGTGGGCTTGACTCTGATGTCTTTGATGATTCCCATACTCCTTAGATTTCTGGCATTCAGAGGCTTTCCAACGTCAATTGCCAGATCATCCATGCATCTGGTCTTCTCCAGAGCATCTACCAGTCCATGCTCAATGAAGATGTCAGAGAGCAATCTTCCCAGAGGAACGTAGGATCTGGGCTTCATATTATTCCTGGTTTCTCTGACTGAATCCCTCAGATATCTGAAGAGGAGAACAGGGAGGTTGATCGGAATACCCTTCTGAATACAGTAGAGGATGCATTTCTGATCAGCGTTGATATAATCTGAAGAGTTGGAGGCTGGACGATGATGGATTGTTCCCAGAATAATCTTCAGCCACACTCGGAGGTTCTGATGAAGCTCCTTGTTCTTAGATGGGTTTCCTTCAACGTTTGCTTTGAAGATTGTAGGGTTAATGACTTCTGTGATGCGCTTGGACCTTGGAGGAATGTTGTAAATCCTTTTACCTCCAGTTCTCTCCATGTTTAGCAAGGAAGCAATTGATGCTTCAGTGATGACAATCTTCACACCCAGAACAAAAGAAACGATGAACTGGTCATCAGCATCTGCACATCTCCAGAACTCCTTCACCAGAAGAGGATAGATTGGACCATACAATCTGTTGAAGTAGTTTTCCCAACCTTGCTTGCGAAGATCTTCAGTTAAATCAACGCCATTTCTTCTCAAATTTTCAAAATCTACCAGCGATTCACATAGAACATCCAAACCTTCAAAGGGAGTTGAAAGGTTTATGTGTTGTTCGCGTTCCAAAATGTGAGGTTCTTTGTAAACTGGGGTTGTGGTAACATCTACAACCATGGGTGTTTGAGTGTTTGAGGTTTGGGGGTTAGAAGCAGCTTCCATTTGTTGGGAGAAGTTAAAAACTGCTTGTTCTTGAGGATTCATGATGAAGATGATGAAGAACTGAGAAGGTTGCAGAGAAAACTTCGAGAGAGGGTTTAGGGTTTAAGAGTGAGTGAGAGTGATAAGTGTGTGAAATGTGAGAAAAGTGTTTATATACTAAGGGTAAAAACACATGCAAAACGACACATTTAATTGCGTTGGAACAGAACACAAGATTTGCACGCTAGGGGAGGAAAAATGATTATAGCTAATAAATGAATGTCTAATCCCAACAGTAAGCACACTGCTCGAGGAGATTTCAAGCGTTCTGACATTTGATTTCTTTTGACAGCTGTCTAGAAGTTCTAGGGTTAGACGCATGTTCCCCACGTGTTGATGTATCTGATCTTCAGGAATACCAAAGGATTTCTGAAGATTTCTAACTCAGATATCTTCTTAACTTGGTAGAAGTATCAGAGTCAGAGGCAGAAGTATATTTGTTTTTATCAGAGTCTCATTTTACATGTTCAGAGCCAAATTTTACTCAGGACAATTTTTAATGTTCAGATTTTCTAAGATGAAACGAAATCTATCCTCAGCTAGAGGCTTAGTAAAGATATCTGCCCATTGATGTTCTGTATCAATGAACTTCAGCGTTACTATCCCTTTCTGAACATAGTCTCTAATAAAATGATGTTTTATTTCTATGTGTTTGGCTCTGGAATGTAGAATGGGATTCTTACTTAAACAAATAGCAGCAGTATTATCACAAAGGATAGGAATGTTACTCTCAAAGATTTGTAGATCTTCTAGCTGATGTTTCATCCAGAGCATCTGAGTTGTGCACAGTGATGCTGAGATATATTCTGCTTCTGCAGTTGATAGAGCGATAGTTGACTGTCTTTTGCTAGCCCAGGAGATTAGATTGTTTCCCAGAAGCTGGCAATTTCCAGATGTACTTTTTCGTTCTATTCTATCTCCTGCATAATCTGCATCACAATAACCAGAAAGCCTATACTCTGATGTTTTCTCATACATCAGGCCCAGGTTAGGAGTTCCTTTCAGATACTTAAGAATTCTCTTAACAGCTGTTAAATGAGATTCTCTAGGATCTGATTGGAATCTGGCACAAAGACAGACGCTGAAGAGAATATCAGGACGAGTAGCAGTCAGATAGAGAAGAGAGCCTATCATACCTCGATAGAGCTTCTGACAAACCTTGTTGCTTACCTCTTCCTTCTCCAGAATGCAAGTTGGATGCATGGGAGTCTTTGCAGAATTGCATTCAGACATATCAAACTTCTTTAGAACGTCTTTAATGTACTTGCTTTGATGAATGTACGTGACTTCTGGAGTTTGATTGATTTGAATTCCCAGAAAGAACTTTAGTTCTTGCATTAGACTCATTTCAAATTCTGCCTGCATTAACTTAGAAAATTCTTGGCAAACAGAGATATTAGCAGAACCAAAAATAATGTCATCAACATAAATTTGGCATATCATGAGATCATTTTTATGATTTTTACAGAAGAGTGTAGAATCAACTTTCCCTCTGATAAAATTTTGTTCCAGAAGAAAATTACTTAAGCGTTCATACCAAGCTCTGGGAGCTTGTTTAAGTCCATATAAGGATTTCTTAAGTTTGAAAACATGTTCTGGAAAATTTGAGTTTTCAAAACCAGGAGGTTGATTTACATACACTTCTTCTGAAATATAACCATTTAGAAATGCACTCTTGACATCCATTTGGTATAATTTTATAGAGTGATTAATAGCGAATGATACAAGAAGACGAATAGACTCTAACCTTGCGACTGGAGCAAAAGTTTCATTATAATCAATACCTTCTTGTTGACTATAACCTTGAGCTACCAGTCGTGCTTTGTTTCTGACAACTTCTCCTTTCTCGTTCAGTTTGTTTCTGAAAACCCATCTGGTTCCAATGACATGAGTGCCTCTGGGTTTAGGAACAAGATCCCAGACATCATTCTTGGAGAATTGATCTAACTCTTCTTGCATAGCTGCCACCCAATCATTATCTTGAAGAGCTTCATCACAGGACGTAGGCTCAATCAGAGACACTAGTCCCAGAGGAATATCTTCAGAAGTTCTGAAGGTAGATCTGGTTCTAACAGGTTCATCTTTGTTTCCCAGAATCAAATCTTCAGATACGTTGCTACGACTCTTGACTTTCCTTGGAATTTCTGGAGATTTAATTTCTTCAGAGTCTGGAGTGACAGATGCTTCTGGAGTTTTCTCAGATTCTACCAGAGTGATCTCTAAATCTGCAAACTTTTCAACTAGCTTTGACTTTTCAGGGTCAAGCTTATCATCAAATCTAACATGAATTGATTCCTCCACAATTTTGGTTTCTGTGTTGTATACTCTGTAGCCTTTAGAGCGTTCTGAGTATCCTAACATAATACCTTTCTGTGCTTTGGAATCAAACTTGTTCAGATGTTCTTTAGTATTTAATATAAAGCAAAGGCATCCAAAAGGATGAAAATATGAAATGTTGGGTTTTCTTCCCTTACACAGTTCATAGGGAGTCTTATCCAGAATAGGTCTAATAGAGATTCTATTCTGAATGTAACACGCTGTATTTACAGCTTCTGCCCAAAAGTGCTTTGCTACATTTGTTTCATTGATCATGGTTCTGGCCATTTCTTGGAGTGTCCTATTCTTCCTCTCTACAACTCCATTTTGTTGTGGAGTTCTAGGGCAGGAGAAATCATGGGATATTCCATTTGAATCAAATAGTTCTTCAAAATCTTTATTTTCAAATTCTCCACCATGATCACTTCTGACTCTAATAATTTTGGAGTCAAATTCTTTTTGCACTTTAGAACAGAAACTGGTGAATACAGAGTGAGACTCACTCTTGTGCTTTAGGAATTTTACCCATGTCCAGCGGCTGTAATCATCAACGATTACTAGTCCATACTTCTTTCCATTGACTGATGCTGTTTTCACAGGACCAAATAAGTCAATGTGAAGAAGCTCCAGAGGCTTGGAGGTAGAAACAACATTTTTCTTTTTAAAAGATGTTTTTGAAAACTTTCCTTTCTGACAAGCTTCACACAGAGCATCTGAAGAAAACTTCAGTTTAGGTAAGCCTCTGACTAACTCAAGTTTAGTTAGCTGAGAAAGTTTCCTCATGCTAATGTGGCCTAAGCGTCTATGCCATACCCATTGCTCTTCGTGAACTGACATTAAACATTTAACATTTTGATCTTTTAAATCAGAAAGATTTATTTTATAAATGTTGTTTTTCCTCTTGCCTGTGAAAAGGACAGAGCCATCGTTCTGATTAATGGCTTTACACGTTTTTTGATTAAAGATTACATCATAACCGTTATCACTTAATTGACTTATGGATAACAAGTTATGCATTAATCCTTCTACATAAAGAACATCAGATATAGAGGGAAGAGTACCATTACCAATAGTTCCGGAGCCTCTGATCCTTCCTTTCTGATCTCCTCCGAAGCCTACAAAGCCAGCGTCTTTAAGTTCCAGGCTTTGGAACATAGACTTTCTTCCCGTCATATGTCGCGAGCATCCAGAGTCCAGGTACCATGACTGGTGTCTGAACTTTGCTGCATAGGATATCTGCAACATAGATAATCTTATCTTTCGGTACCCAGAATCTCTTGGGTCCTTTTAGATTAGTCTTCCCAGAGTTTCTTACAACTTTGGGTCTTCTAGCATTTTTAAATTTGTGTTCTTGTGTGTGTGTGTATAGTGGTATGAAAAAGGTGATTTAATTTGGTTACTGGTAGAAGTTTTATCAGAATCAGAATCATACCCAATTCCCCTTTTATTATTCTGACCTACTCCATAAATCATGGATGCCATAATACTCCTATTTATCCCATTCTTCAGAAATTGTTGAAAGGCTTCTTCATATTTATAAATAATTTCATTTGAAGTTTGTGGTGCTTGAGACAACACTTCTTCTAATTTTAAGCTTTTTGTTTTAGCTCCATCTCTTTCTAACGTTAAAGATTTGATTGTATCTTCATGTGCTAGAATTGTTGTCTCAAGTTCACTACATTCTTCAGATTTTGCTTTAAGAAGGCCTTTAATACTTTTAACTTTTTGTTTTAATTTCTGAAGAGAGGTAAGAGTTTCTGATAAACATGATTCTAAGTCAGATCTAGAAAGTTCAGAAAATACCTCTTCAGATTCTTCATCTGAGCTGCTGGATGTGGTAGCCATAAATGCTACGTTGGCTTGTTCATCAGAGTCAGATTCTGATGATCCTGATTCACTATCGTCCCAGGTGGCCATTAATCCCTTCTTTGTTCTGAAGGCATTTTTCTTGAAGCTTTCTTTCTTAGAGTCATCTTTCTTCAGCTTGGGGCATTCATTTCTGTAATGACCTGTTTCTTTACATTCAAAACAGGTAATATCTTTATTAGGTTTACCTTTTGAGGTTGACTCTGATCTATCCCTTCTGGGTCTTGATCTTCTGAAGTTGTTGTTGTTCCTTCTTTTCCAGAGTTGCTTAACTCTTCTGGTTAGTAAGGACAGTTCTTCTTCATCATCAGAGTCTTCAGGTTCAGAGTCGTCAGTATCTGCAGTTTCGGCCTGGAGAGCTTTGATTCTGTCTGACTTCCGTCTTTCAGATCTGGACTTCAGCGCCACTGACTTGTTTCTTTTCTGAGGCTCATCCTCCTCTAGTTCTATCTCATGACTTCTGAGAGAGCTAACAAGTTCTTCAAGGCTGATGTTGTTCAGATCCTTTGATAACTTCAGAGCAGTAACCATTGGTCTCCATTTCTTTGGCAGACTTCTGACAATCTTCTTAACATGATCTGCAGTAGTATATCCTTTGTCTAGCACTTTAAGACCTGCAATAAGAGTTTGGAATCTGGAAAACATAGCTTCTATAGCTTCGTCATCTTCCATCTTGAAGGCTTCATATTTCTGGATCAACGCCAGAGCCTTCGTCTCCTTGACTTGGGAGTTTCCTTCATGGGTCATCTTCAGAGAGTCAAGTATATCTTTAGCCGTCTCTCTGTTGGTGATCTTTTCGTATTCGTTGTATGATATAGCATTTAGAAGTATTGTTCTGGCCTTGTGATGATTTTTGAACTCACGTTTCTGATCTTCTGACATTTTGCTTCTGGGAACTTCAGCTCCATTTAAGGTTGGAGGTTTGTATCCATCTGTGACAATGTCCCAGAGGTCAGCATCATAACCCAGAAAGAAACTTTCGATTCTATCTTTCCAGTAATCAAACTTTTCTCCATCAAAAACAGGAGGCTTGGCATTGTAAGAATCTTTCTCATTTGAGTGGGCCATTTGTTTTTCTCGCACTGGATCTCTCTACACGGTTAAGTGTTTGATTTGAAAATCAATAACAGAGCCGGAGCTCTGATACCAATTGAAGGTGAGAAAAACAAGAAAGGGGGGGTTTGAATTGTTTGAAAAATAAGCGCTTTTGCAAAATGAAATCACACAAAGATTTTATACTGGTTCGCTTATAACACAAAGCTACTCCAGTCCACCCGGCCAAGGTGATTTCGCCTTCAACAAGGACTTAATCCACTAATCTTGAAAGATTACAAACAACCCCTAAGAGAAAAGAAAATCTCTTAGTCCTCTCAAGTCTACAGACTACAAAGAGTCACTTGAGGAAATCAAATAAAAATAGATACAAGATGTGTAATCTAGAGTGCTTCTAAGAAAGCAAATATTACAAACTTAAGAACAAATTTTTCACTTGATAAGCAAAAGCTTAGTGAAAATCTTTGAAGAACAAAGATGTTTGAGCGTGATATGATTTCAGTATAGTTTTGGCTAGTGATTTCTTCATGTGTACTGAATGAGATTTCTTCTCTATTTATAGGAGTTGAAGTAGAGTTGAAGTAGAGTTGAAGTAGCGTTGAATCTGTTGGATATTGAGATGTAATTACGCCATTCCATTAATAGCTTCTGCAGTAGACTTTTTCACTTAGAAGTGACTACTTACCACAATTAGTATCTTTTCTCTTGGAAGTGGAGATTAACGTCTCTTTCTAATTGAGGAAATCCATTTGCAGAACTTTAACTTGGCTTAAACGTTACTTCATCATGATTAACAATTCTGATTAGAGTCTTTGAGTATCTGGAGAAACTTGCTTCTGATGTTATTTCTTGAATGTTCAGAAAGCGCTGATAACTTCAGAGTTTACAGAAGGCATTTGTTCAGAGTCAGAGCTTCTAGACTTTACTTCATGTTCAGATGTTTCTGATATTTTGTAGTTTTGTCCAGAGTCAGAGCTTCTTGAAACGAGATTTCACTTTAGATGCTTCTGATACTTGAGATTTTGCATCTGATCTTGTTTTGCATCTGATGACATCATCAGATTTATTTCTTCTTTCTTTAGAACCCTGCACACTTAGAAACTTTTCGTTAGGGTGCCATTTTTGGTTTCATCCTTTGTTATCATCAAAATCATGGAATCTATTGTAGAACTATTTTTGTTCTTACACCTTCTTCCTGGGTTAATGAAACTCACAGCTTTCTTGTCTTTCTTCTTTTCGTCCAAAAGAGCCTTCAGTTCCTCCTGCCCCTTGGATAAGCTTAGCATCATCTCCTTGAATTGAGCATTCTGAGTCTGGAGATCTTTGACAGTTTGTTCGAGATCCATTTTTCTGTTTAAGAGGCAGACCGTGAGAATATGGTCCTTTAGAATACCTGTTATGCAATGTTATGTTATGCTATGCAATGTGTAACACCTCAAAATTTGCCCTCCTCTCTTGGGACTAGCATTAACATATTGCATATCATTTTAGGTCATTAGGCATTGCATATTGCATATCATGTGGTTACATTGTGCAAGCTATCCTCTCAAGTCTTGATCAGAAGATGAGGAAGTCAAAGGCAAGCCTAGGGGTTTATTGATTGATCATTGGCCATCTGAGGATTGGGCTGTGAAGTAGGGTTTCATGATTCTCAATGGATGTTGGTCTTCATCTTGATTAAAAAGATACATCATCATCATCATGGTTGGTCATCATCAAGTGTTGGAGCATATTCCTTGAGATTAGGGTTTTGACCACTGGTCAACCTTAATCATCTGCATTGGGCCAATCAGGGCATAATCAGGAGATGGGGGCTATGATGTATATGAGGATCATAATGTGATTATATTGAGCTCATGGATGCTAGGGTTTCATGGTTGAGCCATTTCATCAGGAGTTTGGGGCTCAATTTGATCAGTGCGTAGCCAAATTCATCTATCTGTCAGAAAAGTCAATTGTGGTCAACGGTGCCTGGATTGATGGATTTGGAGGAGGGAAAGGGCAAGAGATACTCCATTCATGTTCAAACAAGTCTCATTTGACATTTCAGATACTCACATTGAAGGATTTGAGGTCATAGCAAAGGTTTCCAAAAGGAAAAATGACCTATGGTTTCAAGTTTCCAAAAGGATGGCAAGTTTTTGGAACGACTTCAACCCAATTTTCCCCCATCAAAAAAGCTTCAAATGGAATTTTGTTGAACATGAAAGTTGTAGATCTTTCTCTCCCATTTTCAAAAAGTCCAAGATCGTGAGAATCGGATGAACGGTTGAGGAGATATGGTCAAATTACCACCGGGCGTGCATGGCAAAATTTTCCATGTATCGATGCACACGAATTTCGTATCGATGCGTGCAAGGCAAAAAAGGGCCATGTATCGATGCACACGAGTTATGTGTCGATGCACACTGTTAAAAAGTGCCTTGTATTGATACAAACAAGTTATGTATCGATGCACACTGTTAAAAAGTGCCTTGTATTGATACAAACAAGTTATGTATCGATGCATACTGTTAAAAAGTGTTATGTATCAATACATAACTCTATTTTGAGCTCTCATACAGCACTGTTCATGTCCATATTACTTCATGCACCATCTTCATGCACAAGAGTGAACATCTCATTTGAGCCAACACACTCCAAATATCAATTGAGAATGTATGAGCTGTCAATGAGCTGTCACAGGGCTTGAGTGAAAAGGCCATTTTGCCCTGGCTTAAGTAAATGCACATTTGCTAATTGCATGTCATTTTGCTAATTTGGTGATTAAAGCTTGATTAGTTGGAAGTATATAAGCTTAATCATAACAAACTCTTGAGGAGAATGCACAATTACCAAGTTCAGATCTCAAAACCATTCCAATTCTCTCACATTTCATCAAGAACACAAGAACTTCATATGCATCAATCTTCTTCATTCTTCAACCAAATCTCAAAATTCTTTTTGCTTTGGATTTGTATCATCATTATCTTGGACTGTTTTTGGAGATTGGAGGAAGAAACTCATCGAATCGTGACTGTAGCATGAGGAGCTTCAATGGTGAAATGTGGATTTCGAGCACTAGAGGCCAAGGCAACTGAAGTTGGACGCATCATTCATCTACCACTAGCTTGCACTACTTCTGTTTCGTGTAATTGAAGCTCAAAAACAACAAGAACTCCGCTGCCATATCCAGGTTTGAGCAAAATCGATCGTCACCATTTGTTTAATCATTATATGCGTTTGAAAGGCCTTGTTATGTAGATCGCGGTGATGTGATTAGTTTTGAGAATGATGAACCATAGGAGGAGAAATCTGGATTTTAAGATATGAACATAAACCCTAGCTCGCGCGATTCGTTCGATTTAGGAACTTTTAGCCAAGAATAAGTTGATATTCGTGATCCTTAGGCTCAGACGGTTCTAACGGATATGAGATTGTTCATTTTGGTGATGATTTGAAATTTCGTGTTCTTGAGGATTCTGGACTGTAGACGATGAAGTTCTGGAAATTTTACTGTTCAATCCAAAATCTGTTTTGAAAATTCAAACTGCATGTTTCCCGCTCCCGCCATTAGTATTTACGATAATGCCATTGTCAAAATTCTATTTAATTTAATTAATTGTTAAAAATCATTAACACATGAAAAAATTCATAAAAAAAATAGTAGAAAATTCAGAAAAATATGGAGATTTTTTCTATGACTTCCTTGTTGACTTTAGGACTTTTTTGATCTATTGGTCAAAGTTGTGCTTGGTAGAAATTCCATTTGCCCTAGGGTTTTCTCACATGAGTCACATTTTGATACACTTTACCATTTTAATTGTGAAATGCACATGCTTGCAAATAAATTCTTGAAAATTTTTGTGGTGGTTCTTGACTCATTGAGGATTATTTATATGTAAATTTCATGAATTTTTGATACCTGGTTAGAGAGCAGCAAATTCTGGAACTTAGGTGTGACAATTTGTGTCACACCTCTTGATGTCAACTTGTTGAATTTAATTGGATGACCTATGCATGTTGGAATTGGCTGAAATTTTGCATGATGACTTGTTGACATGTTAGGATGCTTGATGAATTTTTGTAGGATTTTTCACTGTATTTTCAATTTAATCTTGATTTTTCATTTCTGGTTGTTGAAATTGCAAGCTCATGTGATACATGTTGGTAGATTGATTGGGAAATCCTCATATTGTATTGTATGGCCATGAAATTTGATATGCATGAACTAGACACATTGTGTGACCTCCCTGTTTTGGTCTCATCCATTTCTTTTTGTTTTCAATGAGATATGAATTTTTGAAGTGGAAGCATGTATTGATGTTGTGATTTGGAGCCTATAATTGTGTCTGTTTTTGTTGATTTTCATTGACATGGTTCCATTTGCCCAATTGAGCTCAAATTTGACATGGTAGACCTTGAATCCCCCCTGTTTAGGTGTAATTAATTTGAGAATTTTTGGATTTATTTTGGTATGGATTTGAATGCAATACTTCTGTTTGTATGCTTGGTGGTTCATTTGACCTCATATGGATTGTTTTGTGCATGAATTGAACTTGATGAGTGATATAAACATGAGACCAATGATGTTTGCTCTTGTTTGATGTTAATTTGATGTCGGATGGTGGATACCTTGCTGTTTTAACTTTTTTCTTGCTTTTGGACCCTAGGCTTGGCCTAGTGGTCTAGTTACTAATGTTTGCTTGGTTTTTCAGGATCAAAAGCATAATGTACATGGAGAATGATACAAGTTAATTTTAATTGATGTTGTGGATGTTTGTACACTAACATAACATTGTTTTGTAGGTGTTGAAGCTTGGGCTTAAGCCTTGAGCTTGCTTTGTGTTGTATTGTTTAAACTGTTTGATTGTTTGCTGTACAATTTGTCTGATTGAATACTGACTGTGTTGGATTGTTTCCAGGTACTTTAGTTGCTCAGTTCCTTGTGAACTTTTGCTTTGCGTTGCTTAAGCAACTTGCATTGAGGTAAGTCCTCTTGACTTCATGTAGTCTGGAGACCCGGCTGTTACCGAGCCGGGCAAATTGTCTGAAGTCCTCCTTAAGAGGCAATGCTTGTGTATGTTTATTTTTTAAGCCAAGCAGGAAAAGTCCTTCAAGTAAGGCAATTGGTGGAAGGTAGGGGTATGCAGCCTACCCCCCACTATTCAGTTGAGTCTTCTCCTTGCTCCCATTACATGGTTGTAGCATTGAGATCAAAAGCCCAAGATCCTGTGCAGTGCACATTGAGTCAGAGTCATCGAGTATAGAAGGGTTCCCCTATTCTGGACCCATGCTCATTTGTCAGCTCTCCCTGGTTAGGGATATGAGCTGTGAGGTCTGATCCTCACTTCGCCTTTTCATCTGCTTCACCTTAGCCTCGTAATGGCAAGGTTAAGAGCAAACACAGCCTGTACAGACGATTGCTTAGGCAGTCAAACCTGATTGATTGAGCCCCTTGTTTGGCTATAGTGCGTGTTATGTGGATATCTGATTGACATGCTTGTTTGAGATACCTGTTCTCATTTGATGATGTATGATTGTATGCTTGTGTGCTAGCTTCTTTCCTGGTTAGGTTAGTTTGCTTATGCAAGTAGGATAGAAAACCGAACTTAGGGTTAACGATGCATGACAACATTAGGCTCGAGTCTCAGCTCCCTAGTTGTGTATCTTTCCCCGGTTTCTGGTTAGCAATTTAGTCCCTTTCAGGGGAACTACATCGCCCTGATCCTTGTTCCAGACAAGGTATGTAGGCAGGAGGTCGTGCGAGACATCTCCGGGCGCCTTTTTCTTTTTTTGTGTGTGTTGTTTGACAAATGCTAGGCTCGAGTCCCTGACTCCTTGGCATGTTGTTGTTTGTTTGTTTGCTTGATTGTATGTTGCTTGGTGTTTTGGGTTCGGATGCTGACGTAAGCCCAGTGATTGGCTGTCGGGCTCCACGTTTGCCCTTTTGAGTGTGTTTAGGTTCGGATGCCGACGTAATTCCATCCAGTGGTTGTCGGGCTCCATGTTTGCCATCTGTTTGTGTGTTTTGTGTTGTTTGGCGTGCGTAAGCCGAACTACAGTGGCTCTGATTCTTGTTTCAGACAAGATATGTAGGCATAAGGTGCGATACCTTATCGAGCTCTTTCTTCTTAACCCCACCTGCGTTCCCCGTGTGTGTGTGTGATGTTTAGCAACCTATTCTTTATTTTAGAACGTGGATCCCTAGGAGTACCTAGGACGTGAGGGGTGCTAATACCTTCCCCTCGCGTAACCGACTCCCGAACCCTTTCTCTTTGGTCGCGAGACCATGTCTTTTCCAGGTTTCTCTGAGCGTTTCCTTTCCCTATCTTGGGATAAATAACGTTTAGTGGCGGCTCTGTGTGTTTTTATTTTTAGGCTCGCCGGTTGATTTTTCGCAGGATGCGACAGCTGGCGACTCTGCTGGGGAGTATCAGATGTAGACCTATGCTGGTCCATCGTCCCTAAGCGAGTCCTTCCTAGCGTTCTAGGATAGTTTAGGTTGCTTATTGTGTGTTATTTATTGCATTTATTATTCTAACCAATGTATATATATTTGCATTAAATGTTTGCATGCATCATACTATCATATTGTTGCCGTCCTCTGTACAGGTGGTTCCTCTGTTTTAGGGTGGGAGTTACTCGAGGTAAAAGGCCCAATACCCAGGCTATGAGTGAAATCTAGGAAACCTAGGAATAGAGTGATGCATGGGAAGCGGGTGGTATGGCGCCACTTAGCGGAACATTGACATCACGAGCAGTTCAGACCCTGGTGGGATATTATCGTTACATACTTCGGGTGTGTATATGATGGTATTCTGCGAAAGGTTATTTATGCTGCGTTTCTTTCGACTTTACCCTAGCCTAGATGACACCCGTGAGTGGGGAGGGAATGATCATTCTAACAGGTACAGATGGTGACTGTTGGTGATTGATGGTGACTCAGATGGTGACTTTTTGTTCCGTGGATCCGAGTCATATTTATAAGTCGGATTTATGGCCGTTTATTGCCGAGACGCCGGAGTGCTGTCCGTGATTTATCAGTGGGGATCCGTTTATTTCAGGATTCCCCGGGCCGAGATATTTATCAGTGGGGATCCGTTTATTTCAGGATTCCCCGGGCCGAGTCAGACGGTTGAGAATATCTGCTCAGAGATTGTTTGGAGAGATTGATGATGATGATGATGATGTATCTTTCAGGTCCGTTTATTTCGGAACCCTTGAGCCGGACTTATGGTTAACCAGTACCTCAGATGGTTATGATCAGTTCAGAGACCAGGCTTCAGAACAGATGTTCAAATGACTTGGAGGATGGCACAGTGCATTGCATTCATGCATCATTCTCATTTCGCATTCATCTACACCCAAACTACGTCTAGCCATATGGGGAGTATTATTGATTGAGAATCTGGTTGAGAGACATCTTGAATTTCAGAATGTGGATGTCAAAACGTTATCTGTCTCGATGAAACCAGAATCGAAAGACAGAATCTTCCTCATATGGATAGACGTTGCATTCATGCATATTAACCTGTTTGCTGTTTTGCAGGAATCATTGCTCGTGCTCGCAGAACTGTACCTTTGCACTCAACCCGACCTCACAGATATTACACCAGGCGCAATACTCCTCGACTGATGGATCTCCCAAACACAGATATGCTCGAACTGAAAGATAAAATGAACGAGCTGATCAACATCATGCAAGGCTTTGCAGTTGGTCAGAAGGCTCTGGCAGATAAAGTTGAAAAGCTCGAGCGGGCTTCAGCTGCTAACAGTGTTGTTAATCTGGATGGTGTCTCCAATCAGGGGTTGGGTGGATCCAAAGATGGTGGTAAAAGAGAAACTGTGGGTTTGGTGAACAACAATGCTGCTGGATTTGGTGTTGCTACTGGTGGTGGGCCCGGTCTGGGGTATAGTCTGAAGGATGGTCTGGTGCCTCCATTCTATGGGTTTGATGAAGACCAGGAGGAAGACAGAGAGGCCGATCAATTCTCCATGCACAATGAGCCACTTGGGCAATATGGTGTTCAGCCACAAAACAAAGAAATTCAGTTGCTGGCAGAGAAGGTAAAGGCTCTGGAAAGCCATGCTACTCCGGGGTTTGTCAACATGTCCAACATGGGGCTGGTCGAGGGGATTGTGATCCCACAGAAGTTCAAAGCGCCTGCATTTGACAAATATAACGGTAGTTCCTGCCCGGAAACTCACCTCCAAGCTTTCGTACGTAAGATTTCTGCCTACACGACTGATCAGAAGCTATGGATGTACTTCTTCCAGGACAGTCTGTCCGGAGGATCCCTGGAGTGGTACACCAAGCTGAAGTCTTCTGACATCAAAAGCTGGCAGGATTTGGGAGATGCATTCTTTAAACAGTACCAGTTCAACGCTGATATGGCTCCGAGTCGTACCCAGCTGCAGGGTATGTCTCAGAAAAACAATGAGGGGTTTAAAGAATATGCTCAAAGGTGGAGGGAGTTGGCTGCCAGAGTTCAACCGCCGCTAGTGGACAGAGAGATGTCTGATCTCTTCATGGGTACCCTGCAAGGGGTTTTTGCTGAAAGGATGGTGGGTTGTCCAGTAACCAACTTTGCAGACATTGTGGTGGCCGGAGAGAGAATTGAAAGTTGGCTGAAAATGGGGAAGATACAAGGTAATGCTTCGGCATCAGGATCGAAGAAGCCATTCGGGAACGGTCAGCGCAAGCACGAGGGTGAATCAAGTGCTGTGTATGCCCAGGGAGGACCCGGTAGGGATCGTTACTACCAGCACACTGCTGCAGTAACCATTCCTGCTGGTAATCAGTCAGTCCGGCAGCAACGTCAGCCACCTCAACAGAGAGCTGGGTACCAGATGAGAGGAAAAGGGGTTGATCGCTATTTTGACAAGCCACCCGTGACATATGCGGTTCTGTTCAAAAAGTTGATGGATCTTGGTTTGGTTCAGCCGAGGGCGATGGTTCCGATGAGAACAGATCAGAGGCCACCTAACTATGATGAGAACGCCCGGTGTGAATTTCATTCTGGTACACCGGGGCATAACATTAAGGGCTGTAGAGCATTCAAGAATGTTGTCCAGGACCTGGTGGACTCCAAGGCTATCAATTTTGCGCCGTCACCGAATGTTAATGCTAATCCCATGCCAGCACATGGTCAGGCGATGGTGAGTGCAATTGCTGAAGATGCAGATTACACCTGTGCAGTGGGTGGAGAGACCGACAGTGACTGCAAGTTCAGTAGTTGGATAAAGCCGTGCATACTAGGAAGCTGAAAGGCCTAAACAAGATCGTCACTGACACTCGCCCGGAAGAGTAATATTTCTTGTTTTCAGTTTATATGCATGAAAGCCATACGTGTTGCCCGACACGTAATGGTCCATTGTAAGGGCCACCTCATGTTTAAATTTGCATTTTCTGCATCATTAATAAATGGATGTTTTTCAGCCAAAAAGCGGTGTTCCCTGTTTTTCATTTATTTTTGCAGTTTAAAAACAAATAAAAATGGCAATGTTTATTTTCATTTTTCTTTTTTGATTTGTCTCGTTCCGAATTCAAAAATAATTCTCCGGATCTCGTTGATAACAATTTGGTTACACCTCATATGACTTCGACAATCCGAGCGATCAGGCTGAAGAAGAAGACGAAGAAGATTGTGATCTGCTGGAATTAGCCAGGTTGTCAAAACAAGAGGAGAAGGTGATTCAGCCGCACGCGGAGCGGATTGAGATTGTTATTCCAAGCACCGCCGAGGTCAGGAAGGAATTGAAATTGGAGCCGCCTCAGAGGCAAATCGAGAGTAGAATGGTAGCCTTGTTGAAAGAGCATGTGGATACTTTTACCTGGTCATGTCAGGGTATGCCGGGTCAAGTACCAATGTCGTTGTGCACACGCTGCCACGGAGAGAAGACTGTCCTCTTGAGAAGCAGGGCGCCGATGCCGCGTATCAGGGTGACTTTGTTTCATGATATGATTCATCATGGAATCAGATGCTATGACATGATAGCAAAGTCCCAGTCAGAAGAGGGGCATCTGGCAGACTGGGGGCAAGTCGTTTGACCAGTGGAGATAATTCAGACTGAGGTTGAATTAGAATGAGTGCACTATCAGAGTGCGATCCGGTAAGATGTTGGGGGGTCATTATAAGAGAGGAATCGAGGTTGCTCCTGCTTTAAAAAAAAAAAAAAAAAAAAAAAAAAGAAAAAAAAAACAAATGCCTGAACCGAGAATAAAGAAAGAGGTTCGTGGTTTCTTAGAAAGATTGAACTACCTGTCATGGTTCACATCTCATCTAACCGCCACGGGTGAACTCATATTCAGATATTGATAGAAAGATCAAACGGTCAGGCGAAATAATGATTGCCAAGGGGCGTTGAAAAAATAAAAGGAAAAGTTGCAGGAACCTCTGATTCCGATATCTTCTGTGGAAAGAGCAATTGTCAATCTGTACTTGACGGCCTTCGAGGGGTCTACGAGGTGTAATGGGTCAGCATGACGAGTCTGGTCGAAAAGAGCATGCAATTTACCTTAGCAAAAAGTTTATCGACTGTGAAACAGTACATTCACTGTTCGAAAAAAACTTGATGTACTTTGGCATAGGCTGCTCGCCGACTGAGACAGTATATGCTGGTTCATACCACTTTGGGGATTTCCGAGATGGATCCGATCGAGTATGGGTTTGAGAATCCAGCATTGACCGGACGGGTTGCGAGAGTGAAAAAGAATATTGACTGATTTGTGATACTCTCAGAAAGCAATCAAGGGGTGTATCGTCTGATTACATCTCTCTGCAACCCATTGAGGATTGTCAACCGATGAAGTGTGGATTCCCTGATGAGGACATCTCGAGGTGCTCTAATTGAAAGATTGAGAGTAACCGATCCCGGAGGAGGGGCCCGACCCTGAATCCGAACGGATTCTGATGTCTGATGGGGAGGATAAGATGAATAAGGTAGTGCTTCCTGGGGCACGATGGAATGCATCAACGATGGTGACCGAGGCCGAAGCTTGTATTCTGGGTACTGTACTTCGGTACGTACGTCTACTGGGGCAAACGCCTTTCTCACTCAGAGAGCCTGATTGGAGAAAAGAGGCTAGCAGCCATCTGTCATGGGCGGTATACCAGCAACGTATGAAGCGTGCTTTTGACAAGAAAGTGCGACCTCGGATGTATCTCGTGGGTGATATGGTGCTGAAAAGGATCCTTCCTCCTCAAAACGATCGAAGGGGCAAATGGACACCGAATTATGAAGGTCTATTCGTGGTCAAGAAGGTTTTCTCTGGCGGAGCCTTGTTGCTAACGACCATGGATGGCGGAGATTTTCCATCCCCTGTGAATGCGGACGCAGTTAAAAATACTTCGTATAAAGAGACCCGCTGGACGAAAAGAACAAAATAGTCCAGGCAAAAAGGGGCATCCCGGCGAACCAAAAACAGAAAAAAGGTTCGGGCAAAAATTAGGGATAAAAGAGAAAAACTGTACACCCGGCAAGTCGAAAACCTGAAAAGGCGACTTGGGCAAAAAGGGGTATCCTGGTGGATTGGAAACCCGAAAGGGCGGTCCAGGCAAAAGAGGGATTGAAACGAACAACTGCGTCTGGCATGATCGTTTGCGCTTTAGTTAAAGCATCATGGAAAATACCCGGTAGGGATCGGTTAGAATCGTCTTGTTCAGAAAGCAGAAAGCATGGAGAGTCTGAGGACATATGGGGTGTAACCGAGTTGGAACTCGATGAGATCACGGGTTTCACGTTGCCATTAGGATAGATTTTTCCTTTTGTGCGCAATTACCTCTTTTCAGGAATTGCTTCCTTTTGTATTGCTCATTTGAGCCACACTTTTCAAATCAACAAAATGCACATTCAGTCAAATAATTTTGTTTTTGTTTTTCATTACCGTTTTGATTGCAAAAACATCCAGAAATTTTTGATAAAGAATCTTTGCATTTTAACACATACAGGTTCCTTCCGATGCATGTTTATAAGATTGAGAGCTTGAAATCTTTTTTGGAAGGTTGAGTGACCCAAGTGTTGAAATCTTGACACGCCTGGGGCACGGTTTTGTCTAACGATCTGTTTTGCAGGAACTGTTAGATATTCTTCACTCACTTGCAGGTTGTGGTGTGGAAGCTTTGTAACAGATCCCCAGAGAGTCCGATCAGGGACAGAGATATCTGAAGAAACGACGGAGTGACGTTGAGGCGTACGACGATCCTTGATGTTGATCAAGAAGACTCTTCAAAGTCGGAAGACTTGAAAGTGTGTAATTCCCCGTAGAGTCCAATCAGGGATGAGTGAATGGGTAGAGAAGTGGCGAAGAGGCGTTGAGGCGTACGACGACCTTTGGAACTAATCAAGAAGACTCTTCAAAGTCGGAAGATTGAAAAGTCTGTATAAATCCCAGGAGTTCGCTCTCCGTCGAGCGCGGCGCGACTTGGAATACAAGATGATGGAGCAGAAAAGGTCCAGATGAGTCTGGGAGTTCTCAAAAGTAGAAAGCTGATGCGAGATTGGAAGGTAGATACCGTGGTTCGACGAGTCGACGGGTGTTTTGTACCAACTTTTTTCATTTCCCAGCTAGGTCCCCAAGCAGAAGTATAGGACTAGCTCCCCAGCAGATTCAAGGTCGGTAAACTTCTCCAGCCAAGTCAGGATGGTTGTCCCCGGCCGGTTTACAACGGTGTTTCCTCAGCAGCCAGGTCTGAAGGTTGCTAATCCCCGAGTGGAGCGGGTTTCAAAGAAATATATCTCCAGCAGTTCCCCGAGTGGAGCGGGTTTCAAAGAAATATATCTCCAGCAGTTCCCCGAGTGGAGCGGGTTCAAAGAAATATATCTCCAACAGTTCCCCGAGTGGAGCGGGTCTTTTTCAAAGAAATATATCTCCAACAGTGTCCATCCTACCAGTGGATTGGACAAGTTTCCGTAGCGGACGGATGTTTGCATCTCCAGCTGAGTTGATTCTACCTATGGATTGCATGGGTTGTCCCCAGCGGAGTAGTATGCGTTTCCCTAGCAGGATCAGGATGGTTATCCCCAGCAGGTGATAGATTGATGTTTCCCCAGTTAAGCCTGGAGATTGCTATTTCCCCAGCGGAGTATCTGTGAGCATTTCCCCAGTGAAGTCAGCAGGTATCTGTGAGGGTTTTCCTGAAGCAGAGTCAGGATTGATATCCTCAGCAAGTCAAAGATTGTTGTATCCCCACAGAGTGCATTGGTGGTTCTTATCCCCAGCAAATTCCCGAGCGGATTGGGTACAAAGGAGGTTTCCCCAGCAAGGGTTGCCTATTTCCCAGCAGCAGTACTATTCCCCAGCAGGGTGGAGTTGGAGCAATGGCGAGTTCCTCAGCAGAGTGTCTCGTATTCCCCAGAGGAGTCCCTTGAGGGGGATATTCTTTTTTATGCATTCATCATGAAAAAATAACATGGCATATTGCATAGAAAAATAAATAATCGCGTAGCATTTCCATATTTATGGAGCATTACGCAGAAAAATCAATCATGCATCATATTGCACGCATAAGCTAGTCTCAAGCTGTGGTTACTGTTTGAGAGGTGGTTTGGCCCGAAGAGCAAGGTGTTACTCCGAGGAGTTCAGAATCTTGGGTTAATCAGAGATATTCCCCAGCAGTGCAATACTGGAGGAAGCTTTTTCGTCGGGCAGAGATGGAAAGGTTACGCGATCAGCGCGACTCAAGCCGTGGTTACTACTTGAGATTTGGTTTCGACAGAAGTTGGAAGATGGTACTCTGAGGAGTTCAGCATCGGGGTTTTGGAGCAACAGCATCTACCGGTCATCAATAAGTGTTTGGTCGAGCTTTCTTTGATGTCAGTAAACATCATCATCCGATGTTCAGTAAACGTCGAGTTTCTTCCTAGACACCAGTAAGTGTTCGGTCGATCATTGTTTGATGTCTGTCCGCATCATTGTTTGATGTCTGTCCGCATCATTGTTTGATGTCTGTCCGCATCATTGTTTGATGTCTGTCCGCATCATTGTTTGATGTCTGTCCGCATCATTGTTTGATGTCTGTCCGCATCATTGTTTGATGTCTGTCCGCATCATTGTTTGATGTCTGTCCGCATCATTGTTTGATGTCTGTCCGCATCATTGTTTGATGTCTGTCCGCATCATTGTTTGATGTCTGTCCGCATCATTGTTTGATGTCTGTCCGCATCATTGTTTGATGTCTGTCCGCATCATTGTTTGATGTCTGTCCGCATCATTGTTTGATGTCTGTCCGCATCATTGATTGATGTCTGTCCGCATCATTGTTTGATGTCTGTCCGCATCATTGTTTGATGTCTGTCCGCATCATTGTTTGATGTCTGTCCGCATCATTGTTTGATGTCTGTCCGCATCATTGTTTGATGTCTGTCCGCATCATTGTTTGATGTCTGTCCGCATCATTGTTTGATGTCTGTCCGCATCATTGTTTGATGTCTGTCCGCATCATTGTTTGATGTCTGTCCGCATCATTGATTGATGTCTGTCCGCATCATTGTTTGATGTCTGTCCGCATCATTGTTTGATGTCTGTCCGCATCATTGTTTGATGTCTGTCCGCATCATTGTTTGATGTCTGTCCGCATCATTGTTTGATGTCTGTCCGCATCATTGTTTGGTGTCTGTCCGCATCATTGTTTGGTGTCTGTCCGCATCATTGTTTGATGTCTGTCCGCATCATTGTTTGATGTCTGTCCGCATCATTGTTTGATGTCTGTCCGCATCATTGTTTGATGTCTGTCCGCATCATTGTTTGATGTCTGTCCGCATCATTGTTTGATGTCTGTCCGCATCATTGTTTGATGTCATGTCAACATCATTGTTCGGTGCCTGTAAACATCGAGTTTCCTCCCGGTCATTGGTTAATGTCTGGTCGAGCTTTTTTTGGTGTCAGTAAACATCATCGTCCGATGTTCAGTAAACGTCGAATTTCTTCCCAGTCATCAGTCAGTGTCTGGTTGAAGGTGTACCCTCTGACGTGTTGCCCTCAGAGTGGTGATTGGTATTATTTCCGACATTGCCAGCAGAATTATCAGATATTTTCCGGGGTTCAAATGCAGAGGTCTGAGGATCGTTTGCACAAGCAGAAATTTCGGGGTCCAAGAAAAGCAAAGAAGAGAGAATAATAATCCCGAGCGGATGTGTGGTGTTCAGGCCATGGTTCTCCCTGTGTTACCATTTATTTTGGTATCCAGGTCGACGTTGTTCAGAGTTTGTTTCTTCGCCGATGCTGACAGGCGTTGTTAATTATTATCCCATCAGAGTGCAAATTGTTCGTCTGTTCTTGGTATTCAATCACTCTTCATCCTGATCATCCGAAAGCCGAGGCTATTTCGTATCGACAGGTTCACAGTGGATTGAATAGGGGCAGCTGTAACACCTCAAAATTTGCCCTCCTCTCTTGGGACTAGCATTAACATATTGCATATCATTTTAGGTCATTAGGCATTGCATATTGCATATCATGTGGTTACATTGTGCAAGCTATCCTCTCAAGTCTTGATCAGAAGATGAGGAAGTCAAAGGCAAGCCTAGGGGTTTATTGATTGATCATTGGCCATCTGAGGATTGGGCTGTGAAGTAGGGTTTCATGATTCTCAATGGATGTTGGTCTTCATCTTGATTAAAAAGATACATCATCATCATCATGGTTGGTCATCATCAAGTGTTGGAGCATATTCCTTGAGATTAGGGTTTTGACCACTGGTCAACCTTAATCATCTGCATTGGGCCAATCAGGGCATAATCAGGAGATGGGGGCTATGATGTATATGAGGATCATAATGTGATTATATTGAGCTCATGGATGCTAGGGTTTCATGGTTGAGCCATTTCATCAGGAGTTTGGGGCTCAATTTGATCAGTGCGTAGCCAAATTCATCTATCTGTCAGAAAAGTCAATTGTGGTCAACGGTGCCTGGATTGATGGATTTGGAGGAGGGAAAGGGCAAGAGATACTCCATTCATGTTCAAACAAGTCTCATTTGACATTTCAGATACTCACATTGAAGGATTTGAGGTCATAGCAAAGGTTTCCAAAAGGAAAAATGACCTATGGTTTCAAGTTTCCAAAAGGATGGCAAGTTTTTGGAACGACTTCAACCCAATTTTCCCCCATCAAAAAAGCTTCAAATGGAATTTTGTTGAACATGAAAGTTGTAGATCTTTCTCTCCCATTTTCAAAAAGTCCAAGATCGTGAGAATCGGATGAACGGTTGAGGAGATATGGTCAAATTACCACCGGGCGTGCATGGCAAAATTTTCCATGTATCGATGCACACGAATTTCGTATCGATGCGTGCAAGGCAAAAAAGGGCCATGTATCGATGCACACGAGTTATGTGTCGATGCACACTGTTAAAAAGTGCCTTGTATTGATACAAACAAGTTATGTATCGATGCACACTGTTAAAAAGTGCCTTGTATTGATACAAACAAGTTATGTATCGATGCATACTGTTAAAAAGTGTTATGTATCAATACATAACTCTATTTTGAGCTCTCATACAGCACTGTTCATGTCCATATTACTTCATGCACCATCTTCATGCACAAGAGTGAACATCTCATTTGAGCCAACACACTCCAAATATCAATTGAGAATGTATGAGCTGTCAATGAGCTGTCACAGGGCTTGAGTGAAAAGGCCATTTTGCCCTGGCTTAAGTAAATGCACATTTGCTAATTGCATGTCATTTTGCTAATTTGGTGATTAAAGCTTGATTAGTTGGAAGTATATAAGCTTAATCATAACAAACTCTTGAGGAGAATGCACAATTACCAAGTTCAGATCTCAAAACCATTCCAATTCTCTCACATTTCATCAAGAACACAAGAACTTCATATGCATCAATCTTCTTCATTCTTCAACCAAATCTCAAAATTCTTTTTGCTTTGGATTTGTATCATCATTATCTTGGACTGTTTTTGGAGATTGGAGGAAGAAACTCATCGAATCGTGACTGTAGCATGAGGAGCTTCAATGGTGAAATGTGGATTTCGAGCACTAGAGGCCAAGGCAACTGAAGTTGGACGCATCATTCATCTACCACTAGCTTGCACTACTTCTGTTTCGTGTAATTGAAGCTCAAAAACAACAAGAACTCCGCTGCCATATCCAGGTTTGAGCAAAATCGATCGTCACCATTTGTTTAATCATTATATGCGTTTGAAAGGCCTTGTTATGTAGATCGCGGTGATGTGATTAGTTTTGAGAATGATGAACCATAGGAGGAGAAATCTGGATTTTAAGATATGAACATAAACCCTAGCTCGCGCGATTCGTTCGATTTAGGAACTTTTAGCCAAGAATAAGTTGATATTCGTGATCCTTAGGCTCAGACGGTTCTAACGGATATGAGATTGTTCATTTTGGTGATGATTTGAAATTTCGTGTTCTTGAGGATTCTGGACTGTAGACGATGAAGTTCTGGAAATTTTACTGTTCAATCCAAAATCTGTTTTGAAAATTCAAACTGCATGTTTCCCGCTCCCGCCATTAGTATTTACGATAATGCCATTGTCAAAATTCTATTTAATTTAATTAATTGTTAAAAATCATTAACACATGAAAAAATTCATAAAAAAAATAGTAGAAAATTCAGAAAAATATGGAGATTTTTTCTATGACTTCCTTGTTGACTTTAGGACTTTTTTGATCTATTGGTCAAAGTTGTGCTTGGTAGAAATTCCATTTGCCCTAGGGTTTTCTCACATGAGTCACATTTTGATACACTTTACCATTTTAATTGTGAAATGCACATGCTTGCAAATAAATTCTTGAAAATTTTTGTGGTGGTTCTTGACTCATTGAGGATTATTTATATGTAAATTTCATGAATTTTTGATACCTGGTTAGAGAGCAGCAAATTCTGGAACTTAGGTGTGACAATTTGTGTCACACCTCTTGATGTCAACTTGTTGAATTTAATTGGATGACCTATGCATGTTGGAATTGGCTGAAATTTTGCATGATGACTTGTTGACATGTTAGGATGCTTGATGAATTTTTGTAGGATTTTTCACTGTATTTTCAATTTAATCTTGATTTTTCATTTCTGGTTGTTGAAATTGCAAGCTCATGTGATACATGTTGGTAGATTGATTGGGAAATCCTCATATTGTATTGTATGGCCATGAAATTTGATATGCATGAACTAGACACATTGTGTGACCTCCCTGTTTTGGTCTCATCCATTTCTTTTTTGTTTTCAATGAGATATGAATTTTTGAAGTGGAAGCATGTATTGATGTTGTGATTTGGAGCCTATAATTGTGTCTGTTTTTGTTGATTTTCATTGACATGGTTCCATTTGCCCAATTGAGCTCAAATTTGACATGGTAGACCTTGAATCCCCCCTGTTTAGGTGTAATTAATTTGAGAATTTTTGGATTTATTTTGGTATGGATTTGAATGCAATACTTCTGTTTGTATGCTTGGTGGTTCATTTGACCTCATATGGATTGTTTTGTGCATGAATTGAACTTGATGAGTGATATAAACATGAGACCAATGATGTTTGCTCTTGTTTGATGTTAATTTGATGTCGGATGGTGGATACCTTGCTGTTTTAACTTTTTTCTTGCTTTTGGACCCTAGGCTTGGCCTAGTGGTCTAGTTACTAATGTTTGCTTGGTTTTTCAGGATCAAAAGCATAATGTACATGGAGAATGATACAAGTTAATTTTAATTGATGTTGTGGATGTTTGTACACTAACATAACATTGTTTTGTAGGTGTTGAAGCTTGGGCTTAAGCCTTGAGCTTGCTTTGTGTTGTATTGTTTAAACTGTTTGATTGTTTGCTGTACAATTTGTCTGATTGAATACTGACTGTGTTGGATTGTTTCCAGGTACTTTAGTTGCTCAGTTCCTTGTGAACTTTTGCTTTGCGTTGCTTAAGCAACTTGCATTGAGGTAAGTCCTCTTGACTTCATGTAGTCTGGAGACCCGGCTGTTACCGAGCCGGGCAAATTGTCTGAAGTCCTCCTTAAGAGGCAATGCTTGTGTATGTTTATTTTTTAAGCCAAGCAGGAAAAGTCCTTCAAGTAAGGCAATTGGTGGAAGGTAGGGGTATGCAGCCTACCCCCCACTATTCAGTTGAGTCTTCTCCTTGCTCCCATTACATGGTTGTAGCATTGAGATCAAAAGCCCAAGATCCTGTGCAGTGCACATTGAGTCAGAGTCATCGAGTATAGAAGGGTTCCCCTATTCTGGACCCATGCTCATTTGTCAGCTCTCCCTGGTTAGGGATATGAGCTGTGAGGTCTGATCCTCACTTCGCCTTTTCATCTGCTTCACCTTAGCCTCGTAATGGCAAGGTTAAGAGCAAACACAGCCTGTACAGACGATTGCTTAGGCAGTCAAACCTGATTGATTGAGCCCCTTGTTTGGCTATAGTGCGTGTTATGTGGATATCTGATTGACATGCTTGTTTGAGATACCTGTTCTCATTTGATGATGTATGATTGTATGCTTGTGTGCTAGCTTCTTTCCTGGTTAGGTTAGTTTGCTTATGCAAGTAGGATAGAAAACCGAACTTAGGGTTAACGATGCATGACAACATTAGGCTCGAGTCTCAGCTCCCTAGTTGTGTATCTTTCCCCGGTTTCTGGTTAGCAATTTAGTCCCTTTCAGGGGAACTACATCGCCCTGATCCTTGTTCCAGACAAGGTATGTAGGCAGGAGGTCGTGCGAGACCTCTCCGGGCGCCTTTTTCTTTTTTTGTGTGTGTTGTTTGACAAATGCTAGGCTCGAGTCCCTGACTCCTTGGCATGTTGTTGTTTGTTTGTTTGCTTGATTGTATGTTGCTTGGTGTTTTGGGTTCGGATGCTGACGTAAGCCCAGTGATTGGCTGTCGGGCTCCACGTTTGCCCTTTTGAGTGTGTTTAGGTTCGGATGCCGACGTAATTCCATCCAGTGGTTGTCGGACTCCATGTTTGCCATCTGTTTGTGTGTTTTGTGTTGTTTGGCGTGCGTAAGCCGAACTACAGTGGCTCTGATTCTTGTTTCAGACAAGATATGTAGGCATAAGGTGCGATACCTTATCGAGCTCTTTCTTCTTAACCCCACCTGCGTTCCCCGTGTGTGTGTGTGATGTTTAGCAACCTATTCTTTATTTTAGAACGTGGATCCCTAGGAGTACCTAGGACGTGAGGGGTGCTAATACCTTCCCCTCGCGTAACCGACTCCCGAACCCTTTCTCTTTGGTCGCGAGACCATGTCTTTTCCAGGTTTCTCTGAGCGTTTCCTTTCCCTATCTTGGGATAAATAACGTTTAGTGGCGGCTCTGTGTGTTTTTATTTTTAGGCTCGCCGGTTGATTTTTCGCAGGATGCGACACAATGTATGAAATGTTTTCAAGGACTTTTGAAATTCAACTTTGCGTAAATCACCAATAAGAGAGAAATGTTTATTGCTAACTTTTTTTTTATCAATGTTCATTACAAAAGGAACAATAATAAAATACAATGAAAGCTCAAGTCTCCCAGGGGCGACTTCTTTTTGGGCGAAGATATGCATTGAGTCTTCGTTCCTCATTAAGCTGACTGGTGAGCTCTAGTACTTTCTTCCTTTCTGCATTGAACTGAGCTTCGAAAGTATCTCTCTCCTCCCTCAACTGGGTCCAGGATCTTTTCAATTCCTCAACATCAGTAGGCATATCTGGATAAGGAATGATCTGGGAAGTACCTCCTTCGACCTCTGATTCAACAATCAATGGTCTGACTGCAAGATATGGCATGACAAACTCACGAGCTCTGGCTCGTACCCATCGGAGATAAGGCTCCATAGGAATGGAGTTTTTCTTTCCTAAATTGCTTCTTTTCACCATGCCCCAAGCTCGTACAAACTTTTGACGGAGATTTTGAGGGTCATTGTCATAGTCGAACACTGTACCTTGAACAATCATTTCATGTGGACCATCCCTTCGAGCATACCCAAACTGACGTAGGGCTAAGGCAGGATTATAAGTAATACCTCCTCTTATCCCCATGAGTGGTACATTAGGGAATTCTCCACAACGGTCGATGATGATAACATTTTCTCTGAGGTTAGAACACCACCGGATGTCTGAATGAGAGAGTGCCATTATCCTTTGAGACCATTTCAGATTTTGATCATTCTTCAAGACTGATTGAGGAAGGTGCGAAATAAACCACCTAGACAGTAAAGGTATGCAACACATGAGAGTCCCTTGCCTTTTCATAGTACGAGTGTGAAGGGAATGCAAGATGTCTCCAAGCAAGGTAGGCACAGGGTTATGAGTGAGGAATATCTTAATAGCATTCACGTCTATGAATTGGTCCGGATTAGGGAATAGCACCAAACCATAGATTAGCAATGCTAGAACGTCTTCAAAAGCATGGACATTCATAACTTTTAGGAATTCTCGGGCCTTACCTACCAGAAATTTGGCAAGTAAGCCCTTAACTCCACTCCTTGTTACCCAGTTGGTCTCAATGTCAGACTTCGTCATGTGTAGAGCTGCGGCAACTTCTTCAGACTTTGGCATCTTTTCCAGACCACTGAAAGGTATTTGATCAAGGATAGGTATCCCAAGCAGCTTGGAAAACTCTTCTAATGTGGGTACCAACTGATAATCTGGGAAAGTGAAGCAATGATGCTTAGGATCGAAGAACTGGAATAGGACTCTCATCATATCTTCTTTGAAACCAGTGGTAACCAAATTGAGGAGATGACCATGTTTCTTGTTGAACTGAGCATGATCGGGGAGTTCTGACACCAAATCCTTGAGTTGAGGAGAGATCGTTACAAGATTGATCCGGATAGTATTCCTGGAAGCCATAACCTGTTCAACAGAGCAAAGCTAAATTCCTAAGTCCTTGAAATGGTTAGTATGATGCCATGATGTTATGATGTTATGATGTTATGCAAACACAAGCATGTCACACAACAATTATTCCTAGGTTTTAAGGCTTGCATGAGTTCCATAGGTGAATACCCTCCCCACTGAAGTTTGGTTGGTTCAACCTGTCCTAGAATAGTAACCGGGTTCTAGAAGGATCTCCAATCATTGACCTTTCTTTAAGTCCACTTCAGTGCAACATCAAGTGATTGACCGAAGCTTCCCTAAAGTCCAATCTCAAAGAGTGTAGCATCGAGTATCAACCAACCTCAGTCGGAACCGAAATCAGTTATCTCACTACTTTCTAATGGCTAGGATAAGTCAATTAGGGTTCTAAAGGTCTGGTTAATGCTTTGATGACACCACGCGAATGCCAAATTTCTCCTCAAGTGAACAGGAGGAACATCAGGACATCCAAAGTGTCACATTAACCGTAGCTATCATTTTAACCATTCCAGTATACGCCGGATAGTCGCGATGATCTATTGCTACTTACCTAAGGTACACTAGATCCGGGTGTAGGATCTTTCACTCAACAATTCCCTTAAACGAAAGAACAATTAGGAAAACATAAATGATTTTTTTTTAAGGTGGACCTCTCTTTGTAGTCCCCAGCAGAGTCGCCAGTTCTGTCATACGGTGAACTGGACTTTTTGTTTTTTAATCGCGATGTCGCGGTTAGCAAGAGTCGCCACCGACTTTTCTTTTATCCAATAAGGAAAGGTGGAAAAGAACAGAAAAGACCTTAATTTAGATTCTTAGGTTCGGGAGGTACATTATACAAAGGGAAGGTGTTAGCACCCTTTGTATCCATGGTTATCCATGGGCTCTTAATTGCTCAATCATTTATGTTTTTCTAGTTTGAAAAAGTGGTTGAGAAATGTGTAGGAAAATGTTTTGAAAAGGAGAATTTAACTTTGTAATGATTCTTGAATGAATGTATACAAAGTGGTTATCTCGTTTAGTTTTGAGAATAGTTTAGAAAAATATAACTCGGCAATGATTCTAGTGCGAATGTATACCAAGTGGTGATTTTCCAAAAGGATGTTTGAAAGGTGTGAGGTGTGAAAAGTATTTTTTAGGTTATGAATGAGCAATTAAGGTTATACCTGTCCGAGGTCTTTCCGGGCATTTCCTATCCTTATGAGGGTAAAACTGTCCTTACTATTGAGAAGTAAGTAGTTTATCCTTTGGATGTTAAAGGGTCATCGTAGGGTCATCGATTGGTCATTGAAGGCAACAGTTGTGAGGATACCTTAGCATTCGAAGGGACTATCATCATTTAACCGTAGGCTACACCGAAGGGTCATCGAGGGACAAAATCGTATTTCCGAAGGCAACATCCGAGGGACCATGATTTATTTTATGATGATTTAATCGAAGGGTCATTGCTAGGTGTATCCCCACATTCGCGAGACATGACCGTATTACGTAATCGTGGGGTAATAAAGAGAGGTCCGGTATGGTTTATTTAAAGTCCATATTTTAAGTTCATTAGGTAATTATGATGATTCCGCATTAAATCGATACATTAAAATCAATACATTAAGAATCAATACATTAAAATTGGTTAGGCAATCAATATGAATTTTCACGTTAAAGTGAAATAATTTAGAATCCATCTCCATGAAAGTCTTCCACACATAAAGTGGAGTACCTAGCCAGCCACTTCCTTGAGAATATGCGAGCTTTAACACAAATTAAACACACGGGTGAGAATACCAAGTTAAAGTGCAATTGAAAATTGCACTACAGAATGAACACAATAGTCACAAGGCCAAATAATGCATGATTACAATAAGACAAACATAAAACGAAACATGAGAACAGCCACTGGTACGTTCGCCTCTGCTTCGCCTAGCGAAGGCTTAGCGAATATTCGCTCCAGGCTCGCTTAGCGATGTGCTAGCGAGCGGCCACAGATTTTGAATTTTGGCAATCGTACCGTCTCCGGAACCTTGAATTATGACATTAAATTACAGGCACAGCATGGATAGCATTCATGATGTTCAAGCATACGTAAATTTGCATGTGAAATCAGGTTACATATCAAAATTTAATCATGATGCATTATGTAGGTAACGGTTATCAATTGGAAGCATATAACAGCGATAATACGCAAACCTGTTTGCAATTGCTATGTTGAACTGATCACTCTAGGTATCGGATTGAGCTGGGCGGTGGTAGCTTCGAGGCGGGTGAGCGGCCTTCAGGGTTTCCGTCTTCCGAATTCTCTGGATCAGCAGGGTTTCTGTGTTTCTCCCTCTGGGTCTGTGTGTTATTTTCGTGGCTGAGGAGCTGGTATTTATAGTAGTAGTGGTGGTGACCTAATGGGCTTAAAATGAGGTCCAAAACTTCAGATTTTCGCAAGCTTCGCTAGGCGAAGGAATTGCTCGCCTAGCGAGCAAGCTAGTTCTGGGCTTTTTCCTGGATCTGATGCTTCGCTGGGCGAGTGTCATGATGAAATGTTCGCTAGGCGAAGGGACTGCTCGCCTAGCGAGCAAGCTATTTTGGGCCGCCTTTGGATTGGGCCTGTTGTGAGCTGGGCTTTTGTCCATTTGATATCAGTGCCTTGCAGAGCAAGTCAGAGGGTCTTGAGGAATACTTTGAAATATCGACGGGCAAATTTTGGGGTATGACAGAGTGTCTCATTGTCATGCCTCGTGCACCGACAACCACTCCCTTTCCCTCGGGTGTAACATGTAACACTACGCCAAATAAGGGAAAAGAGGGCGCTTTTTTTGGCCTATAACAGCGCTTTAAAGCGCCCTCTAATCTGGCGCTGGCATAGGTAAAGACAGCGCTTTGTTTTCCTGGAGAAAGCGCTGTCTAAAGTGGTCACATTATAGTGCGCTTTCAGAAAAAAGCGCCCTCTGGAGTGGTCCATAAAGGGACACCTTAGAGGGCGCTTTCTGGAAAAAGCGCCCTCTAAAGTTGTCAATGTAAAGTGTTTAGAGGGCGCTTTCAGGAAAAAGCGCCCTCTAAAGTTGTCAATGTAAAGTGTTTAGAGGGCGCTTTCAGGAAAAAGCGCCCTCTAAAGTTGTCAATGTAAAGTGTTTAGAGGGCGCTTTCAGGAAAAAGCGCCCTCTAAAGTTGTCAATGTAAAGTGTTTAGAGGGCGCTTTCTGGACAAAGCGCCCTCTAAAGTATTAGTTATTTTAAAAAAATTTGTTTGAAAAACAGTGGATATTTAATTGGTAACCTGTTCGCATGCTGCAAAAGTGTAAAATTCATATTGATTTCATCCTTTAATCCAATGTTATACACCATTAATCCATTGATATATACAACATGAATCCATTTATATACAACATTAATCCTCCATATATACAACATTAATATATGATTCTTTGATCAAGAATATACAACAACATATTCATGATTTAGTAAAATTACAACAACAATATACAACATATATACAACAACAGCATACAACAACAACATTCCATACATATATGTACAACAATATACAACCTAGCTATATGATTCTTTGATCAACAATGAATTGACACAATTCATCCTTGATTTCATCCAAATTTGCTCTTGAGTAAGTTTTGTATTCCTCAAAGTACTACAATTAAGAGAATAAAACATATTCATGATTTAGTAACAAATTAGATGAAATATTCGATAATATTAAAATAAACCCTAAGTTATTATTCTATACCATTTTTGGGATGTCTATACGATTCAACGCAATGATGTCTCTCATAAATCTCAATACAAAAAATCCGCAATCGACCGAATTATTTTGCTGAGGACACTACACAGAAAAACAAACAATATATATATAGTTAATTTCTTACAAACACTATTATAAGCAAAAAAACAAACACTATTATAAGCAAAAATAAGATACTTAATATATACCTGAACTCTGATCCAGGTAATGTCCTTCCTATTGCGGTATTTCTTTTTCAATCTAAATTTTATTATTGCCCTAACAAAATAAAAACGTATATTGAGATCAATCTGACAGACATAATTAAATATACAAATACACACGAATATTTAGGGGAATTTCACTTACGCGTCAACCGTCTTCTTCATATTCGGATATTTACTCCAATCACCTGATAAAGAATCGAGATAATACACTATTAGTCTCGAAAGATCCATAGCAACCAACACCCAGTGATCACTGTAAAATAAAACAAAAATTTAGATGAATGAAAATTTTCTACGTAAAAGATATACATAGATTAGAATGAAATTATTAGAAAGAAAATCTAACCCGTTGCCAGAATTAAACGGTAAAAAATACAAACTGGGTGTAGTATTATCGCCGGCCGCCATGAATCTATCGACTAGATCATTCTTTACGGATGTTGGATTATTCGTTATTAACGTTGCATTGATACGGGAAGCAGCAATAAAATTGAAACGGTTACACAATTCAGTTTCCCGCATCAATGTTATATACATATACCTTAAATAGAAACATAATAAACATTAGACTACTCATTGAAATGTGTAAATAAATTGTTCAACTAAGTAAATTATAGATTGATCGGAGTACCATATGTATGTATGAATGACAGCGATGCCCAATTCGGTGTGTTCAAAAAGTTGTTGGAAGTCCTCCTTTGCAATTATTTCGAACTGAGCAGCTCCGAAAACACCTTCATCAAAATCTATACTACGAACGGACCCTTGCATAATATCGGACTCCTCCACCATTTTCTCAAGACGCATCATAATTTGAGATTTTGTCCCGGACGTCGTTGGAATATCCTTAGCAGCGCTTTTCAACTCTCGACCGGGAACCTAAAAATTCATATAAAATAAATCATGACTTTTTGTGATGCAACAGAATCGTTGCGTATATAATTCAATGGGTATATATATTTGTACCTCTTTTTGAGATGCAACCGACTCGATGCGTCTTGAAATCCCTTTACCAACTTTATGTGTGGGTCTTGTAGGAGTCTAACATTACCATATAATTGATTAAATATCATAATTATAGCTGAACTGAAATGTGAATACTAAATATTCATAATCATTTAGAACATATATACCTCGGCATCAGGGAAAATTAGATCTGACGGCCAACCAACAAAGGATCCGACTGCATCTCGCATCAACGTTGTCTCTGAAACAACGTCAGGTAATGGTAGACGGGCGTCCGTATCTAATACGAGGTCAACCGAAACTTTCATAAATCCCACCGGGAGGGGATTATGGTGAAGTAATTCACCCGAAGTATTGTGCACTTTTCCCTTGGCAACCATGCGATAAGTTGGTGACGATAGATACAGCTGACAAGGTGAAATGCCTTAAACCAATAATAAATGTTATTGTTAACTTGTATATGTGTCAAGTAAAAAAGTGCTATTTTAATTTCATAATAACATATATAATTACCTCGGGAAATTTCGGTTGATGATTGATACTAGCTCGGTCACTAGTATCTTTTGCCTCGGAAGCGCATCTTTCCTCTCTATACCTTGCATTCTCGTTTTGCAGTTGGAGTACTTGTGCCCTTAACTCCGCCAAGGTCTCCATCACCTCTTTGTTGGTAGGATTTTTTGTTTTTGTTTTTTATAAAATGACGACGGAGTCACACCAAAACCCTTACCCCTCACACGACCGGAATACTCAGGAACATTTAGTACTCGACTAAGTACGCTCCTGCAATCCTGGACCTCGGTTGAAGGTACGGTTTGGGATAAAGTCTCCTGAAATATTATTAGAGGAGATTAAAAATGAATTATATGTCTAACAAAATTTTCGATATAATTAAAGAAATAATGTTACATACACTTACACATTCGTCATAAACATTTTGGACCGCTTCAACGACAGCCCCATCCTTCCCAACCCGAGCAGCCTTCCATAATACGTGCTCCGGAAGAGATGTTGCGTCACTTTTCTCCTCGGCTAGCTACACATTGAATTAGATTATAAGATCATCAATTATAACATATTGTGACAATGTATAAGCTCATAGCATTTGAATATACTCACAATTCTTTGTTGTAACCGTGCATAACCCGTACGCCCTTTTTTGTACGGATACACGGGTTTTGATGCCCTTTTCCTATTTATGTCGCTTACTTCCTGGATAAAAAAGTTTAAGGCATATTAGAACCAAGTAACTTAACAATTGTATAATACCATAATTAATAGACATTACATGGAATTTTTCGTTTCTTCGTTTGGCGACAAAGTTATCCCATTCATCGGCTGAAATAATCTCGGCATACTTCATTGGCCGTTCTCCTTCAACAAATTTTCCTTCCTCATCCTTGAGAAATTTGTTGCACAAAAAGGATCGAAATCCTCGGAGTCTTTTTCCGGCCAATTGAATACAATATTTTTGCCGGCTTTCATCGATGTGAAAGGATCTCTAAAAAACATACAAATGGAGTGTGTTATTATAAAGTAATATTATAACAATATATGGTTAACAAATAGTCAACAAAAAAACATATAACAATATATGGTAAGTACCTGTATCTCCGACCATATTTTTTCCTTGCCAACCTTCAAGTCAGGACTTCTCCAATTATCACATGTAATCGGAATATGTTGGCGAACAAGGAAACCAATGTAACTTGCCAACATTGAACCGTTAGGCTCAATTAGTTGGTCTTCAGCACTCCAATGTACTTCAAATTTTACACCCTTGTCTCTTGCACGAATGATTGACTTCATAACAGTCAATCCTCGTTTGATTTCTTTTTCAACATTATTACGTGATTCATTCGCGGCATGGGTATCGTCTTGGTTAGCCATTTTATCTGTAATATAGAAATGATTCAATAAGACCCAAGTAAGACAATGATTCAATACGTGAACACATTCATATACCTTCCATTTCTCTCATGTTACAACAATCTAAACTCTTTTTTTTTATCATTATTGAATACAAACTCACACACACCTACTGCATGCAAAAGACCAATGCAAACTTATGGTGTTTGGAACATGAACAAACTTGCATCCATAATCATCAAACTTCCAAGCACAAGCTCAAACACACTTCAAATATATCAGTTTTCAATCAGAAATAAAAAACTAAGTTTGCCCTAAACAACATTAATCAACATAATGCACAAAATGAAAAACTAAGTTTAGAAAATGCCCTAATCAAACACATGAAGAAAGTGAACGGTAACGATGGAGAAGAGAAATACCTTAAAGGTGACGGTAACGATGGAGAAGAAAGTGAACAGTGACGGTGGAAGAGGATAACGCAGTGAACGTGAACGGTGAGGGAGGGAGAACGAACGGCGACGATGACGGTGAGGGAGGGAGAACGAACGGAGGACGAGAGTAATCGCAGTAGAGAGTAATCGCAGTTGAGAGAAAACCCAGTTACGTAAACGAAATAGCTTATAGAGAGGGAAAATAAAGAGACATGCAGTATATGTTATAATTTTAATGTTTACTAAAGGGGACCTTAGAGGGCGCTTTTTTAAAAAAAGCGCCCTCTAAAGGGGGCCTAAGAGGGCGCTTCTGAAAGCGCTCTCTAAGGCTTTCCAAAAGCGCCTTCTAAACTGGAAATGTACATGGACTTAGAGAGCGCTTTTTCAAAAGCGCCCTCTAAGGGTAACCTTAGAGGGCGCTTTCACAAAAGCACCCTCTATTGTTGTCCCTCCATTTTTTTTTTGGCTTCAATTTAGAGGGCGCTTTGTTACAAAAGCGCCCTCTAAAGGGGGCCTAAGAGGGCGCTTCTAAAAGCGCTCTCTAAGGCTTTCCAAAAGCGCCTTATAAACTGGAAATGTACATGGACATAGAGAGTGCTTTTTTAGAAGCGCCCTCTAAGGTTACCCTTAGAGGGCGCTTTCAATAAAGCGTCCTCTATTGGTGTCCCTCCATTTCCTCATTATTTTTTCGCTTCACTTTAGAGTGCGCTTTGTTACAAAAGCGCCCTCTAAAGTGCGCTGTCTATTCTAGTAGTATGCTCCTTATTTTTTCTCTTCACTTTAGAGTGCGCTTTTGTAATAAAGCGCCCTCTAAGGGGCGCTGTCTATTCCAGTTTTTGGCGTAGTGTAACCAGTCTTTGGCCTCTCTGGCCTCGGGTGTTACATGTCCACCAGCTTTCGCTTAGTTCGTCCTCGAACCATATCGTATTGGGAGAGGTTTGGCTCTGATACCATTTGTAACGCCCCAGACTTCTTTCAAGATTATCGACTGACCCCACAAACCAACACATGCCTTTTCAGCATGTTTTGTCCTCACTCGCACGATTTCCAGGAAACTTCCCAGAAGGTCACCCATCCCAATACTACTCCAAGTCAAACACGTTTAACTATGGAGTTCTTATTGGTTAGGCAACCGAAAATAAGATGCATCTTCTTTTCGGTTGTCTAATAGATAAGAACTCCATAGTTAAGCGTGCTTGATTTGGAGTAGTATTTGGATGGGTGACCTTCTGGGAAGTTTCCCAAAAAGCGTGTGAGTGAGGACAAAACATGCTGAAAAGACCCGTGTTGGTTTGTGGGATCAGTCGGTAATCCTGAAAGCAGTCTGAGGCGTTACAAAAAGCATCACCCATATTACATTTAAACCAATCTAACGAAGGCAGACTCCAAATGATTTTCCTTAATGGCATATGCCCTGAGGTGAAGGTGGTATTAAAAGCTTTTAAGATCGCAAAATCATCCCAAAAGTGCTTGAAAGTTAGCTTAGCCTTAGTACACGGAAGTTGAACCTGAGGCATAACGCATGAGCAAACAAAGCCAAATGGAATCACTTAGCCTTTGAAACAGGCAGAATTTATGAAACTCCAGATTATTAATCAAGAAGATTATGGAGGCTTTAACAGTTGATGAGCCTTGAGGAGATATGGATATGGAGCAATCATCCCAAATATTGTCAATATAGGAAATCTGGATGTTCTGCTTGAGAATTTTACTTAGCCATTTCTAAAGCCATCTTGATGTTCCGTTTGATTCTCGCAGAGATAACACATTGAAGACATAGTGTAGCCCCTACATTGAAGTTACTCATATGTAGAAAATTTGTTTTGCATTAATCTACAAACAAATAGGGATTTATATGTAGGGATGTATTCACTTTAAATAACTAAGGCCCAAGGAACGTTGGGAGGATAATGATCTTTGAAGGAATAAACATCCTTTAGGGACAATAAACCATTACCTTAGTTTTTCCAAACTAATTAGTCCTTGCACTCTTCATTAGGTAGGAAAATGTTTCTCAACGTGTCTTTTAAAAAAGTAAAGAAATCAAACTATGCAATGGGGAAAGACCAAGTGTTGTGCATTAGAAATTCTAAAACTTTCTAGTTTAGGTTCAAAATCATGTGTTCTAGATTGTTCATATCCAGTTAATTAACAAGAGGCTCATACAAACCATGAGTCATTCCAGAAATTTATCTTAGTGCCATCTTCCAAAATCTAACTAGTTTGATCTGAAACATATTGATTTATGCTTTAAACCCTTGCCAAATAGTTGAGTAGATACCAAATTATGCTTTATTCTCCGTGCTTAATCTAGCCACCAAATTTTGCTTCTTTGAGCTCTATGAAACTAGGTTTGGGCCAAGGAAGATACACGAGTCAGAGGTGGAGTGCCTATCATCGGGATCACTTGCCCATTCAAAGTCTTTGTAGGCTCGAAGAGAGAGCTTTCAAGAAGGTGCTGCATGAGAAATCAGAAGGCCATAATCAAGAGTTCCACTGAGATAACACAAGATACGCTTAATAAATTGCCAATGTGATTCCAGTGGTGAGGCCATGTATTGACATGCTTTATTAACACTGAATGTGTTATTTGGACGAGTAAGAGTGACATACTAAAGTGCACCAACCATAAAATGATACATGAAAGAATCAGGAAGAGGAGAGGAGCCATGCTTGCAGAGTTTACACGTGCAAAGAATTGGATTAGTGATGCTATTTGCATTGCTCATATTGGCTTTAGCAAGTAGATCACAATACATTTACATTGAGTGAGGAGAAGATTCCCTAAGGCCAAACACTTGAGCTCAATTCCCAGAAAATATTCAGGTGACCCCAAGTTCTTGCGTGCAAACTTAACATGTAGGGATTTTGTAATCTTGTGAATTAGCAAGGAGAAATAGTCTTTAAGCAGAATATCATCACCATATACCAAATCATAGAGAGTGACACCTTGATGAGAGTATATGAAAAGAGAATGGTCACACTTTCTAAGAGAGAAATCAAAGTGAAATAATGGTTGAGACAACTTCTAATAGCACACACGAGGGGCTTGTTTAAGCCCATAAAGCATCTTTTGAAGCTTGCATACAAGAGAATGATCACTCTGATAAAAAACCTAGAGCTTGTGTTATATATATACATATACATATATATATATATATATATATATATATATATATATATATATATATATATATATATATATATATATATATATATATATATATATATATATATAGGATCAGGATCAAATGAAACCAAGGTGTCAAATTTAGTAACATGACACATTTGATAACTCTTTACCGCATATTCGTAAAACAAAATTCACCGTTGGATTGAAAGCTATTATCATATAGATTATGTCTATAAAATTTAACATCAATCGAAAATCATTTGATATGTCAAGATGCTTGAAAACTAATGTCTTACAAAACTTTAACAAAACCGTTAATTTTGACCATTCTCTTTAACATATCAAATGATTTTCAATTGATGTTAAATTTTATAGACATGATCTATATGATAATAGCTTTCAATAAAATGGTGGATTTTGTTATACGGATATCCAGTAAAGAGTTATCGGAGGTGTCATGTTACTAAGTTTGACACATCAGTGTCATTTGATCCTAAATTCCAACTTATGTTTGTCGTAGGGATGAGTGAAAGGAAAACACAACGAGGATAGTTGTGATACAAGGCATAAAATGGGGACTAGGCATGAGCTAGACATGCAGTAGGTAACCTATTAATCACATGAATTTCATAAGCAAAGCTATGTTCCCAAAGTTGAAGAGGAAGAGAAGCATGAAATATCAAGGTAAGGCCTATTTCCACAATATGCCTATGTTTCCGTTTGACTATAGCATTTTTGTGAGAAATGTGCGGACATGTGAGCCTATGAGAGACACCTAAATCAGTTAAACACTCTATGAATGGTCGAAATTCTCCCTCATAATTTGATTTCAAAGCCTTAATGGTCGTGTTAAATTGAGTTTGAACAAACTTGTGAAATAATTTGAAGGCATGAAATGTCTCAGACTTATGTTTAGAAAATATATCCAAGTGTACTTGAAATAAGCATCAACAAAAGCAACATAATAAAGAATGCCTGGGGTAGAAGGAAATGGTGCAGGGCCCCAAAGATCCATGTGCACTATTTCAAAAGGAGAATGATACATGGTTATAGATGAATGGGCATACAATCTATGAGATTTACCAATGCAATATGATTTACACAATAAAGATACCATGATAGAATATGCTTTTCATACATCCCATTTAATATTCATCTCTTTACACATCACCATGACCACCTATATATAGAAATGGATGCATGGTTGATGGTTAAAAAGTTATAGTTATGCATGCATGATAGTTTCATGTTGACATACATCAACGCATACACTAAGAATGTTATGTGACTAGCAGACTAAACTATCCTCCTAATATAGAGTATTGGGCACCTAATTGTGCTCCCGACTTTTGTGTATTCCTCAACAAAATGGAATTAGATGAGCCTATAGTTTGATTTAGTAGGGGAGCAAGATCTAGATCCTGTTATAGACAGTAGAGCTCGTACTTTTGAACGAGATTGTTAGGTTCAAGTGTGATTGGTTAAAAGTCTCACATCTCCTATGAATGAGTGATATTTTAGATTTATAAGAGAGGGGACTCATATACCTGATGCCTTAAGTTTTTAGTGGAGATGCAGCATTTCCCTCTTGTGGTCATGAGCATCAGGCATCTGTTGTTGCTCCTGATTTCCCCAGATTCCCCAACTTGAAATTGTTAGAAATTTTATTTTGTTCAAGATCGACTATATTTAGGATGATGCTACTTGGCGGTGGTGTCAGAATGAGGATGCATTGTCTGATAATTGATAGACAAGACATAATTGAGTTCGTGAACGAAGTTGCTCTGATCCAACCTCTTGTTTGGAAGAGATCAATCAATTCTAAAGTGGTTGTCTTTTTGTGATAATTATTTCAGGACATGGTTCATACAAGAAGTAAGTTTTTTTCAATATTGTGTAATTGTGGAGGATCTTGTATGCCTTTTACCAAGACAATATGAAATCTACCGGTCATTTATTTGTGACTTGTGAAGTGACAATCTTTCTTTGATGTAAAAACTTTTGATGGATAAAGCGGTTGTTGGAATTACCTAAATAACAAGGTTACTTTGTTTGAGATCTTTATGCCTCTTGGGGACAGATTTAAGGTTAGAGTCAATTTTTTTAATGGTAAGAGTTAATGTTGACTTGACCTTGTTTTGATACTACAAATTGGAAATATTAAAATTATCTCATTTTCTCATGTAAGACAATGATCATGAAGAAATACAAAAATATAAAAAATGTCTTATCGTACGTTTATATTAAGTTTTGAAGATTCTAAAATTAGAAAGTGATATTTTTATTCCTATATCTATTTTTTCCAATAATTTTTCAAATGTGTCGATGTAATTTTTATTTAATTCAATCTGTATGATTAATAGGTTATTTATCGATGCTCTAAACTTATTATTTACATTTAATTTTATCGAATATGAGTGTATTTATCTTAAGTTCAGCCAAATGAAAAGAAAATAGTTTTAACATATTTGTTTAATGATCTATTTTCTATGATTGTGTTTTTCTTCCTCCTCCTAAACTCAAATAAACTTTGGTAGTAGGAGCTAGTGACAGAACAAGATGATCCTAATTGACATGTCTAACTATTCCAAAGTCCCTACCAACAAAAACTACAGCTCAAAAGTTCAAATATGAACTATGCAACTGTCACCATGGAAAAACTCTGTGCATACATGTGCAAGACGAGTTCTACTGTTAATTTTGCATTTGTAGAGTCAAAAACCAATATTAAATATGTATACTGTGGAAATAATTCATACACAATTTCTAACATCTCATTTACTATCTAGAAACTAGGATAGTAACCCTTCATTCCAAAATGGTTCCTATTCATTGCATTAAATTGTTCTTGTTCAGATCTGCAAGGGGCCACAATTTAAATTCTTAATTTTATTGACTTATTCTTTTTTGGTTAACTCATGATCCACTTGTTGGTCGCTCTCACTTCTAGTTTGAAGAAAAAATGAGAAGGGAAAAATTGGCAATCTCAATCACATTTTGTATATTTTCCACTAATTTTTGTTTGGACGAAAAATGACAAATATACAAATTGTATGGCTCATGTTCTATAATCCAAGCAAGGTATCTTAAGACCCAAAAAAACACACCTATTAATCATTTGCTTCCGATATTATTATTATTTTTTGTTACATGCGGCGCCCTTGTGTGAAGCCTGAACTATCTGAGCTGCTGCGTGTCAATCAATCAATAGAATTAAAAAAATAATAATAATTATATATTGTCAAAAAATAATAAAAACTACACTTAAAAAATAATATCTAAATCTTCTCTAATTAAAAACTACTTTTCTTAGCCACCGGGATAAACAACGTGAGTTTGATTGATTTATTATTTATTTAATTAAATTCATAAAATGACCACACATTTATTTTTTAGTTTTATTTAAAAAAGTTATAAAAATTGTAGAATAGCCAAGAAAGAATTTAAAAAAAATGATGTAAATAGTTTCAATTAAATGAATCAAAGAGTGAAAAAAGTTTGAGAGGCAATGTATGTTATTGTAGGCTATCTTTTTTATTCATTTAATTTAAACTATTTACATCATTTTTTGAACATCTATTTTGCTTTTATTGTCTTTACATTTATTTTACTGAAGTTCTTGTCTCCGATCTAGTGGGTAACTTTATTTAATTTACTGTTTGCTTTTATATATCCTAGAATTTACTAGTTGATCCCGCAAATAATAATTTTTAAGACCGGCGCTTGTTTATAAAAAATTATAATATACAAATTGGCACGCCGAGTAAGATCTTTATGCAAAAAAAATTTAGAATTTTTATATTAGAAAATTACACTTGTTTGGGATTTTTGTTTTTGTTTTTGTTTTCCATATGAGTTATTCTCAGTGGTCGACAGTCCTTGAACTCGTGGTGTCTTCGCCACTACTAGTGAGCGTTTGAAAAACGCATAGGCCTGCGAGACCCATAGTTGGAAACACTATCAACTCAGGAGTCCCTTACGCACCACATTTTTTGTTACCAATGATAACGAGGGATTATCTTTATGGAATGCCAACGACAATGATGGGAGGCTTACAAACGACTGCGTCTACGTACGCAGACAATACAATGATTGTTTTTTCGCCTCGTAGTCCTCAAGTGGTGTCAGGGTCAGCATTAAGTAACCCTAGTCAAACAACATGACCACGAACAGGGGTGAGTTACATTCCTCAAACTATACCATCTTTGAACACGACATCTCTCATGTATGTAAGATAACAAATGGATGAGAGCAATTGTGAAATGGTTAGCACTTTTACTCAGCATATGGGTACTGTATTTAACCCTTTGATCTAGAACACTAACTAAAGTTACCATATAGGTTTCTATTACCAAAGTAGTTTCAAAGTAACTTGAAAAAAAATATATGTGATCTTGACTCATGATTAGTTTAATTTGTTTGACCTTTGTTTGAGTGTATGAATACTTGCATATCTTGTATGTTACTTGTATGATTATATGCCATATCTAATTTATGTAATCTTGTATGAGGACATTTGATTGTTAAACAAGACATGAATGTGCATAATAAGACCGACCTTTCAAATAAAGACAAATACTTGATCAACATCAAGTGGGCTTTAAAAAATCTCACCACTCTCAAGCCATTTCAAGCCATTCTTAAACCTTTTTCGTAACTCGATTCATCCCTCAACGTAAATCAAAAGTTTGACCCAACATCAAGCCCTTTTCATAATCAAACTCAAAATGATTAATTCATACTTTAACACTTTTCAATAATGCAAGAAAATACTACCTGGGTGAAAGGTCAAATCATAGTCCCAAGTATTAGGCCCAACTGGTAATCGCTTGCAAGCCATAAATATCTCGTCTTTCACTAAACTCCAATGAGTCTCCTTTTCACAATAAATGGAAAGAAAAATGGGTGAAAGGTTCATTCATAGCCCTAAACATTAAGCCCAAGTAGTAATTGCTTGCAAGCTCAAGTGTTCGTCTTCATTCAAAACACATATAACTATTCAAACATTTTCGCAAACAAATTGAACGAAAAAGACTACCTGAGTGAAAGGTATAGTCATAGTCCCGAACATTATACCCAAGTAGTAATTGCTTGCAAGTCATGAAAGTTCGTCTTTCAAGTCTAAAACATACTCCAACACATCAAACATTTTTTCTCGCCGTTGCGCGATCTTCAAACCTTTTCACAAATGAGAGATATTTTGTCTCAAGACGATGCGAGACAACGCTTCATCCACTTATATGTGTGAGTAAGCTAGCAAAGTTTTTCCGCAAATGAAAATATGTCTATCCATTCGGTTGGATGCAAACGTTCCCTTCTCCATATATTTTGGGTAGAAAGCAATGTTTTTCCGTCAATTGTGACAAAATATATTTCGCTAAAATCGACCAACAAATAAACATTTTCTACCCACAACTACGTAGCCTTGAGTTCTCCATTGCAGCCGGAGATACGCAGGAGCAAGACCCGCAATCCTGTCAGGCACATTAATAAAAAACTTTTTTTTGTAGACCCTTTCTTTTTTCTCTTCTAATATTTTAAAGAAAACAATTAAACATAAACTAACATTCAATCATAAGTTTAACTAAAAGGTTTCCGTTGAGTACAACATACATGATGGATTTTAATACCTTCCCATTGCGTAATCGACTATGTAGCGGCGCGAAAAATACCCGAGCATAAGGAACGCTCGAAATATAAACAAAACAGAGTCGCCCGAAATTTATTTATTCCCAAAGGGGAAAAGGGAAAATATCGATAAAACCCATGAAAAAAAAGAAATGATCGTTGCAACCAGATCGGGTTCGGGAGTCGGTTATGCAAGGGGAAGATGTTAACACCCCTCACATCCATTGTACCTAACGGGACCCATTTAGTTAGTTTTGTGTAAGAGTGTTAGCGTGCTATTGTTTGCAATCTTCTACTTATCGAGTGATAAAAGAGAAAGAAAGAAAATATGTTTTTATTAAATGGGAGTTTTTTTAAACATTAATGTGCCTGAAATAATTTCTCAATCTTGCTCATACGTATCTTTAGGTGCTATGGAGAACTCAAGGCTACGTAGTTCTACTAAAATATAACTACTGAATTGATTGCTTTTAGAGAATGATGCTTAGGTCGCAATTGGGCGGTTAAACCTTTACTTATTGCTCGCTATTGGAGGTTGAAGTCTTTGTTTGTTTCGCATCAAAATGGATGTAGCATACTCGTTTCTAAAAAGGTTTAATGATGTGACGCGTGGGCGAAAAATAAGTTTGATTGTTTTGAGTTGATTTTAAGTGGAAGCATGCATCCAAATAGGGAGCTCCGCTGCAGTGCTCAAATGCTCGAAAAGAAAGAGGCATAAGCTCAATCACTCTCATTTTATCCAAAAGTTTACTTATGAAAAATGTGTGGTTAACCAGATCAAAGTACATTGACGGAAGACGATTATTCAGACAAGGAGTTCTACTGCAGCGTCTAAATAATCGGGAAAAAGAAGGTCGATACCCAATTAGTCTTTTTCTTATACAAGAGAAATGACTTAATTCTGGTAATTATTGTATTTTAACATGAAAGATGAATGTTAGAACATGGAGCTCTACAGTAGTATCCTAACATTCGAAATAGAGAATGTATAAACCTAGTCTAATTCTTCCATTTTTATTGTGAAAAAGCTTTTTTTTTAAATAGGGGGACGACTTGACGTTGGATCAAGTGTCAGAAGTTTACATATGAAAAGAATTTGGATGTGGCGGGGTGAATCAGATTAGAAGTTTTTTAATGGATGACAATTGCTCGAATGACTGAGTAAGGCTACTCGTATCCAAGTAATTGAGGAGGGGAATCGAAGGCTCTAGACCATCTCCCTTTTCACCCTTTTTGAAATGGTGTATAAGTATGATTATGTATTTTGGATTTGATTAGGAAAAGGACACTTGATGTTGGATCAATGTTTTTATTATTTGCGTTGAATTGAAAGTCGAGATAAATGCTTTAAAGGTTTTGAAAATGATGGAGAAGTGGATATGGAAATGGTTCTAATTTATGAAATTGCTCAATGTTGGATCGAGTGTTTATTATTTTTGTTCTTTTCCTGAAAAAGGTTGATTTTAATCTTTGGTTAATAATCAACTAATGCAATGAAATAAATAAAATAGGTAAATTTATTACACTTTTACAGGAATGGGGGTATCGTTTGTCGAATAGGGATACAACACAATAATTAAACGATACAAGCTTTGAAAGACAATTGTAAATAAAAGAATCTTGTTGTAAGAAGGTCTAAGAGAAAGCCAAGGGACTTGAAATAAAAATAAGACTTTAACAACATCATTTAGCGCCATGTTAAGAAATCGTAAAGCGATTCATGTAGGAATCACCCTATCTGAGGTCAGCCAACAAAACTATATGCATTTAAGAAATTTCCGAAAATAAATTGAAGTTTTAACTCCAAAATTGCATCGCATCTGTGAAAAACCGATTTTAAGCGACAAAAAGAAACGAAAATTAAACTATAAGAATTTAGCGATATGTTAAGCAATCGTAAAACGATTTATGTAGGAATCACCTTATCTGAGGCCGATCAACATAATTCATGCGTCCAAATGATTTTCAAAGATTAAATTGAATTTAAACTCTGAAATCACAACACAATGAAATCAAAACAAAATATAACAACACAAATTTATTTACAATATCACAAACTTATTTACGAAGCTCATAATATGATAGGAGGTGAAAATAAGAAATTTAATGGACTTTAGGTTAACATGTTAAATCAAGCCCATCAAATAAATGACATTTAAACCACCTTCATATAGAAATAAATGTATAAGTAAAAACAATAAAAAAAGAAAAAGGAAAAAAAGTAAAATGGTTTGACCTTCTTCAAAAGGTAAAACGCGGTTCTCAGTGGCTAATAACAATCATACTCTTATTTAAACATATTTAATACATATATATCAAATTCAAAAATAATGTATTTATTTTTAAATTATATTCCTAATTGATATTATTATTATTATATAAATAAATAAATAAATAAACATATTTTTAATTTTTATAAAAATATTTTATTATTTTTTGATTTAAATGTCTAATAACAAGAATTTCATTTTTTTTAAAATAAATAAATAAATAAAATATTGTTAATACGAAATATGTATTACGCTACGGGCTTTGGTAATTTCCTTCTTCTTTTTTTCTCTATTCCTCTCATTCTTCTTTATCTTTCTCTTAATCTCATTCTCTCTCTTTATTATAGAATTATTTTTGCTTTAGAGAAGGAGAATAAGTGTTAGGTGGACATTATTATTGTCTTAATCTACTGTTTTATTAGTCTTAGTATGTTTGAATAAGACCTATTCTTTAGGAGAAATAGGGTTTTTATTTGTGTTCCTACTCTATAGGCATGTAAAGAGTAGAGTTGGTTATTTCGTTTTACTTGTAAGATGGCTATATATTAGCTACTGATTAATCGAATAACATACATTCCTCCACTCACTTTTGAAGCTTTGTTTAATTCTGATTTTCAACATTTGGCATCAGAGCTTTCAAAAGGGGGCTGACTAAATAGGAGTGTGAGAGTGAGTGAAGCATGACAAACTCTGAGAAATTTGTGACTCCAAGATTTGACGACCATTATGATCATTGGTCGATGTTGATGAAGAATTTCTTGAGGAGCAAAGAGATGTGGAACCTGGTGGATGAAGGTATTCCAGTACCAACAATCGGGACTTCTTCGACAAGTGAGACCCAGAGGAAAAGTGTCGAAGAAACAAAACTCAAAGATCTGAAAGTTAAGAACTATCTCTTTCAAGCGATTGACAGAGAGATCATGGAAACCATTCTTGACAAAAGAACATCAAAGGCGATATGGAATTCAATGAAACAGAAGTACCAGGGATCAACCAAAGTAAAGAGAGCGCAACTGCAGGCATTGAGGAAGGAGTTTGAAATGCTGGTTATGAAAGAAGGAGAAAAGATCAATGGCTTCATTTCACGAACCCTCATGGTGGTAAATAAAATGAAAGTTAATGGAGAAGATATGAATCAAAGCATAGTGGTGGGTAAGATTTTGAGATCTTTGACTCCCAAATTCAATTATGTTGTATGTTCAATTGAGGAGTCAAATGACATAGATACTATGACTGTTGATGAGCTCCATGGAAGTTTACTTGTTCAAGAGCAAAAAATGTATGGGAATCAGGAGGAAGAACAAGCATTAAGAATTTCTTATGATGACAAACCACGACGGGGCAGAGGGTCATTCCGAGTGGGTCGAGGTAGAGGAAAAGGGAGGTCATCTATGAATAGAGCCACTGTAGAATGTTTCAAATGTCATCAGTTGGGACACTTTCAATATGAGTGTCCTGATTGGGAGAAACGGGCTAACTACGCTGAACATGTAGAAGAAGGAGAAGAGGTTCTGCTAATGTCTTATGTTGATGCTGGTCAAACCAAAATAGAAGAAGCTTGGTTTCTTGACTCGGGGTGTTCAAATCACATGACCGGAAACAAAGAATGGTTCTCGGAGCTAGAGGAAGGATTTAAACAAACAGTGAAGCTTGGGAATGACACTAGAATGGCAGTGGTAGCTAAAGGGAGTGTACGGCTTCAAGTAAATGGTATTATTCAGGTAATCTCAAATGTTTTTTACATACCTGAGTTGAAAAGTAACTTGTTGAGCATAGGGAAACTTCAGGAGAAGGGTTTAGCTATTCTAATTCAGCAAGGGACTTGTAAAGTTTATCATCCTAAAAGAGGGTTAATAATGCAAACTAACATGAGTGGAAATAGAATGTTTTATATTTTAGCATCTATGGAAGCAAAAGGAAATTCGATGTGTCTTCAGGCTGAACTTTCCTCCGAGAAAGAGTCACACTTGTGGCATCGTCGATTTGGCCATCTGAATTACTCAGGATTAAGAACACTTGCATACAAGAAAATGATAGACGGTGTGCCTCTGCTCAAAGTTCCAGAAAAGTTATATGAAACTTGTTTGGTTGGCAAACAGCATAGAGGATCCTTTCCGAAACAAAGTTCTTGAAGAGCATCAAATCAACTTCAACTTGTGCATTCTGATTTGTGTGGGCCTCTCAAACCTGCTTCCAACAGTGAAAAAAGGTATATCATAAGTTTTATTGATGATTTTTCACGTAAAACTTGGGTTTATTTTTTACATGAAAAATCAGAAGCCTTTAGTGCATTCAAGAATTTCAAAGCATTTATTGAAAAAGAGGCCGGTGCATATATAACTTGTTTGAGAACAGATAGAGGAGGTGAGTTTAACTCAAATGAATTTGGAGAATTTTGTAAAGCTCATGGTATAAGCAGACAGTTGACAGCAGCATACACTCCACAACAGAACGGAGTTGCCGAACGAAAGGACAGAACAATCATGAATGTAGTACGCTCAATATTAGCTGATAAGAAAGTTCCAAAAGTGTTTTGGCCAGAAGCTGTAAATTGGTGTGTTCATGTTCAAAATAGGAGCCTGACCGCAGCGGTAAAAGAGAAAACTCCAGAGGAAGCATGAAGTGGAGTGAAGCCAACAACAACTTATTTTCGGGTTTTCGGTTGCATAGCACATGCTCATATTCCAGACCAAAAGAGGAGCAAGTTAGATGCCAAAAGTAAGAAGTGTGTGTTCCTGGGGGTTAGCAATGAATCCAAGGCCTATAGATTATATGATCCAACCACTAAAAAGATCATCATCAGCAACGATGTTTAATTTGAAGAAGAAGAGAGCTGGGATTGGGGAAGAACTAAAGAAGAACTGATTTTGGATGTGCTAGAAGATGATAATGAAAGTGAAAAAGAGCATGTCGGCGAGGATAATATTGAGGAGGTCAGAAATACTCCTTCCGATTATTCACCACAAAATGAAGTAAACATTCGAGAAGTTGCAGCTGAAGGGAGGGTTGAAAGAGTCAGAACAAAACCAGTATGGATGGCGGACTATGAAACAGGAGAAGGTCTCTCAGAAGAAGAAGATATGCATGCAATGATGATGGTAACAGAGAATGATCCATTTTCATTTGCAGAGGCAGTCAAAAGTGAGAAGTGGAAAGAGGCTATGGAAGCAGAAATGGAAGCTATAGAGAAGAACCAAACATGGGAATTGATGGATTTGCCTAAGGATGCCAAGCCTATTGGAGTTAGGTGGGTCTTTAAGACCAAACTTAATGAAAATGGGGATGTCGAGAAACATAAAGCGAGATTGGTAGCTAAGGGTTATGCACAACGGTATGGAGTTTATTACACCGAAGTATTTGCACCAGTAGCAAGGCTCGATACCATTCGAACAATACTTGCAGTAGCAGCACAGTCTGGCTGGGAGGTTTTTCAGCTTGACGTAAAAAGTGCTTTCCTTCACGGTGAACTCAAGGAGGAAGTATTTGTTCAACAACCTGAAGGGTTTGTTAAGAAAGGAGAAGAAAGGAAGTTTTACAAGCTAAAAAAGGCTCTATATGGCCTTAAGCAAGCGCCAAAGGTGTGGTACAACAAAATTGAGTCTTACTTTCTGCGTGAAGGCTTCGAGAAATGTTCCAGTGAGCATACTTTGTTCACCAAGTCAAAAGGAGGTACAATTTTAATAATTAGCCTTTATGTAGATGATTTAATTTTTACTGGAAGTGATGTGAGCATGTGTATGGAATTTAAAAGGTCAATGATGATAGAGTTTGATATGTCCGATTTAGGAAGAATGAGGCACTTTCTTGGAATGGAAGTGCTGTAAAATTCTGATGGTATTTTTATTTGTCAAAGAAGATATGCACGAGAAGTGTTAGCAAGATTTGAGATGGAAAACAACAATAGTGTGAAAAATCCAATTATACCAGGAACAAAGTTGTCAAAAGATGAAGGAAGAACTAAAGTTGATGCAACATTGTTCAAACAAATGGTTGGGAGTCTCATGTATTTAACTATAACTCGTCCTGACTTAATGTATGGTGTAAGTCTCATAAGCAGGTATATGTCTAGACCAATCATGTCACATTGGTTGGCAGCCAAAAGAATTTTGAGGTATTTAAAAGGGACAACTGAGCTAGGCATTCTCTACACAAAGAATGAAGGTTTTTCAAAACTCTTGGCATCCACAGATAGTGGCTATGCGGGTGATCTTGATGATAGAAGAAGTACATCTGGATATGTGTTCATGATAGGATCTGGAGTTGTATCCTGGTCATCTAAAAAACAGCCTGTGGTGACTTTATCAACTACCGAGGCCGAATATATCGCAGCAGCTCTATGTGCTTGTCAGTGTATATGGCTAAAGAGAATCTTGAGAAAGATTGGAGTGGAGCAGGTTGAAGGAACTATAATTCAATGTGACAGCAGCTCTGCCATTCAGTTGGCTAAGAATCCAGTTTTTCACGGAAAAAGTAAGCATATTCATGTGCGATTTCATTTTTTAAGAGATTTAGTAAATGAAGGTGTTGTAGAATTAAAGTACTGCAACTCTCAGGAGCAAGTAGCAGACTTGATGACAAAACCACTCAAACTTGAGCAGTTTGAAAAACTCCGTGGTATGCTTGGAATGGTTAGTGCGTCAGAGTTAAACTAAAATACATGTGTTTTAGTTTAAGGGAGGGAATGTTAGGTGGACATTATTATTGTCTTAATCTACTGTTTTATTAGTCTTAGTCTGTTTGAATAAGACCTATTCTTTAGGAGAAATAGGGTTTGTTATTTGTGTTCCTACTCTATAGGCATGTAAAGAGTAGAGTTGGTTATTTCTTTTTACTTGTAAGATGACTATATATTAGCTACTGATTAATCGAATAACATACATTCCTCCACTCACTTTTGAAGCTTTGTTTAATTCTGATTTCCAACATTTGGCATCAGAGCTTTCAAAAGGGGGCTGACTAAATAGGAGTGTGAGAGTGAGTGAAGCATGACAAACTCTGAGAAATTTGTGACTCGAAGATTTGACGGTCATTATGATCATTGGTCGATGTTGATGGAGAATTTCTTGAGGAGCAAAGAGATGTGGAACCTGGTGGATGAATAAATAAATAAAATATTGTTAATACGAAATATGTATTACGCTACGGGCTTTGGTAATTTCCTTCTTCTTCTTTTTTTCTTTATTCCTCTCATTCTTCTTTATCTTTCTCTTAATCTCATTCTCTCTCTTTATTATAGAATTATTTTTGCTTTAGAGAAGGAGAATAAGTGTTAGGTGGACATTATTATTGTCTTAATCTACTGTTTTATTAGTCTTAGTATGTTTGAATAAGACCTATTCTTTAGGAGAAATATGATTTGTTATTTGTGTTCCTACCCTGTAGGCATGTAAAGAGTAGAGTTGGTTATTTCTTTTTACTTGTAAGATGGCTATATATTAGCTACTGATTAATCGAATAACATACATTCCTCCACTCACTTTTGAAGCTTTGTTTAATTCTGATCTCCAACAATAAGATTAATAGTGAGAAACAATAATAAAGAGAGGAATGAAAAAAAAACCAAAATCATTATGATATATATTTATGCAAAACTTTAATTCAAAATTTGAGTTCCAATTCTTTTTTATTTTTTAATTTGAAATACTCATGAGTTAATTTAACATTAAATACTAAAGCAATTAAAGAAAAATATTGCAGGACTAATAGTCACATCATTTTTACTAAAATTAAATCAGAATTAATAGTCACATCATTTATTTTTAACAAATAGTCACATTAAATACTAAAGCAATATTGCATGACTAATAGTCACATCATTTTTACTAAAGCAATTAAAGATATATATTGCAGAGACCAAGGTTTGAATTATTTTTAACTAAAATTAAAACTAAAATTTAAAAGTAAAAAAATAAATTATTTTTTAATAATGACAAAATGATTCAAATCTAGTATTTGTCAATTGAGATAAGATTTTTAGACGGATTAAGATTTCTGTAAACATTTAATATAGTAAATGAAGTATTCAATTTTGACGATCATAAACTTCTTTGACTTTAATTCTTGACAACATATAATTTTTAAAATAAATTATTGAAACCTTATTGGAATATTTGAAATATATATATATATATATATATATATATATATATATTATATATATATATATATATATATATATATATATATATATATATATATATATATATATATATATATATATATATAGTTACTGTTTTATTTAAAAATAAAAAATAATTTTGTTTTTAAGATTTTTTGTAGATAAATTAAAGGTTCTATTCGAATTTTAAAAACTATCCTCCTTTAAAAATAAATATGTAAGATTATATGTGTCTTTGTTGATCTATAAAAATATTGATTTATAAAAATATTTATAGATAGGGACTACACATTAATGGAAGGCCAATTGATAAAAAAAATTGTATCCCTACTCGTTATTTATAATAGTCAAATCCATATATGATTGTTTTTCTGCTAAAATTTATCAAAAAGGAAATTGCTAACAAAATTATGAGGATATTTAAAATTTAGAAGCTCCCTACGGTAAAAGCTTAACTAGAAATAATTACTTTTACAAATTTTTAATATAATTTATAAAATAAATTATCTTCATATATCTTTTTATAATTTAAAAATCAAACCACAAATAACAATATGTTATATCTTTTTCATAAAAATGTGATGATAAATAAGTTGATCCTATAATAAACTTTTAAATATTTAATCTAAAATTTATACAAACAAATTAAAATAAAATTATAAACATTAAAGTAAATAACACTCAAGAACAATGGGCCATTATATATTTCAATTGATTTTTATATTAAAAAAATCATTTTGTCATTGAAAATTTGATTCACATTTTAAAACATTGCATTTAGTTTTTTAAAATGTAAAATAATAAAATGAAATAGTAAAATCTACCTTAAAATCACTGGTATTTTTTTATTAAAAACATGCAGATCAATATTTTTTTATTAAAAATCATTATGGTATTTGAAGCCTAAAAAACCCCTACAAATAAAAGTAATACAAATAAATAATAAAATGAAATAACAAAAAATAAAAACCTGCCTTGACTGTAGTAGAACTCAGGATCCTTTGACAAAATATATAGATGTGTAGCAACTGCGCTACAAGGTTTGAGTTTTATGTTATAAACAAACAATAAATCTATTTTTAATTAATCTTAGAATTTATAAACCCTTTCATCAAAAAGTTCATGGCCCACCTATTTTGCAACAATGTAACTGCAACAAATATTTATTAAAATCATTTCTAACAAAGGTTTGCAACAAATATTTATTAAAATCATTTCTAACAAAGGTTTAATCATGTCGGATTTTAGATTTTGAATGGTAGTATATCTTAAATATTTTCAAACACGATCATATATTTAAGATCTATTATAAGGGATACTCGATTTTAGAGTCACTACTGAGGTTTTTTCTTTTTTCTTCTTCTTCTTTTTAACACGTCTCTAGCCACTTCTCCTATTTCTTTCCTGTCATTTTCAAAAAAGTCTTTTGTTAAACTTTGTCACGTCGAAAGATAAAATAATTTTATCTTTTTACTACATTTGAATGATTTTAATACTATGCTTGAGAGCGATTTAGTACGCGACACATCTCAATAATCTCTTTTGTTATAGAAATAACTCTTAAATAATTTTTGTAATTGTTGTATTTTATCAAAATTTTGTTAGTACAATCTTGGTTAGATAAATATTTTTCAAAATTTTCTAGCTTGTTATTAAGTGGAGAAAACACATATGCATAGATTCAACCGTTTTACAGTAAACCATACAAATAATTCATACTCCTTTATCAACATGTTAATTTTATATTCCTTTTCATCATCAATACCTTCATAGAGAGCTTTAAGAGCATTCCACATTAAATGTGCAGTCTTATGATATGAAATTGAGTAATACACTTGCGCACTTAACTAGAAATAATCTCTTGTACACTCCATTCGAGTCGTTACCCATATTCTCAACTTTTGGAGTCGTCAGACCTAATCAAAAGACCAACTCTAAAGTCAATTAATGAGGGGGAATATGGACCCGAATTTTCTAGAAGGGGATGAAGGTTGAATATACATTTTCCAAAAAGGTCAATTTAAAAATGTTTACTTCTTCAAAATCAGAGTTCGATAAAAATATCTTAGAATAGCATAATTTTTGTAGAAAATATATACTTTTGGATTGATTGTAATGATAGAAAAAAAAACTAAATCAATCAAAGTTTCAATTGACCCAAAATTATATTTACATGAGATGTGTAAATCAAAACTTTTCAATTGAACAAGAAATCTAACGTTACAGATTTCCAATGTTTAATCAATAGGAAGAATGTTTAGGATATCAATCTAACATAGTTCTTAACTTTATACACAAAATCACTAAGAATGTGTTAAAGTCTAATATCATGTGATTTTAAGAAAAAATTAAAACCTAAACATGCAATTCTAAGTAAAATATATGAGAGAGAGAGAGAGAGAGAGAGAGAGAGAGAGAGAGAGAGAGAGAGAGAGAGAGAGAGAGAGAGAGAGAGAGAGAGAGAGAGAGAGAGAGAGAGAGAGAGAGAGAGAGAGAGAGAGAGAGAGAGAGAGAGAGAGAGAGAGAGAGAGAGAGAGAGAGAGAGAGAGAGAGAGAGAGAGAGAGAGAGAGAGAGAGAGAGAGAGAGAGAGAGAGAGAGAGAGAGAGAGAGAGAATTCCAAATTTATACTGGTTCGACACTTCTTCCTCGGTTGTGCCTACTATACTCTCCAATGGCTGGCCATTGAATTTTTTATGTTCTTCAACTACAATTATGACATTTTTTTACACAAATTCTTTAAATACAATCACGATTCGAGATAATGCTAAAAATAAACAAAATTTGGTTTGAATCATGTTTGAATGTATACAACGTTTGACACTGAATTTCCAAGAAACCTTTATTCGATCTTGACTTATATCTTTTTATTTCAAATCCTGCTCCAAGCTTCCATTTTGCAACGACCTTTACTCAGTTATTTTGGTTCCTTGAGCCTTGAACTGTCTGAAGATGAGAAAAACTCCAGCTTTGTCTATAGTAGCTTCCACACAGCTCTACTGAAGCAATCTTGGAGAGAATAACCTTCTTCTTTTCTGCGGGATTATTGATCCCAACCACAACCACACAAAGATGTTGACCCTGAAATCTTAAAAAATATTCACAAAGTCTTAATCACAAAACAAACATCTTCACACACATCTCACACCCTAGGTTGAAAATTTAATCTAAACAATAATGGAAAGTGTAAGAGGTTGAAGATGAAGCGAGATTTTAGTTGCATGCTCAAAACAAAAATGATTTTAAAAATGTGTGTTGTGTATTCTATATAATATAATTTTATGAGAGGGATTTGGAAAAATGATTTACATATGTGCTGGAGACGAGACACAAATATGAGAAAAAATACCCATTTAATTCAAGACATAGGAAAATGGTGTATGTCGAGTCTAGAGAGTGAACGATTTGAATCAAGACTTAAAAACCCATAAAATTTATCTATATGATTTGAATCAAGCTTTTTATTATTTGAATCACATAAGTTTATGATTAGAATAAACTTAACATAATCAAAATCCAAGATTTATAGGCATGATTCAATTCGAGTCAAGCCTTTTCATGATGATAATCAAAACCTCTACGATTCGAGTCACACTTTTATATGATTCAAATCAAATGCACAGAAGCAAAAAACTATATTTTAGGACTATGTTTGATTCAATTTGGATTATGCCATGACTCAAATAAAGTGGAAAAAGTCAAATTCCTGAATTTTCATATTCAATTTGACTATAGTCATCCACTTTCATGATTCAAATCACACTTCAAAAATTTCAAATTTTGACAAAAATGAAGTGTTATTCTAAATCGAGACTTGGTATGATTTGAATCATGTTATAATGTGGTTCTTGATCTAAATTCCATACTTATTGACAAGAAATATATTGCTTTGACTTTACCCAAATGGTTTGGTTTAAGCATGCGTACAAATGATTTAGCACTCAACCCTAGAATGTGAAACTATGTGAGGAGACTCAGTTATGAAAAATAAACAAAAATACTAAATTGACAAGCAACAAAACATACACGACCAAATCCTAGAAGGCAGACACGAGTAGAGAATACTAAGATGGTGGATAAGGTCAGAAGTGTCATTATCTTGTGTCTCTGAAATAAAATTATAAGGGAAGTCTCCAGGGAGAAGAAGGAGTGAGGGTATAAGGAATTCCAAATCCAAGGGTTTTGATAAGTCAGGTTTAAAATACTTTAGTTGTCATAAAACCAGTCACTTGAAGAAGGATCTCCCCGAGAGGAGGGGCGAGGATGATTTTGTTTAGATTACGGTTTGCTTTGATGAGGATGGTTATGGAAGTGTTGGTGTGCTAGTGTGATGAGTTTGGAGACAGATAAAATATAGGTCATGGACTAAGATTCTCTTATCACATGTTCCCAAGGAAATAATACTTTGAGAATTCAGAGCAGAAAGAAGGTGGGGTCTTTTAACTCGATGACAATAAGGCCTACAAAAGTTTATGTATTTATAAGTTAGACTTAAAATGCATGATAACTATGAGTTCCTTCTACACAATGTAAGGTATCTACTGAGCTTAAGTGAAATTTGTTTCCCTTAAGAATGTTTGATGATCTAGGAAATTTCATTAGAGTTGAACATGGGGTATTTAAATTTTTAATGGTGTATTCATCGTGGCTAAAGGGTCTTAAATTTATGCTTTATATATTTTAGATGGTTCTACTATTATTGATGGTAAGGCTAGTGCTACAATAACTTACTTCATCAACAAATATCCATTCACACGAATAGAATTCAAGACATCTAAGAAGGATTATAGTGGGAAACTGGTTGACTACTCTAACTTGAAGGTCTTTAGGGTTATAAAACGTGTCTTCACTAGTTATCCAGAAGCTGTGACAAGTTACAAACTATGGAAACTAGACCCGTGAGGATCAAAATTCATCTTAAGCAGGGATGTTACTTTCAGTGAGACCTGCAGGTAAAAGAATCCAAAAGTATAATGGAGAAGATAATGTTTGACTTGAATATTTTTGTAAGTTTTAGAGTGCACCTTGCACAATTACAATTTCTACTAAGGAGGCTAGAGAAAAATAATAAGTTAAGGCTCATATTTCTATTGTTAGTGAATGACAACATATATTGGCTTCTGATTATCATTTGGCTCATGATATAGTAAGAAGGGAAATTATATCACCTCAAAGTTACTGTTGGGGAGGAATTTAAAATCAAATGTGTGAGCTTGTTAGAGTACCTAAGCAGGCAATGATAGTTGTATGTAAGTGGATGCAACTGTCTGGATAAAGGTTTAAGCATTACTTGGACGTAATCAAATTTGTTGAATAATAATTTAAGATTTGGATAGAGTAGCAAGGTGGTTGATTGTTAAATCGACATCACCACGGTTTTGAGTCATGGTGGAGAATTATTAAAGTATGCCTCAAATCTCAAGTGATTTAGTAATTTCTTAGCCAAAAATCTAGTCCATCAGAATTTCAAGCATTTGTAAAAGTGGTTCTTTGTCACTTCTGTATTAAGAGAGAAAAAGTGGAGAAATCTTAGTGAAATAAACCTATAGCAAAAATGCTAGAAATTCTTAGGATTCATTGTTCTAAGAATCGGGAGACATTTAAGGACTTCTAAGGAGATTGAGAAACACTTTAAAATACTTTTGATTTGTGTGATTCATGTTTTGAGAGGCGGAAGGGTTATGAAACACTTGGTAGAAAATAAGAGATGTTCTTGTGAACTTGGAAACCTATTTTCTTGTAACTAATTTGTAATATCTTGTAACAGCTATGAAAACATAGTGGATATAAGAGAGTTGTTCTCTCCTCTAGAGTAAACCAATTTGATAGTATTGAGTAAACGAATTTAATGTGTTCTCATCTTTTATTTTAATTTTATCCGCGTGAGTTTGGTTATACTGATTGATAGATTAGTTTTATTTGAGGTCATTTATGTTGATTGTTATTATTCTTCATCCCACACATCAAAGTTCTTTGTGTAGTTTCAACTTCGAAAAATTTTCAAATCAATTTCACAATCATTTTTATGATTGTTTTTTACCTCCTCCTTGTTGTGACAAACGTTGCACCAAGATTGAATAAAAAATATGAGAAAGATTAAGTTTCTTGAATAAACACAAGAAACCCTTTTATGTTTTACGAAAGAGAAAGAAGAGGGAAGAAAAGTAATAAGAATTGGTTAAAACTATTTTTTATTCACTTTTTCAATTAGGGCAAAATGTTACAAGTGAATAACAACAATCAACTCTTAACCCTCTCTCAATAACCCGAGAGAGCAACCTATTTATAGACTACAAGCTAACTTAAACACTAAGCTAACTTAAGCATTAAGCTAACTTAAGAAACAAGCTAACTTATACAAATGCATGCTATAACATGCTTTAACTAAAGAACACACATCTTCGACTCCTACATGCTTGAACATACTTTGACTACAACATGCACAACTCTGTCGAAACATGAAGTTATCCCTGTCGAGACTAGAGTTTGATCCAAAATACCATAAATATTCACCTTGAAACAAACTCTAAAACATAAAGGGAACAAATTAGGTTTCATCATGCAGCTTTATCAACTGCATACAGTGGAAGAACGTCTTACTTGGCAATGACATGGTGATCATATCTGCAACATTTTGATCTGTCGAAAACCTCATCAGTTTGACTTTTACACTTTTAATTTTTTCCCTGACGAAATGAAGCCTAACATCAATGTGCTTTGTTCTATCATGATAAGCTGAATTCTTTGACAGATGTATGACACTTTGACTATCACATTTAACAGTGATAACTTGACCTTGAATTTTAGTTCCTTGAAAAACCCTTCAAGCCACAATGCTTCTTTCACAGCTTCAGTGAGGGTAATATATTCAACTTTAGTGGTTGATAAGGCAACAACCTTTTGAATAGAAGCTTTCCAACTGATTGTTGTGCCAAATATAGTGAAAACATATCTAGAAAGAGATTTTCTGGTATCCATACATCCTGCATAGTCAGAGCCGAAAAATCTTTTGACTTCAACTTTTACATCACTCATGGCTCCACCATAAACCATGGTCCTATTCAAGAATCCTTTTATGTATCTCATAATTCACTTTAGAGCTTGCTAGTGTTCCTTCCCAGAATTAGACATATACCTTCTTACAAGGCTCACTCCATATGTTATGTATGGACTCGTACATACCATAACATACATCAAAGAACCTACTATACTAGCATATGGAATGCTATTCATATAGACTCTTTCAACTTCAGTACTAGTACTTTGAGTTGTACTCAACTTGAATTGATGATTTGTCGTTGTTACAATAGGCTTTGAATTCGACATACCAAATTTTTCGAGAATCTTCTTCAGGTATGTCTCTTGAGATAAGCATAATCTTGGCCGATTTCTATCTCTCCAGATGTCAATCCCCAAGAACCTTGGTGGCAGCTCCCAGATCCTTCATGTCGAACTCCTTATCGAGTTCAGCCTTCACCTTGATTACATCCTTGACATTATTGCTTGATATGAGGATGTCATCCACATAAAACAACAAAATAACAAGTCAACTTATATGCCAAAATTTGAAGCAAACACAATGGTCGAATTGGCTCATATTGAAACTTATCAGTGTCATGAACTTGTCGAATCTCATATTCTAATGTCGAAGAGATTTTTTCAATTCATATAATAACCTATTCAACTTGCACACATAATCTTCCTTTCCTCTTTCTGCATACCCTTCAGGTTGCCTCGTCAGGATTGTTTCATCTAGGTTACCATACAAGAAGGCGATACTCACATCCATTTGTTCAAGATTTCATCTCTTCATCCATGGCTTTCATCCATTCAATCTTGTTTTGACTCATCATTGCTTCCTTGTAATCTTTAGGCTCTTCATCAAGAACCTCACTTGTAGATATTAAGGCAAAATCTATGAGATCTGCATAACCAAGTCGTTGAGGTGGATTGATGACTCTTCTCGATATGTCTCTTGCCAGCATGTAGTAATTACCAGTCTCCTCATTTTCATCAGCAGCTTATGCTTCTTCTTCGACTACATATTGGTTATACAATTCATCATCAACATGCTCAACCTCAACAGGAAACTTCTCTTGTTCCAACTCTTCTGCATATATATTTGTACTTTGACCAACATCATCAGATTTCTTGAAAGTCATCTCAGCTTCATTGAAAACTAATATCGACTTGTGACACACCTCCTATGACTTGGCTCTAGGAACCACAACCTATAAGCTTTGAATCCTTCAGGGTATCCAAGAAACATACATCACAAAGCTCTAGGTTCGACCTTGTCTTGCCTAATTTGAGCATAAGCTAAACAACCAAATACTCTAAGTCTTTCGAGATTAGGTGGATGTCCTGACCATAATTCTTTAGGTGTTTTCATCCCCAAGGAAGTCGAGGGACACCTATTTATCAGGTATGCTGCAGTCAGAACAACTTCAGCCCGAAACACCTTTTTTATTCCAGCATTAGCCAACATGCATCTAACCCTTTCCATGATTGTTCGATTGAATCTCTCATCTAGGCCATATTGATGAGGAGTACCCACAATAGTCTGTCCCTTGAAATTCCAAAAATGCTACAGTAACTGTCGAAAGCTTCATTGCAGAACTCAAGGTCATTATCAATTCTCAACCTCTGACCTTCCTGCTAGTCTGATTTTCGACCAGAGTCTTCCAACTTTTGAAATATTCAAAAGTTACATCCTTACTCTTCTGGATGAATAACCATAAATTTCTGGAATAATTATCAATTATGAATAGAAAATACTTTGTACTTGAGTGTGAAGGATTCCTTGCAGGCCTCCAAAGATCAACATTAATGTAGTCAATGGATCCATGAGTTCTTTTTTTTTTGCGTTTGTTAAACTTCACTCTGTAGGATTTACCAAACACACAAGGTTCAAAGAATTCCAACTTTTGGAATTTGTCACCACCTAGCAGATTCTGTTTCCCCAATTCAATAAGAGCCTTTTCACTAACATGGCCCAATCTCATGTGCCAAAGTTCCGTCTTCGACACAGGTTTTGTGGAGACAAAATCTGCTGATCCACTTATAACTTCATCCTCAAGGGAATACAACCCTTATTTCTTCACGCCTTTCAAGACCACCTTCAACCCCTTCATAACTCTTATGATACATTTCTCTCATTTGAAAACATATCCCTTATTGTTGAATTTACCAAGAGAACTCAAATTTCTCTCAGATCAGGTACATACCCGACATCAGTCAATAGCCTTATTGGCTTATCATGGAGCTTGAATCTCACATATCCAATTCCTAGAATATTACAAGCTCTATTGTTTCCCAATAGAACTAATCCACCATCTTGATCACATAATTCCTCAAACACATCTTTGTTTGGAGTCATGTGCCAAGTACACCATGAATCCATAATCCATTCCTTGCTAGAGTTACTGCTTGAAACCACAAGAACATCAGATGATTCATAATCATCTTGCACGATGGCTGCATTGCCATTATCCTTACCACCATAATCTTTCAAGCGTTTAGGGTACACCTTTCTTGTATGTCCCTCTTTCTTATAGTGGTAACACCTAATTCCAATAACATCACCACCATAAGACTTATGTTGGCCTTTACCCTTCTTTTTATCAAACCTGCCATCTTTCTTCAAGAATTTCCCTTTAACAAACAAATCTTCACCAACTGATGATGGCTTGCGCTCCTTTCGTTCGTTCAAATCCTTAGAGTAAAAGGCTGATTGAACTTCTCTAAAGGTCAAAGAATCTCTTCCATACAAGATAGTTTCTTTGAAATGAGCATGATACTTAGGTAAAGCACACAATAACAACAACGCTTGATCTTCATCATCAATACTAACCTTGATATTCTCCAGATCAAGAACCAGCTTGTTGAACTATCAAATTTCTTCGTCAAGACTTTATCTTCACTCATCTTGAGTGAATACATAGCCCACTTCAGGTACATATTATTTACCAGGGATTTAGTCATATACAACCCTTCGAGTTTTCTCCACACACCTGTTGTCGTCTTCTCCTTCGAGACCTATCGGAGAACTTATCACCAAGGCTCAATATGATGGCACTGTGGACTTTCTCGATCATCGTCGTCTTCTCCTTCTTTGTTAGGGAAACATCTATCTTCCCGGTTCTTTCGACATTTCTAACAAACCATGTTGAACCAATAAGGCTTGCATCTTCAAGTACCACAAATCAAAATCATTCACACCGATGGATTTCTCAATCTCATACTTCGTTGATGACATCTTGTCCATACTCACCGCACCAGTTTGTTGTGACAAACGCCGCACCAGGAACAAATAAAAAATATGAGAAAGATTGAGTTTCTTGAACAAACACAAGAAACCCTATTAAGATTTACGAAAGAAAGAGAAGAGGAAAGAGGAAGAAGAAGAAGAATTCGTTAAAACTGTTTTTCTATTCACTTTTCCAATTAGGGAAAAAGGTTACAAGTGAGTAACAACAACCAACTTTTAACTCTTTCTCAACAACCTGAGAAAGCAGCCTATTTATAGACTACAAACTAACTTAAACATTAAGCTAACTTAAGCAACAAGCTAACTTATACATCTGCATGCTAGAACATGTTTCGACTACATCACGCAGATCTTCGACTCCTACATGATTGAACAGACTTCGACTGCAACATACCCAACTCTGTCAAAATATGAAATTATCTCTGTCGAGACTAGAATTCGATCCAAAATATTGTACTCCTCCTAAACTTAAATAAACTTTGATGGTAGGAGCTAGTGACAGGTATCAAGATCATCATCCTAATTGATATATCTAACTATTCCAAAGTCCCTACCAACCAAAACTGCAACTATGTTCCATAAAATCCAACTCAAAAGTTGAAATGCAAATTATGCAACTCTCACCATGGAATGACTCTATGCATATATGTGTACGACGAGTTCTACTATTCTCTCTAGTCCTATTTATAAGAAAAAATTGACTTTTAAAATTTATTAAATAATCAATATATCTGATTTATTATGTAGTTCAGATACATTGATTATAAATTAAAAAATAATTTTTCTCTTATTAATAGGATCAAAGATAATATTAAATATGTAGAGTAAAAAAAATCAATATGAAATGAGTGTCTGGAGGTGGATCCTCTATGGTTCTACTCCTATCCCCCTCCTATCCCCAAAACAACTTCCATGATACCATCTTCAAAAATTGCTAAAATTCATAATACTGCAAACACACAAGAGTGCAATGACTTTGTAATAGCTCTAAACATATGTCTATATGTTTAGAGGTGAAATACACCATGCCGGTTATTAAATTATTTAATTGTCATAGTTTAATCCTTGAAATGATTTATTTAAAAGTTGATCTTTTAAATCATAAAATATATGCATTATTCTCCCTTTTTATCTTTTTCTTTCTAAAATAAAAAAATATATAATGCTAAACAATTTACACATGCATTTAAGCTAGTGATGTCATTTTGTTATATTCTTAAATTATCGACATAAACATTTATACGGCCGAATATGACTAGACATATGTGGAAAACAATTATAGTGACAATACATAGAAACCAAATATTTGTCATATGAATTCAAGTAGTTGAATGTGAAGTTTGTGGAAAATATTATACATGATGACAAAATCATTAGATGAAAAATATGATTCTATAATATATGAATTTAGAATCATATTTAATACCATTCCCTAAGAATTGTATCTATCTCTTAGATTTCTTGCAACGACTTCAACTATGTTCCAAATTGTATCTTAAATTCAATGAATAATGAAGTATGTTAACTTGTTTTAGCATTGAATGGATTAACAAGTTGATGAAAATTCAGAAAAATAATTAGAAGTTTATATTGATTATTGACTTGCTCTCTTGCCGACCTAGCAAACTTGACCCATTTATTGTATTTTTATTATGAATGAACTAGATTAATTAATTTCATATTTCATGTAGCAACAAAACTTTGTCTTGATAAAAGTCCAAAACTATTTCTAAATATAGTAGCAATTTTTTTTAGGGACGTAGTAGTGAAAGCAACAAGGTTATTATTTTTAAAAAAATAAGTTGGAGTAACGTGTATCTAACAAAAAAATAAGAAATTTTAACCTGTAGTTAAATTTTGTCAACTAAATCATAAAAAATATAAAATTTTATTATTTTATTATTGTATTTTTGACCAGCAGCAATTTCATTTTTTTTTCTATACTTTAAATCCGCAGTAATTTCATTTTTTATTTATTTTGACTTTCATTGTTTTCAAATGCATTATCAATTCATTCCTACAATTGATTTCTATGTAAATATTTTATGTAATTGTATAAAATTTCGAAAATAATTGTTCTAAGATTTCTAGAAGCGATATTAGTAAACTCTATAATTTAAACTCACTTTTTCCATTATGATAACTGCTTACCAAAAACATACTCATAATCTTGTGAATATTATCATTATTAGGTCATATACAAAGATGGAAATGAGAAGGAAGAAGAGGATTATAAACAATATTCTAGACACATTATATCTTCTCTCATTTTAAAGAGTATTTCAAATATAAGAAATTCGAAGTTTATTGAATCATTAATTTGGAAGTCAATATGGAGGATTATTTTTATATTGAATTATTTATTTATTTTTGTGAATAACATATTTTGTGAGAAACACCACATATATTCACTCAAAACCTTAAAGTGATAGGTGTGTGTGTTCTCTCAGTTATAGAATGTTCAATATCCACTTTTCTAATTAAAGTGAAACTGCCACGCATTTAATTTTCAACACTTCTAACTCACACTTGTTTTTCTCAACACTTCTCCTCAAGTGTGAGTCTATCAACAATGGTCCCTCTCAACTCTCAAGCGGAAGTTTTTTCATCCACATATACTTTGTACCGCAGTTGCCACTTTTTAAAAATAACATGCCTCCTACCCGCAACCATGTGGGGAGGACTTTCGATACAAGTGAGGCGGTCCTTCACTCGAACAAACGACTCATGATACCATTGTTCGATCTTTAATTTGGGGGCCAACATGAGAGAGCATTTTTACATTAGGGTTTTTATTTATGAGTAAGACACATTGTGAGAGACACACCACATATTCACCTAAAATCTTAAAGTGATAGGTGTGTGGGTTCTCTCACTTATAAGATGTTAAATCTCCACTTTTTTAATCAACGTGAGACTTTTTCACACTTGTTTCTCAATATTTCTAACTCACAATTAATTTTTTCAACAAGGTTAGGGAAGAACTATCAAACAACAAGTACTCATCATCTATTTATGTATTCTTTCAGGATTGTTGCTGATAAACTATCAACAACACATTCATATTTTAATGTTCCTGATAAATTAACATGTCATATATCCTAAGGATTATTTAGATTTAACATTTGTTCTAAATGAATGAAGCATACTTATTTGACTATTAAATTTTTTGCTATATAATATTTGAGAAAAAAATGCCTTTTATGATTGATTAATAGAGTAATTCCAAAAGTACATAATCAATCTGATAACTGAATACAAACTGCTACTTAAAAGGTGCAATGTTTTTGTAAAATTAGATCAACTCAGTAGAAAGATGGTTCATAGTTAAAGTTAAGGTAAAATGTGTACTTCAAGAGGATGACCATCAACCTAAGCACATCATCAATACCATATATAGCATGAGGTTTCTCAAGAGTAGGCGAGCCAAGTTCATCAAAGAGGTCATATGAAAGACATATTAATCTTGTGAAGAACCGATTCGGGGAATTGACATTCCTGAAAACCCCAAACGTTACTTTCTTGACAAGAGACATGTCGCGACGATAAAAATACCATGAGTGTTCGCATGCTCGAAATAATAATAGAGTCATCATCGAAGTTTATTTATTCCAAAAGAAAAGGGAAAATATCAATAAAATCCTTAAAGAAAAAGAAAATGGTCGTCGCAGCCAAATTCGAGTTCGAAAGTCGGCTATGCAAAGGGAATGTATTAACAACCCTCACATCTGTTTTACTCAACAGGGAACGTTTAGTTAGTTTTGCCAATGAAGTATTAGAGTTCGTTATTGTTTTCTTCTAATTATTGAAAGTTTGAAAGGAAAAAGAAAAGGACTAAAATAAGTTTTTTTATTAGGGTGTTTGACAAGATTGCGAGTCTTGCTCCCACGTATCCTCAGATGTGATTAGGAATTCAAAGCCACGTAGTTTTGGGTAAGTAAAAGATATTTTTGGATTTTTTATTATAGTGCTTGACGAAACGTTGAATCTCGCTCCGATATATCATCTAGTGCGATGAGGAATTCAAAGGTACATAGTTCTAGGCTAGAAAACCATGTATGTGTTGGTTGATTTTAATGAGTGATGTTTAAGTTGCATTCTAGCGGTTACATTGCTTGTACGCTTGCGCACGAGAGACTTAAGCGTGTGTGGATTCTCTCACTTATAAGCTGTTTAATATCCACTTTTCTAATCAAAGTGATACTTTCACACACTTATTTCTTAACACTTCCAACTCACACTTATTTTTGTCAACACTCCCCCTCAAGTGTGAGTCTATCAATATTGTTCTCCCTCAAGTGGAAGTTCTTCCATCCACATATAGTGTACTGCAATTGACACTTTTTCAATAGAACACGCCTCCTATCCACCACCACGCGGGGAGGAATTTTGATACAAATGAGCCGATCCTACACTCGAACAAACAACTCATGATACCATTGTTGGGTGTAACACCCCGAATTAAATTAATTAATTTAATTTAATTATTTAGAATTTTAATTGATTATTGGTGTTTTATATTATTGGTTGTGTGATTGCGGGGTTAAATGTCCTTAAAATAGAGGTATAGAGATAGTAAGAGCTTGACATATTTGTTTAGAAATTAATTGGAATTTTAAATTAATTATTAGAATAAATAGTATTTTTATTTAAATTAATTAAATAAATAATAAAATGATGGAATTGAGCTATTTGTGAGAATTAGAGGAAATAAGAGGTAAAAATAGAGAAGCTATTATTGAGTTGGGCAAATTTCATAATTAGACAAAGTGGCAAGGGAGTATATATTCTAAAAGTAGGGAAAGAGGTAGGTTTTTAGAGAAAAATCAGACACGTAGAAAAGAATAAAAAGAGGGGAAGAGGAACAAGCCAGGAAATTAAGGATAGAACTCGTAGAAGCTGAACAAATTATCATCAATTGCTGAAAATCTAAGGTAGGGGGAGAAATGGCTACCAATTAGGTGTATTGCATGATGGGGGTAGTGATGAGAAGTCCTTAATCTCATTAGGGTTTTAGGTTTTCCTTTGATGAATTGTTATATGATGAATTTATGGAATTTATTGGTTGATCTTGTGTGTATATGTGTTTCTATGGCTAATCTATGTTTGAAATATCATGAACATGCATATATAAAGTTCTGCCATTGATGGATGTTTGAATGCTTGTGTTGTGTTCATGATTGATGATGAAATTGTTGATGGATAACCATGAATCATGATGAAAATAAGTGTTGTAACATGTGATGGTTGTGATAACATTATTTCATTGTTTAATTCGTATTGGAGTTGATTAATTTTTTGGAAAAGTTGGTTGATTTCATGTATGGTGATTTAGGGAGGAAGAAGAAGATGAACGTGTGTAAAAACTGGATTTTTTAGAAAATAACACAGTGACAATCGATTGTCACAGCATTACAATCGGTTTTCATGCCTAGAAAAGTGATTTTTTAAAGTCAGTAGTGAAATCCTCTTGGAAACAATCGATTGTCACGGCATGACAATCGATTGTCATATGCCAATTTTGTGAAATATTATATTTTACCTTTGTTGTATTGTTCGATATTTTTTGCCGGATCTTTTGATTCGTAGGTCCAAATGACGCATCATTTGAAGCGTTATAAAGCCAACATAATGAGCTACCTCCTGGTAGTGCTTGGTGAAATTTTTGAGTTGTAGTCAATTATCTACTGTAGAGATGTTTGTGATGACTTGTTTGATTGGTTAGTGAATCATAATGTTTATACAATGATGTGCTGTTGTTTTGGGGAAGTAACTTGAGTGAATGCCTATGAAGTCATGTTTAATGAGTTGTTATTGTTTATTGAGGTTTATTGATGTTGTAACATGAATTAATTGATGCGTATGATTAATGATGCGATGCACAAATGATGAGATGTGTATGAGGATCCTTTTGGTGAACCTTGTGGTGATAATGCATATTGTTGAGAGTTATGCATCATGGCGTACGAGCTTCAGTCCCGTTTTGGTGTGCTCTGGTATGATGGTATGGATCAGGAGCGAGTAGCTAATTCTGGTGGGAAATTAATGAAACATTACATATGGTGATGGTAACGATTTGGTGTGCTCTAGTCCTATGGTGGGGATCAAGAGCGAGACAAACCTGAGTGTTCATGAACGATACCACATGCATAATGAGTCAGTTGTGGCTTACATTTGCATATATGATTACACATGTTATTGATTTTCATGATGGTAATGATTGGATGTGATTATATACTTGATTTCATGAATTGGGTGTTAGAATATGTTATTAATAGTTGTCTAATGAATGTGTACTTAATGTGTATTCTCTACCTTAACATTCTTTACACGATTTATATTGATTTTTGATTTCTCACCCCTTCTATTTGAATGTTGCCTTTACATGAGCATCGTGCAGATACTCAAGAGTAGCATTGCTGAAGTAAGTGGAAGGAATCTTTTGGAGTGGCTTCCAATAGTTTGTCGTTTTCTTTAGTAGGATCTTGCTCTGATCATGTAACATCGGGACGGGAATGTTTTCTTTCACTTATTTTGTTTTGTTGAAGTTGCTATTTATGTTTTGATGAGATTTCGAAGTTGTGGCGGGTTGAATAATACAACTTTTTTTGTTGCATCATGAAATTTGAAGTTTATAAGACTAAACATCTTGAGTTGCAATTATTATCTTTAATTGATTTGATAATGATTCTGTTGCGATTATACCCTAAGTGAAGGCGAGCATGCGATGACAGATGTTATGTGATATTTTATAACCCGTGTTACGGATTAGGATAGGTTTGATGTGAGTGACACCCTATGTGATTGTAATTTTTATTAAATTATGCATTAAAATTGTATGCGGGGTGTAGGGTGTTACATAATGGTATCACAGCAGGTTGATCCGTCCGACCAGGTTGTTTAATTATGTTAGGTCCTTAGTATGTGAATGTGTGTGAAAACACTACTGATACTTGTTGCATTTTCCATTTTTAGGTTGGAAATGAAATAAGTGAGGGAGAAGCGTATGCTTCTCTTGGATGCTCCAACTGTAGAAAGCTTGGACATCATGTTGCTGCATGCGAGAATGCAGTGTTGGCTAGTTCAAATGTTTTGAGAATGTTGTTCTTTTCTTGAACCCGAAGAGAGGTCAGATTCAAGGATGGTGTCAGTTAGAAAAATGGTGTGATCCTTGAATGAAGGCGTTCAAGTGTTTTCGTTGTTCGCTTCCTTGTGAGGGGGGAGGTGATCTTTTCTCTAGAGATGAGCCAATGGTGTGTTGAGTATCCTGACGTGTTTCCTAAGAATGTGTACAGTTTGTATTCCGTTGAAACAAGTTGGTGTTATTCTTAGAATGAATTGGTTAGAGTTAAACCAAGTGTTTACCAATTGTTTTGATAAGTCGATGCAATTTCTTGAATCCAAATAGGATGTGGCTTCGAGATTCCTTTATGGTGGTCCAGTTGGGATGTCTTTGAGGGAGAGCGATCATGTATTGTTGAGATTCTCTTCTTAGAGAGTAAGGATAAATATGATAGCTAGTGATATGCAAGTGGTGTGTGATTCCTCATGTTTTCCTAAAGATATATGCGACTTGCCTCCAAAGCATGAATGTCAGCTCGATGGAGGTGAAGAATTGATGTTTGTATCTGCTAAGCAAGTGAGAAAGTCTGTGAAGGATGAGGCGTAAGTGTTTGTGATGTTAGCTTTGTTGGAAGCCAAAGGAAATGGAGTAGTTTGTGAACTTCCAGCAGTGTGTGAATTTTCGGAAGTGTTTCCTAAAGACATTAGTGATTTGCCGCTAGAGCGTAAGGTGGAGTTTTCTATAGACTTAGTACATGATACTAGTCCAGTGTCTATGGATCCTTATAGGATGTATGCTTTAGAGTTGAGTGAATTAAAGAAGCATCTGTAAGATCTGCTTGAAAAGAAGTTTATTCATTTGAGTGTTTCGCCTTGGGGTGCGCCGGTGTTGTTAGTGAAGAAGAAAGACGATAGCATGAGGTTATGTGTGGACTATTAACAACTAAATAAGGTGATTATCAAGAACAAGTATCCACTTCCGAGGATTGATGATTTGATGGATCAGTTGGTAGGTGCTTGTGTATTTAGCAAGATAGATTTGCGTTCGGGTTATCATCAGATTCGTGTGAAACCTGAAGATATTCCGAAGAATTCTTTCAGAAGTAGGTATGGTCATTAAGAGTATTCGGTCATGTTGTTTGGTGTATCTAATGCGCCTGGAGTGTTCATAGAATACATGAATTGAATATTCCATCCGCATTTAAATCAGTTTATGGTTGTGTTTACCGAAGACAAATTGATATATTCGAAGTCTAATGAAGAGCACGTGGAACATCTGAGAATTATATTGCAGACATTGAAAGAGAACCTGTTGTATGCAAAGTTTTCCAAGTGCGAGTTCTGGTTAAGAGAAGTGAGTTTCCTTGTGTAGCGGGGTATTCGTTACCATTAGAGATATTGACTAAATCCAAGGTAAATCATACAAGTCGAGTCGCCACCGCACTTCTATTTATCCAAAGGAATGGTTAGAAAGCGAACAAAAACCTAAAAGTTTTATCGAATCAAAAACTAGTAAAAATGTCAGAGATCTGGGTAAGGGGGTTGGTTATGCAATGGGAAGGTGTTAGGCACCCAAAACATCCTAGGTACTCCTAGGGAGCCCTTTTCACATTTGTTGCAAAGGTTGTTGTTTTTTTTTTTGAAAATTTATTTGTGCAAACATGATTGAAGGGATGAGAAAAGCGTGTATGTTTATCTAATGTACTACTTACTAAAAAAGGGTCAAAAGAAAATGACTCGCACGGACGTCGCATCCACTGCATACGTATCTCATCTGAATCTAAGAATCAGAGTCTTCGTAGCTCGGCTACCTATGGGTTAAAGAGGAGTGTGCTCGCTAAGACATCGCGTCTTATGCCTACGTATCTCATCTGGGATGAAAATCAGAGCAAAACGTAGTTCGACCAACTACGGGGTAAGGGTTGAACGACGTTACTACGCAATCTACCGGATGCTCGACCTTTGGAGACTTACTCGCCTGTAGTAGAAGGAGATAACGTGTTCTTAGGAGAAGAAAAATCAATGAGTTAGGGGTGTTTAGGGATGCTCATGCAAAAAGGCAGTCCTAGATGAAGGAACCGCACTACCTTAAATGACATGCCACGAGAGGCTATACGAAACCTAAGAAATCGGTAACATGCGGGAAAAGTAAAGGGATCGAGAGATCTACCGTACGGATAAAGATCCGAAGTAACAACAATTAGATAAATAAGAAACCCAAAGACTCTTCCAAGCTAAACACCATCAAAGAAAGCGAGTCAGTACAGATAATCGGAATAGACCTCCAGGTGGTACCCCACAAATAAAGTGGAACACCAAGCAAACTATCCCTGCAAGAGTATGTGAGCCCTCACAAAAACAAAACTCAACAAACAGGTTAGAGAAACAAGATAGGGTAATCAAGAGTTGCCCCCAAATCAAAATGTAACCAAATGAATCATGCCATTAAAATTCACAAAAAGCAACCAAGGGTAGGAGGCCTAAACCTCTTGTCAAACACATGCATCAAAAGGGTATCAAATTCACCCATAATACCTCATACATTCAGAGCATTCAAATTAAAAGCATAAAGTAATTGGAATAAGGCAAACCTGACTGGAGAGATCGAATGAAATTGAATTGCCCGCTTGGGTTTGCAAAGCAATCTGAGGGTTTATATGAGAGGAAATTGGTTCTTTGCCGATGAGTTCCCTTCAGTCTCTGGAGGTTGCTCTGAACTCTGTTAGCTCTTCTCTCACTATCTTTTTCCCTGCCAGGGTAATAGGAATAGAATGACCTTTTGTTTCACTAAAACTCTGAATTTATAACCTGATTTTTGTGGGCCTATGGGCTCAAATGAGAGAGGCCCACGTCCAAAAAATTTCTGTTATATTTTATTTATTTATTTTTTATTTTTTCTTTATTTTTTCTTTATTTTTTCTTTTTTTCTTTTTTTCGTTCTTTTTTTTTAAACACGTGGGCTTCGCCTAGCGAGCATGACAGTTCAAGAAATTCCTCTGAGCGTAGATGATTCTGGTGGCTTTTCTTGGGACTCGCTAGGCGACTCATTCTGCTCGCCTAGCGAGCATGACAGCTCATGAACGAACTTTTGCTCCTTCAAGATTAACGTTTTGACTGGCGAATAGACCCCATTTGAACCTGTTGGAAGTATCTCAAGCCATTCCCTTGTGTTGACTGATCATCTAAATAGAACCCACAAAGTGTCGTGGATGATACTCAAGCTTCAAACAAAAGATATTAGTGACACATTTTTGTGCTTTTGGTTAGTAAACAAAAGTAAGAGAAACAATGATGTATAATTCAAGCATGCTTGGTGATCTCAAACCAATCACAAGAAGTCCCACCCAAAGGCAAAGGGAACCAAGATGCTAAAGATCCTTGAGGCTATGCAAATGCGATGTTATGATGCCATGGGGGATCTTAGGGTCAAAATTGGGGTCTTACAGATGCCCCTATTTAAGGTCATTCTAGCCGGAGAAGTGAAGGTTAAAATCTTCGTCTCGACGGGGTAGAATGGGCTTAAATAATAACAAAGAGACGAATTTTGGTCCCTAAGAGACCTCATGATGCAAATGTAGGTATGAAAAATGGTAGCACTCTGTGGAGATATGTGTCCACAAAAGCAAAGAAATCAGAAGCCACTGATAATCCATATGAGCAATTCACTCCATGGGACCAAGACCCTGGGGACTCTCCTGGGGATAGAAAAGGGATAAAAATGCGCGAGCAGGTCACGACTCATAGCGTGGGGAACAGAATTCCAAAGGGAAAAGATCCAATGGAAAGACTCGAGCTGACTCGAAGATGCATGTATTGGGGAATATGCCAATACAGCAAAAAACTATCCACAGCGGATACTTCGGATAAAATCCGAATGAAAACAATCCACTAAGGGACTTCGCTGGGGATGTCCACAAGGACACTCCTGGGGAAGCAGCGGGACGAGGTAATACCGGTTATTGGGTAATAAGCTCAAGGAGACATGTGATCTGAACGCCAGGTATGAGGGTGAGAGATACAACATGCTCAGGAAGAGATGAATATCCAAGACCGGTATAAGGGTGAGAGATATCAAAACTTCAAAACGTCTGAGGAAAACCTAAAAGGTATACTTCAACTCAGGGATTCTGACTCCACAGGGGACAAACAGTCATAATAGGGAGCAGAAAGGAAGGAATACCAGGGATACCGGTTACTGGGCATATAATAGGTGACCAATCAAGGCGTGAATTGGGGAATATTCCCAAAACACTCATCATCCAAAAGAGGGCTAAAAGCAAACTCGATTACAGGATTGATATTCGACTCCACAAAGGGGATACGAATCTTACTCAATTGGGGAAGAACAAAAGGCTTCAGACCCGAGAGCGCATGAGATATACTATCTATTACCGTCAGAACATAGATAATATACTCGCATGGACGATTATCCACAACCGGTTACTGGGTTAATAAAGGATAAATCGACCGAAAAGAAAAGGCATCGGGATACCGAAACTAGGTATATAATGATGACCAATTCAGGGGAGAAACAATCGTTACCAACAACAACAAGGTAGACGAGAGATGACCCGTTGGGGATAAATTGCATAATTAGGGCAATTATCCAAGCAGATGAGGGGATATCATCACCGAATATTGGATGAAGATAACTGTCACCAATTAAAGATTAGCAAAAATAGTTACTCTGCAAAAAGGGAAGAAATAGGGTTTACAACTACCGGTATGAGGGTAGAGAACCGCAAACTCCGCCGGGGATAATGATTACTAATTATTGAGCAATTATTCATTTACCACGGGGAAACAGGAAAAGAGTCTCAAGAGACCGATCTAGGATCAAACTAGATAGGCACACCAAATCAAGACTTGTCCCGGTGAGGATATAACTCAATGGGGAAAACCATCCCAATATGTGTGTTGGGAAGGAACAAAAACAATCAACATCCACGAGGATATAACCAGGTGGGGAATATGGAAGAAATGATAGATGCTTTCTGCTTATGGAGATGACTCTATATGGAGAGATCAGACACACACGTCTGCTTGGGGAAGTATATCACCAAATAGCAGGAGACAGCAAACAACGATATATGGCAAAGAATGCAACATGAATATCTGAATGTTATAATTATGCATGTATGCGCGTGGTTTATGTATGATGTATGTTGACAAATCGACATATTTAACACAACCAGGTCCAGGAATCAACCACCCGGTACTACATCTCAAGAGAGAAAGCCAAGTTCACCGGAGAGTATCCAATCTGCTGGGGATCAGAGATACTAGGAAGCAAAGAACTCTGTAGGGGATGAATCATCAATCATTCCAGCTGGGGACGAGAGTTATCACAGACAAGGTCCACCACACCAACAACTCTACTGGGGAATCTATCCGAGGAGATAAAGGATTTATCGGGATCAACCACCAAATACCGCTCTTGCCCAAAGAGATCCAAGTTCCGGAGGGAGGAGATACAGTCATGCCAGGAATATGGACAAAATCTTACCCTGTTGGGGATCGTACCACCCTTGGGAGAGCACTGAGGATCTCCTAAGTATCCTTTCGTCATTGTGAATGTTCACTTTGTTTAAAAACAAATTATAAAAAATTTGATTGTTTAAAACAATGATATTTTCTTAATCAAAACATGCAAAACATTTGTTGAATAGAAACAGATAAGAGTGCCAATAATTGGATAAAAGGCTCAAATTTATTTGATAGAATGGTAGTCTGCGAATGGCAAGACTCCATAGATCTTTACAAACTTGAAATTGGCAATATATATTGGAAAAGGGCTACATTGAACATAATGACCATTTCTCCACCAATTCTGAATCCGATGTATTTGAAGCTTTGGCTGATAATGAGCAAGGATCTCTGACGGACGACAGTTGTAGAACAAAGTCTTGTCAGGATGCAGTTACTTGCCAAATCCCTAATTTTTGCCTAGATTGCCCCAGGATGAGATACTCAATATAGCGGGATACATATATCATTATTATATATTTTTTGTGTCTCTAACTTTTGCCTGGATCGCCCTTTCGGGTTCTCAATCCACCGAGACGCTCATTTTTGCCTAAGCTGCCCTTTCGGGTTTTCAACTTAGCGAGCTATTCAGTTTTTTATTTTTATTTTTTAGGCGAAGTATTTCTTGACTGCATCTGAATTCACAGGACGAGTGAAATCCTCCCCATCCATAGTTGTAAGTATCAAAGCACCGCCTGAAAAGGCTCTCTTAACAACATACGGACCCTCATAGTTTGGAGTCCACTTGCCCCTGGAATCGGGCGCGAAAGACAAGACTTTCTTGAGCACAAGGTCACCTTCTCGGAACACACGAGGCTTGACCTTCTTATCAAAAGCTTTCTTCATCCTTTGCTGATATAACTGACCGTGGCACATGGCAGTCAATCTCTTCTCTTCAATCAAGTTTAGCTGGTCATAACGACTCTGAAGCCCAATAACTTGCCAGAACGGACTCCAAATGTACACTTGTTGGGATTCAGACGAAGCTTATATTTCCTCAAACGCTGGAAAAGCTTCAACAAATGCTCTACATGTTCAACTTCCGTTCTTGACTTAGCAATCATATCGTCAACATATACCTCAATCTCCTTGTGCATCATATCATGAAACAAGGTAGTCATAGCTCGTTGATACGTGGCTCTGGCGTTCTTCAAATCGAAGGGCATCACTCGATAACAGAATTTTCCCCAAGGTGTGATGAATGTTGTCTTCTCCATATCCTCGGGTGCCATCTTAATCTGATTATATCCGGAAAATCCATCCATAAATGAGAAGACATTGAATTTAGTTGTATTGTCTACCAACATATCAATATGTGGTAGAGGGAAATCATCTTTCGGACTAGCTTTATTCAAATCTCTATAATCCACACACATCTGAACTTTTCCGTCTTTCTTAGGCACGGGCACAATATTGGCCACCCATTGAGGATATGTAGAAGTCACCAGAAACCCCGCATCAATTTGCTTCTGAACTTCCTCTTTGATCTTCACTGCCATATCAGGATGAGTTCTTCTGAGCTTCTGCTTCACAGGCACGCACTCAGGTTTCAAAGGTAGGAAATGTTGCACAATGTCAGTATCTAGACCTGGCATGTCTTCATACGACCAAGCAAAGACGTCAACATATTCGCGTAGCAACTTAATCAACCCCTTCTTAACAGATTCTTCCAGAAGTGCCCCAATCTTTACCTCTCGCACACAATCTTCAGACCCCAAGTTGACTGTTTCCAGATTCTCAAGATGCGGCTGAATGATCTTCTCTTCATGCTCAAGTAGACGGGTGATCTCATCAGGAATCTCTTCAACATCATCTTCCTCTGGCTCAAATACAGGGAATTCAAAATTGGGAGATGGTGTCGGGTCATTATGTTCAATGGGTCTAGAAATCAACCTGCATAATGATTTTGGATATGAAGAGCTTTAGAATTCAAATAAGGCAAATCATTATGCATATGAAAAGATTGATTTTATTCCATTTTGTAGGGTTTTATGTGATCACCAATTTCATGCAAAAACAAAAAGGGAAAATAAATGGGAAAAACAAACATATAACATGAATTTATTGAATGAAAATATCATTGTACTTATGCGCCAACAATGTCATCACTCCTCCTTTTGGCATGGGAGAAGGGTTTTTAAACAAAGTGATCATTACGTTGACTTATGGACAACTGTTGGAATATCCACAACGACCCAATTGTTGCAGACCCCTCCAGGGATGATGAAATTGCCAGAATCCTTTGTATCTTATTCTAAAACGGCAGCAGCCTCCTCATCTTGACCAGTGTGGATGAAACCTCCACTCTTGAATAACCCTTGTTTGTTGAAAGTACCAGAAGAAAAACCTATGCCATCCCGGGACTCGTTGTCTTCTAACTCAATCATTTTTCCTAAACCAGTGGTTGCACCATGCTCAATGGCCAACTTTGCATCTTTGTAGGAAGCAAATGAAGGAGTTCTCTTTTCAATAGGCTCAGCTATAGATAACGCTTGGAAAGGACTTCCAACTTCAACCTCAGCATCTATATAAGAGAAGGAAGACAAATGGCTAACCAGGAGAGCCCTTTCTCCCCCTACCACCACCAGCTTCTTGTTTTTCACGAATTTCAATTTCTGGTGTAGGGTGGATGTCACGGCGCCTGCCTCGTGAATCCATGGTCTATGTGATCCATCAGTCTTGAAATGTTGGCTCTAGTGTAGTACCGGTGAGTCAGCTTGTCTTCAAAATAAATGAAGGACACAGAGTTAGACCACAAGGCAAGGGACCGGAAACAAAACCTGCTTATGCATATGATGCATGCAATGTTTGTGCATATGATTTGTTTTTTATTTCAAAGGAACTTTAGAGTTTTATTTGCAAATTCTGGAAATATTAAGCATTTTATCACATATGGAAATATCTCATCAAATAATATCAGGGAAAAGAAGTGCAGCATAGTCAATCATATACAAGAGAAAAGGAACATAATCATCCTATGGATCCCTAGAAACAATCATCTAAAGCTCGGGACACAGGAAGATAAGATGCACGAAGCCTCTTCACCTCCCTCTCGTAGGCTGCCTCCATATCGGCCTTCTCTTTGGCGAGTCGATCATACCTCCTCTTCCAGAACTTAGAAGACTGAGGAAGTAGAGAAGTCCATACATCATCAGGGTCATCAATAACCTGATGCTCAAGAAACTCAATCAACGCATCCTTCTCCTTAATCTGCTGAAGCAACTCTTCACGTTCACGGATCCAGGCACGTGAACGGTCTTCGTCTCTCAACTCCTCTACTCCTTGATCAGGGAGGGTTGAAGGCCCAACCATAATCATAGGTGTAGGTCTCGGATACTCGTAAGGCATGAGATACTCAGACGCCCTCTTCCTAACCCAAACAGTGTAAGGCTCCAAAGCGATGCAATTCTTAGGACCCAACTCTTTCCTTCCTTTCCTATGAATCTTGCGCCAAGCGCGGACCATCCTAGCTTTCAAGCCTTGGGGATCTTTACCATCCTGAAAGAATACACCCTCTAACAGAATGTTATTGGGTTTATCCTTTAAGGGGAACCCAAGCTGCCGACGTGCCAAAACAGGATTGTAGTTAATCCCACCACATGTACCAAGAAGAGGTACATTGGAGAATTCGCCACAAGAGTCAATAATCCGCACACCATCATACACATGGTTATACCAAGAGATAACATCATTAGTGAGAGACATAAGTCTCGTGGACCACCGTAGACATCCTTTATTCTCCTTGAAGGCGACCGTCTGAGGTAAGTGAGAAATAAACCACTTTTACAACAGAGGCAAACAACATACAATGGCGCCACCACCCTTTGCATTCCTCATATGCAAAGAGAAGTAGGTATCGCCCAACAGAGTCGGAACGAGATTAAGAGTAGAGAAGATCCTAATAGCGTTCACATCCACAAACTTGTCGATGTTGGGAAACAATACCAATCTATAGATGAGAAGTACAAATATGGCTTCAAAGGCATCCTCACTCATGGCCTTCCCATATATAGTAGCTTGAGCAATGAGGAACTCAGAAGGGAGACCTTGAATTCCACCTTTGGTAGTCATATGAGCACTAACCAGAGATTCATCTATGTGTAACATGTCAACTATCTCTTGAGAAGTAGGAATACTCTCCAAGCCACTGAACGACAACTGATCCAGAATAGGTATACCCACAAGATAAGCATACTCCTCAAGTGTAGGCAAAAGCTGAAAATCCGGAAACGTGAAGCAACGGTACAAAGGATCGTAAAACTGCACCAATACACTCATCAATCCTTCATCCACCTGAGTAGTCAGAAGAGGAAGAAGCTTCCCGAAACGAGCCTTGAAACCCAAGGGATCTAATACATAAGATGTCAAATTCCTTAACTCTTTCAAGTCTGGTTGTCTAAAACTGTACTTCTTTGTATTCCTTCTTTGTCTTTCCATGTCTGAAAATTTTGCAAATAAACCCCTTAAGTTCCTTGAAATTTTTCTTATTTATTGATGATATGGATGCAAATGGGTGCATGAATGCATGAATGCAACAATCACACTAAAGGATCAAGCAAAACACACCAAACAAAGGTCATGGGATGGATGATGTTATCCTTAATATCAATCATCCATTTTGGTGGATTATGCTTTACACCTTATCAACACCCAAGTTCCATTGATATTTGTAACACCTCAAAATTTGCCCTCCTCTTCTTGAGACTAGTTTGACACATTGCATTTCATATTTTAGAGCATTAGGCATTGCATCTTGCATCTCATATGAACTTGAGGAGGTCGTCCTCCAAAGTCTTTTCAAAAGATGGAGAAGTTACATGATTCAAGCCTGAAGGTCTCTATGAATTGATTATCAACCATCTGAGGGTATGAGCTTCAATTAGGGTTTCTTGATTCTTAAAAAGTCTTGAGCTTCATCTTGTCTGCAAGGATATATCACCATCATCATGGTTCTATCATCATCAAGTTCCTTTGGATTAGGGTTGTGACCTCTGGTCAACCTTAATCAATGCCATTCTTCCAACTAGGGTTTCTCAAAGAGATGAGGTATTTTCTTGGGATGAGGATCACATGGTTATTATAAGGAGCTTACATGAGCTAGGGTTTCATTTTTGAGCAATTTCCCCAAGTGGTAGAGGCTCAAGTGGATCAAGGCATTTCAAGGTCATCTAAGGACCAAAAAGTCAACTGTGCAGTCAACTGAGGGCTATGAGGTGGGGAAATGAGTTGAGACTCCTCAATCATGTTCAAATGGGGTCCATTCATAATTTTAAGCATCCATCTTGAAGATTCAAAGGTCATGGCAAAAGTTACTAAAAATGGAAAGTGACCTGTAATTCAAAGTTTCCAAATTTGGCAAGTTTTTGGTCCACTTTCAACTTGACTTTTCAATATCAAAGATGTTTCAAATGGATTTTTGGTGAACATGAAAGTTGTAGATCTTTGTCTCCCCTTTCTAAAAAGTCCTAATTCATGTCCATATGATGAGTGGTTGAGGAGTTATGATCATTTGATCACAAAGTGTGCATGGAAATTCAAAGTGGCATAACTTTTGATACAATGCTCCAAATTGGCTCATTCTTTTTGCAAAATGTTTCTCATGTTCAAGACATCTCAAATGTGCTTTTGCCATGCATGAGAGAAGTTTGTATATTCATTATTTCACACATGTGCATATTGAAGAAAATCTCCACCATTCATTTTTGGCTTATGATACAAGCAAAATAATCATTCAATCATGACCATTGGATGTCCATAAGTGAATTGAAAGCCTTGCATGGGAAGCTATACGTGCATTATGGCCATGAAGTGTCATTATTAATTTTTTGCAATTGGTTTAATAATTCACTAATCATGTTTAGTGAAGGTCTAATTTGGTTTTCAGCATCATTAGCATGAAGTATAAATACCAAAACCCTAGCCATAACTGCCATAACTAACTTTTGAGATCAAAATTCAAGAAACTCTCGAAATTTTCTCTCTCTTCGATTTGCATTTTTTTCCACATAACTCTCAAAGATTCTTGCATATTCTTGATCACCATCCTTCACTGATCAAGAATCATCACTCGTTGGATGCAATTCATCAAGATTTGGAGCAGTTCATATGCATTCTCATGAAGATGGAAGTTGGAAATTGAGGCGAATTCAGAAGGTTTCAGCCATTGATTCTTGCATAGAGCTTCAAAGGAAATGCAGTGGAGTTGATCTGGAGCATATAAGCTTGTGAGGACACGATTTCAGAAGCTTCCATTTCAAGGTGACCAAATTTTCGTCCTCTCATTTTACTGATTTAAGGTTATAGAAATGTAGATCTTGATGCATGGATCATGTACATATGTTTAGATTTAAAAATGGTTGAGTATTGAGCATGTTAGGTTAACTGTAAGTTTAGATCTCAGAAATGTTTGCCTTCGATCTGGAAAACCTAGGAGGAATCATAGAAAACTAATAGCATATTTAAGATCCTTGTTGAAGGACGGTTCGAACGGTATAACTTTTGTGGATTTCTGGAAAATCTCATGGCGGAGCCACCGTAGGGCTCGCCGGAGAAGACGAACGGAGCTGTAGCTCCGGCGTCTGTAACATGTTAGGGTTTCTGCTGACTGGAATCCATGTGGCTCATGCGTGGACGAAGGATTGGATGAAAACGAGTTGACTAAGCCACGCGTGTGTTTGACTGGTGAATGGGCTGCTGACGCATTAATGAAACGCAGCGTTTCAAGCGTTTAAACGTGAGCCTTTGATCTCCAAGCGCGCCACATCCAACGGATATTGTTTTTCCAGATTTTATTTGAATTAATTGTTTCCCTCCATTTTTGATTAATAATTCAATTATTTTGCTCAGTTTGTAAAATCCATAAAAAATCCAAAAATAGTCCAAATTAATCCCAATTTTTTTCATAGTTTTGTTTTGATCTCTATTATTTTTTGATGTTAATTTCATGAATTGTTGATGTCTGGATTTTTATTTGTGAGTTTTTGAATCCATGTTGGGCCAAATTGATATATTGTGTTCAATGCATTGTGAAATCCTCATCTTTGAGCCATTTGATCCAATTTTTTGCATGCTTGACATTCACACATGATATGAATTATTGGTCACTGGTTTGGATTTTTTCTCATATGTTATTATCACTTTTGACACATAGAGAAAAATGTGACAATTTGTGTCACATTTTTGACATTGGATTGATGCATTTTTGTTTACATAGCATTTGAATAATCTTGGATGTGATCTTTTGTATGTTAATTGTTCATGGCATGAGGAACTTGTATAAAAAATCTCAAAGTCACTGCATACATTTCTGGAGTGTTTGAATGTGTGAGGTGTAGAAGATTGGGTTCTGGTTTGGTCATTTGGTTAAGTTTTGAATTCATCTCTTTTGCCTTTGTTTGTTGGTGTTTTGTTGTGTTGTTTAAATGCACATAAACTAACTTTGTCTTGTGTTTCAGGTTTGGATACTCATTGATGATATTGTGGAATACAAAATGCATTGAGTTCTGACCTATGTTTGTTTTGTAGGGTTTTAATTGATGTGGTGAACTTATGAGCTCATTTGAGTGCAATGGCACTTATGCACTGAATTGTGTAATTGTTAGAGGGTTTCACTGTTTGTTTTCTGGTTGTATGACTGAAGTACTAATTGTTTAGTCTTTGTACAGGTACCTTAGTTGCTTGCTTGCTTTTGCTCTTGCTTGGGCATTGGATTATGGTTGACACACCACTCAGGTAGTTAGCTTCTGACTTCATGTAGTCTGGAAGTCCTGTCACCTTTTTGGCAGGCATTTTGCTGGCAAGTCCTCCTTCAGAGGCTCTGTTTGTGTTGTTTACAATTGTGCCCGAAGACCTCCCAAAAGAGGCATGTGATATTTGATAAGACCTCCAAGAGAAGAGGCAATTGACGGATAAAAGGGATTAGTAGCCAATCCCCCGTTATTCAGTGTGTCGTTCTTTATGCTCGCACTACATGCTGATGCTTCTGAACATGTGCCCAAGATCTTTCTCCAGAGTCTGTCAAGTGGAATAGGATCTCACTTTCTGGATCCCCACGCTTTCTTTGTCATGAGCTCACCCTGGCCAGGGTTAAGAGCATGAGGTCTCATCCTCATTTAAACCTTGATCAACTTCCCCCTAACGTTCAATGTTAGTGGTTAAGAGCTACAGATTACCCATTATAGTTTGGCTTGTTTGTCGAGGTTGATATGACCCCTCTTGACTAAAGCCTACCCATTGTTTAGGCCTTTTGTATGGATATAGTGTGTGATGCTTGTTCACTTGTGTTGGTCTGTTTATTTGCTTTCCTCTTCTCATCTCCATTTCTGTAGGAGTTGTATGATTGATTTCTGAGGAAGTTGAATGCATGTTAGAGACCTCAACTTAGGGAGATTGATTGTATGACAACTATTAGGCTCGAGTCTTAGTCTCCCTATTAGTTTGTTGTCTCCCTGGTCTCTGGTTAGGAGAGTGTTTTACCCCTGTTAAGGGGAACTACGTCGCCCCGATTCTCATACCAGATGAGATACGTAGGCAGGAGGTTGCAAGCAATCTCTCCGGGCACCCTTTTTCTTTTTTGCTGTGTTGTTTTGTGTGTGTTCACCCTCTTCTTTGTTTTGGTGTGAGTACTTGTTTGTCCCGCGTGGGCATGTGTGGTATGTTCATACCTTGGGGATTTCTTCTGTCATCTTTGGGGTTCATTTGTGATGATGGTTATCATCTTGAGGTTCATTTGTGACGGTTGTCACTCACTTGGGATTCATATTTGGGGTTCATCCGTGACGGTTGTTGTTACTTGGAATTCATATTGGGGATCATTTGTGGTGTTTGTTATTCAGTTGGGGTTCATATTCGGGGTTCATTTGTGATGGTTATTATTGGGAGTCGGATATAAGTCCATGTATTGGCATTCTGTTTCCTCTTTGTGTGCAGTTGTTGGGAGTCGGGTGTAAGTCCATGTATTGGCATTCTGTTTCCTTTTGTTTGGGTTATTGTTAGGAGTCAGGTGTGAGTCCATGTATTGGCATTCTGTTTCCTTTTGTTTTTGTTATTTTTGGGAGTCGGATATAAGTCCATGTATTGGCATTCTGTTTCCTCTTTGTTTGCTGTTGTAGGGAGTCGAATATAAGTCCATGTATTGGCATTCTGTTTCCTTTTGTTTGGTTATTGTCAGGAGTCGGGTGTAAGTCCATGTATTGGCATTCTGTTTCCTGTTGAGTGTTTCTTTTGACGTCTCAGCGTCTCTTTTTGGTGTTCTATTTCGGCGTGCGTTAGCCGAGCTACGAGTGCTCTGATTCTTCTCTGGATAGAGAAGATACGTAGGCATAGAACGCGATGTCCTAGCGAGCATGCCTCCCTTTCCCCGAACTACGTTGACTCTGATGTTTGTCTCTGACAAACTACGTAGGCCCAGGATGCGACATCCTGCCGAGTCCACTTCCTCCGCTTCTTTCTTTCCCCACTTGCTTATTATTCCAGTTTGTGCAATTTCTTTGAGTAGTTTATTAACAACCCTTTTCCTTTCCTTTGAGCTATCTTTTGAGCGTGGATCCCGTCGAGTACGGCGGACGTGAGGGGTGCTAATACCTTCCCCTTGCGTAACCGACTCCCGTACCTTGTAATCTCTGGTCGTAAGACCGTTCCTTTCCCTTTCTTAGGTTAGTCCTGCGCTCCCTTTCTGTCATAGGATGAATAGCGTCGGTGGCGGCTCTGTATTTTTTCCGCCGGTTGTTTTTCGTGTTGCGACAGCTGGCGACTCTGCTGGGGACTGAAGTTGACCTCTTGCTGGTCCATCTTCCCAAAGCGAGTCAATCCTAGCGCTCTCTAGCATAGTTTTTAGGGTAGTTTGGGTTGCTTTTACTGCTTATTTATTGCATTTGTGATTATTATACCGTGATTGTATATATTTGCATATATGTTTGCATGCATCATGTTATCACCGTGTTGGATTCTGGACAGGTGTGGTTCCTATGATTTGGGGGTGGGTGTTCTGAGTGGGGCTAAAACCCAAAGCCCTAGTATACACCTAGGATTAGCGTGGTCTCATGTTGTCTCACATGTTGGATCAACATGTTGTTGTGACATGACATACCACAGCCGTACGAGGTTCTTCTGAGAGAGCCCCTCCTTGTGGAGTTTCCACTATGGTTAGGTTACCTCTTTTGAGCTGTTGACTTCGGTGACCGTTCTTTCCCAGATCTTTGGTTTAGATGATCTTATGAGAGCTGCACGGCACACCCGAAAGGGCAAACCCGTTGAGTATCTTGTCTGATTGTCGAGACCATTATCCGCCTTAGGATGACCTTATTAGGATTCACCTGTGAGGGGAGGGGTTTGATTCCTACAGATACAAGTTCTGTTGGCGACTCTTTGATGGTGACTTTGGTTCGGTCCGTAATTTGGGTTCTATTTATAAGATGGATTTATGGATTTATTTCTGAGACGCCGGAGTTCTGTTCATGGTATTTATCAGCGGGTTCCGTTTATTTCGGATTCCCCGGGTTGAATTTGGGGTTGCTTGTCCAGATGATCTTGTTGCTATTTGGTCAGTGATTTACCTGTAATGATGGTGATGTATCCTCCGGTTCCGTTTATTTCAGAACTCCCAAGTTGAATTTGTGGTTACTCGGTCCCTCAGATGGTTGTGATCAGTTCTGAGATCGGATTCCAGTACAGTTGGCGTTCATATGTCTTGGAGGATGGCACTATGCATTGCATTCATGCATCTGCATCATTCCCATTTTGCATTCACCCGCATCTAACTCATGTTTATCCATATGCAGGGTACATTCTTGATTGAGATCCTGGTTGAGAGACATCCTCACAACTTTCTGTTCTATACGGCGAAGCCAGATGATTTACATCAGAATGTTGCTGTCGAATTATTATCCGTCTCGATGAAGCCAGGATCGAAGGACAGAATGTTCCTCATACGGATAGACATTGTATTCATGCATGAATCATAATAACTTGTCTTCTATTTTGCAGGTGTCGGTTTCTAACATGTTTGATTGTTTCAGGAATCATTGCTCGCGCACGCAGAATCATTCCTCTGCACGTAGCTCGTCCACACAGATACTTTACCAGACGCAACAAACCCAGAATGATGGATCCACCCAACGCTGACATTCTCGAGATGAAAGAGAAGATGAGTGAGTTGATCAACGCCATGCAAGGGTTCGCCTTGGGGCAGAAAGCACTCACCGATAAAGTGGAGAAGCTCGAGCGGGCTTCGGTTGCCAATAGTGGCAATAATCAAGAGGGTACCTCCAACAATGGTCCTGGTGGTTCTAGGGATGGTGGCGATCCCAGAAGGAAGGCAACTACTGCTGGTGTAGTCCTCAACAATGGTGGTGGTTTTGGTTTTGCTGCAGGCGGTGGACTAGGTCCTGTGGGCAACACTCTGAAGGACACTCAATTTCCTCATTTCTTTGGGGCTGTGGAGGATAAGGAAGAGGATCAGTTCTCTGTGCTGAATGAGCAGTTTGGTCAGTATGGTGTTCAACCGCCGAATAAAGAGAGTCAGGTACTAGCAGAAAAGATCAGGGCTCTGGAAAGCCATACCTCTCCTGGGACTATTAATATGACAAACATGGGGCTGGTTGAGGGGATTGTGATCCCACAGAAGTTCAAAGTGCCCACGTTTGATAAGTACAGTGGGAGTTCTTGCCCGGAAACTCATCTTCAGGCCTTTGTCCGAAAGATATCTGCCTACACCATGGATCGGAAGCTCTGGATGTACTTCTTCCAGGATAGCTTATCTGGTGGGTCTCTTGAGTGGTACACCAAGTTGAGATCATCAGATATTAAGAGCTGGCAGGATTTGGGAGATGCTTTCTTTAAACAATAACAATTCAACGCTGACATGGCACCAAGCCGTACCCAGTTGCAGGGTATGTCTCAGAAGCCGAATGAAGGGTTTAAAGAGTATGCACAAAGGTGGAGAGAGTTGGCTGCCAGAGTTCAACCACCGTTAGTGGATCGGGAGACGTCTGATTTGTTCATGGGTACTCTCCAGGGGACTTTTGCTGAAAGGATGGTGGGTTGTCCTGTCACTGGCTTTGCAGATATAGTAGTGGCTGGTGAGAGAATTGAAAGCTGGCTGAGAATGGGGAAAATACAAGGAAATGCTCCGTCGTCTGGAGTAAAGAAGCCCTTTGGTAATGGTCAGCGCATGAAGGAGGGTGAATCGAGTGCTGCGTATGCCCAAAAAGGATATGGTAGGAATCATTACTACCAGCATACTGCTGCAGTAACGATTCCTGCTGGTAATCAATCTGTACAACAGCAACAACAACCACCTCACCAGAGAACACAAAGGGCCGGGTACCAAGTTAGAGGAAGGATGGCAGATCGCCAGTTTGATAGGCCACCTGTGACATGTGCCTTTCTGTTGAATAAGTTGAAGGATCTCGGGTTGGTACAGTTGAGGACGTTAGCTCCGTTAAGACCAGATCAGAGGCCTGCCAATTATGATGAGAATGCCAAGTGCGAATTCCATTCTGGTGCTCCCGGGCATAACATTGAGGGTTGTAAAGCTTTTAAGCATGTCGTTCAAGATTTGGTGGATTCTAAAGCCATCAATTTTGCACCGACGCCGAATGTTAATGCTAATCCCATGCCGATGCATGGTCAGATGGGGGTGAATGCAATTTCGGAGGATAAGAGGAAAATTGGGGTGATGGACGTGGATCAGTTAAGGACTCCAATGTCTGTGGTCAACAGACAGTTGTTAAAGAATGAAGTTTTTCCGGGTTGTGATAATTGTTGTGCTGCTTGCACTGTCACTACAAATGGGTGTGTGATGTTGAGGGAGACGATTCAGAGAATGATGGATGAGGGAAGCCTCCGATTTGAGAAAGTTTCTTTGGAGAAGGAGGATGTTTCAACAATAACCATTTATTTTGATCCTGTCCACTTGTCAGTACCGGCAGATGCGGCTCCAGTTACCATCACGGTGCCTGGACCTATTCCGTATGAAAATGATGATGCTGTGCCGTGGGACTATGGTGGGGAGGTGTATTGTAATGGAGAAAAGAGGGAAGATCAGGCTGCAGGTGATACCATCGTTTCAAAGGTGGATAATGCCGGACTTAGTGGTTTCACTCGCAGCGGGAGGTTGTTTGCGCCTGATACGTTGAGAGGTGGGGATGCAGAAAAAGAAAAGAGAGATAAGACCGAGGCTCTAGCCAGGGCGAAAGGTAAACATGTGGTGAATGAGGGTACTCCTAGAGCGGCATCGGCGCCTGTTGGGCCGGAGAATGAGCTTGATGCTGAAGCCGAGGAGTTTTTAAGGATTATCAAGAAGTCTGAGTACAAACTTGTTAATCATTTGCAGCAGACTCCGTCCAAGATTTCAATCTTATCTTTGCTGTTGAGCTCAGAAGGTCACAGAGATGTTGTGTTAAAAATCTTGAAGAGGGCCTATGTCCCTCAGGAGATTACGGTCAATCAGTTGGAGACAGTGGTGTCAAATGTCAATGCCAGCCATGGGTTGGGTTTCACTGATCTCGATCTTACTGTGGATGGACGTAATCATAATAAGGCATTACACATTTCGATGGAGTGTAAAGGAGCTGTGCTTTCGCATGTTCTGGTTGATACAGGCTCGTCACTCAATGTGTTGCCTAAGAAGGCCTTGGCTAAGTTGGATTATGAAGGAGTGGTTTTAAGGCCTACTGATTTGGTGGTTAGAGCGTTTGATGGCTCTAAGAGGGCTGTGTTTGGGGAAGTTGAGCTCCCTGTGAAGATTGGTCCCGAGGTGTTCAAGTCTGTGTTCTATGTCATGGACATTCAGCCGGCATACAGTTGCTTGTTGAGTCGTCCATGGATACACGCTGCTGGAGCAGTAACTTCGACTTTGCACCAGAAGTTAAAGTATATCTGGGACGGGCAGGTCGTAACAGTTTGTGGGGAGGAGGATATTTTTGTCAGCCAGTTGTCATCATTCAAATATGTGGAAATGGACGGTGAAATATTTGAAACACCGAGTCAGGCGTTTGAAACCGTCAAGGTGGAGAATGCCATTTTTGCTGAGAGAGAGAAGAAGTCGTCCATTGCCTCTTATAGACAGGCTGTAGAGGTGGTGAGAAGTGGAGAAGCCCCAGGTTGGGGAAGAATGGTAGATATTACGGTGAAAGAAGATAGGTTTGGGGTCGGTTATCAGTCGGGCCAAGGCTCGTCTGGACAGAATAGAGGACGTCGTCAACCGTTCACGTTCACCAGTGCTGAAATGCTAGATCCAGATCGCGTATGTGCGGTGGGTGAAGAGGCTGACAGTGACTGCGAGCTTGACTCGTGGATAAAACCGTGCGTACCAGGAATGGAGATCCAGAACTGGAAGGCCGAAAAGATCGTCGCTGTCACTCTGCGTGAAGAGTAATATTTTTGTTTGTTAATTCTGTTTGCATGAAAGCCATACGTTTTGCCCAAAACGTAATGGTCCATTGTAAGGGCCACCTCGTGTGTTTCATTTTGCAACATTTGCATCATTAATAAATGGATGTTTTTCACATTAAAAGCGGTGTTCCCTGTTTTTCATTTATCTTTGCAGTTTAATAAAAATAAAATAAAAATGGCAATGGTTTATTTTCATTTTTCTTCCTTTTAATTTGTCTCATTCCGGCTCTAAAGCAATGCATGAATCAACATTCATGCAGATGCGATCATTCTCCGGATCTCATTGATAACAATCCTGTTACACCCTCATATGACTTCGACAACCCGATCTATCATGCCGAAGAAGAAGGCGAAGAAGATTGTGAACTGCCAGAAGAGTTAGCCAGGTTGTTGAAACAAGAGGAGAAGGTGATTCAACCGCACAAGGAGCAAGTTGAGGTTGTCAATCTGGGCTCCGAGGAAGTCAGAAAGGAAGTGAAAATTGGGGCCGCTTTGGAGACGAATGTCAAGAGCAGAATGGTAGCACTGTTGAAAGAGTATGTTGATATCTTCGCCTGGTCTTATCAAGATATGCCAGGGTTGGATACCAATATCGTTGTACACAAGTTGCCATTGAGAGAAGACTGTCCTCTAGTAAAACAGAAGTTGCGCAGAACTCGACCTGAGATGGCCATGAAAATCAAAGAGGAGGTGCAAAAGCAGTTGGATGCTGGTTTCCTAGCTGTCACTAATTATCCGCCTTGGGTCGCGAATATTGTGCCGGTGCCGAAGAAGGATGGAAAGGTGAGGATGTGTGTGGACTACCGGGATTTGAACAGAGCTAGCCCGAAAGATGATTTCCCATTACCCCACATCGATGTGTTGGTAGATAATACGGCTCAATTCTCGGTGTTTTCCTTCATGGATGACTTTTCTGGCTATAATCAAATTAAAATGTCGCCAGATGATATGGAGAAAACAACGTTCATCACACCGTGGGGCACTTTTTGTTATAAGGTGATGCCATTCGGTCTCAAGAACGCCGGTGCCACGTATCAAAGGGCTATGGTGACTTTGTTTCATGATATGATTCATCATGAGATCGAATGCTATGTTGATGACATGATAGCAAAGTCCCAAACAGAAGAGGGGCATTTGGTATACTTGGCCAAGTTGTTTGACCGGTTGAGACAATTCAAATTGAGGTTGAATCCGAATAAGTGCACTTTCGGAGTGCGGTCCGGTAAGTTGCTGGGGTTTATTGTAAGTGAAAAGGGAATCGAGGTTGATCCTGCTAAAGTAAGAGCGATACAAGAAATGCCTGAACCGAGAACAGAAAAAGAGGTTCGTGGTTTCTTAGGTAGATTGAACTACATTTCACGGTTCATATCTCATCTGACTGCTACGTGTGAACCCATATTCAAGCTGTTGAGGAAAGATCAAACGGCCAGGTGGAATGATGATTGCCAAGCGGCATTTGAAAAAATAAAAGAATATTTGCAGGAGCCTCCGATTTTGATGCCTCCTGTGGAGGGGCGACCGCTAATCCTGTACTTGACAGTCCTCGAGGGGTCTATGGGGTGTGTATTGGGGCAGCATGACGAGTCTGGTCGAAAAGAGCATGCAATTTATTACCTTAGCAAAAAGTTTACCGACTGTGAAACAAGATATTCATTGCTCGAGAAAACTTGCTGCGCTTTGGCATGGGCTGCTCGCCGACTGAGACAGTATATGTTGGTTCATACCACTTTGTTGATTTCCAAAATGGATCCGATCAAGTATATATTTGAGAAGCCAGCATTGACCGGACGGGTTGCGAGATGGCAAATGATTTTGACTGAATACGATATCCAGTACACTTCTCAAAAAGCAATAAAGGGGAGTGTATTGTCTGATTACCTCGCCCAGCAACCCATTGAGGATTATCAACCGATGAAATTTGAGTTCCCTGATGAGGACATCATGTTTCTCAAATTGAAAGATTGTGAGGAACCTATCCCGGAGGAGGGGCCTGACCCTGAGTCTGAATAGATTCTGATGTTTGATGGGGCTGTTAACGTGAATGGTAGTGGAGTTGGTGCTGTTTTGGTTACGCCGAAGGGATCCCACATTCCTTTTGCTGCCCGGCTAACATTTGAATGCACCAACAATGTGGCTGAATACGAAGCTTGTATCTTGGGTGTCGAAGAGGCGATTGATTTGCGAATCAAGAACCTTGTTATTTATGGAGATTCAGCTTTGGTTGTGAACCAAGTTAAAGGGAAATGGCTTACGCATCAATCTCACTTAATTCCGTACCAGGATTATACGAGGAGGTTGTTGACGTTCTTCACCAAGGTAGAATTACACCATGTGCCGAGGGAAGAAAATCCTTTAGCAGATGCTTTGGCTACTCTGGCCGCTTTGATTAAAGTGCAATGGTGGAATCAATTTCCTAGTGTTGAGGTGGGACGGCTGGATAGACCGGCTTATGTGTTTGTTGTCGAGACAGTGCCTGATGATGAAAAGCCATGGTATTATGACATCAAGCGGTATCTAGAGACCCAAGAGTATCCCGAGGGAGCGTCTAAGAAGGACCTAAAGACTCTAAGGAGGTTGGCCATGACGTTCTATCTCAATAAGGATGGGGTTTTGTACAAGAGGAACTTTGATTGGGTTTTGCTCAGGTGTGTTGATAACAAAGAAGCAAGCCAATTGATGAAAGAGGTGCACGAGGGGTCGTTTGGTACCCACGCTAGTGGGAATGCGATGGTGAAAAAGTTGTTAAGAGCTGGTTATTACTGGATGACAATGGAGGCTCAATGTTTCAACTTCGTGCGGAAATGTCATAAATGCCAGATTTATGCTGACAAGGTGCACGTGCCTCCAAATCCGTTGAGTTTGATGTCGTCTCCGTGGCCGTTTGCTATGTGAGGCATTGATATGATTGGAAATATTGAACCTACGGCTTCGAATGGGCACCGGTTCATATTAGTGGTTATTGATTACTTCACCAAGTGGGTGGAAGCGGCGTCTTATGCAAATGTGACGAAACAGGTTGTTGCCAGGTTCCTGAAAAGAGACATCATTTGCAGATATGGGGTTCCTGAAAGAATCATCACCGATAATGGTTATAATCTCAACAACAAGATGATGGTAGAACTGTGCCAGGAGTTCAAGATTGAGCATCACAATTCTTCTCCTTATCGTCCGAAGATGAATGGGGCGGTCGAGGCGGCTAATAAGAATATTAAGAAGATTGTGCAGAAGATGGTCGTGACCTATAAGGATTGGCACGAGATGTTGCCGTTTGCATTGCATGGGTATCGAACCTCAGTGCGTACATCTACTGGGGCAACGCCTTTCTCGCTTGTGTATGGGATGGAGGTTGTGTTACCAGTTGAGGTCCAGATTCCTTCATTGAGAATCCTTATGGATGTGAGATTGGAAGAGGCTGAATGGGTAAGGACTCGGTATGAAGAGTTGAGCCTGATTGAGGAAAAGAGGATGGCAGCCATTTGTCATTGGCAGTTGTACCAACAGCGAATGAAGCGTGCTTTTGACCGAAAAGTGCGACCTCGTGTGTACCGTGTGGGAGATATGGTGTTGAAAAGGATCCTTCCTCCTCAGAACGATCGTCGGGGCAAGTGGACACCCAATTATGAAGGTCCATTCGTGGTCAAGAAGGTTTTCTCTGGCGGAGCCTTGTTGTTGACGACCATGGATGGCGAGGATTTTCCATCCCCTGTGAATGCGGACGCAGTTAAAAAATACTTCGTATAAGAGACCCGCTGGACGAAAAAAATAAAATAGTCCAGGCAAAAATGGGCATCCCGGCGAACCAAAAAAAAATGAAAAAAGGTTCGGGCAAAAATTAGGGATAAAAAAAAAACTGTACACCCGGCAAGTCGAAAACCCCACAAGGGCGGCTTGGACAAAAAAGGGTATCCCGGTGGACTAAAAACCCGAAAGGGAGGTCCAGGCAAAAGAGGGAATGAAACGAACAACTACGTCTAGCATGATCGTTTGTACTTTGGATATGACAATGGATAATCTGAAAATGGAGATCGGTCGGAAGCGTCTTGTTTCGGAAGGCAGAAAGCGCGGAGAGTCTTGAGGACATATGGGTTGTAACCGGGTTGGAACTTGATGAGATCACGGGTTCTCATTGCCATTAGGATAGATTTTCCTTTTGTGCGCAATTACCTCTTTTCAGGGATTGCTTCCGGTGTATCGCTCAGTTACGAGCCACCTTTTTCAATCAATAAAATGCATATTCAGTCAAATAATTTTGTTTTTGTTTTCATTACCGCTTTGATTGCAAAAACATCCGTTTATTTTGATAAGAATCTTTGCATTTTGAGACATAGGGGTCCCATCCAATGCATGTTTATAGGATTGAAAACTTAAAACTTATTCGGAAGGTTGAGTGACCTGGGTGTTGAAATTTTGGCACGCTTGAGGCACGTTTTATCTAACGATCTCTTTTGCAGGTGTTGTTGGTCTATTTTCACTCACTTGCAGGTTGTGGTATGAAGCGTTTCTTTTTGATAAAAGATTCCTTTGAGGTCCAATCAGGGACAAGGAGTTGAAGAATGGTGTAAAGACGGCGAAAGAATTGCGACGATCCTAGAGGGTTAATCAAGAAGACTCTTCAAAGTCTGAAGAAGTGGAAAGTTGACACTATGGTTAGATGGTGAATACCAGTGTTCGGCGAGTCGACGGGTGTTCCGTGTCAAATATTCCGTATTTCCCCTAGCAGGGTTGAGATTGTTATTTCCCCAGCAGGTCTGAAGGTTGTTGTTTCCCCGGCAGGGGTGTGCGTTGGTAGTTATTCCCCAGTGAAGTCCCCAAGCGGATCGGGTTCAGTGGAGGTCGTCCCCAGTGAGGATTATCCTTTCCCCAACAGCAGTGTTATCCCAAGCAGGGTTGGAGATTGGAGCGATATCGAGTTCCTCAACAGAGTTGCTCGTGTCGTCCCCTGAGGGGGATATTTTTTTTATGCATTCATCATTTAGAGAAGCATAGCATATTGCATAATTAATTGCGTAGCATTTCCATGGTTATGGAGCATTACGCTGTAAGGCTCATGCATCGGCATTGCAAGCATAAACCAGTCTCGAGTCGTGGTTACCGTTTGAGAATTGGTCTAGCTGGTTGGTGAAGATGTTACTCTGAGGAGTTTGGCATCGTGATTTTGAATCAACAGTATTCCCCCAGTAGCGCGATATTGGAGGAAGAGGTTCCGTCGTGTGGAGATGGAAGTAGGAGAACGTTACGCGATCAGCGCGGAGATCGGGGTCCATCAGGAGAAAAGGAGACGCAGAGTGTTTTCTGGAGAACGAGGTTCAAATGGAGAACGAGGTTCATTGTTTGGCGGCAAGAGTGACATGAAGTTGTCGGGGTTCAAATGCGGTGATCAGGGATCATCCGCGCAAAAGGAAAATATTTGTGTAGGGGTCCAAGAAAGAAAATCAAAGAAGTTTTAGGGGTTCAAGAAAAGCAAAAAAAATAATAATAACAAAGAGAAAATCCCCAGCAGAAGTGGCATTCAGGCCAATTTTCTGGTATTCAGACCGAAGTGGCATTCAGGCCAGTTTTCCGGTATTCAGACCGAAGTGGCATTCAGGCCAATTTTCCGGTATTCAGACCGAAGTGGCATTCAGGACAATTTTCCGATGTTCAGATCGAAGAAGTTTCCGACGTTCAGGTCGACGTAACTTGTGGCATTCAGGCCAGCTTTCCGGTATTCAGACCGAAGTGGCATTCAGGCCAATTTTCCGATGTTCAGATTGAAGAAGTTTCCGACATTCAGGTCGATGCAACTTGTGGCATTCAGGCCAAGTTTCCGGTATTTAGACCGATATTAATAATCTCATATCTTCTGATGCTTAGTATTCAGACCGATGAGCGGTATTCAGGCCATGGTTATTTCTGTGTTACCATTTATTTTGGTATCCAGGTTAACGTTCGTTTCGGTATTCAGACCGACTCTCACCGTACCAGACGAATTTTTCTTTCAAGACCACCTCTTTGCCGATTCTGACAGGAATTGTTACTTCACTTCACTTCAGTGAGAATGGAGAACGGGATTCATTGTTTGGCAACAAGAGTGACATGGAGTTGTCGGGGTTCAAATGCGGTGATCAGGGATCATCCGCGCGAAAGAAAAATATTTGTTTGGGGGTTCAAGAAAAAAATAATAATAATAATAATTCCCAGCGGAGCGCAAATTGTTCGTCTGTTCTTGGTATTCAACCACCCTTCATCCTGATCATCTGAAAGCCGAGGCTGTTCATATCGACAGGTTCATAGTGGATTGAATAGGGGCAGCTGTAACACCTCAAAATTTGCCCTCCTCTTCTTGAGACTAGTTTGACACATTGCATTTCATATTTTAGAGCATTAGGCATTGCATCTTGCATCTCATATGAACTTGAGGAGGTCATCCTCCAAAGTCTTTTCAAAAGATGGAGAAGTTACATGATTCAAGCCTGAGGGTCTCTATGAATTGATTATCAACCATCTGAGGGTATGAGCTTCAATTAGGGTTTCTTGATTCTTAAAAAGTCTTGAGCTTCATCTTGTCTGCAAGGATATATCACCATCATCATGGTTCTATCATCATCAAGGGTTTCATAGTTCATTCTCAAGTTCCTTTGGATTAGGGTTGTGACCTCTGGTCAACCTTAATCAATGCCATTCTTCCAACTAGGGTTTCTCAAAGAGATGAGGTATTTTCTTGGGATGAGGATCACATGGTTATTATAAGGAGCTTACATGAGCTAGGGTTTCATTTTTGAGCAATTTCCCCAAGTGGTAGAGGCTCAAGTGGATAAAAGCATTTCAAGGTCATCTGAGGACCAAAAAGTCAACTGTGCAGTCAACTGAGGGCTATGAGGTGGGGAAATGAGTTGAGACTCCTCAATCATGTTCAAATGGGGTCCATTCATAATTTAAAGCATCCATCTTGAAGATTCAAAGGTCATGGAAAAAGTTACTAAAAATGGAAAATGACGTGTAATTCAAAGTTTCCAAATTTGGCAAGTTTTTGGTCCACTTTCAACTTGACTTTTCAATATCAAATATGTTTCAAATGGATTTTTGGTGAACATGAAAGTTGTAGATCTTTGTCCCCCCTTTCTAAAAAGTCCTAATTCATGTCCATATGATGAGTGGTTGAGGAGTTATGGTCATTTGATCACAAAGTGTGCATGGAAATTCAAAGTGGCATAACTTTTGATACAATGCTCCAAATTGGCTCATTCTTTTTGCAAAATGTTTCTCATGTTCAAGACATCTCAAATGTGCTTTTGCCATGCATGAGAGAAGTTTGTATATTCATTATTTCACACATGTGCATATTGAAGAAAATCTCCACCATTCATTTTTGGCTTATGATACAAGCAAAATAATCATTCAATCATGACCATTGGATGTCCATAAGTGAATTGAAAGCCTTGCATGGGAAGCTATACGTGCATTATGGCCATGAAGTGTCATTATTAATTTTTTGCAATTGGTTTAATAATTCACTAATCATGTTTAGTGAAGGTCTAATTTGGTTTTCAGCATCATTAGCATGAAGTATAAATACCAAAACCCTAGCCATAACTGCCATAACTAACTTTTGAGATCAAAATTCAAGAAACTCTCCAAATTTTCTCTCTCTTCGATTTGCATTTTTTTCCACATAACTCTCAAAGATTCTTGCATATTCTTGATCACCATCCTTCACTGATCAAGAATCATCACTCGTTGGATGCAATTCATCAAGATTTGGAGCAGTTCATGTGCATTCTCATGAAGATGGAAGTTGGAAATTGAGGCGAATTCAGAAGGTTTCAGCCATTGATTCTTGCATAGAGCTTCAAAGGAAATGCAGTGGAGTTGATCTGGAGCATATAAGCTTGTGAGGACACGATTTCAGAAGCTTCCATTTCAAGGTGACCAAATTTTCGTCCTCTCATTTTACTGATTTAAGGTTATAGAAATGTAGATCTTGATGCATGGATCATGTACATATGTTTAGATTTAAAAATGGTTGAGTATTGAGCATGTTAGGTTAACTGTAAGTTTAGATCTCAGAAATGTTTGCCTTCGATCTGGAAAACCTAGGAGGAATCATAGAAAACTAATAGCATATTTAAGATCCTTGTTGAAGGACGGTTCGAACGGTATAACTTTTGTGGATTTCTGGAAAATCTCACGGCGGAGCCACCGTAGGGCTCGCCGGAGAAGACGAACGGAGCTGTAGCTCCGGCGTCTGTAACATGTTAGGGTTTCTGCTGACTGGAATCCATGTGGCTCATGCGTGGACGAAGGATTGGATGAAAACGAGTTGACTAAGCCACGCGTGTGTTTGACTGGTGAATGGGCTGCTGACGCATTAATGAAACGCAACGTTTCAAGCGTTTAAACGTGAGCCTTTGATCTCCAAGCGCGCCACATCCAACGGATATTGTTTTTCCAGATTTTATTTGAATTAATTGTTTCCCTCCATTTTTGATTAATAATTCAATTATTTTGCTCAGTTTGTAAAATCCATAAAAAATCCAAAAATAGTCCAAATTAATCCCAATTTTTTTCATAGTTTTGTTTTGATCTCTATTATTTTTTGATGTTAATTTCATGAATTGTTGATGTCTGGATTTTTATTTGTGAATTTTTGAATCCATGTTGGGCCAAATTGATATATTGTGTTCAATGCATTGTGAAATCCTCATCTTTGAGCCATTTGATCCAATTTTTTGCATGCTTGACATTCACACATGATATGAATTATTGGTCACCGGTTTGGATTTTTTCTCATATGTTATTATCACTTTTGACACATAGAGAAAAATGTGACAATTTGTGTCACATTTTTGACATTGGATTGATGCATTTTTGTTTACATAGCATTTGAATAATCTTGGATGTGATCTTTTGTATGTTAATTGTTCATGGCATGAGGAACTTGTATAAAAAATCTCAAAGTCACTGCATACATTTCTGATTTGATGTGAATTTTCTAAGATGGAAGTCCCTTTTGTGCACATTTTTGGTCCTTGCATTACATAGGCCATTTGAGACACTTGCTTATTGATTTGGTGCTGGTCCTTTTGAGGACATTTTGTGGAGTGTTTGAATGTGTGAGGTGTAGAAGATTGGGTTCTGGTTTGGTCATTTGGTTAGGTTTTGAATTCATCTCTTTTGCCTTTGTTTGTTGGTGTTTTGTTGTGTTGTTTAAATGCACATAAACTAACTTTGTCTTGTGTTTCAGGTTTGGATACTCATTGATGATATTGTGGAATACAAAATGCATTGAGTTCTGACCTATGTTTGTTTTGTAGGGTTTTAATTGATGTGGTGAACTTATGAGCTCATTTGAGTGCAATGGCACTTATGCACTGAATTGTGTAATTGTTAGAGGGTTTCACTGTTTGTTTTCTGGTTGTATGACTGAAGTACTAATTGTTTAGTCTTTGTACAGGTACCTTAGTTGCTTGCTTGCTTTTGCTCTTGCTTGGGCATTGGATTATGGTTGACACACCACTCAGGTAGTTAGCTTCTGACTTCATGTAGTCTGGAAGTCCTGTCACCTTTTTGGCAGGCATTTTGCTGGCAAGTCCTCCTTCAGAGGCTCTGTTTGTGTTTGTTTACAATTGTGCCCGAAGACCTCCCAGGAGAGGCATGTGATATTTGATAAGACCTCCAAGAGAAGAGGCAATTGACGGATAAAAGAGATTAGTAGCCAATCCCCCGTTATTCAGTGTGTCGTTCTTTATGCTCGCACTACGTGCTGATGCTTCTGAACATGTGCCCAAGATCTTTGTCCAGAGTCTGTCAAGTGGAATAGGATCTCACTTTCTGGATCCCCACGCTTTCTTTGTCATGAGCTCACCCTGGCCAGGGTTAAGAGCATGAGGTCTCATCCTCATTTAAACCTTGATCAGCTTCACCCTAACGTTCAATGTTAGTGGTTAAGAGCTACAGATTACCCATTACAGTTTGGCTTGTTTGCCGAGGTTGATATGACCCCTCTTGACTAAAGCCTACCCATTGTTTGGGCCTTTTGTATGGATATAGTGTGTGATGCTTGTTCACTTGTGCTGGTGTGTTTATTTGCTTTCCTCTTCTCATCTCCATTTCTGTAGGAGTTGTATGATTGATTTCTGAGGAAGTTGAATGCATGTTAGAGACCTCAACTTAGGGAGATTGATTGTATGACAACTATTAGGCTCGAGTCTTAGTCTCCCTATTAGTTTTTTGTCTCCCTGGTCTCTGGTTAGGAGAGTGTTTTACCCCTGTTAAGGGGAACTACGTCGCCCCGATTCTCATACCAAATGAGATACGTAGGCAGGAGGTTGCGAGCAATCTCTCCGGGCACCCTTTTTCTTTTTTGCTGTGTTGTTTTGTATGTGTTCACCCTCTTCTTTGTTTTGGTGTGAGTACTTGTTTGTCCCGCGTGGGCATGTGTGGTATGTTCATACCTTGGGGATTTCTTCTGTCATCTTTGGGGTTCATTTGTGATGATGGTTATCATCTTGAGGTTCATTTGTGACAGTTGTCACTCACTTGGGGTTCATATTTTGGGTTCATCCGTGACGGTTGTTGTTACTTGGGGTTCATATTGGGGATCATTTGTGGTGTTTGTTATTCAGTTGGGGTTCATATTCGGGGTTCATTTGTGATGGTTATTGTTGGGAGTCGGATATAAGTCCATGTATTGGCATTCTATTTCCTCTTTGTGTGCAGTTGTTGGGAATCAGGTGTAAGTCCATGTATTGGCATTCTGTTTCCTTTTGTTTGGGTTATTGTTAGGAGTCAGGTGTGAGTCCATGTATTGGCATTCTGTTTCCTTTTGTTTTTGTTATTGTTGGGAGTCGGATATAAGTCCATGTATTGGCATTCTGTTTCCTCTTTGTTTGCTGTTGTAGGGAGTCGGATATAAGTCCATGTATTGGCATTCTGTTTCCTTTTGTTTGGTTATTGTCAGGAGTCGGGTGTAAGTCCATGTATTGGCATTCTGTTTCCTGTTGAGTGTTTCTTTTGACGTCTCAGCGTCTCTTTTTGGTGTTCTATTTCGGCGTGCGTTAGCCGAGCTACGAGTGCTCTGATTCTTCTCTGGATAGAGAAGATACATAGGCATAGGACGCGATGTCCTAGCGAGCATGCCTCCCTTTCCCCGAACTACGTTGAATCTGATGTTTGTCTCTGACAAACTACGTAGGCCCAGGATGCGACATCCTGCCGAGTCCACTTCCTCCGCTTCTTTCTTTCCCCACTTGCTTATTATTCCAGTTTGTGTAATTTCTTTGAGCAATTTATTAGCAACCCTTTTCCTTTCCTTTGAGCTATCTTTTGAGCGTGGATCCCGTCGAGTACGGCGGACGTGAGGGGTGCTAATACCTTCCCCTTGCGTAACCGACTCCCGTACCTTGTAATCTCTGGTCATAAGACCGTTCCTTTCCCTTTCTTAGGTTAGTCCTGCGCTCCCTTTCCGTCATAGGATGAATAGCGTCGGTGGCGGCTCTGTATTTTTTCCGCCGGTTGTTTTTCACGTTGCGACAATATTAAGGATACCTGAACGGATCAACCATGAATCAAGGGTTTGTTGTAAGTCACGAGCATGGAGTTAGGTTAAGAACCACCCAAAAGGGAGTGTACTAGGGTTTAAACCCGCCAAACATGTTCTACAAGAGGTTCCCATAGTCATCATTCCATCTTTTGGATATTATCGGAGAAACGACTACTCGTATTCCAAAAATATTCTCAAGAGAGACTCTTATGAGTGTAGTATCGCGTAACAATCGTATCAAATCTTACACTTGAACGACTTTCGCACTACATCCTAAGAATAGGCCAAGATGGGCTTGGTAAACTAAGGTCCTTGGCTTCTAAGGTCTATATTGGAAAGAGTAATGTCTAACCACAACTACTTGTGTGACATTATTGATCCCAACATGACCTCCACCAAGTGAATGGGCTTGCAAGTCAACTTGCTAAGGAATAACTCCACACAAGTCGACAAGACTATGCCATTCTCCTATCCTAAGTGCACTCGAGTTCGGGTATAGAACTCATCTCACAAAGATCACCAAGCATACAAGGAATTAATATCAAGCAATTCAATCATTACATACAATACAGTAATCCCAAATTGCACAAAAATATATCACAAAAAAAAATATACAATACAATACAACAAATATGAAAAGTAGGCAAAACCCACTAGGATGAGTTCCCCAGCAGAGTCGCCACTTTTCTGTAGCGGGGTATTTGTTACCATTAGAGATATTGACTAAATCCAAGGTAAATCATACAAGTCGAGTCGCCACCGCACTTCTATTTATCCAAAGGAATGGTTAGAAAGCGAACAAAAACCTAAAAGTTTTATCGAATCAAAAACTAGTAAAAATGTCAGAGATCTGGGTAAGGGGGTTGGTTATGCAATGGGAAGGTGTTAGGCACCCAAAACATCCTAGGGAGCCCTTTTCACATTTGTTGCAAAGGTTGTTGTTTTTTTTTTGAAAATTTATTTGTGCAAACATGATTGAAGGGATGAGAAAAGCGTGTATGTTTATCTAATGTACTACTTACTAAAAAAGGGTTAAAAGAAAATGACTCGCACGGACGTCGCATCCACTGCATACGTATCTCATCTGAATCTGAGAATCAGAGTCTTCGTAGCTCGGCTACCTATGGGTTAAAGAGGAGTGTGCTCGCTAAGACATCGCGTCTTATGCCTACGTATCTCATCAGGGATGAAAATCAGAGCAAAACGTAGTTCGACCAACTACGGGGTAAGGGTTGAACGACGTTACTACGCAATCTACCGGATGCTCGACCTTTGGAGACTTACTCGCCTGTAGTAGAAGGAGATAACGTGTTCTTAGTAGAAGAAAAATCAATGAGTTAGGGGTGTTTAGGGATGCTCATGCAAAAAGGCAGTCCTAGATGAAGGAACCGCGCTACCTTAAATGACATGCCACGAGAGGCTATACGAAACCTAAGAAATCGGTAACATGCGGGAAAAGTAAAGGGATCGAGAGATCTATCGTACGGATAAAGATCCGAAGTAATAGCAATTAGATAAATAAGAAACCCAAAGACTCTTCCAAGCTAAACACCATCAAAGAAAGCGAGTCAGTACAGGTAATCGAAATAGACCTCCAGGTGGTACCCCACAAATAAAGTGGAACACCAAGCAAACTATCCCTGCAAGAGTATGTGAGCCCTCACAAAAACAAAACTCAAACAGGTTAGAGAAACAAGATAGGGTAATCAAGAGTTGCCCCCAAATCAAAATGTAACCACATGAATCATGCCTTTAAAATTCACAAAAAGCTCACAAAAAGAAACCAAGGGTAGGAGGCCTAAACCTCTTGTCAAACACATGCATCAAAAGGGTATCAAATTCACCCATAATACCTCATACATTCAGAGCATTCAAATTAAAAGCATAAAGTAATGGGAGTAAGGCAAACCTGACTGGAGAGATCGAATGAAATTGAATTGCCTGGTTGGGTTTGCAAAGCAATCTGAGGGTTTATATGAGAGGGAATTGGTTCTTTACCGATGAGTTCCCTTCAGTCTCTGGAGGTTGCTCTGAACTCTGTTAGCTCTTCTCTCACTATCTTTTTCCCTGCCAGGGTAATAGGAATAGAATGACCTTTTGTTTCACTGAAACTCTGAATTTATAACCTGATTTTTGTGGACCTATGGGCTCAAATGAGAGAGGCCTAAGTCGAAAATTTTTCTGTTATATTTTTTTTATTTATTTATTTCGTTTTTCGTTTTTTTTTTCTTTTTTTTCTTTTTTTTTTCTTTTTTTTTTAAACACGTGGGCTTCGCCTAGCGAGCATGACAGTTCAAGAAATTCCTCTGAGCGTAGGTGATTCTGGTGGCTTTTCTTGGGACTCGCTAGGCGACCCATTCTGCTCGCCTAGCGAGCATGACAGCTCATGAACGAACTTTTGCTCCTTCAAGATTAACGTTTTGACTGACGAATAGACCCCATTTGGACCTGTTGGAAGTATCTCAAGCCATTCCCTTGTGTTGACTGATCATCTAAATAGAACCCACAAAGGATCTTGGATGATACTCAAGCTTCAAACAAAAGATGTTAGTGACACATTTTTGTGCTTTTGGTTAGTAAACAAAAGTAAGAGAAACAATGATGTATAATTCAAGCATGCTTGGTGATCTCAAACCAATCACAAGGAGTCCCACCCAAAGGCAAAGGGAACCAAGATGCTAAATATCCTTGAGGCTATGCAAATGCGATGTTATGATGCCATGGGAGATATTAGGGTCAAAATTGGGGTCTTACACCTTGGTCATGTGACTTCTAGTGGTGGTATAGTTGTGGATCCATCAAAGATAGATGTTGTGTTACAACGGGAGACTCTGAAGTCTGTCACTGAGATTAGAAGTTTTCTTGGATTGGTTGGTTACTACATGAAGGTCATTGAAGGTTTTTAGAAGTTGGCATTTTCGTTGACTCAGTTGAATTGAAAGGGTCAAGCTTATGTTTGGGGTGTGCATTGTGAAGAGAGTTTCCAAGAACTCAAGAAAAAGTTGACATCTGTGTAGCGGTGTATTCGTCGCTATATGATTTATTGATTAAACCATAAGCAAAGTATACAATTAATTCGAGTCGCCACCGCACTTTTATTTATCCTAAGGACTGGTTAAAAAGCGAACAAAAACCTAAGAAGTTTTACACATAGAAAACCAATAAAAGATCAGAGAGTCTGGGTAAGGGGTAAATTACGCAATGGGAAGGTGTTAGGCACCCATCGCGTCCTAGGTACTCCTAGGGAGCCCTTTTCACACTTGTTGTATAAAAATGTTTATTTGTTTTTGACATATTGTGCAAACATGAATGGGATGATGAGAAAAGAATGTACATGTTAATTATTTTTGTGTTCGAACGGATGAACTCGTTGCCTACGTACCTTCCATCAAAGGTAAGGATCAAAACGCCGTAGTTCGGCTAAAAGATTTCCAAAACATTTGTGAGTTCATTTTAAGACAATAGCATTAAGGCTTTACGTTATCCACGGGAGAAAACTCAACCTTATGAAACAACAAGTCCACCATGTGAGAAAAGCTTCCACTTGCTAGTGAGGGGTTAACCCTATAATAAGCAAGGAAGACTTACAATTCAATCAACTAAGGACAAATAGGTGAGATTAACATCAGCCAACTAGGATAAATCAAACCTATGGCTAATGTATGAAAACTTAACAAGCATGGACAAAGCCACAAAACAATTGAATGAGTTGGATTAATGGATTATGTTTATTCACAAAAGGATGGTCGAAGTATGATTAGATTGATTCAAAGAAGTGTTATGAAAAGAAGTTTGAAAAAGTCAAGGACTTAGGGTCCAAGTTTCTAATTTGAAAAGAGGATGAAAATGTTTGCACAACATGCATTTACAAGTTTTTTAAAAGTCAACAAGTGAAAAGGGGTTTGGCAACAAAAAGGGTGTGGACGAAGTGTAAAACTTCCTAGAAGTTCACCTCTTGAAATCATATAGAAGATGATTCAAGTGTGTCCTTAGGAATGAGGCAACAATGCAAGTAAGCGAATAAAAGCAAGGTGATACCGGATGCCATCAATGGTCTTATACCAATCTCACAACAAAAGCGGATGTCGGATACCAATAACTGGGTTTACACCAACCTCCTAAAATAAAACAATGATACCGGATGCCATCAATGGTCTTATACCAATCTCACAAAGCAAACGCGGATGTCGGATACCAATAACTGGGTTTACACCAACCTCCTAAAGTAAAACAAAACTTGGATGTCGGATGCCAATCTATCTGGACTTAGACCAACCTCCAAAGCATGGTCATAGGAATACAAATGCCACATCACAGGGACTTACAATTGCACCCTCTCATACAACAAACAAGAGCAATGAAGATATGAGTGACCAATGAGGTCTTACACTCTATCCTTCCATATCATGGGAACAAAAGCCAATCAACATGGTCTTACAATTGTCCTCAATGGGCAAACAAACATAGATCACAAGGATGTACAATAATGATCATACAAGAATTAACAATCAATAATGATGAATGCACAATGGCAAGTAAGCAATCATGTTCAAATGAATCAAATAATCAATCAAACAAGTTCGAGTAGCACACACTATAACCAAACAATCTAGGCCCAATCAAAGGGTTTGACTTTTAAAAAGTCAACTGGAATAGGTGAATGGCGCTCTTAACCTTGACATTGAGAGCCAAGGTGAAGCAGATGAAAGGATATGAGGGGTGTGCCTCATCACTCTTATCCCTGGTCAGGGAGAGCATTGAATATCAGAAGGTGTGGGAGTTCAGAAAGATGGAACTCTCTCCACAAGTTAGACTCGATAGATCTTGGGTTTTTACTCACTATGCATCAACACAAGTAGTGTGAGCAAGGTGAGTGACTCACGGAATAGTAGGAGATAGGTTGCATATCTCTTTTCTACCAATTGCCTCATATGAGGTCTTTACCTGCTTGGGGACAAATTTAAACAATCACAAACATCGCCTCTTAAGGAGGACTTCAGACAGTTGCCTGGCTAAATAACAAGCCAGGTCTTCCAGACTACATGGAGACAAGAGAGTCTACCTCAATGCTTAAGCAAAGCAAAGCAATGCAAGTTCTCAAAAGAACTGAGCAACTAAGGGTACCTGAAATCAATCAAATATAATCAGCATCCCAATCACAAAATCAAAACAAACAACATAAGAGCCAACAACAATGTACAATCAAACAATGCAATGTGCATGGCACAAAGCTCAAGTGAACCAAGCACCCTACAAAACAAAACAAGTTAGTTTATAATAATCAAATGAAACAATCAACTTGCATTAATTCCTTTAAAGCACTTTGCTTCTTAACCTGAAAAGTCAAAGTCAAACTCAAACATGAGTAACAAGACCACTAGGACAAGCCTAGGGTCCAAAGGATGGAAAAAATGTAAAACAGCAAGTGAAACATGATCAAAACCAATATAATTCAATTAAGAGGAAGGACCAATTGGTCTCATATCAAAACTATGCACTAATTTCATTTCATGCACAATCTAACTCAAAGTAAGCAAATGTGAATCATAAATGAGCAAACAGAATGATTTCCATCAAACAAATGTCAAAACAGCTCAATAAATTCCACAAAAATTCCATTCTAAACAGGACACATTCAATGGGCAGCATATCAAATTTCATGCAATTTGGACTAGTGGAAGTAGGGAAATTAAATTCAACATGTCATAGCATGCAAAAATCAACCTAAACTAGGTCACAAACCAAGTGTCAACTTCAATCAATTGTAAAACAGTGGGAACACATGAGAAATGAATGGGACCAAAGCCAAAGTGAAGCTAAACATGTTAAGAAACACTCCACCAAATTTCATCTACATATGATAAGGTGTGAACATTTCACAAGCCATATAGTAGGATCACTCAAAAAACAATCCAAAAATGGCTAACAGCAAACAAAAATCCAAATCAAATAGGAAATGTATCAACAATTCCTACAAAAAAATCATAGTGAAACTAGACATTCATATGATATCACATGCAAAAAATCAGAGCCATAGGCCTAGCATAAGCATGGAAAATAAAATCATGAACACAGCATTGCATAGTGTGACACATATTGTCACACTCATGAAGATTATATCATATCTCTCTAACCAGGGACTCAAAAATAACGAACTATATACCAAAATCACCAGGAGCGAGTCAAGAACAAGCATATGAAATTTCATTCAATTTGGAGCAAGCATGATTATTTTATGATCAATATGGTGAAACATACGTATAATGCATACATGTCAAAGATCATTAGACAAGTCCAAAAAATCACCAGGCACAACTTGAATTACTATGCCTAAAAAAAACTAGACAAAATTTGGAGCTCAACAAAAAAAGTCCCATTCAATTTGGATTAAAATTGCATTAGTTAGGATTTTTGGAAGTTTTGTTTAAAATTGAAATAATTATTTAGGTTCAAAATGAATTTAATTAAGCGCAGTGGCATTTTTGTAATAAGCGCGTCCAGGGCCTAAAACGCTGCGTCCCACTAAATGCCGTGGCGCCTTGTGATTGGACGGATCTGGCGGTAAACACCTATTCGAATTGGAAAGCCAAGGGAACGGATCTGTCACGCGATTTGGATGGAAATTTCGAACACAACTTCGTGTTCATCATTCCAGAACTTGGTCAAGAACAAAAGTCCACGAAACTTGGCAAATCGCATATCAATGGAATCGTCACATCATGTAGATCACCAATCTAGCAAGTAATCAACCTAATTCTAAACATGCATCACGGATCGAGCCAAGAAAGTTTTGCATTCAAATGTTCAAATCAAGATGTCTTCACTAATACTCAATGATTCAGCACGATTCAAATTGAAGTCTATTCTATGTCGCAAGATCTATCTAAACCACATACTGATTTTGAGAATCGAAGGAATCGAGATTTTACCTTCTTGATGATGCAGTGTGAAATCCGCGCGATTCTTGCTCCAATTCAGTGAAACAGATGCAGTATATTGCTCAGGGAGATGGTTGGTGAAGAAAGTTCAGCTCAAGGGTGCATGAATCCGTGGAATTTGTCAGCTGCCATTGATGAGCAAGCTTTTGCAACAGTCGGTTTTTGGCACGATTTCTCTTCAACCTTGTTCAACAGTCCTTGCAAATTACCTGCACATGAAGATTCAACCAAGAACTTGCAAAAGCAATGGTGAATTATTGATGAATTGATGAAAAAAGCTTATGTGAAAATGGAGAAAAAGTGAGAGAATTTGTGAACTTTTTGGATTTGATCTGAAAAATGATTATTCCCCCTTCAATTCTGTTACAATTAACCTTTTATACTTCATGTTAATCCAAGCTTTAATCATGATTAAGCAAAATTGGATGATTAGTGAATGAGCTCATTTATGCACTTTGGCCTTTTTGCCCTTGGATAGCTTGGACCAATGGAACAGTAATTTTTCACTTTGAGCAAACCATAAAATGAATTTGGAAGCTATTGGAATTGGTCCCATGTGAAAATTCCTTGTATTTTGAAATTTGGCCTTTTTTCCCACCAATTTCTAAATGGTTCACTTAAAAAATGACCTTTTTATGTGAAGGTTTTTGGTGAAATGTAATGATGGATTTGGATAGTACACATCAAATGTGATTTGCTCAAAAAAGAATCATCCAAATTGGCCTAATGGTTTGAAAGATATGCCACTTTGAAATTCCAAAATTCTTGAAAATGATTTGATCATAACTTGCCAACCATAAATTAGAAATGAGTGTTCTTGGACTTTTTGGAAAGGCAAGAACAAGATCTTCAAATTTCATGTTGGACAAATTTTGATTTGAAGCTTGGTTCATGATGTAATTTTGAGGAGCATAACTTTCCATTTTTGGCAGGTGAAAATTACAGGTCATTTCCATTTTGGGAAACTTTTTGTCTGACCTCCAATCCTTCAATCTTGTTCTTTGAAATGTTAATTGGGACCTATATGGACATGAATGAGACATTTCCAACCATCTCACACCTTCCAATTCCTGATTAAATGCACAGTTGACCACAGTTGACTTTTCTAGGGTTTTGGTTGACTGAGCCATGTTCTGATGAATTTCAAGCCTTTTTTACATGAGATCTTGATCCACAATGATATCATAACTCATATGAATCTCTTATGAATGATCATAGTGCCCAAATTCTTCAAGAATGGCCACTATCCACAGCTCAATGAGTGATTTGACTGATTGACTGATGATTGCTTCAGCTGCAAGTAACATGGTTAGATGACAATATTTTTGTACTTTTGGTTAATAAACAAATGAAAAGCAATGACATACAAATGCAATACATGCTTGGTGATCAAGAACCACACTCATAAGGCACCCACCCACTAGGAGGGAAGCTAGGGCATGCAATGATCCTTGAGGCTATGATATGATATGATATGAGCCATGAGGGATCTTAGGGCAAAAATTGGGGTCTTACAGATGCCCCTATTTAAGGTCATTCTAGCCGGAGAAGTGAAGTTTAGAAATCTTCATCTCGACGCGGTAGAATGGGCTTAAATAATAGTAATGAGACAAATTTTGGTCCCTAAGAGACCTCATGATGCGAATGTATGCATGTAAAAGACACAAACTCTGTGGGGAATATAATTCACACAGAAGAAAAACGATCTATCGGAGCAATACACTCACCAGGAGCAGAGACTCTAACAAGACTCTCATGGGGATTCATATAGGGGGATAGTAAAAGAAAAAGAATGCGTGAGCAGGACACGACTCCGAATTGGGGAAAACAAAACTGACATAACGTGCGCAAGACACGACTCTGATTAGGGGATAACAGAAATCAGACTGGAGACCTCACTGGGGAAGTAAAGGACTCAAGCCCGGGAAAGAAGCAATTCCAAAGGGAAACACTTCCATTGGAAAGGACTCAAGCTGACTCACAAAACGCATGTACTGGGGATAACACCAATACAGCAACACAAATAGAAACACAACTCCGCTGGGGAAATCTAGAAAAACGACTCTCCAGGGGAAGCCAAGGATAAGATGTCACCGGTATAAGGGCAGCAACTCAGGAAGAATGAATATCTAAGACCGGTATAAGGGTGAGAGATATCAATCAATCCAAACATCTGAGAAAGACCTGAAAAAGGTACATAAACTCAGGGAAATCTGACTCCACAGGGGACCAAGGTCATAATAGGGAGCAGACAGGAAGGAACACCAGGGATACCGAAGTATATAATAGGTGACCGACCGAAACGTGAATTGGTATATATGCCAAAACACTCATCATCCTGAAGAAAGCTAGAAAAACAGACTTGTTTATAGGATGGATATTCAATTCCACAAGGAATATGAATCTTACTCTGCGGAGAAAACAATCAAAAGATTGATCCAAGAGTGCATGAGACATATTATTCATTACCGGCAGACCGTGAATAATATACTCGAAAAGGAAGAGACACCAGAGATACCGAAGTATATAATAGGTGACCTACCAAAGACGTGAGTTGGTATATATGCCAAAACACTCAGCATCCGAAAGGAGGGCTTGAAAAAAACATATCGACTTATAGGATGGACATTCGAATCCACAACGGGAAAACGAATCTTACTCAACTGGGGACACAAACCCAAAGAGTGCATGAGATATAATATCCATTACCGTCAGAACGCGGATAGAATACTCACATGAGATATATCATCTATTACCGGCAAACCGTAGATAATACACTCGCATGGTAAGAAACACCAAGGACACCGGTTACTGGGTATATAATAGGTGATCTACCGAAAACGTGAATTGGTATATATGCCAAAACACTCATCATCCAAAACACAAACTGGTTAAAGGATGGGTATTCGATTCTACAGAGAATACGAATCTTACTCAGCTGGGGAAGATCAACAAAGGATTCCAACCAAAGAGTGAAAGAGATATATTATTCATTACCGGCAGACCGTGAATAATACGCTCGAAGGGAAAAGACACCAGAGATACCGAAGTATATAATAGGTGACTACCGAAAAGAGAGACAATCGATACCAATCATAACTTGCCAACCATAAATGAGAAATGAGTGTTCTTGGACTTTTTGGAAAGGCAAGAACAAGATCTTCAACTTTCATGTTGGACAAATTTTGATTTGAAGCTTGGTTCATGATGTAATTTTGAGGAGCATAACTTTCCATTTTTGGCAGGTGAAAATTACAGGTCATTTCCATTTTGGGAAACTTTTTGTCTGACCTCCAATCCTTCAATCTTGATCTTTGAAATGTTAATTGGGACCTATATGGACATGAATGAGACATTTCCAACCATCTCACACCTTCCAATTCCTGATTAAATGCACAGTTGACCATAGTTGACTTTTCTAGGGTTTTGGTTGACTGAGCCATGTTCTGATGAATTTCAAGCCTTTTTTACATTAGATCTTGATCCACAATGATATCATAACTCATATGAATCTCTTATGAATGATCATAGTGCCCAAATTCTTCAAGAATGGCCACTATCCACAGCTCAATGAGTGATTTGATTGATTGACTGATGATTGCTTCAGCTGCAAGTAATATGGTTAGATGACAATATTTTTGTACTTTTGGTTAATAAACAAATGAAAAGCAATGACATACAAATGAAACACATGCTTGGTGATCAAGAACCACACTCATAAGGCACCCACCCACTAGGAGGGAAGCTAGGGCATGCAATGATCCTTGAGGCTATGATATGATATGATATGAGCCATGAGGGATCTTAGGGCAAAAATTGGGGTCTTACAATCTGCTCCATTTTTTATTTTGCCGAATCCAAGTGAATCCTTTGTTATGTATTGTGATGCTTCAAAGATGGGCCTGAGAGGTGTGTTGATGCAGAATGGTTAGGTCGTGGCTTAAGCTTCGAGGCCGTTGAGAGTTTATGAAAGGAATTATCCTATGCATGATCTTGAGTTGGCAACAATGGTATTCATGTTAGAGATTTGGAGGAAATACCTATTTGGCTACAAATTTGAAGTGTTCAGTGATCACAAGAGTTTGAAATATTTATTTTATCAGAAGGAATTAAATATGAGGCAGAGGATGTGGCCGGGGTTTCTGAAAGATTATGATTTTGACTTGAGTTACCATTCGGGTAAGGCTAACATTGTAGCTGACACATTGATTAGGAAATCTTTGCATATGTCAATGTTGATGATTTGAGAGCTAGAGTTGATCGAACAATTTAGAGACATGAGTTTAGTATGTGGGGAGACCCTTAATAGTGTGAAGTTGGGTTTGTTGAAGCTGACGAGTGGTATTATTTAAGAGATCATAGAGGGCCAGAAGACCAATGTGGGATTGGTTGACCGACTTGTGTTAAAAAGTCAGAATAAGGGTGGCGACTTCAGAATTAATGATAATGGGGGTGATGAGCTTCAGAGACAGGGTCTATGTACCAGATGTACCCGAGTTTAAGAAGAGTATTCTTGAGGAGAGTCACAAAAGTGGGTTAAGTATTCATCCCGGTGCCACTAAGATGTATCAGGACTTAAGTAAATTATTTTTGTGGCCAAGAATGAAAAAGGAAGTAGTTGAATTTGTCTATGCTTATTTAACCTCTTATGCAACCTTTGAGTATTCCATGGACTTCATAATTGATGTTAATAGGCTGACTAAATCGGCTTATTTCATACTGATCAGGATCAACTACACCTTACCTAAGTTAGCAGAGTTATATATTAATAAGATATTTAGTTTGCATGGTATTCCATCCAGCATTGTATCATATAGAATATAAGGTTCACGTCAAGGTTTTGGAAGAGTTTGCAGAAGCCTTGGGTACTAAGCTAAAGTTGAGTTCCATTTATCACCCGTAAAATAATGGTAAAATATAAAGGACTATCCAATCCTTGGAGGATCTATTGAGGTCTTGCATGCTAGAATAAGGAAGTGTTTGGGAAAGCTACTTGTCGCTGATTAAGTTCACTTATAATAATAGTTTCCATTTGAGTATTGGGATGACCCTATTCAAGGCATTGTATAGTAGGAGGTGTAGGACACCTATGCGTTGGTACGGATCTGGTGAGAGTACGATAATTGGACCTGAGATTATGCAACATACTTTTGAGAAGATCAAGATGATTCAAGAGAAGATGAAAGCTTCGCAGAGTCGCCAAAGGAGTTACCAATTACAAGAGGAGAAAGACACTAAAGTTCCAATAGGGGGACCATGTATTTTTAAGGGTTACCCCACTAACCGGTGTTGGTTGAGCCTTGAAGTCTCAAAACCTCATGCCATATTTTGTTGGTCCGTACCAGATCTTGCAGAAGATAGGGGAGGTGGCCTATAAGATTTCCTTGCCACTGTCGCTTGCTAATCTTCATGATGTGTTTGATGTGTCTTAGTTGAGGAGATATATTCTGAATCTGTCTCATGTGATCCAAGTGGGAGATATACATGTGAGAGAGAACATGATTATGGAGGCATCTCCCATGCAGATAGAGGATCGGGAAGTGAAACAATTATGTGGTAAGGAGACTGCTGATAACGAGAAATCATATCGTGTTTTTAGGTTCATTTCATATGTCACCCGTCTATGTTTTTATGCATTTTATCTCCTTTTACTTCTGTTTTATTTTTTTTTGCAGTTGTTATCCGATTTCATTGGAGTTTTGGAAGCCTCGCATAAAAGGAGCAAAATAGGAGCTAACAAGGAGCAAAAAAGTCAATTTTGACCATTCTGTCCAGATGTCGTTCGCCACCTGGTAGATGGCGTTCTCCATCCCCATTACCCGCCATGTCATTTAAATATTGAAGGAATGGTATTCGTCATTCCCCTAATGGCGTTCGCCATTATCATGCAGTAACAAAATTGCGTTAGTGGGCAGTTCTGGACCATTTTTTCTCACCTATTTTCCCTCCACTCTCCTTGCACTATCAAAGGAAGTTATGAGGACTCAAAACCTCTATAAATAGGACTGTGTGAGATTTTTGAAGGCATCCAAGTTGTGCAGAAGCTCTGCCGAATCACGTTTTAGAATTAAGCATAAATTACCTGCAAAAGTGACAACAACTCACATCGAGGGATTGTCACACTTGTTTTATTTTATTTTATTCTTTAGTGTACTCTTGGATCAAGAACAAGTCTGCCGTTATTTTCAAGTTGAAGTTAATTCAAGTTTTATTTTACACAATTTCATGTTCTTTTTACCGCTTTTGATACTTGCATGCCATGCTGCTCTTAGTTTCGAATGCTTTGATTATGTTGTATTCAAGTAATATCATGCCTTGCTAAATTATTCTTAGTCTGGCGTATGAGGATCATCGTTATCGACAGGACTCGATAGAAATATTAGGCGCGAATGCATGATTTAACTATGTTATGGCTTTAGTTTTCAAATGTATGTTTTATTGTTTGGGCACGAGAGTGTGAGACATATTAAGGTTCAATCTGATAGTGCGAGAGTGTAAGGAAGGAACCGGATAGTGGAAACTATGCATCGATCCTAAAAACAGCGAGAGCGCTTTAGGCATCGTGTAGGATCTCATTTACTTTCAAAATACGCTTTCTAATTAGAACGGGCGAGCGAGAGAAAAATCCTATGGTTAGGAGGTGTGATCTTTATCAATAGCGCGAGAGTGTCAGACGGGATCTTTAAGTCAGTACTTTCTACATAATGCAATAGAATCATACTTAGTGCCCAAATTCTACCTAAGCCTGAAGGAACGCGGAATCCATATTCCGGACTCATTCGTCATCATAACTTTTAAATCGTTAGAAATTAGTATTTTCATTTCCGTTCATAACTCTTATAACCTTTATCCTTAGTTTTGCACTGCAACAATAGATAACATTAGCTTGACCATTAGTATCTGTGGGTTCGATAATATTTTAAAACTACACGATAGGTTGTGCACTTGCAGTCATTATCCGACAGACACGCCCGTCGCGATCAAGTTTTTGGCGCCGTTGTCGGGGACTAATTTTGTCAATATTGTGATTCCTTTGTTGCGCAGTATAAACTAAGGAAACCAATTTTCTTTCTTTCTTTGTTGATTGTATGCCAGACACCCGCTCTCAGAGCAAGGAGTTAGAGCAACCAATTGACGATATCGAGCGTTATCTTAATCTAAAACGCCGAATCAACAATTTTCGTATTAAATACGATATTCTAGATCCTAACATCCCAATTTCAGAACCATAACCAATTATGGTCGAAAGACCACAAAACCATCCGTTGAAGTATTATGATGTTCCATTGCAAGAAGAACTACATAACAACATTGTTACCCCTGCTGTAAGACCCCAATTTTGACCCTAAGATCCCTCATGCTATCTCATCATTCACATTGGCTTTGGGATCACACCTTGGTATTCTCCCCGCCCCTCATTCATTGGGTTTTCATTGGGAAAGATCACCAAGCACATTTGATTTTATCATACTTTATTTTTCTTTGTTTACTAACTAAAATACCAAAAATATGTCTATGTATAGCTTTGTTTCTTTTGTAGGTAGTGTGTGCATCCACGTGTGCCCTATCAAGCTCACAACTAGGGTCTGAAACACTCATGGCAAGAGATCAATCAAGGAATGGTTCACAATGGTTCTAAAAATCATATATGGATCCCCATGTTCTTTATTTTTCATTTTGATCAAGAATTCATCAAGAGTTTGAAGTTTGTTAGCCTTGGAAGCCCTAATTCATCTGGGTATCTTGTGTGACTTCCTTAGCAAGTTTCTTAAACAATTGATCAAATATTTCAAGGGATACTTCATTAAACATCATATTATGCATATATAATCCTCCATGAGCCCTAAATATCAAGATAAATTCAAGTTTGCAAGTTGTTTCAAAGAGGTTGACCAGAGAAAGTCAACTAGTCAAAACTGGGGTTCCCTAGACCCTATCTCCTAAATTTTTTGTCATATGAAAGTTATTCAGAGATAAAAGTTACTCTTATGACATTCCAAACAACTTTCATGTTTGCATAAAGATCTAGTTTTTCTTGGAAAGTCACTTTGTTTATGGTGAAAGGTTATAGGTCATTCTGTCTGTGCCCTAGTTAGAAGGTCAACTTCAAGGACCATAACTTTCTCAATTTTTATGATATGAAGGCCATCCAAGTTTCATGATCAATTTAAATATGTCTTCTCCAAAATTTATTCTTTGAGAAATTTCAAATTCAACTTTCAATGGCATGTGACAAGAGGAAACATTATAGGTCATTTTGGGCCATCATCATTGAACAAGCAATTTTCCTCAACTTCTAAAATGTGTAACTCCCTCATGAAAAATCCAAATGATGTAAAATTTATGACCAAATTTAATAGGAATGAAATATATAAAACTTTGGTGAAGAAACCATTTTCATTTGGAGTTCATAACAAAAGTTATTCAAGATGCAAGAAGTGGTCATTTGACTTTGTACTTAGAAAATTTTCAACCATGTTTGATTTCTCCAACTTCCACCTCAAAATTCATCATGATCCAAGATCCAAATGAAAATATGTTCAACATCAAAGTCATTTACCTTGATGTTAACTTTCCAAATCATCCAAGATCACTTTATTTGGACAAGAATTGAGGGACTTGCGCATGGGTCCTTTACATGGCTTCATTTGGTAAGATCAATGTCCAATTTCCATTTCCATAATGCATGATCACATGGTATCATTTAAGGTTGATTAGAACATAATGTTGGACCTTTTGGAAGCATTCAATTGGCCTTATACATGCCCATGCAACCATGCAACCAAAGGTTTCTATTTTTGACAAATTTTTGAAAGTGTGTGGAAAGCAACGCAAGAGCCTATATATACATGTCCTCCTTCTCAGAATCAAGGACCCTTGGCCCAAGCTTTAAACTGAAAACACCCTCACCTCCATTAAAGGATAATCTTGAAGGTTTTCATTTGAAAATCAAGTTTCAATTTCACTTCTGTTTGAAGTTGAAACTCCAAGAGTACAAGCCATTCAAGATTCCATTTCACCTTCTGCAAACAATTAGAAGCAAGCCAAACCAATTGAGATCCAGATTGAGCTTCATCACTGCCCAACAAAAGGTGGATTTTATCAATTTTCTCTTCTTTGATTTTCCCGCAATTCTCAACTATTTTGATTGATTTTTGGTTGTCTGAAGTCCTACCAATGTAGGCAACAAGGTTCAGTTTCTTTGAGGTTAAATCGAAGCAACTCAAATCGTGTACCTCAAAATTCAATTCCTCATATCTCTCAATATATTTGGAATTGGACAAAATTGAGGCCAGATTCGAGCTCCTGAGCTTTTTCTCTTCAAATTAGTATCCTTGTTTTTCATTTTCTGTTTGGTTGTGGGAGGACCAGTCCGGTGAGGTCCACCGGAGCTAGGGCTCCGGTGATGTGTTGGCGCGTCTCCTGACCACTTAATCTGTTCAATTTGTTTTAATCTTGACCGCTCCTTGTGATTACCATCCCTATGACGCATTGACTGAGGAATATGGTGGAAGCACACGCTTGGCCATCAAATCTGTCACCTCAATTAATGAGGGAGATCTGATGGCCCTCGTTTTTTCGAATTTCTTTTTAATTTCTGATTTTTCATATAATTCGTTTATTTTGTTTAATTCATATTAATTTCATTTTTAATCCAAAAAATATGGAACTTTCACCAAAAATCTTTAATTATTTTCCTCTTTCATATTTTGAATTATAATTATTTTTTTGGATTAATTTTGATATTTTTCATGAATTAAATTTTTTTGGACATATTTTTAATTTTTTTAAAATACTTTTGTCTTTCCAAATATCATGAATTTTTTTGTCTAAGGTCCTTTGACCTTGTTTGACCTAGGATAAATCCATTGCCCATTTATTTGGTGTTTTTAAGGGGTTTGAGGTTTTTCCATTTAATAATTCATTTTAATTCATTTTTAATTTGATTTTTAATTGATTAAATGTTTAAAAATTATGTTGAGCCATTTTTATGGTCTTGTGATGTTTGACTTTCTGTTTGGGCCTTTGTCATGGTTGATTTGACTTTTATTTGATCAATACCATTGGATTTAGGAGATTTATGAAATGTATATTTCATCTCCCAAAATGAATGGATGGTATTGATCAGATGAAATTCCTCTAATGATCAATTTGGGTTTCTATTTTCCCCTTCCCTCTTCATCTTCACCCCTATTATTTCCCAATCCTTCATTTGACCAATGATTTTTCTAATGTCGAAATGCTAGTTGATTCATCAATGACCTTGTGTCAGATGAATCAACATAAGTCTGACTGAGATAGGTCCTCCCCATTTTTTTAGTGTGTGGTATGTTTTAGGAGTTTGACTCTTTGTACCAAATCTCTAACATGTATTAACACCTATATTTTTATTACCCGACCTCAGATAGTTGTGACTTCTATATAAGTCCAATTATGATTACTTAACATAGAGCTAAATTTGTCCCTCAAGGAATAACATTCTAGTAAGTGAGATTGTAAGTCTCCCATTCTTCATGGTATTGTGTAAAAACTTAACCTTTTTTCCATTCATGAGAGCTAGTGACATACTTGTTGGTTTATCCAAGTTGGAGCCCTTCTCATGGATGACGTCTTGGTTCAAGTATTCATACTTGTGAATAAATGATTGAGTGTTCTCCAAAGAATGACTTAATCCATTAAAACTCACCACTAACATTTGACTAACCATTGACTAACTTCTTAATTAATGTTGTTTTATTTTCAAGTCATTTACTTTATCCAATTTAAATTTCGATACCTTTATCATTCATTGCTATTTACATTTCATATAACTTGTTTATTGTTTCAAGTCCTTTTCACTCTGCTCATTTGAGCCATATCTTGTGATTGTATACATTGTTTATTTGTCTTTGTTTTGTTTATGGTCTTAGGACCTTAAAACACCTAATAACAACAACAAAAAACCTTTAAAAAAAATCTTGTTGGACTGTTGGATTTGATCTGAACTCTTGGACTTAGAATTAGGCAACATTCCCTATGCTAAAGGACTTGGACAATGCCAACATTTGAGACTGAGCTATCTTTGACCATGCCTTCATCTGATGTAAGACCTTGAGTATCCTTTGATTCATTTGTTACTCTGTCTCTGTGCTTAATGTTTATATTGCTATTATTGTTTGTGTTTGATGATTGTTCTGAGTTGATCAAGGAATATTTCATCTGCTACATTGGAAGACTGCTAGCTATTGGAGGGTTTGCTTGGATATTATGGCTATCTTTATTTTATGCCTTGGTCTTCATATGATGCTTGGATATTTCTCATTGCTTATTGCTTGTTGCTTGTTAGAGTCCAAAGGAAAATGGGTTTCTATATGACATTCTTGTTTGTTGGATTGCATCCCATTGGTCAGATCTTTTCAAGTCTTAAATTTTAATTTTTGTCTAGGATATTCCCTTCATCTCCTCGCCACTTCTTAAATTTCAAAATCTCTCCCTCTTTTCAAAAATCTTCTTTGCTTGTGATTTCGAACTCAGACATGTTTTAATGATTAGAAACTTTGGCTTTATGCCATTGAATTTTCAAACTTTTTCTTAAATCAAACTTGTGAACAAACTTAACCATATTGACTTTAATTTCAAAAAAAGACAAAAATAACTAACTACCCCATTCAAATATTTGGCCTTTTGTGCCTTTTCTTGTTAAACATTTGTTAAAATAAAACCATCAACTTCTTTGAAATTTTTACCACGAACTACGGGGTTTTGATCCCTCTTTTTTATGTTGGTACGTAGGCATAAGACCAAAGGTCTTGTCAAACACAAAAATATAATTAATAAATTCTTTTCCCATCCCCTCACTCTATATTTTATCAAACATCATTTACACCAAAAACATGTACACGCAAAAAGGGCTCCATATGAGTACCTATGACACTTTGGTTGCTAACATCTTCCCTCTGTGTAACCAACCCCCTTACCTGTAATCTCTGGCATTTTATTAGTTTTGATTTGAAAACTTCTTATCTTTTGGTTTTGTTCGTACTTTTCGCATTTACTTTGGAAACAATAAAAGCATGGTGGCAACTCTGGTTTTACTGACGTCAAGTTTATCCATAGCTTGATGGTCACGAATTTACCGCTACATCTGCCATCAATCGGAATAATCTCGAGTTGAAACCTTCGCTATTATCAGCCGTTCAACAAAACCAATTTTCAAGTAGTCCCATAGATGATCCTAACTTACATTTGACAGTGTTTGTGCAGTACGCAGATACTGTGAAAGCAAACGGTGTCAGTCAAGAAGCGATTAGACTGCGTCTTTTCCCTTTTTCCTTAAGAGATAGAGTTAGAGCTTGACTCCAGTCTCTACCTTCAAACTCAGTAACTACATGGGACGAGTTGAAGAAAGTCTTCTTAGCCCGATATTTCCACCAAGGAAAACAATTATGCTAAGAGCTCAAATCGACGGATTTAAGCAAAAAGACAATGAATATATTTTCGATGCTTGGGAAATATACAAGGACATGATGCGACTTTGTCCACACCATGGACTCGAAGAATGGATGATTATCCATACCTTTTATAATGGTCTGTTTTATAACACTAAGATGAATTTAAGCATTGCCGCTGGAGGAGCTCTAATGGAAAAACCTTATGACGAAGCCTATGAACTCATAGAGAACATGGCCCAAAATCATTTCCACTGGGGAGGGGAATGTGCTACTATTGAAAAATCAACTCTGAAAATTGAAATGTATGAAGTTAATGGGATAGACCATGTCAATGCTAAAGTGGTTGCGCTTACTCAGAAGATTGAAAGCTTGGCCATAACACCAACAGCTACCATAGCTGCCATAACACCAAGCTGTGAATTATGTGGAACCCCTGGGCACACTAATATGGAATGTCAGTTATTCGCTGGTGTTGCCACCGACCAAGTAAACTATGCTCAAGGAAACCCATATTCAAACACTTACAATCCTGGTTGGAGGAACCATCTGAACTTTTCCTATAAAAGTAACAATGCTTTGTTTCGACCAAACCCAACACCTACTATTCCACCTGGCTATCAGAAAGGAGCCCCTGTTGCTCCACAAGCACCTAGAAAGTCAAATTTGGAGATCATGATGGAAAACTTCATAAATACCCAAGCTCAACAAAATAAAGAATTTGCAAATCAAAATGCTCATACGAGTGAAATGATGAAATAATTATCAAATAAATTTGATGCTATGGCTACCCATAAAAAAATGTTAGAAACCCAGATCTCCCAAGTAGCCCAACAACAAGGCACAATAGCAGCCCCAGCTGGAGCATTTCCTGATCAACCTCAACCAAACCCAAAAGACCACGCTAACGCTATCACACTTCGGAGTGGAAAAAAATTAGATGAACCAATTAATCCCAAAATCCAAAACCTGGCCATGTATCAAAATTTTGGTAAGGAATCCAAAAAGGTAAACGAACCAACCAAAGATGGAAAGAAAGACGAGAGCGGAGAGGCAAAATATAAAGAACCACCTTATGTGCCTCCGCCACAATACAAACCACCAGTACCTTATCCTAAAAGACTTGTTAAATCCAAAAATGAAGGACAATTCAAGAAATTCATATAACTTCTGAAGCAACTTAACATAATCATACCATTCATATAAGGTATTACGCAAATGCCTTCGTATGATAAATTCCTTAAAGAGATTCTATCCAACAAGAAAAAGCTTGAGGATGATCAAACCGTTATGCTTACTGCAGAATGCAGAGCTATCATTCAAAACAACATGCCTCATAAACTGAAAGACCCTGGTAATTTTTCCATACCATGTGTGATCGTAAAGTTTATCATAGACAAAGCTCTATGCGATTTAGAAGCTAGTGTTAGTTTAATGCCCTTATCCACATGTGGAAAACTCAATCTAGGAGAATTAAGACCAACAAATATGTCTCTACAACTAGCTGACCGTTCCATTAAATTTCCCGTAGGCATGCTAGAGAACGTTCTCGTTCGTATAGGATAATTCTATATTCCTTCCGACTTTGTAATAATGGATATAAATGAGGATTCCCACAACCCTATTATCTTAGGAAGAACATTTCTAGCCATATCTGGATCCATCATAGATGTGAAAAAGGGAAGGCTAACATTCGAAGTTGGAGAAGAAAAAGTTGAATTTCTCTTAGCTAAATTCCTACAAGCACCAGCTATAGACAAATCATGTTGTTTCTTAGACGTCATAGACGAATGCGTGAAAGAAATGGAGAAGGAGCCATTTAAGTATACTAAAGTACTAAAGATTCCAACACCTTCTATATTCGAAGATGATGATTGGTGTGAGCCATACGTAGACGACAGTCTGAGAGAATGTCTAGCACTAACACCAAACCCAATACCATGCCCCGAGAAACCCTCAATAGAACTCAAAACACTACCCAAATATCTAAGGTATGAATTCCTAGATATCGAGCTTGAAAAACCAGTTATAGTTAACGCTAACTTAGGACAGATATAAACCGAAAAGTTACTCCATGTCTTAAGAAAGTATCCAACCGCTTTAGGCTATAACATCTCCGACCTAAAAGGAATAAGACCCTCTATATGTATGCATCACATTATGCTAAAGGAGGACTGTAAAACCTCTAGAGAGAATCGGAGAAGAGTAAATCCCATCTTGAGTGATGTACTCAAAAAGGAGGTACAAAAGCTATTAGAAGCAGGAATCATATAACCGATATCGAACAGTAACTGGGTCAACCCGATACATGTCGTTTCAAAGAAGGGGGTGTTAGCGTTGTTAGTAATGAGACAGGCGAATCCGTTACAAAAAGAACTCAAACCGGATGGAGAATGTGCATAGACTATAGAAATATATAAAGCCACTCGTAAAGATCACTTTCCATTACCCTTCATTGACCAAATGCTTGAACGACTGGCTAAACATTCCCACTTCTACTATTTAGAAGGATACTCAAGATTCTTTCAAATTCCTATCCATCCTGATGACAAAGAAAAGACTACTTTCACATGTCCTTATGGTACATTTTCCTATCGATGAATGCCATTTGGACTGTGTAATGCCCCTGCAAAATTTTAGAGATGTATGATGTCGATCTTTGCTGATTTTATAGACGACATGATTGAAGTATTTATGGATGACTCCTCTGTTTGTGGTAAAAGCTTTGAAGGATGTCTTTCGAACCTAGAAATGGTACTTGAGAGATGCATTAAGGTCAATCTCGTATTTAATTGGGAAAAATGAAATTTCATGGTCCGACAAGGAATTGTACTTGGGCATTTCGTATCCAATCTAGGGATGGAGTTGGATAAAGCAAAAATTGAAATTATAGAACATCTTCAACCTCCAAAAACTGTTAGAGAAATTCGCAGTTTCTTAGGACAACTCGGTTTCTACCGACGATTCATTAAGAGTTTGGAGTTTGTTTGCCTTGGAAACCCTAATTCATTTGGGTATCTTGTGTGACTTCTTCAACAAGTTTCTTCAACAAGTTTCTTCAACAATTAATCAAATATTTCAAGGGATACTTCATATTACATAATCTTATGCATATATGATCCTCCATGAGTCCCAAAAGTCAAGAGATTGTCAATCTAGAAAGTTGGTTCATGATGGTTGATGAGAGACAGTCAACTGGTCAAAACTGGGGTTCCTTAGACCATATCTCCTACAATTTTTGTCATATGAAAATGATTCCAAGATAAAAGTTACTTTAGATGACATTCCAAACAACTTTCATGGTTAAGTCTAGATCTAGTTTTTCTTGGAAAGTCATTTTGTATGGTGAAAGATTATAGGTCATTTTGTTTAAACCCTAGTTTAGAGGTCAACTTCCCAAGGCCATAACTTGCTCAATTTTTATGATATGAAAGCCATTCAAATTCCACCATCAATTTCAAGATGTCTACTTAAACTTTGATATTTAGAGTAAGTGCAAATTCAACTTTCAAATGCATGTTCCAAGAGGAAACATTATAGGCCATTTTGGGCCAATACCATTGAACAAGTGATTTTCCTCAACTTATAAAATGCATAACTCCTTCATTCCAAATCCAAATGAGGTCAAATTTGTGACCAAATTGAATATGTTTGAAATATATACAACTTTGATGAAGGAACGTTTCTCAGTTGAAGTCCATAGAAAAAGTTATTCAAGGTGGAAGAAGTGAACATTTGACTTGGGACTTAGAAATTTTTTAAACATGTTTGATTTCCCAAACTTCCACCTCAAAATTCATCATGATACAAGCTTCAAGTTCCAATTTTCATATACATTTGCATGAGTTTCTAACATGGTCTCAGCATGAAGTACATTGGATTATGGATCAGAATACATCATTTCATGGGTCTAATGCACACCCATGCATCCATGCAAGGGAGAACTTGAAAATTTGCCAAATTTGGAAGTGTGCAAATATCATTCAAATTGGCTATAAATAAAAACCTTGGTGATCAGAATTTGGATCCCTCTTGCCCAAGCTTCGACCCTCTCCTCCCCTAAACCCCATTGAAAGGATAATCTTGAAAGTTTCTTGAGAAACTGAGTTTCAATTCTCCTTCTGTTTTAGGATTGAAACTCCAAGAGTCCAAGCCTTCTAACCATTCAAATCATCTTTTGCAAGCTTCAAGAGTCAAGCCAAGCCAAATTGGCAGCCATATCAAGCAATTCGGAAGCTTTTCGAAGGTGAGATTTCAGCAACTTCTTTTCTTTGTTTCTCTCTCAATTCTCCAATATTCTTGTTGATTTTTGGTTTGTTGAAGTCCTACCAATGTAGGAAACAAGATTGAGTTGCTTTGAGGTCAAATCGAAGTAATTCAGTTCATGATCCTCAAAATTCAACTCCCTATATCTTTTCATATACTTGGAATTAGACAAAATTGAGGTCAGATTCGAGCTCCTGAGCATTTTTTCTTTAAATCCATGTCTTACTTTTTCATTTTGATGATAGTTGGTGGTGGACCAGTCCAATGAGGTCCACCGGAGAAGAAGACCGGAGCTCTGGCTCCGGTGATGAGGTGTCTTGCTTTCTAACCACATGATCATTTAAATTGTTTTAATCTTGGGCATTGCTTTTGAATACCACGCGTGTGTCTCAGTTGACCCAGGCATATGTGAAACGCACGCTTATCACCATCTGATCTGCCACCTCAATTAATGAGAGGGATCAGATGGTCCACGTTTTTTTTGAATTTCTGAATATTCCATTTAATTGCTTACTTTAAATTAATTTATATTAATTTCATTATTGACCCAAAAAATATGGGATTTTCACCAAAAAAATTCAAATATTTTTCTATTTAGATTTTTGAATTAAAATTATTTTTTGGATCAATATTGATATTTTTCATGATTTAATTGTTTTTGTGCATATTTTTAATTGTTTAAAAATACTTCTGACTTTTCAAAAATAATGAAAAAATTTCTCCAAGGTCCTTTGACCTTGTTTGACCCATGATAAATCTCTTGGCCATTTATTTAGTGTTTTAAAGAGGTTTTAGGTGTTTGATAAAACATGATTTAATTTAATGCATTTTTAATTTGATTTTTAATTGTTTAGAGGTGTAAAAATTATGTTGAGCCATTTTTATTGACTTGTGAAGTTTGACTATGTGTTTGGGCCTTGGTCAAGATTGATTTGACTTTTGTTGGATTAAAATCATTGGATTTAGGGGAGTGATAAAATGTACAGTTCATCTCCCAAAATGAATGAATGATTTCAATTTGATAAAATTCCTCCGATGACCAATTTGTGTTTGTAGCATTTCCCCTTCCTTTTCATCTTCAATCCCATTCTTTCCCATCCCTCTCATTGACCAATGACATCTCAATATCCTAAGGCTAATTGGTTCATCAATAACTTTGTGTTAGATGAATCAATACAAGTATGAATTAGATTAGGTCCATACTTTGATCATTTTCTTTTTTGTGTGTGGTATGTTTTAGGAGTATGGTTTATTATACCATATCTATAACATGCATTAACACCAAAATTTCTTTTTCCCGACCTCAGATAGTTGTGACTTCTACATAAGTCCAATTACGATTGCTTAACATAGCGCTAAATTTTGACCCAAATGTATAGCATTCTAGTAAGTGAGATTGTAAGTCTCCCCCTTTCATGGTATTGTGTGGAAAGTTGGCCTTTTTTCCTTACTTTGAAAGATGTCTTGGTTCAAGGATTCATGCTTGTGAATAGAGGGTTGAGTGTTCTCCAAAGAATGACTTAAACAATTGAAAAGCAAAACCTCACTAATATTTAATCAACTAACATTTCACTAACTCTTATTTTAATTACTTTAAATTTCAAGTCATTTACTTTATGCCATTTAAATTCGAGCCATTTATCATTTGCCATTATACATATCATTTAACTTGTTTATTTTAATGTCCTTTTCCCTTTGCTCACTTGAGCCATACATTATGATTGTATATATTTGTTTGTATTATTTTGTTTGTGCTTGTGGTCTTAGGATCTTAAAATACCTAAACAACAAAAAACCCTAAAAAATCTTTGTGTGGACTGTTGGATTTGATCTGAGCTTTGGACTTAGAATTAGGCAATATTCCCTATGCAAAAGGACTTGGCCAATGCCAACATTTCTGAAACCAAGTTCTTGTGATTTGAATTTTCATCTGATACAAGTATTGATATCCACTTGAGTTCATCTACTACATGGTCTCTATGCAAATGTTACTTTGAACCTGTGTCTAATGCCTTATTCTGAGCCATTCAAGGAGTATGTCATCTGATACATGGGGAAGATTATGAAGAAGACTATGAAATTGCTAGCTTGGACATGTCTATCTTTATTTCATAACTAACACTCATCCAAACTCTTTTAGGCCTTTTGTGCCTCTCTTAAACTTAATTTTTTATTAAAAGCAATTCACTCACTTTGAAAGTGATACCACGAACTACGAGATTTTGATCCCTTATTTTTATGTTGGTACGTAGGCACAAGTCCAAAGGTCTTGTTATACACAAAAATGTAATTAATTAATTCTTTTCTCATCCCCGCACTCTATTTGTTGCAAACATCATTTTATACCAAAACACATGCACACATAAAAAAGGGCTCCCTTGGAGTACCTAGGACACTTTGGGTGCTAACACCTTCCCTTTGTTTAACCAACCCCCTTACCTGTAATCTCTGGCATTTTATTAGTTTTGATTTGAAAACTTCTCATCTTCGGGTTTTGTCCATACGTTTCCCTTTTCCTTTGGAAACAATAAAAGCACGGTGACGACTCTGGTTTTATTAACGTTAAGTTTATCCATAGCTTAATGGTCATGAATTTACCGCTACAGAAATTAAGTGGCGACTCTGCTGGGGAGTAGTCTTCAGTGGGTTTAGCCTACTTTTTTATGTGTATATATTTGTATATTTGAGGTTTGTATATTTGTTTGTGTGATATAATCTGCTTGTTGTGTTTGGTGATCTCTGAGTGGTGAGATAAGTTCTAACCTAAACTTGAGTGCAATTAAGATAGGAGGATGGTATAGTCATGTTCGACTTGTGTGGAGTAGTCCTTAACAAGTTGGCTTGAGACCCATCTACTCAGTGGAGACCCTTTTAGAGCTATTGAAGCCACACAAGTCATTTGTGGTAGGCATTACTTTCTTTGATTTGGGGTCCGAGAAGTTGAGGATCGTAGAACATTTAACCCAACTTGGCCTATTTAGGACGTAGTGCGGAGACTGTTCAAGTGTAGACTTGATAACAATTGTTACGTGATACTACACTTAGATGAGTTTCTCTTGAGAATATTACGGGTTGATGAGTCAGTCATCCTAACCTGTAATATCTGATAGATGGAATTAAGACTCTGGGAACCTTTTAGACCATGATCTACAGTTTTTTATCCTTAGTACACTCCTTTGGGATGGTTCTTAACTTGACTCCATGCTCGTGACTCACAATAAACCCTTGATTCTTGGTTGATCCAATCAAGTCTTGTCAATATCAATGGAACCTGAGTGTTGATAATGTGAAAACCATAATCCACCAAAATGGATGATTGATCTTGACAATGACTTGATTCATCCCTTGACCTTTGTTTGTTTGCCTTGTGTATGATCCCCTATTTTTGATTGTTGCGTTCATGCATTCATGTGCATCATAACATTCATCACACGAAAAATAACTTCAAGGAACTGAGGTTTTACTTACAAATATTTTCAGACCATGGATTATGGACGAAGGAACACTAAGAAGTACAGTTTCAGATGTCCCGACTTGAAAGAGCTAAGAAACCTGTCATCCTTTGTATTAAATCGCTTGGACTTCAAACAATGTCATGGGACGCTTTTGTTTGTGTTGTCTACTAATGTGGTTGAAGGACTCTTGAGTGTGTTGGTTCAGTTTTATGACCCTCTCTACCGTTGTTTCACTTTTCCCGATTATCAGCTTATGCCTACGTTAGAGGAATATGCCCATCTCTTGAGAATACCTGTTTCTGACAAAGTGCCTTTTAGTGGATTAGAGGAGATTCCTAGATCTCATCTTATAGCTGAAGCTCTTCATCTGAAGAAGTCTGAGATTGAGGCTCATTGGATGAAGAAAGGAGGTATTTTTGGGTTGACTTCTGAATTCCTTATTGGGAAAGCTACTACTTTTGCTCAGGCCGGTAGTATGGATGCTTTTGAAGCCATCTTTGTGTTTCTCATATATGGTTTGACTTTGTTCCCTAACATTGAAGGTTTTGTTGATGTTAACGCCATTAGAATCTTCTGATTGGGAATCCTGTTCTGACTCTGTTGGGTGATATGTACTTCTATTTGCACTTGAGGAATTCTAAAGGTGGTGGAACTATTGTGTGTTGTGTCCCTCTTCTGTACAAGTTGTTTATTTTGCACTTGCCTCTGACACATGCTTTTATGGAGAACAAGCAATGTCTACGGTGGTCCCAGAGACTTATGACTCTCACTAATGATGATATTGTTTGGTATGATTCTGCATTGAGTAACTTGGATATTATTGATAGTTGTGGTGAATTCTCTAATGTGCCTCTCATTGGTACACAAGGAGGAATCAACTACAACCCTGCTTTGGCTCGTCGGAAACTTGGGTTCCCCTTGAGACACAAACCTAATAACACTCAGTTAGAAGGTATTTTCTATCAAGAGGGTAAATATCCTCAACATTTGAAGCAGGAGATAATACATGATTGGCATAATGTGCATAGGAAAGGGAGATCCGTGCTTAGTCCGTGCAACTGTGTAGCTTTGGAAGCTTACACTACTTGGGTGAAGAAAAGAGCTTTGGAGTTGGAGATGTTGTATGCTTGTGAGAGACCTATGTCTATGGTTGTGGTTGAGCCATTAACTCTCCCTAACCAAGATATAGAGGAGTTGGAAGACGCACTCGCCAGGATGAAGCAAGAGAAGGATATATGGGAAGAGCGGTTCCATGCTTTGAGTCGAAAGCATGAGGAGTTGCAGCTTGAGTCTAAGGATAAAGACGCACTTATTGAACTTCTTGAAGATCGAGCAGTGAAGAGCTAGAGGGTATATTTTCCTCTAGTATGCCTCAACCTTCCGGTGCTTGGAAGAAGATTGTCGATCAGCTAGTTCTTGAGAAGGCTCATATGAAGACTTCTTTTGAGTTCGAGATTTGACGCATCCAAAGGAAGTACGCGACTGCAGCTCGATCATCTGACACTGTTGTTAGGGGATCCTTAGGATGATTGGTTTCCTTTCCTCTTGTATTTGTATTTTGGTTTTTGAAATTGTACTCAGTGTAATCCCTCCAAAAATTATATGAATAAAAGAGATTTTTTATGGTCAATCAAATTTGTTATTGTTGTTATTATATATTTGCAAACAAAATAGTATATTCCTTGAAAATAAAAACAAACAAAACATTGCATTTCATGCATCATTTTCATAACAGGTTTTCTTCTGCCAGATGTCTTATTGGTTATTCTTCTGTGCTTCAACCAAGCTGACTCATCGATATAACACTCGCGCCAATCAACCGAGAATCATGGAGCATTTGGAACAAGAGAACCGAGAGTTGAAAGAAAAGATTGCTCGTTTGACAACCATGATGGAGTGTGTGCTAGCCGCTCAGAATCAGTCTTCTCCAACGCCTGTAACTCCTCCTCCTCAGAGGACTATCATTTCAGAGGTTGCTACCTCAACTGTGCCTGCCACTCATTTTTCTCCAGCTATGCCATCGAACTTTATGCCTGAAGGGTTTGCGCCTACATTTGCTTCCATGCTGGAATCTAGCCTGGTCATGTCTGTACCGCATCCAGTTGTTCATACCTTGCCTCGTGTTGAGGATACCATCTACCATTCCAGGTCGTCAGAGGGTCCGGATGTTTATGAGAAGATGGATGAGATGAAGGATCAGTTCCTTGAGTTGCGAAAGGAGTTGAAGACATTGAGAGGAAAAGATCTCTTCGGTAAGAGTGCTGCTGAACTTTGCTTAGTGCCGAATGTCAAAATCCTGATGAAGTTCAAAGTCCCCGACTTTGAAAAGTATAAGGGAAATACTTGTCCACTTAGCCATCTCGTCGTGTATGCCAGGAAAATGTCAATGCAAACTGATAATGATCAGTTATTGATTCACTACTTCCAAGACAGTCTAACTGGTGTCACTCCGAGGTGGTATATGGGGTTAGATAGTGCAAGTGTTAGTACATTTAATGATTTGGGTGAAGCTTTTGTGAAGCAGTACAAGTATAATGTAGATATGGCGCCTGATAGAGACCAATAGAGGTCTATGTCTCAGAAGGACAAAGAGACATTCAAATAGTATACCTAGAGGTGGAGAGAGATTGTCGCTCAGATCAATCATCCGTTGGAAGAGAAAGAGATGACCAAGATTTTCCTCAAGACCCTGAGTTCGTTTTATTACGAACGCATGATTTCTTGTGCCCCCATTGATTTTACCGAGATGGTAAACATGGGGATGAGGTTAGAAGAAGGTGTCTGTGAGGGACGTTTGTCTAAGGAAGAGGTATCATCAAGCAAGAAGTATGGGAATAGTTTCGCCAGAAAGAAAGAAGGTGAAACCAATGCAGTATCTATAGGGAGGTAGAGGAGGCATCATGTCAAAAGAAATCCGTAACCGCATCACCATCATCATCAAGTTTCATAAGTTATTCTAGTATTTTCAAATAATCAATCAGTACCAGTTCAACAACAACGTCAATAACAACCGCAATAAAGAACAAACATATACACCAACACCAACAATAATCAACAACAGAATTTTGAGAGGAAGAAGGTCACTTTTGACCCTATTCCCATGTCATACGCCGAACTCTACCCATCTTTGGTTCTCAAGAACCTACTTCAACCAAGAAATCCTCCTCAAATTCTGGAACCACATCCATGGTGGTATAAGCCTGAACTCCGTTGTGCCTTTCATCAAGGAGAACCCGACCATAATATTGAGAACTGCTACCCTTTGAAGTATGAGGTCCAAAAGCTAGTAAAGAGTGGGATGGTGTCCTTTGAGGACCGTGCGCCGAATGTAAAAGTCAATCCTTTTCCCGCTCATGGTAATTCCTCTGTTAATATGGTAGATGGTTGTCCAGGAAGTTTCCGAGTGTTTGATGTGCGACATATTCATCGATCTTTAGTAGAAATGCATAAGACCCTGTGTACCATCAGTGATTGTGAGCACGACCATGTTGGTTATGCAATTTGTAGTGTAAACCCCTGTGGGTGTACGATCGTCAAGAGAGATATCCAGAAGTTGATGGATGAGAATGTAATTCAGATTCAGCAGTCGAGGGATATAGACGATGTCAATGTCATTGTTCCAGTGTTTAAGACCCCAGAGCGGATAGTGATTCAGTTTGACAGCAGCAACAATAACAGCGCCAATTGATGACACTGAAATTCACTGTATTTTCGACTCCGATTTCGCATGCATTTTAGTTGTTTTATTGTTATTTGGTTATGTTATTACTATGTTTTTCTTTGTTTTCAGGTTTTCAATCTAATCGGAGCCCCGATCGAGAAAAGGAGCGAAAATGAGCTAAAAAGCCATAAAATCAGCATTTTACACTTGGGCGCCATGGGTCCAGCCATGACGTGTACCAGTATCAACCTCTCCTCAACTGCCACGCCTCCCATGATCTCCACTTGGGCGCTGCAATTTCCTCATGTGGCGGGCGCCATGATGTTGTGGCCGGCGCCACAAGAACAAAATGGTTCCCGCCCATTTTCAAACTTAAGGGCGTCCTTATAATCTCCATGTTTTTTCTTGCCTATAAATAGAGCCTTGATTTCATTTGTTTAGGTATCCAAACTTAGTTACAACTAGGCATATATCAGTATTGTGTAAAAATGGTAATCGCTTTACATCAGAGTGTTGCCACACTATGTAATCGAGTCTGTAATCGAGTTTGGAGCACTTTGGAAGGAAGTTTAATCCTGCCTCCATTTTCATTTTTATTTCGCACTTTATTCGACCCTCCGATTGGAGCAGGTTTTATTGCTTTACCTTTGTCTACTTTATTTTCCCGCACTGCCTTTATTTTGTTTACTTTCCATCACTGCCTTTACCTTGTTTACTTTCCCGCACTGCCTTTACTTTGTTTACTTTTCCGCACTCGCACTTTACTTTGTTTATTTCTCGCACTGCACTACTTTCCTTTATTTTTTGCACCGCACTACTTTTATTTATTTCTTGCACCGTACTACTTTTATTTATTTGTTGCACCGCACTACTTTTATTTACTTTCCTGCAATCGCACTACTTTTATTTACTTTCCTGCAGTCGCACTTATTACCCTCTTTTCAAAAGTCTTTTATTTATCCATTTTTATGAAAAAAATTAAATTGCATTTTTACTTTACCATGTCTGGCTAAACCTATAAAGGTTAGAATCTAAGGATCGTAATTAAACCAATAATCCGTACAATTGTTCGTAGAAACACTTAAGGGCTATTTTGACTTTCAACTTAAGTTTTCCCGCACTTAATTTCCGTTGGGTAAGATCGAAAGTCGTCCGACGTCTGTTTAAACTTAGTTGTTTTTAACTATTTCAAATACAGCGAAAGCACTTTGTTTAGTCCATTAGGAGTTTTTAACTTAAAAAGAAAAGTGATTTTAAAACTATTTTCGGACGCGTTTATAAGTTTAGAGTCTGGTTCGTGAGAACCTCTTTTGGTTAAGAAATCCAGGTCAAAATAATTTTCAACTTAGTCAAGACACTATATTTCTTAAAAATAGGTTTACTACTCTAAGGCCAAGCGCGCCTTTTTATAAGTGATAATAAGAGGGTTTTATTAGGGAGTACAACTCGGTTCTGAATACGCGAAAGCGACAATTCCCGTTAAATTGGTTCTTTTCAAAGTAGGAAACACTACCCATAAGTAATTCTATTAGCAAGTACTTGGATTATTAATTGATTATGTGAATTACATTCGGACCTGTCTTTATTAATTGAATTTAATTTAATAATTTATTTTTCATTGTGCACTCTTAAAAACCCTATTTCGATTACCTTAGATAAACACCGTAACAATAGATAACGATAGATTGACATTTGGTCTCTGTGGATTCGACAATCTTTTATATTACTCTGACACGTTCGTATACTTGTGAAAAACACGCATCAAGTTTTTGGCGCCGTTGCCGGGGACCAATTTCGTCAAATTCCGTACCCTGTTGTTATATTGTTTAGACTTAGGTTGTTACCTGCCGGTCAATGCGAAGGACTCGTAGCACCGGAAGCTTAGTAGATCCTCTGGCAGAACCTAAACGTTACGCTCGCGCACATTTATTTTTCCATAGAATTAGGAGAGCTATGTCCGAAGATCAAAATCAAACACCTCTTAAGGATTTCGCCCAACCATCCAACGAAGAACCTAGTTCTAGTATAGTAAACCCAACCATCCCAGCTAATAATTTCGAACTTAAACCATCCCTGTTGCAACTAGTGCAACAGAGATAATTCGCAGGTCTCGCTACTGAGAACCTAAACCAACATTTAAAAATCTTTCTCCAATTAGCAGACACTTTTAAAACCAATGGAGCTTCTCCTGAGGCAATCAATTTAAGATTATTCCCTTTCTCCCTCAGAGATAAAGCCCTACCATGGTTAGGTTCCCTTCAACACAATTCCATAACGACTTGGGAAAACCTTAGAAAAGTATTCCTTGCTAGATACTTTCCCCCAAGTAAGACCTCCGTTCTTCGAAACGAAATAATCAGATTTACCCAGAGTCAAGGAGAATCGTTGTTCGAAGCTTGAGAGAGATATAAAGAGCTGTTAAGAGCATGCCCACATCATGGTTTAGAGAATTGGTTAATCATTCAGACCTTCTATAATGGACTTCACTATAACACCAAGATGACCATCGACGCTGCCGCAGGTGGCGCATTGATGAACAAACCTTACCCTGATGCTAGTGCCCTTATCGAAGATATGGCTCAAAACCATCAATCATGGGGAGTTGAACGAGCGATAGTTGAGAAGAAGGAAGCCCAAGAAGGAGTACATGAGTTAAGCTCTATAGACATGATGCAAGCTAAAATGGACGCGTTAGCCCTCAAGGTTGAGCATATGTGCATAAACCCGAATACTGCCGCTGCAGTTTCGTCGGATTGTGATATATATGGAACCAAAAGACACCAATCTGCAGAATGCAGTCTCTTAAATGAAACCAACTCTGAGCAAGTGAACTACGCCCAAGGGAACCGTTATTCGAATACCTATAACCCTTGATGGAGGAATCACCCGAACTTCTCCTATAAGAACAATAACCCTATCCAAAATACTGCACCTCCGAGACAACCAGGTTACCAAGCCCCAAGACCAAATCAACCTATGCAACATGTGCCACCAAAGCCGAGCCTTGAGAAAATTGTGGAAAATTTTATCACTGCTCAAACCCAACAAAACAAAGAGTTCATGAACCAGAACATTCACGTTAACGAACTGATTACCCAGTTAGGAACCAAGGTTGACCAAATAGTTACTCACAATAAGATGCTTGAAACCCAGATCTCTCAGGTAGCCTTAAACCAAGCCCCCCAGACTACACCTGGAGGACAATTCCCTGGACAACCTCAATAGAATCCGAGAGGACAAGCCAATGCCATTACCCTACAAAGTGGGACCGCTTACGATGAGCCCTTTAACCCAAGAGTGAGTGAACCCAAAACTTCTAAGGAATATACCGAACCCACGGACAAAGTGAAGGAACCAGAGGAATCTGAAAAACAGGAAGGTCAAGAAAAAGGAGAAGAACCTAAAGACAAAACTTATGTACCACCCTCGCCATACAAACCACCGATACCATATCCGCAAAGACTCAAACAGACCCAGATCAATAACCAGTATCAGAAATTCATTAAGGTTATAGAAAAACTTCACGTAGAAATCCCTTTCACAGAAGTCATCACCCAAATACCTTCTTATGCAAAGTTTCTCAAAGACATCCTTACCAACAAACGTAGACTCGACGATCCGAAGCCCTTGGAATGCAATTCTATTTCCGAGAATAAGTTAGCCAAAAAAGATAAAGATCCTGGAAATTTCTCCATTCCTTGTATTTTGGGAAGTCATGTCATCGAAAAAGCTTTTCTAGACTTAGGAGCTAGTGTGAGCTTAATGCCTTTAGCGGTTTGTGAGAGGTTAAACTTAGGAGAATTACAACCTACTAAGATGTTAGATCAATTAGCCGATAGATCTGTTAAATATCCGATAGGTATATTAGAAGATGTCCCTATTAGGATAGGTCAGTTATTTATCCCTACTGATTTTGTTGTCATGGACATTAAAGAGGATGATGATATACCAATCCTTCTAGGTAGACCATTCTTATCAATTGCTGGAGCCATAATAGATGTCAAGAGAGGAAAGTTGACCTTTGAGGTAGGTGACGAGAAGATAGAATTTATACTTTCAAAATTTCTTATGGCACCTGTGATGGGAGACACATGTTATGCCATAGATATCATTGATGAATGCGTTAGGAAAATAGAACAAGAAGAAATCATAAAAACAATTAAGTTGCCATCAACTCTCATACTGGAAGATGATAACTTTTGGAAGCCCTACATTGATGATAACCTTTAGAATGTTTATCCCTTACCCCAGATCCTGTGCCATGCCCTAAGAAACCAACCTTAGAACTTAAGGAACTGCCTAAGAACCTGAGATATGAGTTTCTTGATGAAGAGATGAACCGTCCAGTTATAGTCAGTGCTACCTTGATCCAAGAGGAAACATACCAACTCTTAGAGGTTTTACGAAGATATCCCTCAGCCTTAGGATATAATATCTCTGATCTGAAAGGTATAAGCCCATCTGTATGCATGCATCGGATTTTGCTCGAAGAAGATTCAAAGCCCTCCAGAGAACATCATAGAAGAATAAACCCTATAATGAGTGATGTTGTTAAAAGAGAAGTTCTTAAGTTCCCTAAGACAGGTATAATCTATCAGATCTCGGATAGTAAGTGGGTGAGCCCTGTGCATGTAGTACCTAAAAAGGGAGGCATCACAGTAGTGCAAAACGATAAAGGTGAACATATAGCAAAACGAATAGAAAGAGGATGACGGATGTGCATAGACTACAGAAAGTTAAATAAAGCAACCAAGAAGGATCATTTCCCTTTGCCATTTATAGACCAGATGTTGGAGCGTCTAGCCAGACACTCCTACTTCTGCTATCTAGATGGATACTCTGGATTCTTCCAAATACCTATCCACCTTGAAGATCAAGAGAAAACTACCTTTACATGCCCTTATGGAACTCTTGCCTACAGACGAATGCCATTCAGACTCTGTAATGCCCCATCTACTTTCCAACACTGCATGATGTCAATCTTTGCAGGTTACCTAGATAGTATCATGGAGGTATTTATGGATGATTTCTCGGTTTGCGGATTTGATTTCCAAAATTGTCTTGCTAACCTTAAGAAAATCCTGGAGAGATGCGTGGAGGTGAACCTTGTGCTAAACTCAGAAAAGTGTCATTTCATGGTCACCGAAGGGATTGCTTTAGGACATATAGTTTTCGAAAAAGGTATTGAGGTAGATAGAGCTAAAATAAAAGTCATAGAGAATCTAAAACCACCCAAAACTATCAGAGAAGTCTGAAGTTTCCTTGGACATGCTGGATTCTACCGGTGTTTTATCAAAGACTTCTCTAAAATAACTAAACCTTTAACTGGCCTTTTAATGAAAGATGTTGAATTCATTTTCGATGAAAAATGTAATGAAGCATTTAATCTTTTAAAGCAAGCGTTGATTTCAGCACCCATTATGCAACCCCCTGATTGGTCAGAACCTTTTGAGATAATGTGTGACGCTAGTGATTATACCATTGGAGCCGTTCTAGGACAAAGGAAAGATAAAAAATTACATGCGATTTATTATGCCAATAGAACCCTAGACGCCGCCCAACTTAACTACGCAACAGTTGAAAAGGAACTACTAGCTGTAATTTTTGCTATAGACAAATTCAGATCTTATCTAGTAGGAGCCAAAATTATAGTTTACACCGATCATGCTGCCATTCGTTACCTATTAAGTAAAAAGGATGCCAAGCCCAGGTTACTCCGATGGATTCTGTTACTACAAGAGTTTGATTTAGATATCCGAGATAAAAAAGGCACTGAAAACGTAGTAGCTGATCACCTTTCTAGGCTAGAACACCTGAAACCAGACTTCGTACCCATAAATGATGATTTTGCCTATGATAGACTGATAGCTAAACTAGAAGCCATTGAAGACGATAGCCTAGGCCCTCATGAACACTTCCAAAAATCCTTAGCTTTAAGTAACGTGCCATGGTATGCAGACTTTGTTAATTATCTAGCTGCTGATATCATACCCCCTGATCTTGACTACCACCGGAAGAAGAAGTTCTTTAACGATGTAAGAAACTTTTATTGGGACGAACCGCTCCTTTTCAAAAGGGGTAAAGACGACACTTTTCGCCGTTGCGTTCCAGAAGAGGAGGTGAAAAGTATAATTGAGCATTGTCACTCTGCACCCTATGGTGGACATGCGAGCACCTCTAAGACATACGCCAAGATTCTTCAAGCTGGCCTGTTCTGGCCTACCATGTGGCGTGATGTCCATGCTTGCATTGTCAAATGTGATAGATTCCAACGCACGGGAAATATTTCAAGACGTGACGAAATGCCTCTAAGAAACATTGAAGAAGTAGAACTCTTCGACGTTTGGGGTATAGATTTCATGGGACCTTTCCCACCATCCTTAGGAAACAAGTATATCTTAGTAGCTGTGGACTACGTGTCTAAGTGGATTGAAACTATAGCTGCACCCACAAACGACACTAGAGTGGTGATCAAGTTATTTAAAAACTATATATTCCCCAGATTTGGAACACCCCATTTAGTCATAAGCGATGGAGGATCGCACTTCATATCGAGAATATTTGATAAACTTTTAAGCAAATATGGAGTTAGGCATAGAGTAGCAACACCATACCACCCACAGACTAGTGGCCAAGTAGAAGTATCCAATAGGGAGATAAAACAAATTCTAGAAAAAACTGTTTCTATATCTAGAAAAAACTGGACTTAGAAGCTCCAAGAAGCATTATGGGCCTACAGAACCGCTTTCAAAACCCCTATAGGAACAACTCCCTACCAACTAGTCTATGGAAAATCCTGTCATTTACCTTTTGAATTAGAGCATAAGGCCTATTGGGCCATTAAAACTTTGAATTTGGATTACCTGACCGCTGGCGAAAAACTTATCCTTGACATCCACAAACTGGAAGAACTCAGGCAATCTGCCTACGAGAATGCCATAATATACAAAGAGAGAACCAAAGCTTGGCATGACAAAAGAATTGTGAAAAAAGATTTCAATATAGGCGACCCTGTTCTCCTGTTCAATTTTAGGTTACGACTTTTCCCTGGGAAGCTGCATTCAAGATGGACTGGCCCTTTCAAAGTATCTACGATTCTGAGGTCCGAAGCTGTAGAAATCAAGAACGAAACCTGTAGTCCATTCATTGTAAATGGGCAAAGACTGAAGCCCTATGAAGGAGGAGACATTTCAACAGACTACTCCAGCCACACTCTGATAGATCCACCAATTCCTATGACAGATGTATAAGTTCTGATCGTCAAGCTAACGACGTTAAACAAGCGCTGCTTGGGAGGCAACCCACGAATTTCTTATCTTATTTTACTTTGTCTGCATTTATTTACTTTATTTTATTTTTAATCATATTCTCGTCAGGACTAAATATCATTTGTAATGTTTGTGTTTTCAGGATCCTTTTCCCTAACCTTTGCAGGATGCAGAACTTTGATGACATGCACGTGGTTTTCAGAGACGACACTCAGAGGGAGCGTTACATAGTTCTCTACCAGCGCCCTATGGCCCCTACACGCTATCCGGACCAGGATTGCATGGACGCCCTAGGCATTGAGCCGAGCATCAGATTCCTGTGTCACCAACTCCAATGGGATGAATTCGCTGATGACTTGAACAACACCTACAGGAACCTGAATTTGGAGTTCCTTAGCTTGTTTGCTTATGATCCTTACTCCGGACCAGATGGACATGCTGTTTTCAGGTTATTCGGGACTTTGTACTCTTTCAGCCAGACGGAGTTCAGTGACTTGTTAGGTATTCAGACAACCCCCGAATCAATCCCCGAGACACCGATGGGATAATTTCTGGGTAGGGAAGTGGAGAAATTTTGGAGCGATGTCTCTGGTGGAGGGAGTCAGGATCCTTCCACTCAGTTGTCCCAGGTTATCCACAACCCTGCTATGAGGTATTTCCAGATGATACTGGCGCACTCTTTTCTTGGAAGACCAGATGCTGAGACTCTGCTGAGTGAGGAGGAGATATTTTTGTTATTCTGTGCATCTCAGTCACGCCATGTGGCATGTGGAAACTTTCTGCTGTGTGGCCTTAGAAGTGTTGCCAGATCATCCGAGGGAATTATTCATGTAGGAGGGATTGTCACGCAGATTGCCACTGCCTTAGGTTTGTCCCGCAAGCTGCTCCATCTCAGGACTTTCTGTGGCTATACTACTATGGATATTGATTTCTGCTTTGACAGAGGATTAATGAGGAGAGCCTCTTTCAATCCCAGACAGTTTAGATTGTTGATTGATAGTGAGACGATACACTACTTTACACTGCCACACCCGATGATGATCAGCATTCATGACCCAACTAACTGGAGTTATGCTTTGGAAGGTCATGGAGAGACTGTTGAGGAGCCTAGATCTCCTCCTGTTGCTGATTATACTCCTACGCCGCTTTCCCCCAGGATTACTGTGCTCTCTAATAATTTATCTTTGCAGCCCCCAGATGTCCACACGCAGATTGCCGAGTGTCACTGAGAGACTGCCAAGCTTAGGCAGGAGGTGGCTGACCTTACTTTGCAGATTGAGGTATCCGATCTTACACATGCTACTGAGGCTAATTTTTTGTACCGAGAGATAGCAGAGCTTCGTCAGGAGATAGCCTTATTTCGTGGATCCAGTCAGGCAGAGGAGCCCCCTACTGTTTGAGCTTACCGTCTCGTTTACCTTTTCTTATTTATGCTTATATTATTTTTCGCATTTCCCAGACTTATTTTATATTATCGCATTTGGTACATTTTCCAATTATGTTAGCACTTTGATATTTCCATATATATATATATATATATATATATATATATTTTATGTGTGTGTTTATTTCCTTTATATTCATATTATAGTCTAATAGTATTTATTTGTTTATTTAATGTTTAAATTTTATTTTCATAAATTGTGCAAGCTTTATTCTATCAGGAAAAACAATGAAAATGCTATCCGGACCCCCAGACCAAAAAAAGCATGGAGAAGCCCATACCAAAATCTCCAAATTTCGGCCCAGCTCAATTTTGCTCTTGTGGCGCCCGCCATAGACCTTATGGCGCCCCCCACGGCGTTTGGTATATGCGGGGCAGATTCACATAATTCACCATTTTTGACCCTTCAAACTTCCAAAACCCATTTTTTCCTTTTCCAAAAACTCCCTTGAACCCCATAAAAGCTCCTACATTTATCATCTTCCCACCATACAATTTACCTTTCCAACTTCTATTTTAATTTTCATCCATCAATATCCATAAAAATCCCACCTTTACCACCCTATATATATATATATATATATATATATATATATATATATATATATATATATATATATATATATATATATAAACCCATTTTCATCTTCTTCAACACATTCAAAGAGCAAAACAATGGAGTTCAACGGATATATTCTTCGCGAAGGGAAACCTGGGGATAGGCAGAGAAAGATTATTGAAAGGTTGCAAAATCGGGAAATTCTCCCGACGAGGTACGTGGACGATAACTGTCAGTATACTTTGGGTATCTACCACAGTATTTTTCATTTGTTAGATTTTTTAGGCTTGCACACTATTTTTGTAAACAGAGAGCCTACCTTTGAGCGACTGACAATCGAGTTTTTAAATTCTTTAATTTATACTATCAGTCCTAACACTGCTAGTACAGTTGGTACTGTTAAATTTCGAATGTTTGTTGTTTAGTATGAGTTTAGTACCAACGAACTAGCAGGTCTGTTAGGAATTCCTCATGGGGAAGGTGATATTTGTGAGGGCCCTTTGGATTCAAACTGGTCGGTTGAGGTGTTTTCCTTCTGGCAGAGATTGTCTAATACTTCAATAAATTCTTTTGAAGGAATTCTTGCCTCAACCATCCATAACCCGACCATCAGAGTTTTTAGATATCTGTTGGCATGTACTATTTTTGGCCGGGAGAATCCAAGTAAGGTTAATGCTCGGGAGCTTCTATTTTTACAAGGAAGCCTCACAAATAGGAGGATTAATTCGGTCCCGTTTATGATTGCTCATATGGCTTTAACTCTTAATAAAGCGGGACCTATTGTTTTTGGAGGACTCATTACGTCTATTGCTCGGGCTCTTAACCTGAACAATGAGATAGCTACATTAGTTCCCTTAGCTCCTCTCACAATCAACCTTAAATTTCTAAAAGATGTGAAATTGTGCCGAGTGAGAAGAGCGGGAGGTTATGTGCTTATGATTCGTGGTGTAGCTATCCCATCTGTTGCCTTACCATGCACTAGACGTACTGATGTATGTAATGAAAGGAACTGGACATATGTTTTAGATGCTCCACCTGTTTTAGGTCCACTTCCTCCTAATGTTCCTGATGAGGAGGGACACGATACTGATGAAGAGCTTGATCGGAGAGAGCAATCTCCCGTACCTCATGTGTCCCCCCATCACCCTTCACCACCACACGCCGCACCATCTTCTTCTTTTGCAAGTTCTGCTCCTGGATTCTATATTACTGAGGAGATGTGGCGAGACCACATGGCTAGAGAACAAAGGCATGATGGCCTACTCTCTACCATTAAGCAACAACTGGCGGACAACATGAGCTTCATGCAAGAATCGCAGCAGAGGGCAGATCGATCCTATGCGACTGTTTCACAGACCCTGCTTACGATCACAAACGCGCAATCCCGTCAGCAGAACTACCATCGTGAGCATTTTGCGCTGATAGTGGCCACTCAAGGTTCAATTTTAGGCAACCTTCGAGAGGTGAGGACTGCTCAGGCTGCCCTATCAGCCAAGATGGACCAGAGAGACCGTCGTCGCAGCAGATCCCGTCGTCCACCTCAGGATGGCGAAGGGACCAGTGGTCAGCAGTAGTGTGACAGGTTACCTTCCCTTTATCTTATTTCAAAACATTGGGGATAATGTTCGATTTAAGTGTGGGAGGAGATTTTATCGCTTTCTATTTCCCTTTGTTGTTTTTTAGATTGTTTATTTTTATTGCTTTTTAGTTGTTTACTTTGTTTTATTTTGTTTTTAGTTAGTGTGTTTTAGAAAATACATGTGTCTGACGAGTCACCAGTATAGTGCATCTTTAGTACATCCTCATCTCCCCATTCCTTTAGCCCGACCAAAAAAAATTTTGCAAAAGAAAACGGTGTTGTTCTGAAAGTTTTTGGGTTTTAAGACAGGTTTGAGTTAGGATGTGGTGACTTGGGAGAACTTTTTGAAACATCAGTATCGTTTTAGCACCATAGACTTCATGAATATAGGAATCACTCCCGAAACCCCATATACCATGGCCTTAGTTATCATTTCAGTATAGTCCTCAGTAGTTTACTCTAGCAGTCAGTGTAACACCCCAAATATTGTTAGAGTAATTTAAATATTATTTAATATGATTATTGGAAGGTAAAAGGAATTATTAAATAATATCGGGAATTATTATTATTATTATTATTATTATTATAGGTGTTATTTATTTTAATAATAATTAAATAATAAAATAAATGGAATATGAAGAGTGGAAGGGTAAAATTGGAAATTGGATAAAAGAGGCCAAAGTGAAGACTCAGGTTGTTTCACGTGTTTTGCATCAGAGTCAGAGAAAGGGGGAAGAAACGCTGAAGAGAAAGAGAAGGAAGAGGAAAAGGCCAAAGATTACTCGGAGCTTCCTTCAATCCAAAGAGGTAAGGGGTCTGAACCTTATTAAACAATAATATGCTGAAAATGGTGAAATATTGGATGAACGAAATTGGGATTTTAATCGAAGGAATTCGTAGAAATTATATGCAATGATGTTAGGATTTGTGAAATCGAATAGGGAACTGTTGGTATTAGATGATATGAGTGATTTTGTGTGAAATTTAGACTGTGGAAGGATGAAATTGGGTAGATCTCGTAGCAGAGAAAGCCATTGCAGATCTGAGAGTTCTGGTCTCTGGTCATACGCGTATGGCACTAGGCAATACGCGTATGAGATGGCTAGTACGCGTATGGCACTAGGCAATACGCGTATGGATGAGGAAGATGATGTTTTGAACGTGTTTTGGTCTCTGTTGGTACGCGTATGGGAATGGGATACGCGTAGCATACGCGTATGGACATGGGCAATACGCGTATGGATTTGGCCAGGCGTGGGCAATACGCGTATGGGCATAGGCAATACGCGTATGGGCAGACTTGTGGTCTTCCTGGGCTGTTGTTGTGCAGTTTTTGGTTGTTTAGGCTGAGCGAGGTAACTTAGCTGATGCATGGTATACGAGGGATCATTTCCCGTTGCTTTGAATGGTATAGATATTAGTAGAGCGTGCTAACACTGTGTTTGATCGTGTGGCATGATGTGATATGCTTTTGTGATAGAATGTGTTAATGATGATGATAACATGACTATATGATGTTGTTGTTGCTATGTTGATTATGATGCATGTTTGATGTGCATGCATTCATGAAAGGCCGATGCCTAGTGATGAACGGACTGAGTTCCAATGATGTTGTTGACTCCGGGCTTGTTGAGAGGCTTGGTTCCTTGTGGGGAACTCGGATTCTATGGTGATGAATCTGGGAGTAGTGATCCTGTAGTTGGTCACAAAATGGGTATACCGAGTCGTGTTGAGTCATGCATGGGTGTGTGCATTGCATTTGATGTGTTGTGTTGTTGATGTTCATGAGTTTATGGATTATGATGATTATGATGAATTGTGTTGGCATATGTGAAATATATTTATGTTTATATTTCTGTCGTTATATTATTATTTAATAATGTAATTCTCACCCCTTCTGCATGTGTTTATGTTCATCTATGATGAGCAATGTGCAGATAAAGTGGAGTAGCTATTGTTGAGGTTCGAAGAATAAGTGTAGAGTTATTCTACAGAGTCGAGTCAAATGCTCTGGTCATGTGACACCGGGGATTATGGGATTCGATAGCTAAATTATTATTATTTACGTTGTTTATGATGACTAATTTGTTGAGATAATGTTGAAACATTTTTATAATATTTATGTTGTTGTCCGCTGCGAAGTTTTAATAAAATAAATAATATGATTTATGTTGTGATGCGATAAGTGTTATGTTTTAAGAAATGTAAACTCTTCTACATGTTGTACTCTGATAATCTAATTAAATATGTCGTTTGGGGTAGAAGGGTGTTACATTAGTGGTATCAGAGCATGGTCAGTCCAGTCGAGTCATAATGTGATGTTTTCCCTGTTGGTCGATTAGTGTAAATGACACTGTCGATATTTAACGGTTGTAGTTGTGTCGTGCAGAGTATGGCTGGAGAAAATGACCGTGCGATTGCCGAGGCTTTGGCTGCTATGGCGCAGGCTATGCAGGCGCAGCAGAATCCGCCGGTCGACGAGTTTAAGAATTTGGGAAGGTTTCTGAAGAATAACCCTCCTACATTCAAAGGGCGCTATGATCCAGATGGTGCTCAGATTTGGCTGAAGGAAATTGAGAAGATTTTCCGGGTGATGACGTGTACTGAAGCACAGAAGGTGCAGTTTGGTACGCATATGTTATCTGAAGAGGCTGAAAACTGGTGGGATAACACTCGACAGAGGATTGCAGTACCAGGTGCTGAGATGACTTGGGAAAGGTTCAAGACGGCCTTTCTGGAGAAATATTTTCCTGCTGATGTGCGATGTAAGAAGGAGATGGAATTTCTAGAACTGAAGCAGGGTAACATGTCTGTTGCTGATTACGCTTCGAAGTTTGAGGAGTTGGTGCAGTATTGTCTTCATTATAATAATGCTGATGCTGAGGAATCCAAGTGTGTCAAGTTTGAGAACGGGTTGCGCCCCGAAATCAAACAAGGCATTGGTTATCAGGAGATTCGTAGGTTTCCTACACTGGTTAATAAGTGCAGGATATTTGACGAAGATAGCAAGGCTAGGACTGCTCACTACAAGAGTCTTAGTGAGAAGAAGAATAAGGATCGTGGTAGTCCTTATGCATCTCCGAATGGTAAAGGTAAGCAGAAAGTGGTAGATGAGAAGAAGCCAAGTGGGGGAGGATCTCCCATAGCTGGTAAATGTTTCAAGTGTGGCGAGCCAGGCCACCGTGCTGATAGCTGTACCAAGAAAGTGCTGAGATGTTTCCGATGCGGTCAGGCTGGTCATAGAGTTACGGAATGTAAGGATGCTGGTCCGACATGTTTTAATTGTGGCGAGAAAGGCCATATCAGTTCGCAGTGCTCGAAACCGAAGAAGGCGGCTACTGCAGCTCATACTACTGGTAGGGTGTTTGCTCTGAGTGGGACTGAAACTCCTAAAGAAGATAATCTGATTAAAGGTACTTGCTTGATTAATAATGTTGAATTGCTTGCCATTGTTGATACTGGTGCTACTCATTCGTTTATTTCGTATGAGTGTGCGACCAGGATTGGTGTGATTATGTCGTCCCTAGGCGGAAGTATGGTGATAGATACTCCTGCTAATGGTTCTGTGAAAACTTCTGTTGTCTGTCGAGGTTGTCATTTGACGATCTTTGAGAGAGAGTTCGTGGTTGATTTGGTGTGCTTGCCCTTGCACCAAATTGATATTATTCTGGGAATGAATTGGCTAGAATTCTATGGCGTGTTTATCAACTGCTATAGGAAGACGGTGCGGTTTTCTGAAGTTGGTGAGAATGATGAGGCAAGATTTCTATCTGCTAGGCAGGTGGGGGAATTTGTGAAAGATGAAGCTCAGATATTCGCTTTATTTGCGTCTCTGCAAACGGATAAGAAAGTGGTGAGTGTAGATTTGCCTGTTGTCTGTGAATTTCAGGATGTGTTTCCGGAGGATGTAAGTGAATTACCTCCAGAACGTGAAGTCGAATTTGCCATTGACTTAGTACCAGGTACGAGTCCGGTGTCGATGTCTCCTTATAGAATGTCGGCAACTGAATTAGTTGAATTGAAGAAGCAACTTGAAGAATTGCTTGAGAAGAAGTTTGTGCGTCCAAGTGTTTCCCCTTGGGGTGCACCAGTATTGTTAGTGAAGAAGAAAGAAGGTACGATGAGGTTGTGTGTCGATTATCGGCAGTTGAATAAGGTGACTATCAAGAATCGGTATCCATTGCCGAGGATTGATGATTTGATGGACCAGTTGGTTGGAGCGCATGTTTTCAGTAAGATTGATTTGCGGTCGGGTTATCATCAGATCCGAGTGAAGTCAGATGATATTGCGAAGACTGCTTTCCGTACAAGGTATGGTCATTATGAATACACTGTGATGCCGTTCGGTGTGTCTAATGCTCCAGGTGTGTTTATGGAATATATGAATCGTATATTTCATCCGTACCTTGATAATTTTGTTGTGGTGTTCATAGATGATATATTGATATATTCTAAGACGGAAGAAGAGCATGCAGGACATCTGAGAATTGTTTTGCAGGTGTTAAGAGAAAAGAAATTATATGCAAAGTTATCTAAATGTGAGTTCTGGTTGAAGGAAGTGAGTTTCCTTGGCCATGTGATTTCGAGTGGTGGGATTTCTGTTGATCCTGCTAAAGTTGTTGCTGTATTACAGTGGGAGACTCCGAAGTCCGCTACTGAGATACGCAGTTTTCTGGGGTTAGCTGGTTATTATCGCAGATTTATTGAGGGCTTCTCTAAGTTGGCATTGCCGTTGACGCAGTTGACTAAGAAGGGTCAAGTGTATGTGTGGGATACAGCTTGTGAAGCGAGTTTTGTTGAGTTGAAGAGGCGGTTGACCAGTGCCCCAGTGTTGATCTTGCCTAATCCTGGTGAGTCCTTCGTTGTTTATTGTGATGCTTCTTTGATGGGTCTTGGTGGTGTTTTGATGCAGAATGGTAAAGTTGTAGCTTATGCTTCTAGACAGTTGAAAGTTCATGAGAGGAATTATCCTACGCGTGATCTAGAACTTGCAGCTGTTGTATTTGTGTTGAAAATGTGGAGGCATTATCTGTATGGTTCCAGATTCGAAGTGTTCAGTGATCACAAGAGTCTGAAGTATCTGTTTGATCAGAAAGAGTTAAATATGAGGCAGAGAAGGTGGTTAGAATTACTGAAGGATTTTGACTTTGAATTGAGTTACCATCCCGGTAAGGCTAATGTAGTTGCAGATGCGCTGAGTAGAAAGTCTCTACATATGTCTATGATGATGGTTCGGGAGCTTGAGTTAATTGAACAGTTCCGTGATATGAGTTTGGGTTGTGAAGTTTCCGCTGATAGTGTAAAGTTGGGTATGCTGAAGTTGACTAGTGGAATTCTGGAAGATATTCGGAATGGTCAGCAAGTTGATGTCGCTCTAGTTGATCATATTACTATGGTTAACCAGGGTAATGGTGGTAATTTTGAGATTGATGAAAATGGTATCCTGCGATTTAAAGGTAGAGTTTGTGTTCCTGAGGTGTCTGAATTGAAAAAGAGTATTCTTGAAGAGGGCCATAGGAGTGGATTGAGTATCCATCCAGGTGCAACTAAAATGTATCAAGATTTGAAGAAGTTGTTTTGGTGGGCTGGTATGAAAAGAGATGTTGCTAAGTTTGTGTATGCCTGTTTGACTTGTCAGAAGTCAAAGATTGAACATCAGAAACCGACAGGTATGATGCAACCTTTGAAGATTCCTGAATGGAAGTGGGATAGCATTTCCATGGATTTTGTGACGGGATTGCCGAGGACGGTGAAAGGTAATGATTCTATTTGGGTGATTGTGGATCGGTTGACTAAGTCGGCGCATTTCTTGCCGATGAAGATTAATCACTCTTTAGAGAAGTTGGCAGAGTTGTATATCGAGGAGATAGTGAGGCTGCATGGTATTCCATCCAGTATTGTGTCTGATAGAGATCCCAGATTTACTTCTAGATTTTGGGAAAGTTTACAGAAAGCGTTGGGGACTAAGTTGAGGTTGAGTTCAGCTTATCATCCTCAGACTGATGGTCAGACTGAAAGAACTATCCAATCCTTGGAGGATTTGTTGAGAGCTTGTGTGTTGGAGCAGAGTGGTTCTTGGGATAGTTATTTGCCGTTGGTGGAGTTTACTTATAATAATAGTTTTCATGCTAGTATCGGTATGGCTCCATATGAAGCATTGTATGGTAGGAGGTGTAGAACTCCATTGTGTTGGTATGAATCAGGTGAGAGTGTTGTACTCGGACCTGAGATTGTGCAGCAGACGACTGAAAGAGTTAAGATGATTCAAGAGAAAATGAAGATTTCTCAGAGTCGTCAGAAGAGTTATCATGATAACAGGAGAAAGGCACTTGAGTTCCAAGAGGGAGATCATGTGTTCTTGAGAGTTACTCCGACGACAGGTGTGGGTAGAGCTTTAAAGTCTAAAAAGCTTACTCCGAGGTTTGTGGGTCCGTATCAGATTTTGAAGAGGGTTGGGGAAGTGGCGTATCGGATAGCTTTACCGCCGTCGCTTTCTAATCTGCATGATGTGTTTCATGTATCTCAGTTGAGAAAATATATTGCGGATCCTTCGCATGTTGTTCAGTTGGATGATATCCAGGTGAGGGATAATTTGACCGTTGAGGTGTTGCCAATTCGGATAGATGACCGAGAAGAGAAGACCCTAAGAGGTAAGAAGATTGCTCTAGTGAAAGTTGTTTGGGGAGGTCCAGCTGGTGAGAGCTTGACTTGGGAGCGTGAAGATCAGATGAAGGAGTCGTATCCGGCCCTATTTGCTTGAGGTATGTTTTCGAGGACGAAAACTTCTAAAGTGGGGGAGAGTTGTAACACCCCAAATATTGTTAGAGTAATTTAAATATTATTTAATATGATTATTGGAAGGTAAAAGGAATTATTAAATAATATCGGGAATTATTATTATTATTATTATTATTATTATTATTATAGGTGTTATTTATTTTAATAATAATTAAATAATAAAATAAATGGAATATGAAGAGTGGAAGGGTAAAATTGGAAATTGGATAAAAGAGGCCAAAGTGAAGACTCAGGTTGTTTCACGTGTTTTGCATCAGAGTCAGAGAAAGGGGGAAGAAACGCTGAAGAGAAAGAGAAGGAAGAGGAAAAGGCCAAAGATTACTCGGAGCTTCCTTCAATCCAAAGAGGTAAGGGGTCTGAACCTTATTAAACAATAATATGCTGAAAATGGTGAAATATTGGATGAACGAAATTGGGATTTTAATCGAAGGAATTCGTAGAAATTATATGCAATGATGTTAGGATTTGTGAAATCGAATAGGGAACTGTTGGTATTAGATGATATGAGTGATTTTGTGTGAAATTTAGACTGTGGAAGGATGAAATTGGGTAGATCTCGTAGCAGAGAAAGCCATTGCAGATCTGAGAGTTCTGGTCTCTGGTCATACGCGTATGGCACTAGGCAATACGCGTATGAGATGGCTGGTACGCGTATGGCACTAGGCAATACGCGTATGGATGAGGAAGATGATGTTTTGAACGTGTTTTGGTCTCTGTTGGTACGCGTATGGGAATGGGATACGCGTAGCATACGCGTATGGACATGGGCAATACGCGTATGGATTTGGCCAGGCGTGGGCAATACGCGTATGGGCATAGGCAATACGCGTATGGGCAGACTTGTGGTCTTCCTGGGCTGTTGTTGTGCAGTTTTTGGTTGTTTAGGCTGAGCGAGGTAACTTAGCTGATGCATGGTATACGAGGGATCATTTCCCGTTGCTTTGAATGGTATAGATATTAGTAGAGCGTGCTAACACTGTGTTTGATCGTGTGGCATGATGTGATATGCTTTTGTGATAGAATGTGTTAATGATGATGATAACATGACTATATGATGTTGTTGTTGCTATGTTGATTATGATGCATGTTTGATGTGCATGCATTCATGAAAGGCCGATGCCTAGTGATGAACGGACTGAGTTCCAATGATGTTGTTGACTCCGGGCTTGTTGAGAGGCTTGGTTCCTTGTGGGGAACTCGGATTCTATGGTGATGAATCTGGGAGTAGTGATCCTGTAGTTGGTCACAAAATGGGTATACCGAGTCGTGTTGAGTCATGCATGGGTGTGTGCATTGCATTTGATGTGTTGTGTTGTTGATGTTCATGAGTTTATGGATTATGATGATTATGATGAATTGTGTTGGCATATGTGAAATATATTTATGTTTATATTTCTGTCGTTATATTATTATTTAATAATGTAATTCTCACCCCTTCTGCATGTGTTTATGTTCATCTATGATGAGCAATGTGCAGATAAAGTGGAGTAGCTATTGTTGAGGTTCGAAGAATAAGTGTAGAGTTATTCTACAGAGTCGAGTCAAATGCTCTGGTCATGTGACACCGGGGATTATGGGATTCGATAGCTAAATTATTATTATTTACGTTGTTTATGATGACTAATTTGTTGAGATAATGTTGAAACATTTTTATAATATTTATGTTGTTGTCCGCTGCGAAGTTTTAATAAAATAAATAATATGATTTATGTTGTGATGCGATAAGTGTTATGTTTTAAGAAATGTAAACTCTTCTACATGTTGTACTCTGATAATCTAATTAAATATGTCGTTTGGGGTAGAAGGGTGTTACAGTCAGCTCCGGCCTAAGCATGCTCTACGTAGGGGGCCGATGAACATAAATGAATGATCCAGTGCAATAAATAAAGAAAAAGGTAACTCTGGGATAGGTGACCCTCACAAGGTCATTTAAACCAAAAAGTTGTAAAAATTTGCTGCAAAAGAAAAAGAAAAAAAAAACTCACCCACTGTTAGTTGGTTCAGAGGTATCTGGCGTTGAACTCGGTAGGGAGGATTACGATCCAATCCCCCATAACTGCATTTGGGTCAAATAAAAGGGTTTACACGGATTTATGTGCCAAAAACCCCATGTTTAGGATCAGAATCACTAACCGGTCACTCTACTATGAAGCATGTACGGATAACGGGCTTAATGTGATTACGCCTAAATGAAAAGGACCCAAAAAGAGATGAAGAGGTAGGCCTAGGTATTGTGAGATAATATGGGTTAGTTAATATAGGAATGAAGTCTATGTCCGTGACTGCGGATAAGTGTCATCACGATACCCATGGTTCACTCAGTTAGTACCTATCACTGCATCCCGACTTGAACTTAGAAGCCTTTTTAGCCCGAATCACTCGTCGACACCGGTTTTTCTTCTTTGAGCTTTTAAGTGTTTTGTTTGAGGACAAGCAAGGGTTCAAGTGTGGGAGAATTTGATGACACTGAAATTCACCGTATTTTCGACTCCGATTTCCCATACATTTTAGTTGTTTTATTGTTATTTTGTTATGTTATTACTATGTTTTTCTTTGTTTTCAGGTTTTCAATCTAATCAGAGCCCCAATCGAGAAAAGGAGCGAAAATGAGCTAAAAAGCCATAAAATCAGCATTTTACACTTGTGGCTCCCACTGTGGCGGGCGTCATGGGTCCAGCCATGACGTGTCTCAGTCTTAACCTCTCCTCAACTGGCACGCCTCCCACGATCTCCACTTGGGCGTTGCAATTTCCTCCTGTGGCGGGCGCTATGATGTTGTGGCGGGCGCCACAAGAACAAAATGGTTCCCGCCCATTTTCAAACTTAAGGGCATCCTTATAATCTCCATGTTTTTTCTTGCCTATAAATAGAGCCTTGATTTCATTTGTTTAGGTATCCAAACTTAGTTACAACTAGGCATATATCAGTATTGTGTAAAAGTGGTAATCACTTTACATCGGAGTGTTGCCACACTGTGTAATCGAGTCTGTAATCGAATTTGGAGCACTTTGGAAGGAAGTTTAATCCTGCCGTCATTTTCATTTTTGTTTCACACTTTATTCGACCCTCCGATTGGAGCAGGTTTTATTGCTTTACCTTTGTCTACTTTATTTTCCCGCACTGCGTTTATTTTGTTTACTTTCCCGCACTGCCTTTATCTTATTTTCCCGCACTGCCTTTACTTTGTTTACTTTTTCGCACTCGCACTTTACTTTGTTTATTTCTCGCACTGCACTACTTTCCTTTATTTCTTGCACCATACTACTTTTATTTATTTCTTGCACCGCACTACTTTTATTTATTTCTTGCACCATACTACTTTTATTTACTTTCCTGCAATGGCACTACTTTTATTTACTTTCCTGCACTCGCACTTATTACCCTCTTTTTAAAAGTCTTTTATTTATCCGTTTTTATGAAAAAAATTATATTGCATGTTTACTTTACCATGTCTGGCTAAACCTATAAAGGTTAGAATGTAAGGATCGTAATTAAACCGATAATCCGTACAATTGTTCGTAGAAACACTTAAGGGCTATTTTGACTTTCAACTTAAGTTTTCCCGCACTTAATTTCCGTTGGGTAAGATCGAAAGTCGTCCGACGTCTGTTTAAACTTAGTTGTTTTTAACTATTTCAAATACAGCGAAAGCGCTTTGTTTAGTCCATTAGGAGTTTTTAACTTAAAAAGAAAAGTGATTTTAAAACTATTTTCGGACGCGTTTATAAGTTTAGAGTCTGGTTCGTGAGAACCTCTTTTGGTTAAGAAATCCAGGTCAAAGTAATTTTCGACTTAGTCAAGACACTATATTTCTTAAAAATAGGTTTACTACTCTAATGCAATGCACGTCTTTTTATAAGTGACATTAAGAGGGTTTGATTAGGGAGTACAACTCGGTTCTGAATACGCGAAAGCGACAGTTCCCGTTAAACTGGTTCTTTTCAAAGTAGGAAACACTGCCCATAAGTAATTCTATTAGCAAGTACTTGGATTATTAATTGATTATGTGAATTACATTCGAACCTGTCTTTATTAATTGAATTTAATTTAATACTTTATTTTTCATTGTGCACTCTTAAAAACCCTATTTTGATTACCTTAGATAAACACCGTAACAATAGATAACGATAGATTGACATTTGGTCTCTATGGATTCGACAATCTTTTATATTACTCTGACGCGTTCGTATATTTGCGAAAAACACGCATCACCAATAGATCGGTATCACCGTTAGTAATACGGTTAGCGAGCCTCATCCCGTATGCATCCGATAGAGTTGTTCCTTACCCGTATAATGCCACTATGTTGAAGAAGGGTCAAGAGGTTCTGTTGCCTACAGACGATTCCGTTGTGAACATTGTCGATATAGCAAAGGTGACCCGTAGCGGTCGTGTGTTTGGACCTGTCTTTCCAAAGGAGGTGATAGAAGATGTGTTTGTTGGTAAGAAGGTTGATGTACCCATAGCGAATCCGGTTAGTGCTCCAAAGTGTCAGTCTGGTGAATCTAGCAATTTGAAGCCTAGTGATGATGATGAGGTACTGAGATTGATCAAGAAAAGTGAAATCAATATGGTGGAGCAGCTACTCCAAACTCCTTCGAAGATTTCAGTGTTGTCTCTACTTATGAATTCTGAAGTGCACAGAGAGGCACTACAAAGAGTGTTGGAGCAAGCCTATGTGGAGCATGATGTGACTGTGGATCAATTTGACCATATTGTGGCTAACATCACTTCCTGCAACAATCTAAGTTTTTGTGATGAAGAGCTTCCTAAGGAAGGAAGAAATCACAATCTGACACTACATATATCAATGAATTGCAAGGAATATGCGTTGTCAAATGTGTTGGTTGATACCGGTTCTTCGTTGAATGTACTCCCCGAATCAACTTTGTCAAATTTAACGTATCAAGGCACCCCTATGAGGTACAGTGGTGTGATCGTCAAAGCATTTGATGGTTCTCGCAAGACTATTATTGATGAAGTAGACATTCCAGTGAAGATAGGTCCGAGTGATTTCGAGATTACTTTCCAAGTAATGGACATTCATCCGGCATATAGCTTCCTATTGGGAAGGCCATGGATACATGAGGCTGGAGCTGTTACATCCACTCTGCACCAGAAGTTGAAATTTGTGAAGAATGGCAAGCTTGTCATTGTTGGTGGAGAGAAAGCATTGTTAGTAAGTCACATGGCGTCTTTTTCATATGTGGAAGCTAAGGAAGAGGTTGGAACTCCGTTCCAAGCTATATCTATTGCTGAAGTGAAGAAAACTGGGGCATCCATGTCCTCTTTCAAAGACGCTTAGAAGATTGCTGAAGATGGCAGTTCAGATCAGTTGGGTCGTATGGTAGAGGTCGCCGAGAACAAGAGTAGAGCTGGTTTGGGATTCCAGCGAGGGACATCTCATGTTAGAGCTGAAGATGTGCAACCTAGTTTCCGTAGCGGAGGGTTCATCCATGGTAATGAACAACACTCAGCTGCTGTGATCGAGGGTGATGAAGATGAAGACTGCGCCAATTTTGTGACGCATGGAAAGGCTTGCAACAATTGGATCACTGTTGATGTTCCTATTATCGTCTATCGCTCTAAGTAATTTGTTTTTATCATTTTTAGAAAAATCCTTCTCATATGCCTAAGGGAGAAGTGAACATTGTTGGGCATATTTCAAATTAATCATCAATAAAATGCAATTCTATTCATCCACATCTATGATGTTTTTATTTTCACTTTTTGCTTTTTTGAAAATGGTAATCACAAAAAACATGAATAAATAAATAATAATTGTCCATCTGCATAATATTTGGTCACAATTCACTTCTCTAAAATCAAAATATCAAATCATTATGCAGGTTGGTTTCTAAACCCATTGAATACGATGATCCTACTCCTTCTCCAAACTTTGAATGCCCTCTGTTTGAGGTTGAGGAAGAAAGTGATGAAGAAGTGTCTGATGAATTGTCTCGTCTACTTGAGCACGAGGAAAAAGCCATTCAGCCATTCAAAGAGCAGATTGAGTTAGTCAACTTGGGTTCTGAAGATGATGTGAAGGAAGTCAAAATTGGGTCTCAACTGTGTCCAGAGGTTAAGAAGGGGTTGATTGATCTTCTCTGAGAGTATTCAGATGTGTTTTCCTGGTCCTATCAAGACATGCCTGGTTTGGATTCTGAGATTGTGGAGGATAGATTGTCGTTGAAGCAAGAATGCCCGCCAGTCAAGCAGAAGCTGAGGAGGACTCATCCTGATATGACAGTGAAGATCAAAGAAGAAGTGCAAAAGCAGATCAATGTCGGTGTCCTTGTTACTGCTGAGTATGCACAGTGGGTGGCCAATATTGTGACTGTTTCGAAGAAAGATGGGAAAGTCCGTATGTGTGTTAATTATAGAGATTTGAAGAAAGCTAGTCCGAAAGATGATTTCTCTTTGCCACACATTGACATAATTAGATCAAAATGGCACCCAAAGATATGGAAAAGACCACATTCATTCACCCTGGGGAACATTCTGTTATAGAGTGATGCCTTTCGGTTTAAAGAATGCTGGTGTAAGATACCATAGAGCTATGACCACCCTTTTTCATGGTATGATGCATAAAGAGATTGAAGTCTATGTTGATGATATAATTGCTAAATCCAGTGATGAAGAAGAGCATGTTGAGCATTTGTTAAGCTATTCCAGCGTTTGAGGAAGTACAAACTCCACTTGAATCCCAATAAGTGTACATTTGGTGTTCATTCTGGTAAGTTGTTGGGCTTTATTGTCAGCGAGAAGGGTACTGAAGTTGATCATGCCAGGGTCAAAGCAATACAAGAGATGCCCGCGCCCAAAACTGAGAAGAAAGTCAGAGGTTTTCTTGGCCACTTGAATTATATCTCAAGATTCATATCGCATATGACTGCCACATGTGCGCCTATATTTAAGCTTCTTCGGAAAGATCAGTCTTGTGATTGGACCGAGGATTGCCAGAAAGCTTTTAACAGTATCAAAGAATATCTGCTTGAGCCTCCAATTTTGTCTCCACCTATTGAAGGAAGACCGTTGATCATGTATTTGACTGTGCTTGAAGAAAGTATGGGTTGTGTTCTAGGTCAGCATGATGAAACTGGAAAGAAAGAATATGTTATTTACTACCTCAGTAAGAAATTCACCGACTGTGAGACTCGGTATTTTATGCTAGAAAAGACTTGTTGCACATTGGCTTGGGATGTTAAGCGTCTGCGTCAGTATATGTTGAATCATATCACTTGGTTGATATCCAAAATGGATCCAATCAAGTATATTTTTGAGAAGCCTGCTTTAACTGGGAGGATTGCCCGTTGGCAGATGTTTTTATCTGAGTATGATATTAAATACCGATCCCAAAAAGCTATCAAAGATAGTGTCTTGGCTGACCATTTTGCTCACCAACCAATTAAAGATTATCAGTCAGTGTAGTACGATTTTCCTGATTAAGAGATCTTGTACTTGAAAATGAAAGATTGTGATGAACCATTGTTTAAAGAAGGGCCAGAACCCGGTTCCCGTTGGGGCATGGTATTTGATGGAGCTGTTAATCAGTCTGGTAATGGTATTGGGGCAATGATTATTACTCCTCAAGGCACTCATTTTCCATTTACAACTAGATTGACTTTCAAGTGTACGAATAACATGGCTGAGTGTGAAGCCTGCATTATGGGGCTTGAAGAGGCCATTGATCTCATAATCAAATATCTTGACGTCTATGGAGATTCAACTTTGGTTGTGAATCAGATCAAAGGTGAATAGGAGACTAATCAACCCGGTTTGATACCATATAGAGATTATGCGAGGAGGATTTAAACTTTCTTTACAAAGGTTGAGTTTCATCATATCCCTCGAGATGAAAACCGGATGGCAGATGCTCTTGCAATGTTGGCTTCAATGACTATGGTGAAGTTCTGGAATGAAGTTCCCAATCTTACTGTGATGCGTCTTGATAGGCCAGCTCGTGTGTTTGTTGTGGAAGAGATCAAGGATGAAAAGTCGTGGTATTTTGATATCAAGTGTTTCCTTCAAAGTCAGATTTACCCGTCAGGGGAATCTTTGAAAGATATGAAGACTTTGAGAAGATTAGCTAGAAATTTCTACCTGAATGGTGATGTGCTTTACAAGAGAAACTTCGATATGATTTTACGCAAATGCGTGGATAGACACAAAGCATACTTATTGATGACTGAAGTCCATGAAGGTTCCTTTGGTACTCATTCCAATGGACATGCTATGGCAAAGAAGATGTTGAGAACACATTACTATTGGCTGACAATGGAATCTGAATGTTGCAAATTTGTGAAGAAATGCCATAAGTGTCAAATCTATGCAGATAAGATTCATGTTCCACCGACACTGTTGAATGTTATTTCCTCCCCATGGCCCTTCTCCATGTGGGGAATTGATATGATTGGTATGATTAAGCCCAAAGCTTCAAACGGACATCGTTTCATTCTGGTGGCTATTGACTACTTCACAAAGTGGGTTGAAGTGGCATCGTATGCATGTGTAACCAAGCAAGTTGTTGTGAGGTTTATCAAGAATCAGATTATATGCCGGTATGGTGTGCCAAGTAAGATCATTACTGACAATGGATCGAACTTGAACAATAACATGGTGGAAGCTCTTTGCAAAGACTTCAAGATTGCACATCATAATTCTTCTCCCTACAGACCCAAGATGAATGGGGTTGTTGAAGCTGCAAACAAGAACATCAAGAAGATCATTCAGAAAATGGTTGTAACGTACAAATATTGGCATGAGATGCTCCCATTTGCTTTGCATGGGTAGCGTACATCCATCCGGGAAATCCCATCATTGTGTGTCTTGATGGAAGCCAAGTTGACAGAAGCTGAATGGTGTCAAACCAGGTATGACCGGCTGAATTTGATTAAAGAGAAGAGATTAACTGCCATGTGTCATGGTCAGTTATATCAGCAGAGAATGAAGAAAGCTTTTGATAAGAAGGTCAAGCCTCGTGTATTCAGAGAAGGTGACCTTGTGCTCAAAAAGATTTTATCTTTCAAACTAGATGCTAGGGGCAAATGGACTCTTAATTATGAAGGCCCATATGTTTTTAAGAGAGCCTTTTCAGGCGGTGCTTTGATTCTTACAACTATGATGGTGAAGAGCTCACGCGTCCTGTGAACGCCAATGCAGTCAAGAAATACTTCGCCTAAAAAGAAAAGAACAACTCGCTAAGTTGAAAACCTGAAAGGGCGACTTAGGCAAAAATGAGCGTATCGATGGATTGAAAACCCGAAAGGGCGATCCAGGCAAAAGTTAGAGACATAAAACAGAAAAATTCATCCTGATAAATTGAGTACCCCACCTTGGAGAAATTTATGCAAAAATTAGGGATTATGACAAGTAACTGCATTCGACTGATCTTCAGTCTTGAAGACATTCTTGAGCATGTCAGTTGGTTTTGATTCGTCACTCTCAACCGAAGCCAAGAGCGTAGTGGATATTAAAGTCGGTAGAAGGATTAATAATCATTGTATTCAATGTAGCCCTTTTCCATGTAGATTACTATTTTTCAACTTTTGTAAAAGATCTATGGAGTCTTGTCATTTACAGACTACCATTCCAGTAAATAAAGAAGAGTTTTTTATCCAATTGTTTATACTCTTATTTATCTTACATCCAAATAGAATCAAAATTTTATGGTGATCATTTTGAAATTGAATTTTTAAAATCAAAATCTTGTTTTTCTTAAATAATAAAAACAATTACTTTTAAGAGCAATCGATTTCATTTAAGGAATATCAACAACGGTCTGAGAACATGTGAGCCCTAAAATGCGAAGCAATGTTGGTTTTCCCCGAGCAGTTGGTGTGATATTCGTATCCTCTCCAACAGCATTTCAGCATCCCCAACCGAATCTCGTTGATTTCCCCAGCCGAGTTTGCAGTTGCCTCCTTTGAGTTGTAGGCGCGTTTTCTCAGCAGTTTGCATAGACCCAGCCCAAGATTCAGTTTCTCCTCAAGTCTCTAGCAGATTTCAGTCAACACTGATTCTTGAGCAACATTGTCTGGTCTTCTATAAGGTTGTCTCCCATTTGATATGGTGTTGACCTAAAATTTCCCGTAGAGTTGATGGTACAGATCCTTGGCATACCTTCTCCTTTTCCCCAGCTAGGTTTGAGCCTTTGAGATGGATAGTTCGCGTTCATCCCTTACCTCTCTTTCTCTAGTTGTTCCCCTCCTATTGAGATTGGCTGAGTTGTTGTATTGATGATTCAGATCGGTGACGTTTGTATCCTTTATGATAATTTTGTCAGCATAATCATCATATATACATATACATATACATATACATATACATATACATATACATATACATATACATATACATATACATATACATATACATATACATATACATATACATATACATATACATATACATATACATATACATCTATTATTACATTATTGCATTTTGTGATTTCTCTGATCCTCTGCTATGGTGGTATCCTTCCCCCCGCGCAGTTTCAGTGTGTCTGTCCTCTTTCAATTGTAGAGTGCCAGTCCCTTAAGCAGAAAGAATTCAACCTTTCTCATTCCCCACTGAGTTATTTCCTCGTGGATGATTATTATTTCATCTTCCTCTCCAGTTGATTATCTGGATGAAACCACTCCCTCTGAGTTATATCCTCATTGGGTTGAGTCTTTGATTGAACTTTTCTTTCTAGATCTTGCTTAGATAGATGCTTTTGGGTCCCCTGAGAGTCTATTACCGAGTAACTGGTAATATTCTTCTCAATTTGTGAGTACTTTACTTTTTCCCAATACCCGGTAAAAGTAATCTATTTCCTTTATTCTTCACAGTAGATTCGTTTTCACGTTTCCCCCGGAAGTCTATCCTTGATATGCTCATCTTAAATCGATGACAAATATTTTCTTCCCCTGCCTTGAGTCTATCCTTGATATGTTCATCTTAACCGATGACAGATATTCTTGTTTTGGTATTCTACCCAGTAAAAAGGTAGTTGTAATCTCTATTTCATTCCCCAGAGGGTTAATCCTTGATATATTCATCCTAACCGATGACGAGTTTCCTCCTCTTTGCGGTCTTCTGCCCAATAACCGGTAGTTGTAAATCATGCTTCCCCTTTGCGGAGTTTATCCTCGAAATGTTCATCTTAACCGGTGACAAATATTCTCTTTTTTGCTATTCTATCTAGTAAATGGTAGATATAATTCCTATTCCTCCCCTCGGAGCCTATCCTTGATATGTTCATCTCATCTGATGACGAATATTCTTCCCTTTGAGTCTATCCTTGATATGTTCACTTTAACCAGTGGCGGATATTCTCTCTCTTTGGTCTTCTGCCCAGTAACCGATAGTTGTAAATCCTATTTTGGCTTTTCCCCACCAGGTTATTCTTACCTAGTAATTGGTAATGAATACACCTCCGGGTTGCCCTCAGTGATTCATCCTTGATATGTTTACCCTAACCGGTAACGAATGTCCTCTCTGTCAAATTATGTTATCTCCTTACCCAGTAACTGGTAGTAGATAATATACTTCTGATACTCCTGTGTTTAAGTTCATTTCTTCCCCAGTCGAGTTTGAGTGTGTATTTCCTCAGTGAAATCGTCGTCCCCTGTTTGGATCGAGTATTTCAGTTTTGTTCTGATTTACCTGTTTACCCTGCAGATTTTTTTCCTTTTATCCCCGGCTGAGTCTTTCCATTGATTTATTTTTGTGGAATCTCTCGTGTCTCCCAGCAGTTGTAAGTCGTATCCTGGCCTATGCATAACTTTTTATTCCCCCGGATTCTTTGTCTCCCTAGTGAGTGTTCCTTATGGAATGCATTATGCTCCTGCAGACTTTCAGTCTCTCCGAATTCTTTTCCTTTGTGGCAACATTTTCCCCACAGAGATTATTTTTAACATTTCATAGCATATGCATCATGAGGTCTCTTAGGGACCAAAATTTGTTTCTATATGTTGTTATTTAAGTCCATTCTACTGAGTCAATATGAAGATTTTAACCTTCACCTCCTCAGCTAGAATGTCCTTAAATAGGGGTAGTTGTAAGACCCCAATTTTGACCCTAAGATCCCTCATGATATCTCATCATATGCATTAGCATTGGGATCACACCTTGCATTCCTCCTTACCCCTCATTCATTGGGTTTGCATTAGGAGAGATCACCAAGCATAATTTGATTGTATCATACTTTTTTTTCATTATTCACTAACCAAAATACCAAAAATATGTCAATGTATAGTTTGTTGCTTTTGTAGGTAGTGTGTATGCTCACATATGCTCTATCAAGCTCATATCTAAGGTTTGAAACCCTCAATGCAAGGAGCTCAATAAATAAATGGTTCACATTGGCTCTAAGTATCATATATGGATCCCCATTATCTTCACATGTTATTTTGATCAAGAAATCATCAAGAGTTTGGAGTTTGGAGTTTGTTTGCCTTGGAAACCCTTATTTAACAAGTTTCTTTAACAATTGATCAAATAATTCAAGGGATACTTCATATTACATCATATTATACATATTTGATCCTCCATGAGTCCCAAAAGTCAAGAGATTGTCAAGCTAGCAAGTTGGTTCATGATGGTTGATCAGAGAAAGTCAATTGGTCAAAACTGGGGTTCCCAAGACCCTATCTCCTACAATTTTTGTCATATAAAAATGATTAGAAGATAAAAGTTACTCTAAATGACATTCCAAACAACTTTCATGTTGAGGTATAGAGCTATTTTTTCTTGGAAAGTCATTTTTTTATGGTGAAAGATTATAGGTCATTTTGTCTAAACCCTACTTTGGAGGTCAACTTCCCAAGGCCATAACTTGCTCAATTTTTATGATATGAAAGCCATTCAAATTCCATGATCACTTTCAAGATGTATAATTAAACTTTGATGTTTGTAAGAAGTGAAAATTCAACTTTAAAATACATGTGCCAAGAGGAAACGTTATAGGTCATTTTGGGCCAATACCATTGAACAAGTGATTTTCCTCAACTTCTAAAATGCATAACTCCTTCATGCCAAATCCAAATGAGGTTGAATTTGTGACCAAATTGAATAGGTTTGAAATATATACAACTTTTATGAAGGAACATTTCTCATTTGAAGTCCATAGAAAAAGTTATTCAAGGTGGAAGAAGTGAACATTTGACTTGGGACTTAGAATTTTTTTGAACATGTTTGATTTCCCAAACTTCCACCTCAAAATTCATCATGATCCAAGCTTCCAATGAAAAACTATTCAACATGAACGTTTTTCCCCTTGATCTCACATTTCCAAAACATCTAATATTATCTCATTTGGATTAAAATTGAGGGACTTGAGCATGGGTGTAAGTTAAGGTATCATTTGGATAATTTCAAGTTCCACTTTTCATATACATTTGCATGAGCTTCTAACATGGTTTCAGCATGAAGTACATTGGATTATGGATCAGAATACATCATTTCATGGGTCTAATGCACGCTCATGCATCCATGCAAGGGAGAATTTGAAAATTTTCCAAATTTGGAAGTGTGCAAATATCATTCATATTGGCTATAAATAGAACCCTTGGTGATCGGAATTGGGATCCCTTTTACCCAAGCTTCGACCCTCTCCTCCCCCAAACCCCATTGAAAGGATAATCTTGAAGGTTTCTTGAGAAACCGAGTTTCAATTCTCCTTCTGTTTTAGGATTCAAACTCCGAGAGTCCAAGCCTTCTAACCATTCAAATAATCTTCTACAAGCTTCTATAGTCAAGCAAAGCCAAATTGGAAGCCAGATCAAGCAATTCTGAAGCTCCTCGATTGTGAGATTTCAACAATTTCTTCTCTTTGATTCTCTCTCAATTCTCCACTATTCTTGTTGATTTTTGCTTTGCTGAAGTCCTACCAATGTAGGCAACAAGATTGAGTTGCTTTGAGGTCAAATCGAAGCAACTCAATTCATGATCCTCAAAATTCAACTCCCCGTATCTTTTCATATACTTGGAATTAGACAAAATTGAGGTCAAATTCGAGCTCCTTAGCATTTTTTCTTTAAATCCATATCTTACTTTTTCATTTTTGTGATGGTTAATGGTGGACCAGTCCGGTGAGGTCCACCGGAGAAGAAGACTGAAGCTCTAGCTCCGGTGATGAGGTGTCTTACTTCCCAACCACATGATCATTTAAATTGTTTTAATCTTGGGCGTTGCTTTTGATTACCCGGTGTGTGTCTCAGTTGACCAAGGCATATATGGAACGCGCGCTTATCACCATCTGATTTGCCATCTCAATTAATGAGGGAGATCAGATGGTCCACGTTTTTTTGAATTTCTGAATATTCCATTTAATTGCTTATTTTTAATTAATTCATATTAATTTCATTATTGATCCAAAAAATATGGGACTTTCACCAAAAAAATTCAAATGTTTTTCTCTTTCATTTTCTAAATTAAAATTATTTTTTAGATCAATATTGATATTTTTCATGATTTAATTGTTTTTGTGCATATTTTTAATTTTTTAAAAATACTTCTGACTTTTCCAAAATAATGAATTTTTTTCTCCAAGGTCTTTTGACCTTGTTTGACCCATGATAAATCTCTTGGCCAATTATTTGGTATTTTGAAGAGGTTTTAGGTTTTTGATAAAACATGATTTAATTTAATTCATTTTTAATTTGATTTTTAATTGTTTAATTGTGTAAAAATTATGTTGAGCCGTTTTTATTGATTTGTGAAGTTTGACTATGTGTTTGGGCCTTGGTCAAGGTTGATTTGTCTTTTGTTGGATTAAAATCATTGGATTTAGGGGATTGATAAAATGTACATTTCATCTCCCAAAATGAATGAATGATTTTAATTTGATAAAATTCCTCCCATGACCAATTTGTGTTTGTCGCATTTCCCCTCCCTCTTCATCTTCAATCCCATTCTTTCTCATCCCTCTCATTGACCAATGACATCTCAATATCCTAAGGCTAATTGGTTCATCAATAACTTTGTGTTAGATAAATCAATACAAGTATGGATGAGATTAGGTCCATCATTTGATCATTTTCTTTTTTTGTGTGTGGTATGTTTTAGGAGTATGGTTCATTATACCATATCTATAGCATGCATTAACACCAAAATTTATATTGTCCGACCTCAGATAGTTGTGAATTCTACATAAGTCCAATTACGATTGCTTAACATAGCGCTAAATTTTGACCCAAAGGCATAGCATTCTAGTAAGTGAGATTGTAAGTCTCCCCCCTTTCATGGTATTGTGTGGAAACTTGGCCTTTTTTCCTTCCTTTGGAAGATGTCTTAGTTCAAGGATTCATGCTTGTGAATAGAGAGTTGAGTGTTCTCCAAAGAATGACTTAAACAATTGAAAAGCAAAACCTCACTAACATTTAATCAACTAACGTTTGACTAACTCTTATTATTAATTGCTTTAAATTTCAAGTCATTTACACTATGCCATTTAAATTTGAGCCATTTATCATTTTCCATTATACATATCATTTAACTTGTTTATTTTAATGTCATTTTCCCTTTGCTCACTTGAGCCATACATTATGATTGTATATATTTGTTTGTATTATTTTGTTTGTGCTTGTGATCTTAGGACCTTAAAATACCTAATAAACAACAAAAAAACCCTAAAAAATGTTTGTGTGGACTGTTGGATTTGATTTGAGCTTTGGACTTAGAATTAGGCAACATTCCCTATGCAAAAGGACTTGGCCAATGTCAACATTTCTGAAACTAAGTTCTTGTGATTTGAATTTTCATCTGATGCAAGTATTGAGATCCACACGAGTTCATCTGCTACATGGTCTTGATGTAAATGTTACTTTGAACCTGTGTCTAATGTCTTATTCTGAGCCATTCAAGGAGTATGTCATCTGATACATGGGGAAGATTATGAAGAAGACTATGAAGTTGCTATCTTGGATGTGGATATCTTTATTTGATGCCTTGCTCTTCATTGTGCTACTTGCTTATTGGTATTGCTTTATTTAAAGTCCAAGGGGAAAGTGGGTTTCTATATGATATTCTTGTCTATTGGATTGCATCCCATTGATCAGATCTTTTCAACTCTTAACTTTTAAATTTTTGCTTAGGATTAGTCTCTTTATCTCCTCCCACTTCTTAAATTTCAAATCTCTCCCCCTTTTCAAAACCTTCTTTGCTTGTGATTTGAAACTTAGACCTTATGGCAAATTAGAAACTTTGGCCTTATGCCATTGCATTTTTCAAACTCTTTTTCTTAATCAAACTTGTAAATGAATCTAACCATATTAGACTTTAAATTTCAAAAGTCAAAAAGAACTAACACTCAGTCAAACTCTTTTAGGCCTTTTGTGCCTCTCTTAAACTTAAATTTTTGTTAAAAGCAATTCACTCCCTTTGAAATTGATACCACGAACTACGAGGTTTTGATCCCTCATTTTTATGTTGGTACGTAAGCACAAGTCCGAAGGTCTTGTCAAACACAAAAATATAATTAATGAATTCTTTTCTCATCCCCACACTCTATTTGTTGCAAACATCATTTTATACTAAAACACATGCACACATAAAAAAGGGCTCCCTAGGAGTACCTAGGACACTTCGGATGCTAACACCTTCCCTCTGTATAACCAACCCCCTTACCTGTAATCTCTGGCATGTTATTAGTTTTGATTTGAAAACTTCTTATCTTCGGGTTTTGTTCGTACAATTCCCTTTTCCTTTGGAAATAATAAAAGCGCGGTGACAACTCTTGTTTTATTGATGTTAAGTTTATCCATAGCTTAATGGTCATGAATTTACCGCTACACCAAGCAAGCAAGTTCCACAGCTAGCAGTCTTCTTTGTCTTCTCATGTATCAGATGACACACTCCTTGATTAGCTCAGAATAAGGCATTATACATAGGTTCAAAGTAACAATTGCATCAAGACCATGTAGCAGATGAATTCATGTGGATCCCAATACTTGCGTCAGATGAAAGCTTAAATCACAATAACTTGGTCTCAGAAATGTTGGCATTGGCCAAGTCCTTTTGCATAGGGAGTGTTGCCTAATTCTAAGTCCAAAAGCTCAGATCAAATCCAACAGTCTATACAAACATTTTTTAGGGTTTTTGCTGTTCATTAAGTATTTTAAGGTCCTAAGACCATAAACACAAACAAAATACAGAAACAAATATATACAATCACAATATATGGCTCAAATGAGCAAAGTGAAAATGACATAAGCATAAACAAGTTAAATGATATGTAAATGACAAATGAAATGGTAAATGACTTGAATTTAAATTGCATAAAGTAAATGACATGAAAATAAAAGAAAGAATAATAAAAGTTAGTCAAATGTTAGTTGATTAGATGTTAGTGGAGTTTTGCTTTTCAATTGATTAAGTCATTCTTTGGAGAACACTCAACCCTCTATTCACAAGCATGGATCCTTGAACCAAGACATATTACAAAGGAAGGAAAAAATTCCAAGTTTCCACACAATACCATGAAAGGGGGGAGACTTACAATCTCACTTACTAGAATGTTATACCTTTGGGTCAAAATTTAGCTATATGTTAAGCAATCGTAATTGGACTTATGTAGAAGTCACAACTATCTGAGGTCGGACAATAGGAATTTTGGTGTTAATGCATGTTAGAGAAATGGTATAATGAACCAATCTCCTAAAACATACCACACACAAAAAGAAAAAAGATCAAAGGATGGACCTATCTCATCCATACTTGTATTGGTTCATCTAACACAAAGTTATTGATGAACCAATCAGCCTTAGGATATTGAGACTTCATTGGTCAATGAAAAAAATGGGAGAGAATGGGTTTGAAGATGAAGAGGAAAGGGAGATAAGAGAAACACAAATTGGTCATGGGAGGAATTTTATCAAATTAAAATCATTCATTCATTTTGGGAGATGAAATGTACATTTCATCAATCCCCTAAATCCAATGATTTTAATCTAACAAAAGTCAATCAGCCTTGACCAAGACCCAAACACATATTCAAACATCACAAGTGAAAAACAATGGCTCAAACACAATTTCTACGCAATTAATGAATTAAAAATGCATTTAAATTAAATTTAGTTTAGTCAAAACCTAAAACCTCTTCAAAACACCAAATAAATGGCCAAGAGATTTATCCTAGGTCAAACAAGGTTAAAGGACCTTAGACAAAAAATTTCATAATTTTTGCAAAGTCAGAAGTATTTTTAAATAATTAAAAATATACACAAAAACAATTAATTCATGAAAAATATCAGAATTAATCCAAAAAATAATTTTAATTCAGAAAATGAAAGAGGAAAATATTTAAAGATTTTTTGTGAAAGTCCCATATTTTTTTGATTAAAAATGAAATTGATATGAATTAATTAGAATAAATGGATTAAACATAAAAATAAAAAAATAAAAAAAACAAGGGTCATTAGATCTCCCTTATTAATTGAGGTGGCAGATCTGATGGTCAAGCATGTGCTTCCACCAAACACTATAGTCAATGCATGCACACGCATGATAATCACTTTGGACGCATAAGATTAGAACATGAGAACCAAATTAGATAGTCTGGATTGATCCAGCGCACCACCGGAGCCCTAGCTCCGATCATCTTTTCCGGTGACCACCATCGGTCTGGTTCAGGCTCAACTCCATGGAAAATGAAAAGTGAATACACTAATTTGGAGGAAAAATGCTCAGAAGCACGAATCTGGCCTCAATTTTCTCCAATTCCAAGTATATAAAAAGATACAGGGATTTGAATTTTGAGGATCATGAACTGAGTTGCTTCGATTTGACCTCAAAGCAACTCAATCTTCTTGCCTATATTGATAGGACTTCAGACAACCAAAAATCACAAAGAATGGTGAATAATTGAGGGAGAATCAAAGAGATGGAGTTTCTGAAAATTCACATTCAATGGAGCTTCAAACTTGCTCGATCTTGATTCTAATTGTGCTTGGCCTTGCTTCAGATGCTTGTTGGAAGTGATTAGGAACAAGAAATGGTCTGGACTCTTGGATTTTCAATCTCAAAATAGATGGAGATTTGAAACTCGATTTTTAAAAGAAACCTTCAAGATTATCCTTTAATGGAGAGGGTTTGGATTGCAGGTTCAAAGCTTGGGCATGAGGTCCTTAATTCTGACCAATGAGGGTCTTATTTATAGCCAAGGAGATTTATTTCCACACACTTCCAAATTTGGAAAAAATGAGTAATTCTCTTTGCATGCTTGCATGGGCGTGTGATAGGCACATCAAGTGATGTACTCAGGTCCAAAAATGAGTGAGAATCATGCTGAAATCATGTTGTGAGGCCATGCAATCGTGTATGAAATGTGGAAGTGAAAATCATCCAAATGGTATCTCACATTGCACCCATGCGCAAGTCCTTCATCCTTTGGTCAAATGAGATGATCTTAAACTTTTTGGAAAGGTGAGATCAAGGGGAACAACTTTCATGTTGAACACTTTTTCATTTGAAGCTTGGATCATGATTAATTTTGAGGTGGAAGTTTGGGAAATCAAACATATTTGAAAATTTTCTAAGTCGCAAGTCAAATGTTCACTTCTTCCATCTTGAATAACTTTTTCTATGAACTTCAAATGAGAAGAGCTCCTTCATAAAAGTTGTAGCTATTTCAAACCTATTCAATTTGGTAACAAATATAACCTCATTTGGATTTGGAATGAAGGAGTTATGCATTTTAGAAGTTGAGGAAAATCACTTGTTCAATGGTATTGGCCTAAAATGACCTATAATGTTTCCTTTTGGAACATGTATTTGAAAGTTGAATTTGAAATTCCTCCAAACATAAAAGTTGAATTATACATATTTAATTTGATCATGGAATTTTAATGGCTTTCATATCATAAAAATTGAGCAAGTTGTGTTCTTGGGAAGTTGACCTCCAAACTAGGGTTCAAACAAAATGACCTATAATCTTTCACCATAAAAAATGATTTTCCAAGAAAAACTAGCTCTTGACTTCAACAAGAAAGTTGTTTGGAATGTCATTTTGAGTAACTTTTCTCTTGGAATCATTTTCATATGACAAAAAATGTAGGATATGGGGTCTAAGGAACCTCAGTTTTGACTAGTTGACTTTCTTTGGTCAACCACCATGAACCAACTTTCTAGATTGATATTCTCTTGACTTTTGGGACTCATGGAGGATCATATATGTGTAAGATTATGTAATGTGAAGTATCCCTTTAAATATTTGATCAAATGTTGAAGAAACTTCTTGAGGAAGTTACACAAGATACCTAGATGAATTAGGGTTTCCAAGGCAAACAAACCCCAAACTCTTGATGATTTCTTGATCAAAATGATATGTGAAGATCACGGGGATCCATATATGATGCTTAGAGCTAATGTGAACCAATTATTGATTGAGCTCCTTACATTAAGGGTCTCAAGCCCTAGATATGAGCTTGATAGAGCATAAGTGAGCACTCACACACTACCTACAAAAGTAACAAACTATACATTGACATATTTTTGGTATTTTGGTTAGTAAATAATGAAAAACAAAGTATGATACAATCAAAAAAAGTGATTGGTGATCTCTCCCAATACAAACCCAATGAATGGAGAGTAAGGAGGATGCCAAGGTGTGATCCCAATGCTAATGCCTATGATGAGATGGCATGAGGGATCTTAGGGTTAAAATTGGGGTCTTACAATTATGATTGTGCAAGTTGAAGGGTTTGTGGATTTTACTGCACTTATTGTGATGCAGGTTTGATGTGTTCACAATGTGTTTAGTTGAAGTTTGATGAAGTACCAAGCATTGAAGTGTCGTCGGATGCTCACAATCCTCCCAGTGTTCATGCAGGTGTCTACTTGCCTTGGATTGCAAGCTTCAACGATGAAGGATCATGCTTCAACCCAAAAAGTTTCCTTCTCACATTAGTAGTGCAAAAATCTTACAAAACAAGCTATGAGTCTACTGAAACAAGGAATGAGTTGAGCCAAACAATGACTTTCCCAGGGTTGAGTCGACCTGAGAGTCGACCTGTTCGGACCCGCGATGAAATGAATCAAAGGAAAACTAGGAATGCGTCGACGCAAGGGACGGGTGAGTCGACTTAATCAGGAATTCCCAGAATTGATTCGACCGGTGGGTCGACCTGTTCCGACCCGAGGGAACCAGGTTCGAAGAAAGAAGGAGCGTGACTCGACGCAAAGAGTGAGTGAGTCGACTCGCTCAAGTTTCCCAGAATTAAGTCGACCGGTGGGTCGACCTGAGGGTTTTGCGCAGAGTCATGAGTCGACTCACAGGGCTCAAAACCTCCAAAAAGTAGTTTTTTCAATATAATACCTTTTTTGCACCCTTTTATATATGTAATGAATATTTTAGGGATAAAAATGAATGGAATTGACCAATTGAATGAAAAGGACTTGACTCAATACACGAATATGACCATGAACCCAAACTTAAGATCTATAACCAACTCATGGAAGCAGGGGACGTGGCCCTATGGACCGAGCAATAGTGGCATGACAGTGATCAAGTGAATGGATGAAAGTGGATGGAAGTTATGAGACCAAGGACTTGGGTTATGACCAAAATACTCAAGCACCAAATACGACAAAATGGACGGACCAAGTGTCGAATGCTGAGTGTGACATACTGAGTGAAAGATCATCTGAGCTTAGGGTTAGGAGCCTCTGAGAGAGGGCAGGTCCAAACCAAGCATTTCCAGTTATTGTACAAACAAACCAAAGCTCTGCAAGCCAAACACTTAAAATCCATGGTGATGAAAGGTGCTTATGCGTGAGTTAATAATGCATGCCATTGAACTCTAGTCAAATAGTTAGATGGAAATATGAAGAAAAGGGGAGGGCATATTTTAGGGTACTACAACAGTGCAACCATAATTGCTAAGAGGGATGCTGATATCTCTTTTGTCATATTCAAGGAAGGGACAAATTTTACTGATGAAAAGGGTCATAGTGCGAAGGACTTAACAAGTAACTTAAGGGTGTGGTTCAAGATCATTCTGGGGTGCATCAATCACAGGCCAAGTACAAACAACTCTGACTACATCAATACTCATAAGAAAATAATGCTATTTCTTATGGAAAAGGGTGTTAAGCTAGGACTTCCATCACTTCTATTCAAATTCATAAGGGATTCTATCAGAGAATCCAGAACTGGTGGATCATCCAAGAAGGATATAAGCAAGTTCATACCCAATGGCAGATTGATTTCAGATATTCTGGTCAGTGGCTTGACAGAAGATTTGGTAAAGGATGCAAGGAAAGTCATATGGGGAAAGAATCTGAATAGCATGGGTATTATCTCCAAATTTCAAAGACCAGAAATCATTCTGACCAAGGATGACATTTGTGGTACAAGAAATCTAATTGATGACTACCATATCTTCACCAAAGTTGATCCTCCACAGGTTCTGATGGCTTATTTGGAAAGCTTCATAGAGGATTGAATTGACCCATTAGTGGATCCCTTTAACCTCCTAGAAACTTACCCAGATGTCCATGGAAAAAGGAAGAAAGAGTTTAGAGGCGAAGGATCTTCCAGAGCTCAGAATAAGAAGAAGATTGCTATCTTTCAGGATGAAGATGAGATGCCTCTAAGTGAGCGCCAAAAGACCATGATTCTGAAGGATACGTTTGGGGTCGTTCAGTCTTCAAGAGCTTCTGGTAAGTTTCCTACTACTAACACTTCTGTAGATTTTGTTTCAATGTCGTCTAGAATCTTACCACTTACACCTCCATCTCAATCTACCATTTCTAAACCAATTCCAATACCACCACCAGAAATAAACCCACAAATATCAACACATGTCATTGAAATTCTACCACCAAAATCTACTCCATCTTTAGATACATTTATCACATAAACCACTCTAGTTTTTGCTCCTATTTTGGAACAACAATCGATACCATCTCCATTATCTTCTCCACAGTTACAAACTACACCCATCTCACCACAACCAATTGTTTCTGCTCCCTAACAAAATAATCCCAATGTTACAACACCTAGAACATCTCCTGCTAGAAGTGCTTCTGACATACATGTTTCCGAAGGCACTCCTGAAGGAATGTTTGAATTTGAACCAACAATCACCTCAACACAATCATCCCCAATTATTCAACCCTCACATCCCTCCGTTTTTTGTCCTCACTTTAATGAGTCCAGAATCAATCTCACCATTAAATATTCAAAAATACCAACACAATCCTCTCCTGACCTTGGTAAGGTTCTAATGGATTTTGAATCTAAGAGGCGTTTGGAGATAGCAATGACTGTAAGTCATTCTTCTGCAAACCCTGCTGCAAGTGACTCAGCTTGGGAAGCCTATAGAAGCTGGATGAACTCCGAGATTTTCAAGATGAAGGATCTTGGGTACACTCTGGTTGAAAGAAAATTTCGTTCTGGGCTCATGCCCTTAATGGAATTGTGGAAGGTGAGGAATTCCAAATTATGCCTTCCTGCACCTGAAATCAAGAAGGCCTCTCTAGAAGCCATGGAAGAAGAAGAAAAAGCTCCGGTAATAGAAATTGCTCAACACATTGAATTTGTTTCTCTAGAACCTTCGGTTCCTAAACCTCAAGAATCTGTTATGGAAGAAGCTTCAAACCAGATAGTCATCTTAGAAGCTTCTGCTTCTCAGCCTATTCCAGTTTCTCTTCTGAGAATAATCTAGCAGATTTAGGATGATAATACAAGGGTCAACGAGCGTCTGGATAAGCAAGATCTGATGTTTCAGCTGATTCTGTCAAGACTTCCTCCTCCTCCGCCGCCTCCTTCCCAGAACCCCTAGATTTTACTTTAGCTTTCTTGCATTTTTTTCTCTTTCTTTTCGTTGTACTCTGCACTTCCTGTTGGAATTTTGTTTTATCAATGAAATTTGTTTTGCTTCTCTTTATTTATTTTTGTCTTGTATCTTTTTGATTGATGACAAGGGGGAAAAACATAATGTTCTAAAGGGGAAGAATTAAGTGTTTATTTTGATATCTAATTTCCTAAGTAAAGACCCAAACATTGTTTAAATTTTTCTGTTAACAAATACTTCGAGAAAAGTTTGTTAAGTGTTTTTGCAGAGTTAACTCTTAAGAACCAGAAGGATTATGAAGGTACTACTTCTGAAAAGTAAGGTTCTGAAAACCTTATCCTTCAAGGAATAAAAGTTTTTGAAGAAAAGATTCTGAAGTAAAGCCTATTAAAAGGATGATGTTATCAACCAGTGCTCTGGACAACATCAACTAACTTCTGAAGATAAACCAGATTCTGACTAAATATTCATTATGGTACTTCAAAAGGTAAATCAGGAAAGTGTTCTTTAATTCTGAGTTTATATTTATAGGACTATACATCTCAGGGGGAGCTTTGTGCTTTTATAAGTTGTATTCTTCTGTGATTACCTTGTACAAAATTGTTCATCAAAATACATGTTTTGTCATCGTCGAAAAGGGGGAGATTGTTAGAACAAGATTTTGTTCTGCATCTATACCTTGAGTTTTGATTATAACAATGTTGTATTTGTGTGAGAATAATTTTGGTACCCTAATGGTTTGTTATTGTGTAGCTTTAACAACCAGTTCTGATTCTGATCATATGATGTGCAACATCATCAGTTTCTGAACTTTGCGTTTCAAATTCGCTTATGCGATGCAATTAGAAGTTCTGAAAGAGTCAATATTATTGCTGCAATGTTCTTTCTACTTCTGTGTTATTTCACCCATCAAAATCTTCTGAGGAGACTCTATATTATTGCTGCAATATTCTCTCAGTTCTTGCTTCTAGACGTGGCTCTGATCACAAAACTTCTGAAGAATGGTAAGCTTCTGAAGTTGTGTTATGTAGCTGAAGATTATGAAGATCTCAAGAAATACGATTGAGGTTATCATGGTTCTGACTGGGATTTTGAAGACTCTGAAGATTCTGAAGATACTAAAGAACTCAAGTCAGACTACTGATGTTGTCAAGGTTCTGACCCAAGGTTATGAAGTTTATGGATCTAACTCTCTACTTCTTCACTTCAAGCTTCAGTCATCTTTTATCAGAAGAAAATGAATCTGAAGATGAGATCAAATGGGAATATAATCAAATAGTACATAGTACAAAACGAACAACCTTTCCGCTACCTGATTTCATGGGCAAGGACTGTACTATTCATCACACATGTCACTAAATTTGTGGGCGAAAGGACAGTACATGGTATACTTCCTTTCTCATCCAACAGTGGACAACCGCTCAAGGAGCTTTCCCCATTTTTCCCTTCAACGGTCACATGCTTACACTATATAAGCATGCATTAGAGACTTGAGGGAAATGTTGATCTGCACAAGTTTTTTGATAAGCTATTTTTCTTTTTGAAAAGCTATCATCTTTTGTATACAATGTTCTTTAAGTATTTATTATTCATTTGTTTAAAATCTGCTTGTGTAGAAGCATCTTGTAACACACTAAATATTCTTCAAACTATTTGTTTGAATCCTTAAGGAGATTATCCTTGAGAAGACAAAGAAAGTTATTCTTTGTGAGTCCTTAAGGAGACTAAGGTTTAGTTGGATCCTTGAGAAGACAAAGAAGGTTATTCTTTGTGTTTATTGTAATTTGTTGATTACATTTGATTAAGTCATTGTGTATAAGGAAGATCACTTTGACAGGTGGACTGGATTAGCTTTGAGTTTCAAGCGAACCAGCATAAAAATATCTGTGTTTTTATCTCTTCATTGTTAAACGTTAGTGGTGTTTTTGTTTTGGAAAAAGATTTTGTTTGTAAAACCCAATTTAACCCCCCCCCCCCCCCCCCCTCTCTTCTGAGGATCTAAGAACTTGTCTTGCATAACACCACCAAATTCTTCTTCTTCTTATTGATCCAAAATGGGCAAAGGGTACAAGTACCAAAATAATCTATCCTAGGATGGGAAAAATCATAAAAATATATAAAATTAGAACCAACCTAACAAGGGGTAATAGGAAACTTTATTCAACCTATAGGGCAATCACCAAATGAGAACAATAAAACCCGCACAAGGGAAGAGAACACCATGATTAATTAAAGATAAAAAAAACCTTCACCAGCACAACACCATTACTCATAGTCACTAGAGGAGATTGATTCATACTCCTCTTCATCATCATCATTAACTTCCATATTTTATTCAGTAACATCATTCTCAACATTCTCTCTAGTAACACTCCCCACATCTTGTTCTTTAGCCTAGGAATTGGACACCTCAAACACCTTAGGATTAATTAACCTGATTAGATCGTCAACCTTATTCTTCCTTGCAGTAGAGGTGACAATCAGGTCTTGGAGACCTACAGTAGTTTCTGCAATACATGACACTTAGCAGTTCCAGACATGGGGGTACCTTTGGCAAGTTGTCACCTATAGTTAAATCTGTAATACCAAAATTTTGAAGGTTGGGGAGCACAATGTCTGGGACATGGTTCCCAACAAATAGTTTTTAGCTAAAATTCAAAGGACAGTGGGTAACACCCGCAACATCTTCAACAATCAATATATTATGTTTTTGTTTTATCAATACTCTAGAAATTGACGAGGTAAAAAATATAGGTAACTTAACAACAAATGATTTGGCTTGTTTCAGAATTTGATCAAAAACATACCTCTAAAGTCAAAACCAACCTTATTTCCTATTTGATACATCAATATAGGGAGGTATGAAGTGATACATAAACTTTGATTGGTCGGAGCCCAGTTAGCGACTCCGATTGTGTTAAGCATCTCATTCTTCATACTTAAAATAATATCATATAGTAAATTTTTGCATATCCATTCCTCATGCACATTATTTGTAATATCCTGGGCTATGATATTCAAAGGTGGAATGCTATCTACATTGATCAGTTTCATCATCCTATGCGAGATAAACGCAAGAAAGTTAAGGTTTTCAATGTGGGAGACCATGTGATGGTGTTTCTGCATAAGAAGACGTTTCTAGTTGGTACTTACAACAAGGTGCAACCAAGCAAGTATGGTCCATTCAAAGTGACCTGATAGATCAATGATAATGCTTATGTGTTAGCTCTCTCGGGTTTCATTAATATATCCAATACTTTTAATATTGCTGACATTTATGAATATCAAGTAGATGAGGCTTTTTATCAAGAAGAGAAACCGAGGTCGGGTTCTTCAGAGGTTGAGCAGACTGATGCAGGAAGGTTTTTTAAGTCATCTGAGTTTGTTTCAAACCCAAAAATAAAATTTTAATATTTTCCGCAGATTTTAATTTTTTTTTATAATTAAAAACACATCAAGGTTTCTTTTATCTATTGTATTTCTTTTTTGGATTAAAAGCTCATTAGGGGTTTTTCTGTATTTAAATACTCTTGGGAGTGAACTAAAAGTTTATCTGACAGATTTTAGGCTTCTAATCATCTGTTCTCAACGTTTGCTAATCCCTAGTGCTTCCAGTGCATCGTGCGCCATCATTCTCAGTCAATTGTGTTTGTGTTCACATGACTCTGCATCTGGTAGGGCACCCTAAGCCAATTCTAAGGTTGCATATCTGCCAATTTTGGTTGGCATTTGACTTTTTTTTATGTATAAGCAATAAGTAAAAACTTTTTTTAATCTATCATTGTTGTAACATTATGTCAATATTTCAATATAGGGAGATGAATTTGAAAAAGTTTCTTAAGTTCAACATTATATGTTAGTTGAAAAAAACTCTTTAACTCGACATTGCTTAGATGAAATATCTTAGCTACCTCACTTCATTATATAAGAAAAATTTTTGTTTCATTCCAAAACACACCAAAAACTCTTTTTGTTGAGTTTTTCCTTCCTCACTCTCATAATTCTACATTTTTTGAATTGTCGAAACACCAACTCATCCCCTTTTCTTTCTACTCGTTGAATTTTCTGAGTACTTTCTTGAAATCTCTTTAAAGAATTATGCTAATTTCTCCTCGTTTGAGTTAAGAAATTATCAAATATAATTTTTAGATTCTTTTTAGAGAATTATTCTGATTTCTATTTGTTTGAGAAATCATTTTGAGTGGTCAAATTACCATTATTGAATTCTCTTTGGGGAGTTATTGATTTTTCTTTTGGTTTGAGAAATTATTTTGACAGACCGTTATACCAGATACTATGAGTGATATTTATACCATATTCGAACAATCTTTGTACTATAAGAGGGTGTATTTTTAAACTGATTATCGTGTAAGTAATAATCGTACATTATAAAACTGAGTTGTTTTATCCTAGAGGCGGCGCGATAGTTCGATTGCTTTGCATAATTTTGGGCAATACCACAAAACGTCTTAAAGAAAGCGACCTAGTCCGCGACTCGATCCAATAATTTTTTAGGTGACTGATTTACAAAACCCTGAAACTAACAATTATTTTCATAATTCTCGTTTTAAATTCATTGATTATAAAGTTAGATTAAAAAGATCTTTGATTTAAACTAACAATTATTTTCATAATTCTCGTTTTAAATTCATTGATTATAAAGTTAGATTAAAAAGATCTTTGATTTTTTTGGGCATGATGAAATTTGAGAGTAATCATAAATAGAGAAAGTTTGATATTGTGTATATTCAATAATTTTTGTAGTTTTAAGGGTTTGGTAAACACAAATGATATTTATTTTTCTTTAGATTGGATCTTACCGAAGTTTTAGGTTAAGATTACTCTTCAAGGATAAACAATATCTTACATTAGGATGAAAGTTCAAGGTGAGAAAACTTCATATAGATTGAGATTTACGGTTGTTCAAGATTGATTAAAGAAACAACAAAATCAATTTTTTAGAATGAGACACGTGAACATGAACATATTCATTATTTATTTATCAAACAAAATCAATTTTTAGTAAAGAAAAAACACATATAAGCAACTTTCTATATAAAAATATATTAAAAAAAACGTATGAAGTTGGTTATTAAGCTTTTCAAAAGCTGATTTAAAAGGTTATAAAAACCGACTTTAAATTAAAATAAAAGCATATATGAACAAGTAACACAAAACTACCAAATAAGTTCTACTAATTTAATCAACTTTCATTCAAAAGCAAAACACCTTGCAGCATAGCACAACTGCAAGACGAGCACAATGGCACTATATACATAAGAGAGGTTTTAATCACCCTAAACAACCAAAAAAGAACTTGGTTTGTGTCTAAAACTAGAAACTCATGACATTACCCTTAAAAAGCTACAAAGAAGTGAAACAAAACAAAATCTTGGAGATAGACATTCCACCATTTTATTGATGCTGCACAGGATATCTCACTCCTGCTGCCAAAGCACGTTGTTGCTCTATCTGAAAATAACATGTAACTTTTCATATATTAGTACTTTATATATTATAATTTATAACTATCATAATGCATGATAAAAAGAAGTTATAGTAAATTAGATGAAATGTAACTTTACTTGGAAAAGTTCATGCAATTTATTCTTAAGATAGCAATATTCATGCTCCAACATCTCCAACGCTCGCAAACATCTGCAATCATATTATGAATAAATATATATTTTTAATATATTTAATTCATAAGAGTATGAAAAAATGTAACAAACCCAGCACGGTTGTCTTGCTCGGAAGCGGCACGAAAGGCAATGCAGATGCTTGTAACTCTCTTAGCACCAATGCTTGAGCTGCTACCAATGAATTGATTCAAATGTATTTCCATTTTCTTATAATCCGAAAACTCCCTCTCCATTCTGCAACGACGAGAAAAAAATATGAATATGACATTTATTATGAAACGGGCAGAAGGAAGGAGTATTAATTATTACAGCAATGATCTGAGATTGGTGAGTAGTTTCTCCGACTCGTGAAAGTAAATGTTAACTACTTCGGAGACGAAGTTAGGAGAAGTGTGATCTTGAAGCTGTTGAAGCTGCAAAAACTGTTCATCGAGAACTCCCTGATGGAAGAGAAAGGCGAGGAGACGATTCATGTCGGCCCACAAAAGGTCGGCACCCAAACCAAGCATCCAAAGTGGGAGACCCGTTTTGGCTAATTAAGGATGAAATCAAAGTAAATGTGATAGTTAAAGTGTAGAGACAGTTACGATAACTCAAACTGACACAAGGTTAATTTGGTTCTTTTTCTTCTGTTTTAGGTTATGTTGATGTCGTGGGAATGAGAATGACAGTGCTATTTAAAGGCTTCCACAAACGACTAATGACCCCACCATTGCTATTGTTTATAAGGGATGGGAAGAAATGGTGAATGAGATGAAAGGGAAGGCGTGCAAAGGAAGAAGGGGGTTTATCGAGGTGAATGTGGGGTATCTGGCAGACCAAAACGTTTGTTTGGAGCTGCTCTGACCTAAGCTTCTCCCTTCACTCCGTGGCGTGCGTCTTAGTCAGTCAGTCGCCTTTACAATATGCAGGTGCGCTGTGCTGCGGCATTCAGCCCTCATTCCCACACGACAGTTGCCTGCTCACCCATTCCACACTTCCTTACTTTATTAGGAGTATTCCTTTCATTACATACTCCATTTTTTTTAGAAAGTTATACTCCACTTTTGAATCATTATTTTTAAATTCTATGCTAAATAGCGGTATGTCATTATATGTCACTCTAAAATGTTGTGAACTCAAAGTGTACAAAATTTGATTCATGGTCATAGCAAAAGATTTACTTCATACCTATCAAGGTTAACTAATTATTAATATTGTTACAACTTTCTTTGCCTACTATAAATAATATCTTTTATGAGAACACTTTCTTGTATGGCTTATGTTTTTTTTTCTTTCAAAAAATATTATTTTTTCATTCAGTTGCAATTTTTATTTTTATTTTTTTAAAAATGACGCATTTTTTTAATTTATTTTTTATTTAAAAATTAAATAATCTATTCCATCGGTTTTTTTTAATAACTGAGGGGTACGATACCCAGATTAAATTATGTATTGTCCAAAAAAATACAGGTATGTGTGTGTATGTTCCGCTACAAGGACAAAGAGACTCAAAAATCCTAGTAGGTATATTATACAAATGGAGTCAGGGCTAGCTCACAGTAGCGAGTAGTCATGTACGGTTGTTTTTTAAGATGTTTAAGAGACCAACTCACGTGAGGTAATAAGCCCTGTTGGCGGCCGATAGTGCTAGGTTGTAGGCAGGTGGTTAGAGTGATGTGCCTCATAGCCGACAGTACTAGGTTGCAGGAAGGCTGTTAGAGTGATGTTCCTTATAGAAGAATGTTCTCTGAGTAACATTGGGTCGTAGTAAGTGTGTCTCACTTGACCTCTCTCCCCTTTGAGGGGTATTTTATTTATAGAGATTCTTCTTGGCTATGGTTTATGGCCCCCTCTGGACGTGGTCTTATCCATTCCCCTTTATTAATGAGATTATTGACCGGCCACATTTTCGAAGTCAACGAGGACTTTCTCTCATTTAACTTCCATGTTGGAAAGACCATAAGGGCGACTTCATTGAATTTCTCTCGGACGGCCCAATTGTCAGGCGAGGGGCACCCTAATCTAGGACTTCTCCAAATAGGACACTACATAGTCCCTCCAGCACGAGGGCTTTTTCATTAAAGGGTGAAGTGTTTAGAATATATGACAAACATCTTATCTTCTTCATAATGTCTAGGATCAAGATTAACCTTCCCCTCACTATCTTCAATTTTTTGAAGAAGAAGATGATTGCCTCTCACGAGGGAATATCTTTTCTCATCCCTTTTGAAAGACTTCTTTCTGAACTTTTTCAGTAAGAAGGAATTGTTAAGAAAGTGCATGAAACTGGGTTAACTTAGACCCTGGAGACTCACCGGAGTCTGAAGCTCGAAATAGGTTAGGACAACTCTAGTGTTGGACTTCCTCTCCTCTAGTTTCCCCTTTCCTTGTTTTTTTATTCCTGTTCTTTTGACTTTTACCTTCTTTTTATATTGTTTTTTTCTTATTTTCAATGAAAGATTGCTTTCCTTTTCTCTTGTTTTTACTATTTGTCTTGTATTTTTTTTTATTATGCTATTTCGTTTATACTAATTGTGAGGTATTGGATCGAACTCTAGTATGGTCGAAGGGTGGCTTTTTGGTTTGACAGTCGGACATGATCATTAGCATGTCGTCGAAGTTTGTTTACATGTTATAGTCGAAGTATGTTAGGATTGTTAGCATGTCGAACTTGGCCTGTTTATTATGCCCAATTGTTTAAGTTAGTTTGTTCTTTAAGTTAGCTTGTGTAATGGGCTTGTGTGTAAAATCCCATTAATTTAGTGTGTTAGTTTTCTTATAAATAACATACTAGTCTCTCATCATTGCATAACGTAAATCCTAATTAGGGTGAGAGAGGTTATTTACTACTTTGTAACAATTGTAATCTTGTTCTCAAGAGAAAGTAAAGAATAGTCGTTTATAACCAATTTTATTGTGTTCTTCTTGCTTCCCTCTTTTTTACCCTTGTGGGTTTCTCGCCGATCAAGGAACTGATTATACTTTGTTATTTGGCATCATTTTTCATAACAAATTGGTGCGGTGAGCATGTAGAACATGTCGTCAACAAAGTATGAGATTGAAAAGTTCACCGGAGTGAATGATTTCAGTCGGTGGCACTTGAAGATGAAAGTCCTATTGGTTCAGCAGGATTGTTTAAAAGCGTTGAAGTGAGTCGAAGCGATGGACGATGCGTTAACTGACAAAGAAAAAAAGACCATGCTAGAGAAATCCCACATAGCTATCTTATTGAACCTTGGTGATAAGGTTCTTCGATAGGTTTCGAAGAAGATGACGACGTCGGGGTTATGGGTGAAACTCGAAAGTTTATACATGACCAAATCGTTGGTCAATCGCCTCTACCTGAAGCAATCTCTGTATTCATTCAAAATGAGTAAAGACAAAGTTATGGCTCAGCATTAGGATATGTTCAACAAGCTAATTCTTAATCTTGAAATTATCCATGTCAAGATTGAGGATGAAGATCAACCACTGTTGTTGTTGTGTTCTTTCCCCATATCACATGCTCACTTCAAAGAAACTCTCTTATATGGAAGAGAGTCTTTTCCCTTTGAAGAAGTTCAATCAACCTTGTATTCTAAGGATTTTAATAAATAAAAGGAGCACAGGCCATCTTCGACTGGTGAAGGCCTGTCGGTTAAGACGAAATTCACAAAGAGAGATAGCAAGTTCGACAAGAAGAGGGTTAAAAGTCAGCAAAAGTCTTATAATTGTGATGCATCTGGTATTCAATGTTATCACTCTAAGAAGGAGGGTCATACAAAAAACGTGTGCCCTAAACACCTAAAAGACCATGGAGGTAAGGATAATTGCAACGCAACAATTGTTCAAGATGATTTAGACTCATCTGATGTTGTTGTGGTTTCAAGCGGCGACTCAAGTAAATAGTGGATTATGGATTCAGGTTGCACTTGGCACATGACTCCAAACAAAGACTTGTTTGAAGAACTATGTGATCAAAATGGTGGATCAGTATTGCTTAGAAACAATTAAGCTTGCAAGATTGCAGGTGTTGGATCTGTGAGATTCAAGCTTCATGATGAGTCAATAAGGTTGTTGAATGAAGTTAGGTATGTACCTGATTTGAAGAGAAATTGTATTTCTCTTGATGAATTAGACAAAAAAGGATATGTTTTCCAAGGAGATAAGAGTATTCTAAAAGCCATGAAGGGATCAAAATAAGTCTTAAGATGCGTGAAGAAACAAGGCTTGTATACCCTTGAGGTTGAAGATGTTAGTGGTTCTACAGATGTTGCATCCACGAAATCTTTGTCGAAGATAGAAATTTGGCACATGAGATTGGGCCATGTCAGTGAAAGGGGTGTGGTTGAATTGGGGAAACAAAACCTACTTGGTGGAGACAAAGTCGAAAAGCTGAAGTTTTGTGAACCCTATGCACTAGGAAAATCTTGTAGAGTGAAGTTTAATAAAGGCAAACAAAGAACACATGGATCCCTTAATTACATCCATACTGATCTTTGGGGGCCTAAAAGGTGTCCATCACATTCAAGAGCAAGGTATATTTTATCCATAGTTGATGACCATTCCATAAATTTATGGGTATTCATACAGAAGACTATGGATGGAACTTTTGATAACTTCAAAAGTTAGAAGACTTTGGTCGAAAATCAGACTGGCAGAAAGGTCAAGAGGTTGAGAACCGACTGAAGGAGAATTGCCATCCAAGGCGCAGCGGAATTTAAAAAATTCTCCTTTAATGATCCTTACGAATGGGCATTATCAGTGATAGAATCATTACCTCTTGTGGCGATTCAAACCTTTGGTGCAGATCTCTGATAACAATCAAAACCTTTGATACAGATCGACGGAGTGATCACGAACGTTGAACGATGACAACGTCTCTACTCAGTCCACACGAACGGGTTCCTTCAATCTCAGTTCTAGCTGGTACGAATGAAGGCTTTGAGTGAGAGAGAGAAATGAAATTCTAACTCTTCACTTGAGTTGAATCTCTGTGGAGTGACAATGCTTCTACCCAAGGGGTTCTATTTATAGAACCACTTGTGTGGGCTTCAAGCTAAAAAGCCCACTTAAGTGTATTTTGGCCTATATCTCATAATATGCCAAAATCACTTAAGTATTTGGTACCTTACCATATTTCGTCTCCCACTTAAGTGCACCATACCTTACGGTGTTCCTTAATTACTCTATTTCTCATCAATCCGTCATTTGTGTGTGACCCTGTAGGTTTTCGCGACGTTGGCAATTATATTAAATCACGCATTTAACATAATAAACAGTGAGCGGTATCTAGCAACATATCACTGCTACCCAAGTCACGAAAATGTCATGTGATCTGATAAAACCTCCTGTGATAATAATTATGTGTATAATTTACCCCTTTGCCCTTATGTCTATATTGAACATAAGGTACAGACCGTGTCACCCTTGTCCAGTTCAATATTGGGCCCATAGACATTTATCCTGTTACGCAGGATGGGCAAATTCCATCTAGGACACTCATGTCCCTCAGCATGCTTTGTGGAGTACTCATCAACTGTCTTTATGGTTATCCAGTTACGGACAACGTTGGATCAGCAATAAAGCACTCGACTCTACATCTAGGATCCATAGTGGTTTCAGGTCGAAGAGTGGTATACACTATTATCACCATGAGAATAACTTATGACACTTTGCATAACTTTCTATATAGTATTCTCATAGCGGGTCAATCCGGTATAAATATTACTCCTAATATTCATACCTATGTTTAAGACTTGATAACTCTTTATCCATGATCCATGAGATGTGATCATCAGCCTACAAACATAATAGTCTTAATGCTTTAGTGTTATCCCACTTCACACTAAAGCTCGACTACGGATACTTTAAGAATAGTGTCCTTGTGTTTAATGTGTTCTCATGATTAAGTCATACTTAATACATTAAACGGACTATCTATTCCATGGACTTTATTAATCAACCATAATAAAGAAAATGCCTTTTATTATTAATAAATGATTCGATACAAGTACCAAAAGTATTGGCCTCTAGGGCTTACACCAACACCGACAATGGCCTTGAATTTTGCAATGAGGTATTCAATAGTTTTTATGCAGACTCTAGTATTGCAAGGCACATAACTACTGGAGGTACTCCCCAACAAAATGGTTTGGCTGAAAGGTTTAATCAAACCATTTTAAAAGAGTTAGATGCATGTTGACTAGTACTGGGTTAAAGAAGGTGTTTTGGGCAGAGGTTGTTTCGACATCAACCTATATGATAAACAAATGTCCTTTGATTGTGTTAGATATGAAAACACCTGAAGAAGTTTGGTCGGGACACCCACCAGTTCTCAACAAACTTAGATTATTTGGATGCATAGCCTATGGTCACATTAGGCAAGACAAGGACAAACCTAGAGCTCTGACATGCCTATTCATGGGATACCCTGAAGTATTCAAAGCTTATAGGCTTAGAGCCAGGTCAAAGGAGGTGTATCAACATTCGATATGTAGTTTTGAATGAAGCTAAGATGGCTTTCAAGAAAACCGATGACGTTAGTCAAAGTGCACAGATATCTGAAGAAGAGCTGGAACTGGAAGAGATTCCCATTGAGGTTGAGCATGTCGATGCTAAATTGAGTATCATAGATAAAGTCAAAGAATAAGCATACGATGTTGAAAAAGCTAAAGGTTTCGACATATCAAAATGTTATTGATACGATCACCAAGACATTACCTAGTTGCAAGTTTTTCCACTGTATGCAGTTGATAACGCTACATGAAGAAAGCTAGATTGCTCCCTTTATGTTATAGAGTTTGTTCCAAGGTGGAGATTTGTGAGATATTGGATCTAACTCTAGTATGGACGAAGGGTATCTTCTTGGATCAATAATCCGACAGGAACATTAGCATGTCGTTGAAGTTTGTTCACATGTTGTAGTTGAAGTATGCTAGGATTGTTAGCATGTCAAATTGGGCCTGTTTATTATGCCGAATTGTTTAAGTTAGCTTGTGTAATGGACTTGTGTATAAAAGCCCATTAGTTTAATGTGTTAGCTTTCTCATAAATAGCATACTAGTGTCTCATTATTGCATAACGCAGATCCTAATTAGGGTGAGAGAGGTTACTTGCTACTCTGTAACACTTGTAATCTTGTTCCCAAGAGAAAGTAAAGAATATAAATTTATAACCAATTTCATTGTGTTCTTCTTGCTTCCCTCTTTTCTACCCTTGTGGGTTTCTTCCCGATTAAGGAACCGATTATACTTTGTTATTCCGATATTATTTTTCACAACACTAATCTTTTTGATTGAAGACAATGGGAAAGAAAATGAATATGATTTTGATATATCTTGTAACCCTAATAAAACTCAAACAATGATAAAATTAAGTTGAACAACAATATTTTTCTCTAATCTCACTTCAGGGGAAGCTTACAAATCTCACCATGAAGAAAAATTGTTCATCAGGGGAGATTACAAACATATCTCCGATGTTTTATAAATATGATTATCCAAGTAAAAATTATTCATCAAAATACATGGATTTGTCATCATCGAAAAGGGGAAGATAGTTGGAACAAGTTTGGTTCTATAAATATCCTTAAGTTTTGATGATAACAAAGTGTAGAGAATAATTTTGAACTTTAACTATTTTGTTAAGTGTGCATAAAATAGAAAACAGATTCTAACTCTGAAGACGTCTAGACTCTGAACCAAAGAATAAATTTAAAAGTGTGTTTACTAGGAAGTCAAACATCTAATTTATCAAGTCAGTATTTATGAACAGATAGTCCAGATAGACTCTAATAAGGTTTAGGACTACCAACATCTGAAAGTCTCAAAACTCTAATCTTCAAAGACTCTAAAGTATCACCAAGTTCTGAAGACAAATTATAAACTCTACTCAAGCTTCATCAACTTATATAAGAAGCATCTAACTAGAAAGTTAAATTCAAAGGTCAATGACTGATTGATGTGACAGAAATACAAAAGAAAATTTACTTTCTATGTAAAGTATTGTACTCTGTGCCAAAGAAGTTTCTCACGTCCCATTATCCTCACCAACTATTTGATGCAAGCGCCACTATAATATTGCAATATGAAGTAACCTTCATACAACTATTACATTGAGGATATTCTCACACTTATACACTTAGAACATTTTCTTTGAATATCGTTGTTAGGTGTAATATTTGATTTAAATTTGTGTATCTTATTTTTGAAGCATCTTGTAAATACAAACCTTGTTTATCTTAACCTTTGGTTAATTTCCTTGAGAGACTAAGCTTAGTCAGAATTTTCAAGAAGTCATTGACAAATCGTCTTTGAGTTGTAATACCTTGAGAGACTAGGGTATAGTCATAATTTCTCAAGAAGTATTAGACTGTGTGTCTTTGATTTTATTGTAATTAGATTGATTATTGGATTAAGTCATATTTGAGAAGGCGAAATCACTTAGGCGGGTGGACTGGACGTAGCTTTGTTAATAGCAACCAGGATAAAAATACATGTATTTTTATCTTTACCGTTATCTTTGTTCTTTGGTATATTGGGTTGAAATAGTTTTTTAAATCCAGAAACTCAATTCAAACTCTTCTTTCTTATTTTTCTTACACCTTCGAAAAGATGAACAAAGTTCAACTTCAACTCTAATAATACATAACCAAAAAAAATATCCTTCATAGCTGAGCAATTTTCATAAAGGACGCACAAAATTTAGTAGCATATTGAATTTTTTTATATTAATATGATGAAAAATAGTCAATAAAATATTTTTAGTTGTTGTTATATATATATATATATATATATATATATATATATATATATATATATATATATATATATATATATATATATATATATATATATATATATATATATATATATATATATATATATATAGAGAGAGAGAGAGAGAGAGAGAGAGAGAGAGAGAGAGAGAGAGATGTTAAATTTTAGAGATATATGTGTGTATATCATTTGATATGTCAACAAGATGATTGAAAATTAACTTCTTACAAAACTTCAACAAAACCGTTAATTTTGATTATTCTCTTTAACATATCAAAAAAAATTCGATTTATATTCATGTTTATAGATATGATGATTTATATGATAATAACTTTAAATGCAACAGTGAATTTTGTTATACGAATATCCAGTAAAGAATTATTGAATGGAAGAATGAGTCAGTGTTGGTTTGTTTTTTGTTCTTGGTATGAAAAAAAGAGATAGGGATGCGTATGAAAAAAAGAGATAGAGGGCATTTAGAGTGAAAGAGATTTTGAATGATATAGTTTTGAAGTGAATAGCATGTTTTTTTTGGGAATATATAAATAATATAGTAGGGTGAAAATTATGTCAGTAATTTAAAATGATCGTTGAGGCATGTGGGATGATTTTCACGCTGCAACTTTTTCACTTTTGAAATTTGTGAAGTGTCATTTACCTTGCAACTCAGCATATTAAAAAGTGACAATAACGGTCACCTACCTTATGAAACAGAATAAATCTCCCGGTAAAAATTCCCCCAAAAATAATTTAAGTTTTATAAGGAAATATTACGGGATGTTTCTCACCCTTCAACCTAGTTTTCAAAAAATTTGAAACTCCCTCCAATAGTTGCGAGGTGTTTTTTTTTTCCGACGTGATTAAGACCCAACAAACGTCCTTTTTTTCGGGGTGATTAACACCACGCATAATCACTTCGTAGTATATATATATATATATATATATATATATATATATATATATATATATATATATATATATATATATATATATATATATTGTTGTACCAAGTTGAAGATGTTCAACACTATTTCTTTCACATCAAGTGCTCCTAGCGCATTTTGGAGTTGTTGAATGGCATGTGAAGTTCTGGTCTTGAGGATTAAAAATGTGGATGATGATGATGATTATAATGATGTTTGAATGTAGGGATTGATTGAGATCTTAAATAATCAATCGATGGAGGTATTTAGCTAAAAGCCTGGAGATCTTGAGGTTGTGGGGGGTTCTTTGATGGTGATAGTGAAAATTAAAGTTGATTGCATGTCAAAAATAGTGACACAAGGGAAAATTGCTCTAGAATCAGACACAAGGGTAAATTGCTCTAGAATAGGCCATCAAAGAAAACAATATGAATAAACTTTAATATATAGTTATCCTGATCAGGACGATAAACAAAATCGATATGATAATCGAAACGATTGCGCTGATGCAATGAAGAATATCAAAGAAATTTGAGGAAAATTTTGTGAGAAGCAATACAGACGAAGCCATTGTACCGTACATAATATAAATTTGATGAGAGGTAGAAGAAGATCATTATGGAAATGCTTATGGACAATGGCTAAGCTCTCAAATGATTAGAGATGGGGTACTATATAAGTTAACACTCAAAGGTTCAAGTTGGTAATTGAAAGAGGTGGAACTCTTGAAAGCGTTAACAAATGAATACATGAACATGAATCAAAGTCACACTTATATAGAGGTGATTGACTGACTGTTAGAATCTTCCTGATTGATCCATCTTGAATTGGGAATGATCTTTGAATGCATATCAATGGTGACGATTATAGTGGGGATGTGTTCTCCTACGATGTTCCAAAGCGGAGATCCAATTAAAAGCCAATTAATAATTATATTTTGACTGAATTGGGTCTGTTAATTGATGATTTTTATTGAAACTTTATTACCTCGAAACACATCTATTAGGCTATGTTTGGTATGGTAGAAATAAAGAAGAGAGAGTAAAGGAAGAGAGAATTTGAGCAGAGATAGTGAAGTTATCTTGATTGATAGTGAAGAGAAATAAGGGAGAGAGACTAAAAACATGTGGGTCCCACACAAAACTCTTTCTCTCTAAAATTAAGAAGAAATAGAATGAGAGAATGAGTGATTATGTGGTTTTCAATTGTACCCTTGTTTACATGGAAAATTGGTAAACAACCGCTAGTCTCTTAATTAAAGGTTACTTGTAGGATCGACCAATGAATCCTAGGACATGGTGCTAAAATGTATATGTTTTTTAGTTTTCTTTTGGTAAACAACCTATTTTCGACTTGGTTGAAATAGTTATTTAGAAAGTGTAAAAGGTGCAGACTTTGACAGTGTAGAAAATGTAAAGAGAGCAACGAGACTCGACAGTATAAAAGCAATGCAATTGAATGAAACTGAAAATAAACTCGTAAGCCAAAGTAAACTGAAATTTAAAGACTTTGCATTGAACGATAAGATGGTGTTTATTTGTGCATACATTCTCTTAGCCATGACTATTTTCTCTAGATGTGGGTAGTTCGAGTTTTAAGTAAGATTTATATAGTAAAATGAACACACTGAATTCTACAAAAGAACTCATATATAAACTAATACGGAAATAACTACTCCTAATGTTCTTATCTTAAGTGTTTTCCACGTGAAGAATTGCACGCAACCCGCCTTTGCGCTCTCTCCATGTGTTCTTTAGAAAGAAACCTCCAGGTAGTTATTCATGTTTGAACGTAACATCTGCGCGCCCAAATAATCGTCTCTTCGACACTCTCGGAGCTGTCAAAACTCTACGCGGTCGAAATGTTCCCACAACATTTCAAAACACTAAATCCCAAATACCTTCCACCCAAGACTCTTCTTTAGGCATACATCATTAATGTACCTGTAGCTTTGCCTCTTGTTGATATTTTTTTACCCTTGTCAAAAATCTTAGCTAACAAATTGCCCCCAAAAAAGGCCTCTTTCAATGAACCTATGAGATATTGGTATTTTTTATATTTCTAGACATTATTTACTTAGTGGTTTGACATTACTATTATCATGATATTTCTTTCAACCGTCACCTCAAAGATGCGTGCTTCCCACTATCCCCTAAGTCTAGTCATTATGGCTTCGATTTTGTAAGATAGTGTGGTTACGTGTAGAAGGTCATTTTGATCCTTCCTCTGGAGGAATGACATGTGTCACCTGCTTCGCGCCATTTGTCAAAAGTGAAGACTGGAGAGTTTTTTATTCCCCTCTACAAATAGCATTTCCTTCATTTTTCAACTCTTTTCCTATATCTTCTTCAGCTTCTTATCCAGAAAAAACTTTCTCCTTCCAACGTTTCTCATATTTTCTCAAAATTTCAACAACAGCTCCTTCAACAAAGAACACTAAGGCGACTAAAGGTCCACTCCCTATGGCCAACATGATCCATTGCACTACAGTAGTTGGAAATAAAGAATATGTTCCTGAACCTCTAAACTACGAGGAAAAGTTGTGTATTTATAAATCTCAAGTACTCATTCCTTACACCATTTCTGAAACAACTCATGCCCTTATGCCGAAGATGGCTTGATCTCTCCAATTATGTCCAGAGCCCAAACTCTTAAGGGTCATGGCTTAACTATTGAGTGTAACTCACTGGCTGGCACATGTTGAATACCTGAGTGTTTTTGGAATTCTTGGTTGCCTTTGGCAAAATATATGTAATCTTTCAACATAGTTGGCCAATAGACCCCTAGTCGAAACAACAACCATTTCATCTCATGACCAGACTAGTGGGAGCCACATGATCCTATATTCACTTCATAGATCTCCAACTATGCTTCTCTTTCCCCAAGGCACTTAAGGATAAGCCCTTCAGGAGTTTTCTTCAATAACTCATTTCCCATGACTACATAGCTTAAGGCTCTGTACTTGATTTTTTGTTCAGTTACTCCTGTTGGGGTTACTAAATATTTGACAATAGGTTTTCGCCAATCATTATCTGACATCAAGTTAATGGTCAAAACTTCATAGTTCAAAAATTATCCATTCATAAGTACCTAACTCACCTGGGCATCAAAACACCGTCTTAGGCACGTCTTCCTTAGCTATAGAGATTTGATTATAACCAGAGTACCCGACTAGCATTTCTGCCATAGGCATAGGGTATTTGTCTTTAGGCATAGCATTATTTAGCTCCCTAAAGTTTATACAAACTCTAAGAGTACCATTTTTATTTATAACTAGAACGATATTATCTAACCATTCAATGTACCTGGCCATTCTTATGAACTTGCTTCTGAGCAGACTTTTGATCTCTTCTTTGATCTTTGACATTATCTCTGGTGAGAACCTCCTTGGCAATTGTTTCACCAGCTTCTTGCCAGGTCAAATTGACAGCTTTAATTCCACCATGTCTCGACTTAGTCCTGGCATCTTGTTGTAGTTCCAAGCAAAACAATCTTTATATTCTTTGAGCATCTCGACTATTTTCTTTTCCATGCCTGGTTTAATCTTGGCGCTGATGTATATTGGCCGTTTTTCTACTCCTTCGCCCAAGTCTACCTCTTCTAGGGAGTCTTGAACCTGGATTTTCTTGTTAGTTTCAAGTGGGTCCTTTTCTAACCCAAAAGACTCGTTGTCATAAATACAATCGAGCCTCCAATTTTGTGAAGTTGTTGTCTGGCCCATAGGGCCATCTCCAAGTTCCTTGGAGCTTTCAATGTTGGCTTTGAAAGCCAAATTGAGATCAACCTCAGCCTCTAAGGCCAAGTTTATTCTATTTTCGACCATTAAGCCAAAATTCGAGCCAATGATCTTGACTCAACTGTCATTTTCATCGACCATTGTGCACCCTGTAGGGGTGGACTCCTTTCTTCGGCAGGCACATCCTCAACTCGCTCTTTGTCCCATATAAACCCATTGTTTGGGTGTAAGTTCAGGGAGTAGGTGGATTTCTCTCAAAAGTATATACCTCCTCGGCAACATAACATGGAGGTATCTTTGCCAAGTTTATGTTGAAGTCTTTTCTTCCGACCTTGACCACTTTGGCTTTATAATAATTTTGGTAGGCTTCTATGTTTTTAATGATACCATCATCTCTCCAGATGGCTACTCTTTGGTGCAACGTTGAAGACACTGCACCAATTTTGTGTATCCACTCGCGTCCAAGCAGTAAGTTATAATTAGCATTGGACTTGATGACCATGAATCCTAGTCTCTTAATTAAAGGTTACTTACATGATCGACCAGTGAATCCTAGGATATAGTGCTAAAAAGTCTATGTTTTGTAGTTTTCTTTTGGTAAATAACCTATTTTCGACTAGGTCGAAATAGTGATTTAGAAAGTGTAAAAGGTGCAGACTTCGACAATGTAGAAAATATAACGAAACTAATGAGACTTGACAGTATAAAAGCAATGCAATTGAACGAAACATAAAATAAACTGGTAAGGTAAAGTAAAGTGAAATTTAAAGACTTTGCATTAAATTTAAAAATGGTGTTTCATTGTGCATATATTCTCTCAGCCATGACTCTTTTCTCTAGACACTGGTACTTTGAGTTTTAAGTGAAATTTCTTTAGTAAAATGAACACACCGAATTCTACAAAAGAACTCATATATATACTAATACGAAAATAACTACTCGTAACGTTCATATCTTTAGTGTTTGCCACGTAAAGCATTGCATGTAGCCCGCCTTTGCGCTCTCTCCATGTATTCTTCAGAAAGAAACCTCCATGTAATTATTCATGTTTGAACGTAATATCTGAGTGCCCAAATAACCATCTCTTTGACACTCTCGGAGCTGTCGAAACTTCATGTAGTCAAAATGTTCCCACAACATTTCAAAACACTAAATCCTAAATATCTTCAACCTAAGACTCTTCTTTAGACATACATCATTAATGTGCCTATAACTTTGCCTCGTTGAGATTTTTTTACCCTTGTCGAAAATCCCAGCTAACAACCCCTCACTTTTTAACTCATTTAAGTAATTTAGTTGCTTCATATGTTACATGTTTTTTCAACTTTAAATGATAATGTATTTGAAGTGTAATTTTTAAATAAATATGATGAAATTTTTTTAATTAACAACTTTATTTTCTATAAACATATTTGTAATGTTTTATTTTATATACAATTTGCAAGAGTTAAAAATATTGAATTGTAATTCCTTGTATCGAAGCAGGTAGTGCTCGACATAAATAAGGATGTGTCAAAATATATGGTGTGTGTCGAGTTTTATTAGAGGTCGAAGTGTCGAAGTAGGTTGTTTGACACAGGATTTCAACTTAGACCAAAATATGTATTTTGGGCCTTTGTAATTTTTGGGTTTTAGCTTAGGGAGAAATATAGCTCAATTATAAATAGAGGGAGTAACCCATATTTTCATAACAATCTTGTAATCACTTGCGGTTGCAAAATTAACGAGATTTTCCATAGGCTGTAAGCAGAGAGAGACTCTGTAGAAATCACATTTTTCCTTAATTTCCGTCAAACCCTAATCTTCTTTCTTATTCAATTTGATTTTCTTGTTTTCATTATCATTGTGCAGCGATACAATCTTGCAACCAAGGTTGGTTGATTCGCTCGAGTGAAGAGTGAAGAACAAGTGGGAATTTGATCGATTGATTGAATCTTGTTTATCAAGATTGACTAGGAATTACTCAAAGGTTTGGGTTTAATTCCAACATTTGGTATCAGAGTGTGGTTGAGCAATTCTTGGGAAACAAAACTTGATGGTGATGAATCATTCGAACAGATATTTTACAGCAAGTCTCCCGATTCTGAAGAATCAGAATTACGAGAATTACTGCAAGCAGATAAAGGTTGCATTTTACTATCAATATCTTTGGGATATTGTGAAGAAGGGAGTGACATCGCTTACAACAAACGTGTCGGATGAAGAAAAGATTCCACACAAAGAATTGAAGAAGAAAGATTATAAAACTCTCTTTATAATTCATCAATGTGTCGATTCTGAGAATTTTGAAAAAATTAGTGATGTTGAATCAGCGAAAGAAGCATGGGAAATTCTTGAAAAATTGTTTGGAGAAGGAGAGGAGGTGAAAGAGGTGAGGTTGCAAACTCACAAAAGAACGTATGAGTTGCTTCAAATGGAAAACAATGAAAGCATAATTAATATTTTCACTAGATTTACAAAACTGGTGAATCAAATCAAGGTATGTTGAGAAGTGTTGATATCAAGATTAGTTGTTTCAAAGATCTTGAGGTCATTGGCTCCAAAGTTTGACCACGTGGTATAAGCCATAGAAGATTCGAAAGATTTGTCAACATTGACAAAGGAAGAGATTCAAGGGACGCTTGAATCTCATGAGCAAAGAAAGGTTGAAATAGTTGTAGGCAAGTTGAAGAGTGATGTGGCTTTGCAGGTGCAATCAGCAAGAGAAAAGAAAGGAAAATGGAAGTGGGTCGACAACAAAAGTAGAGGAGGGTACAACAATTCGACTAGTCGAATGCAACAAAAAGGCGGTTGGTCGAACCAGAGAAGACCCTCATACAAAAGCAACCAAAGATGTGGTGGTGCAGGTAGAGGAAGAGGTGATGGTCGAAAACCGGACAAAAGTCACATTCAGTGTTTCAATTGTCAGAAGTATGGTCATTACTCAAGTGATTGTCCTAAAAAATAGAAGAATCGGGAAATTAATGCAAATTTGCAAAGCATGAAGAAGAAGAGATGTTGTTGATGGTCACAACAAGATATGAAGAAAAATTCTAGGACCAATGGTACTTGGACTCATGATACTCATCACATGTGACTGGTAGGAAAGATTGGTTTGTTAACATGAAACCCTCAATGAAGAACATGGTAAAATTTGCAAATGACAATACTCTAGGAGCTGAATGTATTGGTGATGTTTTGATTATGAGGAAAGATGGCAAAAGGTGAGTAATTTCCAACGTACTGTACATACTAGGCATGAAAAGTAATTTACTCAGCATAGGGTAGTTGGTCGAAAAGACTACAAAGTGTCGATCAAAGACAAGATGATAAGAGTTCTCGACTCAGGTGGAACACTACGCCAAATAAGGGAAAAGAGGGCGCTTATTTTGGCCTATAACAGCGCTTTTAAGCGCCCTCTAATCTGGCGCTGGCATAGGTAAAGACAGCGCTTTGTTTTCCTGGAGAAAGCGCTGTCTAAAGGCCCACATTATAGTGCGCTTTATGAAAAAAGCGCCCTCTGGAGTGGTCCATAAAGGGACACCTTAGAGGGCGCTTTCTGGAAAAAGCGCCCTCTAAAGTTGTCAATGTAAAGTGTTTAGAGGGCGCTTTCTGGAAAAAGCGTCCTCTAAAGTTGTCAATGTAAAGTGTTTAGAGGGCGCTTATTTTTTTAAAATAACTAACACTTTAGAGGGCGCTTTCTGCAGAAAGCGCCCTCTAAAGTTGTCAATGTAAAGTGTTTAGAGGGCGCTTTCTGGACAAAGCGCCCTCTAAAGTTCTCAATGTAAAGTGTTTAGAGGGCGCTTCCTACAGAAAGCGCCCTCTAAAGTGTTAGTTATTTTAAAAAAATTTGTTTGAAAAACAGTGGATATTTAATTGGTAACCTGTTCGCATGCTGCAAAAGTGTAAAATTCATATTGATTTCATCCTTTAATCCAATGTTATACACCATTAATCCATTGATATATACAACATGAATCCATTTATATACAACATTAATCCTCCATATATACAACATTAATATATGATTCTTTGATCAACAATATACAACAACATATTCATGATTTAGTAAAAGTACAACAACAATATACAACATATATACAACAACAACATACAACAACAACATTCCATACATATATGTACAACAATATACAACCTAGCTATATGATTCTTTGATCAACAATGAATTGACACAATTCATCCTTCATTTCATCCAAATGAGCTCTTGAGTAAGATTTGTATTCCTCAAAGTACTACAATTAAGAGAATAAAACATATTCATGATTTAGTAACAAATTAGATTAGTTATCCGATAATATTAAAATAAACCCTAAGTTATTATTCCATACCATTTTTGGGATGTCTATACGATTCAATGCAATGATATCTCTCATAAATCTCAATACAAAAAATCCGCAATCGACCGAATTATTTTGCTGAGGACACTACACAGAAAAACAAACAATATATATATAGTTAATTTCTTACAAACACTATTATAAGCAAAAAAACAAACACTATTATAAGCAAAAATAAGATACTTAATATATACCTGAACTCTGACCCAGGTAATGTCCTTCCTAATGCGGTAATTCTTTTTCGATCTAAATTTTAGTATTGCCCTAACAAAATAAAAACGTATATTGAGATCAATCTGACAGACATAATTAAATATAGAAATACACACGAATATTTAGGGGAATTTCACTTACGTGTCAACCGTCTTCTTCAAACCCGGATATTTACTCCAATCACCCGATAACGAATCGAGATAATACACTATTAGTCTCGAAAGATCCATAGCAACCAACACCCAGTGGCCACTGTAAAATAAAACAAAAATTTAGATGAATGAAAATTTTCTACGTAAAAGATATACATAGATTAGAATGAAATTATTAGAAAGAAAATCTAACCCGTTGCCAGAATTAAACGGTAAAAAAAACAAACTGCGTGTAGTATTATCGCCGGCCGCCATGAATCTATCGACTAGATCATTCTTTACGGATGTTGGATTTTTCGATATTAACGTTGCGTTGACACGGGAAGCAGCAATAAAATTGAAACGGTTACACAATTCAGTTCCCCGCATCAATTTGTCATACATATACCTTAAATAGAAACATAATAAATATTAGACTACTCATTGAAATGTGTAAATAAATTGTTCAACTAAGTAAATTATAGATTGATCGGAGTACCATATGTATGTATGAATGATAGCGATGCCCAATTCGTCGTGCTCAAAAAGTTGTTGCATGTCCTCCTTTCCAATTATTTCGAAATGAGCTTTTCCGAAAACACCTTCATCAAAATCTATACTACGAATGGACCCGTCCATAATATCGGACTATTCCACCATTTTCTCAAGACGCATCATAATTTGAGATTTTGTCCCGGCCGTCGTTGGAATATCCTTCGTTGGAATATCCTTACCATCGCTTTTCAACTTTCGACCGGGAACCTAAAAATTCATATAAAATAAATCATTACTTTTTGTGATGCAAAAGAATCGTTGTGTATATAATTCAATGGGTATATATATTTGTACCTCTTTTTGAGATGCAACCGACTCGATGCGTCTTGAAATCCCTTTACCAGCTTTAGGGGTGGGTCTTGTAGGAGTCTAACATTACCATGTAATAAGGATTGATTAAATATCATAATTGTAGCTGAATTGAAATGTGAATTCTAAATATTCATAATCATTTAGAACATATATACCTCGGCATCAGGGAAAATTAGATCTGACGGCCAACCAACAAAGGATCCGACTGCATCTCGCATCAACGTTGTCTCTGAAACAACGTCGGGTAATGGTAGACGGGCGTCCGTATCTAATACGAGGTCAACCGAAACTTTCATAAATCCCACCGGGAGGGGATTATGGTGAAGTAATTCACCCGAAGTATTGTGCACTTTTCCCTTGCCAACCATGCGATAAGTTGGTGACGATAGATACAGCTGACAAGGTGAAATGCCCTAAACCAATAATAAATGTTATTGTTAACTTGTATATGTGTCATGTAAAAAAGTGCTATTTTAATTTCATAATAACATATATAATTACCTCGGGAAATTTCGGTTGATGATTGATACTAGCTCGGTCACTAGTATCTTTTGCCTCGGAAGCGCACCTTTCCTCTCTATACCTTGCATTCTCGTTTTGCAGTTGGAGTACTTGTGCCCTTAACTCCGCCAAGGTCTCCATCACCTCTTTGTTGGTAGGATTTTTTGTTTTTGTTTTTTTATAAAATGACGACGGAGTCACACCAAAACCCTTACCCCTCACACGACCGGAATACTCAGGAACATTTAGTACTCGACTAAGTACGCTCCTGCAATCCTGGACCTCGGTTGAAGGTACGGTTTGGGATAAAGTCTCCTGAAATATTATTAGAGGAGATTAAAAATGAATTATATGTCTAACAAAATTTTCGATATAATTAAAGAAATAATGTTACATATACTTACACATTCGTCATAAACATTTTGGACCGCTTCAACGACAGCCCCATCCTTCCCAACCCGAGCAGCCTTCCATAATACGTGGTCCGGAAGAGATGTTGCGTCACTTTTCTCCTCGGCTAGCTACACATTGAATTAGATTATAAGATCATCAATTATAACATATTGTGACAATGTATAAGCTCATAGCATTTGAATATACTCACAATTCTTTGTTGTAACCGTGCATAACCCGTACGCCCTTTTTTGTACGGATACGCGGGTTTTGATGCCCTTTTCCTATTTATGTCGCTTACTTCCTGGATAAAAAAGTTTAAGGCATATTAGAACCAAGTAACTTAACAATTGTATAATACCATAATTAATAGACATTACATGGAATTTTTCGTTTCTTCGTTTGGCGACAAAGTTATCCCATTCATCGGCTGAAATAATCTCGGCATACTTCATTGGTCGTTCTCCTTCAACAAATTTTCCTTCCTCATCCTTGAGAAATTTGTTGCACAAAAAGGATCGAAATCCTCGGAGTCTTTTTCCGGCCAATTGAATACAATATTTTTGCCGGCTTTCATCGATGTGAAAGGATCTCTAAAAAACATACAAATGGAGTGTGTTATTATAAAGTAATATTATAACAATATATGGTTAACAAATAGTCAACAAAAAAAACATATAACAATATATGGTAAGTACCTGTATCTCCGACCATATTTTTTCCTTGCCAACCTTCAAGTCCGGACTTCTCCAATTATCACATGTAATCGGAATATGTTGGCGAACAAGGAAACCAATGTAACTTGCCAACATTGAACCGTTAGGCTCAATTAGTTGGTCTTCAGCACTCTGTCGCATCACGCGAAAAACCGGCGGGAAAAGAAAGAAACAACAGAGCCGCCACCGTGCGTTATTTATCCCAAAAGAGGGAAAGGAAACGCTCAAAGTAAACCTAGGAAAGAACATGGTCTCGCGACCAAAGAGAGTGGGTTCGGGAGTCGGTTATGCGAAGGGAAGGTATTAGCACCCCTACGCATCCGTAGTACTCTACGGGATCCACGCACAAAAGGAAGGAAAATTGGTTGCTAAACACTGCTCAAACTCACACACACTGGCTGAAAGAGACAAAAGAAAACTGACTGAAACTGACTCGGCAGGATATCGTATCCTGGGCCTACTTAGTCTATCAGGCATAGACATCAGAGTCGAAGTAGTTCGGACTGGGGAAACGACACATGCTCGCTAGGATATCGCGTCCTATGCATACGTATCTTCTCGGACGAGAGAAGAATCAGAGCATTCGTAGCTCGGCTGACACGCACACAGACAAACTAGACAAAGGCAAACATGGAGCCTGAATGCCAATTGCTGGACTTACATCAGCATCCGAACCAAAACACACACAAAAAGGCAAACGTGGAGCCTGAATGCCAATTGCTGGACTTACATCAGCATCCGAACCAAAACACACACACACTGGAACCCAAATGCCACTCGATGGACTTACATCGGCTTCCAAGCACACAACAACACAACAGGTTGATAGGGAGTCGGGGACTCAGCCTATAACTGTCAAGCACGCATTCAAACAAACAGACAACAAATTGCTAAGGAGTCAGGCACTCGAGCCTAGCAACTGTCAGACAAGACACACAAAAGAAAGAAAGGGCGAAGACACAAAGGTGGAAAAAGAAAAAGGGCGAAAAAGGAAAAGGGCGCCCGAAGAGGTCAGCTCATCTCCTGCCTACGTACCTCATCTGGTATGAGGATCAGGGCGACGTAGTTCCCCTACGCAGGGATATAGGACTAGCCTAACCAGATAACAGAGGGAGACACAACACTAGGGAGACTACGACTCGAGCCTAGATGTTGTCATGCAAAATCGTCCCTAAGTTAAGGTTTCTAGCTAACTTGCACAGGAAGCAAGCCTATCCTAAACATGACTTGCACAGGAAGCAAGCCACACCTAACCTAACTTGCACAGGAAGCAAGCTAAGGCAAACCTATCTTGCACAGGAAGCAAGTCAAACTATCCTAACTTGCACAGGAAGCAAGTCAAACTATCCTGACTTGCACAGGAAGCAAGTCAAACAATCCTACAAGCACAGATAGCACACGCTATACACAAACAAGTGGCTCAAACAAGGGTTAGGTTTTAGTCAAGGGGTCATATCAACCTCGACAAACAAACCTCTGGAACTGGGTGAATGTTGCTCTTAACCTTGCCATTGAGGGGCTAAGGTGAAGCAGATGAAAGGTGAGTGAAGATAAGACTTCACAGCTCTTATCCCTGGCCTGGGAGAGCTCAAGACAAGAATGTGTGGGTTCAGAAAGTGGGAACCCTTCTACACATTTGGAACTGACTCAACTGTGCAATTGCACAAGATCTTGGGTTTGTATCTGCAATGCATCAACACAGTGGTGTGAGCAAAGCAGATGACACACTGAATAGTGGGGGATAGATTGCATATCCCTACCTTCCACCAACTGCCTCTTCACTTAGGAGGACTTTGACTCTACGCAAGGACAAAGTTAAACATCCACAAACATTGCCTCTTAAGGAGGACTTCAGACAGTTGCCTGGCCAAGTAACAGGCCAGGTCTTCCAGACTACATGAAGACTAGAAGCATACCTCAATGCAAATTGCTTATACAAGCAAAGCAAAGCAAAAAAGTTCACAAGGAACTAAGCAACTAAAGCACCTGAAACAGTCAAGCAGATGTTAGCATGCAACTTCAAACAAAACAAACAGAAACAGACAACAGCAGTCCATTAGAGGCACATGGATGTGCAAGGCACAAGGCTTAGGGCATGTGAGCCAAGCCACCAAACTGAACAGGGCAATGTTGAATGTGATGCTGGAGATGCTTTCAATGCTTGACAGGTATCCAAATAGCTTCAAAGGGTCCAAGGCAAGCTGTTTGACACTTTTCTTGAACTTGAATCGAGCTGGAAATGAAGATGGCCACTGAACTGGTTTTTGTTTGATTTTGAGAAAGGTGATGTTTTTGATTTTCAAACAGTGAGCAATGGAGGTTTGAGACAGCTTCAATATACCCTATGGATCATGACAAACTAATTTGCTAAGCTTGGAATGGCCTGAGAGTGAAAGTGGCTTTGAAAATGCTAATTTGATACAATGTGACAAGTTGAAAAGTGATTTTGAGTTCTTGATGTTTTCTGCAGGTTTTGAGGCTTTGGACACTTGCTATATGATATTTGAGATGTGTTTGCAATGCTCTTTTGATCAACAAGTGCTTAGAACAAGAGCTGTCATGTTTTGGCTATTTGGTGGTTTTTTGGATGAAATGTGAAAATGAGATTGGGAACACCCTGGTTTATGCTGGCTTGCGGCTGCCCCTAGTGGTTCAAAAGGCTGCTTGGATGGTGGAGAGGCAATGCAAGGTTTGGTCTTCTTTTGAAGTTTGGACAATTTTTTTAGAAAATGCACAAAGGAGAAGTTTGAGGGAATGAGTGAAGAATGGTTTTCCACTGTGTGTTTTGGCTGTGGCTATTAGCTTCATGACAGATAGTGAGGCCTTTTCATTTTTTGTTTTTGTACTGTTGGTGGCATGGCAGGGTTTTGGTTATTTTGAAGCTATGTGTTTGGACAGCAAAATGGCCTTGGCCAACAAGTGAAGTGTGTGTAAAGAGATTGTATGAAGTTGGTTAGGTTTCAAAGTGGCAAATGGAGGGTGGAAATGGTGAACAAGGCTGCTGTTTGCAGTTGCTTTTTTGTTTTTGTAGTGTTTGGTTCTATTGTGTTTTTGTGACAGGAAAACCAGAAGTGCAAAGCCAGGATCAGGTTTTGGAGGGTGTGACCAATGGCCTTTGGCTGCTGTTTGGCAATGATGAGAAATTAGGATGAACAAAATGCTATGGTTGGCAAGGCAGGATGGATGGTATTAGAAATCCTTTGACAACCTCTTTAGCAAAATGCAACAGCAGAGTCATCTTTAGAATGTGAGCAGGAATTCATTTTCTGTTGGTTTCCATGGCTTGGCTTGTATGACTGCTTCATGTGACAGTACAAGGTATGGTCTTTAGGGTGTTTTTGTTGGTTTTGTGATGACAGGGAAATGATGGAAGATCTGGTGTCAAGCAGGGCCAGGCTAGGTTTTGTGGTATTTTGGACAGGGTTTTGAAAAAATGCCAAAAGGTGAGTGAGGCTTTTTGTTGGTTTTAGAAAAATAGCCAAAGTGAGGCTTGAGAGAAAATGAGAGGACCAAGGGTTTTTTTGCTGGTTTTGCTGCTGTTGGCTGCTGTTGCTGTCCTTTAATGACAGCAAATTCATCCTCCAAAACTGCTGTTCTATGGCAAGGCAATCCCTTTTTTACTGTGGTATTGTGCAGGTTTCTTGGTGTTGCTTTGTGGTGGGAGAGCAAGGGTTTTCTTGCTGCAGGATGTTGTGAGGAATGCAGGTTCCAAAGGGTGAAATGGTGAACAAGGCTGCTGCAGCAGTTGCTTTTAGTTTTTGCAATGTTTTGGTTCTATTGTGTTTTTGACAGCCAAAGCCAAATGCCAATAGCAGTGTCCTCTTTTGCAGGATGTGGTGACAGGATTTTTCAAATGCAAAACAAAATGGCCAAGTCAGAGAGTGCCCTTGTGCAGTTGCAATTGGTTATGTTGCTATGTTATGTTTGATGGCTGCAAGTTAGTTCAGAATGAGGAAAGGATAGTGAAAAACAAAGGCCAGGGTTTTTGTTCTTTGAAGTTTGGACTGGTTTGGTAATTGCATCAAAAGTGAAGCTGGAGAAATGTGAAGTTGATTAGAGGCTGCTGCTACTGGCTTATTTTGATGGCAGGAAATGCATTTTGGATGGTATCAAAGCCAGGCTTAGCTCATTTTGTGAGTTTTGGAATGATTTGGTAAAATGCAAAGAGAGGGGCTTTTTGGTTCTTTTGACAGAAAAAATTCAATGCAAATAACAAGGTGAGTTTTTTTTTTGAATGCAGTATGCAATCTGTTATGTTTTTTAGAAGCCGCTTCTGCTGTGTTGTGGCTGCAATCTATTTCAACATGACAGCCCAAATGATGCACACTGTCTGCTGGACAGTACAAGGTAAGATGTGGAAGCATGGAGGATATGGGGTTTTGTCCTTTCATTCCAAAATTCAAGCATATGAGGCATGGCTTCTTTTCTGAAGTTTTAGGCTGCAAGATGTGTTCAAAATGACAGCCAATAGCCTCTAAAAACTCTGTTTGAAAGTACCAAGGCATGGTTCAAATGCAAGCATGGAGTGGTATAGTGAAACTTGTACTTTTCTTACAATTCAAGCAACCAAGCAATGGCTTCATGTACTGCATATTTTGACTTTGCAAACACACTCTAAATGACATTTATGAGCTGTCCCAATTGGCCAAATGATGAAAAAATGTTTAAATCAAAAAGTCAACTCTTGGTCAAACTTACATTTAAATGAAAAAGGTCAAAATATGCCATTTTGATTGGTGAAGTTTTGGCTCATGAAATTTATATTTTTGGAAAGAGGGGATCAAATGTGACTTGTAGAAAAAAACCCCACCAAAATTGGCCAAACGGTTTGAGAGATATGGCCCTTTGAAGTTCAAGATTTTCTGAAATCGATTCGATCATAACTTGCCAACCACACATGGGAATTGAGAGTTCTTGCACTTTTTGGAAATGGGAGAACAAGATCTTCAACTTTCATGTTGGGCAAAAATTCATTTGAGGCTTGTATCAAAATGTAAGTTTGAGGATCAAAACTTTCCATTTTTAGCAGGTTTCAGTTACAGGCCCAGTTTCTTCTTTTGGAAATTTTTGATCTGGCTTCAAATTCTTCCATGATGGTGTTTGGCATGATATATGATGACTATTTGGACATGAATGAACTCTCACAAACCAATTCCAATCATCCAATCACTGATTAAATGGACAGTTGACCAACAGTTGACTTTTAGGGTTTCTGACTGATCATGCATTGACTGATGACTTCCAAACCCTAATTCCTTGAGAATTTGACTTCAAATGATGTCCCAAGTTGTATGAACTCTTGATTATTGATCATGGTGCCCAAATTCCACAAGAATGGCCACCATCCACTGCTTTGACTGACAGTTGACCTTTTTTAGGGTTTTTGACTGTCTGTGTATAAACTGATGACCTCTGAGCCTTCAACCCTTGACATGAACACTTCAAATAGACCTCCAAACCATGTGAACTTGTTGGACAAACCCCAAGGCCTTGGTTCAATGAGAAATTCCTTTGCTTGCTTGGTTGACTGATCAGGAGATTAGTTTGACCTAATTCTTGATTGCTTGCTCTTGAGGCAACTGAGGGACAATGCAAATGCTATGCAATGGATCATGATATGCTATGACCTAACATGAAAATGTATGTACAATGATAGGTGCAAATTTGAGGTGCTACAGCTGCCCCTATTCAATCAGCTGGGAACCCGAATGGATGAGAGCAACGGCTGTCAGACTTTCAGGGTAAACAGGGATTGAATACCAAGAACCGTAGAATTTGCACAACACAGGGATCCAACAATGGAAACGTCCACTGGGATTTGATACTTATTACTGGGTATTTTGTTTTGTTTTTTTGGTTTTCAAAGGGTATGGTCACATCCAGACATCACAACGATGGTGAATGGGAACAACAAATCACAACTAGATGCCAACGGACAACTAGGAAAAACTCGACGTTTATCGGGACCAACGGAGAGGTAACCAGACGCTATTGAATAACTGGGAGGGATACAACCATACGTCAACGGGCGAAATGGGAAAAACTCAACGTTTACCAAGATCAACGGAGAGGTAAATCCACATGGGGACAGGTACAACTAGTCGTCATAGGACGAATAGGAAAAACTCGACGTTTATCGACACCAACGGAGAGGAGACCACTTCACTTGGGAAGGAGGACACAACCAAATCATCAACGGATGATCGGGAAAAACTCGACGTTTATCGAAACCAACGGAGAGGTAACTCTGCATGGAGAGGGGTACAACTAGACATCATCGGATAACTAGGAAAAACTCGACGTTTATCGAAACCAACGGAGAGGTAACTCTGCATGGAGAGGGGTACAACTAGACATCATCGGATAACTAGGAAAAACTCGACGTTTATCGAAACCAACGGAGAGGTAACTCTGCATGGAGAGGGGTACAACTAGACATCATCGGATAACTAGGAAAAACTCGACGTTTATCGAAACCAACGGAGAGGTAACTCTGCATGGAGAGGGGTACAACTAGACATCATCGGATAACTAGGAAAAACTCGACGTTTATCGACACCAACGGAGAGGAGGAAACTCTACTGGGGAGAGTGAACACAACCAAATCATCAATGGATGATTGGGAAAAACTCGACGTTTATCGTCACCAACGGAGAGGAGAAAACTTCTTCGGTCTGAATACCGGAAAATTGGCCTTGTGCCATGAGTACATCGACCTGATCGTCGGAAACTCCTTCGGTCTGAATACCGGGAAAATTGGCCTTGTGCCATGAGTACATCGACCTGATCGTCGGAAACTCCTTCGGTCTGAATACCGGGAAAATTGGCCTTGTGCCATGAGTACATCGACCTGATCGTCGGAAACTCCTTCGGTCTGAATACCGGAAAATTGGCCTTGTGCCATGAGTACATCGACCTGATCGTCGGAAACTCCTTCGGTCTGAATACCGGAAAATTGGCCTTGTGCCATGAGTACATCGACCTGATCGTCGGAAACTCCTTCGGTCTGAATACCGGGAAATCATAAGTACACATTATCTATAGCCGTCAAAACGTAGATAATACACTCGCATGGAAGATTATCCATAACCGGGTTGTAGGTTGTTAAATGAATAATCGACCGAAAAGAAAGGCATCTGGGTACCAGACTAGGTATGCAAAAGATGACCAATCCAAAGAGGATAAAGTTGCTAACTTGGAGCAAGTATCCAAAAAGAAAGTGAAGACCCAATGGGGACAATACTGCTTGATCAAAGCAAGTATCCAAAGGGGACAAGACCATTAATACCACAAAGAGGGGATTTACATCTACCGGTTTGTAGGCAGAAAACCACGGAAAAGTAACCAGTCATCATCGGGATGAGCACAAAGGGTTAATTCCAACAAGGGGAGGAAAGTGGGATTTTACAACTACCAGCTAGTGGGTAGAAAACCACAAAGATAGGACTTACAACTACCGGTTTGTAGGTAGAGGCCACCAAGTTCCACTGAGTGTAAGATGAATGAGTGCTGGTTAGTGAGCAACTATTCATTTATGCCCCAGGGAAACACAAGAGACAGCCAACGAGAAGCCAATTCAGGATCGATCCAAAAAGGCAGACTGAGTCAAGACTCATCCTAATGAGGAAAGAACTCAATAGGGAAAACCCATCCCATTAGGGAGGGAACGGAAGCAACCGTCATCCACGAGGATGTATCTCAGTGGGGAAATGGCAGGAAGAGATTGACACTTTCTGCTTAAGGGGTAGACTCTACATGGAGAGATCAGACACACCCATATTTGCTTAAGGAAAAAGACCCAAGCTGGCAAGACGCTAACAATTGGGGAGTAACACTGCTGGGGATACCCACTCGACTGAGGAATCACTTGTTGGGAAAACACCAACCTCTCATCCATGCTGATGAACCCAATTCTGAAGCCGATCTAATGGCGCGATGCTAAACTCTTTCCAACAACCCAACCTCGGCTGGTCACCACGGCCTAGGGCTAATGGATATGCTTGTAATGTTGATGCATGAGTTTTTTTTTTCTTGCTTTACACAATGCCCCATGATTATGGAAATGCTATGTACTAATGATGCGATATGCTATGCTTATCTAAATGATGAATGCATAAACACACGTCTCCTTCAGAGACAACACCGGGGAATTCCAGGAACTGTGCTGGGGAACCTATAACCATGTCAGCTTCCATTCTGCTGGGGAAAGACAAACTTTTGCTGAGGAAAAACCATCAACACAACCTCTGCTGGGAAGGCAGCTTCAGACTTGGAAAACAGTCACGACTCCGCTGGGGATACCGACATCAGTCTTCTACAGAAACTCGTCCAATCCACTGGTAGGATGACCTCTGCTGGAGAAATAAATGCTACTCCATTAGGGACGACCCAACCAATCCATATGTAGGAAAATTACTGCTGGAGATGTATTTTATGAGACCCGCTCCACTCGGGGAACTTGCTGAGGAAAAACCACACCATTCTGCTGAGGAGAACAATTCTTGTGGAGAGAACAACCATAGTGGCGAGAGTAACAACTCTGTTGAGGATGATACCACGTCATATCATACTGGAGATGAATTCCCACAAACCGGCTTGGGATAAGCACTCACGGCCATGCTGGAGATAATAGCATCACGAAACCAATTGTTGGGGAACACACCAACAGTCTACTGATAAACTCCACTAGGGGATTTCCGGGGAAAATAGCTGCCAGGCGCTCAGCGGGGATTCTCAACTGGGGAAATTTGCAAGCACAGGCCTGCTGGGGAGAAGCAATCCTTAGATCTGTTGGGGAAAGAAGGTACTGCCCACAGGTATCTTTGCAGGGGAAATAACTCTGATAGCTTCAATACTGGCTTGGGCTGAGGAACCGCCCTCTACTCTGAGAAACATTCTGCCCCTGCCCCTGCTGGGGATGTGATAACCTTCGGGCTTGCTGAGGAAACAACGATCTCGAATCTGTCGGGGAGATCACACTCTCAATCCTCTTGGGAGACATAGCTTGTTTGACAGGGGTGTCGGTCGACTCGTCGAACACTGGTATCCATCATCCACCCATAGTGTTGACTTTCCACTTTTAAGAACTCCCAGACTCTTCTGGACTTTTCTGCTCCATCATCTTGTATTCCAAATCTCGTCCGTACTCCACGGGGATTGAACTCTTGGGATTCATACATACTTTCCAATCATCAGACTTTGAAGAGTCTTCTTGATTAATTTTCCAGGACCGTTGTCGTAATCCTTTACCGTCTTTTCACGATTCATCTATCCCTTGCCCCTGGTTGGACTCTGAGGGGATCTTTCGTCAAAAAGATTCATATTACAACCGGCAAGTGAATGAAAATGTCTAACAGCACCTGCACAAGAGATCGTCAGATAAAAACGTGCCCCAGGTATGCCCCAGGTGTTCTGATATTTCAACACTTAGGTCACTCAGACTTCCAAGTAAGATTTCCAGATTTCAATCTCACCAGCATACATCAGAAGGGACCTCTATGTTTCAAAATGCAAATATTCTTATCAAAATGAATAGATGTTTTCGTAATCAAAACAGTAATGACACAAAAACAAAATTTGATCGAACACACGCTTTATTTGACTGGAATAAAAGATGGCTCACAATTGAGCAACACACGGGAAGCAAACCCTGGAAAGAGGTGATTGCACATAAAAGAAAAATCTATCCTAGTGGCAACGTGAAACTGCGATCTCATCGGGTTCCAACTTAGTTACACCTCATATGTCCTCAGGACTTTCTGCACCTTCTGTCTTCTGAACAAGACGCTTCCGATCGGTCTCTGTCGGAGATTATCCAAGTCATCATGGGCGCAAACGGTCATGCTGGACGCAGTTGTTCGTTTCATTCCTTCTTTTGCCTGGACCGCCCTTTCGGGTTTCAGTCCACCGGGATACCCTTTTTTGCCCAAGTCGCCCTTGCGGGTTTTCAACTTGCCGGGTGTACAGTTCTTTTCTTTTATTTTTATCCCTAACTTTTGCCCGAACCTTTCTCTTTTTCTTGGTTCGCCGGGATGCCCATCTTTTGCCCGGACTCTTTATTCTTTTTTTTTTTGTCCAGCGGGTTTCTTTCACGAAGTATTTTCTAACTGCGTCCGCATTCATAGGGAATGGAAAATCGTCGTCATCCGTGGTCATAAACAACAAGGTTCTGTCAGATGGGACCCTCTTGACCACGAATGGACATTCATAACTGTTTGTCCATCTGCCCCACAATCGTCTTGAGGAGGAAGGATCCTTTTCAACCAATTCTTCCACGTGGTACGCGCGAGGTCACACTTCTTGGTTAACAACATGCTTCGTTCACTGGGTACAACTACCCCATGCCAGGTAACTGTCAGCCCTTTCCCTCAGCTGGGCTCAACGTGTCATTCCGAGTCTTTATCCATTCAGTCTTCTCTGATTTCTCATATTTCTGTGAGGAAGACACTGCCCCAGGTGGATGCACATCCCAAAGTTCAACATCCAGGATACAGACTTTATGTTCAGCCACCATTGTTGGTGCAACCAACTGTGATCCGGGAGGCACTAACTTATTCACCTCATCTCCTTCCCCCTCAGACATCGGAATCCGATCGGATTCGGGGTCAGACCCCTCCTCCGGGATCAGTCACTCTCAATCTTTCGATTTGAGTACCTCGAGATGTCCTCATCAGGGACCTCAAACTTCCTTGGTTGATAACCTTTCCATGGGTTGCTACTAGCTTCTCAAACACATATCTGATCAGATCCATTTTGGACATCCACAAAGTGGTATGAATCAGCATACACTGTCTCAATCGGCGAGCAGCCTATGCCGAAGTACATCAAGTTTTTTCGAACAGTGAGTGTATTGTTTCACAGTCGATAAACTTTTTGCTTAGGTAAATTGCATACTCTTTTCGACAAGACTAGTCATGCTGACTCAATACGCACCTCGTAGACCCCTCGGGGGTTATCAAGTACCGGATTAACAGTTATTTCTTTCACTGAGGTATCAGAATCAGAGGTTCCTACAACTTACCCTCTTTTTTTTTTTTTTTTTTTTTTTTTTTTTTTTTTTTTTTTTTTTTTTTAGCAGGATCGACTTCGATTCCTCTGATTCGCTCTTAACAAGCCTCGGTAGCTTGATGGGCAACACTCCATAAGTGCACTGCTTCAGACTCAACAGTATGAGTTATCTCAAACGGTCAAACAACTTGCCTCAAGTCTACCGGATGCCCCTGTTCTGCTTGGGACTTTGCCATCATGTCATCAACATGGCATTTGTTTTCACGATGAATCATCTCATGAAACAAAGTCACCGTAGATCTCTGATACGTGGCACCGGCCTCATGTGACGGAACGACATTAACTTAGAACAAGAAGGTGCCCCTTGTGTGATGGACCTGGTTTACTTCATATCATCTGGCAACAATTCAATCTGGTCTTGGCCAAGAAGTCATCCATGAAGATAAACACTGAGACCTGAGCCATATGATCAACCAATACCTCATTGTGATGTACCGGGAATCCATCTTTCAGATTAGCTCTGCTCGCATCTTGATAGTCTATTCACACCTTCTCTCTTTCTCATCCTTTGTCGGCCTCAGCTTTTGCTTTCTAACCTCGGCGGAGCTTGGAGTAACAATCTTGAATCGTTCCTCGTGCGGTTGAATCACCTTCTCCTTTTGTTTCAATGACCTGGCTAATTCCAGCAAATCACAATCTTCTTCGCCTTTTTCTCTGGCATGATAGGTCGAATTGTCGAAGTCATACAGAGGTGTAACCAAATCGTTATCGGTGAGATCAGGAGAGTAATCACTTCGGAACGAGACAAAATCAAAAGGAAAGAGAATGAAAGAAACGTTGCCATTTTTATTTGTTTTTCCTTTTTTAAATTGCAAAATTAAATGAAAAACAGGGAACACCGCTTTTAACTACAAAAACATCCATTCATTACTGATGCAAAATGTTGCATAATGAAACACATGAGATGGCCCTTACAATGGACCATTACGTTTCGGGCAAAACGTATGGCTTTCATGCAAACAAAAATTGAAAAACAGAAATACTACTCTTCAGAATGAGTGGCAGTGATGCTTTTGGAGGCCTTCCAGTTGCCTGGTACGCACGACTTTATCCACGCCTCAAGCTCGCGGTTGCTGTCAACATCTTCACCCACTGAACGGGCATGACCAGGATCCAACATCCCTGCACTGACGAAGGTGTATGGTGGGCGACATCCTCTGTTTGGTCTAGACGACTCTGAACCCGGCTGATATCCGACCCCAAACATGTCTGCTTTTGCCACGATGTCAATGATCCTTCCCCAGCCTTGGGCCTCTTTGTTCCTCACCACTTCCAGAGCTTGTTTATAAGAAGAAATGGACAGCTTCTTCTCTTTCTCAGCAACAAGGGCCTTCTCTACCTGGACGGTTTCAACTGCCAGACGGGGTGCTCCACACCTTATATCGTTCATTTCTATTTCCTTCATCTTCTGGGTCGTGTCTTTCATCAGTGCACTTCCCTCTATGGTGACGATCGTACAAGAATTATCACTAACAGGGAAAACTCCATCCTGCTCCAGAGGTTTTGGGACCACAGCCATTGGAACCTTTAGCTGATCCTCCTCAGTCACTTCTATTCCTTTCTTGACCTTCTTCACCATCTTGACTTTTGCTGGTCTCTGCCTGAGTGCGGGGTTGACATCCTCATTCATTACCTGGGCCAAGCTGATAGCCTTGGAGTCCACCAGATCTTGGACAATATGCTTAAAAGCTCTGCAACCTTCAATGTTGTGCCCGGGTGCCCCAGAGTGAAACTCGCACTTGGCACTCTCATCATAGTTGGCAGGCCTCCGCTGCTGTTCTATAGGAATCAAAATCCTCGGCCGAACTAATCCCAGATCCCTCAACCTTTGGAAAAGAAAGGCATAAGTCACCGGTGGTTCCTCAAACTGACGATCCTCATTCTTCTTCTTCACCTGGTTCTTAGCTCCCAGTGTCTTCTGTTGAGGTGGCAGTTGTTGCTGTTGAGCAGGTGGATTGCTGACAGGAATGGTTACAGTGGCAGCATAAGGATGATAACGATCTTTGCTACGTTCCTTCTTTGCGGGCACACCAATTGGCTCAACCTTCTTCTTGAATGGACCACTGTCGGAGGGTTTCTTTGTTGCAGTACCAGAAGGTTTGTTTACTTCGGAGGACGGAGCCTTCTCCTGAACTTTCTCCACTATCAGCCATTTCTCGATCCTTTCCAATCTCTCAGACATGGCTTTCTGTCCCAAGGCAAGCCCTTGCACAACACTGAACAACTCCCTCATCATCCCTTTCAGCTCAAGGATGTCGGCGTTGGGAAGATCCATCAGCTTGGATTTGTTGACCCTCAGCAGGTTATCTGAACAGACGAGCTATGCGTACCGGTTGAATACTGAAACCTACAAAACAGCAAATGGGTTAGTATGACTCACACATGCAATGTCTGTCCATACTAGGAACATTCAGTCCTCTTTTTTTTTGGTTTCATCGAGACAGATAAAATTTCATCAACAACATTTTGACATCTGGATGTCTCTCAACCGGGGTTTTTAATTTAAAAAATAATGGACCCCGAGTACGGACAGACATGAGTTGAATGCAGATGAATGCGAGATGATATGATGCAAATGCATGAATGCAGGCCTTTGTGCCACCAAGTCATCTGAAAGCCCAACACTTCTCTGAACCAGTCATATCTGTGGGATCAAGTCACCATAAATCCGACTTGGGGGGTTCCGAAATAAACGGAACCGGAGATTATATCACTTATCTTTGCAGGAACAACCACTAAACGGGTGACAAACGGATCCTCTGAACAAGTACTCTCAACTCAGCCCGGGGATCCGAAATAAACGGAACCCGCTGATAAACCATGGATAGAACTCTGGCGTCCCAGAAATAAATGCCCCCATAATTCACAGTCATCATCAGTACCAAGAGTCACCAACAAATCACCAATCAATCAGCAACTGTACCTGTTAAAATGATCAAACCCTCCCCACTCACGGGTGTAGTCTAGGCCAGGGTAAGGTCGAAAAGAAACGCAGCATAAATAACCTTTCGCAGAATATCATCCTGTGCACACCCGATGTATGCACCGATAATATCCCACCAGGGTCTGAACTGCTCGTGATATCAATGTTCCGCTAAGTGGCGCCATACCACCCGCTTCCCATGAATCACTCTATTCCTAGGTTTCCTAGATTTCACTCATAGCCTGGGCATTGGGCCTTTTACCTCATAGAACTCCCACCCCCAACAGAGAGAAACAGACAGCACAGCAGATGAATATGAATGAAATGCAAACATTAAGGCACATAATAAATGCAAACAGTAAATGCAAATATATACAAATGAATGCAATAATAAACACAACACAAAGCAACCAAAACCCTAACCTAGAGAGCGCTAGGAGAGACTCGCTCAGGGAAGATGGACCAGCATAGGTCAACTTCTCTATGTCCCCAGCAGAGTCGCCAGCTGTCGCATCACGCGAAAAACCGGCGGGAAAAGAAAGAAACAACAGAGCCGCCACCGTGCGTTATTTATCCCAAAAGAGGGAAAGGAAACGCTCAGAGTAAACCTAGGAAAGAACATGGTCTCGCGACCAAAGAGAGTGGGTTCGGGAGTCGGTTATGCGAAGGGAAGGTATTAGCACCCCTACGCATCCGTAGTACTCTACGGGATCCACGCACAAAAGGAAGGAAAATTGGTTGCTAAACACTGCTCAAACTCACACACACTGGCTGAAAGAGACAAAAGAAAACTGACTGAAACTGACTCGGCAGGATATCGTATCCTGGGCCTACTTAGTCTATCAGGCATAGACATCAGAGTCGAAGTAGTTCGGACTGGGGAAACGACACATGCTCGCTAGGATATCGCGTCCTATGCATACGTATCTTCTCGGACGAGAGAAGAATCAGAGCATTCGTAGCTCGGCTGACACGCACACAGACAAACTAGACAAAGGCAAACATGGAGCCTGAATGCCAATTGCTGGACTTACATCAGCATCCGAACCAAAACACACACAAAAAGGCAAACGTGGAGCCTGAATGCCAATTGCTGGACTTACATCAGCATCCGAACCAAAACACACACACACTGGAACCCAAATGCCACTCGATGGACTTACATCGGCTTCCAAGCACACAACAACACAACAGGTTGATAGGGAGTCGGGGACTCAGCCTATAACTGTCAAGCACGCATTCAAACAAACAGACAACAAATTGCTAAGGAGTCAGGCACTCGAGCCTAGCAACTGTCAGACAAGACACACAAAAGAAAGAAAGGGCGAAGACACAAAGGTGGAAAAAGAAAAAGGGCGAAAAAGGAAAAGGGCGCCCGGAGAGATCAGCTCATCTCCTGCCTACGTACCTCATCTGGTATGAGGATCAGGGCGACGTAGTTCCCCTACGCAGGGATATAGGACTAGCCTAACCAGATAACAGAGGGAGACACAACACTAGGGAGACTACGACTCGAGCCTAGATATTGTCATGCAAAATCGTCCCTAAGTTAAGGTTTCTAGCTAACTTGCACAGGAAGCAAGCCTATCCTAAACATGACTTGCACAGGAAGCAAGCCACACCTAACCTAACTTGCACAGGAAGCAAGCTAAGGCAAACCTATCTTGCACAGGAAGCAAGTCAAACTATCCTAACTTGCACAGGAAGCAAGTCAAACTATCCTGACTTGCACAGGAAGCAAGTCAAACAATCCTACAAGCACAGATAGCACACGCTATACACAAACAAGTGGCTCAAACAAGGGTTAGGTTTTAGTCAAGGGGTCATATCAACCTCGACAAACAAACCTCTGGAACTGGGTGAATGTTGCTCTTAACCTTGCCATTGAGGGGCTAAGGTGAAGCAGATGAAAGGTGAGTGAAGATAAGACTTCACAGCTCTTATCCCTGGCCTGGGAGAGCTCAAGACAAGAATGTGTGGGTTCAGAAAGTGGGAACCCTTCTACACATTTGGAACTGACTCAACTGTGCAATTGCACAAGATCTTGGGTTTGTATCTGCAATGCATCAACACAGTGGTGTGAGCAAAGCAGATGACACACTGAATAGTGGGGGATAGATTGCATATCCCTACCTTCCACCAACTGCCTCTTCACTTAGGAGGACTTTGACTCTACGCAAGGACAAAGTTAAACATCCACAAACATTGCCTCTTAAGGAGGACTTCAGACAGTTGCCTGGCCAAGTAACAGGCCAGGTCTTCCAGACTACATGAAGACTAGAAGCATACCTCAATGCAAATTGCTTATACAAGCAAAGCAAAGCAAAAAAGTTCACAAGGAACTAAGCAACTAAAGCACCTGAAACAGTCAAGCAGATGTTAGCATGCAACTTCAAACAAAACAAACAGAAACAGACAACAGCAGTCCATTAGAGGCACATGGATGTGCAAGGCACAAGGCTTAGGGCATGTGAGCCAAGCCACCAAACTGAACAGGGCAATGTTGAATGTGATGCTGGAGATGCTTTCAATGCTTGACAGGTATCCAAATAGCTTCAAAGGGTCCAAGGCAAGCTGTTTGACACTTTTCTTGAACTTGAATCGAGCTGGAAATGAAGATGGCCACTGAACTGGTTTTTGTTTGATTTTGAGAAAGGTGATGTTTTTGATTTTCAAACAGTGAGCAATGGAGGTTTGAGACAGCTTCAATATACCCTATGGATCATGACAAACTAATTTGCTAAGCTTGGAATGGCCTGAGAGTGAAAGTGGCTTTGAAAATGCTAATTTGATACAATGTGACAAGTTGAAAAGTGATTTTGAGTTCTTGATGTTTTCTGCAGGTTTTGAGGCTTTGGACACTTGCTATATGATATTTGAGATGTGTTTGCAATGCTCTTTTGATCAACAAGTGCTTAGAACAAGAGCTGTCATGTTTTGGCTATTTGGTGGTTTTTTGGATGAAATGTGAAAATGAGATTGGGAACACCCTGGTTTATGCTGGCTTGCGGCTGCCCCTAGTGGTTCAAAAGGCTGCTTGGATGGTGGAGAGGCAATGCAAGGTTTGGTCTTCTTTTGAAGTTTGGACAATTTTTTTAGAAAATGCACAAAGGAGAAGTTTGAGGGAATGAGTGAAGAATGGTTTTCCACTGTGTGTTTTGGCTGTGGCTATTAGCTTCATGACAGATAGTGAGGCCTTTTCATTTTTTGTTTTTGTACTGTTGGTGGCATGGCAGGGTTTTGGTTATTTTGAAGCTATGTGTTTGGACAGCAAAATGGCCTTGGCCAACAAGTGAAGTGTGTGTAAAGAGATTGTATGAAGTTGGTTAGGTTTCAAAGTGGCAAATGGAGGGTGGAAATGGTGAACAAGGCTGCTGTTTGCAGTTGCTTTTTTGTTTTTGTAGTGTTTGGTTCTATTGTGTTTTTGTGACAGGAAAACCAGAAGTGCAAAGCCAGGATCAGGTTTTGGAGGGTGTGACCAATGGCCTTTGGCTGCTGTTTGGCAATGATGAGAAATTAGGATGAACAAAATGCTATGGTTGGCAAGGCAGGATGGATGGTATTAGAAATCCTTTGACAGCCTCTTTAGCAAAATGCAACAGCAGAGTCATCTTTAGAATGTGAGCAGGAATTCATTTTCTGTTGGTTTCCATGGCTTGGCTTGTATGACTGCTTCATGTGACAGTACAAGGTATGGTCTTTAGGGTGTTTTTGTTGGTTTTGTGATGACAGGGAAATGATGGAAGATCTGGTGTCAAGCAGGGCCAGGCTAGGTTTTGTGGTATTTTGGACAGGGTTTTGAAAAAATGCCAAAAGGTGAGTGAGGCTTTTTGTTGGTTTTAGAAAAATAGCCAAAGTGAGGCTTGAGAGAAAATGAGAGGACCAAGGGTTTTTTTGCTGGTTTTGCTGCTGTTGGCTGCTGTTGCTGTCCTTTAATGACAGCAAATTCATCCTCCAAAACTGCTGTTCTATGGCAAGGCAATCCCTTTTTTACTGTGGTATTGTGCAGGTTTCTTGGTGTTGCTTTGTGGTGGGAGAGCAAGGGTTTTCTTGCTGCAGGATGTTGTGAGGAATGCAGGTTCCAAAGGGTGAAATGGTGAACAAGGCTGCTGCAGCAGTTGCTTTTAGTTTTTGCAATGTTTTAGTTCTATTGTGTTTTTGACAGCCAAAGCCAAATGCCAATAGCAGTGTCCTCTTTTGCAGGATGTGGTGACAGGATTTTTCAAATGCAAAACAAAATGGCCAAGTCAGAGAGTGCCCTTGTGCAGTTGCAATTGGTTATGTTGCTATGTTATGTTTGATGGCTGCAAGTTAGTTCAGAATGAGGAAAGGATAGTGAAAAACAAAGGCCAGGGTTTTTGTTCTTTGAAGTTTGGACTGGTTTGGTAATTGCATCAAAAGTGAAGCTGGAGAAATGTGAAGTTGATTAGAGGCTGCTGCTACTGGCTTATTTTGATGGCAGGAAATGCATTTTGGATGGTATCAAAGCCAGGCTTAGCTCATTTTGTGAGTTTTGGAATGATTTGGTAAAATGCAAAGAGAGGGGCTTTTTGGTTCTTTTGACAGAAAAAATTCAATGCAAATAACAAGGTGAGTTTTTTTTTTGAATGCAGTATGCAATCTGTTATGTTTTTTAGAAGCCGCTTCTGCTGTGTTGTGGCTGCAATCTATTTCAACATGACAGCCCAAATGATGCACACTGTCTGCTGGACAGTACAAGGTAAGATGTGGAAGCATGGAGGATATGGGGTTTTGTCCTTTCATTCCAAAATTCAAGCATATGAGGCATGGCTTCTTTTCTGAAGTTTTAGGCTGCAAGATGTGTTCAAAATGACAGCCAATAGCCTCTAAAAACTCTGTTTGAAAGTACCAAGGCATGGTTCAAATGCAAGCATGGAGTGGTATAGTGAAACTTGTACTTTTCTTACAATTCAAGCAACCAAGCAATGGCTTCATGTACTGCATATTTTGACTTTGCAAACACACTCTAAATGACATTTATGAGCTGTCCCAATTGGCCAAATGCTGAAAAAATGTTTAAATCAAAAAGTCAACTCTTGGTCAAACTTACATTTAAATGAAAAAGGTCAAAATATGCCATTTTGATTGGTGAAGTTTTGGCTCATGAAATTTATATTTTTGGAAAGAGGGGATCAAATGTGACTTGTAGAAAAAAACCCCACCAAAATTGGCCAAACGGTTTGAGAGATATGGCCCTTTGAAGTTCAAGATTTTCTGAAATCGATTCGATCATAACTTGCCAACCACACATGGGAATTGAGAGTTCTTGCACTTTTTGGAAATGGGAGAACAAGATCTTCAACTTTCATGTTGGGCAAAAATTCATTTGAGGCTTGTATCAAAATGTAAGTTTGAGGATCAAAACTTTCCATTTTTAGCAGGTTTCAGTTACAAGCCCAGTTTCTTCTTTTGGAAATTTTTGATCTGGCTTCAAATTCTTCCATGATGGTGTTTGGCATGATATATGATGACTATTTGGACATGAATGAACTCTCACAAACCAATTCCAATCATCCAATCACTGATTAAATGGACAGTTGACCAACAGTTGACTTTTAGGGTTTCTGACTGATCATGCATTGACTGATGACTTCCAAACCCTAATTCCTTGAGAATTTGACTTCAAATGATGTCCCAAGTTGTATGAACTCTTGATTATTGATCATGGTGCCCAAATTCCACAAGAATGGCCACCATCCACTGCTTTGACTGACAGTTGACCTTTTTTAGGGTTTTTGACTGTCTGTGTATAAACTGATGACCTCTGAGCCTTCAACCCTTGACATGAACACTTCAAATAGACCTCCAAACCATGTGAACTTGTTGGACAAACCCCAAGGCCTTGGTTCAATGAGAAATTCCTTTGCTTGCTTGGTTGACTGATCAGGAGATTAGTTTGACCTAATTCTTGATTGCTTGCTCTTGAGGCAACTGAGGGACAATGCAAATGCTATGCAATGGATCATGATATGCTATGACCTAACATGAAAATGTATGTACAATGATAGGTGCAAATTTGAGGTGCTACACACTCCAATGTACTTCAAATTTTACACCCTTGTCTCTTGCACGAATGATTGACTTCATAACAGTCAATCCTCGTTTGATTTCTTTTTCAACATTATTACGTGATTCATTCGCGGCATGGGTATCGTCTTGGTTAGCCATTTTATCTGTAATATAGAAATGATTCAATAAGACCCAAGTAAGACAATGATTCAATACGTGAACACATTTACTGCATGCACAAACTTACTGCATACACATTTACTCACACACACCTACTGCATGCAAAAGACCAATGCAAACTTATGGTGTTTGGAACATGAACAAACTTGCATCCATAATCATCAAACTTCCAAGCACAAGCTCAAACACACTTCAAATATATCAGTTTTCAATCAGAAATAAAAAACTCAGTTTGCCCTAAACAACATTAATCAACATAATGCACAAAATGAAAAACTAAGTTTAGAAAATGCCCTAATCAAACACATGAAGAAAGTGAACGGTAACGATGGAGAAGAGAAATACCTTAAAGGTGACGGTAACGATGGAGAAGAAAGTGAACAGTGACGGTGGAAGAGGTTAACGCAGTGAACGTGAACGGTGAGGGAGGGAGAACGAACGGCGACGATGACGGTGAGGGAGGGAGAACGAACGGAGGACGAGAGTAATCGCAGTAGAGAGTAATCGCAGTTGAGAGAAAACCCAGTTACGTAAACGAAATAGCTTATAGAGAGGGAAAATAAAGAGACATGCAGTATATGTTATAATTTTAATGTTTACTAAAGGGGACCTTAGAGGGCGCTTTTTTAAAAAAAGCGCCCTCTAAAGGGGGCCTAAGAGGGCGCTTCTGAAAGCGCTCTCTAAGGCTTTCCAAAAGCGCCTTCTAAACTGGAAATGTACATGGACTTAGAGAGCGCTTTTTCAAAAGCGCCCTCTAAGGGTAACCTTAGAGGGCGCTTTCACAAAAGCGCCCTCTATTGTTGTCCCTCCATTTTTTTTTTGGCTTCACTTTAGAGGGCGCTTATTTACAAAAGCGCCCTCTAAAGGGGGCCTAAGAGGGCGCTTCTAAAAGCGCTCTCTAAGGCTTTCCAAAAGCGCCTTATAAACTGGAAATGTACATGGACATAGAGAGCGCTTTTTTAGAAGCGCCCTCTAAGGTTACCCTTAGAGGGCGCTTTCAATAAAGCGTCCTCTATTGGTGTCCCTCCATTTCCTCATTATTTTTTCGCTTCACTTTAGAGTGCGCTTTGTTACAAAAGCGCCCTCTAAAGTGCGCTGTCTATTCCAATAGTATGCTCCTTATTTTTTCTCTTTACTTTAGAGTGCGCTTTTGTAATAAAGCGCCCTCTAAGGGGCGCTGTCTATTCCAGTTTTTGGCGTAGTGGAAGTTTAATCTTGAACGCACCTATGTCTCAGAATAAAACCTTCGGGATTGAACTTAATGTGATGGAGAACAAGTGCCTTGAAACTGCAACTAGCAGGGATGAATGGATATGGCACTATAGACTTAGCCATCTCAATTTCAAATAAATCAGAGATCTGAAAAGAAGAAATATAGTTTTCGAGTTACCAGAAATCAACATTACAAATGAAGTATGTGAAGAATGTCTGCAGGAGAAGCAGCACCATAACAGCTTCAACAAGGATGCAAGAAGTAAGTCGAAGGCAATCCTTGAAGTCATATACTCTAATGTGTGTGGTCCTATTTAAGTGGATTCGATTGGAGGTAACATATACTTTGTCACATTCGTAGATGATTTCAGTCAAACATTATGGACTTACTTGATCAAGAAGAAAAGTGAAGTGATCGAGGTATTTGCCAAGTTTAAATTTATAATTGAAAGAAAAAATGGTCGAAAGCTCAAGATTCTGAGGACTGGTGGTGGTAGAGAGCATGTATCAAAAGAATTTGACAAGTTATGTGAGAAAGAAGGGATTGTGCGTGAGGTAGTGCCACCCTACACTCCACAAAAGAATGGAACGATAAAAAGGAAGAATAGAACCATCATGAACATGGTAAGAAGTATGTTGAAAGGCAAGCATCTACCCAAAAATTATGGGGAGAAGCAGTGTCGACAACTACATATATTTTGAACAGATGTACAAGGAAGACGCTATAAGGAGTTACACCAGAAGAATGTTGGTCTGATGTCAAGCCTAACTTAAGTCATTTGAAAGTATTTGGATCTATAGCACATAGACATGTGCCTAGTCAATTTAGAAGAAAACTTGATGATAAGTCGAGTCAGATGATCCTAATAGGATATCATTCGACTGGAGGTTAAGGGTTGTTCGACCAAGTAAACAAGCAAGTAGTGACCAGCAGGGACGTGATCATAGATGAGATTAAGGAATGGGATTGGATTGAATATGTCAAGAAGGATTCAGTGAGAATCTTATGTGAAGAACCAACAATTGAAATCGAAAGATAAGTTCGACAGGAAGAAGCCAGAGGTCAAGCAAGCACAAGCAGACCTCAAAGAACAAGACACATGCCTGCGAGATTGCAAGAATTTATGATTACATCAGATGATGTGGTCGATGATGAAGGTGAGCTAGTGCACTATGTTTTTTATGCAGATGTCGAACCAATCAATGCAACTGAGGCATTGAAAGATTCGAAGTGGGTGAAAGCAATGAATAAGGAATTGAAGTCCTTCGAAGACAACGACACCTGGTCACTTGTCGAATTACCTCAAGGCAAGAAGGCAATCGATGTGAAGTGGGTATACAAGGCGAAGTTGAATCCCAAAGGTGAAGTAACTCAACACAAGGCATGACTTGTGACGAAAGGATTTCTTCAGAAGGAAGGAATCGACTTTGATGAAGTTTTTGCACTTGTTGCTAGGATCGAAACAATCAGGTTGGTTGTTGGTCTATCAAACATAAACAACTTTCACACATGTCAGATGGATGTGAAATGTGAATTCCTGAATGGCCCCTTAGATGAAGAAGTATATGTTGCACAACCAGTTGGGTTTGTGAAACAAGGTAAAGAAAGAAAGGTATACATGTTGCATAAAGCCCTGTATGGACTTAAGCAAGCTCCAAGAGCTTGGAACAAGAAGATAGATAGTTTTCTAAGGGAAAAGGAATTTGTGAAGTGCACAACTGAGCATGGAGTATACGTAAGAAGAAGCAATAATGAATTGTTTATACTATGTCTCTATGTCGATGACCTGTTAATAACAGGAAGTTATAAGAAGAAGATCAGAGATTTCAAACATGACCAAAGTGAGGAGTTTGAAATGCCAGACTTGGGAAATCTCTCATATTTCCTTGGCATCGAATTCTATAAGAGTAGTAGAGGTTTGATGATGCACCAAAGAAGATATGCAGATGAAATACTCAAGGGATTTGAGATGCAATATTGCAACCCAACTTCGACTTCAGCTGAGCCCAGATTGCAACTATCGAAAGACACAGATGAAGATGATGTCAATCCAACGCAGTACAGAAGACTCATTGGATCACTTAGATACATTTGTCACACAAGGCCTGATCTAGCATACATTGTATGTATGGTGAGTAGATTCATGCAGAAGCCAAAGGTATCACACCTAGCAACGACGAAGAGGATACTAAGGTATCTGAAATGAACTCTCGACTATGGCATTTTGTTTCCTACAACTAATGAAGGAAAAGAATGCAAGATAGTGGGATACACCGGCTCAATTTGGTGTAGTGATGCTAAGGATAGAAAATCCACAGTTGGTTATATGTTTATGCTAGGTGGTGCACCAATTGCTTAGAGTTCGAGAAAGGAACCAGTAGTAGCATTGTCGCCGTGTGAAGCAGAGTACATAATTACTTCTCTATGTGCATGTCAAACAATGTGGATGGTGAATTTGGTCGAAGAGATTACAGGGAAGAATCGTGGAGCAATTACCATGAAGATCGATAACATGTTTGCTATCAATCTGGCGAAGAATCCGATAGCGCATGGACGAAGCAAACACATTGAAATGAGGTTCCATTATCTTCGAGAGCATGAAGCAAAAGCAAAGTTGAACTTGGAATACTACAGAACTGAGAATCAGATTGCAAACATCATGGCAAAGGGAGTGCAGGTCGAAGTGTCTAAGAAGTTAAAATCTATCATGAATGTAAATAACTTAGACACAATGAATCATATGATGTGTTGAATTGTAATTCCTTGTGTCGAAGCAGGTAGTGCTCGATAGAAATAAGGATGTGTTAAAATATGTAGTGTGTGTCGAGTTGTATTAGATGTCGAAGTGTCGAAGCAGATTGCTTGACACAGAATTTCGACTTAGACCAAAATAGGTATTTTGTGCCTTTGTAATTTGTGGGCTTTAACTTAGGGAGCAAGCTAACTCAATTATAAATAGAGGGAGTAACCCCTATTTTCATAACAATCTTGTAATCACTTGCAGTTGCAAAATTAACGAGATTTTCCACAGGTTGTGGATAGAGGGAGACTCTGTAGAAATCATCTTCTTCCCCAATTTCCGTCAAACCCTAATCTTCTTTCTTATTCAATTTTCTTTTCTTATTTTCATCATCATTGTGCAGCGATACGATCTCGCAACTAAGGTTGGTTGATTCACTCGAGTGAAGAGTGAAGAACAAGTGGGCATTTGATCGACTGAATGAATCTTATTCATCAAGATTGACTCGGAATTACTCAAAGTTTTGGATTTAATTCCAACAAAAAATATACATTAAAATATGATATATATTTTGCTATTTCATTTGTAAAAAAATATATTTTCTGTTCATTTCCAAAAAATAGTTGAATTAATAAAATATTTGTATACAAGAATTAATTATATTAGTTTGAATAAAAGTATTTTTAACATGACATTATAGTACTATAAAAACAAGTTAAATTTCTATCTTCTCTATTTCTTCTCTCTTTCTCTTATTTCTTCTCTCTTTCTCTTAATTAATCACTTAAATCTCCTCTATTTCTCACATTCTTCTATCTTCTTACTTTCTCTCTTATATATTTCACTCTTCACAACTTCTCTTATCAACCACATATAACCTGAGAGAAAATGGAGTAGTTTGGAATATAAGGAAAAAAAAGTTATTTAGGTCAAACTATAATTTTCAAGTTAGTAGTAGATTTTTTTTTAAATAATTAATTTTTTCAAATTATATATCAAAATAATCATATTTTTAATTTATTTATCAAACTAACCATATTTTAAGAAAAGATGTCAACATTTATGACGCATGCATTAAATTTTTCACATATACGTCACTGCAATTGGCGCATGCATAGAAATATAGGAGCATGCACTACTGCAATTGATGCACGCATGTAAATGTAGAAGCATACTACATCACTGCAATTGACGCATACATGTGTAAAAAAATAAAGAAATAGCTACATGCAGTGGGGGATGCATGTAAAAAATTAAAAGAGCAGTCACATACAGTGACGCATACTTCTAGATTTGCAAGCATGCGTCATGATAAATGACGCTTATATATAATTAATCAAAACATGCAACATGATGAATCACGTTTATGTGTAATTAATCAAAACATGCGTTATAAGGATTGACGTCTCATTTTATCGTCCAATTGAAAAATGATTAATTTGGTAAATAAATTAAAAATATAATTATTTTAGTATATAATTTTAAAAAGAAAATCTTATTAGTATGGTTGGATTCATTATGCATTAATTTTTCACAGCATTTATCGGGTGCTATGAAGTCCGGGTCTGAGGGCGCACTAAGGTAAGGTTGTTCAGACAGGACAGGACAGGCGTTGTAGTGAAAAGTTTAGCCAAAGGTAGTGACGTGGAGGAATATAAGACGATAAATGTTTTGTCTTTTTCTACATTCTTAAACGCTAAGCTTACAAAGCATGACTGCTATACTTTTCACATCATCATGCCATAAACTGCAAACTGGACCCAATTTCACACGCCAGGAACTAAATAAAAACTTGAATAATTTATTGTGAGTAGTATGAATTAGAACATAGATTACTCTATAATTAAAAAATGTTTTTTAAATTAAATTTAGGGCATGAACTTTTTGAGGCGACTATACCAATGGCATAGCATAGCTAAAAGTAAAAGAAAATACACACACATACACATAAATAGACTTAACCATGTTATTTTATCTCCAGTTTCCCGTGCCTATTAACAGTGACATTATTCCTTTCCAACAACCAATGTCTTTTGTCTGTCTGCTTATCATTATTGCTTCATTCCACTTTTCGTTTCGAATTTGCAAATCATCACTTCTTGTCTTATTGTTAATTTTACCACTCTTTATCATTTTCAAATAATGGTGAGTTTGGAATAACTGATTTTGAAGACCCAAAAATTAACTACCTCACCCATGAATTTGCCAACAGACAATTTCACAAGTCTTTTTTTCTTCTTCTTTTTAACATGGCATATATTCTGTATTTTTATTCTATTTTTTCATACCTTCCATATTATTTTTCAATATCTTGTATATTAGGTTTATCCGATAATACAACAATTTAAAACAAATTAAGATATAAGTGTATTAGTATAATTTTAAAAAAAATAGAATTGTAAATATAATATAAAATATTTATAGTGTTAAAAATAGTAATATGAAAGAATTATATTTTTCATTTTTTAAAAGACAACAAAACATCAAAATAAAAAAAAATAAAACTTTTTTAAAAAGTCAAAATTTGTACAATAACATAAAAAATTGTATTTAAAAATGTTAATAATTCATGAATTCAAAGGCTAAAACCTAAAAATTTCATAGCGGTGCAACAGAGAACAAGAGCAACATGCAAGAGTGGAAGATTATATGGAATTGATTTTTTTACTTCTTATTTCATAAATAACTTTAAAAAAATTTAATTTAACCCATTAAAAACTCGAAATTATACTAAAAGAAGAAAAATAATTGCATTTTTCATGAGTTAGAGTATCAATTGAGTACTTACACGCATAGCAAACACAAACTCGATAAGTATCATATGTGTATCGTACGTGTATCCGTACGAGATACGTATACGGTGTGTGTATATATATATATATATATATATATATATATATATATATATATATATATATATATATATATATATATATATATATATATATATATATATATATATATATATATATATATATATATATATATATATATATATATATATATATATATATATGCAGTTATGACGTCCCCTGTTTATGTTTTTCTTATTTGAATTTAGGTTAACATTTAGTGAAAGATATAATCTATTATTATAGGTTCTTAATCTGTAGGTAAATTATGTCCGATATAAAATGAATTGGTATATAATTGACGCTAAAATAATTGGTTATAAGTATTTCCTATGATTTTTATTAGTGCGTGAGACACTTTTAGTGAGGGGAGAAAGAGAGAATAAGGAAATAAAGATTGTATTATTGAATTGAATGAATAAAATCGAATTACAAAGTGTCTATTTATATACACCTAAGTGACTTGACTATTAAGTAAAATAACAAACTAAGTAACAAACCCTAAACCCTAATCAACTTTGGACTTGAGCCACACAACTCAAATGGGATTATATATAATATCTCAACATACCCCTCTATAATCCAAGTTATCGAAACACACTAACCATTATCGATCTGAACTATTCATAATTTCTCTCTCAACGTTAGGAACTTGTCGATCTTCAATCCTTTGGTGAAAATGTCAGCCAATTGTGCTTCACTTGAGCAATGTCTTACTTCAAGTTCACCTTGATTCACCTTCTCCCTTAAGAAGTAAAATCTAGCTTCTACGTGCTTACTTCTTCCATGCAAAACTGGATTTTTCGTAAGATTTATGACTGACTTGTTATCGATCTGCAGTACCATAGGTTTCTTCACTTCGACCTCGATCCCTTTTAGCACAGATCTGAACCAAATTGCTTGACAAGCAACATATGATCCTGTTATATATTCAGCCTCATACGATGACAATGCCATCGCATGTTACTTTTTCGAGCACCATGAGATCAGTCTTTCCTTATGTCTTGCTATCGACCCATCAACATTGTGCTTCAACTTAAACACCCACTTAACTTTGATAACTTTTGAATATGCTGACAATTCAACTAACTCCCATTGTCATACCTCACAATTTTCCCTCCCCTTTTCATCCTTTCATTCAATCCTTGACTTAGGAAACATCTGAACACATTCATAGTTCATTCATGTGCATCATTCATTCATTGATACTTGATCATTGATCATTATAGATTCAAAGCTCTATGGCTTGCAAAGTTAGGGTTTGTGTGTGGATCAAACCTTAAAATTGTGACTTGGCTCTTCATCTGATCATAGGGGAAGTGAAACCCTAATTTTCCTAATCTTTGAGATATGGATTCAAGAAGACTTCATCATGGCACTCCTCAGGGATTTCAAACCCTAATTTCTTGGTGATTTGGTTATGAGGCCTTATGGATGTTCTCTAGGCTTTGTCTTGGTTATCTAAACCCTAACTTGGGACTCATACATTGGAGAGTTGCTTGTGGAGAATCATGCTTGATTTAAAGGTTTTAATTAAAGGGTGTGCCTCATGAAACCCTAAATAGAGAAGACTTGGTCCTAATACACCTTTCGGCTTGACTTTTCACCTTGTGCTTGTTTGAAACCCTAATTCATTGGGGAGAGGTGTTTGAATATCATATCATGCATCATCCATCATCAAATCTACATGCCTACATGGTTGAGACTTCATCATATTTAAGGCTTGGTTCAAGCATCCACATGTGCATCCTATTTAACATTGCCTAGGGCATTGACTTAGGTCTCCTGGTACTTGCAAATGCATAGGTTCACGGTGAAGGAGAATGGTGATCCAAAACGCAACGGAAATTAAAATTTTCTCCTTTAGTGATCCTTATGAATGGGCATGATTAGTGATAGAGATCGTTACCTCTTGTGGTGATTGAAATCTTTGATGCAGATCTAAGGAGTGATCCCGAACGTTGAATGGTGACAACGCCTCTACTCAGTCCACACGAACAGATTCATTCAGTCTTAGTGCTAGTTGATACGAATGAAAGCTTTGAGTGAATGAGTGAGTGAGTGAGAGAGAGAGAGAGAGAGAAACGAAATTTCATCTAATGAAATGCTTCTGCACAAGGGTTCTATTTATAGAAGCACTTGTGTGGGCTGCAAGCTAAAAAGCCCACTTAAGTGTATGTGACCCATATCTTATGGTATACAAAAAAACCACTTAAGTGTGTGGTTCCTTACCATATTTCGTATTCTACTTAAGTGCACCGTACCTTACGATATTCCACAATTAACTTAAGTGCATCGTACCTTACGGTGTTCCTTATTTACTCTATCTCTCATCAATCCGTCCTTTTGTGTGTGACCCTGTAGGTTTTCGCGACATTGACAATTATATAACGTATTTAACATAATAAATAGTGAGCGGTATCTAGCAACACATCACTGCTACCTAAGGCACGAAAATGTCATGTGATCTGACAAATCCCTTTTTGTGATAATACTTATGTGTACAATTACCCTTTTTCCCTTATGTCTATATTGAACACAAGGCATAGACCGTGTTATCCTTGTCCAGTTCAATATTGGGCCCTTAGACATTTATCCTGTTATGCAGGATGGGCAAATTCCATCTAGGTCACTCATGTCCCTCAGCATGCTTCATGGAGTACCCATCCACTGTCTTTATGGTCATCCAATTACGGACAATGTTTGATCAACAATAAAGTACTTAACTCTACATCTAGGGTCCATAGTGGTTTCAGGTCGAAGGGTGGTATACACCACTATCACCATGAGAATAACTTATGACACTTTGCATAACATTCTACTCCCTTCGTCTCATAAAAAAATATCCTATTTGAACAATTCATGGTTCTTAAGAAAATAATTGGATGTGTTGGTTTTAGTGATAAAACTAATACCATTTACTATAATATCCCTATTAAGAGTGGTTGGATAAAGTGAAAGTTAATAAATAGGGGTATAATAGTGGGAAAATAATAATAAATGTGACATTGGTATGATAAAAAGACAATTATTTTGAGACAAAGAAAAAGTGTAAATGAGACACTTTTTATGAGACGGAGGGAGTATATAGTATTCTCATAGCAGGTCAATCCAGTATAAATATTACTCCTAATATTCATACCTATGTTTAAGACTTGATAACTCCTTATCCATGATCCAAGAGATGTGATCATCAGTCTATATGCATAATAGTCTTAATGCTTTAATGTTATCTCACTTTACAACAAAGCTCGACTATAGATACTTTAAGAATAGTGTCCTTATGTTTAATGGGATCTCATGATTAAGTCACACTTGATACATTAAACGGACTAGCTATTCTAGGGACTTTATTAAATAAACATAATAAAGAAAAAAAGCCTTTTTATTATTAATAAATAATTCGATACAAGTATCAAAAGTATTGGCCTCTAGGGCTTACACCAACAATCTCCCACTAGCACTAGAGCCAATCAGGCATACCCCTAATACCCATAGATCTAGTATGGCCATCATGCTTATGATGCGCAAGAGGTTTTGTCAGTGGGTCAGCAATATTGTCAAGTGTAAGTACTCGGCATATTTTCATATCTCATCTATCTATTATCTCTCGAATGAGATGATAACGCATATGTATATGTTTGGATCGTTGGTGAGATCTAGGCTCATTAGCTTATGCAATAGCACCATTGTTATCACAATAGAGATCAATGGGATCCACAATGCTAGGAACTATGCCAAGTTCACTAATGAACTTTTTGATCCAAACAACTTCCTTTTCTAAACTTGAGGCAACAATATACTTGGCCTCATTTGTAGAATCAACAACTGTGTCTTGCTTTGAACTTTTCCATCTCACAGCGCCACCGTTTAAGCAGAACACATAACCAGATTGCGATCTAAAGTCATCCTTATCTGTCTGGAAGCTAGCATCGGTGTATCCAATTACAACAAGCTCTTTCTGACCTCCATATATCAAGAGTGAGTCCTTAGTCCTCTTCAAATACTTAAGGATATTCTTGAGAGCTACCCAATGAGCATCACCGGGATTAGATTGGTACCTACTCGTTGCACTTAAAGCATACAAGACATCTGGTCGAGTACATAACATGGTATACATGATAGATCCTATTGCAGATGCATATGGAATCTTATTCATACGATCACTTTCTTCCTTAGTTAAAGGGGATTGTGTTTTTGATAGACACGAGCCATGTTGCATAGGTATGAGTCCTTTCTTGGAATCATGCATATTAAAACGTCTCGGCACTTTGTCTATGTATGTACTATGACTTAGAACAAGTAGTTTTTATGATCTATCTCTATAGATCTTGATTCCTAATATATAGCCTGTTTCACCTAGGTCCTTCATAGAAAAGCATTTCCCCAACCAAGTCTTTACTTATTGCAGAGTAGGGACATCGTTTTCAATGAGTAATATGTCATCTACATATATCACCAGGAAGACGAGCATGCTCTCACTAACCTTCTTGTAGACAAAAGGCTCATATTCATTTTTGATGAATCCATATTGTTTTAGTGTTTCATCAAAACGAAGATTTCAGCTTCTGGAAGCTTGCTTCAATCCATAGATTGATCTATGTAACTTGCATATCTTTTGGGCTTATTCTGGTATGTCAAATCCTTCAGGTTGTGTCATGTACACATCCTCAAGAAGATTCTAATTAAGGAAAGAAGTTTTGACATCCATCTTCCATATTTCATAATCATGATATTCAACAATAGCAAGTAAAATCCGAACAGATTTAAGTATTGCAACTGGTGAAAAGGTTTCATCATAGTCAACCCCATGAATTTGTTTATATCCTTTTGTAATCAGTCTTGCCTTATAGTTATGTACCTTAACATCCATGTCAGTCTTCTTTTTGAATACCCACTTGCATCCTATATGGTTAACTCCTACAAGAGGCTCTACCAAGGTCCAAACCTGGTTTGTGTACATGGAATCCATTTCAGATTTCATGACTTCTAGCCACTTCTTAGATTAGGACCAGTTATGGCCTCTTGGTAGGTCACAGGCTCATCTTGATCCATGAGTAATACATCACCTTAATCAGTTATGAGATATCCATATCTCTTAGGTAGGTGATCTATCCTGCTTGACCTACGCTGGTCTTGTTCTACTTGAGCAAGTTGCTCTTCCATAAATACTTGTGTTTCCTACTCTAATTCCTCTATAGGTGTATCAATGCTTTGTGATTATTGAATTTCTTCAAGCTCTACTTTCCTCCCACTGATTCCTTTGGAAATAAAGTCCATTTCTAGGAAGACTCAAGTTCAAGCACAAACACTTTGCCCTCAGAAGGATTATAGAAGTAATACCCTCTTGTTTCTTTAGGATGCCCCCCAAATAAGAATTTGTCATATTTGGGCTCAAGCTTAGTTGAAATTTGTCATTTCATATAAACTTCGCAACCCCAAATCTTCATATAAGACATATGTGGTTTCTTACCACTCAATATCTCATATGATATCTTCTCAACCTTTTTAGATGGAACACAGTTAAGTGTGTAACCTGTTGTCAATAGTGCATGTCCCCAAAAGAAGTTTAGAATATCGGTGTGACTCATCATGGATCAGACTATGTATAACAAGGTTCGATTTCTTCTCTCAGATACACCGTTTCATTGGGGTGTTCCAGGAGGAGTAAGTTGGGATAGAATCCCACACTCTTTCAGATGGTTATCAAACTCTAGGATTAAATATTCACCACCTCGATCTGATCAGAGAGTTTTAATATTTTTACCTAGTTGGTTTTGTACTCCATTCTTGAATTCCTTGAACTTTTCAAAGGGCTCTGATTTTTGTTTCATTAAATACACATTACCATATCTACTAAAATCATCAGTAAATGTGATGAAGTACTGAAAACCTCCTCTGGCAGGTATGTTCAATGGTCCACATACATCAGTATGTATGAGGGCCAAAAGATCATTAGCTCTTTCATCTTTTCTTGTGAATGGAGACTTTGTCATCTTTACAATTAAACAAGATTTGCATGTCTCATATGATTCATAGTCAAAAGAGTCCAAGAGTCCATCTTTATAGAGTTTGGAAATCCGTTTCTCATTTATGTGGCCTAATCGATAATGACAAAGGTAAGTTGGATTTAACTCATTAGGTTTCATCCTTTTTGTATTAATGTTATAAATAGACATTTCAAGATCAAGGACATATAGCCCATTGTTCATTTGTAAAGTAGCATAGAATATATCATTCAAATAAATGGAGCAACAATTGTTCTTTATTATGAATGAAAAACCAAACTTGTCCAAACAAGAAACGAAAATAATATTCCTGCTAATTGCATGTGCATAATAACAGTTCTCTAACTGAATTATTAAACCACTAGGTAAAGTCAATACATAAGTTCCTACGGCTAAAGCAGCAACCTTTGCTCCATTTCCAACTCGTAGGTCAACTTCACCTTTTGCCAAATCTCTACTCCTTTTTAGCCCCTGCATATTGGTACAAATGTGAGAACCGCATCCAGTATCTAATACCCATGATGCAGAAGTAGATATATTAATTTCAATAACAAAAATACCTAAAGTTGAAGTCCCTACTCCATTCTTCTTATCTTCCAAGTACTTTGGGCAGTTTCTCTTCCAGTGTCCGGTCTTACCGCAATGGAAACAGGTGCCTTCCTTTACTATGCCTCCACTAGGCTTCAAAGAAGGAGAAGTGGGTTTGGGTTTGGAAACTTCCTTGCCTTTCCCTTTACCACCCTGCTTGGTGGGCCTTTTGTGTTGTCTCTTTCCATTTTTTATCATCAAAATGAACTTCCCTTTTGACTTCAGATTTCGCTCAGCAGCTCTTAACATGCCTAGTAGTTCAGGAAGAGTTTTGTCCATATCATTCATGTTGAAATTAAGGACAAATTGACTGGAGCTATCTGGCAAGGATTGCAAGATCAAATCAGTCACAAGTTCCTTTCTAAGGGGAAAACCCAACCTCTCAAGGTTCTCCACATACCCAATCATTTTGAGCACATGGGGACCTACAGGGGCTCCCTCAGCTAACTTGCCTTGAAAAGGGCTTTTGAAACTTCAAACCTTTCATGCATTGCCTGCTCTTGATATAGCATCTTCAGGTGTCCGATCATATCGAACGCTGCCATGTTCTCATGTTGCTTTTGCAACTCTGAGTTCGAGGTATCTAGCATGAGGCAAGCAGTTTCATTGGCATCATAAACATGCTTCTTATAAGTATCTCTTTTTGCCTTAGGTGCAGAACTAGGAGGTTCCTCTTCGGGAACAAGTTTCTCCAAGACATACATCTTTCTATCATGCTTAAGGATAATCCTAAGATTTCGGTGCCAATCCAGAAAATTTGTCCCAGACAATTTTTCCTTATCAAGGATTGATCGCAAAATGTTATTAGAGGTGTTTGTTGTCATGGTAATCCACATGAAAAATATGAAAATATAAGTATCACTAAAATGACATATTTAATTAGGCATTTAATTAAATATGCTCCCACTATTTTACTCAAAACAAATTACCCTCACCATTTGATTCAGAAAATCCCGTTGGAAGATTTTCTAGTGGGTCGAGATCCACATTTCACTTTGTTTTAAGTCCGCGTAGATGGATTACACAAAACTAAGTTATTTAGATAGAAACTCCTTCCAATTGTATCTAATACAACTCTCGAATATTTTAGTTGGGTGAATAACTCCTTATTCCAATCCATCATATGGATCATTTCCAACTCTTGCTTCTAAACGTATATAATCTTATTATAATTAGTTTAGTTAAGTTTGACCATTTTTTTAGCAATTGGATATTACAATTATCTCATCGCACTTTACTAATATAGTACATACACCTCGCGTAGGCGAAACCTACATTATTCGATACTAGTCTTGGTGAGTGCTAAAGCTTGGAAAGCATAAACTTAATATTTAATTTAAGGGAATTTACAATTATTTTGATCTCACCGGCTTATTTATCATATAAATCGTCTCTCACATGCATCAACATACATTTACATGCATCAACATACATATAAAATGAAATAGTTATGGCCCCTAGCGCAGTTGTTCTCCCAAGCCAATGAGAGAACTTAAGCTAACCTAATAACGATCTAAGCTTCTCCAACCAAGATCTTCAAGGTTTTCCTCCTTTGATATTGTATTCTTCTCTTTCTTCATAATATTACATTACATAAAAGAAACTCGTTTTACATGCGAGGGAGTGAGATGAGAAAATAAGTTACATTAAGAGATTAAAAGAGAAGCACGACACGCATGTTGTATTTTAAAATCCCAAAAACAAGATAAAGGAAAACTAAGGCCATAACCGATCACCACAAGACAATAATATTAAACAAATTATTATTATTAATTTAAACTCTGTTAATTAAATAAACCAAATTAAATTTCGACGATTGATCACACTATGCAGAGTTAGCCGTGGGTTCCGCTGCCCGGTCAGCGGACAGTGGTTCCAGGGGCAGCGCCCCGACGCAAAATTTTAATGAATAATTCATTTGAAATAGACGTTGTTTTTCGCATCAACACTTGATACTTTAAAGCACAACTCTTGTGCAGTCACAACCCTAATCGCACAACTCTTTGACAGCACAACCCTTGTACTGTCATGAACCCTAATCACATAACTCTTAGACAGTAGAACCCTTGTACCATTATGAACCCTAATCGCAAAAATTTCATATTGTCAAACACACCTCGATTGTTAATTCAGTATGATTGATCAACACGTCATTGCTTCACCATACTAATGTCGGATTCCGAAGCAAATGACCATTGATCGCTCAAAGGAAAACAATCATTAAGTGTTTGAATGAACGAAATAGAAACAGTATACCATATATACCATATTTTACATCAGAATTACTTATATCATATATATAAATTGATCGATCTCATTTGTGTAACCTATAGACGATCGATGTATCGTGCTTCACCATACTAACATCGAATTCAGAAGCATAGTCAACATCAATCATCCAAATCGTACACACATGATGCCAAATTTAATTACTCATTTATTATTTAATTTATTCTATCTTTTAATCGTATTAATACAGAAAGTATAGAAAATAAACAGCTATCAGATGCATGGTTTCGTAAGTGGCTCTGATACCACTGAAGGAGAATGGTGATGCAAAACACAGCGGAAATTAAAATTTTCTCCTTTAGTGATCCTTACGAATGGGCATGATCAGTGATAGAAATCGTTACCTGTTGTGGCGATTGAAACCTTTGATGCAGATCTAAGGAGTGATCACGAACGTTGAATGATGACAATGTCTCTAATTAGTCCACACGAACAGATTCCTTCAGCCTCAGTGCTAGCTGCTACAAATGAAGGCTTTGAGTGAGAGAGAGAGAAACGAAATTTCATCTAATGAAATGCTTCTACACAAGGGTTCTATTTATAGAACCACTTGTGTGGACTGCAAGCTAAAAATCCCACTTAAGTGTATGTGACCCATATCTTATGGTATACAAAAAAATCACTTAAGCGCGTGGTACCTTACCATATTTCGTATTCTACTTAAGTGCACTGTACCTTATGATGTTCCACAATTCACTTAAGTGCATCGTACCTTATGGTGTTCCTTATTTACTCCATCTCTCATCAATCCGTCATTTTGTGTGTGACCCTGTAGATTTTCGCGACATTGGCAATTATATCACGTATTTAACATAATAAACAGTGAGCGGTATCTAGCAACACATCACTGCTACCCAAGGCACGAAAATGTCATATGATCTGACAAATCCCTTTTTGTGATAATACTTGTGTGTACAATTACCCTTTTGGCCTTATGTCTATATTGAACACAAGGCATAGACCGTGTCATCCTTGTCCAGTTCAATATTGGACCCTTAGACATTTATCCTGTTACGCATGATGGGAAAATTCCATCTAGGTCACTCATGTCCCTTAGCATGTTTCGTGGAGTATCCATCAACTGTCTTTATGGTCATCCAGTTACTGATAATGTTTGATCAGCAATAAAGAACTTGACTCTACATCTAGGGTCCATAGTGGTTTCAGGTCGAAGGGTGGTATACACCATTATCACCATGAGAATAACTTATGACACTTTGCATAACATTCTATATAGTATTCTCATAGCGGGTCAATCCAGTATAAATATTACTCCTACATTCATACATATGTTTAAGACTTGATAACTCCTTATCCATGATCCATGAGATGTGATCATCAGTCTATATACATAGTAGTCTTAATGATTTAATGTTATCCCACTTCACAATAAAGCTCGACTACAAATACTTTAAGAATAGTGTCCTTATGTTTAATGGGATCTCATGATTAAGTCACACTTGATACATTAAACAGACTAGCTATTCTAGGGACTTTATTAAACAACCATAATAAAGAAAAAAAAGCATTTTTTATTATTAATAAATAATTCGATACCAGTATCAAAAGTATTGGCCTCTAGGGCTAACACCAACACATGGTCCTTAATTCATGATTCATTATGGCACTAAAGCACTGATCTCTTGATCCATTTGTTTGTGTTTCATGAGGGCATTATATGCCTTTAATTCCTGATTCATCCATATGTATTAATTCATTTCATTCATGTGATTAGATGATCAAGGATGATTGATCCATTCAAGTATTGGTTCCATAGACTCATGAATTATTGCTTAAATATTAATCATTGTTTCATTTAAACCATTTCTTATTTGCATTACATGTGAAAACCCTAATTCAAAATTCATAGTTGACTTTGGTCAACTGTTAATTTTTCGGTCAACTAGTTGACCAAAGTCAACCATCCATCTATAGGTCCATTTGATTGTTGCATCATTGATCATTTGCATTGTTTTCAATCCACACTTTTGTTTAGCCAATATTCAAGTTCATAACCTCTTAGTCCAAAAGCATGACATATCATTCTTTTCCATTTTTTTGTTAGAAAATTAGAGATAATTAGGATAATTGATTTTTAACTAGTTTTTAATTTTAGAACTAATTTCCTAATTGATCATCCATGTAATTTGACTTTATTAACCTTAGGGATTTAGATCTAGAATATCATGCCCCCTTAGGACTAGGAATTAATTTAGAATAATTGATCTTTTTAATCATTGTTTTCATGTGATATTAAATAGATTGTTAATTTGATACTAAATGTGGCACGATCCTTTAGCTTAGGATGTGTACATACTATTAACCTTTAGATTAGGTGCACACATGATTAACCATAGTTCTCAATTTAATTCAAACTCTTTGATTCAAGTTGATCAAAAGAAATTTTGATTAACTAAATCCTTTGATTCATGTATAATCCCACAGTCTATTCAAGTGATCAAAAGTTCCTTAATCACTTGATAAGACTATTACTGCAAGTTGTGGATCTCAAGTCCAGACTTTCATGCAAGGCATCCCAGGAAAATCAAGCAATGGGTTATACAAGGCACATCAAAGGTGTTTCTTCAATAGCTTGTCAATCAAGATTAAAATTGTGTGACACGAGCCTTAAGAAATTGAAATTCTAGTTAACAGACTTTCGATGTCACACGGGTTGTTATGACATCCAATTCTGCGCAGACAAGGATTATGCAGAAAACATTAAGTGCAGTAAATAACACGAGTAATTGTTTACCCAGTTCGGTCCAACATGACCTACGTCTGGGGGCTACCAAGCCAGGGAGGAAATCCACTATTAGTAGTATTAATTCAGACCTTAAACCAACTGTTTAACCCTATCACTTAATACCTACCCAATGCAATTTCAATCTTACACGAAGATCAGAGTTCCTACTCACTCCCCCTCAATCACCTCAGTGATTACTACCTTTAATCAATATTAAAGGCAATTTTGAAGACACACTTCAAACAACTCTTGATTTTGCTTAACAGCTTTAATCAAGATACACAGCACTCACGCTTAAAAGCTTAGAGTGACACAACATTTACAACTCAATGAACACCCTATACCAATGCAATCATCTATGTGATAATAGCTTGGATTACAAGATATGTCTAATACAAGACTCACAAAAATACAGCAGTGAAGTATGATGGACACACTAAATCTTCACGCCTCAAAATCCCCAGTTCTGAATGAAGGAATGACTTCCTTTTATTTTGCAGTACTTGGGTCTTGTACTTGTATTCTCCTGAATTTAAGGACACGCGAGTTCCCCTAAATTCCATATCTAGGTTACTAACAAATAGGCTATTTGTTAGGTTCATTAAATGTAGCTTGGTTGTTGATTTCCTGGATTTTCTCTCAGCTGTTGAATCCCTGAAGAATAGCCTGAGAAAAAGCTGAAACAGAAAAACTAAACAACCTACAATTTAGCATATGCTGTCAGGAATGAATGTCACAACATTCAGCTTGACATCAAGATCCATATGCTAAGTCTGTTTTTCCTGAAAACAGACTGTACAAATTTGCTGAACTGTACAGGACCAATCTGTCCATTCTACAGTAACAACTTACATTAATAAATGTCAAAGCATCCAATTTGACATTTACACATTTAGCCTTAAGTCAGTTCTGTTATCCTCTTGAAGAACAGACTGATAAACATACTGAAGTGTAGCAGAACACCACTCTGTCTATTATTCAGTATATGCTGTCAGTGATGAATGTCATAACATCCAGTTTGACATTCAGACAGTAGGCCTTATGCCAGATTTGGTATTTCCTTGATAACCAGACTGAAAGTAAATACTGAGTTCTAACAGAGCACCAACTGTTCTATTCCTCAATATCTGCTGACAGGGATGAATGTCACCACATCCAATTTGACATTCAATAAATCCTGTATTAGCTAATCCTGCAGTAAACTACTCAAGTGTGTCATGACATCAGTCAAGACATTAGAGTACAGCTAGATATTCTAACCTACAATGCAGTCACACAAACACCTTCACAGCATGTCATGACATCAGTCAAGACATTAGAATCCAGCTAGTGTTTTACCATACAATGCAGCCAATTAAACACCTACAGAAATAGGGAATGAATGAGAGTGGATAATTTCATTAACTCATTCTGAAATTCTGGTATCAGATATGAGATGTCGAAGGTAATGTCACGACACTAATATCTGAATAAAACATACAGGATAAAGATAAAGAATAGTAATGCAAGAGACACAAGAAATTGTTAACCTAGTTCGGTGCAACTCACCTACGTCTGGGGGCTACCAAGCCAGGAAGGAAATCCACTAAATAGAATCAGTTCAAAGACTCTCAGTACACTCCACAAGTTACAGTCTTTTTCACCTAATCTCTACCCGTGTGATTTCTACCTAAGAACTCTTAGATATGAGAACCCACTCACTCCCCCTCAATCACACCTGTGATTTTAAACAACAATTACTTATGAAAAGAAGACACTCTTCAAAGACACACACTTGATCTTACTTAGCAGCTTCAATCAAGTAGACACATACTTGATCTTGCTTAACAGCTTCAATCAAGTAGACACACACTTGATCTTGCTTAACAACTTCAATCAAGTAGACACACACTCATGCTTACAAGCTTAGAGTGACAAATTACAACTCACAAATCAGACCAATTTAATCATCTATGGATGAATTGAATGGCTTACAGGTCACACGACCAAACAAGACACAAACCCTTATTCTCTCTCAGTATTTCGCTCTGTATTGGTTGTATATCAAATCAGATTTTTCCATGTCCTATTTATAGAAGCATTCAGCTGGACTTGGACATCTTGAAAATCCTAAAACTATTTTCCAATTAAATCTTCTCATGACAACTGGTTAGATCTCTTTGGAAAATAAGTAAATCAGGTTGTAATTAATGATTAAATGCGATTATGAATCAGATCTTCAATCATACATAGATTGCCATTAAATACACAATCACATAACACATAACATTCACCCTGAATGTTCTGTGTACAAGATGTCATGACATCGGGTCTGACATCCTGGAACAATCCTGCATAATTCCATTTTAAATATCCAGCAGGTACATAATATCAGATGTCATGACATCGTGTATGACATCCTGAAACAATCCTGCATAATTATATTTTTAAACTCCAGCAGGTACATAGATATCTTAAGTTAAGACATCACATGCAACATCTTGTGAACACTTTTTGTTTTACCAAAATTGTTGCCAACACTTAGAACCAACAAACTCCCCCTTTGGCAAATTTTGGCTAAAACATATATCAGTCCATTTTGTTCACAAGAAAAAACATCAGCAGTTAAACATCATAACAGTGTTTAAGCAGCAGCAGAAGCAAACAGAATTACTGGCTATATTAGCAACTAGTAAAACACACAAACACATGGGTACTTCTTCTCCCCCTAAGTCTGTACAACACAGACATCTCCTTTAACAATAACAGCACCTGTAATAACAGCACCTGTAACAATCAGAGTCACCCTCTGACATCTGCTTCAACATCACATGTGCACCACATCAGACATCTCCTCCAACATCTGTAAACAGAACAACATTCTGACTTACATTAAACACATCTCCTTCAATAATAGTTGTTCATCTGTTCAGCTACACCAGCACATACATCTCCACACAGCTCCACATATTTAACTGCTCCACATAATCCCTTCTCCCCCTTTTTAGTCAAAATAGACCAAAGGTGACCAATTAGACAAAATAAATGTCAATCAGCCTAGCAGAGAATGTCACAAGAGATTTTATAACATATAAAATGTTAAAACATAATTGTTAGGAGATACAAACCATAATTATACACAACTGTAATAGCTGAGATGATTAGAAATCCATGGAACTCATTAAGAGCCCAAAAATTACATCAAGGCATCAGTAAGAACTGCCACAAATTACAAACATTTCAATAAAAAAAACAACACATTCTTCAGCATCCAAAACATCCAAACCACCAGGGGGACCAGTCTTCATAACAGGGGGAACCATTACCACTCAGTCTGAGGAAGTAGCATCATTTTCACCTTCAGAATCAGAACTACCACTAGATTGAGCATTAGACCTCTCACTTGAGATATTGGCATCTGAATCCTTGGTCTCACCAGCCTTCTCCATCTCTTCCTTCTCTAAGCTACTAATAAGAACCTCCAAAGCCTCTTTCCTTGCCTTGGCAACCCTAATACCAGTATCCAGCTCCGTACAAGTTTCCTTCAATTGATCAATCAAGCTAGCTTGAGAGGCAGGCTCCTTCCTTGCAGATGTCATGACAACATCATTGACATGGCTTCCTTCAAACAACTTGTAGTGAATGGACAATGGAGGCTTCCTTCTGCTGGGAATATCACTTGTGTTGAGAATGCTTGGTTGCTGGCTTAAGATAATGCCACAAATGATGGATGGAAAGGCAATAGGCAACTTTAGTGCATTAGTGGAGGCATGTATAACAATTTGATCAAACATAAACCTTCCAAAATCAAAGTTTAGCCTGGCTCCAATAACATATATGATTCTTCCAAGACCATTAGAGATGGTTGAGATATGGTTAGTTGGCACCCAGTTAGGTGAACCAATCTTGTGCAAGATGGCATATTTAACAGTTAACTTGCCAGCTGATAGATGCTTCTTACTAGGCCATTCCTTGACTTGGCCAACACTAATAATCCTACAGACTTCATTATCTGTAGCCTCTAAATCCACACCTCCTTCAGTTTCTCTCCCTAGGAACTTATTGATTATGGTAAGGGAGAACCTCACACATCTACCTCTTATAAAGACCTTGCAGAATTCCTTGCTACTCTTTTCAGAAATATCCTCTGGGATATTCACAACAAACTCTTTCACTAACCCTTCAAAAATTGGGGCAAAGCAACAACAGTTTTCATCAGACCAGCATTCTTGATCAATTCCATCACTTCCTTCACTTCTACAACCTCCTTTCCCAGCTCCCTTTCAACATCAACCCTCCTTTGAATGACAAACTTCCACTTGGCAGCACCATCTTCTAGATGGAAAGAGATGTTGTCTAAGTGCACAACTGCCACTTTGGCTGGGGACTTTTTAACAGCCTGCCTTTTAGCAGGAGAGATGTCTGGGACATCCTCTTCAGAGTCAAAACTCTCTCTGACCTTCCTCTTCTTAACCTCAACTTTACTCCATGATTTGGAGGGTCCTACACCAGCAGTCTTCTTCCTAGTTCTGGCTGTCAACATCTCAGCCACAGTCTTCCCTTTTCTGGTCTTCAATTTCCTATCAACACTTAGTTTTACATGATGAACCAAGGTGTCCTCTTCTTCTTCTGAACTCTCTTCCTCCAGATTAATAACATTCTCAGCAGTCTCATGAGAAACATCTGCTGGTTTCTTACTAGGCAAGGTTTTACCTAGAGAGCATAATCCCTCAGCAGCCACTTCTTTCTCTGATCTAGATGAATCATCATCTTTCTTAGTTTGGTGTTCCACCTTAGGTGAGGGGTCCCTTCTAGACAGAGGGGTAGAAACACCCTTGACTACATGCCCTTCGTTTAGAATCCTAGTTACTAGGTTCCTAATGGTTCGATCAGTAAAGTGCATGTCATCCTTATGAGGAGGTTTATCAGGAATGTTACCTTGATTACTTCCAGCCATGGAAGAAGGGTCAAGGACGTCGCCTGGAATAACAGAGAGGGGAATAACCTATAGAATATCTTCATCCAAAAACTCCATGGAGGGAGTCCTTCCTTTGTGAGTGGGTTTTGATCCTGAGGATGAGGGATGTTGTGACATTTTGTTAGACTTTTGAAAAAAATATCTTTGCCCTAGCAGAGTTTTTCTGAGAAGTTGGATGAAGATGGAAATGGTTGTGTTGAGGTAGCGTGTGGAAATGGAATAGATACTAGTTCCAATACTAGGTAATGATTTACCATTAATGTGGCTCTTTCTTTTAAGTGGGAAGGCAATATTTTTATGACCTTTTCCACTCCACTTTAATTGCTATAATTTCACAAGAATCAAAATCCCCAATTTCCCTCTTAAACATTCAAACTGATTATCATCCAAAACCCTTGCAAATTTTTCAGCTAATTGCATTTCATGCTTTAGAGCTGTGATTTTGTCTTCCACAAATTCTCTAATGGAGTGATGACAAAAATCAATGTGATTGGTCCAACTGTGCTGAATAGGATTTTTGGACATAGTTGTAGAACTCAGGTTGTCATAGTACAATGTCATGACATCCTGTGTGAAATTGTACTCAGTCAACATTAGTTTCAACCAACCCTGTTGAGAACAGCTACTTCCAGCTGCTACATATTCAACTTGATATACAACACAAACACCATTTTCATCTTTCAAAGGAGCAGGTGTCCTTTCACTCTCCATCCCAATCTGCTTAACATTGTTCTTGGCACATTTGCTTTGAGATAGACACATAGGCTCGTCTATCTGCTTGACTTGTAGCTCAAGTCCAACAAAGTTCTTTCCAACTTCAGACTGCATATGACTAGATCCATGTTCAACCATCTGATCCAACCTCCTATCTATTTGAGCCACCATGAGCTTTTCTCCTTTGGAAGTGATGTCAAGTCTGAGTTTCTGGTGTGACATCCTTGTCTGACATTTCCCACAGACTTGTCTTTCATCAATCTTGGGAGTTCCTCTAGCAGATATAATCATCTTCATCCCTTTTTCTTTGACTAAGGTACACTTTGAGGAATAACCAATTTGAGAGCTCCACATGTAACAGTTGTCTTTTGTCCTGACTCATTTCATGATCACTTCACTTTCTTTGTTAGTAATCAGACATTCAGTTTTAGTGAAGTTAACATTTAGACCTTGGTCACATAGTTGACTGATGCTTATTAGATTTGCAGTCAAGCCCTTAACAGGTAGGACCTTGTCAAGTTCAGGAACTCCAAGGCAATCAAGCTTACCTATCCCCTTGATTTCACCCTTTGCTCCATCACCAAAGGTTACATAGCTTATGGCATGAGGATGAATGCCAATTAGCAGGTCTTTGTTTCCAGTCATGTGTCTGGAGCATCCACTGTCAAAATACCAATCTTCTTTGGCTGAAACTCTGAAGGAAGTGTGAGCTATTGTAACATTAGTCTTAGGAACCCATTGCTTCTTGTTGACAGGCCTGTGATGTTTGGGTCTTGGTTGATAGTGAGTCTGATGATGAACAGGGCTAGGATAACCATACAACATATAGAAGAAGGGCTTCAGGTGGCCAAATTTTCCACAGTAGTGGCATCTCCATCTTTGGTGTTTCCTTTTCTGTTGTCTTCCCTTCTGATGTTGTGACATATGATGTGACATCTCAGGTTTGCTTTTAATATGGTTGGTCATCTCTTCTAGTTTAGAATTCAAGAACATAGCTTCAGTTTTTAACTTGGAGATGGTTTCCACATGTTCTGCCTTCTCATTCTTGTAGCACCTCAAATTTGCACCTATCATTGTACATACATTTTCATATTAGGTCATTAACATTTAACATAGTCCACTGCATAGCATTGCATTGTCCTTTGCCCCAAGTGCAAGCCAGTCAGAAGAATTAGGTCAAACTGGTCAGGAGATCAGTCAGCCAAGCAAGCAAGTGCAATTCTCATTGAGCCAAGGCCCTAGGGTTTGTCCAACATGTTCACATGACCTAGGGGTCCTTTTGAAGTATTTTGGTCAAGGATTGGATGTTCAGAAGTCATCAGTCATGGCTCAGTTCACCAGAAACCCTAAAAAGTCAAACTTGGTCAACTGTGATTGATTTTATGGTTTTGATGGATGGATTTGGTTTGAGAGAGCTCATTCATGTCCAAATAGGCCTCATGTATCATGTCAAAGACCATCATGGAAGAATTTGAAGCCAGATCAGAAATTTCCAAAAATAGAAACTGGACCTGTAATTGAAACCTGCCAAAAATGGAAAGTCTTGATCCTCAAACTTACATCATGATACAAGCTTCAAATGAATTTTTGCCCAACATGAAAGTTGAAGATCTTGTTCTCCCATTTCCAAAAAGTCCAAGAACACTCAATTCCCATGAATGGTTGGCAAGATATGATCAATTCAATCTCAAAAATTCTTGAACTTCAAAAGGCCATATCTCTCAAACCATTTGGCCAATTTGGGTGGGGTTTTTTCCTACAAGTCACATTTGATCCCCTCTTTCCAAAAATGTAACCCTCATGCACCAAAATCTCTTGGATCAAAATGGCATTTTTGAACCTACTTGAATTAATTTTAAGTGAGGTGAAAAAGTGAATCTTCAATTTAATCATTTCCAACCATTTTTGCCATTCAAATATGTTCTGAAATGTTGTTTAAAACTTGGAGGCCCATTTTCGTGCAGTACATACACCCATTACCAACTTGCTTGAAAATTGGCAAAAGGACACTTTTCACCAACTCCATTCCACTTTTTCATGAACCTTGATTAAGTACCATTGAACAGAGTATATATTCATCATTTTCTCTCTGAAGGAAACCCTAGCAGCCAACATCACAAACAGAAAAAACCATTCTTCTCTCAAAACACATTTTTTGCATTTTGGAACTGTTCTTGAAAAATTGTCAAAGAACTCGACCTGGCCTTACTTGCTTCATCATCTCTCTTCATTGTGAGCACATTTCCATCATCCTAAACCAACTGTAATCAAGAATCACGACTGTTTCTTCAAGAACACCATCAATGGCAGATCTCGAGCTGGACCAAACCAAGCTTTCTTGAGCCAAGTATACGTCACCAGTCACCTTTTGGAACCTTGCAGCGCAACTGTTTCAACCAATCATGGCCAGAAAATCATGGAATCATCACTGCCCTTCAAGATCAGGTGAGATTCGACTTTAACCATTCTTAAAATTGCATGATGCATCTTGTAGATCTTTTCCTTGTGAGTGTCGTGAGCTTTGAGTCAAGAGAAACCATGCCATATTGAGAGAGAACGAGGTTTTTAAAGTTTTGTGTTCATGACTAGATTCCTTCGATTTGTGTTTGTTTTGTTGTTGTTTAATGAATTGATGTTTGTTTATTGATGAGTGATGTTGGATATACACGATGCATTGCTTGTTTTCCATTTCTGCAACCTTTCATTTTTTCTGGAAAATCGTATGAAGGTGGTGATGAACATCGTGCTGTTCTTGGTTGCTGGAGAATTTCCTGCGGATTCTCCTGCAACCTTCATAGCTTTAGCTATGATTTTTCCTGCGGATTTCTGGGCTAGGGTTTGCATGAGCCAGGTCCTGTTACATTAGCCATGACCAATCACAACATTCCGTTTCAGTGAGCAAAACGCCGCGTTTAGGTTAAGTGACTCAGGAATTACAAGTTTGCCATTCGTGGCACATGGCTTATTAGATTATGTTGTATTTTTTCTTTTTTAATTTCATTTTTGATCACAAACTTGTAAAAATCATATCTCCATCATTTTAAGTCCAAAATTCATGGGATTTTTTGCATTTGATTCATCATGATCTCTATTATTTTGTCATATTTTTTCTAGAATTTTTGGATGGATGGTTTTTATTTGGCATTAGGGATTGTGACATGTATCTTTTTTTTGCACATTTTACGAAATCCTTTGTGAAATAGTCATGCTTTATCCTTTGACCTTGAAATTTTTTGTGCTTAAACTAGACACATTCATGGTGATTTTGGTGTAGAGTTTGTGAATTTATCTTATCTGGTTGTTGAGTTATGATGTTTTGAATTAGGGTGTGACAATTTGTGTCACACCAATGATGTGCAACTTCATGATTTTCATTACCATGCTTCTTGAAATCAAATTGGTTTGAATTTTTGCATGAATTTACTCTTGGATGTCTAGTTTACATGTGAATTTTCTTGGAATTATTTGTGGCATTTCCTAATGGTTTGGGATTTTCTCCCCTGTTTGGTCTTATGTTGACTTTTTGTGACACATGTTCCCATTTCATTTGTGAAATTCTCATACTTTATTGGATGGACATGAAATTTGATATGTGATTAGTAGACATCTTAAGCTTTGCCATGGTTCTAGTCCCATTCATTTCTCATATGCTATCACTGATTTATGATTTTTTCAAGTTGATGCATGTTTGGTTGACTTCTTTGAGCATGCTTAAAATTGCCTTACCTTTCTGATTTTCATTGACCACCTTCTACTTGTCCAATTGAGCTGAAATTTGACATGCTTACCATGCTGCGGATTATGTTTGACCATGATTTATTTGATGATTTTTGGATTTGTTTATGATTGGTTTTGAGTTGAGTCTTGCTGTTGACTTCTATGAGCTTCCATATGCCATGCTTTGACTTCATTTGTTCATGAAATGATGATGATGATTGATATGAACATGAAACCAATTGAGTTTGCTTCTTGATTGCTTGAACTTGATTTTGATTGAAATTCATTTGCTGTTTTGACTTTCTTATCTCTTTTTGACCCTAGGCTTGTCCTAGTGGTCATGTTGCTCATGTTTAAGTTTGTTGTTTCAGGTTAAGCAACAAATACCCAAAGAGATCAATACAAATTGATTGAGCTTGATTGAATATCATGACTAACTTGTTTTGTCTTGTAGGTTGCTTGGCTCACATGCCTTGAGCCTTGTGCATTGCACACTTAGCTTGTTTGTGTTGACTGGTTGATATCTGTTTCCTTTTGCTTTAATTTTGAAGTTGTGTACTAATGCTGTCTGACTGGTTTCAGGTACTTTTAGTTGCTCAGTTCCTTGTGAACTTTTGCTTTGCTTTGCTTGATAAGCAATTTGCATTGAGGTATACCTTTCTATCTTCATGTAGTCTGGAAGACCTGGCCTGTTACTTGGCCAGGCACCTGTCTGAAGTCCTCCTTAAGAGGCAATGTTTGTGACTGTTTACATTTGTCCCTGTACATATTCAAAGACCTCCTAAGTGAAGAGGCATTGGCAGACACAAGGGATGTGCAATCCATCCCCTGCTATTCTGTGTGTCATCTGCTTTGCTCACACCACTGTGTTGATGCATTGCAGATACAAACCCAAGATCTTGTACAATTGTACAGTTGAGTCAGTTTCACATGTGTAGAAGGGTTCCCACTTTCTGAACCCACACATTCTTGTCTTAAGCTCTCCCAGGCCAGGGATAAGAGCTGTGAAGTCTGATCTTCACTCACCTTTCATCTGCTTCACCTTAGCCCCTCAATGGCAAGGTTAAGAGCTAACACTACCCAGTTCTAGTGGTTTGTTTGTTGAGGTTGATATGACCCCTCGACTAAAACCTGACCTTGTTTGAGCCCATTGCTTGCATATAGTGTGTGCTACTTGTGCTTGTGTGTTTGCTTTAGCTTGCTTCCTGTGCAAGTCAGGTTTAGTTTAGCTTGCTTCCTGTGCAAGTTAGGTGTGGCTTGCTTCCTGTGCAAGTCATGTTTAGGATAGGCTTGCTTCCTGTGCAAGTTAGCTAGAAACCTTAACTTAGGGATGATTTTGCATGATAACATCTAGGCTCGAGTCGTAGTCTCCCTAGTTGTGTCTCCCCCTGTTATCTGGTTAGGCTAGTCCTGTATCCCTCTGTAGGGGAACTACGTCGCCCTGATCCTCATACCAGATGAGGTACGTAGGCAGGAGATGAGCTGATCTCTCCGGGTGCCTGTGTCTTTGTTTTGTCTTGTTGTGTGCTTGGAAGCTGATGTAAGTCCATCGAGTGGCATTTGGGTTCCAGTGTGGGTTTGTTGGTTCGGATGCTGATGTAAGTCCAGTGATTGGCATTCAGGCTCCACGTTTGCCTCTTTGTGTGTGTTTTGGTTCGGATGCTGATGTAAGTCCAGTGATTGGCATTCAGGCTCCACGTTTGCCTTTGCCAGTGTTTGTTTGTGTGCGTGTCAGCTGAGCTACGAATGCTCTGATTCTTCTCTCGTCCGAGAAGATACGTATGCATAGGATGCGACATCCTAGCGAGCATGTGCCGTTTCCCAGTCCGAACTACTTCGACTCTGATGTCTATGCCTGATAGACTAAGTAGGCCCAGGATGCGATATCCTGCCGAGTCAGTCTCTTTTGTTTTCTTGTGTCTCTTTCAGCCAGTGTGTGTGTGTGTTTGAGCAGTGTTTAGCAACCATTTTCCTTTCTATTGTGCGTGGATCCCGTCGAGTACGACGGATGCGTAGGGGTGCTAATACCTTCCCTTCGCATAACCGACTCCCGATCCCATTCTCTTTGGTCGCGAGACCATGTCTTTTCCCAGGTTTACTCTGAGCGTTTCCTTTCCCTCTTTTGGGATAAATAACGCACGGTGGCGGCTCTGTTGTTCTTGTTTTCCCGCCGGTTTTTCGCGTGATGCGACAGCTGGCGACTCTGCTGGGGACCCATAGAGAAGTTGACCTGTGCTGGTCCGTCTTCCCTAAGCGAGTCTCTCCTAGCGCTCTCTAGGTTAGGGTTTTGGTTGCTGTTTGCTGTTGTATTTATTGCATTCATTTGTATATATTTGCATTTACTGTTTGCATTTATTGTTTGCATTAATGTTTGCATTCATATTCATCTGTTCACCTGGTTGGTTGTCTGTTTCTCTCTGTTGGGGTGGGAGTTACATGAGGTAAAAGGCCCAATACCCAGGCCATGAGTGAAATCTAGGATACTTAGGAATAGAGTGATTCATGGGAAGCGGGTGGTATTGCGCCACTTAGCGGAACATTGATATCACGAGCAGTTCAGACCCTGGTGGGATATTATCGTTACATACTTCGGGTGTGTATATGATGATATTCTGCGAAAGGTTATTTATGTTGCGTTTCTCTCGACCTTACCCTGGCCTAGATGACACCCGCGAGTGGGGAGGGAATGATCATTATTACAGGTACAGTTGGTGACTTGTTGGTGACTTGTTGGTGACTTGTGATCCTGTTGGTGACTATTGGTTCAGAAGTTTGGGGTCTCAGATGACTTTGGGTTTCAGATGAATTCGTGGTTCCGAGTTCAAGCCGAAGCTTTGATCCTGTGTTCTGAGAGACACAGCCAACCAGTCGTGTCTGCATCATTTGCATCATAGCATGTTTATTTTCAAAAAAAATACGCAATATAAAAAAAAGAAAAAAAAAAGAAAAAAAAAAGAAAAGAAAAAAAACTAATCCCTGCATGCATATCATTTCTCAGGTACATTCCAGAGCTTGTTCACTGATAGAGATGGCAACAGTCCCAGAGTTGAAGCGGAAGACTTGTTCCTACAGCTTTCACCGTGAACCTTTGACGTCTCTGATTGAGTTGAGCAACCTTATGACCAGTGGTAACCAAAAGGGGTTTGTTGACCAGTATGGAGATATTCTGACACTGTTGAAGATGGTAGTCGATCCGGTGTCGTTGCAGACTCTTCTACAGTTCTACGACCCAGAGCTTCATTGTTTCACCTTTCAAGATTATCAGTTGGCGCCTACTCTTGAGGAGTACTCCATTCTGCTGAGTGTCCCGGTCCGGTATCAGGTTCCTTTCTTGGATGTGCCCAAGGAGGTTGATTTCGGAGTTGTTGCCAGAGCTCTCCATTTGGGTATCAAGGAAGTCAGCGATAGTTGGAAGTCCAGTGGGGATGTTGTAGGATTGCCTTTGAAGTTTCTGTTGAGGGTAGCTAGAGAAGAAGCAGAGAAGGGAAGTTGGGAAGCCTTTCATGCTCAGTTGGCCGTCATGATCTATGGGATCGTCCTGTTTCCGAGTATGCCCAATTTTGTTGACTATGCTGCAGTCAGTATTTTCATTGGAGGAAATCCAGTTCCTACTCTGTTGGCTGACACTTACTATGCTATTCACAGTAGGCATGGTAAGGGTGGGGCTATCAGGTGTTGTCTCCCGCTTTTTCTCAGATGGTTCTTGTCTCTCCTGCCAGTCAGTGGACCTTTTGTGGATGCTCAGAGCACGCATAAGTGGACTCAGAGGGTTATGTCTCTTACTTCCTATGATATCAGGTGGCAATCTTACCGGATGGATGTGCGTAACGTCATTATGAGCTGTGGAGGATTCCGTAATGTGCCACTCGTAGGGACTAGGGGTTGCATCAATTACAACCCGGTTCTTTCTCTTCGCCAGTTGGGGTTTGTGATGAAGGGAAGACCACTTGAGGCTGAGGTAGCAGAAAGTGTGTATTTTGAGAAGCAGAGTGACCCGGATAGATTGGAGCAGATATGAAGAGCTTGGAAGTCTATTGGTATGAAGGATGGATCTGTCTTAGGGAAGAAGTTTGCCGTTGCTATGCCCGATTACACTGATTGGGTCAAGGAGAGAGTAGAAACTTTGTTGTTACCCTACGATAGGATGGAGCCGTTGCAGGAGCAACCACCTTTGATCCTTGCTGAGAGTGTGCCTGCGGAGCACTACAAGCAAGCCCTGATGGAGAATCGTCGGTTGAGAGAGAAGGAGCAAGATACCCAGATGGAGCTGTACAAAGCCAAAGCTGATAGGTTGAACTTGGCTCATCAACTCAGAGGAGTGCGAGAAGAAGATGCTAGCAGACTGAGAAGCAAGAAGAGATCCTACGAGGAGATGGAGAGCATGTTAGATGCAGAACACCGGGAGTGCTTGAGGTTGCAGAGAGTTGAGGCCAGCTATCAGAAGAAGATCAGAGACTTGGAGAAGCAACTCAGAGATAAAGACATCCAGTTGAAGAAGGAAGTAGACTTGAGACAGGCATCAGAGAACCACCTTGGAGGAGAAGTGGTAGAGCTTAGACGACAACTGAAGGAGAAGATCACTCTTTTGCCAGAATGTTCAGAATGTGACCTGTTGATAGACCAGTGTCAGTACTTGAAGACTCTCATTCCGGGAGGCCGTTTGTCTTAGCTTGTATCTTTGATATGTATGTTGAGAATCACCTCCAGGCTTGTTGGATGGGATTCATTGTTGTACTCCGATTGTTTGGATTTTCTTTGTCGACTTTGTTGTATGATCCTGTTACTCATATTGATGAGGTTGTTGGTTTCACCTTGTACTCATAACTCTTGTGTATGTTGTTTCTATGCTTCTGTGTTGTTCTTGCTGCAGGTTGCCATCTTTTGAGGATGACTCAGGCTCTTTGAATGCCTGAGAAATGAACATATCATATGCATCATACGCATCATTAGCACCATACTCATATCATTTTGCATAACAGGTGTACTTGGTCGTGACTTCTCACTCTGGTTCCTGTTTTAGGCAGGATAGCTGATCAACGTCCGCACCGCTACTCAACAAGACTGAATCAACAGAGAGGTATGGATCAAGTTCAAGCTGAGTTGGCTGAGATGAAGGCTAACATGGCCTAGTTTATGAATATGATGCAAGGGGTTGCACAAGGTCAAGAAGAACTTCGAGCCATGGTTCAGAGACAAGAGGCTGCAATTCCACCGGTCAACCATGCGCCGCCAGAGGGAGGCCCGGTCAATGATAATAATGTTGCTGCTGCTATACCCATCAACAACTATGCTGTAGGTGATGAGTTGGGGGGTATTCGAATCAACGGTCAACCTATTGCTCCAGATGCCGCTAATGCCAGAGCAGTCCGTGCCCCGGCCCGTAATCCTGCTCCGATTGTTGACAGACAAGAGGATATGTTCACTCTGCTCAGTGAAGACGAAGACGTTCTGGGAAGGGTTGATGAGAGGGATCGTAAAGTTGATGCCCTTGCTGAGAAGATCCGGGCTATGGAATGTCAGAATTCTCTCGGTTTTGATGTTACCAATATGGGGTTGGTGGAAGGTTTGAGGATCCCTTACAAGTTCAAAGCACCGTCCTTCGATAAATACAACGGTACTTCTTGCCCTCGCACCCATGTGCAGGCTTATTATCGAAAAATCTCTGCGTATACCGATGATGAAAAGATGTGGATGTATTTTTTCCAAGATAGTCTATCTGGGGCTTCTTTAGACTGGTACATGGAATTAAAGAGAGATTCGATCCGATGCTGGAGGGATCTGGGTGAGGCCTTCTTGAGGCAATATAAACATAACATGGACATGGCGCCTAGCCGGACTCAGCTGCAGAGTCTATGTCAGAAATCCGGAGAGAGCTTCAAGGAGTACGCCCAGAGGTGGCGTGAACTGGCTGCTAGAGTTCAACCCCCTATGCTGGAGAGGGAGTTGACAGATATGTTTATCGGCACTCTTCAGGGTGTGTTTATGGACCGAATGGGGAGCTGCCCATTCGGTAGTTTTTCTGATGTTGTCATTTGTGGAGAGAGGACTGAGAGCTTGATTAAAACTGGGAAGATCCAAGATGCTGGTTCCTCTTCTTCTAAGAAGCCGCTTGCTGGGGCACCTCGTCGAAGAGAGGGTGAAACTAATGCTGTTCAATACCGCAGAGATCAGAACAGAAGTCAACGCTGTCAGGTTGCTGCAGTGACCATTCCGGCACCTCAACCTCGCCAACAACAACAGCAAAGAGTTCAACAACCGCAACAACAACAACAGCAACGTCCGTATCAGCCCAGACAAAGGATGCCTGATCGACATTTTGATTCGCTACCCATGTCGTACGCCGAACTGCTGCCTGAACTACTCAGGTTGGGGTTGGTTGAGTTGCGTACAATGGCTCCGCCTACAGTATTTCCTCCTGGGTACGACGCCAACGTCCGTTGTGACTTTCACTCTGGGGCACCAGGGCATCATACTGAGAAGTGTCGGGCTCTCCAGCACAAGGTCCAAGATTTGATCGATGCCAAGGCGATCAACTTCGCTCCAGTGCCTAACGTCGTAAACAACCCTATGCCTCAGCATGGTGGGCATAGAGTGAACAATATTGAGGGGAAAGAAGCTGAAGATCTGGTTGTTAATGTTGATGATGTTCAGACTTCTCTGCTAGTTATGAAGGGCCGTCTGCTGAATGGGGGTGTCTACTCGGGCTGTGATGAGGATTGTTTGGGCTGTGCAGAATCTGAGAATGGTTGCGACCAGTTAAGGGCCGGTATCCAGGGTATGATGGATGAGGGTTGTTTGCAATTCAGTAGGGCTGTAAAAGATCGTGGGACAGTGTCAACTATCACCATTTACTTTAAACCGTCTGAAGGACGTGGACAAAGGGTCGTTAGTGCACCTGCAACAAATGGTACCCCAATTACCATTTCAGTGCCTGTAACCATCAGTGCTCCAACTACTATCGTTGCGTCTGGAAGAAGGGCTGTTGAGAATAGTAGAGCCGTGCCGTGGAAGTATGATAATGCTTACCGCAGTAACAGAAGGGCTGAAAGTCAGACGAGACCAGTGAATCAAGCTCTAATGACAATTGGTTTACCGAATAGAGTTCCTGCAACTGTTGGTCCGGCTGTGGATAATGTAGGGGGTCCAGGAGGTTTTACCAGAAGCGGTCGCCTGTTTGCACCGCAACCTTTGAGAGATGCTAATGCTGAGGCTTCTGCCAAGTCAAAGGGCAAACAGGCTGTGGTTGAGGAAGAACCTGTTCAGAAGGAAGCGCCCGAGGGCTCATTTGAGAAAGACGTGGAGGAGTTTATGAAGATAATCAAGAAGAGTGACTACAAGATTGTAGATCAGTTGAATCAAACTCCGTCCAAGATTTCTATACTTTCACTGTTGTTGTGCTCTGAGGCACACCGTAATGCCTTGCTGAAGATGTTAAATCTGGCTTACGTGCCTCAGGAGATTTCTGTCAATCAACTGGAGGGTGTGATGGCCAATGTGAGCACCAGGCATGGTGTAGGATTCACCAACCTGGACTTACCGCCTGAAGGGCGGAACCATAACAAAGCCTTGCACATCACCATGGAGTGCAAGGGGGCAGTGTTGTCTCACGTATTGGTAGACACCGGGTCGTCGCTGAATGTGCTGCCTAAGCAGATTCTGAAGAAGATTGATGTGGAAGGGTTTGTGCTTACTCCCAATGACCTGATCGTTCGTGCTTTCGACGGCTCCAAACGTTCTGTGTGTGGGGAAGTTACCTTGCCTGTGAAGATAGGTCCTGAGGTATTCGATATCATCTTCTATGTTATGGACATCCAGCCCGCCTATAGTTGTTTATTGGGGCGTCCATGGATTCATGCAGCAGGGGCAGTCTCGTCGACTCTCCATCAAAAACTCAAGTATGTCTGGAACGGTCAGATTGTGACCGTGTGCGGTGAAGAAGAGATTCTGGTGAGTCATCTATCCTCGTTCAAATATGTTGAGGTAGATGGCGAGATCCACGAAACCTTATGTCAGGCGTTTGAGACTGTGGCTCTTGAGAAAGTGGCGTACGCTGAGCAGAGGAAACCAGGTGCTTCAATTACTTCTTACAAGCAGGCTAAGGAGGTTGTTGATTCTGGCAAAGCTGAAGGCTGGGGCAAGATGGTGGATTTGCCTGTCAAAGAAGAAAAATTTGGCGTGGGTTATGAGCCTCTCCAAGCAGAGCAGAATGGTCAAGCGGGTCCGAGTACCTTTACCAGCGCTGGGCTGATGAATCATGGCGACGTCTCTGCAACCGGTAGTGAAGACTGTGACAGTGATTGTGATTTGGACAACTGGGTTCGCCCGTGTGCACCAGGGGAGTCTGTCAACAACTGGACGGCTGAAGAAGTGGTTCAAGTTACTCTTCTGACAGAGTAATTTTCTGTTGTTTTTTCATTTTGCATGAAAATCCTACGATCTGCCCAAGATGTAGTGATTCATTGTAGGGCCTCATCATGTTTTAATGATTATCATTAATGAAGGACATTTTTTGCAATCAAACTTTGTGATCCCTGTTTTTCTATTTTTTTTGGTTTTCATCTTTTTTCAAAAACAATAAAAATGGCAATGTTTTTGTTTTTTGTGACTTTATTGAACTCTTTTTCTAAAACAAAGCATTAAACATGCAGAAGCGATCTTATGGCATTCACTATGAACAGTTCTGTTATGGCTCAGTATGATTTCGACAATCCCATCTACCAAGCTGAAGAGGAGAGTGAGGAAGACTGTGAACTTCCTGCAGAATTGGTCAGATTGCTGAAGCAGGAGGAAAGGGTCATCCAGCCTCATCAGGAGGAGTTGGAGGTTGTTAATTTGGGTACTGAGGACGCCAAAAGAGAAATCAAGATTGGGGCTGCTTTAGAGGACTCTGTCAAGAGGAGGCTGATTGAGATGCTGAGAGCATATGTGGAGATATTCGCCTGGTCATATCAAGATATGCCTGGGTTGGATACAGACATTGTGGTGCATCGATTACCTCTTAGAGAAGGATGTCCTTCGGTCAAGCAGAAGCTTCGTAGAACGAGTCCTGATATGGCAACTAAGATCAAGGAAGAGGTTCAAAAGCAGTGGGATGCAGGTTTTTTGGCTGTTACGAGTTATCCCCCATGGGTGGCCAACATCGTTCCTGTGCCGAAGAAGGATGGCAAAGTCAGAATGTGTGTCGATTACCGGGATTTGAATAGAGCGAGTCCGAAAGATGATTTCCCATTACCTCACATTGATGTATTGGTTGATAATACGGCTCAATCCTCGGTATTCTCTTTCATGGATGGTTTCTCTGGATATAATCAGATCAAGATGGCGCCAGAGGACATGGAAAAGACGACATTCATTACACCTTGGGGCACGTTCTACTATAAGGTGATGCCATTTGGACTAAAGAATGCTGGTGCTACCTATCAGAGGGCAATGACGACTCTTTTTCATGACATGATGCACAAAGAAATTGAAGTGTACGTAGATGATATGATCGCGAAGTCGCAGACAGAAGAGGAGCACTTGGTTAATTTGCAGAAGCTGTTTGATCGGTTGAGAAAGTTCAAGCTGAGGTTGAATCCGAACAAGTGTACGTTTGGGGTGAGATCAGGCAAGCTGTTAGGCTTCATTGTCAGTGAAAAAGGGATTGAGGTTGATCCAGCGAAAGTCAAAGCTATTCAGGAGATGCCTGAACCGAAAATGGAGAAGCAAGTCCGTGGGTTTTTAGGGAGATTGAACTACATTGCAAGGTTCATATCTCACCTAACTGCCACGTGTGAACCAATTTTCAAATTGCTAAGAAAGAATCAAGCAATCAGGTGGAATGATGACTGTCAGAAAGCTTTTGACAAGATAAGGGAGTATTTACAGAAACCTCCAATCCTTATACCTCCAGTTCCAGGGAGACCTCTGATAATGTACCTGTCAGTGACTGAGAACTCGATAGGGTGTGTATTGGGACAGCATGACGAGTCTGGTCGAAAAGAGCATGCCATATACTACCTTAGCAAAAAGTTTACCGACTGTGAAACAAGATATTCACTGCTCGAGAAAACTTGCTGTGCTTTGGCCTGGGCTGCTCGCCGACTGAGGCAGTATATGTTGAACCATACTACCTTGTTGATTTCTAAGATGGATCCAGTGAAGTACATCTTTGAGAAACCGGCTCTCACCGGACGCGTTGCTCGTTGGCAGATGATTCTAACAGAATATGATATCCAGTACACGTCACAAAAGGCCATCAAAGGTAGTATTCTGTCAGACTACCTCGCCGAGCAACCGATTAAAGATTATCAGCCTATGATGTTTGAATTCCCTGATGAAGACATCATGTATCTGAAGATGAAAGATTGTGAAGAGCCTCTTGTCGAGGAAGGACCGGATCCTGATGACAAGTGGACACTGATGTTTGATGGGGCTGTGAATATGAACGGTAACGGTGTTGGGGCAGTATTGATCAATCCTAAAGGTGCTCATATACCTTTTTCTGCCAGATTGACGTTTGACGTCACCAACAACGAAGCTGAGTATGAGGCTTGTATCATGGGGATAGAAGAAGCCATTGATCTGAGGATCAAAACGCTTGACATTTATGGAGATTCCGCTCTAGTGGTCAATCAAGTCAACGGAGATTGGAATACGAACCAGCCGCATTTGATTCCGTATAGAGATTACACCAGAAGAATACTGACGTTCTTCAAGAAGGTGAAGTTGTATCATGTCCCCCGGGATGAGAATCAAATGGCTGATGCCTTGGCTACTTTGTCGTCTATGATCAAAGTTCATTGGTGGAATCATGTGCCACATGTTGCGGTGAATCGACTCGAGAGGCCTGCGTATGTGTTTGCAGCCGAGTCTGTTGTGATTGATGAGAAGCCGTGGTATTATGACATCAAGAACTTCCTCAAGACTCAGGAGTATCCTGAAGGTGCGTCGAAGAATGACAAGAAAACCCTGAGAAGGCTAGCTGGAAGCTTCTATTTGAATCAGGATGATGTGTTGTATAAAAGAAACTTTGACATGGTCTTGCTCAGATGCGTGGACAGACCCGAGGCGGACATGTTAATGCAGGAAGTTCATGAAGGTTCCTTCGGTACTCATGCCGGCGGACATGCAATGGCTAAGAAATTGTTGAGAGCGGGTTATTACTGGATGACTATGGAATCCGATTGTTTCAAGTATGCTCGGAAGTGCCATAAGTGTCAAATTTATGATGATAAGGTGCATGTACCACCAAGCCCTCTGAATGTCATGAATTCGCCTTGGCCGTTTGCCATGTGGGGCATTGATATGATTGGGAAGATTGAGCCTACTGCTTCGAATGGACATCGCTTCATCTTGGTTGCGATTGACTATTTCACCAAATGGGTGGAAGCAGCTTCCTATGCTAACGTTACCAAACAAGTGGTTACCCGATTCATCAAGAAAGAAATCATCTGTCGTTATGGAGTTCCGGAGAGAATCATCACTGACAATGGTTCGAATCTCAATAACAAGATGATGAAAGAGCTTTGTAAAGAGTTCAAGATTGAACATCACAATTCTTCTCCTTACAGACCGAAGATGAATGGTGTTGTAGAAGCGGCGAACAAGAATATCAAGAAGATTGTGCAGAAGATGGTCGTTACGTACAAGGATTGGCATGAGATGCTGCCTTTCGCTTTGCATGGGTACCCTACCTCAGTACGTACGTCGACCGGGGCAACCCCTTACTCCCTTGTGTATGGTATGGAAGCTGTCCTACCTGTGGAAGTGGAGATTCCTTCTCTGAGAGTTTTATTGGATGTCGAGCTGGACGAAGCCGAGTGGATTCGAACAAGGTTTAACGAGTTGAGCCTTATCGAAGAGAGACGGCTAGCAGCTGTATGCCATGGACAGTTGTATCAGCGAAGGATGAAGCGAGCCTTTGATCAGAAAGTGCATCCTCGAAGCTATCAGATCGGTGATCTAGTTTTGAAGAGGATCCTCCCTCCCGGTGCAGATAACAGGGGCAAGTGGACTCCTAATTATGAAGGTCCATATGTTGTGAAAAAGGTCTTCTCTGGTGGAGCCTTGATGCTTACAACTATGGATGGTGAAGATTTTCCGTCTCCTGTTAACTCAGATGTAGTCAAAAAATACTTCGCATAAATTGACCCGCTGGACAAAAAGAAAAAAAGAGTCCAGGCAAAAAAGGGGCATCCCGGCGAACCAAAAAACAGAAAGGAAAGGTTCGGGCAAAAATTAGGGATAAAATGAAAAGAATTTGTACACCCGGTAAGTCGAAAACCCGCAAGGGCGGCTTAGGCAAAAATGGGTATCCCGGTGGATTGAAAACCCGAAAGGGCGATCCAGCCAAAAGAGGGATTAAAGCGAAGACTACAGTCTGAGTTGTCTGTACTTCATCAAGCTTTGTCGTCTGCCATCTCGAAAGATGTGATCCGTCCAGTCATCCTTCTCAGAAAGCAAGGAGTTGGGAGGAAAACTGATGATCTGTGAGTTATAACAGAATTGGGAAATAGTGGATGTCGTGTTCACATTGCCATTAGGATAGATCTTTCCTTTTGTGCGCAATTACCTCTTTCTAGGAATTGCCTCCCAATGTATTTGCCTTTTCAGGCGCATTTTCAATCAATAAAAGTCGTTATTCAGATAAATGGCTCTTTTGTTTTTATTTTTACTGTTTTGTTTGCAAAAATGTCCGAATTTTTGATAAGCATTGCATATAAGAACATGAAGGCTACACAATAACGTGCAAAAAGACAAAACATTTGAAAATCATTTTGAAGGTTGAGGACACTTGAGCGTATCTTGTCCATGTATCCCCTGGGGGCATTTTGTTGTGCTGTTTTTCAGGTCGTTATCTGTAGGGACGTTTCCCCAACGGATATTTCCCCAGACAAGTATGGAAGCTATCAGAGCTATGTTCCCCTGCGGAGACGTCTGTGGATAGTGCCTTCTATTCCCCAACAGATCTAAGGATTGCCTATCCCCCAGCAGGCCTGTATTTGCCGATTTCCTCCCCGAGTGCGGCAGGTTCATTGAAATTTATCTCCAGCATTTATCCTATCTGTGGACTGAAGGATATCCCCAGCGGAGTTTACCTTTCCCCAGCAGCAGTGCTATTCTCCAACATGAGTGAGAAGTCGTTGCTCTCCCTGCAGAGTCTCCCCGCAAAGTTGGAGTACCCGATCAGTTTTGGCTCCCCAGCCGGAGTTTTTCATCATTTTTGCATTTTTGCATTTTAGTGATCATTGCATCCTCAAACTGCGTAGCATTCCCATTCAATATGGAGCATTACGCCATAGAAAAATTCAAACATATGCATTCATGTGTTAACCCAATCAGACAATATCCCCGGCAGAGGCGGATCATTTTGTTCAACATCGGTGCAACACGCCTGCTACAGTGGCTCCTGACAGCATTCAGGATTGATATCCCCAGAGAGGTTTATTTCCTCGCCCGTCCGAGGACGGAAAGTTTGTTTCTCCCCAGTGAGATCCCCAGCAAGTGGTCAACCTTGCCTTGACATATCTAAGATGACGTTCTTGTGATACCGGTAAGTGTCATGCCAGCACCCACGTGTGTTTCTTTGTTTGGTGTCGGTAAACACCATTGTTTCGGTGTCTGTAAACATCGGGTATTCTCCCCAGTCATCGGTAAATGTCTGGTCATCATTTTTGGTGTCGGTAAACACCATTGTTTCGGTGTCTGTAAACATCGGGTATTCTCCCCAGTCATTGGTAAATGTCTGGTCATCATTTTTGGTGTCGGTAAACACCATTGTTTCGGTGTCTGTAAACGTCGGGTTTTCTCCCCAGTCATCGGTAAATGTCTGGTCATTTTTTGATGTCGGTAAACATCATCTTTCGATGTCGGTAAACATCGAGTCTTTTCTGCAGTCATCGGTAAATGTCTGATAATCCCCAGCTAGAGATCCCCAGTAGAGTCATCGGTAAATGTCCTATCTGGTTTCCAGTTGCAAATATTTGTTTTCTTCCTTAGTGAAGTGTTCCCCGGTCATCGGTAAATGTCTGGTCGTTTGTTTTGATGTCGGTAAACATCATCTTTCGATGTCGGTAAACGTCGAGTCTCATCCCAGTCATCGGTAAATGTCTGGTCATGCTTTGTTTCTTTGTTGATAAAATCAAGATCCCCAGAAGTCGTCGGTAAACGTCTTGTCTGATTACACCACAAAGATTTTGTTCCTCCCCAAGTGGAGACGCCATCGGTAAATGGCCCTGTATGCTTCGATATCGGTAAATATTGAATGCCCAGTTTTATCCGCCATCGGTAAATGGCCCCGTTTTCTTCGATATCGGTAAATATCGGATCCCCAGTTGCAGTAGCCATCGGTAAATGGTCGAGTTGAAGTTGATATCGGTAAATGTCAAGTTTTCTTTGAAGCCGCCATCGGTAAATGGTCTTGCTTCCTTTTACATCAGAGTTGTTTCCCAGCAGCCATCGGTAAATGGTCTTGCTGAAGTTGATATCGGTAAATATCAAGTTACCAGCTTCTAACCATCGGTAAATGGTTTCGCCTTTCTGAAGTTGTCAATTGCAGGCGTCATCGGTAAATGACGTGGTTCTCCTTGTATCATATCCGGCAGAGTGCAAATTTCTACGGTTCTTGGTATTCAATCCCTGTTTACCCTGAAAGTCTGACAGCCGTCGCTATCATCCGTTCGGGTTCCCAGCTGATTGAATAGGGGCAGCTGTAGCACCTCAAATTTGCACCTATCATTGTACATACATTTTCATATTAGGTCATTAACATTTAACATAGTCCACTGCATAGCATTGCATTGTCCTTTGCCCCAAGTGCAAGCCAGTCAGAAGAATTAGGTCAAACTGGTCAGGAGATCAGTCAGCCAAGCAAGCAAGTGCAATTCTCATTGAGCCAAGGCCCTAGGGTTTGTCCAACATGTTCACATGACCTAGGGGTCCTTTTGAAGTATTTTGGTCAAGGATTGGATGTTCAGAAGTCATCAGTCATGGCTCAGTTCACCAGAAACCCTAAAAAGTCAAACTTGGTCAACTGTGATTGATTTTATGGTTTTGATGGATGGATTTGGTTTGAGAGAGCTCATTCATGTCCAAATAGGCCTCATGTATCATGTCAAAGACCATCATGGAAGAATTTGAAGCCAGATCAGAAATTTCCAAAAATAGAAACTGGACCTGTAATTGAAACCTGCCAAAAATGGAAAGTCTTGATCCTCAAACTTACATCATGATACAAGCTTCAAATGAATTTTTGCCCAACATGAAAGTTGAAGATCTTGTTCTCCCATTTCCAAAAAGTCCAAGAACACTCAATTCCCATGAATGGTTGGCAAGATATGATCAATTCAATCTCAAAAATTCTTGAACTTCAAAAGGCCATATCTCTCAAACCATTTGGCCAATTTGGGTGGGGTTTTTTCCTACAAGTCACATTTGATCCCCTCTTTCCAAAAATGTAACCCTCATGCACCAAAATCTCTTGGATCAAAATGGCATTTTTGAACCTACTTGAATTAATTTTAAGTGAGGTGAAAAAGTGAATCTTCAATTTAATCATTTCCAACCATTTTTGCCATTCAAATATGTTCTGAAATGTTGTTTAAAACTTGTTGGAGGCCCATTTTCGTGCAGTACATACACCCATTACCAACTTGCTTGAAAATTGGCAAAAGGACACTTTTCACCAACTCCATTCCACTTTTTCATGAACCTTGATTAAGTACCATTGAACAGAGTATATATTCATCATTTTCTCTCTGAAGGAAACCCTAGCAGCCAACATCACAAACAGAAAAAACCATTCTTCTCTCAAAACACATTTTTTGCATTTTGGAACTGTTCTTGAAAAATTGTCAAAGAACTCGACCTGGCCTTACTTGCTTCATCATCTCTCTTCATTGTGAGCACATTTCCATCATCCTAAACCAACTGTAATCAAGAATCACGACTGTTTCTTCAAGAACACCATCAATGGCAGATCTCGAGCTGGACCAAACCAAGCTTTCTTGAGCCAAGTATACGTCACCAGTCACCTTTTGGAACCTTGCAGCGCAACTGTTTCAACCAATCATGGCCAGAAAATCATGGAATCATCACTGCCCTTCAAGATCAGGTGAGATTCGACTTTAACCATTCTTAAAATTGCATGATGCATCTTGTAGATCTTTTCCTTGTGAGTGTCGTGAGCTTTGAGTCAAGAGAAACCATGCCATATTGAGAGAGAACGAGGTTTTTAAAGTTTTGTGTTCATGACTAGATTCCTTCGATTTGTGTTTGTTTTGTTGTTGTTTAATGAATTGATGTTTGTTTATTGATGAGTGATGTTGGATATACACGATGCATTGCTTGTTTTCCATTTCTGCAACCTTTCAATTTTTCTGGAAAATCGTATGAAGGTGGTGATGAACATCGTGCTGTTCTTGGTTGCTGGAGAATTTCCTGCGGATTCTCCTGCAACCTTCATAGCTTTAGCTATGATTTTTCCTGCGGATTTCTGGGCTAGGGTTTGCATGAGCCAGGTCCTGTTACATTAGCCATGACCAATCACAACATTTCGTTTCAGTGAGCAAAACGCCGCGTTTAGGTTAAGTGACTCAGGAATTACAAGTTTGCCATTCGTGGCACATGGCTTATTAGATTATGTTGTATTTTTTCTTTTTTAATTTCATTTTTGATCACAAACTTGTAAAAATCATATCTCCATCATTTTAAGTCCAAAATTCATGGGATTTTTTGCATTTGATTCATCATGATCTCACTTATTTTGTCATATTTTTTCCAGAATTTTTGGATGGTTGGTTTTTATTTGGCATTAGGGATTGTGACATGTATCTGTTTTTTGCACATTTTACGAAATCCTTTGTGAAATAGTCATGCTTTATCCTTTGACCTTGAAATTTTTTGTGCTTAAACTAGACACATTCACGGTGATTTTGGTGTAGAGTTTGTGAATTTATCTTATCTGGTTGTTGAGTTATGATGTTTTGAATTAGGGTGTGACAATTTGTGTCACACCAATGATGTGCAACTTCATGATTTTCATTACCATGCTTCTTGAACTCAAATTGGTTTGAATTTTTGCATGAATGTACTCTTGGATGTCTAGTTTACATGTGAATTTTCTTGGAATTATTTGTGGCATTTCCTAATGGTTTGGGATTTTCTCCCCTGTTTGGTCTTATGTTGACTTTTTGTGACACATGTTCCCATTTCATTTGTGAAATTCTCATACTTTATTGGATGGACATGAAATTTGATATGTGATTAGTAGACATCTTAAGCTTTGCCATGGTTTTAGTCCCATTCATTTCTCATATGCTATCACTGATTTATGTTTTTTTCAAGTTGATGCATGTTTGGTTGACTTCTTTGAGCATGCTTAAAATTGCCTTACCTTTCTGATTTTCATTGACCACCTTCTACTTGTCCAATTGAGCTGAAATTTGACATGCTTACCATGATGTGGATTATGTTTGACCATGATTTATTTGATGATTTTTGGATTTGTTTATGATTGGTTTTGAGTTGAGTCTTGCTGTTGACTTCTATGAGCTTCCATATGCCATGCTTTGACTTCATTTGTTCATGAAATGATGATGATGATTGATATGAACATGAAACCAATTGAGTTTGCTTCTTGATTGCTTGAACTTGATTTTGATTGAAATTCATTTGCTGTTTTGACTTTCTTATCTCTTTTTGACCCTAGGCTTGTCCTAGTGGTCATGTTGCTCATGTTTAAGTTTGTTGTTTCAGGTTAAGCAACAAATACCCAAAGAGATCAATACAAATTGATTGAGCTTGATTGAATATCATGACTAACTTGTTTTGTCTTGTAGGTTGCTTGGCTCACATGCCTTGAGCCTTGTGCATTGCACACTTAGCTTGTTTGTGTTGACTGGTTGATATCTGTTTCCTTTTGCTTTAATTTTGAAGTTGTGTACTAATGCTGTCTGACTGGTTTCAGGTACTTTTAGTTGCTCAGTTCCTTGTGAACTTTTGCTTTGCTTTGCTTGATAAGCAATTTGCATTGAGGTATACCTTTCTATCTTCATGTAGTCTGGAAGACCTGGCCTGTTACTTGGCCAGGCACCTGTCTGAAGTCCTCCTTAAGAGGCAATGTTTGTGACTGTTTACATTTGTCCCTGTACATATTCAAAGACCTCCTAAGTGAAGAGGCATTGGCAGACACAAGGGATGTGCAATCCATCCCCTGCTATTCTGTGTGTCATCTGCTTTGCTCACACCACTGTGTTGACGCATTGCAGATACAAACCCAAGATCTTGTACAATTGTACAGTTGAGTCAGTTTCACATGTGTAGAAGGGTTCCCACTTTCTGAACCCACACATTCTTGTCTTAAGCTCTCCCAGGCCAGGGATAAGAGCTGTGAAGTCTGATCTTCACTCACCTTTCATCTGCTTCACCTTAGCCCCTCAATGGCAAGGTTAAGAGCTAACACTACCCAGTTCCAGTGGTTTGTTTGTTGAGGTTGATATGACCTCTCGACTAAAACCTGACCTTGTTTGAGCCCATTGCTTGCATATAGTGTGTGCTACTTGTGCTTGTGTGTTTGCTTTAGCTTGCTTCCTGTACAAGTCAGGTTTAGTTTAGCTTGCTTCCTGTGCACGTTAGGTGTGGCTTGCTTCCTGTGCAAGTCATGTTTAGGATAGGCTTGCTTCCTGTGCAAGTTAGCTAGAAACCTTAACTTAGGGATGATTTTGCATGATAACATCTAGGCTCGAGTCGTAGTCTCCCTAGTTGTGTCTCCCCCTGTTATCTGGTTAGGCTAGTCCTGTATCCCTCTGTAGGGGAACTACGTCGCCCTGATCCTCATACCAGATGAGGTACGTAGGCAGGAGATGAGCTGATCTCTCCGGGCGCCTGTGTCTTTGTTTTGTCTTGTTGTGTGCTTGGAAGCTGATGTAAGTCCATCGAGTGGCATTTGGGTTCCAGTGTGGGTTTGTTGGTTCGGATGCTGATGTAAGTCCAGTGATTGGCATTCAGGCTCCACGTTTGCCTCTTTGTGTGTGTTTTGGTTCGGATGCTGATGTAAGTCCAGTGATTGGCATTCAGGCTCCACGTTTGCCTTTGCCAGTGTTTGTTTGTGTGCGTGTCAGTTGAGCTACGAATGCTCTGATTCTTCTCTCGTCCGAGAAGATACGTATGCATAGGATGCGACATCCTAGCGAGCATGTGCCGTTTCCCAGTCCGAACTACTTCGACTCTGATGTCTATGCCTGATAGACTAAGTAGGCCCAGGATGCGATATCCTGCCGAGTCAGTCTCTTTTGTTTTCTTGTGTCTCTTTCAGCCAGTGTGTGTGTGTGTGTTTGAGCAGTGTTTAGCAACCATTTTCCTTTCTATTGTGCGTGGATCCCGTCGAGTACGACGGATGCGTAGGGGTGCTAATACCTTCCCTTCGCATAACCGACTCCCGATCCCATTCTCTTTGGTCGCGAGACCATGTCTTTTCCCAGGTTTACTCTGAGCGTTTCCTTTCCTTCTTTTGGGATAAATAACGCACGGTGGCGGCTCTGTTGTTCTTGTTTTCCCGCCGGTTTTTCGCGTGATGCGACAATTCTCCAGCTGTACTATCACTTTCTTCTGGATTTCAACTTGTTGACTTTCATCTAGCTTGGCATTCAGAACCACTACTTCTGTTTTTAATTTGGAGATGGTTTCCAAGTGTTCTACCTTCTCATTCTCAAGTTGAGTTATTATCTTCTTCTGGCTTTCAACCTGTTTACACACCTCTGCACTTTTGTGACACAACTTTCTGTAGGTAGTGGCCAACTCTTCAAAGGTTACTTCATCATCACTTGATTCTTCCTCAGAACCCCATCTTCTAGTCAAGGCAGTCACCAGATTTGCAGACTCTTCTGTTTCACTCTCATCAGACCAAGTGGCAGCAAGACTCATCTTCTATTTCTTGAGGTAGGTTCCACATTCAGTTCTAATATATCCATACCCATCACATTCATAGCACTATACTTCTTTTCCTTCTTTGGGCTTATCATCTGACCTTGTTCTTCTTCCAGCATTGTTGGATTTACTGATGTCAGATGATATGTTCTTGACATTAGCCTGAGATCTAACATCCATCTTTTTCAACAATCTGTTGAACTGTCTTCCTAGCATTGCTACATCATTTGCCAGATCTTCATCAACATCCTGACCATTTTCCTCCTCTGTGTTTGACATGAAGGCTATGCTTTTGGTTTTCTTTTCAGATCCATCACTCATTCCCATCTCAAATGTTTGGAGGGACCCAATTAGCTCATCCACTCTCATATTGGAGATGTCATGAGACTCTTCTATGGCTGTCACCTTCATAGCAAATCTCTTAGGGAGTGACCTGAGTATTTTTCTTACTAATTTTTCATCTGACATCTTCTCTCCCAGGGCTCCTGAGGCATTAACAATTTCAAGGATACTCATATGAAATTCATGAATATTTTCATATTCTTTCATCCTTCAATTTTCAAACTTGGTGGTAAGCAGCTGTAGTCTAGACATCTTTACCATAGAGGTGCCTTTATGAGTGGTTTTGAGAATGTCCCAAGCATCTTTAGCCACCTCACAGTTGTTTACCAACCTGAAGATATTCTTGTCTACTCCATTGAATATGGCATTCAATGCTTTAGAATTTCAAAGGGCTAGATCATCCTCCTCCTTTGACCATTGTTCTTCAGGCTTCTTGTCAGTTGTGGCTTCTCCCTCCTTAGTAATTACTGGATGTGCCCAGCCTATTAACACAGCCTTCCAAGCCTTATTATCCAGAGATTTTAAGAAAGCTACCATTCGAGGTTTCCAATAGTCATAATTAGATCCATCCCAAATTGGTGGCCTGTGAACAGATCCTCTATCTCTCTCCATTGTACCAGAAAGTATTGTCCCTAGATCTTACCCAAAACTAGAGCAGGATGCCTGCTCTGATACCAATTGAAATTCTGGTATCAGATATGAGATGTCGAAGGTAATGTCACGACACTAATATCTGAATAAAACATACATGATAAAGATAAAGAATAGTAATGCAAGAGACACAAGAAATTGTTAACCCTGTTCGGTGCAACTCACCTACGCCTGGGGGCTACCAAGCCAGGAAGGAAATCCACTAAATAGAATCAGTTCAAAGACTCTCAGTACACTCCACAAGTTACAGTCTTTTTCACCTAATCTCTACCCATGTGATTTCTACCTAAGAACTCTTAGATATGAGAACCCACTCACTCCCCCTCAATCACACCTGTGATTCTAAACAACAATTACTTATGAAAAGAAGACACTCTTCAAAGACACACACTTGATCTTACTTAGCAGCTTCAATCAAGTAGACACACACTTGATCTTGCTTAACAACTTCAATCAAGTAGACACACACTTGATCTTGCTTAACAACTTCAATCAAGTAGACACACACTCATGCTTACAAGCTTAGAGTGACAAATTACAACTCACAAATCAGACCAATTCAATCATTTATGGATGAATTGAATGGCTTATAGGTCACACGACCAAACAAGACACAAACCCTTATTCTCTCTCAGTATTTCGCTATGTATTGGTTGTGTATCAAATCAGGTTTTTCCATGTCCTATTTATAGAAGCATTCAGCTGGGCTTAGACATCTTGAAAACCCTAAAACTATTTTCCAATTAAATCTTCTCATGATAGCTGGTTAGATCTCTTTGGAAAATAAGTAAATCAGGTTGTAATTAATGATTGAATGCGATTGTGAATCAGATCTTCAATCATACATAGATTGCCATTAAATACGCAATCACATAACACATAACATTCAGCCTGAATGTTCTGTGTACAGGATGTCATGACATCGGGTCTGACATCCTGGAACAATCCTGCTTAATTCCATTTCAAATATCCAGCAGGTACATAATATCAGATGCCATGACATCGTGTATGACATCCTGAAACAATCATGCATAATTATATTTTTAAACTCCAGCAGGCACATAGATATCAGATGCCTTGGGTACGGGATGAATGACCCATTTGCTCAAGGTATTCGCCTTTATTCATAGACTTTAATGCAATTCGAATCGAATGATTGATAAGTTCTCCATCACCATAAGGAGATGCAAGGACTCTTTTCAACAACTTGAAAGTTATGATGAGAATCACATGCCACGGGCCTTAAGTAGTAAAGAATGAATGAGAGTGGAGAATTCTATTAACTCATTTTGAATATCTTTGGGTACGAGATGAATGACCCGGTTGCTCATCGTATTCACATTTACTCATAGACTTTAGTGTGGTTCATATCAAATAACTACTAAGTCTTATTCATATTTTATTATCATATCATTCCTCTTGCCTCAGTCCCTTGGTCTCAGCCGCAGTGGGATGAACTATGAAAGCTCTAACTTTCTCATTGCACGGTGAGAATACGTAGGCACGAGGATTCAAATTCTCCGTGAGCTACCTTATTTATTTCAACCTTATTTATCATTTCTACATTCAATTAATACCATCTTTTTTAGATCAACTACATTTTTTCTTAGATTCCATAACCATTTCCTTCTTCTGAACCAAGAGATGCTTTCCTTGATGCCAAACACTTAATTATTTGTTTTCTGGTTATAACAATAGAGTGGGTATGCCTAGTTTCCTCCACATCATAGTTTGTACCTCTTTACTCTTTGGTTCAGAGTTTATTCCTTCATGGATCCAATATACGATTCTTCTTTGGTTTCAAATAGGTTATTCCATATAGTGATATATTATTCCTTGTACCAATCCTCATTCTCCTTTGGATCTCATACCAACCCTTTTAGGACATTTGTCCATCTTGTGAACCAAGAGATGTTTTCCTTAATTCCAAACACTTAATTCTCTTTGTTTTCTGGTTACGATAATACAGCGGGTATGCATAGTTTCCTCCACATCTTAGTTTATACCTCTTTACTCTTGGGTTCAAAGTTCATCTACCTTTATGGGTTCCCATGTTACCATTCTGTTGGTGCAAGTTATATTGTTCATCACTACAATCATACCCTTGAAGTTGTTTGTCTTGTTAGTCCTAGTTGCTTAGGCAAACACTTCCTTATCTCTCCTTCTCTTTTTTCTCGTGGTTCCATGAACTATGAATGCTCTGACTTTCTCGTTGAACGATGAGAATATGTAGGCATGCAGATGTGAATCCTTGGCAAGCACATTCCTATTTCTCCCTCCTTCTTCTACCTTCAATCATAACCATTCACCTCAGTGACAAACTTTCTTTTTTTGGAACCAAATAACACTCTTCTTTGGAATTCCATACATACCCTTTTAGGACATTTGTCCCATTTTGCGCCAAGAGATGTTTGGTTTGGAACCAAACACTTATTTCCCTGTTTTCGATCATGACAATACAATGGGTATGCCTAGTTTTCTCCACATCTTAGTCGTGCCACCTTTACTCTTGGATTGCAAATATCATTTACCCATATGGGTTCCAATATACCCTTACCTTTGGTTCCGAACCATACCCTTCAGTCACTTTTACCAAGACCTTCAATTTTATGACTTTGGTTATCTTCCTATCATTCCATTCATCTCCATGATGCATTCATAATTCTACCTTAATTCACTCCATGTGATATACTCTTTCTTTGAGGCAAATACACTATCTCTTTGAGCTCCATCTTGTGTCTGCTTGTGAACCAATAAATATTTGCTTTGGAACCAAACACTTAATTCCTTGTTTTCAGTTATGAAAATACAATGGGTGTGCCTAGTTTCCTCCACGTCTTAGTTTATACTAGTTTTACTCTTGGGTTCAGATTTCATCCCTTTTTGGAGTTCAAACCACATTATTCTTTGGTTCATACCATATTTGAGATCACAACTTCTTTTTCACCTCCTACCATTAGTTCTATGAACTATAGAGCTCTGAATTCCTTATTTCACTATAAGGATACGTGAGCATGAGGGCCTCAATCCTCACCGAACGCTTTATCTATTCTTTTCCTTTTCCCTTATTCTTTCACGGGTAATCCTTAGATATAACACCCATTCAAGCATAGAACAATCAAAATGGTTCCAATTGAGTACAATGGATGTTAGGGATGTTAATACCTTCTCCTTGCATAACCGACTTCATTACCCAATTATCACTTTCCCCCGGGTTTTATCGATGTTTTCCCTTTCCTTCGGTAATAAATAAAGTTCGATGGCGACCATGTTGTATGTTCGAGCGTGTGATGTGTTCGGGTATATTTCTGCTAGCTTCACCCATGTGTTGTTTCTTTCGATTGCTTGTAACTCTTTGACCATAGAAAACTTCCACTTCATATTCTTTAAAGCCTCGCTATAGTTGATTGGTTCAGCACCCGCAAGTAAAGAAAAATGAACTAGTTCTCCATCTATTGTGACTTCATCATCACCAACCACTTCATAGTCTTGAATTCTTGTTGGACGAGCTCTAGTTCTTTGAGGTCTCTGACTTGTGCTAGTGGTAACCTCTCCGACTTCGACTATGTCGGGTATGTCTGCAACAACTTCGACTTTAACTAGAATATCAATAATATCTTTGATTTGACATCATTACTTGCTTTGTCAAAATCATAGCTCATCAATGGCTTGTCAAATGTATTACTAGAATTCCAATCCCAGGCACAATTTTCATCAATCATAATATCTTGACTAATCATAATCTTCTGATTAATTGTATTGAATAGTCTGTATGCTCCAATCTTATAATATCCTACCAGAATTATAGGTTCACTCTTGTCATCAAGGGTCCTTCTTCTTGCATCAGAAACATACTTGTGACACATAGAGCCAAACAACTTCAAATGACTCACTGATGGTCGTTTTCCACTCCATACTTCTTCAGGAACCTTATTCTTCAGCTTCTTAGTAGGGAACCTATTCAATATATAAACAACAGTTGAAACAACTTCACCCCATAAGGATTTTGGAAAATTCTTCTGCTTCAGCATGCATCTCGCCATGTCCAATATGACCATGTTTCTTCTTCCTGCTATTCCATTGTACTGAGGAGTATAAGGAGAAGTTACTTCATGATCAACACCATATTCTTCATAGAATAATTCAAATATCTTGGATGTGTATTCACCACCTACATCTGTTTGCAAAACCTTGATCTTCTTTTCACTCTAGTTTTCGACAAGCATCTTAAATCTCTTAAAGATTTTGAATACTTCGGCCTTTCTCTTGATCACATACATTCGAAAATTTTGACTAAACTCATCCACAATTGAAAAAAATACATGTTTCCACCAATGGTATGCTCCTCAAAAGTACCACATACGTCTGAATGTATAACTTCGAGTATGCAGGAGGATCTCATTGGCCTAGTCGAAACGAAAGACTTCCTGGACCGCTTTCCGACTAGAGAACCTTCACAGAGTTTTTCGGGCATCTCAAGACTTGGTATATCAGTTACCATATCTTGAGTGATCAGTTAATTGAGCGACCTAAAATTCATATGGTTAAACCTCAGATGCCACAACCAAATATTTTTATGGTCGACAACAGTTTTCAAACATTGTACCTCAGTTGAACTGGTCATGGTATTAAATGTTCTATTCTTCGACAAAGGATATTTCAAGACCAATTTATTCTGGATGTCGAAAAGTTCTAAGGCTCCATCTTTCATAACCATTGAGAACCCATTTTCGACCAGCTATCAAACACTCAGCATATTGCACTTTATTCCAGGGACATAAAGTACACCTTTGGTCAAGGCTTTCACTCCATGACTTCTTTAAATAACTATGTTGCTAGAACCTTTAGCTTGAAATGAGCTATTATCAATAAGTTTAACCTTGCTCTTCTTCGACTCGTCAAATCTACTAACCATACTTTTTAACCAGTCATGTGATTCAAGCAATCTGAGTCGAGGAACCAGATCTTGGATTCGACATGGCCATCTGAAACTGCAACCATAACCACCATATCATCAGAATCGTCTAAATCTTGATGTGCAAGATTCGTTCCTTCGTCCTTTCCTTTTGGCGATCGATTGTCTTTCATGTATCAATAATGCTTGGCCAAGTGACCCCATTTTTCTCAGTTATAACATTGTACACCTTTTTTCTCTTCTTTGTCTTTCTGATAGGAATTTCCTTCTCCTCTTTTTGAAGATTCAGAAGCTCTATCATCGACCTTATTCTTATAAGGATTCAACCAAGACTTCTTGCCCAGAGTCTTGTCGATTTTGCCTTTAAACTTGTTGGAACCACCATTATTCTTCCATGACTGAGCTTGTAATGCTTGTATCAAGTCTTGAACTCCTTTCCTTTCGACAATCCTAATATCATACGCCTCTAACGAACCAACCAAAATTTCCAGTTTTCGGGTGTCAAGATTATTGGATTCTTGAATATCTATGATAACATGATCAAAGTGAGAGGTCAACATATGCATCACCTTCTCAACTATCATGTTATCAGTTAGGGTTTCACCATAACCCTTCATGAGATGGACGAGTTTATGCACCTTCGATTCATAGCCTGTAATATTTTCGTCTTCTCCCATCGAAAGGTTTGCAACATGACAACATTTACTTTCTCGCCTCTTTAATAATACTTGACAAGAATATCCCATGCCTCATTCTTCGATTCAACATGAGCGATTATGTCGAAATTAGTCGCATCAATCGCCGATTGGATGTAAAACATCGTCTTGCAATCCTTTTTCTTGGCATCCTTGTGAGTGGTTCTAAGTGCGTCAGTTGAATCTTCACCAACCACAGGAACACCATTAGTAACCAATTCTAGGGTGTCATGAAAGCCAAATAGAGATTGCATATGTTTTCTCCATCGAAGCCAGTTTTTGCCGTTAAGAGTTAGAAGGGAGTTCGGTAAATTTCTGATACCATTCATCTTTGCAACGATTGATCAACAACAACCCACGATCCTGAAAACACGGTCTCTGACGTGTGATTCTTGAAAACACGATCAAGAATCTAACTAGAGCTCTGGATACCAATTTTTTAGTGTGTGAGACACTTTTAGTGAGGAGAGAAACAGAGAATAAGAAAATAAGGATTGTATTATTGAATTGAATGAATAAAATTGAATTACAAAATGTCTATTTATATATTGTTAAATGACTTCATTACTAAGTAAAATAACAAACTAGTAAGTAACAAAGCATAAACTTTAATTAGCTTTGGGCTTGGGACACACAACTCAACTTAAAATATATCTAATATCTCAAAATTTATAACCCCTAAATATAAATTTGTTTGACTTCTACCTAAGGAAAAATTTGTCACTATAGCATTAGAAAAAAACAAATATTATTGTTAAGGCGCTTCTCACTTTTACTTTCGGGAAATAACCTATAATGAAAAAATATATTGTGACTAAAAGCTAATTAGGAAACATGTATGTAAATGAAAAACACCCAAAAGTAGGGTATATTGAAAAAATAATGTGGAAAATAGAGTAATTAGGTAAACTTTTTTATGGGAAAAGGGATTATTTGTGTAAACAATTCTTATATGTCTTTCTATTTAATTGTAATTTTTGTTTATAGAAGTATATATATTGAATATATAGTTAAATATATTCTTTTCGTCTCAAAATATACAAACTTTTAATTTTAGTTTCTTAAAAAAAATTAACTTTTGATAAGTTGTTTTCGGTGTTGGTGGTGATACCCTTGTGGTTAATAAAATTGTTGTTGTTGGTAAGTCGATTATTGATATGGTTGTTGTTGTTGATATGGTGCGGGTGTGATGGCAGCAAATTGATGGTAAGGAACAAAAATATATGGTTGAGCTTTATTTCCCCTTCCTCCCATTATGGAATTGGTATGACCTTCTGGCCTCTTTAGGAAGTTAGAGTATGGTTTCTTCCCTCCACTTGAGACACTACTTTTCTAGGTCACCTTTTAGGTTTGACTTAACGGGCTTTCTCTTTTTATCTGGAAAGATAGTGATTTCTTAATAGTTAATAAGAAAAACCACTATCACCTGTTGAATTTAATAGCTTCTTCAACACTTCTTTGATGTGTACGAAAGAAAGCTCCTGCTTAGAATTTTTATTGAAAGTGTATGGAACGATTTCCTTGAACTTGAATGCACATTTGAATTAATTGAGAACTATCCTTCTCCAGGTTAAGATTAAGATTTTTTATACAGAAATAAACACCAATTTCTAGGCTCAAAGGGGTTGACTATGGATTAACTTCCTTATTTCTCAAGTGTTTGGGAATTAAAACAATGCCTTACATCATCAGCAAAATTTTATTTGAAAGCATACCATTCAACAACTTGGGTATTTCATTTTCATCATTCTCCCTCCGATCTTTGCTTAAACAAAAGTTTGATAAAGAAATATGAATGAGATAAACATTGGTACATTTTTGGAATTTTGAAAGAGGAAAGCATAAATTTGCGCAAATATGAACACAAATTGATTGATTCAAAATATGCAACACTCATTTCATTAATATTAAAATTCAAGAATGAACAAATTTAAAAGAAAATAACATTAATATTAAAATTCAAGAATGAACAAGTTTAAAAGCAAATAACACATTACAAGCAAGGAAATTGCAAATGGAAAGAAAAAAAGGCTTATTGACTAATCAGCATCGAGGATGAGCTTTCCTGTATGATCCACTGGCTTTAGGATGTGACATGTCATGATCTGACCCAATCTTCACTCACCCTGTTTTTCCAAAGGATTATTATCGACATTGGGACCAACTTTCTTGAAAGATATAACTTTTCCTCTAACCAAGTTTGTACTCTAGACTTTAGTGCAAAACAGCTTTCTAGATCATGACCTGTAGCTCCCTCATGAAACTCGTAATGGAGGTTGAACTTAAACCCAACAAGAAGAGGATTTGGAGGAGGAGGTAGAGACCTAGTTGTAATCAAACCTTTACGGACCAAGTGAGGATATGAATGAGTATATGTCATGGGAATTTGTTCAAATTGAGTCATATTCCTAGCATTACGATTTCTGATTTTTGCCAACATTTTGTTATTGAGGAGCCTGAGATGGTGAAGAGTTAACCATATGAGAAACTGCAGCTACATATGGATGACCATAGTATTATTTCCTGCGATGATCTATCCTTTCATTTGAGACAACATTTATTTCACCCTCCTTCTTCCTCTAAAAGTTCCCAAAGGGAATTCTTGCACCACTAGAGGATTCATCAGTGTTGGTAATTTTTCCATTCTTGATACCCTCCTCTAGTCTTTCTCTAATATTTACCAGGTCAACAAAACCGGATGATACACTTCCTATCATCTTTTCCCAAAAGAAAGGTTGTAGAGTGTCCATGAACAATCTAGTCAGTTATTTCTCTGCCAATGATGGCTCCACCTGGGCAGCCAACTATTTCCAACGTTGGGCATACTCTTTGAAAGGCTTTTTATCCTTCTAAGACATGTTCTGCAATTGACGGTAATTTGGTGCCATGTCCAGATTGTACTTATATTGTTTCAAGAAAGCATCATCCAAGTCTTGCCAGCTTCAGATACAACTCTTTTCAACTCCCATATACCATTTCATTGAAGCTCCGCTCAAGCTGTCTTGGAAAATAGGGAATGAGAAATTTTCCATTATTGGTATATGCATCCATCTTATGGTAGTACATCACCAAGTGGCTTTTTGGATAGGTGTCCCCTTGTATTTTTCAAATTATGGAGTTTTGAAATTTGACAGGCATAACCAAGTCTGAGACTAAACACATCTCCACTGTAGCAGCACCAAAGACATAATTACCTTCTATAACTCTTAATCTCTTTTCCAGGGTCTGGAATTGATCTTTGAGTTCATCAATATGTCCAGCTTCTTCTTGACTTCCAAATTGAGGACCAACATCATGGTACACAGAGCGAGGATCTTGATAAGCAGCTTGAGCAATAATATACATGATAGGTTGAGGTGCAGTGATTACTAGAGCTTGGAATACTGACAGTACATATGGGCTAACCCTTGGACTATTGGAAAAGGACAAAGAATAATTTGGTGGTAATCCAAATTCTGGCTAAGAAGTAACTGGCCCTGGGGAGGCACAGAGTCAAAACTATTGATTTCAGAGATGACAATCCTCAGAGGTTGAGCGTCCCTAGCATTCAAGGCTTGTATCATTTCCATGATCTTGTTTACATTTCCTTTTAGATCATCAATGTCTTCCCTAACTCTTTCATTATGCTGCTCTTGATCATCCATTCTTCTTTATTTGTTGGCCCTAGTTATGTACTTGTGTTGAGGAATCAGCTTGATGGTAGCTCAATAAATCTGAAGATGAGAATGCATGAAAATAAATTTCTTGATAACTTGAATGTATGCATGAAAGAATGCAATGGTATGCAATGGCGTGTAAATGGAAGCAATGCAAATGCATTTTTTTCCAAGTGCAGGGTCTCATAAATCCGAAAGGCAGCTAAATCTGACTGCTTGATACACATGATTATCAATGGGAATAATCTAGGGTTTACCAAGGTCCCTAGAGTCATGGATTCTCCAAGAATATTTGCCGCTTACGGTAAATTAATTTTCGGGTGTCAACTTCTTCAAGGGAATCTATTCTGGGTGAGGTCTTCGTACCGACCCTTACGAGAAAAACATCTCGGGGCCCCGTACTACGTGACCATCAACATTAAAGTTCTAGACAAGGTTCTCAGAGTCATGGATTTCCTTGAATGTTTGCTGCTAATATGAAATTACTTTCAGGCATTAACTCCTTCAAGGAAATCTATTCAGAGTGAAGTCTTCGCACCGACACTTACGAGAAAAACATCTCGAGGACCCGCACTACATGACCATCATTCCTAGTTGGCCAAAGCTTCAATGTTCTACAAAGGTCTTTAGAGTCATGGATCGTAATGAAAACATTGAAGCTTACAGAAAAATACTTGTCGGACGACAACATTCTCAAAAGAATATACTCTAAGTGAGATTCTTGTATCGACCCTTATGAGAAAAACATCTCAGGAGCCTACACCACTCAACCTTGTCATATCTTATGTTTTTCTTCAGACTCGGGTATATAGTCTTTCCCACAATGTTTGAAGCAATCGACGTATCCATATAAAGAGCTCATGAGATCCAAGTAACAAATATAAGATAAAGGCAAGAGATATAAGAAAATGAATGAACAAAGCTAACAATCATCGCTAATCTAACTAAGTTAGGCTTGAATCTCTCTAGCTTGGAGCTAAGTCCCCAACAACGTCACCAATTGTTGTACCTAGAAAAATATGATCCTTCGTGAAGCGCATTGCACGCTTGCGGAAAATGATTCGATTAGAGTTTCCACCGAAATTTATTTATTCCAATGAAGGAAAGGGAAAATATCAATAAAAATCTTTGAAAAGAAAATGGTCGTCACAACCAAAATCGGGTTCTGGAATCGATTTCGTAAGGGGAATGTATTAGCACCTCTCATGTCCGTTGTACTCAACGTAACCCTTTTAGTTAAACTTGTGGTTGAATGTTAGCTTATGTTGTTTGTTTCCTTCGAGTGGTAAAGGATTAAAGATAAAAAATAAAAGGTCGCAAAAAGTTTTTATTAGTGGGCTTGACGAGATTGCAGGTCTCGCTCCTGCGTATCCTCTGGTATAATGAGGAACTCAAAGCTTCGTAGTTCAGGGTGAAGGCTATGACTTTTGTTTTTTTTATTGGACAAGTGTTTAGATCGCATTCTAACAGTTAAACATTGACTTGTTTACTCGCGGTGGAGACTTAAGCGCTAGTTTGTATTCGCATTATAAGGGACTAAATAATGTTCTTTTGAAAAAAGAGTTGTTGTCGCACGGGGGAGAATAATTAGGTTTGATTTGTTTGAGTATGTTTTAGACTTGAAAGACAAACATTCTTGACTTGCAAGCAACTACTACTTGGGTCTAATGTTTCAGGACTATGACTAGGCCTTTTACCCAGGTAGTCTTTTTCTTTCAATTTATTTGTGAAAATGTTTGAATAGTTATAAGTATTTTGAATGAAAGAAGAACACTTGAGCTTGCAAGAAATTACTACTTGGGCTTAGTGTTCAAGACTATGACTGGACCTTTCACCCATGTAGTCTTTTTCTTTCAATTTATTATGGAATTGTGACGTATTTGTATTTTTTTAGAGAAAGACAGATTATTTATGGCTTGCAAGCAATTACTACTTGGACCTTATACATCGAGACTATTACTGGACCTTTCACCCATGTAGTCTTTTTCTTTCGTTATTATGAAATGGTCATCATATGGATTAATCGTTTTGAAGTTGATTATAAAAGGAGTTTGACGTTGGATCAAGCGTTTGATTTGCATTTGAATGGATTATGAAAAATTGTTTGTGTATTGAAGTCGACAGTGAAAATGGTTTGATTTGAACTGATTATGAATTAAATCGAATTGATGGTTTGAAAATGATTATTGAAATGATATTTAAACGGTCTTGAAATGATGATAACATAAGTCAATCAATTTTTAATTAACAAATTTAATTGATTAAAATTTTGTTAGATCGATTAATTAAGCTAATTAAGATTAATTATTAGAGTTATTTGATTAAATTAAATAATCAAGTTAATTAAAAATTGATAAAGCAAAATTAAATTTTTGTAAGCAAACTTTAATTAATTAATTAATTTAGTTAAAATGAAAAAGGAATAAGGAAATAGCGATGGAATCGGGACGGGATGATTAAAGCAAGTTAGCCACAATGTACTCAAAGTCGGTTTGTACATAGAGACAACGAAATCGAATTGTCGAACGTAAGGGAATGAAACGCGGAGAAATCGTATCAATATATCAAATGAAAATCCAACGGCATAACAATATATAATTGATGTCGACATTCCATATTAAAATCCGATTTCCATAGCAAAAAGTAAAATCCAAACAACAACAATAATATTATTTACAAAAGTATACCAATCCAATCTAAAGCAAAAGAAACTATAATACTATAGCAAAAACAAAATCAAAAAACTATATTATTTACAAAATTATACCAGTCCAATCTAAAGCAAAAGGAGCTACAATATTGCAACAAAAACAAAATCATAAAACTAAATACATACACTGCACCATAAAGATTTCAAACCAACATGTCTACCATAATGCAAAGTTAACAACTTATATACCAAATTCAAACCAATATGTCTACCAATCTGTTGAGATGTGAGGAAAGTGAGCACGGTGGTTTTTGGTTTGTGATCGTCGCCGGAATGGTGGAATGTGTTGAAGAGGTTTTGTGAAGGTGTGTGTATTGATGGTGAAAGATAGAAGCGAGGGAGGGTGAACTTCAATTTTTTATGGTGGTGATTTGGAATGGGGTTGTGGTATGCTTGAAGGGTGTTTTTTAGTGGAGAAACAGACAAAAAAAGACAATGAGAGTGATTAGTGTTGTTATTTCGAAGTCCTTGAGAGAGATGAGAGGAGTATTCTTTTGTGAGAACAAAGGGAAGATTCGTAAGGGAGAAAAAGGTCCTTGGGGATCATTTTTTATTTGTCTCTATATTCAATCCTCTCAACAGAAAAATATATGGTTTTTTTACCGAGATAACCCAGTTTTTCAAAAAAAATTCCCAAAATACCCCAGGTTTCAGAAAAATTCCCAAAGTACCCCACTTTTAAGAGGAGGCGCCAATTCAATTGGCGACTCCCTTAAAAAAGCCTCAAATGACAAAACCTCCAACATTAAAGTTGTATATCTTTTCAAGACAATGAATTTGGACATAAATTTTGCATCATTTGGATTTTTTATGAGAAAGTTATGGTCAGTTGAAGTTGGACTTCTGATGTTTTCAACTATTATTTGACCTTTAATGTTTTGTATTATCACATGTGTTTATTTTAGAATTATGAAATTTTGTCCAACATAACAATTTAAGTAGACATATCAAATTTTCCAATGCACTTGGTCCCACCTCAAAATAATAAAAAATGAGTGAGTTAGGTCCTTGCGAAGTTGACCCAAAATTAGGGTTTCTGTCAAAATGACCTATAATGTTTTGAAATGAATGATGAGCTTCCAAGTTTCAAATGGATTTTTGATGAACATGAAAGTTGTTCATATGGCGACTCTTCTTAAAACTTGAATGGAGGCGCCAATAGGCAGGTGCCCTAGCCAATCCAATTGGCGCATATGTGTAGGTTTTAAGAGGAATCGCCAATTCAATTGGCGACTCCCTCATAAAATGTCTTTTTTGTCTTATAAATAGATGCGTTGTGTGACCAACTGTTCCACAACTCATATAATTATTTGGCTATCATGTTTGGTGTTCGTCGCCGATATGGTAAGGTGATTTATGCAAGAAACAAACCTCAAATGCTGATGCTGTTTTGGAACATCACCACGTTCGATCAACTGAAGAGGGAGCTGGTTCGATGGTTAGACGGGAAAATACCATGTAAGTGGAGGCGCCTCAAAGACTGTCAAGGCCCTAAATATTAACATTTTATGTGAGAGAGTAATAATAATTAAGTAATTAATGCAAGATTACATTTAAACATTTTTGCTTATTATACATTTTTGCTTACTTATTATCTTTTAATAATAATATATTTTTGCTTATTATCTTTTAATAATAATAAAATAATTAATGCAAGAATACTTTTGAACATTTACTTATATTTAAAAAAATATTAAAAGATTTTGGGGAGTAGCAAACTACATACTTGTTACATTACACTATTAGTTAAAGTTGCATTAAATCATTTAATGAATGCAAACCATGTAGTTGATTTAACTTGCTTTTTTATAATTTGAAACCAAAACTTTACATCATAAGAACTGCTCCAAAAAACCAAACAACATACGTAACTAAGAAAAACATTGATTCAGATATACTACTGCAACATTTTCACAAGTTAAATAAACATATTCATGTATCTGAATCTGATAACATAGATTGCCTTATAACTCTAATTACATCACTAAGAGACACAACACCTATAAGCAAACCCGCTTGATCAACCACCCAAACCCTATGAACATGTTTCGCAACCGCCTTGTCGATTACCTCAGACAAAGTGGATTCAGCATAGCATGTGACAAGCTCCCTTGTAGAGTTACCGATATCATTCGGTTTATCAGATGCTGTGTACAAAGGACTAGTTGCAATTTGTTCAGTGAATGCCAATGCACTTATTCCCAACCATGACTTCAATGTGTTTATGTAACATCCTCTTAAATCAGTGGCAGATAATGTTCCAACAAGTTTCCTGCATCTTCCCTGCAAAAGCATCATTAATTTTAGATAAAAGTTATCATTTTAAGGACACTAATAAGGAAGAGATAACTTGCATTGATGTGTTGTTTGTGATCATCCTCACAAACATCAGAAGCTCTAACAATAGGGAGAGCATTCAGCATAGCAGCTTTCAAGCACTTGATGGCATCAATGAGTTTTGTGCGATCAGTGATGGCATAAATCCTCTCAGTGATAGCTCCCAAATCTTGAACAGTACGTGAATGTAGAGTGCTTTGTAGTTCATTGCTATGATCTTTCAAGAACCTAAGCACATCCATTTGAGTAAGCATTTGGTAACTTGAAGAAGACTCAACAAGTTCAACTCCAGGCGATATGTTTGTGTTCTCTATCTCGCTGTCAGTAGGTACCATAGCTCTATGCACTCCTTTGCTCAACACTTCCATACAATCTAACAGACTAACCAGAAAAGCGAAATTCGTTCACGTCTCTGATTAAAACAAAACTTAAAGAGATATGAAAATTTTAAGAACCTGGTATTAGGGTTGAGTGTCCACAAGCTAAGACCTTCAAAGGAATGACCAATGATGGAAGAAACAGGAACAGACATTCTTTGATCAAGATCTTGAATAAGATAATCACCGTTACTCAAATGATCATCACCAGCTATATGAGCAACAATATCAAGCATAGTAACCATTCCTATATAATGTTTCCTTACAGCTCCTGTTTGTTTATCAGACTCAACAATCATTGATCCTCCTGCTCCGATCCACTGACCTGGCGGCGCAGCCACCGGAACCGCCACTACTTTGTTTGCTACAAGTGTGTTCATTGTTTGTCCTAATGAAGCTGTGTACGGTATTTCCACTAGTCTCTTCTTATTCACCATCAAATCCTTTACTTTCCTCTCGTTTAGCTTCATGCTGTTGCTGTGTTGCATTTGTACTGTGTGATTGTGATCTTTAAACTGGTTCTGCATGTTTCCTATTCTTCTTAATGGATGCTTTTTGATAGAAATAGGAAGACTGTTATAGCATGAGGAATCAAAGATATATAGAAAATATATATATATATTTAGGATAGGATGTGTTCAATTGCTCATTCTTTTCCTTTTGTTGAGTGGTGTTATACGGTTGTTATTATTATACGTGTTGTCTTAAGATAGAAATATTGAGCATGCATGTTATGGTCTTGCCACGTACACTTGTTTACTAGATGAGACATCAAAGATTCATGTAATGGCGACACCACTACCCTTTATCTAAAAGACCATAAATGCCATAGAATCAATGCAAAGAACATGCAGCACATACATTGCCCAATTCACCAATGAATAAGCACTAGTTCCACTACTTTCTTACAGCTATTTCTACTACTTTTTTACAACTATTTCTTGATATCCTATACCAATATTGATGACACAAATACTACTTTGTATATTGTTCTCTTCCTTATTGAAATGACAATACAACTTACTTATTGAAATGACAATACTACCAAGTCTTTATATAGATCCGAGAGACTTCTATTATAAGAATTTATAACAATTAAGTTCTATTATTAGACCACTAATCTCTTAGTCTTTTCACTATAAGAATTTTTTATCTTTCCATTAACTTCTAAATTAAAACTCACTTAAAATAGCATTTAAAGTTTATTCAACAAAACTAATAATTTTTTATTTAAAAAAAACCGTCTTTCTTTTTCTAAAAATCTAATCAGGTTTTCTTTTTGAAAATATTAAATTTTTCTCAAAAATATCAATTTTTAAAAAAATATATATTTTTTAATATATTCAAAAAATCAACTATATTTATATTTTAAAAAATTGATTTTTTTTATTTAAAAAAAAGGATTTTTTTATTTTCACAAAAAAAGTGTTTTTTTTAAGTTTTGAAAAAAGAAATTTAATTAATTTTTCAGAAAAAAAATAGTTTTCAAAAATATTTATTATTTTTAAAATATATATTTAAAAAAAATAAAATATTTTATTTTAAACAAATTATATTTTAAACCCCTCATTTAAATCCCTAAAAAAATAAAATGACTAGACTTAAAAATAAGGCCAAAAAAATTATTAATTTAGTAGAAAACCTAAAAAAAATGGAATCAAAATAGGAGGCCTAATTGTTGGCCTTTATGTTTTTTTTTTTTTTTGACTCCGTCCATTATTGAATAATAAGAGCCGTTGTATTCACCCAAATAACCTTTGAAAGTGAAGAATCATGTGAATAACATAAATGACCAAATTCAAACACATTTATTACTATTCTCTCATTTCTCGTGACCACATTTACTCCAACCCAATACACAACACCAACTCATTAACCCCATTCATTTATTACATCAAAACAACAACACCTCTATAAATAATATTTGTCGCATGATCAAATCAAACACAACACAACACAAACTCTAAATTCAAAATATCATCATGATTCGTATCAATCGCAAAAATTGTCCCTTATTATGTTTCACTATGTTGTTGTTTTGCTCTGATTTAGCAATGCCATACACGGTTGAGATTTCTGATTCTAATAACTCCACCGTGCCTTCTAGTTCCACACCACTAATTGATGCCATTTCCACCAAACAAGACAACGCCAAAACCGATTGTCGCGAACAACAAGCGGTTTATGATATTATGAAGGCAACTGGCAACGATTGGGCCACCGACATTCCCGATGTTTGTCGTGGTCGGTGGCACGGTATCGAATGTATGTCTGATAAGGACAATGTTTACCACATTGTCTCCCTCTCCTTTGGTGCTCTCTCCGACGATACGGCTTTTCCCACGTGTGACCCCACACGTTCCACTATATCACCTTCTATCTTAAACCTCCCTCATCTCAAGACTCTTTTCTTTTACCGTTGTTTTAGTTATAATCCTCATCCTATACCATCTTTTTTGGGCCAATTGGGCCCATCATTGCAAACACTTGTTCTAAGAGAAAATGGACATATAGGCCCAATTCCGAATGAGTTGGGAAATCTTACTCGTCTTAAGGTTCTTGATCTTCATAAAAATAACCTCAATGGTTCCATACCGGTTTCGTTGAACCGGATAACCGGTTTAAGATCCTTGGATTTGAGTGTTAACCGGTTAAGTGGTTTGATACCCAATTTGACTTTACCAAATTTAAATGTATTGGACCTGAACCAAAACCGTCTAATAGGCCCAATCCCTTCTACTATTTGGGAGTGTCACTCTTTAATTAAACTCGATTTCAGCCGCAATAGGCTATCGGGCCCAATAGGCCCAATACCAGAGAAACCAAAAGGCCTAAATGATCTTATGCTTATGGATTTGAGCTTCAACCGTATTCAAGGCCCATTTCCATCTTCACTAAAAGGCTTGAGTTCACTACAGGCCTTAATTCTCAAAGGAAACCCAATGGACTCAACAATTGTGCCCGGCGACGGGTTCGACGGTATGAACGATTTAATGATCTTAATTATGTCGAACACGAATTTGCACGGCCCGATCCCAGAGTCATTGGGTAAATTACCCAACCTCCGCGTGCTTCATCTCGACGGGAACCACTTCAACGGGTCGATCCCGAAAAACTTTCGAAATTTAAAAAACTTAAGTGAGCTTAGGCTGAATGATAATGGGCTAATTGGGCCAGTCCCATTTGAAAGGGAAACAGTTTGGAGAATGAAAAGGAAGCTAAGGTTAAACAACAATTTGGGCCTTTGTTATGATGCAAGTAGTGGGCTTGGAGATAGTGTGGGCTCTGATTTTGGTATCGGTTTGTGTGAGAGTTCAAGCCCAGGTTTGGTTAGAACAGTGCAACATGTTTCAGACATGAAAAAGCCCAGCCCAATAACAACATCAATCCATGATGTTTCAATTTCATCGTCCAAATCTGTACTCACAAGCCCATTGGGCCTAACTACTTTTATTCTCTTTATTACTTTAATTTTCTTGTAAGTAAAGTATATATTCCTTTAGTATAGCATAGGAAAAGAATCTTAGAAAGACCTTGTAATACTGTATTAGCAATATAAATGTTTTTTCAAATTTTAACTTTTTCATGCTGATTTTAATGAAAAACAGATTGTAAGTATATTTTGTTGTTAGAAAAGACAAAACTTACCTAGTACCTACACTATCATGGATGATGTAGATGTTTTCTGAAAGTGTTATAATAGCTACCCTTTCATTGCACCATAAATCAAATTTATGTATCAATCATATAGTTTGTGTGTCCAAATCTGCAATTAGTATCATTTAAGGTGCACGTGCTTAAGAAGATATGCGGGCTTATGTTTGAATTTACATACTTCGTCAAAAAACAACAAGAACATGGTCAACAAATTTTAATATAATTTGTGATCTTTTTCCCTTTTTTGGGGGGTTCCAAGTCTTTGTTTTGTAATCTTGAACTATACTACTTGAAATATGATAGTAGTCCAAATTAGGTTCACATGTTATCTCTAATAAAAGGTTTTTGAGGGTGTAATACTATTATTCAAGTGTTATACTAATGTAATTTGACTCATCAATCAAATTACATTTGGATAGTGTTGCACCATTCAACAACTTTTGATTGATTTAGTAAATTTTAAGAGAAGATTCAACAACAATAAAAAAATAACAATTAAATTAAATAATTCAGTAGATAAAGTTTTAACCTAAAACAAATCAAATAAATAAATAATTCATTAGATAAAGTTTTAACCTAAAACAAATCTAAAATTTATGTGCATAATAAAATTAAATGTATAGATAAAAAAAATTAGAGAGATAGCATAAATGAGAGAGAGAGAATTTTATAGCAATTGAATTTACACGTGTCTCTTATTTTTGAAATTTAAGAGAATATACTTAAATATTTTTTGCAACTAAGATAAAATTTTATTTCTAAGTTTTACGAAAATAATACATATCAATTGTTTTTAATAAATTTTACGAAATTAATATGTATCCAAAAGTTAGTTTTTAAATGTTAAGTTAAATATTTTTGTCTTTATCGTGGATTGAATCATCGACATTGTGGTTTAATTTATTGAGAAGTGAAGATAAATTGAAAGATGTCATGTAGAAATATTAGTGATGCGGCATAAATTAAGTTGAAATATTAACATGAGATTGAACACTTATTATCTTTGAAATTAAGATATCCTAGTCAGATTTTGGAACTACTTCCAAGATTTATGCTCCACTCCCTCAAATTTAATCTTAAAAGTTCTATTTTTTTTTACTTAAGAAATTTTAGAACTAATTTCCTCTTGCACCACATACTCACAACATCTTATCTTTAATGGATATATTGAAATTTTTTCCAAACAATTAACAACTAATTAAAATATTACATTTCATAATTGGGAAGTATAACACCTTTGAAATTAGAAATTGTACTCCATCTTTTATTTTGATTGAAACATCACTCATTTTCTCAATTGGTGGGGGTGTTACGTCACTAAATTTTACTTTTTTTCTTCGATGTGTGGTTGAGCTTTACAAACTAATCATCATGTCACTCATATGATTTGAATATTCAATGCATATATATTACTAATGACCACATTCTACTTTTTCTTTAGTGGTCTACATTAATAGGACTTTGCTCATTGTCTTCATATTGCATCCCTAATTTACTTTTTTTTTTTTATGTGGTTTTTTCTTATTGAAATTGATGGAAAATTAAGATACAATAACAGACAAATACGTAGTGGATATAAAATTACCCACACTTGTAGAAATCATGAGGATCAACAACAAATAAAAAATAACAAATCGAACAAATAAAGACACAAAAGAATACTGATATTTTAACGTGGAAAACCCCTCACATGAGAGTAAAAACCACGAGTCGTCCAGACAAAAGAAATAACTCTACTATAATCAATAAATGGTACAAGAGAGTCTTAAAGTGATTCATAAACTAGTGCTAACAACCTCAAATCACAAAACAAACTAACTTACAAATAGAATAAAAAAGGTGAAAAATTATCCAAATCTACAGCTTCAGTGCGAAGCAGATATCTCTCAGCTCATTCCTTGTTTTGAAATTTTGGAGACTTAGAGTTACTCTCATGTTTAACTCTAAAATTTCATCTGTTTTCCAAAGCCCCTTTGCCTTTAGGCAACTTCACTAAATCATAAGTGAGATTACCATGCAATGATTTCATCTCGTCGTGTATTGCATCCAACCACTTTTTATTTTCATCACTTTCTATGGACTTTTGGAAACACTCAAGTTCACCCTCATCAATCAAGGTTACACACACATCAGAATTATACCTTATAGAAGGTTGTCTCTGACTGTTAGACCTCATAAGTTGAACTTGAGATGACTCCGGAGCTTCATCAAGATTCTCATCATGTGGCATATCGCTCCCTCCCTTTCACCATCATTAGTTTGAATATCTACCTCATCTCCAAATGGTTGATCATCAACACAATCATATGGCTCACCATTCTGATCATCACCACCAATAGCATCCAGATTATGACTAGGCAACTGAACTGGATCAACATTAGACAAACTGATATCTTTCTTGGGTGTAGCCTTCTCTACCTTATCAATGTCTTCAATATTTTGGTCTTCCATGAACACCACGCCGGATATGTTTCTTCCCTACATGAACATGCAACCTGTAACTAAACTCATCTTGCTTATAGTCGATGAAGATACATTGCTTTGACTTAGCATCCAACTCGGATCTTTCACCCTTTGTAATATGCACAAAAACCTTACAACCAAAGACTCTCAAATGATCATATTTGACATTCTTTCCAAACCAAATTTTATTTGAAACTTCATTGTTCAAAGCAACGGTAGGAGTGAGATTAAGAACATGCACTGTTGTGTAAAGTGTCTCGTCTCAATAATGATTACGCAAGTTAGCTTCAGAGAGCATACACCTTACTCTCTTAATTAGTGTTTGATTCATCTCTCTTCTAAAGCATTCAATTGAGGAGTTTTACGAGGGGTATTTTCATGTTTAATACCATGTTGCTTGCAATAGGAATCAAATGATCCACAATACTCTCCATCATTGTTTGAACAAACACATTTCATCTTCTCGTGTGTCTGCCTCTCAACTAAAGTATGAAATTCTTTGAACTTTTCCAACACTTGGTCTTTTTATCTTCAAGGCATAGTTTCCTGGAGTAGACATAAATAAAAGTAACAAAATATAGTGCACCACTAAAGGATTTTACCTTTAATGGGCCACAAACATCAGAATTTACCAATTAAAGTAACTTTGACTTCCTTGAGGAAGGTTTTGTCTCTTGAAAAATACTTTAGTTTGTTTACCGACCATGCAATGATAACACTTCTCCAAATATGTATTCTTTAATCCTAGAAGAACATCCTTTTTGGCCAAACAATTCAGCCCATTTTCACTAGTATGACTAAGTCTTCGGTGCCACAAAGTTGCTTCCATGTCGATAGCATTCACACTCTCCCTAGCAACCAAAGTTTTTTTCTAATACAGTTTAGAAAGTTTTTCCCCTCTAGTCACAACCAAGTTACCTTTATTGAGTTTCCACTTTGCAGAACCAAAGTGATTGTCATAACCATAGTCATCAAGCATATGCATAGAGATCAAATTAAAACGAACATCTGGAGCATGTTTGACACTTCTAAGCAACAATTGCATTCCCATGTTGGTTTGCAAGTAAATATCACCAAAACCAATTACCTTAGATACACCATCATTACCTATTTTCAACACTCCAAAATTACCAGAAGTATAAGATGTGAAGAAATTCTTCATTGGTGTAACATGCAATAAAGCATCATTGTCAACTATCGACATACTCTCGTCTGATACAAGATTAACAGACTCTTGATCACAAAGAATAAAAATATTATCACTAGTAGTAGTAGCACGATTATCATAATGATCTTCAAGGTCTCTTTATTTAGACTTACCCTTCTTTCCTTTGTTATCTCTTTTCCACTGATAGAAGTACTTCTGTATGTGTCCTATTTTGTAACAATAAAGACACTTCAGATTCTTATATTGCGACTTGTACTTGCTTCTTCTATTCTCTTTACCACCCTTCGGTTACTTTTTATGAGTTCTCCCTCTACTTTTAGTGACAAATACCTCATATTGAGATGAAAAACCATGTTCCTTCCTTCTAATCTCCTCATTAAGAATACCATCCTTAGCCGTTTCCAAAGAAATAACACCTATAAGAGCAGAACTTGTCATAGAAACTCGAAACGTCTCCTAAGGCTCTAGTAAAGATAGTAATAGAAATAGTCCCCAAATTTTATCATCAAATATGATACTCATTTCTAACATCTAATCAAGGAGCCCTTGAAATTCACTCAAGTGATCTAACATAGAAGTCCCCTCCTTATACTTCAAACTTCTGAAGCTATTCAACAAGAAAAATTTATTATTATCTGATTTATAGGCATATAAGGACTCTATCTTCTCCCACAAAGTTTTCACATGTGTTTCTGAAGCTAGTGGAAATATACCTGAATGCATCGCATGCTCGAAGATACAATTGAGTCGCCATCGAACTTTATTCATTCCTGGAGGAAAGGGAAAACATCGATAAAACTCGGGGGAAAAGAAAATGGGTAAGGAAGTCAATTATGCAAGGGGAATGTATTAGGATCTCTCACATCCGTTGTACTCAACGGGAACCATTTTGATTATTCTATGCTCAAATGGGTGTTATTATATAAATATTATCCGTGAAAGAATAAGGGGAAAAGAAGATAAATCGGTAGAGTGCTCGAAGAGGATTATGACCTTCATGCCTACGTATCCTTATAGTGCAATAAGGAATTCAGAGCTCCGTGGTTCATAGAACTAAAGGTGGGAGATGAAAGAAAAGTGATAAAGGTATGGTTTGAACCAAAGGATACTATGGTTTGAATCCATCAAGGGATGAAGTTTGAACCCAAGAGGAAAATTGGTATGAACCAATATGTGGTATGGCCGCAGCATGAACCACTATATGGTATGGCCAAAAACAAAGGGAATTAAGTGTTTGGCAATAAGTCAAACAACTCTCGGTCCAAATGCAAACACAAGATTAAGCTTAAAGAATTAGTGTATTTGGCTTAAAGAGAGAGTATATCACATGGAATGAATGATCGGTAGAAGATATTGAATGAAGGTAATGAATAGTGAATAATGGAAACGAATGGAGTGGTAGATAAAAATAATCAAAGTAGAAAGAACTGAAGGGTTTGATAAAAGTGACATAAAAGGTATAATTTGGAACCAAAAGATATAGGTATTATTGGGAATCCATAATGGAAATGGTATTTGAAACCAAGAGTAAAGGTAGCATGAACTGATATGTGGTATGATTGAAGCATGAACCACTATATGGTATAGTTGAATATAAAGGGAATTAAATGTTTGGCAATGAGCCAAACAACTATTGGTACAAAAATGGACAATTATTCTAAAAGGATATGTATGGGATCCCAAAGAAAAATGGTATTTGGTTTCAAAGAAAGACATTATGTTACTGAGATGAATGCTTATGATTGAAGATATATGATATGGATCATGAAAGATGTGGATGGTGCCCTAAGGCAGAAGAAATAATAATTATGGTGGTGAATTAATAATTAGGATGCTCGCCAAGGATTTGAATCCTTGTGCCTAAGTATTCTCATCGTGCAATGAGAAAGTCAGAGCTTTGTAGTTCGTGGAACTAAGACGGAATAAATAAAGAAAAATATTATTGATAAGAAAGAGAGATTTGATAAGGAGTGATGAAAAGTATAATTGGTATCAAAATACAATGGTATTGAAGGAACCCATGAGGGAAAACAAACTTTGAACCAAAAAGTAAAGGTGACATGAACCAATGCAAGGTCGGGCCAAAGCATGAACCAATACATGGTGGGGCCTAAAAAAAGAGAATTAAATGTTTGACAATAAGACAAATAGCTCTCGGTTTGTAAGGTGGGCACTGGTTATTTTCCCTAAAAGGGTGTGTATGGGACCCAAAGGATTATGATATTTGGTCCAAGGAAACAATATACCACTGTAGGTAATGGGAATGATATTGAAGGTATTAGATAATGAGATAATGAGAGACATTGAGGATTCCATAAGGCAGAAGAATCTCTTTGATTTGATTATGATTTTTTTTACAAGTTTAATCATTAGTACTTAGAGAAAGTCGAGTGTCTAACCACCGTAAGTGCGACCGACAATTAGAATATGCGTGAGTTGAGATGAAAGCTTTATCATAACCATTCTTTCACTCTTAGAGTAATGATTTGGACTTCGGTTTATTTGTTAAGTGTTTTGAACAGAAGTCAAGCATCGGGTCCCCAAGTTAGGTACGACCGACAATCCAAGTACTTGAGTGTTGTATACAAGTACGTACACCCCACTTTTCATCCAGGTTTTATTATGAAAATAATTTGATGATATAACAGATTAAGGATGGAAAGAGATAGGAATAAAATGAATTGAATGAGAATGGGATAAAGGTAGGATGGAAATGGGAGATGATATACTTGACATTGGATTAAGCACTCGCGTTGCATTTGATTTTATTTAATTTGGAAAACACTTGACGTTGGATCAAGTGTGATTTTTGTCTTTTAAAAGAGTTTTTTTTATCGTTTGATTTTATCTTATGCATTAACGTGTAAAGCGAACCATAAGAGAAATAAAATGCTAAGCTATTACATGATCATGGGAATGGGTGACATATTACCCACAACAGGGGATGAATCGTCAACCATGCAATAATGAAATTAATAATACATACAATCATAAAATGGTATCATGCCCTAAAATCAATCAAGTGACAATGGTACCCTAATAAGTCCATAACTATGATCATGTACCATACATCAATATAATACAAATAGACACAAATTATATGCTAAATCTAAAGACTTCAAATCAAATATTAAAGACTAAGTTCAAATATGCATAAAAATGGACAAACCATCTAAAAAGATAATGAATTTTAATCAACAAAAATGACTAAAAACAAGCATGTATCACATTGAATTATTAATCATATTTCAACTAAGATCAAATTCAACGAGGGGTTAAACACATGATAAACCATGGTCTTCAAAATGATCCAATGATCTAAAACCAATCAGGATCAAATTCTATTCTAAAGTATTAATTTATTCATTTAACAAACATTTCAAAATGATTAATAAAACCTAATTAAAAAATCCAAACATTTAAACAAGTATTTTTGTAAGCATTCATGTAAATAATATGATCAATTATCATGCATTAACATAAAAAAAATGATGGAAAAAAAACAAGAGAAATAAACAAGATTGGGAACATGCAAATTCATGAGAAAGTCATATTAAAAGATCCTGAAGCCATTAATCTAATTAATTGATGAAAGTATGTTTGATCAACTAATCAAATCAACAAGAGGATCATACTAAGATTTAAGTTAAGTTATATACATCAAGAGCAAGCTATCATGAATTGTGAATTAAAATCAAAGAAGAAGAAAATATTATGATTAAATCCTAAATGGACGTCCATGGCAATTTCCTAATGTTCAAGTATGTAATCAATTAAGCAATCAAGAATTAACTAGTTAAGTAAGCAAAAGAGATGAACTAATTCATATAGTAATTGAATTACCTAAAGTTAAAATTACTAAAATTAGACTAATTAAACTTAGTTATCAAAATTAATCGCTTGAAAGTTAATTCAACTTGATTAATAAAATTAATCACCTAAATCACATAATATTGCTAATAAAAAATGAATAAAAGGATAAAATAAGGCAAACAAAAATATAGAATTATTTCTATCATTTAAAAATTAAACTAGAACATGTAGTATTGAATATATAAAACTAATATATATATATATATATATATATAAAACAACAGGAAGCAGTATGCACGTGATTAATTGGTAATCATGTTACAAAATTACATATACATAGTGAAATATAGTCATAGTAGTCATAGAAAATAATATGTTACATGACATGTATCAGAGTAAATTATGTGGTATCATAAAGATAATATAGTGATATAATAAAATAATGCTATGTTAATATAATAATGAAATAAAAAAATAGTACAAGATTCTAATAATAATAAAAAAATATAGTAATAAAGTGATAACAAAAGCATATCAGGAACTTGAATGAAAACGTGTTATATGGTATAAAACATGTATAGAAAAAAAAGAAATAAATATTATCGGTAAATTATGTAGCAGTAATGTGAAGTGTAAGCATCATCAACATTTTGTTCTATTACATGAGTCAATAACCACTCAAATGATGACATGTATTAAAATGCTATTAAAATAAAAGTAAAACAAGAATTATAGCATAAAGAAAAAAGGTAGAAGAATGAAGTATGAGTATTAGAAAATCAAGCAAAGTGAACACATGGTAGTAACTAACACATAGCATTTAAGAAAATATCAGCATTCAATAAATTTTTGATAACGGTCAATGGAATCGAATTCAACAAATTAATATATTGTTGGAATCCGAATTTTACAAAGATATCAAATACATACTACAAATTACAAAATAAATTATGAATTATATCGGGAAAAACAGCAAAAATGGACGAAAATTCAATTAAAGAATGAGTCGATTCTGCTCAATTATGCATCGGAATGAAAAATTAATTATATATTCATGATGAGAGCAAAAATCAATTCAAATGGTATATTAACATATTAATAATAGTTAAGAATTAAAGAATCACTATTTTCAAGTTTATGTGTTCTATGCAAAAATAAGTGATTATCTAATAAGCAATTCCAAAATAGTAGTTTAAGCTAAATCAATCAATAAATATCCAATAATTCATGGTAAGAGTGTGGAAGAGATGAAGGATTATCGACGGAGCGGAGGTTTACTCCGATTAGTGTTGAAAATTGGAGTGTCAAAGAGAAACCTGAAATACTTAGAATAAACTTTTTTTAATCCAATTAATTTCCAAGTTTGATGATTATTTTTTATGATGAATTGATGTAGAAGATGAATCTCGAATTTAGAATATTGATGAATAAGCTTGAATTGACGAACTTTGGATGATGATTGTGTTTGAATCTTGATGAATTTTAGATGAAGATTGTTAATAATAATGTAGAAATTGTTGATGGATGATAATGTTTGAATTGTTGATTGATGATTGATGATTGTTGATGATAATGTAGAAATTATTGATGGTTAAGTTCCACCATTTTAGAACTTCAATGTGAAGTTCTAAATGATGATGAAGATGAACTTTGGTGAGGGTGAGAGAAAAGATGAATATTGAGAGAGAATAGAAGAAAAATGGTGGAAAAATAATGGTTAATTGTGAATTTTCTAAGTTAGGTTAGTGATGTTAACTAACGCCAAAATTATGAAAAATAACACATTTATATATACTCGATAGGTGAATGATCACCCTTGGATTATGATCCAAGTAATGGGTTTATCAATGCTTAGAAGTTAATTTAATCCTTAGTTGCCGATCACCAATTTCAATCATAAGATTAATTGTTAAGAATTGATAGGATTGAGTAAAAAAAAATGAAAGTTGAGATTTGTGTTTGTTTGGAAGTTTTGTATTAGTTTGGAAGTTATGATAGTTAAGGGTAATTAGATAAATGGATGGCTTGTGGAGACATAGTTAGTTAAGGGTAGTTAGAGACCAATGGTGTTGGAGTTTAGCAAAAGTACCAAGTTAGGATGTAAGGCAAAGAGTCGCTAGTAATTAACTTGAATTTTAATGCCTTTACCTTGATTTTTCTACCACTTTTGGCTTGAATTTTGAGTGGTTTAACCCATGACTTTTAACACTTTTGAGAAATGATATTTTCCAATAAATGAATGAAATCTCCATTTTATTCCAATTTTGTCATTTTCTTTGAATCCAAGCAAACCTCTGTGAATTAAGTGATGATCATTTCAATTCCCCCTGATAACCATGAATCTCGAATAAAGAGATGATTTTCACCACAAGTAATACAGGAAATAAACCCGAATAATTATCAAATAACATCCACCTCAAAAATCCACTTAAACCGATTAAATTCACTATCACCGAACCTTTGGCCTAAATTTGTTACGATATGCAAATGTCGATGAATGCATGATTAAGTAGAAAAAAAATATGCAAATGAAGAAAACCATAAGGCAGTCGAATTGAACAATAATAATAATAATAATAATAATAATAATAATAATAAGTAGGGAAAATCTTGGGGTATGACAGACTCATTAGTGATATGATTATAAACATTATCTTCTACATATTGTCAAATAAAACCACATATTTATTGATGTTCAAACTCCCATTCTTCATCAGACACGGAATCCGACTTTGCGGAACTAAAAACCTGTAAATGCAATTCCTTCACAAATAATAAGTCTTTCATCTTGCCCTTCCATAAATAATATTTAGAATCCTTCAACAATACCATCTTCATCTTTGTATTTGACTCCAAATTTTTGATGCCACTTAGATAAGAAATTAAGATACAATAACATACCAATACGCAACGGATATAAAATTCCCCACACTTGTAGTAACCTTGAGGATCAACAACAAATATAAGACGACAAATCGAACAAATAAATGCACAAAAGAACACCGATATTTTAACATGGAAACCCCTTAAGTATGAGAGTAAAAACCATGAGTCGTCCAGACTAAAGAAATAACTCCACTATAATCAATTAAGGATACAAAAAAGTCTTAAAGTGATTCACAAACTAGTGCTAACAACCGCAAATCACAAAGCAAACTAGCTTATAAATAAGAATCAAAAAGCTAAAAAATTACTCAAATTTGTAGCTTCAGTGTGAAGCAGATATCTCTCAGCTCAGACCTTATTTTAAAATTGTGAATGATCAAAAGTTAGATACATGTGTTACAAACCTTCCCTCCAAATTTGAGCTCGATCTGATGGTTAACGAATCCTAGATTGTCGATTTAGTGAGAATGGTTGTAGAAAAACAGGAATACGTTTCTCTCCTTTTCTCTCTCTTTTGAATCCTTATTTTCTCTCTATCTCTCACAATCCTAAATTGTTGCTATCAATACAATTGTTTGTTATTTGGGCTTTATAATACACGTCATTTTTGTCATTGATAATTTTTTGGGCTAAAAAAATGGAATATAATCCCTCCCTCTCTCTCTCTCTCTCTCTCTCTCTCTCACACACACACACACACACACACACACACACACAAAAAAACTCAGTTTTAAAAAGCATTATGGTTTTGTGGGTTAAATCATCCATTCTCACTATGTGGCTTTTATCATTACCCAAAGTGCCTTTTCTTTCTCTCTCTGAAACCTGAAACACATTATCCTTAAAGTATGTATTCACTTACACATTATTTTGTTTTATCTTCCTTTCTATATCAATATCATTTATATATATTACGCTTATATTGTTGTGGAATTGAGGTATCCTCTTTGATTCTAGTTAGTTTCTTCAATAGTTTCTTCCTTGGAATTAAATGTTTCTCCCGTATTCCAGTCACCTTTTATAGCTAAGTTAGTATCAGTACTAATTATAATTTTTCTTTCCTTCTAGGTTTTTTTTGTTGTTGATATGAATCTCTTCATGCATATTTCTACTAGTGTTATAATGATGGTCTTCTTTAGTTTTCTTAGGGATGGCTTTCAGCATGTTGATCTTATTACAAGCCATTGCATTTTTAGCTTCGTGTATGTTTCTATTGGAGTCTTCACAATGAACTTTTCCCTTGCTCTGATGGGTATCCCTTTGCATGTTGGTTATATTTTCTATTCTAATATGTTTTCCTTCATCACCCATCATATCTTTAATCATGTAAGTTTTCCCCTCTTCTATCTCCACTCTATTAAATTTTCCTTTATTTTTAAGGTTTTCCTTTTTACGTCTAACAATATTTTGGGTTTTCATTTGCGAGAATTGATTAAGGGTGTTGTGAATTGGAGTTCCTTCCTTGATCCCTTCGTTGTTCAACTCCTTTTGGTTTGAATCTTTCTTTTGATCCTTATGTTTGTTTGAATTGTGATGGATATCCTCTGACACTTCTTTGTAAGTGAATATGTATTTGTTATCTTTTCTACTTTTGTAGCCCTTATGATCGTTGTACTGATTTGTATTTGTTTTGGGATGGCTAAATACCCAAGGATCTAAGGCCTAAACTGATGTCAATCCATTCCAAATAACACAAGGTATAAAGCCATATTACGATATATTCAATGTACACTTTCAGATCTCCACTTTTCACTAGACTCGTCTTGAATTCTAGACTGGCTTGGGCATTGGAGTGCTAACTGTCGCATCTTGAAAAATACGATTCCTCGCGATGGTCGCAGAAAAAATTATGTTCGAACAGAGTCGCCACCGAACTTTATTTATCCCAATGAAGGGATAGGAAAATATCGATAAAACCTTTAGGAAATATAATAATGGTCATCGCAACCATATTCGGGTTCGGGAGTGGATTACGTAAGGGGAAGGTATTAGCACCCCTTACGTCCGTTGTACTCAACGAGAACCTTTTAGTTCTAATGTGCGTTTCGAGTGTTAATTTATGTTTGTTTGTTATCTTTGGGTTATAAAATATTGAAAATAGAAATGGATGAGAACCTCAGAAAGGGAAAAGGGAGGTTTTTTATTAGTGTGCTCGCGAAGATACAGCAATCTCCTGCCTATGTATCCTTATGCTATAATAAGGAAATTAGAGCATTCGTAGTTCGGGGACTACGGTTGGTTGGTGTCTTTTAATGCACGACTGTTTAGATCGCATCCTAAAGGCTAAACGTTGGCTTGTCTACTCTCGGCAGAGGCTTAAGCATTAGTTTATTGTGTGCATTAGAAAGGATTAAATAGTGTTCTTTTGAAAATAGTTTTGGTCACACGGGGGCGACAAGTTGGATTAATATGTTGGATATTTTTGTTTGACTAGTTTTGATCGCACGAGGGCGAGAAAAGATAAACTTGATAGGTTAAGATATTTTTGGTTGGATGACGAATACTTGGATAATCGAGTAAGACAATTCATATCCTAACAGTCGGGAAAGGGAATAGAAGACTCTAGACCACTTTCTTTTTTATCCTTAATTGTAAAAAGGATTTTAATGAAAATTAATGTGTTTCGAATGGATGACGAATACTCGGATAATCGAGTAAGAGAACTCGTATCCTAATAATCGGGAAGGGGAATAGAAGACTCTAGGCCGCTTTCTATTTCATCTGAATAATAGGTTTATGTATGGTTGATGTATTTTAGAATAGACGACAAGTACTTGAATGGCTGAGTAAGATAACTCATATCCAAGTATTTGAGAGGAGGAATTGAAAACTCAAGACCATCTCCTTTTCGTATCGTTTATTATGAAAATGATTTGATTAAGTTGTATGTTTGTAAAAATTAAAGGATAATTGCCATCCAAGGCGCAACGAAATTTAAAATTTTCTCCTTTAATGATCCTTACGAATGGGCATGATCAGTGATAGAATCGTTACCTCTTCTGGCGATTCAAACCTTTGGTGCAGATCTCCTGTAACGATCAAAACCTTGGATACAAATCCACGGAGCGATCACGAACGTTGAACGATGACAACGTCTCTACTCAGTCCACACGAACGGATTCCTTCAATCTCAGTGCTAGCTGGTACGAATGAAGGCTTTGAGTGAGAGAGAGAGGGAAACGAAATTCCAAGTCTTCACTTGAGTTTTAGTCTGTTAGTTACAATGCTTCTACCCAAGGGTTCTATTTATAGAACCACTTGTGTGAGCTTCAAGCTAAAAAGCCCACTTAAGTGTATTTTGGCTCATATCTCATAATATGCCAAAATCACTTAAGTATTTGGTACCTTACCATATTTCGTCTTCCACTTAAGTGCACCGTACCTTATGGTGTTCCTTAGTTACTCTATTTCTCATCAATCCGTCCTTTGTGTGTGACCCTATAGGTTTTCGCGACGTTGGCAATTATATTAAATCACACATTTAATATAATAAACAGTGAGCGGTATCTAGCAACACATCACTGCTACCCAAGACACGAAAATGTCATGTGATCTGACAAAACCTCCCGTGATAATAATTATGTGTATAATTACCCCTTTGCCCTTATGTCTATATTGAACACAAGGTATAGACCGTATCATCCTTGTCCAATTCAATATTGGGCCCATAGACATTTATCCTGTTACGCAGGATGGGCAAATTCCATCTAGGACACTCATGTCCCTCAGCATGCTTCGTGGAGTACCCATCAACTGTCTTTATGGTTATCCAGTTACGGACAACGTTGGATCAGCAATAAAGCACTCAACTCTACATCTAGGATCCATAGTGGTTTCAGGTCGAAGAGTGGTATACACCATTATCACCATGAGAATAACTTATGACACTTTGCATAACTTTCTATATAGTATTCTCATAGCGGGTCAATCCGGTATAAATATTACTCTTAATATTCATACCTATGTTTAAGACTTGATAACTCTTTATCCATGATCCATGAGATGTGATCATCAGTCTACAAACATAATAGTCTTAATGCTTTAATGTTATCCCACTTCACACTAAAGCTCGACTACGGATACTTTAAGAATAGTGTCCTTATGTTTAATGTGCTCTCATGATTAAGTCACACTTAATACATTAAACGGACTATCCATTCCAGGGACTTTATTAATCAAACATAATAAAGAGAATGCCTTTTATTATTAATAAATAATTCGATACAAGTACCAAAAGTATTGGCCTCTAGGGCTTACACCAACAATCTCCCACTAGCACTAGAGCCAATCAGGCATACCCCTAATGCCCATTGATCTAGTATGGCCATCATGCTTCTTCTGCGCAAGAGGCTTTGTTAGTGGGTCAGCAATATTGTCAAGTGTAGGTACTCTACATATTTTCACATCTCCTCTATCTATTATCTCTTGAATGAGATGATAACGCCTAAGTATGTGTTTGGATCGTTGGTGAGATCTAGGTTCCTTAGCTTGTGCGATAGCACCATTGTTATCATAATAGAGACCAATGGGATCCACAATGCCAGGAACTATGCCAAGTTCACTAAGGAATTTTTGATCCAAACAACTTCCTTTGCTGCACTTGAGGCATCAATATACTCGGTCTCGGTTGTAGAATCAGCAACTGTATCTTGCTTTGAACTTTTCAAGCTCACAGCGCCACCATTTAAGCAAAACACATAACCATTGGAACCATTCATACTAAAGCGTCTCAGCACTTTGTCTATGTACTCTGACTTAGGCCAAGCATTTTGTGATCTATCTCTATAGATTCTGATTCCTAATATATAGGTTGCTTCACCTAGGTCCTTCATAGAAAAGCATTTCCCCTACCAAGACTTTACTTGTTGCAGGGTAGGGATATCGTTTCCAATGAGTAATATGTCATCTACATATAATACCAGGAAAATGATCATGCTCCCACTAACCTTCTTGTAGACACAAGGCTCATGTTCGTTCTTGATCCATGAGTAATACATCACCTTGATCTGTTATGAGATATCCATATCTCTCAAGTAGGTGACGTATCCTGCTTGACCTACGCTGGTCTTGTTCTACTTGAGCAGGTTGCTCTTTGCACAACTATTTGTGTTTCCTGCTCTAATTCCTCCATAGGTGTATCGATGCCTTGTGATTCTTGAATTTCTTCAAGCTCTACTTTCCTCCCACTTATTCCTTTGGAAATAAAATCCTTTTCTAGGAAAACTCCAGTTCGAGCGACAAACACTTTGCCCTCAGAAGGATTGTAGAAGTAATACCCTCTTGTTTCTTTAGGATACCCCACAAATAAGCATTTGTCAGATTTAGGCTCAAGCTTAGTTGAAATTTGTCGTTTCACATAAACTTCGCAACCCCAAATCTTCATGTAAGACATATGTGGTTTCTTACCACTCCATATCTCATATGGTGTCTTCTCAACCTTTTGGATGGAACACGGTTAAGTGTGTAAGCTGATGTCAATAGTGCATGTCCTCAAAAGGAGTTTGGAAGATCGGTGTGACTCATCATGGATCGGACCATGTCCAACAGGGTTCGATTTCTTCTCTCAGATACACCATTCCATTTGGGGTGTTCCAGGAGGAGTGAGTTGGGATAGGATCCCACACTCTTTCAGATGGTCATCAAACTCTAGGCTTAAATATTCACCACCTCGATCTGATGGAAGAGTTTTAATATTCTTACCTAGTTGGTTTTGTACTTCATTCTTGAATTCCTTAAACTTTTCAAAGGACTCTGATTTGTGTTTCATTAAATACACATAACCATATCTACTGAAATCATCAGTAAATGTGATGAAGTATTGAAAACCTCCTCTGGCTGGTATGTTCAGTGGTCCACATACATCAGTATGTATGAGGGCCAAAAGATCATTAGCTCTTTCACCTTTTTCCTGTGAATGGAGACTTTGTCATTCTTCCAGTTAAACAAGATATGCATGTCTCATATGATTCATAATCAAAAGATTCCAACGGTCCATCTTTATGGAGTTTGGAAATGCGTTTCTCATTTATGTGGCCTAATCGACAATGCCAAAGGTAAGTTGGATTTAACTCATTACGTTTCATCCTTTTAGTATTAATGTTATAAATAGGCATTTTAAGATCAAGGACATATAGTCCATTGTTCATTTGTGCAGAAGCATAGAATATATCATTCAAATAAATTGAGCAACAATTGTTCTTTATTATAAATGAAAAACCAAACTTGTCCAAACAAGAAATGGAAATAATATTCCTGCTAATTGCAGGTACATAATAACAGTTCTCTAACTGAATTATTAAACCACTAGGTAAAGTCAAAACATAAGTTCCTACGGCTAAGGCAGCAACCTTTGCTCCATTTCCAACTCGTAGGTCGACTTCACCTTTTGCCAAATCTCTACTCCTTTTTAGTCCCTGCACATTTGTACAAATGTGAGAACCGCATCCAGTATCTAATACCCATGATGCAGAAGTAGATAAATTAATTTTAATAACTAAAATACCTGAAGTTGAAGTCTCTACTCCATTCTTCTTATCTTCCAGGTACTTTGGGCAATTCCTCTTCCAGTGTCTGGTCTTACCGCAATGGAAGCAGGTGCCTTCTTTTGCTATGCCTCCACTAGGCTTCAAAGAAGCAACGGTGGGTTTGGGTTTGGCAACTTCCTTGCCTTTCCCTTTATCACCCTGCTTAGTGGGCCTTTTGTTCTGTCTCTTTCCGTTTCTGATCATCAGAATGGACTTCCCTTTTGACTTCAGATTCTGCTCGGCAGTTCTTAACATGGCGAGCAGTTCAGGAAGCGATTTGTCCATATCATTCATATTGAAATTTAGGACAAATTGACTGAACCCATCTGGCAACGATTGCAAGATCAAATCAGTCGCAAGTTCCTTTCCGAGGGGAAAACCCAATCTCTCAAGGTTTTCCACATACCCAATCATCTTGAGCACATGGGGACCTACAGGGGCTCCCTCAGCTAACTTGCCTTGAAAAAGGGATTTTGAAACTTCAAACCTCTCATGCCTTGCTTGCTCTTGATAGAGAATTTTCAGGTGTTCGATCATATCGAACGCTGACATGTTCTCATGTTGCTTTTGCAATTCTGAGTTCATGGTAGCTAGCATGAGACAAGCAGTTTCATTGGCATCATCGACATGCTTCTTATAAGCATCTCTTTCTTCCTTAGGTGCAGAACTAGGAGGTTCCTCTTCAGGAACAGGTGTCTCCAAGACATACAGCTTTTTATCATGTTTGAGGACAATCCTCAGATTTTGGTGTCAATCCAGAAAATTTGTCCCAGACAATTTTTCCTTATTAAGGATTGATCGCAAGATGTTGTTAGAGTTGTTTGATGTCATGGTAATCTACATAAGGATTAATGAAAATATAAGTATCATTGACATATTTAATTAGGCCTTTAATTAAAAATGCTCCCACTATTTTACTCAAAACAAATGACCCTCATCATCTGATTCGGAAAATCCCGTTGGAAGATTTTCTAGTGGGTCAAGATCCATATTTCACTTCGTTCTAAGTCCGAGTAGGCGGATTACACAAAACTAGGTTATTTAGGTAGGAACTCCTTCCAATTGTATCTCATACAACTCTCGAAAATTTCAGTTGGGTGAATAACTCCTTATTCCAATCCATCATATAGATTATTCCCAACTCTTGCTTCTAAACATATATAATCTTATTATAATTTGTTTAGTTAAGTTTGACCCATTGTTTTAACAGTTGGATATTACAATTATCCCATCGCACCTTACTAATATAGAACATGCACCTCGCGTAGGCGAAACCTACATTATCCATTACTAGTCTTGATGAGTGTTAAAACTTGGAAAACATAAACTTAATATTTAATTTGAGTGAATTGCAATTTTTTTGATCTCACCGTCTTGTTTATCATATAAACCGTCTCTCACATGCATCAACATATATTCACATGCATCAACATACGTACATACATAATGAAACAGTTATGGCCCCTAGCGCAATTGTTCTCCCAAGCCAATGAGAGAACCTAAGCTAACCTAACAACGATCTAAGCTTCTCCAAGCAAGATCTTCAAGGTTGTCCTCCTTTGGCACTGACTCCTTTGCTTTCTTCATATCATTACATTACATAAAGAAACTCGTTTTACATACGAGGGAGTGAGATGAGAAAAGAAGTTACATTTGGGAGATTAAGAGAGAGGCACGACACGCAGGTCGTATTTTAAAACCCAAATCAGAATAAAGGAAAACTAAGGCCATAAACGATCACCACAAGACAATAATAAACACTTTATTATTATTATTATTATTATTATTAATTCCTTTAATTAATTAAAATCAAATTACATTTCGACGACCGATCACACTACGCAGAGTTAGCCGGGGGTCCGTTGCCCGGTCAGCGGACGGTGGTTCCGAAATTTTTAATGAATAATTCATTTAAAATCGACGTCGCTTTTCGCATCAATACTTGATACTTTAAAGCACTGAGTTAGTGAATTTTGTCTTGCGTTAACCGGTTAACCATATGTGTTAACCGGTTAACACTGTTTGAAATCTGTTAAAAAATTGTTTTCTGCCTTGCGTTAACCGGTTAACCAAATGCGTTAACCGGTTAACACTGTTTGAAAATCTCTTGGAAAACTGTTTTCCGTCTTGCGTTAACCGGTTAACACTGTTTGAAAAACTCAAAAAAAATTATTTCGTATTGCGTTAACCGGTTAACCATACGCGTTAACCGGTTAACACTGTTTCAAAAAGTGTTTAGAAAGCACAACTCTTGTGCAGTCATAACCCCAATCGCATAACTCTCTGACAACACAACCCTTGTGCCGTCACTAACCCTGATGCACCAATTTCAGACTGTCAAACACATCTCGATTGTTAATTCAGTATGATTGATCAACACGTCATTGCTTCACCATACTAATGTCGGATCAAGAAGCAAACGACCATTGATCGCTCAAAGGAAAACAATCATTGAGTGGTTGAATGAACGAAACGAGAACACTATATCATATATAATGTATTTTGCATCAGGATTACATATATCATATATATGTAACTTGATCGATCTCAATTTAATCTTTGATTCATTCTGTCTTTAATCATATTATTACAGAACAAAAACAGTTATCAGATTCATGGTTTCGTAACCATGCTCTGATACCACTGAAGGAGAATTGCCATCCAAGGCGCAGCGGAATTTAAAATTTTCTCCTTTAATGATCCTTACGAATGGGCATGATCAGTGATAGAATCGTTACCTCTTGTGGCGATTCAAACCTTTGGTGCAGATCTCTTGTAACGATCAAAACCTTGGATACAAATCCACGGAGCGATCACGAACGTTGAACGATGACAACGTCTCTACTCAGTCCACACGAACGAATTCCTTCAATCTTAGTGCTAGCTGGTACGAATGAAGGCTTTGAGTGAGAGAGAGAGCGAGGGAAACGAAATTCCAAGTCTTCACTTGAGTTTTAGTCTGTTAGTTACAATGCTTCTACCCAAGGGTTCTATTTATAGAACCACTTGTGTGGGCTTCAAGCTAAAAAACCCACTTAAGTGTATTTTGGCCCATATCTCATAATATGCCAAAATCACTTAAGTATTTGGTACCTTACCATATTTCGTCTTCCACTTAAGTGCATCGTACCTTACGGTGTTCCTTAGTTACTCTATTTCTCATCAATCCGTCCTTTGTGTGTGAGCCTATAGGTTTTCGCGACGTTGGCAATTATATTAAATCACGCATTTAATATAATAAACAGTGAGAGGTATCTAGCAACACATCACTGCTACCCAAGACACGAAAATGTCATGTGATCTGACAAAACCTCCTGTGATAATAATTATGTGTATAATTACCCCTTTGCCCTTATGTCTATATTAAACACAAGGTATAGACCGTGTCATCCTTGTCCAGTTCAATATTGGGCCCATAGACATTTATCCTGTTACGCAGGATGGGCAAATTCCATCTAGGACACTCATGTCCCTCAACATGCTTCGTGGAGTACCCATCAACTGTCTTTATGGTTATCCAGTTACGGACAACGTTGGATTAACAATAAAGCACTCAACTCTACATCTAGGATCCATAGTGGTTTCAGGTCGAAGAGTGGTATACACCATTATCACCATGAGAATAACTTATGACACTTTGCATAACTTTCTATATAGTATTCTCATAGCGGGTCAATCCGGTATAAATATTACTCTTAATATTCATACCTATGTTTAAGACTTGATAACTCTTTATCCATGATCCATGAGATGTGATCATCAGTCTACAAACATAATAGTCTTAATGCTTTAATGTTATTCCACTTCACACTAAAGCTCGACTACGGATACTTTAAGAATAATGTCCTTATGTTTAATGTGCTCTAATGATTAAGTCACACTTAATACATTAAACGGACTATCCATTCCAGGGACTTTATTAATCAAACATAATAAAGAGAATGCTTTTTATTATTAATAAATAATTCGATATAAGTACCAAAAGTATTGCCTCTAGGGCTTACACCAACAAAAATGACGATTGTTCGACTGGCCGAGTAAGAGAACTCGTATTCAAACAATTGAGGAGAGAAGTTGAAAACTCAAAGTCATCTCCCTTTTCATTTAGCTTATTATGAAAATAATTTGATTTAATCGGGTTTGGAAGTTTGTAGATGAACGACAATAATTTGACTAACCAAGTAAGAGAACTTGTATTCAAATAGTCGTGGAGAAAAAATTGAAGACTCAAAGTTATCTCCCTTTTGGTTTCTGTTATTATGAAATAGTTTGATTCTTTTGTGCTTAAATGGATTAGAAATGACGACCATTTGACTAATCGAGTAAGAAAATTCGTATTCAAATAATCGAGGAGAGGAGTTGAAAACTCAAAACCATCCCCTTTTTCATTTTCAAATGAAGTGTTGTTTAGATGTGATTAAGTATTTTAATTTGATTTGGATAAAAAATACTCGATGTTGGATCGAGGTTTTGAATTTGTGTTTATGAAAGAAATGAATTTTATTTTAGTGTATTGTTCTTCTATTCGATTACTCAATGATCGAATAGGTCTCATTGTGAGAAAGCCCAAGAGTAAGCTATGTCAGGTTGATGGCGATGCTTTAAAAACGATCGACTTATAAGGGTGTGTGAAAATGGACTCGATATTAAATCGAGAATTGTATGATTTATTTGTGGTTTGAAGTTGTTTTGAAATGATGATGAATTGATTTGGAATAGACTTGAAAGTGATTGTGAATTGATTATGACATGAAATAGTTTTTTTTGTTTGAAATAATGTGAAGTTGTGATAGTGGGAGAAATTAATCAACTTCTTTTTAACAAAATTAATTTATTAAAACTTGGTTAAATCGGTTAATTGAATTAATTAAAATTAATTATCAAAATTATTTAATTAAATCAAATAATTAAGTTAATTAAAATTGATTAATCAAAATTAAACTAATTACAAATTTTAATCAATTAAGTAAATCAAAAGAGGAAAAACATGGATAATAATGTCGATTTATTTAAAGGAATCGGTGTGGTCAAACCGGTTTGTGCAAGATAACAATGATTAATGTTATTCGTGAACTCATAACTCGGTGAAATGTTCGATTAATATATTAAAATTTTAATGGCATATCGGCATGGAATTGCCGAATTCTCGGATTAAAATTATGATTTCCCATATTGAAATGGATATCCAAAAGTAGTACTTCAATGTTGTTATTACTTACTTACTAGGCCAAAGGGGCGTCTTCAGTAACACATCAATGCACGGTGGTAGAAGAAGGAAATGGCTTACCAACATTCATATGACTCAATTTAATCTACCTTGAAACTATATGCTAATGATAATAATATACCTAAAGAAGTGAACAGTAACCATTATAAGGAAAACATGCAAAAACATATGAACCGCAAGGTGAAAATCCATTTTAAGTCATAAAATAAACTTGCCACATTTTGAACATGCCCCTTTCCGATCAAACAGAGGACACACAAACATAACTCTTCCTGCCTCAACATACCCAAACATCATTAAGCATCACAACAGAAACCACAATGCTAATATAGACCTCCACCACAAAACATTTATACGGAGGAAAATAGACAAAATAATTAACAAAAAATAAAGAACAATAAAGCCAAACCATATGCCAAAACTTCGGGGAAAATGCGACGAGGAAAAAAAAATCAAACGTGTACAATCAATAGAATAAGAAACGAAGAGCAAAGCAAAAAAAACTGGACCGAAAGGCTTACCCGAATGAGTTTTATCACTACCTACATTTTTGGTCACTTTGATGTCAAGCTATTGTTGCTGAGTTTTTTTTGTTCGATAATTTGTTGTTGCAAATCCGGTAAGAGAGTAAAGCTTAAGGGGCTACAGAGAGGAGGTCGAGAGTTGGCTTAAGGTCACAACGGTCGACGATGTTGACGCGGTGGCTACCTCAACTCCAGGCCTAGCAAAGGAGGGTCGCGATAACGGAGACGACAGCGTAGCAACCTTGTGGTGTGGAGGTTGGAGAGATGGATTTGCATGCTTGTTATAGGAAAGAGAAGAAACGGAAGTCGACCGGTTTGTTGGACGAAGAAGAAGAAGGTTTCCGCCGGATGAGATGTGGGTTACGTTGGTTTGCGTGGTTGTTCGCGAGGCGGTGAAGTGAAGTGAAAGGAGGGTGAACCACCGATAGGTGGAGGTTATTGTGGTGGTCGTCGGTGAGGGTTTAAGCGAAGTGGTTGTGGTTGTGGTGGCGTGAGGAGAAAACATCGATTGAAGGTTAATGGAGAAGGTGGATGACGGTGAAGCTTTGTGGCTTTCGTGGAGGAAGATGAGAAGAAGCTTTTTCTTTCTCTTTTTCATTTCTGTTTTCAGAATGTGTTTTTGGTGAGTGAGAGGGAGATTGGAGAGATGAGTTAGGTGGGGTAGTGACGTGGAGAGAGTGTGAGAGCCAAGAGAGAGGGATAACGTGTGTGTTTTTATTTCTCTCTTTTTTTGGTTTTATTCGTTGGAAAGAGAGAGTAAACGAGAGAGAGTCTGTTGGTCAGTAATGAGTGACCTCCTTATTTCCCTCAATGCTAGCTGTCACTATATATCCGTTGGAGTGGAGAATACCAGCTGGCAATCACAAAGAATCCAATGTGCAACCTTATTATATATTTTTTTTGAAATTAATCCTTATTAAATAAAATGTGGTCTTCATAAATTTCTAAACAATATTTTAAGTTAATAAATTCTGATTACTTTAGTTGAATGATTAAAACAAGAGAAATAGTGATCGATTATAAATAGAAGTCGGATGTGAATTTGCTCGAAAAATTAAACCAGACACACTAAAATGATCAGCACAAAATATACTTATTGAAAAAAATACAGCGTTTCTTCAAATTCTGAAATAAGTTTGCACCGGTTAAAAGGCTCAGACGGGTCAAAACGCAACTGAAACAGCCGCTGAAAAATACAATGAGCACAACAGGTTAAACCACATGAAACATAGATTAATAATACTGGCATTTGCAATTTTAATTTCGAAACTTTTTACCCGCTAATTTTGCATGTACTTGAGAAATGATTTAACCAAAATGTCTTTATTTTCAAGAATTTATTCCGACTGATATTTTAGATATTATTGATGATGAAATGCATGTTATGCTGTACAACTGATGCAAATTGAAATAAAAATCGAATTTATGAAATTTTTAAAATGCCCGGACAAAATTGGGGTATGACAGCTGCCCATATTTCATTATCTTGAACTAGAAGGTAAGAATGACAACAGTCTTCATACATTCATAGTGAAAGGTAATTAAATACGAAAAGACCCAAATTTTGTCCCTTGAAATGAAAGGAAGAAATGCAGAAAAAAAATGCAGTGAGAAATACAGTAAGAAAAATTATCAAAAGGTAAAATGAAACAGTCAAGACTCTCTGGGAATCGTCAGAACAGTATCTTGGATGTCATGATCAATATATTCCAATAATGGAATGATACCTCAATTGTATCTAAGACTTTCTGAAAATTAGCAGAACATTGTCTTGAACTGAAAACACGATATTCTCTAGAGATCAACGGAGCAGTTTCTTACATGATATAATTGAGACATTTCAACAAGGGAGTGATACCTCAACCGTATCTAAGATTATCCGAGGATACTAGAGCAATATCTTTAAAAGAAATCTGGAATGAGACTCTTCATATTGATGAAGCAGCATCTTAACAGTAAAAGTGAGATTCTCTGTATCGAGTCGAAGCAGTATCTTATATGATAGAATTAAGATATTCCGAACAAGGGAATGATACCTTAATTGAATCTAAGACTCTCCGAGGATACTTAGAGTAGTATCTCTAGAAATCTGAAATGAGATTCTCCATATTGATGAAGCAGTATCTCAAAAAGCAAAAATGAGACTCTCTGTATCGAGTTGAAGCAGCATCTTATATGATAGAATTAAGATATTCCAACAAGGGAAAGATACCTTAACCGAATCTAAGACTCTCCGAGGATATTAGAGCAGTATCTCTAAAAGAATCTGAAATGAGACTCTTCATATTGATGAAGCAGTATCTCAAACAGCAAAAATGAGACTCTCTGTATCGAGTCGAATCAACATCTTATATGATAGAATTAAGATATTCCAACAAGGGAAAGATACCTTAACCGAATCTTAGACTCTCCGAGGATATTAGAGCAGTATCTCTAAAAAAAATGAGATTCTTCAAATGAATGAAGCAGTATCTCAAACAGAGAAATGAGATTCTTCAGATAAATGAAGCAGTATCTCGAATATTCGTCTGTTGGGGGAATTTTTAAGAAAAGACTCCTTTTGAGGGAGATTTACTAGAAATGCTCTGCAGGGGAAAAGCTCATAAGAGGCTTTTTAGGGTAACCTCTGCTTTGGGGAGCAATGATTGTAAAGAAAAAAGCTGGGAATATCACTATTAATCATAAAGTTGAAAAATGATTTGCTGAGAAATAATCCCACGAGCATATGCAGGGTAATAACTTCATTTGGAAGTGAGAAATGTCCAAGATACACATGAATGACCTTGGATCATGATATTTTACATTTGATTTTTATATGATATTCCACTTTAGGTGGGAATACCATGCATGGGATGATGCATGAGATGCATGCAAGTATGCAATTGCTAGGGATATTTGGCTGTGCATGTAGGAATGTGAATGATTTTTATTTTGTTGAAGTTCCCATTTTGTGGGAGTGTTATGCATGAGTATATTGATGATTGATATGGCTGTGTTTGATGAATCTTCCTGTTTGGCAGGAAAATTATGAATGAAATGATGCATGTGAAGCATGTGGCAATGCAACTGGATAATTGTGCTTTTGTAGGGTTTTATTCTTGATTGCCAATGAGATTGGGCTTTAAATAGGAGCTGCCAGATGAGAACTGGTGAAAAGGATTGAATTTCCAGATGAGGAAAGAACTTGAAGGATATGTCACCAGACGAGAACTGGTGAAAATAAATGAAATGTCAGACGAGACTGACTTTGTTTTTGTTTGTCAGGCGGGAACTAACTTTTAAAATAGGCTACCAGACGAGAACTGGTTAAAATAATTGACTACCAGACGAGAAATGGTATCGAAACAGATGACCTACCAGACGAGAACCGGTATTAGGAGATAATTTACCAGACGAGAACTGGTATTTGGCAAAGGATTTGTCGTACAAGAACTGATTTTTGATATAGTTTGCCAGACGGGAACTGGATTTTGGAATAAGTTGCCAGACGGGAACTGGGCTTTGAAATAAATTGTCAGACGGGAACTGGACTTTGAAATAAATTGCCAGACGAGAACTGGACTTTTGAAAAAAGGTTTGCCAGACGGGAACTGGGTTTTGAAATAAATTGCCAGATGGGAACTGGACTTTGAAATAAATTGCCAGACGAGAACTGGACTTTTGAAAAAAGGTTTGCCAGACGGGAACTGGGCTTTGAAATAAATTTCCAGACGAGTTGGACTTTGAAATGGCCAAGCGATGTTGGGCTTTTATGTCATATTTTGGGTTTCAAGGCTTTTTGATGTCAGGTTCATGTTATGGGTTATGCCTGATAAATGATACGATATGCATGGCTTTATGCTAGAGCAAAGCGACATGACTAATGCATGATGATGATTTATGTAATGATTGGAAGGTTTCCAAAATGCCCCTGTGCGGGTATTGGAAGAGAAGGTTCTTTGCAGAAAGGCTTCTGTCTGCCAGATGGTTGTTTTATGGGATGATATCATGATTCCCCGACACTCATCTTGAATTCTGCATTTGCTGACGTGCGAAAAAGCTTTTGCTTGAACTGCTTGAAGACATGGAGAGGACTCGCTCCTGTATGGCTCATCTTGCCCCAATGTGATGGGTCTATGCAAAATGTTTTCCTCGAAAGGATTTTGAAAGAAATTGTACCATAATTTGGAGATGGCTTGCCCCAAAATTTTGATCCATGAAAGGATTTAGCCTTGGTTAACCGACTCCTGGAGTGGTTGAATTTTCTGTGCTCTTGAGGTAGCTTGCCCCGGTATGAGCGTTAAATCGACTTAACTCACCTTGACTGAACATTGAAGGGGTCTGGCCCTGGCCCACAGAACCTCTAGGTGATTTGCCCCTAGTTAATAGAGTCCTGAGATGATTTGCTCTGGATCAATTGATTCTTGAAACGATTTTCACATTTATTAACAGATGTTAGGGGACTGTTTCAAGCTGACCAATTCTTGGAGTAATCTTCCTATGACCAACTGATGTTTAGGTGGTATGTCTCGGATTCGTAGGTTGTGAGGTAGTCTTGATTCTGGTGAATGATCAAGTTCCACTGGTTGTTCCTTATTGTTGGAATTTTCCTGACGTCAAGTATTGACTTGCAGTTAAAATTGTTTGTTCAGAAGTGGTAATTTTAATGCGATACTCATGCAAGTTTTGAAAAGAATTTATTTGAATTATGTGATAATGTGTGACGAGTGGACCATGAGTCCAAATGTAATGCTGGTTTAGCAATTTAAAGTGTGAAAGACACAGCGAGAATAATGACATTGATGTTGAATATTAGCAAATCTTTAGGAGTCAGTTTATGCAACCTTGATGTAGTATGCTTTCGGAATAAACCCTACTTCAATTAGGTCTTTTAAGGGTTGTAATGTGGCTTGGTTCATGGTTATCGAAACAAAGGATATGAGGCTCAAAATTGTTTATGTACCCACCCTTCTTCTTGATAAACTCCAGTCCTATGCTCAGTTAATTCGCCATACACATTCAACTTTTAAGAGAGTTTGCAGGTGTAAGATCTCTTGAAATGACTGACACTTTATTTTGCTCTTCATGGATATTGGTGACCCTTTGATTCTTGATATGGTGGTCACTAAATCTTGTTTTTATTTTGTTGAGGGTTTTCGTGACCTCCTTTGATTTATTTTTTTGATCCCTAACTTTTGCATGGACCGCTTTTTGAAGCTTTAGTCCATCGGGATTGCCCCGGTTTTTGCCTAAGTCTCCTTTTGGGGTATAGACTTAGCGGGCTTTATTTTATTTTATTTTTTAGAATCGTGACTGCCAAGTCATTGGTCATTTGAAGAACAATCCAACATAACCTTTGGATTTTGCATGGTTCCTTCTATGCTTCGGGATGTGTGTAAATAACATCATGTGGTTGATCTACAAACGGGATGCTTCGTCTTGTAATTTGAATGCGTAGTCAGATTAACTGAACACTACCCTTCCCCAGGTTAAACATAAGGGTTTGTTCATCCGAAAGAAACACCTACTTCTAGGCTCAAAGTGGTTGACTAGGGATTAACTCCTTATCTCTCCAGTATTTGGGGATTTGAAATAATGCCTGTACATCATCAGTAGGATTTTCTCCGAAAGCATACAGTCAACAATTATGGGTATTTTGTTTTCGTCATCCTCCCTCAAATCTTTGCAAAAAGAAAAGTTATGATAAAGAAAAGTGAATGGGAGAAACACTAATGTATTTTTTTGTTTTTGATATAAGAGAAGAAAAAAATGAGCGAATGCGAGATAATTAATTCAAAACATGCATCATTACTTCATCAATATTACCATTAAAAACAACAATGTTTAAACACAAGCAGCTTTTAACAACAAAGAAACTACAAATGCAAAAATAGAAACAAATCAGTCCAACGATTGCCAGTGTTGAGGACGTCTTCCTGTCTGAACTACTGGCATTAGGAGATACTCTATGAAATCTTTGAACTTATTCTGACGAGAGGTTAACGTGCACCAACAGGCTTCCTTCTAAAAAAGGATATGTACCTTTTGTCGATCAATTGTTGCACTTTAGCTTTGAAAGCATTGCAGTCTTCAGTTGAATGCCCTATTGTTCCGGCATGATATCCACATTGCACATCAAGATCATATCTAGGTGGGTATGGTTCTGACAATGGCCTGAGAGACTTGGGCTCCACCAACGAGCTTTGAATCAGAAATGGCAGAAGTTGACTGTATGACATAGGAATTGGATCGAGAGGAGCATTCCTTCTTTCCAGATTGTTTCGAGGCCTATGCTGGTTCAGATGCTGATTCTGATATCCTTGACCACGAGATCTTTGATTTGTATGAGGAACAGTCCATGGTTGCTTGAATGGTGCTCTAGGCCTTGTCGGTTGCCTATAAGGATAACGTGGTGTTGGAAATGGTGATTGCTGAGAAGGTGAAGAACCATAAGGTTTGGCTGGTGCATCGTGAGAATACCCAACATCTGCCATGACTACATTTATTTCATCATCCTCTTCCTTTTGGGAATCGCTGAGGGATTCTGTCTCGCTAGCTTGGTTGCTCGAGGCACCTTGGATTCTTCCACTTTTTAGGGCACTCTCGACGCGTTCTCCAATTGTCACTAAGTGAGCGAAGTCTGATGCTGCGCTGCTAATCATCCTTTCGAAGTATAGACTTTGCAAGGTGTCCCTGAATAATTCCATCAATTCTTTGTCTAAGAGTGATGGCTCAACGCAAGCCGCTAACTCTCTCCATCTTTGGGCATACCCTCTAAAGGATTCATTGTCTTCCTGAGATAAGGCTCTTAGCTGCATGCGGTCGGGAGTTATGTCCTTCATATATTTGTATTGCTTCAAGAATGTGTTAGCTAGGTCCAACCATGATTGAACATGATTCCTTTCTAACTTTATGTACCAACTTAATGATGCCCCAGTCAAACTGTCCTGGAAACAGTGAATCATCAACTTATCATCGTGGGCATGAGAGGTCATTTTTCGACAAAACATCACCAAATGGTGCTTTGGACATCCATCCCCTTTGTACTTCTCACATTCTGGTGCTTTAAATTTTGCGGGTATAACCAGACCAGGTACCAAACACATGTCTAAAGCATTCAGTTCAAAAGTATCTCGTCCTTCTATGGCCTTGAGTCTTTTCTCTAACACGCAACATCTTTTAGCAATCTCATCATCTTGTGGTTGTTCAGCATTAACCACTAGGTTTGTTCCATGGGAATCTGGCACGGAGAATGCAAAACTGTGATACTCAACAACATCATGATGTGAGGAATCTTGAACAACATGACGTTCTTGTACAGTAGAGTTATCAACTGGGGTTTGCACAAGTTGAGGTTGGGTAAGACCATTTACTGTAGCTAGCATAACATTCTCAACAACTGCAGTATGCTGAATGTTGTCTTCATTCTTTGCTAAAACTATCATAGCTTCCACAAGTTGGTCTAGCTGATTTTTCATCGAGTCCACATCTCCTCTTAGTGCAATATGGCTTTTCTCCAACATATCCATAATCTTTCAAGAGCTACTTCAAGTATGATATTAGTATCGGGAAATCAACTGCAGGTTATGGACGAAGGGTGGATGAGTTTTTTTTGTATATATTTTGTATGAAAGGTGATATGCAATGCATGACGATTGCAGATGCAATGATATGTGTATGAGTTGTAGTGACATGTTCAGGATCACAGGTTCAAAGTGTTTTCATATGGATCATAATAACGGGTAAATGACATGTATCTCTGATTAATGGAACCCCATGGGTAGGCTCTACAGTTGGTAGGTTCCTAGAGTCACAGATATTTCTTGAGAACGTCACTGCCGTGACGAAGACTCGTTGGACAATAATATCCTTAATAAGATCTCGTCTAGGCGAGGTCTTTGTATTATCCAAACAAGGAAAACTCCATGAGGATTCTACTACACGACTCTCGAGTCCAAGGTTCTAACAAGGTTCTCAGAGTCATAGATCGAGGTTGGAAATATTACTGTAAGATAGTAATACGTCCAAGGGATCTCATCTGATTGGGGCTTTCGTATTAACCTAATAAGTCAGGGAATTTTCAGGTAAATACTACATAACCACCGGATATAATGGGTTAAAAGGTCCCTAGAGTCATTGATCCAACTTGAGAATACTATCGTCGTGACGAAAACTCGTCGGACAATAATATCTCAAGAGAATCTCCTCTAGGCGGGGTCTTCGTATCTTCCCAACAAGGAAGACTCCTTATGGGCGCCCACTACGCAACCACCAACTTAATCTTATGGTTTTTCTCAGACTCGGGTGGAGAGCCTATCTCACAAAGCACCCCCAACAGAGAGCCCCAAATAAGACATAGTCAATAAATCACAATACAATAATTACAACAGAATAATAATAACAGAATAATAATAACAAAATAAAAATAACAGACAAACAAACAAGATTAACACACAATACAAAAACTGAACTAAATTAGGCTTCACTCTCTTTTGCTTGGAGCTTGTCCCCAGCAGAGTTGCCATTTGTCGCATCTCGAAAAATACGATTCCTCGCGATGGTCGCGGAAAAAATTATGTTCGAACAGAGTCGCCACCGAACTTTATTTATCCCAATGAAGGGATAGGAAAATATCGATAAAACCTTTAGGAAATAGAATAATGGTCATCGCAACCATATTCGGGTTCGGGAGTGGATTACGTGAGGGGAAGGTATGAACACCCTTTACGTCCGTTGTACTCAACGGGAACCTTTTAGTTCTAATGTGCGTTTCGAGTGTTAGTTTATGTTTGTTTGTTATCTTTGGGTTATAAAATATTGAAAATAGAAATGGATGAGAACCTCAGAAAGGGAAAAGGGAGGTTTTTTATTAGTGTGCTCGCGAAGATACAACAATCTCCTACCTACGTATCCTTATGCTATAATAAGGAAATCAGAGCATTCATAGTTCGGGGACTACGGTTGGTTGGTGTATTTTAATGCACGGCTGTTTAGATCGCATCCTAAAGGATAAACGTTGGCTTGTCTACTCTCGGTAGAGGTTTAAGCATTAGTTTATTGTGTGCATTAGAAAGGATTAAATAGTGTTCTTTTGAAAATAGTTTTGGTCACACGGGGGCGACAAGTTGGATTAATATGTTGGATATTTTTGTTTGACTAGTTTTGATCGCACGAGGGAGAGAAAAGATAAACTTGATAGGTTAAGATATTTTTGGTTGGATGACGAATACTTGGATAATCGAGTAAGACAACTCATATCCTAACAGTCGGGAAAGGGAATAGAAGACTCTAGACCACTTTCTTTTTCATCCTTAATTGTAAAAAGGATTTTAATGAAAATTAATGTGTTTCGAATGGATGACGAATACTCGGATAATCGAGTAAGAGAACTCGTATCCTAATAATCAGGAAGGGGAATAGAAGACTCTAGACCGCTTTCTGTTTCATCTGAATAATAGGTTTATGTATGGTTGATGTATTTTAGAATAGACGACAAGTACTTGAATGGCTGAGTAAGACAACTCATATCCAAGTATTTGAGAGGAGGAATTGAAAACTCAAGACCATCTCCTTTTCGTATCGTTTGTTATGAAAATGATTTGATTAAGTTGTATGTTTGTAAAAATGACGATTGTTCGACTGACCGAGTAAGAGAACTCGTATTCAAACAATTGAGGAGAGAAGTTGAAAACTCAAAGTCATCTCCCTTTTCATTTAGCTTATTATGAAAATAATTTGATTTAATCGGGTTTGGAAGTTTGTAGAGGAATGACAATAATTTGGCTAACTAAGTAAGAGAACTTGTATTCAAATAGTCATGGAGAAAAAATTGAAGACTCAAAGTTATCTCCCTTTTGGTTTCTGTTATTATGAAATAGTTTGATTCGTTTGTGCTTAAATGGATTAGAAATGACGACCATTTGACTAACCGAGTAAGAAAACTCGTATTCAAATAATCGAGGAGAGGAGTTGAAAACTCAAAACCATCCCCTTTTTCATTTTCAAAGGAAGTGTTGTTTAGATGTGATTAAGTATTTTAATTTGATTTGGATAAAAAATACTCGATGTTGGATCGAGGTTTTGAATTTGTGTTTATGAAAGAAATGAATTTTGTTTTAGTGTATTGTTCTTCTATTCGATTACTCAATGATCGAATAGGTCTCATTGTGAGAAAGCCCAAGAGTAAGCTATGTCAGGTTGATGGCGATGCTTTAAAAACGATCAACTTATAAGGGTGTGCGAAAATGGACTCGATATTAAATCGAGAATTGTATGATTTATTTGTGGTTTGAAGTTGTTTTGAAATGATGATGAATTGATTTGGAATAGACTTGAAAGTGATTCTGAATTGATTATGACATGAAATAGTTTTTTTTTTGTTTGAAATAATGTGAAGTTGTGATAGTGGGAGAAATTAATCAACTTCTTTTTAACAAAATTAATTTATTAAAACTTGGTTAAATCGGTTAATTGAATTAATTAAAATTAATTATCAAAATTATTTAATTAAATCAAACAATTAAGTTAATTAAAATTGATTAATCAAAATTAAACTAATTACAAATTTTAATCAATTAATTAAATCAAAAGAGGAAAAACATGGATAATAATGTCGATTTATTTAAAGGAATCGGTGTGCTCAAACCGGTTTGTGCAAGATAACAATGATTAATGTTATTCGTGAACTCATAACTCGATGAAATGTTCGATTAATATATTAAAATTTTAATGGCATATCGGCATGGAATTGCCGAATCCTCAGATTAAAATTATGATTTCCCATATTGAAATGGATATCCAAAAGTAGTACGTCAATGTTGTTATTACTTACTTACTAGGCCAAATGGGCGTCTTCAGTAACACAACAATGCACGGTGGTAGAAGAAGGAAATGGCTTACCAACATTCATATGACTCAATTTAATCTACCTTGAAACTATATGCTAATGATAATAATATACCTAAAGAAGTGAACAGTAACCATTATAAGGAAAACATGCAAAAACATATGAACCGCAAGGTGGAAATCCATTTTAAGTCATAAAATAAACTTGCCACATTTTGAACATGCCCCTTTCCGATCAAACAGAGGACACACAAACATAACTCTTCCTGCCTCAACATACCCAAACATCATTAAGCATCACAACAGAAACCACAGTGCTAATATAGACCTCCACCACAAAACATTTATACGGAGGAAAATAGATAAAATAATTAACAAAAAATAAAGAACAATAAAGCCAAACCATATGCCAAAACTTCGGGGAAAATGCAACGAGGAAAAAAAATCAAACTTGTACAATCAATAGAATAAGAAACGAAGAGCAAAGCAAAAAAAACTGGACCGAAAGGCTTACCCGAATGAGTTTTATCACTACCTACATTTTTGGTCACTTTGATGTCAAGCTATTGTTGCTGAGTTTTTTTTGTTCGACAATTTGTTGTTGCAAATCCGGTGAGAGAGTAAAGCTTAAGGGGCTACGGAGAGGAGGTCGAGAGTTGGCTTAAGGTCACAACGGTCGACGATGTTGACGCGGTGGCTACCTCAACTCCGGGCCTAACAAAGGAGGGTCGCGATAATGGAGACGACAGCGTAGCAACCTTGTGGTGTGGAGGTTGGAGAGATGGATCTGCGTGCTTGTTACAGGAAAGAGCGGAAACGGAAGTCGACCGGTTTGTTGGACGAAGAAGAAGAAGGTTTCCGCCGGATGAGATGTGGGTTACGTTGGTTTGCGAGGTTGTTCGCGAGGCGGTGAAGTGAAGTGAAAGGAGGGTGAATCGCCGGTAGATGGAGGTTATTATGGTGGTCGTCGGCGAGGGTTTGAGCGAAGTGGTTGTGGTTGTGGTGGCGAGAGGAGAAAACAGCGATTGAAGGTTAATGGAGAAGGTGGATGACGGTGAAGCTTTGTGGCTTTCGTGGAGGAAGATGAGAAGAAGCTTTTTCTTTCTCTTTTTTGTTTCTGTTTTCAGAATGTGTTTTTGGTGAGTGAGAGGGAGATTGGAGAGATGAGTGAGGTGGAGAGAGTGTGAGAGCCAAGAGAGAGGGATAACGTGTGTGTTTTTATTTCTCTCTTTTTTTGGTTTTATTCGTTGGAAAGAGAGAGTAAACGAGAGAGAGTCCGTTGGTCAGTAATGAGTGACCTCCTTATTTCCCTCAATGTTAGCTGTCACTATATATCCGTTGGAGTGGAGAATACCAGCTGGCAATCACAAAGAATCCAATGTGCAACCTTATTATATTTTTATTTTTTTTGAAATTAATCCTTATTAAATAAAATATGGTCTTCATAAATTTCTAAATAATATTTTAAGTTAATAAATTCTGATTACTTTAGTTGAATGATTAAAACAAGAGAAATAGTGACCGATTATAAATAGAAGTCGGATGTGAATTTGCTCGAAAAATTAAATCAGACACACTAAAATGATCAGCACAAAATATACTTATTGAAAAAAATACAGCGTTTCTTCAAATTCTGAAATAAGTTTGCACCGGTTAAAAGGCCCAGGCGGGTCAAAACACAACTGAAGCAGCCGCTGAAAAATACAACGAGCACACCAGGTTAAACCACATGAACCGTAGATTAATAATACTGGCGTATGTAATTTTAATTTCGAAACTTTTTACCCGCTGATTTTGCACGTACTTGAGAAATGATTTAACCAAATTGTCTGTATTTTCAAGAATTTATTCTGACTGATATTTTAGATATTATTAATGATGAAATTCATGTTATGCTGTACAACTGATGCAAATTGAAATAAAAATCGAATTTATGAAATTTTTAAAATGCCCGGACAAAATTGGGGTATGACACAGGTTCACCCCGCATCTCCGTATTGGACATCAGCAATACTGATTCTGGATTCTTCACCATAAATGTATACTAAATTCTAGTTTCGAAATAAAATAATGGCGCCATCTATGAGAACTGACTTCTAACTCCTACAAAAATTCAACGAATGAATCATCCTCGATCCAACATAGAGTCCCTATTAGAGTCGTTGAGAAATTAAGGCAGTTACCTCTAAGAACTCTCAGATGATCCTCGATCAGCCTTCAAGTTTCATATCTTCTCAATTATTTGTCTTCAATGAGATCCATACCATAAAAACTTCCGACGTGGATATACTACCGGAGTACCTTATCCATATGGCGAATAATATCCAAACTATAAGCGAATATCATATAGTACCAGGATTCTTATATCACAATAAGGTAAATAGAATCTTGAACGTAGTGTTATCAATGATTGCATTAATTATCGTTATAAATCACACGACGCATTATTTTGACGTGAATTTTTAAGATATTCTGATTTCATTCTACCACCTTTAATCATCTCCATAGAGATCCACAACATCATCGAATCCAATGGTAATCCATCGTTAGAACGCCACGCCTGATTAACAAATTGATATTGAGTCAATAAATGAAGATCGAAGTGCACGAGGACATTCAAAAGATGAGGAAATATCTAGTACAAAAATATCAATGGTTTTGATAGTCTCCACCACTAGGTAAACGCTTACAAGATACCTCGTAGAAGATGGATTCCTCACGATAACTTCCAATCTAACGTAGTCGAACTATCAGATCTTCGTCGATTGGGTCCATACATATATGATAGCGGAGATCCTTTGACCTTCAGTAAATCAATAGCTCATTCACATGGAACCACGAAAATTGTAGCCTCAGAAGGGAAGAATACACAAGAGTGAGGCCCCTTTGGCTCCTAATAACCTTGAACTGAAGCACCACCCAAGGCACCTCTGATTGGAAGTCTTATATAGCTTAATGTCTGACTTCACCAAACTACATGGATATAGTATTATAGAGAATGAAATCAGGTTCAGTCCACACTGACAGGAAAAGGACTTAACAAAGAAGCCCTTGAAAAACTTCATCATTATTCAACAACGGTCTTAGAGTAAGCAAAATCTAGTTAGATTGAAAGGGATAAACTCTTACATTCCTTGCAAGCATGATTTTTATTGGACTTTGAAGCATTACAAAGAGTGACATCTACCTCAAAATAAAGGGACAAAAATGATACTACTCATCCGACCATTCAGAAAGCACAACCTTAAGAAACCACATAGAGACGGTTGAGTATTTATGGTTGTCAAAAAACAACACTTAAGAAGATGTCAATTTACATGTATCACTCTTCAGTTAAAGGTATGCAGACAAAATCATTGACGAACAAGTGTTTCCACTAGACATGTGATAGGTGTCAAATTTATGTTAAATATGTAAGCACTTATCTGATTATTTTACAAGAAAAACATCACAAAACCCCTGATTTATCTATGCAAACTAAAGACACATGCTTAGACTTTTCTTGTATGCATTTATTAAAAACAGGTGAAAAGAACTGGAAAACCACGAATTAGAACAAAGAAACAAGCAAAGGTAAACCCTTAAGAATCAAGCCTCGTTGGGCCCCATCTACAGGCGCGTTGGGTGCAATGTAGGGCTAGGTGGCAGAGTCTAGTGTAAGTACTTCATGATGAAGTAAGGGTTGGCATGCTAGTTGAGAGTGTGGTGCTTTGGGCGAGAAAATGTGGCAAGGACATGTGGAAGACATGCAAGCATTGCTTGCTAAAAAAGTTATCAGTCTGATTAGGGTGTTAGGGCATGGTAGGCGCGTTGGGCGAGAAGACTGTGCACCTAACGTGAGGCTTAGAATTTTGCCTATAAATTAAATTTTTAAGTTTTGTGCAAAGGGAGTTTTGATGGATCAAAGGTAGGGATGAAAATGAGCTGAGTCGAGTCGAACTCGCCTCAGCTCGGCTCGACTCGACTCGATAAGAATTGGTTTGGCTCAAAACAGGACTCGAGTTCAACATGAATTTCTTAAGCTTAAACTCTACTCATTTAAAATTCACGAACAACTCAATTCTACTCTTTAGATTCAATTCATTAGGTTCAACTCACTTTCTTCACAGACTTAAAAATCATTTTTTTAAGTTTATATATTATTTTTACATTTGTCCTTTTAAATTAATATTTTTTAAAAGAAAAATATTTTAAAAAATTAGAAGTTATTCGATTGAAATGTAACATTGTCTCAAAAATCCACAACTTCAAAAACTACACAACTTTCAAGAGATACATTTGAAAGTCTAATTGAAAAACTACTCAATTTGGAGTTTAAATTTATCTCAAAAATCAACAACTTCATCAAAATCTTCAAGAAATTTACAAATTTAATAAAATAGTACAACAAAAATTCCAAGGGGTTATTTGGGTTATTACATTCACATCATAGAATAATATATATATATATATATATATATATATATATATATATATATATATATATATATATATATATATATATATATATATATATATATATATATATATATATATATATATATATATATATATATATATATATATATATATATATAATCGAGTTGATTTATGAATCTATTGAATCAAACTATACATAATTTAAGTTCAGCTTATTTAGTTAACGAACTTAATTTTTTCCTCATATTCAATTCATTTGGTTTATGAACCAATTTCAACAATTTAATTGTCAAATCGAGTTTTGAACTATGTTAGACTTGGTTCAGTTCATTGTTAGCCCTAATCAGAGGAGTACAAAATTAGAGTAGGTTCACTCTTATCTACTTCATGACCACTTTTCATCAATTTCCAAGGCTCAAATGGAGTTTTGATCAACATAACAAATGATCCTCATGCAAAAAGCTTTCCAACCATTACTCATGAGGTGGTGTTTCAAGTTTGGAAGAGCCATTTTCGTAGACATAAACATTATGGTACAATTTTGGAAATTCATAAAATTTGCATTGCATGAGGTGTTTGTGCACAATTTGCACGTCCATTTTTCTTCTATCATTGGTCAGCTACCAAATCCAAGTGGAATTGGGCCCTCCATGCGCCTGTACAGGCCCATGCATGGAGGCCCTTTCCATTCATGCAAAGTTGTGATCATGCATTTCAGCATTGCCTTGCCTATAAATACAATGCCATTGCTCTTCATTTCACTAACCTGAAGGCGCCCCAAATGCTGTGCAATTGAATCCTCACCCTCACACCAAAGGAACTCACTCATTTTTCTCTCAATTTTCAGATCTAGAATTCAATTACCTCGATTATTTTCTTAGATCTAAAGTTCCTTAGCCTTCTTCCCTTTGATCCAAGGAACAAACTGCAAGCATCCATAGCAAGGAATTGTGACTTCAAGCTCTGCAAATCAGAGGTTTACCTCACATTTTAATTTCTTCGAATCTACTCATATACTAGTTATTTCTTGCTGTTGTTGTGTGATCTGAAGTCCTCTACATAGAGGCAACATTCTTGAGCTTCGAATTTTTAAAATCCATTAAGTTCACTTGAACACCACAAAATTTCCATCTCTGATTTCTCTTAATGTAGAAACCTAGAGTGGATTTGGTTGGTACAGGGGTGATGTACATCACCCCAACTTTCGATTGGTGCCTGGATCGTAGCATTTGGTGAATATTTGTTTCTCTGCAACTTGGAGCTTGGTCGGAAGTTGGCCGGAGAAGAAGGTGGCGCTGGCCACCGTCTGGTCTCCAGATTAGATCTGAGTCTTCCATTTCATTTTCCAGATCTAATCTCATACGTTCATTGTTATGACTATTTTAATGGCATGGTGCGCTTCAGTTGACTAGCGTGTATGGTGAGCGTGCGCTTCCTGGCGACGTGATGATCCACGCCAATTAATGAAGCTTCATCAGACTGTCCATGCTTTTCCATCATTTCTAATTTCTGATTTTAATTTCTTTTATTTCTTTTAATTCTATTTCTTTTTAAAAATTCATATCTCCTTCATTGTTGGTCCAAAAAATATGAGACCAATTTCATTTTTCTCCTTTTAATTTCTAGTTTCTAAAAATTATTTTTAATATTTTTTATTTTATCATTTGATATTTTTTAGGAATTTTCTCTTTTCTGCTTATTTTTAATTCATTTTAATTAGTTTTTGATATCCAAAAAATACAAAAATATTTTTCCAACCTATTTGAATGATGATAGATCTAGGAAAAATATTCTCATCAATTTATTAATTGATTTGAGATTTATTTGAGATTTTAATTCAATTAGGTTATTTTTATGCATTTTTAATTGATAAAAAATAGTTTCTGACTTTTAAAAATGCTGAAATTTTTTGTCAAACTTTGATTGACCTTGTTGAACTTGGGATAATTCACTTGGACTTTTCAAAGTTGATTTGAAGTGAGTTTGAAGTTTGACCTTTCTTTATTATTTTAATTCAAGTCTTATTTTAATATTGAAAAATACCAAAAATATTTTATTTGTTTCTTGACTTTTAATCTTCATTTGGCTTCTGTTTTCTATTATTTGACCTTGATCTTCTCTATCTTTGGTCAATGCTTGTTGATTATCTTATTCCATTTCCATTAATGTACTTTAATATTCATCTTCTTCTTCTTCTTCTTCTTCTTTTTCTTTTTGATCAATGAGTTAAAGATTGGTGGTTAGCTTTGATACATGGAGGTTTAACCTTCCTTGATTCAAATCTAGTTCAACTTGATCATGGATCAAGTGAATGGCTTTGCATTAAGGATAGGTTGCTTCCTAATCAAGCAAAGAACCTAAATCAATACAAGATCATTTCTCATCTTCTTTTTGGCATGGCAAGTTGTAGGAGTTTGATTCACTAATCAAAATCTCTAACTTGTGTTATTGCCTACATTATTATTGACCGACCTCCGATAGTTATGACTTCTACATAAGTCCAATTACCATTGCTTAACATAGCGCTAAATTTCCTTATGGCACACTACCTCTAACACTGACCATTAACCATTAACATTTAATTCTTGCTCTTTACATTTATGCAATTTACTATTCTTGTACATATTATTCATTTGCTTTTTCCTTTGCTCATTTGAGCACATGTTTATGTTAATGCAATTTGCCTTTTGCTCACTTGAGCACATAATTGTGTATATATTATTGTGGTTGTGTTTTGTTTTGATTGTTGTGGATCAAATGCAAAAATGGACAAATGGACTTAGATTCTAGGACAATCCCTATGCAAAATGGAGTAAAAAGGCCTTAATGTTGAAGATGGATTAGAATGACCAAATCTCTAAACTCACTCTTGTCCATTCTTGATTTACTTCATGGAACTTTTTGATGTGTGTGCTTTTGTGCTAGGGAATCCTATTTGAGCCAAATTGAAGAACCATTGCCATGTATATCCAAAGTGAAAGATACAAGAGCCTTTGAGGATCTTCTAAGAGCTTATTTGATTATGTTGATTGCTTGAGCTCACACTTATTTTGCCTGCATATTCCAAAGGATGGGAGCTACTTGGATCATCAATATGATCTCAAGAGAGGAACTCCATTTGTGGTCTTGTTTCTTATCCTTCATCTCTTTTATGATTAGGACTTTAGCCATTCTTCTTCTTCCCTCCACTCTAACCCAAGCCTAAACTTTTGTGCAAACATTTAACATTTGTTTTCAAACATTAGAAACCTAAGCATTATGCTTTTGATTTTCAAACTTTCTTTTCATAACACTTATTTTGAATTGAATCTTTAAGTCAACTTTGACCATATTTTGTAAATACTTTTCATCGGTAAATATAACCCATTCAAATACTTTTGTGGTTTCAATGGCCACTTCTTATCAAAAACTTTTCATAACCTTTAGCTATTAGGTTTGAGTTATCCTTGAGGTAGATATAATACTCACCTATATCCTTAGTGATGGACAATGAGTCTTCCATGCTTATTATAGGGTTAACCCCTCACTAGCATGTTGAAGCTATCCTCACATGGTGGATTTGTGATTTTAGGTTGAGTTTTCTCCCTTGGATAACAAAAGACCTTAAGGCTTTTGGACCAATCAATTCACCAACTTGTTTCGAGATTTTTACCCCGAACTACGAGGTTTTGATCCTAATCTTTTATTAAGATGGTACGTAGGCAATGGGTTTATCCATCCAAACACAAATTGTAAATACCTTGTATATTCTTTTCTCATCTCTTCAATCATGTTTGCACAAACAAATTTTCACAAAAATACCAACCTTAAAACAAGTGTGAAAAGGGCTCCCTAGGAGTACCTAGGATGTTTTGGGTGCTTAAAACCTTCCCATTGCATAACCAACCCCCTTACCCCGATCTCTGACATTTTTACTAGTTTTTGATTCGATAAAACTTTTAGGTTTTTGTTTGTTTTCTAACCATTCCTTTGGATAAATAGAAGTGCGGTGGCGACTCGACTTGTATGGTTTACCTTGTATTTAGTCAATATCTCTAATGGTAACGAATACCCCGCTACAATTACAAGTACTTCATTTCATTCATAACACTCAAGTGTACCCTAGCGAACGAGACGACAACGATAGCAAAATCATTTCTGAAAATGAATATCATTTCTGGAAACGAAATATTTATTATTTTCGACTTACGGTACATTACCATTTTGTGTTTGTTGCTCTCTCTCTCTCTCTCTCTCTCTCTCTCTCTCTCTCTCTCTGTCCCCCCCCCCCCCCTCCGCGCTGTGGTAATGGTACTAATTTTTGAAAGTTTATGTTCTTCTCTAGGGTTACATTTTGTTTCTTGGTATATTTTTTAACATAATGAAAATGTGATGTGTATTGTTCATGTTTTGCGACTATAACTTTGTCCATGTTTCCATATTCATGTTTTGTGACTATAACTTTGTTCATGTTTTGTGACTATAAATTTTTTCATGTTACAAACTCATTATTAGGTTGTTAATTATAGTCGTGGTTTTGGTGTTGTTAAATGGAAACATACAATAATAGAAGGAGATTATTTTATTCATTAAGACGATGTTACATTTTTATCCTAAAGACATTAGATAATTTTATTCTTCATCCCACTCTTCTTCCATTGGATCATCCTTCCTCTTAGGTGTTATCATTGTTATATTTATCCTTCCAGTTTGGGATCCAACAGTTATGCCTACTTCTTCTGAGACTTCCTCAGACTCCTGAACCGTTGAAGCTTCCTCGAACTTCAGCTTCTCTTCCTATATTTTTTTTCTTCATCAGCTTCCTAATCTCCTTCTCAAAATCCCTCTTTTGAGCATTATACTACTTTGATCTGCCCATTTTAGCTGAAGAGTAATGTGATTTGGATGGTTATGCAAACGTCTGCTTTTATAAGAAGAAATATTGAATAACGTACAATCTGCCTTAAAGACCATGCATCTTGTGAAGCTTTGACTTTCATAATACTTTGACTCTCTTGAATATTATGGATAATTGCTTACCTTTTTCTCGATCCATTAAGATTTCGTGAATATTTTATTTTTGCTATTACTCATATTCTCTCTTATCTCTTTTTTTATCTTCTGTGTGTAGATTCTTATTCCTAAGCAACACAAGTGCCTACTACATGTGAAGAACATCAAGAAGGAATATTGGAAAAATAACAATGCAAGACTGACGAGGTAGGGATTTGAACCAAGGACTTATAAATTATTTCACAATGGTTATTTGACTAAACCATTGTTATAAGTAGTGTGCTACCTAACTTATAACCACAGTCGCTTTCCCGTTGTGGAAACCAACATATATACAATCACACGCTACCTAACAACGGATGTGAAACCGTCATTATATGTGTTTCATAACCGTCATTCTATGTGTTTTTTATAGTAGTGCAGTGGTAGTATTATACATTGAGTAGAGGAGAATATTACTGACATATGTATGTGCATGATAGATACGTAATGATGAAATCTACCCCAATAAGCATTCTCACGATTAACACTGACATCTCCAACTTTACTTTTTATTTATTTATTTTCTTTTCATTTACTTTTTCCGCATCATAAAAAACACAAAACCTTTATCTTGCTTAAGATAACAAAATCACTACGGCCCTATATTTAAAACTATTGGTCTTTGTGGATAAGATAATTGTAAAACTTACTTTTGTTGCCAATGCAACAATGGACGAAAGGAAGACCACATCAGACGACAACATGATTATCCGAGGAGTAAGTGAATAAGAAGGAGAATATAATACACTTATGAATCTCTCGACGAGTTAAGTATTCCATAAGCTTTCGTGCAATTTTAATAATTAATCTGCTAACTATGAGGCATTACGACCACAAAGGGTCTGGTAATCCTTTACAAGATTTCCTAAGCCATTCTTCTAAGGTATACTTTACACTTGGCTAACAAGCTCCACGTCGTAGATGGTGCACCCCCTCTTAGGAACTAGCTACTCTAAGAGCATAGGAGATTCAACCCGGAGACGTCCACCCTAAACAAGGTTAACCCTAGGGTAGGGACATGAGCCTTATCTTTGGTTGGGAAGACTTCTTAGAGATGCTAAAGAACTACACTAACTCTTCCCAATTGGATCTAGTAATTATTTGAAACTTCGGTTGGAAATACATAGTTCGAGGGACACGCCGAACACCACAAACACCCAGAAGGCAAACAAAATTAAAAATGCATAAATAAAGAGAAAGTCGTGGTGTAATAAGAACTCATTAATTAATCCAAGTCGAGGAGACTATCAACCGATAAGGTGAACTATACGACATAAAGAAGGAACAAATATATATCGGGCACACAAAGCAAAATAAGAACTCTAAGCATTAAGATAAATGTATATTTAAACATTGTTATCTTGCCAAGGCATGAAAGCCCGACAAATATTACAAAGAAAAGGAAAAGGAAAACAAAGGAGAGAAAAATCAAGCTTCCTTGATCCGAGACGCTACACCCTAGTCGTCCACCAGAAGCCCCTTCTAGAGTAGTTTTAAAAGGGTACAATCATGCAACAAGGATAGGAACGCTCGAGAAGAATTCCTTATCCTGGTCAATCGTTTGGTCAAGAAAATGGTATACATTTTGCACAGTTTTTTTGAAGAGACTCTCGAAATCTATCCTTTAGAGTAGTCCCCTTATCTTCGTGAGCTCTCATATTCCTCAACACGTGACTCCTTTTCTTGCTGAAGAGCTTTCTTAGCCTACTTAGTACAACAGTTCGCCTTAGTAACAACATAAATGTCTATTGATGTCACTTCTTATCTTCCTCAACAAGTTTACTTTTCTCCTAAAGATTAACCAACTCCTTATGGAATTTAGAGCAATTCTACTCTATATATTTGCATTTTCCCTTCTTGGTATCCCTCTCCTTGGGAGGATTATTCACTTCCAAGTCGTCACCTTAGCCAAAAGCAACTAGGGAAAACATATAGGTTGTTTTGTAAGTGTGATAGGTTATCTTAGAAAGGAGATAGATCTTGTCTTCCTTGGGAAGGTTTTGGATGAAAGACAGGTTCTCTGCAGACACAACAGCGAGAACTTCCTCAGAAGTGAGAGGAATCTGAGTGGGAAGAACGGATGGCAGACTGAGAAAAAGGAGTAATTGGCCCTAAATCAATACCTCCATAGAAATGGACCCATTTGGGGGAATCCTCCTCCAAAGTGGATTGTTAGTTTTAGTCCCGACCTTTCTTCACAAGAGTAGTATAATGATGTCTTCGATCTTCCATAGACATAGTGGTAACGAAAATGGTAAGTTAGTCCATATTGAGGGCAACGATATTAGCCTCGGTAGTAAAAGAGGATACAAAAGTTGAAGGGAGAGGTGTAGCAGCACAACCATTAGGACACGACTTGATGCCCTGAGCGCAAGCAAGATAGAAAACCATTTGCAACTTATCCATGTTATCTGCAAGATACAGCCACACATGTCCAAAAAAAAGCACTGACATATGCCCTCACTGAAGATCTATTTCCTCAATACATGGTCGGTTGCACTAACAATAGCATGAATGTCTATCAAATTTTTCCTCTACATGGAAGACAACATTTCCCCTAGGTCAAACCCTTCTTCATAGTCAAGTCTCTATTATAAAGACTCCAGATCATCCCTCATCATAATCTCTCCAGTAAAGAGGGATTCCTATTTGATGTTGTAGGTATGAGCTGCAGGTCGGAAGTGAGACTTCACAAACCTATTTTTGTAGTACCGAAAGGTTTCAGACAGGCTAGAGTAGAAGGTAATATGGTCCTCTGGAGTACAAGGCCTCACCAGTATGAAACGCCTTAGGAAATTACCCCAGTCGTTAGTAAATGGGATGAGCTAAGGAAGATTCTAGCAAAGCTCGATAAGCCATATCTCATGGATGTCATTTTAAGAGGTACATATAATGTAGAAAAAGTTGAAGAACAGTTGAGGAGAAGATTTCCAATACCTATACTCGGTCTAGAATCGAAAGACCTTCATTTAAGCTCAGGATTCCCGATGAATCTAGAAGGGGACAACTTTCAAATTCTTCAGTATAGCCACCTCAAACTCACAAAAATGAATTTGTACCCCTATCTGGGTGAACATGCACTCTTAAAACAAAATTAAACACCCGTCAACAGGGCTATAGATCATTTTTTTGGAATCCACCGGAAGGAATGACCATTCTGAAGGGAAGCCAGCCACGATGTTGCCCTTGTCTATAGTTGCATCAATATTTAAAATCGAAAGGGTCTTTATTATTTCTGCAGCCACTCAATTATAATTGATTGCGTCAGTCTACTCCCCCAATGTTACCCTTTTTCAGGGGATAACTTATCAACTTTAAAGTTCTCAATAGTTATAAGCCAAGAAACCATGTTTGGTCGACCCTTGCACTCCATATGGGCCTTTATGTCAGCATCATTGGCATCTTGATCATAGGTTCTTTGATAAACCTGAATGAAATCCCTAGCACATTCTCTCCTTATTCTAGCAGCATGCACTTCTGAGGTTGACAGAACAAGAGAAGTCAAAGCTCCTATCAAACAGGAAGAATGGGACATGAAAGTAGTCGTATGATCCTCTCCAGTAACATCATCAAACAAGAGGGTATCGAAAGAAGAATCCATAGAGGAAGCTCCTTCACCCTATGAGCCCACAAAAATCCTTTATGAGTTGAAATTGTCACTTAGGGATATCACCTCAGGTCCTAGGCGATCATAGATAAAGTTGGAAGGGTTTGAACCAGGCGATACTCTCGTTCTTGTAACAAGAGAGACATTGCTCTCAGAATCCCTAGCTAGGCGAATAGGACTATCACCCATTTTGATTGAAATATAGGAAATCATGAAGGTATTAAAGCTTGAGGTGAGGGAGGTACCTAGTTAGACAAAGCTAACAAAGGCTAATGTAAGAAGGAGAAGGGAAGGCTTTAAGCAAGGAACTACAACTATTCTGGTAAATACTCTCAGAAAGGAAGATAGGAAAAAGCTTTCAAATAGAAACCCACTTTCAAGGATTGTGAAAAGATTCATCAACATTTAATAACCCATATATATATATATATATATATATATATATATATATATATATATATATATATATATATATATATATATATATATATATATATATATAAGCGAAGACAAGCAATTGGCAAGATCAATAGAAATGAGAAGTTACAAAATCAATGGCTAAATTTTCCCTTGGAAACATAAATAAACTCGAGTGTACTATAAGTAGCCTCTTGCACTAACTAGTCACCTCAAGCCACACATCAGAAATAAGCATCAAAACATTTCAATGATGGGAAGGCATGTAATGCCCATGTCCCCCACTACTTTATCAAATAACTCCAAGCATTTACACTTCTAATTCGAAGCGAACAACATGCATAGAGGCCGAAAAGACTTTCTCGGCTCAGTAATACTCGACAAGCCTTGGGGGAAACTGTTATGGGCCGACTAAAGGCCCAATAAGCTAATGCCTAAATTAATGTCAGTGCATTCCAAATGACCCAATGTATAAATCCATATCTCAATATATTCAAGGTACACTTTTTATCTCCATTTTTTAACTCACTCATCTTGACTTCTGAACTGACTTAGGTGTTGGAGTGCTAACCTTGCAGGTCCACCCCCACACCTTCGTATCGGAGATCAACACTATCAAATCAAGATTCTTCACCATCAATGTATACCTATTTCTGGTTCTGGAATGAAACGTTGTCATTTTTCTTCATGCCATGTGTGATGTTGTTTGTATTTATATTCTCAGTGTTGTATTTTATTCCTGAGTTTTCCTCTACAAACCAACTATTGTTGATGATTAAGGTGTAGTCATTTCTACCTTTGGAATAACGCATATTATTTTGGTTGTTGTAGTTTATCATACTTATCTCTCTATTGCTCTCTATGTTCTTCAGATATTTGCAGCACTTTTGGATACTCCAACCTTCTAGATCTTGCACTTCCATGGTGAGATTTATTTTTCCATTATCTGTATCATGTTTATCATTTTTATCTTTTTGTGTTCTATTTCTGTTGATAGAGTTGTCTTGGTTTTTGCGGAAATTATAACTATTATGCTTTAAACTCTTCTTACTAACTTTAGGTATGCAAATACCCATTTCTCTTGTACTTTCATGATCGTACTTTTTATTTATCTTATTTATTATATTCTTGGTTCTATTTTCTTTACTTATGTGGTTTCTTTTTCCATGATTTTCCATCATTTTATTTGTGACCTTACTTTGAATAGTCAGAATAATTCTCTTATTTTTATGCTCCATGTAAGTATTCCTGTTAATATTGCCATTGTATCTTTTATCCTTTTCAAGATTAATAGGATTGTTATTTTTGGATTGATCGATAATGTTTGTCTTTTTGTTTTTGTTGATGTTGATGTTTTTTTTTGTGTGATGTTTGTACTCAAATTAGGGTTTATGATGTTTTTTTTGCCTTAGTATCTTGAATGATAGCATTTTCCGCTTGCTTGATAATATCTTTTATAGGAACATTGATACCTTCAAAAATCTCTTTATTTCTAACCCACCAAATACTACTATAAAGGATGGCCGTGATATTCTTTATAGATTCTTTATCTTTAGATTGACTAATATCTCACAGTCAGTCCTTTATATCTTAATTTTTGGTATTAGGTGAATTTTATGTTAAGCTTAGATCCAAACCAAACTTGTTTTGTCCACTCACAATTTCTAAAAGTGTTATCTAAGGCCTCTCTATAATTTAAGGCATCTAGGATAAAATAAAGGATAGTTAACCATTATCTTATTAACAAAGTGCTTTGATTCTAGGTTGGGTATTCATTATTCAAAAATTTCTTTTAAGTATTTTCAACCCTGTAGTAATCAGAGATGCCTAGGTTATTAGTAGTCTTAAGGTTATAGAAGAAGTTGTTGGGGTTGGTTGAAAATATATGTGTTGAAGAAGTCTCACATCATTTAATTTTATGAATGAAGAGAGAGTCCAAGACTATATATAGGATACAAGTTATTTGAAGTCTCACATCACTTAGTTTTGAGAAGGAAAAGGAAGTCTAGGGTTATATATAGGATTCAAGTTCTTCATTCCAAGATGCATGAGTCAAAAAAAATTTAAGCTTGTATTTGACTTTATTTGTTCTCTTATACTCTTGTATTAGAGTGTTGTGAGATGTATTTAAATATATTTTTTTGGAGGGTGTGGATGTAATGGAGGCCTCGGTTAGTTAAGGGTATATTATGTGTTGTAATAAATTTCACATAGTGTTATTCTCTGGTTGTCATTTGACAACAGTCATGGATTTTCCTATTGTTTGGGAGTTTTCACACTATGTTCTTATGTTGTGATTGTGTTCTTCTTTTTTCTCTATGCTTTGTTTGTTTTTTCCAACAACTGGTGTCAGAGATTTGGTTCAATTCGGGGATAAGTGTTCTTAGTATGCTCTGTGGTTGCAGTTTTTTCTGACCTTCCATATTAGAAAAGAATGGTAGTGTTGTGAGAGAGTTGTTGAGTTGTAATCATAAATTCCAATGTGCAGTTTGGGCTAGAGAAAATTGATGGAAGAATATTTTTTTACTTGTGGAAATTTCAAGTTAAAGATGTGTTGATACAATCAAGATTACACATGGTGGAAGATTATGCTGATGGTTGAAGACCTTCCTGCTAACAAGGAAGTTGCACCATAAGTTTTCAAATTAGTTTTTTACATGTGAAATTATTGGAGTGATTTAGCTTCAAGTGAAATTTTTTCTTCATGATAAAGTATATGATCGTTGGTGATGACAATGTGAAATTCTTGAAGTGGTTTACCTTCAAGTGAAATATATTCTTCATGAGAGAGTTTGATAGTTTGTAAAACTAAGATTTTCGATGAAGATAATATAAAAATTCTTGGGGTGGTGTAGCTTCAAGTGACTATAATCTTTATGATGGAGTATGATTGCTAGTGAAAACAATAAAAATTAATGTATTATTTTCAATTAAGATATGGATATTGTTGAGATTGGTTAAAAAAAATATACATGTTGATACTCTTTATAGTGGAGTACGATTGTGGGTGAAGACAATGAAAGTTAATGTATTATTTTTAACCAATGTGGAGATTTTTGGGGTTGGTTGAAAATATACATGTTGAAAAAGTCTCACATAGCTTAGTTTTGTGAATGAAGAGAGAATCCAAGGTTATATATAGGATACAAGTTATTTGAAATCCCACGTCGCTTAGTTTTGTGAAGAAAAATGGAGTTTAAGGCTATATATACGATTCAAGTTCTTCATTTCAAGATGTACCAGTCAAAAACACTTTAAGTATATTTGACTTTCTTTGTTCTCTTATCTCTTGTATTAGAGTGTTGCGAGATGTAATTAAATATTTGTTTTGGAGAGTGTGGGTGTACTAGGGGTTTGGGTTTACATAAATTTTGACTATATAGTTTCCTTTATTAGGAGACATCCACCTGATAGTATTTTAGGATGTTGTCTTTTGCTTGGATAAAGTATTAATGTTTTGTGTTGGGGAGTATGATTGCTAGTGAAAACAATAAAAATTAATGTATTATTTTCAATTAAGATATGGATATTGTTGAGATTGGTTAAAAAAAATATACATGTTGATACTCTTTATAGTGGAGTACGATTGTGGGTGAAGACAATGAAAGTTAATGTATTATTTTTAACCAATGTGGAGATTTTTGGGGTTGGTTGAAAATATACATGTTGAAAAAGTCTCACATAGCTTAGTTTTGTGAATGAAGAGAGAATCCAAGGTTATATATAGGATACAAGTTATTTGAAATCCCACGTCGCTTAGTTTTGTGAAGAAAAATGGAGTTTAAGGCTATATATACGATTCAAGTTCTTCATTTCAAGATGTACCAGTCAAAAACACTTTAAGTATATTTGACTTTCTTTGTTCTCTTATCTCTTGTATTAGAGTGTTGCGAGATGTAATTAAATATTTGTTTTGGAGAGTGTGGGTGTACTAGGGGTTTGGGTTTACATAAATTTTGACTATATAGTTTCCTTTATTAGGAGACATCCACCTGATAGTATTTTAGGATGTTGTCTTTTGCTTGGATAAAGTATTAATGTTTTGTGTTGGGGAGTATGATTGCTAGTGAAAACAATAAAAATTAATGTATTATTTTCAATTAAGATATGGATATTGTTGAGATTGGTTAAAAAAAATATACATGTTGATACTCTTTATAGTGGAGTACGATTGTGGGTGAAGACAATGAAAGTTAATGTATTATTTTTAACCAATGTGGAGATTTTTGGGGTTGGTTGAAAATATACATGTTGAAAAAGTCTCACATAGCTTAGTTTTGTGAATGAAGAGAGAATCCAAGGTTATATATAGGATACAAGTTATTTGAAATCCCACGTCGCTTAGTTTTGTGAAGAAAAATGGAGTTTAAGGCTATATATACGATTCAAGTTCTTCATTTCAAGATGTACCAGTCAAAAACACTTTAAGTATATTTGACTTTCTTTGTTCTCTTATCTCTTGTATTAGAGTGTTGCGAGATGTAATTAAATATTTGTTTTGGAGAGTGTGGGTGTACTAGGGGTTTGGGTTTACATAAATTTTGACTATATAGTTTCCTTTATTAGGAGACATCCACCTGATAGTATTTTAGGATGTTGTCTTTTGCTTGGATAAAGTATTAATGTTTTGTGTTGGGGAGTATGATTGCTAGTGAAAACAATAAAAATTAATGTATTATTTTCAATTAAGATATGGATATTGTTGAGATTGGTTAAAAAAAATATACATGTTGATACTCTTTATAGTGGAGTACGATTGTGGGTGAAGACAATGAAAGTTAATGTATTATTTTTAACCAATGTGGAGATTTTTGGGGTTGGTTGAAAATATACATGTTGAAAAAGTCTCACATAACTTAGTTTTGTGAATGAAGAGAGAATCCAAGGTTATATATAGGATACAAGTTATTTGAAATCCCACGTCGCTTAGTTTTGTGAAGAAAAATGGAGTTTAAGGCTATATATACGATTCAAGTTCTTCATTTCAAGATGTACCAGTCAAAAACACTTTAAGTATATTTGACTTTCTTTGTTCTCTTATCTCTTGTATTAGAGTGTTGCGAGATGTAATTAAATATTTGTTTTGGAGAGTGTGGGTGTACTAGGGGTTTGGGTTTACATAAATTTTGACTATATAGTTTCCTTTATTAGGAGACATCCACCTGATAGTATTTTAGGATGTTGTCTTTTGCTTGGATAAAGTATTAATGTTTTGTGTTGGGGAGTATGATTGCTAGTGAAAACAATAAAAATTAATGTATTATTTTCAATTAAGATATGGATATTGTTGAGATTGGTTAAAAAAAATATACATGTTGATACTCTTTATAGTGGAGTACGATTGTGGGTGAAGACAATGAAAGTTAATGTATTATTTTTAACCAATGTGGAGATTTTTGGGGTTGGTTGAAAATATACATGTTGAAAAAGTCTCACATAACTTAGTTTTGTGAATGAAGAGAGAATCCAAGGTTATATATAGGATACAAGTTATTTGAAATCCCACGTCGCTTAGTTTTGTGAAGAAAAATGGAGTTTAAGGCTATATATACGATTCAAGTTCTTCATTTCAAGATGTACCAGTCAAAAACACTTTAAGTATATTTGACTTTCTTTGTTCTCTTATCTCTTGTATTAGAGTGTTGCGAGATGTAATTAAATATTTGTTTTGGAGAGTGTGGGTGTACTAGGGGTTTGGGTTTACATAAATTTTGACTATATAGTTTCCTTTATTAGGAGACATCCACCTGATAGTATTTTAGGATGTTGTCTTTTGCTTGGATAAAGTATTAATGTTTTGTGTTGGGGAGTATGATTGCTAGTGAAAACAATAAAAATTAATGTATTATTTTCAATTAAGATATGGATATTGTTGAGATTGGTTAAAAAAAATATACATGTTGATACTCTTTATAGTGGAGTACGATTGTGGGTGAAGACAATGAAAGTTAATGTATTATTTTTAACCAATGTGGAGATTTTTGGGGTTGGTTGAAAATATACATGTTGAAAAAGTCTCACATAGCTTAGTTTTGTGAATGAAGAGAGAATCCAAGGTTATATATAGGATACAAGTTATTTGAAATCCCACGTCGCTTAGTTTTGTGAAGAAAAATGGAGTTTAAGGCTATATATACGATTCAAGTTCTTCATTTCAAGATGTACCAGTCAAAAACACTTTAAGTATATTTGACTTTCTTTGTTCTCTTATCTCTTGTATTAGAGTGTTGCGAGATGTAATTAAATATTTGTTTTTGAGAGTGTGGGTGTACTAGGGATTTGGGTTTACATAAATTTTGACTATATAGTTTCCTTTATTAGGAGACATCCACCTGATAGTATTTTAGGATGTTGTCTTTTGCTTGGATAAAGTATTAATGTTTTGTGTTGGGGAGTTTGGGAGAGTTGTAAAGACTCAATGAGACTAATGCTCCAAGACCACAAGAGAGAGAGACTCCACATCTCAACCCAAAACCTTAAGGTGTTAGGTAAATGAGTCATCTATTTTATAAATCCAACATTTCACTTATTCATATCCGATGTGGAACTTTACCACTCACACTTGCATCAAATATTTTGATTAATGATAAGTCTCTAGACTTGCTTAACCAACAAAGCATCATTAAAGATGCTCATTTTCCTAAAACCTAATCCTCCCTTATCCTTTATCATTTATATGACAAAACTTATATCAACTAATCCAATAAATTTTCTTCTCCTCTTTCTCATCCGCAGGTAGTTTCTAATGATTCTATCAATATCATTATACAAGTTCGAAAAAAAAATTGAACATACTAAATATGATCAATTAGTCATACTATCTTGGATTAACCATCTCTTAACAATTCTCACATTTCAATTTCTAACTAATTTCTTTTTTTCATTTGTCCTCTAACTATTACTATATGCAGTTTTTTTAATTATTATTATATACATTATTTTTAAAATATTATATTTGTTTATTATATTATTTTTTTAATTTGTGTGCACAGAACTTAAAAGATAATAATTTTAAAATAGAAGAAAGAGCTAATTTTAAAATAGAGGAAGGACTTGATCACAAGAGAGAATCCTTTTTATAATTATTGTGTATAAAAACAGTATGGAGGAGAGAAATATATAAACCAATTCATTTAGCATGTCTTAGAGGACAACCACTTCCTACCCTGTTGACATCAATCATTGTTTCATCATAGTCTTATACCTAATCACAAAAGTTATACTACTATTAATTTACAACTTTTTCATAAATATTGTAATATTATAAGTATGATACACTCACACCTGCCATTCAATAAAACCTTCAAAAACAAGTCTAATTATTTTCCCAACAATTTTTTTTAAATATTAGGACACTTTTGTTGCACCTTTTATATCAATTAAACTAAGAAGAAAAAGAACGTTCTACCATCTTTAATTAATTTTATTTCACAAATAGGAATTCCATCTCTCACCACTTGTTTGATATATGTTTTTTTCCTTATAATAATACATTTTGCTGTTTACAAGATAATTTAAAATATATAATTTTTTCCATTACCTATCTGAAAGTCATTGCACTGATAGCAACTGATTTATTATGCAATTATTTTTAATTTTGATAATGATGAAGCCCTACCACTGGTTTATTTAAATTTAATTTAACTTAGAGAAAGTTAAACTACGTAACGGTTAGAAAAACTATTTTCTTTTTAAAATTCAAAAGTTAAGGTCTTTGTAGGTTGTGAAAAAAAAATTCAAAACTTGTATATGTTAGTAAAAAATTAAGTTAATTAATTTTTGGTATTCAATGACAAAATGAACTTTCTGTCTTTTTATGGTTGCGCATCTAAAGGAAAGTTCAAAACAAAGAAAATTTTGGATCATTTGACAGTATCTGTCAATAGTTGATCGAGAGAGTGAGGATAATAGGATATGTACTGTCCAAGTATAATACTTACAAAAACATCAATGTCGAATTTGAAAAGATTTAGCGACAAGATTATTCCATGAAATAATAATACATGGGAAAAATGATTGTTTATTAGGTAATAATTGATGCTCAATATTTTTCTTTTAAAAGTATGTCTATGATATTGGATTGTTAATTTTTAAGATATTGATATGGAAAGACATGAAATTTAATAGTTGTAATAGGACTTTGAATGCATGAACATGTTGACACCATAGAATCCATACTTCTATGTGTGTGAACGTGGATAAAAAGAGTTTTTCAATTTACTTTCTGAAAAAAGTTTATATTTGCTTCATTTATGTATCTTTAATTTATTTTTAACTAGTAGTAATAGACTCTGATTTGCATGGGTAGAATAATATTAGGTTTTATTAAAATATAAAAATATTTTGATAAAAATAAAATATATGAAAGACAAACAAAATATGTATAAAAAAATAATAGAATTGAATGTTTTGCGCAGTCCGTATGTAAAAGACCTATGAGCTAAAATACATCTAAAATCCATATTTTTTGCCGATGAAAGTACCTAGCAAATACATTAGGTTCCTTATTTTGCTATGTGTGTAAACTATATGACTGCTGAATAAAAGTTGTAACATTCAGGTCATGTAAGGAACTTAATGTCTCCATCCTTCCGAGGCATCTTTCTTATTCTATGGGGTAAAGTTGGGAAGATATGATCATCTATAATCTCTTGACTAATCATTTCTATCAAGATTTTAGAGTCACTCTCGAAAAATAAATTTGTAATTCACGCATGCCAAACTAATTTCAACACATACATCATTTATCACATCGCAATGGTGATAGCATCGTACATGCAAATTTTCTACGCATACTTAATCCTCAAATTTAATATAAAGTCCCTGAATAAGCTTCCACGTCCAACACCGGAAGAATGACTCTTGTAAGTATCGTCAAAGTTGAGTTTAATCTAGTTGTTATTTGGACGATACTAGTGAACATGTCTGACCTTCGGTCTAAAAGTCTAACAATATTCTTCACACGGTTAACATTCTTGATCTCTTTTACAATATACATGGGTGTTTATGTTGGGGAGTTAGGGAGTTGAAAACCTTCTTCAAAAATTGATTTGTTTCTCCACTTCCACATATACCAACAATAGATCATAAAGATGGACTAGATTGATCCTTGGGAAAATCCTCAATATCCTCTTTAAGATTTTAAGATATTCGATCACTTCAAGAAAAAGGGTAAAATTGATTAATTTTGTTTGAAGGAAAAATTTGAATCCATGATTGTGTTGCATAAGGGAAATTTTGCAACACCTGATCTAAAGTATCTTTAGGGTATGTACACTAGTTGCACTTAGAAGAGATTAATGGGTTTCAATTGTGGTGTCTATGGTGTTTCAAAAGTATCTCATGTGACATAAGTCAAATATACATCTCGATTTGATAAAAGCATTTCAACTTCCTGGTGATTTTCCAATCTCTCTATCTATTTATCTATCTATCTATCTATCTATCTATTTATCTCTCTCTCTCTCTCTCTCTCTCTCTCTCTCTCTCTCTCTCTCTCTCTCTCTCTCTCTCTCTCTCTCTCTCTCTCTCTCTCTCTCTCTCTCTCTCTCTCTCTCTCTCTCTCTCTCTCTCTCTCTCTCATATCTATATATATATATATATATATATATATATATATATATATATATATATATATATATATATATATATATATATATATATATATTAATTATTAAAAAAAATCATTAACTTAGTTTTCATCCCATCTTCAAATTGTCTCTGGAGGATATCAATAATGTGATTAACCACCTAGAAAATGAACCAAATTTGAAACAAATCAAGGTTCCACTTCTCCTCTTTATTAACGACGTCTTTAACTATTATGATAATGTCATACCCTAAATTTTATCCTAAATTTTTCATTCGCATCAGTATAACATAATCGTTCCATTTTGTCATGCATTTCATCAGTTAAAAGCATTCATCAGGATTTAGATGAAAGTTCAGGAGTTCTGACATTTTATCTGGTCTTGATGACATTCATTCAGTTATATGTTGATTAAGAAGTCGAAATACTTGATTTCTCAATCTCAGTGCATCGTTTATTTCCATTGCATCATGTTTCGGAGGTCCAGAGAGAGACAATCAAGAGTGTTGTCGTCATTTGAACCTTTGTAAGATCCTGATTGTGTTTAAGAATCAAAAGCAAATGGTCTAAGAGCGATTCACTTGCATCTGATTGTTTGTTCACGATTATTCGATCAACAAGTCAATGCATTTACAAGACATCTGCATTTTATACTCGTCATATCATGTATTTTGTTCGGCATAACGCTTAAAATATCCATCGAAATAACTTTTCGAATCTACAGACAGATCGATCGAATCGTTTCTCAACTGTACGTCAAATTGACGGGAGAAAAATTTCAAAATCGAGCTTACAGAGTGAGTTTTCTTAATCTACAATTCGTGTAGTTTAACCCGACGTGCTCATTTTATTTTTTCGACTATTTTTTGTGTCGCATCTTGATCAGTCTGAGCTTGTTTAACCGATCATTTTTATATCAATATTTGATCAAAACATGTATATTTTTTATAAGTTTATTTCGCGTTGATCATTTTAGTGCGTTCGATTTATTTTTCGGGGACATTTTTACGCCCGATTTTTATTCAATTTTTGTCCGATTATTTTTGTTCATTTTCCAAAATAATCAGAAGATTTATTTAGAATTATATGTATTTTCAATTTGATTTTAATTTGTGTTTATTTATTTTTAATTTAATTAGTAAAGATAAAAGAGTTAATTTGTTTTTAAATTAAATTAGAGGACCAATCACTTTGTGACACTTATCCCCTTTTTATTTGCAAAATTAATTTAAGTTTGGACCATTGAAAAGAGGACACACGACATTGGCTTTAGATATTTTTCTTTCTTCTTTTTACCATCCACGTGACTTTTACTGGCTTTGAAAATGAGAAAGAAAAAGAATTAGAAAAAATTAAGTTTTTCATTTTTGTCATGCTCCCCACATCTCATAAATCTCTCTCAGTTTCTATTTCTTGCAAAAACTAAAACAACTCAACTCCTTCACTTATAACATTTCCAAACTCACAACTCCCTCATTCTTTCCTTTCCCTCACGACAAGTTCCACAAGCATCTCTCCGTGTAATGATCATCATCACCACCATGTTCATCCATCCATAAACTTCACCACAAAATCACCTACATCTCTCTTCATCATCACCGTCATCCACACCTTAACCATAATTTCAACACCATTCTTTTACTACATCATCTTCAACTTGACTTCATACCACAAACACACACTCAAAACCACGTAAAAACAACTACGTCTTCTTCCTCATGAAAACACACTAACCACTGCGTAACACCAACTTCTTCATGCCACTTCAACTTGAACCCACAAACGCCATCATCACCATAAGACCTTGCATCCACCATACAAAACCACCATTAACCACTTTACAACAACTTCCATAACAATAATATCACGACTGCACTTTCTTCCACCGATTTCATCTACACACCAAACAATACCATCCTTCATCACATAACCACGCCGGACCACTCTCTCTAGCCAACACAACAACTCCCTCTGCTGCATTCTTTAATCTGCCACCGTATCGTACTCCCTTCGCCCGGTCTACTCACCTCACAACCATCGCGACGAAAACCTTCACCAACACAACAATCACAACCACCTTCGAATCAACACAAAACAGATCTACAACACTTCAAACCACACCAAAAACAACCACCTTCGGGTCCCTTGGCTTTATCTTAGGCCTTCTTACAACGAGATTCTTTTATTTACAATTGTCTTTTGAGCTTGTATTGTTTAATTATTATGTTGTATCCTCATTCAACAAACTGCATCCCCATTCCCGTGATTTGTAATAAGTTTTACCGCTTTCCTTTTTATTGTTATTATGTTAGTTGATTGTTAATTCAAAGATTAAAATCAACAATTTTCAGAATAACAAAAATAAAAATAAACACTTGATCCAACGTCGAGTCTTTTTCCCAAATCAAATCCAAATTGAATACAAAGTCGAGCGCCACCCCGCCACATCCAAATTCTTTTCATAAGTCAACTTCAGACACTTGATCCAACGCCAAGTCGTCCCCCTGTTTTTAAAAGCTTTTCACTATAAAAATGGAAGAATCTGTTTAGGTTTAGACTTTCTCTTTTTCGAATGTTAGGATGTTGTTGTAGAGCTCCATGTTCGAACATCCGTCTTCCATTATAAAATACAATAATTTACCTGAATTATGTCATTTCTCTTATAGAAGAAAAAGTTTAATTTGGTATCGACCTTCTCTTTCCCGATTATTTGGACACCGCAGTAGAGCTCTTTATCTAAATAATTGTCTTCCATTAATGAGTTTTGACCTAATTCATCATACATTTTTCAAAAATAAACTTTTGGATAAAAAGAGAGTGATTGGGCTTAACCTTCTTCTTTTTCGGGCATTTGAGCACTGCAGTAGAGCTCCATGTTTGAATGTCTGCCTCCCTTTAAAAAGAAACTTAACCAATCAAACTTGTTTTACACCCTCGTGCGACTTCAAAAACATTTTCAGAAACGAGTATGTTACATCCATTTCGACGCGAAACAAACAAAGACTTCAACCTCCAATAGCGAGCACCAAGTAAAGGTTTAACCGCTGAAATGCGATTTAAGCATCACTCCCTAAAAGCAATCAACTCGGTAGTTCTCTTCTAGTAAAACTATGTAGCCTTGAGTTCTCCATAGAACTTGGAGATACGTAGGAGCAGGATTGAGAAATCTTGTCAGGAACATTAATGTTAAAAAACATATCTTTAATAAAAAAAATCCTTTCTTTCTTTCTCTTTTCTCACTCGATAAGTAGAAGATCGCAAACAATGTCACGCTAACACTCTTAGACGAAACTAACTAAACGTGTCTCATTGAATACAATGGATGTGAGGGGTGCTAATACCTTCCCCTTGTATAACCGACTCCGAATCCGATTTGGTTGCGACAACCATTTCTTTTTCTTTTTCGTGGGTTTTATCGATATTTTTCCTTTCCCTCTTTAGGAATAAATAAAGTTAGGTGGTGACTCTATTTGTGTATATTTTGAGTGTTCCTTACGCTCGGGTATTTTTTGCATCGCGACAGGTAGTATCCAAAATCATATCATTTGGGGCCAATTTGAAAAAAAGAGGTAGTTATGTTGGAATCCAACGCTCAAGGCAGAAATTTTTTTATCTTAACAAGTCGAAATTATCATAACTAGACAAATTTCATAATATTTTACCGTAAAAGTTACGATAACGTAGCAATAAGAGGATTGTGTTGGGTGTAAGTGTGAGTGGATAAACTCCCACATCGTCTATGAATGGGTGAAATGTTGGATTTATAAGAGAGATGACCCATTTTACCTAAGACCTTAAGGTTTTGGGTTGAGATGTGGTGTCTCCCTCTCTTGTGGTCCTGGAGCATTGGTTCCATTGGTGCCCTACCTTCTTGGGACTCCCCAACAGTGGTATTAGAGATGTGGCTCGACTTGGTTGGGGAGCGGGAGCTGAAAGACAGGAAGGGCAATGGGACCAATGCTTCAGGACCACAAGAGAGGGAGATACTACATCTCAACCCAAAACCTTAAGGTGTTAGGTAAAATGGGTCATCTCTCTTATAAATCCAACATTTCACCCATTCATAGGCAATGTGTGACTTTATCTGCTCACACTTTCACCCAACATTCTCTCCCACGAGTGTGAGTTCTCACATCCTATAACATGATCCAACACCGGATCCAGCTCCCGATTCTCCACAAAGCCGAACCACGACTCTAATACCATTGTTGGGGAATCCGGGAGAGTCAGGAGCATCAATGAGACTAATTCTCTAGGACCGCAAGAGAGGGAGACACCATATCTCAACCCAAAATCTTAAGGTGTTAGGTAAATGGGCCCTCTCTCTTATAAATCCAACATTCCACCCATTTATAGGAAATATAAGACTTTAACCACTCACACTTGTACTGAACATTTCCCCCAAAAGTATGAGTCATCCACATCCTATAACAGGATCCAACACCGGATCCAGCTCTCGCTCCCCCTCCAAGTCAAACCACGACTATAATACAATTGTTTGGGAGTCAGGGAGAGTCGGGAGCACCAATGGGACTAATGCTCCAGGACCACAAGAGAGGGAGATGCCACATCTCAACCCAAAACCTTAAGGTGTTAGGTAAATGGGTTCTCTCTCTCTCTCTCTCTCTCTCTCTCTCTCTCTCTCTCCCTCTCTCTCTCTCTCTCTCTCTCTCTCTCTCTCTCTCTCTCTTATAAATCCAACATTCCAGTCATTCATAGACAAGTGAGACTTTAATCACTCACACTTGCACTCAACATTCTCCCAATATTCCATCTAGTCATAAGCAATGTGAGACTTTAACCATTACACTTGCACCCAACATTCTTCCCCACAAGTGTGAGTCCCCACATCCTATAACAGGATCAAACACCGGATCCAGCTCCCACTCCCCCACAAAGTTGAATCACGACCCTAATACCACTGTTGCGGAGTCCGAGAGAGTCTGGTGCACCAATAAGATCAATGCTCCAGGACCACAAGAGAGGGAAACACCACATCTCAACCCAAAATCTTAAGGTGTTAGGTAAATAATCTCTCTCTCTCTCTCTCTCTCTCTCTCTCTTATAAATCCAGCATTCTACCCATTCATAGGAAATATGAGACTTTAGCCACTTACACTTGCACTCAACATTCCCTTGTTGTCCATGTTGGGAATTTTTCCTTTCAACGCCTTTTGTAATCCTAATTGTATCAAAACATATTTGACTTGAATTTTCCACAAGCCAAAATTAATTATTCCATCAAATTTCTCTAAGTCAATCTTCATTGCACTTGAAAAACTTGACATTTCAATCAAAACCTTTCCTGCAACAAAATAAAATTTTCCCAACCAACACAAAGTATAAATTTTCTTTTCTAATGTGGAAAATCAGCCAAAGATGCAACCTCAGAGCATACTAAAAAAATTTATACACCACCGAACTAAGACTCTAATACCACTTTTTATGAAAAATAAAGCATAAAGAAAAAAAGAGGAAAATAATAACAACACAAAAGATTAACGTGGAAATTTCAAAATCGGAGAAAAAACCACGATCGTTGTCAGATGACAAATAGAGAATAACACTATGTGAAGATTGTTACAACACATACACTATCTTCAACCACCCCAAGGCCCCAATATACCCGCACTCTCCAAATAAAATATTTAATTACCCCTGACAACACTCTAAACCAAGACTATAAGAGAAACATATAAAAAGTCAAATACAAACTTAAAGTGCTTTAGACTGATGCATTTTGGAATGAAGAACTTGAATTCTATATATAGCCTTAGAATCCCTCTTACTTCATAAAACTAAGCAATTGGGGACTTCAAAGAACTTGTATCCTATATATAGCCTTGGACTCTCTCTTCATTCATAAAATTAAGCGATGTGGATTTCTTCAACATGTATATTTTAAACCAACCCCAACAGACTGGACGAAGAATAGAAAAAATCAGAGAAAAATTATAAGAGATAGTAAATAGCAGCGTGCTTCCCCAACACGACAACGGTATTCAAAATTGATCCAAATTTTTAAAACATAGGAATCGAGCAATGTGAGTACGATAAAGTAAGGGTGCAACACAATTTGCGGTTTTCATAACTTTTCTATAAATTATAAAACGTGTTTAGTCATTAAAGTTCAAAATTTTTAAGAGTCTAAGACATACTTTAGCATCAAAGATAAGGAAAAATAAAGGCTATGATTAGGGAACCATCTCTAATCGTTGTAAGTCTTATTTCTTACTTTTCAATTGTAATATTCATGAATCTCTTAAGGATGAGTGACTAGTTCTCTTAAATAAGGTTCTCTTAGATGATTTTACCACTTACAATGTGAACCATGTAATTTTAATTGATTGTATCTACAATGAACTTTTGTTTACTAAATTATATAATTTTATTTGAGTTTAGTGCTTTCTCCTATCAATAAAATGGTGATTTGATTTAGATGACAATGAGACCTAACCGAAGATTTGTTCATCCGATTAGTAAAATTGTGAGACCATTTAGATTTCTTGAACCTTGATAAAAATAGTTTTAACCATTAGTCTAATTTTACGTGCTATAAAACCTTCGCTCGTTGTGATTATATTCTCCCATATCCAAGGGGTCTCTTTAGAAGAAAATGGCTACTTAGCGATCAATTTGTAGGATAATTGTGTTTTTAAAAATAGTTCTTCTTATTTACGCATTATGAAACATTCATCTACTGTGATTATATTCTCTTAGGACCTAGGGGCTTCTTCAGACGAAACGGTTTACTTGACGATCAATTTATTGGCTAACCATATTTTGTAAAAGTTCATAATTAAAGCAGAGTCATTATAAGTTCAACTCATTATCTTATTTCTCTTTATCATTATCTTAGTTAATCATTAGTTCAGCTCATTAGTTTATAATTAGTCACAACCAAATCAATTATGCTCTTCCCTCCCCCTTGAGGGTTACGATTACAACTCCAGCGTTAAAATCACAAGTATAATCACTTTGTCCTTATACGAAATTAATACAATCTTCATGGATACAATAACTTACTTATCACCTTGTGGTTTTTGTTGACACAACTACTGCAACATATTTTTACGTTTAATAGTCATTACGAATAGTTGAAAAGATATTTTTAGGTTTAATAGTCATTACGTTTAATATAAATAATGAATAGAATGAATGCACTTAACATAGATTGAGTAAGAGCAACTATTCATATTTAACTTAAATAAGTTTACTTCCAACCACTCAAGACTCTTTTAAATGTGCTCAATAAGATGTTAAAAACATGTTTTTAGAGCTTTTATCATGAGTGTTTTCCACAAAGATATTTTCTCATGTTTTTGGTTTCTCTACACCTTATATGTAGCACAATCTCATGTAAATTATTAAAATTAATTAAAAATTGTAATTTAAATTAATAAAACAACAACCATCTTCTATTATTATAATTTATTTTATATATTAAAATTTGACTAATATCATTTATTTTAAATATATATTTGGAATATCCATGTAGGTGGCTATCATATTAAGTCAATATGTTATCTTTTTCGTTTTTAATACTGTTTTTTGGTACAACATTAATAAGAGATATTTATTTTAGAATACTAATTTAACCATTTTTTAAGAAGATAAAAAGTTATATTATAAAAATAAAATGGTACAAAATTGAATGTTAGACTTGATTCAAAAATAAATAAATAAATAAATAAATAAAATAAAATAGAAATAAATAAATAGAGAGTTTAACAAATTACATATGTTTACTATCTTTTAATCGGGTGATATGTAATCGAAGTTCCTTTAACGTATTTTTCTTTATTACTTTAGAGATCAATTCTATAAAGAATTTCTTCTCATCATAGTGAGTTGTATGCTTAGTGTATAGAGTATCGTTACCAATTCATTTCTTTATAGTCTCCATATTATGAATAAAATTATGATGCATATTAATTTTATTAGTTGATGTTTCTTTATTTCTTGAATCTTAGTAAAATTTGTAATCATTTGAGAATTATGGATCTCACTTTCTTGAGATACTATTTTTCCTCTTTTATCTCGTGATAGTCATTTTTATCAATATCTTAACATAAATCTAATAAAAGAATTTATTTATGTTCAATTGGTTCCCCAATATCACATAATTTTTTTTGTATAGTTTCATCCCCGAGCAGGTTTTTCTCCATAACGATTGTATCATTTTATCTTTGTATCTTATCTATTATTGTTGTAGTAATATTTTCTACCGATGATTAGATTTTATTAGATCATAAAGTGTCATCTTTTGTATATTTTCATTCCTCGATTTTACAATATTTTTTGCAGTATAATATTCTAACGAGTGACCAATAATATAGCCAAAAGAACATAGTGAAAGAGAGTTTTTCGTACTCAACATCGACATTAAAAGCATGATCCTCCCTTCTAACAAGAAGAAATTTGGACAAGAATTCTAACAAATAAAGATCTACCAAAATTCTAGCATAATATCCAAAAAAAATTACTACTAGTTAGTTTCATCTAAAGCTAGAGGAACATAAATACCCCGTGCGATTGAAAAAAGAATTTGTGGTCCATAATATTCATCAGGAAGACCATGTATTCTAATCGAACATTGTACATTGGCATTTTTAATCAAATCTAGATTGAAGTCAGATGTCTAGGTGAATATGTGAAGGATACTCAAAGACATAGTCCACGACCCTACTTTCAAAACCCTCGTAAGATCCTTGATAGATAAATATGAAAAAATAAAAACAAAAATTATTATCAATAGATATGAGAGAGATTATTTGTTTAGAACATTACAAAGACCATTTAACTTTTCTTGCAATGCATTAATTGTTGGAGAAGATTTTCATTTCTTCAACATTATCCTTCCATTAAAAAAATATAATTATCAAGATCATTAACATATTCATCTTCGTGAATTTTTATGGCTTCTGTATTCCTTTTAACAAAGATGTTGACGGTTGACTTAGATGTATGTCAAAATTTACTTGAATGTCTTCAAAATTGGATCAAAGATCTTGACCAAAATCAAATTAAGAATATTTTGTTGAGTATGTAAGCAAGACAATGGAAAGTTGTAACTTGCACCTCCTATGGGGATCTTAAGTTGCATCCTAAAGCATGTTGATTTATAAAGAATTTGTGAAGAATTTCCAAAAATATGGTGAAGTGTGATCCTTAATTCCACTTCGAAATTGATTCTTTGTTGCTATAATTTTATATGCATCCATATCGAATTAAATTAAATTTATTGATCATTCTATAAAATTCAATTAAGATATTATATGAGTCGATTAAAATATTATTTGGATATTTTATTTTGTCTATTTTTTATTTAAAAATAAAACTATTTTGAACTTATTCAGTTTAAATCAAAAGTCTAATCTTAGTCTATTCATTTTTTTTCTTCTGATTTAGTAATATTTATATCTATAAATATGAATTCAATATTTGAATTTTTTATATTATAATATTATATTCTATTATTTTCCTTTTGTATTTCCAAATTCTTCATTTTCTATTTTATGTATTATCTATTCTATATGTATTAATATTTGTATAAATATAAATGAAATCAAAATTTATTTATTTTTCTTTTATTTTGTATTTCACTGTGAATATAAAAATATAATAAATTTTTTTGATAATAATACTAATGAATTATATATATATATATATATATATATATATATATATATATATATATATATATAATAATAATAATAATAATAAGATAATAAAAAATTAAAATTCAAGTTATATCTCTATACTCGTACATTGTTTCGGCCTCAAAAATTAACTTAATATAACTCTTAACTAATCCAAATTCTTATTTTTATAAAATTGATTTAAGAAAAATATAAATAGATTTTTTCACTTCCAAAATATAAAACTCTAAGATTTCTCACTATCATAACTTCTTTTATTTTTATCAAAATATAACATTTGTTTCTATAAAATTATTAATAATATAATATGCAGGCATGTAATATACTATGAACAAAATTATTACACAATCATAATTTTAAACTTTATAATGTCAACCTTCAAATCAAAATTCACCTCAGTTAAGAAGAAAAAAAGTATCTAAGTTTTTCAATACAAATTATAGACTTACAATATATCCAAGTTGTCGTCCTAGTGGTAAGAATCTAATTTTATAATTTCAAAAATATTTAGTTCAAATCAAATTGCATATAAGAAATAGTTGTAAAATAATTATTATTGTCACCATATTAACTTTGTTTTCTCTAAAAAAATTCAAGAAAAACATAAAACTTATAATATTAATATTTATAAAAAAGAAGTTTACAATGTAATTAAAATACAAGTAAATTTTTTCATTTTTCATCACTACAATAATTTAAATTTTAGTTTATTTGATTCATTTATTTTTTTATCTAATTAATTTATTAACTATTTTTATTTTATTGAAATACATTTTATTTTACATATTTTTTATATTTAATAAATGACAATAATAATAAAGTAATGTTAAATTATTTTTAAAAATTGAAATCGAAGAATCATAAATTAAAAAAAAAAATACCAAAATTGAATTTAATCTTAAATAATAAATAAAAAAAATCAGAAAGTTTGTTTTTACTAAATATAATAAGAATAATGGAGGCCATGTGTGTTTTGTTGTTTGTTTTGGAAATGTGCAAACAGCTGTATATGAGTTACAGAACAAGACTTACCATACACACACAGCATCATCTCATCAACAAAACCCAAACAAACAACTGTAACCAACTTCTTTTACCCGTTTTTGTGTCTCAATTTTCAGTTTCCAACAGTACTAGGTTGTCTTAAACAGTGTCTTCAGTTTCTGTCCTAACTTTTTCTAGCTGAAATCAACTAGCAAAGACAAAAACTCACAAAGTAACATCTTTTTGAGTGAAACGTTTGATTTGGCTTGGTGGGTCAGTTTCAAGTTTTGATTTTGTTAAGGTATAGTGTGGTGCATAGACAGAAGAGAATCTGGGAGGTGATTGATTGGTGTGAACGGTGAAGTTATGGCTTTTTTCAAGGTTTTTTGTTGTGGAATTGCTTCGGATCGGTATGAAAAATGCTTAATTGATCTTTAATTTTGATTAGTTTCTTTGTTTATATGTTATGTTTAGTTGAATATCGTTGTTATTGATTTGGATCAGTTTCAGATTTCAAACCCTTAATTAACAGATTTTTTGTCATAAATCAGTTTCAGTTTTTGAGGAAAATCTAAGTCAATAGGGTAATTAGATTCTGGGTTTTGTTCAAATTTGAAGCTTTAGTCAAACTGCTTTTATTGCAACAAGTTAATTAAGGGTTAGTTTGGTATGTAAACTCTCAAGGGAAAATTAGGTCTCTTTCTGAGCATGAGTACTTGTAAAAAGGAAAGGTCGATGCATCCCATCGTGTCCGTTTCGTATCATGTTTTTATTGACGTATCCATACCTTGATTTATTTTCAAACTTTACCATACTAGTACCTGGCACCGCACCCGTATTTATGCATCATAGGTTTGATAATGTATTTGTACCTAGAGTGGAGATGCTAGAAAGTACTAGTTTTAGATTTTTCGTTTTTTTAATCGACAAATGTTAGTATATTAGTTTGTTATGCGAAGCTCGGATCAGGTTCTTCAACTCGTTAGCCTTAGCTGAAATCAGTATATTAGTTTTAGATTTGCTTTTGGAATGAATAATTGATATTAGAGATCTCTATCAATGTAGTAGCGGACGGGGGAAGAAACAGCCTCCATGGCGGGTGTTCTCTTTGAAGGAATTACATTCGGCTACGAATAATTTCAACTATGATAACAAGCTTGGCGAAGGAGGGTTTGGAAGTGTGTATTGGGGCCAGCTTTGGGATGGATCACAAGTAAGACTTTTATCTTCTTTTCTGTTTGATCACAAATCACCTCTGGTTTATCATTATTCTTGGCCATTCTCGTGCAGATTGCAGTGAAAAGATTGAAAGTTTGGAGCAACAAAGCCGACATGGAATTTGCTGTTGAAGTTGAGATATTAGCAAGAGTGCGACACAAGAATCTTCTTAGTCTACGTGGCTATTGTGCTGAAGGCCAGGAACGGCTTATTGTATACGACTATATGCCGAATTTGAGCCTACTGTCTCATCTTCACGGACAGCACTCAACAGAAAGCCTCCTTGATTGGAATCGACGGATGAATATCGCAATCGGGTCTGCCGAGGGAATTTTGTAAGTACTATCCCGCCTTCCAATATTAACTTACGCATGTCTCATTTTTTTAAAACACTAAAATATAATCGCTTTCAGATACCTTCACGTCCAAGCAACACCGCATATCATTCATAGAGACGTCAAAGCAAGTAACGTGGTGTTGGATTCGGATTTCCAAGCGCGTGTTGCTGATTTTGGGTTTGCCAAGTTGATCCCCGACGGAGCAACACATGTGACTACAAGAGTTAAAGGCACCCTTGGCTACCTTGCCCCAGAATATGCTATGTTAGGCAAAGCAAACGAGAGCTGTGACGTCTACAGTTTCGGTATTCTCCTTCTAGAACTCGCTAGCGGCAAAAAACCACTTGAAAAACTAAGTTCCTCAATGAAACGATCGATAAATGATTGGGCACTACCGTTAGCTTGTGAGAAAAAATTTAGTGAACTGGCGGATCCAAGACTTAACGGTAACTATTCTGAAGAAGAGCTTAAAAGGGTCGTATTAGTTGCTTTAATATGTGCTCAGAATCAACCGGAGAAGAGACCAACGATGCTCGAGGTGGTGGATCTTCTGAAGGGTGAGTCGAAAGAGAAGGTTTCGCAGTTGGAGAATAATGAACTGTTTAAGAACCCTCTTGCTGTTGGAAATAACGATGAGATATTCGTATCAGCAGCTGAAGGGAGTTCAGACTTCATCTCAGAAGAGAAGGATTCGAAACATGAGATGGAAGAGAATAAAGAACCATGATTATTGTAACAAACAGAAACATGGAATTATGAATTTATATGGTTTGTGAAGGTTTTCAGGATTTCTTTTTTTTGAATTATTATTTTATTTTTGGCACCTGTTTATTATATAGCAGCCAATTGTTACATGTTTGCGTCTATGAATGAATGTAACTATGAACCAAGCAAAAGTATGTGGAACTAGAGATTTGATATGTTGAAGTACAGAATGTGTGAAGTTTGCAGAAATTGTAAGGAAACATTTTCTTTTCTTGGCTTATTTATGATGCAATGCTGTGTCTGTCTATAGATTTTAAGATAGTGCATCTTTAGTTTTATATGTCAAAGATTCATCTAAATAAGTGAGAGAAACACCGTGTGTAGGGGTCATTTTATTTATAAAGGGTTTAATCTCCACTTTTCAAATAATGTGAGACTTAGAATTCACACTTGTTTCTCAACACAACTCATACGTGTTTTTCCAACAATCTTTCCCTCAAACGGAAGCTCTTTCATACACATGCTTGTACCACCGTTGACATAAACCCTTACTCGTCATGGGCACTACAACGGGACACGCCACCTAACCATTATGTGAGAAAGACTTTCGATACAAGGAGACAGTCTCTTACTCAAATCAGGCTCTGATACTACTGATGGATCATCATGAGGAGGAAACATTCATATTGAATCAAACACTCACCTAAAGGTTAAAGACTCACCCAAACAAAAGAGAGAGAGAGAGAGAGAGACCACATATTCACCAAAAATCTTAAGGTGATAGGTGTATGGGTCATCTTACTTATAAAGTGCTTAACCTCCACTTTTCTAAGCAATGTGAAACTTAGAACTCCCACTTGTTTCTCAACACAACTCATATTTGTTTTTCAACATTAATATGTTTTTATACATATTAGTAAAATATTATATATTTGTACTAAAAAGACATTTCTTTGGATCATTTAATTTTAGTTAGTTTTGTTGAAATACAAGAGACTAAGAGACATTTGAATAAACTGTGTGTTTTGAAAAGCACTACGGAGACTTTATTATATAGAGAGAGATTACAACTAATTACATCATATAGTCGATGTGGGACTATTCTATATACAAATATTCTTAACACTATATTTACAAATACCAACACTTCCCCACAAGCTTGAGCATATAAGTCAAATGCACCAAACTTGTTACATATATAATTAGTTCTGGGGGCTTCGCAGAGATTTTGTAAATAAGTCTGTCAATTGATCATTAGAGTTGACAAAGCTTGTGCCGACGTCACCTGACTGGATCTTCTCTCTGACAAAGTGACAGTCTATCTCAATATGTTTGGTCCTCTCATGGAAGACTGGATTTGAAACAATGTGCAATGCAGTTTGATTATCACAAATAAGTGTCATTGGTCTTGATTCTTCAACTCAAAGTTCCTTGAGCAATTGTTTTAACCAAATAAGTTCACATGTTGCCATTGTCATGGCCCTATACTCTGCCTCGGCGCTTGATCTTGCAACTATGTTTTGTTTCTTACTTTTCCAGGATATAAGGTTTCCTCCAACAAGTACACAATATCCAGAGGTGAATCGTCTATCAATGGGTGACCCTACCCAATCAGCATCGGAGTATCCAACTATCTGAGTATGTCCTTTATTTTCATACAGTAGACCTTTTCCTGGAGCACATTTGATGTATCTCATAATCTGGATAACAACATCCATGTGTTCCTGACAAGGGGAATTTAAGAACTGACTTACCACACTAACTACAAAAGAAATGTATGGACGAGTGACTGTGAGATAATTCAACTTTCCAACCAATCTCTTATACCTTCCTGAGTCAGATAGAGGCTCCCCCTGATTGGGTAGTAGTTAGACACTTGGATCCATAGAAGTATCAGCTGGCTTAGCATTCAACAAACTTGTTTCTTCCAAAATATCCATAACATATTTCCGTCGAGAAATCACCAAACCATCTTTAGATTGAGCTACCTCAATACCCAAGAAATAGCGAAGTTTACCAAGATCTTTTGTCTGACATTGATTCGAGAGATGTTGTTTTAACTGGAGTATACCCTACTGATCACTACCAGTTATGACAATATCATCTACGTACACAATAAGGTAACTACTCCCTTGGGTTGAGTGACGATAAAAAACAGAATGGTCAGCTTCACTACGGACCATACCAAATTGTTGTACTATAGTGTTGAATCTGCCAAACCAAGCTCTCGGAGATTGCTTAAGACCATAAGGAGACTTGTGTAACCTACGCACCATATTTGATGACTCACCCTGAGCAACAAATCCAGGTGGTTTCTTCATGTAAAAAAGCATTTTTAATGTCAAGTTGATAAAGAGGCCAATGTCGAATGGCTGCAATGGCTAGAAGAAGTCTAACAGATGTCATCTTGGCTATAAACGAAAAGGTATCACTATAATCCAATCCAAAATTTTTAGTGTATCCTTTGGCTACCAAGTGAGCTTTAAATCGATCAATCTTACCATCTAGACCAACCTTCACTGTATAAAGTCAATGACAACCTACTAAAGATTTCCCATGGGGTAGAGGAACCAGTTCCCAGGTACCACTGCTTTGAAGAGCACACACTTCATCAATCATTGCTTGCCTCCACTCAGGGTGAGATAATGCTTCACCTGGATTTTTAGAAATAGAAACATAAGACAAAGAAGACAAACAAGTATACTACAAAGGGGAAAGACGGTGACAATATAAATCAATATAATATGGAGAGGGATTTCGTGTTTGACATATACCTTTTCGAAGGGCAATCTGAAGATCGGACTCAGGTTGTAGCATCAGATCCGGTGATGGCGGAGGCATCGGAGGAAAGTCTGCAATGACCTCAGGGACTGGTATGACCTTAGGGATAGGGACTACAAGCATTGGGTGACGACGCTGATATGTTTGAAGTGGTCGAGAAGTGGAGAGGTCAGGAGCCCTAGACTGATGGGAGATAATGGTAGGCGAGACATTAATAACTTCCGGAAAAGGTGTGAGAGTACTTTCTTGAATGGATTATGGAGTTACATGATTGGACTCAAAATATGGAACCGATTCGACGAAGGTAACATCGGCCGATACGAGGTATCATTATAGAGTATGTGAATAACAACGATAACATTTTTGGGATCGATGATAACCAATAAAGACACACTTTAGTGATCGAGCTGATAGTCTATCAAGACCAGGAGAGAGATTATGTACGAAACATGTGGACCTGAAGACTCGGGGAGGAATTGGGTGAAGTGGGGAATTAGGAAAAAGGATTGAATGAAGGATTTTATTGTTAAGGACAGATGAAGACATGCGATTTATAAGGTAACATGTCGTTAGCACAACATCCCCCTGTCATACCCCAATTTTGTCCAGGTAAGAAAAAATCCTTCACCAGTATTCACCACCAGATGTTATAAAGCATAAACTCTATCTTAGGGTTTCTCAGCCCTAAGCTACTCCAAACTCCCCATCATTGCTAAAGACACATTCAATACTCACATGATTATTCTAAATAAAACCCACAGTGACATCAAATTTTCAACAAATCTTTCAGGAGCATTTCATCTGTTAAGATCCTTGTACATGACTCAACAAAACATCTGTTGCGTTTGTCTCTTATTGCTGTTACTAAAGCATGGGATGGTATGCGCATTTTGGGACTTATTGGTTAACAAGGCCCATTTTGGTTTATCCATAAGATCTTTTGGTCTTAAAAAAGGCCCATTCCCATCAACATGTCCATAATTAATATTGCAAGTCCAAAGTGTGGTTCAAATCTCTTTTACATTACTAATCCAAAGTCCATTTTCTTATTAGTAAGTATTAAGAGCCATGTTATTTTTTTATGATCACTTGTTATTAGCCCATTTTCACATCCCAAATATTTATGCCAAGTTCTAAGTCCTTCATAGGTCCCTAAATTAAATTTGTATTTTTGAAGCATGTATGTGTTGGGTTTAAGCTAAGTCACCATATTTAGACTCATGTGCCAAGATCCTTTGTTGGTTTTGTAACTGGAGTTGAAATTGCAATACTTGTGACGTGCATTTTGTTTTAGACCTTTGGTTACGTTTTTATTTTGCTAATAGTAGTATACTGAAGGCAACCATTAGTTGAATGTTCATGATGGTCCAAACAGGTTTCCAAATGAAATAATAAGATAAAGTTTGAGCATTGTAATTAATTACACCAATAAGGTCTTAAGCTAAAACCATACAATATGTTACAAACAGTCCAAAAAGAACTATACAAAATTATCCAAAATACAAAATGTTACATCAAAGTTGAAATTGAATAATTAAATTTTGTGTTGCACATTCAGCAGTTGAAGGCAAAGCCTTTGAAACACCAGTTGCCAACACCATCCTTTAGGTCGAACCACCCTTTGGATTGAAACGCCCCAAAAATCCAACTTCCTCACAGAACTGGCACAACAGACCTTTTCCTCAATCAGGGTCATTTCATCTTTGTGTGACCTGCGAAGAAATAAGCTTAAGTCAAAAAAAGTCTTATCAATAAGCACTTAAAAAACTGAAGGATATGAATAATTTAATCAGTTTAAAGCTTTGCACAGAGGACCCCCATGAACACCCAAAAATTTGTTTCGCTACCAGTTCAAACAAATAATGAATCCACAAAATAATAATCCCACGAAATCTGGGATGAAAAAGTAAACCTGACAAGTTATTATAGGATACTAGCTCATGATGAAGATAAATAATTTAAATACCCAGAGAACAGAACATTAAGGCGGAGACGAGGGTGAATCATAAAAGAAGAGAAATCAAAAATAAGTTTTTCCTTTGAACACAACCACATAGCATTCAAAAAGAAGAACAGAGGAAAGCGAAGAGAGTTTTAAAGGAGAAAAGGGCTTATCTGGATTGCGCCGAAGGAGACGTCATCGCCGGACCGGCTCCGACCAAGTAGCTTTCCTCTCCCTTTTTGCTTAAATTTCGTACGCCATCTCATTCGTCCTTGTGAACTGAGTAAAACCCCCTTTGTAATTTCTTTAAATTGAAACTCTTGAAGGTTCAAATTCAAAATTAGGGTTTAGGTTTAAACTGTTTTTTTTGTTGCTGTTTGAGTTTTGATTTGTTGTTAGAACGAATTAAGGTTCTCGTTGGTTGCGCGGAAGGTTGTTTGGGTTAAGGTTTAAGTTTTTTTTTGAGCGCCGATCCGGCCGTTTGAGGAGGATTTAGGAAGATCCAAGGCCAGATTCGTGTTCTCCGGCCAAGATAAGGTAGGGTTAGTGTTGGAAGTTTTGGTCTTTGTGTGGTGGTTCGCCAGAGAAGAAGGTGGCGCCGCCGTCGTCGTCCGGCAACCGCCGTCTTCTCCGGCAGGTTGATCAGAGGAGGGTGGTTTTTGTTGCAGAGCGTTTAAGCTCTAAGTTGAGGAGAGAGAAAGAGTTCATCAAATGAACTCATTTCCTCAAAGGTTCATGTTTTTATTCACGCCTGGTTGGTGCATGAGTGACAAGTGTCACTCTGGAGGCGGACCACGTATGCAGTTGACCGTTGGTCAACCAGATGTTCCTGTGTGAATACCCCATCTTTCATTACCGTGTACCCTCTCCATCCATCCGCTCGATCTGTTAACTGAGTCAGATCTCCAGATCTGACGGTCTGGAGCATATTCGTGGGTCAACACGGTTGGCCAGGTGTTAAGGGCCCTGTATGTTTCGGTTTGGCCTTTTCAAGCTTGGGCCTGCATCTGTTTTCCTATTTGAACTCCCCTTTTTGCCCATGTTTGACAAATTCAGTTTGGGATTGGTTTCTATTGATCATTGTGATTCACAAGTGCACGAATAACGTCAAAGTAATATAAAAGAATATCGATCCCACAGAGACCAATCGTCAACCTATCGAATACTATCGTTACGGTGTTTATCTAAGACGGTATAAAAGAGATATTAGGTTTGCAAAATAACGGTAAATAATAAATGCATGTAAAAACATGTTGAATGTAATTCACGTCAGTTAAGTGATGTTTCGATTGTCTAAATAGAACTACTTATGAGGCAATATTTTCTACTCTTGAAAAGAATCCATTTAACAGGAACTGTCGCTTTCGCGTATTCAGAACCGAGTTTACCCTTAAATTAAGGCCTTTTATTGTCACTTATAAAAGGTGCGCAAAACGCTAAAGTAGTAAACCTATTTTTAAGAAATGAGACTCGTAAACTTAGTTGAAAAGCGATTTTGATTTGGAAAGTTTACCCAAGGAGTTTCCTGATTTTAAACCTATCAACGCGTCCAAAAATAGTTTCAAAAATAGTTTTTCCTTAAAGTGATAAAGATTCCTAGTTACTAAGCCAAGGTGCTTTCACACTCCTCGAATAGTTAAAACTAACCAAGTCTGTTTTAGAAAACTCAAGTTAAAAATCAAAACAACCTTTTAAGTATTTCTACAGATTTCAATATGTGAAACATTACTTTAACCGCGATCCTTACATTCTAACCTTTAAAAGATTTAGCCAGACATGGTAACACAAACAAACACAACAGTGTTAATCATGATGAAAAGCTTGTTTTAGAATGTGAGGCATAGAGAGCGAGTAAAGTGCGTAAAATAAATAAAGTAAAGTGAGTGCGGAAAATAAATAAAGTAAAGCGAGTGCGGAAAATAAATAAAGTAAAGCGAGTGCGGAAAATAAATAAAATAAAAGCGATACGGGAAATAAATAAAATAAAAGCGATGCGGGAAATAAATAAAATAAAAGCGATGCGGGAAATAAATAAATAAAGAGATAAATAAGAACCTGCTCCAAACGGAGGCTTCGATTCCGGTACAAAAGTAAACCTCTGACTCCTGAAGCTAAAGACGACAACAACTCGAAGTGACCCAACTCAATCTCACAAAGGTACGATAACCCCCCGATGTGACGGATTATCGCTATTACAAATGATAACTATATGCTTAGTGTTGTAAAACTAAGTTGGATGCTAGAAAACAAAATGAAATGAGCTATTTATAGAGATTCTCAGCAGTTTGTAAAGACCATGGTGCCCTCCAACTTCCCCTTAGTGGGACTTAGTGGGAACGTGATTTCCAAAGGTGGTGCCCGCCATCCCTTCATGGCGCCCGCCATGTGTGTAAATGGGGTGGGTCATGGGAACATGGCGGTTACCTCCTAGTTGAGGGTTGATGACTCATGGCTTCCCCTATAGCGGCCACCATGTGCAACGCCATGTGTGTAATTTTGCCGAAAAACCCTAATTTTAGGTATTTTTGCTTCGTTTCTTTCAAAAAAGTCCGAAAGTGCTAAATATCTGAAAACAAGAGAAAAGAGAGCATAATACAAATAAAATGATAATAAAGTCCTAATAAACATGTGAAATCCGAGTCAAAAACACGGTGTAATTCGGTGTGATCATCTATCCCAAGGCCCAAACTGTTTTTATTTTTATTTTCATTTAGTCCATTTTTTACTTACTTGATTTAAATAGAGTTTTATAAATTAATTAAATTACCATTATCATTTATAAAAAATAATTAAATCTATTTGTTTATCTATTATTATTATTATCATTATCATTAGTTATTTCAATTATATAATTATTCATTTTTTTGGATTTTATGAGATTTATGTGTGTTAATATTTATTTAGTCGTTTGTATAAGTGTTCGATTTTATATGCGTGTTGTGGTACATTTAAGACAACCATTCCCATTCCATCAATCCAAACCAATTTTTTTAAAAAAAGGCAAATCAACAATTCTCGACTCAACATCGAGTCCATTTTTCATACCTTTGTAGGTCGATCGCTTTTAAGCATCGCCATTAACCTCACATAACTTACTCTTGGGCTTTCTTACAATGAGACCTGTTCGATTTTTATTTAATCGGGTAGAAGCATAATGCACTAAATAAATTCAATTCATTCGTAAACATAAATTTAAAACCTCGATCCAACATCGAGTATTCTTTATTAAAATCAAATTAAAATACCTAATCACAATTAAATACCATTTCATTTGGAAATGAAAAAGGAGATGGTTTTGAGTTTTCAACTCCTCTCCTCGATTATTTGAATACGAGTTCTTTTACTCGGTTAATCGAATAATCGTCATTTCTAATCCACTTAAGCACAAACAAATCAAATCCTTTATAATAAGAAACGAAAAGGGAGATGACTTCGAGTCTTCAATTTTTCTCCTCGACTATTTGAATACAAGTTCTCTTACTTGGTTAGTCAGATAATTGTCGTTCCTCTATAAACTTCCAAACCCCGATTAAACCAAATCACTTACATATTAAGCTAAATGAAAGGGTAGTTGACTTTGAGTTTTCAACTTCTCTCCCCAGTTGTTTGAATACGAGTTCTCTTGCTCGGTCAGTCGAACAATTTTCATTTTTCCACAAACATACTATAGATGTTTTTGATTGGATGCATTTTATGTTAAAACACTTACTGTACTTAGATGTCTTGACTGATGTCATGACATGCTTAAGTAGTATGCTGCAGGATTAGCTAATACAGGATTTACTGGATGTCAAACTGAATGTTATGACATTCATTCATGACATCATTTTTTGGATGTCAAACTGAATGTTATGACATTCATCCCTAACAGCAGATGCTAAAGTATAGGCTAATTTTTCTGTTATGTTTCAGTATTTATCTCAGGCTGATTTTCAGGAAACTAACAGTTGTGCTAAAATTAAGAGACCTAGCATATAGCCTATTTGTTAGCACCCTAATGTGTGGAAACTAGGTTAACTTGCTTAACCCTAATTTTATGAAATTCAAGTTCAAGGCCCAAGTACTGCATTATAAAAGGATGTCAATCCTACTTTCAGCAATTCAGTGATTTGAAGCGTGAAGAATTCAATATATCATTATATATCATTGCTGTACTTTCATTGTGTCTTGAATTAGGTTTTACTTGTGAGCCAAGCAATTATCACCTAGATGATTGCATTGGACTAGGGTGTTTATTGAGTTGTAATTGTTGTGTCACTCTAAGCTTTTAAGCATGAGTGCTGTGTTTCTTGATTAAAGCTTTTAAGCACAATCAAGAGTTGTTTGAAGTATATCTTCACCACTGACTTTAAAATTCTTAATGGTTGTAATCACTGTTGTGATTGAGGGGGAGTGAGTAGGTACTCAGGTCTTAGTTTAGATTGAAATTGCATTGGGTAGGTCTTAAGTGATAGGATTAAACTGGTGGTTTAAGTCCTGAATTAATACCTCTTATAGTGGATTTCCTCCCTGGCTTGGTAGCCCCCAGAGTAGGTGTGTTTGTCACCGAACTGGGTAAACAATTCTCTGTGTCATTTACTGCTTTTTACATTTACTTTCTGCATACATTACTTGTCTGCGCAGAATTGGATGTCATAACATCTAGTGTGACATCGATAGTCTGTTACTAGAATTTCAATTGGTATCAGAGCAGGCACCCTGCCTGTTAGTTTCTGGGTGAGATCTAGGGACGTTACTTTCTAGTACCATGGACAAAGATGTAGGATTCTCAAATAGACCACCCATGCTGGATGGTGTCGCAACCTAAAAAATATAGAGGTGCGAAAAAAACAACCGGCGAGAAAAGAATGACAGAAGAGTCGCCACCGTGCGTTATTTATCCCAAAGGAGGGAAAGGAAACGCTCGAAGTAAACCTGGAGAAAAGAAAGGAAAAGACAAGGTCTCGCAACCAAATCTTGGGTTCGGGAGTCGATTATGCGAAGGGAAGGTATTAGCACCCCTACGCATCCGTAGTACTCTACGGGATCCACTCTTGTTGTTCTTGTCTAAAGAGTGTGTGTTTATCTAATGTACTATTTACTAAAAGAGGGTCAAAGAAAATGACTCGCACGGATGTCGCATCCACTGCATACGTATCTCATCTGAGTATGAGAATCAGAGTCTTCGTAGTTCGGCTACCTACGGGTTAAAGAGAAGTGTGCTCGCTAAGACATCGCGTCTTATGCCTACGTATCTCATCGGGAATGAGAATCAGAGCAAAACGTAGTTCAGCTAACTACGGGAACAAAGGTCTCGATTTCAACTAGGGAAAGAGAAAGGGAAGGTCTCGATAGCAACGAGGGCGAAAGAAAAGAATCGCAACAAGGGCGAAAGCAAACAAGGATTAGTTGTTAGTTGTCAGTCAAAACTCGGCAAGACATCGCATCTCGTGCCTACGTATCTCATCTGGACATGAGAATCAGAGTTGTCGTAGTTCGACTACATAGGGATTGAGGATTGCCATCTGAACATGGTCTTACAAAGGAGGACACCAGTTGTGTCAAAGGAGAGTGGGCAATGTGTTCACGTCCTAGCAGTAGGTGTCGCAGCTCGCTGAATCGAGTCTTAGGCAGTTACCTCTTTGCAATAGGACGGAGTACATGCCACAGGATCGAAGATGCACGGAAGGTCTAAAAAATGGGGAAGCTCTGGCCTAGAGTTGTCATGCAATATGTACTTAAGTGTTAGGATTTACAAGTGGGAATATCTACCTAATGTTAGCATGCAAAGAAATAAGGGAATTCTACCTATGTTATCATACAAAAGAATAAGGGAATTCTACCTATGTTATCATACAAAAGAATAAGGGAATTCTACCTATGTTATCATACTAAGGGGTTCTACCTAATGGTGCTACTTAATCGGAACAAGAATCGACGAATGGAGCAAGGAGAAGAGTCACTGGTAAGGGTAGATGGTGATGCATGAAGCAATCGACTTACAGGTGGTAGATGGCGATGCCTGAAGCAATCTACTTACAAGAGAAATGGCGATGCATGAAGCAATCGACTTACAAAAGAATGAAATGAATACGTGTTGGTTATGTTAAGTTTGGAAAATGATTACTCGACGTTGAATCGAGGTTTTGATCTTGTTATGAAATGGTTATCGGATGTTCATTTTATTTCTTGTATTAACAGATGAATAAAGAATTAAAGAATACACATTATACACTTCATGGGAGAGGGGTACATTTGTTATGAATGGGGATTGTCCATGGCAATTAAGCAATAAAAATATATGCCCCATACACCATACAAGTAGGCAACAGTTATTAAAAAAATCAGATAAGATATAAACATGTATATGATCAAATCAAATAATCAAAGAATGAAATAATGAAGCATTAAACAATTCATGAGAAGTATAAACATGTTAAACAATCAAACAATAGAAGCATGGATGAAAGAAACAAGCATAAAAAATATCAGATGAACCAGACAAGTGAAACTATGCACACAAAGGATCACTGAATAATTTAATCGGGAAATGATGCAAGGATCAAGTAAAATCAAGATGAAAAGCCTCTAATATGTGGCATATGAGATGAACAAGGGAGGATCAAAAGATCTCTTCAATTACCTTAAGCAATCCCAAAGTCAAACATCAATCATAGAAAAGTCAACTAAAAAGTCAAGTCAACTTGAAAATTATCAAATAAATAGTAAATTAATCAAATAAATTATGAAAAATTAAATTAAATGAGGTGGGGTCAGGATATCATCATCCCTAAAAAAGATTTCAAAAATAATGAAAATTGGTTATTGAATTAATTGAATCAAAACAAAGGTCAAACCGAAAGTCAAACAACAAGACTAGGTTAGAAATAAATCAAGAATAAATAGTAAATTAATCACAAAAATTATGAAAAATTAAACTAAGTTAGATGGGGTCAGGACATCAGCATCCCCCAAAAAGATTTTAAAAATAATGAAAATTGCTATATAAATTAATTGAAATAAAACAAAAGTCAAATGAAAAGTCAAACAACAAACTAGGTCAAAAATAAATCCAAAATAAATTAAATATGAGAAATAAAATTCCAATAAAAGGTCAGGTTGACCATGAGACATTGGTCAACCCTCATCCCGAAAATCAGAAGTTAAAAATAATTCTAAGTCATGAAAATAAAATTAATACAAATAAGTGTGTTAAAATGGACTATTTGAAACAAATAATTGAAATAAAATATTAGCATTAAATAAAAACGAAAATAAAAATTAAAATAAATTAAGTAAAACATTAAAGAATGTAAAAAATATTTTTTTGGTATTTTTATGAATAAATAAAATATTTTTATTAATTAAAAAGTAAAACAGAAAATAAAATAAGAATTAAAAAATGAAAAAACAAAATGAATGGATGAATGGATTAATGGGCCTGTTTGGGTGGTGTAAACAGCAGCAGGGCGCGTGAGGCCCAGTCCAGACGGATGATTTAAGTGTGACAAAAGAAATAATGTACATTTAAATAAATGCATGTAACATACAAACAATTGGACAAGGTTCACTTAAACTCACTAAAAGACAAAGCCAGGCGGACGGATAGGATCATGGGCTGAACTCGCGATCTGGAGGTCCAGGCGACGACACGTGTCGTTCTTCATTTCTGGATGCATGAATAAAAACGTGAAAACGCATGATTTTTTGCTCATTTTCAAACCAACATTTCTCTTGCTACAGGGCTCCAAATGAGATGATGTAAAAAACAAAGTTCAAGTTTGAAACGAGTAGAATACAATGGTGCTTTGTTTCATGAAAAATAATGACTCTAACATGTAGAAAAGCGAACAACAAGGGGGCTTCATGCACCCGAATTCACAAAAAATAAATGTTACAAAATCCAACTTAAAAGCAATGTCTCATATTGAAGGGTTCATGGACATGCAAAACATATATTAACATGGAAAAAAGAGCATGAAAAAAGCATGGCATAATGGAAAATTAAGCATGGTAAAGGAATGAATAAGTATGGTTAGCATGGAAAAATGATAATGGACAAGCATGAAATGAACAAGGCCATAGTTATGAGAATGGATTAGAGAGTTTACCTAGTGGAAAACAGTCCACTGCCTCTTGGTATTGGAAGAATGGAAGGAAGAATGAGATGCTCTTTGAAACTTCAAGGACTTGTGAAATAGAAATGGGATGACACTTGATCTTTATCTCTTGCCTTGCCTTGAAAATACAACAGCCACCCTCTTCAGATTAGGGTTTATGATGTTTAAATATGTAGGCTCAAGGTGTTCTTAATGGGCTTAAGTGTATGGTTTTGGTTTATGAGCAACATGTTCCAAAAATGAGGTGTATTAGAAGATCTAATTGTGGCTAAACTTTAGTGAGTGAACCAAAAGCAAATGGCCAAATGAGGTAAAAAGTATGTTGGTTGGTTTGTGCAACATGGCATGGTTTTTGGAAATAAGTTCAAGAGGGTGACTTTATGACCTTGTAACTTGATGAGAACATGTCCAAATGGCAAGGCAATGCAAACAGTAGAAAGAGGGAATGAAGCTTAACATCTTTCATGTTGAACACAAATTGAAATGATGACTGGAAAGAGGCGAAAAATGGCCATAAAGTTCAGGTTCCATAGCTGCAAAATGGTTGGGCCAGTTTGGCCTAAATGCTGTCAAAAAGTTCAGCCTATGATACCAACTTTAGATGAGTGTATCTTTCAAGCCAATGATCCAAATTGGGTGGTTCCAAAAAGGTGTGAAAGAGGACATATCAAGGTACAATTGTCATGAAGAAAGTATTTTCAAAAGATGCCTTGAAGTGCAAGAAAACTAGTCCATAAGTCTTGACAAATTTTGCAGATTTTGGACTTAGAAAATTTTCTAAGTGTTCTAAAATAATGTCTTACTTTGACCAAGCATATCTTTCTCAATTTTAATCCAAATGAAACAAACTTTATATCTCTAGAAAGTTTGGCACAAGAGGAACAACTTTCATGTTGGAGAAATTTTCAAATGGAGCCTGCATCTGGATGGAATATAGACTTAAAGTGGGTGCAAAAACCATAAAAACTTGCCTTAAATGGAAAGTCAACTATTTCCAAATTTGGTAACTTTTCCAACTCCTGATTAAATGATGAATCCATGATCCAACCTTGATCAAATTTCACATGTAGGCTCCCTTAGACATGAATTTTGAGATTCCACTTTCAAAATGTCAGGAGTTGACTTTTCTGGCCCCACAGTTGACTTTTCCCAATATGTCTGATTTCTGATTCCATTGATCAATTGAAGCACCCCTGACTCAAATAAAGAGCTGATTTTTTGCATGTAGATCCTTGTGGACATGTGGAGGGCCATGGAAATGAGTTTCACTCAAGGAATCAGAAATAAACCGATTTTATACCAAACCCTAGTTTAGGGCAAAAATGCTCAAGCACTGATTGCACTGACTGCCAATGGATCTTTGTGAGATGATTATGGATCTTTCTAGGACAAGATGCCTCTCTAATCATGATATGAATGGGCCCCTTTTACTTCCAACCAAACATTGCCTGTTGTAGATAGCCACAAAACCCTGATTTCTGATTAAATGTAGATGCACACTCTGGGAGCTCTGAATCTTCCACTAATGAACTGTGGACCACAATAGGATACCTAGACTCCCTTGAAACCCTTGAGACTTGTATATTTGGAGAATGAAGTTCAATTCCCAGTCTTGATTTGTGTGGGCTCCTTCTGGTAAGGAGTGATCAATCAAACCCTGATTTCCCAAGTCACTAATGCAGTATGTAATGAGTATGACCTAGTATGATGCTAATGCAATGTGAAACATAATTCCATGCTTTCCATGAAGAATGAAGGGTAAATTTTGGGGGTATTACAGCTGCCCCTATTCAATCAACTAGAGACCCGAAAGGAAGATAGCAGCGGCTTTCGCACTTTCGAGGTATCAAGGGATATAATACAATAAAAAACCCGGAAATTTACACTGAAGTGAAGTGAAGTAACAATGCCTGTCAGAATCGGCAAAGAGGTGGTTTTGAAAAAGAATCCGTCTGGTACGGTGAGAATCGGTCTGAACACCGGAAGAATGTTAGCCTGAATTCCAAAATAAATGGTAACATAGAAATAAACATGGCCTGAATGCCGCTCATCAATCTGAATACTGGGAAAGACTTCGATCTGAGCATCGGGAGATACAAGATTATTAAACGCCGGTATGGACACCGGGAAATTGGCCTGAACGCCACTTCCATCTGAACACCGGGAAACTGGCCCGAATGCCACTTCGGTCTGAATACCGGAAAATTGGCCTAAATGCCACAAGTTGCATCGACCTGAACGTCTAAAACTTCTTCGATCTGAACATCGGAAAATTGGCCTGAATGCCACTTCGGTCTGGATACCGGAAATTTGGCCTGAATGCCATAAGTTGCATCGACCTGAACGTCGGATACTTCTTCAATCTGAATATCGGAAAACTGGCCTGAATGCCACTTCGGTCTGAATACCGGAAAAACTTTCATGCCTGTCAGCATCGGCAGAAATAGGGAAAATGATAATTGAGGCGGCGCTTGGGCCAACGACCTATGCTGGGATAATAAGTCATGAACAACCTTCAGTCTGAGTACTGGAAACAACTTCTGGATTATCACTTGGGATACCGAGAATGTCTTATGCTTTACATGCATATGTTTGAATTTTTTGATGGCGTAATGCTCCATGAAAATGGAAATGCTACGCGATTTGGGAGGATGCAATGCAATATGATTCTACATGCAGGGATGCAAAATGCTGGGGAGAATGCCAAGCCGAGGCAAGGAATTCTGCTGGGGAAATGATTACAACCTTTTGGACCCAGGCAATGCTGTTGGAGGTGCACAACACAATGAACTCTGTGGGGAAATAACCGGCCATGCGGTGTTCTGGAAATAACAAAATACCGAGACTCTGACTGGGGAGAGAATGGCACTGAAAACTTGCTGCTGAGGGAAGCGACAATGGTTCTGGAAACCAAGATCTGCGGGAGACGACTAAGCAGGGGAAACAAACACCGATACGGTACCGAGATTCTGTTTCAAGGAAAAAGAACATGAGTCTAGCATCGAGATCATTGATCTGGTATCAGACTCTGAGGAACAGTCGCTTTTGATGGGAAGATACAGTCTGGCACTGTCAACTCCGTCGGGGGTATACAGTCTGGCACTGTCAACTCTACTAAGGAGTGTATAGTCTAAAACACATGCTTGGGGAAGCACAGTAGTGAGAACCTGCTGGGAATTGAAGAATCCAAAGCTCGGACCAGCTCTGCAGGCATAAGGTACCAAACACCAACTGTTGAAGCAGAAAAATCGCGATCGTCTGCTGGGTACCTTAAGGAAATGCCTCGAGTGTACCTGTTCTAAACAGACGATCCAAAGCACTCAAAATTTACAGCAATTTTAAATGTTTATTGAGCATGTACCTGTAAAGCTCTTATGTTTCATGATGCAATGATAATCAAAAATTCGGACGTCATTTTTGCAAACAAAACAGTAAAATGAAAATGAACACAGAGATATATTGAATAACATGATCTTATTGATTGAATGGCCTTTGAATAGGAATTTACATCAGGAAGCAATCCCTGGAAAGAGGTAATTGCACAAAATATAAAAACAGAAATTAATCTAATGGCAATGTGAAATGGATCTCTATCGGGTTCCAATTCTGCTATGACTCGCTCGTCTCCGAGATCCTCTAGATGACCGGCTTTCTGAAGAAGGTGACTGGACTGTTTCCTATCCTTCGAAAACTTCCGGTTATTGACACGGGATGAGATTCAGAACTACTCAGAACACAATCATTCGCTTAATCCCTAAATTTTGCCTGGATCGCCCTTTCGGGTTTTCAATCCACCGGGATATCCATTTTTGCCTAAGTTGCCTTTTTCAGGTTTTCAACTTACCGGGTGTACAATCTTTTCATTTTTATCCCTAACTTTTTCCTGAACCTTTTTTCATTTTCTTGGTTCGCCGGGATGCCCATTTGTTTGCTTGGACTATTCTTTTTATCGTCCAGCGGGTCTATTTTATGTGAAGTATTTTTTAACTGCGTCTGAGTTCGCAGGGGAAGTGAAGTCTTCACCATCCATAGTTGCAAGCATTAAGGCTCCACCATAAAAAATCTTAGTGACAATATATGGTCCCTCATAATTTGGAGTCCACTTGCCCCTGTGATCTGTCTGAGGAGGAAGGATTCTTTTCAACATTAAATCTCCGACTTGGAAGCATCGAGGACGCACTTTCTGATCAAAGGCTCTCTTCATCCGACTCTGATACAACTGCCCATGACAAATGGCTGCCATTCGCTTCTCGTCGATAAGACTCAACTCGTTGAACCTTGTTCGAATCCATTCAGCTTCATCTAGCTTGACATCCAACAGGACTCTTAGAGAAGGAATCTCCACTTCAACAGGTAGGACTGCTTCCATACCATACACAAGGGAGTAAGGGGTTGCCCCGGTCGATGTACGTACTGAAGTGCGGTACCCATGCAAGGCGAAGGGTAGCATCTCATGCCAATCTCTGTACGTAACGACCATCTTCTGCACAATCTTCTTTATGTTCTTATTTGCTGCCTCAATAGCGTCGTTCATCTTAGGACGATAAGGGGAAGAATTGTGATGTTGAATGTTGAAGTTCTGGCACAACTCCTTCATCATTTTGTTATTGAGATTAGAACCATTATCAGTAATGATTCTTTCGGGAATCCCATAACGATAAATGATTTCTTTCTTAATGAAACGGGCAACCACATGTCTGGTGACCTTCGCAAATGACGCTTCTTCGACCCACTTGGTGAAATAGTCGATGGCAACAAGGATGAAACGATGCCCATTGGAAGCAGTCGGCTCAATCTTTCCAATCATATCAATGCCCTACATAGCAAACAGCCACGATGAAGACATCACATTCAGAGGATTTGGCGGCACATGCACCTTATCAGCATAAATTTGGCATTTATGGCACTTCCGAGTGTATTTGAAACAATCAGATTCCATGGTCATCCAGTAATAACCCGCTCTCAACAATTTCTTAGCCATTGCATGTCCGCCAACATGAGTACCGAAGGAGCCTTCATGAACTTCCTGTATCAACATGTCCGCTTCGTGTCTATCCACGCATCTGAGCAGGACCATGTCGAAGTTCCTCTTATACAACACATCGTCTTTGTTCAGGAAGAAACTGCCTGCCAATCTTCTGAAAGTCTTTCTGTCATTGTTAGATGCCCCTGCAGGGTACTCTTGATTTTTCAGAAAGCACTTGATGTCGTGATACCAGGGCTTGTCATCAACTACCAGTTCAGCAGTAAACACATACGCAACCCTATCAAGGCGCATAACATCGATTCTTGGAGCATGGTTCCACCGAATCACCTTGATCATGGAAGATAGAGTAGCAAGAGCATCTGCCATCTGGTTCTCATCACGAGGTATGTGATACAACTTTACTGTTGTGAAGAAAGTCAACAGTCTTCTCGTGTAATCTCTGTAAGGGACCAGATTAGGCTGGAGAGTATTCCAATCACCATTCACTTGATTGATTACTAGAGCTGAATCTCCAAAGATGTCCAGAGTCTTGATTCTCAAATCAATGGCTTGCTCAATACCCAAGATGCAGGCTTCATACCCAGCTTCATTATTGGTGCACTCGAAAGTCAGACGAGCAGTGAAAGGCATGTGAGCACCCTTCGGAGTAGTAAGGACAACACCAATTCCACTTCCTCTGGCATTGACGGCCCCATCAAACGTTAAAGTCCACTTTTCATCTAGATCAGGTCCCTCCTCAACAACTGGCTTTTCACAGTCTTTCATCTTGAGGAACATGATGTCTTCATCTGGAAAATCAAACTTCATTGGCTCATAATCATCAATTGGCTGCTGAGCAAGATAGTCTAACAGAATACTCCCCTTGATGGCTTTCTGGGATGTATACTGGATGTCGTACTCTGTCAGTACCATTTGCCAACGAGCAACCCTTCCGGTGAGAGCTGGCTTCTCGAATATGTACTTGACTGGATCCATCTTGGAGATCAGTAAGGTTCTGTGAGTCAGCATGTATTGTCTCAATCGCTTAGCAGCCCATGCAAGTGCACAACATGTCTTTTCAAGCATTGAGTACCTCGACTCGCAGTCTGTGAATTTTTTACTCAGGTAGTAGATGGCATGCTCTTTCCTACCTGTCTCGTCGTGTTGACCGAGAACACAACCCATGGAATTGTCTAGTATTGTCAAGTACATAATCAGCGGTCTCCATGGGACTAGAGGCATGAGGATAGGAGGATTCTGCAAATACTCCTTTATCTTTTCGAAATCTTTTTGACAATCATCATTCCACCTGATAGCCTGATCCTTTCTCAACAACCTTAAAATTGGCTCACACGTGGCTGTTAGGTGAGAGATGAACCTTGCAATGTAGTTCAACCTTCCTAAGAAACCACGGACTTGCTTCTCTGTTCTTGGCTCAGGCATCTCTTATATCGCTTTTACTTTGTTAGGATCCACCTCAATCCCTTTTCCACTAACAATGAAACCCAACAATTTTCCAGATCTCACCCCGAAAGTGCACTTGTTCGGATTAAGCCTCAGCTTGAATTTCCTTAACCGCTCAAACAGTTTCTGCAGATTCACCAAATGTTCTTCTTCTGTCTGAGATTTGGCAATCTTATCATCAACATAAACCTCGATTTCATGATGAATCATATCATGGAAAAGAGTTACCATAGCTCGTTGATATGTCGCCCCAGCGTTTTTCAAACCGAACGACATCACCTTGTAGCAGAAGGTGCCCCATGGGGTTATGAAAGTTGTCTTCTCCATGTCTTCTGGTGCCATCTTAATCTAATTATAGCCAGAAAAACCATCCATGAAGGAGAATACCGAAAACTGAGCCGTGTTATCCACCAAAACGTCGATGTGAGGTAATGGGAAATCATCTTTGGGACTAGCTCTGTTCAGATCTCGGTAGTCGACACACATCCGTACCTTTCCATCCTTCTTAGGTACTAGAACAATGTTTGCAACCCATGGCGGATAGTTTATAACTGCCAGAAACCCTGCATCCAACTGCTTTTGCACTTCCTCCTTTATCTTGACAGCCATCTCTGGTCTTGTTCTTCTGAGCTTCTACTTGACCGGAAGACAACCCTTTTTGAGAGGCAAACGGTGTACCACAATGTCTGTGTCGAGCCCTGGCATATCCTGATAAGACCAAGCGAAGACGTCAACATACTCTTGCAGCAGTTCAATCAACCCCTTCTTCACATCGTCTTCCAAAGCAGCCCCTATCTTGATTTCTCTCTTGGCGTCCTAAGTGCCGAGATTAATCACTTCAGTAGACTCTTGATGCGGTTGAATGACCCTTTCCTCCTGTTTTAACAGCCTGGCAAGTTCTTCAGGGAGTTCACAGTCTTCATCACTCTCTTCTTCAGCTTGAAAGATCGGATTTTCAAAGTCGACGCGAGCCATAGCAGAACCGTTATCAATAGGATCCGGTGATGTGCATCTGCATGAGTGATGGTATGTGCTTATGAGTGTGAACAGTAAGTGAAAACTAAACAAACATTGCCAAAATGTATTATTATTTTTTTTTTTAATTTTGAAAACTGCAAAAATAGAAAGATAGTGAACAAAATATTTGAATGCAAAAAGACGTCCTTCATTTATGATAAACAATGCAGGTATTCACATAGATGGGCCCTACAATGAGTCATTACGCCCTGGGCGGAACATAAGACTTGGACATGCATGAACAAACATAGAAAATTACTCTTCGAGAAGAGTGACTTGGACAATCACTTCAGAAGACCAATTGTCGATGACTTCACCCGGGATCCTCGGACGCACCCAGTTGTCGATGTCACAATCACTATCCCCATCTTCATCGTTGATTGCAGAGATTTGGCCATACTAAATGATGCCAGCGCTGGAGAAAGTAATCGGCCCCTGTCGAGTCTGAGGTGCTGAAGTTGTAGAAGTCAGAGTTGGCTGATACCCAATCCCAAACTTGTCTTCCTTCATCGGTAACTCCAACAAACGTCCCCAACCGGGAGCAACACCTGAGTCTACCAAGGCCTGTGCCTGCTTGAATGACGAGATAGAGGCACCCGCTTTAACCTCTTCCGCCGGAGCTGCGTCCTTGATCTGAACCGCTTCGAAGGCTTGACACATGGTCTCATGAATTTCACCTTCTACTTCTACATACTTGAATGTAGACAGGTTACTGACCAGAATGTCCTCCTCACCACAGACAATGATAATTCGTTCGTTGACTGGGAATTTGATCTTTTGATGCAGAGTTGAGGAGACTGCCCCAGCGTTGTGGATCCACGGACGACCCAGCAAACAACTATACGAGGGACTGATATCCATCACATAGAAGACGGTGTTGAAGGTTTGTGATCCAATCAGAATTGGCAATTCTACCTCTCCAAACACCGACCGCTTAGAGCCATCGAAAGCTCTCACCACGAGATCAGAAGGCTTCAAGACTAAACCTTCTACTTCTAACCTTGACAGAGCTCTCTTGGGTAACATGTTGAGAGAGGAACCTGTATCCACCAGAACATGTGATAACACAATATCTTTGCATTCCATCGAAATGTGCAAAGCCCTGTTATGATTGCGTCCAGCTGGTGTTAAGTCAGAATCAGTAAAACCCAACCCGTTGCTTGCATGAACATTTGCAACGATCCCTTCTAGTTGGTTTACTGAGATCTCCTGAGGCACATAAGCAGCATTAAGAACCTTCAGCAGTGCCTCCCTGTGTGCCTCCGAACACAACAGGAGTGAGAGAATAGATGTCTTAGACGGCATCTGAATCAACTGATCAACTACCTTGTTGTCGCTTTTCTTTATGATCCTCAAGAGCTCGTCCACATCCTTCGCAAAAGTAGGCTCAGAACCAGCCTGGGGTGCAGAGGTACCCTCGTTTACAACTTGCTTGCCCTTGGCCTTCGCCGCGGCATCAGCATTATCAGTTTGGGTGACGGGTGGTGAGAACAGTCTACCACTCCTGGTGAATCGCCCGATTCCACCAACGTTGTCCACTGCGGGACCTACTATCTCAACTTCAGATTCAGACTTCTCCTCTATTTTCAGTGGTTGCTCCACTCCATGATCGTGCGTGTACACATTCCCCTCATAATGCCAAGGAATGGCCCTTTCGCTGGTGAAAGGTAAAGGACCAGGGGTCGTGATGGTCATAGTGGATGGTCGCACTGGTGGCACTGATTGTGCTTCTGGCACATTGATCTGAGCAGTTGGATAGAAAATGGTGATAGTAGCAACATCACAGTCGTACTCAAAAATCTCATTCATTGAAACATAAACATCCGAAACATCGGAATCAAGTTCAATTACATCAGCATCAACCACATTGTTTGGGATATCAGCAACAACATTGGAAAAATTAAATACATTATCAGGAATTACACAATCAACAGGATCATCATTTGTGAACTCTTCAGCAGCATCTTCAAATACCTCTTCAGCAACCCCTTCAACGGATTCTTGGACAGACAAGTCTTCAGTCTGGAGGATATCATTGTCAAGCAAGGCCTGGATACCCTGCTGCAGCTTCAAACAATCTTTGCTCTATGTAGCACAGTCCAAACAACCCTTCCCACAACCGGGGAAAACATCGGCCTTCAGCAAGTGTTCTTTGATCTCCAACAGCGGAGTCTTCAACTTCAACACATCCTTGATGGACTTGGCTTCTCCTTCCAGTATATTAACATTTGCACCACCATGCTGCGGCATGGGATTGTTGACGACATTAGGAGCCGGCACAAAGTTGATGGCCTTCGAGTCAATGAGGTCCTGAACTACGTGCTTAAAAGCTTTGCAGTTCTCAATATTGTGGCTAGGTGCCCCAGAGTGGAAATTACACCTAGCGTTGGCGTCATATCCCACTGGAAGCCTACCAACGGGAGGAGCCAAAGTGCGTAACTGCATAAGTTGTAATTGTTGAAGGCTAGGAAGCAACTGAGCGTACGACATTGGAAGAGTGTCGAAACTCCTGTCCATCATCCTTTGCCTCTGTTGATAGGCGGGTCTGTTACCCGGTTGCTGTTGATACTGAGTTTGTTGACGTTGTGGTTGTTGTTGTTGCACTGGTGCTGCAGCCGGAATAGTCACAGCCGCAACATACGATTGTTGGTGATAGTTCTGAAAGTTGTTTCTTCTGATACCTCTGCTCTGATATGAAGACAAAGAATTTACATCCCCCTCTCTCCTCTTTTGTCCCTGAATGAACGACTTCTTCACCCCTAATGATCTAACCCCATTCTGGATCTTGCACATCTTCAAGTAGTTCTCCACCCTCTCACCGGTAGAGACTACATCAGCAAAGTTGGAGGCATTGCAACCCACCAGACGCTCCAAGTAAGGTCCGGGCAGAGTGTTCTTGAACATGTCAGCCATTTCCTTCTCCAACATAGGAGGTTGAACATAGGAAGCTGTCTCTCTCCAGCACTGAGCATATTCTCTAAAGCACTCATTGCTTTTAAGAGACAGATTCTGAAGTTGGGTTCTGTCTGGAGCCATGTCTGCATTATACTGATACTGCTTAACGAAGGCCTCATCCAAATCCCTCCAGCAACGGATGTGGGCTCTGTCCAGCCTCAGGTACCATTCCAGGGATGCCCCAGCTAGGTTGTCTTGGAAAAAGTACATAAGCAGCTTCTCGTCATCGGAGTATGCAACCATTTTACGAAAGTAGGCTTGCACATGGGTCTTTGGGCAAGAGTTGCCATTGTATTTGTCAAATATCATAACCTTGAATTTCGGTGGCACCCTCACGCCTGGGACCAACCCCAAGTCAGCAACGTCTACCCCCAGAGGATTCTGTCCTTCCACTGCCTTCAACCTCTCCTCTAATCTCCTGAACATGGGGTCCATGGCATGGCCCATGCCAAAGTCTTCCTGCATCTGGGTGAACTGATCGTCCTGATCATCATGGACGGGCTGTTGACCGGAGTTGACATGTGGGATCGGGGTAGGCCCCGGTCCACTGGGTCCGTTAACCTCTCCAGCTGGAGGATCAGTCACCGTCTCTGGTTGAGTAGTGGCGGGATTCCTTTGTATCATCTGTCAGAGATCTTGCTGTCCTTGAGCCACCCCCTGGACCACATTCATGAATTGGTTCATGCGGATCCTCATCTCGGCGAGTTCTGCCTGTAGGCCCTCCATAGCTATATGCTGGTTTCTACGGGTACCGTACCGGTGGATTCCTGAATCAGCTATCCTGCTAGTGGAACACCAAATAATATGAGAACACCGCAGCGGTACCTGTTATGCAAGACATGCAAATGAATATGTAAATGCAATGACATGTTTATCAAATCCAAAGGGTATTCTACCCCCTTGATTCCAGTCTCACGAGAAGATCGAGTCATGGATAAACTTCGGAGATCGAGATGCAATAAAGGGAAACCATCATATAAATGAATCCAAGGAGAAGGGCCTTAGCCAACAGTATATCAAAAGAGGATTTCCACAACAAGCCCGTAGATCATCACTACAAAGCAATAAAGACACATAACAAGTAAAGTGAGGAATAGAAACCAGGAATCAGCCTCCTGTATATAACCCATAAGGACTGCTCCTCACTTCAGCCAGTAGTGCCACTGTGTCAGGATGATCTGGAGATTCTGTCAAACGCCGGATAAGCAGATTCCTCTTGTGAATAATCCCATCCAGTTCGTTAATGTGCTCTATGTAGTAATTCTCATCATCCTCTCCGAAAACCTCTTTAAGTCTAGACTTCTTCAGACCTGCCAACACCTTGAGTTCTTCAATCTGCTCTTGAGCCTTGTTGAGTTGATCCGTGATGTAACCATTGGTTGAACGGGCGCATAGAAGCTCATTGCTCTTCTCTTTCAACAAAGTCCTCAGTTTCTCCATCTGATCAGTCAATTGAACCACCATCTCTTCCTCTTTCGCCTTCCGAGAAGCTGAAAATGCATCCCATTGCTCTTGCCACCCAGCTAACTTACCATGAGCATCCGTTAACTGCTGCTTGACTCGCCTCAACTCAGAACTGGATGACCCTAAGGCTTTGTCTGTCTTCCTGAAGAAATCCACCTCCACAGCTAATTTCTTCTCTGCTTCCTCTAGCAATCTGATAGCTTCCCTCTTCTGATATTCCGCTTCATGGTACAAGTGCATACAGTCTTGCAATTTCATAACCAACTCCGAGTTTTCAGTTTGAAGTTCTCCCATGGCTTTCTTCAATTTTCCGTACTCCTCTTGGCTTTCCATTGTTGACTGCTCAGGAGTAGGTGGATACCAAGGTTCTTCAATAGGAAATGGCAGACCAAACTCTTCAACTCTTCTCTGAAGCCAATCTTCATATGGAGAATAAGTCCTGCAATCTCATTTTCCAAGCACAGTCCTTCCTCTCTTGATCACCTTGAGCCAGGCCTCAGCTACCTTACGGGATATAGTCAAATCAAATGACGAATGGAAAAACAGAGATTCTTCCACATATTTTTCCAAAGGCGGAGTTCTTAAAGCATATCCAAACTATCTAACTACTAGAGACGGATTATAGTTGATACCTCCTCTTCTTCCTACCAACGGTACATTTGGGAAGTTCCCACAACTGTGAACGATATCCGCCCGAAGCAAGTTCTGGTCTAACCACCAAGAAATATCCTTAGCTCTTATCCCCATCAATCTCTTCGACCAACTCAACGAGTCCTTGAAGTCAACGAACGCTCCTGACTTGGGTAGGTGGGAACTGAACCACTTATAAAACAAAGGCGCACAACAATTCACCAATCCTCCTTTTCTATTCTCATTCCTGTGATGCGTTGAATGAAAGAAATCTCCCAACAAGGTCGGCACTGGATTTCCCAACACGGAGAGGCGTATTGCGTCTATGTCCACAAATTTGGCAACATTAGGGAACAGGACAATCCCATACACACAAAGAGCCAACACAGTATTGAAACCTCTCTGATCACCATCTTCAAACTTCTTCTTGGCTTCTCCCACTAAGAAACTCAAATGAAAACCACTGACTCCTCCCTTCTGACACATATTAGACCTCAAGACTGATTTCCCCAAATATGTGGCTGAAGCAACCATGCTGAGATCGGGCGTAAACTCAGAACTGTAGAATAGCAACTACGGCTTGATAGGAACTCTGAGAAAACTAGCAACCTCCTCCAAAGTAGGGACCCCAAGATATAATCCGGGAATGTAAAACACCTTAATGGAGGGTCATAGAACTGCAACAGTGTAAAGAGAGTATCATGTTGATCTTTGGAGAGAACCGTGACGAAACTTAGAATCAAACCGTAATCCTTCCGGAATCCTTCTAGAGAATCATGATCCATTAACTTCATCAGCTGTTGAATAGGCTCCAAACAAACCACAGGAAACTTGTAGGCGACATGTCTCTTTCTGCCAATGTCCATCTTAGAAAAACCAGAGAACCCCGACCGGAATCAAGAAGAAGATATAAACCCCTAGAAACGGATAAACACGTGTTAAATGACATGAATGCAGAATGATGTGATGCAATGCAGTGACATGGAAATCAGGACTGCTGTATCTGCTTGAACAACTGTCAGGTTGCATTGTCTGAAGAGAAACCCACTGAAGAATATAATACGATATCAAAGTTCTGCTCCAGAAAACCGGGTTGGTTGAAGGTTAAGGTTTCCTGAATTTAGGCCGCCTCTCACTGGTAGGTTCTAAGAACAGAAGTTTGTCAGCTTTAGCCCTTCAGTCGAGAATAATACGTTTACCACTGAAGGTTTGACGTTACTACGGGATAAAAGACCTCCACTGACTCCCCTCAACAGGACATCATAAAGCAAGTTCCCAGTCTCGGGGTCCTCAGGTTGAGCAGCGAGAATGCGCCCAACAAAGCTAACATAAACGCGTCTCGGAGGAGAGGCCTTGACTGAGTCCTCGGGAAATGGTCACCAGAGTCGACGATTTCTAGAGGAACATCTGTCGTTATGGAACACCCATAGAACATAATATATCCAAAGAAACCTCGTCTGGATGTGGGTCTCATGAACGACTTAACGTAGCAACATGCCACGCAAGCCTCATGACTATCCACTCTAAAACCTGTGTGTACGCTCAAGCCTGGGTAGTGGGCTTATCTCTCATACAACATCCCACCCCAACAAACAACCAACCTACAACACCCACAGATACAACAAACATATGTACATGAATGCAATAAGGTAAAGCAGGTAAATAAATAACTGTACAAAAGAATAAACACCCAACAAACAAGAAACCTACAAAAGCTAGGAGGGACTCGCTTAGGGAAACCGGGTCCCCAGCAGAGTCGCCAGCTGTCGCAACCTAAAAAATATAGAGGTGCGAAAAAATCAACCGGCGAGAAAAGAATGAAAGAAGAGTCGCCACCGTGCGTTATTTATCCCAAATGAGGGAAAGGAAACGCTCGAAGTAAACCTGGAGAAAAGAAAGGAAAAGACAAGGTCTCGCAACCAAATCTTGGGTTCGGGAGTCGATTATGCGAAGGAAAGGTATTAGCACCCCTACGGGATCCACTCTTGTTGTTCTTGTCTAAAGGGTGTGTGTTTATCTAATGTATTATTTACTAAAAGAGGGTCAAAGAAAATGACTCGCACAGATGTCGCATCCACTGCATACGTATCTCATCTGAGTATGAGAATCAGAGTCTTCGTAGTTCGGCTACCTATGGGTTAAAGAAAAGTGTGCTTGCTAAGACATCGCGTCTTATGCCTACGTATCTCATCGGGAATGAGAATCAGAGCAAAACGTAGTTCAGCTAACTACGGGAACAAAGGTCTCGATTGCAACTAGGGCAAGAGAAAGGGAAGGTCTCGATCGCAACGAGGGCGAGAGAAAAGAATCGCAACAAGGGCGAAAGCAAACAAGGATTAGTTGTTAGTTGTCAGTCAAAACTCGACAAGACATCGCATCTCGTGCCTACGTATCTCATCTGGACATGAGAATCAGAGTTGTCGTAGTTCGACTACATAGGGATTGAGGATTGCCATTTGAACATGGTCTTACAAAGGAGGACACTAGTTGTGTCAAAAGAGAGTGGGCAATGTGTTCACGTCCTAGCAGTAGGTGTCGCAGCTCGCTGAATCGAGTCTTAGGCAGTTACCTCTTTGCAATAGGACGGAGTACATGCCACAGGATCGGAGACGCACAGAAGGTCTAAAAAATGGGGAAGCTCTGGCCTAGAGTTGTCATGCAATATGTACTTAAGTGTTAGAATTTACAAGTGGGAACATCTAGCTAATGTTAGCATGCAAAGAAATAAGGGAATTCTACCTATGTTATCATACAAAAGAATAAGGGAATTCTACCTATGTTATCATACAAAAGAATAAGGGAATTCTACCTATGTTATCATACAAAAGAATAAGGGAATTCTACCTATGTTATCATACGAAGGGGTTCTACCTAATGGGTGCTACTTAATCGGAACAAGAATCGACGAATGGAGCAAGGAGAAGAGTCACTGGTAAGGGTAGATGGCGATGCATGAAGAAATCGACTTACAGGTGGTAGATGGCGATGCCTGAAGCAATCGACTTACAAGAGAAATGGCGATGCATGAAGCAATCGACTTACAAAAGAATGGAATGATTACGTGCTGGTTATGTTAAGTTTGGAAAATGATTACTCGATGTTGAATCGAGGTTTTGATCTTGTTATGAAATGGTTATCGGATGTTCATTTTATTTCTTGTATTAACAGATGAATAAAGAATGAAATAATAAACATTATACACTTCATGGGAGAGGGGTACATTTGTTATGAATGGGGATTGTCCATGGCAATTAAGAAATACAAATATATGCCTCATACACCATACAAGTAGGCAACAATTATCAAACAAATCAGATAAGATATAAATAGGTATATGATCAAATCAAATAATAAAAGAATGAAATAATGAAGCATTAAACAATGCATGAGAAGTATAAACATGTTAAACAATCAAACAATAGAAGCATGGATGAAAGAAACAAGCATAAAAAATATCAGATGAACCAGACAAGTGAAACTATGCAAACAAAGGATCACTGAATAATTTAATCGGGAAATGATGCAAGGATCAAGTAAAATCAAGATGAAAAGCCTCTAATATATGGCATATGAGATGAACAAGGGAGGATCAAAAGATCTCTTCAATTGCCTTAAGCACCTAAGTCAAACATCAATCATAGAAAAGTCAACTGAAAAGTCAAGTCAACTTGAAAATTATCAAATAAATAGTAAATTAATTAAATAAATTATGAAAAATTAAATTAAATGAGGTGGAGTCAGGATATCATCATCCCCCAAAAAGATTTCAAAAATAATGAAAATTGGTTATTGAATTAATTGAATCAAAACAAAGGTCAAACCGAAAGTCAAACAATAAGACTAGGTTAGAAATAAATCAAGAATAAATAGTAAATTAATCACAAAAATTATGAAAAATTAAACTAAGTTAAATGGGGTCAGGACATCATCATCTCCCAAAAAGATTTTAAAAATAATGAAAATTGGTGTATAAATTAATTGAAATAAAATAGAAGTCAAATGAAAAGTCAAACAACAAACTAGGTCAAAAATAAATTAAAAATAAATTAAAAATGGGAAATAAAATTCCAATAAAAGGTCAGGTTGATCATGAGACATTGGTCAACCCTCATCCCAAAAATCAGAAGTTAAAAATAATTCTAAGTCATGAAAATAAAATTAATACAAATAAGTGTGTTAAAATGGACTATTTGAAACAAATAATTAAAATAAAATATTAGCATTAAATAAAAACGAAAATAAAAACTTTAGATGAGTGTATCTTTCAAGCCAATAAATTCAGCCTATGATAACAACTTTAGATGAGTGTATCTTTCAAGCCAATAAATTCAGCCTATGATAACAACTTTAGATGAGTGTATCTTTCAAGCCAATGATCCAAATTGGGTGGTTCCAAAAATGTGTGAAAGAGGACATATCAAGTTACAATTGTCATGAAGAAAGTATTTTCAAAAGATTCCTTGAAGTGCAAGAATTCGGATCCATAAGTCTTGACAAAGTTTGCAGATTTTGGACTTAGAAAATTTTCGAAGTGTTCTAAAATAATGTCTTACTTTGACCAAGCATATCTTTCTCAATTTTAATCCAAATGAAACAAACTTTATATCTCTAGAAAGCTTGGAACAAGAAGAACAACTTTCAGGTTGGAGAAATTTTCAAATGGAGCTTTCATCTTGATGGAATATAGGCTTAAAGTGGGTGCAACAACCATAAAAACTTGCCTTAAATGGAAAGTCAACTATTTCCAAATTTGGTAACTTTTCCAACTCCTGATTAAATGATGAATCCATGATCCAACCTTGATAAAATTTCACATGTAGGCTCCCTTAGGCATGAATTTTGAGATTCCACTTTTAAAATGTCAGGAGTTGACTTTTCTGGCCTCACAGTTGACTTTTCCCAATCTGTTTGATTTCTGATTCCATTGGTCAGTTGAAGCACCTCTGGCTCAAATAAAGAGCTGATTTTTTGCATGTAGATCCTTGTGAACATGTGGAGGGCCATGGAAATGAGTTTCACTCAAGGAATAAGAAATAAACCGATTTTATACCAAACCCTAGTTTAGGGCAAAAATGCTCAAGCACTGATTGCACTGACTGCCAATGGATCTTTGTGAGATGATTGTGGATCTTTCTATGCCAAGATAGCCACGAATCCCTGATTTCTGATTAAATGCAGATGCACACTCTTGGAGCTCTGAATCTTCCACTGATGAACTATGGACCACAATAGGATACTTGGACTCCCTTGAGACCCTTGAGACTTGTATATTTGGAGAATGAAGTTCAATTCTCAGTCTTTCTTTGTGTGGGCTCCTTCTGGTAAGGAGTGATCAATCAAACCCTGATTTCCCAAGTCACTAATGCAGTATGTAATGAGTATGACCTAGTATGATGCTAATGCAATGTGAAACATAATTCCATGATTTCCATGAACAATGAAGGGTAAATTTTAGGGTATTACAGATGTTTCTAACTATGATGACTGGAAACCTCGTATGATAGCCTTCTTGAGGTCTCTGGATAGCAAGGTCTGGAGAGCTGTCAACAAAGGATGGGAAGATCCAACGAAGACAGGTAAAGATGGAATCATTATGCAAATTCCTGAAGAAGAGTGGGACAAAGAGCAAGAGGCATTAGCCCTTGGAAACTCTAAGGCTTTGAATGCACTATTCAATGGGATAAATAAGAACATTTTCAGACTGGTGCATCACTGTGAACTGGCTAAGGAAGTTTGGGATACTCTCAAAACAACTCATGAAGGTACCTCCAAGGTAAGGATGTCTAAACTCCAGATGCTGACTACTAAGTTTGAAAATCTGAGGATGAAAGAGGATGAGACTATTCATGACTTCCACATGAATATTCTTGAAATTGCCAACACTTCTGGAGGCTTAGGAGAGAAAATGTCTGAAGAAAAACTTATAAGAAAGATTCTCAGATCATTGCCCAAGAGATTTGTCATGAAGGTTACTGCTATAGAAGAGGCTCAAGATATCTGCAATATGAAGGTTGATGAGCTTATTGGTTCTCTCCAAACTTTTGAAATGGGCTTGTGTGAGAATGTTGAAAAGAAAAACAAAAGCATAGCTTTTGTATCAAATACTGAAGAGGATTCAGAAGAAGGAAATATTGGAGGTGATGAAAGTATATCAGAAGCTATAGCCATGCTTGGAAGACAGTTCAACAAGTTCATAAAGAAGATTGGTCAAAAAGGTAGACCAAATGTCAAGAACACTTCATCTGACATCAGTAGAAGATCAAAATCTGAAGAAAAGTCCAACCAAGGCAAGGGAATCCAGTGTCATGGATGTGAAGGTTTTGGACACATTAGAGCTGAATGTCTTACCTTCCTCAAGAAGCAAAAGAAGGGACTATCTGTCACCTGGTTTGATGGAGACTCAGAGTGAATCAGAAGGAGAATCTGCAAAACATGTCACTACACTAACTAGTGTATGTGCCTCTGATGATGACTCAAGTGGAGATGAACTTGCATTTGATGAACTTGCTGCTTCATATAAAGAGTTATGTGTCAAAAGTGCAGAAGTGTGTCTACAAGGAGAAAAGCAGAAGAAACTTATCAAGGAGCTGGAAGCTGAGAAGAAGAAGCATCTGACAGTCATAGATGATCTAAATGGTGAGATAACCTTGCTGACCTCTAAGCTAGATCAAATGACAAAATCCATCAGAATGCTGAATAAAGGAACTGACACTTTGGAAGAAATTCTAAAGGTGGGACAGAAATCAAGAACCATGTCTGGTTTAGGCTTTGTTAAGGAATCCTCATCTAATTCAAAAGCTCAAAGGCCGAAGTTCAGAAAATCAAGCAGAAGTCACAACCAATGTCACAACATCATGGAAACAGGAGGATTAACCATCAAAAGAAGAAATTTCAAAGATGGAGATGCCACTACTGTGGAAGATTTGGTCACATAAAACCCTTATGTTACAGGTTGCATGGTTATCCTAACCAGACCCCTCAAGTCAGACCTAAGCAGAAGGCACCTAAGCATAATGCCCCTATCCAGAAACAACAATGGGTTGCTAGAATAGCTCACACATCTCTAAGGGCATCTACCAAAGAAGACTGATATTTTGATAGTGGTTGCTCAAGACATATGACTGGGATGAATAACTTATTGGTAGATATACAACCTCATACTACCAGTTATGTGACCTTTGGTGATGGAGCTAAAGGAAAAATCAAAGGTGTTGGTAAGCTGGACAGTCCTGGAGTTCCAGAACTGAATAATGTGTTGTTAGTAAAAGGACTAACTGCTAATCTCATTAGCATAAGCCAGATATGTGATCAAGGCTTCAATGTACAGTTCACTAAGGAAGAATGTGTTGTGACAAATGGAGAAAATAAGGAAGTTATGAGAGGATCCAGATCCAAAGATAACTGCTATCTATGGGAGCCTAAAGTCTCAAACTACTCCTCAATGTGCTTCTTAGCCAAGGAAGAAAAGGAAGTGAAGCTGTGGCATAGAAGACTTGGACATCTTCATTTAAGAGGAATGAAAAAGATCATATCCAAGGAAGCAGTTAGAGGAATCCCAAAGCTGCTTATTGATGAAGGAAAAGTCTGTGGAGAATGTCAGGTTGGCAAGCAAACCAAGCTGTCACATCCTAAGCTTGGACATCCTACAACATCCAAAACTCTGGAACTTTTACACATGGACTTAATGGGACCTATGCAGGTTGAAAGTCTTGGTGGGAAGAGATATGCTTATGTGGTTGTTGATGACCATTCCAGATACACATGGATAAGCTTCATTAGAGAAAAATCAGATGCATTTGATGTCTTCAAAGATCTATGCATAAGACTCCAAAGAGAAAAGGATAGTAGTGTTATCAGAATAAGAAGTGACCATGGAAAGGAGTTTAAAAATTCCAAGTTTGATGATTTCTGCTCATCTGAAGGAATAAGTCATGAGTTTTCCTCACCTATTACTCCTAAGCAAAATGGAGTAGTTGAAAGGAAGAACAGAACTATTCAAGAATCTGCTAGAGCTATGATTCATGCAAAGAAGCTTCCTATGCACTTTTGGGCTGAAGCTATGAATACAGCTTGCTATGTTCACAACAGAGTTACCTTGAGAAAGGGAACCTCTTCCACTCTGTATGAAATATGGAAAGGCAGAAAACCTACTGTGAAGTACTTTCATATCTTTGGAAGCAAATGTTACATTCTTACAGATCGTGAACAGAGAAGAAAAATGGACCCCAAAAGTGATGAGGGTATATTCCTGGGATACTCTACTAACAGCAGAGCATACAGAGTTTTAAACTCCAGAACTAATGTCCTGATGGAATCCATAAATGTTATTGTTGATGATAAAGATGAAGAATCCAATGTCATAGAGGATGTTGGAACATTCCTTGAGACTTCAACAGAAAATGTACAGGATACTCCTCCTGGACTTGAGTTAGAAGCATCCAACAAGGTGCCTTCGATCAGGATTCAGAAAGACCACCCTAAGGATCTTATCATAGGAGATCCCAATAGTGGTGTGATTACCAGATCAAGGGAGAATAGCTCAAATTCTTGCTTTGTATCCAAGGTTGAACCTAAAAATGTGAAAGAAGCTCTGACTGATGAATATTGGATCAATGCTATGCAAGATGAACTGGAGCAGTTTAAAAGGAATGAAGTATGGGAGTTAGTTCCAAGACCTGAAGGGACTAACATCATTGGTACCAAGTGGATTTACAAGAACAAGTCTGATGAGAAAGGAGTAATCACTAGGAATAAAGCAAGACTAGTGGCACAAGGGTATACTCAAGTTGAAGGGGTTGATTTTGATGAGACTTTTGCACCTGTTGCAAGACTTGAGTCAATAAGGTTGCTGTTAGGTGTTGCCTGCATTCTGAAGTTCAAATTGTTCCAAATGGATGTGAATAATGCCTTTTTAAATGGCTACTTGAATGAAGAAGTCTATGTGGAACAACCTAAAGGGTTCAGTGATCCTAATCTACCAAAACATGTGTACAAGTTGAGGAAAGCTCTATATGGATTGAAGCAAGCTCCTAGAGCTTGGTATGAGAGGCTGACTGAATTTCTGACTACTAATGGTTACAGAAAAGGAGGGATAGATAAGACTTTATTTGTGAAGGATGAAGATAGAAAAATCATGATTGCCCAAATATATGTGGATGATATTGTCTTTGGTGGAGTGTCAGATAGAATGGTGAAACATTTTGTTAACCAGATGCAATCTGAATTTGAAATGAGTTTGGTTGGGGAATTGACTTATTTTCTTGGACTGCAAGTTAAACAGATGGAAGATTCTATGTTTCTCTCCCAAAGCAAATATGCCAAGAACATAGTTAAGAAGTTTGGTATGGATAATGCTAGTCACAAAAGAACTCCTGCACCTACTCATTTAAAGTTAACTAAAGATGAAGGAGGTTCTGGTATTGATCAATGCTTGTATAGAAGCATGATAGGTAGCCTACTATATCTAATTGCTAGTAGACCTGATATTACCTATGCAGTTGGTGTGTGTGCTAGATACCAAGCAGAACCCAAAGTGAGTCACTTAAATCAAGTCAAGAGGATTCTCAAGTATATTAATGGGACTTGCAATTATGGTATGCTCTACTCTCATGGCTCTGAGCCTATCTTATCTGGGTATTGTGATGCTGATTGGGATGGGAGTGCTGATGATAGAAAAAGCACATTAGGAGAATGTTTCTTCTTGGGAAACAATCTCATATCTTGGTTCAACAAGAAACAGAACTGTGTATCATTATCCACTGCAAAAGCTGAGTACATGGCAGCTGGAAGCAGTTGTTCCCAACTGGTATGGATGAAACAGATGCTGACTGAGTAGAATGTCACTCAGAATGTCATGACATTGTTCTGTGACAATCTCAGTGCCATCAACATTTCAAAGAATCCTATCCAACACAACAGGACCAAACATATTGACATTAGACATCACTTCATAAGAGATCTGGTAGAAGACAAAGTGATTACCTTGGAACATGTGGCAACTGAACTACAACTTGCTGACATATTTACAAAGGCTTTGGATGTTACTCAGTTTGAAAATTTAAGGGGCAAGTTGGGAATATGTCTTTCTGAGGAATTATAGCAACTAAGGATGCTAGGAATTTACTGTTTAATATTTCAAATTATTAAACAATTGAAAGTGTGCTCTGATTGGTCAACAGATAATAGTTATTTCACTTGCAACAAGCGTTACTTCTTCCACTCTTTCAACTTCCATTCACGCAAGCATCCTCTCAGAGAAATTTTTCATTTCGTCTCTAAGATGCTCATCATGTCTCAACAATCCAACTCTTCTCCTTCCAAGAACATGCCTTGTTCCCCTAGCGCTGAACCAAGCAACCCTAACAGAGAAGATCCTGTTGCTGACTCTGTGAGTACCCCACATGCAAGAAGACCTAAAGAAACTGTATCAGGCTTCTCCTCATCCATCGTTCTTGAGGAGCGAACCAAAGAAGGTTCCAGGTATGTTCACAATGCCATTGCCACTATAGTGACTGGAATACTGTCTGGAAATCATGAGGTCCCTGGGGTTTCCATTCCCTTAAACACTATTGAACCTGATAGTGTTGCTGATCAAGAAAATACTGAGTCTTTAGGAAAGAATATCTCTGATGACGTTGAGTAAACTGATGCTCATAAGGAGTCAAATGTTTACAAACCCTTAGATAATGTGGCTGGTGAGGAAGTTCATGTCACTCATGATGTCAGTGACAACCCTAACTGTGAGGCTGAAACAGTAGACCTGGAGGAATTTTCTGATAATGAGCTGTTGTCCTCTGTCCTCCCTAGCATAGCCAAAAGGGTTATGACTATGAGAGAAAAGAAAACTGTGGCTCAAAGGTCCCCCAGAAAGAAGATTGATGTTCCAACCTCTTCAAAGACAACAGTGGCAGTCGAGAGTTCCCTCAAAAGGAAAGTTCATGGTCCAACCAAATCTTGGAGCAAAGTGGTGCCCAAGAAAAAGAAGACCAAGTTTGTTGTTGTTGAGTCTGACTCAGATGTTCCTTGTAATGTCTCTGACATTCTATCAAAGAAGAAGCCAACCACTAGCAAGCTTGCAGCTAGTGTCCCTGAGGTACCAATTGACAACATATCTTTTCATTTTGCTTCAAGTGTAAACAGGTGGAAATATGTTTATCAGGAGAGCCTGGCTTTGGAAAGGGAATTAGCTCAGAATATCCTAGACTGTAAGGATATTATGAATCTTATTCAAGAGGCTGGTTTAATGAAGTCTGTGACTCAGTTTTCAAAGTTCTATGAGATGTTGGTAAAGGAATTTATTGTTAATCTGTCTGAAGAATGTGCTGATGGCAAGTCTAAGGAATTCAAGAAAGTGAATGTGAGAGGCAAGTGTGTGAATTTCTCTCCTTCAGTGATCAACAAGTATTTGGGAAGGCCTGATGAAGCTCAACCTGAGCTTGAGGTGACTGACAACAAAATCTGTCAAGTCATCACTGCTAATCAAATAAGGAAGTGGCCTCTCAAAGGAAAATTGGTGGCAAGTAAACTGAGTGTCAAGTATGCAATGCTGCACAAGATTGGAGCTGTTAACTGGGTGCCCACCAATCATAAATCTACAGTTGCTGTAATGCTTGGAAAGTTTATATATGTTGTTGGAACCAAAGCCAAATTTAACTATGGCTCCTATATTTTTGATCAAACTTTGAAGCATGAAGGAAGCTTCAGTGTGAAGGGTCCTATAGCCTTTCCTTCTCTCATTTGTGGTATTGTTTTGAATCAGTTTCCAAACATCTTAACTGAGAATGATTCTGTGAAGAAAAGAGACAACCTTATGTCTTTCAATCATAAGTTGTTCCTAGGTACCCATGTCCCTGATATTGTCATGACATCAGGTGAGACATCACGTGTAAGCAATCAGCCAGGTAAAGTTGTTGTCAATGCAATGCTCAAAGAAACCTGTAGGGAATTAGAGGCAAGGAAGCTGAACTTGGAAAAATTGATTAGCTCTTTGGAGATGACTGAAGGTGATGTGCTAGCTGATGGTGGAGAATTTGGTGAAGCTGCTGCTGTTGCAGAAGAAGCTGAAAGACAAGGTGAAGAGGGAGAAGTAGATGCCAGTCCTGATGATGGCACAAATGATGATGCTGACTCTGAGTCAGATGACTAGAACATTTCTTGTGTTTCTGATAATTGCTTGTACTTTTATTTTTTTTGGTCTGTAATATTAAGTGTTGCTTTGGCAACATTTTTGACAAAAAGGGGGAGTAACACTTGTACCCCAGGACAACATATTTCTTTGAAGTTGAAGGTCCTCTAAACAAGAGGTTATGTTGCTGTTTGCTCTCTTCTTGATCTTCTCTTGTGCTGCTGTTGTTTGAATTTTAACTTCTATGTTTGCTAAGTGTATTAGATAATTTGATTCTCTGCTTTAGTCAAAAATTTGCCAAAGGGGGAGTTTGTAGATGTTTTTTATTGGTTGCATTTTATGTTAAAACACTTACTGTACTTAGATGTCTTGACTGATGTCATGACATGCTTAAGTAGTATGCTGCATGATTAGCTAATACAGGATTTACTGGATGTCAAACTCAATGTTATGACATTCATTCATGACAACATTTTCTGGATGTCAAACTAAATGTTATGACATTCATCCCTGACAGCAGATGCTAAAGTATAGGCTAATTTTTCTGTTATGTTTCAGTATTTATCTCAGGCTGATTTTCAGGAAACTAACAGCTGTGCTAAAATTAAGAGACCTAGCATATAGCCTATTTGTTAGCACCCTAATGTGTGAAAATTAGGTTAACTTGCTTAACCCTAACTTTATGAAATTCAAGTTCAAGGCCCAAGTACTGCATTATAAAAGGATGGCAATCCTACTTTCAGCAATTCAGTGATTTGAAGCATGAAGAATTCAATATATCATTATATATCATTGATGTACTTTCATTATGTCTTGAATTAGGTTTTACTTGTGATCCAAGCAATTATCACCTAGATGATTGCATTGGACTAGGGTGTTTATTGAGTTGTAATTGTTGTGTCACTCTTAGCTTTTAAGCGTGAGTGCTGTGTTTCTTGATTAAAGCTTTTAAGCATAATCAAGAGTTGTTTGAAGTATATCTTCACCACTGACTTTAAAATTCTTAATGGTTGTAATCACTACTGTGATTGAGGGGGAGTGAGTAGGTACTCAGGTCTTAGTTTAGATTGAAATTGCATTGGGTAGGTCTTAAGTGATAGGATTAAACTGGTGGTTTAAGTCCTGAATTAATACCTCTTATAGTGGATTTCCTCCTTGGCTTGGTAGCCCCCAGAGTAGGTGTGTTTGTCACCGAACTGGGTAAACAATTCTCTGTGTCATTTATTACTTTTTACATTTACTTTCTGCATACATTACCTGTATGCGCATAATTGGATGTCATAACATCCAGTGTGACATCGATAGTCTATTACTAGAATTTCACATACAACTTAACCAAATCATTTTCTTAACAAACTATACGAAAAAGGAGATGGTTTTGAGCTTTCAACTCCTCTTCTCAAATGCTTGGATATGAGTTGTTTTACTCAGTCATTCAAGTACTTGTCGTTCATTCTAAAATACATCAACTATATACAACCTTATTTTCATAAATACTCAGATGAAACAGAAAGCGGTCTAGAGTCTTCTATTCCCTTTCCCGATTATTAGGATACGAGTTGTCTTACTCGATTATCCGAGTATTCGTCATCCAACCAAAAACATCTCAACCAAACAAAACATCCAACATATTAATCCAACTTTTCACCCCCGTGTGACCAAAACTAGTTTCAGAAAGAACACTGTCTAATCCTTTCTAATGCACACAACAAACTAGTGCTTAAGCCTCCGCCGAGAGTAGACAAGCCAACGTTTAGCCTTTAGAACACGATCTAAACATTCGTTCACTAAAAGACACCAACCAGTCGTAGTTTCCCGAACTACGAATGCTCTGATTTCCTTATTACACCATAAGGATACGTAGGCAGGACATTGTTGTATCTCCGCGAGCACACTAATAAAGAACCTCCCCTTTCCCTTTTTGAGGTTCTCATCCATTTCTATTTTCAATATTCTATAACCCAAAGATAACAAACAAACATAAATTAACACTCGAAATGCAAATTAGAACTAAAAGGTTCCCGTTGAGTACAACGGACGTGAGGGGTGCTAATACCTTCCCCTTGCGTAATTAACTCCCGAACCCGAATATGGTTGCGACGACCATTATTCTATTATTCAAAAGGTTTTTTCGATATTTTCCTATCCCTTTATTGGGATAAATAAAGTTTGGTGGTGACTCTGTTCGAACATAATTTTTTCCGTGACCATCGCGAGGAATCGTATTTTTCGAGATGCGACAGATGGCAACTCTGCTGGGGAAAAAGCTCATAAGAGACTGAAGCCTAATTTAGTTCAGTTTCTGTATTGTGTGTTAATCTTATTTGTTTGATTGTTATTTTTATTCTGTTATTATTATTCTGTCATAATTATTGTATTGTGATCTATTGACTATGTCTTATTTGGGGCTCTCTGTTGGTGATACTTTGTGAGATAGGCTCTCCACTCGAGTCTGAGAAAAAACATAAGATTAAGTTGGTGGTTGCGTAGTGGACGACCACAAGGAGTCTTCCTTGTTGGGAAGATACGAAGACCCCGTCTAGAGGAGATTCTCTTGAGATATTATTGCCCGACGAGTTTTCGTCACGACGATAGTATTCTCAAGTTGGATCAATGACTCTAGGGACCTTTTAACACATTATATCCGGTCGTTATGTAGTATTTACCTAAAAAGTCCTAGACTTATTGGGTTAATACGAAGGCCCCAATCAGATGAGATCCCTTGGGCGTATTACTACCTTACAGTAGTATTCCCAACCTCGATCTATGACTATGAGAACCTCATTAGAACCTTGGACTCGAGAGTTGTGTAGTATGGACCCACGAGGAGTCTTCCTCTTTGGGACCATACGAAGGCCTCACCTAGACGAGACTCTTTTTGGGGATGTTATTGGCGGATGAGCTTTTGTCATGACAATAACCTTCCTAAATAGTGATTGATGACTTTGGGAACCTCTTGGCTTTAGCATCCTCCCAAAAGGGTTTTGTTTAGTAACCAAGGATACCCACTCTCACGGCCTGTATGTTGACCTACCCGTGGCATGCATAACATCATCCATAACATGGCATTCATATTATTTTATTTCCAAGGAATCTGAGTGTCATAAGTTGCAGGAATTCAAGAAGCATGGAATCAAGCAAAAGAAACATTTACTCTTTCAAGTTTAAAGACCCCGATCTAAGGAGCTTACGTGACTTGGTCTCTCAGATGCACCCGGTGTACAGAATCAACTTTGGGAAGAATTATGACAATCTGCTCAGCATCCTCAACCAACGAGTGGACCACACGGCTTTAGTCACTCTGGCCCAATTCTATGACCTACCTTTAAGATGCTTCACATTCCAAGACTTCCAGCTAGCACCAACGTTGGAAGAATTCGAGTGTCTTGTTAGGATTCCTATGAAGAACAAGCCACTATTTGAAGGGATAAATGAATCTTTACCCCTTGAGATCATTGCTGGCACGCTTCACATGGACGAAAAGGAAGTAGAGGCTAACCTAAACACCAAAAGGAATACCAAAGGATTTTCACTAAGTTTTCTCTTGGAAAGAGCTCATACCCTACTAAAAGCAGAAAGTTGGGACGCTTGTTACTCTGCTATTGCGTTGGCCATCTATGGCATCGTCCTGTTCCCAAATATGGATGGTTTCATAGACATGGCTTCTATTTGCGTTTTCCTTACTGGAAACCCAGTGCCCACCTTGTTAGCTGATGTTTACTATTACATGAGCCATAGGTACACCAAGAAGAAAGGAATGATTGCTTGTTGTGCTCCTTTATTATATCAGTGGTTTCTAGAACATCTTCCAAAGACAGGTGCTTGGGTTGAATAGACAGATGTTAGTTGGCCTCAGAGATTGGGATCCCTCCGATCCGAAGATCTTTCTTGGTATTCCAAAGAATACATCAACATGGACATCATATTCAGTTGTGGAGATTTCCCTAATCTACCACTTATTGGAACTCAAGGATGCGTGAATTCTAACCCGGTTCTATCACTAAGATAACTTGGCTACCCAATGGAAGGCCCTCCAGAGGCAGGGTCTTTTGAAGCTTTCTTGTTGCTTGACTTTGGGGTTGAGAATCCTAGCTTGTTCCAACGAATCAAAGAGGCTTGGAAGAATGTCAATCGAAAAGGGAGAGCTGATCTGGGGAGAGCAAATGGGATTACAAAAGAATCATATTTTCATTGGGTAAAGGAAAGGGTGGGGATGATCAAAATGTCATTCGTCATTCGGATACTTGTACCTCTTCCTGAACCTAAGCTCACCCATGTCCCTATTGAAGAAGTGGAGGAACTTAAGACCACCATGACAAAGCTAGAAAAAGAGAATGAAGAGTTGAAGATAAAACTCTAGCAAATCATCAATGAGAAAAACACCATGAAGTGGGAGCTTGAGAGAAAGGATGCACAACTTCAAGCACATGTGGAAAAGTTCAACAAAGAGGAGCATAAGAGGAAAAAGATCAAAGTAGGACTAGAACAAGCTCACCATTGTCTAGATACTCTTAAGGGTCAATTACGAAGAGCCCAGAAAGAATGTCAAGACAATGAGCATTAGTGGCATCTAGCCACGAAGGAAAACAAGACGATAAGAGATACACTTGGGGCTCAGATAAAAGAACTCACCATTTCTGTTCATCATGCAAAGGCTGAAGTAGATCAAGAACGCCAACTCAAGAATATAGGCACCGAAGCTTCTAGGGTTTCACCCATGATGTGGGAGGAGAAGTGTTGAGAAGTAAGAGACGCCAAAGAGTCTGCCAGCTATTGGAAGAACCAGCTAGAGTCACTACACCAAGACAACCCCATATGGTTGAAGGAACGAGAGTATGAGATTGAAGATTATGATCCTTTAAGAAGACCATAGACTTCTTGCAAGGAGATAGGGAAAAGTTCCATGCTAAGCTCGATGGGCTAGTGGGGTTCTGTAATTGGGCGGCTAAAGAATTACCATGGAAGTTAAGAGACGCAGTTGAAGAGTTAAAGGAAGATAGCACTCCTCCAGCCATAATCAGTTTCATTCTGCTCTGTAGAGGGTTGTTGAAAAGATTCAAGGAAGAACCAGAAGAGCTCCAAGCCCGAAAGGCTGCAGTTTAACTTTCTTATGTCTTATATTTTGTTCATTTGACAATGTATTTTGAACTAGGGTCTTTTGTTGGACCCCTATGTTATGTACTTGAATGAATGGCGTTATTTCTTGTTTCTTTGAATTACTAACAACTAATGGAACTCGAATGATTCCCTGAAAATAAAATATGCATAACATTCGCATCTGCATTATGCATCACGCTTCATAAAAATTCAAAAAACTTACCCAGCCTTTTTACCCTTTATCCAGCAACACTAACTAATCAACATCGATACGAGACGCGAAGTAACTACAAGATGACGTTAGAGCAAGTTGAGGCTAACCAAGTTACCATGAGGACAGACATCAATACGATCCAAGAGAAAATGGATCAACTGTTGGAGACAATGCTCGCAATTTCCCAAAGAGAGAGGGTTGTGGATGAAGAAGCTAGGGCAAAAAGGAATGATAGCACACCAGGTTTGGACCCCCAAGACGAGAGTTTCGTCCCCACCAAGAAGAGACTGGTTCATATACCGGTAGGAGGCAAAAGAGATGGGGATTATGCAGAGCCTTCTGATGCGTCTACTCATCATAGATCCGAAATTGGAGATGACCTGTACGATGATTTCTATGTGCCTGATCAATCGAAGCCTAAGACATTTCTAGATCTTGTTGCAGATAGGCTCCGTACCCTGGAAAAGAAGATCAAAGCTATAGAGGGGAATAATATCTTCGGCACCTCTGCCATGAACATGCATTTGGTATCAAATTTGGTCATCCTGGCTAAATTTAAAACTCCTGATTTAGAGAAATACAGAGGACAGACTTGCCCAAGAAGTCACCTAGTAATGTACTTCAGGAAAATGGCTGCTCATACCGAAAATGACAAACTGCTTATACACTGTTTCCAAGACAGCCTAAGTGGAGCGTCCCTAAGATGGTACATGAGCTTAGAGCAGGGGCGGATTCAAAGCTGGGAGGATTTGGCTGACGCATTTCTCCGTCAGTACAAATATAACTTAGATATGGCACCTGACCAAATGCAGTTACAAGGCATGTCCATGAAAGAAAATGAGTCATTTAAAGAATATGCCCAGCGATGAAGAGAGTTGGTTGCTCAGGTAGAGCCACCATTGTATGAAAAGGAAATGACCGGAATATTTGTGGACACCTTGAAGGACCCATTCTTTGATAGATTAGTGAGTAGTGCAACATCCGACTTCACACATGTAGTCACAATTGGAGATTGCATAGAGAAAGGGTTAAGGGATGGAAGGATTCCAGGAGCTGTGGCAGCCCCTAGCGCACCGAAAAAGTATTCTGGAGGCTTTCAGAAGAAAAGAGAAGGTGAAACAAATGCTATATCCATAGGCTATAAGGGGAAGCAACAGACTTCATATGGCCAAGTCTCCGCCGTGGTACCCATAACTTATCAACAGCCAATGCAGCAACAACAAATGTATCAACCACAACATCAACAACATCAACAACATCATCAACAACAAAACACCGCGCCACCAAGACAATTCAAGCCAAGGCCTCCAAGAAGGCAACTTGATCCTCTACCAGTACCTTATAGCCAAATATTCCCCTATCTGCAAAAGGAGGGCCTTTTGACATTGAGGGAGCTAAAACCGATTGTTTTTCCATATCCACCCGGATATGATGCTAACGCCCACTGTGAGTTTCACATGGGAGCTCCCGGTCATACCTTAGAGAATTGTTTCGCATTTCAAAATCGGGTACAAGACTTAATCGAAGCAAAGGTTGTCTCCTTCACTCCGAGATGCCCGGACGTGAACACAAATCCCATGCCAACACATAAGGATGCTTTCGTCAGTGCCATTGAGGAGAGTGATCAAGATAAATTGATCCGTAAGGTTGAAGAGATTCAAACCCCTATCGCCAGGATAAGAGCACAATTGCTGAAGAGTGGTCTAATCCCGGAAGAGCTAGTTGTTGAAGAGAACAATAAAAGGTTGAGGAATTTTATACAACAAATGTTGGATCAAGGCGAGTTACAGATAAATCGCCGTGTCAAGAAAAAGGGAGAGAAAGATATAGCCGTGGTGGACATTCCTTACAATGAGGTTAACGTGGAAATACATATATTCCCATTGGTGATAGAGTTTCCAGCACCATTCGCGTATGAAGATGAGAAGGCGGTCACGTGGATATATCAGCCCAGAGCTTTTAAGCAAGGGCAGGAAGACCAACCCTTGAGGATCAACGAGCCAAACGTCACCTCGATTGTAGGGCCGGCAAGAATGACACGTAGTGGCCGAGTGTTCGCACCAAGAACTGCTGATACTTCTGCAAGGGCTAAAGGGAAGGAAACTGTTGTCCAGATCCCCGTCCCTAATCAAGAAATGCAAGACATGCACCTGTCTCCTAAAGCTGCAGTCACTCGTGAAGAGGCCGAGGAATTTCTGAGGATAATCAAGAAGAGTGATTATAAAGTGGTGGACCAGCTGAATCAAACACCTTCAAAAATCTCCATGTTATCTTTATTGCTCAACTCAGAAGCACACAAGAACTCATTGTTGAAGGTATTGAACGCCACACATATCACAAAAGACATAACGATAGAACAGTTTGACGATGTGATAGCTTATGTGACCACTGGAAATTTTTTGGGTATTAACGATGATGAACTGCCGGTCGAGGGAAAGAACCATAACAAGGCCCTACATATCTCCTTGAAATGCATAGACACTATACTATCAAGGGTATTAGTATACACAGGTTTCTCACTGAACGTCATTCCGAAGACAACTTTGATAAAGCTACCAATGGAAGGGATAAGTATGAAGCCCAACACCCTAATCATAAAGGCATTTGATGGCTTAAGGCGAGCAGTGATAGGAGAGGTTGACTTACCAACCAAGATAGGTCCAACTATTTTTAATATCACGTTCCAGGTCATGGACATACATCCCGGTTATAGTTGCCTACTTGGGAGACCCCGGATTCACTCCGCAGGCACCGTCACCTCTACTCTACATCAAAAGCTAAAATTCATTACAAATGACAAGATGATTGTGATTGGAGGGGAGGAGGATATCTTGGTTAACCACTTGACATCTTTCCGGTATATTGACGTGGATGGCGAGATAACTGAGACACCATTCCAATCCTTGGAGGTGGTAAATATGATGGCCATCCAACAGAAATTGGAGACCCCGAAATCAGGACCATCCATGGCCTCGTGGCAAGGAGCTAAGGTTGTGTATGGAAAGTGAAAATGCTCAAGACTGGGGAAAAATGGTGGAAGTGAAAAAGAAACGAGACAAGTTTGGCCTGGGGTATGACCCGTCATCAAATAAAGCCGGTAACCAACATGATAAAGAGAAGATTCCTTCTGTAGAGGAAACGTTCACCAACACTACCCACATTTTTGGCAAACAGATGGCGATGATCAGTGATGAAGATCGCGAAGAGGGGGTGTCTAGCTGGATGCCACAAGCCGCACCTAATGAAGAGCTGACAAACTGGAAGGCTGTGGAAGTTCCCCAAAATTTTCAAAAGTAATTTTATTATTTTAGACAAAACCCTATGCTCTTCCCAAGGCATAGTGGCGTGTTGTAGGGCCTCCTTTATCTTTTTCAAGAGTTTTTATATCATTAATGAAATGGCAATTTGCATCCGAATTTTTGTTCCTTTCCTTTCGTTTTTTATTATTACAAAAAAAAATGGCATCAATTTTTATGCACACACTTTCTAAATAAACTGCATAAATCATAACATGCAGAAACACCATCGAGACCATTGATAACGACACTGCTAGGGTCCAATATGATTTTGATTGTCCAATCTACCAAGCTGAAGACGAAGTGGGGGAAGATTACGAACTCTCTGAAGAGTTGGCCAGATTACTCAGACAAGAAGAGAAGGTCATTCAACCACACCAGGAGGACATTGAAGTTATCAATCTAGGAACAGAAGAAGACAAGAGAGAAGTAAGGGTAGGCGCCGCGCTTCAAGATGCAGTGAAGACAAGATTGATAGAGCTCCTCCACGAATATGATGACGTGTTTGCATGGTCATACCAAGACATGCCCGGATTAGATACTGATATCGTAACCCACAAGCTTCCCCTTAAAGAAGAATGCTCTGCTGTCAAACAAAAACTAAGAAGAACTCGACCAGATATGGCTCTCAAGATCAGAGAAGAGGTGAGAAAGCAGTTTGACGCTGATTTCCTGGAAGTCACTAAGTACCCACAATGGGTTGCCAACTTGTACCGGTACCGAAGAAAGATGGGAAAGTTCGCATGTGCATAGACTACCGAGACTTAAACAGAGCCAGTCCCAAAGACGATTTCCTATTACCTCACATTGATGTATTGGTGGATAACACAGCTCAGTTCTCCGTATTTTCCTTTATGGATGGCTTCTCTGGATACAACCAAATTAAAATGGATCCCGAGGACATGGAGAAAACCACGTTCATTACCCCTTGGGGCACTTTTTGTTATAAAGTAATGCCGTTTGGATTAAAGAACGTTGGGGCAACATATCAACGTGCCATGGTGACTCTCTTTCACGACATAATTCATGAAGAGATTGAGGTGTATGTTGACGACATGATTTCCAAATCCCAGACAGAAGAAGAACATATCACTAACCTGGGGAAACTGTTTGCTCGTTTTAGGAAGTTTAGGTTGAGACTTAATCCTAACAAATGCATATTTGGGGTTCGATCTGGGAAGCTTTTAGGCTTTATTGTAAGCCAAAAAGGAATTGAAGTAGATCCCGACAAGGTTTGAGCCATTCAGAACATGCCCGCACCAAGGACTGAGAAGGAGGTTCGTGGTTTCTTGGGGAGACTAAATTACATCGCCAGGTTTATCTCTCACCTTACTGCCACATGTAAACCAATATTCAAGCTTCTAAGGAAGAATCAAGGCGTAGAGTGGAATGTGTCATACGGTGAACTGACTTTGTGTGTTTTGCTTTGGAAAGCAAATGTCGCGGATAGCAAGAGTCGCCACCGACTTTTCTTTTATCCAATAAGGAAAGGTGGAAAAGAACAGGAAAGACCTTAATTAGATTTTGGGTTCGGGAGGTACATTATACAAAGGGAAGGTGTTAGAACCCTTTGTATCCATGGTTAGCCATGGGCTCTTAATTGCTTGATCACTTATGTTTGTCTGAAAAAAGGTGTTTGTGAATTGCTTAAAAATATTTTGAAAAGAGAGTTTAACTTTGTAATGATTCTTGTACGAATGTATACAAAGTGGTTATCTCGTTTAGTTTTGAAAGTTGTTTAGAAAAATATAACTCGGTAATGATTCTAGTACGAATGTATACCAAGTGGTGATTTTCTAATAAAGGTTTTGAAAAGTGTGAGGTGTGAAAAGTAGTTTAAGCTGTGAGCAAGCATTTAGGAGTTATACCTACCCAGGGTCCTTATGGGCATTTCCTATCCTTATGAGGGTAAAACTGTCCTTACTATTGAGAAGTAAGTAGTTTTATCCTTTGGATGTAAAAGGGTCATTGTAGGGTCATCGTTTGGTCATTGAAGGCAACATTTGTAAGGATACCTTAGCATTCGAAGGGACGATCATCATTTAACCGTAGGCTACAACGAAGGGTCATCGAGGGGCAAAATCATATATTCGCAGGCAACATCCGAGGGACTATGATTTATTTTATAGGGACATGATGATTTAACCGAAGGGTCTTTGCTAGGTGTATCCCCACGTTCGCGGGACATGACCATAATACCGTAATATCGTAAGGCAACAGAGAGAGGTCCAAGATCACATATTCAAAGGCAATGTTTTACAATCAATTAGGCGATTAGGGTGAATCCCCCACATTATAATCAATTAGGTAATTAGGTCCACATTAAAATCAATTAAATAAATAGGATGAATCTCCACATTAAAATCAATTAGGTAATTAGGTCCACATTAAAATCAATTAGGTAATTAAGATGAATCTCCACATGGGTATCCCGCAAATAAAGTGGAATACCTAACCAGCTACCTTCTCCGGGAGCATGTGAGCCCTTACAAAACTCAGCAAACAGGTCAGAATACCAAATCAGGGTGCAATCGAGAATTGCACCGCACAAAAGGAACACAGCAGTAGGACAGAATAGAACATAATAGAAAAATCATAGAATAAAACAGATCCGATAAACATAGAACAGAACAGAAAAATCAGCGACTGTCACGTTCGCTGCTACCTCGCCTAGCGAAGGCTTAGCGAACGCTCGCTACATGCTCGCTTAGCGATGGACTAGCGAGCGGCTGCGGGTTTTAGTTTTGATAACAGTACAATTTCAGCAAGCTGCACACCCTATGGCATTCAATTACAGAAATAACATGGTCAAACATTCAGGATATTCAGGCATACTTAAACTCACATGCAAAATCTAATTACATATCCAAAAATTCAACCATGATGCATTATGTATTTAGAGATTACAGATTGGAAGCATAAAACAGTAATGATGCGCAAACCTGTTGGCAATGGAATTGCAACGTTGAATTGGCAGATCACTTTTGGTATCGGATTGAGTTGGGCGGAGGTAACCTTCGTGCAGATGAATTGCCTTCAGGGTTTCCTTTAGGGTTGCTCTGAATTCTCTTGGTTAACCTCCAAGGTTTGATTGCTAGGGTTCCGATTCGTCTCCTTCTGTCCCCTTCCGTTTTTCCTTCTCCTTTTTTCTGACTGAAGTGGTGGTATTTATAATACTCTTTTTGTGACCTAATGGGCTCAGAATGAAGCCCAGAATTTTCTGGTATTCGCAAGCTTCGCTAGGCGAGTGGCGTAGCGAAGGGTTCGCTAGGCGAAGGATTTGCTCGCCTAGCGAGCATGCCGGTTTGGGCCATTTTCTGGATTGGGCCATCTGTGAGCTGGGTCTTGGTTCCTTTAAGGTCAACGTCTTGAAAAATAAGTTGGAGTGCCTTGAAAAATGCCTTGTAACATTAACGGGCAAATTTTGGGGTATGACAACTGCCCCTGTTCAATATTCTTGAACCGAGAGAGTTAGAATGGTGTGTACGCCATTCGTGATCTGGAGGTGGAAGATTATTGAACACTAGAATGCCCCAAAAAATTTGCACTTGTTAATCGAAAGTTGGTCTTGATGGAGATGGGCTTAAAGATGCCATCCAGGAAGTTTGATGATGAGAGCTTCAGAGTGCGTCGTACATTAGACGATATTTGAAGACATGGGTGTCATACCGGGTCATACGCTAGACCGTATCGTGATTCCTCCATTGTCGACTTCGCTGGGGAGTCAGAGTGTGTTATACGCTGCTGGGGATAAGGGATCAGAATGGATCATACGCTAGACCGTATCTGAATAGCAGAGTGAGTTGTTCATTAGGCGGATGACTTCGCTGGGGATGAAAGATCAGAATGGATCGTACGCTAGATCGTATCTGAATCGCAGAATGAGCCGTCTATCAGGCTGTATCTGAGGATGAATGGGGAGTCGTACGCTAGACCACGTTTCAGAACGTACAGTACACTAGGTAGTATCTGGATGGCAGAATGAGCCGTCCGTTAGGCTGTATCTGGAGAAATAAAGGTCAGACCGAATTGCACGCTAGATCGTATCTGAGTAGCAGAATGAGCCGTCCGTTAGGCTGAATCTGATTATGAAAGGGGTAGTCGTACGCTAGACTACACGTCAGAATGTACCATACGCTAGGTAGCATCTGAGGAGATGAACATCCAAATGGTAGACCGTCTCTGAGCAGCAGAATGAGCCGTCCGTTAGGCTACATCTGATGATGAAAGGGGTAGTCATATGCTAGACTACACTTCAGAATGTGCCGTACGCTAGGTAGCATCTGAGGAGATGAACATCCGAATGGGTCGTACGCTAGACCGTCTCTGAGCAGAATGAGCCGTCCGTTGGGCTGCATCTGATGATGAAAGGGGTAGTCATACGCCAGACTACACTTCAGAATGCACCGTACGCTAGGTAGCATCTGAGGATTTGAAGGTCCAACTGGGTCGTACACTAGACCGTCTTTGAGCAGAATGAGCCGTCCGTTAGGCTGTTTCTGATGATGAAAGGGGTAGTCATATGCTAGACTACACTTCAGAATGTACCGTACGCTAGGTAGCATCTGAGGAATTGAAGGTCCAACTGGGTCGTACATTAGACCGTATTGGAGTAGTTGAAGGTCAGAATGGATCGTACGTTAGATCGTATCTGAGTTGAAGGAGTCATATGTTGAGCTGAATCAGAATGAACCATACGCTAGGCTATATCTGATAGTATTTGTATATGTTGTATTGGCAATGAATATCTGGGGTGGGCTTAAAGACGCCACCATTGGGCGGATATCAGAATGCTTGCCAGAGTGAATGCTCATATGGATTGTATCTGGGAGATGTAGTTGATTCTTGAATGTAATTGATAAAGATGTCCGTCTGGATGGACTTTTGTTTTGACTGTATCAGGAGGATAATTAACTGAAAAATAAAGTTAGCTCCATGCCATGTCATGATGCATGAGATGTTTTATGCTTATGAAAATAAATGCGAACAATGTATGCATGTGGATGCTGTGAAATGATGTAATGAATGAATTATGCGTCTGAAAAGTTTTTTTCTGGCGACCCCCTGGGGAAAATAAATCCCCATCTTCTGGTTGGAGATACTTGTATTGATGACCCTTTCTCATCTAGGGATACTTGATTTCTGTCTGATGGTAGAAATAATTAACAGAAGCCTGGCTGGGGGTGGAAGAGATGACCAATTTGTCTAGTAATGCCAATTGCTTCTGGGGAATAACTGGCTTTGCTGGGGAATAGAATTAGCAACGGATTCATTGGAAAGCGTGGTTAGACCTTCTCCTCGATCCTGAAGTCTTGTAGTAATCGCTATTTCTATTTTAGGCATGCATATTTAGTACATATCGATCATATTCAAATGCATATATTAATTCAAATTAAATCCATGGACGCTTACGCAAACAAAACAGAAAAAGTAAAACAAAAGCATCTTTTTGGAAATAAAATTATATTGATTTTGAAAGAGGGCCTATAAACAGGAAATTTGAGCACACGGAGACAGAAATCTTAGTAAGAGGAAATCGTCGAGACAACAAAGAAAAGCTATGAAGAAAAAATCCTATTGGTTTTAATTCTGCTACCGTCATTATGTCTTCAAGCATCTCCTCTCTGCTGTCGGATAGAAGTGATTGGCTTGTTCAGTCCCTTTGACTTGGGTGAAGCTGACTGAGAACGGGACATGGTCATACGCTTTTAATCCCTAATTTTTGCCTGGACCACCTTTTCAGGTTTTCAGTCCACCAGGATACCCTTTTTTTGCCCAAACCGCCTTTTCAGGTCTTCGACTCGTCGGGTGTACATTTTTATATGTTTATCCCTAATTTTTGCCCGAACCCTCTTGGTTCGCCGGGATGCCCTTACTTTTGCCTAGGTACATCGACCTAGCGGGTCTCTTTTATGCATAGTATTTTTTGACTATGTCTGCATTCACGGGATGTGGGAAGTCTTCGCCATCCATCGTAGCAAGTATCATGGCTCCACCAGAGAATACCTTCTTAACTACAAATGGCCCTTCGTATGTGGGGGTCCATTTGCCTCTGGGATCACCTTGTGGTAGAATGATACGCTTGATCACCAAGTCGCCAATTTGGTACACCTGCCTCTTGACCTTTTTGTTAAATGCCTGGGTTATGCGCTTCTGATATATCTGCCCATGACAAACAGCCGCAAGTCTCTTTTCATCAATCAAATTTATCTGATCGAGTCGAGTTTGAATCCATTCATCCTCGTCTAAACCTGTCTCTTTCATGATTCTTAAAGAGGGAATCTGAACTTCCACCGGTAAGACGGCTTCCATTCCGTAGACTAAAGAGAAAGGAGTTGCCCCTGTCGAAGTGCGTACTGAAGTGCGATAACCATGAAGAGCAAATGGTAGCATCTCATGCCAGTCTTTGTACGTTACTGTCATCTTTTGTATGATCTTCTTGATATTCTTATTAGCAGCCTCCACGGCGCCGTTCATCTTTGGCCGGTACGGAGAAGAGTTATGGTGTTTTATCTTGAACTGCGTGCAGAGTTCAGTAATCATCTTGTTGTTCAAATTAGTGCCATTATCAGTGATAACTCTTTCAGGGACGCCATATCGACAAATAAGACTATTCTTGATGAATCGGGCCACCACATTCTTGGTGACAGAAGTAAATGAGGCTGCCTCTACCCACTTTGTAAAGTAATCAATAGCCACGAGGATGAAACGATGTCCGTTGGAAGCAGTAGGTTTAATCTCTCCAATCATATCAATGCCCCACATCGCAAAGGGCCAAGGGGCTGTCAACATGTTTAATGGAGCAGGAGGCACATGTACTTTATCCGCATAGATCTGGCACTTGTGACAGGTTCTGGAGTGATGGTGGCAATCCGCTTCCATGGTAGACCAATAATACCCGGATCTCAGAACCTTCTTGGCCATTGTATGTCCACTAGAGTGAGTCCCAAAAATACCGTCATGCATGTCTTCCATAATCTCTTCTGCTTCCTTTTTATCCACACAACGAAGCAAAGTCGAATCATGATTACGTTTGTATAATATTCCATTACTCAAAAAGAATTTAGCGGAGAACTTCCTCAGAAATTTTCTGTCATTGACGGATGCCCCTTCAGGGTATTCCTGAGTTTCTAAATATCTTTTTACTTCGTGGAACCAAGGTTTCTCCTTTACTTCAGCAGCGTTAAGTTCATGACAATATGCTGGTTCATCTGGTCATTCAATGGTGATCCTGGGAGCTTCATTGTCCCATCTGACTCTGAACATAGATGACATGGTGGCCAAGGCGTCTGCCAACTGATTCTCCTCTCGTGGAATATGTTCGAATGTAATCTCTTCAAAGTATGGGATTAATGTCAACACCCGCTCTCGATAAGGGATGAGATTCGGATGTTTAGTGTCCCATGCTCCTTTGATCTGACTGATTACCAAAGCTGAGTCTCCGTACACACTCAAAAACTTGATTCTCAGGTCTATAGCAGCTCTGAGTCCCAAAATACATGCTTCATACTCAGCCATATTATTGGTACAATCGAAACATAGTCTAGCAGTGAAAGGCGTATGGCAACCCTTGGGAGAAATAATTACAACACCAACACCATTGCCCAACGCATTAGAAGATCCATCGAAAACCATAGTCCATCGGGATCCCTGTTCGGGTCCTTCACTTGGTCCAGGTTCTTCGTAATCAGTAACAAGCATGACGTCCTCATCTGGGAACTCAAAATTCATAGATTGGTAATCATCCACTGCTTGATGAGCCAAATGATCAGCTAGCACGCTTCCTTTGATTGCTTTCTGGGTAGTATACTGGATATCATACTCTGTTAAAATCATCTGCCATCTCGCTATTCTTCCGGAGAGGGCAGGTTTCTCAAATATGTATTTGATGGGATCCATCTTAGAAATCAACAAAGTGGTATGATTCAACATATACTGTCTTAGTCGGCGAGCAGCCCAGGCCAAAGCACAGCAAGTTCTCTCGAGCAGTGAGTATCTGGTTTCACAGTCGGTAAACTTTTTGCTAAGGTAGTATATGGCATGCTCTTTTCGACCAGACTCGTCATGTTGCCCCAACACGCACCCCATTGAATTTTCTAACACGGTCAAATACATGATTAGAGGTCTTCCTTCAACTGGTGGTATCAGGATCGGAGGTTCCTGGAGATACTTCTTGATTTTGTCAAAAGCTTCTTGACATTCGTCATTCCATATCATCTTTTGATTCTTCCTCAGTAGTTTGAAGATGGGTTTGCAGGTAGCAGTTAAATGGGAGATAAACCGGGCGATGTAATTCAAACGTCCCAAGAAACCTCTGACTTCCTTATCCGTACGGGGCACTGGCATTTCTTGAATAGCTCTCACCTTGGCCGGGTCAACCTCAATTCCTCTGCCACTGACAATAAATCCCAAGAGTTTACCGGATCTTACTCCAAAGGTGCATTTGTTCGGGTTCAACCTCAACTTGTATTTCTTCAACCTCTCAAACAGTTTGTACAAATGATCGAGATGTTCTTCTTCAGTATGAGATCTGGCTATCATGTCATCCACATATACCTCTATTTCATGATGAATCATATCATGGAACAAAACCACCATAGCACGCTGGTACGTTGCCCCGGCGTTCTTTAAACCGAATGGCATTACTTTGTAGCAGAAAGTGCCCCATTGCGTCACAAACGTAGTTTTCTCCATGTCTTCAGGTGCCATCTTAATCTGGTTATAACCCGAGAATCCATCCATGAAGGAGAATACTTTGTGTTGAGCGGTGTTATCTACCAGAACATCGATGTGCGGGAGCGGAAAGTCATCCTTGGGGCTCGCTTTATTCAAATCTCTGTAATCTACACACATTCGCACCTTACCATCCTTCTTTGGCACTGGTACCACATTAGCAACCCATTGAGGATAAGAAGTAACAGCCAGAAAACCTGCATCAAATTGTTTCATAACCTCGGCTTTGATTTTCTCAGACATTTCAGGACGCATGCGACGAACTTTCTGCTTAACAGGACGACAATCTTCCTTCATTGGCAGCCGATGCACTACTATATCAGTATCCAGTCCTGGCATGTCTTCATAAGACCAAGCAAAAATCTCTACATAGTCATGTAACATCTGAATCAATCTTCCTTTGACACTATTTTCCAAGCCTGCTCCTATTTTGACTTCTTTCTTGTCTACTTCAGTACCCAAATTTACAATTTCAATCGATTCCTCATGCGGTTGTATGGTCTTCTCTTCTTGCAGTAACAGTCTGGCAAGTTCTCCAGGGACTTCACAATCTTCCTCACTTCCATCCTCGGCTTGGTAGATCAGATTTTCAAAGTCATAATGAACAGTAGTAGAACTATTATCAACAGGATCCAGAGTGGGTATGGATCTGCAATTTGTTACGTGAGTGTGTGTAAGAAAACATAGCTTGTTTGGAAGATGACAGGAAAGATAAAGAGTGCAATATTTGAATGCAAAAAGGTCCATTGATATATTGAATGTGAATATGCTTATGAAAATGACAAAACCCTTAACAAATTAGCTATTGTGCCCTGGGCATAGACACAATGCTTTAAGAAGTTCAATTGTAAAAATTAAAAAAATGCAACACTAAACAGACAATAACAATTACTCCTGACTAAAGGAAATCGGGATAGTGTCTTCAGCCTTCCAATTATTGAGTCCGTCACCAATTGTTGGGAAAATACAGCTATCCAGGTCGCAATCGCTATCAGCATCTTCTACAACATTAATTTGATCTTTGACCATCTTTTCAGAGTTAAATCCCAGACCAGACTTGTCAGACTTGTATGGTACGTTGATCAGTTGACCCCAACCAGTACGACCACCATTTTCAACCACGGCTTGAGCATCTTTCAGAGAAATCATGGCAGGAGGAGCGCGAATAACCTTGGGCACAAGGGGAGTTGGCTTAAGGACAGGACTGGGCGGGTGGACCATTTCAAATGACTGAGTGGGAGTCTCAAAGAATTCGCCATCCATCTCGACGTATCTGAAGGCCTGCACACTACTGACAATATACTCTTCTTCTCCACACACGGTGACAATCTTACCCTATATTGGGTACTTCAGCTTTTGATGGAGAGATGAAGCTACGGCACTTGCCCCATGAATCCAAGGGCGTCCCAGCAAGCATGAATAGGCAGGACGGATGTTCATCACGTGAAAGGTAGTGTTGAAGACTTGAGGTCCTATCTTGATAGGGAGAACCACTTCACCATGGACAACACTTTTCGCGCCGTCGTATGCACGCACCACAGTATCACTAGGTTTCAGTTCGATGCTTTTATAGTCAAGCTTATCGAGTACAGCTTTCGGTAGCACATTCAAAGAAGAGCCATTATCGATCAACACATGAGCCAAGGTGATCCCCTTACACTCAATGGAGATGTGCAGAGCTTTGTTATGATTCTTTCCTGCTTGTGTCAGATCAGCATCGGAAAAGCCTAGGCCATTGTCAACAGTCAGGTTAGCAACATAGTTTTCGAACTGATCGACAGATGTCTCCTGAGGTACATGAGCGGTCTTCAAGAATTTTATCAATGCATTGGCATGAGATTCAGAAGATAACAACAAGGATAACATCGAAATTTTAGAAGGAGTATTCCCCAGCTGTTCTACCACATCAAAATCACTCTTACGGATGATTTTCAGCATTTCCTCCACTTCCTGCTTGGCGACATCTTCAGTAGTAACTTCGACCGGTGTCTTGGACTGAGAAGGGTTGTTCACTGGTTCTTTTCCTCGAGTTTCAGGGGCGGGAGGTGAGATTTCTGGAGAGAAGATCCTTCCACTTCGAGTAACTTTACTAGTCCCAACAATGTCATTAGGATTAGCAGAATTACCAACTTGCTTCACGCCATGGATGTAAACATCACCTCCATAATTCCACGGAATGGCTTTGCTTGAGGAATACGGTACTGGACCAGGTGCAGTAATAATCAGGGGAGCTACCTTGGGCTCAGCAGTAATCTTCACAGGCACTCTAGTAGCGGTAATCTTCACTGGAACTTTGGACCTAGCAATCACAGATATTTCTTCAACAGGGTTTTCCACCTTAGGAATCCTTTCAAAGAGAATTGTACGATCATCCATCAGCCGTTGAATACCATTCCTCAATTTCAGGCAACCATGGGGTCGGAGTACACAAAGATCACAATTTTCAGCACAACCTGGAAATAAACCAGCTTGCAATAAGTTCTTCTTGATGATCAGGAGAGGAGATGTTAAGTCCGCTACATTAGAAATATGAGAATTGTCATCCACATCATTAACAGTCTTGTCATGGTTAGGCATAGGTGCAGTGATGACATTAGGAGTCTCTGGAGGATCAAATTCAATTTCTCCAGCATCGATCATATCCTGAATCTTATTCTTCAACGACCAACAATCGTTTGTATCATGCCCGGGGCTATCGGAGTGATACACACACCTGGCATTGGGATTATAACGAGGAGAAGTAGTGTTGGGATTCGTAGGAGGATCTCTGAGGGTAATCAAATTTGCTTTTAGCATACCCTGCAGTGCCTGTGCTAAAGTCATATTGATCTTGGTAAACTGCCTTCTTGGCCTGTCTTGTCTGTACTGGAGGTTTTGAGATGGCGGTGCTGCAATCGTAACTGCTCCAATGGTATGGTCACGATTTTTCTTGTTACGACCCATTTGACCGTACACAGCGTTTGATTCGTTCCTCCCTTGGTAGGACCTTTTGGTGCTTGCAGAGGTAGTCGCCTGTATCTTTCCACTTCGAATACCGCTTTCAACACGTTCACCCGTCAAGATAAGGTCAGTGAAACCCGATGAAGAACTTCCCAGTAGATGGCTGTAGAATGGGCCAGTCAGTGTACCCATGAACATGTCCACTAATTCTCGATCGGTCATAGGGGGTTTGACTCGGCCAGCCAAATCCCTCCATTTTTGAGCGTATTCTTTGAAGCCTTCTTTAGATCCCATAGTCATATTCTGCAACTGTAGCCGAGTAGGCGCTAGTTCAGAGTTATACTGGTAGTGCTTGTAGAAAGCTGTTGCCAAATCAGTCCAGGTGCGGATGTTAGAGCTCTCCAGCTGATAATACCATTCCAACTGTGTGCCAGATAGACTCTCTTGGAAGAAATGGATCCATAGCTTCCTATCAGTGGTATACAGTTGAATCTTTCTCACATAAGCTCTCAGATGCATCTGAGGACAAGACGCACCATCATATTTAGTGAAAGCGGGGACCTTGAACTTGCGGGGAATGACCACATCAGAGACCAGACCCAAGCTTTCAAAATCCAGACCGGGTGCCTTCTGACCCTCCATAGCTATCATGCGTTCTTCCAGCAGTTTATACTTATCATCTTTTGGAAAGTACTGTTCATTCTCATAATCTTCATCGTCATCCTCCTGGCTGAAAGGATCAGCATTCTCCTCTTCTGAATCTGTCCCCTCTTCTTGATCCTTCGGAATTCTAATCTTGACTCCTGCAGCCTGTCCTTTAAGCCTTCTTCCCGGGTTAATGTAACTCACAGGTTCCTTGTCTTTCTTCTTCTCGAGCAAGAGAGCCTTCAGTTCTTCCTGCCCCTTGGATAAGCTCAGCATCATCTCCTGGAATTGAGCATTCTGAGCCTGGAGATCTTTGACAGTTTGTTCGAGAGCCATTTTTCTGTTTAGAAGGAAGACCGTGAGAATATTGATCTTTTAGGATACCTGTTATGCAATGTTATGTTATGCTATGCAATGTATGAAATGTTTTTAAGGACTCCTGGAATTTAACTTTGCGTAAACCACCAAAAAGAGGGAAACTTTTATTAATAATTTCTTTAATCAATGTTCATTACAAAAAGGACATAATGAAAATACAATGAAAGCTCAAGTCTCCCAGGGACGGCTTCTTTTTGGGCGAAGATATGTATTGAGTCTTCGTTCCTCATTAAGCTGACTGGTGAGCTCTAATGCTTTCTTCCTTTCTGCAACGAACTGAGTCTCAAAAGTATCCCTTTCCTCTCTCAACTGGATCCAGGATCTCTTTAATTCTTCAACATCGGTAGGCATATCTGGATAAGGAATGATCTGAGGAATACCTCCTTCCACTTCTGGTTCAACAATCAGCGGCCCGACTGCAAGGTATGGCATGACAAGTTCACGAGTTCTGGCGCGTACCCATCTGAGATAAGGTTCCATAGGAATAGAGTTTTTCTGTCCTAAAGTGCTTCTTTTCACCATGCCCCAGGCTCGTACAAATCTTTGACGGAGACCTTGGGAATCGTTGTCATAGTCAAACACAGTGCCCTGGATAATTATTTCATGTGGACCATCTCTTCGCGCATAACCAAACTGGCGTAGGGCTAAAGCGGGGTTATAAGTAATACCTCCTCTTATCCCCAGGAGTGGTACATTAGAGAATTCTCCACAACGGTCAATGATGATAACATTTTCCTCGAGATGAGGACACCAACGGATGTCTGAATGGGAAAGCGACATTATCCTTTGAGACCATTTCAAATTCTGCTCATTCTTCAAGACTGATTGAGGAAGGTGCGAAGTAAACCACCTAGATAATAAAGGTACGCAGCACATGAGAGTCCCTTGCCTTTTCATAGTACGAGTGTGAAGGGAATGCAAAATGTCTCCAAGCAAGGTAGGCACAGGGTTATGAGTGAGAAATATCTTAATAGCATTCATATCTATGAATTGGTCTGGATTAGGGAACAACACCAAACCATAGATTAGTAATGCTAGGACATCTTCGAAAGCATGGACATCCATAACTTTTAAGAATTCTCGGGCCTTATTTATCAGAAATTTGGCAAGTAAACCCTTAACTCCACTTCTTGTTACCCAATTAGTTTCAATATCGGACTTTGTCATGTGTAAAGCCGCGGCAACTTCTTCAGACTTCGGAATCTTTTCTAAACCACTGAAAGGTGTTTGATCAAGGATAGGTATCCCAAGCAGCCTGGAGAATTCTTCTAACGTAGGCACCAACTGATAATCCGGGAAGGTGAAGCAATGGTGTTTAGGGTCGAAGAACTGGAATAAAACTCTCATCATATCTTCTTTGAAACCAGTGGTAACCAAATTGAGGAGAGAACCATGTTTCTTGATGAACTGAGCCTGATCAGGAAGTTCTGACACTAAACTCTTGAGTTGAGGAGAGATCGCTACAAGATTGATCCGGATGGTCTTCCTGGAAGCCATAACCTGCTTAACAGAGCAAAGCTAAATCCCTAAGTCCTTGAAATGGTTAGTACAATGTTATGATGTTATGATGTTATGATGTTATGATGTTAAGTAAATAATAAGCACAAATAAGTCACACAACAATCATTCCTAAGTTTTAAGGCTTGCATGAGTTTCGTAGGTAAGTACCCTCCCCACTGAAGTTTGGTTGGTTCAACCTGTCCTAGAATAGTAACCGGGTTCTAGAAGGATCTCAAATCATTGACCTTCCTTTAAGTCCACTTCAGTGCAACACCAAGTGGTTGACCGAAGCTTCCCTAAAGTCCAATCTCAAAGAGTGTAGTATCGAGTATCAACCAACCCCAGTCGGAACCGAAGTCAGTTATCTCACTACTTTCTAATGGCTAGGATGAGTCAATTAGGGTTCTAAAGGTCTGGTTAATGCTTTGATGACACCACGCGGAAGCCAAATTTTTCCTCAAGTAAACGTGAGGAACATCAGGACATCCAAAGTGTCACATTAACCGTAGCCATCATTTTGACCATTCCAGTATACGCCGGATAGTCGCGATGATCTTTTGCTACTTACCTAGGGTATACTAGATCCGGGTGTAGGATCTTTCACTCAAGCATAGAATACCCAATCAATCCCTTAAAAGTAAATCAGACAATTTAAATAAGTGATCTTGTTTTTAAGGTAACCTCTCTTTTTAATGCTCCCCAGCAGAGTCGCCAGTTCTGTCATACGGTGAACTGACTTTGTGTGTTTTGCTTTGGAAAGCAAATGTCGCGGATAGCAAGAGTCGCCACCGACTTTTCTTTTATCCAATAAGGAAAGGTGGAAAAGAACAGGAAAGACCTTAATTAGATTTTGGGTTCGGGAGGTACATTATACAAAGGGAAGGTGTTAGCACCCTTTGTATCCATGGTTATCCATGGGCTCTTAATTGCTTGATCACTTATGTTTGTCTGAAAAAAGGTGTTTGTGAATTGCTTAAAAATGTTTTGAAAAGAGAGTTTAACTTTGTAATGATTCTTGTACGAATGTATACAAAGTGGTTATCTCGTCTAGTTTTGAAAGTTGTTTAGAAAAATATAACTCGGTAATGATTCTAGTACGAATGTATACCAAGTGGTGATTTTCTAATAGAGGTTTTGAAAAGTGTGAGGTGTGAAAAGTAGTTTAAGCTGTGAGCAAGCATTTAGGAGTTATACCTACCCAGGGTCCTTATGGGCATTTCCTATCCTTATGAGGGTAAAACTGTCCTTACTATTGAGAAGTAAGTAGTTTTATCCTTTGGATGTAAAAGGGTCATCGTTTGGTCATTCAAGGCAACATTTGTAAGGATACCTTAGCATTCGAAGGGATGATCATCATTTAACCGTAGGCTACAACGAAGGGTCATCGAGGGGCAAAATCATATATTCGCAGGCAACATCCGAGGGACTATGATTTATTTTATAGGGACATGATGATTTAACCGAAGGGTCTTTGCTAGGTGTATCCCCACGTTCGCGGGACATGACCATAATACCGTAATATCGTAAGGCAACAGAGAGAGGTCCAAGATCACATATTCAAAGGCAATGTTTTACAATCAATTAGGCGATTAGGGTGAATCCCCCACATTATAATCAATTAGGTAATTAGGTCCACATTAAAATCAATTAAATAAATAGGATGAATCTCCACATTAAAATCAATTAGGTAATTAGGTCCACATTAAAATCAATTAGGTAATTAAGATGAATCTCCACATGGGTATCCCGCAAATAAAGTGGAATACCTAACCAGCTACCTTCTCCGGGAGCATGTGAGCCCTTACAAAACTCAGCAAACAGGTCAGAATACCAAATCAGGGTGCAATCGAGAATTGCACCGCACAAAAGGAACACAGCAGTAGGACAGAATAGAACATAATAGAAAAATCATAGAATAAAACAGATCCGATAAACATAGAACAGAACAGAAAAATCAGCGACTGTCACGTTCGCTGCTACCTCGCCTAGCGAAGGCTTAGCGAACGCTCGCTACATGCTCGCTTAGCGATGGACTAGCGAGCGGCTGCGGGTTTTAGTTTTGATAACAATACAATTTCAGCAAGCTGCACACCCTATGGCATTCAATTACAGAAATAACATGGTCAAACATTCAGGATATTCAGGCATACTTAAACTCACATGCAAAATCTAATTACATATCCAAAAATTCAACCATGATGCATTATGTATTTAGAGATTACAGATTGGAAGCATAAAACAGTAATGATGCGCAAACCTGTTGGCAATGGAATTGCAACGTTGAATTGGCAGATCACTTTTGGTATCGGATTGAGTTGGGCGGAGGTAACCTTCGTGCAGATGAATTGCCTTCAGGGTTTCCTTTAGGGTTGCTCTGAATTCTCTTGGTTAACCTCCAAGGTTTGATTGCTAGGGTTCCGATTCGTCTCCTTCTGTCCCCTTCCGTTTTTCCTTCTCCTTTTTTCTGACTGAAGTGGTGGTATTTATAATACTCTTTTTGTGACCTAATGGGCTCAGAATGAAGCCCAGAATTTTCTGGTATTCGCAAGCTTCGCTAGGCGAGTGGCGTAGCGAAGGGTTCGCTAGGCGAAGGATTTGCTCGCCTAGCGAGCATGCCGGTTTGGGCCATTTTCTGGATTGGGCCATCTGTGAGCTGGGTCTTGGTTCCTTTAAGGTCAATGTCTTGAAAAATAAGTTGGAGTGCCTTGAAAAATGCCTTGTAACATTAACGGGCAAATTTTGGGGTATGACAGAATGATGACTGCCAAATATCCTTCGATAAAATCAAAGAATACTTGCAAGAGCCACCGATTCTAATTCCCCCTGCAAAAGGGATACCTCTCATCATGTATTTAACCGTGCTCGACGAGTCCATGGGTTGTATTGGGACATCAAGATGAGACTAGTAGAAAAGAGCATGCCATCTATTATCTAAGCAAGAAATTTAATGATTGCGAGACCAAATATTCACTACTCGAGAAGACCTGTTGTGCACTCGTGTGGGCCGCTAAGCGTCTCAGGCAGTACATGCTAACTCACACGACTTGGTTGGTATCTAAAATGGATCCCATCAAGTACATATTTGAGAAACCGGCTCTCACTGGTAGAATTTCCCGATGGCAGATGTTGTTATCAGAATACGATATTCAATATGTTGCGCAAAAGGCAATCAAGGGAAGCGTATTAGGAGACCACCTAGCTCACCAACCGCTGGAGGATTACCAACCTTTGAAGTTTGACTTCCCAGATGAGAACATCATGGTTGTTAAAGATGCTGAAGACTCCGGACTAGAGGAAAGTCTTGAGCCAAAAGCAGGTTGGACGCTCATGTTTGACGGTGCTTCAAATGCAATAAGCCATGGAATAGGGGCAGTGTTGATGTCTCCCAAGAACTTCCATCTACCCTTCACCGTAAAGTTCTATTTTACCTGCACAAATAACATGGCCGAGTATGGAGCTTGCATACTAGGATTGGAAGAAGCTATTGAGTTGAAGATTAAGATGCTAGAAGTATTCGGGGATTCCGCTCTAGTGATACATCAGATCAGAGGTGATTGGGAAACAAGACATGCTAACCTAATTCCATATCGGGATTACGTGCTGAAGCTACTCCCAAAATTCAACAAAATCACTTTCTCTCATATTCCTCGAGAAGGGAATCAGATGGCAGATGCCTTAGCAACTTTGGCTTCCATGTACAAATTAATATGGCCCAACCATCAGCCTCACATTGAAATTAGGCGTTTTGACGAACCTGCACATTGCCTGACGACAGCAGAAGATCCAGATGGTAAACCCTGGTTCTTTGATATAAAACAGTATATGGAGAAGTGGGAATATCCGGCAGAGGCTTCCAGCCTTGACAAAAGGGCCCTCCGAGGGTTGGCATCGAAGTTCCTTTTGAACGGGGAGGTGTTGTAAAAGCAAAACTATGACATGGTTTTATTGAGGTATGTGGACAAACACGAAGTTGATCATCTTATGAAGGACATACATGAAGGGTCTTTCGGCACGCACGCAAATGGGCATGCCATGGCAAAGAAAATCCTAAGGGCAGGTTATTACTGGTTAACGATGGAAGCCGACTGTTACCATTACACCAGAGCATGCTACAAATGCCAAATCTATGCTGACAAAATACATGTACCGCCTACCCCGCTAAATGTTATAGCATCACCTTGACCTTTCTCTATATGGGGCATCAACATGATTGGAATGATAGAACCCAAAGCATCTAATGGACACAGATTTATCTTAGTGGCCATAGACTACTTCACCAAATGGGTGGAAGCTGCATCTTATGCGAATGTCACGAAGCACGTAGTCGCCCGTTTCTTAAAAAACAACATCATATGTCGATATGGGATTCCCAACAAAATCATCACTGATAACAGGTCCAATCTCAACAACAAGACCATGGAGGAGTTATGCACAACGTTCAAGATCGAGCATCACAACTCATCACCATATCGGCCTAAGATGAATGAGGTTGTTGAAGTTGCGAACAAAAATATCAAGAAAATCATCCAAAAGATGGTTGTCACGTACAAGGATTGGCATGAGATGTTACCTTTTGTGCTACATGGCTATCGCACGTCGGTACGAACTTCAACATGGGCAACCCCTTATTCCTTGGTATACGGCATGGAAGCAGTTCTCCCTATAAAAGTGGAGATCCCCTCGATGAGAGTCTTGATGGAGGCTAAGTTAGACAAGGCAGAATGGGTTCAATCAAGGTACGACAAGCTCAACCTTATTGAGGAGAAACGCTTGAAAGTGTTAGGTCACAGTCAACACTATCAGAGGCGTATTAAGAAGGCATTCGACAAGAAAGTTCACCCCAGGGTGTTTCAAGAAGGGGACTTGGTGCTGAAGAAAATCTTGCCCATTCACAAGGACTCCAGGGGAAAATGGACACCAGATTATAAAGGTCCATTTGTGGTGGTTAGAGCCTTTTCCGGAGGCGCTCTAATCCTAGCAACTATGGACGGTGATGAGTTGCCACTTCCCACCAATACTGATGCTGTTAAAAAGTACTTCGCCTAAAAAAGTGGAATAATAAAAGCCGCTAAATCGAAAACCTGAAAGGGCGATTTAGGCAAAAATGGCTATCCCGGTGGATCGAAAACCCGAAAGGGCGATCCAGACAAAAATTAGGAATAAAAATAAAAGAATTTTGACCCGCTGAGTTGAAAACCCGAAAGGGAGACTTAGGCAAAAATGGGTATCCCGGTGGATCAAAAACCCGAAAGGGCGGTCCAGGCAAAAGTTAGGGATTAATTCCAAGGCAAAGAGCTGTACTTTTAGGCATTTGACGTGTCCCTCAAAGACAAAGAATCAATCTACCTAACTTTTCAAAAGCAAAGTGTTCGGACTATCAAAGACATAAGGATCATAGCAGTGTGGAAACTCAATAAGAACTCAATTTTCACTGCCATTTTGTTTCTATGCACAACAATTACATCATTAAGGAATTGCATCTTTATGTACAATCGCCCATTTAAGGGTCAGATCAATAAAAGAGAAATTTTCTCAACAAAAGTTGTCCCCAAATCATTTTTGTATTTTATTTGTTTGTTTGCAAAGCATCTTTATTTTTTATAAACATCACTCTTAAAATTTTGGAGAAAATAAAACACATGTTTTGAACAAAGTGATAAAATTACCTTTGAAATAGTAAACGGACAAATCCCTTAGTCGCCAAGTTCGTTCTTGTTTTTCATAGAGGTGTAGGACTGTTCGCAGACACCTATGTTCCTTTCAACCACTGATTCACGCCTCTCATAAATGTACTCATGGTATAGCCAAACCGGGGCAAGGCTCCATTGCATTTCCAGTGGAAACGTTAATAAATCATGGATACAATATCGCGTGTTGAGAAGTCTGAATCCTTCAGTGGCTTGGAGCAACCCAAATATATTCCCAAAAATCACCCAGTGGGGCATCAAAGCTTGATCTTCATTGGTCACCCAATAACAAAAATCCACATTATTGGCATCATTCCTCAAAGCAAAAACACCTTAACCGGGGCATACCCCAATTACCCATTTGCATACCCGCATACATCACATACGTCATGTACATCAATTACATACATAACCTTCCTACCAAATAGGAAAATCCACCAAGAAATAATCATACCAATCATTGGCATACATATGCATAGCCTTATACGATTCGCATTCCTACATACACATCCTAAATACCCCCCAACAATTGCATACTTGCATACATCTCATGCATCATCCCATGCATGGAATTCCCACCTAAAATGGAACATCATACAAAAATCAAATATAAAATCTCAGGATCCAAGGGCATTCATGTATATCTTGGACATTTCTCATTTCCAAATAAAGTTATTACCCTGCATGTGCTCGTGGAACCATTTTTCAGTAAGCCATTTTTCAACTTTATGATTAATAATGATATTCCCAGCATTTTCTTTGTTATCATTGCTCCCCAAGCAGAGGTTACTCTAAAAAGTCTCTTATGAGCTTTTTCCCTGCAGAGCATTTCTAGTATATTTCCTCTAAAAGGAGTCTTTTCAAAAAAAATCCCCCAACAAATGAATATTCGAGATGCTGCTTCATTTATCTGAAGAATCTCATTTCTCTGTTCGAGATACTGCTTCATCAATTTGAAGAATCTTATTTGTTTTCTAGAGATACTGCTCTAGTATCCTCGAAGAGTCTTAGATTCAATTAAGGTATATTTCCCTTGTTGGAACATCTTAATTCTATCATATAAGATTCTGCTTCGACTCGATACAGAGAATCTCATTTTTACTGTTTGAGATGCTGATTCATCAATATGAAGAGTCTCATTTCAGGTTTTCTTTAGAGATACTGCTCTAATATCCTCGGAGAGTCTTAGATTCAATTAAGGTATATTTCCCTTGTTGGAACATCTTAATTCTATCATATAAGATGCTGCTTCGACTCGATACAGAGAATCTCATTTTTACTGTTTGAGATGCTGCTTCCTCAATATGAAGAGTCTAATTTCAGGTTTTCTTTAGAGATACTGCTCTAATATCCTCGGAGAGTCTTAGATTCAATTAAGGTATCTTTCCCTTGTTGGAACATCTTAATTCTATCATATAAGATGCTGCTTCGACTCGATACAGAGAATCTCATTTTTACTGTTTGAGATACTGCTTCATCAGTATGAAGAGTCTCATTTCATATTTTTTTAGAGATACTGCTCTAATATCCTCGCAGAGTCTTAGATTCAATTAAGGTATATTTGTCTTGCTGGAATATCTTAATTCTATCAGATAAGATGTTGTTTCGACTCGATACAGAGAATCTCATTTTTACTGTTTGAGATACTGCTTCATCAATATGAAGAGTCTCATTTCAGATTTTTTTAGAGATACTGCTCTAATATCCTCGGAGAGTCTTAGATTCAATTAAGGTATCTTTCCCTTGCTGGAATATCTTAATTCTATCAGATAAGATGTTGTTTCGACTCGATACAGAGAATCTCATTTTTACTATTTGAGATGCTGCTTCATCAATATGAAGAGTCTCATTCCAGATTTTTTTAGAGATACTGCTCTAATATCCTCGGAGAGTCTTAGATTCAATTAAGGTATCTTTCCCTTGCTGGAACATCTTAATTCTATCATATAAGATGTTGCTTCGACTCGATACAGAGAATCTCATTTTTACTGTTGAGATGCTGCTTCATCAATATGAAGAGTTTCATGCCATATTTTATTTATACTACTCTAGCATCCTGGAAAAGTCTTGAGATTTAGCTACAGATATCGTTCCATTACTAACATATCTCGACTATGTGTAGCGGAGTATTCGTTACCATTAGAGATATTGACTAAATACAAGGTAAACCATACAAGTCGAGTCGCCACCGCACTTCTATTTATCCAAAGGAATGGTTAGAAAGCGAACAAAAACCTAAAAGTTTTATCGAATCAAAAACTAGTAAAAATGTCAGAGATCGGGGTAAGGGGGTTGGTTATGCAATGGGAAGGTTTTAAGCACCCAAAACATCCTAGGTACTCCTAGGGAGCCCTTTTCATATTTGTTGTAAGGTTGGTATTTTGTGAAAATTTATTTGTGCAAACATGATTGAAGAGATGAGAAGAGAATATGCCAGCTATTTACATTTTGGTTTGGATGGATAAACCCATTGCCTACGTACCATCTTAAAAAAGATTAGGATCAAAACCTCGTAGTTCGGGGTAAAAATCTCAAAATAAGTTGGTGAATTGATTGGTCCAAAAGCCTTAAGGTCTTTTGTTATCCAAGGGAGAAAACTCAACCTAAAACCACAAATCCACCATGTGAGGATAGCTTCAACATGCTAGTGAGGGGTTAACCCTATAATAAGCATGGAAGACTCATTGTCCATCACTAAGGATATAGGTGAGTATTACATCTACCTCAAGGGTAACTCAAACCTAATAGCTAAAGGTTATGAAAAATTTGACTTAAAAGAGTGGCCATTGAAACCACAAAAAGATCATTTGAATGAGTGGTATTTACCAATGAAAAGTATGTAAAAACAATGGTCAAAGTTGACTTAGAAGTTCAATTCAAATATAAGTATTATGAAAAGAAAGTTTGAAAATCAAAAGCATAAGGCTTAGGTTTCTAATGTTTGAAAATAAGTGTTAAATATTGCACAAAAAGTTTTGGCTTGGGTTAGAGTGGAGGGAAGAAGAAGAATGGCTAAAGTCCTAATCATACAAGAGATAAGGGATAAGAAACAAGACCACAAATGGAGTTCCTCTCTTGAGATCATATTGATGATCCAAGTCGCTCTCATCCTTTGGAATATGCAAGCAAAGTAAGCAAACTTAAGCAATCAACATAATCAAACAAGATCTTGGAAAGTTCCTCAATGGACTTTAGATCTCTCTCTCTTAGAAGCTCATGGCAATGGTTCCTCACTTAGGCTCAATGTTGGGCTCCCTAGCACAAGAACACACACATTAAAAAGTTCTATCAAAAAAATCAAGAATGAACAAGCAAGAGTTTAGAAAATTGGTCCTCCCAAAGTTCTCTTTAGCATTTATAGCATTCTAAAGGCTCCATGCCTAGTTGCTCTTTGACTTTTATAGCACTCTAAAGGCCCAATGCCTAGTTGCTCTTTGACTCCAAATTTGCATAGGGGAAGTCCTAAAGTCTAAGTCCATTTGTCCATTTCTTTGCATTTGGTCCACAACAATCAAAGCAAAACACAAGCACAATGATATATACACAATTATGTACTCAAGTGAGCAAAGGCAAATTGCATTACCATAAACATGTGCTCAAGTGAGCAAAGGGGGAAAGTCAAATGAATAATATGTACAAGAATAGTAAATTGCATAAATGTAAAGAGCAAGAATTAAATGTCAATGGTTAATGGTTAATGTTAGTAGTTAGTGTGCCATAAGGCAAATTTAGCGCTATGTTAAGCAATCGTAATTGGACTTATGTAGAAGTCCCAACTATCTGAGGTCGGTCAATAATAATGTAGGCAACATCACAAGTTAGAGGTCTTGATTAGTGAATCAAACTCCAACAACTTGCCATGCCAAAAAGAAGATGAGAAATGATCTTGTATTGATTTAGGTCCTTTGCATGATTTAGAAAGCAATCTATCCTTAATGCAAAGACATTCACTTGATCCATGATCAAGATGAATTAGATTTGAATCAAGGAAGATTAAACCTCCCTAATCAATACTAACCACCAATCTTTAACTCATTGATCAAAAAAGAAAAAGAAGTAGGAGAAGAAGAATAAGAAAATTAAAGTGCATTAAATGAAATGGAATGAGATAATCAACAAGTATTGACCAAAGATAGAGTAGATCAAGGTCAAACAATAGAAAACAAAAGCAAAATGAATATTAGAAGTCAAGAAATAAACAAAATATTTTTGACATTTTTAACATTTAAAATAAAACTTGAATTAAAAATAAAAAGAAAGGTCAAACTTCAAACTCACATCAAATCAACTTTGAAAAGTCCAAGTGAATTATCCCAAGTTCAACAAGGTCAAACTAAGTTTGACAAAAAAATTCAGCATTTTTAAAAGTCAGAAACTATTTTTTATCAATTAAAAAATGCATAAAAATAACCTAATTGAACTAAAATCTCAAATAAATCTCAAATCAGTTAATAAATTGATGAGAATATTTTTCATATACCCATCATCATTCAAAGAGGTTGAGAAAATATTTTTGTATTTTTTGAATATCAAAAACTATTTAAAATAAATTAAAAATAACCAGAAAAGAGAAAAATTACTAAAAAATAGAAAATGATAAAATAAAAAATATTAAAAATCATTTTTAGAAACTAGAAATTAAAAGAGAAATAATGCAATTGGTCCCATAATTCTTGGACCAATAATAAAAGAGATATGAATTTTAGAAAATGAAATGGAATAAAAAAATAAAATAGAAATTGAAATCAGAATTAAAAATGGAAAAAAAACGTGAGCCCTTGGATCTGAGCTCATTAATTGAGCTGGCAGATCCAAGCATCCACAAGCGCGCGCCCAACGTCTTCCAAGGTCAATGCAACCACAAAATGGATTAAAATAAGTCATAAGTTTGGACAGCCAGGATTAGATCTGGAAATGAGCATGGACGACCACGATTGGATCTGGAGACCAGAGGGTGGCCAGCGCCACCGTCTTCTCCGGCTAGCTCCGATGAAGATCAAAATTTGCAGGGCAAAAAATGTTAACTAAAATACATGATCCAGGTACCATTCGAAAGGTGTAGTGATGTACATCACTCCTGATAACATGAAATAATATCACACTTTTGGACTCGATTTAATTAAATTATATTATTATTTGTTTCGATTTATTTTATATTATTCGATATTACTTGCTATTTTCCTTCTATTTATTTCAGGTAACACTATTTGAAGCATACGTGGAAAAAGAAAGAAATGGGGTGCAAAAAGAGGATGAAAAGCATTTCTCTAGAGCCCAGCCCACAAAGAAGCGCTGAGACCCTGTGACGACCGCCACACAAGGTGTGACGAGCGTCACGTCCCCCTGCTAAGTGTTACGAGCGTAACACGTGATGTGACGAGCGTCACACCCCCATTCCTATATTTTTGGGTTTGACGCGTAACAGAAGCACGTTCATCCTGCTTCTTCGCTTGACCAGTAGACTCGTTAAAACTTACTGAATGGACTATGGAAGAAACAGTTACAAAATGGATTGATATAAATATGACCAATTGTGGAACCCTGCTGCTCTCGCTCAATTTTCCAGTTTTCGGCACCGCATTATTTTTTACTGTTTTTCTTATTTTCCAGCACTCTACTTTCCTAGCAATTTTTATTTCCTTTCCTTTTCCAGTCAATTTTAAAGCATTCAATTAATTTTCTCACAATAGTTTCTACACCGGAAACTATTGTGTAATTTTTACTGGATCTAACCTTACGTTAGATCATAGTATTTTATTCCTTCGTTTTTATTTTCTTGTCCGATCGAAGATTGTAAGAACAAATCCAACCAGTTTGTGGTGGAGAGTTCAAGCATCGAAGCTAGGAATAATCAAGACTTCTATTAATTTTACAGGTTCTTTAATTTTATTGTTTAAATTTATATATGCTCTGCACTGCTATTTATTTATACTGTCTGTCTGATATGGTTGTATGTAAGCATAATTATTGTTTAGGCTTGTTTAGCATGTCTGGCTAAATAAACTTAGATATCGGTATGTAGAGTAAGTGGAATGAAGGAATCAAAACTAAGTTGGTTTAATTTTGTTTAAAAACATAATCACTCTTTTTATGGTCTCAATTTACAGAGTTAATACCAAGGTTTTTGTACGAGAGTAAAAGACATAAAGAAGTTAAAATCAATAGAACGACGGTTTGAGCTTTTAACTGGACAGTGTAAATTGGACATTAATTTTAAATCAGGGCGAAAGCAATTTTTAGAGTTAATTAAATTCTAATCATTTTCAAAAAGTATTTTTAAAGTTTAAATGTGAGGACGAGAGTTAAGCATTTAAGTTTAATTATATAATCTAAGTCAACAGAGCGAGAGTTTGAGACAAGGGTGTTTAAATGGTTAGCATTTTCTTAAAAAGAGTTTCTATAGATTCTATTGTTTTCAAAAAGTGATTTTGGACTTAACTAATTAGTGACAGCGCACGTTAATATAAAGTCATAGTCTATTCGACAGAGCGAGAGTTTGAGAAAAGGCTTTTAAATCAATAGTGTCTACTGAAAAGATTTACTTTAAAACTACGAAACCAACGAAGATTTGATTCCCTAATTACGACGACCTGCATACCGATATCCGCTTATTTGATATTTAATCTAGATCTTATTTTAGTTTTATTTTTCCCCTAATCAACAAAGTATCATCCGCCTTAGCTTTACGAAGTAAGCTTAGAAAACGGTATATCGATTCATAAGTCCCTGTGGGATCGATATCTTTTATTACTACGCGATTAGACTGTGCACTTGCAGTTAATACCCCAATAGACTCATAAAGTCGCGATCAAGTTTTTGGCGCCGTTGCCGGGGACTTTTATTTAGTCGATATCGTAACTCTTCCGTTACGCTGTAGAGACTAAGGCAATTTTTTATTTCTTTCTTTCGTTGATTTGTATGCCACATACTCGCTCACAAGGCGAACCGTATTACTTACGAATCAACGACGTTGAACGATATCTCCGAGTCTTACGATGAATTCGGGAGTATTGTACTGCAAACAATCTTCCTCCAATCGAAATTCCTGATCTCAAAAATCTTCTTCCTTCGCCGATACCCGAGATGGCAGAACCAGCTCGTGCTCTTCGAGATTACGCCGCTCCATCGCAAGACGAGCCGCATTCGAGTATTACTCCACCCGCAATCGAAGCAAACAACTTCGAACTTAAACCTTCGCTGTTACAGGCAGTGCAACAGAATCAATTCTCTGGAAATCCTACCGAGGATCCAAACCTTCATTTATCCGTATTTGTTCAATACGCTGATACTGTTAAAGCTAATGGTGTCACTTCAGAGGCAATTCGACTTCGTCTTTTTCCTTTCTTGTTAAGAGATAAAGCTAGAAGATGGCTTTAGTCTCTTCCTTCCAACTCAGTCACCACATGGAATGAGTTGAAGAAAGTCTTTCTTGCCCGATATTTTCCTCCAACCAAAACAGTTATGTTAAGAGCCCAGATAAATGGATTTAAACAGAAAGATAACGAGTCTCTTTTCGAAGCCTGGGAAAGATACAAAGACATGATGAGACTTTGTCCACACCATGGTTTAGAGGACTGGTTAGTGATTCATACCTTCTATAATGGTCTCTTATACAACACAAGATTAACAATAGACGCCGCCGCAGGTGGTGCACTTATGGATAAACCTTACGCTGACGCTTATCAACTTATCGAAAGCATGGCCCAAAACCATTATTAGTGGGGAAGCGACCGAACAATGGTAGAAAAATCTCAAACGAAAAGTGGCATGTACGAGATAAGTAGCCTTGATCATGTTAATGCAAAAGTGGATGCTCTTGCCCAGAAAATTGAAAGTTTAAATGTATCACCTCCAGCCACCGTGGTTGTCGTGACTCAAAATTGCGAAGTCTGTGGAATCCAAGGTCACACTCCTACAGATTGTCAACTCCTAACAGGAATCCAAGCAGAGCAGGTGAACTATGCACAAGGAAATCCTTACTCGCATACCTATAACTCAAACTGGAAGAACCATCCTAATTTTTCATATAAGAGTAATAATGCTTTATACGCACCAGGACAAGCTCCCAATCAAGCCCCAGCTATACCACCTGGATATCAAAAGCCGACCCCATCTACACCTAACAATAACGTTCCTAGGAAATCCAACTTGGAAATCATGATGGAGAACTTCATAGCTTCTCAACAGCAAACCAATAAAGATTTCTTAAACCAGAATGTACACACTAACGAACAGATTAAACAACTAGCAAGTAAAGTAGATGCCCTGGCTACCCATAACAAAATGCTGGAAACACAAATCTCACAAGTAGCTCAACAACAAGCGCCTACTGCTGCCCCAACTGGTACATTTCCTGGACAGCCCCAACCTAACCCGAAAAGCCACGCTCATGCAATTATATTGAGAAGTGGAACAGAGGTAGAAGGACCATCTGATCCAAGAATTGAAAACCAAAACTCTAAAAAGCCAACTGAGGAAGAAAATAAACCTAAGGAAAAGGAAGAGAGCAATAAGGAAACCGTAGAAAAGAAAGAACCTTATGTACCTCCACCGCCTTACAAACCACCTATCCCTTATTATGAGAGGCTAATTAAAACCAAAGACGCGGGCCAATTTAAAAAATTTGTTGACCTACTGAAACAATTAAACGTCACCATTCCTTTCACAGAAGCTATTACACAGATGCCCTCGTATGCTAAGTTCTTAAAAGAAATTATTTCTAATAAAAGGAAACTTGAAGATAGCGAAACCGTTACACTCACTGCTGAATGTAGCGCTATAATCCAGAATATGCCTCCAAAACTTAAAGATCCTGGTAGTTTCTCTATACCCTGTCACATAGGAAAATTTGTCATAGACAAAGCTTTATGCGATTTAGGAGCCGGTATCAGTGTTATGCCCTTATCCATATGCAAGAAACTGGAAATAGGAGAATTAAGACCAACTAAAATGTCTGTGCAATTAGCAGATCGTTCCGTTAGATATCCCGTAGGAATTCTTGAAAACGTTCCCGTGCGCATAGGTCAATTCTACATTCCAACCGATTTTATAATTATGGACATAAGAGAAGATGAAGTTACCCCCATTATATTGGGAAGACCTTTCTTAGCAACCGCCGGTGCCATCATAGACGTAAAACGAGGACGACTCACTTTCGAAGTAGGAGAAGAGAAAATTGAGTTCATTCTTTCCAAATTTTTGAAAGCACCTGCAATAGATGACACATGTTACTTCATGGATATCATCGACGAATGCATAAAAGAAACAAAGTTAGAAAATGATAAATCGTCTGACTATCGTGTAGAAAACAGACTTAACCAATGTTTAGCAATAACACCGGATCCTACGCAATGCCTTAAGAAACCAACCCTCGACTTGAAAACACTTCCCAAAAATCTGAGATATGAATTCCTAGACTCAGAACTTGAACGACCAGTGACAGTTAATGCAGACCTAGGAAAACTCGAAACCGAAAAACTCCTACATATCTTAAGAAAATATCCAACCGCACTAGGATACAACATCACCGATCTTAAAGGGATAAGTCCTTCTATTTGTATGCATCGCATCATGCTAGAAGAAGACTGTAAAACTTCTAGGGAACATCAGAGGAGACTAAACCCGATCCTGAGTGAGGTAGTGAAGAAGGAAGTAACAAAGTTATTAGAGGCAGGTATCATATATCCTATATCTGATAGCAAATGGGTTAGTCCTGTACACGTAGTACCAAAGAAAGGAGGTATAACAGTTATCGAAAATGAAAAAGGAGAAACTATAACCAAACGAATCGAATCGGAATGGAGAATATGCATTGATTATAGAAAGCTAAACAAAGCAACCCAAAAAGATCATTTTCCTTTACCATTCATAGACCAGATGTTAGAACGATTAGCAAAGCATTCTCATTTCTGCTATCTAGGCGGTTACTCAGGCTTCTTTCAAATACCAATTCATCCTGATGACCAAGAAAAGACAACATTCGCATGTCCTTTTGGTACCTTCGCTTATCGACGAATGTCGTTTGGCTTGTGCAATGCTCCTGCAACCTTCCAAAGGTGCATGATGGCAATATTCGCCGATTTTCTCGAAAACATCATGGAAGTCTTTATGGATGACTTTTCCGTATGCGGGCTAAGTTTCGAAGAATGTCTTGAAAACCTAGAAAGAGTTCTAGAACGATGTGTAAAAGTAAACCTAGTACTTAATTGGGAAAAATGTCACTTTATGGTACAAGAAGGAATTGTTTTAGGACACATTATATCAAATAGAGGAATTGAAGTAGACAAAGCTAAAATAGAAGTAATCGAAAACCTTCAACCTCCGAAAACTGTGAGAGAAGTACGAAGCTTCTTAGGACATGCTGGTTTTTATCGACGATTTATTAAGGATTTCTCTAAAATAACTAAACCTTTAACCGGATTATTAATGAAAGATGCTGAATTCATCTTCGACAATAAATGTTTAGAAGCATTTCAAATGCTTAAACAAGCATTAATCTCCGCGCCCATAATGCAGACTCCGGATTGGAATGAACCATTCGAAATAATGTGTGACGCAAGTGACTACGCCGTAGGCGCTGTTTTAAGACAACGAAAGGATAAAAAGCTTCACGTCATATATTATGCAAGTAGAACTCTAGATGAAGCACAGATGAATTACGCCACAACCGAGAAAGAACTTCTAGCAGTAGTATTTGCACTAGATAAATTTCGTTCTTACTTGGTCGGAGCTAAATTAATCGTTTACACTGACCACGCTGCCATTAAGTACCTCCTAACAAAAAAGGACGCTAAACCTAGACTCCTAAGGTGGATCTTGTTGTTACAAGAATTTGATTTGGAAATCAAAGATAAAAAAGGAACTGAAAACGTAGTGGCAGATCACCTTTCTAGACTAGAAAATCTGGAATCGGAAAGAACATCGATCAACGATGACTTCTCGTACGATAAACTTATAGCTAATTTGGAAGAAAATAGAGCTGATGAACAAGTAGAGACCACCTTGGCTGTATGCGTTACACCATGGTACGCCGACTTTGTCAATTATTTAGCCGCCGGAATGGTTCCACTTGATTTATCCTACCAATAAAAGAAACGATTCTTCCATGACATAAAACATTATTATTGGGACGACCCTTTACTTTTTAAAAGAGGCCCCGATGGTCTTTTCCGTCGGTGTATACCTGAAGAAGAGATAGAAAGTATAATCCAACATTGTCATTCCGCTCCTTATGGTGGACACGCAAGTACATCCAAGACCTGCTCTAAAATCCTACAAGCCGGTCTTTATTGGCCAAACATATGGAAGGATGTGCATGCTGCTGTCAAGAAATGTGATAGATGCCAACGCACAGGAAACATATCTAGACGTGACGAGATGCCACAGAAGGGCATTTTGGAAGTAGAGATTTTCGACGTGTGGGGAATAGATTTCATGGGACCTTTTCCACCTTCTTTCGATAACAAGTACATACTCGTAGCGGTTGATTACGTATCAAAATGGATTGAAGCTATAGCTTCTCCAACAAACGACACACGAGTAGTAACTAGACTCTTTAAGAATATAATCTTTCCAAGATTTGGTGTCCCAAGAATAGTAGTCAGTGATGGTGGATCGCATTTCATATCTAAGATACTCGAAAAACTATTGTTTAAGTATGGTGTAAAACAATGAGTAGCGACACCTTACCATCCTCAAACCAGTGGACAAGTGGAAGTGTCTAACAGAGAAATTAAGCAGATATTGGAAAAAACAGTCGCCACGTCAAGAAAAGACTGGTCATCAAAATTACCCGAAGCTTTATGGGCATATCGAATTGCTTACAAAACTCCCATAGGAACAACCCCATTTAGGCTTATTTATGGTAAATCTTGCCACCTCCCGGTAGAATTAGAACATAAGGCCTATTGGGCTATTAAAAATTTAAATTTAAACTATAAGGCCGCCGGTGAAAAGAGAATCCTTGATATAAACGAATTAGAGGAACTTAGACGAGACGCTTACGAAAATGCCAGAATCTACAAAGAAAGGACGAAAAAATGGCATGATAAGCGCATATCAAGGAATACTTTCAAACAAGGCGACGTACTCCTATTGTTTAACTCTAGACTTAAGTTATTCCCAGGAAAACCACGATCTAAATGGTCAGGCCCTTTCCAAGTTACTAATGTTTTCCCTAGTGGAGCTCTGGAAATTAAAGGCAAATCTATGGAAGCATTTATCGTAAACGGGCAGCGTCTGAAACATTATCACTATGATGAAAACAATGAAGACTCGCAAGTCCTGCACTTAGACGTATTGTCTCCTAAACCTATAGATTAACATTTACTAATTTTATGTCGAGCTTGCGACATTAAACAAAGCGCTTCATGGGAGACAACCCATAACTTTCTATTTTAGTTTATATTTTTATTTTATATTTTTTCTTCTTCTTTGATTATCCCTTTTGATTTTATTTAGTATTCATTCTTCATTTATTTTATTTTATAAAACTTTTCTTCTTTTCTTCTTTCGGCATCTGGCCAAATCCTGACTAAATTCTTGTTTTTCTTTTCTTTAGTTAACACTAACCTGATGGGACAAATTGATCGTATGGGTATCAAATTCAGAGGGAAAGCTCAGAAACAAAAGTTTGAAGAACTAGCAGAGAGAGAGATGCTACCTAGTTTCTATGCTGATGATTGGGCAATGACTACCCTTGGACTAAGAGAGAGTGTCATGTATCTGCTGAGTCAAATAGGGTGGGAAACCACTCCTATTCGAAGACAATTTGTCACTTACCGGAGGCTAACTCTAGAATTCCTTAGCTCCCTGATCTATCTACCCAGCCATGGAAAAGGAATAAGCAGAGGTTTCATTCAGTTCAGGATGTTCAATATGGAGTATCAATTTAACATTCAAGACTTTACTAACCTTTTAGGGTTTCCTACCTCTTTTGATACATTCACCATGAGCCAAGAAGACCTTTTTGAATATAGAGAACTTGAACATTTTTGGGGAAGTTTAACGGGAAATGACGACCCTGAGGAGCATGAGTTTCTTTCTGGAAACATACATAACCCAGCTTTTCGTTATTTCCATAAAATCCTAGCACACACTCTTTTTGGGAAAAAATCAAACATTACCACAGTTTCACGTGATGAACTCTTCATCATATTTTGTGCTTCCCAGAACCGTCCAGTGAATGGTGCCACTTATATGTTGGCGAATTTCGACCGCCTTATTCAAGATGACCGAGCACCAATTCAAATAGGCGGATTGATAACCATGATTGGTAATGCTATCGGATTACGCCAACCCATGCTTGACTTGAGCCCTTTTTGTGGCATTGCGCCTATGAGTATACCCTTCCTTTTCAACACTTTGTTTATCAGAAATCTGGGACCTGAAGAGTTTGAATTAATAATTAATAACCAAGTTCTTTGCCTATTCACCTTGCCTAGCCCGAGGACTAGTATTCATAACCGAAACAATTGGCTCTACAATCTGAATGGAATACCTTCTCCTATTAGATCTACTGAATCCATCCAAGACTATGAGATTTGTGACGACCAGATTCCTTATGCTGAGTCTGACCCTCAGACACCATCTGGTTATTATGATATTGACTCTCCACCTCATCCTATCCCGACCGAAGAGTCAGCAAAATACCTGATCTTAGACATCATATGCCCGGAGCTGATTATAACACCGCCATTCAAGCCTTGATGTCAGAACAAGAAGCCATCAGAAAAGAGCTAACTAATATGGGACATGAATTTCTGGGATACATGAGCAGTATGACAAATCAATTCCACGAGTTGCTAAACCGTGTTAACTCCTTTGCTCCTCCGGCCAAAGATCCTACAAGTGGCTAGAAGTTTTTAGTTAATTAGTTTTAGTTTTAGGGAATCTATAGTTTCATATAACATTATTTTAATCTTAGTATTTATTTTCCATGTTTTCTTTTACCTTCAAATGTTACATTATGTTTATTTTATGAAGCTATTGCATTATTGGTTTATTTTATTTTATTTTGTTCTATGCAATATCTACAATTATCAATAATGATATTTACTGTATGCTGCTTACATAGCCTATTAGAGAAAAAAATATATTTACACTATGGTGTAATAGAGTAGCATGCATGGTATTTCTAAAATATATCAATAGCAAAATAAAATAAACATAAACAAAACAAAATAAAAACAATAAAATTAAAAAAAAAATTATGAAGCACCCACGTAAGTGACCGTTGCAAGCTGACTAGTGTGACGAGCGTCACACAAGCCATCACGGTCGTCACGCAAATGCATGTGACGCCCGTAACACCTTCCGTCACGAGCGTGACAGCTCCAAAATAGGTGAACGTTAGTGACCGTTGGGGACACGACCGTTACACCTCACTTTTTTTCCCCATTCATTCACCTTTACTCCATCCCAATCACATTTCGTGATTGGAGGATTAATAACCACCATAGCACTTGGCTTAAATCTAAGGGACCGCCTTCAAAATTTATAATCCTTGCCACCTCTTTTTATGGATATAAGCTATTGTCGCTCCAGCCGCTTAATCAAAAATAGGGTAGGCGGAAGGTATTATCTTATGGTGAATAACCAAGAAGTCCCAAGCGTTGTTTTACCCAACATTGCCCTCACAGATGTCACCAACCCCGACCGATTCATCTACGACCTTAATGCTCCCAAAGCTACCGAGCCTACACAAGCAAACCCGGCCCCGAACGAGTTTGAAGAAATGGAGCAAGGTGATCAAGGTCTTGAACAACAATCAGCCCCGCTTAACCCTTCCGATAATGCAACTGGTCCATCTTCCCGACGTCGTCGAAGAAGAAGGCCAGCAACTAATGATGACATCATGGATGCTATTGATGTCATGCATGCGCAGAATACCGAAGTGATGCAACTGATGCGCCAGATGCAACATCAACAGGAAGCAAGGAATTCAATAACCGACCAGCGGTTCACTGATTTGCTCAACAGGTTTGATGACTTGGAAGTACGTCAACGCTCACCGGGCCCGAGAACACGAGGACGCGGGCAAAATTGAGCATATTTATTTTATTTCCCTTTCTTTTCGCTTTTCTTTAAAACATTGGGGACAATGTTTCACTTAAGTATGGGGGGGGAAAAACTTTGTTTCCGTTATGATTATTTCTTTTCCAACATTCCTCTTTCAAGTATGTTATCTTCCCTTTCATTGTTATTTCCCTTATCTAAATATAATATATTTATTTTAAGTCGAGTCCCTAGTGTGAAAATTTTGTATTATCTTTTCCCCTCAATTTTCTTGAGCCAAAAAAAAAATTAACACTTAACACACTCAATAAGTATAAAGGTTGCTTATTTTATCAAATTTGAGTAAAATTAAGACGAAAATTATTACCGCCCCAACGCTCTAAAAACCTCAACATGTTAGATCGGGAAAAGTACCTATTATACCAATCCCTTGAACTTTTAGTTTTATAGTAACCCCGAGTAGTTTATACGAGAAGTCGGCACCATCTTAATAGCAAACTACGTGGAGAGCCGATGAATATAAGTGAATGATTCCCAAAACAACAACAAAAAAAAAAAATATATATATATATATATATATATATATATATATATATATATATATATATATATATAAGGAAATGCGCTAATTAAGTTAGGTGATCCTTACCAGATCATTTAATCCAAAGGTTGCGGACCCTACAAAAACATTGTATGAACGATCCACTGTGAGATGGTTCAGCGGTTTCTGGTGCTGAACTTGGTAGGGCGGACTACGGTCCGATCCCCCGCAATTTGCAATGGACTAAATAACGAAGTTATCCAACTTATGTACCAGAACTTCTAGCTAAAAAGGGAATCAGAATCGCAAACCGGTTACTCCACTATGTGCGCGAAAAGATAAAGGGCTTAATGTGATTTCGCTAGAATGAAAACGGGTGAAATAAGAGTAAAAGAACTAGGATAGCTATAATAGCGTAACTCAAACTGGTTTTCATAAGGTGGGGTTATCTGAGGTTGTAACGGTAGTTGTTGATGTTAAGATTAAGCTCAGGCTATTTCTAAATGAGATTTACTTGCAACCTAGCGCGAATTGATGTGTGTTTAGAAATTTCATCTGGCTAATATTTTAAAACGATTTCTATATTGTATCTTGCTTGAGGACAAGCAAAAGTCTAAGTATGGGGGAGTTTGATAACATGAAATAAAATCACACTTTTGGACTCGATTTAATTAAATTATATTATTATTTGTTTCGATTTATTTATATTATTCGATATTACTTGGTATTTTCCTTCCATTTATTTCAGGTAACACTATTTGAACCATACGTGGAAAAAGAAAGAAATGGGGTGCAAAAAGAGGATGAAAAGCATTTCTCTAGAGCCCAGCCCACAAAGAAGCATTGAGACCCTGTGACGACCGCCACACAAGGTGTGACGAGCGTCACGTCCCCCTGCTAAGTGTTACGAGCGTAACACGTGATGTGATGAGCTTCACACCCCCATTCCTATATTTTTGGGTTTGACGCGTAACAGAAGCACGTTCATCCTGCTTCTTCGCTTGACCAGTAGACTCGTTGAAACTTACTGAATGGACTATGGAAGAAACGGTTACAAAATGGATTGATATAAATAGGACCAATTGTGGAACCCTGCTGCTCTCGCTCAATTTTCCAGTTTTCGGCACCGCATTATTTTTTACTGTTTTTCTTATTTTCCAGCACTCTACTTTCCTAGCAATTTTTATTTCCTTTCCTTTTCCAGTCAATTTTAAAGCATTCAATTAATTTTCTCACAATAGTTTCTACACCGGAAACTATTGTGTAATTTTTACTGGATCTAACCTTACGTTAGATCATAGTATTTTATTCCTTCGTTTTTATTTTCTTGTCCGATCGAAGATTGTAAGAACAAATCCAACCGGTTTGTGGTGGAGAGTTCAAGCATCGAAGCTAGGAATAATCAAGACTTCTATTAATTTTACAGGTTCTTTAATTTTATTGTTAAAATTTATATATGCTCTGCACTGCTATTTATTTATACTGTCTGTCTGATATGGCTGTATGTAAGCATAATTATTGTTTAGGCTTGTTTAGCATGTCTGGCTAAATAAACTTAGATATCGGTATGTAGAGTAAGCGGAATGAAGGAATCAAAACTAAGTTGGTTTAATTTTGTTTAAAAACATAATCACTCTTTTTATGGTCTCAATTTACAGAGTTAATACCAAGGTTTTTGTACGAGAGTAAAAGACATAAAGAAGTTAAAATCAATAGAACGACGGTTTGAGCTTTTAACTGGACAGTGTAAATTGGACATTAATTTTAAATCAGGGCGAAAGCAATTTTTAGAGTTAATTAAATTCTAATCATTTTCAAAAAGTATTTTTAAAGGTTTAATGTGAGGACGAGAGTTAAGCATTTAAGTTTAATTATATAATCTAAGTCAATAGAGCGAGAATTTGAGACAAGGGTGTTTAAATGGTTAGCATTTTCTTAAAAAGAGTTTCTATAGATTCTATTGTTTTCAAAAAGTGATTTTGGACTTAACTAATTAGTGACAGCGCACGTTAATATAAAGTCATAGTCTATTCGACAGAGCGAGAGTTTGAGAAAAGGCTTTTAAATCAATAGTGTCTACTGAAAAGATTTACTTTAAAACTACGAAACCAACGAAATTTGATTCCCTAATTACGACGAACTGCATACCGATATCCGCTTATTTGATATTTAATCTAGATCTTATTTTAGTTTTATTTTTCCCCCTAATCAACAAAGTATCATCCACCTTAGCTTTACGAAGTAACCTTAGAAAATGGTATATCGATTCATAAGTCCCTGTGGGATCGATATCTTTTATTACTACGCGATTAGACTGTGCACTTGCAGTTAATACCCCAATAGACTCATAAAGTCGCGATCAACTCCTATGCCACTCAATTCCACTCTAGATCCCTATTGAGAGAGAAATCAGAGATGGAACTTTGGTGGTGTTCAACTGAACTTGTTTGATTTCAAAAATTAAGAACACAACAATGATGCCTCTATGCAGAGGACTTCAGATCACACAAAATCAAGGCAAATGGAGCAATGTATAGGCTATTTCAAAGCAAAATGCAGTTGAGCAAAACCTTTGAATTGTGAAGAATTGAGTCACTCTCTTTGATTCCTTTTGCAAACAGAAGCTTCTATGGATCAAATGAAGAAGGTCTAGGAACTATGGATCTGGAATTTCAATCGAGGAAATCAAAATTCAGATCTGAAATTTTTAGAGAAAAATGAGATTTGTTCCTTTGGTAGGGGTGTGGATTCAATTCAGCAGAGGTTTAGGCGCCATTAGGTTGAAGAATGAGAGCTCACATGCCATGTATTTATAGCCAAAGCCATCTGAAAGTGCATGAACAAAGTGTGCATGGGAGAAGAGGGCCTCCATGCATGGGCCTGTACAGGCGCATGGAGGGCCCAATTCTGATTGGAATTGAATGCTATACACCACCAAATGAGAATTAGACGTGCAGAAATGACATCATGTACTCATGCAATGTGTTTGAAATGAATTTCACAAAATGCACTATAATGTTCTCCTCTTCGAAAATGATATTTCCAAAATTGAAACATAGGCTTATGGGTAATGGTTGGAAAGCTTGTTGCATAAGGAACAAATGTCATGTTGATCAAAACTTCATTTCGTCCTTGGAAATTAATGAAATTTGAGCTTGAAGTGTAGGGTGCAAAACATGCCTATGTGAAATTTCCAAATTTGGCCAATGTTCAAGCCCTTATGTTTCAATGATGCAAGCTCCAAATGATACAATCTTCAACATGAAAGTTGTAGATCTGTTTAAGACAATCAATTTGGACTTAAATTTTGCATCATTTGGATTTTCTTTGAATAAGTTATGGGCACTTGAAGTTGGACTTTTTCACATTTCAATGCATTTGGTCCAAAGTGACCTATAATGTTTTGCATTATCACATGTATTTCTTTTGATATTTTGCAATTTTTCTCAACATAACATTTGAATTATACACAATAAGATTTCCAATGCATTAAGTATCACCTCAAAATCATGAAAAATGAATGAGTTATGTTCTTGGAAAGTTGACCTAAAATTAGGGTTTCAGTCAAAATGACCTATAATGTCTTGGAATGGATGATGACCTTCCAAGCTTAAAATAATTTTTTGATGAACATGAAAGTTGTTCATATTGTTCTTAATAACATTTTTTCTCTTGGGATCATCTCCATTTTACCAACACATAAAAAGTTAGGTCTCAGTGTATTTCAAAATAGTCAAATGAATTGACTGATCAACTTCTCAAGTCCACACCTCATATCTTGATGAATTTATGATTGAGGACACTCAAATAAGTTCAAATATGCATGAAATGATGAATTAAATAACTTCCCTTGATTTTATTTGACCATGGGCTGAGGTTGCTTCATGAGCAAGGCACAGTTGATGAACAGATGAATTAGGGTTTCCTTGGGAAACACACCTCAAACCCTTTGATTTGCTTGATCAAAAATGATGAATTGAGATTCTTGGGAGGCATATTTGATGGATGAGATATTTGGGAACCATTAGCATGCTTTCTTTCATCTCCTCTTGACCACATCATTGCACATAGGATTTCCTAGAAGCTTTTAGACCTTGTGATTGCTCAAGCTATAAACAAGAAATGTTAGTGACATATTTTTGTGCTTTTGGTTAGGAAATAAATGAGAAAAGCAATTATACAATTCAAGCATGCTTGGTGATCTCAAACCACTCACAAGAGGTCCCACTCAAAGGCAAAGGGAACCAAGATGATTATGATCCTTGAGGCTATGCAAATGAAATGCTATGATGCCATGAGGGATCTTAGGGTCAAAATTAGGGTCTTACAGATGCCCCTATTTAAGTTCATTCTAGCCGGAGAAGTGAAGGTTAAAATCTTCGTCTCGACGAGGTAGAATGGGCTTAAATAATAACAAAGAGACGAATTTTGGCCCCTAAGAGACCTCGTGATGCAAATGTATGTATGCAAAAGTAATACTCTATGGAGATATGTGTCCACAAAGAAGGAAAGAAATCCGGAGAAACTGACAATCCATATGAGTAATTCACTCCATGGGACAGAGACTCTAGGACTCTTATGGGGATAAGAAAGGAGATAAATTGCGTGAGCAGGTCACAACTTAGAACTTGCTGAGACATGAGAGAGAATTCCACGGAAATAAATCAATGGAAGGACTCGAGCTGACTCAAAGGCGCATGTATTGGGGAATATGCCAATACAGCGGAACTATCCATAACGGATACCTCGGATGAAAATCCAGACTCAGATGGGGAAAAATCCACTAAGGGACTTCGCTGGGGAAGGTCTAAATAGAACTCCTCCGGGGAAACATCAGGGTGAGGTATTACCGGTTACTGGGTAATAAGCTCAAGAAGACATGTGATCCAAACACCGGTATGAGGGTGGAAGAACAACATGCTCGGGGAGAATGAATATCTAAGACCGGTATAAGGGTGAGAGATATCAAACATCCAAAATCATCTGAGGAAAACCTAAAAAGGTATATTTCAACTCAGGAAAATCTGACTCCACAGGGAACAAGAAGTCATAATAGGGAGCAGAAGGGAAGGAACACCAGGGATACCGGAAACCAGGTATAAAATGATGATCAATCAAAGGGAGAAACGATCATTACCGACAAACAGAAGATGAAAGATGACCCGCTGGGGATACATTGACAAAGATAATGATCCGGGAGATATATCGCCGATTACCGGGAGATATACTCGAAAAGGGTGAAGGACTATCAATACTGAATATTTGATAAAGATAACCGTCAAGGAGGGGATTACATCTACCAGATACTGGATAGAAAACCACGGAGGAGTAACCGTCATTGGTTAGGATGAACGAAAATAAGGTTAACTCTGCAAGGGGATAAAATAGGGTTTACAACTATCGGTATAAGGGTAGAAAACCACAGAAATAGGACTTATAACTACATGTATGAAGGTATAAGGCCAAAGACTCCGCCGGGGAAAAGATGGATAATTACTGGTTACTGAGCAATCATTCATCTAAACTACGGGGAAGCGCAGGACAAAAACAAGAGCAGCCAATCTAGGAACAAACTAGAGTGGTACGATGAAACAAGACTCATCCCTGTGAGGATATACCCCAGGGGAAACTCCATCCCAATATATGTGTTGGGAGGAAACAGAAACAACCATCATCCACGAGGATATAACTCAGTGGGGAATATGGAAGAAAGGATAAACACTTTCTGCTTATGGGGCTGACTTTATATGGGGAGATCAGACACAAACATCTGCTTGGGGAAATATTACCAACTAGAAGGAGATAACAATCAAAGATATATGGCAAAGAATGCAACATGAATATTTGAATGTTAAAAATTATGCATATATGTGTGGTTTATGTATGATGAATGCTGCCAAACAGACATATCTAACACAACCAAGTCCACTGATCGATCGGTGAACAAACATCTGGTACTACATCTCGAGAGAGAAAGCCAGGCCCACAGGAGAACATCCCATCTGATGAGGGGCAAGAGATACCAGGAAACAAAGATCTCTGCAGGGGAATGAACATCAGCCATTCCAACTGGGGATAGGATCATCGCATAGATAAACTCCGCCGTAAAAGCAACTTTACTGGGGAAGTTATCAAAAGGGGAGGATGGATCCCCGTGGGGAACAAACACCAATCAGAAGTTTCCAAGGTCGCCACTAAATACTGCTCTATCAAAGAGACCACATCTGCTGAGGAGGAAGGATCACTACTCTGCTGAATATTATACCAAACACTCTGCTCGGGAGAAAAACCACAAGAGGCTCCGGAGGAAAAGGATACAAGCATGCCAGGAATATGAACAAATGTCTTACCCTGTTGGGAATCATACCGTCTTTGGGAGAGCACTGAAGACATCCCCAGTATCTTCTTGTCGTTGTGAATGTTCACTTTGTTTAAAAACAGGTTATGAAATTTTATTTATTTAAAACAATGATATTTCTCAATTAAAACATGCAAAACATTTGGTTGAATAGAAACAAATAAGAGTGCAAATAATTGGATAAAGGCTCAAATTTATTTGATGGAATGGTAGTCTGCAAATGGCAAGACTCCATAGATCTTTACAAATTTGAAATTGGTGATATATATTGGAAAAAGGGCTACATTGAACATAATGACCATTTCTCCACCAACTCCGAATCCGATGTATTTGAAGCTTCAGTTGACGATGACTGAGCGAGAATCTCTGACAGATGATAGCTTGTAGAACAAAGTCTTGTCAGGATGCAGTTACTTGCCAAATCCCTAATTTTTGCCTAGATTGCCCCAGGGGGAGGTACTCAATCTAGCGGGATACATATTCATTTTTTATGTCTCTAACTTTTGCCTGGATCGCCCTTTCGGATTTTCAATCCACCGAGACGCTCATTTTTGCCTAAGCCGCCCTTTCAGGTTTTCAACTTAGCGAGCTATTCTGTTTTTATTTTAGGCGAAGTATTTCTTGACTGCATCTGAATTCACAGGACGAGTGAAATCCTCCCCATCCATAGTTGTAAGTATCAAAGCACCGCCTGAAAAGGCTCTCTTAACAATGTATGGACCTTCATAGTTTGGAGTCCACTTGCCCCTGGAATCGGGCGCGAAAGACAAGACTTTCTTGAGCACAAGATCACCTTCTCGGAACACACGAGGCTTGACCTTTTTATCAAAGGCTTTCTTCATCCTTTGCTGATATAACTGACCGTGGCACATGGCAGTCAATCTCTTCTCTTCTATTAAGTTCAATTGGTCATAAAGACTCAGAGCCCATTCAGCATCAGTCAACTTGGATTCCATCAAGACTCTTATTGATGGGATCTCCATCTCTATTGGGAGCACAACCTCCATGCTGTAAACAAGAGAGAAAGGGGTTGCCCCTGTTGAAGTGCGGACAGATGTACGATATCCATGCAAAGCAAATGGCAACATATCATGCCAATCTTTGTACGTAACAACTATCTTTTGGATAATCTTCTTGATATTCTTATTGGCAGCTTCAACAGCCCCATTCATCTTGGGTCTGTAAGGAGAAGAATTATGATGTGCTATCTTAAACTCGCTACACAGCTCTTTCATCATCTTGTTGTTCAAGTTAGATCCATTATCAGTAATGATCTTGTCTGGCACACCATAACGGCATATGAGTTGATTCTTGATAAACTTCACGACTACCTGCCTGGTCACGTTTGCATATGACGCCGCTTCAACCCACTTGGTGAAGTAATCAATTGCTACGAGAATAAATTTGTGACCGTTAGATGCTTTCAGTTCTATCATGCCAATCATGTCAATTCCTCACATGGAGAAAGGCCATGGCGATGAAATCACATTCAGAAGTGTCGGGGGAATATGAATCTTATCCGCATAAATCTGACACTTATGGCATTTCTTCACGTATTTGCAGCAGTCAGACTCCATTGTCAACCAATAGTAGCCTGCTCTCAACATTTTTCTAGCCATGGCATGTCCATTGGAATGAGTACCAAATGAACCCTCATGGACCTCAGTCATTTACAGGTCTGCTTCGTGTCTATCCATGCATCTGAGCAGAACCATGTCAAAGTTTCTCTTATAAAGCACATCTCCATTGAGGTAGAAACTGCCTGATAATCTTCTCAAAGTCTTTCTATATTTCACAGATGCCCCAGGCGGGTAAATCTGGCTCTGAAGAAAGCACTTGATATCATAATACCATGGCTTATCATCTTGCACCTCCTCTACTTCAAATACATGAGTTGGTCTATCCAAGCGCATCACAGTGATATTGGGAACTTCATTCCAAAGTCTAACCACAATCATCGAAGCAAGTGTAGCAAGAGCATCTGCCATCCGATTTTCATCTCGAGGAATATGATGGAAGTCAACCTCAGTAAAGAATGTTGAAATCCTCCTTGCATAATCTCTATATGGGATGAGGCCAGGCTGATCCGTTTCCCATTCACCCTTGATCTGGTTAACAACGAGGGCCGAATCACCATAACCATCAAGATGCTTGATCCTGAGATCAATACATTCTTCCAATCCCATAATACAGGCCTCACACTCCGCCATATTATTCGTGCATTTGAAAGTTAGCCTTGCTGTGAAAGGAAAATGTGCGCCCTGAGGGGTAATAATTACTGCCCTAATACCATTTCCATATTGATTCACAGCGCCATCAAACACCATGTTCCATCGGGAACCAGGCTCTGGCCCTTCATCAAGCGTAGGCTCATCACAATCTTTCATTTTCAAATACAGAATCTCCTCATCTGGGAAGTCATACTGAACTGACTGATAATCCTCAATCGATTGATGTGCCAAGTGGTCAGCCAAGATACTACCTTTTATAGCCTTCTGAGCTCGATACTCAATATCATACTCAGATAACAACATCTGCCAACGGGCAATCCTCCCGGTTAAAGCAGGCTTCTCAAAGATATACTTAATTGGATCCATTTTGGATATCAACCAAGTCGTATGATTTAACATGTACTGGCGTAAGCGCTTAACAGCCCAAGCCAAAGCACATCATGTTTTCTCCAGCATCGAGTATCGAGACTCATAATCAGTGAACTTCTTACTCAGGTAGTAAATAGCATATTCTTTCTTCCCTGACTCGTCTTGCTGACCAAGAACACAACCCATTGAGTCTTCAAGAACTGTCAGATACATAATCAATGGTCTTCCTTCCACATGTGGAGACAGAATCAGAGGCTCAGACAAATACTCTTTAATACTGTCAAAGGCCTTTTGGCAATCCTCGGTCCAATCATGAGACTGATCTTTCCGGAGGAGCATGAATGTCGGCGCACATGTAGCAGTCATGTGGGATATAAATCTGGAAATATAATTCAAGCGGCCAAGAAAACCTCGGACTTGCTTCTCAGTTTTGGGCGCAGACATCTCTTGTATTGCTTTGACCTTTGCAGGATCAACCTCAATACCTCTTTCGCTGACAATAAAGCCAATAACTTACCAGAACGGACTCCAAATGTACACTTGTTAGGATTCAGACGAAGCTTATACTTCCTCAACCACTGAAAAAGCTTCAACAAGTGCTCAACATGTTCAACCTCCGTTCTTGACTTTGCAATCATATCATCAACATATACCTCGATCTCCTTGTGCATCATATCATGAAATAAGGTAGTCATAGCTCATTGAAACGTGGCTCCGGCGTTCTTCAAACCGAAGGGCATCACTCGATAACAGAATATTCCCCAAGGTGTGATGAATGTTGTCTTCTCCATATCCTCGGGTGCCATCTTGATCTGATTATATTCGGAAAATCCGTCCATAAATGAGAAGACATTGAATTTAGTTGTATTATCTACCAACATATCAATATGTGGTAGAGCGAAATCATCCTTCAGACTAGCTTTATTCAAGTCTCTGTAGTCCACACACATTCAGACTTTTCCATCTTTCTTAGGCACGGGCACAATATTGGCCACCCATTGAGGATATGTAAAAGTCACCAAAAACCCCGCATCAATTTCCTTCTGAACTTCCTCTTTAATCTTCATTGCCATGTCAGGATGAGGTCTTTTGAGCTTCTACTTTACAGGCACGCACTCAGGCTTCAAAGGCAGGAAATGTTGCACGATATCAGTATCTAGACCAGGCATGTCTTCATATGACCAGGCAAAGACGTCGACATATTCTCGTAGCAACTAAATCAACCCCTTCTTAACATATTCTTCCAGGAGTTCCCCAATCTTCACTTCTCGCACACAATCTTCAGACCCCAAGTTGACCGTTTCCAGATTCTCAAGATGCGGCTGGATGATCTTCTTTTCATGCTCAAGTAGACGGGTAATCTCGTCAGGAATCTCTTCAACATCATCTTCTTCCGCTTCAAATACAGGAAATTCAAAGTTGGGAGATGGTGTTGGATCATTATGTTCAATGGGTTTGATCAACCTGCATAATGATTTTGGATATAAAAGAGATTTTAGAATTCAAACAAGGCAAATTATTATGCAGATTAAAAGATTGATTTTATTCTTATTTTTTTGGTTTTATGTGATCACCAATTTCATGCAAAAGCAAAAAGGGAAAATAATTGGAAAAACAAACATTTAACATGAATTTATTGAATGAAAATATCATTGTATTTATGCGCCAACAATGTCATCACTTCTCCTTTTGGCATGGGAGAAGGGTTTTCAAACACAATGAACATTACTTTGACTTATGGATAACTGTTGGAATATCAACAGTGACTCAATTATTGCAGATCCCTCCAGGGATGATGAAGTTGCCAGAATCCTCTGCATCCTCTTCCAAAATGGCAGCAGCCTCTTCATCTCGACCAGTGTGGATGAACCCACCACTCTTGAACAGCCCTTACTTGTTGAAGACACCAGAAGAATAGTCTATGCCAGCCCGGGATTTGTTGTCCTCCAACTTAATCATTTGCCCCAATCCAGCAGTTGCACCATGCTCAATGGCCAACTTTGCATCTTTATAGGAAGCAAATGAAGAAGTTCCCTTCTTAATAGGTTCAGCAATAGACAAAGCTTGGAACGGCGTTCCAACTTCATCCTCAGCATCTATATAAGAGAAGGAAGACAAATGGCTAACCAGGAGAGCCTTTTCTCCCCTACCACGACCAGCTTCTTATTTTTCACAAACTTCAGTTTCTGGTGTAGGGTGGATGTCACGGCGCCTGCCTCGTGAATCCATGGTCTGCCTAAGAGACAGTTATACGATGGGTGAATGTCCATAACCTGGAAGGTAATCTGGAAATCACTTAGTCCGATTTTGACTGGGAGATCAACCTCTCCAATCACAGTTTTGCGAGACCCATCGAAAGCTTTCACAACTACTCCACTCTGCCTCATGGGAGGCCCCTGATATGATAACTTTGCAAGAGTGGACTTTGGTAACACATTCAATGATGACCCAGTGTCCACCAGCACATTGGACATGGCGTCATCTTTGCAGCTTATAGATATGTGGAATGCCAGGTTGTGGTCTCTTCCCTCCTCGGGGAGATCAGCATCACAAAAACTTAGATTGTTACAAGCGGTGATGTTTGCAACAATACTGTCGAATTGTTCAATTGTGACGTCGTGATCCACATACGCCACATCCAACACCTTCTGCGGAGCTTCTCGGTGTGGTTCAGAATTCATCAACAAGGATAGTACAAATATTTTGGATGGCGTCTATAGAAGCTGATCTACAACGTTGTACTCACTTCTCTTGATGAGCCTTAGCATCTCATCACAGTCTTCCTTCGTATTGCCACTCGGGCCAGCAGAGATAGAAGTTTTCAACATAGAGGCAGGTTTAACAACAGGTGCCGGATTCGGAGCATTAACAGCATTCCCAATTGGGCGTTCAGCATAAACAGCATCATCATTTCTTCGAACATCAGCTTGCGGCTTTGGCGGAGCCGAGAAAACACGACCGCTGCAGGTCAGGCCGCTGACGTCGGTAATATTAACAACAGATGAAGAGGGCAGGGGCACCTCTTTCCCATTCTCCAATGCTACATCATTGTAGCGATAGGGGACCGCCTTCTCGGAAGAATACGGTACAGGGCCAGCTGGCTTAATGGTCAAAGCAGGAGAAGCCTTCTGCTTGCTACCATCATACTTGATGATAACATGCTCGGGGATCCGGAATACTGGAGAAATTACGTTGACTTCATCAGCATCTTCGTCAACATTTCTGTTTTGAAGGATCTCAATGACTCCCTCATCCAGCATTTCTTGAACATCCTTACGCACCTGGCGACAACCTCTTTGGTTAACAGAACAAATTCGGCATCTATCGTGGTCGTGCTCGTAATGACTATAATCACACAGTAATCTATGCATCTCGACCAGCGATTGTCGAATATGACTGACATATTTGACTTTGTACTTACCAGGGCAGCCCTGGACTATGTTGACAGATTTCCCATGCTCGGGCAATGGGTTCTTCTTCACATTAGGACCTACGTCCTCGAAACACAGAATGCCACATCTCACAAGGTCTTGAACCTTGGTCTTCAAAGGGTAGAAATTCTCCACGTCATGTCCGGGAGCACCGAAATGATAAACACAATGCAATTTGGGCTTATACCACCACTGGGGATTGGTAGGTATAGCCGGTGGGTCTCTCGGAGTAATCAGCTTCCTCTCTATCAATGAGGGATATAACTCTGCATATGTCATCGGAATAGGATCGAAGGTGACCCTCTTCTTCTCGTAGCTGGTGCTGGTTTGATTACTGTTTCAAGGCTGGTAGGCCTGCTGTTGAGGACGGTGCTGTTGTTGTTGATATTGCGGATGTGGTTGTTGCTGATTACTATTGTGATGCTGAAACTGTTGATTATCTCTGAAAATAGGTGTTATATGAGCCACCTGGTGCTGGTTACCGGCCGGACGCACGGTCTTCCTCCTCACAGAGGGTCTTCTTGGTTTCACATGGGAGGTCACAGCATGTGCCTCACCATCTTTCTTCTTCCCAAATGCCCCATACCGTTTGGTAGAAGAGCCTTCTTCTCTGGTCAGGCGTCCTTCCCTGACTCCTTCTTCCAGTCGCATCCCCATATTCACCATCTCGGTGAAGTCGGAAGGAGCGCTGTCAATCATCCGCTCATAGTAAAAAGAACTCAAGGTCTTCAAAAAGATCTTGGTCATCTCTTTCTCTTCTAGCGGGGGCACGATCTGCGTTGTCACCTCTCGCCACCTTTGGGCGTACTCTTTGAATGTTTCCTTGTCCTTCTGGGACATGGCCCTCAATTGATCCCTATTGGGAGCCATATCCACGTTATACTTGTATTGCTTGACGAAGGCCTCGCCAAGGTCATTAAAAGATCGGATGTTCGCACTGTCCAAGCCCATATACTAACGTAGGGCAGCACCGGACAGACTGTCCTGAAAGTAATGGATGAGCAGTTGGTCATTGTCGGTCTGAGTCGACATTTTCCTGGCATACATGACCAGGTGGCTGAGAGGGCAAGTATTTCCCTTGTACTTTTCAAAGGCAGGGACCTTGAACTTCACAGGGATCTTCACGTTCGGAACTAGGCAGAGTTCGGCAACAGACTTACCGAAAAGATCCTTTCCTCTGAGAGTTTTCAATTCCTTGCGGAGTTCAAGAAATTGATCGTTCATAGCATCCATCTTTTCATAGACATCTGGGCCCTCAGACGGCTCAGAATGATAGATAGTGTCGTCTACTCTGGGCATAGTATGCACGATAGGAGGAGGAACAGCAAGGATCGGGCTAGATGCCAGCAGAGAAGCAAAGGTGGGTGCAGGACCCTCAGGTATGAAATTGGGAGGCATCCCCCATGGAAATCCGGCTGGCATGGCCGTTGGAAAAAAGTGTGCGCTGGCCGCAGGCACAGTTGAAGAGACAATCTCAAAAATGACTGTCCTCTGGGGAGGAGTTGAAGGTGTCGGAGAAGACTGGCTCTGGGCAGCCATGAATAACTCCATTAGGGCAGTCAATCTGGCTACTTCCTCCTTCAGCTCGCGGTTCTCTTGTTCCAAATGATCCATCAGTCTTGCAGAGTTAGCTCTGGTGTAGTACCGGTGAGTCGGCTTGTCTTCAAAATAAATGAAGAACACAGAGTTAGACCATATAACAAGAAGCCTGGAGCAAAACCTGCTGATGCACATGATGCATGCAATGCTTATGATTTAATTATGTTTTTTTATATCAGAGGGACTTTAGAGTTCTATTTGCAAATATTGGAGATATTAAACATTTATCACGTATGGAAATATTATATCAATAATATCTGGAAAATATTTTTACACCAAAGAAGCACAGTCTTGGTAACCAAATACAAGAGGAAAGGAAAATGAACATCCTATGGAACCCTAGAAGCATTCATCTAAAGCTCTGGACACAGGAAGATAAGATGCACGAAGCCTCTTCACCTCCCTTTCATAGGCCGCCTCCATGTCTGCCTTCTCTTTGGCGAGTCGATCATACTTCCTCTTCAAAAACTTAGAAGACTGAGGAAGTAGAGAAGTCCATGCCTCGTCAGGATCATCAATAACCTGATTCTCAAGGAAATCTATCAAAGCATCCTTCTCCTTGATCTGCTGAAGCAACTCCTCTCGTTCACGGATCCAAGCACGCGAACGGTCTTCGTCTCTCAACTCCTCTACTCCTTGGTCAGGGAGGGTTGAAGGCCCAACCACAGCCAAAGGTGTAGGTCTCGGATACTCGTAAGGCATGAGGTACTCGGAAGCTCTCCTCCTAAACCAAGAAGTATAAGGTTCCAAAGCGATATAGTTCTTCGGACCTAGCTCCTTCCTCCCTTTCCTATGAATCTTGCACCAAGCGCGGACCATCCTACCCTTCAAGCCTTGGGGATCTTTACCCTCCTGAAAGAACACACCCTCTAACAGAATGTTATTGGCTTTATCCTTTAAGGGGAACCCAAGCTGACGACGTGCCAAAATAGGGTTGTAGTTAATCCCACCACATGTACCAAGAAGAGGTACATTGGAGAGTTCACCACAAGAGTCGATAATCTGCACACCATCATACACACGGTTGTACCAAAAGATATCATCATTAGTGAGAGACATAAGCCTCATGGACCACCGTAGACATCCTTTGTTCTCCTTGAAGGCGACCGTCTGCGGAAAGTGCGAAATAAACCACTTGTACAGTAGAGGTAAACAGCACACAATGGTACCACCACCCTTTGCATTCCTCATATGCAAAGAAAAGTAAGTGTCACCCAACAGAGTCGGAACGGGATTAAGAGTAGAGAAGATCCTAATAGCATTCACATCCACAAACTTGTCGATGTTGGGGAATAACACTAGCCCATAGATGAGAAGTACAAATATGGCTTCAAAGGCGTCCTCACTCATGGCCTTCCCATACATAGTAGCTTGAGCAATGAGGAACTCATAAGGGAGACCTTGAATTCCACCTTTGGTAGTCATATGAGCACCAACCAGAGATTCATCTATATGCAACATATCAGCTATCTCTTGAGAAGTAGGAATACTCTCTAAGCCACTGAACGGCAACTGGTCTAGAATAGGTATACCCACAAGGTAGGCATACTCCTCAAGCGTGGGCAAAAGCTGAAAATCCGGAAATGTGAAGCAACGGTACAAGGGATCATAAAACTGCACCAATACACTCATCAATCCTTCATCCACTTGAGTAGTCAGAATAGATAGAAGCTTCCCAAAACGAGCCTTGAAACCCAAGGGATCTAGTACATAGGATGTCAAATTCCTTAGCTCTTTCAAGTCGGGTTGTCTGAAACTGTACTTCTTTGTATTCCTTATTTGTCTTTCCATGTCTGAAAATTTGCAAATAGACCTCTTAAGTTCCTTGAAAATTTTCTCATTATTGATGATATGGATGCAAATGGGTGCATGAATGCATGAATGCAACAACCACACTCAAGGATCAAGCAAAGCACACCAAACAAAGGTCATGGGATGGATCATATCATCCTTAATATCAATCATCCATTTTCGTGGATTGTGGTTTACACCTTATCAACACCCAAGTTCCATTGATATTAAGGATACATGAACGGATCAACCATGAATCAAGGGTTTATTGTAAGTCACGAGCATGGATTCTCGGTTAAGAACCACCCAAAGGGAGTGTACTAGGGTTTAAACCTGCCAAACATGTTCTACAAGAGGTTCACATAGTCATCATCCCATCTTTCGGATATTATCGGAGAAACGACTACTCGTATTCCAAAAATATTCTCAAGAGAGACTCTTATAAGTGTAGTATCGCGTAACAATCGTATCAAATCTTACACTTGACCGACTTTCGCACTACGTCCTAAGAATAGGACAAGATGGGCTTGGTAAACTAAGGTCTTTGGCTTCTAAGGTCTATATTGGAAAGAGTAATGTATAACCACAACTTACTTGTGTGACATTATTGATCCCAACATGACCTCCACCAAGTGAATGGGCTTGTAAGTCAACTTGCTAAGGAATAACTCCACACAAGTCAACAAGGCTATGCCATTCTCCTATCCTAAGTGCACTCGAGTTCGGGTATAGAACTCATCTCACAAAGATCACCAAGCATACAAGGAATTAATATATCAAGCAATTCAATCATTACATACAATACAGTAATCCCAAATTGCACAAAAGATATGTCACAAAACAATATACACAACAATACAACAAATATGAAAAGTAGGCAAAACCCACTAGGAAAACCAATCCCCAGCAGAGTCGCCACTTTTCTGTAGCGGGGTATTCGTTGCCATTAGAGATATTGACTAAATCCAAGGTAAACCATACAAGTCGAGTCGCCACCGCACTTCTATTTATCCAAAGGAATGATTAGAAAGCGAACAAAAACCTAAAAGTTTTATCGAATCAAAAACTAGTAAAAATGTCAGAGATCGGGGTAAGGGGGTTGGTTATGCAATGGGAAGGTTTTAAGCACCCAAAACATCCTAGGTACTCCTAGGGAGCCCTTTTCATATTTGTTGTAAGGTTGGTATTTTGTGAAAATTTATTTGTGCAAACATGATTGAAGAGATGAGAAGAGAATATGCCAGTTATTTACATTTTGGTTTGGATGGATAAACCCATTGCCTACGTACCATCTTAAAAAAGATTAGGATCAAAACCTCGTAGTTTGGGGTAAAAATCTCAAAACAAGTTGGTGAACTGATTGGTCCAAAAGCCTTAAGGTCTTTTGTTATCCAAGGGAGAAAACTCAACCTAAAACCACAAATCCACCATGTGAGGATAGCTTCAACATGCTAGTGAGGGGTTAACCCTATAATAAGCATGGAAGACTCATTGTCCATCACTAAGGATATAGGTGAGTATTACATCTACCTCAAGGGTAACTCAAACCTAATAGCTAAAGGTTATGAAAATTTTGATTCAAAAGAGTGGCCATTGAAACCACAAAAAGATCATTTGAATGAGTGGTATTTACCAATGAAAAGTATGTACAAAATATGGTCAAAGTTGACTTAGAAGTTCAATTCAAATATAAGTGTTATGAAAATAAAGTTTGAAAATCAAAAGCATAAGGCTTAGGTTTCTAATGTTTGAAAAGAAGTGTTAAATGTTTGCACAAAAAGTTTTGGCTTGGGTTAGAGTGGAGGGAAGAAGAAGAATGGCTAAAGTCCTAATCATACAAGAGATAAGGGATAAGAAACAAGACCATAAATAGAGTTCCTCTCTTGAGATCATATTGATGATCCAAGTAGCTCCCGTCCTTTGGAATATGCAAGCAAAGTAAGCAAACTCAAGCAATCAACATAATCAAACAAGATCTTGGAAAGTTCCTCAATGGCCTTTAGATCTCTCTCTCTTAGAAGCTCATGGCAATGGTTCCTCACTTAGGCTCAATGTTGGGCTCCCTAGCACAAGAACACACACATTAAAAAGTTCTATCAAACAAATCAAGAATGAACAAGCAAGAGTTTAGAAAATTGGTCCTCCCAAAGTTCTCTTTAGCATTTATAGCATTCTAAAGGCTCCATGCATAGTTGCTCTTTGACTTTTATAGCACTCTAAAGGCCCAATGCCTAGTTGCTCTTTGACTCCAAACTTGCATAGGGGAAGTCCTAAAGTCTAAGTCCATTTGTCCATTTCTTTGCATTTGGTCCACAACAATCAAAGCAAAACACAAGCACAATGATATATACACAATTATATGCTCAAGTGAGCAAAAGGCAAATTGCATTAACATAAACATGTGCTCAAGTGAGCAAAGGGGGAAAAGCAAATGAATAATATGTACAAGAATTATAAATTGCATAAATGTAAAGAGCAAGAATTAAATGTCAATGGTTAATGGTTAATGTTAGTAGTTAGTGTGCCATAAGGAAAATGTAGCGCTATGTTAAGCAATCGTAATTGGACTTATGTAGAAGTCACAAATATCTGAGGCCGGTCAATAATAATGTAGGCAACAACACAAGTTAGAGGTCTTGATTAGTGAATCAAACTCCAACAACTTGCCATGCCAAAAATAAGATGAGAAATGATCTTGTATTGATTTAGAAAGCAATCTATCCTTAATGCAAAGCCATTCACTTGATCCATGATCAAGATGAATTAGATTTGAATCAAGGAAGATTAAACCTCCCTAATCAATGCTAACCACCAATCTTTAACTCATTGATCAAAAAAGAAAAAGAAGTAGGAGAAGAAGAATAAGAAAATTAAAGTGCATTAAATGAAATGGAATGAGATAATCAACAAGTATTGACCAATGATAGAGGAGATCAAGGTCAAACAATAGAAAACAGAAGCAAAATGAATATTAGAAGTCAAGAAATATACAAAATATTTTTGGCATTTTTAACATTTAAAATAAAACTTGAATTAAAAATAAAAAGAAAGGTCAAACTTCAAACTCACTTCAAATCAACTTTGAAAAGTCCAAGTGAATTATCCCAAGATCAACAAGGTCAGACAAAGTTTGACAAAAAAATTCAGCATTTTTAAAAGTCAGAAACTATTTTTTATCAATTAAAAAATGCATAAAAATAACCTAATTGAACTAAAATCTCAAATAAATCTCAAATCAATTAATAAATTGATGATAATATTTTTCGTAGATCCATCATCATTCAAAGAGGTTGAGAAAATATTTGTGTATTTTTTGAATATCAAAAACTATTTAAAATGAATTAAAAATAACCAGAAAATAGAAAAATTACTAAAAAATAGCAAATGATAAAATAAAAAATATTAAAAATCATTTTTAGAAACTAGAAATTAAAAGAGAAATAATGCAATTGGTCCCATAATTTTTGGACCAATAATAAAAGAGATATGAATTTTAGAAAATGAAATGGAATAAAAAAAGAAAATTGAAATTGAAATTAGAATTAAAATGGAAAAAAGCGTGAGCCCTTGGATCTGAGCTCATTAGTTGAGCTGGCAGATCCAAGCATCCACAAGCGCGCGCCCAACGTGTTCCAAGGTCAATGCAACCACACAATGGATTAAAATAAGTCATAAGTTTGGACAGCCAGGATTAGATCTACAAATGAGCATGGACGACCATGATTGGATCTGGAGACCAGACGGTGGCTAGCGCCACCGTCTTCTCCGGCTAGCTCCGATGAAGATCAAAATTTGCAGGGCAAAAAATGTTAACTAAAATACACGATCCAGGTACCATTCGAAAGGTGGAGTGATGTACATCACTCCTATGCCACTCAATTCCACTCTAGATCCCTATTAAGAGAGAAATCAGAGATGGAACTTTGGTGGTGTTCAACTGAACTTGTTTGATTTCAAAAATTAAGAACACAACAATGATGCCTCTATGCAGAGGACTTCAGATCACACAAAATCAAGGCAAATGGAGCAATGTATAGGCTATTTCGAAGCAAAATGCAGTTGAGCAAAACCTTTGAATTGTGAAGAATTGAGTCACTCTCGTTGATTCCTTTTGCAAACAGAAGCTTCTATGGATCAAATGAAGAAGGTCTAGGAACTATGGATCTGGAATTTCAATCGAGGAAATCAAAATTCAGATCTGAAATTTTTAGAGAAAAATGAGATTTGTTCCTTTGGTAGGGGTGTGGATTCAATTCAGCAGAGGTTTAGGCGCCATTAGGTTGAAGAATGAGAGCTCACATGCCATGTATTTATAGCCAAATCCATCTGAAAGTGCATGAACAAAGTGTGCATGGGAGAAGAGGGCCTCCATGCATGGGCCTGTACAGGCGCATGGAGGGCCCAATTCTGATTGGAATTGAATGCTATACACCACCAAATGAGAATTAGACGTGCAGAAATGACATCATGTACTCATGCAATGTGTTTGAAATGAATTTCACAAAATGCACTATAATGTTCTCCTCTTCGAAAATGATATTTCCAAAATTGAAACATAGGCTTATGGGTAATGGTTGGAAAGCTTGTTGCATAAGTAACAAATGTCATGTTGATCAAAACTTCATTTGGTCCTTGGAAATTAATGAAATTTGAGCTTGAAGTGTAGGGTGCAAAACATGCCTATGTGAAATTTCCAAATTTGGCCAATGTTCAAGCCCTTCTGTTTCAATGTTGTAGGCTCCAAATGATACAATCTTCAACATGAAAGCTGTAGATCTGTTTAAGACAATCAATTTGGACTTAAATTTTGTATCATTTGGATTTTGAATGAAGAAGTTATGCGCACTTGAAGTTGGACTTTTTCACATTTCAATGCATTTGGTCCAAAGTGACCTATAATGTTTTGCATTATCACATGTATTTCTTTTGATATTTTGCAATTTTTCTCAACATAACATTTGAAGTAGACACAATAATATTTCCAATTCATTAAGTCTCACCTCAAAATCATGAAAAATGAATGAGTTATGTTCTTGGAAAGTTGACCCAAAATTAGGGTTTTAGTCAAAATGACCTATAATGTCTTGGAGTGGACGATGACCTTCCAAGCTTCAAATAAATTTTTGATGAACATGAAAGTTGTTCATATTTTTCTTAATAACATTTTTTCTCTTGGGATCATCTCCATTTGACCAACACATAAAAAGTTAGGTCTCATTGTATTTCAAAATAGTCAAATGAATTGACTGATCAACTTCTCAAGTCCACACCTCATATCTTGATGAATTGATGATTGAGGACACTCAAATAAGTTCAAATATGCATGAAATGATGAATTAAAGAACTTACCTTGATTGTATTTGACCATGGGCTGAGGTTGCTTCATGAGCAAGGCATAGTTGATGAACAAATGAATTAGGGTTTCCTTGGGAAACACACCTCAAACCCTTTGATTTGCTTGATCAAAAATGAAGAATTGAGATTCTTGGGAGGAATATTTGATGGATGAGAGCTTTGGGAACCATTACCATGCTTTCTTTCATCTCCTCTTGACCACATCATTGCACATAGGATCTCCTAAAAGCTTTTAGACCTTGTGATTGCTCAAGCTATAAACAAGAAATGTTAGTGACATATTTTTGTGCTTTTGGTTAGGAAATAAATGAGAAAAGCAATGATATACAATTCAAGCATGCTTGGTGATCTCAAACCACTCACAAGAGGTCCCACTCAAAGGCAAAGGGAACCAAGATGCTTATGATCCTTGAGGCTATGCAAATGAAATGTTATGATGCCATGAGGGATCTTAGGGTCAAAATTAGGGTCTTACACTATGACGTCCAAGATATTGTTCTGACGACTCCCAGAAAGTCTTGGTTGTTCCATTTTACTTTAGGATAATGTGTCTTACTATTTCTCACTGCATTTTCTTCCTGTATTTTCTTTCTTGCATTTCCTAGGACAATATTTGGGTCTTTCTTGTATTTAATTATCTCCCACCATGAATGCACGAAGACTGCTTTCATTCTTACCTTCCGGTTCGAGGTAATTAAATAGGGGCAACTGTCATACCCCAATTTTGTCTGGGTAAGAAAAAATCTTTCACCAGCATTCACCACCAGATGTTATAAAGCATAAACTCTATCTTAGGGTTTCTCATCCCTAAGCTACTCCAAACTCCCCATCATTGCTAAAGACACATTCAATACTCACATGATTATTCTAAATAAAACCCACAATGACATCAAATTTTCAACAAATCTTTCAGTAGCATTTCATCTGTTAAGATCCTTGTACATGACTCAACAAAACATCTGTTGTGTTTGTCTCTTATTATTGTTACTAAAGCATGGCATGGTATGCGCATTTTGGGACTTATTGGTTAACAATGCCCATTTTGGTTTATCCATAAGATATTTTGGTTTTAAAAAAAGGCTCATTCCCATCAACATGTCCATAATTAATATTGCAAGTCCAAAGTGTGGTTCAAATCTCTTTTACATTACTAATCCAAAGTTCATTTTCTTATTAGTAAGTACTAAGAGCCATGTTATTTTTTTATGATCACTTGTTATTAGCCCATTTTCACATCCCAAATATTTAGGCCAAATTCTAAGTCCTTCATAGGTCCCTAAATTAAATTTGCATTTTTGAAGCATGTATGTGTTGGGTTTAAGCTAAGTCACCATATTTAGACTCATGTGCCAAGATCCTTTGTTGGTTTTGTAATTGGAGTTAAAATTGCAATACTTGTGACGTGCATTTTGTTTTACACCTTTGGTTACATTTTTATTTTGCTGATAGTAATATACTGAAGGCAACCATTAGTTGAATGTTCATGATGGTCCAAACAGGTTTCCAAATGAAATAATAAGATAAAGTTTGAGCATTGTAATTAATTACACCAATAAGGTCTTAAGCTAAAACCATACAATATGTTACAAACAGTCCAAAAAGCACTATACATAATTATCCAAAATACAAAACGTTACATCAAAGTTGAAATTGAATAATTAAATTTTGTGTTGCACATTCAGCAATTGAAGGCAAAGCCTTTGAAACACCAGATGCTAACACCATCCTTTAGGTCGAACCACCCTTTGGATTGAAACGCCCCAAAAATCCAACTTCCTCACATAACTGGCACAACAGACCTTTTCCTCAATCAGGGTCATTTCATCTTTGTGTGACCTGTGAAGAAATAAGCTTAAGTCAAAAAAAATCTTATCAATAAGCACTTAAAAAACTGAAGGATAATGAATAATTTGATCAGTTTAAAGCTTTGCACAGAGGACCCCTATGAACACCCAAAAATGTGTTTCGCTACCAGTTCAAACAAACAATGAATCCACAAAATAATAATCCCACGAAATCTGGGATGAAAGTTTAAACCTCACAAGTTATCATAGGATACTAGCTCATGATGAAGATAAATAATTTAAATACCCAAAGAACAGAACATTAAGGGGGAGACGTGGGTGAATCATAAAAGAAGAGAAATCAAAAATAAATTTTTCCTTTGAACACAACCACATAGCATTCAAAAAGAAGAATAGAGGAAAGCGAAGAGAGTTTTAAAGGAGAAGAGGGTTTATCTGGATTGCGCTGAAGGAGACGTCGTCGTCGAACCGGCTCCGACCAAGTAGCTTTCCTCTCCCTTTTTGCTTAAATTCTGTACGCCATCTCATTCGTCCTTGTGAACTGAGTAAAACCCCCTTTGTAATTTCTATAAATTGCAACTGTTGAAGGTTCAAATTCAAAATTAGGGTTTAGGTTTAAACTGTTTTTTTGTTGTTGTTTGGGTTTGGATTTGTTGTTAGAATGAATTAAGGTTCTCTTTGGTTGCGCATGAGGTCTTTTGGGTTAAGGCTTAAGTTTTTTTTTAGCGTCGATCCGGCCGTTTGAGGAGGATTTAGGAAGATCCAAGGCTGGATTCGTGTTCTCCGGCCAAGATAAGGTAGGGTTAGTGTTGGAAGTTTTGTTCTTTGTGTGGTGGTTCGTCGGAGAAGAATGTGGCGCCGTCGTCGTTGGCCGGTAACCGCCGTCTTCTCTTGCAGGTGGATCGGAGGAGGGTGGTTTTTGTTCCAGAGCGTTTAAGCTCTGAGTTGAGGAGAGAGAAAGAGTTCATCAAATGAACTCATTTCCTCAAAGGTTCATGTTTTTATTCACGCCTGGTTGGTGCATGAGTGACAAGGGTCACTCTGGAGGCGGACCACGTCTGCAGTTGGCCGTTGGTCAACCAGATGTTCATGTGTGAATACCCCATCTTTCATTACCGTGTACCCTCTCCATCCATCCGCTCGATCTGTTGACTGAGTCAGATCTCCAGATCTGACGGTCTGGAGCATATTCGTGGGTCAACACGGTTGACCAAGTGTTAAGGGCCATGTGTGTTTCGGTTTGGGCCTTTTCAAGCTTGGGCATGCATCTGTTTTCCTATTTGAACCCCCCTTTTTGCCCATGTTTGACAAATTCAGTTTGGGCTTGGTTTCTATCCCAAGGCCCAAACTGTTTTTATTTTTATTTTCATTTAGTCCATTTTTTACTTACTTGATTTAAATAGAGTTTTATAATTAATTAAATTACCATTATCATTTCTAAAAAATAATTAAAACTATTTGATTATCTATTATTATTATTATCATTATCATTAGTTATATCAATTATGTAATTATTCATTTTTTTGGATTTTATGAGATTTATGTGTGTTAATATTTATTTAGTCGTTTGTATAAGTGTTCGATTTTATATGCGTGTTGTGGTACATTTAAGATAAACCATTCCCATTCCATCAATCCAAACCAATTTTTTTTAAAAGGCAAATCAACAATTCTCGACTCAACATCGAGTCCATTTTTCATACCTTTGTAAGTTAATCGCTTTTCAGCATCGCCATCAACCTCACATAGCTTACTCTTGGGCTTTCTTACAATGAGACCTGTTCGATTTTTATTTAATCGGGTAGAAGCACAATGCACTAAATAAATTCAATTCATTCATAAACATAAATTTAAAACCTCAATCCAACATCGAGTATTCTTTATTAAAATCAAATTAAAATACCTAATCACAATTAAATTGCATTTCATTTGGAAATGAAAAAGGAGATGGTTTTGAGTTTTCAACTCCTCTCCTAGATTATTTGAATACGATTTCTTTTACTCGGTTAGTCGAATAATCGTCATTTCTAATCCACTTAAGCACAAACAAATCAAATCCTTTATAATAAGAAACGAAAAGGGAGATGATTTTGAGTCTTCAATTTTTCTCCTCGACTATTTGAATACAAGTTCTCTTACTTGGTTAGTCAAATAATTGTCGTTCCTCTACAAACTTCCAAACCCCGATTAAACCAAATCACTTACATATTAAGCTAAATGAAAGGGGAGTTGACTTTGAGTTTTCAACTTCTCTCCCCAGTTGTTTGAATACAAGTTCTCTTGCTCGGTCAGTCGAACAATTTTCATTTTTCCACAAAACATACAACTTAACCAAATCATTTTCTTAACAAACTATACGAAAAAGGAGATGGTTTTGAGCTTTCAACTCCTCTTCTCAAATGCTTGGATATGAGTTGTTTTACTCAGTCATTCAAGTACTTGTCGTTCATTCTAAAATACATCAACTATATACAACCTTATTTTCATAAATACTCAGATGAAACAGAAAGCGGTCTAGAGTCTTCTATTCCCTTTTCCGATTATTAGGATACGAGTTGTCTTACTTGATTATCCGAGTATTCGTCATCCATTAAAAACACCTTAATTATTATCAAATCCTTTCTATAATTAAGGATGAAAAAGAAAGTGGCCTAGAGTCTTCTATTCCCTTTTCCCGACTGTTAGGATACGAGTTGTCTTACTCAACTATCCGAGTAATCGTCATCCAACCAAAAACATCTCAACCAATCAAAACATCCAACATATTAATCCAACTTGTCACCCCCGTGTGACCAAAACTAGTTTCAGAAAGAACATCGTCTAATCCTTTCTAAAGCACACAACAAACTAGTGCTTAAGCCTCCGCCGAGAGTAGACAAGCCAGCGTTTAGCCTTTAGAACGCGATCTAAACAATCGTTCACTAAAAGACACCAACCAGTCGTAGTTTCCCGAACTACGAATGCTCTGATTTCCTTATTACACCATAAGGATACGTAGGCAACTGATTGTTGTATCTCCGCGAGCACACTAATAAAGAACCTCCCCTTTCCCTTTTTGAGGTTCTCATCCATTTCTATTTTCAATATTCTATAACCCAAAGATAACAAACAAACATAAATTAACACTCGAAACGCAAATTAGAACTAAAACCTTCCCGTTGAGTACAACGGACGTGAGGGGTGCTAATACCTTCCCCTTGCGTAATTAACTCCCGAACCCGAATATGGTTGCGACGACCATTATTCTATTATTTCAAAGGTTTTATCGATGTTTTCCTATCCCTTTATTGGGATAAATAAAGTTCGGTGGCGACTCTGTTCGAACATAATTTTTTCCGTGACCATCGCGAGGAATCGTATTTTTTGAGATGCGACACCCCCCAAAACCGAAGTGGAACATTACCATGGAAAAGTAGGGTCCGAGTGGTTTCTACAAGATGTCGGTTTTTGCGTTCGGCTACCCCGTTTTGTTGAGGTGTGTGAGGGCAATATGTTTGATGGATAATACCATTGCGTGACATAAAATTTTGAAATTGTTGGGATAAATATTCACGGATATTGTCACTTCTTAAGGTAGGGATATACACACCGAATTGAGTTCTTATTTCTTGATAGAATTGTCCAAAAATAGAAAATAATTTAGATCTATTCTTCATTAAAAATAACCACATGCAACGTGAAAAATCATCAATAAAGGTGACAAAATACCTAGACTCAAGAGTAGACACAATACGCGAGGGACCCCAAACATCGGTGTGAACTAAAGCAAAAGGGGACGAAGCTCATTTGTTGACTCGATTGGGAAACTGGCCACGAGTGTGTTTCCCTAGTTGACACGACTCACAATGTAAATTAGATACCTTTGATAAATTTGGCACCAACTTATGTAGTTTGAAAAGACTGGGATGACCTAACTGAGCATGGATAGTGAGTGGAGAAGCTTTGACTGAGCATGTCTGAGATGACACTAAGAGGTAATAAAGGCCTTGAGACTCACATCCGACGCCAATCGCTTGTCCCGAACTCCGGTCTTGTAGGGTAACATTATTGTCAATGAAGGTGACACTACAATCAAGAGAACGAGTTAAACGACTGAATGAAAGTAAATTAAATGGAAAATTAGGTACATAGAGGATAGAAGTAACAAAGAGAGAAGGTATAATTTGAACAGTACTAATCCCTTCAGATCGGGTTTTAGAACCATTGGCAGAAGTTATAGTATGTAAGAAACCAGATGTAGAAAGGGAAGAAAAAAGATTTTTATTACCGGTAACATGATCAGACGCACCAGAATCAAGGACCCGAGGTTCAAGAGAAGATGATTGAGAGAGACAAGCAGATGAATTACCAGTGTGTGCTACCGAAGCAGTAGAATCTAAGTTCTGATAATTTTGGTACCACCTGAGGAAATCATCGTAGTTTGGCATAAAGTTATGAGGAGTAGCCATGAGTATCGGATCTGAAACAGTTGCCCTTCGGAGAGTGGAGCGGTGGGAAAATTGTTGGGATCGGCCGTTGGACGCACTACAACATTTTTAGCTTTAGGCCACGGAAGAATAGACAACAACTTAAATACCGTTGCCTAAAGGATAATAAACTACGTTTTTTACACGTGGATAAATTTCTAGATTTTTGGTGAAAACCGTTCTGTATACACTTTAAGCTACGGTTTTGAAATTGTTGGCATAACTAAATCGTCACTTATTTACTTTGAACCACAGATTTGAAGGTGTGGTCATTTTTCATCTTAAAGGCAATGTCTGAGAAGCACAGTCTAATATTAAAGAGGACGGTTTTGATAAAAAAAACTTGTGAATTTAAAATAAAACAATTATTCATGATCAAAACTTCAAATGTGTTTATAATAAGAATTTAATTGATATACACTAACAATGTAAAGATTTTTTACACTATCAGTTAATCACAACCATTGACTTATTTAAAATATTTGACTTTTATTTTAACCACTTGAAAAGTAATACAAACGGATGATTGTGATGTATTGACAGTGTAAAACTTTTTACACTAACAGTGCATACCAATTAATCTCTTATAATAAATCAAATATATTTAAAAATGTAACATTCGTGATTATTTATATGTATGAAAAAAATCAATTTTTTAATATTAAAAAGTTTATGAAATAAAAATTACATTACAAATTTATTCTAAAATAAATAAGAATTGTAAAAGAGAAAAAGAAATTGACAATAATATTTATAATCTTTTTAAAATTGATAAAAATTATAGTTAAATAAAAATTTGTTGTAAATTTGATAAGTTTTGTCAATAATATCTATAATAACTTTTTATATGGTCATAAATATAAAAAACTGCACAAAATAAAATAAAATTAGAAATTTAAGATTTTGTGCAATTGAATGGGATATCTTTCATATTTTTTTTACAAGGAAAAAAATACAAATTTACTAAAATTAAAGTTATATCCACTCAAAAATATTTCTTTTACAATGTGAAGATTTCTCTTACTAATATGAAGATGTTTTAGAAAAATTAGAAAATATTTGTCACAATGTAAAAATAAAATAAAAATTATAAAAATATAAGTTTTTACTTTTGACTGATATGAATTTTTTAAACAATATAAAAAAACCACTCTTTTTATTTAATACTTTACAAAATAATTCATTCAAAGAGATAAATATAAGAGAACAAAAATCATATTTAAACAAATATAAAATGAGAACAAAGATAAATATAATGTAAAAATTTTTTAGCATCACAATTAAACCCATATAAAATATCTCGCAAATAATAAAATGATATGATTTGATTTGATCATGTGTAAAAATTATTATATTTCATTTAATATAATTAAAAATTACTTTTAGTAAAAACTTTATAACAGTATAAAGTACTATGTCCATATTTTTTTTTCAAACGAAAATATCTCTCTTCAAAGCCCAAAATAGTGTCTTGTGTCGTCTTCTCATCCAAACCCTAACTTCTAAATTGTTTCTTCTCACATCCAAACCCTAAATTCCAAATTGTTTCTTCTCACATACAACAACGAAGACTAAGTTAATCAAAGGGTCAATCCTCTCTATTTTCGTCTTTCATATATTTCAAAAGAGGGTCGATTTTCATAAGCTGCAAGAAAGTCGGAAAAGCAAATGAAATTATTATGTTGTTGTCTCTGTCTCTTGCCATCTAAAATCTATAAGGGTTTATGCACTATCATGGTCTGTCTATTGAAGGTTAGATTCCTCCCTCTTCAATGGATAATATTTTTCTTTTTCAATTTATTTTTTTAAGCTTTCGATTTTAATTGTTTGGTCTTGTATCATTCTCTATTTTGAATAAATTATCTCTCTATTCAAGATGTAGAATTTTTGAGATTAAGTAGGTTTATGGACCAAGAGCAAAATTTGATTAGTTGTTCTGACTTACGGTAGTCCTTTGTTGTCCCCTGGTTGAGTATTAAATTTCATAGAGAAAATTGAATCGGAAGGGAAGGTTATCCATGTGTTTCTAAGGGAAGCTGAACTTCTTCTTTGGGGAAAGACAGTAGGGAAGCTGAACTTCTTCTTTGGGACAAGACAATACTAAACAGCTATTGATACTTGGTCTCTGGATTTAATTAATGGGTGAACTATTGTCTAAGGAACCACTGTTCAATGAAAAAAAAACATAATTTGATCAACTGTATAAATTATATGCTAAGCGTCAATTAATTGGTAGAATGTATGCTCTCATTTTTCTCTTGTAAATTTTGTTTTCTTGTGCCTAACCACTTTTATAACCGTTGTTGCCTGCTATTTTTTTTTCTTTCTGGATTTTAAAAATATTTGGGACTCCAAATGAAACAATTTGGCCGAGCTTCTCAAAATTGATGGTAGTCAAGGTTAATTTTTTCAAGCACCTATAAGTACTCATGAATACGTTGATTATTTTATTACACTATTATTATTTATCTGCCATTGTTGTTTCGGGCTTCCAACTTAGGGTGGTTATTGTTTGAATAACTAGCCTCTCATGGTGACTTGTCTTACTAATGAATTATTGTCAAGGTTTTGATGCAATCTCACCGATTTGCTAGGACTCATTAGGTGTTTTCCACTTGTGAAGTGTGATCGAAAAATTTATTTAAGTGTTATAGTATTGTTGTCGACTGTTTTTGTATTGGGAAATACTTCTAATGTTATGTTGGAATTTTGATTGCAGGGACAATTTTTGTTTTTTCTATTGTAGGGACAATTGAAATTAAGGCTAGGATTGCCTATCCAAATGAAGTTGAGAGCTAAAGCACAAATATAACTATCTTTATATTTTTGTTTCATGATTTTGTTGACTATATCATTATGTATACTCCCGTGCCCGTCTGCCCGCTTTTTTAATGCGCACAGCAGAGAAAAATAAGTGTCAGTTTTTTTTATGAGGTTTCTATTGTAGGTTGTATTAAAAATAATATTATTACATTTTGAAAATGGTAAACAAAGATATTCAAAATTATGTCGAAGCATGTAAAATACTATTGATACTATGCAAAATTATTTTCTTTTTCCCTGCAATTGTTTTCCGTAGTAAAGAAAAAATGTAAGATTCTCAAATTAGAATTTTTTTTAGAGAAAAAGATAGTAAAATTAATAGTAAGTAGTGTAATATAATTTTTTTTACCTTATAAAGATTCGAATCAATTTTTCGTACATCCCTTTATCAATGCGCTATTGAGATTTTAAAAACTACAAATACATGACGGAATGTCATATCATCAAAGAAATACATTTAAAACATTTGACTCGCTTGAATATAATATGGGTTATTGTGACAAAAAAAAATGTATACATGGAGAATGAAGATACTTTGTTTTAGTCTAGATTTGGTAGAACAATGAATATGACTTGTTTATGAATTACTTGGATTTTAGAACACGGGCACGTTTGTCCGCTTTTTTTTATTACGCTAACGCGTGAAAATATTAACAACGTCTTTTTTTATAAGTTTGATTTTAATATAAATTACTTATATGATAAAAAATATGATATTTATTCATATGCATATTAAATTTTATTTATAATATATAATATTTGCGCATTAAATTTTGTTTGAATTGAGAAAATTGCAGTGTGACGTGAGTTTATTTAACCGTTTTTTTTTCAAGCAAATCAATAAATAACTCAATGTATAAACTTAAATTCTTCTTTAATGTTTTTGAATTTGTGTTCTTTAATGTTTTTGGCATGAGGATGTAATGCACAGTACATACACATGGAAACAATTAAACTTCTCTTCAACAACAGAGTAAGAATGCAACGGTAATAATCATCAATATTCATCTTTCTTTTATGGAAAAACCACTCACGTATTGTTTACCAAAATCCCCTATGTATAAATATCATGTTATATCAGTATTCCCTTTACTCTCTCTCTCTCTCTCTCTCTCTCTCTCTCTCTCTCTCTCTCTCTCTCTCTCTCTCTCTCTCTCTCTCTCTCTCTCTCTCTCTCTCTCTCTCTCTCTCTCTCTCTCTCTCTCTCTCTCTCTCTCTCGCCCGTCTGTCCGCTTTTTTTAATGCGCACAGCAGAGAAAAATAATTGTATGTTTTTCTTTTAATATTGAAAGATTTTACCGTGTTCTAGTTTGGCTGTATATTGAAGCAAAAGAAAATTATATTTAGTTATGATATAAAGAATACAATATGAGCTTGGTATGTCGTGTAACCAAAATGAGAATCAATGTGTGATAATTTTTTTTAATGTACTTAATAAATATATGCGGGTGCGATAAAAGAATTTGTTTGTAGACTACATTTTTTGTGTATCCACCATCTTCTCCTTTCAATTTTCCTTCCCTAGTTAAAACTCTTGACCGATTCAGAAAATGACAATTCACTTTTAAAATGGAATCTATAATGAGAGATTGGCTTTCGGGCATGATCGATTCGAAAAATGATTGTACTTCGAATATATGGATCTTGGAACGAAAAATGAAAGGGAGAGTGGTATATATGGATAATAGAACAAGATTCGAATATATTCTTTTAACATGAATTTTCAAATATGATTTTTCTTTTATGATCAATGAAACTGATACTCAGAATTTTACCCTCTTAGATGAAGGCCAATCTGAGAGGGTTACTATGGAGAAGTCATTTCTATATCATAGATAGATAAAGTTATGTTGTTAAAAATTGACGATTCACTTTTAGTTAATTCTTTTATTTGGTACTCGACTTTAATCTGGTTAACTATAATTTGGGAGTTACTTCTTGCCCAGAGGTTGATTGCCTTTATTTCTCTCTCAAATTTTATCTCTATGATTAGTGCTTCGCATTCAGCCTAATTATTGTTAACTTTGAAACTGAATCATAATGATTATTTAATCACTATGTTGCCTTGTTCTTCTAACATTATTCCTGCCCCACTCACCTTTAAATTCAAGGATCCTTTTTGCAAATATTAAATTTTAAAATTTAGTTTGATCTAATAAATGTTTGAATGACATCAGTTGGAAATAAGCATGATTTAGAGATCACAATTTATGAAATTTTCATGTTACTCGTCCATGTTGATCTATAGCATTAAATACATTAATGTAGTGATCGTCAACGTTTAGTCACATTATACGCAAGTGTCGATATTTGTGGTGGTCTCATTATTGATTTGTGTGGTAAAAGGATATTGCAATATAAAAATATAAAGATATATAACATTTAAATTCACACCTAAATAATATATAATTATCAAGATATATTATTCAAATATAAAATTATTAGAATATTTAAGTAATTACTTAATTTAATCATTTATATTATAATATTAATACGCACAACAGAGAAAAATAAATCTATGTTTTTCTTTTCATTAGGTTTCTATTGTACGTCGCATTAAAAATAATATTATTACACTTTAAAAATGGTAAACAAAGATATAATAAATTATATCAAAACATGCAAAGTAATATATATATATATATATATATATATATATTGTGTAATCAACGACGTTCTTTAAGAGGAATGTCGAACATGAAATCTTTATTCGAAGTATTTTCTTTTTTTCTGCAATTGTTTTACGCAATAAAGAAAAAATGTAAGACTCTAAATTTGAATTTTTTTAGAGAAAAGCATAGTAAAATTAATAGTAAGTAGTGTAATATATTGTTTTTTTTAACCTTATAAAGATTCAAATCAATTCTTCGTACATCCATTTATCAATGCGCTCTTGAGATTTAAAAAACTACAAATACATGACGAAATATCATATCATCAAAGAAATACATTAAAAACATTTGACTCGTTTGAATGTAACATGATTTATTGTGACACAAATAATACATGGAGAATGGAGATACTTTGGTTTAGTCTAGATTTGGTAGAACAACAATTATGACTTGTTTCTGAATTACCCGAGTTTCTGGTAAAAAAGGAAAGCAATGGACTTAGTAAATGTATATGGTTTTATTTACATAAATACAAATAGAAGTTAAATTCATGCATTCAAAAATATTCTAGAGTAAAAATATTCCTAAATTAATTAAATAAAAACATGTCCATCCTTTGAGATATTATTTCTCTTTTCACCATTTTCCAAAGTTGTGTTTCATCTGTTATCACTGTGGAACTCCAACCGACAGAGTAAATTTTTAGACGTTTGACATGTTTCAATAAGGATGATAAAGATGTTAGTGAAAGAGTGGTGAAAATGCAAGAAACAATTTTTTATACGTATTGCGGAAAAAGTAAATACACCTTATTGTCGAGTTTGCCGATGAATGAAATTGTTTGTTCATCCTTCCATGTGTTCCATTTATCTTCAAAGTCTCCTATCTAAAATTTATTGCATAGGAATAGTGATAATAAGTATGACCCAATTGATATATAACATAAAAACATAAAATAAATGATTAAGTATAACTTACTTTTATGTCAAAGCAAGTTTCAATATTCTTTCTACTCAACTCCTTACATAATTGAAAATTTTCACTGTGTTCTAGTTTGCATGTATATTAAAGCAAAATAAAATTATATTTAATTATGATATAAAGAATACAATATAATCTTGGTATGTCGTGTAACTAAAATGAGAATCAACGTGTGAGCAATTTTTTTAATGTACTTAATAAATAACTTCGAGTGCGATAAAAGAATTTGTTTGAAGACTATATTTTTTGTGTGGTCACCATCTTCTCCGTTCAATTTTTCTTCCCTAGTTAAAACTCTTGTCGTAGTCTGTGAAACACCCCTGGATAAAATCACATACAACTGTCCATGACTAAAAATATGTCGTGGAAGATATATTCCAACATTTGAAATGGTTCGTCCTTGTGATTTACTTATTGTAATAGCAAAACTTAGTCCCACAGGAAACTGCTTTCTACTAAGGACAAAAGACAACCCATCACTTGCAGATGTTTTTATTTTAATTCTGGGCAAAAAAGCTCATTTTCCTGCATTGTTTCCTGCCAAGATTTCCACATCCAACATATTCATAAATAAACCACGACATAATAACCGCGTCTCATTACACAATCCATATCTATGATCTAGATTCCGTAACAACATCAATGGTGTACCCTTTTTTATCTTTAGAATATGTGGTGGAAAACTACCTTGTGTAATTGAGTTTAAGAATTCTTGCTGGTATAAAGTATGATTATCACATCTTTAGAATATGTTCTTCTCCTGGAAACTGGTCGATAATCATATCATTCAATTTCTGGACATCATCATTTGTTGGTGTCAAAGTAGCTCTTTGTACCATATATGGGGCATGCCAACCATGCAATTCTAAATTAGGAAAAAGATGTTCGATAAGTACTTGTATGGAATGTTCACTGTCCCATGGGATTGCAATCTGTGAATTTAATCTCACCATATCATCTGCTTTGGTAGGTTCAACACCATCACCAATGCGAATAAGAAATTCTGCAAACTCTTGATCATGCAATGATCGCATATTTTGATGCAAACGCAAAATCTTGGTATGATCCCATAAATGAGACTGAACAATACACGCTGAAATCATTTGTACCTTAGTACCTTTTCTTACAACAGGAAGAACTTGACAAAAACCTCCCCCCATGATCAGAACTTTTCCACCAAATGGAGCATTGTTGCTATAAATGTCTTGTAATGATAGATCTAAGGCTTCCAAACAATTTTTGTTTGTCATTGGTGCTTCATCCCAAATTATTGCGGCAGCAACTCTAATGAGATTTGCAAGATCTTTTTACTTTTGAATACTACAAATGAAACTCGGTTGTATATCAATAGGTATCTTAAATCGAGAATGTGCAGTCCTACCACCGAGCAATAATATTGGGTTGGAACATTATGCTAATGTTTCATCTTACATGTTGGCTAATGTTTATGATGACATAATTATTTAGATTCCAACTTTTTGAGAATTATGGAGTCATAATTATTTTATTAAAAATTATCATAAATATTATTCAAAAGAATCATGCCATCATAAACATTAGTAATTACTCCAACTTACAGGCATGGAATTATGCTAATTACCCAACGAATGTTCCGAGCATATTGATAATTACTCCAAAAAATTATGCTATAAATTAGGCTATGATAAACATTATTAAAAAAACTGAACATGAATAGAACAATTAAGTTACGATTTTTCAAAAACACATTCTGAAACAAACACAAATAGATATAAACAGTCTTTTTTACACAAATAGATATATTTCACCTGCCACTTATTTTCTTGACATTATAATTAAGAGTTGAGGTTAGCAAAAAATGAGAAAACTATACACTTGTAGTAACATTATTGTTATTTTCTAATATGTTAAATAACACCATAAATGATAAGATGATAATTCTTCAAGACATGTTCCTTATATAGAAACTTCATGTAAACATATAATTCTAAAAATTTGCTTCTTTCTTTCATTAGTTTTTGGATATTTACATGACATGCAATAAAAAAGAAATGATCATTTACATGATATAAATTAACTAACAAAGATAAAACCTTAAAAAAGATATGCAATAAAAAAGAAATGGTCATTTACATGTTTAGAAAACAAAACTTAAAAAAGGGAGATGATTTTCCGATGCTTTAATTACATGTGCAGTTACTTCATGAAAAAAATGACCAAATAGAAAATTTAAAAATATCAAACTTAACCAAATTCAAAATCGAAATGATTCAAAATGAAAATGACCATTTTTCAAAACAAATAAAAACAAATCGAACAGAAAGGAGAAGAATTATAAGAGAGTTCGGGGTTGTTATTCATTTGAAATATATTTTTCTAAGTAAAAGAGATAACAAAAATAATATTTGAAAGACATGAAAAAGAGAGGAAGTTTAAGGGCTTGCCTTCATAGTGGTATATTGCCTTTGTTAATTGTTGAATGAGTAAAACAAAGGATTCCCACTGAGTATACTAAGTGTACTTTTCAAAGAAAATTAATGACGAATTATGTTTCAAATATAGATGGCATGATCAGTGTATACTTGGATTAAAGTGTGTTTAGTGGTTATCCTTGGGTATCCTGGCAGTGAGTCGTCAAATAATCTTAATTAGAAATGAACAGAAACTGATTATCTCAAGTGTATGCAAAGAACCGAAACGTGGTATGCTTGGGAGTTAGTTAACAGCGGCTACCAATTATATTGTAACTGAGTTAAAACTGCTATATTTATGTGTGAGATAAAAATAATTTGCCTCAAGGGTAAATATGGAAAATAAATAGGTCATGCCAAAAGGATGTATCCCCTTTATCTATAGGTATAGATAGAAGTACAACAAACCTTAAGCAAAAAGAATTGGTTAGAATTTAATGAGTTAGGGTATTTATTGTTGTATATTTAACTTTATATTACAGTGGAATTTCTTTATGTAAATTTATCATTATTTTAACTTTTTTTATTATTTTAATAATGGAACTTTTTCAGTGAAATTTATCATTAATTTAACATATTTTATGTTGATAAAATTTGTAATTGTTAAAATTTAAACAGATATTTATAATTAAAAAAAATTAAAATAATAAATGTTGTGGTATGAACACTAAGCAACAGTTTTACAAATGTAGCTAATCAAAACCGTGGACTAAAGTTGGAAACAAACTGTGCTATAACTAATAGACTACGGTTTAAATTGTGTAGCTTAAACAAAACCGTGGTCCAAAACTAGTTTAAAAAGCGCGGCCTTTTCACATACTAAAGGCAACGCTTTACATTTTAGTGGGCTAAAGTGCAAAAACCGTAGTCTATTGGAATAGGCAACGGCGGCTTATTCCACGCATGATAACCGTAGTCTAACGTCTTACGCTACAGTTTTCATGTATATGGCCACGGTTTCTGATTGTTGCCTGAACTCATTTTTGTTGTAGTGACGTGTTGTCACGTGCATAGGTTTCTGCAGGTGAAAAGTGAGGAACAACTGGATTGGAGGAGGCGCTTCTGCTAGTAGGTTACCGGAGACTCTTAACAAGTTTAAACTAAAGGATAATCATCCATATCTTATGTTTGTTAAGCATAGTAGGTCTCAATTTTAGATGAAAGGAGAGCATTGTGTTACGCAATCGACAGTCAATTTGTTGCTCAGAAGAATAAGTTGTATAGTTTGAGTATAATGCCAAATGAGTAAGGATCAATACATCATCGATAAAATACAGTGAAAAATAAGCAAGAGTCTGAGATTTTTGTGAATAGATGTGAGTAAAGAAGTTAGTTTGTGAGAGTATGAATATGTTAGAACAAATATAGAAGATTAGAGATAAAATGAAAGTAAAAGACGATGAACACATTCAAACTTTGTTAACTCAGTTTTGCCAATGGTGCATATCTTTGTGACTATAAAGCAGTTATAGCTCCCTTGATTTCGATCTAATAATTAGGGTTAAGTAGGGTTATAGTGTTACAGTAATATGTATGATATTATGGTTCATTATACAATAGCATCCATGAAGCTCGTGCACCTTAGTTACCTACTGACAACAAACAGTTAGGCCTAAGACTCGTTTAGAGTTTCCATATGATATGAATCATACTCAAGAATCTCCACTTTGGTGAGTATTAAACCCCTATGAAGACTTCCTACAAGATGATCACATCCCAGAAACTGGAAAGATACACCTCTTGCTTAACACTGAGAATCATGTAACAAATTCAAGACATGCTTGAACTTGTCACTTATGACTGGCTTGGTCAACATGCCATATGCATTCTATGAAGTATGAACGTTTTCAAGTAATATTTGTCATGATGCGAATATCTCTCTGATCTTGTGAAAACTCACATCAATATGTTTGGTTCTGGCATGATAAACCTTATTGTTTTTCAAATAAATGTTATTGTGACTATCACAATGCAACTGAACTCTACCTTGCTTAACACTCAACTTAATCGCCAATCCTGTAAGACATAAGGCTTCTTTGGAAACTTCATATGCTAACATGTACTCTGCTTCAGATATCGACATAGCCATTATAGATTGAAGTGATGATTTCAACAAATAGGTCATCCTCCTAAAGTAAATACATACCATGTTGTAGACCTTTCGTCATGCATATCACCAACATAGTCCAAATCAACATAGTCTACAATTGAAGGATCACCATGTTCATTGTTAAACATGTTAACATGACCTGTTGTACCCATCAAGTACCTGAAAAATCCATGTGATTGCTTCCTAATGATGTTTGTCTGATTTGAACATAAACATACACATTTGACTTATAACTTATGTCAAATCTAGTCTAGTGTGGGCCATATCATACATTAACAACCAATAGTATTAGCATAAGGAACCTTTGACATATACACAGTTTTTTCTTATGTCTATGGACACCAATCCAATGAGAACTTAAAGTGATTCGTCAATGGAGTACTCATATCATTTGAATTACTCATGTCAAACTTTAATAGCACCTTTTCAACGTAACTTTTCTGGGAGAGCCATAACTTTCTAGCACTCATAATTATGTGAATTTCCATACTAAGAATCTTCTTCATGTTAATAAATACACCTACGTATTTCATGTCAAACACTTTTTCTATCATGATCTTAAGTTCATTTACATCACGTAAATAATTAGTAGCAATAAACATACCACCAGCATATATTAACAAGAAAACAAAAGAGTCATCAGCAATGATCCTAACATAACCAAACAGTCATACTCACACATTTTGTAGTTAATCTAAGCATGTATGAATTAAAGTGCTTGTACAGTGGACTTGGAGCTTTAAACCATACAAATACCTCTTCATTTTATAAACTAGTATATCATGTGAAGTGTCACTGAAGCCCTCTCGTTGCTCCATGTAAATTTGTTCATCTAGATTACTGTGAATAAATATTGTCTTCACATCCATCTACTCTAATACATATCTCAAATGGATACCAAGGCTAACACTACCCAGATAGAAGTATGTCTAACGGTAAGAGAGAAAATCTCATCATAGTCAATCCCCTTCTGCTATGAGTACCCTTAGCTACAAGACGATCCTAGTGTTATTACATATGATTGGAAACATTTTATAGGAAACATGTGAAGCAAGATGTTCTGCCAAGATGTGATACATCATGTCTCTATGTGATCAAGACACTTCGGTAAGAAAACAACATGTTAAGCATAATATCCTTAATTTTGTGAGACATCATGTCTCGCTCTGGGATGCTTCGCGCGCAAGATAATTTGAGTGATTCTTACGCTTTTAAGGATTTGTTTCCTTTTATATCTAATTAGGGATTGAAAGTTTTGCAATTTTTGGGTTAAAAAAGTTGTATTCAAAATCTCTATTAGCAAGATTAAATTTGAAGAGTTCTGATTTGTTAAAGATTTAATCAATCAAAGCTTCCAATCAACATTATTAATGATTGAGTTCTTATGCTTTTTGAGAAGTCCATAAGTTTTCAAGACCTAAAATCCTAATGGGCTTTAGATGTGGACCCTTGTTTCTATTTAAGGAGGCATTGTCCATTGTGAAGACTCAGACCTTGCATAATTAAGCTTGGCTTGTTTTATGTGTTGAGTTTTGTGTTGATTTTGTGTAATAATTTATTCTTGTGTTTTAATTCTAAGTTATTATAATAGAGTATTTGGCTTGTAATGGCATTCCATCATTCATAATCTTTTATAACTATTTAAACACTTAGGAGAATGTTTGAGTGAAAGTGACAAGGGTTGTAGAATCAGAGGGGGTCCTAGATCGAAGTTCACATGAAGTATTAGGAAAAAAGATATTGAACTATGAGAGTTTAAATCATACCAATTTGTACTTCTGACTATTAAGAGTAAATTTCATTTTATTGGGTTAAAGCCTTCCATACGTATGTCGCTTTGCACCAACTGGGTTACCAGTTCTTGTGTTATTTTATATTATGCATGTATTATGTCAGTTATGTATTATACTTGTCATACACATGGCTACAACATTGTGTCTGACACCTCGTTAACTAGAGAACATAATTTCACCTAGAACATTTCCCATTTTTCTATGTTAATCTTGGTTTTCTCTTGAGCACTTACTTACAACTAATGGAACGTTTCCCCTTAGGAAGTTGAACAAGCCCCAATGTTTGATTTTTCTTTAAGGACTTCATCTCCCCCACCATTGCACCCACTTGTATTTCTCTTGGCTAGATATAGCCTTTCAAAAGGTGGAAGGATCTCCAAAGCTAGTAAGAAGTACTTAAACTTCCAAGTCTTAAACTTTCAAGTCTTTATACCCATATATTTCTGGTGGCTTGGTTGAACGATGCTCTCTACAATAGTATAATACTCTACTACACTTGAGACTTCAGGTCGGTGGTGAATTTTAATATCAGAGTCTGGTTCCTCTTGCGGTTTAGGCACTACCGATATATTGCTCACTGGTGGTGGATCGACGTCCACATTGAATCACCTGTTTGTTGGAAGTTTCTCCTTCAAATGCTGACACATCTTTTGCAAATGATTGCTTAAAAAATAATTTCTCATCAAAAATGACATTTATGTTTATTACCATATTATTTTTTATCGAATCCCATAACTTGAATCCCTTCACACCTTTTGTGTAATCGATGAAGACATATTTCTTCAATTTTGGATCAAGTTTGGATCGATGCTCACTAGATATATGCACATAATTTGGACACCAAAAAATCCTTAAATTGTTAATATCAATAGAATTACATGTCCATACCTCCTTTGCAATCTTCCCTTCTAATAAAGCTTGGGGTGACCTATTGATGATATAGCATGCCATGTTAATTTCCTCTGCCCAAAAACCTTTTGATAGCTTAATATTTAACAAATGACATATTTCCTTTTCAGTTATATACATATTCATTCTCTCTGCCATACGAAATTCAAACGAATGTACTCGGCCCCATTATATGACTCCACATACTTGATTTTTCTGCCTGTTTGATTTTATACATCTGCCTTCCACAACTTGAATTTGATAAAGACTTCAGATTTTTGCTTCATGAAAAACATTCAGACCTTGCGACTATGAAAATCACAAAATATTTGGAACCACTCATGGAAACCTATTTGGTAAGCCATCACACATCATAATGCATATATATTCTAAAATTCCATATATTTTGTGCTTCACGATCTTGAGTTGAACATGACACAGTTTTTCAAGTATGCAATACTTGCACAAATCCATCTTGAAACTATGAACACCTGCAATAGATTTCTCTTATGAATTTCCATCATCCCACGCTCACTGGGATGACTCATACGCATATACCAGAGTTTGGTTGCATCATTATCATACTCAATTGATACAACATCACTTAGAACGATGTGCCCCGATAGTTTATGATGTTACTCGCAATCCTTCTTGCTCTCATCACAGTCAATTCACCCTTGATAAACTTTATAATGTTCTTATCTCCATCATACATGTAGGAGAAACCATTTTCTTGTAGAGTACCTAGGAAAATCAAGTTCTTCCTCAACTCTAGAATGTATCTGATATCGTTCAATGTTCGCATGCCACCATCGTCCATGTAAATTTTAATTTGTCTCATTCCAATAATAGTGCATGCTTTATCATCACCTAGATTAAAAAAATACAAATTCACCTGACCTATATGTAGTGGACCATTCTCAGTGCAGCGTCATATGGTAAAAACAACAAGAATCAATAAACCACAAATTTGTGCACTTGTTGGATGAAACACACAGTATATCTTCTTCATTTCCATAATCATCAATTTACACCACAATTAGAATTGGATGAGCTCTGATTTTTGTGTGGACAGTCCCTCTTCCATTTCCCAGTCTGTTTGCAACTATAACACTCAATTGTTTTCCGATTCTTGGATTTAGATATTTTTTTCTAGAACCTTAATTACCCTTGTTCACGCACAGACTGTAGCCTTGAGTTATTTCATCTACATTTTGTCTCCTTTGATAATGAGATAAAATACGTAGTAGTAATCACATCAAAATCGATAATGTTTTTCTCGTAGGTAAGATTCTTCACCAAGTGGTCATATGAACCTAATAACTAGCACAACAAGATAATTGCAATATCTTCGTCATCAATCTTCACCCCTAAGCCTCACTAGATCGGTGTTTATGTTGTTTAAAACATTGACATGTTGTTGTAAATCAGATTTTTCATGCATCTTCAAAATGTATAGTTGTTTCTTCGTGAACAATATGGTCATCAACGTCTTTGACATATACCGACTCTCCAATTTGTCCCAAACCTCCTTCAGCATCGTCAGGTCTATGATATGATACATCACCTCGTCCTAAAACATATTTGAATATATCATAAGTCACTCTCGTTTATCTATGCACAATCAGTATACTCCATGTCGTTCGGTTTCGTCTCACGTGGCGCCTTCTGTAAACTTTGTTAAGCCAACATATCTTTATTCCTCATTTGCCATAATCTGAAACTACTTGTTTCATTGAACCTTGTTACTTAAAATTTAAAACCATGGTTTGTCTCCATGTATTACCAATGAAAATCAACGATTATAGAAGATTAACGAGAAATGAAAGTAAAATACAATGAACATGATTTATCTTTGTTAACGTAATTCGGTCAATGGTGTCTACCTCTGTGACTATAAAGCATCTATAGTTCCCTTGAGTTTTGTCTAACAATTATGGTTAAAGATTTATAGTGTTACAAGAAATGTATATAATACTAGGGCTTATTTTACAATGATACCCCTAAAATCCCCTGCAACCCCCGGTTACCTACCTACAACAAACAATTGGGCCTAAGACTCGTTTGGAATTTTCACATAATAAGAGCCATACTCAACATATTCTTTTTGGAACATGGAATATATACAATATTACATGAAAATATATGGATATAATGGACATTATGGTTACAGTGAATATCAATTTTATGTGAATACAAGAAATTAAGTGGACATAAAATTAGAGTGAAAATATTTAGACAAACCGGTGTTTAAGACATGGTAGACTTGCAAAGTTAGAACCAAAAATAGGGTGGCAATTATTGTTGACAATGATTGGAATAAGAATATTATAAATGTAAAAAGGGTTAAAAAAATCAGATCATTTCCTTAAAGTTTGTATTGGAACGAGACGTTGTTAATGTTATTAGTGTTTACACACCACGTATTAGGTTATCTTAACACCTTAAAGTAAAATTTTGGGAGAAATTAAGCAAAAATGCATTGGGAAAATCAAGAGGTTTTTTGACCTAAGGGTAAAGAACGTGGTGATGGAACGAAGGTGTTCGGAGTAAAGTTAGAGTCAAAAAGGAATGTTTTAAAGTTTGGTATGTTAGATATAATTCAAATTCATTTAAGTTGAATTTGAGTTAATTTGAACTTCATTTAATTCTGAATGTGTGTATAAGTAGAAGTTGAGTTTTCAGTTTGTTAGAGATCTTTCATTGTAATAGAATTTCAATTCAGTCAAAGTTAGTTACAAATTTTCTCTCTTCACTCTCTTCCATCTTCATAATTTTCATCTTCTTCCTCTTGTGCACCAACAATTGGTATTTAAAGCTCTGGTTTAGATCCACGAGAAACACCAAGGGAAACACGAGTGAATGTGAGGTGTGTGTGTTTGATATTGTTTCTTGAATTCGTGTTGAATTGACAATCGAAATCGTAACAGAATCACATTTTATGATTTTGAGGGATTGAGAAACACGAGTGTTTGGTGAGATATGAGTGAATTTTTGCACAAAATCAAAGATGAACGATGGAAAGGGTAGCTTGAATACTAAGCTTCCAGTCTTTGATGTGAAGAATTGGAATTGACGGTGATTCGGATGTGTGTGTTGTTTGGTGCTCAAGATGTTCTTGATCTCTTCAATGATGGTTATGTAGTTGTTGCAGCAAATGCAATTGAAGCACAAAGGAACGTGTATAGAGAGTTGAGGAAGAAAGATCAGAAAGCTTTATTCTACATCCATCAGTGTGTGGACGTGAATGGGTTTAAGAGTATTATTTATTCGATGACGGAGAATGCTCTGTGGGACATACTGGTATGTTTCTATGGAGGTGATGCTTTAGTGGAGAAGGTGAAGCCTTAGTCTATACATAAGGAGTATGAGAATCTCAACATGAAAAACACTAAGAAGATACCAGATTACATCTCCAGAGTGATTCTGATCATAAATGAGACGAAATCTTATGGAGAGAATCTTTCTGAACAAGTAATCATTGAGAAGGTATTGAGATAACTTACTCCTCAGTTTGATTACATTGTTGTAGCAGTTGAACATTCTAAGGATCTAAGCACCATGAGAATTGAAGAGTTGCAGAGTAGTCTAAAGACACAATAGTTGCGTCTGACTGAGAGAACCTTTGAAAGAGAGGTAGAGCATGCTCTGAAGACGTCTTCTAGTAAGAAGAATTAGAAGCAGTATTGATAAGAGGCCAAGAAGAGACATGGTAGTGGTTATCAAAAGTCAGAAGTTTCCAACTCTGATGAGAAGAAATATCATAAGGGAAAGGAGAAGTTTGACAAAAAGAAGGATGAATGTTACTGTTGTAAGAAGTTTGGTCATTTTGCTGTTGGCTGTTGGTCAAACTAGGAAAGGAAATCAGAAGAAGCAAACATAGCTATAGGAGAATCTGATGATGAACATGTGCTATGGCTTCTGAATCTGATGGTGGATATTTGGTATACTTATGGTATATTGACATTGGCTGCTCAAATCACCTAACTGGAAACAAACAATGGCTGATTAATTTTGACTCTAGAAAAAGGACAAAAATCATATGGGATGATGATAAGCATATTAATGTTGATGGAATAGGAAATGCCAAGGTCAGAGGGTAGAATAGAAAAATTATTATGATCAATGATGTTTGGTATGTTCCTGGAATGAACAGCAGTATGATGAGTGTAGGTCAGCTAATTGAGAAAGGTTTCCCAGTTACTATGAAGGAAAATCTCTTGAAGTTGTATGATTCTGATCAGAAGTTGATATGTAGTCTGAACAGGGAAGCAAAAAAACATTCAAGGTGAATATGGAGACAACTGAAACTAAGCGCCTTAGTGCAGAAGGTGTTGAAGGTGATAGTGAGTTATGGCACAAGAGATTAGGGCATCTGAACTTCAGAAGCTTAGAGCATCTAAGTTCTAAAAAGCTAATACATTAAATTCATAAGATTGCGAAGCCTAAGAAGTCATGTGAGATATGCAGGAAAGGTAAGCAACATAGGTTTCCATTTACATTAGAAGTGGCTCCAAGAGCAAAACATGCTTTAGGAGTAGTGCATTTTGATGTGTGTGGACCATTTGAAGTACCTTCACTTGGAGGAAACAAGTATTTTGTGCCATTTGTGGATGATTTCAGAAGAATGACATGGGTAACACTCGTCAAGTTTAGGCATGAGGTGTTTGTTGAGTTTTAGAAGTTCAAGGTGAAGGATAAAAAACAGAATGGTCAGAAGCTGAAAATTATCAGAACTGATAGTGGAGGTGAGTACAACTCTACAAAGTTCAGAAGGTTGTGTGAGGAGAATGGAAATGAGCATGAGGTTACTGATCCATAAACTCCTCAACACAATGGTCTTGCTGAAATAAGAAACAAAACTTTGCTTGATATGACAAGGAGCATGCTGAAGGAGAGGAAGCCACATCACACCTTGTGGGGGGAAGTTGTTTCCACTGTAACATATATGCTCAATAGGTGTCTAACCAAGAAGTTGCGGGAAATTTTTCCTTTGGAGAAGTGGATTGGATATACACAAAGTGTAAGTCATCTGAAGGTGTTTGGTTCTGTTTGTTATAAACATGTCCCAGATGCTAAGAGAAGGAAGTTGGATGACAAAAGCAGAGTTATGTTGCTTTTAGGGTACCACAACACAGGTGCTTATAAACTCTATTATCCTATCACTAATAAAGTTTAATTCAACAGAGATATTATTATGAAGAAATCAGGTTGGATTGGAATAAGTCTCAATCCAAAGCAGGTGTAGTGTCACACCTGAGTTAACTTCTGAATACATTTCAGACTCTGAAGGAGATTCTGAGTTTGAAGATGACTCAGAGTCTGAAAGTGACTTTGATACTGAAGAAGAATCTGAAGGAGAATCCACTCTAAGGGTGAATCTAATTCTGATCCAGATTCTGATGATGATCCAGAATCTGGTGGTGATCCTGCCTCTGAAGGTGGTCCGACCTCTAAAGGTAGTCCAGTATTTGATATTGTTCAAGCATATGAAGAAGATCATGTATAAGTTCAGAGACCGCGAATAATTAGACAAATACCAAGATTTGCAGAGTTTGACAGGTCGCAAGATGCTAAGATAGACTCTGAAGGGGAAGTCATTCAGTGTTCCATGGTTGAAGACTCTGAACCAGTCAGTACAGAACAAGCTCTCAAGAAGAAAGTGTGGTTGAAGTCCATGAAATAAGAACTTAAGGTTATATAAATAAACAAGAATTGGGAGTTTAATGAGCTTCCAAAGAACAAGAAATCCATCAGTGTCAGATGGGTGTACAAGGTGAAACTAATGCGAGATGGATCAATTTTAAAACATAAATCAAGGTTAGTAGCTAGAGGATTTCTATAGAAACCTGGACTAGATTACTTTGAGGTGTTTTCTCTTGTAGCTAGACATGAAACAATTCGACTGGTGATTGCTATAGATGCTAACAGGAATTGGCCTCTGATGCATTTAGATGTGAAATATGCATTTCTAAATGATCATTTACAAGAGGAAGTTTATGCATCACATCCTCTTGGATTTGTGAAAAAGATTCAGGCAGGGGTGGTGTACAAGTTGCCTAAATTCTTATATTGACTGAAACAAGCTCCTAGAGCCTAGAATCTTAAAAATTGATTCATTTTTCAATCTTCAAGGATTCAGAAAATATGAGATGGAGTATGGTGTTTATGTTCAACATACATTTGATATCAATATGATTCTGGTGTGTCTCTATGTTGATGACATATTCCTAACAGGGAGTTGTTCAACTGAGATAGCTAAGTTCCAGAAGGTGCTGATGAATGAGTTTGAGATGACTGGTCTAGGAAATATGACATATTTTATAGGGATGGAAATTTTTTACTCTTATAAGGGTATAATTTTGCACCAAGTGAAGTATAAACTTGAGCTTCTAAAGACATTTGAGCTGATAAATTACAAGTCTGGAATCACACCTGCTGAAACAAATAACAAGTTTGATTCTGATGTTGAGGATATCGATGTACATGCTACAAATTTTAAACAATTGGTAGGCTCATTGAGATATCTATGTAATACCATACCTGATATTTGTTATGCAATTGGAATGGTGAGTAGGTTTATGAACAAACCAAAGTGGTCAAATTACCAAGTTATTGTCAGGATACTGAGGTATATTAAGGGGACTATGAAGTATGGAGTTTTGTTCCTTTGTGGTGCTAAAACTGAGTCAGAGCTAATATGCTATTCAGACTCTGATTGGTGTCGAGACAGAGTTGACAGAAGAAGTACTTCTGGATATATTTTTAAGTATATGGAAGGTCTTATTTCTTGGTGCTCTAAGAAGCAATCAGTGGTTGCATTGTCAACCTGTGAAGTTGAGTACATTGCAGGTGCTTTGACTGCTTGTTAAGCTATTTGGATTTTGAACTTATTGTAGGATCTGAAGATCAAAGGGAGAAAGCTTGTGAAGTTGATGAATGACAACAAATCCACTATAAGTCTTGCCAAGAATCCAGTGCTGCATGGAAGAAGCAAGCACATTGACACGAAATTTCATTTTTTGAGAAACCAAATTCAGAATGGGTTACTTGAAGTTGTGCACTATAGCACTCATAAGAAGTTGGTAGATGTTAACTAAGGCTATTAAGGCTGAACACTTTATCCAATTAAGAGATGAAATTGGTGTCATTGATTTTGATTAGCTGAATATGAATTAAGAGATGGTGTTAGATATAATTCAAATTCATTTAAGTTGAATTTGGAGTTAATTTGAATTTCATTTAATTCTGAATGTGTGTATAAGTAGAAGTTGAGTTTTCAGTTTGGTAGAGATCTTACAATTGTATCAGAATTTCAATTCGGTAAAAGTTAGTTACAACTTTTCTCTCTTGTCTCTCTTCCTTCATCATCTTCATCTTCTTCCTCTTGTGCACCAACATGGTATAGGTGTAAAAATATTGAAACTTGAAAAAAACTATAAGTAAGTTACAAAAATACCATGAAAGTGGTGAACGGGTCAAGAACTCAAGCTTTTAATGGATTGTAACAATCCTTAAGAACCAAGGAGGGAGAAAATTATATATATATATATATATATATATATATATATATATATATATATATATATATATATATATATATATATATATATATATAGAGAGAGAGAGAGAGAGAGAGAAAATAGACATGAACCAAGTGAGGTGTGTTAAATATGAAAAAAAGTGTGGGGTCGGGAAAAAGATATAAAGGATAGATGAAATAAGTTTTTTACAATTTATCTAATGAAAGATATGAGATATTAACATGCCGTGATAGCTATAAACTAGAGAAGAGAGTCAGAATTATAACTGCCATCATATTTAAAAACACGAGGTAAAAGAATTGTTGAAAATGACAAGTAATAGAAAGGAGGATGGTTCAAACAACATACATATTGAAGTGTAGAAAATTCTTGGAGATATAGGTATTAAGTGGTCCGCCAAGTTTTTAACAACCCATGAGGTAAAATAAAATGATGAATGAATAGAGAATAATCACTCATGAACACGAGATAAGATATAGGGATAATTTATGGGAACATGAGAAATATACAAATTTACAAAAAAAAGCATAGGATGATTAAACTTATGAGTCGTGTCATGAGTTTATGGCAAAAAGTGATTCGATGAAGATTAAGAAAAGAAATTGAAGTTACTGATAATCAATTTGATTTAATGCAAGGGAGATCGACCATGGAAGTGATATATTTTCATCAATTTGAAGGTGTGTGATAGAGTAGCTAAAGAGATTTTGTGGAAAGTCCTAGAGAAAAAGAATTTAAAGTTGTCTAAATTCGAGCTATTTTTGTTATGTATGAGAGACTTTCGACAAGTCTGGGGACACAAGTGAAGAGACATGTGATTTTCCCATGATAATAGGGTTGCACCAAGGTTCAACCCTAAATTCTTCCTTTTAGATGTACTTATGAAACACGACCAAGAGTTAACACTAAGATGTATTATTTTTTCATATGATATAGTCTTAGTTGGAGAATTAAAGGAGGAATTAAATGAGGGGTTGAAGACGAGTCTTAGAAGTATATGATTTTCGTCTAAGCAGAAGTAAGAAAGAGTATATATGAATGTAAGTTTAGCAGAAGGAGAAGCATTGCTAACTTACAGGAAAAAGTTAGAGATCTTATCATACCACAAATTATGTGATTTAAATATCTTGGACCATAGTACAAAAGAATGGAGAAATAGAATGAGATGTAAACCATCGAGTTCAATTTGGATGGTTGAAATGGGGAATAACCTCAAATATTTTACATGATACAAAAGTATATTTCAAACTAAATAGAGAATTTTATCGAACAATTCACTACTATAAATAACGCTTCTAACGTCGCACGCGAAAGAGATGTAACCTCGGCTACCTAGGAGAGGTAACGAAGGGTGACATGAAAAGATGCCACTTGACACCTCAGTTATTTAAAATCGGAGGGGTAAGTTATTTGATCATGGATTGAACCCCATCATCTTCATTTTTACTATTTACAAATCTGGATTGCGCGCCCAACATAACATCTTGGTTTTATTTAAAAAATGAGGTGATATCCCTATATTATTAGGTCATATTTAATAAATAAATCTAGAGGTGACTTTTTTTTATATTTTTCGTTTGTACCTACAAAACTATATCACAAAATATAGAATCATATTTTGCAGATTTCTGAAACAGAAACATTTGTACCTGCATTACAGAACCATATCACAGAAGAACAATTGTTTACAACAAATTAAAAAAGAGTAAAATGAATAATTATAAACTAATTAGGATAACCATCAACAACATTAAATCTTTAGTAAAAGGAATAAAAAAGAGTAAAATGAATAATTATAAGTTACTAAGTGATATAAAAAATGTACTTACTAGTTTTCATATATTCCCTCTTTATGATCACGACGGATAGCATGCACATCATCTGAATCATTTTCTTCAGATGATTGACGTACATGTGTTGCGAAACAAGGGGTCTTGTAGTCAACATCTTGATTTTCATCAGGAAGATATTTTCCTTGAAGTACAATTGACCATCTAGTTTTAGAAGGATCAATGACATGAAAAACTTGCTTTGCTTGGGTTACCATGATGAATGGTTCGTTCTTATAAGTTTCCTTTCCAAGATCATCTTGTGTGAATCCTAATTCATTGGTTTCTATACTAGTGTTACTATCAATCCACTTGTACTTAAATAAATGCACTTTAAAATAAACATAATCAATCTTCATAATCTCCTCAATGAACCCAAAGTACGCTCTAGATACTAGTACATGATTGTTATCTTTGGCACTAGAGAAGTACATGGATTCAACTTCAACCATAACTCCACTATTTTGCATGGTACTAAGATCATCCTTTTATTTTGTATAGAATGAATATCTAGTAATTATGTATGCACTCTAAATAATTACATTAAACTTAGGCATACGTGACAACCATTTAATTGTCTCTGATGCACTACTCTCTTTAGAAACATTTTCATTTAAAACCAAGTTATGAAAGTTTTGTTATGCTCTATTAACAACCATTTTTCATTCATCCAGGGATATTTTTCCTTTACAAGAATTTTTTGAGCGGTCAAGTAACATTGAACTTCATCAAGGTTATTCAATATATACAAATGTGCTTGAAGAACTACATCTCGGCTAAAAAATTTAACATTTAAACCTTGAGTACCTCTACCATCATATCTTCCCTCATGACGAGACTTAGGAATTCCTATAGAGTTAGCTTCTGACAAATACATTATATAAAACTAAATAGCTTCTTTTGTGATGTATTGTTCAACAATCAAAGCTTATAAACGATGATGATTCTTTATATACCCTTTGAAGATCTTCATGTAAAGCTCCACGGGATATATCCACTGTAAATAAAATGGACCACAAGTTCTAATATTTCTTACTAGATGAACAACTAAGTGAACTATAATATCAAAGAATGGTGGGGGGAAATATCTCTAATTGACACAAGATAATTGCAGCCTCATGTTCCAACTCGTCTAAATTTTCAAGATCAATGACTTTACTACATATAATATTGAAGAATAACCACATTTTGGTTATAGTCACCCTTACATTCCTTGGTAAAATGTCACAGATAGCCACTGGCAGAAGTTGTTGCATCAAGACATGACAATCGTGAGATTTTAAGTCAACTACTATTCGGCAACGTGTTACATTCTGGAAGTGTTGTTGAATTATAATTCCTTGTGTCGAAGCAGGTTGCTCGACAAAGCAAGGAAGTGTCGAATCACCTAGTGTGTTGAGTTGTGTTATTGTGTCGAAGTGTCAAAGCATGTTGCTTCATACAAGATTTCGACTTATGCCTATTTTAGTAGTGTTATCTATTTTGGGTTTTTATAGTTTTTGGCTTTGGCTTGAGGTTCAAGTTAACCTAAATTTATAAATAGAGGGAGTAACCCTTATTTTTGTAGAAAAAAAGTGAATAGAGTATTCATAACATTGTATTCATAGTATTTTGCAGTTGCAAAGTGAATAAGAAGTTTTCCACAGTTTGTAGGCAGAGAGAAACTCTAAAGAATTTTAATTCTTCTTCTCCTTCATCATTCTTTACACTCTTTATTTCTCCATTGTTCTTCTCTTTCCACTACTATTGTGTGGGCAATAAAAATCTTGTTCATCAAGATTGATTGAAATTCTCCATAGGTTTTGGGGGATTTCCAACATCTGGTATCAAGAGCTTCGGTTGAAACGGTTCGTGGGAAGAAAATCACCATGACAACGAATCATCCAAACGGGCATTTTCTGGAAAATCTTCTGATTCTCAAGAACAACAATTATGAGAATTGGTGCAAGCAGATAAAGGTTGTATTCTGTTATCAAGATCTTTGGGATCTTGTGAAGGAAGGAGTAGCAACGCTTGTAGAAGCCGCGGCGGATCAAGAAAAGGTTGCACATAAAGAATTGAAGAAGAAAGATTATAAAGCTTTCTTTATGATCCATCAATGTGTTGATGCAGATAACTTTGAAAACGTTAGTGATGCAGAGTCAGCAAAAGAAGCATGGGAAGTTCTGGAGAAATCATTTGGAGGCGCGGAGAAGGTGAAAGAGGTGAGGTTACAAACTCACAAAAGGACGTATGGATTGCTTCAGATGGAAGACAATGAAAGCATAATTAATTTCTTCACCAAGGTTACAAAACTGGTGAATCAAATCAAGGTATGTGGAGAAGTGTTGACATCAAGATCTGTTGTTGGAAAGATCTTGAGGTCATTGGCTCCAAAGTTTGACCATGTGGTAGTAGCCAAATAAGAGTCAAAAGATTTCTCAAAACTGACAAAGGAAGAGCTTCAAGGGAGGCTTGAATCTCATGAACAAAGAATGGCTGAAAGAGTTGCAGGAAAGTCGAAGAGTGATATGGCTTTGCAGGCTCAATCAGCAAAAGAAAGAAAAGGCAAAGGAAGCTGGAATGGAAATAAAGGCAGAGGAGGTTACAAAAATTTGACTGGTCGAAATCAGCAAGATGGAAACTGGTTGAATCAGAGAAAACCCTGGAACCAGGGCAACCAAAGAGGTGGTGTTGCAGGTAGAGGAAGAGGTGATGGTCAAAAGCCAGACAAAAGTCACATTCAGTGTTACAATTGTCAAAGGTATGGTCACTATTCTAGTAATTGTCCATAAAAGCAGAAGAATCAAGAAACTTATGCAAAGTTGGCAAAACAAGAAGAAGAAGAGATGTTGTTGATCGTTACAACAAGAGAAGAAGAGAGATTCAAGGATCAGTGGTACTTGGACTCAGGATGCTCATCACACATGTCTGGAAGAAAATATTGGTTTGTCAACATAAAACCCTCAATGAAGAACATGGTGAAATTTGGAAATGACAACACTCTAGCAGCTGAAGGTGTTGGTGATGTTCTGATTATGAGGAAAGATGGCAAGAGGTCAGTAATTTCAAATGTGTTGTACATACCAGGCATGAAGAGTAATTTGCTCAACATAGGGCAGTTAGTCGAAAAGAACAAGATGATGAGAGTTCTCGACTCAAATGGAAGGTTGATCTTGAAGACTCCAATGTCTCAGAATAGAACCTTCAAGATCGAACTAAATGTGATGGAGCATAAGTACCTTACAACGGCAGCCAGCAGAGATGAATGGATATGGAATTACAGACTTGGCCATCTCAATTTCAAAGATATCAGAGATTTGAAGACAAGAAATATGGTTTCAGGATTACCAGATCTCGACATTCCAAACGAAGTGTGTGAAGAATGTGTGCAGGCAAAGCAGCATAAGAACAACTTTAGTAAGGATGCAGGAAGCGGGTCAAAGTCAATTCTTGAAGTCATATACTTTGATGTATGTGGTCCTCTCCAGGTGGACTCTATTGGAGGTAACAAATACTTGGTTACATTCATAGATGATTTCAGTCGAAAAGTGTGGTCTTACCTGATCCAGAAGAAAAGTGAAGTGATCGAGGTATTTGCCAAGTTTAAATCTATGGTCGAAAGACAGAGCGGTCGAAAAATCAAGATTTTAAGAGCTGATGGTGTCGCAACCTGAAAAATACAGTGTGCGAAAAAACAATCGGCGAAAGAAAATGACAGAAGAGTCGCCACCGTGCGTTATTTATCCCAAAGGAGGGAAAGGAAACGCTCGAAGTAAACCTGAAAAAAGGAAAGGAAAAGACAAGGTCTCGCAACCAAATCTTGGGTTCGGGAGTCGGTTATGCGAAGGGAAGGTATTAGCACCCCAACGCATCCGTAGTACTCTACGGGATCCACTTTTGTAGTTCTTGTCTAAAGGGTGTGAGTTTATCTTGTGTTGTTTACCAAAAAAAAGGGGTCAAAAGAAAATGACTCGCACGGATGTCGCATCCACTGCATACGTATCTCATCTGAATATGAGAATCAGAGTCTTCGTAGCTCGGCTGACCTATGGGTTGGGGGGATGTGTGCTCGCTAAGACATCGCGTCTTATGCCTACGTATCTCATCGGGAATGAGAATCAGACCACGCCGTAGTTCGGCTAACTACGGGGTTATGGATTGGGTTTTGGACAAACAACGTCACTACGCAATCTACCGGATGCTTGACCTTTGGAGACTTACTCGCCTGTAGTAGAAGGAGTAAACGTGTTAGGAGAAGAAAAATCAATGGGTTTGTAGGGTTAGGGATGCTTATGCAAAAAGGCAGTCCTCGACGAAGGAACCGCGCTACCTGTGGGGATACGAACACATACAAAACAAACATGTATAAAGTAAATGTGCCAACAAGGCAATCAGAATAAATCTCCCAAATGGTATCCCACAAGCAAAGTGGAATATCCAGCGAGCTATCCCTGCAAAAGTCATGTGGGCCTTCACAAAAACTCAACAAAAGGGTTAGTGAAACACGATAAGCATTTTTTTCATGGATAACAGTATGGTTTCAGAAACCTCAAACCCTGTGGCATACACTTCAGAAATTAAACGATTAAGCATTCAAGGCATTATCTATACATTCATACATAATACATCACATATTTAGAACATTCAAATTGAAGGCGTAAAATAATGGGAATAGGGCAAACCTGATTGGAGAGCTTGATTGAAATTGAGTTGCACCCGTGAGGTTTACAAAACAATCTTTAGGGTTTATGTGAGGCAGAGGTGATTTTGTGCAGTTGAGTTCCCTTCAGGGTTTGGAGGTTGCTCTGAACTCTGTTAGCTCTTCTCTCACTATCTTTTTCCTCCAGCCAGGGTAATAGGAATAGAATGAACTTTTGTTTCACTGAAACTCTGAATTTATAACCTGATTTTTATGGACCTGTGGGCTCAAATGAGAGAGGTCCAAGTCCAAGATTTATTTATTTATTTATTTATTTATTTATTTTTCGTTTTCCGTTTTCCGTTTTTTTTTTCAAAACATGTGGCCTTCGCCTAGCGAGCATCACAGCTCATGAACAAACCTTTGCTCCTTCAAGATTAACGCTTTGACTGACGAATAGACCCCTGTTGGAAGTAACTCAAGTATTTCCCTTGTGTTGACTGATCATCTAAATAGAGCCCACAAAGTACCCTGGATGATGTTCAAGCTTCTTGGATCCGATTCCGATTGCCATGATGAAATGTAAATGCTAAATGACCTAAAAATGAATGCATGCATGAGGTGTAAAGCGTATGCTTCCAGGAAAAATGAAGAGTAAATTTTGGGGTATTACAGTTGCCCCTATTCAATCAACTGGAGACCTGGAAAGAATATAGCAGCGGCTTTCGTGCTTTCGAGGTATCAAGGGATTGAATACAATAAAAGCCCGAAAATTTGCACTGAAGTGAAGTGAAGTAACAATGCCTGTCAAAATCGGCAAAGAGGTGGTCTTGAAAGAAGAATCCGTCTAGTACGGTGAGAGTCAGTCTGAATACCGAAAAAGAATGTTAACTTGGATACCAAAATAAATGGTAACACAGAAATAACCATGGCCTGAATGCCGCTCATCAGTCTGAATACCGAAATGACTTCGATCTGAACATCGGGAGATATGAGATTATTAATATCGGTCTGAACACCAGGAGGCTGGCCTGAATGCCACAAGTTGCGTCGACCTGAACGTCGGAAACTTCTTCGATCTGAACACCGAGAGGCTGGCCTGAATGCCACAAGTTGCATCGACCTGAACGTCGGAAACTTCTTCGATCTGAACATCGGAAAATTGGCCTGAATGCCACAAGTTGCATCGACCTGAATGTCGGAAACTTCTTCGATCTGAACATCGGAAAATTGGCCTGAATGCCACAAGTTGCGTCGACCTGAATGTCGGAAACTTCTTCGATCTGAACATCGGAAAACTGGCCTGAACGCCACAAGTTGCGTCGACCTGAACGTCAGAAACTTCTTCGATCTGAACATCGGAAAACTGGCCTGAACGCCACAAGTTGCATCGACCTGAATGTCGAAAACTTCTTTGATCTGAACATCGGAAAACTGGCATGAACGCCACAAGTTGCATCGACCTGAACGTCGGAAACTTCTTCGATCTGAACATCGGAAAACTGGTCTGAACGCCACAAGTTGCATCGACCTGAACGCCGGAAACTTTATCGACCTGAACGTCGGAAACTTCTTCGATTTGAACATCGGAAAACTGGCCTGAACGCCACAAGTTGCATCGACCTGAACGTCGGAAACTTCTTCGATGTGAACATCAGAAAACTGGCTTGAACGCCACTTCGGTCTGAATACCGGAAACTTCATGCCTGTCAGCATCGGCAGAAATAGGGAACGATAATAGAGGCGGCGCATGGGCCAATGACACTTGCTGGGGATAACAAAGGTAAGTCATGAACAATCTTCAGTCTGAGTACTGGAAACAACTTCTGGCTTATCACTTGGGATACCGAGAATGTTTTATGCTTACATGCGTATAATTTAATTTTTCAATGGCGTAATGCTCCATGAAAATGGAAATGCTACGCGATTTGGGAGGAAGCAATGCAATATGATTCTACATGCAGGGATGCAAAATGTTGGGTAGAATGCCAAGCCGAGGCAAGGAATTCTGCTGGGGAAATAATCACCATCTTTTGGACCCTGGCAAGGCTGCTGGAGATGCACGGCGCAAAGAATTCTGTGGGGAAATGACCCGCCACACGGTGTTCTAGCAATGATGAAATACCGAGATTCTGACTGGGGAGAGAACGGCACTGAAAACCTGCTGTTGGGGAAAGCGATAGTGGTTCTGGCAACCACGATCTGCGAGAGATGACTCAGCAGGGGAAGCAAACACCGATACGGTACCGAGGTTCTGCTTCAAGGAAAGAAACCATGGATCTGGCATTGGGATTATCGATATGGCCTCGAACTCTGAGGAGCAGTCGCTTCTGCTGGGAAGATACAATCTGCCACTGTCAACTCCGTTGGGGGTATATAGTCTGACACTGTCAACTCTACTGGGGAGTGTATAATCTGAAACCACCACTTGGGGGGAGGTACAGTGGTGAGAACCTGCTGGGGATTGAAGAATCCAACGCTCTGATCAGCTCTGCAGGGATAAGATACCGAATTCGCCTGTTGGCGACTTTACTGGGGAAAACATTCACGATCATCTGCAGGGGATTTTAAGGAAATGCCCCGAGAGTACCTGTTCTGAATAGACGATCCAAAGCACTTAAAATTTACAGCAATTTTCAATGTTTATTAAGCGTGTACCTGTAAAGCTCTTATGTGTCATGATGCAATGTTTATCAAAAAATTCGGACGTCATTTTTGCAAACAAAACAGAAAAATGAAAATGAAAACAGAGATATATTGAATAACATGATTTGATTGAACGGCCTCTGAATAGGAATTTACATCAGGAAGCAATCCCTGGAAAGAGGTAATCGCACAACAGATAAAAACAGACATTAATCTAATGGCAATGTGAAATGGATTTCTATTGGGTTCCAATTCTGCTATGACTTGCTCGTCTTCAAGATCCTCCAGATGATCAGCTTTCTGAAAGAGTGATTGGACTGTTTCCTATCCTTCAAAAGTTTCCAGTCATTGACACGAGATGAGATTCAGAACTACTCAGAACGCAATCATTCGCTTAATCCCTAACTTTTGCCTGGATCGCCCTTTTCGGGTTTTCAATCCACCGGGATACCCATTTTTGCCTAAGTTGCCTTTTCAGGTTTTCAACTTACCGGGTGTACGATCTTTTCATTTCTAATCCCTAATTTTTGCCCGAACCTTTTTCATTTTCTTGGTTCGCCGGGATGCCCATTTTTTGCCTGGACTACTCTTTTTATTGTCCAGCGGGTCTATTTCATGCGAAGTATTTTTTAACTGCGTCTGAGTTCACCGGGGAAGTAAAGTTTTCACCATCCATCGTTGCAAGCATTAAGGCCCCACCATTAAAAACCTTGGTAACAATATACGGTCCATCATAGTTAGAAGTCCACTTGCCCCTGTGATCTGTCTGAGGAGGAAGGATCCTTTTCAATACCAAATCTCCAACTTGGAAACACCGAGGACGCACTTTCCGATCAAAGGCTCTCTTCATTCGACTCTAATACAACTGCCCATGACAAATGGCTGCCATTCGCTTCTCTTCGATAAGACTCAACTCATTGAACCTTGTCCGAATCCATTCAGCTTCGTCTAACTTGACATCCAACAGGACTCTTAGAGAAGGAATCTCCACTTCAACAGGTAGGACTGCTTCCATACCATACACAAGGGAGTAAGGGGTTGCCCCGGTCGATGTATGTACTGAAGTACGGTACCCATGCAAGGCGAAGGGTAGCATCTCATGCCAATCTCTGTATGTAACGACCATCTTCTGCACAATCTTCTTTATGTTCTTATTTGCCGCTTCAACAGCACCGTTCATCTTAGGGCGGTAAGGGGAAGAATTGTGATGCTGAATGTTGAAGTTCTGGCACAACTCCTTCATCATTTTGTTGTTGAGATTAGAACCATTATCGGTAATGATTCTTTCGGGAATCCCATAGCGACAAATGATTTCTTTCTTGATGAATCGGGCAACCACATGTCTAGTGACCTTCGCAAATGACGCTGCTTCGACCCACTTGGTGAAATAGTCGATGGCAACAAGGATGAAGCGATGCCCATTGGAAGCATTCGGCTCAATCTTTCCAATCATATCGATGCCCCACATGGCGAAAGGCCACGGCGAAGACATCACATTCAAAGGATCCGGCGGCACATGCACCTTATCAGCATAAATCTGGCATTTATGGCACTTCCGAGCATATTTGAAACAATCAGATTCCATGGTCATCCAGTAATAACCTGCTCTCAACAATTTCTTAGCCATTGCATGTCCGCCGGCATGAGTACCGAAGGAGCCTTCATGAACTTCCTGCATTAACATGTCTGCTTCGTGTCTGTCCACGCATCTGAGCAAAACCATGTTGAAGTTCCTCTTATACAGCACATCGTCTTTGTTCAAGAAGAAACTGCCTGCCAATCTTCTCAAAGTCTTTCTATCATTGTTGGATGCCCCTTCAGGGTACTCTTGATTCTTCAGAAAGCACTTGATGTCGTGATACCAGGGCTTGTCATCAACTACCAGTTCAGCAGCAAACACATACGCGGCCCTGTCGAGGCGCATCACATCGATCCTGGGAGCATGGTTCCACCGAATCACCTTGATCATGGAGGATAGAGTGGCAAGAGCATCTGCCATCTGGTTCTCATCACGAGGTATGTGATATAGCTTTACTGTTGTGAAGAAAGTCAATAGTCTTCTCGTGTAGTCTCTGTAAGGGACCAGATTAGAATGGAGAGTATTCCAATCACCATTCACTTGATTGATTACCAGAGCTGAATCTCCGAAGATGTCCAAAGTCTTGATTCTCAAATCAATGGCTTGCTCAATACCCAAGATACAGGCTTCATACTCAGCTTCATTATTGGTGCACTCGAAAGTCAGACGAGCGGTGAAAGGCATGTGGGCACCTTTCGGAGTTGTAATGACAGCACCAATTCCACTTCCTCTGGCGTTGACGGCCCCATCAAACATTAAAGTCCACTTTTCGTCTGGATCAGGTCCCAATTCAACAACTGGCTCTTCACAGTCTTTCATCTTGAGGAACATGATGTCTTCATCTGGAAAATCAAACTTCATCGGCTCATAATCTTCAACCGGCTGTTGAGCAAGATAGTCTGACAGAATATTCCCCTTGATGGCTTTCTGGGAAGTATACTGGATGTCGTACTCTGTCAGTACCATTTGCCAACGAGCAACTCTTCCGGTGAGAGCTGGCTTCTCAAATATATACTTGACTGGATCCATTTTGGAGATCACTAAGGTTGTGTGAGACAGCATGTATTGTCTCAATCGCTTAGCAGCCCATGCAAGTGCACAACATGTTTTTTCAAGCATTGAGTATCTCGACTCACAATCTGTGAATTTCTTACTCAGGTAGTAGATGGCATGCTCTTTCCTACCTGTCTCGTCGTGTTGACCGAGAACACAACCCATGGAATTGTCTAGTACTGTCAAATACATAATCAGCGGTCTCCCTAGGACCGGAGGCATAAGGATAGGAGGATTATGCAAATACTCTTTTATCTTCTCGAACGCCCTTTGACAATCATCATTCCACCTGATAGCCTGATCTTTTCTCAACAATTTGAATATTGGCTCACACGTGGCTGTTAGGTGAGAGATGAACCTTGCAATGTAGTTCAACCTCCCTAAGAAACCACGGACTTGTTTCTCTGTTCTTGGCTCAAGCATTTCCTGTATCGCTTTCACTTTGGCCGGATCCACCTCAATCCCTTTTCCGCTAACAACAAAACCCAGTAGTTTTCCAGATCTCACCCCAAAAGTACACTTGTTCGGATTAAGCCTCAGCTTGAATTTCCTCAAACGCTCAAACAGTTTCTGCAAATTCACCAAATTTTCTTCTTCTGTCTGAGATTTGGCAATCATATCATCAACATAAACCTCGATTTCATGATGAATCATATCATGGAACAGAGTCACCATCGCTCGCTGATATGTTGCCCCAGCATTTTTCAGACCAAACGGCATCACCTTGTAACAGAAGGTGCCCCATGGGGTTATGAATGTTGTCTTCTCCATGTCTTCTGGTGCCATCTTAATTTGATTATAGCCAGAAAAGCCATCCATGAAGGAGAATACCGAGAACTGAGCCGTGTTATCCACCAAAACGTCAATGTGAGGGAAGGGGAAATCATCTTTAGGACTAGCCCTGTTCAGATCCCGGTAGTCAACACACATCCGTACCTTTCCATCCTTCTTAGGTACCGGAACGATATTTGCAACCCATGGCGGATAATTTGTGACTGCTAGAAACCCTGCATCCAACTGTTTTTGCACTTCTTCCTTTATCTTGACAGCCATCTCTGGTCTTGTTCTTCTGAGCTTCTGCTTGACCGGAGGACAACCTTCTTTGAGCGGCAAGCGATGTACCACGATGTCTGTGTCAAGCTCTGGCATGTCCTGATAAGACCAAGCGAAGATGTCAACATACTCTTGCAGCAATTCAATCAACCCCTTCTTCACATTGTCTTCCAAAGCGGCCCTTATCTTGATTTCTCTCTTGGCGTCCTCGGTGCCGAGATTAATCACTTTAACAGACTCTTGATGCGGTTGAATGACCCTTTCCTCTTGTTTTAATAACCTGGTAAGTTCTTCAGGGAGTTCACAGTCTTCATCACCCTCTTCTTCAGCTTGAAAGATTGGATTTTCAAAGTCGAAGCGAGCCATAGCAGAACCGTTATCAATAGGATCCGGTGATGTGCATCTGCATGAGTGATGGTATGTGCTTATGAGTGTGAAAAACAAGAAAAAAAAGTGGAAACTAAACAAAACATTGCCATTTTTTTTGAAAAACTGCAAAAATAGAAAGACAGGGAACGAAATATTTGAATGCAAAAAGACGTCCTTTATTTATGATAAAAAATGCAAGTGTCACATAGATGAGCCCTACAATGAGTCATTACGCCCTGGAGGAACGTAAGACTTGGATATGCATGAATAAACAAAGAAAATTACTCCTCCAGACAAGTGGCTTGGACAATCTCCTCAGAAGACCAATTGTTGAGAACTTCACCCGGGATCCTCGGACGCACCCAGTTATCGATGTCGCAATCACTATCCCCATCTTCATTGTTGACCGCAGAGACTAATTTGACTTCTCCTTCAACCATGTTAACGTTGGCTCCGCCATGCTGGGGCATGGGATTGTTGACGACATTAGGAGTTGGTGCAAAGTTAACGGCCTTTGAATCAATGAGGTCCTGAACTACGTGCTTAAAAGCTTTGCAGTTCTCAATATTGTGGCCAGGTGCCCCAAAGTGGAAGCTACATCTAGCGTTGGTGTCGTAACCCACCGGAAGTATACCAACAGGATGAGCCAGAGTGCGCAACTGCACAAGTTGTAGTTGTTGAAGACTAGAAAGCAACTGAGCGTACGACATTGGAAAAGTGTCAAAACGTCGGTCCATCGTCCTCGGCCTCGGTTGATGGGTGGGTCTGTTACCCGGTTGTTGTTGTAGTGGTGCTGCAGCTGGAATGGTCACAGCCGCAACATACGGTTGCTGATGATAGTTCTGAAAGCTATTCCTCCGGTTATCCCTGTTCTGATAAGAAGATATGGCACTTGCATCCCCTTCTCTCCTCTTTTGTCCCTGAATGAACGGCTTCTTTACCCCTGATGAGGATTCACCTCCACTCTGGGTCTTGTATGTCCTCAGGTAATTCTCCACCCTCTCTCCGGTAGAGGCTACATCAGCAAAATTGGAGGCATTGCAACCCACCAGGCGCTCCAAATAAGGTCCTGGCAGAGTGTTCATGAACATGTTAGCCATTTCCTTCTCCAACATAGGAGGTTGAACACGGGAAGCTGTTTCTCTCCAGCGTTGAGCGTATTCTCTGAAGCACCCATTGCTTTTAAGAGACAGATTTTGAAGTTGAGTTCTGTCCAGAGCCATGTCTGCGTTATACTGATACTGCTTCACAAAAGCCTCAGCCAAATCCCTCCAGCAACGGATGTGGGCTCTGTCCAGCCTCATATACCATTCCAGGGATGCCCCAGCTAGCCTGTCCTGGAAAAAGTACATAAGCAACTTTTCGTCATCGGAGTATGCAACCATTTTACGGAAATAGGTTTGCACATGGGTCTTCGGGCAAGAGTTGCCATTGTATTTGTCAAATATCGGGACCTTGAATTTCGATGGCACTCTCACACCTGGGACCAGCCCCAAGTCAGCAACATCTACTCCTAGAGGATTCTGTCCTTCCACTGCCTTCAACCTCTCTTCCAATCTTCTAAACATGGGGTCCACACCATGACCCACACCAAAGTCTTCCTGCAGCAGGGGGAACTGATCGTCCTGATCATCATGAACGGGCTGTTGACCGGAGGTGACATGTAGGATTGGGATGGGCCCCGGTCCATCGGGTCCATTAGCCTCTCCAGCTGGAGGATCAGTCGCCGTCTCTGGTTGAGCAGGGGGATTCCTCTGTATCATCTGCCTGAGCTCTTGCTGTCCCTGAGCCACCCCTTGAACCACATCCATGAATTGATTCATGCGGATTTTCATCTCGATGAACTCTGCCTGTAGGCTTTCCATTACTCTCTGTTGGTTTCTGCGGGTACCGTACCGGTGAATGCCTGGGTCAGCTATCCTGCTGATTGAACACCAAACAAACTGAGAACACTGTGGCGGTACCTGTTATGCAAGACATGCTAATGAATATGTAAATGAAATGACATGTTTATCAATTCCAAAGGTATTCTACCCCTTTGATTCCAGTCTCTCAATAGATAAACGATGTAAAAAAAAAAGACTAAGTCGTTGATGAGAACCAAGAAAATTCTGACTAGAATCAAGTAGAAGATATAAACCCCACAGAAATGGATAAACATCTGTGAATGATTATGAATGCAAAATGATGTGATGCAAAATGATGTGAATGCAGTGCAGTGGCATGGGAATCAGGATCGCTGTATCTGCTTGAACATCTGTCAGGTTGCACTGTCTGGAGAGAAATTAAGAGCACACCAAACAAAGGTCATGGGATGGATCATGTTATCCTTAATATCAACCACCCATTTTGGTGGATTGTGGTTTACACCTTATCAACACCCAAGTTTCATTGATATTAAGGATACCTGATCGGATCAACCATGAATCAAGGGTTTGTTGCAAGTCACGAGCATGGAGTTTAGGTTAAGAACCACCCAAAAGGAGTGTACTAAGGTTTAAACCTGCCAAACATGTTCTACCAAAGGTTCCCATAGTCATAATCCCATCTTTCGGATATTATCGGAGGAACGACTACTCGTATTCCAAAAATATTCTCAAGAGAGACTCTTATGAGTGTAGTATCGCGTAACAATCGTATTAAATCTTACACTTGAACGACTTTCGCACTACGTCCTACGAATAGGCTAAGATGGGTTTGGTAAACTAAGGTCCTCGGCTTCTAAGGTCTATATTGGAAAAAGTAATGTCTAACCACAACCTACTTGTGTGACATTATTGATCTCAACATGACCTCCACCAAGTGAATGGGCTTGCAAGTCAACTTGTTAAGGAATAACTCCACACAAGTCGACAAGACTATGCCATTCTCCTATCCTAAGTGCACTCGAGTTCGGGTATAGAACTCATCTCACAAAGATCACCAAGCAGCCATAGCCAGCCAACAGATACAGCAATGATATGTACACAATGCAATAAGGTAAAGCAGGTAAATAAATAACTGTACAAAAGCATGAACACCCAATAAACAAACAAACTACAAAAGCTAGGAGGGACTCGCTTAGGGAAATTGGGTCCCCAGTGGAGTCGCCAGCTGTCGCAACCTGAAAAATACAGTGTGCGAAAAAACAACCAGCGAAAGAAAATGACAGAAGAGTCGCCACCGTGCGTTATTTATCCCAAAGGAGGGAAAGGAAACGCTCGAAGTAAACCTGAAAAAAGGAAAGGAAAAGACAAGGTCTCGCAACCAAATCTTAGGTTCGGGAGTCGGTTATGCGAAGGGAAGGTATTAGCACCCCTACGCATCTGTAGTACTCTACGGGATCCACTTTTGTAGTTCTTGTCTAAAGGGTGTGAGTTTATCTTGTGTTGTTTACCAAAAAAAGGGGTCAAAAGAAAATGACTCGCACGGATGTCGCATCCACTGCATACGTATCTCATCTGAATATGAGAATCAGAGTCTTCGTAGCTCGACTGACCTATGGGTTGGGGGGATGTGTGCTCGCTATGACATCGCGTCTTATGCCTACGTATCTCATCGGGAATGAGAATCAGAGCACACCGTAGTTCGGCTAACTACGGGGTTATGGATTGGGTTTTGGACGAACGACGTCACTACGCAATCTACCGGATGCTCTACCTTTGGAGACTTACTCGCCTGTAGTAGAAGGAGTAAACGTGTTAGGAGAAGAAAAATCAATGGGTTTGTAGGGTTAGGGATGCTTATGCAAAAAGGCAGTCCTCGACGAAGGAACCGCGCTACCTGTGGGGATACGAACACATACAAAACAAACATGTATAAAGTAAATGTGCCAACAAGGCAATCAGAATAAATCTCCCAAATGGTATCCCACAAGCAAAGTGGAATATCCAGCGAGCTATCCCTGCAAAAGTCATGTGAGCCTTCACAAAAACTCAACAAAAGGGTTAGTGAAACACGATAAGCATTTTTTTCATGGATAACAGTATGGTTTTAGAAACCTCAAACCCTGTGGCATACACTTCAGAAATTAAACGATTAAGCATTCAAGGCATTATCTATACATTCATACATAATACATCACATATTTAGAACATTCAAATTGAAGGCGTAAAATAATGGGAATAGGGCAAACCTGATTGGAGAGCTTGATTGAAATTGAGTTGCACCCGTGAGGTTTACAAAACAATCTTTAGGGTTTATGTGAGGCAGAGGTGATTTTGTGCAGTTGAGTTCCCTTCAGGGTTTGGAGGTTGCTCTGAACTCTGTTAGCTCTTCTCTCACTATCTTTTTCCTCTAGCCAGGGTAATAGGAATAGAATGAACTTTTGTTTCACTGAAACTCTGAATTTATAACCTGATTTTTATGGACCTGTGGGCTCAAATGAGAGAGGTCCAAGTCCAAGATTTATTTATTTATTTATTTATTTTTATTTTTTATTTTATTTTTTTATTTTTTTCGTTTTCCGTTTTTTTTTTTCAAAACATGTGGGCTTCGCCTAGCGAGCATGACAGCTCATGAACAAACCTTTGCTCATTCAAGATTAACGCTTTGACTGACGAATAGACCCCTGTTGGAAGTAACTCAAGTATTTCCCTTGTGTTTACTGATCATCTAAATAGAGCCCACAAAGTGCCCTGGATGATGTTCAAGCTTCTTGGATCCGATTCCGATTGTCATAATGAAATGCAAATGCTAAATGACCTAAAAAGGAATGTATGCATGAGGTGTAAAGCGTATGCTTCCAGGAAAAATGAAGGGTAAATTTTGGGGTATTACAGATGGTGGTGGAGAATATGTGTCGAAAGACTTCGATGCATTATGTGTGAAAGAAGGGATTGTGCATGAGGTGGTGCCACCCTACACTCCACAGCAGAATGGAGTCGCAAAGAGGAAGAATAGAACCATTATGAATATGGTTAGAAGTATGTTGAAAGGTAAGCATCTACCTAAAGAATTATGGGGAGAAATTGTGTCGACTGCGACATATATCTTGAACATATGTCCGACAAAGAAGCTAGAAGGAATCACGCCAGAAGAATGTTGATCTGGTGTCAAGCCTAGCTTGAGTCATCTGAGGGTGTTTGAATCTATAGCACATAGACATGTGCCAGATCATTTGAGAAGAAAACTTGATGACAAGTCCAGTCAGATGATCCTGATAGGATATCATTCGACTTGAGGATATAAATTGTTCGACCCAATGAATAAGAAAGTAGTGATCAGCAGGGACGTGATCATGGATGAGCTTAAGGAGTGGGATTGGACTGAGAATGTCAAGAAAGATTCAGTGAGAATCTTTTGTTATGAACCAGCTAGTGAAATCGAAAGAGAAGTTCGATAAGAAAAAGTCAGAGGTGAAGCAAGTACAAGCAGACCTCAAAGAACAAGACGCATGCCTGCAAGGTTGCAAGAATGTGTGATTACATCAGATGATGTGGTTAATGATGAAGGTGAGCTGGTACATTATTCTTTCTGCGCATATGTCAAACATGTGAATGCAGCTGAGGCATTGAAATATTCGAAGTGGATCAAAGCAATGGATAAAGAGCTAAAGTCAATCGAAGTCAACAACACTTGGTCACTTGTCGAATTTCCCCAAGACAAGAAGGAAATCGATGTGAAGTGGGTATACAAGGTGAAGTTGAATCCCAAAGGAGAAGTGACTCGACACAAGGCGAGACTTGTGGCGAAAGAATTTCTTCAGAAAGAAGGAATCGACTTCGACGAAGTTTTTACACATGTTGCTAGGATCGAAACAATCAGGTTGGTTGTTGGTATAGCAAACATGAACAACTGGAAGATGTGCCAGATGGACGTGAAATGTGAATTCCTTAATGGCCCATTAGAAGAAGAAGTTTATGTTGCACAACCTGTTGGGTTTGTGAAACATGGCGAAGAAAGAAAGGTGTACAGGTTGCATAAAGCCATGTACGGACTTAAACAAGCTCCAAGAGCTTGGAACAAGAAAATAGATGGATTTCTAAGGGAGAAGAAATTTGTAAAGTGAAAATCTGAACATGGAGTATATGTAAGAAGAAGCAAGAGTGAATTGCTTATACTATGTCTCTATGTCGATGACCTGTTGATAACAGGTAGTTGCAAGAAGGAGATCGAAGACTTCAAAGGTGATCTCAACAGGGAATTGGAAATGTCAGATCTGGGTGACATTTCATATTTCCTTGGCATCGAATTCTACAAGAGTGGTAGAGGGTTGATGATGCACCAAAGAAGGTATGCAGGCATAATTCTCAAGAGATTTGAGATGCAAGATTGCAACCCAACTTCGACTCCAGCTGAGCCCAGATTACAACTGTCAAAGGATTCAGATGAAGATGATGTCGACCCAACCCAATATAGAAGACTTATTGGGTCACTTCGATACCTTTGTCACACAAGGCCTGACTTAGCATACAGTGTAGGTATGGTGAGTAGGTTTATGCAGAAGCCAAAGGTATCACATCTAGCAGTAGCGAAGAGGATACTAAGGTATCTGAAAGGAACTCTCGACTATGGCATTTTGTTTCCTACAGTTGATGAAGGAAAAGAATGCAAATTAGTGGGATACACCGACTCAAGTTGGTGTAGTTATGCTGAGGATCGAAAATCCACAGTTGGCTATGTGTTTATGCTAGGTGGTGCACCAGTTGCTTGGAGTTCGAGAAAGGAGCCAGTAATGGCATTATCGTCATGCGAAGCAGAATACATAGATGTTTCTCTTTGTGAATGCCAAGCAACATGGATGGTGAATCTGGTCGAAGAAATAACAACAAAGAGTCATGGAGCAATTACCATGAAGATCGGCAGCGTGTCAGCTATCAATCTGGCGAAGAATCCGATAGCACATGGTCGAAGCAAGCACATCGATATGATGTTCCATTATCTTCGAGAGTAGGTAGCAGATGGGAAGATGAATGTCGAACACTGCAGAACTGAGAATCAGATTGCAGACATCATGGCGAAGGGAGTGCAGGTCGAAGTGTTCAGAAGACTAAGAGCTATGATGAATGTAGATAGCTTAGACACAATGAATTAGATGGTGTGTTGAATTGTAATTCCTTGTGTCAAGCAGGTTACTCGACAGAGTAAGGAAGTGTCAAACCACCTATGCCTATTTAGTAGTGTTAGCTATTTTTGGTTTTTATAATTTTTGGTTTTTATAGTTTTGCGTTTTGACTTGAGGTCCAAGTTAACATAAATCTATAAATAGAGGGAGTAACCCTTATTTTATAACAGAAGTGAATAGAGCATTCATAACATATTGTATTCACAGTATTTTGCAGTTGCAAAGTGAATAACAAGTTTTCCACAGTTTGTGGGCAGAGAGAAACTCTGCAGAATTTAATTATTTTTCTCCTTCATCGTTCTATACACTTTATTTCTCCATTGTTCTTCTCTTTTCGTTGTTATTGTGTGCGTAATAACAATCTTGTTCATCAAGATTGGTTGAAATTCTCCATATATTTTGGGGGATTTCCAATAAAAACAAATAAGGTCAAGTATCCTATTTCGCAAAATATTGTCACGGATATACTGGCCATCCAAATATTCATTGTTTCTTCATAATATGTTTTTAGCATGGGAGATATAGTGTTGAGTTCTCATCGTTTTAGGCTTCATGATCATACTTTGGAGACACTTATGAAGACATAAAGTTGAGTAAAACATGACAATGAAGGTAAGAAATATTGCACTAGTGTATATATTATTTTCTTATTTATGTTATAGTTTCTATTGGTATTACTGGAGCAAAGTATTATATAGATTTTAAAGATATGCACTTGCAATTCGTTTTGTAGAATCTGATTCTGATGATGAGGTAAAATAATATATTTATTTTTATTTTTTTAAGTTTTATGTCATATTAACTTTAAAATATAAAATTAATCAGACTTAATTTATTGTTTTTTAGAGGTCTTGGAGAGCAGCGGCACGGTTCATACATGTTAGATGTATTTAGATTTTTAGTATTATCTTCTAGTTTAAGACCAAAGTGTTAAGTTTATAATTAATTAAATAATTTTACTTGTTACATATTTAAATGGTCTTTTATATTTTTAACTAATATATTTTTATTTTATAATAACAATTAAATTTTGTTTTCAATTGAAAAATATAAATAATAAAAGTTATATTTTATTTAATTTAATATAGATATAGATATATAGATACACAGATAAGTGAGGATAAACACTTAAATAATTATCCACACGAATATGAGAATAGGTATAAATATATTTTAAAAATATAGATAAAAAGATGAATATTATAATATTTTGCTCGGATCCTATCTATTATTCTCGCTATTTCTAAAAGAATATTATATAAATAAATTATTAATATTAATCTAATATTAGTCCAGAAATACGTGTTACCATTAGCCTAATATTATTTTCCAATTTATCCCTAGTGGCTATATATTGTTAGAACTCATAATTCCTCTCTCCTCTAATTACTTTAAGTTTTTTGGTTTTTTTAAAGTCGTTGCACTATCTACATCAATTCTATTACTTTTAAGCTAATTAAAATCTTATCTTTTTACGGTCTAATAGCATTGATATATAAAACAAAACAAAAAAGTTGTATTTACTTAGTATTTCAAAGTAAATAAACTAATTAAATAATTTAGAGGTTTTATTTTTGAGATAATCATATTTTTAAATTAAAATACTACATTAATCATCTCTCCCCCTTTATTAATTAAAATAAATATATTTCAAATAAAAAAATTCATAACAAAAAGGAGTCATCACTAGTAATGGGTATACATTAAAAAAATATCATCTCTTCCAATTATTAATTAAAATAAATATATTTTAAATAAAAAAATTCATAACAAAAAGGAATCGTCACTAGTAATGGTGCATGCATTAAAAAAATACATATGCACCTATCTCATTGGAACATGCACCACCAAGATGTCAATGGATCTAACGCATGTGTTGTAGTCCAAGAGGAGACGTCAGTAGCTTTGGCGTTTATGTGCATTTGCTTTTTTTTTAATTAAGTTTACAATTAATTAAAAAAAATGTGAAATAAAAAAAATACTAATATTATTTAATTTAAATAGAATTACATGGAAAAAATTTGTAAACATATTTTAACGATCCGCTTGATCATAACGGTCACCGATTCTACACCTTGACGCTACCATTTGTCGTTGAGGCCTCCCACGATTCCTATGATATGTTTGGTGCCTCCTAGGATTCACCTGAGGTGTTTGGTGCGATGTCCTTGGAATATTAGTGTTATACATGAAAGCTAGCATCTCTTCCCAATTGTCGCCGTTATTTAACTCGGTGTTCATGTCGTCGTAGTTTGTTCGTGTTGGTTGGGTTACGGGTAGGCAGACTGATCGGTTGAATTGGGACATTGATTTGTTTTGTAAATGAATGAATGGTCATCGTGGTGTTTGGTAGGCATGTGATATTTTGGTGTTTTGGTAGTGTGATGTTAAGGTGTATATTTGTTGGATGTTATGGTAAGATGTGGTGGTCTCATATGCCTCAATTGTGCTATGGTAAGATGTGGTGGCGGCATACGTTTGTTGGTGGTATGGGTCATGTTCTTAGTTTGGTGTTTGGGTGTGTGGCATAAATTGGTTGCGGATTTAGGTATATGTGATTTGGTAATGATGTCTAGTTGGTGGTTGGGTGTATGTGGTTTGTTAATGGTGTTGGGTTGATTGTTGGGTGTATGTGTGTTGGTAATCATGTTTGGTTGATTGTTGGGTATAAGTGGGTGGACAATTTTGTTGGGTTGGTTGTAAGGTGTAGGTGTGTTGGTAATTATGTTGGGCATTTGATGACGAAGCTCATAGGCGTTGGTCAATCAAATACCTCGGGTCAGACACAAACTGAGTTTGTTGTAACTGATTTATACAAATTCATATAATTTTGAGTTGGTTTAGATTTGTATGGCATGACTGCTTCATTTATGACCAGTTGATGATGGCGCTTTCACTGAAGACGTGTATTCTTAGCGAAGTCTCTCCAACCGGTAAAATTTCATTGGACATCGACTCTAAGTTGATGTCATTATCCCGAACATGTCGGGGGATCTGAGATTTTTTGTATGCATGTCGAACTTCAATTTGATGCGGTCACTATGGTGCATTTCCACAGTAGTGAGCCTGATGATCGACATTTTTGGAATACAAACTGCAGCATCTTTGGGGTTAAATTCATGGTCCAGGCCCAAATATGGCGTCCAAATAAATTTTAGAGGGAACAAATATTATTAGATTAGTAAATGGTTAATATTAAAACTAAATTACCAAGATAATGAATAGTTTAGCTGTAATACATAGTTTGGTCCAAGGTGATCCAAAAGATTCGATAGACCCTTATATAATATTTAGGACATTTGTTGTAGTTCATCCCTTAAGTGGACCACCTAAACCAAAAGAGTGAAAATAAATCATTTAGAGTTATTTACAGTATAAAGAAAGCAAATGAGAATAATGTTATAAACTTACTTTGTCGCGTAGGGAAATGTGAAGTTGTTCTTGTTAACGGGCGCTAGGGACAACATTCTCGACCAAGCCCATGCTTGGAGCAAAAAAGCACAAGATTAAAATGAACAAGTACCTTTATATACGTTTTTACACAAAGAACTATATAGATGAGACAAAATGGTTAAACCCAACTATATATTTTTATTTTATCTATGTCTCTTAACAACTTGTAAATACATAATATTTATAGTAGTTTTGAGAAATAAAAAGTGACCCAATAGTATCATAATATAACATCCATTTTTAATTATTTTTTCGTTCTTTGTCGAATCTTCAGTTAATACCAAAGAGAAATAATGTTGTTTAAGGTGTCTTAGATAAATACCTTGGCCCCTCGCCGATTCTTCAAATAAATCGGCACCGAAAAGTTTCTCGCATATTGAATTGTCTTGGTTAATGTGTCTATTAATAGCATTGCCTTCAATATGTAGATCCAACATCATGCACACGTCCTCTAGTGTGACGGTACATTCACCGGTAGGAAGATGAAATGTGTGTGTTTCGGATCTCCATCGTTCTACTAATGTGTTGATAAGTTTATAATCAACGGAGTATGAACATATGTTGAATTCATCTTCCGTATGCCTTGCTCCCATGTCATTGACGCATGTTCATATGCTCGTCAAGACTCTTCCAAGCATCTATCTGTCGTTTACAAAGTCATAAATGTATTCAATGTGTATAGCAATAGTTTCCCGGTGGTAGCAAACAATGAATATTGACCTACATATCAATGGGACACAACGAAAACATGCGAAGGAAGAAAAAGGATTGTCCTAACAGCACACGTATTTGAACCAAAATGGATTTGACTGAAAAATTGGTATATGGTGTCCCCCTGACACACACGGAAATGTTATCCCAATCTTGGAACAAACTTCACGACATAATTATTGTATGCATTCTCGATATGTAATTTGTTTTTTATACCCATGAAATTTCATATTGAATACAATTTTTGGTTACAATAAAACAAACACAAACACGCCTAAAACAACAACACGGAGAACAAATAAAAGGACTTAGCACTACAACACATCTAAGAGATTACAAGTTACAACCATCAAAAGAATATCATATGGTTCATACATCATAACACGGACATCATTGTCAATTTTAACAGACTCTTACGCACGTTGTGTTTCGTTATTCTCATTTGCAATGTTGAACACTGAAACAAGCCTATCAATTCTTCTAATTTTTTCACCGTCTTGAATCTCTTCGTCTAACCAACGGGTCAATCTCCTCTCAAGATGCTCGAAAGTTTGAGTTTTCCAAAGTCGAATATTCATCGGAGGCTTGAGATTTGAATAACAAACAAGAGCATCTCTTTTAATAATCATGTTAGAAAAATTGAAGAAAACTTAAGAATGAAATGAGAAGATGTGTGGAAATAATGGAGAATGAATGAACTATTTATATAAAAAAAAGGCCACTATACATAGGCGTCCGACCTACTGGCGCCTCCTTTTTAGCCTACAACACATACGGCAAACTTATTGACGCATTCATGGTGTGTACGCCAATGAGATAGGCGCATATGTGTATTTTTTAGTGCATGTGTCATTACTAGTGGCACTTCTTCTTTGTTGCGGAAATTTTTTATTTGAAGTATAAATATCTTTTTGATTAATAATAAAAATATATATTATGATATTTTAATTTTTAAAAAACATGATTATTTAAAAAAAATTACATCATTTGTTAAAATTATGAATATGCTTTTGGTATAAAAAATGAAATATCGATGACTTGTGTTCTAAAGATACAAATTTTAAGATGAAGAATAGTTAATTTTAAAATATTTAGGTAAAAAATAATTTAATAGGACAAAATATTCTGTATTAAAAATGGAGATAGTGTTATCCTAAACAAAAATATCTTGTTGGGAAGCAAAAAAACAAAATGTGTTGGTAATTGGTATAACGGTGAAATAAAATAACACTAGATTTGAATGTCATTTTCATATTCAAATTAAATATTGTTTTCTGGAAATTTTGAATTTTTTAATTTTTAAAATTGTAAGTCTCATGAATTGGTCACTATCAAAATGATATTACCTTTATTTCTATTTATAAAAAAAAATTGTTTTTTAATTCATTCAACAACTAATATATTTGATCAATATTTTATCTAAATATATTACTTATTCAAAAAAATCTAAAACTCTAATATTTTTCTTATAAATAAGACCACGGGAGTAATAATTGTTAAAATACTGATCAACTATTTTATTTTATATTTTTCAAATTGAAAGCTACATTTTTACTTGTTTTTATCTATAGAATATATACTATCACTATCTTAAGTCAACTTCAAAAGTAAACTTTTACTTGATAGGGTTTCTTTAGACAAATTTATCTAGACATAATTATATAATTATAGATAGTTTCAAAATTAATTACATTGTATAATTTCACCTCTTAATATAAGATTTTTTAGAGGAAAAAATTATATATGCCTTATCATTCCAATAAGAGGGCTCCTAGAAATAAATATTTGAGAATTTCTTAATACACCATGTATATTTTTTAGGCATCATGCAAAAATTCTAAAATATCATTCGTTCTCGGAGTTGAATTTTCGGCCGATCACAATACACACTCGGCACATATCATTTTAAGTGACGCTCTAGTATTTGGTTTATTTTATTACGAAGATTCATCTCCAAAAGTTTCTCGTAGTTACATTTTCATAAGACAAACACATCAATACCAGATCCAAAGACATGTAATTTTTCAAATTGAAATTAAGATTTGTGAGATATTGGATCAAACTCTAGTAGGGTCGAAGGGTAGCTTCTTGATTCGACAATTCGACAGGACTTTAGCATGTCGTCGAAGTTTGTTCACATGCTATAGTCGAGGTATGCTAGAATTGTTAGGATGTCGAATTTGGCATGTTTGTTATATCCAATTGTTTAAGTTAGCTTGTTCTCTAAGTTAACTTATGTAATGGGCCCGTGTGTAAAAGTCCATTAGTTTAGTGTGTTAATTTTCTTATAAATAACATACTAGTCTCTCATCATTGTATAATGCAAATCCTAATTAAAGTGAAAGAGGTTATTTGTTATTCTATAACACTTGTAATCTTGTTTCAAAGAGAAAGTAAAGAATGGCAGTTTATAACTAATTTCATTGTGTTCTTATTGTTTTCTTCTTTTCTACCTTTGTGGGTTTCTTACCGATCAAGAAAGAAATTATACTTTGTAATTTTGATATCGTTTTCACAACAAATTGGCGTGGTGAGCATGGAGAAGATGTCGTCAACAAAGTATGATATTGAAAAGTTCACCGGAGTGAACGATTTCGGTCTATGACGCTTGAAGATAAAAGCCCGATTGATTCAGCAAGGTTGTTCAGAAGCGTTGAATGGAGACGCAACCATGGACATTGCGTTAAAGGATAAATAAATAAAACACTATGGTAGAGAAAGCTCGCAGCGCCATCTTATTGAGCCTTGGTGATAAGGTTCTTCTACATGTTTTGAAGGAGACGACGGTGTCGCGTCTTTGGGAGAAACTCGAATGTTTGTACATGACTAAATCATTGGTCAATCGCCTCTACCTGAAGCAAGCTCTGTATTCATTCAATATGAGTGAAGACAAATTTCCTGCTAAGAAGTTGGATATGTTCAACAAGCTGATTTTTGATCTTAAAAATGTCGATGTAAAAATCAAGGATGAAGGTCAAGCGTTGTTCTTGTTGTGTGCTTTTCCCATTAAACATGCTCACTTCAAAGAAACTCTCTTGTATGGAAGAGAGTCTCTGACCTTTGAAGAAGTTCAATTATCCATGTAATCTAAGGATTTGAACGAACAAAAGGAGCACAGACCATCTTCGATTGGTGAAGGTTTATCGGTTAAGGCGAAATTCACAAAGAGAGATGGCAAGTTCGACAAGAAGGAGGATAAAAGTCAGCATAAGTCTTATAGTGGTGATGCATCTGGTATTCAATGCTATCACTATAAGAAGGAGGGTCATACAAGAAAAGTATGCCTTGAACGCCTGAAATAACATGGAGGTAAGGATGCATCCATTGTTCAAGATGATTTTGACTCATCTGATGTTCTTGTGGTTTCAAGCGACGAATCAAGTAAAGAGTCGATTATGGATTCAGGTTGCACTTGGAACATGACTTCAAAAAAAAGACTTGTTCGAGGAACTATGTGATCAAGATGGTGGATATGTATTGCTTGGAAATAATAAAGCTTGCAAAATTGCAGGTGTTGGATCTGTGAGATTCAAGCTCTATTATGAGTCAATAAGGTTGTTGACTGAAGTCAGGTATGTACCTAATTTGAAGAGAATTTTGATTTCTCTTGGTGAATTTGACAAGAAAGGATATGTTTCCCTAGGAGAGAAACGTAGTCTAAAAGTCATGAAGGGGTCGAAGGAAGTCTTAAGAGGCGTGAAGAAACAAGGCTTGTATACCCTTGAGGCTGAAGTTATCAGTGGTTCTGCAAATGTTACATCCACAAAACCTTTGCCGGAGACAGAAATTTGGAACATGACATTGGGCCATGTCAGTGAAATGGGTCTAGTCGAATTGGGGAAACAAAATCTACTTGGTGGAGACAAATTCGAAAAGCTGAAGTTTTATGAACCCTCTGTACTTGGAAAATCTTGCAGAGTGAAGTTCAATAAAGGTAAACATATAACACATGGATCCCTTGATTACATCCATGTTGATCTTTGGGGGCCTGCGAGGTGTCAATCACATTAAGGAGCAAGGTATTTTCTATCCATAGTTGATGATTATTCCAGAAAGTTATAGGTATTCATCAAGAATACTAAGGATGAAACTTTTGAGAACTTCAAAAGTTGGAAGACTCTGGTCGAAAATCAGACTGGCAGGAAGGTTAAGAGGTTGAGAATCGACAATGGCCGTGGATTTTGCAATGAGGCGTTTGACAGTTTTTATGCAGCCTCTAGTATTGCAAGGCACAAAACTACTACAGGTACTCCCCAACAAAATGGTTTGTCAGAAAGTTTTAATCCAACCATTTTAGAAAGAGTTAGATGCATGTTGAATAGTGATGGGTTAAAGTAGATGTTTTGGGCATAGGCTATTTTGACAGCAACATATCTGATAAACAAATGTCCTTAAACTGCATTAGATATAAAGTGCACAAATATCTAATGAAGAGATGGAACAATAAGAGATTCATGTTGAGGTAGAACATGTCTATGTTGAATTGTGTATCCCATATCAAGTTGAAGAAGAAGCACAAGATGCTGAAGATATTGAGGAAGATGAGGAAACTGTCAATGACTTCCTGTTGGCAAGAGATAGGCCGAAAAGAGTCATCAAGCCACCTCAAAGCCTTGGATATGCAGATCTCATAGCTTATGCCCTAATCTTTGCAAGTGAGGTTATAGATAAAGAACCTAGAGACTATAAGAAAGTTATAAGGAGTCAAAATAAGATTGAATGGTTGAAGACCATGGATGATGAGATGAAGTCTCTTCATGATAACCACACTTGGGAACTGATCAAGAAACCTACTGAAGCCAGGTTAGTCAGCTTGAAGTGGATTCTAAGGTACATAAACGAGTCTCTGAATAGAGTCCTGGTTTATGGTGGAGCATGTGGTGAAAATAGTAAAGCAGAAATTGAAGGGTATGTTCACCATGATTATGTAGGTTGTATGGATTCTAGAAAATCTATTTATGGATATGTTTCACTATGTTTGGCACAACAATCAGTTGGAAAGAAACACTTCAGAAGGTTTTTGCCTTATCAACCATTGAAGCGGAATATATCGCCCTCACTGAAGTTGTGAAAGAAGCATTGTGGCTTGAAGGTTTTGTTAAGGAACTAAAGCTTCAAGGTCGATTTATCATTGTTAAATCTGATAATCAAAGTGATATATGCCTGCCGAAGAATTCAGCTTATCATGAGCGAACCAGGTACATCGATGTGAGGCTACATTTCGTCAGAGGGGTAATCGAGCATGGATAAGTCCAAGTGTTGAAGGTTTCGACTAATCACAATGTTGCTGATATGATCACCAAGACATTACTAAGTTGTAACTTTTTCCACTGTATGCAGTTGATAAAGCTGCATAAAGAAAGCTAGTTTGTTCCCTTGATGTTATAGAGTTTGTTCCAAAGTGGGGATTTGTGAAATATTGGATCGAACTCTAGTATGGTCGAAGGGTAGCTTCTTGGTTCGATAATTAGACAGGACCTTAGCATGTCGTCGAAGTCTGTTCACATGTTGTAGTCGAAGTATGCTAGGATTGTTAGCATGTTGAATAGGGTCTGTTTGTTATGCCTAATTGTTTAAGTTAGCTTGTTCTCTAAGTTAACTTGTATAATGGGAATGTGTGTAAAAGCCCATTAGTTTAATGTGATAGTTTTCTTATAAATATCATACTAGTCTCTCGTCATTGTATAATGCAAACCTAATTAGGGTGAGAGAGGTTATTTTTTATTTTGTAACACTTGTAATCTTGTTTCAAAGAGAAAGTAAAGAATAACATTTTATAATCAATTTCATTGTGTTCTTATTATTTTCTTCTTTTCTACCCTTGTAGGTTTCTTAATGATCAAGAAACCAATTATACTTTATAATTCCGACATCGTTTTCACAAAAAGATTCATAAAATAAAATTAGGATTACATAGATGAGTTCAACATAAAATGCAACATTACACTTCAATATCCAAGTGAACGTTTCAACATCTTCAAAATATCTTCGACCGATTTTGAAATCGTCGCTTCTAACTCGAGCGGAACTTTTGTTTCGAAACGAAAATATGTATTACACATATCCCTTACATCTGCTTGCGTCTTGAGCTCAAATTTGTTGAACTCAATCTTCCCTTCCTTATCAATCGACAGTGAACGGTACTCGAGCTTCACAATATTTTGATTATATCTGTAAGATAGGAGATGGTGGATTTCGTCTTTGATATCTTTAAGGGAGGTGAAATCAGTGAGCTTAAACATGCGCTCGGGTGTAAAGATAGTGAGCGAGACATTTGTGATATACCAGCGTAGCAAATAATGCATGACTAATATGAATAATGCAGTGGGAAATAAAGGATCTTTACCTGAAATTCTATCTTCTATTGCTCCTTTTGATGTGATGAGCCAAAACATTGGAGATTTGGAGTGGAAAAAATGGATTGAGAATGAAGGTGTATTTTATGAGGGTTTGAGTTGAAAAACAAAAATGGAAACAATGGTTGTGTGATTATGCTACTGATGCTAGTATTAGATTAATCTGGAGATGCATCTTCGGAAGCATCTGACATCAAAGGTGACAAAATACTTCAAAATACTGCCCAAACTTCTGGCTATGTATCTTCGGATTTTCTAATGAACTGATCAATTATGAATATATTTCATGAAATGTTATGTAGATTCATCTCCGGAATAAAAATAACGCAACTTATAGGGCGTCGCTCAGAATGGCAAGTGTTGGGTGTGTAATAGGTGCGTCCAGAGATGCATCTCTAGAAACATGAGGCATTTTTTAATTTCTATGTGGTGGATAAGAAGCTTATGAGGTACATTAACAAATTCTCTAGACATTTTATCTACTTATTTGTTCATTTTGTGTATAAGGACTTACATCTTTGGTAGAACAAGCTTGCAATCAAGGTCAATTGCATTGTTGGATTAATTTATTCATCCAAGAATTATGACCCATGCAATTAAAATTTTGGTTTAAATGAAGGATATCCTAATGTGATGATTATTTATTTGGGTTGATGAATAATTAAGTCAATGGGATTTCATTTTGAAATTCAAAATTTAAATCTCTTTTCTCTCTCTTCTTGAATGTTGGGACATGACTCTTGGGATGATATGTGATTGTTGAAGTAAGATGTCTATAAATAGAGACTTTAGAAAAACAACAACATTTTTATCATTCCTTCTCATTTTTTTGACAAATACATAAAAAATATCTTCATCATCAAATATACATATAAGAAATAAGGAAGAGATGGGAGAATAATTTGAAGCAAGATCGAGAACCGGAAAATAATTGGGGTCATGGCCCATATACGTTTTTACTATTTTTCATAGAAATTGGAATAGTGTGAAAATTATGATATCAAAATTCTAAATATGAAATTTTTCTAACAATTGATATCAAAGTGTAGTTACTGATATTATGATTTTCCAATAATGATTAATATAATAATATTTTTGTTATTGCTTTGTTAATGTACATAAAAGTTTTTATCATTTTGGATGATAATATTATGAATGCTTTCATCAACAATCATTTAATTGACTTGGTTTTATTTTATATTGAGATATATGCAAATGCACATTGAAAATGTTAAGAGGAACCGTGATGGCATCGCATTAATAATATAGAAATTTGATGATTGTTTTTTAATTCTATGTTATGCACATGCTCGTACAGTAACAAGGTATAAAAGTGGTACCTAAACTTTATATATTCATGTGTATTAACGTTACAATATTAATCCATGCATATACACAGAAACTTTATGTATAACATGTAATTTTAATGGTTCTGTTATATTTTTAATATATATATTCTTTTATGTGTATATCTTAGTTTAATATACTTGCAAGATTCTCATGTTAGTTTTCTTTTAAATGCTACTATTTTAAAATAGTATATTTTTTATTTTTGAATTATTATATTAGAATTTGTTAATCATCAAAGTGGTCAAATTCTTTAAAGTTTATAATTCTAAATTATGGAAATGAATTTTGATTTGATGTTATATGGATAACATGTTTATGTTAAATGATAATTATTATTATAAAACATATATAGAACATCCAAAGGTGGATTATGATCTATAATTAATGAAATTAAAATCTTTATTAACATACTTGTTACTTGTATATCCAAAGATAGACATGCATGTTATTTTTAGTTTGATTAATTCTTCATTAAAGTATGTTCATTTAGCATCGATTTATTTTATTGAAATGTATTTATGCATCACCCAAAGGTGAATTTAGATACATGATTAAAGTTAAATTGGTTCGAATCCATGAAATTTATTCAAAGCATTAACGTATGAGTGTGTTTTAAATGTTTCCAATGCTACTAATATGTTTGTCTTGGGCAATGTAATGACAAAGTTCAATGGGCTGAACTATGTTGATTGATCTAAAAAGATTCAATTTCAATTTGGTGTTATGGACTTGGACATGACACTGATAATGGATGAGAAGTCCGCAACCATTACGGAGGAAAGTACGGAAGGTGAAAGGTATCTTTTTGAGGCTTGGGAAAGGTCAAACAGGTTGTCTTTGAACTTGATGAGAATGACATTGGCTGAAAATGTTAAGCCATATATACCCAACACTTAAAATGCAAGGGAATTTATGAAAAATGTGAAAGAGTATTCAAATTCTGAAATTACTGACAAATTTATTGTGGGGAATTTGATGAGCAAGTTAACGACTAAAAAGTTTGAATGGTCTCAACCCATTCATGAATCTTTGATGGTGTTGTAATTTGGCAGCAAAGTTTATCATTTTGGATAGTTTCAGGTGAATTACAACACCATCAAAGAAAAATGGAACTTTCAAGAAATTAAGGCCATGTTGGTTCAAGAAGAAGGGAGGATAAAGAAGATGAAAGATCATTTTGTTCATCTCACGACTCACGATGGAGCCAGTTGCAGTAAGGTCAAGTCCGGGAAGAAGGACAAGAAGAAGGGCAAAACTCCTTTAAAGGTTAATGAGGGCAGAGTCCAAAAGGAAAATAAGTGATATTTCTGCAAGGATATCGGACACTTCAAAAAGGATTATCCTAAAAGGAAGATGTGGTTCGAAAAGGAAGGTATATTTTATGTTTCCATGAATTTTGAAGCAAATCTTAATGAAGTACCAAATAATATTTGGTGGCTTGATTCGGGTGCGACTACTCATGTGTCACATATTATGCAGGGATTCCCTTCGATCCAAATCATAAAAGGAAGTGAAAAGTTTCTTTATATGGGAAACAGAATGAAGGCACGAATATAGGGAATTGGGACGTATAGATTGATGTTGGATATTGAATATCATATAAATCTGAAAAGTTGTCTTTATGTACATGGATGTGCTAGGAATTTAGTTTTTGTTGTGCAAAGTTGGATGGATTGAATTTTAATTTTAGGATTGGAAACAGTGTATTTTCTTTATTTAAAGATTATGATATTTTAGTTAACGGTTTATATCTTTTTAATCTTGATGTTAATTTTAAAGAATCTCTGTTTAATATTAAACATGTTGTTGGCAGTAAGCGAAGTACAAAAAATGAGAGTTCTGCTTATTTATGGCATCAAAGATTATGTCATATATTAAAAGAAAGAGTAATGAGGTTAATGAAAGGTAAAATATTAACTCAAATAGATTTTGGTGACTGGAATATATGTTTGGATTGCATTAAATGCAAACAGACCAAACAAATATCTATGAATTCGTATATAAGAAGTAGTGAACTCCTTAAATTGATACACACTGATATTTGTGGTCCCTCCGATGTTCCTTCTTGGGGAGGAGAAAAGTATTTTATCACTTTTATTGATGACTACTCATGTTACTGTTACTTGTATCTGTTGCATGAAAAATCTCAATCAATGGACATGTTAAAAGTATTCATTTATTAGGTGGAAAGGTAATTGGATAGAAAAATCAAGATAGTGAGGTCTGATACAGGTGGTAAATATTATGAAAAATATAATGAGAAAGGACAATGTTCAGGTCAATTTGCAAATTTCTTGAAAGTCGTGGCATATGTGCATAATATAATATGCATGGAACACCACAACAAAATGGTGTGACTGAGAGGAGGAATCATACTCTCATGAATATGGTTAGGCCAATGTTAAATTATAGTAATGTACCATTATCATTGTGGACTTATACATTAAAGACCGCTGCGTATTTTCTTAATAGGATTTCTCGCAAGGCAGTTCCTAAGACTCCTTATGAGCTATGGGCAGGAAGGAAACCTAGTTTAAGGCATCTTCATATTTGGGGATGCCAAGCTGAAGTAAGGGTGTATAATCCACATGAAAAGAAGCTTGATGCAAGAACCATTAGTGATTTTTTCATTGGGTATCCTGAAAAATCAAAAGGGTGTAGATTTTATTGTCCTAATCATAGTACGAGAATAATTAAGTCTGACAATTCTCAATTTATTGAAAATTGACAGTTCAGTGGGAGTGAGAAATCACATAAAATGGAAATTATGGAGACACGTGAAGAATATTCTTCGCCTACAGAGTCTTCTCAGGTTGTTGTCCCTCTAGTTGTGGTACAGTCACACAACACACATAGACAAAAAATTAATATTCAAAACCCACAAAATGAACATATAGTTGATGAACTGGTTGACAATATACAAGTCACAAATGAGCAAGAACAAGTGAATAAAGAAACACAAGAAATAACAGTAAGAAGGTCTGAAAGGAAAAGAAGACCAGCAATTTCGAAAGATTGTGTTATTTATTCACTTGAACATGAATGTGACTTGAGCATTGATGAGCATCCAGTCTCATCCACACAAGTCACGGAATTTGACAATTCTGAAAATTGGACCAATGTTATGAAAGAAGAGTTAAAATCAATGGATGACAATAATATATGGGATCTAGTTGAGTTGCCTAAAGGTTTAAAACGAGTTGGTTGTAAATGGGTCTTTAAGACCAAATGAGACTTGAAAGGTAATATTGAAAGATATAAAGTTAGACTTGTCGCCAAAGGTTCCACTCAAAAAGATGGTGTTTACTACAAAGAAACATTTTCTCTTGTTTCAAAGAAGGACTCTTTGAGAATTGTTTTAGCTTTGGTGGTTCATTATGACTTAGAGCATCACCAAGTGGATGTGAAGACTGTCTTTCTAAATGGTGATTTAGAGGAAGAAGTGTATATGACTCAACTCGAAGGATTTGTTACTACGGGAAAAGAAAGTTTAGTATGTAAATTAAAGAAGTCAATATATGGACTAAAACAAGCTTCCAGACAATGATATGTTAAATTTAACAATATTATTTTTTGTCATATGGTTTTGTAGAGAACACTGTAGATCGGTGTATCTATATGAAGGTCAGTGGGAGCAAATTCATTATTTTGGTCTTATATGTTGATGACATTTTACTTGCTGCCAATGATTTTGCTTTCTTAAATGGTGTAAATAAGTTTCTCTCCAATAAATTTGAAATGAAGGATATGAGTGAGGCATCATATGTGATAGGAATATTTCGTAATAGATCACAAGGACTATTGGGATTGTCTCATAAAGGCTATATAAATAAAATATTAGAGAGATTCATAATGGATAAATGCTTTGTTGGGATAGTTCTTATTCATAAAGGGGACAAGTTTAGTCAAATGCAATGTACCAAAAATGAATTAGAACGAAAAGAAATGGAGTATATTCCATATGCATCAGTGGTTGGGAACTTGATGTATGCCCAAACATGTACTCAGACGGATATCAGTTTTGTCGTTGGTATGTTTGGTCGATATCAAAGTAATCCCGGAATGGATCACTGGAAAGTTTCAAAGAAAGTTCTTATTTACTTACAAAGCACCAAAGATTACATGCTCACTTATAGAATATCATATCAACTTGAAGTAGTTGGCTACTCAGATTCATACATTGCAGGATGTGTGAACTCAAGAAAATCCATATTTGGGTATGTTTTACTTCTGACTGGAGGAGCAATATCATGGAAGACTGGAAAGTAGTCCATCATTGCTACATCTACTATGGAAGCAGAATTTGTGGCATGCTTTGAGGTCACAATTCTATCATTGTGGTTGCGGAACTTCGTTTTAGGGTTTGGTATTGTCGACAGTGTACCTAGGCCGTTAAGGATTTATTGTGATAATTTTGTTGTTGTCTTCTTCTCTAAGAATAATAAATATTCCAAAGGTGTTAAACATATGGAATTGAAGTACTTATCAGTGAAAGAAGAAGTGCATAAACAAAAAGTGTCATTTGGACATATTGGTACAAATTTAATCATAGCGGATCCATTAACTAAACGTTTATAGCCCAAGACATTTATTGACGATGTAGAAAGGATTGGCATTATGTAAAAGTCCTTCTTAATATTATAATATGATTTGCATATTTACATATATGGTTTAATGTTCGTATTATATGATACTTGTAAATTCAATTAAGGTTATGTTTTTGATAAATTTTGTTATTCATATTATATTATATATATTATTAATATGTTCCAAAGTACAACTCAATCATTTGTGAGTGACTCAGTCCCATTTTATTTAAGTTTAATTCAAATATATATATATATATAATATTTTTGGAGATACGCTTCCGTATCATAGAATGAGAGAGTATATAGGTGAATAAAATACAACGTCAAATATCTTGCAAGATCATTGAAAAAAGAGTACATGAGTAAATAAAATACATAGCCAAAGGTCTTGCAACATCTAATAAGTAGTATATTTGTGTTTGATGTTTTTTCCCCTGAAGAATCTAATAATTTAGTAAGAACTTATTCCATCTATTAATGGTATTTCATTTCTTTTCGCCATAAATCATGATTATTTTGTGATCTTTTCCATGAAATTAATTTATACTAAATACTTTTTCAAATTCTATCACTTAATAATTTCATGTTGACTTTAGTATACAATTGGTGAAACTTGTATTTAAATATGATTCAATGGTTGTTTATTGATAACAAGGTATGATTGAGAGAGTGAGTATTTTTAGCCGGTTTTTTTAGTGATAACAAACAAACAGATTCCGAGTATCTCTCGACATATATATATATATATATATATATATATATATATATATATATATATATATATATATATATATATATATATATATATATATATATATATATATATATATTAAATTTGAGTAAAATAGAGATGGTTCATATGGTTGGATGAGCTTAATATATTTTCGGATGCATTCTAAAATAAATTTAAAATATATCTTTGAATTAAATTTTAATAAATAAATATGATTTGCCAATTTGCATTTAAAAGTGTGTAAAACAAATACATTTAGAGATACATTTTCAAAAGAGTGTGTAAAACAAATACATTTAGAGAACATTTGTGAGATTTTAAGGTGTCGGGGAACACCTAATAGTGGAAAGAATATATCGTGGGCCTTCCTTCCACAATCGAAAGAAGCAAGGACATCTTTCTTTACATCAAGGACGAGGTCATATAATTTGGTTGGAATAGTAAAATGCTCTTAAAAGTAGGAAGAAAAGCTCTTGAATCTAGGTGTAAGATATCCCCTCATATGTTGTACGACTGTAAACATTATGAATATGTTGAACTCTTTCTAGTGGAATTTGAATAGAGGCACAAAAAATGAATTAATTGCCTCAGCAGAGAAAAACAATTTTACTCTTCCAGATGGCCGTGTTTGGGAAGTGGAACTCAAGAAACGTGGTAACGATGTTTACTTTTGCAACAAATGGCAACAATTTGCAAAATACTATTGTATAGGATATGGTTGCTACCTGTGTTTCAAATATGAAGGGAATTCAAAGTGTAATGTTATTATATTTGATAACACTTTGTTAAGATTTCCTATCCATTCAAAGTCCAAAATTAAAACAAGTGGGAATCATGTGTAACATTGCTTCTAAGAGAGCAGAACATGCTGCCAATGAATTCAACCCAAGCAACCCTTATTTTCGTTCCAAAATCAATAAGGTCAAAAATACGGTGAGTGTGTTACCGCTGATCTGCTGATTTTGCTAGTATCTGTTGAACTCCAAAATCCTTTTATTGTGTTTAGTAAAACTCAATTGGGAAATGAAGCCAAAAAGAAAATGAAATAGTACAAGTTTATAATTGCCCAGCAATCATTTTTTTCATAAACAATTTTAATGTTTTATCCCTTACCCAATATCTTCTTGGAATATGTTATGAATTGATCTTAAACCTAATAATTCTTTTCAAAATTTTAAATTATTAATTTCTAAAAACATTAATTAGAACAATTAATTATTAATTTATTTTATAAAAAAAAAATAATAATAATATCCTAGTCATCAATTAAAAATGGAAGGAAATCACAAAAATCTAAAAACCAAGAGATCAATATCATTAGTTTTGTAATAGAGACTAAATATTTAAAACACCCATATACATTTGATCTCGAGCTCTAATTAAATATAGTTTGGCATTTTTGAATCATAGTTCTCTTGAACTAATTGATTTTAAAATCATACTGAACAGCTAGGATTACCAAAAGATTTTGACCGAGACCAAGCCAAAATTTTGGGGAAATGAACTAAAGCTGAAATAGCCAAATTGCAGAAACAGGCAACGGCAGGTTAGAATATTCGGACTGTAGTTATTTACAAATCTGTGATGCTTTTCATACTACAAAATCATTAGGACGTACAAACAATAAATAGACAATACAACATCTTATGACAAGTTTCAGAAATTAAAGGATCTGCCACTTGTATGTATCTGTACGATAAACTTAACGAACTTTTATATCTAAGAGAACGTATCCTCTCTATCACCCTCAGCAACTGTCTCCCCTTCCTCCATATTGCTGAACTCTAAGAAATGGGTTGGTCTATGATCTTCGTGGTAATACTCCCTAGGAGTCCCAAGCTTCACTCCATACTTCATCCCTGATGCGTGCCTCACTCCCATGAAGTTATAATTCCAAGGACCATTATCAGGAATCTAGGAGAAATTGTGACAAAACAATTAGTAAACAAATACAATAATATATTAGAATAAGGTTATATAACAAACTACTTTGGGGACTTAGTATAGTATAGCTTACCATATAGAAACCAAGGAAGCGATCACTGAGGAGCATCTGAACCTTCTCATAATGAGTTGGAAGGTAACCGTGTGGGTTGCTTCCAGTATCCTTATTAATGCGTCCCCACTCATAACCAGATGGAGTGAGCTTATATGCAGTTAAAGAACAGGAACCCGGAGTAAAACTGCAAGTCAAGACAATACACTTCTCCCCGTCCCATTGTTTGTTGTTCTCTAGAACCTTAGCATGTGAAGTGAGATCCTGCAATGATCATTTTTTGGGTGAGACAATCTATCTCAAATCATAACTATAGCTCCCTAACATATTAACAACGATCAAATTCTATGGTTTTCAGATGGAGGAAAGGACATACTGTCTGAAGCTTTATTTTCTTCCATCTCAGATTAAATTTGTTATAATATTATTCCCAGGAAGAATTTAAAACACTACTGTCTAAAATTTAAATTTAAAAGATCGTAATATAAACTAAATCAAGCAAAACCTGAGGCGACAACTGCGGGAGTTCATTTGGTTGAGTATGCATCCATCCTAAAGGCTCCAAATCATTCAAGAAATCATGTTCTGGGAGAGCTGATGGGAGATGGACTTGCTGATGAGTCCCCCATTGTGGTGGCATCACAATGCACCGGATTTCCTTAACCTGTGGATTGTCTGGAGGACTTACACCGTACAAGTACCCAGAAATCTGCGTTCGAAGATCTGCTATGCATATAAACTTTTTCAAGATGTTCTTTGGCATGATATAGGTATAGCCCGTTTCCTGCAAAAAAATAGATATTAAATATGAGTTGTGAGTATAAGATCTACAGAAACGGAAAAAAATGATGCCAACCTTTATATCCTCGGAGTTCACATATATGTGGTTTACTCGAAGGTATAAGTTTGTGGCTGATATTGCTCTGACACGCCAATCAGTCTTTGAACCAAAAGCAGCTTGCTCATAGGGACTAGTGGTTGTAACAATAAGTTCTTCACCGTGAACATTTGTGGTCTTTGTTGTTACGGCTGTCACTTGGTTTGCTTCATGCGCCTGTGAAGTAGTGAAAGTAGAACGAGTAGAGTAAATATTCTAGATTGAGATGGCAGTATATATCAATTCTAGGTCACGAATAATTGAGCTGACTAGAGAAAAATACAGTTGTATTATATTTCCAGGAAGCAGCAAATAGAATATAACCTGTTTCTCAATCTCGGCAATCTGTTGCCGCTGTTGTGATGGTGGGGTAATCTCAGCTCCAAGTATAATATCACGAATCTCAGATTGAGTCAAAGCTGAAGTATTCACATTGTTTTTCTTTGCATAATCAGAAAGTATAAGATCTCTTAATGCAACCTCCACCTGCCAAGGCATTATTATGTTTAAGACTATGAATACCATGAGAAAACAGAAAGCTGCAAATTACAGACTTCTTCCATAATGATGGCATTCAAACAAAACATATTTGTCCCAATTTATATTGTTCTACAATATCAATAAAACACTCATATTTATTTTTCTATTATACCTTTTACTATTTATTACTCTATTTTTCTCCAATTCTTTTAATTTATCTTTCTCATACGATTAATAAAGAATAATTTTTACTTTTCATACAACATTAACTATATTTCTTAATTTGTGTAAAATTGTCAAAGTGACAACTTGAGATAGAGTGAGTAACATATAAAAGATAATTTCAATGCTTCTGTAACAACTAGCATTTCTTAAGAATCCAAGCATTGACCTTGCAACAGACAGGTTTAAAATATAAGAAATTGCCAATTAAATTTACCTTCATCCACTGGTCATCACTTAGAGAAGGCCATATATGATGAGGTTCAGTGACAATAGTTTTGTCCGGCTTCAGTAACATCTTTGCCTTTTCATTATTCACATGAAGTGCTCGCAGAATCAGAATCAGCCTGGAGAATGCAGTGTATGAAGAAATGCTCTTCAACCAATCATCATAAATGTTGAACAAAACCATTTGTGGTTCTGTGGCCTTCAAAATAAGATCCCCAAATTTCTCAATTTTCAAACATGCTTGGAATGGAAGCTGCAGCTCACTTCCTTTGATAACAATATTTGGGAAATCCAGCAAGTGAACCTCCAATGGATCCAACATTCCTTTACGGGTAACAATAATTTGCTTTGGCTGCTCTTCTACGGGCAAAGACCTTACAAGAGCTGCAACTTCTTCTGCTGTTTTCCACTTAGCCAATTGGCCAAGACGCTTCTGACCAGCCCACACACTAGTATGAATAACCTGCAAGGTATGATTCGAAACATGAATACCTAGACAGCTAACTGTAGAAACAACCAGGCTAGAAGCATTAAAAACAAACCTTGAGAAACAACTGCCCAGTCCTTGGATTGAAAATAAAAATGGCACCGTTGATGGGTTTTGTAGTCAGATTTCCTTCAAATGTCTTATGAATTGTAACCCGGTACACATTAGTGTCGTCAACAAACCATATGATTTGGTTGCTGAATATCTCTCCATAGTTTTGAGAGGACAAGTATGGTTCAGTGGGCTCAGAAGAGTACAACTGCAAACCTTTCCTGATTCGCTCCCTCAAAACATACAAAGCAGGATTTGACTGCACATACACCACAACAACATTAGTGAAACAATTGTGTTAATAATCAAAGAATTACACATTACAGGCCCAAGAGTTTATCAACAACAAAAAAGTCAGTTCACTTGAATGTAACTTCTGTATGTAAGTTTTCTATTTACCTTCATAATCTTATTCATGGCCTGCTGAAGTAGGGGCTTTGATCCAGGGAACCAGTTCCCAAATGCAGAATGCAAGTTATATGCCAAATCAAGGCCAATCATAACCCCTGCATGAAAATAATGATCAGGTAACACTGTATAAAAATTATATAAGAAGGATCGGAAAATGACAGAGACAAACCAGTAGGAGATGGGTATATAGACATATTATCTGTTGTGTAATCCATGAATTTGGCCCTGGTGTAACGCTCAATATCGTGAGAATCATAATCACCCCACCGAAGCTGAACGTCAATCCAATACTTATTGTTAGCCTTCTGATCAAAAACATCTTTGGATTCAGCTACAAGACTAGGCTTTGACATTGGCCATCTGTGGGCAGCAAAGAGAAGGATGTCTGCACAAGAACTGTTCATTTTGTAACTCTTCCTAGGATGGATTGTTTCCTTCTGGACAGTTTCAATCTCCAATGCGTCCAACTCTTGATCCAAAACCTGACAAAGATCCATGACAACACTCTCGTGGATCTTCTGCCACAAGTGAGCTCTGAATATCTGAATAAGAGAGATCTTCAAAGTTGGAATTTTTCCGTGCATGAAAATACCGGTCAGATCTAGCTGCACTTGGAAACCAACATAAACATTGGCTCGGTTAATGGTTGGTGACCACCAAAGCGTAAATCTACGGTTGGGTATCTGGTTGAGACCAGATCTCTGTGCATTGGTGAGCTTCTTATACTTCATAGATTCCTCAAAACCTGATGCCTTTTCCCAGAAGAGACCTTCCCAGGTAGGAAAACTAGCAGTCGAAAATAACAAAATGTCAATAACTCTTCCATAGTGGAGAAAAATAGCAAGAACTAAATAATGGACATGCTGCAAATGAAGTTGCATTTCCTATACCTTCTACAAATATAATGCCAGGAAAAAGACTGGCTTGCGGCTTAAGACAAACAGACCAACTTAGTGCCCGGTTTTGTGTTTGAATTAGATCCAACAAGACATTTTAACTTGCTTCCTATATGATACAAACATTTGACTCCAACATGGATACAAAATTTAACACAACATCAACTGGGATTGGGGAGCTATTCAAGATTAACACACAACATAGACTCACACAGTTGGATCTGTTTAACTTTTAACCAAATTTTACTTCATAAAATAATCATGCAAGCATGCTTTCCTCGCATACAAAATACATTTCTCCAAGCTATTAATTTCAGTTGTTCACTATATATCACACAAGAGCAAAACTTGATACTAAACTTATGTGTGGTAATTACTCATTCTGAAATAGATCATTCCTTACATTTTAAATTTTGTGGTGTTGCCATATTTGTGTCATTTATTATTTAGAATTTGGTGTTCTTTTCATCCTAAGTGCATGTTGTGTCCCGTTTCTGTCAGATTCACAAGATAAAATGACTACAGCTCCAAATAACAGGAGTGTATAAATAGATGGATGGACTAATCCATTTCGACCTTTGAGAATGGTTTAACAAACGGAAAATCACTCAATACCCAAACAGAAAACAAGTTCAAAGGAAAAATATTACTTACTATGTTCCTTTGAATAAAGTATGTTCAAGAATTCCTTCAACTCCTCCAAGAGCTTGAATAACATCAGTTCGGTAATTATTCAAATTCCACAACTTTCCATCGTGCCTCTGGTGTGTCCACCAGAAGGGATTTTGTTTTAAAACTTGATACTGCTTGAAGTCTGTACGTACCCTCCATCCTTTATCATAAGCTAAAGTGTGTCTATCCTTCTGAAACAAAGTGTTAATACGTGGTATTCCTCTGTCCCATGAGTCCTGCCAAAACAATCAAGAGTAAGAATGGAAAAAAATAGACATTCACTACAGTTCAAAGAAATCAAGAACCCAATATTTCAGAGAACGCACTTCCAAATCCTCAAGAGTCAATCGCCTATTTTGTGCTTGTGCTTCCTGCCTTTTCAATGCGTATTCAGCCCAGACACGCTGTGAATCTACGAACTCACTTTCCCAGGGCTGCATTATCCAAGAGAACATAAAAACATGTGAATCTGTCTACATAGATCTATCTAATTTAAGTGCAAATATAAAGTTACATAACAGAAAAAGAGCAATGGTTCACCTGTATATAGCGATAAAGGTTGGGAATCAACTGGTCTTCCTCGTGACTCATCCCACTTCTGAAGTGAGTCACACCAACATCTGTCTGCTGACTGTACCGCAGATCACTCTGTGGAATCAAAATGTGACCCATAGACAACATTCCAAGTCCTCCAATTTCTTTGGGGGTGTAGAAAATGACAGGTGGAAATCTGGTCAAAGAGACAGAAACATAGATTTCAACATTTGAACTCAAAGTTCCAAATGAACTAAATGATTGTATGATTGTTACCTGCTAGGCATCTTTGAATTGAGTCCAATCTTAATACGAGTCTGAATTTTATTTTCACATTTGACAAGCAAATCCAACAACTCTTGAGTATGTACAGTTGCCTCCCGGAAGTAAGTCATGAGACCTAAAAAGAACCAAAGTCAGTGATAAAATTGGCTGAAAACTCTGCAAAGAGCTCTTACAATTCAATTTCTCTTACCTATTAAAGCTGTATTCCACTTATTGACAATTTTTGTGAATGTAGTAGAACCCGAAGACATAAGAATCTGCCTCACACGGTTCTCAAAAACTTTCATGTGTTCATCGTCAACTCTTAAGAAAGCAACAGCTGTTCTTTCTTTTGTCTGTTCATTCTGGAGATTCCAGACACCATCCCTTGTGTTACTGAATGCTTCTTGAGTCATTCTAATTTTAGGAAGTATCCTCACTTCAAATCCACACCTGCAGGTTATTAGAAGATGTTACACCAAAGAGATACCCATTCATCAGACACAGGTTAAAAGATGAACTAAATTCCAAAAAACGATGACTGACAAACTGGAGTCAGATGACAAATGGTTAATAATAGCAACAACCAAAGACATAAACAAATAGAATTGAAGAGTTTCGTATGAGTATAATAACCAATATACTGATAGAAATTGACAGCCAGCAAACTACTGCATTTTCAATCATCATATTCATGACAAACATAACCTTTTACATGTCAAAAATAAAAAGAGGACAGAAAAATAAACTTAAAATAATCGATACTTACATGCTAAATAGCAAGTTCGGATTATCTTTGCTGTAAACAGAAACAAAGCTGTTTTCCCATTCCAGAGTGGTGATGCTTCGAGGAAGACGGTTTTTCATATCCCAAAAGACACTCCTCCCAAGATTGACTGAAATTACAAAAAGTGAATTGCCAAACATAATAAGAACCAAGGGTAAAAAATAACAAGTCAAAACCAAAACTAAATAAAAGGAAATGAAATACCATCATGTTTCATGAGCCTCATTCTTGCATCTCTTGGCCAACACTTCTTATTATTGTACCCCACCATGTTTTCATTGTTAGGATCAGGATGCTCAGTGAGATATCGCTGAATGAGATCACGAGCCTCCTCATGTGTGAAGCGAAATAGTATGTGAACTCGGTCAATGTACCGAGAATACAGCCTAATTGGATGCCTTGTCTCAACTTTGGTGTCCCAATAAGTAATGAACTCGTTAGGCATCTGTGGTGGTCCAGCAATCTCGCTTGCACGAGTCAATCCAAGAAGCAAAAGATCCAATACCAGACCATAATATTGAACAACAAAGGATGCAAACTGTAGTCCACGTATAAGACCATATGAATTTGTGTGGCTCATATCTTTATATGACAAGACAACATTATTTTTTGCAGTGACATAATCAGCAATGTTGTGGTCTAGAACCAAACGGAGAAGCCTGTAACATTATAAACAAAATTAGATTTGAAGATAGCAATAATTTCATTCAAAATATGGTTTACAAATATGCATACCTATTTAACATTGTTAAATCAATCTTCTCAAAAAATTTCTCAAACTTGGTCTGCAGCATCACAACACACTGACCATCACCAGTGTCCCAGATGCCTTGCAAATTGTTGATACCTTGACACCATTTGTAAACCAAAAGAGGCGGTGGCTCTGAATCTGCTGGCTTGATCCAGTTGGGGAAGAGATGCCGTTTGTCGCCTTCATACCACAGGTATTGATCAAGATATGCATCTGTAATCTTCTCAAGAGGCTCTATTTCGTACACAGGAATCAAGTAGCTATACAAGTCCATAAACTCTATTCCAACCTGCAAAAATAAAAGAGCAAAGCATATTAGTCATGCGCTAGGGATGAACTTCCTTAAGAGTGAAAATCTAATACTCATTATATTCACATACTTCTTTGAAGGCACGTTGGGTGAGGAGGTGTCGCTTGATTCTCGATAATGCCTCGTGTGGATTGTCATAAGCTTGTTCAATCAGCCCCAACTCTTCTCTTTGAAGTTGATTTAATCTTACTGCAACACTGTATGACTCCTTCAACCTCTCAAGTGCAAGGATAAGCAACTTTGTATCATGTTTGTATGATAGAGGTGGAAATGGAATAGGTGAGAACTTCCTAGATTCCAACCAATGGACTGTCGTTGTATAGATAGCAACAGCTTCTTCAGGAGTAACATATGGGCCATCTTTCAAATAATTGTGTTGGCGCTCCTGCAAATAGGGATAAATTATCAGAAGGATGTAACTTCGTGAAAACAATAATCTCTATTAGATCAATTCTTTAAAAATTGTTGGGGAAATAGTTGATATTGAATCCTAAAAAACAGTGAACACACCTGCTCTGCCTTCAGCCAAAGACGTGTCAATCTTCCAAGATTCTTGCGACAAACAGTCTTATCAACAGTTGCACCTCTTCTAATACGCTCACGATTATAATGAGCAACATTTGTCCACCAATCTGCTTTTGATTTCACATACCGAAGGATCATGTTTTCTATGGGAACGGGCAGACAAGGAACCTATACGATGGCAATGTAAGTAAATAAACAATAAAACCATGAATGAACCAAAATTCAAACGGTCCCAGTAAGCATTTTAAATCAGAAATAACATTTTCTGGCTACAACGACTGAAATTAATTTCAGAAACAAATTGGAAACAATCATCTCATTGCTAATTAAGCCTTAATAGATACATAACTTATAACAGTAAACAAAAAATCTAGACACTTAAGTGCTCTATAAATCCAAACACACATGTGGTTATAGCTTTTACCAATTCATCTGCAATAAAACTAAATTAAACATGAGGTACAAATTACAATAAAATAGATTACCTTCCAAGGAATATTTGCCTTCCAGCAACGCCAAGCTTCACTCAAGTGCTGCAATATGGTTCTTGCCTTATTCTGCTTAATACCCTCTGTCATTCAGGGGACAAACCATCATAACATGAGTAAAATCAGAGAGAAATGCAGAAGCCACTGGAGAATGAACGAAATAAAAAATATGAATGTGTAAAATATATTACCTGGCATGGCATCAAGCACATCATGCATAACAGCTGCTCGGAGTTCTAAGTCAAAATGACTCTCAACACGTTGCTTAGTGACTGTCTTCGCCACTCCTTTGGAGTGGCGTCCCTCAAACTGCCGGGCCAGTAAATTTCCAAGCCACCGTTCAAGAAGGGGCACAATACCACGAAGAAAGAATAACCAAACCCTCCACATTGGTGCCCAAAACCCACAACCTGGTCCTTTCCCAACAGGACCAGTGTTAAAGCGGTAGTAAATCAAGTGCTTCAAATCCTTGCACATTCTAATCTGCCTCATAAGCCTATATTTGTACCGATACATACCAGTCAATTGACCAACATGAGAGAAAGTATATTGGAGGCCATCCGCCAGTTGGAAAGCATCAACATTACCCAAACGAAACTGAACATTAGCATCCACCACAAGTTTCGTCAAACGAAGGATCTCACGACAAAGATGAAAAGCATTACCAAATCGTGATTTCTTACGTTCTTTTGTAGTCAGGGTTTTGACAGGCTTCAAATTAAAATTATAATCAAGGTGAAGGTAGTTCAAATTTTTCCTGTGTATCAATAGATTTAACATGTTGTACCCCTGCCGACAAACTTGAAGACCTGCTTCAACCCAATCAAGTTCTGTGGTCTGGAAAAACTTTGTCGCTTGAAGGGATCTGAATAAGTGCTTCTTTTTTTGAGCCTTAGGAGGTCTATGATGCAGCTCATTCAAGACAAAACACTTGAGCAGCTTTTGATAACTTACCCGGACTTTAACTGGATATGATGGAGGACTGTCATGCAATTAGAAAGATATGGTTAATTTTCATATTTTAGTATAGGAGACAAAAAAAACTATGTTGTATGCATGGTTAAGAATTTAAATAAAAAAAAAAAAAAAAAAACTGAACGGATGGAAAGTAAACTTACCAATGCTCCTTGTACCATTCTGACACAAGAGGAATGTCTTCTGCTCGCCTCATGCGGCCAGATCTCATGTTAAAAGGACGAGGAGCAAAAAGCAAGGAGATTCCAGCAGCTGTGGTGTCAGTATAAAGTTGTGTATCTTTAAGAAAAGGTTCCACACCATCTGGCAAGATCCAGTCATCATCATCATCCTCGTCATATATTTTCTTCTCGCGTCGCTCTTTGTTAGCACTGGTTATTGGGTGTATTAAGGGATCATAATAAAATGCAGGTAGGTCGGGATCTTCAGTTTTTATGTACATAACCATGGGAGTATGGTAAATACAAAGCCTTACTTTACGAGGCCTGTTGTTATAAAGATGGGGAAAAGCAATTCTATATTCTGTCCGAAGTGGTGACCTTATAATGAGTTTGTTGATGTCATTAAACTCATTCCAGTCTTCATCTCCTTTCTCCATGTCACGGTAGAGGGGCTCAAATTTAGGCCCACCTAGCAAGCAAAAGTATTAGAAAAATCAATGTAGGGTTTTGATTTTCTGTTATTGTAATTTTTAGGCTATTAAATGAAACATGAATTTCTATGCATTTTAATGATTTTGATATACATTGCTACAAAGTTCTATAATAACCGATATCTAGCTTGATATGAACACAATAGGGAACACAGTTAATATTGCGTGCATCAATATATTTTATATTAATAGATGTAGATATATAAAAGAAAGAAATCCCAGTACCAGGTATGCACATGTTCAAAGCCTTCGCTGTAAAAAAGGATTCCATGTCAAACAAGTAGAAATAATTTCTGTCACTTAGATCAGACAGAAGCTGTCCAGCAAGCCGATGCAAAGTTGCCATTATAGGAAGGGAGAGATGCCATTTCCGATAACTAGGACCATTAATAAGCTTTGTTTTCACAAGAGGCTTATGATCATAAAACCAAGTATACACTGCAGAATCTTCCTCTTCGTCAAGCTCCAGCTGAATCGGCTCTAGAGGATCAACGTCTAAAAGATTATCAGCATAGTCAAGCGGAGGCTCCTCGTCATCAAATGGGGGAAACCTCATCCTCTTAAAATGGCGACGATCCCTTTTCTCTCTTCTCATCATTATCCACATTGTACCCCACTGCATAATAGTTTATCCAAGTAAGAATCATTAAGATAAATAGGATATATCATGACCATACACAACATATAGGAATCCATATCTTCTATGAGCTACAAGATCCAAAAAGACAGAAAGACGGAAAGAGAGCAACAAACCTGAGCAAGATAAATAGGCTCAACAACCCACGGTATTTCATTGACAAATGTGATGGCACCAGAAATATGGTACAAGACCCTCACATCTCGAACCTATATTCACAAAAGTAGATTAATAGATGGCATATTAGGAATAGTCCACTGTAAAGTTAATCAAATGAAGAAGAACAGTAAACATCAGAGATTGAGTGATTGAAAAAAAAAAGGAATTGAAAAATAAATATAACCTGCTCCCATGGCATTGGCATATTTTCCAGGAGCTTATAAACTGCATGCGGTATAAATTTCAGTGCTCCTAGATAAACACGTTTGTCGTGACGGAATTTCTTCGAGGACATGTCACCATGATCCCTGAAATACATACAGAACAGCAAATAAACACAGCTTGCAACAACAGTAGAAAGTAACTTTGTAATAAGATAGAAGTTCATCCTAATTACGAAGAGTAAGATCGCAATTATACTTAGTGATAGTGATTGATACAACACAAATGAGAATCTCAGCATCTTTGGTTTAACAAAAAGCAACAATCCATCCAACTAACTTATATATATTATATACAGATAAAAAGCTTATCCCCGATCGCACACCTATCTTCATCCTAACGAACTTCAGTTTAGCAACATATAAAATTGTAGCTTCTTATCAGCTAACTCTAAAAAGTTCAGTTTAGCAGCACAATCGAACAATTCACTCTTACAGCTTCTAAAACTACACAATTAGGTTTCCACGACTAGCTAACAAACAGAACGTGCAGAAATGTAACTGGTGAAAGAAACAACACTTGCCTGATGATTTTCCTGACATGTTCAGGAGGCATATCCTCTTTCTGAGTTTCAACAAACCCGAATTTCCTCTTATCGCTGTACCGCTTCGAGTTAAGCTGCTGCCATTTTCTAGCCTTCTCTTCAAGCCGTGCTTCTGCATCAGCCTCGGTCTCCACCGGTGGAGGAGGAGGCGGTGGAAGCACGGTGTATGATGGCTGTGAAGCCTGAGGAGGAGGAATCGAAGGAACCGTAGTTCCAGGTGGCGCAATCTGGCCGTTGTTCCACATCTTGAACTCGTATGAGAGCTTCAAGATTCGGAAATTGAATGAACTTTAAGGTGATAATGATTAAGATTTTGGAACGGTTTCAGAGGGTTCTTCCTCCTTGTCTAAATTGAAGGTTCTAGGGTTTATGAGTGAAGGAAGAGGAGTGATGAGACTCTCGGTCGAACGAGAAATTAGAGCGGTGTGTAATAGCTTTTTTAGTTTTATGAATAGAATGACTAGCACGTGACAATTTCGGGTACCGCCTTTCAGAATTGGGTAATACTAGGCCCAATTTTATTTCATCAACTGTTCATTTTGTTTCATTTTCTTTGTTCGGTTTGTTTCGGCTTTAAGATTATAAAAAAAAAAAAAAATTTAAAAAAAAGATATTAAAAAATTATTTTTTAAAATATTATTAATTTTTTTATATTGGTTTTTGATATGAAGATACCAAAACATAATTGAAATATCTATTTTTGTTTAAATTGTATCTTAAAAGTAATTTTATAGAAAATTATTTAAATTAGTTTCAAAATTAAATGTTATTTTTTATTTTGATATAAAAAGAAAATTAAATAAAACAAAGAAATATTTAAAAAAATATTTTTAATATTTGAAGCTTTTATAAAAAAAAAATTGTAGATATTTTTACACAAAATTATGTTATACTATAAAAATAATTATTTTTAATCAAAACAAACGGATCCTAGCTATTGCCAACCAAGTTTTTTTGCTAATATATTTTTTATTGATTTAAAAAATATATAGTCCGAAAAATCTTTGAAATGCTAGGGACCATTTTTTTCTGGTTGAAAAAATAAATCATTTTAATTCAATAATTTGATTTTTAAAATATTACATTGATTTTTATATGTAAGACTATTTTGAAAAACACGGTAATTTAAAAAATTAATTATTGTTTTAATGTCGAACAAAAATTTGTGATGTGTAGGTAAAAGTTGTTGTAAAAACTCTTTGATGCAGCAGTAACGGTCTCTGATAAGTGGAGAAGGAATATACTGATAAGGTTAGTATTATAATGTTCACACCAGTGAGGTCGGAGAGGTGTAACTTGTAAGAGTAAATAAATTGTACTTAATTATGGCATGTAAATATGTTTAGATATGGATGGCGGTTGAAACTGCTCCTAGTGGACTGCATGAGACCGTTGAATTGAATTCATACGGCTAAGATGAGTGTGTTGATTGGCTCCAATATGTAATCTCGTAGGAAGGGTCTGCATGATCGTCAATCCTGAATGAGAATATTTTGGATTAGGATAGTCTTATTGAGTTGTTTAGACGGTTTGGAACAATTGCCCCTCGAGTCCTTGATATCGGGCATGGAGTTAGGATTGTCATAAACGTGTGGAGTCAGCCTCTAGTATACTTTTCTCTATTTTTTAAGACCTCTAGACAACCATTCGTGTTAGGGGGAAAGGTTGGGGTGTGTTGAGTGAAAGTATATTGTATCGAAAACACGTGCATTAAATGTTTGTCTTGTAATCTAAATGTTTTGCAATATAAATCGTTCACATGGCCCTAGGCTTTTAGGATAAGGGATAATGTCCTTAAAGTGCTTGAGTGTCATTACAGCATCGATGTCAGATTTGGGTTGTTGGTAATGCTTTGGTATTTCCTCATTTGCAAAGCATTTATTCTTCTTCACTTCTTGCTACTTTGAACCATCACGCCTTTTTTTCTCATACTTTGTTCTCCTGTTATGAAGCTCTTCTTAGAGTTCTGGTGATTCAGTTTCTCACATCTCGAAACATGGGGATACATTAAGGTAACAACTTTTTCTTTTTACAACCTTGCTTGTTCTTTGATTGTTTTTTTGGTATGGTTATAACCCCGAGGCTAGTAATGTTGTGGAATGGAAAAATGTCATTGTTCATATTGGCCTTGGAGAAGTTATTAGAGACTTTGCTTTCTCACTTTGCATTTAGCCAACCCATAATACATAGATAACTTCAAACGAGAACGAAAGGCTCAAACTTAAATTACGACTCATATATGTGATTTTGGTTATTCCCTAAAGGACACTGAATTTATAGGGTTGATAGAATCATAGTCACATGTTTATACTTATGGTTGTTCTTTCTGTCTTCTGATAGCAAACCGGTAATGGATCGAAAGGATCAGCAAAATGCAAAACTCTCAAGGTCTAAGATCGATTTTTTGGATGGATCAAGAGACGTTGGATACATTTCTTGCCTTTGTTAGTGAATATGCTATAGATAACACTTTCATCAGATTGGGTCTTTCCTCTGGTTTATGGTGTTACCTTGTGAAAGTGATAAGAGGTTGTACAATCAATATATGGGGTGTGTCATTCCTCTTCACAAATGCATTTTTTTCTAATGGGGTTTCGACTCCTTTTCAATGATTTTGAGGAGGGGATTATTACTCGTATGATGATCACTCATTCGCATCTGCACCATATGATTGACTTGTGTAAAAAAAATCAATATTGGTGCAAATACAAGAAAGACACTCTAACCCAACAAATATTATTCCACCTCTTTAACATCCAACGAACTTCGGCCAACTCAAACGGATGCCAAGGGTTGATTTCTTCCAAGCATGGTAAAAAATTGTTTGAGGTGTATATAGATAGTCTAAAAAATTGTAAGGACGTGTATTACATAGTGTGCCCCTTACTTGTAATGCTCACGAGTATTTGTGAGATTCGGGACAGGGTCCCCTCGAGATATGTTGATAAATTCCCAAAATTTTGAGACAAAATCACTTTTTTGTGGGATAAAAATTATACATATATGAGATCAATGATTTACCCCAAGAAGATAAGTATTTGAAAAAAAAGTTCACCACTTTTTGGGAAGGCCTCAGTGTTGTTGACGACAACGAGTCTTATGGAGATCACTCAAAAAAGAAAAAAAAATGGTACAATAATCTGTGTATGTTAGTTGAAGCACTCACTAAGAGAGAAGAGGTGTAACATCTTTTATAAGGGTGGAAACGTCTTCTATATATTCAATTAATTTATATTGAAGGTTATAGTGTCATAATTTTGTTAGAAAACAATTTAAAAAATGTGGATTTTGTGTTTTATTTTATTGTATTTTTATCATTTTAAAAATCTAAAAATATCTCTAAAAAAATATTGTTTTTGTCTTCTAATTTGAGTCATTATTTTATTTACCATAATTTTGATTTATTCATAAAGTCATAAAAAAATTCAATTTTGATTATTTGTTTTGATTATTAACCTTTGACAAAAAAAAATAATTCATTTATGGTTAAATTTGAATTTTTAAATACAAAAAGTATAAGAAAAAATAAAAACAAAACGTGTTTAGAAGTTGATTATTATTATTATTATTATTGGCCGTATACATTTGCATCTGCGTGGATTTGAATGTTGCCGCTCTTTATCAAATATTGAGTTGTTAGGTTAAAATTCAATATGAATTGATTTTATTAAAAAGGGGGGAAATAAGCTAAATACTTTTTTCATCCATTATCTTTGACTCGTGATCCATTTTAATCTCTTAACTTTTAAAAAAGACAATTTAGATCCATTGACTATGCAAACTGGATGTCGGTCCTTTTCGTCAAAATGTCAGTAACGATGTTAGTTTTAGCTGATGTGGCAAAAGATATGTAACATTTAACTTCTGTGACCGATTTAGCAAGGGGGAATCAGGCATTAAAAGAGGTTTTTTGAATTTTAATCTATATTCTTCGTCTTCTTCAAAAACTCAAACTCATAAAATGTATACCCTTTACAACTCTAAACAATAATGTATAGCAATAATCAATTAATAATACATTAGTATAATTATTCATACTTATAAGTTGTGGTGATAATTGGTTGATGTTGATATCATTTTTTTTTATCTAAATATAGACTTGGTTTGTTTAAAATAGACAAAGTAAGGAATTGCCACTAATTTTTTGGCCACAAATTCGAACATATTCATAGTTATTATGATACATCTTTTGAATATAATTTTTCTAATATTTATGTTTCTACCTTTCACATCAAACTTTATGTTATAATGCATTTTTTTCAATGATGTCCATAATTTATTTGATGAAATTCTTGAATCAAGTGTCATTTTAAAAATTAATTGTTATACTTCCCCATTCTTTTTTAAGTGATATTTTTTTATTTTTTACACATATCAAGAAAGTTAATCATTATTGGTACTTTTCAAACAATAACTCTCATTTTACCTATAATACCCTTAATAATTTATTACATTTCATTTTAATTTTTCTCTCTATGTAATAATTACTCAGGGGTAATTTTGACAAAAATGCAGTTAATACTACCTTGAACTTTGCGAGTGACAATTAAAAGGAAACCATTTTTTTTCAAGAAAGTGACACTTAAAAAGGAACAAAGGAAATAATAGTGAAAGATTTGTTCTTTTAAAAATTCTTAAACCAAATCTATATTAAAAATTCCTCACCAAAACTATGTTATTGTTCTTTTACTCATAGTGAATGGCATGTTTCCTCTTAAGTTGAACAACTCAATATCACTCTAAAGAAAGCTCTTACACTTGAAAAATATCATTGTTCCTTCATATATATCTAATAATTGTTAAACTAAATGGAAATTTGAGGTTACACTTATACGTATGAAACCGTTTATATTAACCATAACAAAAAGAGAATGACAATATAATTTAAAAACACCGTAACAAAAATAATATGACGAAACTAACTATGAAATTCTCGTAGTCTCAATCATGATCCATGTTATTGAGTTGTATTGAGAGAACTTGAACTCACCATTTCATCATAATTGTAATTGATTTATCTTGTATAAACCTCAATTGCACCAACATGTGGAGGTAAATATTGTTGTATAGACAAAGGAAATTAGATGTAAGACATAATACGACTCATAAGTGATAGTGGTAACGAGTCATACTAGTGATTTCTAATGCCATGTTAATAACTCGATGTGTACTAATAAAAGAAGAAGATAAAGACTTATCAGAATTGCAAATAAGAACCTTTACTATTTAAAAATACTTGTGAATTCCAATTCGTTTTTTTCCTATTATTCCTCGTGAATTCCAACAATAAACCCCATTATAAATTTTCTCTTTGATATTTAATTTTGGTGTGTGTGTGTGGTTTTAATTTCTTTTCTATTATTTATTTTCGATTTTCCATTTCATCTTCCACAACCAAGTCATGTTTTCTATTTTCATTTCACTTATGGTGTGGATGATGATTCTAATTTGGATTGTTTGGATTTGGGAAAGAAGATGAAGAACAATAATTAAAACCCATAAAATATTTTAGTGACCGATTTTTCTGTCACTAAATTGGACACAAAATTTATCTAAGTCATATGGCATTCAACGTCAACGCCACATAGACTTAAGAGTTGACTTTGACTAATATAATGAATGAAAATGACTAATATAGTCCAGTTTGCAAAGTTAAGTGATCAAAATAGTATTTTTAAAAGTTAAGGGACCGTGGACTATTGATATGTGCAAGTATACCCAGTCAAATAATAGTAAGTGATATAAAAGTAAAAGTATTGATGACACATATATTGTACTAGCTTAAGTTGATTCTTAAATCAAAATCTTGTGAATATTCATGAGCAAAAATGTAACAATAATAATGGGTTGTCATAGATTCATCTTGAAATACAATAAATGACAAGTGATGACGAAAAAGATAAATCAGTAGTGAGAGACATGTTAGGTAATAATTTATCTAATGAAGTTCATATTTATGTGTGTTTAATGAGATCTGTCGTGACAGACGAGACATGAAGTGATCTAGTGGTGTATATTTACACCGTCAAAGCATATGCATCAAGTCAATGGAACATCTCGTGAGGTCTCTCAGTAACATCAAAATATGTTTATTTGCATCTTCTGATCTCCCTTATGGTTGTAGTTCTTTATCTCTAAAGTGACTAATATAATGAATATGTTTAACCTACTATTTTTAACCACATTTGCTCATGAAGACTGTTAATTAATAGATCTCTCAATCCTTAACCAACTTTTACGTATTTTTAAGGTGGTCGAGCAAAGAAATAGATATATAACATTAATCCACATAGTAAAATGCACCACTTCAAATCACATCATTTAACATAAAATACTAATTTTCATTAAATTTCACATTGCTTAACATAAAGAGTTTTAGCTCATAATGATTAAAAGAGATACAACAGCACAAGTTCTTATATTCAACATTTATAAACACAAATGAGAAGAAAATATAAACATAAGTATGACACTCTACTCCTTACAATCTATCAATTAGTAGGAGGCAGGTTTTGCCACACTAGGATGCTTAACACTTCTTTAATGAAAGGAGAATGGAAGGAACTTTTAATTATTGGTTCATACTTCTTCTTCTTCTTCTTCTTCAATAAGATATTTTCAGAGTAGTTTCTCAACTCTTTCAACTTCTAAACATCTCTCCCTTTTTTCAAGAGGTTCTTTTTATATCCTATAACTTTTAGGATTTTGTTTTGTCATTGGGTCATGGGTCTCGTGGATATAACTTGCTTGTGGCCCAGTAAACACATCATATTACTTATTCTTTCCTTTAAATAAGCTCTAGGTAGTACAATTTCCAGCATGTAGTGGACAACACGTCCTGTGGCATTTTACTGCACAGATAAACAACTACGCCCCATTGTCATACCCTACATTTTGCCCCTTGCCCCGTGATCAATGAATTTTGATGCACCTTCGTCTACTATTATACTTAGGCAACTCTTTAATTTATTCTATTATTTTTACTATTTTAGTGTATTTTTACATTTAAGTTTATTTTTAGTTTTATTTTATTTTCGTACTTATAAATAGTTATTTCATATCTTGTTACTATGCATATCATAACTTGAGCTACAAGGATCGGATTGATGCGTTCTAATATGCATTGGAAAGCTGAAAGGATAAGTTAAAAGTTTTATGTTGAAGTCAAAAGCTGAATCTAAGTGAAGGATGGTCTAATAATTCGTTGAAGTTCTAGACTTAATTAAAATAGTTAGTTTGGGCCAATTTTTGTAATTTTCGTGTCGGATCCTATAAGGGCCCGAATTTATCTTTTATTATATTAGGTCTTTCACTACTATAGAAATCTTAGTTCTGAATTTTGATGATACAATATTGCTGAGAAGATTTGATGGAGAACTAAAATTCACAAGAGTTGATATGCTGTATTCGGATTCCACTTTGAGGTTTTTATTAATTTTAGTTTAATTTTGATTTCTTTTCAATTCTTCCTATAAACTCGTTTGCTTAATTCGATTACTTTCGTTTGCTTAATTCGATTGTTTCTTATAGGATAAAGTTGATTTAATTTGATTATTTGTATGATCCTTAACTATAATCATGTTAGCGTAGCTTTTTCGTTATCGTGTTTGCTTAATTTGTGTATGCTTAAATCCGTTTGCTTAATTCAGAAATTAGGAACATACATCATATAATACCAATTGCGCTTGTCAATGGGTATTGTAATCGAATGGAATTGAATCCGCTAGGGAATTGAAATTATAATAATCGATGATAAGTCGGAAATTGATACAATATATTAACTTATTTATCAATTTTGCTTTTACCTTTAATCATATTTGATTTAAGTTTTGAACCTTAAAAACCCCCTTCTTTTCATTCGTTTGATTATAACATTCAAGAGTCCTTGTGATACGACATTTGAGTATCGCTTCCGTTCTACTACACTTTTAAACTCATTTTTGACCCGTGTGCGACAGCGGATCAAATTGGCGTCGTTGTCGGGGACTCTTGTAGATCTTAACCATTATTATAGTGTAATCATTATTATAGGTTTAAGTGTTATGTTTTAGCTTTTTTTTGCCCTAACTTTCTTGCATTTTGGTCTTTTTGTGTTTTAGGATAAAAAAATCTGTTTTTTTAGAAAATTGTCTCAAATTATTCTGATTCTTTTTCGATTGACTAGGAAAAAATCATTTTAAAAACACGATAATTTAATTCATTTTAATTCAATAATTTTATTTTTAAACTATTACGTTGATTTTTATATGTAAGACTATTTTGAAAAACACAGTAATTTAAAAAATTAATTATTGTTTTAATGTCGAACAAAAATTTGTGATGTGTAGGTAAAAGTTGTTGTAAAAACTCTGTGATGCAGCAGTAAGGGTCTCTGATAAGTGGAGAAGGATTATTCTGATAAGGTTAGTATTATAATGTTCACGCCAGTGAGGTCGGAGAGGTGTAACTTGTAAGAGTAAATAAATTGTACTTAATTATGGCATGTAAATATGTTTAGATATGGATGACGGTTGAAACTGCTCCTAGTGGACTGCATGAGACCGTTGAATTGAATTCATATGGCTAAGATGAGTGTGTTGATTGGCTCCAATATGTAATCTCGTAGGAAGGGTCTGCATGATCGTCAATCCTGAATGAGAATATTTTGGATTAGGATAGTCTTATTGAGTTGTTTAGACGGTTCGGAACAATTGCCCCTCGAGTCCTTGATATCGGGCATGGAGTTAGGATTGTCATAAACGTGTGGAATCAGCCTCTAGTATACTCTTCTCTATTTTTTAAGACCTTTAGACAACCATTCGTGTTAAGGGGAAAGGTTAGGGTGTGTTGAGTGAAAGTATGTTGTATCGAAAACACGTGCATTAAATGTTTGTCTTGTAATCTAAATGTTTTGCAATATAAATCGTTCACATGGCCCTAGGCTTTTAGGATAAGGGATAATGTCCTTAAAGTGCTTGAGTGTCATTACAGCATCGATGTCAGATTTGGGTTGTTGGTAATGCTTTGGTATTTCCTCATTTGCAAAGCATTTATTCTTCTTCACTTCTTGCTACTTTGAACCATCACGCCTTTTTTTCTCATACTTTATTCTCCTGTTATGAAGCTCTTCTTAGAGTTCTGGTGATTCAGTTTCTCACATCTCGAAACATGGGGATACATTAAGGTAACAACTTTTTCTTTTTACAACCTTGCTTGTTCTTTGATTGTTTTTTTGGTATGGTTATAACCCCGAGGCTAGTAATGTTGTGGAATGGAAAAACGTCATTGTTCATATTGGCCTTGGAGAAGTTATTAGAGACTTTGCTTTCTCACTTTGCATTTAGCCAACCCATAATACATAGATAACTTCAAACGAGAACGAAAGGCTCAAACTTAAATTACGACTCATATATGTGATTTTGGTTATTCCCTAAAGGACACTGAATTTATAGGGTTGATAAAATCATAGTCACATGTTTATACTTATGGTTGTTCTTTTTGTCTTCTGATAGCAAACCGGTAATGGATCGAAAGGATCATCAAAATGCAAAACTCTCAAGGTCTAAGATCGGTTTTTTGGTTGGATCAAGAGACGTTGGATACATTTTTTTGCCTTTGTTAGTGAATATGATATAGATAACACTTTCATCAGATTGGGTCTTTCCTTTGGTTTATGGTGTCACCTCGTGAAAGTGATAAGAGGTTGTACAATCAATATATGGGGTGTGTCATTCCTCTTCACAAATGCATTTTTTTTCTAATGGGGTTGTAGCACCTCAAATTTGCACCTATCATTATGCATACATTTTCATATTAGGTCATAGCATATCATGATCCATTGCATATCACTTGCATTGTCCTCAGTTGCCTCAAGAGCAAGCAATCAAGAATTAGGTCAAACTAATCTCCTGATCAGTCAACCAAGCAAGCAAAGGAATTTCTCATTGAACCAAGGCCTTGGGGTTTGTCCAACAAGTTCACAGGGCTTGGAGGTCTATTTGAAGTGTTCAAGTCAAGGGTTGAAGGCTCAGAGGTCATCAGTTCATACATAGACAGTCAAAAACCCTAAAAAGTCAACAGTCAGTCAAAGCAGTGGATGGTGGTCATTCTTGTGGAATTTGGGCACCATGATCAATAATCAAGAGTTCATACAGCTTGGGACATCATTTGAAGTCAAGTCCTCAAGGAATTAGGGTTTGGAAGTCATCAGTCAATGCATAATCAGTCAGAAACCCTAAAAGTCAACTGTTGGTCAACTGTCCATTTAATCAGTGATTGGATGATTGGAATTGGTTTGTGAGAGTTCATTCATGTCCAAATAGTAATCATACATCATGCCAAACACCATCATGGAAGAATTTGAAGCCAGACCAAAAATTTCCCAAAATGGAAACTGGGCCTGTAACTGAAACCTGCCATAAATGGAAAGTCTTGATCCTCAAACCTACATTGTGATACAAGCCTCAAATGAATTTTTGCCCAACATGAAAGTTGAAGATCTTGTTCTCCCATTTCCAAAAAGTCCTAGAACTCTCAATTCCCATGTGTGGTTGGCAAGTTATGATCGAATCGATTTCAGAAAATCTTGAACTTCAAAGGGCCATATCTCTCAAACCGTTTGGCCAATTTTGATGGGATTTTTTGTGGATTGCTTCTCTTGATCTCTAGTTTATTATGGTGATTTTTCCAGATTTTTTGCACGTGTGAATTTTTAAATGTGCTAGGGTTTGTTCATGTGTATCCATTTTGTGTATGCTTTGCCAATTTGCTTGTGAAATGATGATACATGATCCAATGCCTCTCAAAAATTTTGTGCTTAAACTAGACATGTTCATGGTGATTTTGGTATAGAGTTTGTGATTTTATCTTTGCTGGTTGTGGAGATATGATTTTTTGAATAGGGGTGTGACAATTTGTGTCACACCATGCATGTCCAACTTCATGATTTTAATTATCTTGCTTATTGAACTCAAAATGGTCTGGATTTTTGCATGAAGACACTTGTGCATGTTGAGGATATGTGTGAAATTTTTTCTGGAATTTTGGAATGCATTTTCTATTTGATTGATAATTTCTCCCCTGTTTGACCCAAATTGTTGACTTTTGTGACACATGATGCTATATGATTTGTGAAATTCTAATGCTTAATTGGATGGACTTGAAATTTGATATGTGCATTGTGGACATCTTGAAGTATATCATGGCTTTGGTCCCATTCATTTATCATGCTTTATCACTGTTTTATTATTGGTTGAAGTTGATGCATCATTTATGACCTAGTTTGAACTTGTATTTGCATGCCTTGCCTTTCTGATTTTCATTGACCTACTTCCTTTGATCCAAATGAGATGAAATTTGGTATGCTTATCATGTTTTGGATGATTTTTGATCATGATTTATTTGAGGATTTTTTGAAATGTTTGTGATTTAATTTGAGTTGAGTCATTCTGTTGACTTCTTTGAGGTTATATATGCCATGCTTTGACCTAATTTGCTTGTGAAATAATAATGATGAATGGTATGAATGTGAAACCACTTGGGTTGGCTTCTTGATTGATTTATCTTGACTTTGGACACTTGTCACTTGCTGTTTTGAATTTTTTATCCCCTTTTGACCCTAGGCTTGTCCTAGTGGTCTTGTTGCTCATGTTTAAGCTTGGTTTTTCAGGTTAAGCAACAAATGCTTCAAAGAGATCAATACAAGTTGAATGAGTTTGATTGTTTATCATGAACTAACTTGTTTGTTTTATAGGTTGCTTAGCTCACTTGTTATGAGCTTGTGCTTTGCACATATGCTTGACTGTGTTGTCTGTTGGCTTATGCTGTTTGTTTTAACTTTGTGTCTGGTATACTAATTGTGTTTGACTGATTTCAGGTACATTAGTTGCTAGTAGTTCTTTGTGAACTTTGCTTTGCTTTGCTTGATAGCAATTTGCATTGAGGTATAATTTCCTTACTCCATGTAGTCTGGAAGACCTGGCCTGTTACTTGGTCAGGCACCTGTCTAAAGTCCTCCTTAAGAGGCAATGTTTGTGACTGTTTACCTTTGTCCTTGCACTTGTTCAAAGACCTCCTAAGTGAAGAGGCATTGGCAGATATGAGGGATGTGCAATCCATCCCCTGCTATTCTGTGTGTCATCTGCTTTGCTCACACCACTGTGTTGATGCATTGCAGATATTAACCCAAGATCATTGTACATTGTGTCAGTCATATGTGTAGAAGGGTTCCCACTTTCTGAACCCACACATTCTTGTCTTAAGCTCTCCCGGGCCAGGGATAAGAGCTGTGAAGTCTCATCTTCACTCACCTTTCATCAGCTTCACCCTAACTCTCAATGTTAGGGTTAAGAGCTAACATTACCCTGTTACAGTGGTTTGTTTGTTGAGGTTGATATGACCCCTCGACTAAAACCTAACCTTGATTGAGCCCATTGATTGCATATAGTGTGTGCTATTTGTGCTTGTGTGTTTGCTTTAGCTTGCTTCCTGTGCAAGTTAGGTTTAGTTTGGCTTGCTTCCTGTGCAAGTCATGTTTAGGATAGGCTTGCTTCCTGTGCAAGTTAGCTAGAAACCTTAACTTAGGGATGAATTTGCATGATAACATCTAGGCTCGAGTCGTAGTCTCCCTAGTTGTGTCTCCCTCTGTTATCTGGTTAAGCTAGTCCTTTGTCCCTCCGTAGGGGAACTACGTCGCCCTGATCCTCATACCAGATGAGGTACGTAGGCAGGAGATGAGCAGATCTCTCCGGGCGCCTGTGTCTTTGTTTTGCCTTCTTGTGTGTGTTTTGGTTCGGATGCTGATGTAAGTCCAGTGATTGGCATTCGGGCTCCACGTTTGCCTTCTTGTGTGTGTTTTGGTTCGGATGCTGATGTAAGTCCAGCGATTGGCATTCGGGCTCCACGTTTGCCTTTGCCTATGTTTGTTTGTGTGCGTGTTAGCCGAGCTACGAATGCTCTGATTCTCCTTCGTCCGAGGAGATACGTATGCATAGGATGCGATATCCTAGCGAGCATGTGTCGTTTCCCCAGTCCGAACTACTTTGACTCTGATGTCTATGCCTGATAGACTAAGTAGGCCCAGGATGCGATATCCTGCCGAGTCAGTCTTGTTTGTTTTCTTGTGTCTCTTTCAGCCAGTGTGTGTGTGTTTGAGCAGTGTTTTAGCAACCATATTCCTTCCTTTTGTGCGTGGATCCCGTCGAGTACGACGAATGCGTAGGGGTGCTAATACCTTCCCTTCGCATAACCGACTCCCGATCCCATTCTCTTTGGTCGCGAGACCATGTTCTTTCCAGGTTTACTCTGAGCGTTTCCTTTCCCTCTTTTGGGATAATTAACGCACGGTGGCGGCTCTGTTGTCTTGTTTTCCCGCCGGTTTTTCGCGTAATGCGACAGCTGGCGACTCTGCTGGGGATTAAGAGAAGTTGACCTATGCTGGTCCATCTTCCCTGAGCGAGTCTCTACTAGCGCTCTCTAGGTTAGGGTTTTGGTTGCTTTGTGCTGTGTTTATTTATTGCATTCATTATTTACTGTTTGCATTCATTGTCTATTGTTTGCATTTATGTTTGCATTAATGTTTGCATTTATTCATCTGTTCACCTGGCTGGTTGTTTGTTTCTCTCTGTGTGGGGGGGAAGAGTCAGTTGAGGTAAAAGGTCCAATACCCAGACCATGAGTGCAATCTAGGATACCTAGGAATAGAGTGATTCATGGGAAGCGGGTGGTATGGCGCCACTTAGCGGAACATTGATATCACGAGCAGTTCAGACCCTGGTGGGATGCTGTCGTTACATACTTCGGGTGTGTATATGACAGTATTCTGCGAAAGGTTATTTATGCTGCGTTTCTCTCAAGCTTTACCCTGGCCTAGACTACACCCGTGAGTGGGGAAGGGTTATTCATTACAGGTACCGTTGGTGACTCGGTTCTGTTGGTGACTTGGTTCTGATGGTGACTTTGTGTTCAGACAGTGTTCAGTAAACCTTAAGTGGGATTTATGTTCTAATTTTGACTGAAGCTTTGACCTAGTATCAGAGTTTGCACAACCAGCCAGTCCAGTCTGCATCATTTGCATCATAGCATATTTATTTTTCAAAAGAAACGCAATAAAAAAAATCAAAAAAAGAAAACAAAAAAAAAAAAAAAAAAAAAGAAAAAAAAAAGAAAAAACTAATCTCTGCATGCATATCATTTCTCAGGTACATTCCAGAGCTTGTCTACTGATAGAGATGGCAACGGTCCCCGAGCCGAAGCGGAAGACCTGTTCCTACAGCTTTCATCGTGAGCCGTTGACTTCACTGATTGAGTTGGGTAGCTTTGTGACAGATGATCGTCTGAAGAATTTCGTTGGACAGTATGGAGATATCTTGACAGTACTGAAGACAGTAGTGGATCCGGTGCCTCTGCAGACACTACTACAGTTTTATGACCCAGAGCTCAGATGCTTCACTTTCCAGGATTATCAGCTTGCACCTACTCTCGAGGAGTATTCTATCCTGTTGAGTATCCCTATTCAGCATCAGATTCCCTTTTTGGACGTCCCAAAGGAGGTCGATTTCAGATTGATTGCCAGAGCCCTCCGGTTGAGTGTTGAGGAAGTTGGTGAGAATTGGAAGCCCTGTGGGGAAGTTGTGGGTCTGCCATTGAAGTTTCTATTGAGAGTTGCCAGAGTTGAAGCAGAAAAGGGGAATTGGGAAGTTTTTCACGCACAGCTTGCCACCATGATCTATGGGATTGTCCTATTTCCCAGTATGCCAAATTTTGTTGACCATGCAGCTATCAGTATCTTCATTGGAAGGAATCCAGTCCCTACCCTTCTAGCTGATACTTACTATGCTATTCACAGTAGGCATGGTAAGGGTGGAGCCATCAGGTGCTGCTTACCTCTTCTGTTCAAATGGTTCATGTCTCTTCTGCCAGCTAATGGACCATTTGTGGATACCCAGAGCACTCTTAAGTGGACTCAGAGGGTCATGTCGCTCACCTCCTATGACATCAGATGGCAGTCGTACCGGATAGATGTGAAGGATGTTATTATGAGTTGTGGAGAATTCCGGAACGTACCACTAGTGGGGACCAAAGGTTGTATAAACTATAATCCAGTTCTTTCTCTGCGTCAGTTGGGATTCGTTATGAGTAGAAGGCCACTTGAAGCTGAGGTAGTTGAGAGTGTGTATTTTGAGAAGCGTACTGACCCTGTTAGATTGGAGCAAATTGGGAGAGCCTGGAAATTTGTTGAAGCGAAGGATGGATCCGTCTTAGGGAAGAAGTTTGCCATTGCAATGCCCGATTACACTGATTGGGTAAAGAAGAGAGTGGAAACTTTGCTGCTACCCTACGATAGGATGGAGCCGTTGCAAGAGCAACCACCCTTGGTTCTCGCTGATAGTGTACCTGCTGAGCACTATAAGCAAGCCCTGATGGAGAATCGTCGTCTGAGAGAGAAGGAGCAAGACACTCAGATGGAACTATACAAAGCTAAGGCTGACAGACTGCACTTGGCCCATCAACTCAGGGAAGTGCAAGGAGAAGATGCTAGCAGAGCAAGGAGCAAGAAGAGATCTTACCAGGAGATGGAATCCATGTTGGATGCAGAGCATAGGGAGTGTTTGAGGTTGCAAAGAGCAGAGGCCAACTATCAGAAGAAGATCAGAGACCTAGAGAAGCAACTCAGAGATAAAGACATCCAGTTGAAGAAGGAAGTAGACTTGAGACAAGCATCAGAGAACCACCTTGGAGGAGAAGTCTTGGAGCTGAGAAGACAGTTGAAAGAGAAGATCACTCCTTTACCAGATTGCTCTGAATGTTCGCTGTTGATAGACCAGTGTCATTACCTGAAGACCCTCATTCCGGAGGACCGTCTGCTGTAGACTGTATCCTTGATTGTATTTTGTTGAGTCACCTCCAGGCTTGTTGGATGGGATTCATTTGCGTGTAAAGCCATCTCTTGGATCTTTTGTTAAGAATCACCTCCAGGCTTGTTGGATGGGATTCTTTTTTCTTTGTACGTTGTTTATTCAGATATTATGTTGACATTGGTTGTATGCCTTTTTACCCTTATGTATATATAAGGATGTCAGCATTTCCTTGTATCTGTTTGTTCTCTTGTTGCTGCAGGTTGCCATCTTTTCAGGATGGGTCAGGCTCTTTGAATGCTTGAGAAATGAGCATATCATATGCATCATACGCATCATTAGCATCATACTCATATCATTTTGCATAACAGGTGTTCTTGGTCGTGACTTCTCACTCTTGGTTCCTGTTCAGGCAGGATAGCTGATCAACGTCCGCACCGCTACTCAACAAGACTGAATCAACAGAGAAGTATGGATCAATTTCAAGCTGAGTTGGCTGAGATGAAGGCTAGCATGGCCCAATTTATGAATATGATGCAAGGGGTTGCGCAAGGTCAAGAAGAGCTTCGAGCTATGGTTCAGAGACAAGAGGCTGCAAATCCACCGATCAACCATGCTCCGCCAGAGGGAGGTCCGGTCAATGATAACAATGTTGCTGCTGCTGTACCCGTCAACAACTATGCTGTAGGTGATGAGTTGGGGGGTATTCGGATCAACGGTCAACCTATTGTTCCAGATGCCGCTAATGCTAGAGTAGTCCGTGCTCCGACCCGTAATCCTGTTCCGATTGTTGACAGACAAGAGGATATGTTCTCTCTGCTCAGTGAAGACGAAGAAGTTCTGGGAAGGGTTAATGAGAGAGATCGTAAAGTTGAGGCTCTTGCTGAGAAGATCCGCGCTATGGAAAGTCAGAATTCTCTCGGTTTTGATGTTACTAATATGGGATTGGTTGAAGGTTTGAGAATCCCTCACAAGTTCAAAGCACCGTCATTCGACAAATACAACGGTACTTCTTGCCCTCGCACCCATGTGCAGGCTTATTATCGAAAGATCTCTGCGTATACCGATGATGAAAAGATGTGGATGTATTTTTTCCAAGATAGTCTATCTGGGGCTTCTTTGGACTGGTACATGGAATTGAAGAGAGATTCGATCCGATGCTGGAGAGATCTAGGTGAGGCCTTCTTGAGGCAGTACAAACACAACATGGACATGGCACCGAGCCGGACTCAGCTGCAGAGTCTTTGTCAGAAATCCAATGAGAGCTTCAAGGAGTATGCCCAGAGGTGGCGTGAACTGGCTGCTAGAGTTCAACCCCCTATGCTGGAGAGGGAGTTGACAGATATGTTTATTGGCACTCTTCAAGGTGTGTTTATGGACCGGATGGGGAGCTGCCCATTCGGTAGTTTTTCTGATGTTGTCATTTGTGGAGAGAGGACTGAGAGTTTGATTAAAACTGGGAAGATCCAAGATGCTGGTTCCTCTTCTTCTAGGAAGCCGTTTGTTGGGGCACCTCGTCGAAGGGAGGGTGAAACTAATGTTGTTCAACACCGCAGAGATCAGAACAGAATTGAATACCGTCAAGCTGCTGCAGTGACCATTCCGACACCTCAATCTCGTCAGCAACAACAACAAAGAGTTCAACAACCGCAACAACAACAACAACAACAACGTCCTTTCCAGCCTAGGCAGAAATTGCAGGCTGATAGAAGATTTGATCCTCTGCCTATGTCTTACGCAGAGCTACTACCCGAACTACTCCGGTTAGGGTTTGTAGAGTTGCGTACGATGGCCACCCCAACAGTGCTGCCTCCTGGCTATGATGCTAATGTCAGATGTGACTTTCATTCTGGGGCACCGGGCCACCATACTGAGAAGTGTCGAGCTCTCCAGCACAAGGTCCAAGATTTGATTGATGCCAAGGCGATCAACTTCGCTCCTGTGCCTAACGTCGTAAACAACCCTATGCCTCAGCATGGTGGGCATAGAGTGAACAATATTGAAGGGAAAGAAGCTGAAGATCTGGTTGTTAATGTTGATGATGTTCAGACTTCTCTGCTAGTTGTGAAGGGTCGTCTGCTGAATGGGGGTGTCTACCCGGGCTGTGATAAAGATTGTTTGGGCTGTGCAGAATCTGAGAATGGCTGCGACCAGTTGAGGACCGGTATCCAGGGTATGATGGATGAAGGTTGTTTGCAATTCAGTAGGACTGTAAAAGATCGTGGAACAGCATCAACTATCACCATTTACTTTAAACCGTCTGAAGAACGTGGACCAAGGGTCGTCAGTGCGCCTGCAACGAATGGTACCCCAGTTACCATTCCCGTGCCTGTAACCATCAGTGTTCCAACTACTACTGCCGCGTCTGGAAGAAGGGCTGTTGAGAATAGTAAAGCCGTGCCGTGGAAGTATGATAATGCTCACCGCAATTATAGAAGGGCCGAAAGTCAGACAAGACCAGTGAGTCAAACTCCAGTGACGATTGGTGTACCAAATAGAGTTCCTGCAACTGTTGGTCCGGCTGTGGATAATGTAGGGGGTCCAGGAGGTTTTACCAGAAGCGGTCGTCTGTTCGCACCGCAGCCTTTGAGGGACAACAATGCTGAAGCTCTCGCCAAAGCAAAGGGTAAGCAAGCTGTGGTTGAGGAAGAGCCTGTTCAGAAAGAAGCGCCCGAGGGGTCATTTGAGAAAGACGTGGAGGAGTTTATGAAGATAATCAAGAAGAGTGACTACAAGATTGTAGACCAGTTGAATCAAACTCCGTCCAAGATTTCTATACTTTCACTATTGATGTGCTCTGAGGCACACCGTAATGCCTTGCTAAAGATGTTGAATCTGGCTTACGTGCCTCAGGAGATTTCTGTCAATCAACTGGAGGGTGTGATGGCCAATGTGAGCACCAGGCATGGTGTGGGTTTCACCAACTTGGACTTACCGCCTGAAGGGAGAAACCATAACAAAGCCTTGCACATCACCATGGAGTGCAAGGGGGCAGTGTTGTCTCACGTGTTGGTAGACACCGGGTCGTCGCTGAATGTGTTGCCTAAGCAGATTTTGAGGAAGATTGATGCGGAAGGGTTTGTGCTTAATCCCAGTGACCTGATTGTTCGTGCTTTCGACGGATCCAAACGTTCCGTGTGTGGGGAAGTTACTTTGCCTGTGAAGATAGGTCCTGAGGTATTTGATATCATCTTCTATGTTATGGACATCCAGCCCGCCTATAGTTGTCTGTTGGGGCGTCCATGGATTCATGCAGCAGGGGCAGTCTCGTCGACTCTCCATCAAAAGCTCAAATATGTCTGGAACGGTCAGATTGTGACTGTGTGCGGTGAAGAAGAGATTCTGGTGAGTCACCTATCCTCGTTCAAATATGTTGAGGTGGATGGCGAGATCCACGAAACCTTATGCCAGGCGTTTGAGACCGTGGCTCTTGAGAAGGTGGCGTATGCTGAGCAGAGGAAGCCAGGTGCTTCAATTACTTCTTACAAGCAGGCCAAGGAGGTTGTTGATTCTGGCAAAGCTGAAGGCTGGGGCAAGATGGTGGATTTGCCTATCAAAGAAGACAAATTTGGCGTTGGTTATGAGCCTCTCCAAGCAGAGCAGAATGGTCAAGCAGGTCCGAGTACCTTTACCAGCGCTGGGCTGATGAATCATGGCGACGTCTCTGCAACCAGTAGTGAAGACTGTGACAGTGATTGTGATCTGGACAACTGGGTTCGCCCGTGTGCACCAGGGGGGTCCATCAACAACTGGACGGCTGAAGAAGTGGTTCAAGTTACTCTTCTGACAGAGTAATTTTCTGTTGTTTGTCATTTTGCATGAAAATCCTACGTTCTGCCCAAGGCGTAGTGATTCATTTTGTAGGGCCTCATCATGTTTTAATGATTATCATTAATGAAGGACATTTTTTGCAATCAAACTTTGTGATCCCTGTTTTTCTATTTTTGTTTTCACTTTTTCAAAACAATAAAAATGGCAATGTTTTTGTTTTTTGTGACTTTCTTGAACTCTTTTTCTAAAAACAAAGCATTAAAACATGCAGAAGCGATCTTATGGCATTCACTATGAACAGTTCTGTTATGGCTCAGTATGATTTCGACAATCCCATCTACCAAGCTGAAGAGGAGAGTGAGGAAGACTGTGAACTCCCTGCAGAATTGGCCAGACTACTGAAGCAAGAGGAAAGGGTCATCCAACCTCATCAGGAGGAGTTGGAAACTATTAATTTGGGTACTGAGGACGCCAAAAAGGAAATCAAGATTGGGGCTGCTTTAGAAGACTCTGTCAAGAGGAGGCTGATTGAGATGCTGAGAGAATATGTGGAGATATTTGCCTGGTCATATCAAGATATGCCTGGATTGGATACAGATATTGTGATGCATCGATTACCTCTTAGAGAAGGATGTCCTTCGGTCAAGCAGAAGCTTCGTAGAACGAGTCCTGATATGGCAGCTAAGATCAAGGAAGAGGTTCAGAAGCAGTGGGATGCTGGCTTTTTGGCTGTTACAAGTTATCCCCCATGGATGGCCAACATCGTTCCTGTGCCAAAGAAGGATGGTAAAGTCAGGATGTGTGTCGATTACCGGGATTTGAATAGAGCGAGTCCGAAAGATGATTTCCCATTACCTCACATTGATGTATTGGTTGATAACACGGCTCAGTCCTCGGTATTCTCTTTCATGGATGGGTTCTCTGGATATAATCAGATCAAGATGGCGCCAGAGGACATGGAAAAGACGACATTCATTACACCTTGGGGCACGTTCTGCTATAAGGTGATGCCATTTGGGCTGAAGAATGCCGGTGCTACCTATCAGAGGGCGATGACGACTCTTTTTCATGACATGATGCATAAAGAGATCGAAGTGTACGTAGACGATATGATTGCGAAGTCGCAGACAGAAGAGGAGCACCTGGTTAATTTGCAGAAGTTGTTTGACAGACTGGTCAAGTTCAAACTGAGGCTGAATCCGAACAAATGTATGTTTGGAGTGAGATCAGGGAAGCTGCTAGGCTTCATTGTCAGTGAGAAAGGGATTGAGGTTGATCCAGCAAAAGTCAAAGCTATTCAAGAGATGCCTGAACCGAAAACGGAGAAGCAAGTCCGTGGGTTTTTAGGGAGATTGAACTACATTGCAAGGTTCATATCTCATCTAACTGCTACATGTGAACCAATTTTCAAACTGCTTAGAAAGAATCAAGCGATCAAGTGGAATGATGATTGTCAGAAAGCTTTTGACAAGATAAAGGAGTATTTGCAGAAACCTCCAATCCTTATACCTCCAGTTCCAGGGAGACCTCTGATAATGTACCTGTCAGTGACTGAGAACTCGATGGGGTGTGTATTGGGACAGCATGACGAGTCTGGTCGAAAAGAGCATGCCATATACTACCTTAGCAAAAAGTTTACCGACTGTGAAACAAGATATTCACTGCTCGAGAAAACTTGCTGTGCTTTGGCCTGGGCTGCTCGCCGACTAAGGCAGTATATGTTGAACCATACTACCTTATTGATTTCTAAAATGGATCCAGTAAAATACATCTTTGAGAAGCCAGCTCTCACCGGACGTGTTGCCCGTTGGCAGATGATCTTAACAGAGTATGACATTCAGTACACGTCACAAAAGGCCATCAAGGGTAGTATTCTGTCAGACTACCTCGCCGAGCAACCGATTGAAGATTATCAGCCCATGATGTTTGAATTCCCTGATGAAGACATCATGTATCTGAAGATGAAAGATTGCGAAGAGCCTCCTGTCGAGGAAGGACCGGACCCAGATGACAAATGGACACTGATGTTTGATGGGGCTGTGAATATGAATGGTAATGGTGTTGGGGCAGTGCTGATCAATCCTAAAGGTGCTCATATACCTTTTTCTGCCAGATTGACATTTGACGTCACCAACAACGAAGCTGAGTATGAGGCTTGTATCATGGGGATAGAAGAAGCCATTGATCTGAGGATCAAAACACTCGACATATTTGGAGATTCAGCTCTAGTGGTCAATCAAGTCAATGGAGATTGGAATACGAATCAGCCGCATTTGATTCCGTATAGAGATTACACCAGAAGAATACTGACGTTCTTCAAGAAGGTGAAGTTGTACCATGTCCCCCGGGATGAGAATCAGATGGCTGATGCTTTGGCTACTTTGTCGTCTATGATCAAAGTTCATTGGTGGAATCATGTGCCACATGTTGCGGTGAATCGACTGGAGAGGCCTGCGTATGTGTTTGCAGCCGAGTCTGTTGCGATTGATGAGAAGCCATGGTATTATGACATCAAGAATTTCCTCAAGACTCAGGAGTATCCTGACGGTGCGTCGAAGAATGACAAGAAGACCCTGAGAAGGCTTGCTGGAAGCTTTTATCTGAATCAGGATGATGTGCTATACAAAAGGAACTTTGACATGGTCTTGCTCAGATGCGTGGACAGACCCGAGGCAGACATGTTAATGCAGGAAGTTCATGAAGGTTCCTTCGGTACTCATGCCGGCGGATATGCAATGGCTAAGAAATTGTTGAGAGCGGGTTATTACTGGATGACTATGGAATCCGATTGTTTCAAGTATGCTCGGAAGTGCCATAAGTGTCAAATTTATGCTGATAAGGTGCACGTACCACCAAGCCCTCTGAATGTCATGAATTCGCCTTGGCCGTTTGCCATGTGGGGCATTGATATGATTGGGAAGATTGAGCCTACTGCTTCGAATGGACATCGCTTTATCTTGGTTGCGATTGACTATTTCACCAAATGGGTGGAAGCAGCTTCTTATGCTAATGTTACCAAACAAGTGGTTACCCGGTTCATCAAGAAAGAAATCATCTGTCGTTATGGAGTCCCTGAGAGAATCATCACTGACAATGGTTCGAATCTTAACAACAAAATGATGAAAGAGCTTTGTAAAGATTTCAAGATCGAACATCACAATTCTTCTCCTTACAGACCGAAGATGAATGGTGCTGTAGAAGCGGCGAACAAGAATATCAAGAAGATTGTGCAGAAGATGGTCGTTACGTACAAGGATTGGCATGAGATGCTGCCTTTCGCTTTGCATGGGTACCGTACCTCAGTACGTACGTCGACCGGGGCAACCCCTTACTCCCTCGTGTATGGTATGGAAGCTGTCCTACCTGTTGAAGTGGAGATTCCTTCTCTAAGAGTCTTATTGGATGTCAAGCTGGACGAAGCCGAGTGGATTCGTACAAGGTTTAATGAGTTGAGCCTTATTGAGGAGAGACGGTTAGCAGCTGTATGCCATGGACAGTTGTATCAGAGAAGGATGAAGCGAGCCTTTGATCAGAAAGTGCGTCCTCGGACATTTCAGATCGGTGATTTAGTTTTGAAGAGGATCCTTCCTCCCGGTGCAGATAACAGGGGCAAGTGGACTCCTAATTATGAAGGTCCGTATGTTGTGAAGAAGGTATTCTCCGGTGGAGCCTTGATGCTTACAACTATGGATGGTGAAGATTTTCCATCTCCTGTCAACTCAGATGTAGTCAAAAAATACTTCGCATAAATCGACCCGCTGGACAAAAAGAATAAAAGAGTCCAGGCAAAAAAAGGGCATCCCGGCGAACCAAAAAAACAGAAAGAAAAGGTTCGGGCAAAAATTAGGGATAAAATGAAAAATTCGTACACCCGGTAAGTCGAAAACCCGCAAGGGCGGCTTAGGCAAAAATGGGTATCCCGGTGGATTGAAAACCCGAAAGGGCGATCCAGGCAAAAGTTAGGGATTAAAGCGAAGACTACAGTCTGAGTTGTCTGTACTTCATCAAGCTTTGTCATCCGCCATCTCGAAAGATGTGATCCGTCCAGTCATTCTTCTCAGAAAGCAAGGAGTTGGGAGGAAAACTGATGATCTGTGAGTTATAACAGAATTGGGAAATAGTGGATGCCGTATTCACATTGCCATTAGGATAGATTTTTTCCTTTTATGCGCAATTACCTCTTTCTAGGAATTGCTTCCCGATGTATTTGCCTCTTCAGGCACATTTTCAATCAATAAAAGTCGTTATTCAGATAAATAGCTTTTCTGTTTTTATTTTTACTGTTTTGTTTGCAAAATGTCCGAATTTTTGATAAGCATTGCATATAAGAATATGGAGGCTACACAATAGCTTGCAGGATGACGAAACATTTGAAAATCATTTTGAATGTTGAGGACACTTGAGCGTATCTTGTCCACGTATCCCCTGGGGCATTTTGTTGTGCTGTTTTTCAGGATGGCGTCTGTGAGGACGTTCCCTCGGCAGATATTCTCCCCAAGCAAGTTTGGAAGCTATCAGAGCTGTGTTCCCCTACGAAGACGTCCGTGGGTAGGGCCTTCTATTCCCCAGCAGATCTAAGGATTGCCTATTCCCAGCAGGCCTGTATTTGCCGTTTCCTCCCCGAGTGGAGCGGGTTTCAATGAAATATTTCTCCAGCAGAGTTCATCCTACCAGTGGATTGGACGAGTTTCTGTAGCAGATTGGTATCGCCATCCCCAGCTGAGTTGATTCTACCCGTGGATTGCACGAGTCATCCCCAACAGAGTAACAAACATTCTCCAAGCAGAGTTTCATCCTATCCGAGGATTGGTTGGGCCTTCTTCCCAATGAAGTCGCTTTGCCATTCCCCAAGCAGAATTCCCCGCAGAGTATTTCCTCAGTCAGAGCTTCCCCACAGAGTTGGAGTACCTGATCTTTTGGCTCCTTAGCCAGGGTTCATTTGCATTTCGCATGTAGTGATCATTGCATCCTCAAAAATCGCGTAGCATTCCCATTCCTAAATGGAGCATTACGCCATAGAAAAATTCAAACATATACATTCATGTGTTAACTTCACCAGACCGTATCCCCGGCAGAGGCGGATCATTTCATTCGACATCAGCACAACAAGTCTGCTACAGTTGTTCTTGACAGCATTCAGAATTGTTTATTCCCCACAGAGGTTTATTTCCTCACCCGATGGTGACAGAGGTTTATTTCCTCACCCGATGGTGACAGAGGTTTATTTCCTCACCCGATGGTGACAGAAAGTCTATTTCTCCTCAGTGAGACCCCCAGCAAGTGATCAGCCTTGCCTTGACATATCTAAAAAGTTGTTCTTGTGATACCGGCAAGTGTCATGCTAGCACCCACGTGTGTTTCTTTGTTTGGTGTCGGTAAACGCCATTGTTTCGGTGTCTGTAAACATCGAGTATTTTCCCCAGTCATCGGTAAATGTCTGGTCATCATTTTTTGGTGTCAGTAAACACCATTGTTTCGGTGTCTGTAAACATCGAGTATTCTCCCCAGTCATCAGTAAATGCCTGGTCATCTTTGTGTGGTGTCGGTAAACACCATTGTTTGGTGTCGGTAAACATCGAGTCTTTTCCTCAGTCATCGGTAAATGTCTGATAATCCCCAGCTAGAAATCCCCAGTAGAGTCATCTGTAAATGTCCTATCTGTTTTCCAGTTGCAAATATTTGTATCTCCCCAATAAATTTCTCATTTCCAGTCATCGGTAAATGTCTGATCATTTCTTTTGATGTCGGTAAACATCATCTTTCGATGTCGGTAAACATCGAGTCTCATCCCAGTCATCGGTAAATGTCTGGTCAATAAAATCAAAATCCCCAGAAGTCGTCGGTAAATGTCTTGTCTGATTACACCACAAAGATGTTGTTCCTCCCCAAGTGGAGATGCCATCGGTAAATGGCCCAGTTTTCTTCGATATCGATAAATATCGAATTCCCAGTTGCGGCATGCCGTCGGTAAATGGTCTTGCTAAGTTGACATCGGTAAATGTCAAGTTTCTTTGAAGATACCATCGGTAAATGGTCTTGCTTCCTTTCTACATCAAAATCTGTTTCCCAGCCACCATCGGTAAATGGTCGTGCTGAAGTTGATATCGGTAAATATCAAGTTTCCATCTTCTAACCATCGGTAAATGGTTTTGCTTTTTCTGAAAGTTTTGTCATCGGTAAATGACGTGGTTCTTCTTGTATCATATCCAGTCTGTGCAAATTCTACGGTTCTTTGGTATTCAATCCCTGTTTACCCTGAAAGTCTGACAGCCGTTGCTATCATCCGTTCGGGTTCCCAGCTGATTGAATAGGGGCAACTGTAGCACCTCAAATTTGCACCTATCATTATGCATACATTTTCATATTAGGTCATAGCATATCATGATCCATTGCATATCACTTGCATTGTCCTCAGTTTCCTCAAGAGCAAGCAATCAAGAATTAGGTCAAACTAATCTCCTGATCAGTCAACCAAGCAAGCAAAGGAATTTCTCATTGAACCAAGGCCTTGGGGTTTGTCCAACAAGTTCACAGGGCTTGGAGGTCTATTTGAAGTGTTCAAGTCAAGGGTTGAAGGCTCAGAGGTCATCAGTTCATACATAGACAGTCAAAAACCCTAAAAAGTCAACAGTCAGTCAAAGCAGTGGATGGTGGTCATTCTTGTGGAATTTGGGCACCATGATCAATAATCAAGAGTTCATACAGCTTGGGACATCATTTGAAGTCAAGTCCTCAAGGAATTAGGGTTTGGAAGTCATCAGTCAATGCATAATCAGTCAGAAACCCTAAAAGTCAACTGTTGGTCAACTGTCCATTTAATCAGTGATTGGATGATTGGAATTGGTTTGTGAGAGTTCATTCATGTCCAAATAGTAATCATACATCATGCCAAACACCATCATGGAAGAATTTGAAGCCAGACCAAAAATTTCCCAAAATGGAAACTGGGCCTGTAACTGAAACCTGCCATAAATGGAAAGTCTTGATCCTCAAACCTACATTGTGATACAAGCCTCAAATGAATTTTTGCCCAACATGAAAGTTGAAGATCTTGTTCTCCCATTTCCAAAAAGTCCTAGAACTCTCAATTCCCATGTGTGGTTGGCAAGTTATGATCGAATCGATTTCAGAAAATCTTGAACTTCAAAGGGCCATATCTCTCAAACCGTTTGGCCAATTTTGATGGGATTTTTTGTGGATTGCTTCTCTTGATCTCTAGTTTATTATGGTGATTTTTCCAGATTTTTTGCACGTGTGAATTTTTAAATGTGCTAGGGTTTGTTCATGTGTATCCATTTTGTGTATGCTTTGCCAATTTGCTTGTGAAATGATGATACATGATCCAATGCCTCTCAAAAATTTTGTGCTTAAACTAGACATGTTCATGGTGATTTTGGTATAGAGTTTGTGATTTTATCTTTGCTGGTTGTGGAGATATGATTTTTTGAATAGGGGTGTGACAATTTGTGTCACACCATGCATGTCCAACTTCATGATTTTAATTATCTTGCTTATTGAACTCAAAATGGTCTGGATTTTTGCATGAAGACACTTGTGCATGTTGAGGATATGTGTGAAATTTTTTCTGGAATTTTGGAATGCATTTTCTATTTGATTGATAATTTCTCCCCTGTTTGACCCAAATTGTTGACTTTTGTGACACATGATGCTATATGATTTGTGAAATTCTAATGCTTAATTGGATGGACTTGAAATTTGATATGTGCATTGTGGACATCTTGAAGTATATCATGGCTTTGGTCCCATTCATTTATCATGCTTTATCACTGTTTTATTATTGGTTGAAGTTGATGCATCATTTATGACCTAGTTTGAACTTGTATTTGCATGCCTTGCCTTTCTGATTTTCATTGACCTACTTCCTTTGATCCAAATGAGATGAAATTTGGTATGCTTATCATGTTTTGGATGATTTTTGATCATGATTTATTTGAGGATTTTTTGAAATGTTTGTGATTTAATTTGAGTTGAGTCATTCTGTTGACTTCTTTGAGGTTATATATGCCATGCTTTGACCTAATTTGCTTGTGAAATAATAATGATGAATGGTATGAATGTGAAACCACTTGGGTTGGCTTCTTGATTGATTTATCTTGACTTTGGACACTTGTCACTTGCTGTTTTGAATTTTTTATCCCCTTTTGACCCTAGGCTTGTCCTAGTGGTCTTGTTGCTCATGTTTAAGCTTGGTTTTTCAGGTTAAGCAACAAATGCTTCAAAGAGATCAATACAAGTTGAATGAGTTTGATTGTTTATCATGAACTAACTTGTTTGTTTTATAGGTTGCTTAGCTCACTTGTTATGAGCTTGTGCTTTGCACATATGCTTGACTGTGTTGTCTGTTGGCTTATGCTGTTTGTTTTAACTTTGTGTCTGGTATACTAATTGTGTTTGACTGATTTCAGGTACATTAGTTGCTAGTAGTTCTTTGTGAACTTTGCTTTGCTTTGCTTGATAGCAATTTGCATTGAGGTATAATTTCCTTACTCCATGTAGTCTGGAAGACCTGGCCTGTTACTTGGTCAGGCACCTGTCTAAAGTCCTCCTTAAGAGGCAATGTTTGTGACTGTTTACCTTTGTCCTTGCACTTGTTCAAAGACCTCCTAAGTGAAGAGGCATTGGCAGATATGAGGGATGTGCAATCCATCCCCTGCTATTCTGTGTGTCATCTGCTTTGCTCACACCACTGTGTTGATGCATTGCAGATATTAACCCAAGATCATTGTACATTGTGTCAGTCATATGTGTAGAAGGGTTCCCACTTTCTGAACCCACACATTCTTGTCTTAAGCTCTCCCGGGCCAGGGATAAGAGCTGTGAAGTCTCATCTTCACTCACCTTTCATCAGCTTCACCCTAACTCTCAATGTTAGGGTTAAGAGCTAACATTACCCTGTTACAGTGGTTTGTTTGTTGAGGTTGATATGACCCCTCGACTAAAACCTAACCTTGATTGAGCCCATTGATTGCATATAGTGTGTGCTATTTGTGCTTGTGTGTTTGCTTTAGCTTGCTTCCTGTGCAAGTTAGGTTTAGTTTGGCTTGCTTCCTGTGCAAGTCATGTTTATGATAGGCTTGCTTCCTGTGCAAGTTAGCTAGAAACCTTAACTTAGGGATGAATTTGCATGATAACATCTAGGCTCGAGTCGTAGTCTCCCTAGTTGTGTCTCCCTCTGTTATCTGGTTAAGCTAGTCCTTTGTCCCTCCGTAGGGGAACTACGTCGCCCTGATCCTCATACCAGATGAGGTACGTAGGCAGGAGATGAGCAGATCTCTCCGGGCGCATGTGTCTTTGTTTTGCCTTCTTGTGTGTGTTTTGGTTCGGATGCTGATGTAAGTCCAGTGATTGGCATTCGGGCTCCACGTTTGCCTTCTTGTGTGTGTTTTGGTTCGGATGCTGATGTAAGTCCAGCGATTGGCATTCGGGCTCCATGTTTGCCTTTGCCTATGTTTGTTTGTGTGCGTGTTAGCCGAGCTACGAATGCTCTGATTCTCCTTCGTCCGAGGAGATACGTATGCATAGGATGCGATATCCTAGCGAGCATGTGTCGTTTCCCCAGTCCGAACTACTTTGACTCTGATGTCTATGCCTGATAGACTAAGTAGGCCCAGGATGCGATATCCTGCCGAGTCAGTCTTGTTTGTTTTCTTGTGTCTCTTTCAGCCAGTGTGTGTGTGTTTGAGCAGTGTTTTAGCAACCATATTCCTTCCTTTTGTGCGTGGATCCCGTCGAGTACGACGAATGCGTAGGGGTGCTAATACCTTCCCTTCGCATAACCGACTCCCGATCCCATTCTCTTTGGTCGCGAGACCATGTTCTTTCCAGGTTTACTCTGAGCGTTTCCTTTCCCTCTTTTGGGATAATTAACGCACGGTGGCGGCTCTGTTGTCTTGTTTTCCCGCCGGTTTTTCGCGTAATGCGACAGGGGTTTCGACTCCTTTTCAATGATTTTGAGGAGGGGATTATTACTCGTATGATGATCACTCATTCGCATCTGCACCATATGATTGACTTATGTAAAAAAAATCAATATTGGTGCAAATACAAGAAAGACACTCTGACCCAACAAATATTATTCCACCTTTTTAACATCCAACGAACTTCGGCCAACTCAAACGGATGCCAAGGGTTGATTTCTTCCAAGCATGGTAAAAAATTTTTTAAGGTGTATGTAGATAGTCTAAAAAAATTTAAGGACGTGTATTACTTAGTGTGCCCCTTACTTGTAATGCTCACGAGTATTTGTGAGATTCGGGACAGGGTCCCCTCGAGATATGTTGATAAATTCCCAAAATTTTGAGACAAAATCACTTTTTGTGGGATAAAAATTGTACATATATGAGATCAATGATTTACCCCAAGAAGATAAGTATTTGAAAAAAAAGTTCACCACTTTTTGGGAAGGCCTCAGTGTTGTTGACGACAACGAGTCTTGTGGAGATCACTCAAAAAAGAAAAAAAAAATGGTACAATAATTTGTGTATGTTAGTTGAAGCACTCACTAAGAGAGAAGAGGTGTAACATCTTTTAAAAGGGTGGAAACCTCTTCTATATATTCAATTAATTTATATTGAAGGTTATAGTGTCATAATTTTGTTAGAAAACAATTTTAAAAATGTGGATTTTGTGTTTTATTTTATTGTATTTTTATCATTTTAAAAATCTAAAAATATCTCTAAAAAAATATTGTTTTTGTCTTCTAATTTGAGTCATTATTTTATTTACCATAATTTTGATTTATTCATAAAGTCGTAAAAAAATTCAATTTTGATTATTTGTTTTGATTATTAACCTTTGACAAAAAAATTAAAAATTCATTTATTGTTAAATTTGAATTTTTAAATACAAAAAGTATAAGAAAAAATAAAAACAAAACGTGTTTAGAAGTTGATTATTATTATTATTATTATTATTGGCCGTATACATTTGCATCTGCGTGGATTTGAATGTTGTCGCTCTTTATCAAATATTGAGTTGTTAGGTTAAAATTCAATATGAATTGATTTTATTAAAAAGGGGGGAAATAAGCTAAATACTTTTTTCATCCATTATCTTTGACTCGTAATCCATTTTAATCTCTTAACTTTTAAAAAGACAATTTAGATCCATTGACTATGCAAACTGGATGACGTCGGTCCTTTTCGTCAAAATGTCAGTAACGATGTTAGTTTTTGCTGATGTGGCAAAAGATATGTAACATTTAACATCTGTGACCGATTTAGCAAGGGGGAATCAGGCATTAAAAGAGGTTTTTTTGAATTTTAATCTATATTCTTCGTCTTCTTCAAAAACTCAAACTCATAAAATGTATACCCTTTGAAATTCTAAACAATAATGTACAACAATAATCAATTAATAATACATTAGTATAATAATTCATACTTATAAGTTGTGGTGATAATTGATTGATGTTGATATCATTTTTTTTATCTAAATATAGATTTGGTTTGTTTAAAATAGACAAAGTAAGGAATTGCCTCTAATTTTTTGGCCACAAATTCGAACATATTCATAGTTATTATGATACATCTTTTGAATATAATTTTTCTAATATTTATGTTTCTACCTTTCGCATCAAACTTTATGTTATAATGCATTTTTTTCAATGATGTCCATACTTTATTTGATGAAATTCTTGAATCAAGTGTCATTTTAAAAATTAATTGTTATACTTCCCCGTTCTTTTTTAAGTGATATTTTTTTTTATTTTTTACACATATCAAGAAAGCTAATCATTATTGATACTTTTCAAACAATAACTCTCATTTTACCTATAATACCCTTAATAATTTATTACATTTCATTTTACTTTTTCTCTCTATGTAATAATTACTCAAGGGTAATTTTGACAACAATACAGTTAATACTACCTTGAACTTTGCGAGTGACAATTAAAAGGAAACTATTTTTTTCAAGAAAGTGACACTTAAAAAGGAACAGAGGAAATAATAGTGAAAATTTTGTTCTTTTAAAAATTCTTAAACCAAATCTATATTAAAAATTCCTCACCAAAACTATGTTATTGTTCTTTTACTCATAGTGAATGGCATGTTTCCTCTTAAGTTGAACAACTCAATATCACTCTAAAGAAAGCTCTTACACTTGAAAAATATCATTGTTCCTTCATATATATCTAATAATTGTTAAACTAAATGGAAATTTGAGGTTACACTTATACGTATGAAACCGTTTATATTAACCATAACAAAAAGAGAATGACAATATAATTTAAAAACACCGTAACAAAAATAATATGACGAAACTAACTATGAAATTCTCGTAGTCTCAATCATGATCCATGTTATTGACTTGTATTGAGAGAACTTGAACTCACCATTTCATCATAATTGTAATTGATTTATCTTGTATAAACCTCAATTGCACCAACATGTGGAGGTAAATATTGTTGTATAGACAAAGGAAATTAGATGTAAGACATAATACGACTCATAAGTGATAGTGGTAACGAGTCATACTAGTGATTTCTAATGCCATGTTAATAACTCGATGTGTACTAATAAAAGAAGAAGATAAAGACTTATCAGAATTGCAAATAAGAACCTTTACTATTTAAAAATACTTGTGAATTCCAATTCATTTTTTTCCTATTATTCTTCGTGAATTCCAACAATAAACCCCATTATAAATTTTCTCTTTGATATTTAATTTTGGTGTGTGTGTGTGTGGTTTTAATTTCTTTTCTATTATTTATTTTCGATTTTCCATTTCATCTTCCACAACCAAGTCATGTTTTCTATTTTCATTTCACTTATGGTGTGGATGATGATTCTAATTTGGATTGTTTGGATTTGGGAAAGAAGATGAAGAACAATAATTAAAACCCATAAAATATTTTAGTGACCGATTTTTCTGTCACTAAATTGGACACAAAATTTATCTAAGTCATATGGCATTCAACGTCAACGCCACATAGACTTAAGAGTTGACTTTGACTAATATAATGAATGAAAATGACTAATATAGTCCAGTTTGCAAAGTTAAGTGATCAAAATAGTATTTTTAAAAGTTAAGGGACCGTGGACTATTGATATGTGCAAGTATACACAGTCAAATAATAGTAAGTGATATAAAAGTAAAAGTATTGATGACACATATATTGTACTAGCTTAAGTTGATTCTTAAATCAAAATCTTGTGAATATTCATGAGCAAAAATGTAACAATAATAATGGGTTGTCATAGATTCATCTTGAAATACAATAAATGACAAGTGATGACGAAAAAGATAAATCAATAATGAGAGACATGTTAGGTAATAATTTATCTAATGAAGTTCATATTTGTGTGTGTTTAATGAGATATGTCGTGACAGACGAGACATGAAGTGATCTAGTGGTGTATATCTACACCGTCAAAGCATATGCATCAAGTCAATGGAACATCTCGTGAGGTCTCTTAGTAACATCAAAATATGTTTATTTGCATCTTCTGATCTCCCTTATGGTTGTAGTTCTTTATCTCTAAAGTGACTAATATAGTGAATATGTTTATCCTACTATTTTTAACCACATTTGCTCATGAAGACTGTTAATTAATAGACCTCTCAATCCTTAACCAACTTTTACATATTTTTAAGGTGGTCGAGCAAAGAAATAAATATATAACATTAATCTACATAGTAAAATGCACCACTTCAAATCACATCATTTAACATAAAATATTAATTTTCATTAAATTTCACATTGCTTAACATAAAGAGTTTTAGCTCATAATGATTAAAAGAGATACAACAGCACAAGTTCTTATATTCAACATTTATAAACACAAATGAGAAGAAAATATAAACATAAGTATGACACTCTACTCCTTACAATCTATCAATTAGTAGGAGGCAGGTTTTGCCACACTAGGATGCTTAACACTTCTTTAATGAAAGGAGAATGGAAGGAACTTTTAATTATTGGTTCATACTTCTTCTTCTTCAATAAGATATTTTCAGAGTAGTTTCTCAACTCTTTCAACTTCTAAACATCTCTCCCTTTTTTCAAGAGGTTCTTTTTATATCCTATAACTTTTAGGATTTTGTTTTGTCATTGGGTCATGGGTCTCGTGGGTATAACTTGCTTGTGGCCCAGTAAACACATCATATTACTTATTCTTTCCTTTAAATAAGCTCTAGGTAGTACAATTTCCAGCATGTAGTGGACAACACGTCCTGTGGCATTTTACTGCACAGATAAACAACTACGCCCCATTGTCATACCCTACATTTTGCCCCTTGCCCCGTGATCAACGAATTTTGATGCACCTTCGTCTACTATTATACTTAGGCAACTCTTTAATTTATTCTATTATTTTTACTATTTTAGTGTATTTTTACATTTAAGTTTATTTTTAGTTTTATTTTATTTTCGTACTTATAAATAGTTATTTCATATCTTGTTACTATGCATATCATAACTTGAGCTACAAGGATCGGATTGATGCGTTCTAATATGCATTGGAAAGCTGAAAGGATAAGTTAAAAGTTTTATGTTGAAGTCAAAAGCTGAATCTAAGTGAAGGATGGTCTAATAATTCGTTGAAGTTCCAGACTTAATTAAAATAGTTAGTTTGGGCCAGTTTTTGTAATTTTCAGGTCGGATCCTATAAGGGCCCGAATTTATCTTTTATTATATTAGGTCTTTCACTATAGAAATCCTAGTTCTGAGTTTTGATGATACAATATTGCTGAGAAGATTTGATGGAGAACTAAAATTCACAAGAGTTGATCTGTTGTATTCGGATTCCACTTTGAGGTTTTTATTAATTTTAGTTTAATTTTGATTTCTTTTCAATTCTTCCTATAAACTCGTTTGCTTAATTCGATTACTTTCGTTTGCTTAATTCGATTGTTTCTTATAGGATAAAGTTGATTTAATTTGATTATTTGTATGATCCTTAACTATAATCATGTTAGCGTAGCTTTTTCGTTATCGTGTTTGATTAAGTCGTGTTTGCTTAATTTGTGTATGCTTAAATCCATTTGCTTAATTCAGAAATTAGGAACATACATCATATAATACCAATTGCGCTTGTCAGTGGGTATTGTAATCGAATGGAATTGAATCCGCTAGGGAATTGAAATTATAAGAATCGATGATAAGTCGGAAATTGATACAATATATTAACTTATTTATCAATTTTGCTTTTACCTTTAATCATATTCAATTTAAGTTTTGAACCTTAAAAACCCCCTTCTTTTCATTCGTTTGATTATAACATTCAAGAGTCCTTGTGATACGACATTCGAGTATCGCTTCCGTTCTACTACACTTTTAAACTCGTTTTTGACCCGTGTGCGATAGCGGATCAAATTGGCGACGTTGTCGGGGACTCTTGTAGATTTTAACCATTATTATAGTCTAATCATTATTATAGGTTTAAGTGTTATGTTTTAGCTTTTTTTTGCCCTAACTTTCTTGCATTTTGGTCTTTTTGCGTTTTAGGATAAAAATATCTGTTTTTTTAGAAAATTGTCTCAAATTATTCTGATTCTTTGTCGATTGACTAGGAAAAAATCAAGGATTAAAAACCTCTATTTATGGACTAAATAATGGAAGTCGTTCTAAAAATCTGAAATTCCTTATGTTTCTATTTTTTATTATTTATTTTCTGTTTTGATAGTTTTAGAAAATCCGCAAAAATTCTCAAAATTCTCATTGTTTGTTGATTTTTTTCTTCTATTGAGTTTAATATGGATGACCAAAGAACTCTGAGATAACTTGTTGGCCCTGATGTTGATTATAATGTTTTGTGTATTGAATATCCTGTTGTTGGCAAATCCTTGATTGAGAACATGCAACTTAACTCCCAATAGTTCATAACAATGGATAACTTTATGGTCCAAGCTAAATGTATGAATGAGATCCAGGTTTCTTCTTCCAACAAGGCTCTAGAAACCAGAATTGATGAACTTACCTCTTTAGTGAAACAATTGATGTTACCCATTTCACCACCGCCACCATATAACCCACCACAAGTAACCACATATTCACCTTTTGAACCTTCATTATAGGAACTTGTCAAGCAAATGGCTGTAAATAATCTTCAGTTTCAACAACGAGCAGATTCTAGTATTCAGACTTTGCAAACACAAATTGGACAACTTGCCACTTCAATGAATGTCATGCAGCAAGCTCAAGGATCGAACCAATTACCTGCCCAAACAGTAGTGAATCCAAAAGTCCCCAATGTGAGTGCAATTTCCTTGAGATTCGAAAAAGTTACAGAATCAGCCCCAGAAAAAAATAAAAACATTGTTAGTGTAACACCTGAAAATAAACCTGAACCTTCTATTATTGTTGAGGTTGAAAAAAAGTATGTATCACCAATCCCTTTCCCACAAGGAGTGCTGAAAAATAAGAAGATTGACGAGGAAGACCATTTTGTTTTTCAGATAAAGTTGCTTTCTGAAGTTGTTGATGAAGCTTATTCTGATTTGTTTTCAGCTGATTTTCCAACTTTATCTGGTTTTGATGATATTTACTCATGTGATGATTGTATTAACACTAACCTTTGTGCTGTTTGTGCTGAGATTGATGTTGTCTTGCAGGGTGACAGTGTAAATGAAGTTATTTATGTAGCTAAAGCTCTTGACATTCCGGCTGCCCCAAACATACCATCAATTGAACAACCATATCTTGTAGAGCCTGAACCACTTTCCAAGGATTCATATCATTCATCAAAGCTTCAACTTAAGTAGAAACATAAGAAGGGAATCAGATGGACCTTGGCTGACACTCGTGATATTAGCCATTCCATATGTATGCATAGGATCTCACTTAAAGATGAAATAAAAGTAGTGAGGCAGCCCCGTAATTCTTTGATTCTTGATATTGTGAAAAAGGAGATCACTTTCACGCGCTCATTCAACATTTTTACTTATCAAAGATTCTTCTTTGATCCTGAAATATAAAGCGAATGCACTAATCAAAATTTCAAGGTAAATGGACACTACCCAAAGCTACTACATGAGAACCCGACTTTGGAAGAAGAGACTGTAGAATAACTCTCTTTGAGAAAGACTGCTTATGCAATCACTTATCCGCCTTGACTCCTCGGGTGTGTTCTTTCCTTTCTCTCACTCTTATTTTATATTTATGATCTTTCATTTAGGAAAATGTATGTTTTAAGTGTGGGGAGGAAACCATTTATTTGTTTTGTTTTCTTTGTTTTTTCTCTATTTTGGTTTTGGTTTTGGTTTGCTTTTAAAAAAAAATTGCATGTTTTTTCCTTTGGTTTTTGAGTTACAATTATGAGTATTTTTCTTAGTTCTCTTGACTAAAGTCTTGTGGTATGATGTGAAAATTTTGTTGTGCATTTTTAGTATGATAGGAATGACTAAACTCTAAATTATACATCATTTGTGGTAGATCAATTAACCTTGTGAGATTTTGAGCCTTATATGAATAACATACAAAAATTCATCTCTTTCTTTCTTGTGTGGTTCACTCGTGTCTGTTAGTCTCTAGAACTTGAATTGACTCTTGTTGGTGCTGTTGTTTACTTGTGCATACTGATATGATAAAGACAATTTTATTTTTTGTTTTTTAGCCAGTTAGCAAAAAAGTCAACCCTGAAATAATATCATCCCTTGTTTGAAACCCCCATGAGCCTATTATTATTATTTTTTTTAAACTCATTACAAACCGAGAAGTGAAAAATAATGTTATATCACCCTATTCAAAGGGTTGAAAGAGTTTTGATTGGAGTTGTGTGGGGTTGAATAATTATATTTGCAATATTTCAGAAGTTGGTAGAAAAAGAAAATAAAAATAGAAAAAGAAAATAGAAACGAAAAAAAAATGAATGAAAAAAAATAGAAGGATGTATACATGTCAATACATGCTCCTTATGAAAAAGAAAAAAAAGAATAAGAAAAAAGAGAAAGGAGAAAAAAATATGAACGAAAATAGTTAATATAGAGTTATTGAAGTGAATGAAATATTTTATAAATTTAACTCCCGCAGTTTCTTTCAAGTCTCTTTGGTCTCTTTGAATTTTAGCCTAGTACCCCTTAGGATTTTTCTCACTCTTACCTTGACCATGTTACAACCAAATAAAAGTCTTTTTGATCTTTGTGTGCATGTATTTCAATTGTGGATGTTAGAGTCTTTTCAAGCTTATGGTAGTACTAACTTTCATGTTGTGCTTTGAGTGTAAACAGTTAACCTTAACACTTGAGAGTTGAATGAAATTTATCCTGTGAGGTTCTTATTACTTTTGGATGTACTATTTGGTAATATGTTTTTCTATCTTCTTTGAATGTCACAAGAAGTTACTCACTAACACCATATTCTTCAAGCTTAGACTTAGAATTCTGCTTCTACCTTATATCTTGATAAACTTTGGAATTGCATATTTTGTTTGTTCTTGTTTTTTTCTTTTTGTTTTGAGTTTTGAATTTATAATTTTGCTCGGAGTGCAAAAGTTTAAGTGTGGAGGATTTTGATCAGTGCATTTTGATGCATATTCTTCTACTATTATACTTAGGCAAGTCTATAGTTTATTCTATGATTTTTACTATTTTTGTGTATTTTTATATTTAAGTTTATTTTTGGTTTTATTTTATTTTCGTACTTTATTTTCAGCATAAATAGTTATTTCATATCTTGTTACTATGCAGATCATAACTTGAGCTACGAGGATCGGATTGATGCGTTCTAATATGCGTTGAAAAGCTAAGAAGATAAGTTAAAAGTTTCATGTTGAAGTCAAAAGCTTAATCTAAGTGAAGGAAGGTCTAATAATTCGTTGAAGTTCCAGACTTAATTAAAATAGTTAGTTTGGGCCAGTTTTTGTAATTTTCGGGTCGGATCCTATAAGGGCCCGAATTTACCTTTTATTATATTAGGTCTTTCACTACTATAGAAATCCTAGTTCTGAATTTTGATGATACAATATCGTTGAGAAGATTTGATGGAGAACTAAAATTCACAAGAGTTGATCTGCTGTATTCGAATTCCACTTTGAGGTTTTTATTAATTTCAGTTTAATTTCGATTTCTTTTCAATTCTTCCTATAAACTCGTTTGCTTAATTCAATTACTTTCGTTTGCTTAATTCGATTGTTTCTTATAGGATAAAGTTGATTAAATTTGATTGTTTGTATGATCCTTAACTATAATCATGTTAGCGTAACTTTTTCATTATCATGTTTGATTAAGTCGCTTTGCTTAATTCGTGTCTGCTTAAATCTGTTTGTTTAATTCGGAAATTAGGAACATACATCATATAATAGCAATTGCGCTTGTCAGTGGGTATTATAATTGAATGAGATTGAATCCGTTAGGGAATTGAAATTATAAGAATCGATGATAAGTCGGAAATCGATACAATAGATTAACTTATTTATCAATTTTGCTTTTACCTTTAATCATATTCGATTTAAGTTGTGAACCTTAAAAAAAAACCTTATTTTCATTCGTTTGGTTATAACATTCAAGAGTCCTTGTAATATGACATTCGAGTATCGCTTCCGTTTTACTACACTTTTGAACTCGTTTTTGACCCGTGTGCGACAGCGGATCACCCCGCCCCAAAGTTTTTCATCTTTTCATTTGCATCTTATTGACATATGATCATTTGTATGACCATTTCATTTAGTCATTAAGTGTTTCTAGTATTCATAAGTCAGTAACAAAGAAAAGCCAACAATTTGACTTTTCATCTGATCATTTGTACGGTGAGATCATGCATCCAATGTCCAAACATGTATGGTCTCATTTGTTTTTTTTTGCATTTCATTACATGCTTCATAATTTCATGTTTTTCACATTGAGTCCATTTGGGTTTGATTTGAAGTGATGAGTTTGGTTTCATTACTTTAGTATCACCCACCCATAATCCATGCATACATTCATTTCATTTTTAGCTTTGTTATTCAAGTCAATATCATCATGCATTCTCATTTCAAAATATTTTTCAAAGTTTCACAAGTATTTATATTTTGCAACATGTTATGATAAATTCAAAGTTTAAAATTTTAATTTTTAAAATACATGCATTCATATTTCAATTTGTTTTGTCACAATTGAAGTTAGTTGAAATATGCCCACCGAATGCATGGCATGCTCGAAAGGTATAACAGAGTCACCACCGAGCTTTATTTATCCCAAATGAGGGAAGGGAAAACATCGAGAAAATCCAAGGGAAAAATAAAAACAGAGAAACGAGTAAGGGAATTGGTTATGCAAGGGGGAGGTATTAACACCCCTCACATCCATGGTACTCCATGGGAACCGTCTTGAATGCTCTTGGATGGGTGTTGCTATCTTCATGTACCTACAAAACAAAACAAAAAAGGGTTAGAAAAAAAGTGCTTGAGGAGGATTGGGACTCTTATGCCTACGTATTCTCACGGTGCAATGAGAAAGTCAGAGCCTCGTAGTTCGGAGAACTAGAGAGAGAGAAGGGAGGAAAAGAAAGAAAAGTGTTCACCAAGGATTCGTATCCTCGTGTGTATTCTCATAGTGCAATGAGAAAGTCATAACTCCGTAGTTCGGAGAACAAAGACTGAGAAAGAGATGCGATTGAGGGTGGTGTTTAAACCAAAAGAAAATATGGGGGTTAACCATAAAGGTGTGCCTCTGAAAAGGAAAGGAATTACAATGATGTTTAAACCAACAGAAAGGAAACTTGTTAAAGTCAGAGGCTCGCGTGACAAGGGTTTTGCCAAAGCACTGGGTATGACATGGTAAAGGAGGAAAGCAAGAACTTTTCAAAGCCAAAGACTCACATGACATGGGTCTTGCCAAAACACAAGGATTGATATGGTAAGGGAAAAGAACAGGAACTTGTCAAAGCCGGAGACTCACATGACAAGGGTCTTACCAAAGCATAAGGACTGATATGGTAAGGGAAAAGAACATGAACTTGTCAAAGCTAGAGACTCGCATGATAAAGGTCTTACCAAAACATATGGACTGATATAGTAAGGAAGTGGGAATAACCATAAAGGTGTCAACCCATTGAATAACCATAATGGTGTCAAAACCAAGAAAATATGAAGAGATAAGCCACAAAGGCTATGGGAAGACTTGATAGTGAACTAACTAGAATTGCACTAAAGTATATGAATAGAGGCAAATACTATGAGCAACTAGGTCATTTGTTCCATACTCATAGATATTATAGACAATGGTATGGAAGACCCCATCTCATCATTCTTTATTGCTTAAGGCTCATGGAATGCAAACCTAGTCAATGACTGATAAGTTGTTGGAGTAAGGTCCTAATAATGTTTATGGGGATGAGTCAAAGGAATGATTTTTGTTGAAAGTTGTAGTCCACTAAGGGTCTTGAACTTATTGAAAGGCTGATGCTCCAAAGTGACAGAGGCAAGTTCAATCAAGTGACCAAGGGATTTATGGTCACTTGACAAAGATAAGGGGAAATGTAACAGATGAAAGGATTTAATAGAGAAAATGTATACTTGACCAAGCCAAATCAAGGGGAGTAGGATTGATGAACAAATAGAGATGCATGAACATACAGAGCTAACTTAGGGTCTCGTTGTCAGGTAGCCCAAGAGAAAGCCATATGATGCAAAGTATATTGTCATATGTCTTATTGTTAGATGGCCCAATAGAAAGCCATGTGTGCGTGTGAGTGTGTCAATCCTAAGCAGATGAATGCAAGATGCGATAGTCATAAAGCAGATGAAACAACATACAAAAACCCAAGGGTTCAACAAACAAGAGCAAGTCAGAGTGTTCATAAGGTCTCATGGTACAAGATCAATCCAAGTCAAGCAAATGACCTAAATTATAAGTCAAAGTACAAAGTACAAAAGGTCTTTAATACTCCATATCAAGCGTAAGATTAAGATTTGGTCCAATTTACTTTATCATGTTCTGATTCATTAAGATTAACAAGTAAGCAACCAAACAAGATAAGAGCAACAAATGAATATGATAAGATGAAGTGATATGATGACAATGAGACATGAAATTGAAGTGCATTAAGTAAACGACATAAACTTAGATGACTTGAATTAAATGACAAGAAAGTAAATGGAAATAATATATAAAGCAAGATTAATGTTAGGGGTTAGTGGTTAGTTAATGATGTCGGGACAATGACAATGTATGTGTCAGATAAGTTAGAGAACAACACAAAGTTAATCTCAAACAACAATGTCACATAATGAGTAAAGCAAGAGAGGTGAAGATGGAAATAAGTGAAAGAGAGAATCAAGCAATTACATGGGATCATTCTATCCTAAAATCAAAGAACTAAAAATATGGTGCATCAAGGGTTAACTTATCATTGATGCAAAGTATTGAAGATGATTCATAATCATCTATCAACAATTTTGGATCAAAGAAGGTTGAATAACCTCAAGTCCATTTATCAATTATTTGAGACGAGTAAAAACACATCAACCAAGCAATCAAATCAAGTTAAAACATCAAGAGGTCAACAAAAAAACAAAAATAAAATGAATTAAAATGATTTAATATTGATTAAATAAAGAAAATAAAATGATAAATCTCAAAGAGAGGTCAAAGCATTAAATAAAAGTCTAAGAAAAATATGGAAGGTCAACAAAAATACGAGAAGCTTGACCTCAAAAGTTGGGATCAAAAATGTTTTAAAATGATTAAAATAAAAATGCAAAACTGAAATTAAGTGGAAAATAAAAGAAAATAAACATTTAATGCAAACTTGATTTTTAAAAAATGCAAAAAATGGCATGAGGTAAGAAATAATTTTATGGAATTATGAAAAAAAATGGATAAAAAAATAATAAGGGAACTACTTTTAATGAATTTTAGAAGAAAAAGGAATAAAATGAAAATAAAAGAAATTAAAATAATTCAGATGCAATGGCTATGGGAGGTGCCACATGCTGATTGGGTGGGATATTTGAAATTGGCCCCAAAGCATGCACATAGCTTCATCTTCAATCTCCAGATTTTGATTTTTGCAACTTCATGAACTCTTGTTTTTGGCATGAATCAACTCATCGTTCATGTCTCCCTACATTAGAGCAACTCATTTGCTTTGAGCAAGAAGAATTTGCTCAGAAATTCGAAGAACTCTAGTTCTTCAAAGTAAAATTAAATGGTTAATATAAAAAAGAAATGGCAAGGAGGTTAGGGCTTTTGATCTGAGCAACCTCGCAAAGGAATGGTAACTTGTTTGCTTGAAATGGTAACTCGTATATACCTTCTCGATCGAAGCTTAAGAAGTCAACAATGATGGATTTGGAAGCAAGGTTGTAGAAGGATTCAGCCCAAAGCAAAGCTTCAAACACCTTTAGAGGATGCCAATGAAGGATTATGGGCGAAGAATTTGAAGGAAAAGAGCTTGAATAAAAAAAGATAGTATCTAGTTATTTGAGGTATCAAGCTTCAAGTGTTTCAGAGTTTTCCCGACTTTCAAAGCTTGGAAATAAAGATAAATCACTCCATTATTTATAGGAAATGAAATGGGATCAAAATATGTGTGGAAATGGCTCGAATTTGTGTGAATTGATGAAGGAGAACGGCGATCCAAAACGCAGCGGAAATTATTTTTTTTTTCCTTTAGTGATCCTTACGAATGGGCATGATCAGTGATAGAATAGTTACCTCTTGTGATGATTGAAACCTTTGATGCATATCTACGAAGCGATCACGAACGTTGAACGATGACAACGCCTCTACTCAGTCTACACGAACAGATTCCTTCAATCTCAGTGCTAGCTGCTATGAATGAAGGCTTTGAGTGAGAGAGAGAGAGAGAGAGAGAGAGAGAGAGAGAGAGAAAGAGAAAACGAAAATGCAACCGCAATGAATGCTTCTGCACAAGGGTTCTATTTATAGAACCACTTGTATGAGCTTCAAGACACGAAAATAAACAATGAGCGGTATCTAGCAACACATCACTACTACCCAAGACACGAAAATATCATGTGATCTGACAAATCCTTCTGTGATAATACTTATGCGTATAATTACCTTTTGCCCTTATGTCTATATTGAACACAAGGCATAGACCGTGTCATCCTTGTCCAGTTCAATATTGGGCCCATAGACATTTATCCTGTTATGCAGGATGGGCAAATTCCATCTAGGTCACTCATTTCCCTCAGCATGCTTCATGGAGTACCCATCAACTGTCTTTATGGTTATCCAGTTATGGACAATGTTTGATCAGCAATAAAGCACTCGACTCTACATCTAGGGTCCATAATGGTTTCAGGTCGAAGGGTGGTATATACCATTATCACCATGAGAATAACTTATGACACTTTGCATAACATTATATATAGTATTCTCATAGCGGGTCAATCCAGTATAAATATTACTCTTTATATTCATACCTATGTTTAAGACTTGATAACTCCTTATCCATGATCCATGAGATGTGATCATCAGTCTATATACACAATAGTCTTAATGCTTTAATGTTATCCCACTTCACAATAAAGCTCGACTACGGATACTTTAAGAATAGTGTCCTTATGTTTAATGTGATCTCATGATCAAGTCACACTTGATACATTAAACGGACTAGCTATTCTAGGGACTTTATTAAACAAACGTAATAAAGAAAAATCCTTTTATTATTAATAAATAATTTGATACAAGTACCAAAAGTATTGGCCTCTAGGGCTTACACCAACAATCTCCCACTAACACTAGAGCCAATCAGGCATACCCTTAACGCCCATAGATCTAGTATGGCCATCATGCTTCTGCTGCGCAAGAGGCTTTGTCAGTGGGTCAGCAATATTGTCAAGTGTAGGTACTCTGCATATTTTTACATCTCCTCTATCTATTATCTCTCGAATGAGATGATAACGCCTAAGTATGTGTTTGGATCGTTGGTGAGATATAGGCTCCTTAGCTTGTGCGATAGCACCATTGTTATCACAATAGAGACCAATGGGATCCACAATGCTATGAACTATGCCAAGTTCACTAATGAACTTTTTGATCCAAACAACTTCCTTTGCTGCATTTGAGGCAGCAATACACTCGGCCTCGGTTGTAGAATCAACAACTGTATCTTGCTTTGAACTTTTCAAGCTCACAGCGCCACCATTTAAGCAAAACACATAACCAGATTGCGATCTAAAGTCATCCTTATCTGTCTGGAAGCTAGCATCGGTGTATCCAATTACAGTCAGCTCTTCCTGACCTCCATATATCAAGAATGAGTCCTTAGTCCTTCTCAAATACTCAAGGATATTCTAATTCCTAATATATATATAGGCTGCTTCACCTAGGTCCTTCATAGAAAAGCATTTCCCCAACCAAGACTTTACTTGTTGTATGGTACAGATATCGTTTCCAATGAGTAATATGTCATCTAAATATAATACCAGGAAAACGATCATGCTCCCACTAACCTTCTTGTAGACACAAGGCTCATCTTCGTTCTTGACGAATCTATATTGTTTTACTGCTTCATCAAAACGAAGATCCCAATTTCTGGAAGCTTGCTTCAATCCATAGATTGATCTTTGTAACTTACATATCTTTTGGGCTTCTTCTGGTATGTCAAATCCTTCAGGTTGTGTCATATACACATCCTCAAGAAGATTCCCATTAAGGAAAGCAGTTTTGACATCCATCTGCCATATGTCATAATCATGATATGCAGCGATAGCAAGTAAAACCCGAATAGATTTAAGCATTGCAACTGGTGAAAAGGTTTCATCATAGTCAACCTCATGAATTTGTTTATATCCTTTTGCAACCAATCTTGCCTTATAGGTATGTACCTTACCATCCATGTCAATCTTCTTTTGAAGACCCACTTGCATCCTATAGGGTTAACTTCTACATGAGGCTCTACCAAGGTTCAAACTTGGTTTGTGTACATGGAATCCATTTCATATTTCATGGCTTCTAGCCACTTCTCATACTCGAGACCAGTTATGGCCTCTGAAGGTAAGAAAAACAAGAAAGGGGGGGTTTGAATTGTTTGAAAAATAAGCGCTTTTCCAAAAAGAAAATCACACAATGATTTTATACTGGTTCGCTTATAACACAAAGCTACTCCAGTCCACCCGGCCAAGGTGATTTCGCCTTCAACAAGGACTTAATCCACTAATCTTGAAAGATTACAAACAACCCCTAAGAGAGAAGAAAATCTCTTAGTCCTCTCAAGTCTACAGACTACAAAGAGTCACTTGAGGAAATCAAATAAAAAATTAGATACAAGATATGTAATCTAGAGTGCTTCTAAGAAAGCAAGTATTACAAATTTAAGAACAGATTTTTCACTTGATAAGCAAAAGCTTAGTGAAATTCTTTGAAAGCAAGGATGATTTTCTTGAGCGTGAAATAATTTAGTATAGTTTTGGCTAGTTGATTTCTTGCTTACTGAATGTTGATTTCTTCTCTATTTATATAGGAGTTGAAGTAGAGTTGAATCTGGTGGATATTAAACTGAGTTTACTCCATCACTTAAATAGCTTCTGCAGTTTAACTTTTCATCTTTGAAGTGACTACTTACCACAAGTAGTATCTTTTCTCTTGGAAGCGGAGATTAACGTCTCTTTCTTAATCAGGAAATCCAATTTGAAAATCTTTACTTGTCTTCAACGTTACTCTTTCATGATTAGCAAATCCATAATCAGAGTATTTGTGTTTCTGGAGAATCTTGGAATCTTGCTTCTGATGTTGATCTCTTGAGAGTTCAGATGGCGCTGATAACGTTTCTCCAGAATCAGAGCTTCTAGACTTTACTTCATGTTCAGATGCTTCTGATACTTTGCAGTTTTGTCCAGAGTCAGAGCTTCTTGAAACGAGATTCCACTTTAGATGCTTCTGATACTTGATAATTTGTATCTGATCTTATTGTGCATCTGATGACATCATCAGATTTATTTCTTCTATCTTTAGAACCCTGCACACTTAGAAACTTTTCGTTAGGGTGCCATTTTTGGTTTCATCCTTTGTTATCATCAAAATCAAGGAATCTGTTGTAGAACAATTTTTGTTCTTACAATCTCCCCCTTTTTGATGATGACAAAACAACTTAAAATAGCAGATGAAACATGAATAAAATAAGATCAGATAGACAGAAGCTCCCCCTGAGTTAGTGCTAGGGAGTTCAGAAGTTCTTACCAGAGCGTTTCAAGTAATGAGATTTCTGAAACTTTCTGCAAATTCTTAAATTTAATGTTAGAGTTATTTAATCAGAGCTATTTTTATCAGAGCTATTTCTACAAATGTTGCAGAGTGCTTAAGGTTTTAGACAAATTTTCATCAGAGCTATTTAATGATTTCTCCCCCTTTTTGTCAGAATCAAAAAAAAGGTAGATATATAAAAAAAATAACAAGATAATAAAGAGAAAAACATTTCATTAATCAAAAGCACAAAAGCAATCAAAAACGTTCAAAACATCAGATCCAAGAGAATATTAGAGCTAAAGAAGACAGAAGCAAAAACACTAGGCAAGCAAACAAAATAAATCCTAAGTGCCTAAGGGTTTGGAGGTTGAGGAAGTCTCTGAAGCAACATGGCAAACATGTTCTGGATGTTTTCATTCAAAGCATCTTGCTTGTCCATCCTGGCACGGAGCTCATTCTGATCTTGCTTGATTTCTTTCTGATCTTGCTTGATCTCTTTCAGAGCATGAAGAATCATAGGGATCGCAGAGGAAGACTCCCCCTGAGTCAGAGCCTGCTGAGCTTCAGCTTCAGTAGCAGCTTGGGCTTCTGCATCCGCCTGAGCCTTGGCTTCAGCTTCCTTAATCCTTAGAAGTTCTGCTTCCTTTGCCAGTCTTTCTTCTTCTAATCTTCTTGCTTCTTCTTCAGCTTCCTTAGCCAATCTTTCCTCCTCTAATCTTCTGGCCTCAGCTTCTCTGGCCAATCTCTCTTGGAGCCGTTCCTCAGCATCTCTGATGTAGCCATTTCTGACTTATTCAGAGATACTCTTCAGCCTATAAGACTCAGAGGTCATCCAACTAATGACTCTGTTCCAGTGTGTCCTAACAGATTTAGGATCATCACTAACTTCAGAGTTTTTAGCCAGAGACTTGACCTTCTGGACTGAAGCTTCTGCAACCTGTATAATGGCCTCCTCAAGGGTAGGTATGGTAAGTTCAGGTTCAGGTTCAGGTGAATGAGGTGGAGAGTTTGAAGGGCTAAGATTTAGAGGTTGAGGTTCAGATTCTGCTTCTGGTTGAAGTTCAGAATCTGCGTCTGGTTGAAGACTAGGGGATGAAGCATATAGTGGATTTAGGTCTAATGGGTCAGAGTCTGGTCCAGGTACAGCGGGAATAAATGGTGGAGTGATATTAGAGGTGAAGGGATCAGATGGTTGAGTTTCAGAGGGTAAGGTTGTTGTTTGTTGAGGTGGAAGTGAAGTTTGGAGGGGTGAGGTTACTTCAGATTGTCTTGTGGGTTGTGGAGCGAAATTTTTAGCATAAATTTCAGCTATTGTTGGGGAGTTAGGGTCAGAGTGTTCTTGGTCAGAGGACTCTTGATCAGATAACTCTTGGTCAGAAGAAGGGGAAAGGTACGGGGGTGATTCATATTCAGAGGATGAGGAAGAAGAAGTGCTTTGGTGGGTTTGTATAGGTTGAGAGGGAGGAATGAAAGTTCTAGCTATGTTTAGAACTGGTGTTGGTTGGGAGGTTCTGGTGATTGAGGGTGGGATTTCAGAGGTAGTAAAAATTGGTTGAGAGGAGAGAGAGTTAGAGGAAGCCATTATAGATTCAGAAGAGACAGGAGGAACAGACTTACCGGAAGAGGCATTCAGAGGTGCTGAAGCTTTGGTGCCAGAAGTTTCTCCAAGTCTGGCTTTCTTTGCTCTCCTTGCCTCAGCAGCTATCTGTTTCTCAGAGACACCTCTCTTGTATCTGACAAGATCTTCTACAGAGTCCAGACAGTCTTCAAGGCGGAAATCAGAAACATCAACACCTTCTTCCAGCATACGATGAAGATAGAGGGCAACAGCGTCTCTGGGCTCATCCTTGAAGAATCTGACCAGGCCATGAGGCATCTTCCTCTGATCTTTTAGACATTCCCAGGACACATCCATAGTGGGCTTGACTCTAATCTCTTTGATGATTCCCATGCTCTTCAGGTTTTTGGCATTCAGAGGCTTTCCCACATCAATTGCCAGATCATCCATACATCTGGTCTTCTCCAGATCATCTACCAAGCCATGCTCAATGAAGACATCAGAGAGCAATCTTCCCAGAGGAATGTAGGATCTGGGCTTCATATTATTCCTCGTTTCTCTGACTGAATCTCTCAGATATCTGAAGAGGAGAACAGGGAGGTTGATCTTCACGCCTTTCTGGATGCAGTACAAAATGCATTTCTGATCTGCATTTATGTAATCTGAAGAGTTGGAGGCTGGATGATGATGGATTGTTCCCAGAATAATCTTCAGCCAAACTCGGAGGTTCTGATGAAGCTCCTTGTTCTTAGAGGGGTTTCCTTCAACATTAGGTTTGAAGATTGTAGGGTTGATGACTTCAGTGATGCGCTTTGACCTTGGAGGAATATTGTAAATCCTTTTACCTCCAGCTTTCTCCATGTTCAGCAAGGAGGCAATGGACGCTTCTGTGATAACTATCTTCACTCCCAGAACAAATGAGACAATGAATTGGTCATCTGCATCAGCATGTCTCCAGAACTCCTTTACCAGAAGAGGATAGATGGGACCATACAACCTTTCAAAATAGTTCTCCCACCCTTGTTGACGAAGTTCCCCAGTGAGATCAACGCCATTTCTTCTTAGGTTGTCAAAATCAACCAAGGATTCACACAAAACATCCAAACCTTCAAAGGGAGTTGAAAGGTTTATGTGGCTTTCTCGGTCAAGAATGTGGGGTTCTTGATAAACAGGGGTTATGGTGACGCCTGTAACAGTGGGTGTTTGAGTGTTTGAGGTTTGGGGATTAGAAGTAGATTCCATCTGTTGGGAGAAGTTAAAAACTTCTTGCTGTTGAGCATCCATGAAGAAGATTGAAGAAGAAGATGAAGAACTTGCAGAGAAGGGTTTAGGGTTTTAGAGTGAGTGAGAGTGATAAGTGTGTGAAATGTGAGAAAAGTGTTTATATACCTAAGTAAAAACGCATGCAAAACGACACCTCAGAATGCGTTAAACACAATACTCAAATAGCACGCTTGGGGGAAAAATGATTACAGCTAATAAATGAATGTCTAATCCCACAGTTTGCACACTGCTCGAGGAAAACTCAAACGTCTGCCTTTTGAATTTCTTGACAGCTGTCTAGAAGTTCTAAGGTTTGACGCTCAGAGCTCCACGTGTTTAATGTATCTGATCTTCAGGAATACCAAGAGATTGGTTTCTGAAGATTTCTGATTCAGATATCTTCTTAACTTGTAGAAGTATCAGAGTCAGAGGCAGAATCATATTTGTTTTTATCAGAATCTTATTTTATATTTTTCAGAGCCATACTTCATTCAGGACAATTTTAATGTTCAGATTTTCTAAGATGAAAAGAAATCTATCTTCAGCTAGAGGCTTAGTAAAGATATCTGCCCATTGATGTTCTGTATCAATGAACTTCAGCGTTACTATTCCTTTCTGAACATAGTCTCTAATAAAATGATGTTTAATTTCTATGTGTTTGGCTCTGGAATGTAAAATAGGATTCTTACTCAAACAAATAGCAGCAGTATTATCACAAAAGATAGGAATGTTACTCTCAAAGATTTGTAGATCTTCTAGCTGATGTTTCATCCAGAGCATCTGAGTTGTGCACAGTGATGCTGAGATGTATTCTGCTTCTGCAGTTGATAGAGCAATAGTTGACTGTCTTTTGCTAGCCCAGGAGATTAGATTGTTTCCCAGAAGCTGGCAATTTCCAGATGTGCTTTTTCGTTCTATTCTATCTCCTGCATAATCTGCATCACAATAACCAGAAAGCCTATACTCTGATGTTTTCTCATACATCAGGCCCAGGTTAGGAGTTCCTTTCAGATACTTAAGAATTCTCTTAACAGCTGTTAAATGAGATTCTCTAGGATCTGATTGGAATCTGGCACAAAGACAGACGCTAAAGAGAATATCAGGACGAGTAGCAGTCAGATAGAGAAGAGAGCCTATCATACCTCGATAGAGCTTCTGACAAACCTTATTGCTTACCTCTTCCTTCTCCAGAATGCAAGTTGGGTGCATGGGAGTCTTTGCAGAGTTGCATTCAGTCATGTCAAACTTCTTCAGAACGTCTTTAATGTATTTACTTTGATGGACGTACGTGACTTCTGGAGTTTGATTAATTTGAATTCCCAGAAAGAACTTTAGTTCTTGCATTAGACTCATTTCAAATTCTGCCTGCATTAACTTAGAAAATTCTTGGCAAACAGAGATATTAGCAGAACCAAAAATAATATCATCAACATAAATTTGGCATATCATGAGATCATTATTAAGGTTTTTGCAGAAGAGTGTAGAATCAACTTTCCCTCTGATAAAATTTTGTTCCAGAAGAAAATTGCTTAAACGTTCATACCAAGCTCTGGGAGCTTGTTTAAGTCCATATAAGGATTTCTTAAGTTTAAAAACATGTTCTGGAAAGTTTGAATTTTCAAAACCTGGAGGTTGATTGACATACACTTCTTCTGAAATATAACCATTAAGAAATGCACTCTTGACATCCATTTGATATAGTTTAATAGAATGATTAATAGCAAAAGATACAAGAAGACGAATAGATTCTAACCTCGCGACTGGAGCAAAAGTTTCATTATAATCAATACCTTCTTGTTGACTATAACCTTGAGCTACCAGTCGAGCTTTGTTTCTGACAACTTCTCCTTTCTCGTTCAGCTTGTTTCTGAAAACCCATCTGGTTCCAATGACATGAGTGCCCCTGGGTTTAGGAACGAGATCCCAGACATCATTCCTGGAGAATTGATCTAACTCTTCTTGCATAGCTGCCACCCAATCGTTATCTTGAAGAGCTTCATCACAGGACATAGGCTCAATCAGAGACACTAGTCCCAGAGGAATATCTTCAGAAGTTCTGAAGGTAGATCTGGTTCTAACAGGTTCATCTTTGTTTCCCAAAATCAAATCTTCAGATACGTTAATACGACTTTTAACTTTCCTTGGAATTTCTGGAGATTTAATTTCTTCAGAGTCTGGAGTGACAGTTGCTTCTGGAGTTTTCTCAGATTCTACCAGAGTGATCTCTAAATCTGCAAACTTTTCAACTAGCTTTGACTTTTCAGGGTCAAGCTTATCATCAAATCTAACATGAATTGATTCCTCCACAATTTTGGTTTCTGTATTGTATACTCTATAGCCTTTAGAGCGTTCTGAGTATCCTAACATAATACCTTTCTGTGCTTTGGAATCAAACTTGTTCAGATGTTCTTTAGTATTTAATATAAAACAAATGCATCCAAAAGGATGAAAATATGAAATGTTGGGTTTTCTTCCCTTACACAGTTCATAGGGAGTCTTTTCCAGAATAGGTCTAATAGAGATTCTATTCTGAATGTAACACGCTGTATTTACAGCTTCTGCCCAAAAGTGCTTTGCTACATTTGTTTCATTGATCATGGTTCTGGCCATTTCTTGGAGTGTCCTATTCTTCCTCTCTACAACTCCATTTTGTTGTGGAGTTCTAGGGCAGGAGAAATCATGGGATATTCCATTAGAATCAAATAATTCTTCAAAATCTTTATTTTCAAATTCTCCACCATGATCACTTCTGACTCTAACAATTTTAGAGTCAAATTCTTTTTGCACTTTAGAACAGAACCTGGTGAATACAGAGTGAGACTCACTCTTGTGCTTTAGAAATTTTACCCATGTCCAGCGGCTGTAATCATCAACGATTACTAGTCCATACTTCTTTCCATTGACTGATGCTGTTTTCACAGGACCGAATAAGTCAATGTGAAGAAGCTCCAGAGGCTTAGAGGTAGAAACAACATTTTTCTTTTTAAAAGATGTTTTTGAAAACTTTCCTTTTTGACAAGCTTCACACAGAGCATCTGAAGAAAACTTCAGTTTAGGTAAGCCTCTGACTAACTCAAGTTTAGTTAGCTGAGAGAGTTTTCTCATGCTAATGTGGCCTAAGCGTCTATGCCATACCCATTGCTCTTCGTGAACTGACATTAAACATTTAACATTTTGATCTTTTAAATCAGAAAGATTTATTTTATAAATGTTGTTTTTTCCTCTTGCCTGTGAAAAGGACAGAGCCATCGTTCTGACTAATGGCTTTACACGTTTTTTGATTAAAGATTACATCATAACCGTTATCACTTAATTGACTTATGGATAACAAGTTATGCATTAATCCTTCTACATAAAGAACATCAGATATAGAGGGAAGAGTACCATTACCAATAGTTCCGGAGCCTCTGATCCTTCCTTTCTGATCTCCTCCGAAGCCTACAAATCCAGCGTCTTTAAGTTCCAGGCTTTGGAACATAGACTTTCTTCCCGTCATATGTCGCGAGCATCCAGAGTCCAGGTACCATGACTGGTGTCTGAACTTTGCTGCATAGGATATCTGCAACATAGATAATCTTATCTTTCGGTACCCAGAATCTCTTGGGTCCTTTTAGATTAGTTTTCCCAGAGTTTCTCACAACTTTGGGTCTTCTAGCATTTTTAAATTTGTGTTCTTGTGTGTGTGTGTAGTGATATGAAAAAGGTGATTTAATTTGGTTACTGGTAGAGGTTTTATGTTCCTCAGAATCATACCCAATTCCCCTTTTATTATTCTGACTTACTCCATAAATCATGGATGCCATAATACTCCTATCTATTCCATTCTTCAGAAATTTTTGAAAGGCTTCTTCATATTTATAAATAATTTCATTTGAAGTTTGTGGTGCTTGAGACAACGCTTCTTCTAATTCTAAGCTTTTGGTTTTAGCTCCATCTTTTTCTAACGTTAAAGATCTGATAGTATCTTCTTGTGCTAGAATTGTTGTCTCAAGTTTACTACATTCTTCAGATTTTGCTTTAAGAAGGCCTTTAATGCTTTTAACTTTTTGTTTTAATTTCTGAAGAGAGGTAAGAGTTTCTGATAAACATGATTCTAAGTCAGATCTAGAAAGTTCAGAAAATACCTCTTCAGATTCTTCATCTGAGCTGCTGGATGTGGTAGCCATAAGTGCTACGTTGGCTTGTTCATCAGAGTCAGATTTTGATGATCCTGATTCACTATCGTCCCAGGTGGCCATTAGTCCTTTCTTTGTTCTGAAGGTATTCTTCTTGAAGCTTTCTTTTCTAGGGTTGTCTTTCTTCAGCTTGGGGCATTCATTTCTGTAATGACCTGTTTCTTTACATTCAAAACAGGTAATATCTTTATTAGGTTTACCTTTTGAAGTTGACTCTGATCTATCCCCTTTGGGTCTTGATCTTCTGAAGTTGTTGTTGTTCCTTCTTTTCCAGAGTTGCTTAACTCTTCTGGTTAGTAAGGACAGTTCTTCTTCATCGTCAGAGTCTTCAGGTTTAGAGTCGTCAGTATCTGCAGTTTCTGCCTGGAGAGCTTTGGTTCTGTCTGACTTCCGTCTTTCAGGTCTGGACTTCAGCGCCACTGACTTGTTCCTTTTCTGAGGCTCATCCTCCTCTAGTTCTATCTCATGGCTTCTGAGAGAACTAACAAGTTCTTCAAGGCTGATATTGTTCAGATCCTTTGATAACTTCAGAGCAGTAACCATTGGTCTCCATTTCTTTGGCAGACTTCTGACTATCTTCTTAACATGATCTGCAGTCGTGTATCCTTTGTCTAGCACTTTAAGACCTGCAATAAGAGTTTGAAATCTGGAAAACATAGCTTCTATAGCTTCATCATCTTCCATCTTGAAGGCTTCATACTTCTGGATAAGCGCCAGAGCCTTCGTCTCCTTGACTTGGGAGTTTCCTTCATGGGTCATCTTCAGAGAGTCAAGTATATCTTTGGCAGTCTCTCTGTTGGTGATCTTTTCATATTCATTGTATGATATGGCATTTAGAAGTATTGTTCTGGCCTTGTGGTGATTTTTGAAAACACGTTTCTGATCTTCTGACATTTTGCTTCTGGGAACTTCAACTCCATTTAAGACTGGAGGTTTGTATCCATCTGTGACAATGTCCCAGAGGTCAGCATCATAACCCAGAAAGAAACTTTCGATTCTATCTTTCCAGTAATCAAACTTTTCTCCATCAAAAACAGGAGGCTTGGCATTGTAAGAATCTTTCTCATTTGAGTGGGCCATTGTTTTTCTCGTACTGGATCTCTCTACACGGTTAAGTGTTTGATTAGAAAATCAATAACAGAGCCGGAACTCTGATACCAATTGAAGGTAAGAAAAACAAGAAAGGGGGGGTTTGAATTGTTTGAAAAATAAGCGCTTTTCCAAAAAGAAAATCACACAATGATTTTATACTGGTTCGCTTATAACACAAAGCTACTCCAGTCCACCCGGCCAAGGTGATTTCGCCTTCAACAAGGACTTAATCCACTAATCTTGAAAGATTACAAACAACCCCTAAGAGAGAAGAAAATCTCTTAGTCCTCTCAAGTCTACAGACTACAAAGAGTCACTTGAGGAAATCAAATAAAAAATTAGATACAAGATATGTAATCTAGAGTGCTTCTAAGAAAGCAAGTATTACAAATTTAAGAACAGATTTTTCACTTGATAAGCAAAAGCTTAGTGAAATTCTTTGAAAGCAAGGATGATTTTCTTGAGCGTGAAATAATTCAGTATAGTTTTGGCTAGTTGATTTCTTGCTTACTGAATGTTGATTTCTTCTCTATTTATATAGGAGTTGAAGTAGAGTTGAATCTGGTGGATATTAAACTGAGTTTACTCCATCACTTAAATAGCTTCTGCAGTTTAACTTTTCATCTTTGAAGTGACTACTTACCACAAGTAGTATCTTTTCTCTTGGAAGCGGAGATTAACGTCTCTTTCTTAATCAGGAAATCCAATTTGAAAATCTTTACTTGTCTTCAACGTTACTCTTTCATGATTAGCAAATCCATAATCAGAGTATTTGTGTTTCTGGAGAATCTTGGAATCTTGCTTCTGATGTTGATCTCTTGAGAGTTCAGATGGCGCTGATAACGTTTCTCCAGAATCAGAGCTTCTAGACTTTACTTCATGTTCAGATGCTTCTGATACTTTGCAGTTTTGTCCAGAGTCAGAGCTTCTTGAAACGAGATTCCACTTTAGATGCTTCTGATACTTGATAATTTGTATCTGATCTTGTTGTGCATCTGATGACATCATCAGATTTATTTCTTCTATCTTTAGAACCCTGCACACTTAGAAACTTTTCGTTAGGGTGCCATTTTTGGTTTCATCCTTTGTTATCATCAAAATCAAGGAATCTGTTGTAGAACAATTTTTGTTCTTACAGCCTCTTGGTAGGTCACAGGCTCATCTTGATCCATGAGTAATACATCACCTTGATCAGTTATGAGATATCCATATCTCTCAGGTAGGTGACGTATCCTGCCTGACCTACGCTGGTCTTGTTCTACTTGAGCAGGTTGTTCTTCCACAACTACTTGTGTTTCCTGCTTTAATTCCTCCATAGGTGTATCAATGCTTTGTGATTCTTCAATTTCTTCAAGCTCTACTTTCCTCCCACTAGTTCCTTTGGAAATAAAATCCTTTTCTAGGAAAACTCCAGTTTGAGCGACAAACACTTTGCCCTCAGAAGGATTGTAGAAGTAATACCCTATTGTTTCTTTAGGATACCCCACAAATAAGCATTTGTCAGATTTGGGCTCAAGCTTAGTTGAAATTTGTCGTTTCACATAAACTTCACAACCCCAAATCTTCATGTAAGACATATGTGGTTTCTTACCACTCCATATCTCATACGGTGTCTTCTCAACCTTTTTGGATGGAACACGGTTAAGTGTGTAAGCTGCTGCCAATATTGCATGTCCCCAAAAGGAGTTTGGAAGATTGGCGTGACTCATCATGGATCGGACCATGTCTAACATGGTTCGATTTCTTCTCTTAGATACACCATTCCATTGGGGTGTTCCAGGAGGAGTAAGTTGGGATATGATCCCACACTCTTTCAGATGGTCATCAAACTCTAGGCTTAAATACTCACCACCTCGATCTGATCGAAGAGTTTTAATATTCTTACCTAGTTGGTTTTGTACTTCATTCTTGAATTCCTTGAACTTTTCAAAGGACTCTGATTTTTGTTTCATTAAATACACATAACCATATCTACTGAAATCATTAGTAAATGTGATGAAGTACTGAAAACCTCCTCTGGCTGGTATGTTCAGTGGTCCACATACATCAGTATGTATGAGGCCCAAAAGATTATTCGCTCTTTCACCTTTTCCTGTGAATGGAGACTTTGTCGTCTTTCCAATTAAACAAGATCTGCATGTCTCATATGATTCATAATCAAAAGAGTTCAAGAGTCCATCTTTATGGAGTTTGGAAATGCGTTTCTCATTTATGTGGCCTAATCGACAATGCCAAAGGTAAGTTGGATTTAACTCATTAGGTTTCATCCTTTTCTTTCTTCTAGGTACTTTAGGCATTTTCTCTTCCAGTGTCCGGTCTTACCGCAATGGAAGCAGGTGCCTGCCTTTGTTATGCCTCCACTAGGCTTCAAAGCAGCAACAGTGGGTCTGGGTTTGGCGACTTCCTTGCCTTTCCCTTTATCACCCTGCTTGGTGGGCCTTTTGTTCTGTCTCTTTCCATTTCCGATCATCAGAATGGACTTCCCTTTTATCTTCAGATTCTGCTAAACTGTTCTTAACATGGCTAGCAGTTCAGGAAGAGATTTGTCCATATCATTCATATTGAAATTTAGGACAAATTGACTGAATCTATCTGGCAACGATTGCAAGATCAAATCAGTTGCAAGTTCCTTTCCGAGGGGAAAACCCAACTTTTCAAGGTTTTCCATACCCAATCATCTTGAGCACATGGGGACCTACAGGGGCTCCCTCAGCTAACTTGCCTTGAAAAAGGGCTTTTGAAACTTCAAACCTTTCATGCCTTACTTGCTCTTGATAGAGCATCTTCAGGTGTTCGATCATATCGAACGCTACCATGTTCTCATGTTGCTTTTGCAACTCTGAGTTCATGGTAGCCAGCATGAGCCAAACAGTTTCATTGGCATCATCGACATGCTTCTTATAAGCATCTCTTTCTGCCTTAGGTGCAGAACTAGGAGGTTCCTCTTTAGGAACAGGTTTCTCCAAGACATACAGTTTTCTATTATGTTTGAGGACAATCCTCAAATTTCGGTGCCAATCTAGAAAATTTGTCCCAGACAATTTTTCTTTGTCAAGGATTGATCGCAAAATGTTTGTTAAAGGTGTTTGTTGAGATTAATGAAAATATAAGTATCAATAACATATTTAATTAGGCCTTTAATTAAATATGTTCCCACTATTTTACTCAAAACAAATGACCCTCATCATTTGATTCGAAAAATCCCGTTGGAAGATTTTCTAGTGGGTCGAGATCCATATTTCACTTTGTTCTAAGTCCACGTAGGCGGATTACACAAAACTAGGTTATTTAGGTAGGAACTCCTTCCAATTGTATCTAATACAACTCTCGAAAATTTCAGTTGGGTGAATAACTCCTTATTCCAATCCATCATATGGATCATTTCCAACTCTTGCTTCTAAACATATATAATATTATTATAATTTGTTTAGTTAAGTTTGACCCATTGTTTTAGCAGTTGGATATTACAATTATCCCATCGCACCTTACTAATATAGAACATGCACCTCGCGTAGGCGAAACCTACATTATCCGATACTAGTCTTGATGAGTGCTAAAACTTGGAAAGCTTAAACTTAATATTTAATTTGAGGGAATTGTAATTGTTCTGGTCTCACCGGCTTATTTATCATATAAATCGTCTCTCACATGCATCAACATACATTCACATGCATCAACATACATAATGAAACATTTATGGCCCCTAGTGCAGTTGTTCTCCCAAGCCAATGAGAGAACCTAAGCTAACCTAATAACGATCTAAGCTTCTCCAAGCAAGATCTTCAAGGTTGTCCTCCTTTGATATTGAATTCTTCTCTTTCTTCATAACATTGTCCTCCTTTCATATTGAATTCTTCTCTTTCTTCATAACATTACATTACAGAAGAAACTCGTTTTACATACGAGGGATTGAGATGAGAAAAGAAGTTACATTAAGAGATTAAAAGGAGAGGCACGACACGTAGGTCGTATTTAAAAACCCAAAACAAAATAACGGAAAACTAAGGCCATAACTGATCACCACAAGGCAATAATAATAAACACATTATTATTATTAATTTTAATTCTTTTAATTAATTAAAACCAAATTAAATTTCGGCGACCGATCACACTACGCAGAGTTAGTCAGGGGTCCGCTGCCCGAGAATTCTGACTCTGTGAATATGACGACCGTCACAAGCATGTTACGACTGTCACGTCCAGCTTGTTACGACCGTCACAGGCCCATGACGAACGTCACGCGGCCAAAATAACAGAAATGCCTAGAATTCTGGATCTGTGAATGTGACGATCGTCACGTCCCGCTTGTTACGATCGTCACAGGTCCATGACGATCGTCACGCGGCCAAAAAACCAGCGCTTTGAAACAGTCAACAGACGTGTTCCAACAAGCCCTCAATTCACAAGACGGCACAACCCTTGTGCCGTCACTAACGCTAATGCACCAATTTCAGACTGTCAAACACACCTCGATTGTTGATTCAGTATGATCGATCAACATGTCATTGCTTCATCATACTAATGTCGGATTCCGAAGCAAATGACCATTGATCGCTTAAAGGAAAACAACCATTTATTGTTTGAATAACAAAACAGAAATAGTATATCATATATACCATACTTTGCATTAGGATTACTTATATCATATATAATTTGATCGGTCTCAATTGCGTAACCTATGGACGATCGATGTATCGCTGCTTCACCATACTAATGTTGGTTCCGAAGCATAGTTAACATCAATCATCCAAATCGTACACACATGATGCCAAATTTAATTACTCGTTTATTCTTTGATTCATTCTGTTTTTTAATCATATTAATATAGAAAATAAACAGCTATCCGATGCATGGTTTCGTAAGTGGCTCTGATACCACTGAAGGAGAACGGCGATCCAAAACGCAGCGAAAATTAAAATTTTCTCCTTTAGTGATCCTTACGAATAGGCATGATCAATGATAGAATAGTTACCTCTTATGACGATTGAAACCTTTGATGCAGATCTACGGAGCGATCACAAACGTTGAACGATGACAACGCCTCTACTCAGTCCACACGAACGGATTCCTTCAATCTCAGTGCTAGCTGCTATGAATGAAGGCTTTGAGTGAGAGAGAGAGAGAGAAAGAGAAAACGAAAATGCAACCGTAATGAATGCTTATGCACAAGGGTTCTATTTATATAACCACTTGTGTGGGCTTCAAGCTAAAAAGCCCACTTAAGTGTATATGACCCATATCTTATAATATGCCCAAAATCACTTAAGCCCATGGTACCTTACCATATTTCGTATTCTACTTAAGTACACCGTACCTTACGATGTTCTACAATTCACTTAAGTGCACCGTACCTTACGATGTTCCTTAGTTACTCAATCTCTCATCAATCCGTCCTTTGTGTGTGTGACCCTGTAGGTTTTCGCAGCATTGGCAATTATATTAAATCACGTATTTAACATAATAAACAGTGAGCGGTGTCTAGCAACACATCACTGCTAACCAAGACACGAAAATGTCATGTGATCTGACAAATCCTTCTATGATAATACTTATGCATATAATTACCCTTTTACCCTTATGTCTATATTGAACACAAGGCATAGACCGTGTCATCCTTGTCCAGTTCAATACTGGGCCCATAGACATTTATCCTGTTATGCAGGATGGGCAAATTCCATCTAGGTCACTCATGTCCCTTAGCATGCTTCGTGGAGTACCCATCAACTGTCTTTATGGTTATCCAGTTACGAACAACGTTTGATCAGCAATAAAGCACTCGACTCTACATCTAGGGTCCATAATGGTTTCAGGTCGAAGGGTGGTATATACCATTATCACCATGAGAATAACTTATGACACTTTGCATAACATTCTATATAGTATTCTCATAGCGGGTCAATCCAGTATAAATATTACTCTTAACATTCATACTTATGTTTAAGACTTGATAACTCCTTATCCATGATCCATGAGATGTGATCATTAGTCTATATACACAATAGTCTTAATGCTTTAATGTTATCCCACTTCACAATTAAGCTCGACTACGGATACTTTAAGAATAGTGTCCTTATGTTTAATGTGATCTCATGATCAAGTCACACTTGATACATTAAACGGACTAGCCATTCTAGGGACTTTATTAAATAAACGTAATAAAGAAAAAGCATTTTATTATTAATAAATAATTCGATACAAGTACCAAAAGTATTGGCCTTTAGGGCTTACACCAATAATTGCGTGGGAAATTCTCAGATCCTGGACGTGTGAAAGTGTGATGTAAAACTCGTGCATTTGAAGCTTTTCAGGTTGTTTCAAGTTGTGGTCAAATGTGTTTGGTCATGTGCAATTGATTTTCACGTGTGGAAAGTGATCCCAAATTGTTTTGTGTAACTTTCAACATTATAGGTCACAAATCAAAATAGAGTCGGATCACCAAGTTCAAGCCTATTCCAAATTTAATTCACTTGTGTGTTTTGTTATTTTCTTTGAGCCAAGTGGTCACTTTATTGAGTAGAATAAGATGTAAAAAGAATCAATACAAGAGGAGATTTGAGGTGAAAGTTATGGGCATGTAAAGTTGAGGTCATGACCTGAAAATTGGGCTAGGCAAATGGTCAAGCACCTTGCAGCATGCTAGGTCATATTGAAGTCCAATGTTCATGATGCCATGACTTTTGATTCCCTTGTGAATTTTGACCCAAAATTGGTCCAAATGATCTTTGACATAACCTCAACACAATGCAAAAAGAATGGGGTCAAAAAGATACTTGAGCTGAAAATGGCAAGGGTGGAAACTAGGGGTCATGACATGGTTTTGGCCCAAATTGACAACTTGGCCAATGCCACAAATAAGGTCTTAAATGGATGAATTGATGTTTGACCCTTGACTCAAAGTTGTGAAGTATCCCAAAAGTCACATTTGGATCAAAGAAGCTTGTCATTTGGATGAAAATTGAAGAAGTTATGGGGTTTGGACCAAAAGTAGGTCATACTTGCAAATTAGGTCAACCACGTTTGCACACCTTTTGCAAACTTGATGTTTCCTTGCATTTCAAGCCATGATGATGAAATAATTAGCAACCCTTGATGAAATATTGACTAGGGATTGAGTTAGCTTTTAGATAACTTGAAAATTGAGTGATGTGGCATGGAAACTGTCATACCCCAAAATTCACCCTACCCCGAAACAACTTTCATCAGATCTATGATCCTATTACACATACATTTATTCATTGCTCCATCACCATAATTATATTAAAAGTCATAACCAAAGGCATATTGCATGGGCTCAAGGCATGAATTTAAAAAAAATATAGGGAAATCGATTTACCCAATTAGGTAAATCGATTTCCTCTACGCAGACACCAAAAATAAGCATTTTTTTGCACAAAGGGTATTTGGTTCCCCCCATTTTCCCACTTGATTTCCCTATAAATAGATACATTATTCCCCCTTATTTTTTCATGCTTTCTAGCCCCCAAAAATTCTGAAAAAATATCATTCAACCCCTCTTCTCCAAACCTAAATAAATAAATAAAATGTTCTCTCCCAAAAGTCACCACCACCAACTTTTTTCCATTTTCATATTTTTTTTCCTCAAAATTTATCACTCTCTAACACTCATAACTCAACCCCTTTACTAGGCTTTCACCACAAATATTTTCATCCAAAACCCATTGCTTCACATTCAAGCTCAACATCATTTCTACCTAGCTTTTTTCACATTTTGTGGGTAATGATTTTAACTTAAACTTTTTAACTTTTTGGTTATTTTTTTTATTAAAAATGGTTGCTTGCTCTTGGTTGGTCTTTTGAGATGATTTAGATTCAAGCTTGCGAAAATGATTGACTTTGGTTTACTCATTTTTTTTATAGATTTTTTACTCTTACTATCTTTTTGTTCACCTTTTTGTGGTTGCTTTGTGTGTGTTATCATTTTCTTTTATTGTGGACTTATTGTTGTATTTGTTTGGTTGATGAGGTCTATTAGATCATGACCATGGTTGTTTAGAGTTGATTAAATTTTCAATGTTTCAAACCTATATTAATGGTTGATCAATAAATCATTCATGATACTTTGAGGCATTGATATATTGCCCCTATTTTAACCATATTTGAGTCATTTGATGCATAGATGAAACCATGTCTTTACATTAATTTGTTAATCCATTTGCTTATTGTTACTAACTACTAATTACTAACTCCTAACATTTATATTATTGCACTTTAATTCCTTGCAATTTATTTTATTGTTCATTTTATTTCATTTTATTTTATGTTTATATTCACTAACTACTAATTTCTAACATTTATATTATTGCACTTTATTTTTTTGCAATTTATTTTATTATTCACTTTATTTCAAGTATTTTATGTTTATGTTTATTGTTATCTAACTATATAATTTACATTATGTTAATGTATTTACTACCTTATTATCTTGTTAAATAAAAGAGGAATAAAAACAAAAGAAAGAGAACAAATCACTTTTTTTAAAATATTAATAGATGGGCTTAAGGTTGCATAACTTTATTTGTTACAAATCTATTGTTAGTTGATTTTTTAATCATCTTCAATACTTTGCATCAATGATAAGCTATCCCTTAATGTGTCATATTTTAAGTCTTTTTGGCCTAAGAAAATAGTCTTAAAATTTTTTCATTTTTGTACATGTTACTAACCACTAATTATACTTCATTAATTTTGTTTATCATTAACCTTTGTTATTGTGATTTTGGTATTATTGATTTATATTTGGTTTATATCATTTATATTCACTAACCATTATTATTGTGATATTGTTTCTTTATCTTGTAATTTACTTTTATGTCATTACCTTGTAATTTACATTAAAGTACTCATCATCATCATCATTGTACAAATTCATCATGCATGTTTATTTACTTGTTATTTATTTTATTGTCATCAAACATTAAAAACAACAAAAACATGATAAAATGATAAGACAAAAATATTCATTCCACTCTTAATCAACTTGGACTTAGAGGATTTCATTTTAGGACCCTTGCTTTGAGGCATTTCCCTTATCTTTGTGATACTTTGTAAATGTTGGATTTTATTTGTAACTTACATTCATGTTGTCAGAATGACATAATGGCACCACCTTAGGGGGACATGTTTGTAAGACCATTATCCTTTGTTTAGCTTAAGTCACTTTTGCACACAAAAGACTTTCTCTTGGGCTACCTTACAATGAGACCCTTTGATTTCTTGTTGGTTACTTTGCATTCATGTTACATAAGCCAAATTTCATAATCAAAATAAAATAAACCCTTGATTCAACGTCAAGTGGCATTTTCATAGTCAAATTCAAAACATTTAATAATTACGATTATTATTATTATGCACCACGAGCCTTAAGTGGTGGAGAATGTGTGAGAATTGAGCATTCCTATCCTTACTCTAATTATTTTGGATGCCAGACGCTTGACTTGTTATCTAGAATAATCACCTCCGCCCATAGACTTTAGTATAATATAATCACAAACACTCATTTCATAAAACCCTTATTCAAGGTAAAAATAATACAACTCATCAAACTCATTTTTGTGTCTTAGGGCATCATCCCGAAAACCCTTTTTTCAAAGGTAAAATCAACCAACACACAAACATTTTTTACTCCTAACTACGGAGCTCTGATTCCTCATCCCCGAATGAGTGATATGTAGGCACAAGGGCCCCAATCCTTGGCGAGCACTATAATAACACCCCCCCTTTCACACATTCTTTTGAAAATAAAACAATGATAGATAAATCCCATGTATGTAAAACAACCCAAATGGTTCCCATGGAATACCATGGACGTAAGGGGTGCTAATACCTTCCTCTTACGTAACCGACTTCCGAACCCAAATCTCGGTTGCGAGACCGATACCTTATTCTCTTTTAGCGCTTCCCGTGCGCGTCTCCTTTCCGAGGGTTTTATCGACTATTTCCCCTCTCCTTTCCGATAGAGGTAAACTAAATAAAATTCGATGGCGACTCTTCTGACTTTGCCTCTCTTTGGCATCTCTTTAGTCCCAGTTTCGTTATCGTGAAATCCCGGTAGCGACAACTAGCGACTCTATTAGGGACAGAAAAATTCCCTAAGCAAGTCTAGCCTAGTTTAGGTTGTTTCTCTTTTACATACGTAGAGATTTATCTATTATCTTTTTTTTTTTGTATATACTGCTTTTATTGCTAACCTGTACATATTTTCTTTGTTTTCCTATTGGTCCGAAACTTTGGTTCTGTGACGAATTTCTTTTGGAAGCAATAATGATTGCAAAGGAAAAAACCTTGTGTGAAGGACTCCCCACCCGAATATGAGAGTTTTGCTTGAGATATGAGAGGTTGAGTAGTATTGATCCGCGAGGTTCCTTCCTCGTTAGGGTCGTACGAAAACCTCACTTAGTGGTAGATTCTCTTAAGGGGATTGATGACCGTCGTGCTTTCGGCGTAAGCATCTTTTCTTTTACTAGAGTCAATGACCCTAAGACCCCTTTTAGAACCTTTAAAACTATGGCTAGCCTAGACCGATGGTCGCGTAGTATAGGCCACCGAGGTGCCTTACTCGTAAGGGTCGATACGAAGATCTCACTTAAAGTAGATGACTTTGATGGAGCAGTCGTCTGACAAGTAGATTGACATAAGCGGATGACAGTCAAGGAAGTCCATGACTCTAGGGGCAGTGCCTTACACCCAATTTTCCAAAGGCCTTAGATCACACAAAGCGAGAACCTTGGTTTACTGAGCAGTCATTATTAACTCCATGCTTCGTCACGATGGTCCAAAACCATGAACCCATGCCTAAAATCTTGTGGAAATAATAAACCAATCATTCATACATTCATTCATCATCAAAATAATAAGAAAAGCTCTTAAAATTTTCGTTTGTTCGGACGCAGAATTACAAGACTATTTTCCGACACAATCATGGATACTTCAACAAGGAAAAGCACTTCTACTTTTCGCTTCAAGAGTCCTGACATCAGTTCATTAAAGGTCCTCTGTTCAAAGGTCGTAGCTCTCAAAGACAACAAGTTTAGAGCCAATTTTGGGAACATCGTAGATCTTCTAACCGAGAAGGTTGACTGTGGTGCTATCACTATAATGTCCCAATACTATGATGTCCCTTTAAGATGCTTCACTTTCCCGACTTCCAAATCTCTCCAACCTTGGAAGACCTCGAGAGACTCCTCAATCGACCAATCAAAGAATATAACCATTTCCCAAAATTGGAAGAAGGCTTCTTTTTGACCGAGCTCTCACTCACCTTGGGTATCAACACCAACAACCTAGTGGATAATTGGGGCGTTAAATGATCCATCAAAGGTTTAAATCAAAATTTCCTAGAAGCCCATGCTTAGGAAATGATTAAAAAGGGAAGACCCGATTTTTGTAGTGCAACCTTGGCACTTTTGATTCATGGAATTGTCCTCTTCCCAAATATGGACAAGTTCGTGGATCAGTTAGCAGTTGAAGTCTTTTTAACAAAGAATCCGGTGCCTTTTTTACTTGCCGATTTCTACCATACCTTTCATACAAGGCATGAGAATAAGGGAGGTACTTTCCTTTGTTGCGATCCTATGCTACATCTTTGGATGAAGGCCCGCATGCCTAAAAGTGGACCCTTCACCGAAAACAAACTGACATGGTCGTAAAGATTCACATCTCTCTCTGCCAACTCAATTCTACGATATAAGAGGTAATGGGATACAAAGGACGTCATCGCAAGATGTGGAGAGTTCTTTAACATATCCTTAATAGGAACGCAAGGTTGCATAAACTACAACCCTGTTATACTCAAGAGACAACTAGGGTACACCATGACAAATCCCCCCGAGGAAAGAGATTTCATTCCATTCGTCATCAATACCATGGATCCACTTGATTCAAACATGAAAAGAGTGAGAAAAGCTTGGACAAGCATAGTCCGTATTGACCATGAATGGGGTAAGAAAAACATCCTAGCCAAGGAACCCTACTATGTGTGAGTAAAAGAGAGGGATAGGATTGTTAAGATGCCGTTTCTTTTTTATCCTTCTTCATTCCTGTTGATGCCCGAGCTCGAGCCTATCCTACAAGAGGACATGGACAAACTTACCAGCCAAATCAAAGAGCTCGAGTTGGAAAACACTCAACTACGAGTCCAACTAAATCATGCCAAGGAACGTAACCACGTCTTGGAGGATAAGGGTAAGCAATTTTGTGAAAACTTTGAAGATAGCAAGAAAAGGCTCCGATTAGCCGAGGGACAAAGAGTTTGGTTTGGTGGAGCTTTACACAAATCTAATTCTGAGCTAGACTTCTGCAACAAAGAGTTGGATCGAGTGTCCCGAATCATCAAGGACCTTGAAAATACTGTCGAGAGGTCTAATGCCATGAAGAAAGAAGCGATGTAAGATTACGAGGCCCAAATTCTCGAACTAAGGACCACTCTAAAAGAGTATAAGGATTTTCTAGCCAAGGAGCAACTAGAGAAAGAAAAGATTCACCGAAGCTTCATGCGTGAGCAGTTCAACCTTGGACGAGCTTGCGAGCAAATCAAGAACTTGAAGAGGGGAATCTATGACCAAGCCTATGTAGAATTGCAACACAACTGCAGATATTGGGAGGAGTGTTGCCATGGATTCGAAGCTGCCATTGCTCAAAGGGATGAAATCATCCATAATCTCCAAGCCCTTTACGAAGAATGGAGAGACAAGTGCACCAACATGACGGTATTAACTAACTATGCCCTTCAAGACTTTCCCGACAAGTTGAAGGAGGCGGATCTGATCATGTGCCCAGATAATACCCCCAAAGAGGTCTACCACTTCGTCAAGTTCTGCAAAAGAACAATGGCCGAACTCATCACCGACATTGAGGCTCTCCGCAAGTCTCAAGGGGTCACTTTTAGGGTGGATATCTAGTTGGTTTATTTGCTTCCATTACTTGTATTTTGCAACTTCTATGTATTGTAGTCTATTTTCCCTTCAAAGGATGAATGAAAGTTTTGATTTTTCTCTATTGTGTTTTCCTTTATTTATGATTGTGAACGTGAATCGTCAAGTAGTTTTTGCAATGAATATACATGAATAACTCAAAAGAGCTTTGCTTTAACACAAAAAAATCACGCATCATATGCATCTTTCGAAACACAAAAACATAAAAAACTCATCCATCCACCCTTTTTTCTGACCAAAACCACTCTCAAAAGCTGACTTTTTGGTACGATACACGAGGACGTCGATAAGCTTTCATGGAGCAACTTCAAGAGAACCAAGTTGTCCTTCAGGAAGAAGTATCCCAGATGCGGTTGTCGCATCTCGAAAAATATGATTCCTCGCGATGGTCGCGGAAAAAATTAATGTTCGAACAGAGTCGCCACCAAACTTTATTTATCCCAATAAAGGGATAGGAAAATATCGATAAAACCTTTAGGAAATGGAATAATGGTCATCGCAACCGTATTCGGGTTCGGGAGTGGATTACGTAAGGGGAAGGTATTAGCACCCCTTACGTTCGTTGTACTCAACGGGAACCTTTTAGTTCTAATGTGCGTTTCGAGTGTTAATTTATGTTGGTTTGTTATCTTTGGGTTATAAAATTATTAAAAATAGAAATGGATGGGAAACTTAGAAAGGGAAATGGGAGGTTTTTTATTACTGTGCTCGTGAAGATACAATAATCTCCTGCCTACATATCCTTATGATGTAATAAAGAAATCAGAGCATTCGTAGTTCGGGAAACTACGGTTGGTTGGTGTCTTTTATCGAACAACTGTTTAGATTGTGTTCTACAGGCTAAATGCTGGCTTGTCTACTCTCGGCGGAGGCTTAAGCATTGGTTTGTTGTGCACATTAGAAAGGATTAAACAGTGTTCTTTCTGAAAAGAGTTTTGGTCACACGGGGTGACAAGTTGACTCAATATGTTGGGTGTTTTGTTTAATTGGTTATGATCGCACGAGGGCGAGAAAAGATAGGTTTGTTGTGTTGAGATATTTTTGGTTGGATGACGATTACTCGGATAGTCGAGTAAGACAACTCGTATCCTAATAACCGAGAAAGGGAATAGAAGACTCTAAACCACTCTCTGTTTCATATGAGTATTTATGAAAATAAGGTTGTATATGGTTGAGGTATTTTAGAATGAACGAGAAGTACTTGAATGATTGAGTAAAACAACTCATATCCAAACATTTGAGGAGAGGAATCGAAGGCTCAAGACCATCTCCCTTTTCGTATAATTTGTTATGAAAGTGATTTGATTAAGTTGTATTTGCGGAAAAAATGTCAATTATTCGACTGATCGAGTAAGAGAACTCGTATTCGTACAATTGAGGAGTGAAGTTGAAAACTCAAAGTCAACTCCTTTTTCATTCAACTTATTATAAAAAATGTTTTGATTTAATCAGGGTATTTCAATTGAGTTTGAGAGAAAATACTCGACGTTGGATCGAGGTTTTAGATTTGTATTTTGAATGAAGTGAATTTATTTAGTGTATTGCTCTTCTACTCGATAAAAATCGAATAGGTTTCATTGTAAGAAAGCCCAAGAGTAAGCTATGTGAGGTTGATGGCGATGCTTTAAAAGCGATCGACTTACAAGGGTGTTTTGAATTGATTTAGAAAAGGCGCACTCGATATTGATCGAGGTTTGTATTTACATGTGCATATGAATTGAATTATGAAAATGGTCTCAAAATGAGATTGCTTATAAATTTTAGCTTATGCAACGTGAATGCAAAATAACTAACAAGAAAATAAAGAGTCTCATTGTAAGGTAGCCCAAGAGAAAGCCTTTTGTGTGCTAAAGTGACCTATGCTAAACAAAAGATAATGGTCTTACAAACATGTCCCCCTAAGGTGGTGCCATGATGCCATTCTTACAATATACATGTAAGTTACGGATGAAAATCCAAGTGTTTACAAAATATCACAAAGAGTAAAGGAAGACTTCCAAGCAAAGGTCTTAAGATGAAATCCTCTAAGTCCAAGTTGATTAAGAGTGGAGTGAATGTTTTTGGTCTTTATCATTTTATCATGTTTTTGTTATTTTTAATGTATGATGACAATAAAATAAATAACAAGTAAATAAACATGCATGATGGGTTTGTACAATGATGATGATGATAATGAGTACTTGAATGTAAATTACAAGGTAATGACATAGAAGAAAATCACAAGATAAAGAATGACAATATCACAATAATAATGGTTAGTGAATGTAAATGACACAAAATAAACCACAAGTTAATGGAGTAAAGTGAAATAATATAAATGCTAGGAGTTAGTGGTTAGTGGTTAGTGGTTAGTGACAATAAAATAAATTGCAAGGAATTAAAGTGCAATAATATAAATGTTAGGAGTTAATAGTTAGTAGAATAACAATAAGCAAATGTATTAGCAAGTTAATGTAGAGGATATGGTTTCACCTATGCATCAAATGACTAAAATATGGTCGGAATAGAGGCAATCTATCAATGCCTCAAAGTATCATGAATGATATATTGATAAACCATTAATAGGTTTGAGACATTGAAGATTTAATCAACTCTAAACAACCATGGCCATGATCTAATGGAACTCATCAACCAAATAAATATAACAACAAGTCAACAATAAATATTAAATGATAATAAGAAATAAGGTTTAGGAAATGGTTTCATCTATGTATCAAATGACCCAAATATGGTTGAAGTAGAGGCAATCTATCAATGCCTCAAAGTATCATGAATGATCTATTGATCAACCATTAATAGGTTTGAAGTATTGAAGATTTAATCAACTCTAAACAACCATGGTCATGATCTAATAGAACTCATCAACTAAATAAATGTGAAAAATAAGTCAACAATAAATATTAAATGATAACAAGAAACAAGGTTTGATTGAAAATGGTGGATAAAAAGTAGTAAGAGCAAAAAATCCCCAAAAGGGTGTAAACCTAACAAAATAACACTTGTCTCAAAGTTGACTCAAATCTCTCTCAAAACACAACCCAAGAGTAAAAACTCATTTTCAAACATAAAACAAAACCAAAAAATGTTAAGGAGTTTGAGTCCAAAATATTACCAAGAGTATGGTGTCAAAACTAGGTTATTGTTGTGTTTGGGTTTGAGAATGAAGCAAAAAGCTTGGAAGAGGGTGGCTATGGTTGTTGTGGTAGGAAAATGGAAAAGAAGGAAGGTGTATGTTCATATGTTGATGGTGAATGATTATGTAAGTGAAGGTTAGAAGTTTGCTACTGTTGTTGTTGTGTGGAAATTGTGTATTTTTACATGGTGGTTGGGTGGTTCAAAGAAGAAAAGAGGGTTTGGGTGAGTTAGGGTTTAGGTTGAAAAGAGGGAGCTTGAAGGTGATTTTGGCATAGGTTTTGTGGCTTTCAAGATTGAAAAATGAGTGAGGATAATGCTCTATTTATAGGAGAAGAAAAGGAGTTGAAGTGGGTGAACCAAAAGGTCCTTTGTGTAAAAAACAGAGTCATTTCTGCTGTCTGCGCAGGTGTAATCGGTTACCCTGATTAGGGTAATCGGTTACACAGTCCCAAAATGGCCAAAAAATCAGTTTTCGGTCTAGGTAATCGGTTACCCTATTTAGGGTAACTGGTTACCCAATTTTTTTATTGAAATAATGAAAATTGTAACGGGGTAGGGACAAAATTGGGGTATGACAGCGGTCCCAAATGCAGCAGTTGATGGAGACTATTCAAGCAGTCGCAAGAGGCCAAGAGGTTATGACAAAAATGCAAGAAGAAATGAACCAACGTGCCAGTACTACCAATCCTCCTACCCCTCCAGCGGTCGAGACCCTGACTCCAGTTCCTCAAGTTGATCCTCCAATTAACATTAATGCACCCGACGGTGTTCCAAAAATTCAAAAAATAATTGAAATGGCAATGGGAAATATTTTTGTATGATTTTCTTCATTGATTACAACATTGGCTTCATTCTACCGTATAACCTGTATCCCCAAAACCTTGCTTCGACTAACGGTGATTGGATCGGTCCTTGACCCTCTGATGTGTAGCTTGTAGTGTATGGACTCAAGAATCATAGCCAATGCCTTTATCCCTAAATTTTTCCTGGACCTTTCATTTCTTTTCGTCCACCGGGATGCTCCTTTTTGCCTAAGTCGCCCTTTCGGGTTTTCGGCTTAGCGAGCTTCATATGTGTTCCCTTACTTTTGCATGGACAAATCATTTTTTGGTCCATCGAAATAGCCATTTTTGCCTAGATTAACCTTGCGGAGGTTAATCTAGCGGGCTTTCATCATTTCTTTTTAGGCATAATATTTTTTTACTATGTCTGCATTCACTAGCGAAGGCAAATCTTCCCCATCCATTGTTGTGAGGATTAGAGACCCACCTGAGAAAGCCTTTTTAACGATGAAAGGTCCCTCATAATTGGGAGTCCATTTGCCTCGTGGGTCTGAGTGAATAGCAAAATACCTCTTGAGCACGAGTTCCCCAACGTGGTATACACGAGGAAGAACCTTATTATAAAAAGCTTGTTTGAGACATCTTTGGTATAGCTGACCATGATAGACGACCGTCAAACGTTTCTCTTCAATCAGATTCAGCTGGTCATACCGAGATTGAACCCAATCAGCTTCATCAAGATCAGCTTCCATGATGACCCTGAGTGAAGGAATCTCGACTTCAATCGGTAGGACAACCTCAATTCCATAAACCAGAGAGTATGGAGTCACCCTAGTGGATGTGCGGACTGAGGTTCTGTAGCCGTGCAGAGCAAAGGGTAACATCTCATGCCAGTCCTTGTATGTCTTGACCATCTTCTGGACGATTCTGTTGATATTTTTGTTAGCTGCTTCTACGGTGCCATTCATCTTGGGCCGGTATGGTGAAGAGTTATGGTGCTCGATCTTAAACTCTTCGCACAACTCCCTCATCATAGTGTTGTTGAGGTTACTGGTGTTGTCAGTGATGATCTTGCTAGGTATTCCATAGCGGTAGATTATCTCTTTCTTGATAAATCGGGTAACCACTTGTCGAGTGATGTTGGCATATGAAGCAACTTCAACCCATTTCGTGAAGTAATCAATAGCGACTAGGATGAATCGATGTCCATTGGAAGCTTTGGGCTTTATCATCCCAATCATATTGATGCCCACATAGAAAAGGGCCATGGAGAAGTTAGAACATTCAACGGGGTAGGTGACACGAAGATCTTGTCACCATATATCTGGCACTTATGGCATCATTTCACAAAATTGTAGCAATCAACCTCCATGGTCGTCCAATAGTACCTAACCCAAAGGATCTTCTTGGCCATAGCAGGACGCTTCACATCTACACCCTCGCAACCCTTATGTATGGACTTTATGAATGTAGTAGCTTCGTGTCTATCATGCATCTGAGCAGTATGGAATCATAATTCTCCTTGTATAGTACATCACCGTTTATGAAGAACTTGGAAGAGAGTCTTCTCAGAGCTTTCTTATCGGTAATGGATATACCCTTGAGATATTGTTGTTTCTCTAGAAATGTTTTTATATCATAGAACCAAGGCTTATCATCAGGATCAGCCTTGATTGCTGGTTCATCTAAGTGGTCAATCTGGATGGACGATGCTTCATTCTTCCATTTGACTTTGAACATAGATGCCAACGTGGCTAGAGCGTCTTCTAACTTATTTTCTTCCCTAGAAATACGGTGGAAAGAGATTTCATCAAAATAGGGTATCAGTTTTCTGATATGCTCTTTATAAGGTATTAACTTGCTATCCCGAGTCTCCCAATCGCCTTTCACCTGACTGATTACCAGAGCTGAATCATCGAATACCTCAAGAATCTTGATTCTCAAGTCGATTGCCGCCTCTAAACTGTAGATACATGCTTCATATTCTTCCATGTTGTTATTGCAGTCAAAACACAATCTAGCGGTAAAGGGAAGGTGTAAACCAGTTGAAGAAGTGATAACAACACCTATACCATGACCTCGAACATTGGAAGCACCGTCGAACACGAGCGTCCATCGCGATCCTGGTTCGGGGCCTTCCTCAGGGCTTACCTCGAAGCCTGGCATAGTGAAGTCTCTGATAAACATGATGTCTTCATCTGGAAAGTCAAACCTCAACGGTTAGTAACCTTCGATAGGCAGGTGAGCGAGATAGTCACACAAAACACTCCATTTTATTTCTTTCTGGGTCACATATTGTATATCGTACTCGGTTAACAACATTTTCCACCAGGCAATTCTACCAGTAACAACAGGCTTTTCGAATATATACTTTATCGGATCCATCCTGGATATCAATAAAGTAGTGTGGCAAATCATATATTGTCTCAGGCGTCGAGCAGCCCAAGTCAAAGCACAACAAGTCTTCTCTAAAAGTGAGTATTAAGTCTCACATTCAGTGAATTTCTTGATGAGATAGTAGATAGCATGTTCTTTCTTGCCTGTGTCGTTGTGTTGACCCAGAATGCAACCCATGGATTCATCGAGTACTATGAGGTACATATTGAGCGGCCTACCGGGAACCGGTGGTATCAAGATTTGTGGTTCTTGCAAGTATTTTTTTATTTTATCGAATGTCGTTTGGCAATTGTTGTTCAAAACAATCGATTGGTTCTTTCTCAACAATTTGAATATCAGTTCGCAGGTAGCCGTCAAGTGAGATATGAATCTAGAGATGTAGTTAAGTCGCCTAAGGAAGCCTCAGACTTCTTTTTCTGTTCGGGGAGCTGGAATTTCTTGGATGGCTCGAACTTTGTCGGGATCAACCTCGATACCCTTCTGACTGACTATGAAACCCAGGAGTTTACCGGATCGGATCCCAAAAGTACATTTAGCCGGATTCAGACGCAGTTTAAACTTTCGGAGTCTGACAAACAACTTTCTCAGGTTTACCAGATGATCTTCCTCAGTTCTGGATTTGGCAATCAAGTTGTCCACGTAAACCTCGATCTTTTCATGAATCATGACGTGAAAGAGTGTTACCATGGTGCGTTGATATGTTGCCCTTGCGTTCTTCAAGCCGAATGGCATGGCTTTATAGCAGTAAGTTCCCCAAGGTGTGATAAAAGTTGTCTTCTCCATATCTCCTGGTGACATCTTTATCTGATTGTACCCAGAGAACCCATCCATGAAAGAAAAGACAGAGAATTGAGTTGTGATGTCGACCAAAACATCAATATGAGGCAAAGGGAAGTCATCCTTTGGGCTTTCTCTATTGAGATCTCGATAGTCTACACACATTCTGACTTTACCATCCTTCTTCGGAACTGGAACGATATTATCAACCCACTGTGAATACTCAGAAATGGCCAAGAAGCCAACGTCTAGCTGCTTCTTAACCTCTTCCTTAATCTTGAGTGCCATATCGGGTCTAGTTCTTCTGAGCTTCTATTTGATTGGAGGACATTCAGACTTAAGTGGTAAGTGATGTTCAACAATGCTGGTGTCTAACCCTGGCATATCTTGATACGACCAAGCAAAGACATTAACATATTCACGCAACAACTCTACCAACTCGGAGTGTACATGCTCGACAAGAGATGCCCCAACTTTTACTTCTTTTTTGTCATTTTCAGAACCCAAGTTAATGACATCTACTCGTTCTTTGTATGGCTGAATCTCTTTCTCTTCGTGCTCAAGGAGTCGTGCTAGTTCAGCCGGTAATCAATGGTTTGATTTGCTCTGCATGTTATGAGCTTATATTAGTATGCCTTTTTTGAGAAAAGTGGGAAAAAGGAAAAAAAGAAACCTTTTGCCATTTCGTTGTTTTTAGTGAAAAAGGAAAATAACTGAAAGAAAGGGAACACAAGTTTTGCATGCAAAAAAGTACTTTTTATTTAATTACATAATACTTTTAAACATGGGGGTCCTTACAAGCTATCCTCTCATCTCGGGCGAGGACGAAGGATGTAGAAAACAAAATGCATTACGTTTTTTCCGAGTACACCATAGGAATCACGGTGGTTGTCCAATTGGGAAGCTTGAATCCTGGAGGACATCTGCGAACAAGGTTGGGTGCCCCTGGCTTGCTACCACTAGACCCTCCAATAACTGCCACGGTATGCTCATTTTGATAGTCAGCACTGTTGAACTTGACCGGGTTGAATTGCTTTTTCTTTGGACTCACGTTGCATGATGCCGAGTGGTAACCGATACCAAATCTATCGCACTTTTCTTCCACATTGACGACCTTACCCCAACCGAGAAGCAGGCCTTTCTCTAATGTCTGCTTGACACTCTTTGCTTAGGATAGGATGGTAGCGGATGATTGATTATTGTTGGCTATGGCGGAACTGACATCTTCAAATTCTAGACAGTGGAGCGAAACCTCGACAATCCCCTCATCTGTTTCAACATATCTGAAGGAGGAGATTTCATTGACCAACAAATCTTCTTCCCCACACACGATTACTAGTTTATCCTCTATCAAGTATTTCAGTCTCTGGTGCAATGTATAAGTGACTGCCCCAACGGCATGAATCCAAGGTCTTCCCAACAGACAACTGTATGCTGGATTGATATCCATGACTTAGAATGTGATGCTGAACTAGTGGGGTCCAACACAAATAGGCAAATCGACCTCCCCAATTACCTGCCTTCGGGAACCGTCGAAAGCTCTAATGATCAATGCACTGGTCCTCATTTCGGGCCCCTTAAACTATAACTGGCTTAATGTGGACGTTGGCAGTACGTTAAGCGAAGATCCAATATCAACGAGGACTCGGGATAAGAGATAGTCAGTACATGTGACCGAAATATGTAGTGCTTTGTTGTGGGCATTTCCCTCAGGAGGCAGCTCTGTTTCATTAAATCCCAGATACCTACTGGCGGTGATATTGGCAACCACGTCGTCAAATTGATCGACCGTGATATCTTGCATCACGTGAGCGGTATTTAGAACTTTCAGCAATGCTTTGCGATGAGCCTCAGAACTCAACAACAAAGACAAAATTGATATCTTGGAGGGCGTTTGATTCAACTGGTCAATAATCTTGAAGTCACTTTTCTTGATCAGTTTGAGGAATTCCCGACTTTCCTCAAAGGTGATACTCTTCTTGTGATCTTCAAGCTGTTCTTTCTCAGCCTTCAACCCCTTACCCTTGGATGCTTCAGCCTCAACAACTTTATTATTGTCAATAATCTTCGTCAACACCGGAGCAGTCATCATGGTCGGATTGGCGAGTACAGTTGCCCCTGCTTGCGGAGTCGGCGTAAGAGTTACCTTCTCTTTAGGCGAGATAAATATGGGTGCTGGAGACACCCTATGAGTGTATTTAGGAGTGAATACACGGCCACTTCGAGTCATGCCTCCCGTCCCAGTAATGTTGACAATTTCTGTGTTAGGAATGCAGATTTCTTTTCCCCTAAATACACTGTGGTCTCGTATATTCCAAGGCACTGCCTTGGTATTCTGATACGGGAACAGAGTTAGAACACGAAAATGAATCGGCTGAATCCTCCTGGGAGGAGCTTTAACCTTCTTTTTCCTGTATACAATTGTTATTGGTTCAATCACTGCCACATCTTCTGCTGCTTGAGATTTGGATAATTGTATTAACCCTTGATCCATTAGTTCTTGCACACACCCTTTCAACTGCTCACAATCATTCGGATTAGACTTGCACACTGAGCAATCATCATGCTCCCCTTCTAGAAACTCAAACTGTTTAAGTCTCTATAACACAACGGACATCGGAGTCCTCACTTCTTCAACCCTCAGTATAATTTCGGTATTTTTCTCTTCAATTACAGCGTTGACTGCCGCACCATTACATTCGGTTTTTCTTCGAAAAATGACAGAATCTCTTGGTCAATTAACTCTTGGATCCTCTTTTTGAGGCCTTAACAGTCCTCAGTGGAATCTCCTATATACCCTGCGTGGAAAGCGCATGTGGCATTAGGATTGTGACGACGATTGAAAGGAGGAGAAGTTGCTAGCAGTTCTCTTGGTACAATAGCCCTACATGGATCAGATACGACACTAACTCTACGTATGGCACCGGGATCTTATTAAACTGGGGACGATTACCAAAGTTGCCTCTATTATTCTGACCTCGGTTTTGTCCTCTTTTATCACTACTATACTGTTGGTTTGGATTTTTCTGAGCGGGTGTTGATTGTTGATTGCCTTTCTGCGGTTGATATTGGAACGACGGTTACTGGTATTGAGCTACGGCGACGTACGAATACGGGTAAGATGGCATATGGGCCATCAGAAATTGATATCAGGGGCGAGCCTTCGTTGTTACATCGTTTTCTTCCCCCTCCTTCTTTTTAGCAAAGCCCCCATGCAGTCTCTTGTTGGTTGTCTGTTGTGCGGTCGTGTCTGTGATTTTCCCTGATTTCAACCCACTCTAAACACGTTCCCCGATGGTTACTGTAGCGGGGTATTCGTTACCATTAGAGATATTGACTAAATCCAAGGTAAACCATACAAGTCGAGTTGCCACCGCACTTCTATTTATCCAAAGGAATGGTTAGAAAGCGAACAAAAACCTAAAAGTTTTATCAAATCAAAAACTAGTAAAAGAGAGTCAAAGATCTGGGTAAGGGGGTTGGTTATGCAATGGGAAGGTGTTAGGCACCCAAAACATCCTGGGTACTCCTAGGGAGCCCTTTTCACATTTGTTGTAAGGTTGGTATTTTTGTGAAAAATTTATTTGTGCAAACATGATTGAAGAGATGAGAAGAGAATATACAAGTTTATTTACATTTTGTGTTTGAATGGATGAACCCATTGCCTACGTACCATCTTAAAAAAAAATTAGGATCAAAACCTCGTAGTTCGGGGTAAAAATCTCAAAAAAACAAGTTGGTGAATTGATTGGTCCAAAAGCCTTAAGGTCCTTTGTTATCTAAGGGAGAAAACTCAACCTAAAACCACAAATCCACCATGTGAGGATAGCTTCAACATGCTAGTGAGGGGTTAACCCTATAATAAGCATGGAAGACTCATTGTCCATCACTAAGGATATAGGTGAGTATTACATCTACCGCAAAGATAACTCAAACCTAATAGCTAAAGGTTATGAAAAAAGTTTTGATTAGAAAGTGGCCATTGAAACCACAAAAAGACATTTGAATGAGTTATATTTACCAATTAGAAGTATATACAAAAAATGGTCAAAGTTGACTTAAAGATTCAATTCAAAATAAGTGTTATGAAAAGAAAGTTTGAAAATCAAAAGCATAAGGCTTAGGTTTCTAATGTTGAAAACAAGTGTTAAATGTTTGCACAAAAAGTTTGGCTTGGGTTAGAGTGGAGAGAAGAAGAAGAATGGCTAAAATCCTAAGCATACAAGAGGTGAGGGAGAAGAGAACAAAACCACACAAGGAGTTCCTCTCTTGAGATCATATTGATGATCCAAGTAGCTCCCATCCTTTGGAATAAGCAATCACAAACATAAACTCAAGCAATCAATAGTCAAAAGAACTCTTGGAAAAACTCCTCAATGTATCCTGGATCTCTCTCTCTTAGAAGCTCATGGTAATGGTTCCTCAATTAGGCTCAAGTTGGAATCCCTAGCACAAGAACACGCACATCAAAAAGTTCTATAATGCAAACAAAGAATGGACAAGAGGGAGTTTAGAATATGGTCCTTTCAATGTTCATCCTTAAGCTTTAAGCAATCTAAAGGCATGAGGCCTAGTTGCTCTTTGACATTTAAGCACTCTAAAGGCATGAGGCCTAGTTGCTCTTCAAACTCCATTTGCTTGGGTAAAGTCCTAATATCTAAGTCCATTTGTCCATTTCTTTGCATTTTGGGTTCACAACAAACAGACAAACACAAGCACAAAAGTATATACACAATTATATGCTCAAGTGAGCAAAAGGCAAATGGCATTAACATAAACATGTGCTCCAATGAGCAAAGGAAAAAAAGCAAATGAATATATGTGCAAGAATGGTAAATTGCATAAAAGTAAAGTGCATAAAGTAAATGTTAATTGTTAATGGTTAATAGTTAGTGTGCCATAAGGCAAAATTTAGCGCTATGTTAAGCAATCGTAATCGGACTTATGTAGAAGTCACAACTATCTGAGACCGGTCAATAATAATGTAGGCAACAACACAAGTTAGAAGTCTTTATTAGTGAACCAAGTTCCAACAACTTGCCATGCAAAAAAGAAGAAGAGAATTGATCTTGTATTGGTTTAAGCCTTTTGCATAATTTAGGAAACAACCTATCTGTAACACCCCGATAAAAATAAGATAATTATTTAATTTAAGTTAATATTATATTTATTAATTTAATTAAGTAATTGGAATTATTGGATTATTATTATTATTATTGGAATAATAATTATTGGAAAGTATATAAGTGGGAAATAAGAAAAGAGTTTCATTTTGGTAAAGAGGGTTTTCACGTGAAACAGAGAAAGCGGCTGAAAGGTGAAAAGTGGAGAAAGAGCAAAGGTTGAAGAACGGAAAAGCTTGAAGCTTAGAGATTGCCGGATTATCTCAGGTAAGGGGGGTTTATCGTCGTTTAATGGGTATTATGGGGTAACATGTAATGGGTAGTGATAAGCCGTTGATTTGACCCTAATTGGATTATGAATGTTGAAAAATTGTGATGAATAGTTGATGTGAAAACGGTAATTGAATCTGTAATTGGATGGGTAGTGATTTTCCGAAAGCGTAGCTTTTTACGGAATTGGAATCGGAGGTCCGGAAGTCCTCCAACGGCGGAAAATGCGGAGAATTCTGCATTCTGCTTCGTGTTAGCGCATGAACAGCTTTCTGTCTTGCGTTAACCGGTTAACCTAGGGTGTTAACCGGTTAACACTGTTATGAATTGTGAAAAATTGCTGTTTGTCTTGCGTTAACCGGTTAACCCAGGGCGTTAACCGGTTAACACGGTTAAAATTTGCCAGGAAGTGTATTCTGTCTTGCGTTAACAGGTTAACCCAGGGCGTTAACGGGTTAACGCTGTTGAAAAACTGAAAAATTGCATTCTGTCTTGCGTTAACAGGTTAACCCAGGGCGTTAACGGGTTAACGCTGTTGAAAAACTGAAAAATTGCATTCTGTTTTGCGTTAACAGGTTAACCCAGGGCGTTAACGCGTTAACGCTGTTGAAAAACTGAAAAATTGCATTCTGTCTCGCGTTAACAGGTTAACCCAGGGCGTTAACCGGTTAACACTGTTGAAAACTGAAAAAAAATTGTATTTTGTCTTGCGTTAACGGGTTAACCCAGGGCGTTAACGGGTTAACGCTGTTGGAAAAGTGAAAAATCGAATTTGCTCAGAATTTAATGAAATTCGTCAGGGTGAGTCGGGTAATATTATAGTTAATTTTGATGAGTAATTTTGTTGGGTTTATGTTATGAAGTGTCAATACAAGTATGACTGAGTTGTTAAGTTATTTCCGTGTACGGAAAGTTGTTAAAGATACTGAGTTGTAAGCTTGGTGAGCCAAAGTTGATTATAAGTTGATTATGTTGAAAACATTGTTGTGTTGCTATTATTATTATGTTGTCGGAATTTTAAAGTCGTGTATGTCATGTAAATTCATATGCATTAAGTCGGAGCTTTGCTCACACCACGTTGGCCTGGATTGGCAAAAGTTGAAAGTTGAAGGCTTAAGCCTTGATGCCTCGTTAAATCGGCAAATTTTAAGTTGGGAGTTTTACTCCGAATGGTACCACATGCATGGAGTCTCATTGCATAATGTATGTATGGCGTATGATATGAATGGATGTATTCCAGTATTATACGTGTGTTGTGGGTTGTGTGTTGTGTTGATGTTGAGTATGATTGAGTTGATATTGCCGTTGCTGAATGTGTAATCTGATTTGGGTGATGAAATGTGTTAAATTACTTAACATTGCATGATATTTTATAATGCTCATTATATCGATTGAGGAACTCACCCTTACAACTATTTTTCAGGTAACGAGCAGTGATTGAGTAGGAGCTAGTGCTTGGAGTCTAGTGTAGTTCCTTAGTGAGTCATGCTCTGGTAGATGTAACATCGGGATGGGATGTTTTAAATGTTTATTGTTGGTTGTGAACCATTTTACATGTAATGTGTTACGTGTTTTGCATGATTGAATTGGTCTCTATCCGCTGCGTATTATGCAAGTGTTTACTTTGTTTTAATAAAAGAGCATGACAGTTATTATGGTGAATAGTGTGAATTGATTGTGTGACACCCTTAATTGCATATTTACTCTGATTGATATATTGTTATTTTAATTAAAAATTTGGGGTATTTTAGAAGGGTGTTACATTAGTGGTATCAGAGCATAGTCGGTCGAGTCGAGTCATAATTATTCTGTTTCCCTGTACGGGATAGGTGTTGTGTAACCCTATCAGTACTTATTGTTTTAACTTGTTGGGTTCTCAGAATAGAGATGGCTGGAAGAGGTAGAGACGATGCTGCGATTGCTGAGGCTCTGGGTATGCTAGCTGGAGTACTTGGAGGGAATCCAAATGTTGTGGGAATGGGAGCTGCTCGTCAACTGAGTGAGTTCCAGAAGAAGAATCCTCCAATGTTCAAGGGAGCATACGAACCAGATGGCGCTCAGAAGTGGTTGAAGGAGATCGAGAGGATCTTCCAAGTGACTGAGTGTGTCGATAACCAGAAGGTCAGGTTCGGTATGCATATGCTGTCAGAGGAAGCAGATGATTGGTGGGTTGCTAACCGCACTGAGTTGGAAGCTGCTGGGGATGCTGAGATCACTTGGGCTGTGTTCAGAGAGAGATTCCTGAGGAAGTACTTTCCAGAGGATGTCAGAGGAAAGAAAGAGATAGAGTTCTTAGAATTGAAGCAGGGCAACTGGTCTGTTACTGAGTATGCTGCTAAGTTCACAGAGCTGTCGAAGTATTACACTCCCTATGATGAGGCAGTAGCAGATGGGGCAGAGTTGTTTATGCTGTTAGCGACTTTGGAGGCTAAAGATAAACTGGTGATTTGCGATCTAGCCGTGGTGTGTGATTTTCCTGATGTGTTTCCTGAAGAAGTGAATGAATTACCGCCAGAGCGTGAAGTTGAGTTCTCGATTGAATTGGTACCTAGTACTAGGCCGATATCGATGGCTCCGTACCGTATGTCTGCTGTTGAGTTAGCTGAATTGAAGAGTCAGCTGGAAGATCTGTTGGATAAGAACTTTATTCGTCCGAGTGTGTCACCGTGGGGCGCACCAGTGTTATTGGTTAAGAAGAAAGAAGGTACTATGAGGTTGTGTATGGACTACAGGCAACTGAATAAAGTGACGATCAAGAATCGGTATCCTTTGCCGAGGATTGATGATTTGATGGATCAGTTGGTGGGTGCGAGTGTGTTCATCAAAATAGATTTGAGATCTGGGTATCATCAGATACGTGTGAAAACTGAGGATGTTCAGAAGACTGCTTTCAGGACAAGGTATGGACATTATGAGTATTCTGTAATGCCTTTTGGTGTGACTAATGCGCCTGGAGTATTTATGGAGTATATGAATAGGATTTTCCATCCGTACCTAGACAAGTTTGTTGTGGTGTTTATTGACGATATTTTGGTGTATTCGAGATCTGAAGAAGAGCATGCTGAACATTTGAGAGTGGTTCTAGGAGTTCTGCGAGAAAAGAAGTTATTTGCTAAACTGTCCAAGTGTGAATTTTGGTTAGAAGAGGTTAGTTTTCTTGGTCATGTGATTTCAAGAGGTGGTGTTGCTGTTGATCCTTCTAAGATAGAAGCGGTATCTAAGTGGGAAGCTCCGAAGTCTGTCGCTGAGATTCGAAGTTTCCTTGGGTTGGCTGGTTATTATAGGAAATTCATTGAGGGATTTTCTAAGTTGGCGTTACCGTTGACGATGTTGACCAGAAAGGGGCAAGCGTTTGTTTGGGGACTCAAAATGTGAAGAAGGTTTCCAAGAGTTAAAGAGAAGGTTAACTACTGCTCCTATTCTGATATTACCGAGTTCGTCGGAATCATTTGAGGTTTGCTGTGATGCTTCATTGTTGGGTTTGGGTGGTGTGTTGATGCAGAATAAGCAGGTTATAGCTTATGCTTCGAGACAACTGAGGGTTCATGAGAGGAACTATCCGACATACGATTTAGAGTTGGCAGCCGTGGTATTTGTTCTGAAGTTATGGAGGCATTACTTGTACGGGTCAAGATTTGAGGTTTTCAGTGACCATAAAAGTTTAAAGTATTTGTTTGATCAGAAAGAGATGAATATGAGACAGAGGAGATGGTTAGAGTTTCTGAAGGATTATGACTTTGGTTTGAATTACCATCCAGGTAAAGCAAATGTAGTGGCTGATGCATTGAGTCGGAAATCATTGCATATGTCTATGTTAATGGTTAAGGAATTGGATTTAATTGAGCAGTTTAGAGACTTGAGTTTGGTGTGTGAGAGTACTCACAATAGTGTTAAATTGGGAATGTTGAAGTTAACGAGTGGCAATCTGGATGAGATTAGAGAGGGTCAGAAATCCGATGTGCTTTTGGTTGATAAGTTGACTTTAGTGAATCAAGGTCAAGGTGGTGAATTCAGAGTTGATGAGAATGGTGTTTTGAAATTTGGTAATCGGGTGTGTATTCCGGATGTTACCGAACTTAAGAAGAGTATTCTTGAGGAAGGACATCGTAGTGGTCTGAGTATTCATCCTGGAGCTACGAAGATGTATCATGATTTGAAAAAGTTATTTTGGTGGCCAGGAATGAAAAGAGAAATTGCGAGTTTTGTTTATTCTTGTTTGACTTGTCAGAAGTCAAAGATTGAGCATCAGAAGCCGTCTGGGCTAATGCAACCGTTGGCTATTCCAGAGTGGAAGTGGGATAGTATCAGTATGGATTTTGTTTCTGGTTTACCGAGGACAAGTAAGAATTTTGAAGCTATTTGGGTGATTGTTGACAGATTGACAAAATCGGCTCATTTCATTCCGATCAGAATGGATTATCCGTTAGAGAGATTAGCCGAGTTGTATATTGAGAAGATTGTAAGTTTGCATGGTATTTCGTCGAGTATTGTTTCGGACAGAGATCCTAGATTTACATCGAAGTTCTGGGAAGGTTTGCAGAGGGCTTTGGGAACTAAGCTGAGATTGAGTTCTGCATATCATCCGCAGACTGATGGTCAGACTGAGAGGACGATTCAGTCACTAGAGGATATTTTGAGGGCTTGTGTTTTGGAAAAGGAAGGTAGCTTGGGGAGGACCAGCAGGTGGCAATGTGACTTGGGAACTTGAGAGTCAGATGAAGGAGTCCTATCCAGAGTTATTCGCTTGAGGTATGTTTTCGAGGACGAAAACTCTTTTAGTGGGGGAGAGTTGTAACACCCCGATAAAAATAAGATAATTATTTAATTTAAGTTAATATTATATTTATTAATTTAATTAAGTAATTGGAATTATTGGATTATTATTATTATTATTGGAATAATAATTATTGGAAAGTATATAAGTGGGAAATAAGAAAAGAGTTTCATTTTGGTAAAGAGGGTTTTCACGTGAAACAGAGAAAGCGGCTGAAAGGTGAAAAGTGGAGAAAGAGCAAAGGTTGAAGAACGGAAAAGCGTGAAGCTTAGAGATTGCCGGATTATCTCAGGTAAGGGGGGTTTATCGTCGTTTAATGGGTATTATGGGGTAACATGTAATGGGTAGTGATAAGCCGTTGATTTGACCCTAATTGGATTATGAATGTTGAAAAATTGTGATGAATAGTTGATGTGAAAACGGTAATTGAATCTGTAATTGGATGGGTAGTGATTTTCCGAAAGCGTAGCTTTTTACGGAATTGGAATCGGAGGTCCGGAAGTCCTCCAACGGCGGAAAATGCGGAGAATTCTGCATTCTGCTTCGTGTTAGCGCAGGAACAACTTTCTGTCTTGCGTTAACCGGTTAACCCAGGGTGTTAACCGGTTAACACTGTTATGAATTGTGAAAAATTGCTGTTTGTCTTGCGTTAACCGGTTAACCCAGGGCGTTAACCGGTTAACACGGTTAAAATTTGCCAGGAAGTGTATTCTGTCTTGCGTTAACAGGTTAACCCAGGGCGTTAACGGGTTAACGCTGTTGAAAAACTGAAAAATTGCATTCTGTCTTGCGTTAACAGGTTAACCCAGGGCGTTAACGGGTTAACGCTGTTGAAAAACTGAAAAATTGCATTCTGTCTTGCGTTAACAGGTTAACCCAGGGCGTTAACGGGTTAACGCTGTTGAAAAACTGAAAAATTGCATTCTGTCTCGCGTTAACAGGTTAACCCAGGGCGTTAACCGGTTAACACTGTTGAAAACTGAAAAAAAATTGTATTTTGTCTTGCGTTAACGGGTTAACCCAGGGCGTTAACGGGTTAACGCTGTTGGAAAAGTGAAAAATCGAATTTGCTCAGAATTTAATGAAATTCGTCAGGGTGAGTCGGGTAATATTATAGTTAATTTTGATGAGTAATTTTGTTGGGTTTATGTTATGAAGTGTCAATACAAGTATGACTGAGTTGTTAAGTTATTTCCGTGTACGGAAAGTTGTTAAAGATACTGAGTTGTAAGCTTGGTGAGCCAAAGTTGATTATAAGTTGATTATGTTGAAAACATTGTTGTGTTGCTATTATTATTATGTTGTCGGAATTTTAAAGTCGTGTATGTCATGTAAATTCATATGCATTAAGTCGGAGCTTTGCTCACACCACGTTGGCCTGGATTGGCAAAAGTTGAAAGTTGAAGGCTTAAGCCTTGATGCCTCGTTAAATCGGCAAATTTTAAGTTGGGAGTTTTACTCCGAATGGTACCACATGCATGGAGTCTCATTGCATAATGTATGTATGGCGTATGATATGAATTGATGTATTCCAGTATTATACGTGTGTTGTGGGTTGTGTGTTGTGTTGATGTTGAGTATGATTGAGTTGATATTGCCGTTGCTGAATGTGTAATCTGATTTGGGTGATGAAATGTGTTAAATTACTTAACATTGCATGATATTTTATAATGCTCATTATATCGATTGAGGAACTCACCCTTACAACTATTTTTCAGGTAACGAGCAGTGATTGAGTAGGAGCTAGTGCTTGGAGTCTAGTGTAGTTCCTTAGTGAGTCATGCTCTGGTAGATGTAACATCGGGATGGGATGTTTTAAATGTTTATTGTTGGTTGTGAACCATTTTACATGTAATGTGTTACGTGTTTTGCATGATTGAATTGGTCTCTATCCGCTGCGTATTATGCAAGTGTTTACTTTGTTTTAATAAAAGAGCATGACAGTTATTATGGTGAATAGTGTGAATTGATTGTGTGACACCCTTAATTGCATATTTACTCTGATTGATATATTGTTATTTTAATTAAAAATTTGGGGTATTTTAGAAGGGTGTTACACTATCCTTAATGCAAAGCCATTCACTTGATCAATTAGAAACTAGAAATTAGGAAATAACCTATCCTTAATACAAAAAATATCAAATGACAAAATAAAAAATATTAAAAATCAAAATTAGAAACTAGAAATTATTTGGAGAAGAATGCAATTGGTCCCATATTTTTTGGATTCAAAATGAGGAAGATATGAATTTTTGAAAATAACGGAAATAAAAGAAATAAAATCAGAAAATAAGAAATTCAAAAAAACAAGGAGCGTCTGATCAAGCCTCATTAATTGACGTGGCTGATCAAACGCTCCAGAAGCGCGCACTCATGGTAGGCTTCAGGTCAATGCGCCACACAAACATTAAAACAAAGTCATAACATTGGACAATGGAGATTAAATCTGGAGATCAGATCCAAGGGCTCACGATGCATCTGGCAAAGGGACGGCCACCGGAGCCACCTTCTTCTCCGGTGAGCATGAAGATTCCGGTGACATTTGCAGGTTTCAAAAGCTTAACCAAAATACACAATCCATACATCATTGGAAAGCTGGGATGATGTACATCATCCCTGTACCACTCAATTCCACTCTAGATCTCTATATTGAGAGAAATCAGAGATGGAAATTCTGTGATGTTCATGTGAACTTGATGGATTTCAAAAATTAAATGCACAGTAATGATGCCTCTATTGAGAGGACTTCAGCCAACACAAAATCCAGACAAATAGATCAATAGATGATGAGTTTCGAAGAAAAAACCAGTTGAAGAACAACCTTGGATTCTGGAGATTTGAGCTTGCCTCCTGGCTTCCTTTGGCAAAACAGAAGTGCAATGGACTAAAGGATGAAGGTCTAGAAGCTTTAGATCCAAAGATTCAACCAGATGTAGTTAAATTTTAGATCTGAAAAATTTGAAGAAAAGTGAAATAGCTTCTTTGGTGAGAGGTAAGGTTTTCAGTTCAGCAGCATTTCAGGTTGATTCATGGATGAAATTTGAATGGAGTGAGGCTCTTATTTATAGAAGGAAAGGCAAGGCAAGTGTGATTCAATCCGTGTGCATGGAATTGGACATTCATTGCATGGGCTTGCATGATCATTCACAAGGCCCAAATTCAATGCCAAATGCAATCTGAAATTATACCAAAGTGAAATGGACGTGTAATCTGAATGGTAATTGCTTGTGCATGGAATTTTGAGGTGTTATGCATAATTGAACCAAAAACTTCTCCTATTCGAAAATACCATTTTCCAAATCCAAACATGATCATGTGAGTAATGGTTGGATAGATTTTGGTGTAAAGAACAATTGTTATGTTGGGCAAAAATCCATTTGAAATGTGGAAATTGGTTAAATTTGAGCTTAAAGTGCAAGGTGCATAACATGTAAAGGCAAAGTTTCTAAATTTGGCCAATGTTCAAGCCCCTCTATTTTGATGATGCAAACTTCAAATGAAAAAACCTTCAACATCAAATTTGTATATCTTCTCAAGACAATAAAAATGGACTTAAAGTTTGTATCATTTGGATTTTTGACGAAAGAGTTATGTGCACTTGAAGTTGGACTTTTTTGCCTTTCAATGCATTTGGTCCAAAGTGACCTATAATGTTTTGCATTATCACATGTATTTCCTTTGAGATTTTGAAATTTTGTTCAACATAACAATTGAATAAGACATCTTAAGCTTTCCAATCCATTTGATCCCACCTCAAAATCCTAAAAAATGAATGAGTTGTGTCCTTGTGAAGTTGACCTAAAATTAGGGTTTCAGTCGAAATGACCTATAATGTCTTGGAATGGGAGATGACCTTCCAAGCTTCAAATCAATTTTTGATGAACATGAAAGTTGTTCATATTGTTCTTAAGATCATTTTTTGCTTTTGGAATCATCTCCATTTGACCAACACATAAAAAGTTAGGTCTCAGTGCATTTCAAAATAGTCAGATGAATTGATTGATCCACCTCTCAAGTCCACAACTCATATCTTGATGAATTGATGATTGAGGACACTCAAATAAGTTTAAATATGCATGAAATGATGAATTAAATAACTTACCTTGATTTCATTTGACCATAATCTGAGGTTGCTTCATGAGCAAGGCATTGTGGTGCATATATGAATTAGGGTTTCTCTGGGGAACAAACCTTAAACCCTTTGACTTGCTTTGATGAATTGAGATACTAGGGAGGCATATTTGATGGATGAGAGATTTAGGAGCCATTACCATGCTTGTTTCCCTCTTCACTTGGCCATGTCTTTGCACCAATGGTTTCCTTGAAGCTTTTGACCTTGTTGATTGCTCAAGCTACAAACAAAAGATGTTAGTGACATATTTTTGTGCTCTTGGTTAGTCAATAAGAATGAGAAAAGCAATAATATACAATTCAAGCATGCTTGGTGATCTAAAACCACTCTCAAGAAGTCCCGCCCAAAGGTAAAGGGAACCAAGATGCTCATGATCCTTGAGACTTTGCAAATGCAATGTTATGATGCCATGAGGTATCTTAGGGACAAAATTGGGCTCTTACAGATGCCCCTATTTAAGGTCATTCTAGCCGTAGAAGTGAAGGCTAAAATCTTCGTCTCGACGAGGTAGAATGGGCTTAAATAATAACAAAGAGACGAATTTTGGTCCCTAAGAGACCTCATGATGCGAATGTATGTATGCAAAAGGATATACTCTGCGGAGATATGTGTCCACAAAGAAGAAAAGAAATCAGGAGAAACTGACAATCCATATGAGTAATACACTCAATGGGACAAAGACTCTGGGGACTCATATGGGGATAGGAAAGGGAGTAAAAATGCGTGAGCAGGTCACGACTCACAGCTTGGGGAGCATAATTCCAAAAGGAGGAAATCAAAGGAAACCCGAGCTGACTCAAAGGCGCATGTATTGGGGAATATGCCAATACAGCAGAAATTATCCTTAACGGATACTTCAGAAATTATCCAGTGGGAATGTCCACTAAGGACTCAGCTGAGGAAATAACAAATGAGGTATTACCGGTTACTGGGTAATAAGCTCAAAAAGAGATCATGTGATCCCACCGGTATCAGGGTGAGGGAAAAACATGCTCCGGGAGAATGAATATTTAAGACCGTTATAAGGGTGAGAGATATCAAACATCCAAAATATCTGAGGAAGACCTAAAAGGTATATTTCAACTCAGGGATTCTGACTCCACAGGGGACAAAAAGTCATAATAGGGAGCAGAAGGAGGGAACACCAGGTGTCATACGGTGAACTGACTTTGGTGAGTTTTTGCTTTAGAAAGAAAATGTCACGGATAGCAAGAGTCGCCACCGACTTTTCTTTTATCCAATAAGGAAAGGTGGAAAAGAACAGGAAAGACCTTGATTAGATTTTGGGTTCGGGAGGTACATTATACAAAGGGAAGGTGTTAGCACCCTTTGTATCCATGGTTATCCATGGGCTCTTAATTGCTGGATCACTTATGTTTTTCTTGTCTGAAAAAGTGTTTGTGAATTGCTTAGAAAATGTTTTGAAAAGAGAGTTTAGCTTTGTAATGATTCTTGTCCGAATGTATACAAAGTATTTATCTCATTTAATTTTGAAAGTTGTTTAGAAAAATATAACTTGGCAATGATTCTAGTATGAATGTATACCAAGTGGTGATTTTCCAGTAGATGTTTTGCAAAGTGTGATGTATAAAAAATGTTTTAGGTTGTGAGTCAGCAATTTAGAGTTATACCTACCCAAGGTCTTTATGGGTATTTCCTATCCTTATGAGGGTGAAACTGTCCTTACTATTGAGAAGTAAGTAGTTTTATCCTTTGGATGTAAAAGGGACATCGTAGGGTCACCGATTGGTCATTGAAGGCAACATTTGTAAGGATATTTTAGCGTTCGAAGGGACAATCATCATTTAACCGTAGGCTACAACGATGGGTCATTGAGGGAATCATATATTCGTAGGCAACATCCGAGGGACGATGATTTATTTTATAGGGACATGATGATTTAATCGAAGGGTCTTTGCTAAATGTATCCCCACATTCGCGGGACATGACCATAATACCGTAATACCGTAAGGCAACAAAGAGAGGTCCAAGATCACATATTCAAAGGCAATATTTTACAATCAATTAGGTAGTTGTAATCAATTTGGTAATTAGGTCCACATTATAATCAGTTAGGTAATTAGGGTGAATCTCCACAAGGGTATCCCACAAATAAAGTGGAATACCTAGCAAGCTACCTTCTCCGGGAGTATGTGAACCCTTACAAAATTCAGCAAACAGGTCAGAATACCAAATCAGGGTGCAATCGAGAATTACACCACAAAAGAAACACAGCGGTAGGAATGTCAGGCAAAATAACGCATGGTTAGAATAAAACAGATCAGATAAGCATAGAACAGAACAGAAAAATCAGCGACTGTCACGTTCGCCCCTGCCTCGCCTAGCGAAGGCTTAGCGAATACTCGCTACATGCTCGCTTAGCGATGTGCTAGCGAGCGGATGCGGGTTCTGGTTTTGATAACAGTACAATTCCAGAAAGCTCCAAACCCTATGGCATCTATTACAGAAATTACATGGTTAAACGTTCAAGATATTCATGCATACTTAAATTTACATGCAAAAACTTAAGATATTTTTATAGATTCAATCATAAAGCCACATGCAAGTTAAGAACATAAAGCGGTAATAGTAATGCAAACCTGTTTGCAACTGAATTGCAACCTTGAATCGGCAAGTCGCTCTTAGGGTTGGCGCCGGATTGGGTTGGGCGGAGGTAACCTTGGTGCAGATGAGTTTCCTTCAGGGTTTCCTTGAGGGTTGCTCTGAATTCTCTGGGTTAGCCTCCAGGGTTTGCTGTGTTGCTTCTGTTAGGGTTTCCTTGCTAGGGTTTCTGTCCGTCTGCCTCCGTCCCTTTTTCCCCGTCCTTGGTTCTGACTGAAGTTGTGGTATTTATAATGAATTTTTGTGACCTAATGGGCTCAGAATGAAGCCCAGAATTTTTTGGTATTCGCAAGCTCCGCTAGGCGAGTGGCGTAGCGAAGGGTTCGCTAGGCGAAGGAGTTGCTCGCCTAGCGAGCATGCCAGTTTGGGCCATTTTCTGGATTTGGCCACCTGTGTGCTGGGTCTTTGTTCTTTTAAGATCAATGCTTTGAATAATGAGTTGGAGTGCCTTGAAGAATGTCTTGAAAGGTTAACGGGCAAATTTTGGGGTATGACAGCTGCCCCTGTTCAATATTCTTGCACCGAGAGAATTAGAATGGTATGTATGCCATTCGTGGTCTGGAGGTGGAAGATTATTGAACATTAGAATGCCCCAAAAGTTTGCACTTGTTAATCAAAGGTTAGTCTTGATGGAGATGGGCTTAGAGATGCCATCCAGGAAGTTTAATGATGAAAGATCAGAATGGGTCATACACTGCTGGGGATAAAGGATCAGAATGGATCATACACTAGATCGTATCTGAATCGCAGAATGAGTTATTTCCTTAGGCGGGTGACTTCGCTGGGGAGGAAAGGTCAGAATGGATCGTACGCTAGATCGTATCTGAGTTGCAGAATGAGCCGTACGTTAGGCTATATGTTAGACCGTATTGGAGTTGCAGAATGAGTCGTACGTTAGGCTGTATCTGAAAAAGAAAGTAGTCGTACGCTAGACTACACCCCGGAATGTACCGTACGCTAGGCAGTATCTGAGGATTTGAAGGTCAGAATGGATCGTACGTTAGATCGTATCTGAGTTGCAGAATGAGCCGTACGTTAGGCTGTATCTGAAGAAGAAAGTAGTCGTACGCTAGACTACACCCCGGAATGTACCGTACGCTAGGTAGTATCTGAGGATTTGAAGGTCCAAATAGGTCGTACGCTAGACCGTATTGGAGTTGCAGAATGAGCCGTACGTTAGGCTGTATCTGAAGAAGAAAGTAGTCGTACGCTAGACTACACCCCGAAATGTACCGTACGCTAGGCAGTATCTGAGGATTTGAAGGTCAGAATGGATCGTACGTTAGATCGTATCTGAGTTGCAGAATGAGCCGTACGTTAGGCTGTATCTGAAGAAGAAAGTAGTCGTACGCTAGACTACACCCCGGAATGTACCGTACGCTAGGCAGTATCTGAGGATTTGAAGGTCCAAATAGGTCGTACGCTAGACCGTATTGGAGTTGCAGAATGAGCCGTACGTTAGGCTGTATCTGAAGAAGAAAGTAGTCATACGCTAGACTACACCCCGGAATGTACCGTACGCTAGGCAGTATCTGAGGATTTGAAGGTCCAAATAGGTCGTACGCTAGACCGTATTGGAGTTGCAGAATGAGCCGTACGTTAGGCTGTATCTGAAGAAGAAAGTAGTCGTACGCTAGACTACACCCCGGAATGTACCGTACGCTAGGCAGTATCTGAGGATTTGAAGATCAGAATGGATCGTACGTTAGATCGCATCTGAGTTGAAGGAGTCATATGTTGAGCTGAATCAGAATGAACCGTACGTTAGGCTGTATCTGATAATATTTGTTGTATTTGCAGTAAATGTCTGGGATGGGCTTAAAGATGCCACCATTAGGAGGATATCAGAATGCTTGTCAGAATGAATGTTCATATAGACTATATCTAAGGGATGTATTTGAATCTTGAACGTAATCGATAAAGATATCCGTCTGAATGGACCTTTGTTTTGACTGTATCAGGAGGATAATTAACCTGAAAAATAAAGTTAGCTTCATGCTATGTCATGATGCATGAGATGTTTTATGCTTTCGGAAACAAATGCGAATGTTGTAGGCATGCGTATGCTGTGAAATGATGTAATGAATGAACTGTGCATGAGGAAGGTTCTTCCAGGGGAAAATAAATCCCAATATTCTGGTTGGAAACATTTGTATCGAGGACCCTCTCTTAGCTAGGGATACTTGATTTCTGTCTGATGGTAGAGATATTTAACAGAGCCTGGCTGGGGATGGAAGCGATGACCAGTCTGTCCAGTGATGCCAATTCCTTCTGGGGAGTAACTGGTTTATGCTGGGGAATAGAATTAGCAACCAGATTTGTTGGAAAGCATGGTTAGACCTTCTCCTCGATCCTGAAGTCTTTTAGTAATTGCTATTTCCGTTTTGTGCATGTATTTTGATAAACATCGATCATATTCAAATGCATATATCAATTCAAATTAAATCAATGGACGTTTACGCAAACAAAACAGAGAAAGTAAAACAAAAGCATCTTTTTGGAGATAAAATTGTATTGATTTTGAAAGAGGGCCTATAAACAGGCAATTTGAATACACGGAGACAGAAATCCTAGTAAGAGGAAATCGTCGAGAACATAAAGAAAAAGCTATGAATGAAAAGCCCTATTGATTTTAATTCTGCTACTGTTATTATGTCTTCAAGCGTCTCATCTCCTGCTGTCGGATAGAAGTGATTGGCTTGTTCAGTCCCTTTGACTTGGGTGAAGCTGATTGAGAACGGGACATAGTCATACGCTTTTAATCCCTAATTTTTGCCTGGACCGCCTTTTCAGGTTTTCAGTCCACCAGGATACCCTTTTTTGCCCAAGCCGCCTTTTCAGGTTTTCGACTTGCCGGGTGTGCATTTTTATATGTTTATCCCTAATTTTTGCCCGAACCCTTTTGGTTCGCCGGGATGCCCTTACTTTTGCCTAGGTACATCGACCTAGCGGGTCTCTTTTATACGTAGTATTTTTTTACTATGTCTGCGTTCACGGGATGTGGGAATTCCTCGCCGTCCATCGTAGCAAGTATCATGGCTCCACCAGAGAATACCTTCTTAACTACAAATGGCCCTTCGTATGTGGGAGTCCATTTGCCCCTGGGATCACTTTGGGGTAGAATGATACGCTTGATCACCAAGTCGTCGATTTGATACACCCGTCTCTTGACCCTTTTGTTAAATGCCTGGGTCATGCACTTCTGATATATCTGCCCATGACAAACAACCGCAAGTCTCTTTTCATCAATCAAATTTATCTGATCGAGTCGAGTCTGAATCCATTCATCTTCATCTAAGCCTGCATCTTTCATAATTCTTAGAGAAGGAATCTGAACTTCCACTGGTAAGACGACTTCCATGCCGTAGACTAAAGAGAAAGGAGTTGCCCCTGTTGAAGTTCGTACTGAAGTGCGATAACCATGAAGAGCAAATGGTAACATCTCATGCTAGTCTTTGTATGTTACCGTCATCTTTTGTATGATCTTCTTGATATTCTTATTAGCAGCCTCCACGGCGCCGTTCATCTTTGGCCGGTACGGAGAAGAGTTATGGTGTTTTATTTTGAACTGCGTGCAGAGTTCAGTAATCATCTTGTTGTTCAAATTGGAGAGAGCAGGTTTTCCAAATGTATATTTGATAAGATCCATCTTAGAAATCAATAAAGTGGTATGATTCAACATATATTGTCTTAGTCGGCGAGCAGCCCAAGCCAAAGCACAACAAGCTTTCTCGAGCTGTGAGTATCTTGTTTCACAGTCGGTACCTTTTGCTAAGGTAGTATATTGCATGCTCTTTTCGACCAGACTCGTCATGTTGCCCCAACACACACCCTATTGAATTTTCTAACACGGTCAAATACACGATTAGAGGTCTTCCTTCAACTGGTGGCATCGGATTTATAGGTTCTTGGAGATACTTCTTGATTTTGTCAAAAGCTTCTTGACATTCATCATTCCATATCATCTCTTGATTTTTCCAGCGAAAACCTCTACATAGTCACGTAACATCCGACTCAATCTTTCTTTGACACTGTTTTCCAAGCCTGCTCCTATTTTGACTTCTTTCTTGTCTACTTCAGTACCCAGTTTCAATTGATTATTCCTGCGGTTGTATAGTCTTTTCTTCTTGCAGCAACAGTCTGGCAAGTTCTCAGGTACTTCACAATCTTCCTCACTTCCATCCTCGACTTGGTAGATCGGATTTTCAAAGTCATAATGAACAGTAGCAGAGTTATTACCAACAAGATCCAGAGTGGATATGGATCGGCAAATTGTTACGTGAGTGTCTGCAAGAAAACATAGCTTATTTGAAAGATGACAGGAAAGATAAAGAGCGCAATATTTGAATGCAAAAAGGTCCATTGATTTATTGAATGTGAATACGCTTATAAAAATGACAAAGCCTTTAACAAAATTTAATACATTAAAATAAGCAATAACAATTACTCCTGACTAAAGGAAATCAGGATAGTGTCTTCAGCCTTCCAATTATTGAGTCCGTCACCAATTGTTAGGAAAATCCAACTATCCAAGTCACAATCGTTATCAGCATCTTCCACAGCATTGACAGTCTCGTCATGGTTAGGCAGAGGGGCAGTGATGTCATTAGGAGTCTCCGGAGGATTAGAGGTAGCCGCATGTATCCTTCCACTTCGAATGCCGCTTTCAACATGTTCACCTGTTAATATAAGTTCAGTGAAACCCGATGAGGAACTTCTCAAAAGATGGCTGTAGAATGGGCCAGTCAGTGTGCTCATGAACATGTCCACTAATTCTCGATCAGTCATAGAGGGTTTGACTCTGCCAGCCAAATCTCTCCATTTCTGAGCATATTCTTTGAAGCTTTCTTTAGAGCCCATAGTCATGTTCTGCAACTGTAGCCGAGTAGGCGCTAATTCAGAATTATACTGGTAATGCTTGTAGAAAGCTGTCGCTAAATCAGTCCAGGTGCGGATGTTAGAGCTCTCGAGCTGATAATACCACTCTAACTGTGTGCCAGACAGACTCTCTTGGAAGAAATGGATCCATAGTTTCCTATCAGTGGTATACGGCTGAATCTTTCTCACATAAGCTCTCAGATGCATCTGAGGACAAGATGCCCCATCATACTTAGTGAAAGCGGGGACCTTGAATTTGCAAGGAATGACCACATCAGAGACCAGACCCAAGCTTTCGAAATCTAGACTGGGCGCCTTCTGACCCTCCATAGCTAGCATACGTTCTTCCAGCAACTTATACTTATCATCTTTTGGAGAGTACTGTTCATTTTCATAATCTTCATCGTCGTCCTCAGGGTTGAAGAGGTCAACATTCTCCTCTTCCGAATACTCTCTGTCTCCTCTCCTTGATCCTTCGGAACTCTAATCTTGACTCCTGTAACCTGTCCTTTAAGCGTTCTTCCCGGGTTAATGTAACTCACAGGTTTCTTGTCTTTTTTCTTCTCGAGCAAGAGAGCCTTCAGTTCCTCCTGCCCCCTGGATAAGTTCAAGATCATCCCCTAGAATTGAGCATTCTGAGCCTGGAGATCTTTGACAGTTTGTTCGAGGTCCATTTTTCTGTTTGCAATAGGAAGATCGTGAGAACATTGATCCCTTTAGAGTACCTGTTATGCAATGTTATGTTATGCTATGCAATGTATGAAATGTTTTCAATGTTTAGAGTCCTTGAAATGGTTAGTACAATGCAATGATGTTATGATGTTATGATGTTATGTAAATAACAAGCACAAGCAAGTCACACAATCATCATTCCTACGTTTTAAGGCTTGCATGAGTTCCGTAGGTAAGTACCCTCCCCACTGAAGTTTGGTTGGTTTAACCTGTCCTAGAGTAGTAACCGGGTTCTAGAAGGATCTCAAATCATTGACCTTCCTTCAAGTCCACTTCAGTGCAACACCAAGTGGTTGACCGAAGCTTCCCTAAAGTCCAATCTCAAAGAGTGTAGTATCGAGTCTCAACCAACCCCAGTCGGAACCAAAGTCAGTTATCTCACTACTTTCTAATGGCTAGGATGAGTCAATTAGGGTTCTAAAGGTCTGGTTAATGCTTTGATGACACCACGCGGAAGCCAAATTTTTCCTCAAGTAAACATGAGGAACATCAGGACATCCAAAGTGTCACATTAACCGTAGCCATCATTTTGACCATTCCAGTATACGCCGGATAGTCGCGATGATCTTTTGCTACTTACCTAAGGTACACTAGATCCGGGTGTAGGATCTTTCACTCAAGCATAAAATACCCAAGCAATCCCTTAAAAGTAAATCAGACAATTCAAATAAATGATCTTGTTTTTTTTAAGGTAACCTCTCTTTTTAAGTGTCCCCAGCAGAGTCGCCAGTTCTGTCATACGGTGAACTGACTTTGGGTGTGTTTTTGCTTTGGAAAGCAAATGTTGCGGATAGCAAGAGTCGCCACCGACTTTTCTTTTATCCAATAAGGAAAGGTGGAAAAGAACAGGAAAGACCTTGATTAGATTTTGGGTTCGGGAGGTACATTATACAAAGGGAAGGTGTTAGCACCCTTTGTATCCATGGTTATCCATGGGCTCTTAATTGCTGGATCACTTATGTTTTTCTTGTCTGAAAAAGTGTTTGTGAATTGCTTAGAAAATGTTTTGAAAAGAGAGTTTAGCTTTGTAATGATTCTTGTCCGAATGTATACAAAGTATTTATCTCATTTAATTTTGAAATTTGTTTAGAAAAATATAACTTGGCAATGATTCTAGTATGAATGTATACCAAGTGGTGATTTTCCAGTAGATGTTTTACGAAGTGTGATGTATAAAAAATGTTTTAGGTTGTGAGTCATCAATTTAGAGTTATACCTACCCAAGGTCTTTATGGGTATTTCCTATCCTTATGAGGGTGAAACTGTCCTTACTATTGAAAAGTAAGTAGTTTTATCCTTTGGATGTAAAAGGGACATCGTAGGGTCATCGATTGGTCATTGAAGGCAACATTTGTAAGGATATTTTAGCGTTCGAAGGGACAATCATCATTTAACCGTAGGCTATAACGACGGGTCATCGAGGGAATCATATATTCGTAGGCAACATCCGAGGGACGATGATTTATTTTATAGGGACATGATGATTTAGTCGAAGGGTCTTTGCTAAATGTATCCCCACATTCGCGGGACATGACCATAATACCGTAATACCGTAAGGCAACAAAGAGAGGTCCAAGATCACATATTCAAAGGCAATATTTTACAATCAATTAGGTAGTTGTAATCAATTTGGTAATTAGGTCCACATTATAATCAGTTAGGTAATTAGGGTGAATCTCCACAAGGGTATCCCACAAATAAAGTGGAATACCTAGCAAGCTACCTTCTCCGGGAGTATGTGAACCCTTACAAAATTCAGCAAAAAGGTCAGAATACCAAATCAGGGTGCAATCGAGAATTACACCACAAAAGAAACACAGCGGTAGGAATGTCAGGCAAAATAACGCATGGTTAGAATAAAACAGATCAGATAAGCATAGAACAGAACAGAAAAATCAGCGACTGTCACGTTCGCCCCTGCCTCGCCTAGCGAAGGCTTAGCGAATACTCGCTACATGCTCGCTTAGCGATGTGCTAGCGAGCGGCTGCGGGTTCTGGTTTTGATAACAGTACAATTCCAGAAAGCTCCAAACCCTATGGCATCCATTACAGAAATTACATGGTTAAACGTTCAAGATATTCATGCATACTTAAATTTACATGCAAAAACTTAAGATATTTTTATAGATTCAATCATAAAGCCACATGCAAGTTAAGAACATAAAGCGGTAATAGTAATGCAAACCTGTTTGCAACTGAATTGCAACCTTGAATCGGCAAGTCGCTCTTAGGGTTGGCGCCGGATTGGGTTGGGCGGAGGTAACCTTGGTGCAGATGAGTTTCCTTCAGGGTTTCCTTGAGGGTTGCTCTGAATTCTCTGGGTTAGCCTCCAGGGTTTGCTGTGTTGCTTCTGTTAGGGTTTCCTTGCTAGGGTTTCTGTCCGTCTGCCTCCGTCCCTTTTTCCCTGTCCTTGGTTCTGACTGAAGTTGTGGTATTTATAATGAATTTTTGTGACCTAATGGGCTCAGAATGAAGCCCAGAATTTTCTGGTATTCGCAAGCTTCGCTAGGCGAGTGGCGTAGCGAAGGGTTCGCTAGGCGAAGGAGTTGCTCGCCTAGCGAGCATGCCAGTTTGGGCCATTTTCTGGATTTGGCCACCTGTGTGCTGGGTCTTTGTTCTTTTAAGATCAATGCTTTGAACAATGAGTTGGAGTGCCTTGAAGAATGTCTTGAAAGGTTAACGGGAAAATTTTGGGGTATGACACCAGGGATGCCGGTTACTGGGCATATAATAGGTGACCAATCAAAACGTGAATTGGGGAATATTCCCAAGACACTCATCATCCAAAAGAGGGCTAAAAGCAAACTCGATTATGGGATGTACATTCGATTTCCACAAAAGGGATACGAATCTTACTCAACTGGGGAAGAACAAAAGGCTTCGACCAAAGAGTGCATGAGATATATTATCTATTACCGTCAGAACATAGATAATATACTCGCATGGAAGATTATCCACAACCGGTTACTGGGTTAATAAAGGATAAATTGACCGATAAAGAAAGACATTGGGATACCGAAACTAGGTATATATGATGACGATTCAAGGGGAGCAACAAACATCACCGACAACCGGTATATGAAAGATGACTTGCTGGGGATAAACTGCCTACTCAGAGCAATTATCCAAAAGAAATGGGGAATATCACCACCGAATATTGGATAATGATAACCGTCAATGAGGGGATTACACCTACCGGATACTGGGTAGAAAACCACGGAGAAGTAACCGTCATCGATTAGGATGAACAAAAGGTTAACTCTGCAAGGGGATAATAGGGTTTACAACTACCGGTATAAAGGTAGAAAACTACGGACTCCGCCGTGGATAAGATGAATGACTACTAATTACTGAGCAATTATTCATTTACCACAGGGAAGCGCAAGAAATAGTCTCAGAAGGCCAATCTAGGATCAAACTAAAGAGGCAAACTGAATCAAGACTCGTCCCAGTGAGGATATAACTCAACAGGGAAGCTTATCCCAATATATGTTGAGAAGGAACAGGAACAACCATCATCCACGAGGATATAACTCGGTGGGGAATATGGAAGGAAAGATAAACACTTTCTGCTTAAGGGGCTGAATCTATATTGAGGGATCAGACACCGACATCTGCTTGGGAAATGTATTACCCACTCAGCAGGGGATAACAAACAAAGATATATGGCAAAGAATGCAATCATGAATGTCTGAATGTTTGAAATATTATATGCACACATGTGTGGTTTATGTATGATGAATGCTGACAAATAGACATTTCTAACACAAACAACTCCAAAGGACACAAACATCCGGTACTACATCTCAAGAGAGAAATCCAGGTCCACTGAGGGCAAGTGATACCAGGAAGCAAAGATCATCCGGGGGATGAACATTAGTCATTCCAGCTGGGGACGGGAGTTATTGCATCGATAAAATCTGCCACACAAGCAACTCTACCGGGGAATTCAAAAAGGAATTCTGGGGGGGCAACCACCAGATAGGAATCTTCCACGGTCACATCTGCTGAGGAGGCAGGCAGCATGAACGTCTTACCACACACTCTGCTTGGTAGAAAAAAATCTAAAAAGGTTCAGGAGGAAGAAGATATAAGCATGTCAGGAATATGAACAAATATCTTACCCTGTTGGGGATCATACCATCCTTGGGAGAGCACTGAAGATCTCCTAAGTATCCTTTCGTCATTGTGAATGTTCACTTTGTTTAAAAACAAATATAAAAAATTTGATTATTTAAAACAATGACATTTTCTCAATTAAAACGTGCAAACCATTTGTTGAATAGACACAGATAAGAGTGCAAATAATTGGATAAAAGGCTCAAATTTATTTGATGGAATGGTAGTCTGCAAATGGCAAGACTCCATAGATCTTTACAAGTTTGAAATTGGTGATATATATTGGAAAAGGGCTACATTGAACATAATGACCATTTCTCCACCAATTCTGAATTTGATGTATTTGAAGCTTTGGTTGATGATGAATGAGCAAGAATCTTTGACGGAGGACAATTGTAGAACAAAGTCTTGTCAGGATGCAGTTACTTGTCAAATCCCTAATTTTTTCCTAGATTGCCCCCAGGATGAGGTACTCAATCTATCGGGATATATATATATATATTTTTTATGTCTCTAACTTTTGCCTGGATCGCCCTTTCGGGTTTTCAATCCACCGAGACGCTCATTTTTTGCCTAAGTCACCCTTTCGGGTTTTCAACTTAGCGAGCTATTCTGTTTTTATTTAGGCGAAGTATTTCTTGACTGCATCTGAATTCACATGACGAGTGAAATCCTCCCCATCCATAGTTGTAAGCATCAAAGCCCCGCCTGAAAAGGCTCTCTTAACAACGTATGGACCTTCATAGTTAGGAGTCCACTTGCCCCTAGAATCGGGCGCGAAAGATAAAACTTTCTTGAGCACAAGGTCACCTTCTCGGAACACACGAGGCTTGACCTTCTTATCAAAAGCTTTCTTCATCCTTTGCTGATATAACTGACCATGGCACATGGCAGTCAATCTCTTTTCTTCAATCAAATTCAGCTGGTCAAAGCGACTCTAAACCCATTCAGCATCAGTCAACTTGGCTTCCATCAAGACTCTCATTGATGGGATCTCCACCTCTACTGGGAGTACAACCTCCATGCCATAAACAAGAGAGAAAGGGGTTGCCCCTGTTGAAGTGCGGACAGATGTACGATATCCATGTAAAGCAAATGGCAGCATCTCATGCCAATCTTTGTACGTGACAACCATCTTCTGTATAATCTTCTTGATGTTCTTATTAGCAGCTTTAACAGCCCCATTCATCTTGGGTCTATAGGGAGAAGAGTTGTGATGCGCAATCTTGAACTCACTACACAGCTCTTTCATCATCTTATTGTTCAAGTTAGATCCATTATCAGTAATGATCTTATCTGGCACACCATAGCGGCATATGAGTTGATTCTTGATAAACTTCACAACCACCTGCCGGGTCACATTCGCATATGATGCCGCTTCAACCCACTTGGTGAAGTAATCAAGTGCTACGAGAATAAATCTGTGTCCATTAGACGCTTTTGGCTCTATCATGCCAATCATGTCAATTCCCCACATGGAAAAAGGCCATGGTGATGAAATCACGTTAAGAAGTGTCGGGGGAATATGAATCTTATCCGCATAAATCTGACACTTATGGCATTTCTTCACATATTTGCAACAGTCAGACTCCATTGTCAGCCAATAGTAGCATGCTCTCAACATCTTTCTAGCCATGGCATGCCCATTGGAATGAGTACCAAATGAACCCTCATGGACCTCAGTCATTAACAGGTCTGCTTCGTGTCTATCCACACATCTGAGCAGCACCATATCGAAATTTCTCTTATAAAGCACATCACCATTGAGGTAGAAACTGCCTGACAATCTCCTCAAAGTCTTCTTATCTTTCACAGATGCCCCGGGCGGGTAAATCTGGTTCTGAAGGAAACACTTGATATCGTAATACCACGGCTTATCATTCTTTACTTCCTCAACTGCAAATACATGAGTTGGTCTGTCCAAGCGCATCACAGTAATATTGGGAACTTCATTCCAAAGTTAAACCACAATCATTGAAGCAAGTGTAGCTAGAGCATCTGCCATCCGATTCTCATCTCGAGGAATATGATGGAAGTCAACCTTAGTGAAAAACATTGAAATCCTCCTCGCATAATCCATATATGGAATAAGACCAGGCTGATTCGTTTCCCATTCACCATTAATCTGATTAACAACGAGGGCCGAATCACCATAAACATCAAGATGCTTGATCCTAAGATCAATGCACTCCTCCAATCCCATAATACAGGCCTCATACTCAGCCATATTATTCGTGCATTTGAAAGTTAGCCTTGCTGTAAAAGGAATGTGTGTGCCCTGAGGGGTAATAATCACTACCCCAATACCATTTCCATATTGATTTACAGCGCCATCAAATACCACACTCCATCTGGAACCAGGCTCTGGCCCTTCATCGAGTGTGGGCTCATCACAATCTTTCATTTTCAAATACAGAATCTCCTCATCTGGGAAGTCATACTGAACTGACTGATAATCCTCAATCGGCTGATGTGCCAAGTGGTCAACCAAGATACTACCTTTAATAGCTTTTTGAGCTCGATACTCAATATCATACTCGGATAACAACATCTGCCAATGGGCAATCCTCCCAGTTAAAGCAGGCTTCTCGAAGATATACTTGATCGGATCCATTCTGGATATCAACCAAGTCGTATGATTTAACATATACTGGCATAAGCGCTTAGCGGCTCAAGCCAAAGCACAACATGTCTTCTCAAGCATTGAGTATCGAGACTCACAATCAGTAAACTTCTTACTCAAGTTGTAGATAGAATATTCTTTCTTCCCTGTTTCATCTTGCTGACCGAGGACGCAACCCATAGAATCTTCAAGAATAGCCAGATGCATAATCAAGGGTCTCCCTTCCACGGGCGGAGACAAGATCGGAGGCTCAGACAGATACTCTTTAATATTGTCAAAAGCTTTCTGGAAATCCTCGGTCCAATCATGAGACTGATCTTTCTGGAGGAGCTTGAATATTGGCGCACATGTGGCAGTCATGTGGGATATGAATATGGAAATATAATTCAAGCGGCCAAGAAAACCTCGGACTTACTTCTCAGTTTTGGGCGCAGGCATATCTTGTATTGCTTTGACCTTTGCAGGATCAACCTCAATACCTCTCTCGCTGACGATAAAGCCCAATAACTTGCCGGAACGGAATCCAAATGTACACTTGTTGGGATTCAGGCGAAGTTTATACTTTCTCAAACGCTGAAAAAGCTTCAACAGGTGCTCTACATGCTCAACTTCCATTCTCGACTTAGCAATCATATCATCAACATAAAATTCAATCTCTTTGTGCATCATATCATGAAACAAGGTAGTCATAGCTCGTTGATACGTGGCTCCGGTGTTCTTCAAACCGAAGGGCATCACTCGATAACAGAATGTTCCCCGAGGTGTGATGAATGTTGTCTTCTCCATATCTTCGGGTGCCATCTTAATCTGATTATATCCGTCAAATCCATCCATAAATGAGAAGACTTTGAATTTAGTTGTATTATCTACCAACATATCAATGTGTGATAGAGGGAAATCATCTTTCGGACTAGCTTTATTCAAGTCTCTATAGCCCACACACATCCGGACTTTTCCGTCTTTCTTAGGCACGGGCACAATATTGGCCACCCATTGAGGATATGTAGAAGTCACCAGAAACCCCGCATCAATTTGCTTCTGAACTTCCTCTTTGATCTTCACTGCCATATCAGGATGAGTTCTTCTGAGCTTCTGCTTCACAGGCACGCACTCAGGTTTCAAAGGTAGAAAATGTTGCACAATATCTGTATCTGGACCAGGCATGTCTTCATATGACCAGGAAAAGACATCAACATATTCTCGTAGCAAATCAACCAACCCCTTCTTAACAAACTCCTCCAGGAGTGCCTCAATCTTCACTTCTCGCACACAATCCTCAGACCCCAAGTTGACTGTTTCCAGATTCTCAAGATGCGGTTGAATGATTTTCTCTTCATGCTCAAGTAGACGGGTAATCTCATCAGGAATCTTTTCAACATCATCTTCTTCTGCTTCAAATACAGGGAATTCAAAGTTGGGAGATGGTGTTGAATCATTATGTTCAATGGGTTTGATTAACCTGCGTAATGATTTTGGATATGAAAGCTTTAGAATTCAAACAAGGCAAATCATTATGCAGATGAAAAGATTGATTTTATTCTTATTCTTAGGGTTTTATGTGATCACCAATTTCATGCAAAAGCAAAAAGGGAAAATAATTGGAAAAATAAATATTTAACATGAATTTATTGAATGAAAATATCATTGTATTTATGTGCCAACAATGTCATCACTTCTCCTTTTGGCACGGGAGAAGGGTTTTCAAACACAATGGGCATTACTTTGACTTATGGACGACTGTTGGAATATCCACAGCGACCCAATTGTTGCAGACCCCCCCAGGGATGGCGAAATTGCCAGAATCCTCTGCATCCCCTTCCAAGATAGCAACAGCCTCCTTGTCTTGACCGGTGTGGATGAAACCTCCACTCTTGAATAGACCTTGCATATTGAAGACCCCATAAGCAAATCCTATGCCATCCCGGGACTTGTTGTCTTCTAACTCAATCATTTTCTCTAATCCAGCGGTTGCACCACGCTCAATGGCCAACTTTGCATCTTTGTAGGAAGCAAATGAAGGAGTTCTCTTCTCAATAGGTTCGGCAATAGATAAAGCTTGGAAAGGAGTTCCAACTTCATCCTCAGCATCTATATATGAGAAGGAAGACAAATGGCTAACCAAGAGAGCCTTTTCTCCCCTACCACTATCAGCTTTTTGTTCTTGATAAATTTCAGTTTCTGGTGTAGGATGGATGTCACGGCGCCTGTCTCGTGAATCTATGGTCTGCCTAGGAGACAACTATACGATGGGTCAATATCCATAACCTGGAAGGTAATGTGGAAATCACTTGGTCCAATTTTGATTGGGAGATCAACCTCACCAATCACAATTTTGGGAGACCCATCGAAAGCCTTCACAACTACTCCACTCTGCCTCATGGGAGGCCCTTGATATGACAGCTTCGTAAGAGTAGTTTTTGGCAATACATTCAATGATGACCCAGTGTCCACCAGCACATTGGACATGGCGTCGTCTTTGCAACCCATAGATATATGCAATGCCAAGTTGTGGTCTCTTCCCTCCTCGGGGAGATCAGAGTCACAAAAGCTCAAGTTGTTACAAGCAGTAATGTTTGCAATAATGCTATCGAATTGCTCTATCGTGACATCATGATCCACATATGCCACATCCAACACCTTCTGCAAAGCCTCTCGGTGTGGTTCTGAATTTAAAAGCAATGATAACACATATATTTTGGATGGCGTTTGTAGAAGCTGATCTACAACATTGTATTCGCTTCTCTTGATGAGCCTCACCATCTCATCACAGTCTTCTTTCGTATTGCCACTAGGGCCAACAGAAGTAGGAGTTTTCAATACAGAGGAGGGCTTAACAACAAGTGCCGGATTCGAGGTGCTCACAGCATTTCCAATCGGGTGTTCAATGAAATCAGCAACAATACTCCCTCGAGCATCAGCCTGAGGCTTTGGCGGTGCCGAAAATACACGACCACTACGGGTCAAACCGCTAGCATCAACAATATTTACAACAGATGAAGAAGGCAATGACACCTCTTTCCCATTTTCCACTGCTACAGCATTGTAGCGATAGGGAACCGCTTTTTCAGAAGAGTATGGTACTGGTCCGGCCGGTTTAATGATGAGAGCAGGAGAAGCCTTCTGCTTGCTACCATCATACTTGATGACAACAGGCTCGGGTATCCGGAACACCGGGGAAATCATGTTGACCTCAGGCTCATCTTCATCGACATTTCTATTCTGAAGGATCTCAATGACTCCTTCATCTAGCATCTCTTGCACATCTTTGCGCACCTGGCGACAACCTCTCTGATTAACAGAACAGACTCGGCATCTATCATGGTCATGCTCATAATGACTATAATCACATAGCAAACGATGCATCTCGACCAGAGACTGTCGAATATGACTAATGTATTTGACTTTGTATTTGCCAGGGCAACCCTGGACCATGTTGACAGATTTTCCATGCTCGGGCAATGGGTTTTTCTTCACGTTAGGACTTACATCCTCGAAACACAGAATGCCACACCTCACAAGGTCTTGTACTTTGGTTTTCAAAGGGTAGAAATTCTCCACGTCGTGGCCGGGAGCACCATAATGGTAAACACAGTGTAATTCGGGCTTATACCACCACTGGGGGTTAGTAGGTATAGCCGGTGGGTCTCGCGGAGTAATCAATTTCCTCTCTATCAAAGAGGGGTATAACTCTGCATACGTCATCGGAATAGGATCGAAGGTGACCCTTTTCCTCTCGTAACTCGTGCTGGTTTGATTACTGTTTCGAGGCTGGTAGGCCTGCTGCTGCAGACGATGCTGTTGTTGTTGATATTGCGAATGTGGTTGCTGATTGTTGTTGTGTTGCTGGTACTTCTGATTATCTCTGAAGACAGGTGCTATATGAGCCACCTGGTGCTGGTTACCGGCGGGACGCACGGTCTTCCTCCTCACAGAGGGTCTTCTTAATTTCATATGGGAGGTCACAACATGTGTCTCTCCATCTTTCTTTTTCGCAAACGCCCCATAACGTTTGGCAGAAGAACCTTCTTCTCTTGTCAGACGCCCTTCTCTAACCCCTTCTTCTAGACGCATCCCCATATTCACCATCTCGGTGAAGTCAGAAGGAGCGCTAGCAATCATCCGCTCATAATAAAAAGAACTTAAGGTCTTCAAAAAGATCTTAGTCGTCTCTTTCTCTTCTAGCGGGGGCACGATCTGTGCTGCTACCTCTCGCCACCTCTGGACGTATTCTTTGAATGTTTCTTTGTCCTTCTGGGACATGGCCCTCAATTGATCCCTATCAGGAGCCATATCCATATTGTACTTGTATTGCTTGACGAATGCCTCGCCAAGATCGTTGAAGGATCGAATGTTCGCACTGTCTAAACCCATGTACCAGCACAGAGCAGCACCGGATAAACTGTCCTGAAAGTAGTGGATGAGCAGTTGGTCTTTGTCGGTCTGAGTCGACATCTTCCTGGCATACATGACTAGGTGGCTGAGAGGGCAGGTATTTCCCTTGTATTTTTCAAAGTCAGGGACCTTGAATTTCACAGGGATCTTCACATTAGGAACCAAGCAGAGTTCGGCAGCAGATTTGCCGAAAAGATCTTTTCCTCTAAGAGTTTTCAATTCCTTGCGAAGCTCAAGAAATTGGTCGTTCATAGCGTCCATCTTCTCATAGACATCTGGGCCCTCAGACGGCTCAGAATGATAGATGGTGTTGTCTACTCTGGGCAGAGTATGCACGACAGGAGGAGGAACAGCAAGGACCGGGCTAGATGCCGGTATAGAAGCAAAGGTGGGAGCAGGACCCTCGGGCATGAAATTGGGAGGCATCCCCCACGGGAATCCGACTGGCATGGCCATTGGAGCAAAGTGTGCACTGGCTGCGGGCACAATCGAGGAGACAATCTCAGAGATAACTGTCCTCTGAGGAGGAGTTGAAGGTACCGGAGAAGACTGACTCTGGGCAGCCAAGAATGACTCCATTAAAGCACTCAATCTGGCCACTTCCTCTTTTAGCTCGCGATTCTCTTGTTCTAGATGATCCATCAATCTTGAAATATTGGCTCTGGTGTAGTACCGGTGAGTCAGCTTGTCTTCAAAATAAATGAAGAACACAGAGTTAGATCACAGGACAAGAAGCCGGGAACAAAACCTGCTTATGCACATGATGCATGCAATGCTTATGCACATGATTTATTTTTTGTTTCAAAGGAACTTTTAGAGTTCTATTTGCAAAGTTTTGGGAAACATTACATTTGTATTACTCGTGGAAATATTCTCATCAATGATATCTGGAAAATATTTTTTACACCAAAGAAATACAACATTGGTAACCAAATATAATACAAGAGAGAAGGAAAATGATTATCCTATGGATCCTTAGAAACAATCATCTAAAGTTCGAGAGACTGGAAGATAAGATGCACGAAGCCTCTTCACCTCTTCTTCATAGGCTGCCTCCATATCTGCCTTCTCCTTGGCGAGTCGATCATACTTCCTCTTCCAGAACCTAGAAGACTGAGGAAGTAAAGAAGTCCATGCATCATCAGGATCATCAATAACCTGATGCTCAAGAAACTCTATCAAAGCATCCTTCTCCTTGATCTGCTGAAGCAATTTCTCTCTTTCACGGATCCAAGCACGTGAACGGTCTTCGTCTCTCAACTCCTCTACTCCTTGATCAGGGAGGGTTGAAGGCCCAACCATAACCATAGGTGTAGGTCTCGGATACTCGTAAGGCATGAGGTACTCGGAAGCTCTCCTCCTAACCCAAGAAGTATAAGGCTCCAAAGCGATACAATTCTTCGGACCTAGCTCCTTCCTTCCTTTCCTATGAATCTTGCGCCAAGCGTGCACCATTCTGCCTTTCTAGTTTTGGGGATCTTTACCCTCCTGAAAGAATACACCTTCTAACAGAATGTTATTAGGTTTATCCTTTAGGGGGAACCCAAGCTGACGACGTGCCAAAACAGGGTTGTAGTTAATCCCACCACATGTACCAAGAAGAGGTACATTAGAGAATTCACCACAAGAGTCGATAATCTGCACACCATCATACACACGGTTGTACCAAGAGATATCATCATTAGTGAGAGACATAAGTCTTGTGGACCACCGTAGACATCCCTTGTTCTCCTTGAAGGCGACCGTCTACGGTAAGTGAGAAATAAACCACTTATACAACAGAGGTAAACAACATACAATGGCACCACCAACCCTTTGCATTCCTCATATGCAAAGAAAAATAAGTATCACCCAACAGAGTTGGAACGGGATTAAGAGTAGAGAAGATCCTAATAGCGTTCACATCCACAAACTTGTCGATGTTGGGGAACAATACTAACCCATAGATGAGAAGTACAAATATGGCCTCAAAGGCGTCCTCACTCATGGCCTTCCCATACATAGTAGCTTGAGCAATGAGGAACTCAGAAGGGAGACCTTGAATTCCACCTTTGGTAGTCATATGAGCACCAACCAGAGATTCATCTATGTGCAACATGTCTGCTATCTTTTGAGAAGTAGGAACATTCTCCAAGCCACTGAACGGAACCTGATCCAGAATAGATATACTCACAAGATAAGCATACTCCTCAAGCGTAGGCAAAAGCTGAAAATCCGGAAATGTGAAGCAACGATACAAAGGATCATAAAACTTCACCAATACACTCATCAATCCTTCGTCCACTTGAGTAGTCAGAAGAGATAGAAGCTTCCCAAAACGAGCTTTGAAACCCAAGGGATCTAATACATAAGATGTCAAATTCCTTAGCTCTTTCAAGTCTGGTTGTCTGAAGCTGTACTTCTTCGTATTCCTTCTTTGTATTTCCATGTCTGAAAATTTGCAAATAGACCTCTTAAGTTCCTTGAAAATTTTCTTCATTATTAATGATATGGATGCGAATGGGTGCATGAATGCAACAATCACACTCAAGGATCAAGCAAAGCACACCAAACAAAGGTCATGGGATGGATCATATTATCCTTAATATCAATCATCCATTTTGGTGGATTATGGTTTACACCTTATCAACACCCAAGTTCCATTGATATCAAGGATATATGAACGGATCAACCATGAATCAAGGGTTTGTTGCAAGTCACGAGCATGGAGCCTCGGTTAAGAACCACCCAAAGGGAGTGTACTAGAGTTTAAACCTGCCAAACATGTTCTACAAGAGGTTCCCATAGTCATCATCCCATCTTTCGGATATTATCGGAGAAACGACTACTCGTATTCCAAAAATATTCTCAAGAGAGACTCTTATGAGCGTAGTATCGCATAACAATTGTACCAAATCTTACACTTGAACGACTTTCGCACTACATCCTAAGAATAGGCCAAGATGGGCTTGGTAAACTAAGGTCCTTGGCTTCCAAGGTTTATATTAGAAAGAGTAATGTCTAACCACAACTTACTTGTGTGACATTATTGATCCCAACATGACCTCCACCAAGTGAATGGACTTGCAAGTCAACTTGCTAAGGAATAACTCCACACAAGTCAACAAGACTATGTCATTCTCCTATCCTAAGTGCACTCGAGTTTGGGTATAGAACTCATCTCACAAAGATCACCAAGCATACAAGGAATTAATATTCAAGCAATTAAATCATTACATACAATACAGTAATCCCAAATTGCACAAAAATATGTCACAAATCAAATATACAATACAATACAACAAATCTGAAAAGTAGGCAAAACCCACTAGGCAAATGATCCCCAGCAGAGTCGCCACTTTTCTGTAGCGGGGTATTCGTTACCATTAGAGATATTGACTAAATCCAAGGTAAACCATACAAGTCGAGTCACCACCGCACTTCTATTTATCCAAAGGAATGGTTAGAAAGCGAACAAAAACCTAAAAGTTTTATCAAATCAAAAACTAGTAAAAGAGAGTCAGAGATCTGGGTAAGGGGGTTGGTTATGCAATGGGAAGGTGTTAGTCACCCAAAACATCCTAGGTACTCCTAGGGAGCCCTTTTCACATTTGTTGTAAGGTTGGTATTTTTGTGAAAAATTCATTTGTGCAAACATGATTGAAGAGATGAGAAGAGAATATACAAGTTTATTTACATTTTGTGTTTGAATGGATGAACCCATTGCCTACGTACCATCTTAAAAAAAATTAGGATCAAAACCTCGTAGTTCGGGGTAAAAATCTCAAAAAAACAAGTTGGTGAATTGATTGGTCCAAAAGCCTTAAGGTCCTTTGTTATCTAAGGGAGAAAACTCAACCTAAAACCACAAATCCACCATGTGAGGATAACTTCAACATGCTAGTGAGGGGTTAACCCTATAATAAGCATGGAAGACTCATTGTCCATCACTAAGGATATAGGTGAGTATTACATCTACCGCAAAGATAACTCAAACCTAATAGCTAAAGGTTATGAAAAACTTTTTGATTAGAAAGTGGCCATTGAAACCACAAAAAGACATTTGAATGGGTTATATTTACCAATTAGAAGTATATACAAAAAATGGTCAAAGTTGACTTAAAGATTCAATTCAAAATAAGTGTTATGAAAAGAAAGTTTGAAAATCAAAAGCATAAGGCTTAGGTTTCTAATGTTGAAAACAAGTGTTAAATGTTTGCACAAAAAGTTTGGCTTGGGTTAGAGTGGAGAGAAGAAGAAGAATGGCTAAAATCCTAAGCATACAAGAGGTGAGGGAGAAGAGAACAAAACCACACAAGGAGTTCCTCTCTTGAGATCATATTGATGATCCAAGTAGCTCCCATCCTTTGGAATAAGCAATCACAAACATAAACTCAAGCAATCAATAGACAAAAGAACTCTTGGAAAAACTCCTCAATGTATCTTGGATCTCTCTCTTTTAGAAGCTCATGGTAATGGTTCCTCAATTAGGCTCAAGTTGGAATCCCTAGCACAAGAACACGCACACCAAAAAGTTCTATAATGCAAACAAAGAATGGACAAGAGGGAGTTTAGAATATGGTCCTTTCAATGTTCATCCTTAAGCTTTAAGCAATCTAAAGGCATGAGGCCTAGTTGCTCTTTGACATTTAAGCACTCTAAAGGAATGAGGCCTAGTTGCTCTTCAAACTCCATTTGCTTGGGTAAAGTCCTAATATCTAAGTCCATTTGTCCATTTCTTTGCATTTTGGGTTCACAACAAACAGACAAACACAAGCACAAAAGTATATACACAATTATATGCTCAAGTGAGCAAAAGGCAAATGGCATTAACATAAGCATGTGCTCCAATGAGCAAAGGAAAAAAAGCAAATGAATAATATGTGTAAGAATGGTAAATTGCATAAAAGTAAAGTGCATAAAGTAAATGTTAATTGTTAATGGTTAATAGTTAGTGTGCCATAAGGCAAAATTTAGCGCTATGTTAAGCAATCGTAATCGGACTTATGTAGAAGTCACAACTCTCTGAGGCCGGTCAATAATAATGTAGGCAACAACACAAGTTAGAAGTCTTTATTAGTGAACCAAGTTCCAACAACTTGCCATGCCAAAAAGAAGAAGAGAATTGATCTTGTATTGGTTTAAGCCTTTTGCATAATTTAGGAAACAACCTATCCTTAATGCAAAGCCATTCACTTGATCAATTAGAAACTAGAAATTAGGAAATAACCTATCCTTAATACAAAAAATATCAAATGACAAAATAAAAAATATTAAAAATCAAAATTAGAAACTAGAAATTATTTGGAGAAGAATGCAATTGGTCCCATATTTGTTGGATTCAAAATGAGGAAGATATGAATTTTTGAAAATAACGGAAATAAAAGAAATAAAATCAGAAAATAAAAAATTCAAAAAAACAAGGAGCGTCTGATCAAGCCTCATTAATTGACGTGGCTGATCAAACGCTCCAGAAGCGTGCACTCATGGTAGGCTTCAGGTCAATGCGCCACACAAACATTAAAACAAAGTCATAACATTGGACAATGGAGATTAAATCTGGAGATCAGATCCAAGGGCTCACGATGCATCTGGCAAAGAGACGGTCACCGGAGCCACCTTCTTCTCCGGTGAGCATGAAGATTCCGGTGACATTTGCAGGTTTCAAAAGCTTAACCAAAATACACGATCCATACATCATTGGAAAGCTGGGATGATGTACATCATCCCTGTACCACTCAATTCCACTCTAGATCTCTATATTGAGAGAAATCAGAGATGGAAATTCTGTGATGTTCATGTGAACTTGATGGATTTCAAAAATTAAATGCACAGTAATGATGCCTCTATTGAGAGGACTTCAGCCAACACAAAATCCAAACAAATAGATCAATCGATGATGAGTTTCGAAGAAAAAACCAGTTGAAGAACAACCTTGGATTCTGGAGATTTGAGCTTGCCTCCTGGCTTCCTTTGGCAAAACAGAAGTGCAATGGACTAAAGGATGAAGGTCTAGAAGCTTTAGATCCAAAGATTCAACCAGATGTAGTTAAATTTTAGATCTGAAAAATTTGAAGAAAAGTGAAATAGCTTCTTTGGTGAGAGGTAAGGTTTTCAGTTCAACAGCATTTCAGGTTGATTCATGGATGAAATTTGAATGGAGTGAGGCTCTTATTTATAGAAGGAAAGGCAAGGCAAGTGTGATTCAATCCGTGTGCATGGAATTGGACATTCATTGCATGGGATTGCATGATCATTCACAAGGCCCAAATTCAATGCCAAATGCAATCTGAAATCATACCAAAGTGAAATGGACGTGTAATCTGAATGGTAATTGCTTGTGCATGGAATTTTGAGGTGTTATGCATAATTGAACCAAAAACTTCTCCTATTCGAAAATACCATTTGCCAAATCCAAACATGATCATGTGAGTAATGGTTGGATAGATTTTGATGTAAGGAACAATTGTTATGTTGGGAAAAAATCCATTTGAAATGTGGAAATTGGTGAAATTTGAGCTTAAAGTGCAAGGTGCATAACATGTAAAGGCAAAGTTTCTAAATTTGGCCAATGTTCAAGCCCCTCTGTTTTGATGATGCAAACTTCAAATGAAAAAACCTTCAACATCAAATTTGTATATCTTCTCAAGACAATCAAAATGGACTTAAAGTTTGCATCATTTGGATTTTTGATGAAAGAGTTATGTGCACTTGAAGTTGGACTTTTTTGCCTTTCAATGCATTTGGTCCAAAGTGACCTATAATGTTTTGCATTATCACATGTATTTCCTTTGAGATTTTGAAATTTTGTTCAACATAACATTTGAATAAGACATCTTAAGCTTTCCAATCCATTTGATCCCACCTCAAAATCTTAAAAAATGAATGAGTTGTGTCCTTGTGAAGTTGACCTAAAATTAGGGTTTCAGTCGAAATGACCTATAATGTCTTGGAATGGGAGATGACCTTCCAAGCTTCAAATCAATTTTTGATGAACATGAAAGTTGTTCATATTGTTCTTAAGATCATTTTTTTCTTTTGGAATCATCTCCATTTGACCAACACATAAAAAGTTAGGTCTCAGTGCATTTCAAAATAGTCAGATGAATTGACTGATCCACCTCTCAAGTCCACAACTCATATCTTGATGAATTGATGATTGAGGACACTCAAATAAGTTTAAATATGCATGAAAGGATGAATTAAAGAACTTACCTTGATTGTATTTGACCATGGGATGAGGTTGCTTCATGAGCAAGGCATTATGGTGCACATATGAATTAGGGTTTCTCTGGGGAACAAACCTCAAACCCTTTGACTTGATTTGATGAATTGAGATACTAGGGAGGCATATTTGATGGATGAGAGATTTGGGAGCCATTACCATGCTTGCTTCCCTCTTCACTTGGCCATATCTTTGCACCAATGGTTTCCTTGAAGCTCTTGACCTTGTTGATTGCTCAAGCTACAAACAAAAGATGTTAGTGACATATTTTTATGCTCTTGGTTAGTCAATAAGAATGAGAAAAGCAATAATATACAATTCAAGCGTGCTTGGTGATCTAAAACCACTCTCAAGAAGTCCCACCCAAAGGTAAAGGGAACCAAGATGCTCATGTTCCTTGAGGCTTTGCAAATGCAATGTTATGATGCCATGAGGGATCTTAGGGACAAAATTGGGGTCTTACAGATGCCCCTATTTAAGGTCATTCTAGCCGTAGAAGTGAAGGTAAATCTTCGTCTCGACGAGGTAGAATGGGCTTAAATAATAACAAAGAGACGAGTTTTGGTCCCTAAGAGACCTCATAATGCGAATGTATGTATGCAAAAGGATATACTCTGCGGAGATATGTGTCCACAAAGAAGAAAAGAAATCAGGAGAAACTGACAATCCATATGAGTAATACACTCAATGGGACAAAGACTCTGGGGACTCATATGGGGATAGGAAAGGGAGTAAAAATGCGTGAGTAGGTCACGACTCACAGCTTGGGGAGCAGAATTCCAAAAGGAGGAAATCAAAGGAAACCCGAGCTGACTCAAAGGCGCATGTATTGGGGAATATGCCAATACAGCAGAAATTATCCTTAACGGATACTTCAGAAATTATCCAGTGGGAATGTCCACTAAGGACTCAGCTGAGGAAATAACAAATGAGGTATTACCGGTTACTGGGTAATAAGCTCAAAAAGAGATCATGTGATCCCACCGGTATTAGGGTGAGGGAAAAACATGCTCCGGGAGAATGAATATTTAAGACCGTTATAAGGGTGAGAGATATCAAACATCCAAAATATCCGAGGAAGACCTAAAAGGTATATTTCAACTCAGGGATTCTGACTCCACAGGGGACAAAAAGTCATAATAGGGAGCAGAAGGAGGGAACACCAGGGATGCCGGTTACTGGGCATATAATAGGTGACCAATCAAAACATGAATTGGGGAATATTCCCAAGACACTCATCATCCAAAAGAGGGCTAAAAGCAAACTCGATTATGGGATGGACATTCGATTTCCACAAAAGGGATACGAATCTTACTCAACTGGGGAAGAACAAAAGGCTTCGACCAAAGAGTGCATGAGATATATTATCTATTACCGTCAGAACGTAGATAATATACTCGCATGGAAGATTATTCACAACCGGTTACTGGGTTAATAACGGATAAATCGACCGACAAAGAAAGGCATCGGGATACCGAAACTAGGTATATATGATGACGATTCAAGGGGAGCAACAAACATCACCGACAACTGGTATATGAAAGATGACTTGCTGGGGATAAACTGCCTACTCAGAGCAATTATCCAAAAGAAAGGGGGAATATCACCACCGAATATTGGATAATGATAACCGTCAATGAGGGGATTACACCTACCGGATACTGGGTAGAAAACCACGGAGAAGTAACCGTCATCGATTAGGATGAACAAAAGGTTAACTCTGCAAGGGGATAATAGGGTTTACAACTACCGGTATAAAGGTAGAAAACTACGGACTCCGCCGTGGATAAGATGAATGACTACTAATTACTGAGCAATTATTCATTTACCACAGGGAAGCGCAGGAAACAGTCTCAAAAGGCCAATCTAGGATCAAACTAAAGAGGCAAACTGAATCAAGACTCGTCCCAGTGAGGATATAACTCAACAAGGAAGCTTATCCCAATATATGTTGGGAAGGAACAAGAACAACCATCATCCACGAGGATATAACTCGGTGGGGAATATGGAAGGAAAGATAAACACTTTCTGCTTAAGGGGCTGAATCTATATTGAGGGATCAGACACCGACATCTGCTTGGGAAATGTATTACCCACTCAGCAGGGGATAACAAACAAAGATATATGGCAAAGAATGCAATCATGAATGTCTGAATGCTTGATATATTATATGCACACATGTGTGGTTTATGTATGATGAATGCTGACAAACAGACATTTCTAACACAAACAGCTCCAAAGGACACAAACATCCGGTACTACATCTCAAGAGAGAAAGCCAGGTCCACTGAGGGCAAGTGATACCAGGAAGCAAAGATCATCAGGGGGATGAACATTAGTCATTCCAACTGGGGACGGGAGTTATTGCATCGATAAAATCTGCCACACAAGCAACTCTACCGGGGAATTCAAAAAGGAATTCTGGGGGGGCAACCACCAGATAGGAATCTTCCACGGTCACATCTGCTGAGGAGGCAGGAAGCATGAATGTCTTACCACACACTCTGCTTGGTAGAAAAAAATCTCAAAAGGTTCAGGAGGAAGAAGATATAAGCATGTCAGGAATATGAACAAATGTCTTACCCTGTTGGGGATCATACCATCCTTGGGAGAGCACTGAAGATCTCCTAAGTATCCTTTCGTCATTGTGAATGTTCACTTTGTTTAAAAACAAATATAAAAAATTTGATTATTTAAAACAATGACATTTTCTCAATTAAAACGTGCAAAACATTTGTTGAATAGACACAGATAAGAGTGCAAATAATTGGATAAAAGGCTCAAATTTATTTGATGGAATGGTAGTCTGCAAATGGCAAGACTCCATAGATATTTACAAGTTTGAAATTGGTGATATATACTGGAAAAGGGCTACATTGAACATAATGACCATTTCTCCACCAATTCTGAATTTGATGTATTTGAAGCTTTGGTTGATGATGAATGAGCAAAAATCTTTGACGGAGGACAATTGTAGAACAAAGTCTTGTCAGGATGCAGTTACTTGCCAAATCCCTAATTTTTGCCTAGATTGCCCCCAGGATGAGGTACTCAATCTATCAAGATATATATGTATTTTTTTATGTCTCTAACTTTTGCCTGGATCGCCCTTTCGGGTTTTCAATCCACCGAGACACTCATTTTTTGCCTAAGCCGCCCTTTCGGGTTTTCAACTTAGTGAGCTATTCTGTTTTTATTTAGGCGAAGTATTTCTTGACTGCATCTGAATTCACAGGACGAGTGAAATCCTCCCCATCCATAGTTGTAAGCATCAAAGCACCGCCTGAAAAGGCTCTCTTAACAACGTATGGACCTTCATAGTTAGGAGTCCACTTGCCCCTGGAATCGGGCGCGAAAGACAAAACTTTCTTGAGCACAAGGTCACCTTCTCGGAACACACGAGGCTTGACCTTCTTATCAAAAGCTTTCTTCATCCTTTGCTGATATAACTGACCATGGCACATGGCAATCAATCTCTTTTCTTCAATCAAATTCAGCTGGTCAAAGCGACTCTGAACCCATTCAGCATCAGTCAACTTGGCTTCCATCAAGACTCTCATTGATGGGATCTCCACCTCTACTGGGAGTACAACCTCCATGCCATAAACAAGAGAGAAAGGGGTTGCCCATGTTGAAGTGCAGACAGATGTACGATATCCATGTAAAGCAAATGGCAGCATCTCATGCCAATCTTTGTACGTGACAACCATCTTCTGTATAATCTTCTTGATGTTCTTATTAGCAGCTTTAACAGCCCCATTCATCTTGGGTCTATAGGGAGAAGAGTTGTGATGCGCAATCTTGAACTCACTACACAGCTCTTTCATCATCTTGTTGTTCAAGTTAGATCCATTATCAGTAATGATCTTATCTGGCACACCATAGCGGCATATGAGTTGATTCTTGATAAACTTCACAACCACCTGCCGGGTCACATTCGCATATGATGCCGCTTCAACCCACTTGGTGAAGTAATCAATTGCTACGAGAATAAATCTGTGTCCATTAGACGCTTTTGGCTCTATCATGCCAATCATGTCAATTCCCCACATGGAAAAAGGCCATGGTGATGAAATCACGTTCAGAAGTGTCGGGGGAATATGAATCTTATCCGCATAAATCTGACACTTATGGCATTTCTTCACATATTTGCAACAGTCAGACTCCATTGTCAGCCAATAGTAGCCTGCTCTCAACATCTTTTTAGCCATGGCATGCCCATTGGAATGAGTACCAAATGAACCCTCATGGACCTCAGTCATTAACAGGTCTGCTTCGTGTCTATCCACGCATCTGAGCAGCACCATATCAAAATTTCTCTTATAAAGCACATCGCCATTGAGGTAGAAACTGCCTGACAATCTCTTCAAAGTCTTCTTATCTTTCACAGATGCCCCAGGCGGGTAAATCTGGTTCTGAAGGAAACACTTGATATCGTAATACCACGGCTTATCATTCTTTACTTCCTCAACTGCAAATACATGAGTTGGTCTGTCCAAGCGTATCACAGTAATATTGGGAACTTCATTCTAAAGTTTAACCACAATCATTGAAGCAAGTGTAGCAAGAGCATCTTCCATCCGATTCTCATCTCGAGGAATATGATGGAAGTCAACCTTAGTGAAAAACGTTGAAATCCTCCTCGCATAATCCATATATGGAATAAGACCAGGCTGATTCGTTTCCCATTCACCCTTAATCTGATTAACAACGAGGGCCGAATCACCATAAACATCAAGATGCTTGATCCTAAGATCAATGCACTCCTCCAATCCCATAATACAGGCCTCATACTCAGCCATATTATTCGTGCATTTGAAAGTTAGCCTTGCTGTAAAAGGAATGTGTGTTCCCTGAGGGGTAATAATCACTACCCCAATACCATTTCCATATTGATTTACAACGCCATCAAATACCACACTCCATCTGGAACCAGGCTCTGGCCCTTCATCGAGTGTGGGCTCATCACAATCTTTCATTTTCAAATACAGAATCTCCTCATCTGGGAAGTCATACTGAACTGACTGATAATCCTCAATCGGCTGATGTGCCAAGTGGTCAGCCAAGATACTACCTTTAATAGCTTTTTGAGCTCGATACTCAATATCATACTCGGATAACAACATCTGCCAACGGGCAATCCTCCCAGTTAAAGCAGGCTTCTCGAAGATATACTTGATCGGATCCATTCTGGATATCAACCAAGTCGTATGATTTAACATATACTGGCGTAAGTGCTTAGCGGACCAAGCCAAAGCACAGCATGTCTTCTCAAGCATTGAGTATCGAGACTTACAATTAGTAAACTTCTTACTCAAGTAGTAGATATCATATTCTTTCTTCCTTGTTTCATCTTGCTGACCGAGGATGCAACCCATAGAATCTTCAAGAACAGTCAGATACATAATCAAGGGTTTCCCTTCCACGGGCGGAGACAGGATCGGAGGCTCAGACAGATACTCTTTAATACTGTCAAAAGCTTTCTGGCAATCCTCAGTCCAATCATGAGACTGATCTTTCCGGAGGAGCTTGAATATTGGCGCACATGTGGCAGTCATGTGGGATATGAATATGGAAATATAATTCAAGCGGCCAAGAAAACCTCGGACTTGCTTCTCAATTTTGGGCGCAGGCATCTCTTGTATTGCTTTGACCTTTGCAGGATCAACCTCAATACCTCTCTCGCTGACGATAAAGCCCAATAACTTGCCGGAACGGAATCCAAATGTACACTTGTTGGAATTCAGACGAAGTTTATACTTTCTCAAACGCTGAAAAAGCTTCAACAGGTGCTCTACATGCTCAACTTCCATTCTCGACTTAGCAATCATATCATCAACATAAACTTCGATCTCTTTGTGCATCATATCATGAAATAAGGTAGTCATAGCTCGTTGATACGTGGCTCCGGCGTTCTTCAAACCGAAGGGCATCACTCGATAACAGAATGTTCCCCAAGGTGTGATGAATGTTGTCTTCTCCATATCTTCGGGTGCCATCTTAATCTGATTATATCCGGAAAATCCATCCATAAATGAGAAGACTTTGAATTTAGCTGTATTATCTACCAACATATCAATGTGTGGTAGAGGGAAATCATCTTTCGGACTAGCTTTATTCAAGTCTCTATAGTCCACACACATCCGGACTTTTCCGTCTTTCTTAGGCACGGGCACAATATTGGCCACCCATTGAGGATATGTAGAAGTCACCAGAAACCCCGCATCAATTTGCTTCTGAACTTCCTCTTTGATCTTCACTGCCATATCATGATGAGTTCTTCTGAGCTTCTGCTTCACAGGCATGCACTCAGGTTTCAAAGGTAGAAAATGTTGCACAATATCTGTATCTAGACCAGGCATGTCTTCATATGACCAGGCAAAGACATCAACATATTCTCGTAGCAAATCAACCAACCCCTTCTTAACAGACTCCTCCAGGAGTGCCCCAATCTTCACTTCTCGCACACAATCCTCAGACCCCAAGTTGACTGTTTCCAGATTCTCAAGATGCGGCTGAATGATTTTCTCTTCATGCTCAAGTAGACGGGTAATCTCATCAGGAATCTTTTTCACATCATCTTCTTCTGCTTCAAATACAGGGAATTCAAAGTTGGGAGATGGTGTTGAATCATTATGTTCAATGGGTTTGATTAACCTGCGTAATGATTTTGGATATGAAAGCTTTAGAATTCAAACAAGGCAAATCATTATGCAGATGAAAAGATTGATTTTATTCTTATTCTTAGGGTTTTATGTGATCACCAATTTCATGCAAAAGCAAAAAGGGAAAATAATTGGAAAAACAAACATTTAACATGAATTTATTAAATGAAAATATCATTGTATTTATGTGCCAACAATGTCATCACTTCTCCTTTTGGCATGGGAGAAGAGTTTTCAAACACAATGAGCATTACTTTGACTTATGGATGACTGTTGGAATATCCACAGCGACCCAATTGTTGCAGACCCCCCCAGGGATGACGAAATTTCCAGAATCCTCTGCATCCTCTTCCAAGATAGCAGCAACCTCCTCGTCTTGACCGGTGTGGATGAAACCTCCACTCTTGAACAGACCTTGCGTATTGAAGACCCCAGAAGCAAATCCTATGCCAGCCCGGGACTTGTTGTCTTCTAACTCAATCATTTTCCCTAATCCAGCGGTTGCACCACACTCAATGGCCAACTTTGCATCTTTGTAGGAAGCAAATGAAGGAGTTCTCTTCTCAATAGGTTCGGCAATAGATAAAGCTTGGAAAGGAGTTCCAACTTCATCCTCAGCATCTATATATGAGAAGGAAGACAAATGGCTAACCAAGAGAGCCTTTTCTCCCCCTATCACTACCAGCTTCTTGTTCTTGATAAATTTCAGTTTCTGGTGTAGGGTGGATGTCACGGCACCTGCCTCGTGAATCCATGGTCTGCCTAGGAGACAACTATACGATGGGTGAATATCCATAACCTGGAAGGTAATGTGGAAATCACTTGGTCCAATTTTGATTGGGAGATCAACCTCACCAATCACAGTTTTGCGAGACCCATCGAAAGCCTTCACAACTACTCCACTCTGCCTCATGGGAGGCCCTTGATATGACAGCTTCGTAAGAGTGGTTTTTGGCAATACATTCAATGATGACCCAATGTCCACCAGCACATTGGACATGGCGTCGTCTTTGCAACCCATAGATATATGTAATGCCAAGTTGTGGTCTCTTCCCTCCTCGGGGAGATCAGAGTCACAAAAGCTCAAGTTGTTACAAGCAGTAATGTTTGCAATAATGCTATCGAATTGCTCTATCGTGACATCGTGATCCACATATGCCACATCCAACACCTTCTGCAAAGCCTCTCGGTGTGGTTTTGAATTTAAAAGCAATGATAACACAGATATTTTGGATGGCGTTTGTAGAAGCTGGTCTACAACATTGTATTCGCTTCTCTTGATGAGCCTCACCATCTCATCACAGTCTTCTTTCGTATTGCCACTAGGGCCAACAGAAGTAGGAGTTTTCAATACAGAGGAGGGCTTAACAACAAGTGTCGGATTCGGGGTGCTCACAGCATTTCCAATCGGGCGTTCAATGAAATCAGCAACAATACTCCCTCGAGCATCAGCCTGAGGCTTTGGCGGTGCCGAAAATACACGACCACTACGGGTCAAACCGCTAACATCAGCAATATTTACAACAGATGAAGAAGGCAAGGACACCTCTTTCCCATTTTCCACTGCTACAGCATTGTAGCGATAGGGAACCGCTTTTTCAGAAGAGTATGGTACTGGTCCGGCCGGTTTAATGATGAGAGCAGGAGAAGCCTTCTGCTTGCTACCATCATACTTGATGACAACAGGCTCGGGTATCCGGAACACCGGGGAAATCACGTTGACCTCAGGCTCATCTTCATCGACATTTCTATTCTGAAGGATCTCAATGACTCCTTCATCCAGCATCTCTTGCACATCTTTGCGCACCTGGCGACAACCTCTCTGATTAACAGAACAGACTCGGCATCTATCATGGTCATGCTCATAATGACTATAATCACATAGCAAACGATGCATCTCGACCAGAGACTGTCGAATATGACTAACGTATTTGACTTTGTATTTGCCAGGGCAACCCTGGACCATGTTGACAAATTTTCCATGCTCGGGCAATGGGTTTTTCTTCACGTTAGGACTTACATCCTTGAAACACAGAATGCCACACCTCACAAGGTCTTGAACTTTGGTTTTCAAAGGGTAGCAATTCTCCACGTCGTGGCCGGGAGCACCAGAATGGTAAACACAGTGTAATTCGGGCTTATACCACCACTGGGGGTTAGTAGGTATAGTCGGTGGGTCTCGCGGAGTAATCAACTTCCTCTCTATCAAAGAGGGGTATAACTCTACATATGTCATCGGAATAGGATCAAAGGTGACCCTTTTCCTCTCGTAACTCGTGCTGGTTTGATTATTATTTCGAGGCTGGTAGGCCTGCTGCTGTGGACGATGCTGTTGTTGTTGATATTGCGAATGTGGTTGCTGATTGTTGTTGTGTTGCTGGTACTGCTGATTATCTCTGAAGACAGGTGCTATATGAGCCACCTGGTGCTGGTTACCGGCGGGACACAAAGTCTTCCTCCTCACTAAGGGTCTTCTTGGTTTCATATGGGAGGTCACAACATGTGTCTCTCCATCTTTCTTTTTTGCAAACGCCCCATAACGTTTGGCAGAAGAACCTTCTTCTCTTGTCAGACGCCCTTCTCTAACCCCTTCTTCTAGACGCATCCCCATATTCACCATCTCGGTGAAGTCAGAAGGAGCGCTAGTAATCATCCGCTCATAATAAAAAGAACTTAAGGTCTTCAAAAAGATCTTAGTCATCTCTTTCTCTTCTAGCGGGGCACGATCTGTGCTGCTACCTCTCGCCACCTCTGGGCGTATTCTTTGAATGTTTCTTTGTCCTTATGGGACATGGCCCTCAATTGATCCCTATCGGGAGCCATATCCACATTGTACTTGTATTGCTTGACGAAGGCCTCGCCAAGATCGTTGAAGGATCAGATGTTCGCACTGTCTAAACCCATGTACCAGCGCATAGCAGCACCAGACAAACTGTCCTGAAAGTAGTGGATGAGCAGTTGGTCGTTATCGGTCTGAGTCGACATCTTCTTGGCATACATGACTAGGTGGCCGAGAGGGCAGGTATTTCCCTTGTATTTTTCAAAGTCAGGGACCTTGAATTTCACATGGATCTTCACATTAGGAACCAAGCAGAGTTCGGCAGCAGATTTGCCGAAAAGATCTTTTCCTCTGAGAGTTTTCAATTCCTTGCGAAGCTCAAGAAATTGGTCGTTCATAGCGTCCATCTTCTCATAGACATCTGGGCCCTCAGACGACTCAGAATGATAGACGGTGTCATCTACTCTGGGCAGAGTATGCACGACAGGAGGAGGAACAGCAAGGACCGGGCTAGATGCCGGCATAGAAGCAAAGGTGGGAGCAGGACCCTCGGGCATGAAATTGGGAGGCATCCCCCACGGGAATCCGGCTGGCATGGCTGTTGGAGCAAAGTGTGCACTGGCTGCTGTCGCATTACGCGAAAAACCGGCGGGAAACGAAAACAACAGAGCCGCCACCGTGCGTTATTTATCCCAAAAGAGGGAAAGGAAACGCTCGAAGTAAACCTGGAAAAGACATGGTCTCGCGACCAAAGAGAATGGGATCGGGAGTCGGTTATGCGAAGGGAAGGTATTAGCACCCCTACGCATCCGTCGTACTCGACGGGATCCACGCACAAAAGGAAGGAATATGGTTGCTAAACACTGCTCAAAAAAACATCAAACACTGGCTGAAAGAGACACAGAAAACAAAAGAAACTAACTCGGCAGGATATCGCATCCTGGGCCTACGTAGTCTATCGGGCACAGACATCAGAGTCGACGTAGTTCGGACTAGGGGAAAACGTGCTCGCTAGGATGTCGCATCCTATGCATACGTATCTTCTCGGACTAAAGAAGAATCAGAGCACTCGTAGCTCGGCTAACGCACGCCAAACAAAACCACACAAGAAATCGACTGCCAATCGCTGGACTTACGTCAAACTCCACACGAAACAGGCAAACACACACACAGGAAACCAATTGCCAATCGCTGGACTTATGTCAGACTCCACACAAGCAAACTGGAAACCGAATGCCAATTGCTGGACTTACATCAGACTCCAACCAGAAAAGGAGAAACAACTCACACAAACAAAACAAAAGGGCGCCCGGAGAGATCAGCTCATCTCCTGCCTACGTACCTCATCTGGTATGAGGATCAGGGCGACGTAGTTCCCCTACGCAGGGACAAAGGACTAGCCTAACCAGATACAAAGGGAGACTACGACTCGAGCCTAGATGTTATCATGCATATCATCCCTAAGTTAAGGTTGCTATCTAACTTGCACAGGGAGCAAGCTATCCTAAACAGCATAGGCAAAGCAAACAATCACAAATAGCACACACTATATACACACAAAGTGGGCTCACACAAGGGTTAGGCTGTGAAACACAAGCCAACTGGAATCGAGTGATGTTAGCTCTTAACCCTAAAATTGAGAGTTAGGGTGAAGCAGATGAAATAGGAAGTGAGGGGTGTGCCTCACAGCTCTTATCCCTGGCCTGGGAGAGCTTCAGACAAAAGAATGTGTGGGTTCAGAAAGTGGGAACCCTTCTACACATATGACTGACACAACTGTACAAGGATCTTGGGTTGATATCCACAATGCATCAACACAAGGTGTGTGAGCAAAGGGATGACTCAACTGAATAGCAGGAGATGGATTGCACATCTCTTGTATCTGCCAATTGCCTTATCAAAGGTCTTTTCCTGCTTGGGGACAAAAATAAACAAACACAAGCATTGCCTCTTAAGGAGGACTTCAGACAGGTGCCTGACCAAATAACAGGCCAGGTCTTCCAGACTACATGGAGTCAGAGACATTATACCTCAAATTGGTTAAGCAACCAAGCAACAGCAAAAGCAAGTTCACAATGAACTATAGCAACTAATGTACCTGAAAACAATCTAACTCAGTCAATACACAACTTAAAGAGTCAAACAGACAGACTAAAAGTCAACAGTTAATTGTACAAACAGACAACAAGCCATGCATCAAGCAAAGCACAAGCTCAACTCAAAGGAGCTAATCCACCTACAAAACAACTTAATGTTAATCAACATCAATCAAATATCAATCCAAATGAGCAAATGAATCACACTCCTCAAGGCCATATGCTTCTTGTCCTGAAAACACAACTCAAACATAAGCACTAACCACTAGGACATGGCCTAAGGTCAAAGAGGGAGAAATAATTCAAAACAGAACATGAAAATTGGCATGAATCAAATTAAACCAATTAAGAACAAAATCCAAGTGGTCTCATATCCATAACATTCACCAAAATCATTTCACAAAGCAATCGTGGCAAGGCATGCAAGTTCAAAGCTCATAGAAGCAAACAGAATGAACCAATTCACATCAACTCAAAAATGATTCAATAAATCTCAATAAAAATCATGGCTAAACAGAACACCCAACATGATCTACACACCAAAATTCAAGGCATTTGGACAAGTGGAAGTATGGAAAACAAATTCCATAAGGCAAGGTATGCACAAACAAGCTCAATTAGGGCACAAATAGATGCATCAAATTCACACAAGCATAAAACAGAATCCATGCATGATAAATGCATCCAATCAAAGCCACAATTAACTTCAAAGTGTCTAGAACACATGTACAAAATTTCAGGTTCATATGATAAACATCCACCATTTCACAAATCATCTAAGTTCATGACTATCCAAAAGTCCAAACATGACCAATCAGCAAAGAAAATCTCAAACAAATTGGAAATGCACTCAAAAATTCTACAAAAATTCATGATAAAACTTAACATCCAGAAGTAGCATCATGGAAAACATCAGATCATTTGACATTGAATTGGCATGGCAAATAAAATCAACAAGTCAAGCAAGCAAAGGTGTGACACACATTGTCACACCTACCTTAAACAGATCATATCTCATCAACCCGGAATGGGAAAAATGCAAACTCTATACCAAAATGACTATTAGGATGTCTATTTTAAGCATGCAAAATTTCAAGAGTGTTGGATAAAATCTCATCATTTCACAATCAAAATGGAAAGGCAGGTCAAGAAAACATATGTACACACAATCCCTAGCCAAAATTAAAATCCATTCGTGCACAATTTCTGGAAAAATCATCATAAAATACTAGAGATCATGAGGAACATCATGCAAAAAATCCCATCTCAATTGGATTAATAATCATGGAGATATGAATTTTTGAAGTGATTGGAAAAATAAAAAAACATGTGAAGAACTAGCATGCACATGGATGAAATAAATGCATAAGGCTAATGTGAAAATGTTTCAGCCAGGGCTCGAACCGAGCTAACATTCAAACGAGCGCGTTTATAAGTGAAACGCGTCGTTTCACTTAATCCACATGGCACAGGCAATCGTTCTCAACCAATGAATCAGCCACGCTGGATTCCAAACGACCAATGCATGGCCTAAAACACCAATCCATATGCACAGTGCGCAAATAAGGATCAAACATGCATTATGGGAAAGAAAACCTAGGGTTCATACGTGTTCTTCATCATTCATACACTCAAGAACAATTGTTCACAGAAATTCACAAACGATACATCATTGCACCCGTCTTTGCACGTACATCAACAATCTCAACTCAATTTATCCTAATTCTCACTATCATGTCTGGATCGAGTAAAAGAAAATTCACACATCAATCTTATATTCAACATATCTCACTCAAATCTTGATGAAAATTAATGCCACAAAGCTCAGAATACTCATGGATTCAAGATCTACAACATGCATATCCTAATTGCATGAATTGTGAGATTCAAAATCTTACCTTCAAGAGATTGCAGAACTGAATTCGTGACTTTCAAGCCTTGAGAAGCAAAAACAGATGATCTTCAATGCTAGTATGATGATTTGGATGAATGTTGGATGCTCAGTCTTGTTTGATCTTGCTCAAATCTACAGTTGCCATTGATGATGCTAGCCTCAACAGTTCAAGAATCAGCTCAAAATCCTTGCAATCTTGCTTCAGTCCAACTCAGTTATGGTTGTAGATGATGATTCAATCGTGGAAATAGCAAGGTTTGTGAAGAATTTTGATGAATCTTCAAGAAAGAGTTTGAGAGCACAATGAAGAAAAAGTTCAGATCTGGAAATTATGCCAAGTTAATCCAATTTTCTGTTATGATTTGCAATATATATGGTCTGTTAATCATGTTTGCTAATCAAGATTAAGCCATGCCAAAGAGATTAATGAAATGAAGGTGTAATGGCTAATTTGCAAATGCACCTTAATGTGTGATAACCAATGCTACAGTGCACGATTTTGTGCTTAATTCACCTCAAAAATCAATTTGGAGCCAAATGCCAATGTTGGAATGCATGGACAATGCTTATTTTTCAAATTCAACTTTTCCCTCCAAAATTCAAATGGAATTCAAATGAAAATGCCAAAATTTTGTAATGGAGATGCATGGTTCATGATGCATGAATTGGATAGCTCATGTTAAAATAAGATTGTTACAAAAAGAACCATCTCATTTGGCCTTGTGGTGTGAAAGTTATCCCCTTTTGAACTTCAAATTATCTTGACAGTGATTGATCCATAATTTCTCAACCACACATGGGAAATTCATGTTCTTGGACTTTTTGGAAAGGTGAGAGCAAGATCTTCAACTTTCATGTTGGACAAAATTTCATTTGAAGCTTCCTTGGACATGTAAACTTGAGGAGAAGACCTTTCCATTTTTGGCAGTTTGAAATTACAGGTCACTTACTATTTTTGGAAACTTTTCATCTGACCTCAAATTCTCCAATGTTGATGTTTGAAATGTCAAATGAGACTTGTATGGACATGAATGAGGCCTCTCTAACCATCTCCCACCTTCAAATCCATGATTGAATGCACAGTAGACTTTGGTTGACTTTCTAGGGTTTCAGATGAATTGCATCTTGACTGTTGAGCTTTGAACATCCAATCTTTGGCCAAACCACTTAAAAATGATCCCTAGGTCATATGAACACAATGAACCAACCCTAGGGATTTGCTCCAATAGGAATTGCACTTGCTTGCTTGCACAACTGGATCTCCTGACCAGTCTTGACTGATGACTTGCACTTGGGCAATGGACAATGCAATGCTATGCAGTGGACAATGTAATGTTAATGACCTAACATGAAAATGAATGTACAAAATGGGAGGTGCAAATTTGAGGTGCTACAGCTGCCCCTATTCAATCAACTGGGAACCCGAATGGATGAGAGCAACGGCTGTCAGACTTTCAGGGTAAACAGGGATTGAATACCGAAGAACCGTAGAAATTTGCACAACTGCGGGGATCCAAGAAAGGAAAATTCACCAATGGGCGCTTCCACTGGGATCTGATATTTATTACTGGGGATTCTGATTTTTCCTCAAAGGTACAGTCACATCCAGACATCGAAAGACGATGAATGGGAAGAGAAACCACAACTAGACGTCAACGGACGACTAGGAAAAACTCAACGTTTATCGAAACCAACGGAGAGGTAACCAGACATTAATGAATGATGGGAAAAGAAAGACTCGACCAGACGTCAATGGACGACATGGGAAAAACTCGACGTTTATCAAAACCAACGGAGAGGTAAATAGACAACCAGATGTCAACGGACAACTAGGAAAAACTCGACGTTTATCGAAACCAACGGAGAGGTAACCAGACATTAATGAATGAATGGGAGGACTCGACCAGACGTCAACGGACGAACGGGAGAAGCTCGACGTTTATCGACACCAACGGAGAAGGAGAAGACTCGACCAGACGTCAACGGACGAAAGGGAGAAGCTCGACATTTATCGACACCAACGGAGAAGGAGAAGCTCGACGTTTATCGACACCAACGGAGAAGGAGACTTACTGGGGAAAAGCTAATCACAATCAAACGTCAACGGACGACTTGGGAAAAACTCAACGTTTATCGAAACCAACGGAGAGGTAAACAGACATCAGCGGATGAACTGCGGGGGATAATACATCTAAACGTCAACAGACGCATAGGAAAAACTCAACGTTTACCGAAACCAACGGAGAGGTAACCAGACATTAATGAATGACTGGGAAGACTCGACCAGACGTCAACGGACGAAAGGGAGAAGCTCGACGTTTATCGACACCAACGGAGAAGGAGACAGACATCAAAGGATGCTGGGAAAACTGAGATACAACTATTCACCAACGGACGAATAGGAAAAACTCAACGTTTATCGAAACCAACAGAGAGGTAACCCTACTGGGGAAGAGACAACTATACGTCAACGGACGCATAGGAAAAACTCGACGTTTATCGAAACCAACGGAGAGGTAGCTCACTGGGGATCAAGGTCACGACAGGGAGCAGACAGGAAGGAACACCAAGGATACCGGGTTGTAGGCATGAAACAGGTGACCGACCAAAGCGTGAATGGGTTTGTGTTCCAAAACACTCATCATCCTTAAGATGGCTAGAAAGGCAATCTTGTTAAAAGATGGACATTCGATTCCACAAGGAATACGAATCTTACTCAGTTGGGGAAGCAAACAAAGGGTTCAACCAAAGAGCGCATGAGATATATCATCTATAGCCGTCAAAACGTAGACAATATATTCGCATGGAAGATTATCCTAACCGGGTTGTAGGTTGTTAAAGGATAGATCGACCGACATCATCCTGAAGAGAGCGAAAGCAAACTTGTTAAAGGATGGACATTCGATTCCACAAGGAACACGAATCTTACTCGACTGGGGAGGACAAAACTTCGACCCAAGAGTGCATGAGATATATTATCTATAGCCGTCAAAACGTAGATAATACACTCGCATGGAAGATTATCCATAACCGGTTTGTAGGTTGTTAAATGGATAAATCGACCGACATCATCCTGAAGAGAGCGAAAGCAAACTTGTTAAAGGATGGACATCCGATTCCACAAGGAATACGAATCTTACTCGACTGGGAGGGACGACACTTCGACCAACGAGCGCATGAGATATATTATCTATAGCCGTCAAAACGTAGATAATACACTCGCATGGAAGATTATCCATAACCGGGTTGTAGGTTGTTAAATGGATAAGTCAACCGAAGAAGAAAGGCATCGGGATACCAGGACTAGGTATGCAAAGATGACCAATCAAAAGGGGAAACCACAAACATTACCAGCAAACGGTGAATGAAAGAGGACCCGCCGGGGATAAGATTGCTTAATCAAAGCAAACATCCGAAAAAGGGAAAGGAATATCAATACCAACTGGATAATGATAACCACAAAGAGGGGATTACATCTACCGGTTAGTAGGTAGAAAACCACAAAGATAGGACTTACAACTACCGGTTTGTAGGTAGAAGCCAACAAAACAATCTGCTGAGGAACAGAGTGAGAAAAAAAAAGGATTTACAACTACCGGGTAGAAGACCGCAAAAATCCGCCAGCAACCAGAATGAACCACAAAGGTTACCTCTGCTAGGGGATGAAAGTGGGATTTATAACTACCGGTTCGTAGGTAGAACACCACAAAGATAGGACTTACAACTACCGGTTCGTAGGTAGAAGCCAACAAATTCCGCTGAGAATAAGATGAATGAGTGCCGGTTAGTGAGCAACTATTCATTTATACCACAGGGAAGCACAAGAGACAGCCACAAGGAAGCCAGTTTAGGATCGATCCAAAAAGGCAGACTGAATCAAGACTCATCCTAATGAGGAAAGAACTCAATAGGGAAAACCCATCCCGTTATGTGTGTAGGGAGGGAACGGAAACAACCGTCATCCACGAGGATATAACTCAATGGGGAGCGCAGAAGGAAATGACAAACACTTTCTGCTTAAGGGGTTAACTCTATATGGAGAGATCAGACACACCCACATCTGCTAGGGGAGGATCTACTGGGGAGATCTGTATCACCAATTAGCAGGAGACAACCATCAACAGATACATGGCCAAAGATGCAACATGAGTATCTGAATGTTCTGATTATGCATGTATGCATTATGCATGAGGAATGTATGATGAATGCTGACAAACAGACATGTTTAACACACATAGGTCCAGGAATCAACCATCCGGTGCTACTCTTCCAGAGGGAAGGCCAAAATCACCAAAGAGCAAAGAAAACCTGCTGGAGACTGGGACATCAGGGAACAACATCATCCTGCAGGGGAGGAAGGCCACAATAGGCTTTCGGAGGGATCATCAATCACAACCGGATGAAAGAGTTCGATATACAAGCAGACACGCCACAACAACAACTCATGCTGGAGATCAGAGATACCAAGAAGCAACCAAATCTCTGATGAAGATAGATAGGCATTGATAAAGCTCATCATGCCAACAACTCCGCCGAGGAATCTATCCGAGGGAATGCCGGATTACTGGGATGTCAAACCACCAAATACCGAATCTTCCAAAGACAAGCACCCATGCCGGGGGGAGGAGAAGACTGCTCTGCTGGAGAGACGAAAGTTGAAGTCTTCGATAAACAATCTGCTCGGGAACTGGCCCACAAAAGTGTTCCAACAGCAAACTTTGCTGGGGATGCCCCACGATAGGGCTCAAACAGCACCCTACTGGGGATGCACCACAATAGGGCTAACAGGGACTTGGAGGAAGAATGCTGCACTGTCGGGGACATGAAGATGAACAACTTCAACCAACACTGCACTGAGCAACCTCGCTGAGGAGAAATCATAAGAGGTTCTACAGGAAAAGGATACAGTTATGCTCGAGATACGAACAGATGTCTTACCCGTTGGTAATCATACCACCCTTGGGAGAGCACTGCGGATCTCCTAAGTATCCCTCCATCATTGTGAATGTTCACTTTGTTTAAGAACAATTTGTGAAAAATTTGTTTATTTTGAAAACAATGATACTTTATCAATTAAAACATGCAAAACATTTGTTGAGTTGAAACAAATAAGAGTGCAAATAATTGGATAAAAGCTCAAATTGATTTGATGGAATGGTAGCCTGCAAATGGCAAGACCCCATAGATCTGTACAAGTTTAAAATTGGTGATATATATTGGAAAGGGCTACATTGAACATAATGACCTTTCCTCTACCATTCCGAATTTCGATGTATCCAGAGCTTCAGTCAACGACGAATAGAGAATCCCTGACGGATGACAGATGTAGAGCATAGTCTTGTCAAGATGCAGTTACTTGCCAAATCCCTAATTTTTTCCTAGATTGCCCCAGTGTGAGGTGCTCAATCTAGCGGGATGCAAATTCTTTTTTTCAATGTCTCTAACTTTTGCCTGGATCGCCCTTTCGGGTTTTCAATCCACCGAGACGCTCCTTTTTGCCTAAGTCGCCCTTTGGGGTGTTCGACTTAGTGAGCTGTTTTGCTTTTTTGTTTTGTTTTAGGTGAAGTATTTCTTGACTGCATCTGGATTCACAGGACGAGTGAACTTCTCCATCCATTGTTGTAAGTGTCAAAGCACTGCTTGAAAAGGCTCTCTTGACAACATATGGACATTCATTGTTTGGGGTTCACTTGCCCCTGGAATCGGGCGCGAAAGACAAGACTTTCTTGAGCACAAGGTCACCTTCTCGGAACACACGAGGCTTGACCTTCTTGTCAAATGCTTTCTTCACTCTCTGCTGATATAACTGACCATGACACATGGAAGTTAATCTCTTCTTTTCGATCTGATTCACTTGGTCGTAACGACTCTGAATCCATTCAGCATCAATCAACTTGGGACTTTGAGGGTGTTATTTCTCTTTTGTTTCTTTCTTTCTTTTTATTTCTTTTCTTTTGATTTCTTTTGATTTCTTTTGATTTTGCACCCTCCTCTTTTTTTCCTCTCTTTTTTTTTAATGCCCCAGTTGGCTGTTCTGCTGATTCTCGAGATGCAGCTGAGTGATCTTCTTTTCTTGCTCAAGAAGTCGGGAAATCTCGTCAGGAATCCCTTCAACATCATCTTCTTCCGCTTCGAATACAGGGAATTCAAAATTGGGAGATGACGTCGGATCATTATGTTCAATGGGTTTAAGAATCGACCTGCATAATGATTTTGAGTATAAAAAGCTTTTTAGAAATCAAACAAGACAATCGTTATGCAGATGAAAAGGTTGCTTTTATTCTTTTTTTTAGGGTTTTTTGTGATCACCAATTTCATGCAAAAAGCGAAAAGGGAAAACAAATGGAAAAACAAATGTTTTAACATGCTTTTATTTGAATGAAAATATCATTGCTCAAATGTTGCCAACAATGTCATCACTTCTCCTTTTGGCATGGGAGAAGGGTTTTTAAACAAAGTGATTATTACTCTGACTTATGAAAAACTGTAGGAACGCCCACAGTGACCCAATTGCGATAGATCCCACCAGGGATGACAACTGTCAGTATCCTTTGCATCAGCAGCTTCTGCTCTTGAACAACCCTTTTCGTTGAAGACTTCAGAAGACAAGTCAACGCCAGCCCGGGACTTGTTATCTTCAAGCTTGATTAACCCTGGGACCTAAGTCCTCGAAGCTCAGAATCCCTGATCTGACAAGGTCCTGCACCTTATTCTTCAACTGAAAGCAGCTTTCCACATCATGACCAGGAGCACCCGAATGATACACACAACGCTGATCAGGCCTATACCACCACCGAGGGTTGACGGGTATAGTCGGCGGGTCTCTGGGAGTAATCAAGTTCCGCTCTATCAAAGAGGGATACAGTTCTGCGTATGACATAGGGATTGGATCAAAAATGATCTTCTTCCTCTCGTTACTCGTACTGGCTTGATTACCATTGTGAGGCTGGTAAGCCTGCTGCTGAGGACGAAGTTGTTGATGCTGATATTGCTGAGTTGGTCTTCTCTGCTGTTGTTGAGGTGCTGGAATAGTCACAGCAGCAACCTGACGATACTGTCCTCTGTTCACATTCCTCCGACAGTGCACAGCATTTGTTTCACTCTCTCCCCTTTTGGGTGCCCCAGAGAATGGCTTCTTAGAATTCGAAGAACTTGAAGAGCCAGGATCTTGAATCTTTCCTGCTTTAATGAGACTCTCAGTCCTCTCTCCACAGACAACAACATCAGAAAAGCTACTGAACGGGAAACTCCCCATGCGGTCCATGAACACACCTTGCAAGGTACTGATAAACATGTTAGTCAGCTCTCTTTCCAACATAGGAGGTTGTACTCTTGCGGCTAGCTCACGCCACCTCTGGGCGTACTCTTTGAAGCTTTCCCCAGTCTTCTGACACAAGCTCTGCAGTTGGTTTCGGCTCGGAGCCATATCCATGTTGTGCTTGTACTGCCTCAGAAAGGCTTCACCTAGATCTTTCCAGCTTCTGACTGATTCTTTCTTCAGATCCATGTACCAGTCCAAAGACGCTCCAGACAAACTGTCTTGGAAAAAGTACATCTACATCTTCTCATCGTCAGTGTATGCTGAGATTTTTCTGTAGTAAGCCTGCACATGAGTGCGAGGACAGGAAGTGCCATTATATTTGTCAAAGGACGGCGCCTTGAATTTGTAGGGAATCCTCAACCCCTCTACCAGCCCCATGTTTGTAACGTCGAAACCCAGGGAATTCTGACATTCCATGGCTCTTATCTTCTCAGCAAGGGCATCAACCTTCCGATCTCTATCCTTAACTCTTCCAGCAACTTCATCATCTTCACTGAGCAGAGTGAACATGTCCTCTTGTCTATCAACAATCGGAGCGGGATGACGAACTGGAGCCCGGGTAGCTCTGGCATTAACAATCTCTGCAGCAAGAGGATGTCCATTGATTCTGATCCCCCTCAACTCATCACCCACGGCATAGTCATTGACGGGAACAGCAACATTAACATTATCCTGAACGGGCATGCCCACCGGCGACGCGCGGTTGGGCTGCGGAATCACAGTCTCTTGTCTCTGAACCAGGGCTCTAAGCTCTTCCTGACCTTGCGCAACCCCTTGCATCATCGTCATAAACTGGGCCATGTTTGCCCTCATCTCAGCCAACTCCGTCTGAACTTGATCCATAATTCTCTGATGATTGAGTCTGGTTGAGTAACGATGTGGTCTCTGATCAGCTATCCTGTCTCAGTCAAGAACCAAAGTGAGAAGTCTCTCCCAAACATGTCTGCAATGCAAGGATGACATGTGCATGATATGCGTATGATGCGGATGCTATATTCTATCATGAATGATCCTGATAAAGGATATGCATATGCGGGTTAACTTTTTTTTTCGTGCATTCATATTTTTTTGAAAATAAACATGCTATGATGTAAATGATGCGAACATGACTGGTCGGCTGTGCATCTCGGAACACAGGATCGAAGCTTCGGCTTGAACTCGGAACCATAATTCATCTGAAACCCAAAGTCATATGATAAACTGTCATCTGAACCCAATCTGAGGAACCAAGTCACCAACAGGATCACAAGTCACGAACAAGTCACCGACAAGTCACCAACTGTACCTGTAATAATGATCATTCCCTCCCCACTCACGGGTGTCATCTAGGCCAGGGTAAGGTCATGAGAAACGCAGCATAAATAACCTTTCGCAGAATATCATCATATACACACCCGAAGTATCTAACGATAATATCCCACCAGGGTCTGAACTGCTCGTGATATCAATGTTCCGCTAAGTGGCGCATACCACCCGCTTCCCATGAATCACTCTATTCCTAGGTTTCCTAGATTTCACTCATAGCCTGGGTATTGGGCCTTTTACCTCGAGTAACTCCCACCCCAAACAGAGAGAACACAGCACAGCCAGCACATATGAATATGAATGAATGCAAACATTAATGCACACATAAATGCAAACAATAAATAAATGAATGCAATAAATAAAACAGCAAACAGCAACCAAAACCCTAACCTAGAGAGCGCTAGGAGAGACTCGCTTAGGGAAGATGGACCAGCAAGAGGTCAACTTCTCAATGTCCCCAGCAGAGTCTCCAGCTGTCGCATTACGCGAAAAACCGGCAGGAAACGAAAACAACAGAGCCGCCACCGTGCGTTATTTATCCCAAAAGAGGGAAAGGAAACGCTCGAAGTAAACCTGGAAAAGACATGGTCTCGCGACCAAAGAGAATGGGATCGGGAGTCGGTTATGCGAAGGGAAGGTATTAGCACCCCTACGCATCCGTCGTACTCGACGGGATCCACGCACAAAAGGAAGGAATATGGTTGCTAAACACTGCTCAAAAAAACATCAAACACTGGCTGAAAGAGACACAGAAAACAAAAGAAACTAACTCGGCAGGATATCGCATCCTGGGCCTACGTAGTCTATCGGGCACAGACATCAGAGTCGACGTAGTTCAGACTAGGGGAAAACGTGCTCGCTAGGATGTCGCATCCTATGCATACGTATCTTCTCGGACTAAAGAAGAATCAGAGCACTCGTAGCTCGGCTAACGCACGCCAAACAAAACCACACAGGAAATCGACTGCCAATCGTTGGACTTACGTCAAACTCCACACGAAACAGGCAAACACACACACAGGAAACCAACTGCCAATCGCTGGACTTATGTCAGACTCCACACAAGCAAACTGGAAACCGAATGCCAATTGCTGGACTTACATCAGACTCCAACCAGAAAAGGAGAAACAACTCACACAAACAAAACAAAAGGGCGCCCGGAGAGATCAGCTCATCTCCTGCCTACGTACCTCATCTGGTATGAGGATCAGGGCGACGTAGTTCCCCTACGCAGGGACAAAGGACTAGCCTAACCAGATACAAAGGGAGACACAACTACTCCACTCTGCCTCATGGGAGGCCCTTGATATGACAACTTCGTAAGAGTGGTTTTTGGCAATACATTCAATGATGACCCAGTGTCCACCAGCACATTGGACATGGCGTCGTCTTTGCAACCCATAGATATATGTAATGCCAAGTTGTGGTCTCTTCCCTCCTCGGGGAGATCAGAGTCACAAAAGCTCAAGTTGTTACAAGCAGTAATGTTTGCAATAATGCTATCGAATTGCTCTATCGTGACATCGTGATCCACATATGCCACATCCAACACCTTCTGCAAAGCCTCTCGGTGTGGTTTTGAATTTAAAAGCAATGATAACACAGATATTTTGGATGGCGTTTGTAGAAGTTGGTCTACAACATTGTATTCGCTTCTCTTGATGAGCCTCACCATCTCATCACAGTCTTCTTTCGTATTGCCACTAGGGCCAACAGAAGTAGGAGTTTTCAATACAGAGGAGGGCTTAACAACAAGTGTCGGATTCGGGGTGCTCACAGCATTTCCAATCGGGCGTTCAATGAAATCAGCAACAATACTCCCTCGAGCATCAGCCTGAGGCTTTGGCGGTGCCGAAAATACACGACCACTACGGGTCAAACCGCTAACATCAGCAATATTTATAACAGATGAAGAAGGCAAGGACACCTCTTTCCCATTTTCCACTGCTACAGCATTGTAGCGATAGGGAACCGCTTTTTCAGAAGAGTATGGTACTGGTCCGGCCGGTTTAATGATGAGAGCAGGAGAAGCCTTCTGCTTGCTACCATCATACTTGATGACAACAGGCTCGGGTATCCGGAACACCGGGGAAATCACGTTGACCTCAGGCTCATCTTCATCGACATTTCTATTCTGAAGGATCTCAATGACTCCTTCATCCAGCATCTCTTGCACATCTTTGCGCACCTGGCGACAACCTCTCTGATTAACAGAACAGACTCGGCATCTATCATGGTCATGCTCATAATGACTATAATCACATAGCAAACGATGCATCTCGACCAGAGACTGTCGAATATGACTAACGTATTTGACTTTGTATTTGCCAGGGCAACCCTGGACCATGTTGACAAATTTTCCATGCTCGGGCAATGGGTTTTTCTTCACGTTAGGACTTACATCCTTGAAACACAGAATGCCACACCTCACAAGGTCTTGAACTTTGGTTTTCAAAGGGTAGCAATTCTCCACGTCGTGGCCGGGAGCACCAGAATGGTAAACACAGTGTAATTCGGGCTTATACCACCACTGGGGGTTAGTAGGTATAGTCGGTGGGTCTCGCGGAGTAATCAACTTCCTCTCTATCAAAGAGGGGTATAACTCTACATATGTCATCGGAATAGGATCAAAGGTGACCCTTTTCCTCTCGTAACTCGTGCTGGTTTGATTATTATTTCGAGGCTGGTAGGCCTGCTGCTGCGGACGATGCTGTTGTTGTTGATATTGCGAATGTGGTTGCTGATTGTTGTTGTGTTGCTGGTACTGCTGATTATCTCTGAAGACAGGTGCTATATGAGCCACCTGGTGCTGGTTACCGGCGGGACACAAAGTCTTCCTCCTCACTAAGGGTCTTCTTGGTTTCATATGGGAGGTCACAACATGTGTCTCTCCATCTTTCTTTTTTGCAAACGCCCCATAACGTTTGGCAGAAGAACCTTCTTCTCTTGTCAGACGCCCTTCTCTAACCCCTTCTTCTAGACGCATCCCCATATTCACCATCTCGGTGAAGTCAGAAGGAGCGCTAGCAATCATCCGCTCATAATAAAAAGAACTTAAGGTCTTCAAAAAGATCTTAGTCATCTCTTTCTCTTCTAGCGGGGCACGATCTGTGCTGCTACCTCTCGCCACCTCTGGGCGTATTCTTTGAATGTTTCTTTGTCCTTATGGGACATGGCCCTCAATTGATCCCTATCGGGAGCCATATCCACATTGTACTTGTATTGCTTGACGAAGGCCTCGCCAAGATCGTTGAAGGATCAGATGTTCGCACTGTCTAAACCCATGTACCAGCGCATAGCAGCACCAGACAAACTGTCCTGAAAGTAGTGGATGAGCAGTTGGTCGTTATCGGTCTGAGTCGACATCTTCTTGGCATACATGACTAGGTGGCCGAGAGGGCAGGTATTTCCCTTGTATTTTTCAAAGTCAGGGACCTTGAATTTCACAGGGATCTTCACATTAGGAACAAAGCAGAGTTCGGCAGCAGATTTGCCGAAAAGATCTTTTCCTCTGAGAGTTTTCAATTCCTTGCGAAGCTCAAGAAATTGGTCGTTCATAGCGTCCATCTTCTCATAGACATCTGGGCCCTCAGACGACTCAGAATGATAGACGGTGTCATCTACTCTGGGCAGAGTATGCACGACAGGAGGAGGAACAGCAAGGACCGGGCTAGATGCCGGCATAGAAGCAAAGGTGGGAGCAGGACCCTCGGGCATGAAATTGGGAGGCATCCCCCACGGGAATCCGGCTGGCATGGCTGTTGGAGCAAAGTGTGCACTGGCTGCTGTCGCATTACGCGAAAAACCGGCGGGAAACGAAAACAACAGAGCCGCCACCGTGCGTTATTTATCCCAAAAGAGGGAAAGGAAACGCTCGAAGTAAACCTGGAAAAGACATGGTCTCGCGACCAAAGAGAATGGGATCGGGAGTCGGTTATGCGAAGGGAAGGTATTAGCACCCCTACGCATCCGTCGTACTCGACGGGATCCACGCACAAAAGGAAGGAATATGGTTGCTAAACACTGCTCAAAAAAACATCAAACACTGGCTGAAAGAGACACAGAAAACAAAAGAAACTAACTCGGCAGGATATCGCATCCTGGGCCTACGTAGTCTATCGGGCACAGACATCAGAGTCGACGTAGTTCGGACTAGGGGAAAACGTGCTCGCTAGGATGTCGCATCCTATGCATACGTATCTTCTCGGACTAAAGAAGAATCAGAGCACTCGTAGCTCGGCTAACGCACGCCAAACAAAACCACACAAGAAATCGACTGCCAATCGCTGGACTTACGTCAAACTCCACACGAAACAGGCAAACACACACACAGGAAACCAATTGCCAATCGCTGGACTTATGTCAGACTCCACACAAGCAAACTGGAAACCGAATGCCAATTGCTGGACTTACATCAGACTCCAACCAGAAAAGGAGAAACAACTCACACAAACAAAACAAAAGGGCGCCCGGAGAGATCAGCTCATCTCCTGCCTACGTACCTCATCTGGTATGAGGATCAGGGCGACGTAGTTCCCCTACGCAGGGACAAAGGACTAGCCTAACCAGATACAAAGGGAGACTACGACTCGAGCCTAGATGTTATCATGCATATCATCCCTAAGTTAAGGTTGCTATCTAACTTGCACAGGGAGCAAGCTATCCTAAACAGCATAGGCAAAGCAAACAATCACAAATAGCACACACTATATACACACAAAGTGGGCTCACACAAGGGTTAGGCTGTGAAACACAAGCCAACTGGAATCGAGTGATGTTAGCTCTTAACCCTAAAATTGAGAGTTAGGGTGAAGCAGATGAAATAGGAAGTGAGGGGTGTGCCTCACAGCTCTTATCCCTGGCCTGGGAGAGCTTCAGACAAAAGAATGTGTGGGTTCAGAAAGTGGGAACCCTTCTACACATATGACTGACACAACTGTACAAGGATCTTGGGTTGATATCCACAATGCATCAACACAAGGTGTGTGAGCAAAGGGATGACTCAACTGAATAGCAGGAGATGGATTGCACATCTCTTGTATCTGCCAATTGCCTTATCAAAGGTCTTTTCCTGCTTGGGGACAAAAATAAACAAACACAAGCATTGCCTCTTAAGGAGGACTTCAGACAGGTGCCTGACCAAATAACAGGCCAGGTCTTCCAGACTACATGGAGTCAGAGACATTATACCTCAAATTGGTTAAGCAACCAAGCAACAGCAAAAGCAAGTTCACAATGAACTATAGCAACTAATGTACCTGAAAACAATCTAACTCAGTCAATACACAACTTAAAGAGTCAAACAGACAGACTAAAAGTCAACAGTTAATTGTACAAACAGACAACAAGCCATGCATCAAGCAAAGTACAAGCTCAACTCAAAGGAGCTAATCCACCTACAAAACAACTTAATGTTAATCAACATCAATCAAATATCAATCCAAATGAGCAAATGAATCACACTCCTCAAGGCCATATGCTTCTTGTCCTGAAAACACAACTCAAACATAAGCACTAACCACTAGGACATGGCCTAAGGTCAAAGAGGGAGAAATAATTCAAAACAGAACATGAAAATTGGCATGAATCAAATTACACCAATTAAGAACAAAATCCAAGTGGTCTCATATCCATAACATTCACCAAAATCATTTCACAAAGCAATCGTGGCAAGGCATGCAAGTTCAAAGCTCATAGAAGCAAACAGAATGAACCAATTCACATCAACTCAAAAATGATTCAATAAATCTCAATAAAAATCATGGCTAAACAGAACACCCAACATGATCTACACACCAAAATTCAAGGCATTTGGACAAGTGGAAGTATGGAAAACAAATTCCATAAGGCAAGGTATGCACAAACAAGCTCAATTAGGGCACAAATAGATGCATCAAATTCACACAAGCATAAAACAGAATCCATGCATGATAAATGCATCCAATCAAAGCCAAAATTAACTTCAAAGTGTCTAGAACACATGTACAAAATTTCAGGTTCATATGATAAACATCCACCATTTCACAAATCATCTAAGTTCATGACTATCCAAAAGTCCAAACATGACCAATCAGCAAAGAAAATCTCAAACAAATTGGAAATGCACTCAAAAATTCTACAAAAATTCATGATAAAACTTAACATCCAGAAGTAGCATCATGGAAAACATCAGATCATTTGACATTGAATTGGCATGGCAAATAAAATCAACAAGTCAAGCAAGCAAAGGTGTGACACACATTGTCACACCTACCTTAAACAGATCATATCTCATCAACCCGGAATGGGAAAAATGCAAACTCTATACCAAAATGACTATTAGGATGTCTATTTTAAGCATGCAAAATTTCAAGAGTGTTGGATAAAATCTCATCATTTCACAATCAAAATGGCAAGGCAGGTCAAGAAAACATATGTACACACAATCCCTAGCCAAAATTAAAATCCATTCGTGCACAATTTCTGGAAAAATCATCAAAAAATACTAGAGATCATGAGGAACATCATGCAAAAAATCCCATCTCAATTGGATTAATAATCATGGAGATATGAATTTTTGAAGTGATTGGAAAAATAAAAAAACATATGAAGAACTAGCATGCACATGGATGAAATAAATGCATAAGGCTAATGTGAAAATGTTTCAGCCAGGGCTCGAACCGAGCTAACATTCAAACGAGCGCGTTTATAAGTGAAACGCGTCGTTTCACTTAATCCACATGGCACAGGCAATCGTTCTCAACCAATGAATCGGCCACACTGGATTCCAAACGACTAATGCATGGCTAAAAACACCAATCCACATGCACAGCGCGCGAATAAGGATCAAACATGCATTCTGGGAAAGAAAACCTAGGGTTCATACATGTTCTTCATCATTCATACACTCAAGAACAATTGTTCACAGAAATTCACAAACGATACATCATTGCACTCGTCTTTGCACGTACATCAACAATCTCAACTCAATTTATCCTAATTCTCATTATCATGTCTGGATCGAGTAAAAGAAAATTCACACATCAATCTTATATTCAACATATCTCACTCCAATCTTGATGAAAATTAATGCCACAAAGCTCAGAATACTCATGGATTCAAGATCTACAACATGCATATCCTAATTGCATGAATTGTGAGATTCGAAATCTTACCTTCAAGAGATTGCAGAACTGAATTCGTGACTTTCAAGCCTTGAGAAGCAAAAACAGATGATCTTCAATGCTAGTATGATGATTTGGATGAATGTTGGATGCTCAGTCTTGTTTGATCTTGCTCAAATCTACAGTTGCCATTGATGATGCTAGCCTCAACAGTTCAAGAATCAGCTCAAAATCCTTGCAATCTTGCTTCAGCCCAACTCAGTTATGGTTGTAGATGATGATTCAATGGTGGAAATAGCAAGGTTTGTGAAGAATTTTGATGAATCTTCAAGAAAGAGTTTGAGAGCACAATGAAGAAAAAGTTCAGATCTGGAAATTATGCCAAGTTAATCCAATTTTCTGTTATGATTTGCAATATATATGGTCTGTTAATCATGTTTGCTAATCAAGATTAAGCCATGCCAAAGAGATTAATGAAATGAAGGTGTAATGGCTAATTTGCAAATGCACCTTAATGTGTGATAACCAATGCTACAGTGCACGATTCTGTGCTTAATTCACCTCAAAAATCAATTTGGAGCCAAATGCCAATGTTGGAATGCATGGACAATGCTTATTTTTCAAATTCAACTTTTCCCTCCAAAATTCAAATGGAATTCAAATGAAAATGCCAAAATTTTGTAATGGAGATGCATGGTTCATGATGCATGAATTGGATAGCTCATGTTAAAACAAGAATGTTACAAAAAGAACCATCTCATTTGGCCTTGTGGTGTGAAAGTTATCCCCTTTTGAACTTCAAATTATCTTGACAGTGATTGATCCATAATTTCTCAACCACACATGGGAAATTCATGTTCTTGGACTTTTTGGAAAGGTGAGAGCAAGATCTTCAACTTTCATGTTGGACAAAATTTCATTTGAAGCTTCCTTGGACATGTAAACTTGAGGATAAGACCTTTCCATTTTTGGCAGTTTGAAATTATAGGTCACTTACTATTTTTGGAAACTTTTCATCTGACCTCAAATTCTCCAATGTTGATGTTTGAAATGTCAAATGAGACTTGTATGGACATGAATGAGGCCTCTCTAACCATCTCCCACCTTCAAATCCATGATTGAATGCACAGTTGACTTTGGTTGACTTTCTAGGGTTTCAGATGAATTGCATCTTGACTGTTGAGCTTTGAACATCCAATCTTTGGCCAAACCACTTCAAAATGATACCTAGGTCATATGAGCACAATGAACCAACCCTAGGGCTTTGCTCCAATAGGAATTGCACTTGCTTGCTTGCACAACTGGATCTCTTGACTAGTCTTGACTGATGACTTGCACTTGGGCAATGGACAATGCAATGCTATGCAGTGGACAATGTAATGTTAATGACCTAACATGAAAATGAATGTACAAAATGGGAGGTGCAAATTTGAGGTGCTACAGCTGCGGGCACAGTCGAGGAGACAATCTCAGAGATAACTGTCCTATGAGGAGGAGTTGAAGGTGCCGGAGAAGACTGGCTCTGGGCAGCCAAGAATGACTCCATTAAAGCACTCAATCTGGCCACTTCCTCTTTCAGCTCACGGTTCTCTTGTTCTAGATGATCCATCAGTCTTGAAATGTTGGCTCTGGTGTAGTACCGGTGAGTCAGCTTGTCTTCAAAATAAATGAAGAACACAGAGTTAGACCACAGGACAAGAAGCCGGGAACAAAACCTGCTTATGCACATGATGCATGCAATGCTTATGCACATGATTTATTTTTTATTTCAAAGTAACTTTTAGAGTTCTATTTGCAAAGTTTCGGGAAACATTACATTTGTATTACTCGTGGAAATATTCTCATCAATGATATCTGGAAAATATTTTTTACACCAAAGAAATACAACATTGGTAACCAAATATAATACAAGAGAGAAGGAAAATGATCATCCTATGGATCCCTAGAAACAATAATCTAAAGCTCGAGAGACTGGAAGATAAGACGCACGAAGCCTCTTCACCTCTTCTTCATAGGCTGCCTCCATATCTGCCTTCTCCTTGGCGAGTCGATCATACTTCCTCTTCCAGAACCTAAAAGACTGAGGAAGTAAAGAAGTCCATGCATCATCAGGATCATCCATAACCTGATGCTCAAGAAACTCTATCAAAGCATCATTCTCCTTGATCTGCTGAAGCAATTCCTCTCTTTCACGGATCCAAGCACGTGAACGGTCTTCGTCTCTCAACTCCTCTACTCCTTGATCAGGGAGGGTTGAAGGCCCAACCATAACCATAGGTGTAGGTCTCGGATACTCGTAAGGCATGAGGTACTCGGAAGCTCTCCTCCTAACCCAAGAAGTATAAGGCTCCAAAGCGCTACAATTCTTCGGACCTAGCTCTTTCCTTCCTTTCCTATGAATCTTGCGCCAAGCGCGGGCCATTCTGCCTTTCAAGTTTTGGGGATCTTTACCCTCCTGAAAGAATACACCTTCTAACAGAATGTTATTAGGTTTATTCTTTAGGGGGAACCCAAGCTGACGACGTGCCAAAACAGGGTTGTAGTTAATCCCACCACATGTACCAAGAAGAGGTACATTGGAGAATTCACCACAAGAGTCCATAATCTGCACACCATCATACACACGGTTGTACCAAGATATATCATCATTAGTGAGAGACATAAGTCTTGTGGACCACCGTAGACATCCCTTGTTCTCCTTGAAGGCGACCGTCTGCGGTAAGTGAGAAATAAACCACTTATACAACAGAGGTAAACAGCATATAATGGCACCACCACCCTTTGCATTCCTCATATGCAAAGAAAAATAAGTATCACCCAACAGAGTTGGAACGAGATTAAGAGTAGAGAAGATCCTAATAGCGTTCACATCCACAAACTTGTCGATGTTGAGGAACAATACTAACCCATAGATGAGAAGTACAAATATGGCCTCAAAGGCGTCCTCACTCATGGCCTTCCCATACATAGTAGCTTGAGCAATGAGGAACTCAGAAGGGAGACCTTGAATTCCACCTTTGGTAGTCACATGAGCACCAACTAGAGATTCATCTATGTGCAACATGTCTGCTATCTCTTGAGAAGTAGGAACATTCTCCAAGCCACTGAACGGAACCTGATCCAGAATAGGTATACCCACAAGATAAGCATTCTCCTCAAGCGTAGGCAAAAGCTAAAAATCCGGAAATGTGAAGCAACGATACAAAGGATCATAAAAATGCACCAATACACTCATCAATCCTTCGTCCACTTGAGTAGTCAGAAGAGATAGAAGCTTCCCAAAACAAGCTTTGAAACCCAAGGGATCTAATACATAAGATGTCAAATTCCTTAGCTCTTTCAAGTATGGTTGTCTGAAGCTGTACTTCTTCGTATTCCTTCTTTGTCTTTCCATGTCTGAAAATTTGCAAATAGACCTCTTAAGTTCCTTGAAAATTTTCTTCATTATTAATGATATGGATGCGAATGGGTGCATGAATGCAACAATCACACTCAAGGATCAAGCAAAGCACACCAAACAAAGGTCATGGGATGGATCATATTATCCTTAATATCAATCATCCATTTTGGTGGATTATGGTTTACACCTTATCAACACCCAAGTTCCATTGATATTAAGAATATATGAACGGATCAACCATGAATCAAGGGTTTGTTGCAAGTCACAAGCATGTAGCCTCGATTAAGAACCACCCAAAGGGAGTGTACTAGAGTTTAAACCTGCCAAACATGTTCTACAAGAGGTTCGCATAGCCATCATCCCATCTTTCGGATATTATCGGAGAAACGACTACTCGTATTCCAAAAGGAAAAGTCAGGACCTGACTGGTGCTCACAACTTGAGCAGTATGATTGGGAAGCTGGAAGTGGAGATGCGGGCCTCGATAGTCCTCTTCATCATTGGGGAGGTCGCCAGGAACCTGACCTTGATTGTTGTCCGGATCTGCAACATCGACCGGAGTAGTTTGGAGAGTGGGGAGAGCCCACGGGAAACCAGCATTTCCAGCAGCGGCAGAGAGTTCCAGGTGAGGGAAGAAAGCTCCCCCACTGGCGAGACTAGCAGCTAGATATGGGGGCATTCCCCATGGGTAGGCAGCGACAAGCCTAGCAGCGTCCATGGGGACCGTCTGACGGTTCCCAGGGTTGGGCACAACAATTTCCGCTGGAGTGTCGACGGTAGTGCTAACAACAACATTAGGAATGGTCACCCCAATAGCATTGGTGACGTTGGCAGCAGCATAGGCAGGGTTCCTCTGAGATTGGAGGATCTCAAGGATAGTCTCCATGTTTCCCCTGAACACATTCATTTCACCTTGCACCTGGGCAAGGGATTCGCGAACGGCAGCATTGTCAGCTTTGTATTCGGCTATGATTCTTGACTTGTTAGAACGTGTGTAGTACTGATGACGAGTCGTTGTTGTTGTTGCGAAAAAACAGCGAGTGTAAGCATTTTGTTTTCTGGCGGCTTTTGGCAAATAAATGAGTGGATGCATGTATGTATGCAAAAAGGTTTGATATGTGCATTCATTATATATATATATATATATATATATATATATATATATATATATATATATATATATATATATATATATATATATATATATATATATATATATATATATATATATATATATATATATATATATATATATATATATATATATATTATTTTGTAAAGGAAAACAGTTCCAAGGAATCCGAAAGCTTGTTCATTTAACACAAGCAACTATAAAGCAAGTAAAGAGAGACAATTTATGAAGCCAATAATCGATAAAATCTTTTATTCAATGTCGATAAAGCGGGATACAAATACATCAAGGAAATGACCGTCGACTACAAAAGGGTCGCATTAGTCCTATCAGACCTCAATCTAGTGAACTACAAGCAACTAGAAGCAATTGGATAACAGCTTTTCATAGTAAGTCTGAGATTTAGGGGACAACCATGCGCCCCACTTTCCCAACATCGCACTCCCTTCAGGTGGTGGGTTATGATCTGGCTCGCTCGGAACATTGTTCACAACTGTCTTCCCTTGGTTTGAGGGGTCTTCAGGATGCTCGTTCACTTATGTGTTGATGTCTTTCGGGTTCCCATGTGATTGTCCCTTCAACTCTGGAATCTCTTCTAGTCTCTGATTCAGCTCATACTGGTTTTGGCGAAGGGTGACTTCTAGCTGTTTGTTGAGCTTTTCTCATCCTTCAACTCTTTGTTACAAGCTTCTAGCACTTTGGAGTTTCTTCATTTGTTCCATGTGTTCCAGTTCGGCTTTGCTGGCTCGGTATTGGGCTTCGGCTAACTGCTTCTTTTTGGTTGTCAGGCTGGCATAAGTCCCTTTGAGAGTGTCACCCACTTTGAGTCTTTTGAAGACCTCTGTCTGTACCTCATCATCTACTTGACGAACTCGGTCTCTCTTCTGATTCAGATTGAATTTCAAGGTTTCCTTCTCTAATGAGATCTTACCAAGCCTATATTTAAGATCGACATTTTATTTCTCTAGAGTCTTGATAACCTTCTTCAATTCATCTACTGCAGAATTTGGCTGGTTCTCTGGCTCAAGAGGTTGGACGTTCATGGACGGTTCGGGCGGGAACGGCAAAAAAACCTCACTAACTCTTCTATTGACCCAACTGGTGTAAGCTTCCTTGGTGATACAATTCTTCTTACCAATCTCTGCTCTTCCTTGAGGACAAATCGATCCCCAAGCCTTGACAATCTTCTTGATCAACTATGGCTCTTCGACCCCTTCGTATAAGACAAAACCCTCTACACTTTAGAGATCAGGTCTGTCCACCATAGGGTATCCAAGTTGTCGCAATGCTAACCTCGGGTTGTAGTTGATTCCTCATTTTGTGCCAAGAAGAGGCACATTAGGAAAATCCCCACAGTTGAGGATGAGCTTGACACCATCGTAAACTCGAGAATACCAAGGAATGTCTTCGGCTTTTAAGGACATGATCCGCTGGGACCACTTCAAGTTATCTTTGTTCTCAATGAAAGGGCCTTTACTCGGTAGATGCGAAATAGACCATCTATACAGCAAAGGGGTACAAAAGACGATAATCCCTTTCTTCTTCTAGGTCCTCACATGGATGAAATAGTAAGTATCAACAAGAAGAGTGGGGATCGGATTCTGAGTTAGGAAGATATGAGTAACAGCCAAGTCTACGAACTCCTCAATATTCGGAAACAATACAATCCCATAGATAAGTAAGGCTAGAATGGCGTTGAAGGCCGTCCAGCTCCCAGCTTCAGTGAAGGCGATAACTTTGTCTACGAGAAACTTAGAGGTGAAGCCATGGATTCCACCCTTTGGTTTTAGGTTCAGTTCTATTTCCTTCTTTCCCATATGCAGAGCCTCAACAAGATCTTGATATTTAGGAAGTTCCTTAGTACGGATGAAGGGCACTTGGTTCTTGATCCTAATACCCAGAATATGAGAGTACTCTTCCAATGTCGGTGCTAGCTGGTAATCTTGAAAAGTAAAACATCTTAGTGGTGAATTGTAGAATTACACCAAGGTGTGCACAGCGGTGATGTTGACTTCGGTGTTCAGAATACCCAAAAGGTTACCATAAGCTTCCTTGAAGTCTTCTTTGTGTGTCAGGTCTAAACGTGCCCCAAGTCCTCTCAATACAGCCAACTGAGGTTCCACAAACTTGTAGTTGTGGATGCTCCATCTCTCGGGATTCATACTTTGCTTCAAATGCTTGGTAAATAGACTAGACTCTTAGATTCTTGGAAAAGCCATGCATATGCAAAAATTTGGTCATGATGGACGATAATGTAATGATGAGATGATAATAAGTCACATGGATTCGAAACTCAGGTAAGCTTTGGACAATCTATAAGTGCCACATGTTGTAAGTTCAAAAGTTCGACATAACATGAGTATCAAGGTAGGTGGAGTCTATGGTTTCCTGCAATAAAAACCCATATCCCCCTCACAGGTGTGGACTATGCTCCAGGGTGGTCCCTAGAAGGTCTCTTAGTGTCATCGACTCGAAATGGAAATACCCTGTCGTAGTGAATACTCACAAGACAAAAGTACTTCCAAGTGAATCTAGTCTGGGTGTGGTTCTCGTGACACCCAACGCGCGAAACATAGGTGTACACGACTATCCATGAGTCTTACCTATGTGTGTATTAAGCTCGGTTACAGAGGTTTTCTCTCACGTAGTCTAACCCATCCCAACAACAACGCAATATATATATATATATATCTATAACATAAAGCGAATAAGAAATGCGATAAATAAAAATGAGTAAAGCTATAAGGTAAGCACCTAAAGCTAGCGAGGGAACAACATAAACTAGGCTCGACTCCTTTTAGCAACTAAGAAGCACTCCAAGTAGAGAAGTTTCCCCAGCAGAGTCGCCAGCTAAAGCTAGCGAAAATATACCCGAACGTATCGCACGCTCGAACATACAACAGAGTTGCCATCGAACTTTATTTATCCCAAAATGGAAGGGAAAACATCAATAAAACCCGGGGGAAAAGAGATATATTGGGTAAGGAAGTCAGTTATGCAAGGGAAAGGTATTAGCACCCCAAACATCCATGGTACTCCTTGGGAACCGTTTTGATTGTTCTCACTTAAATAGGTGTGATATCTAAAGATTACTCACAAAAGAATAAGGAAAGGAAATAAATAGATAAAGTGTTCGGTGAGGATTGAGGCCCTCATGCCTACGTATCCTCATAGTGCAATGAGGAATTCAGAGCTCCGTAGTTCAGGGAACTAGAAGTGGAAGGTGAAAAGGAGTGTGATAGAAGGTATGGTCTGAATCAAAGGATGATGTTGTTTGAACTCCAAAAAGGGTGAAAACATGAACCCAAGAGTAAACAGGTACGAACGAACAAGTGAGGGCGTATAGCACTTGTATCATTGTACGGGGACAACCGAAAAAAAGAGGAATTAGGTGTTTGGGGTAAGGGCCAAACAACTCTTGGTTCACAAGGAGGTACAAGATGGAGCACAAAGGTATAATATATTTTGCTCAAATGATAGGGTATATCACATAAAGTGAAAGAAGATAGAATATGAGTGTATTATGGGATGAATGGAATGAAGTGACCGAAGTCACATAATAGAATAGCTGGGAATAAGTGACTGACAAATTATTGTTTGAAATAAAAAGGTGAAAGTGTATTGGAATCCATAAGAGAAATGGCATTTCTACCATAGAGGGAAACAACTCTGACCCCGACATGGTGTTAGCCAAAAAAGAAGGAATTAAATGTTTGGGTTAAGGGCCAAACAACTCTAGGTAGAAAGACGGACTATTCATTAGGCGTCCTAAAAGGGTATATATGGAATCCCAAAGAAAGTGCATCTCGATGTCAAAGAGACAGTATGTCACTGGGTGAACGATTTATGATCGAAGGTAGGTAATGAATAATTAAAGATATGGATGATGCCCTAAGGCGAAGGAGGAATAATTAGAAGTATGCTCGCCAAGGATTCGCATCCTCGTGCCTGCGTATTCTCATAGTGCAATGAGAAAATTAGAGCAATCGTAGTTCGGAACTACGAGAATAAAAAGAGAGAGATATTTGTCTAAGCAACAAGGACTCACAAGACAAAAACATATTCAAGGAAGGATTGCAGTACTCGAGTGCAAGGAGTAGTGTATCACTTGCTGGGGAATCGATAATTCGAGATCAAATAAGGATAGTATCTTGGACCCAATAGAAGGATATACTCTTAATCGAAGAGAAAGGTAGGCATTTACCAATACGTGGACTAGCAGGTCGCCACTATAAGGTAAATCCAAAAAGAAAGACTGAATTAAGTGTTTGGAGTTATTTGCCTAAACAACTCTCGATTGAAGAGGTGGACTATCATCAAGACGTCCTAAAAGGATGGACAAATAGTCCAAGGAGAAGTATGATTGATCTCAAAAAGATGGTATTGATAGAATGGAGAATGATTGATTAATAAATAGGGTAGCTCGCGAAGAAACTGGGTTCTCCTGCCTACGTATCCTTATAGTGCAATAAGGAAATTAGAGTTTTCGTAGTTCAGCCTACTAGGGATGAAAAGAAATTGATTGGAGGCAAGAAGAAATGGATGATTGAAATTGAAGTGATATGAATGGATAGACTTGATAGTTACTAGATAAAATCACTCTAACTTTCAAGTGGAGGGAGAAGAGTCTTTGTAGTTGTTTCTTGTAGTGAAGATGAAGACCTTATCAATCATTCGATCGAATTGCACTAAAGTCTATGAACGAAGGTGAATACGATGAGCGTTGGGTCATACGTCCCATACTCAAAGATATTCAGAATGAGGGTAGGAATACTTCAGTCTCACTCCTTCTCCATTGCTTAAGGCTCGTATCGTACAACTTGATTCATGATTGATAAGTTGTTGATTGGTTTCCTTGCTTTTGTTGTTTTTGCTTTGCAAAGAGAGACTTGTCAACCGTATGGTTAGAATTGTGCTAAAGTCTACGAATAGAGGTGAATACGATGAGCGTTGGGTCATACGTCCCATACCCAAAGATACTCAAAATGGGGGTAGGAATACTCCAGTCCCACTTCTTCTCTATTGCTTAAGGCTCGTGTCACACTCTTATAGCTTTGATTTAACAAGTGTTGAAGATGCCACCTTTGATGTGCTTGAATAATCCGCTGCTTGGTATGACTGAGGATGCCTTGATTGAAGATCTTGTCCTTAGGTCTTGAGCTCCACAACTTGGAAGAAAAGTCTTATTAAGTGACCAAGGGTCTTTTGGTCACTCAATATAGACTGTGGGATTATACAAGTTCAAAGGATTTAATTAATCAAAATTTCTTTTAATCAATTTAATCATGGGTTTTGTTTTGTTTTTAGGGAACTAGGTTAGGATCTAATTGAAGTTAGTAATTGTTAGAAACTACCCTAAAGGATCATGCATTAGAAATTGATTGAAAATTCTAAGTTAGAAGTCCTAAGGGAGCATGTACATATTGGTCAAAATATTGATTAAAATTCTATGTCAAGTCCTAAAATTGTAAGGAAATAATTGAATTCTAATCCTAAGGGGAGCATGAAATTCTAACACAAAATATCAAAAATAAACCCATAAGGGCAAAATGGTCATTTACCAAAAATATGTCTAATTTTATTCATGGCCTAAAGTTTATTAAATCCTAAAGATGAATTCTAATCCTAATGTTGAGCATGGTGTAATTCTAAATTTAATCAAAGCCTAATTATTTCTAACTAAACCTAATCAAAATTCCTAATTAAAATTCTAAGGAAAAATTCTAATTAATTCTAATGAAAGTTCTAATTAACTCCTAATATGCTAATTAAATCCTAATATTAAGATTTATTAACCTAATTAACCAATAATATAATTAGCTTAATTGAAATGTAAAACAATAAAAGAAACAAATAAAATGGGCAAATGGTGTGTAAATGTCCACTAGGGGTGTGAAAAGGTAATTCTGGTTAGTGGGCTGCCAGTTGAGCCCACTACTGGTTTGGTTTATCGAGCAAGAATCCCGAAACAGAGGGTGCGTATAATGAGGTTGGAAATGGGCCATTTGAGTCCAACGCCTTAACAATATTCCAATAGGGGGTGTAAGCTGAAGTTACATGGGGGATTAGTAACAATGCTAATGGGCCTAACGAAGCCCAAAATCCATCTTCTTTGTAAGCCTCAAGGGGTGCACTAGTAGAAGTGGTGTATGGGAAGTAAACACCATGGGCCTCAATGGTTGAGCCCACTACCTTATCTCTGTTGACTTGTCCAAGTCAACAGAGTTTGAAACTCAACTCAAAACGCACGTCTTCTCACCACCGTCTGTTCACTATAGGTCACCGCGCTGGCGTCCGTCGCCGGCGCCAGTAGTAGTTTACAACCATAATAACTCCACCCTTGGATGCACAATGACACGCTAAGCATCAATATCGAAGCGGATTTGGGAAATAGTTACGAAATTGGTTGAATCGAGCCTAAACTATGGAAGAACCCTAGCCTTTCTAAGTCAAATTAAATGGAGTTGATCCTGAATTAACCTCTAACACCATAGGGCTTTCACTCCCTAGACTCAATGCTACACTCGGGTACGCTCAAAGCAAGAAAACATCACAGAAGAGAAACAAACTTACCGAAGAAGATCATCGAAAACTTCAGCAGGTGAGTTCTTGATCTTGATTTGCACTTTCCTTCTTCCTCCTTCTTCTTTTTCTTCTGAATTTGAGAATGGCTAAATGAGGATGCAGGGATCTAGCTAAAGCAAAATTGAAGCTTCAATGTGAAGCTTCAATGGATTTTTGAGAGAGAAATGGAGCTCTGGTGAGGGAGAGGGAATGAATTGCAGAATGAGATAATTTCTGAGCAAAGTGTTCAAGGTTCTCAAAAGATGATAGTGGAGTTGTTAAAATAGAGAGGAGGTTAGGGAATTAGATAGGTTTGGAGTCAGGATTGGAGTCTGTTGGAGAAGGGTTAGAGTTAGTTAGTGTTGACTCACTGAGTTAACTGATAACTCAGTTGGTTAATGAGTGATGAACTCAGTTAGTGAGGTTGGTTTTAATTGATTAATGACTTAATGAAATGAATTTTAACTGGATGTTGTAGGTTAGGCTTAGGTTACATTCATATTGAAATGATCTTGGTGACTTGCTACTCATGTTGCAGGTTGAAAAATTAAGTGACTTGGTTTTGGTTTGAAGTGATGGACAGTTTGTAGTGTGAGTGTTAATAGACTGGCTGTAGGAAGCAACATTAGAGATAGGTGATGAAGCCATTAGACAAAGGACAACCTGTTGAAATGGTAATTGTTAAATGCAAATGTGCTCTGGTTTATATTTTGAAGTGATGAATGTGATGTTTTGGTTCAAAATTTGCTTGTTTCTTCTCACTGTTTGTATTCAAATCCTTGCATTTGCTTGTTTCCTTTTGCTGCAACATGATTTGGCTATGGTCTTGCCTATTGTGTGAGTCATTTTTCAATTCAGAAGGGTTATTCTATGCAAAACTCATGTTGACTCTGGCTTCTGTAGGACCTAGTATTTGCTTCAAAATTCATGTCTCAGTGATGGCCCTGAGGACAAGTCCTTTGATCCCACTGTGTTGGTGACTCCACTTGGCTTGTTGTAGGCCTTGAGGTATGTCTCATTTTGGTGACTTGCTTTGGGTTTGAAATGATGTGCAATGGCTTTGGTATGCGAATTGGGTTTGTTGCTTGCAAGGCTTGCAATTGTGTAGGATGTTTGGTTGCTTCAAGGCTTGGTGAAGCAAGTTTGGTGACATGGTTGGTGATGTTGAACTGCTACTGGCTATGGTCTCCTTTCAAAGTCTCCATTGCAACTGGATTTTTGGCTTGTGGTTTGTGTTAGGTCTTATGCAGGACAGTTGCAACATTAGGTAGCCTATCCTAATTTTGCTTCAAAGGATTGCCTTTTGTGGCTTATGTTCTAGTTCACGATTTGGTTATGGATGATCACTGTTGTTGTGAAGATTGCAGGCTGGACAACATGATGTTTTGGCTTGATGCAGGACTTGGCATTTCAACCTGTTGCAAGAACCATATGCAATCCTGACTGGAGTGTGAGGCGGGTGGGTGGGCAGTGTGGTTACAAGGCCATTTGTGAATGAAACAGGTTAGTAACTTATGTTGTATACAACTTCTTCCATTTTTCCATGCTAGCTGCAAAACTTTGGTGGTTGCATTTAACCTTGGCAAGGTTGTGTTGTACTGTGAGCAGGGAGTTTGGTTGCAGCTCCCATGAGACATGAGCATGTTCCTGTGGTACTGCTGCAGAGTATTTAGCAAGGCAATATGGTGCTGCAGTTGGCATGTGTTACATGTTCGTATGTTAGGCTCATGTGTCATGACTGAATGTGGTTGTGTTGGTTTGTTGCTGCTAGATACAGGTTTCCAAGTTGCAGCTTCCATTCAACTAGTCATCAACTGGTCGTGGCAAGGCTATGTGATGCAGCAAGGTATGATATGGGCTGCTGCAGCAGCAGGGCCAACATAATGCACTTCCAGTGGTTGGATCATGTATCTCCATGGTTTTATTGCAGGTTGTATCTAGTACAATGTTGGTTTTGTTGCAATGATGATGTAGCAAGACATGTGTAGGCATGTTACAACAAGCAAGCCAAGACAAAGTCCATGTGCTTGCAACCATGGTAAGCTGAATTTTGGCCAATTGGTCCTCAAGGTGTCTTAGGCAATGTTTATGTGGTTGTATGAATGGGTTCATGGACTGATTGCAGGGCAGGATCTTATGTTGTAGTTTTCATGACTTGGTGTCTTGTAGGTTTATGAAAAGGGCCATGACATTTGCAAGGTCACTTATGAATGAAGAAACAAGGTGAAAGCAAGCAATCAAGGCCTTTGGATGGTGGATCAAGACCAATGTGATGTGATTAGGGTTATGCTTGGAAATTTAGGACTTTAAGATTTTGGGTTGACTTTGGTCAAAGTTGACCAAAAAGTCAATTGTTGACCAAAGTCAACAATTGGTCAAAATCTCATTTTCTTTGCATTATCTTTGTAAATAGACAATGTGTTATTGATTAGGGTGAAATTTAGGGTTTTTAGATTTTGGGTTGACTTTGGTCACAGATTACCAAAAAGTCAACTGTTGACTAAAGTCAACATTTGGTCAAAAATGTCAAGACTTGTATTTTCTTATGTAGAATCACATGTAATGGTTTAAAATGACATGAAATGGATTAAAAAATGGTTTGTCATTGGTTTATTTGTGACTTGAATGCTTGACTTTGAAAAGATAATAACTTGACTTGGTAATATATGTTAACAAGGCCATTAAATAAGGGCATAAGATTAGGGTTTGAATGGATTATCCATGAATCAAAATGGCATGACTAGCAATTGGCTCGAGACACCAGAAGTTTGGTTGTTTGGATGACCAAAACCATATATGTGCCCATAATCCCATGAACAACATCATGACCTTGAGACCAAAACCAATACCCATAGGAGACCAAAGTAGGATTGGACCAAGTTCATTGAAAAAAGGTGAAGATCGAGGGGATCATGGATGCACAATCAAGCCACCAAGTTCATCTGATTCACCATCTCCCTAACTAGGGTTTCCCTGAGGCTTACCTCTCAAGCAAGTTTCTTGAATCAATCCATAAGTTCCAACTGTAAGACCCCAATTTTGACCCTAAGATCCCTCATGCAATTCCATCATAAGCATAAGCATTGGGATCATGTCTTAGCATCCTCCTTACCCCCTCCTTCATTGGGTTTGTCTTGGGAGAGATCACCAAGCACTTTGTGATTATATCAATCTTGTATATTATCATTTTACTAACTAAAATACCAAAAATATGTCTTTGTATCTATCTAACTCTTTTGTAGGAAGGGCATGATCTCACTGGTTCATTGATCATATCTAGGGTTTTGAGGACCTCATGAACAAAGAGCACAACCAAGAATTGATTCAAGAATGGTTATAAGTATCATATATGAGTCCTATTGATCTCTACATGTTATATTGATCAAGTTTTCTTCAAGAGTTTGAGGGTGACTTGCCTTGGAAACCCTAGTTTGACTGGGTATCTTGAGTAACTTCTCCAATAAGCTATCTTACCAATTGATCAAATTTCTCAAGGGAAACTCTAAATTTCATCATATTATGCATATATGATCTACCATGAGCCAAGAAAGTCAAGATAATTGGAAATTAGCAAGTTGGTTGATGGTGGTTGGCCAGATGAATTCATCTGATCAAAACTGGGTCTCCCTAGACCCTATCCTCTACAATTTTCACTATATGAAAATTATTCCAAGAGAAAACTTACTCTAAGTTACATTATAAACAACTTTCATGTCGATACCTAGAGCTAGTTTTTCTTGGAAAATCATTTTCTATGTTGAAACATTATAGGTCATTTTGTCTAAACTCTAATTTGAAAGTCAATTTCCCAAGGCCATAACTTTCTCAATTTGTATGAGATGAAAGATTTCAAAGTTTCACAATAAAATTAAATGTGTCTAATTCAAATTTGATGTTTGGAGTGGGAGCTAATTCAACTTTTTTTAGCATGTGATATGAGGCTACATTATAGGTCACTTTTGACCTATACCATTGATCAAGTGATTTTTCCAAACTTCAAAAATGCATAACTATATCATTTCAAATCCAAATGAGATGAAATTTGCGACCATTTTTAAAGTCTTTGAGAGAGCTACAACTTTGACGAAGACACTTTTCTCATTTGAAGCTCCCATAAAAAGTTAAGCAAGGTGCAATATTGACATGTCAAATTTTTCCAAACTTCCACCTCAAATTTCTCCAAGTTCCAAGCTTCAAATGAAAAATTGTTCAACATCAAACTTATTCCTCTTGATATCACCTTTCCAAATAGCTCAAGTTCATTCATTTTGGATGAGAAATGCATAGGCTGTGCATGGCTTAAACAAGCTGATGTCATTTGGCATGGATCCAACTTCAAGTATCAACGTTCAATTGCCTTGCATTCCAAGCTTACTTCAACACATCTGATCATTCATTTTGGACTTCAAGTTATCATTTCATGGGCCTATGCGCACCCATGCACCATGCTATCATCATTTGCCAAATTTGGAAGGTTGAAAAGAGTGTGCAAATATCACATGGATTTGGATATAAATACAGCTGCATTTGCTCAGAAATCACACACACATTGCGTCAACTTTGAATCTCCATTGAAAACCCTTCACTCTCATAGGATAACCCTGATAAATTCATTTGAATTTGAGCTTGAATCTCAACTATTTTGGAATTCAATTCTCCAGGAGTCCATTGCTTCTAAACTTTTCCATTCCTCTCGCAAGCAATTGAAGTGAAGCCAAACACAATTTAGATCAAGATCCATCAAGTTCAGACCTTCATTGAAGGTAATTTGCAGAAATTTTAAACTCTTCGATTCTATCAATTTATTGCTCAATTTCATTGATTCTTGAGTTGTCTGAAGTCCTACCAATGTAGGCAAGAAGATTGAGTTGAGGCCAAATCGAAGCAACTCAGATCATGAACCTCATTTTTCAATTCCATACATCTCTTAATATATTTGGAATTGGAGGAGTTGGAGGTCATATTCGTGCTCAATGATGTTTTTTCTTTAAAATCATGTCCCTGTTTCTTATTTTGGTGATGGTTCATCTTGTCCAGTTCGGTGGAGCTCACCGGGGAAGATGACCGGAGCTCTGGCTCCGGCGACGAGGTGTCTCATCTCTGAACCACTTGATCCAAGTCCCATGTTCTAATCTGGATCGTTCCTTGTGATTACCATCTATGCCACGCGGTTGACTAAGATATTGGTGGAACGCGCGTTTTGGATCATCAGATTTGCCCCCTCAATTAATGAGGGAGATCTGATGGTCCACGTATTTTTGATTTTTTAATATTTTATTTTAATAGCATTTTCTTCAATAATTCATATTAAAATCAATATTGATCCAAAAAATATGGGACTTTCACAAAAAAATCCAAATATTTTTCTCTTTCATATTCTGAATTAAAATTATTTTTTGGATCATTATTAATATTTTTTATGAATTAATTGATTTTGCATTTGTTTTTAATTGTTTAAAAATATTTTTAAGTGTACAAAAATTATGAATTTTTTCCTTCAAGGTCCTTTGACCTTGTTTGACCTATGATAAACCTCATGACCATTTATTTGGTGTTTTGATGAGATTTTAGGATTTGGACAAAACATATTTGAATTTAATGCATTATTTTATTATTTTTAATTGAATAAATGCCATTTTAATTGTGTTGACCATTTGTATTGACTTAATTGAGTTTGATTGTTGTTGGGCCTTGGTCAAGGTTGATTTGACTTTGTTAAGTTAATATCATTGGATTTAGGGGATTGATGGAATGTACATTCCATCTCCCAAAATGAATGAATGATATTAATTTAATAAAAGTTCTCCTTTGACCAATTTGTGATCTCATCCATCCCCTTCCCCTTCATCTAATTCCCTTTCTTCATTCATCCATTTCCATTTGGCCAATGATATCTCAAAGTCCTAATTCTAGTTTATTGAAAGATTAACATGAGTATGGATGAGATTAGGCCACACCTTTTGCATATTTTTTGTGTGTGGTGTGTTTAATGAGCATAGTTCATAATACTATGTCTCCAACATGCATTAACACCAAAAGTCTACTGCCCGACCTCAAATAGTTGTGACTTCTACATAAGTCCAATTACGATTGCTTAACATAGCGCTAAATTCGTGACATAAAAGACAAAAGCATTCTAGTTAGTGAGATTGTAAGTCTCCCCTCTTTCATGGTATTGTGTGGAAACTTGGCCTTCTTTCCTTCCTTTGGAAGATGTTTTGGTTCAAGGATTCATGCTAGTGGCAAGTGGGTTGAGTGTTCTCCAAAGAATTTCTTGAAATCAAAAGCAAAACAAAACTAACTTCTAACTTACTAATCATTAACTTTTAATTTCAAGTCTTTACTTTAATGCAATTTACTTTTGGTACTTTATATCATTTGCCATTATACATATAATTCTAATTGTTTATGTTAATGTAACTTTCACTTTGTCCATTTGGACCATATTTTGTGATATTATTTTGCTTGTGTTACTTTGTTTGTTTGTATGGTCTTTGACCATTTAATGTACATAATGACAACAAAAATCCTAAAAGACTTTTGAGTGGACTGTTGGTTTGATCTTGCCCAATTGGACTTAGAACTTAGGAAACATTCCTTTGCTAATGGACTTGGTCAATGCCAACTTGTTGAAGAATCAAGTGCTTGTAATTTGCAATTCATCTGATACATCATTCAAGATATCTCCAGTCCATCTACAACATTGATCATTGTTAAGCTGTTATATTGAACCTGTGACTTGTGGAATTTATCTGTTGCATGGGTTATTTTGAAGAAGATCATGAAGTGGATAAGCTTGGATAAGGCCATCTTTATTTGATGCCCTTGCTCTTCAAGATTGATATAATTGTGCATTTGTGTGTTGCTTGAGTAAAAGTCCAAGGGAATTCTGGGTTTCTATTGACATACTTGTCTATTGGATTGTTACCCATTTGGTCAGATCTTTTCAACTTTAAACTTTTAAATTTTGTGCATAGGGTAGTCTCTTCATCTTCTCCCCACTTATTTAGTTTCAAAATCTCTCCCTCCATTTTCAAAACCTTCTTTGTCTGAACTATTTTTGTTTTAAACTTTGACCACTTTTGCAAAAAAAATAGAAACTTTGGCCTTATGTCATTACATTTTCAAACTTCTTTTCTTAAATCAAACTTGTAAATAGACTTAACTATACTTGACTTAAACTTTCAAAAAGCCAAAAAGAATTAACTCATTCAGACCATTTTAGGCCTTTGTGCCTTGCAAACTTAAATTTTGTTAAAATCAATGAACCCATTTTAAAATTTGTATCACGAACTACGAGGTTTTGATCCCTCATTTTTATGTTGGTACATAGGCACAAGATCGAAGGTCTTGTCAAACACAAAAATATAATTAATGAATTCTTTTCTCATCCCCCCATTCTATTTGTTTGTAAACATCACTTTATACCAAGTACATATGCACACAAAAAGGGCTCCCTAGGAGTACCTAGGACACTTTGGGTGCTAACACCTTCCCTCTGTGTAACCAACCCCCTTACCTGTGATCTCTAATTTTTATTTGAAAACTTCTTACTTATTAGGTTTTGTTTGTACTTTTCCCTTTTCTCTTGGAAACAATAAAAGCGCGGCGGCGACTCTTGTTATTTGACCTCTAGCTTGTTAATAGCTTGATGATCATGAATTTCCTGCTATAGAAATTAAGTGGCGACTCTGCTGGGGAGTAGTCTCCAGTAGGTTTAGCCTACTTTTGTGTGAATATATTTGTATATATATATATATATATATATATATATATATATATATATATATATATATATATATATATATATATATATATATATATATATATATATATATATATATATATATGTATGTGTGATATAATCTGCTTGTTGTGCTTGGTGATCTCTGAGTGGTGAGATAAGTTCTAACCCGAACTTGAGTGCAATTAAGATAGGAGGATGGTATAGTCATGTTCGACTTGTGTGGAGTAGTCCTTAACAAGTTGGCTTGAGATCCATCTGCTCAGTGGAGACTCCTTTGGATTTGGAAATGTCACACAAGTATTTGTGGTTAGGCATTGCTATTTCTGATTGGGTCTGAGAAGCTGAAGACCTTAGAACACCTAACCCATCTTGGCCTATTTAGGACGTAGTGCGGAAACTGTTCAAGTGTAGACTTGATAACAGTTGTCACGCGATACTACACTCAGATGAGTTTCTCTTGAGAATATTATGGGTCGATGAGTCAGTCATCTTAACCTGTAATATCCGATAGATGGAATTAAAACTCTGGGAACTTTTTAGAACATGATCTATAGGTTTTTACCCTTAGTTCACTCCTTTGGGATGGTTCTTACCCAGACTTCATGCTCGTGACTTGCAACAAACCCTTGATTCTTGGTTGATCCAATCAAGTCTTGTCAATATCAATGGAACTTGGATGTTGATAAGGTGTAAACCATAATCCACCAAAATGGATGATTGATCTTGACAATGACTTGATTCATCCCTTGACCTTTGTTTTCCTTGTGTGTGATCCCTTACTTGTGATTGTTGCATTCATGCATTCTTGTGCATCATAACATTCATCACACAAAATTTCAAGGAACTAAGGTATCATTTGCAAATATTTTCAGACCATGGATTGTGGATGAAGGAACACTTAGAAGTACAGTTTTAGATGTTCCGACTTGAAAGAGTTAAGGAAGCTAGCATCTTTTACTTCAAACAACATCATGGGGAAGCTTCTGTCCATCTTATTTGCTGATGTGGTTGAAGGACTCTTGAGTGTATTGGTACAGTTCTATGATCCTCTCTACCATTGTTTCACTTCCCCAAATTTTCAGCCTGTGCCTACCTTGGAGGAGTATTCTCATCTTTTGGGGATACCTGTTTCTAGTAGAGTTCCTTTTAGTGGATTGGAGGAGATTCCCCGATCTAGTATTATTGCTGAAGCTCTTCACTTGAAGAAGTCTGAGATAGAGGCTCATTGGGTGAAGAAAGGAGGGTTATTTGGGTTGCCATCTATTTTCCTCATCAAGGAAGCTACCACTTTTGCTCAAGCTGGTAGTGTGGATGCTTTTGAAGCTATCTTTGTGTTGCTCATCTATGGATTAGCTTTGTTCCCTAAGATTGACGGTTTTGTTGATGTTAATGCCATTAGACTTTTCTTGATTGGGAATCATGTGCCTACTTTGATTGGGAGATATGTATTTCTCTTTGCATCTAAGGAATTCTAAGGGTGGTGGTGTTGGTGTAAAGCCCTAGAGGCCAATACTTATGGTACTTGTATCGAATTATTTATTAATAATAAAAGGCTTTTTCTTTATTATGTTTGTTTAATAAAGTCCGTGGAATAGATAGTCCGTTTAATGTATCAAGTATGACTTAATCATGAAATCACATTGAACATAAGGACACTATTCTTAAAGTATCCGTAGTCGAGCTTTATTGTGAAATGGGACAATATTAAAGCATGAAGACTATTATGTTTGTAGACTGATGATCACATCTCATGGATCATGGATAAGGAGTTATCAAGTCTTAAACATAGGTATGAATATTAAGAGTAATATTTATACTGGATTGACCCGCTATGAGAATACTATATAGAATGTTATGCAAAGTGTCATAAGTTATTCTCATGGTGATAATGGTGTATACCACTCTTCGACCTGAAATCACTATGGACCCTAGATGTAGAGTCGAGTGCTTTATTGCTGATCAAACATTGTTCGTAACTGGATAACCATAAAGACAGTTGATGGGTACTCCACGAAGCATGCTAAGGGACATGAGTGACCTAGATGGAATTTTCCCATCCAGTGTAACAGGATAAATGTCTATGGGCCCAATATTGAACTGGACAAGGATGACACAGTCTATGCCTTGTGTTCAATATAGACATAAGGGCAAAAGGGTAATTATACACATAATTATTATCACAGAAGGACTTGTCATATCACATGACATTTTCGTGTCTTGGGTAGCAGTGATGTGTTACTAGATACCGCTCACTGTTTATTATATTAAATACGTGATTTAATATAATTGACAACGCCGCGAAAACCTATAGGGTCACACACAAAGGACGGATTGATGAGAGATAGAGTAATTAAGGAATACTGTAATGTACGGTTCCCTTAAGTGAATTATAGAACATCGTAAGGTACGGTGTACTTAAGCAGAATACAAATATGGTAATGTACCACACACTTAAGTGATTTTGGCATATTATGAGATATGGGCCATATTCACTTGAGTGGGCTTTTTAGCTTGCAGCCCACACAAGTGGTTCTATAAATAGAACCTTTGTGTAGAAGCATTGTCACGTTTGCCTGCAATTTCGTTTTTCTCTCTCTCACTCAAAGCCTTCATTCGTAGCAGCTAGCACTGAGATTGAAGGAATCCGTTCGTGTGGACTAAGTAGAGACGTTGTCATCGTTCAACGTTCATGATCGCGACAAGAGGTAACGATTCTATCACTGATCATGCCCATTCGTAAGGATCACTAAATGGAGAAATTTTTAAATTCCGCTGCGCCTTGGATGGCAATTCTCCTTCAGTGGTATTAGAGCCACTTACGAAACCATGAATCTGATAACTGTTTATTTTCTGTATTAATACGATTAAAGACAGAATGAATCAAAGATTAAATTGAGATCGATCAAGTTATATATATGATATAAGTAATTCTGATGCAAAACACATTATATATGATATAATGTTCTCGTTTCGTTCATTCAAACACTCAATGGTTGTTTTCCTTTGAGCGATCAATGGTCGTTTGCTTCTTGATCCGACATTAGTATGGTGAAGTAATGACGTGTTGATCAATCATACTGAATCAAAAATCGAGATGTGTTTGACGGTCTGAAATTGGTACATCAGGGTTAGTGACGACACAAGGGTTGTGTTGTCAGAGAGTTATGCGATTGGGGTTGTGACTGCACAAGAGTTGTGCTTTCTAAACACTTTTTCGAACAGTGTTAACCGGTTAACGCATATGGTTAACCGGTTAACGCAAGACGAAATACTGCCTTTTAACAGATTTTCAAACAGTGTTAACCGGTTAACGCATTTGGTTAACCGGTCAAAGCAAGGCAGAAAACAATTTTGAACAGATTTTCAAACAGTGTTAACTGGTTAACGCATTTGGTTAACCGGTTAACGCAAGACAGAATACACCCGTTCGGCTAACTCTGCGTAGTGTGATCGGTCGTCGAGATTTAATTTGGTTTTAATTTATTAAAAGAATTAAAATTAATAATAATAATGTGTTTATTATTATTGTCTTGTGGTGATTGGTTATGGCATTAGTTTTCCTTTATTTTGTTTTGGGTTTTAAAATACAACCTGCGTGTCGTGCCTCTCTCTTAAATCTCTCAATGTAACTTCTTTTCTCATCTCACTCCCTCGTATGTAAAACGAGTTTCTTTTATGTAATGATATGAAGAAAGCAAAGAAGTCAATGCCAAATGAGGACAACCTTGAAGATCTTGCTTGGAGAAGCTTAGATCGTTATTAGGTTAGCTTAGGTTCTCTCATTGGCTTGGGAGAACAATTGCGCTAGGGGCCATAACTGTTTCATTATGTATGTATGTATGTTGATGCATGTGAATGTATGTTGTTGCATGTGAGAGACGATTTATATGATAAATAAGCGGTGAGATCGGAATAATTACAAATTCCCTCAAATTAAATATTAAGTTTATGCTTTCCAAGTTTCAACACTCATCAAGACTAGTATCGGATAATGTAGGTTTCGCCTACGCGAGGTGCATGTTCTATATTAGTAAGGTGAGATGGGATAATTGTAATATCCAATTGTTAAAACAATGGGTCAAACTTAACTAAACAAATTATAATAAGATTATATATGTTTAGAAGCAAGAGTTGGGAATGATCCATATGATGGACTGGAATAAGGAGTTATTCACCCAACTGAAATTTTCGAGAGTTGTATGAGATACAATTGGAAGGAGTTCCTACCTAAATAACCTAGTTTTGTGTAATCCGTCTACGCGGACTTAGAACAAAGTGAAATATGGATCTCGACCCACTAGAAAATCTTCCAACGGGATTTTCCGAATCAAATCACGAGGGTCATTTGTTTTGAGTAAAATAGTGGGAGCATATTTAATTAAAGGCCTAATTAAATATGTTATTGATACTTATATTTTCATTAATTCTTATGTAGATAACCATGACAACAAACACCTCTAACAACATCTTGCGATCAATCATTGACAAGGAAAAATTGTCTGGGACAAATTTTCTAGATTGGCACCGAAACCTGAGGATTATCCTCAAACAAGATAAAAAGTTGTATGTCTTGGAGAAACCTGTTCCTGAAGAGGAACCTCCTAGTTCTGCACCTAAGGCAGAAAGAGATGCTTATAAGAAGCATGTCGATGATGCCAATGAAACTGCTTGTCTCATGCTAGCTACCATGAACTCAGAATTGCAAAAGCAACATGAGAACATGACAGCGTTCGATATGATCGAACACCTTAAAATGCTCTATCAAGAGCAAGCAAGGCATGAAAGGTTTGAAGTTTCAAAAGCCCTTTTTCAAGGCAAGTTAGTTGAGGGAGCCCCTGTAGGTCCCCATGTGCTCAAGATGATTGGGTACATGGAAAACCTTGAGAGATTGGGTTTTCCCCTCGGAAAGGAACTTGCGACTGATTTAATCTTGCAATCGTTGCCAGATAGATTCAGTCAATTTGTCCTAAATTTCAATATGAATGATATGGACAAAGCTCTTCCTGAATTGCTAGCCATGTTAAGAACTGCTGAGCAGAATCTGAAGTCGAAAGGGAAATCCATTATGATGATTGGAAATGGAAAGAGACAGAACAAAAGGCCAACCAAGCAGGGTGATAAAGGGAAAGGCAAGGAAGTTGCCAAACCCAAACCCACTGTTGCTGCTTTGAAGCCTAGTGGAGGCATAGCAAAAGAAGGCACCTGCTTCCATTGCGGTAAGACCGGACACTGGAAGAGAAACTGCCCAAAGTACTTGGAAGATAAGAAGAATGGAGTAGAGACTTCAACTTCAGGTATTTTTGTTATTGAAATTAATTTATCTACTTCTGCATCATGGGTATTAGATACTAGATGCGGTTCTCACATTTGTACAAATGTGCAGGGACTAAAAAGGAGTAGAGATTTGGCAAAAGGTGAAGTCGGCCTACGAGTTGGCAATGGAGCAAAGGTTGTTGCGTTAGCCGTAGGAACTTAAGTATTGACTTTACCTAGTGGTTTAATAATTCAGTTAGAGAACTGTTATTATGTACCTGCAATTAACAGGAATATTATTATGTACCCTTAAGTGAATTATAGAACATCGTAAGGTACGGCGTACTTAAGCAGAATACGAAATATGGTAATGTACCACACACTTAAGTGATTTTGGCATATTATGAGATATGGGCCATATTCACTTGAGTGGGCTTTTTAGCTTGCAGCCCACACAAGTGGTTCTATAAATAGAACCTTTGTGTAGAAGCATTGTCACTTTTGCCTGCAATTTCGTTTCTCTCTCTCTCTCTCTCTCTCTCACTCAAAGCCTTCATTAGCAGCTAGCACTGAGATTGAAGGAATCCGTTCGTGTGGACTGAGTAGAGACGTTGTCATCGTTCAACGTTCGTGATCGCCACAAGAGGTAACGATTCTATCACTGATCATTCTCATTCGTAAGGATCACTAAATGGAGAAATTTTTGAATTCCGCTGCGCCTTGGATGACAATTCTCCTTTAGGTGGAACGCTTGTCTGTTGCATTCCTCTTCTGTACAAGTGGTTTATTTCACACTTGCCTCAGATACCTGCTTTTGTGGAGAACAAACAATGTCTAAGGTGGTCTCAGAGACTTATGTCTCTCACTAATGATGATATAGTTTGGTATGACCCATCTTTGAGCAGTTTGGAGATTATTGATAATTGTGGTAAATTCTCTAATGTGCCCCTCATTGGTACACATGGAGGAATTAGCTACAACCCTACTTTGACTCGTCGTCAACTTGGGTTCCCCTTGAGAGACAAACCTAATAACATGTTGTTAGAAGGTCTTTTCTATCAAGAGGGTAAAGATCCCCAACATTTGAAGCAGAAGATTGTACATGCTTGGCATAATGTGCATAGGAAAGGAAGACCCGAGCTTGGTTCGTGCAATTGTGTAGCTTTGGAAGCTTATACTCTTTGGGTGAAGAAAAGAGATATGGAGTTGAAGATGCCTTATCCCTGTGAAAGACCTATATCTATGGTTGTGGTTGAGCCATTAACTCTCCCTAACCAAGATGTAGAGGAGTTGGAAGACGCTCTCATTAAGATGAAGCAAGAGAGGGATATGTGGGAAGAGCCTTTCCATGCTTTGAGAAAGAAGCATGAAGAGTTGCATTTGGAGTCTAAGGACAAAGATGCACTGATTGAGCTACTTAAAGACCGAGTGACGAAGAGGCAGAGAGAGACAGAGGTTTCATCTTCTAGCATACCTCAGCCTTCCGTTGCTTGGAAGAAGATTGTTTACCAACTTGTCCTCGAGAAGACTCGGATGAAGGCTTCTTTTGAGACCGAGATTCGTCGCATTCGAAGAAAGTACGCGTCTTAAGCCAGATCTTCTAACACCGTTGTTAGGGATCCTTAGGATGACTAGTCTCTTTTTCTCTTGTGTCTTTTTATTTTGGTTTCTGAAATTGCACTCAGTGTAATCCTTCCAATTTATAAATAAAAAGAGATTTTTGGTCATATCAAATTATTGCAATTGCCATTTCAAAATTAATATATATTTGCAAATGATATAGTAAGTTCCTTGGAAATAAAAATAATCAAGCATTGCATTTCATGCATCATTTGCATAAATAGGTTTTTGCCAGGTGTCTGATTGGTGTTCTTCTGTGCTTTTGCCAAGCTGACTCACCGGTACAACACTAGAGCTAATCGCCAGAGAATCATGGAACACCTTGAACAAGAGAACATAGATCTGAAAGAGGAGATTGTCCGGCTGACTGCCATGATGGAGTCAGTTCTTGCTGCCCAAAGCCAAGCTTCTTCAACGCCTGCAACTCCTCCCGCAAGGACAATAACTTTTGAAGTGGTTACCTCTATTATGCCTGCTGCCACCGCCCACTTCGCTCCGAACTTGCCTGCTGGATTCCCGTGGGGAATGCCTCCCAATTTTGTGCCAGAATGTTTTGCTCCTACTTTTGCTTCCATGTCGGCATCTAGCCCGGCCATATCTGTGCCACCTCCCGTTGTGCACACTTTGCCTCGCATAGAGGACATCATCTATCATTCTAAGCCATCTGAGGGCCCGGACGTCTATGAGAAGATGGATGAAATGAAGGACCAATTTCTTGAGCTGCGCAAGGAATTGAAAACGCTGAGAGGCAAAGATCTGTTTGGGAAGAGTGCTGCTGAACTGTGCTTAGTGCCTAATGTGAAAATACCAATGAAATTCAAAGTGTTTGACTTTGAGAAGTTTAAAGGGAATTCTTGTCCACTCAATCATCTTGTGATGTATGCCCGCAAGATGTCGACTCAAACAGATAATGACCAATTGCTGATTCACTATTTCCAAGATAGCCTGACAGGTGTTGTACTCCATTGGTATATGGGGTTAGATAGTGCAAGCATCCGCACTTTCAATGATCTAGGTGAGGCTTTTGTGAAGCAATACAAGTACAATGTGGATATGGCGTCGGATAGGGACCATCTGAGGTCCACGTCTCAGAAAGATAAGGAGACATTCAAGGAGTATGCCCAGCATTGGAGGGAGTTGGCTGCCCAGATCACTCCTCCTTTGGAGGAGAAGGAGATGACAAAAATATTTCTGAAAATCCTGAGTTCATTTTACTATGAACGTATGATTGCCAGTGCCCCTAGTGATTTTACCGAAATGGTAAATATGGGGATGAGACTTGAAGAAGGGGTCCATGAAGGACGATTGTCAAAAGATGAGGCGTCAACCAGCAAGAAGTATGGGAGTAGTTTTAGTAAGAGGAAGGATAATGAGACCGACGCAATTTCTAGTGGGAGGCAGAGGAGGCCTCAAGCAAGAAGAAATCCACCACCCCGTCAACATCATCATCATCAAGTATCTTCCATTATTCCAGTATTTTCAAATAAGCAAACAACACCAATTCAACAACAACATCAATATCAAAATCAACGTCAACAACAACAACAACTGCAACAAAGAACGAACACCTACAACAATAACAATACCAACAATCATCACCAGCAACAGAATTTTGAGAGGAAGAAGGTCTCTTTTGACCTGATTCCTATGTCATATGCAGAACTGTACCCATCTTTAGTCCTAAAAAATTTGATTCAACCGAGGAACCCACCGTAAGACCCAGAACCACTTCCTTGGTGGTATAAACCCGAGCTTCGCTGTGCTTTTCATCAGGGTGCAGCTGGGCATGACATTGAGAATTGTTATCCGCTGAAGTATGAGGTGCAGAAGCTTATGAAGAGTGGCCTGGTGAAGCTTTTGTTGCAATCAAACCTTCACCACTCTCATTAGGGTTTCATATCCCCCATGCTGGTGACATGGTTAGCCCATGTCCTTGGGTTTTGATATCCACACAAACCCTAACTTTATAAGCCCAAGTTTCTTCTGGATCCATGAGGAATGATGCATGTGGGTGAATTATGAATATATGCAAGTGATCTCCTGATCAAGTGATTGGACTAATAGGTGAGAAAAGGGAAGGGCAAATTTTGGGGTACAACATTAACCATTGGTCAACTGTTGAATTTTTTGTCAACCAGTTGATCAAAGTCAACTGCCATACTCTTTCATCCCTAAACCCTAGTACTCATTATATCTTTATTCTTGCATAAAACACCATGGTCATTTGCTTCATGAATGAGAAATATTTTGCATCAAACTTGATTGGTTATGCCTTGAATGCTTTGCCTCCACACTTGCCTTGTCTCATGTCTTGCCATTTGACAACCCTTCCCAAAGTCCTCATGCCCATCCTGCAACAATAAGAAGTATCAGTACCATTCACATATATCACATCATATTTCATCAATGCATATCACAAGTAAAGCAATAGAGCCACAAACATGCATACATGAGCTTATACTCAAATCAATTTAAACCATTGCATCCATACATAGGTAACATTCATAACAACCTGCATATGTAGAAAGACATCATATATACTCAAAAACCATTGAGTCAATAGAATTGGGTTTTTAGGTTTCATTCACTAAATGACAGGTAGTCATAAACAAACACTTTGACTTGCATTTAACATAAAAAATTCAAGCAAATATAACCTAATAGAAATTCACCAACATGTTTAGTATAACTTTAACATCAACACAAACAATCATAGTTCAAGCTAAAGGATTAGGGGCATACAAAACACGTGCTAACAGTCCATTATGTGTCGCATTACGCGAAAAACCGGCGGGAAAACAAGACAACAGAGCCGCCACCGTGCGTTATTTATCCCAAAAGAGGGAAAGGAAACGCTCAGAGTAAACCTGGAAAAAACATGGCCTCGCGACCAAAGAGAATGGGTTCGGGAGTCGGTTATGCGAAGGGAAGGTATTAGCACCCCTACGCATCCGTCGTACTCGACGGGATCCACGCACAATAGGAAGGAAAATGGTTGCTAAAACACTGCTCAAATACACACAACTGGCTGAAAGAGACACAAGAAAACAGACAAGACTGACTCGGCAGAATATCGCATCCTGGGCCTACTTAGTCTATCAGGCATAGACATCAGAGTCGAAGTAGTTCGGACTGGGAAACGACACATGCTCGCTAGGATGTCGCATCCTATGCATACGTATCTCCTTGGACGAAGGAGAATCAGAGCATTCGTAGCTCGGCTGACACGCACACAAACAAACAAAGGCAAAGGCAAACGTGGAGCCTGAATGCCAATCACTGGACTTGCATCAGCATCCGAACCAAAACACACGCACACTGGAACCCAAATGCCACTCGATGGACTTACATCAGCTTCCAAGCACACAACAAGACAAAACAAAGACACAGGCGCCCGGAGAGATCTGCTCATCTCCTGCCTACGTACCTCATCTGGTATGAGGATCAGGGCGACGTAGTTCCCCTACAGAGGGATACAGGACTAGCCTAACCAGATAACAGAGGGAGACACAACTAGGGAGACTACGACTCGAGCCTAGATGTTATCATGCAAAATCATCCCTAAGTTGAGGTTTCTAGCTAACTGGCACAGGGAGCCAGCCTATCCTAGTCATGACTTGCACAGGAAAAAGCCACACACACACTTAACTTGCACAGGAAGCAAGCCAAGCAAAACCTAACTTGCACAGGAAGCAAGTCTAAACTAACCCTAACTTGCACAGGAAGCAAGTCAAACAAACATACAAGCACAGGTAGCACACACTATACACAAGCAAGTGGCTCAAACAAGGCTAGGTTTTAGTCGAGGGGTCATATCAACCTCAACAAACAAACCTCTGGAACTGGGTGAATGTGCTCTTAACCTTGCCATTGAGGGGCTAAGGTGAAGCAGATGAAAGGTGAGTGAAGATAAGACTTCACAGCTCTTATCCCTGGCCTGGGAGAGCTTAAGACAAGAATGTGTGGGTTCAGAAAGTGGGAACCCTTCTACACATTTAAAACTGACTCAACTGTGCAATTGCACAAGATCTTGGGTTTTTATCTGTAATGCATCAACACAGTGGTGTGAGCAAAACAGAAGACACACTAAATAGCAGGGGATAGGTTGCTTATCCCTTGGTTCTGCCAATTGCCTCTTCACTTAGGAGGTCTTTGACTCTATGCAAGGACAAAATTAAACATCCACAAACATTGCCTCTTAAGGAGGACTTCAGACAGTTGCCTGGCCAAGTAACAGGCCAGGTCTTCCAGACTACATGAAGTTAGGAAGTTATACCTCAATGCAAATTGCTTATACAAGCAAAGAAAAGCAAAAGTTCACAAGGAACTGAGCAACTAAAAGCACCTGAAACAGTCAAGCAGATGTTAGTATGCAACTTCAAAACAAAGCAAAAGAAACAGACATCAACAGTTAGTCAGAAGCAAATGAATGTGCAAGGCACAAGGCTTAAGGCATGTGAGCCAAGCAACCTACAAAACAAAGAGGTTAGACAATGATATTTAAGCAAGCCCAATCAAAAAGAATTGGTCTCATTGGTCATTTGTTGGTCAACCTGAAAACACAAGCTCAAAAGTGAGTAACAGGACCATTAGGGCAAGCCTAGGGTCAAAGAGGAATGAAAAAGTCAAAACAGCAAAAGGCAAGCATCCAAAATCATGTTCAAACAATTAAGAAACACAACCAATTGGGTTCACATTCATATCAATCACTATCATCATTTCATGAACCAATTAGGTCAAGGTATAGCAAACAGAAGCTCATAGGAGTCAACAGCAAGACTTGAATCAAGAGCAATCTTAAACATTTCCAAAAATCACCAAATAAATCATGATCAATCACAACCCACAGCATGGTAAGCATGTCAAATTTCATCCCATTTGGACAAGTGGAAGGCAGTCAATGAAAATCAGAAAGTCAAAGCAATTTTGAACATGCTCAATGAAGTCAACCAAACATGCATCAACTTAGAAAAATCATAAGTCAGAGATGGTGTATGATAAATGAATGGGACTAAAACCATGGCAAAGATGAGGATGTCTAGTTATCTCATGTAAAATTTCATGTCCATCTAATAAAGTATGAGAATTTCACAAATGAAATGGGAACAAGTGTCACCAAAAGTCAACATATGACTAAACAAGGGAGAAAATCTCAAACAATTAGGAAATGCCACAAATAATTCCAAGAAAATTCACATGTCAACTAGACATACAAGAGTAGGTTCATGCAAAAAAATCATATCAATTGGAGGTCAATAAGCATGGTATCAAAAATCATCAAGTTGGACATCAATGGTGTGACACAAATTGTCACACCCTAATTCAAAAAATCATAACTCACAAACCACAAATGATAAATTCACAAACTCTACACCAAAATCACCATGAGTGTGTCTAGTTTGAGCACAAAAAAATTTGGGAGCCATTGGATAAAGTATCACCATTTCACAAATGTTTTGGCAAAGTGTACAAAAATTGGTCACATGTCACAAACCCTAATGCCAAACAAAAACTAACCATCCAAAAATTCTGGAAAAAATGTGATAAAAAACTAGAGATCAAAATGGACATGATGCAAAAAACCCCATGAAATTTGGATTAAAATTGGATGCGCAATGATTTTTGTAAGTTGATGCATCAAAATGAAGTAATAATTGAAAACACACATGGTTTAATGGTTCAATGGGGTCCGGAAATGGCATTTTTGTAAATAAGCCATCCACTTATCAAAACGCGCCGTTTTGGTCCAGAAAATGAAATATTTTCATTGGCTCGTGGGGGGATGGTACAGTAACAGCATGCAGGTTCACGTTAAAATGCAGAAAATCTGGAAAATTAGGGTTTGTTCCATGCTACAGTAAACAGCATCATCACCTTCAAATCGTGATTTTCAAAATCGCCCAGAAATGGGAATCCAACACATCATGGTAATCATCAAGCAACACTCATCAACATTCCAAACTCCATTTTCATCAAATCAAGTTAAACAAAAAGAAATAAGCAAAAACAAGTTTGGATGTGAAACTTCAACTCAACATAACTTGCAAAATACCAAACCATTTTTCATGATGTAAAGCTTATTGGAATCAGCACATCAAGACCTACACTAAGCACATCATAGTTCAGCAAAAGGAGAGAATCGAATCCTTACTTGTTTTTGCAGAAAATTGTAAAACAGTTGTTGTTTGGTCTCCTTGGCCCGAAACAGATGCTCCACGTACCCCCAAATGATGAATGGTTAAAAGACTTTAGCTCATCAAAGCTTGACAAGGCTCAGACCATGAACTGCCATGATGAGTGCTTGGTGAAAACAGTCGTGTGCTGTTGTTTCAGTTGGAGAATGGTGGTAAAAACAGTTTCACAAATGATGCTTGGATGGTGAAACAATGTTAGCCAGGCTTGGTTCTTTGGAGTTTTCTGACTGGTTTTGGAAAAATGCCAAAATGAAGTTTTTAGTGAGTGAATGATTTTTTGTGTTAGATGTGTTTGATGGCTGCTTCTAGTTTCATTTTTGACAGAAAAGGATGTTTTTTGATCTTCTGTTTTGTGTTGCTTGTTGTTTTGAACAGAATTTGCAATTTGGTCAAAATGCCAAATGATAGAGAATGAGGATTTTTTGTTGGTTAGAGGCTGCTAGGGGTTTGTAACATGACAGAAAAATGATGAAAAATCTGCTGTCTGATGTTGTATCAAGCAAGGCACGGTTTGGTCCTTTGGAGGTTTTGACAGATTTTGAGAAATGGCCAAAATGAAGTTTTTTAGCATGAGTGAATTTCTGTGTTTTTGATGCTGCAAGTAGTGGTTTCAATATGACAGAAAATCCTCTCCAAAATCTCTGTTTTGTGGTACAAGGCATGGTTCATGAAAGTATGGAGTAGTTGTTGAAAAATGGTACTTTCTTTCCAAGTTTCAAGCAAGCTAGCATGGGCTACATGTACTGCATAAAAATGACTTCCAACAAGTTTTAATTAACATTTCAGAGCATGTTTGGATAGTAGGAATGGTGGGAAATGATTAATTTAAAACTTCACTTTTTCACCTTACTTAAAATTAATTCAAGTAGGTCCAAAAATGCCATTTTGATTGGTGAAGTTTTGGTACATGAAAGTTACATTTTTGGAAAGAGGGGATCAAATGTGGTTTGTAGGAAAAAACCCCACCTAAATTGGCCAAATGGTTTGAGAGATATGGCCTTTTGAAGTTCAAGAATTTTTGAAAATGAATTGATCATAACTTGCCAACCACACATGGGAATTGAGAGTTCTTGGACTTTTTGGAAATGGGAGAACAAGATCTTCAACTTTCATGTTGGGCAAAAATTCATTTGAAGCTTGTATCATGATGTAAGTTTGAGGATCAAGACTTTCCATTTTTGGTAAGTTTCAGTTACAGGTCCAGTTTCCATTTTTGGAAATTTCTGATCTGGCTTCAAATTCTTCCATGATGGTGTTTGACATGATATATGAAGACTATTTGGACATGAATAAGCTCTCTCAAACCAAATCCAACCATCAAAACCATAAAATCAACTACAGTTGACCAAGTTTGACTTTTTAGGGTTTCTGACTGATTGTGCATTGACTGATGACTTCTGAACATCCAATCCTTGACCAAAACACTTCAAATGGATCCCCAAGTCATGTGAACATGTTGGACCAACCCTAGGGCTTTGGCTCAATGGAATTTGTACTTGCTTGCTTGCTTGACTGACTGATCTCCTGATCAGTTTGACCTAATTCCTTGATTGGCTTGCACTTGAGGCAAATGGGACAATGCAATGCTATGCAGTGGACCATGTTATGCTATGACCTAATATGAAAATGTATGTATAATGATAGGTGCAAATTTGAGGTGCTACAGCTGCCCCTATTCAATCAGCTGGGAACCCGAATGGATGAGAGCAACGGCTGTCAGACTTTCAGGGTAAACAGGGATTGAATACCAAGAACCGTAGAATTTGCACAATATAGGGATCCACCAATGGAAACGTCCACTGGGATTTGATATTTATTACTGGGTATATATTTTTGGTTTTGTTTTCAAAAGGTACGGCCATATCTAGACATCACAACGATGGGGAATGGGAACAAAAATCACAACTAGATGCCAACGGACAACTAGGAAAAACTCGACGTTTATCGGGACCAACGGAGAGGTAACCAGACGTTATTTGAATAACTGGAAGGGATACAACCATACGTCAATGGACGAAATGGGAAAAACTCAACGTTTACCAAGACCGACGGAGAGGTAACCAACTGGGGACGACCAGGAAAAACTCGACGTTTATCGAAACCAACGGAGAGGTAACCAGACATTAATGAATGACTGGGAGGACTCGACCAGACATCAACGGATGAATGGGAGAAAACTCGACGTTTACAGACATCGGAAGATGATGTTTACAGACATCGAAAGATGATGTTTACAGACACCAAAAAGATCGACCAGACATTTACAGATGAATGGGAATACTCGACCAGACATCGACGGATGAATGGGATAAAACTCGACGTTTACAGACATCGGAAGATGATGTTTACAGACACCAAAAGGATCAACCAGACATTTACTGATGAACGGGAAAAGGAGAAACACAACCAGACGTCAACGGACGAAAGGGAAAAACTTGTCGTTTATCAAAACCAACGGAGAGGTAAGTCCACATGGGGAGGGCACAACTAGACATCACCGGATGACTAGGAAAAACTCGACGTTTATCGACACCAACGGAGAGGAGGCAACTTCACTAGGGGAGGGACGACGCTACGAACATCGAAAGATGATGTTTACCGACATCAAAGAAGACCAGACACTTACACATGACTGGGAATCACCGAAAGATGGTGTTACCGACACCAAGGAAAACAAACACACACGGGTGCTGACAGGGTATACTGACATTCTCAAGATGACAGGGCTAGGCTGAACACTTGCAGGGGGTCTCACTGGGGAGAAACAAACTTTCTGTCACCAACAGGTGAGGAAATAAACCTCTGTGGGGATTATAAACACCAAATGTTGACTGGAGCCACTGTAGCCAATGCGTTGTACAGGTTGAACAAAAATCCGTCTCTGCAGGGAATACGGTCTAATGGGGTTTCGAACATATGAATGCATATGTTTGATTTTTTCTATGGCGTAATGCTCCATTTATGAATGGAAATGCTACGCGATTTTTGAGGATGCAATGATTACTACATGCAAAATGCAAATGAACCCTGGCTAGGGAGCCAAAATGATCAGATACTCTGACTCTGTGGGGAGACTCCTCTTGGGGAAATATTCTGTGGGGAACTCTGCTTGGGGAGTGGCGAAGCGACTCCGCTGGGAGGAAGACCCAACCAATCTTCAGATAGGATAAACCCTGCTTTGGAGAATGTCTGTTACTTCGCTAGGGATAACCCACGCGATCCATAGGTAGAATCAACTCAGCTGGGGATGCCGATATCAGTCTACTACAGAAACCCGTCCAATCCACTGGTAGGATGAACTCTGCTGGAGATGTATTTCATGAGACCCGCTCCACTCGGGGATAACAATCGAAAGATTGACCAAAGAGTGCATGAGATATATTATCTATAGCCGTCAAAACGTAGATAATACACTCGCATGGAAGATTATCCATAACCGGGTTGCGGGTTGTTAAATGGATAAATCGACCGAAAAGAAAGGCATCGGTGCCAGGACTAGGTATGCAAAGATGACCAATCAAAAGAGGATAAAGTTGCTTACTCGGAGCAAGTATCCAAAAAGAAGGGGAAGACCCAATGGTGACAATACTGCTTGATCAAGACAAGTATCCAGAGGGGAAAAGAATATCAACACCGCAAACCGGATACTGATAACTGCAAGGAGGGGATTACATCTACCGGTTTGTAGGCAGAAAACCACGGAAAAGTAGCCAGTCATCGATAGGATGAGCACAAAGGGTTAACTCCAACAAGGGGATGAAAGTGGGATTTTACAACTACCAACTAGTAGGTAGAAAACCACAAAGATAGGACTTACAACTACCAGTTCGTAGGTAGAGGCCACCAAACCATATCCGCTAGGGGATGAAAGTGGGATTTTACAACTACCGGCTAGTGGGTAGAAAACCACAAAGATAGGACTTACAACTACCGGTTCGTAGGCAGAGGCCAAAAATTCCGCTGAGGATGAAATGAACGAGTGTCGGTTAGTGAGCGACTATTCATTTATGCCCCAGGGAAGCACAAGAGACAGTCAACGGGTAGCCAATTTAGGATCGATCCAAAAAGGCAGACTGAAACAAGACTCATCCTAATGAGGAAAGAACTCAATAGGGAAAACCCATCCCATTAGGGAGGGAACGGAAATAACCGTCATCCACGAGGATGTATCTCAGTGGGGAAATGGCAGGAAAGGATAAACACTTTCTGCTTAAGGGGTTGGCTCTACATGGAGAGATCAGACACACCCACATCTGCTAGGGGAAAATCTACTGGAGAGATCTGTATCAACAAATAGCAGGAGGTAACAATCAACAGATACCCGGCGACAGCTGCAACATGAGTATCCAAATGCTATGATTATGCATGTATGCAGTATATCTAAAAATGTATGATGAATGCTGACAAACAGACATGCTTAACACGCAGGTCCGGGAATCAACCATCCGGAGAGAAAACCAAAGTCACCAGAGAGCCAAGAAAATCCACTGGAGGCTGGGACAATAGGAAACAATCAACATCCTGCAGGGGAGAAAGGCCACCCGAGGCTTCCGGAGGGATCGTCGGTCACAACCGGAGAGAAGAGTTCAACATACAAGCGGATGCGCCACAACAACTTGTGCTAGAGATACCAAGAAGCAATCAGATCTCTGATGAAGATAGATAGGCATTGAGAAAGCTTTTCATGCCAATAACTCCGTTGGGGAATCTATCTGAGGGACATGATGGAGTACTGGGATGTCAATTTGCAAAATACTGAATCTTCCAAGAAAAGCACCCACGCTGGGGAGAGATGAAGACTGCTCTGCTGGAGAGGCGAAAGTTGAAGTCTTCGGTAAACACCCTGCTAGGGGAGCTGCCCCACAATAATGTCCGAAACAGCAAACTTGCTGGGGATGCCCCACGATAGGGCTCAAACAGCACTCTACTGGGGATGCCCCACAATAGAGCTAACAGGGATTTGGAGGAAGAATCTGTACTGCCGGGAACATGAAGATGAACAACTTCAAACAACACTGCATCGGGCAACTTCACTGAGGAGAGACCATACGAGGTTCTGCAGGACAAAGATACAGTCATGCTCGAGATACGAACAATTGTCTTACCTGTTGGTAATCATACCACCCCCGGGAGAGCACCGTGGGTCTCCTAAGTATTCTTCCATCTTTGTGAATGTTCACTTTGTTTAAGAACAAATTTTTTTTTGAAAAATTTGTTTATTTTGAAAAACAATGATACTTTATCAATTAAAACATGCAAAACGTTTGTTGAGTTGAAACAAATAAGAGTGCAAATAATTGGATAAAAGCTCAAATTGATGTGATGGAATGGTAGTCTGCAAAGGGCGAGACTCCATAGATCTGTACAAGTTTGAAATCGGTGATGTATATTGGAGAGGGCTACATTGAACATAATGACCTTTCCTCTACCATTCTGAATTTTCGATGTATTCAAAGCTTCAGTCGACGACAAATCGAGAATTCCTGACGGATGACAGATATAGAGCACAGTCTTGTCAAGATGCAGTTACTTGCCAAATCCCTAATTTTTGCCTAGATTGCCCCAGTGTGAGGTGCTCAATCTAGCGGGATGCAAATTCTTTTTTCAATGTCTCTAACTTTTGCCTGGATCGCCCTTTCGGGTTTTCAATCCACCGAGACGCTCCTTTTTGCCTAAGTCGCCTTTTGGGGTGTTCGACTTAGCGAGCTTTTGCTTTTTTGTCTTAGGCGAAGTATTTCTTGACTGCATCGGGATTCACAGGACGAGTGAACTTCTCCACCATTGTTGTAAGTGTCAAAACATTGCCTGAAAAGGCTCTCTTGACAACATATGGACATTCATAGCTTGGGGGTTCACTTGCCCCTGGAATCGGGCGCGAAAGACAAGACCTTCTTGAACACAAGGTCACCTTCTTGTTGAATGCTTTTTTACTCTCTGCTGATATGACTGTCCATGACACATGGCAGTTGATCTCTTCCTTTCGATCGAATTCAGCATCAGCCAACTTGGGACTTTGAGGGTGCTATTTTTTTGTTTCTTTCTTTCTTTTTCTTTCTTTTGATTTTTTTTTTTGATTTTGCACCCTCCTCTTTCTTTTTTTTTCTTTTTCTCTCTTTTTTTTCCGATGCCCCAGTTGGCTGTTCTGCTGATTCTCGAGATGCAGCTGAGTGATCTTCTTTTCTTGCTCAAGAAGTCGGGAAATACCGTCAGGAATCCCTTCAACATCATCTTCTTCCGCTTCGAATACAGGGAATTCAAAATTGGGAGATGACGTCTAATCACTATGTTCAATGGGTCTAAGAAACAACCTGCATAAAGATTTTGAGTATAAAAGCTTTTTGGAAATCAAACAAGACAATCATTATGCAGATGAAAAGATTGCTTTTATTCTTGTTTTTTAGGGTTTTTTGTGATCACCAATTTCATGCAAAAAGCGAAAAGGGAAAACAATTGGAAAACAAATGTTTTAACATGAATTATTTGAATGAAAATATCATTGCACAAAACGTTGCCAACAATGTCATCACATCTCCTCATGGGAGAAGGGTTTCTAAACAAAGTGATTGTTACAAAGACTTATGAACAACTGTAGGAAAGCCCACAGTGACCCGATTGTGATAGATCCCACCGAGGATGACAACTGTCAGTATCCTTTGCATCAGCAGCTTCTGCTTTCTGAACAACCCTTCTGAAGAAAAAGTCGGCGCCAGCCCAGGACTTGTTATCTTCAAGCTTGATTAACACGGGGACCTAAATCCTCCAAGATCAGAATGCCTGACCTCACAAGGTCTTGAACCTTCATCTTCAGCTGGAAACAACTATCCACGTCATGACCAGGAGCACCCGAGTGATACACACAATGCTGTTCAGGCCTATACCACCACCGAGGGTTGACGGGTATGGGCGGCGGGTCTCTGGGAGTAATCAAGTTCCGCTCTAACAGAGAGGGATACAGTTCGGCGTAGGACATGGGGATTGGATCAAAAATGATCTTCTTCCTCTCATTACTCGTACTGGCTTGCTAGGAAGCCTGCTGCTGAGGACGATGTTGTTGATGCTGATATTGCTGAGCTGGTCTTCTCTGTTGCTGTTGAGGTTGAGTTGCTGGAATAGTCACAGCAGCTGCCTGACGATACTGTCCTCTGTTCACACTCCTCCGACGGTGCACAGCATTTGTTTCAATCTCTCCCCTTTTGGGTGCCCCAGAGTATGTCTTCTTAGAACCGGAAGAACTTGAAGAGCCAGTATGGCGAACCGAAGCGCTGGTTGCTCTGACATTAACAGTCTCTGCAGCAAGAGGCTGTTCACTAATTCTGATCCCCTTCAATTCATCACCCACGGCATAATCATTGACGAGAATAGTGACAGCAGCATTCTCATGAACGGGTACACCCACTGGTGAAGCACGGTGGACTGGTGGAATCACGGCTTCCAGTCTCTGGGCTAAGGCACGCAGCTCCTCTTGCCCCTGAGCAACTCCTTGCATCATTGTTATGAACTGGGCCATGTTCGCCCTCATCTCGGCCAATTCTGCCTGAACTTGATCCATACTCCTCTGTTGATTTAATCTAGTTGAGTAGCGGTGCGGACGTTGACCAGCTATCCTGCCTCAGTCAGGAACCAAAGTGAGAAGTCTCTGCCAAGCATGTCTGCAATGTAAGGACGATATGTGCATGATATGCATGATGCAGATGCTATTTTATCATGAATGATCCTGATAAAGGATATGCGTATGCGAGTTAACTTTTTTCATTTTTTTTTTTTTTTTTTTTTGCATTATTATTTTTTTTGAAAATAAACATGCTATGATGCAAATGATGGAGCCAAGACTGGCAGGAACTGGCATCTGAGGAACCATCTGAAACCCCAAAGTCCTATGAGGAGCTGGCATTTGAACCCAAGTCTGGAGGACTGAGTCACCATCTGAGCGAGTACCCTCAAATTCAGCCCAGGGATCCGAAATAAACGGAACCCTCTGATCAATACCAGGGTCGAACCTCCGGCGTCCAGAAATAAATGTCCAGAATTCATAGTCACCATCTGTACCGGGAGTCACCAACTGTACCTGTTAAAATGATCAATCCCTCCCCACTCACGGGTGTCATCTAGGCCAGGGTAAGGTCGAGAGAAACGCAGCATAAATAACCTTTCGCAGAATATCATCCTGTGCACACCCGATGTATGCACCGATAATATCCCACCAGGGTCTGAACTGCTCGTGATATCAATGTTCCGCTAAGTGGCGCAATACCACCCGCTTCCCATGAATCACTCTATTCCTAGGTATCCTAGATTTCACTCATAGCCTGGGTATTGGGCCTTTTACCTCGAGTAACTCCCACCCCAAACAGAGAAACACAGCCAGATGAACAGATGAATATGAATGAATGCAAACATTAATGCAAACAATAAATGCAAACAGTAAATGCAAATATATACAAAGAATGCAATAAATAACAGCAAAAAGCAACCAAAACCCTAACCTAGAGAGCGCTAGGAGAGACTCGCTTAGGGAAGATGGACCAGCAAGAGGTCAACTTCTCTATGTCCCCAGCAGAGTCGCCAGCTGTCGCATTACGCGAAAAACCGGCGGGAAAACAAGACAACAGAGCCGCCACCGTGCGTTATTTATCCCAAAAGAGGGAAAGGAAACGCTCAGAGTAAACCTGGAAAAAACATGGCCTCGCGACCAAAGAGAATGGGTTCGGGAGTCGGTTATGCGAAGGGAAGGTATTAGCACCCCTACGCATCCGTCGTACTCGACGGGATCCACGCACAATAGGAAGGAAAATGGTTGCTAAAACACTGCTCAAATACACACAACTGGCTGAAAGAGACACAAGAAAACAGACAAGACTGACTCGGCAGAATATCGCATCCTGGGCCTACTTAGTCTATCAGGCATAGACATCAGAGTCGAAGTAGTTCGGACTGGGAAACGACACATGCTCGCTAGGATGTCGCATCCTATGCATACGTATCTCCTTGGACGAAGGAGAATCAGAGCATTCGTAGCTCGGCTGACACGCACACAAACAAACAAAGGCAAAGGCAAACGTGGAGCCTGAATGCCAATCACTGGACTTGCATCAGCATCCGAACCAAAACACACGCACACTGGAACCCAAATGCCACTCGATGGACTTACATCAGCTTCCAAGCACACAACAAGACAAAACAAAGACACAGGCGCCCGGAGAGATCTGCTCATCTCCTGCCTACGTACCTCATCTGGTATGAGGATCAGGGCGACGTAGTTCCCCTACAGAGGGATACAGGACTAGCCTAACCAGATAACAGAGGGAGACACAACTAGGGAGACTACGACTCGAGCCTAGATGTTATCATGCAAAATCATCCCTAAGTTGAGGTTTCTAGCTAACTGGCACAGGGAGCCAGCCTATCCTAGTCATGACTTGCACAGGAAAAAGCCACACACACACTTAACTTGCACAGGAAGCAAGCCAAGCAAAACCTAACTTGCACAGGAAGCAAGTCTAAACTAACCCTAACTTGCACAGGAAGCAAGTCAAACAAACATACAAGCACAGGTAGCACACACTATACACAAGCAAGTGGCTCAAACAAGGCTAGGTTTTAGTCGAGGGGTCATATCAACCTCAACAAACAAACCTCTGGAACTGGGTGAATGTGCTCTTAACCTTGCCATTGAGGGGCTAAGGTGAAGCAGATGAAAGGTGAGTGAAGATAAGACTTCACAGCTCTTATCCCTGGCCTGGGAGAGCTTAAGACAAGAATGTGTGGGTTCAGAAAGTGGGAACCCTTCTACACATTTAAAACTGACTCAACTGTGCAATTGCACAAGATCTTGGGTTTTTATCTGTAATGCATCAACACAGTGGTGTGAGCAAAACAGAAGACACACTGAATAGCAGGGGATAGGTTGCTTATCCCTTGGTTCTGCCAATTGCCTCTTCACTTAGGAGGTCTTTGACTCTATGCAAGGACAAAATTAAACATCCACAAACATTGCCTCTTAAGGAGGACTTCAGACAGTTGCCTGGCCAAGTAACAGGCCAGGTCTTCCAGACTACATGAAGTTAGGAAGTTATACCTCAATGCAAATTGCTTATACAAGCAAAGCAAAGCAAAAGTTCACAAGGAACTGAGCAACTAAAAGCACCTGAAACAGTCAAGCAGATGTTAGTATGCAACTTCAAAACAAAGCAAAAGAAACAGACATCAACAGTTAGTCAGAAGCAAATGAATGTGCAAGGCACAATGCTTAAGGCATGTGAGCCAAGCAACCTACAAAACAAAGAGGTTAGACAATGATATTTAAGCAAGCCCAATCAAAAAGAATTGGTCTCATTGGTCATTTGTTGGTCAACCTGAAAACACAAGCTCAAAAGTGAGTAACAGGACCACTAGGGCAAGCCTAGGGTCAAAGAGGAATGAAAAAGTCAAAACAGCAAAAGGCAAGCATCCAAAATCATGTTCAAACAATTAAGAAACACAACCAATTGGGTTCACATTCATATCAATCACTATCATCATTTCATGAACCAATTAGGTCAAGGTATAGCAAACAGAAGCTCATAGGAGTCAACAGCAAGACTTGAATCAAGAGCAATCTTAAACATTTCCAAAAATCACCAAATAAATCATGATCAATCATAACCCACAGCATGGTAAGCATGTCAAATTTCATCCCATTTGGACAAGTGGAAGGCAGTCAATGAAAATCAGAAAGTCAAAGCAATTTTGAACATGCTCAATGAAGTCAACCAAACATGCATCAACTTAGAAAAATCATAAGTCAGAGATGGTGTATGATAAATGAATGGGACTAAAACCATGGCAAAGATGAGGATGTCTAGTTATCTCATGTAAAATTTCATGTCCATCTAATAAAGTATGAGAATTTCACAAATGAAATGGGAACAAGTGTCACCAAAAGTCAACATATGACTAAACAAGGGAGAAAATCTCAAACAATTAGGAAATGCCACAAATAATTCCAAGAAAATTCACATGTCAACTAGACATACAAGAGTAGGTTCATGCAAAAAAATCAGATCAATTGGAGGTCAATAAGCATGGTATCAAAAATCATCAAGTTGGACATCAATGGTGTGACACAAATTGTCACACCCTAATTCAAAAAATCATAACTCACAAACCACAAATGATAAATTCACAAACTCTACACCAAAATCACCATGAGTGTGTCTAGTTTGAGCACAAAAAAATTTGGTAGCCATTGGATAAAGTATCACCATTTCACAAATGTTTTGGCAAAGTGTACAAAAATTGGTCACATGTCACAAACCCTAATGCCAAACAAAAACTAACCATCCAAAAATTCTGGAAAAAATGTGATAAAAAACTAGAGATCAAAATGGACATGATGCAAAAAACCCCATGAAATTTGGATTAAAATTGGATGCGCAATGATTTTTGTAAGTTGATGCATCAAAATGAAGTAATAATTGAAAACACACATGGTTTAATGGTTCAATGGGGTCCGGAAATGGCATTTTTGTAAATAAGCCATCCACTTATCAAAACGCGCCGTTTTGGTCCAGAAAATGAAATATTTTCATTGGCTCGTGGGGGGATGGTACAGTAACAGCATGCAGGTTCACGTTAAAATGCAGAAAATCTGGAAAATTAGGGTTTGTTCCATGCTACAGTAAACAGCATCATCACCTTCAAATCGTGATTTTCAAAATCGCCCAGAAATGGGAATCCAACACATCATGGTAATCATCAAGCAACACTCATCAACATTCCAAACTCCATTTTCATCAAATCAAGTTAAACAAAAAGAAATAAGCAAAAACAAGTTTGGATGTGAAACTTCAACTCAACATAACTTGCAAAATACCAAACCATTTTTCATGATGTAAAGCTTATTGGAATCAGCACATCAAGACCTACACTAAGCACATCATAGTTCAGCAAAAGGAGAGAATCGAATCCTTACTTGTTTTTGCAGAAAATTGTAAAACAGTTGTTGTTTGGTCTCCTTGGCCCGAAACAGATGCTCCACGTACCCCCAAATGATGAATGGTTAAAAGACTTTAGCTCATCAAAGCTTGACAAGGCTCAGACCATGAACTGCCATGATGAGTGCTTGGTGAAAACAGTCGTGTGCTGTTGTTTCAGTTGGAGAATGGTGGTAAAAACAGTTTCACAAATGATGCTTGGATGGTGAAACAATGTTAGCCAGGCTTGGTTCTTTGGAGTTTTCTGACTGGTTTTGGAAAAATGCCAAAATGAAGTTTTTAGTGAGTGAATGATTTTTTGTGTTAGATGTGTTTGATGGCTGCTTCTAGTTTCATTTTTGACAGAAAAGGATGTTTTTTGATCTTCTGTTTTGTGTTGCTTGTTGTTTTGAACAGAATTTGCAATTTGGTCAAAATGCCAAATGATAGAGAATGAGGATTTTTTGTTGGTTAGAGGCTGCTAGGGGTTTGTAACATGACAGAAAAATGATGAAAAATCTGCTGTCTGATGTTGTATCAAGCAAGGCACGGTTTGGTCCTTTGGAGGTTTTGACAGATTTTGAGAAATGGCCAAATGAAGTTTTTTAGCATGAGTGAATTTCTGTGTTTTTGATGCTGCAAGTAGTGGTTTCAATATGACAGAAAATCCTCTCCAAAATCTCTGTTTTGTGGTACAAGGCATGGTTCATGAAAGTATGGAGTAGTTGTTGAAAAATGGTACTTTCTTTCCAAGTTTCAAGCAAGCTAGCATGGGCTACATGTACTGCATAAAAATGACTTCCAACAAGTTTTAATTAACATTTCAGAGCATGTTTGGATAGTAGGAATGGTGGGAAATGATTAATTTAAAACTTCACTTTTTCACCTTACTTAAAATTAATTCAAGTAGGTCCAAAAATGCCATTTTGATTGGTGAAGTTTTGGTACATGAAAGTTACATTTTTGGAAAGAGGGGATCAAATGTGGTTTGTAGGAAAAAACCCCACCCAAATTGGCCAAATGGTTTGAGAGATATGGCCTTTTGAAGTTCAAGAATTTTTGAAAATGAATTGATCATAACTTGCCAACCACACATGGGAATTGAGAGTTCTTGGACTTTTTGGAAATGGGAGAACAAGATCTTCAACTTTCATGTTGGGCAAAAATTCATTTGAAGCTTGTATCATGATGTAAGTTTGAGGATCAAGACTTTCCATTTTTGGTAAGTTTCAGTTACAGGTCCAGTTTCCATTTTTGGAAATTTCTGATCTGGCTTCAAATTCTTCCATGATGGTGTTTGACATGATATATGAAGACTATTTGGACATGAATAAGCTCTCTCAAACCAAATCCAACCATCAAAACCATAAAATCAACTACAGTTGACCAAGTTTGACTTTTTAGGGTTTCTGACTGATTGTGCATTGACTGATGACTTCTGAACATCCAATCCTTGACCAAAACACTTCAAATGGATCCCCAAGTCATGTGAACATGTTGGACCAACCCTAGGGCTTTGGCTCAATGGAATTTGTACTTGCTTGCTTGCTTGACTGACTGATCTCCTGATCAGTTTGACCTAATTCCTTGATTGGCTTGCACTTGAGGCAAATGGGACAATGCAATGCTATGCAGTGGACCATGTTATGCTATGACCTAATATGAAAATGTATGTATAATGATAGGTGCAAATTTGAGGTGCTACATTATGCTAATAATTTAAATAGATGTTAACAGCTTACCTGCAAGCATTCACCCAGTTTCTAACTGACCTAAATTTAAGCCTGACATGATATAGAAATTATAGGTCTAGCTCTACAACAACATCACACTTTCCATATCCCCATTCACCATTCAATCACATAGTCGCAGGCAAGCATCAAACTGACTACAACAATTAGGAGTTTCTAAAGCAGAATTTAACTATGAAACTAACCTATTAACTACCTTCAACTGAATCTAACAAACTTATCTTTGTTTCAATCTAAATAACTATCACTAACTGCTTTAACATAGATGAAATAAAACTTCACTGCACCATTTCCTTTTCACTTAGTTTCCAATTTTTTCTAAATCCTTACACTAACCAACAAATAATGAAAAGGAAGTTAACCCTAAATCTTTAATCAACTACCAAATTTATGGTGTGAAGGTACCTATAATAGGAAGTCAACTTCAATTCTAATAGCGCATTTCCACTTGACTTCAGAGCAAGACAACCTGCAGTAGATAATACCAATTAATTTAACTAATCATAGCAGGTCAATCCTAACAAACTTCTTTGGCATAACTTTCAGAGATTATAGAGTTAGCAAACTGCAACTGAATTGCTCACGAAGACCTTAAAAGAGTTAAGCTCTATTAAGATTTAGGATCTATATATTCAATGACCACCATTATTAGTGGCACCCAATCATTCCCAAGAATTCAATCAGATTCGATCCTCACACACAAAAGCTTTGAGTGACCCCTGTTGTTAGAGTCTTAACCTCTGAAACTCTAGCAATCGAGCTAGACCTCAACCACTTTATACTCACATACACAATAAAATGGGGTAGAAGAAGAAGAGTGAAGAAAGGCAAGCACAGAGAAGAGAAATGAGCTAGATTAAGGATGCATACCTAATTCAAGAGTTTCCACTGCATCGTAATTATCATCTTCTTCATCCCAACGATCCCCATAGCAAACTTCCAATTTATATGTATTTTGTTTTTTTCTCTTTCTGCTCTGATATGATTAACATATTGTAGAATTCACCTTGGGAAGTGTTAACCCTAAGATTTTGGGCTGGATTAACGCGTATTCATCGTTTAATTTAGGTTGGGAAAATTAGGGTTCATAGGTCATTGGTTTCGATTTAAATTGGTGGTTGAGAATCATTGAAAGTCATGGTTATGTCTGGATTAAGGGTGGAAAGATGGTTTTAACGGTTTAATTTTGGTGATGGTACGACCTCCGCCGCCGGAGGCGATTTCCGGCGTGGCGGAGACGGAGGGACGCAACAAGGTTTCAAACACGTTTTCGTATGAACTACGAGTTGATTAAGCGCACTTTATTCAAGTGTCAACACTTTCATGGTCCTTGGGCTCATCCTGAGTCTCATTACACCTCGCCCGATTCCAAGGCATCCCCTTTACTCGGACTGGACCATTTTGGGCCATTTTGGTGAGCCTTTGCTTTCATGTTGTTAGTCCAAACGTTTTCCATTTGCATCCCCCTTGGAACCTCTTAGTTATTTATTTAGTTAATTTAATTTAATCAGTTTGATTAGGAATTAATTAGTGTTAATTTACTTGATTAGATCTTAGCATTAGGAACTGATTTGAGTTAATTTGATTAATTAAGTTAATTGGAATTTTAGTTAATTTAATTAGAATTTTCTTTTTAGAATAAATATTAATTTGTTTGTTAGAACTTAGTTAATTAGGTCATGTTTAGATTCAATTAGATAATTAGAATACTTAGGTTTTTTTTCATAAATATATATAATTGGGATTAATTAGTTTTGATTAAATGTTGATTTTAGAAACTATTTTCCTAATTAATTCTTTTTTTTTGACATATTGACCATTTTGCCCTAGGTAGAAATTCTGATTTTTAATGCATGGTCCCTTAGCTTAGGGTTTTAATTAGAGACATCTGATTCCATTTTCATTGATTAATTCTTTAGGGTTGTACATATCCTAGCTAATTTCTCTGAATCCCACTGATTAGTGTTGACCAAAGGTCGCTTTGGTCAACCAAATCCTTTGTATTGTGTTATAATCCCCAAGCTTATTCAAGTGATCAAAAGAACCTTGATCACTTGACATGGTAAGTCCATTGTGCTCAAGTTGTATTGAATATACTGAATCTCAGAAGCTCAAGACCTCGAGGTTTAAATTCCAAATCAAGACTTCAAAGTCAACATCAATCAAGCATAACTGACATAGTGGACTACTTTTCAAGCACAATAAAAGTGTCAATACTTGTCAGTCATAATTCATATTGTGTGGCTTGAGCCTTAAGCAATAGAGAAAGGGTGAGAGTGGAGAATTCCATTAACTCATTCTAAATATCTTTAGGTACGGGACGAGTGACCTAGTTGCTCATCGTATTCACCTCTATTCATAGACTTTAGCACAATTTGAGTAAAATGATTGTCAAGTCTTCTTCTACAATAAGTAGAATTTTATCATCAGGATCTCTTATCAGTAACTTGTTAATTCTGGTTCAAGTTGTATGCCATGAGCTTTGAGAAACAAAGAACGATAAGAGTGGAGAATTCCCATCCTTGCTAGAATATCTTTGGGTACGGGACGAATGACCCAGTTGCTCAAGGTGTTCTCCTTTATTCATAGACTTTAGTGCAATTTGAATCATATAAATGACAAGTCTTCTTCAAGCAAGCATTGTTGCACATCAATCCTTCTTCAATAGTGAATCACCATTACTCTCTTCTTTGACTCGGTGTCATACTATCCTCCTTGATGTCCATACATCTTATAGGATCATTATCTTAGAGTCACATACTCATTTCTTAATCAATTGCCTCATGCACTTCTTATACAGTTCAAACTATGACATCTTTTATTCTTTGCCTATTAGGTACAAACCTTGGCATTCAACCCTTGGAGTATATACTCTGGCTTTGTTCTTTTCCTATAAAGTATAAACCTTGACATCTTGCCTGTACATTTCATACTGTGGCATCTTTTATTCTTTGCCTATAAGGTACAAACCTTGGCATTTAGCCCTTGGAGTACACACTTTGGCATTGTTATTTGCCTATAAAGTGCAGACCCTGACATCTTGCCCATATAGTTCAGAATGTGGCATCCTTTGTTCTTTTCCTATAAGGTACAAATTATGGTGTTCTTGCCCCATTGAGCTCAGACTCTGGCCATCTTGATTATGTCTATACAGTTACAGACTTTAACATATTATTTTGCGTTACAGTTTAGACTATGTGGTTGGTTCATTTTGCCCATGGAGTTCAGACTATGGCTACCTCTTTTAATGCCTATGAAGCTCAGACTTTGGCATCATACTCTTTTGCCCTTATTTAGTTCATACTCTGGCATTCAAATCTTTTCCTTTGCCTTAATGTCATTATGTTGCTGAAATCACATTGTTACTATATGCACATATATTCTCACCCCTTCCTTGTTTGCTTGATTTTGTGGTGTGCTTTGCACAAGTGATTAGCATGATTGAGGTTCGTTGTTGCAGTGAGATGAATATTGCCTCTCAATAGACTTTTATCTTCTGTATATTCTAGTTTTTGGATAAGAGTGCTCCAATCTGTAACACTGGGGATAAGGGCGTTCATTTGCATTACTTTGGTTTATTTGTAACCAACTATTATGGGATTTTGATTATGATATAGTAATTCAGGTTTATTCAGACATGTTTTATGGTGTTTCTAAATAAATTTCTATTGTTTTATGATTTATGAAGTATTTATGACGGAGTAATATCATTTTCCTGTTATTTTTATTTAAAATCTATTATCCAGGGTTTAGGGTGTTACAACCCACATATTGGTTAATGTCAGTTTTACTCTTGGGTTCATATTTCTTCACTTTTTGGAGTCAAACGACATTATCCTTTGGTTCAAACTATACATTTATCACACTTCTTTTCACCTCCCACAATTAGTTATATGAACTACGGAGCTCTAATTTCCTTATTGCACTATAAGGATGTGTAGGCATGAGGGCCCTAATCCTCTTCGAGAATTCTATCTATTTCCTTTCTTTTTCCCCTTATTCTTTCACGAGTAATCTTTAGATATCACACCCATCCGAGCTTAGAATAATCAAAACGATTCTCGTTAAGTACAATGGATATGAGGGGTGCTAATACTTTCCCCTTGCATAACCGACTTCCTTACCCATATCTCTTCCCCCGGGTTTTATCGGTGTTTTCCCTTTCCTCCGAGAATAAATAAAGTTCATTGGCGACTGATCGATCACCATTTGTACTTAGTTTTCATCATCCATCCAGCATGAATCTTCAAGAATCGATAACACTTTGTTCTTTCTTTTAGTTGATTTCTTAAGTTTATCGCATTTTATAAATTCCTGCTTGTTTTATGTTGTATTAGTGGTTCATCTTTTTTTGTCGCATTTTATGTGTTTCCGTGGTAGTTCTAATTGGTTTCCAGGTCTAACAATAAGCCCGAAAGATGCGTACCGGAAGAATGGAAGTCAAGGACATCGTGCAAAGCAAGATAAGGCAAAAACAGGGGGCTGACACGGGTGCCCGTGTCAGCATGTGCAGAGTGGAGATCAAGGAAGCAAGAAAACAGGGGGCTGACACGGGTGCCCGTTTGAGCTGACACGGCCCGTGTCAGCAAGGGCTGAAGGAATTGAGTTAACAGAGAGCCAACACGGGCGGCCGTGTCACCTGACACGGCCCGTGTTGGTCAATTCGCCCCATTTGCTGATTTTTATTGTTTTGGTCTCTTTGTAAGTCCGGAGGGCAGTTTTGGTATTTCATGATGTTTTTAGATGATTGGGAACTATTTAATCTGCATTTTGGTAAAGAGAAAAGGACTTTTAGATTGTACGAAGAAGAAACAGAAAAGAGACGAAAGCTTGCAAGGTGTGGAGAATAAGAGATTTTCAAGATCGGAAGAGATTGAAGATCAACCTTCATCACCAAATAATTGTAATGTCTCTATTTTTTAATTTGTTTTCTTTGAATATTATGAGAAGCTAAACCCCCAAGGCTAGGGGGTGTCCTTGAATTGCTAATGTATGAACACTATTTCTATGTTTTTTATGATCATCAATGTTTTCTTAATTTAAATTATTATACAATGTTCTTAATGCTTTATTTTATCGGACAAATGGAATTTTGATCTGTGGTTAAGGTTTAGGTCGGACAAACCACCTTATCGCTTGTTGTATAATAATACGTCGGTTAAATCACTTTGGAATAAGGATCAAACCGTAGTAGCCGTTAATTCTTGATCAACTGCATATTTCGTAACATCGTTTTGAATAGATAAGGAATTAGGATTGAAATTGACTGTTAATGGTTTTCGGCTAAGGAATTAGAGAAAACAATTCTTGAGAATCGGTTTTGAATAATTGCAACGTAGATGTTATATAATGCGGAAGTTGTGTAGTACGAAGCAATTCACACATCTTGCCTTAGCATGCTTTCTCATATCGTTTAACAGCTTTTTATACGCTTTATATAATTTATTCTCGTTCTTATCATTTTGAAAACTAACAAACCCCCTATGATCTTTTGTTCAATGGAATTATTGTAAGGATTTATACTTATTACACAGTCCTCGAGATCGATACTCGGGAGAACTCTCATTTTATTACTACATTGGTCCAAATAGTACACTTGTTATTTTTCCCATCAGCGACTCTGTTGTATGTTAAAGCGTGCGATGCGTTTGGGTATATTTCTGCTAGCTTCAGTCACCTAATATGAATTTCAACCTCTGATGAAGGGTGGAAGTGACATCCCTTGTAGCATGAATCAAAGGTCGTCCTAGAAGGAAACTGTAAGATGGGTTAATGTCCATCACTTGGAAGGTAACCATAAACGTATGTGGCCCCACCATTATTGGTAGGTAGACTTCTCTAATTACCATTCTTTTCGAACCATCAAAAGCCTTGACTACCAATATGCTAGCTTTCATGGAAGTCCTCACATCATTCAACTTCCCGAGAGTGTTTTTAGGCATAACATTCAGAGTTGAGCCTGTATCCACCAATACCCTTAAGGGGAGACTATCCTGGCATTTAATCTATATATGTAAGGCCTTGTTATGAGCATGTCCTTCTAAGGTAATTCATTATTATTGAACCCCAAGCAACTGTTGGCAGTCATGTTAGCCATTACTTCATCGAATTGATCTACTGTTATATCATGGGTGACACATGCTTCATTCAATATCTTCAATAAAGCTCTTCTATGAGCCTCAAAACTTATAAAAAGATACAATATAGAGATTTTAGAAGGCATTTGATTTAACTGATCTACCACCATATAGTCACTCTTTATGATAAGTTTCAAAAACTCATCAGCTTCTTCTTAAGGCACAACCTTCTTAAAGGGTCCCTCCCCTGAACTTATGGCTTCTTTCCCTTTTGAATTCTCGAGAGTGTTCTTCTTTGGTGGTTGTTCGGGTGCAAACACTCATCCACTACGAGTTATACTTCCGATACCGGCAATATTAGTAAGTGTTGGTTTTAGTACTAGAGGCTTTTCTCCCACATATGCCATGTGAAGGAGAATAGCGATCCAAAACGCAATGAAAATTAAAAATTTCTTCTTTAGTGATCCTTACGAATGGGCATGATCAATGATAGAATCGTTACCTCTTGTGGTGATTGAAACCTTTGATGCATATCTAAGGAGCGATCACGAACGTCGAATGGTGACAACGCCTCTACTCAGTCCACACGAACGGATTCCTTCAGTCTCAGTGTTAGATGCTATGAATGAAGGCTTTGAGTGCGTGTATGTGTGTGTGTGTGTGTATGTGTGTGTGTGTGTGTGTGCGTGTGTGTGAGAGAGAGAGAGAGAGAACGAAATTTCATCTGAACCAATGCTTCTGCATAAGGGTTCTATTTATAGAACCACTTGTGCGGGCTGTAAGCTAAAAAGCCCACTTAAGTATATATGGCCCATATCTTATGATATACCAAAATCACTTAAGCGTGTGGTACGTTACCATATTTCGTATTCTATTGAAGTGCATCTTACCTTACGATGTTCTACAATTCACTTAAGTTCACCGTACCTTACGGTGTTCTTTATTTACTCTATCTCTCATCGATCCGTCCTTTTGTGTGCGTCCCTGTAGGTTTTCACGACATTGACAATTATATTAAATCACGTATTTAACATAACAAACAGTGAGCGGTATCTAGTAACACATCACTTATACCCAAGACATGAAAATGTCATGTGGTTTGACAAATTCTTTTATGATAATACTTGTATGTACAATTACCCTTTTGCCCTTATGTCTTTATTGAACACAAGGCATAAACCGTGTCATCCTTGTCCAGTTCAATATTGGGCCCGTAGACATTTATCCTATTACGCATGATGGGCAAATTCCATATAGGTCACTCATGTAATACCCTTCTAAATACCCCAAAATATTTAATTAAAATAATAACATATCAATCAGAGTAATTATGCCCCGAAGGGTGTCACACAATCATTTCACAACAATTATCAAAATATCCTGTCATACTCATTTATTAAATCAAAATAAGACTCTTTTGCATAATTCGCAGCGGATACAAAACATCGACATTCAAATCATGTACTACATTACATGTAAAGTTGGTCAACAACTAAATTAAAACATAGTCAAACATCCCCTCCCGATGTCACATCTACCAGAGCATGACCCACTAAGGACGACACTAGACTCCATAGCCTAGCTTCTACTCAACTCACTGCTCGTTACCTGAAAAATAGTTGTAAGGGTGAGTTCCTCAATCAATATAATAAGCATTATAGAACAACATGTAATGTTAAGTAAATAACACATCAATTCACCCTAATCAGACTACGCACTCAGCAACGGCAATATCCGTTCAAACATCATATTCAACAGTAACATATAGCATATGTATAATCTCAACCATACTCGACATCAACAACACAACACACAACACACATATAATACTGGAATACATCCATTCATATTATATGCCATACATTCATTATGCAATGAGACTCCACACATGCGGTACCGACTATTCTCGAACATATAGTTCAAGCTCACCGATCAAATCCAGATACGGCTACTAAGCTCACTAGTCCCACTCATTTGAGATCTAATGATTCACTCACCAATTCCTCACCGTGGGAATTAGCTACAGCCCCGAAGGCTAGACTATGCACACTAATCATCTAGCATGCAAACATCAACAACAAATCTACAATGATTCACTCACTAATTCCTCACCATGGGAATTAGCTACAGCCCCAAAGGCTAGAATATGCATGCTAATCACCTAGCAATGCAACAACAACAGCAACAATTCAAGAATAGACATAAGCCCACACTCTAAGCCATAAAACAGTCTATTCACAAATGCATACATAACTGATACATTCACGGCATCATGCATATCATCACACATCATTAATACATTTTATCACGAAAGCATATCACATCATGCCACATAATCAAATACAGTATTAGCACACTCTACTAATACCTATACCACTCAAAACAACGGGAAATGATCCCTGCTACATCATACATCAGCTAAGTACATCACTCAGCCTAAACAACCAAAAACTGCATAACAACAGCACAGAAAAATCACAATTCTGCCCATACGCGTATTGCCTATGCCCATACGCGTATTGCCCACGCCTGACCAAATCCATACGCGTAATGCCTACGCCCATACGCGTATGCTACGCGTATCACATTCCCATACGCGTACCAACAGAGACCAAAACACGTTCAAAACATCATCTTCCTCATCCATACGCGTATTGCCTAGTGCCATACGCGTACCAGCCATCTCATACGCGTATTGCCTAGTGCCATACGCGTATGACCAGAAACCAGAACTCTCAGATCTGCAATGGCTTTCTCTGCTACGAGATCTATCCAATTCACTCTTCCACAGTCCAAATTTCACACAATAGTACTCATATCATCTAACCCGAATCATCCCTATTCGATTTCACAAATCCTAACATCACTACATATAATTTCTACGAATTCCTTCGATCAAAAATCCCGATTTCGTTCATCCAATATTTCACCATTTTCAGCATACATCAATCTAATTAGAGGTAAAACAATAGTTTATTACTACCCAGTACATATCATCCCATAATACCCGTTAATCGATGATAAACCCCCCTTACTTGAGTCAATCCGGCAAATTCCGTTAGCTTCAAGCTTTTCCTCTTCTCTTGCTCTGCCTCTTTGCCCTTTCTCTTTCAGCCGCTTCTCTTTTCCTTTTTCACGTGAAAACCCTTTTCCAAAAATTAGGACTTTTTATTATTCCAACTTATATACTCCAATAATAAAACCCAATAATATTATCCCAATAATAATAATAATCCAAAAATAATAATAATAAAATTCCCAATTATTTAATTAAATTAATAAATAAATTATTAACTCAATTTTAAATAATTATTTTATTATTATCGGGGTGTTACAACTCTCCCCTACTAAAAGAGTTTTCGTCCTCGAAAACATACCTCAAGCGAACAACTCTGGGTAAGACTCCTTCATCTTACTCTCCAGTTCCCAAGTCACATTGCCACCTGCTGGTCCTCCCCAAGCTACCTTCACCAAGGCAATCTCTTTACCCCGCAACTGCTTCGACTCTCGATCCTCGATCCTCATAGGTGATGTCCCAACAGTCAGGTTATCTCTCACCTGTACATCATCTACTTGGACTACATGCGACGGATCATGAATGTACCTCCTCAACTGAGACACATGAAAAACCTCATGTAAATTCGCAAGCGACGGCGGTAAAGCGACACGATAGGCTACCTCCCCTATCCTCTCCAAAATCTGATAAGGACCAATAAATCGAGGTGTCAACTTCTTCGACTTCAAAGCTCGACCAACACCAGTTATCGGAGTAACACGAAGAAACACATGATCTCCCTCTTGGAACTCAAGTGACTTCCTCCTCTTATCATGATAACTCTTCTGACGACTCTGAGCAATTCTCATCTTCTCCTGAATCATCTTAATCTTTTCTGTAGTCTGTTGAACAATCTCCGGTCCAACCACAGCACTCTCACCGGACTCATACCAACATAACGGTGTCCTACATCTCCTACCATACAAAGCTTCAAACGGTGCCATACCAATGCTCGAATGAAAACTATTGTTGTAGGTAAACTCAATCAAAGGCAAATAACAATCCCAAGCACCTCCTTTTTCCAAAACACAAGCTCTCAAAAGATCCTCTAGTGACTGAATCGTCCTCTCAGTCTGACCATCAGTCTGCGGATGATATGCAGAATTCAATCTCAGCTTAGTTCCCAAAGCCCTCTGCAAACCTTCCCAGAACTTCGATGTAAATCTGGGATCTCTGTCCGAAACAATACTCGACGGAATACCATGCAACCTTACAATCTTCTCAATATACAACTCGGCTAATCTCTCTAACGGATAATCCATTCTGATCGGAATGAAATGAGCCGATTTTGTCAACCTGTCAACAATCACCCAAATGGCTTCAAAATTCTTATTTGTCCTCGGCAACCCAGAAACAAAATCCATACTGATACTATCCCACTTCCACTCTGGAATAGCCAACGGTTGCATTAGCCCAGACGGCTTCTGATGCTCAATCTTTGACTTCTGACAAGTCAAACAGGAATAAACAAAACTCGCAATTTCTCTTTTCATTCCCGGCCACCAAAATAACTTCTTCAAATCATGATACATCTTCGTAGCTCCAGGATGAATACTCAAGCCACTACGATGTCCTTCCTCAAGAATACTCTTCTTAAGTTCGGCAACGTCCGGAACACACACCCGATTACCAAATTTCAAAACACCATTCTCGTCAATTCTGAATTCACCACCTTGACCTTGATTCACTAAAGTCAACTTATCAACCAAAAGCATATCGGATTTCTGACCCTCTCTGATCTCATCCAGAATACCACTTGTTAACTTCAACATTCCCAATTTAACACTATTGTGAGTACTCTCTCACACACCAAACTCAAGTCTCTAAACTGCTCAATTAAATCCAATTCCTTAACCATTAACATAGACATATGTAACGATTTCCGGCTCAACGCATCAGCTACTACATTTGCTTTACCCGGATGGTAATTCAACCCAAAGTCATAATCCTTCAGAAATTCTAACCATCTCCTCTGTCTCATATTCAGCTCTTTCTGATCAAACAAATACTTTAAACTTTTATGGTCACTGAAAACTTCAAATCTTGACCCGTACAAATAATGCCTCCATAACTTCAGAACAAACACCACAGCTGCCAACTCTAAATCGTGCGTCGGATAGTTCCTCTCATGAACCCTCAGTTGTCTCGAAGCATAAGCTATAACCTGCTTATTCTGCATCAACACACCACCCAAACCCAACAATGAAGCATCACAGTAAACCTCAAATGGTTCCGACGAACTCGGTAATATCAGAATAGGAGCAGTAGTCAACCTTTTCTTTAACTCTTGGAAACCTTCTTCACATTTTGAATCCCAAACAAACGCTTGCCCCTTTCTAGTCAACATTGTCAACGGTAACGCCAACTTGGAAAATCCCTCAATGAATTTTCTATAATAACCTGCAAGTCCAAGAAAACTCCTTATCTCAGAAACTGACTTCGGAGCTTCCCACTTAGATACCGCTTCTATCTTAGAAGGATCAACAGCAATACCACCTCTTGAAATCACATGACCAAGAAAACTAACCTCTTCTAACCAAAATTCACATTTAGAGAGTTTAGCAAATAACTTCTTTTCTCGTAGGACTTCTAAAACCACTCTCAAATGCTCAGCATGCTCTTCTTCAGATTTCGAATACACCAAAATGTCATCAATAAACACCACAACAAACTTGTCTAGGTACGGATGGAAAATCCTATTCATATACTCCATAAATACTCCAGGCGCATTAGTCACACCAAAAGGCATTACAGAATACTCATAATGTCCATACCTTGTTCTGAAATCAGTCTTCTGAATGTCCTCAGTTTTCACACGTATCTGATGATACCCAGACCTCAAATCTATCTTGCTGAACACACTTGCACCAATCAACTGATCCATCAAATCATCAATCCTCGGCAAAGAATACCGATTCTTGATCGTCACTTTATTCAGTTGCCTGTAGTCCACACACAACCTCATAGTACCTTCTTTCTTCTTAACCAATAACACTGGAGCACCCCACGGTGACACACTCGGACGAATAAATTTCTTATCCAACAAATCTTCCAACTGACTCTTCAATTCAGTTAACTCAACAGCAGACATACGGTACGGAGCCATCGATATCGGTCTAGTACCAGGTACCAAATCAATCGAGAACTCAACTTCACGCTCTGGCGGCAATTCATTCACCTCTTCCGGAAACACATCAGGAAAATCACACACCACAGCCAGATCACAATCACCAGTTTATCTTTAGCTTCCAAAGTCGCTAACAGCATAAACAACTCTGCCCCATCTGCTACTTCCTCATTCACCTGCCTCGCTGATAGAAACAAATCCTTTCCTTCTTCAATCTCAGGGAATATCACAGTCTTATCAAAACAGTTGATAGAAACTCGGTTAAACACCAACCAGTTCATTCCCAAGATAACATCAATCTGCACTAGTGGAAGACACACAAGGTCTATCCCAAAGTCTCTACCAAAAATACTCAAAGGACAATTCAAACAAACTGACGTAGTAGTCACTGAACCCTTCGCAGGAGTATCAATCACCATACTACCATACATCTCAGATATCTCTAATTTAAGTTTCACAGCACAATCCAAAGATATAAAGGAATGAGTAGCACCGGTGTCAATGATAGCTACAAGAGGAAAGCCATTAATATAACACGTACCTCGGATCAAACGATCATCTGCAGAAGTCTCAGAACCCGATAAAGCAAAGACCTTGCCTCCTGACTGATTCTCTTTCTTCGGCTTAGGACACTGTGGACTGATATGACCCAACTCTCCACAGTTGAAACAAGTTACAGTCTTCAACCGACACTCTGCAGCCAAATGACCACCTTTTCCACACTTGAAACACTTCATCTCAGCACTGGTACACTCATGGGCCCGATGTCCAGCCCGACCACATCTATAACACTTAACAGGAGCACTAGAGTCTCCCCCACTAGGCCTCTTCATCCCACTCTGCCGCTGGAAACCTTTGCCAGCTGCATACGGTTTTCCACGATCAATCTGATTCTTACCTTTCCTATCAACCCTTTGCTGATAGCTCTCTGCTCTAGCCTTGGAATCCTGCTCGAAAATCCTGCAACAGTCAACCAAATCAGAAAACACCCTGATCCGCTGATATCCAATCGCCTGCTTGATCTCGGGACGCAACCCGTTCTCAAACTTCACACATTTGGAAAATTCCCCAGTAGCCTCACTATAGGGAGTATAATACTTTGACAGCTCCGTGAACTTAGCAGCATACTCAGTAACAGATCGGTTACCCTGCTTCAATTCCAAGAATTCTATTTCTTTCTTTCCTCTGACATCCTCTGGAAAGTACTTCCTCAGAAATCTCTCTCTGAACACAGCCCAAGTGATCTCAGCATTTCCAGCAGATTCCAACTCAGTGCGGGTAGCAACCCACCAATCATCAGCTTCCTCTGACAGCATATGCGTACCGAACCTGACCTTCTGGTTATCGGCACACTCAGTCACTCTGAAGATTCTCTCGATCTCCTTCAACCACTTCTGAGCACCATCTGGATCGTATGCTCCCTTGAACATTGGAGGATTATTCTTCTGGAATTCACTCAGTTGACGAGCAGCTCCCATTCCCACAACATTCAGATTCCCTCCAAGTACTCCAGCTAGCATACCCAGAGCCTCAGCAATTGCAGCATCATCTCTACCTCTTCCAGCCATCTCTATTCTGAAACTAAAACAATGAGTACTGATAGGGTTACACAACACCTATCCCGTACAGGGGAAACAGAATAATTACGACTCGACTCGACCGACAATGCTCTGATACCACTAATGTAACACCCTTCTAAATACCCCAAAATATTTAATTAAAATAATAACATATCAATCAGAGTAATTATGCCCCGAAGGGTGTCACACAATCATTTCACAACAATTATCAAAATATCCTGTCATACTCATTTATTAAATCAAAATAAGACTCTTTTGCATAATTCGCAGCGGATACAAAACATCGACATTCAAATCATGTACTACATTACATGTAAAGTTGGTCAACAACTAAATTAAAACATAGTCAAACATCCCCTCCCGATGTCACATCTACCAGAGCATGACCCACTAAGGACGACACTAGACTCCATAGCCTAGCTTCTACTCAACTCACTGCTCGTTACCTGAAAAATAGTTGTAAGGGTGAGTTCCTCAATCAATATAATAAGCATTATAGAACAACATGTAATGTTAAGTAAATAACACATCAATTCACCCTAATCAGACTACGCACTCAGCAACGGCAATATCCGTTCAAACATCATATTCAACAGTAACATATAGCATATGTATAATCTCAACCATACTCGACATCAACAACACAACACACAACACACATATAATACTGGAATACATCCATTCATATTATATGCCATACATTCATTATGCAATGAGACTCCACACATGCGGTACCGACTATTCTCGAACATATAGTTCAAGCTCACCGATCAAATCCAGATACGGCTACTAAGCTCACTAGTCCCACTCATTTGAGATCTAATGACTCACTCACCAATTCCTCACCGTGGGAATTAGCTACAGCCCCGAAGGCTAGACTATGCACACTAATCATCTAGCATGCAAACATCAACAACAAATCTACAATGATTCACTCACTAATTCCTCACCATGGGAATTAGCTACAGCCCCAAAGGCTAGAATATGCATGCTAATCACCTAGCAATGCAACAACAACAGCAACAATTCAAGAATAGACATAAGCCCACACTCTAAGCCATAAAACAGTCTATTCACAAATGCATACATAACTGATACATTCACGGCATCATGCATATCATCACACATCATTAATACATTTTATCACGAAAGCATATCACATCATGCCACATAATCAAATACAGTATTAGCACACTCTACTAATACCTATACCACTCAAAACAACGGGAAATGATCCCTGCTACATCATACATCAGCTAAGTACATCACTCAGCCTAAACAACCAAAAACTGCATAACAACAGCACAGAAAAATCACAATTCTGCCCATACGCGTATTGCCTATGCCCATACGCGTATTGCCCACGCCTGACCAAATCCATACGCGTAATGCCTACGCCCATACGCGTATGCTACGCGTATCACATTCCCATACGCGTACCAACAGAGACCAAAACACGTTCAAAACATCATCTTCCTCATCCATACGCGTATTGCCTAGTGCCATACGCGTACCAGCCATCTCATACGCGTATTGCCTAGTGCCATACGCGTATGACCAGAAACCAGAACTCTCAGATCTGCAATGGCTTTCTCTGCTACGAGATCTATCCAATTCACTCTTCCACAGTCCAAATTTCACACAATAGTACTCATATCATCTAACCCGAATCATCCCCTATTCGATTTCACAAATCCTAACATCACTACATATAATTTCTACGAATTCCTTCGATCAAAAATCCCGATTTCGTTCATCCAATATTTCACCATTTTCAGCATACATCAATCTAATTAGAGGTAAAACAATAGTTTATTACTACCCAGTACATATCATCCCATAATACCCGTTAATCGATGATAAACCCCCCTTACTTGAGTCAATCCGGCAAATTCCGTTAGCTTCAAGCTTTTCCTCTTCTCTTGCTCTGCCTCTTTGCCCTTTCTCTTTCAGCCGCTTCTCTTTTCCTTTTTCACGTGAAAACCCTTTTCCAAAAATTAGGACTTTTTATTATTCCAACTTATATACTCCAATAATAAAACCCAATAATATTATCCCAATAATAATAATAATCCAAAAATAATAATAATAAAATTCCCAATTATTTAATTAAATTAATAAATAAATTATTAACTCAATTTTAAATAATTATTTTATTATTATCGGGGTGTTACAACTCATGTCCCTGAGCATGCTTCATGGAGTACCCATCAACTGTCTTTATGGTCATCCAGTTACGGACAATGTTTGATCAACAATAAGGCACTAGACTCTACATTTAGGATCCATAGTGGTTTCAGGTCGATGGGTGGTATACACCATTATCACCATGAGAATAACTTATGATACTTTGCAAAACATTCTATATAATATTCTCATAGCGGGTCAATCCAGTATAAATATTACTCCTAACATTCATACATATGTTTAAGACTTGATAACTCCTTATTTATGATCCATGAGATATGATCATCAATCTATATACATAATAGTCTTAATGCTTTAATATTATCCCACTTCATAATAAAGCTCGACTACAGATACTTTAAGAATATTGTCGTTATGTTTAATAGGATCTCATGATTAAGTCACACTTAATACATTAAACAGACTAGCTATTCTAGGGACTTTATTAAACAAACATAATAAAGAAAAAGCCTTTTATTATTAATAAATAACCCGATACAAGTACCAAAAGTATTGGCCTCTAGGGCTTACACCAACAATCTCCCACTAGCACTAGAGCCAATCAGGCATACCCCATAGATCTAGTATGGACATCATGCTTCTGCTGCGCAAGAGGCTTTGTCAGTGGGTTCGCAATATTGTCAAGTGTAGGTACTCTGCATATTTTCACATCTCCTCTATCTATTATCTCTTGAATGAGGTGATAACATCTAAATATGTGTTTGGATCGTTGGTGAGATCTAGGCTACTTAGCTTATGCGATAGCACCATTGTTATCACAATAGAGACCAATGGGATCCACAATGCTGGGAGTTATGCCAAGTTCACTAATGAACTTTTTGATCCAAACAACTTCCTTTGCTGCACTTGGGGTAGCAATATACTCGGCCTTTATTGTAGAATCAACAACTGTATCTTGCTTTGAACTTTTCCAGCTCACAACGCCACCGTTTAAGCAAAACACATAACCATATTGTGATCTAAAGTCATCCTTATCTGTCTGGAAGCTAGCATCGGTGTATCCAATTATAGCAAGCTCTTCCTGACCTCCATATATCAAGAATGAGTCCTTATTCCTTCTCAAATACTTAAGGATATACTTGACAGCTACCCAATGAGCATCACCGGGATCAGATTGGTACCTACTCGTTGCACTTAAAGAATACGAGACATCTGGTCGAGTACATAACATGGCATACATGATAAATCCTATTGTATATGCATATGGAATCTTATACATGCGATCCCTTTCTTCCTTAGTTGAAGAGGATTGTGTTTTTTATAGACACAAACCATGTTGCATAGGTATGAATCCTTTCTTGGAATCATGCATATTAAAGCGTCTCAGCACTTTGTCTATGTATGTACTCTGACTTAGGCCAAACAGTTTTTGTGATCTATCACTATAAATCATGATTCCTAATATATAGGCTGCTTCACCTAGGTCCTTCATAGAAAAGCATCCCCCCAACCAAGACTTTACTTGTTGCAGGGTAGGGACATCGTTTTTAATGAGTAATATGTCATCTACATATAATACCAGGAAGACGATCATGCTCCCACTAACCTTCTTGTAGACACAAGGCTCGTCTTCATTCTTGATGAATCCATATTGTTTTACTGTTTCATCAAAACGAAGATTCCAACTTATGGAAGCTTGCTTCAATTCATAGATTGATCTTTGTAACTTACATATCTTTTGGGCTTCTTCTGGTATGTCAAATCCTTCAGGCTATGTCATGTACACATCCTTAAGAAGATTCCCATTAAGGAAAGCAGTTTTGACATCCATCTGCCATATTTCATAATCATGATATGCAACGATATAAGGTAAAATCCGAACAGATTTAAGCATTGCAACTGGTGAAAAGGTTTCATCATAGTAAACCCCATGAATTTGTTTATATCCTTTTGCAACCAGTCTTACATTGTAGGTATGTACCTTACCATCCATGTCAGTCTTCTTTTTGAAGACCCACTTGCATCCTATAGGGTTAACTCCTACAGGAGGCTCTACCAAGGTCCATACCTGGTTTGTTGATCGGTCACCATTTCCATTGAATTCCCACCGTTAATCCGACATATTTTCATCACTTTGGTAAGTTTTATGTTTGTTTATAGTTGCTTCAGAGTCATTTATCATGTTTTGTTGGTTTGGTATCGCATTGCATTTGATTACAAGTTTATGTCAAAAAGATCTCTTTTACGCTTTGTTTGGTAGTGTTATTGTTACAGGCCATTGCACAGGTTTAAAAGCATTAATAGTGAAGTTATGGATACTCATAAAGGCAAAAATATGAAGAGACAGCAGGTCAACACGGGCACCCGTGTGCTACAGCACTGCCCGTGTTGTTGGTCAGGCAAAGCAAAATGGGAGAAGAAAAACAGAGATCAACACGGGCACCCGTGTGGTGACACACGGTCGTGTTGTTTAAAACAGTGCATTAACACGGGCACTCGTGTGGAGGAACACGGCCCGTGTTGTTGCCTCTGTAGCTTGATTTGAAGATACTTATTATGGAGAGCAACACGGGCACCCGTGTGTACACACACGGCCCGTGTTGTTGGGCGCGGCTTGGAAACCCCAATTTTTGCTTTGTGAACCTATTCTGCTCATTAAGGGTAGTTTGGACCTTTTGCTTGGAAGAGATTCATCTGAAGCTATAAGAAGGCTTGGAAGAGAAAGGAGAAGGGACTTTTTGTCGTACGAAAGAAAACACTGCACAAGAGAGATAGCTATTCCGGCGGATTCGAAGACGGCGAGATTCAAGGGCTTCGACCATTGAAGATCAAAATCTCCTAGTTCATTGTAATGTTTAATCTCAATACTATGCTTTCTTTGAATACTATGAGAGGCTAAACCCCCATGTTAGGGGGGTGGTCCTGATTTGATCGTATGTTATGAATTTGAACAAATGATTTCCTTATTGCTATGTTACTTATTTCAATTCAATTGTGTGATGTTATTATGCTTTTGTATCGCACAAATACAAATTGATCTATGACTATCAATAACAGGATTGTGATTGTTAGGGTTTTCACACAATTAGGTTTATGATTGCATCATCTAGGACTAGTAATTGTTGTAAACCACCGCAAACCTTGATATTATTTATGATTAAAACCAATGATTAATTGAATGGACATTTGAGTAAGAATTGGTAGTTTAATAGTTTCTTCCTTAAGGACTTAAGGAAGAACATTCTGAGGTTAGGTAATTGAATGTTTCATATGTATTATGGAAATCTTGACTGAATTCATAACTGGTTAAATCAACCACTTCCCCTAGCATATTTTATATTAAGCAGTTATATTTTACTGTCTGTTGTGTTTATTGTTAGAATTCCAAAACAACCAAACCATTATCTTTTTGTCCTGATAGAATCAAAGTAAAATAAGTATTTCCTACGCAATCCTTGAGATCGATACTTGGAGATAAAACTCCTTATTACTACATCGGTAAAAATAGTACACTTTCTATTTTTCCGATCAAGTTTTTGGCGCCGTTGCCGGGGATTGCCAAAATACCAATTTTAATTTTTATTCTATTTGAAATTTTGTTGCTCGTCAACCAAAATTTTATCTGTGACAATTTTGTTATTCAATTCTAATCTTTGTCTAACTTGTTTATGTGAGGTAAGGCCTCAGCGGATTTTCCTTTTGACGCAGATCCAGAAAGAACTCTTCGCGCTAGGCTAAGACAAGCTAAGAGAGAAAAACTGGAATTAGCAGAGAAAGCGGAGGGAGAAGTTGTTTCAGTGCACTCAGAGAATTCAGATTCAGACGTGGAAACAGTTCCTGAAATCATGGCTGCTAATCCACCACCACCACCAGAGAGACTCCTCGGTGACTATGGTGGAACCAACACCCCGGGTGGTCGTATGACAATTGTCAACCAACCGGTTAATGTGGAACAATTTCAGTTGCATCCCAGCACCATTAATCAACTCGAAAGACGGTCCTTCTCTGGAAGAGTGAATGAAGATGCCAACAAGCATCTGCAAAGATTTTTAACCATGAGCACAACACTGAAAATGCCTGGACATAGCGGAGAAGCAATCCGACTCCGTATGTTCCCATTCACTTTAGCAGATGAGGCCGAAGAGTGGTTCTATTCCTTACCTGCTAGTAGTATCACTACATGGGAGCAAATGGAAACAGCATTCTTGCAGGAGTATTTTCCCGCATCTGTGTCATTGCGAAAAAGATATGAGATCCTGAACTTCAAGCAGAAGGAGGGTGAGTCACTAGGAGATGCCTACAAAAGATTCAAGAGAATCCTAGTGGCTTGTCCTACTCACAACATGGATGAAACTGAACAGATGCAAATGTTTGTCAATGGCCTTCGAATTCAAATGAGACAAATCCTTGATTCAGCAGCTGGTGGCTCAGCCAACTTTTCAACAGCCACCGGTATGAAGAAGATAATTGAAGCTATTGCCTCGAATGAGCATTTGGAGTTATATGACAGGGTATCAAGCAAATCTGCAGTTATTGACTTGAAGCTTGAAACAAACAAACAGGTGAAAATTGAAGAAGTTGTTGCTGCGGAGGTAGAGAAAAGGTTGAAAGCACTAAACATAGGTGCTCAGAAAGTGGCTCAAGTGCAACAGGCACTGAGTGATGTGTGTGGCATCTGCAATGGACCACACAATACTGTTCATTGCTTTGCAACACCGCAACAGATAGAAGATATAAAGTTTTTAAAGCAAAACAACCCCTACTCCAACACATACAATCCGGGGTGGAAGAATCATCCCAACTTTGTATGGAAAGATCAAAGAGGGAACGTGCAACAGCAGGCACAGGGTCAATATCAAAATCAATATCAGCAGCAGGCACAATAGGTACCTAAGAAGGCAGATTGGGAGATCGCAATTGAAACATGGCAGCTCACAACATCCAATTCCAAGAGGAGACTCGAAATAATCAGAAGAACACTACAACATCCATAAAAAATCTTGAAATTCAGATGGGTCAAATTGCTCAACAGTTAGCCACGAACTCCCAGGCACCTGGCACGCTTCCCAATGGGACAATCATTAATCCCCGTGATCAAAGTCACATTAAAGTTGTGGTCACCAGAAAAGGAAAAGCTAAGGAACTACAAGTTGACGAACAGGTCGAAGAAGATGGATTGTTGGAAGTTGACTTAGAGATTAGAGAAGAGCCAAAACAAACTGAAGAAGTGGTGGTGAAACCGACAAGCCAGCAAGAGAAACAAAAACCAAAGATCATTCTTCCTTTTTCGACAAGAACAAAGAAGAAAGATCTCCATGAATTTTTTTTTGAGAAATTCTTAGAATTATTCAAGAAGCTCGAGATCAACATACCTTTTGCTGAAGCTCTGGAACAGATGCCGATCTACACCAAATTCATGAAAGACATCATATCGAAGAAAAGGTCGATCGACGGCGACCCAGTCATGCTAACTGAAACTTGTAGTGCTATTTTGCAGGGCCTAAAAATTCCGATGAAGAAAAAAGATAGAGGTGCAATCACTATTCCTTGTACCATTGGAGACAGATCATTCAAAAAGGCACTGATCGATTTGGGAGCAAGTGTTAGTCTAATGCCCCTCTCGATTTACAAAAAACTTGAGTTAGGGGAGGTGCAGGATACTCGCATGACACTGCAGTTTGCGGATCATTCTATGAAGAGACCCTATGGTATAGCAACAGATGTTCTGGTGAAGATTGATAAATTTGTATTCCCGGTGGATTTTGTGATACTCGAGATGCCGGAAGATGAGGAAATCCCTCTCATATTGGGAAGACCGTTCCTTGAAACGTGAAGATGCATGATAGATATTGAGGAAGGAACCATGACCCTCAAAGTGTATGATGAAAAGCTCAAAATTGATGTGAGGGATACTATGACATTCAAGGATGACGAAGGGGCGAGTAAAAGTATTGAAGTGTTAGATACAGTTTTTGCTCAATCTATGCAGATTACAACACCCAAGCTTCCTTTGGAGAGAGTTTTGAGTTTATCTATCGTTGAGGATACTGAAGGAATTGATGAGAAAGAATCCGAAGTGGTAGCAATGTTAAAGGAACAACCGTCTTGGGTTCGTTCCCGACCGCAACATGGGGAAGAGCTTCGACCTAAAACATCTCCAGAATCGAAACAGGATATAAAAAAAGGGATAGAGTTGAAACAATTACCGGAACATCTCAAATATGTCTTTCTTGACAATGAGGAAAAATGTCCAGCAATCATCAATTCAGGTTTGAGAGAGATCCGAGAAGGAGAGCTAATCAAAGTCCTCAAGAAATACAAGGGTGCTATTGGGTGGGCGATGGACGATTTGAAAGGAATCAACCCGACAATGTGTATGCACAAGATTTTGATGGAGGATGATCAGAAATCGGTCGTCCAACTTCAAAGAAGACTGAATCCAGCTATGAAAGAAGTCGTTCGCAAGGAGGTTGTTAAACTTTTAGATGCGGGGTTAATTTACCCAATATCTGACAGTTCGTGGGTGAGCCCAGTTCATGTGGTACCAAAGAAGGGAGGGACAACTGTGATAAAAAATGAGAAAAATGAGTTGATACCCACCCGTACTGTTACAGGTTGGAGAGTTTGCATAGACTATAGAAGACTGAACACTGCTACAAGGAAGGACCATTTTCCTTTACCTTTTATTGATCAGATGTTGGAAAGATTGGCAGGTCATGATTTCTATTGTTTTCTGGATGGGTACTCAGGGTACAACCAAATTGCTGTGGCACCTGAGGATCAAGAAAAAACAACGTTCACATGCCCGTATGGAATCTTTGCTTATAGAAGAATGCCACTTGGTTTATGCAACGCACCTGCGACATTTCAGAGGTGCATGACATCCATATTTTCCGATATGCTTGAGAAGCATATGGAGGTGTTTATGGATGATTTTTCGGTTTTTGATTCTTCTTTCCAAAATTGTTTGTATAATTTGTCACTTGTGCTGGAAAGATGTCAACAAACCAATTTAATCCTGAATTGGGAAACGTGTCACTTCATGGTGAGAGAAGGGATAGTACTAGGTCATAAAATTTCCCATAAAGGAATAGAAGTTGACAAGGCAAAAGTGGAAGTGATCGCCAATCTCCCTCATCCTGTGAATGAGAAAGGTATACGGAGTTTCTTGGGACATGCAGGATTCTATCGTAGGTTCATCAAAGATTTCTCTAAGACCGCAAAACCTTTGACTAGCCTGCTTGTGAAGGATACTCCGTTTCTGTTTGACAAAAAGTGCAACGAAGCCTTCAATACTCTGAAAAATAAATTGGTGTCTGCGCCTATAGTGATCTCGCCTGACTGGTCTCTACCCTTTGAGATAATATGCGATGTGAGTGACATAGCAGTAGGGGCAGTCTTGGGGCAAAGAAAAGACAAACTCCTCCACGTCATCTACTATGCTAGCCATGTGTTGAATCCAACCCAGATGAATTATGCAACCACAGAGAAGGAGTTACTGGATGTGGTTTATGCCTTTGACAAATTTCGGCAATACTTGTTGGGAACAAAGGTAATTGTTTATACTGACCATGCTGCGTTGAAATATCTTTTTTCTAAACAGAACTCGAAGCCAAGACTGCTCAGATGGATCTTGTTGTTGCAAGAATTTGACCTTGAAATTCGAGATAAAAAGGGGTGTGAAAACACCGTTGCTGACCACCTATCTCAAATGTCCCTGATTGAAGAGACGGAAGAGGAACATCCTATAAAGGACGAGTTTATAGATGAAAGAATCCTCGCGGTGGTGGGTGTTCCTTGGTTTGCGGACTACGCAAACTACCTGGTGGGTGGTATAATTCCTGACGACTTTGATTATAACAAAAAGAAAAAGTTTCTTCATGATTGCAGGTTCTATTTGTGGGACGAACCATTCTTGTATAAGAAAGGGGTAGACGGACTAATTCGTCGATGTGTCCCTGAGGAAGAACAAAATGAAGTCTTAAAGGCATGTCATGACTCAGATTATGGGGGACACTTTAGTGGAGACAGGACAGCCGTAAAAGTCCTCCAATCAGGGTTGTATTGGCCTACGTTATTTAAGGATGCCCAAGTCGTTGTGAAGGAATGTGACAGATGCCAACGGACAGGAAATATTTCTAGGAGGAATCAGATGCCTCAAAAGGGCATGCTCGAAGTGGAATTATTTGATGTTTGGGGGATAGACTTTATGGGGCCATTTCCACCCTCATTTGGAAAAAATTATATTCTGGTGGATGTGGACTGTGTCTCCAAATGGGTGGAAGCCGTTGCCCTCCCTTCTAATGATGCGAGAGTAGTGGTAAACTTTCTCAAACAAAACATTTTCTCAAGGTTTGGTGTGCCTAGAGCACTTATCAGTGATGAAGGAACACATTTCTTGAATAAGCTCATGGAGAACTTATTGAAGAAATATAATGTGACGCACAAGATTGCCACACCATATCATCCCCAAACGAGTGGGCAAGTTGAAGTGTCTAATCGGCAAATTAAACAGATTTTGGAAAAGACAGTGAGTGCTTCAAGAAAAGATTGGGCGATCAAATTAGATGACGCTTTATGGGCGTACCAAACCGGTTTCAAAACCCCAATTGGCATGTCTCCGTATCAACTGATTTATGGTAAGGCGTGTCATCTTCCTCTGGAATTAGAGCACAAAGCCTTTTGGGCATCCAAGTTCTTAAATTGTGATCTTGCAAAAGCCGGTGAATCCCGAATTCTTCAACTTCACGAGTTAGAAGAATTTCGTAATCAGGCATATGAGAATGCAAAGATGTACAAGGAGCAAACACGGAAGTGGCATGATCAGAGAATCATCAAGAAAGATTTCTGGGAAGGACAACTGGTATTGTTGTTCAATTCGAGGCTCAAGTTGTTTCCTGGGAAATTGAAATCAAGATGGTTCGGGCCATTTGTCGTGCAGAAGGTCTTTCCCCACTGAGCAATAGAGATTAAGAACCAAAACAATGGGGATATATTCAAGGTGAATGGCCAGAGGCTGAAGCCCTATTACATAGGCCAAGAGCCTGGATTGATCGACCATGTGCGCCTCGCCTAATGAGGTGGACAACCGTCGAGCCATGCGACGTTAAACGAAGCGCTTCGTGGGAGGCAACCCACGTGTTCAATTGGTAACTTATTTTGTTTTTTTTCTTTTCTGTGTGTGTGTGAAACGTTGTTGCAGGTAAGGAGTGGAACTTGGAGAGTATAGTCATAATCACCTCTCAGCGAAAGGATACCATACCTATGAAGCATAGCAAAATTCAGATATTGAGGAAAACAGGTCATCCACACGGCCACCCGTGTGGTGACACACGGCCCGTGTCGTGCTGCAAGAGGAAATACTAGGCATCCACACGGCCACCCGTGTGGTGACACACGGCCACCCGTGTGGTGACACACAGTCGTGTTAATTAAAACAGTGGATTAACACGGGCGCCCGTGTGGTGACACACGGTCGTGTTAATTAAAACAGTGAATTAACACGGGCGCCCGTGTGCAGGAACACGGTCGTGTTGTTCTTAACGGGTTGATTTTTGAAATTTTGTGATTTTGGGTATTTTTATTGTTGGGACCCACTTGCTATTACATCTCTTCCCCACCACTTATTCTCACTTTTTCTGATTTTTGAAAGCTTCTCTCTCCCTCTTCCTCCATTGTTAACCTAGCCTCCATCAAATTAAGCTCCACTTTTCTCATAGCTCCACTCACTTTAACCTCATATCACCTTCACAAAAATCGTTCCTCTCGCCGTCCTCTACACAATGACGGTGGCTGTTTTCACTAATCGGTTTTTTGGATTTTGAGAAATTTTTGCAGGTACCATTATACCCCCAAAGCGTATAAGCAAGGAGAAGGATGTAGCCACGTCTTCTCGGCCGAAGCAATGGGCTAGACGCTCTACGAATCCTCATGGCATTTTGTTTGAACAACCGAATCATCAAGATAGATATGTGATTCTCGCTAAACGTAAGCTCATTCCGACACGATATATGTGTGATGCTACACTGGATGAGTTAGGTTTAAAGGAAGAGGTGCACCGCATGTTTCACAACATCGGTATGTTAGAATTCATGCAATTCGAAGCACCGACCTTCGCTCGTATCACACTTGAATTCTTAAGTACGGTTGAGTTTAAGATGAGGAGAAGGTGGACAGGTTCAGAGATGGAATTTTATGGTCAAATTACTTTCCGCTTGTTCGATGAAGATCACGAGTTATCTGTTGAGGAACTTGGGAGTATTCAGAGACTCCCGGTATCTGGACCCAGAACCCCTCCAGACACTTTTTCAGCAATTGATTTCTGGAGGGCTATTACAGGTAAAACTAGCTATAACCCTAGCTCGGGAAAAGCTTCTGGGATTCATAACCCTTGCTTTAGATATGGACAAAAAGGGTTAGCCTACACTTTGTTCGGACGGGGTGATAGTACCGGGGTCGCTGCTAAGAGAGAGTTATTTTTTCTTCATTGCATGGCCCACAATGAGCGAATCAATGCAGCGGCTTTCGCCGCCAATCACTTGAAGCAAGTTGGCCACGCAACTACCGGTGATATTTCTGTGGGTGGTATGATCACGCAGATTGCGGGCCACTTTGGGTATGATCAACTCTTGCTGGAAGAAACGGCAGTGATGGGAAAGACTAAGATCGACATGCACACTCTAGTCAATCAGCAAATGATTGCCATCAGGCCGACTCATTACTCTCTGGTGATTCACAATGTGGAAGTGCTCGCACTACCAGCACCTGGTTCCATTAGCATTGCCAATGTTGCTAACTGGTTGTATACAGGTTCAGCCCCATCGGTAGGGGAAGATGCTCAGTTTGACCATGACCTTTCAGGTGAGGAAATGGAAGAAGATGAGAGGGCAGCTACCCATGGTATGCCACCCCCACATGATTCGAGCCTACATGGTGAATGATCCTCTTTTATGTCTCAGAACCAGTGGGGTTGGCTCCAAACTGAGATGGGAACTCTCCGCACCGAGCAAACCAGACAAGGTGCGGAATTAGACAGACAGGGTGTGGAACTGTTCCGACAAGGGACAGTCACGGATGACATGCAAGCCATGATGCAACGTCTGATGTTGCATTTCCCGCACGATCCTCCGCCTCCTCCACAATAGTGATCATTGTAAGTCCCCTTCGTTTTTGAATTTAAACATTGAGGTAAATGTTTAGTTCAAGTGTGGGGGGGGGGGGGGGGTTCTCCTTTCATGTTTTAATTCTCTTTCAATTTGTTTTGTTTTTGTTATGGTATCGTTATATTAGTGTGGTTGTTGGTTTTGTTAGTGTGTTTGTTTGGTTTGTTTGTTTTCTTTTCTTTTGGACTTATTGTGTGTACAGAGTGATGAGAAACGGTTGGACGAGCCCGGGATCAATGGTAGTGGATGAATGACACCCCTCAAACTTAGGCTGATAAGGCACCCCGAAAGTTGATGCAACTGTGAGAAAATAAAGTCGGACACAATTTGGGAACACCGGACCAAGAGAGCGGTATGGAAAAACCAAGTCAGAAAAGAACCACATAACACGAGGAGGCTTCAGAGCTTACAAAGCTAACCAACATGGTGAGATCATAAAAAGCCAAACACTAAATATCAGCTAAATATCAGCATGAGAGTTCAGCCAGGTATGACTCTATCACTCTGATTTTGCGTATGTTCTTTTGACACATCACAACATGACAACACACACTGAGGCAAGTTGTTTGTTTAGCCAGGGCATTTCTAGCCATCCCTATCTGTATGTTTCCCTTCGTAAACCCCGTTGAGCCTTAGCCATTTTATTCATCATAAACCCCCTGTTAACTATTAATCATTCATTTATTTTCATTACTCGGTATGATTGTTGTGAATTGCAAGATATGCATAAAACTAAGTTTGGGGTGGAAATCTTGAAAGAGAGGGCAAGTGCATAATAAGAGATCATACAAAAAGAAAATATTAGTGTATGTCCAACAGAAGAAGAAAAAAAGAAAAAAAAAGAGAAAAATGCACTTGCCGATACCTAAGAATCTCACACCTACAAAATGCTCACAAAAATTCGAGTAGAAAAAGAGTCAAAAGAGTAAAATTTACCCCCAGAGTTTATTTGAAAAAAAAAGAAAAAGAGAAAGAAAAATAACACAACATGACTGTCGAGTTCAAAACCCTTTGTTATCCATTTTTTTGTTTATCCCACCGTACCCAAGCCCCGTTACAACCCAAAAAAGACCTCGAAAAGTGTGTGGAATCTGATGTTGTCGTGACATTAGAATGTATTCAAATTTAAGAGTTTGGTATTGCATACTGTGCTGTGAGTGTACACACCTAACCCTGAGAGATGTTGTGAGTGTGTGAAAAGCTTGCAGGTGACGAGGCTTCTGATGTGGAAATGTGGTAAACTGCCTGAGTCGGAGAGACCTGAAACTCGATTGGGAAGGAATAACACAAATTGTGAAAGACTAGGTTGCATTATGGAAAATGAATTTGTGGGTGACCTTTGTTTGGTAATCCGACATATTTTCATCACTTTGGTAAGTTTTATGTTTGTTTATAGTTGCTTCAGAGTCATTTATCATGTTTTGTTGGTTTGGTATCGCATTGCATTTGATTACAAGTTTATGTCAAAAAGATCTCTTTTACGCTTCGTTTGGTAGTGTTATTGTTACAGGCCATTGCACAGGTTTAAAAGCATTAATAGTGAAGTTATGGATACTCAGAAAGGCAAAAATATAAAGAGACAGCAAGTCAACACGGGCACCCGTGTGCTACAACACTGCCCGTGTTGTTGGTCAGGCAAAGCAAAATGGGAGAAGAAAAACAGAGATCAACACGGGCACCCGTGTGGTGACACACGGCCGTGTTGTTTAAAACAGTGCATTAACACGGGCACCCGTGTGGAGGAACACGGCCCGTGTTGTTGCCTCTGTAGCTTGATTTGAAGATACTTATTATGGAGAGCAACACGGGCACCCATGTGTCCACACACGGCTCGTGTTGTTGGGCGCGGCTTGGAAACCCTAACTTTTGCTTTGTGAACCTATTATGCTCATTAAGGGTAGTTTGGACCTTTTGCTTGGAAGAGATTCATCTGAAGCTATAAGAAGGCTTGGAAGAGAAAGGAGAAGGGACTTTTTGCCGTACGAAAGAAAACACTGCACAAGAGAGATAGCTATTCCGGCGGATTCGAAGACGGCGAGATTCAAGGGCTTCGACCATTGAAGATCAAAATCTCCTAGTTCTTTGTAATGTTTAATCTCAATACTATGCTTTCTTTGAATACTATGAGAGGCTAAACCCCCATGTTAGGGGGGTGGTCCTGATTTGATCGTATATTATGAATTTGAACAAATGATTTCCTTATTGTTATGTTACTTATTTCAATTCAATTGTGTGATGTTATTATGCTTTTGTATCGGACAAATACAAATTGATCTATGACTATCAATAACAGGATTGTGATTGTTAGGGTTTTCACACAATTAGGTTTATGATTGCATCATCTAGGACTAGTAACTGTTGTAAACCACCGCAAACCTTGATATTATTTATGATTAAAACCAATGATTAATTGAATGGACATTTGAGTAAGAATTGGTAGTTTAATAGTTTCTTCCTTAAAGACTTAAGGAAGAACATTCTGAGGTTAGGTAATTGAATGTTTCATATGTATTAAGGAAATCTTGACTGAATTCATAACTGGTTAAATCAACCACTTCCCCTAGCATATTTTATATTAATCAGTTATATTTTACTGTCTGTTGTGTTTATTGTTAGAATTCCAAAACAACCAAACCATTATCTTTTTGTTCTGATATAATCAAAGTAAAATAAGTATTTCCTACGCAATCCTTGAGATTGATACTTGGAGATAAAACTCCTTATTACTACATCGGTAAAAATAGTACACTTGCTATTTTTCCGATCATTTGTGTACATGGAATCCATTTCAGATTTCATGGTTTCTAGCCACTTCTTAGACTCGGGACCAGTTATGGCCTCTTGGTAGGTCACACGCTCATCTTGATCCATGAGCAATACATCACCTTGATCAGTTATGAGATATCCATATCTCTCAGGTAGGTGACGTATCCTGCTTGACCTACATTAGTCTTGTTCTACTTGAGCAGGTTGCTTTTCCACAACTACTTGTGTTTCCTGCTCTAATTCCTCCATAGGTGTATCAATGCTTTGTGATTCTTGAATTTCTTCAAGCTCTACTTTCCTCCCACTGATTCCTTTGGAAATAAAATCCTTTTATAGGAAAACTCCAGTTTGAGCGACAAACACTTTGCCCTTATAAGGATTGTAGAAGTAATACCTTATTGTTTCTCTAGGATACCCCACAAATAAGCATTTGCCAGATTTGGGCTCAAGCTTAGTTGAAATTTGTCGTTTCACATAAACTTCGTAACCCCAAATCTTCATGTAAGACATATGTGGTTTCTTACCACTCCATATCTCATATGGTGTCTTCTCAACCTTTTTGGATGGAACACGATTAAGTGTGTAAGCTGCTGTCAATAGTGCATGTCCCCAAAAGGAATTTGGAAGATCGGCGTGACTCATCATGGATCAGACCATGTCTAACAAGGTTCGGTTTCTTCTCTCAAATACATCATTCCATTGGGGTGTTCCAGGAGGAGTAAGTTGGGATAGAATCCCACACTCTTTCAGATGGTCATCAAACTTTATGCTTAAATGTTCACCACCTCGATCTGATCGAAGAGTTTTAATATTCTTACCTATTTGGTTTTGTAATTCATTCTTGAATTCCTTGAACTTTTCAAAGGACTCTGATTTGTGTTTCATTAAATACACATAACCATATCTACTGAAATCATCAGTAAATATGATGAAGTACGGAAAACCTCCTCTGGCTGATATGTTCAATGGTCTATATACATCAGTATGTATGAGGGCCAAAAGATCATTAGCTCTTTCACCTTTTCCTGTGAATAGAGACTTTGTCATCTTTCCAATTAAACAAGATTTTCATGTCTCATATGATTCATAATCAAAAGAGTCCAAGAGTCCATCTTTATAGAGTTTGGAAATGCGTTTCTCATTTATGTGGCATAACCGATAATGCCAAAGGTAAGTTGGATTTAACTCACTAGGTTTCATCCTTTTAGTATTAATGTTATAAATAGGCATTTCAAGATCAAGGACATATAGTCCATTGTTCATTTGTGCAGTAGCATATAATATATCATTCAAATAAATTGAGCAACAATTGTTCTTTATTATAAATGAAAAACCAAACTTGTCTAAACAAGAAAAGAAAATAATATTCCTGCTAATTGCAGGTACATGATAACAGTTCTTTAACTGAATTATTAAACCACTAGGTAAAGTCAATACATAAGTTCCACCGGCTAAAGCAGCAACCTTTGCTCCAATGCCAACTCGTAGGTAAACTTCACCTTTTGCCAAATCTCTACTCCTTTTTAGCCCCTGCACATTGGTACAAATGTGAGAACCGCATCTAGTATCTAATACCCATGATGCAGAAGTAGATAAATTAATTTCAATAACAAAAATACCTGAAGTTGAAGTCTCTACTCCATTCTTCTTATCTTCCAAGTACTTTGGGCAGTTTCTCTTCCAGTGTCCGGTCTTACCGCAATGGAAGCAGGTGCCTTCCTTTGTTATTCCTCCACTAGGCTTTAAAGTAGGAGCTGTGGGTTTGGGTTTGACAACTTCCTTGCCTTTCCCTTTACCACCCTGCTTGGTTGTTCTTTTGTTCTGTCTCTTTCCATTTCCGATCATCATAATGGACTTCTCTTTTGACTTCAGATTCTGCTCAACAGTTCTTAACATGGCTAGCAGTTCAGGAAAAGATTTGTCCATATCATTCATATTGAAATTAAGGACAAATTGGCTGAAGCTATCGGGCAACGGTTGCAAGATCAAATCAATCGCAAGTTCCTTTCCGAGGGGAAACCCCAACCTCTCAAGGTTCTCCACATACCCAATCATCTTGAGCACATGGGGACCTACATGGGCTCCCTCAGCTAACTTGCCTTGAAAAAGAGCTTTTGAAACTTCAAACCTTTCATTCCTTTCCTGCTCTTGATAGAGCATCTTCAGGTGTTCGATCATATCGAACGCTGCCATATTCTCATGTTACTTTTGCAACTCTAAGTTCATGGTAGCTAGCATGAGGCAAGCAGTTTCATTGGCATCATCGACATGCTTCTTATAAGCGTCTCTTTCTTCCTTAGGTGCATAAGTAGGAGGTTCCTCTTCAGGAACAGGTTTCTCCAAGAAATACAACTTTCTATCATGTTTGAGGATAATCCTCAGATTTTGGTGCCAATCCAGAAAATTTGTCCCATACAATTTTTCCTTATCAAGGATTGATCATAAAATGTTGTTAGAGGTGTTTGTTTTCATGGTAATCTACATGAAAAATAATGAAAGTATAATTATCAATAACATATTTAATTAGGCCTTTAATTAAATATGCTCTCATTATTTTACTCAAAACAAATGACCTTCACCATTTGATTCGGAAAATCCCGTTGGAAGATTTTCTAGTGGGTCGAGATCCACATTTCACTTTGTTTTAAGTCGGCGTGCACGGATTACACAAAACTAGGTTATTTATTTAGGAACCTCTCCCAATTGTATCTAATACAACTCTCGAATATTTTAGTTGGGTGAATAACTCATTATTCCAATCCATCACATGGATCATTTCCAACTCTTGCTTCTAAACATATATAATCTTATTATAGTTTGTTTAGTTAAGTTTGACCCATTATTTTAGCAATTGGATATTACAATTATCCCATCGCACCTTACTAATATAGAATATGCATCTCACGTAGGTGAAACCTACATTATTCGATACTAGTCTTGATGAGTGCTAAAACTTGGAAAGCATAAACTTAATATTTAATTTGAGAGAATTTGCAATTATTCTGATCTCACCGACTTATTTATCATATAAATCGTCTCTCACATGCATAAAAATACATTCACATGCATCAACATACATATAAAATGAAACAGTTATGGTCCCTAGCGCAATTGTTCTCCAAAGCCAATGAGAGAATCTAAGCTAACCTAATAACGATCTAAGCTTCTCCAAGCAAGATCTTCAAGGTTGTCCTCCTTTGATATTGTATTATTCTCTTTCTTCATAACATTACATTACATAAAACAAACTCGTTTTACATACGAGGGAGTGAGATGAGAAAAGAAGTTACATTAAGAGATTAAAAGAGAGTCACGACATGCAGGTCGTATTTTAAAATCCCAAAACAAAATAAAGGAAAACTAAGGCCATAACCGATCACCACAAGACAATAATAATAAACACATTATTATTAATTTAAATTCTGTTAAATAAATAAACCAAATTAAATTTCGGCGACCGATCATACTACACAGAGTTAGCCGGGGGTTTCGTTGCCCAGGCAGCGGACGGGAGTCAAGGGGGCAGTGCCCTGACGCAAAATTTTAATGAACAATTCATTTGAAATCGACGTCGTTTTTTGCATCAACACTTGATACTTTAAAGCAGAACTCTTGCGCAGTCACAACCTTAATCGCATAACTCTTTGACGGCACAACCTTTGTACCGTCATGAACTCTAATGCAGCAATTTCATACTGTCAAACACACCCCGATTGTTAATTCAGTATGATTGATCAATACATCATTGCTTCACCATACTAATGTCGGATCAAGAAGCAAATAACCATTTATCACTCAAAGGAAAACAACCATTAAGTGTTTGAATGAACGAAACAGAAACAATATATCATATATATCGTATTTTGCATCAGAATTACTTATGTCATATATATAACTTGATCAATCTCAATTATGTAACCTATGGACGATCGATGTATCGCTGCTTCACCATACTAACGTCGGATTTTGAAGCATAGTTAACATCAATCATCCAAATCATACACACATGATGCCAAATATAATTACTCGTTTATTCTTTGATTCATTATGTCTTTTAATCGTATTAATACAGAAAATACAGAAAATAAACAGCTATCAGATGCATGGTTTCGTAAGTGACTCTGATACCACTGAAGGATAATAGCGATCCAAAACGCAGCGGAATTTAAAATTTTCTCCTTTAGTGATCCTTACGAATGGGCATGATCAGTGATAAAAAATCATTACCTCTTGTGGCGATTGAATCGTTTGAAGCATATCTAAGGAGTGACCACAAACGTTGAATAGTGACAACGCCTCTACTCAGTCCACACGAACGGATTCCTTCAATCTCAGTCCTAGTTGCTACGAATGAAGGCTTTGAGTGAGACAAAGAGAAAGAGAGAAACGAAATTTTTATCTGAAAAAATGCTTATGCACAAGGGTTCTATTTATAGAACCACTTGTGTGGGCTGAAGCTAAAAATCCCACTTAAGTGTATGTGGCCCATATCTTATAATATACCAAAATCACTTAAGCGTGTGGTACCTTACCATATTTCATATTATACTTAAGTGCATCATGCCTTACGATGTTCTACAATTCACTTAAGTGTATCGTACCTTATGGTGTTCCTTATTTACTCTATCTCTCATCAATCCTTCCTTTTGTGTGTGATCCTGTAGGTTTTCGTGGCATTGGAAATTATATTAAATCATGTATTTAACATAATAAATAGTGAGCGGTATCTAGCAATATATCACTGCTACCCAAGACACAAAAATATCATGTGATCTGACAAATCCTTTTATGATAATACTTGTATGTACAATTACCCTTTTGCCCTTGTGTATATATTGAACACAAGGCATAGACCGTGTCATCCTTGTCCAGTTCAATATTGGGCCCTTAGACATTTATCCTGTTACGCGGGTCGGGCAAATTACATCTAGGTCACTCATGTCCCTCAGCATGCTTCGTGGAGTACCCATCAACTGTCTTTATGGTCATCCAATTATGGGCAACGTTTAATCAACAATAAAGTACTCGACTTTACATCTAGGGGCCATAGTGGTTTCAGTTCAAAGGGTGGTATACACCACTATCAATAACTTATGATACTTTGCATAACATTCTATATAGTATTCTCATAGCGGGTCAATCCAGTATAAATATTACTCCTAATATTCATACTTATGTTTAAGACTTGATAACTCCTTATCCATGATCCATGAGATATGATCATTAGTCTATGTACATAATAGTCTCAATGCTTTAATGTTATCCCATTTCACAACAAAGCTCGACTACAGATACTTTAAGAATAATGTCCTTATGTTTAATGGGATCTCATGATTAAGTCATACTTGATACATTAAACGGACTAACTATTATAGGGACTTTATTAAACAAACATAATAAAGAAAAATCCTTTTATTATTAATAAATAATTCGACACAAGTACTAAAATTATTGGCCTCTAGGGCTTACACTGACACTTCGTTGCTAGTAAATTGGGATGATTTTGCTACTGACTTGGTTTCGCTAAGCGAACATATCTCGCTTAGCGAATCGGGCCTTCACTATTTCTTTCCTGTGCCTCACTGCTAGCAAACTGGAATGATTTGCTACTGACTTGGTTTCGCTAAGCGAAATAGATTTCACTTAGCGAATTGTGCCTTTAATGTTTCTTCGCTTGTAACTCGCTGCTGGAGAACCTAGAAGATTTTACTTCTGAATTGGTTTCGCTAAGCGAAATAGAGTTCACTTAGCGAATCGTGCCTTCAATGTTTCTTCGCTTGTAACTCGTTGCTGGCGAACCTAGAAGTTTTTACTTCTGACTTGGTTTCGCTAAGCGAACTAGAATTCGCGTAGAGAAACTGAACATACTTTTTATTTGGCTTTTTCATTCCTTTGATTAATTCCTGCAATAATTAATCACACATCGTTAAATGTATCACTTTCTTGACAAAATGTGTATTATTTCATGAATTAATGTTTCCTTAATTCGATAAATGTTATTTTTCATAAGTGAATTTTATCCATTTTGGGCATTTATGAAATTCTCCCTAACTTGAATTCTTGTTTGTCCTCAATCTAGATCATCAATGATATAGTTCTGTTTTTTATCTTTTTTTTCTGTGATGATATGGTTCAAACGGTGAATGCTTGTTGCAAATGGTCTTTTGTTTCTTTTTCACTTTGATAGGATCAAAGCATGATTATGAAATAATGTGCTTCTATGCAAAAAGATCATTTTATGCAATCAACTAAAGAAAATCATATATCTTTCTTTGAATCATCTTATCTCTCATCTTCATAAAAATGATGAAGATTTCTTTGAACTTGTTTTTGGTGGTAAATTGAACTCTCATCAATAACCTTGTCAACATCATGATCAACTCATATTTTCACCTTGACAATTTATTTTTAGAACCTTGTGTGAGCATATTTCTCAAGGCCTTTTTTTGATGTGTTTGTCTTTGGCTTCGTTTTGTGAGTAGGATTAGTTTCCTAAAGCTACACTTTGACACTTTGGTTTTGTTGGTTTTTCTTTTGAAATTTCCTCTTTCTTTGGTTGCAAGTATTTGGAGAGACTACGTTTTTCTTTTTCATTTTCATCATGATGTATAGTCTCTCCCCAATTTTATCTTTTTATTTCTTCTTTTTCTTTTTCTTTTGCTTGCAACCAAATTTTCATGAATTGGTTTTGGTTCTTCAAGAGCCTTATGCCTTTTCTTTTTTTTTTATTTCAAGTTCTATTTGGTTCATTCTTGAAATCTCAAGACTGGTTTTCTTTTTGTTTCAACTGATATTCTTGGTTTAGATTGGTTTTTCAAAAGTTCACTCAATTCACCAGGTTATGTTGAGGCTTTTTGGTTGAGTGGTTTTCCTTAAACATACGACTTGGCCTTGATTCTTTTTATGCTTCACAAAAGTTTCAAAAATAACCGTTAGGTTCCACATGAGTCAATCGAGTTTTAATCAAGGATGATTAGTAACGACTTCTATTTAGTGCACAATGGAAAACTCCTCACTTTTTTTTGGGTTTTCGGCTATATGATTCAAGCAAGAAGATGTGTGATTTATAAAATTGAAGCATGAAATGATTTTTCAAAAATCACACATTTCATAATCATGCTATCATTCTACAAAGCTTTTAAAACATGTACCTTTTCCTTGTGCATTTTGTTCGAATTTTATCATTACCACTCATGTTTGTTGAATTTTGTTGAAAACAAAATTTTTATTCGAACTCTTGGTGAGGATGACAAGAACATAACAACAAATTTCAACACAAACTTATGGCATACCAACCGTCTAAAAGAGTACCAAGTGAGTTTACGGTATGAACTACCGTAAAAAAGATTCAAATGATTACAACATAAAACTAATGAACTGAAATAAATAGAGTACTAAAATTGAAACTTGAATTTGAAAGAACTGGAAGCTTTTTAAAATATCACTCATTTTATGGTGAGTTTCCAACTTTATGCTTCTCCCTATTCTCCTCCCATCTCTTCATCGTCATCAGATGCTGTTTTAGGACCTCCTGAAGTTCCTTCTTCTTCTTCTGTTTCTGCATCCTCTTTATCATCATCCTTATTTCCATTTCCATGGCCAATAACTATCTCTCCCTGATAGAATGGCTTGTCCCCAGGCCATGCAATGTGTGTTTGGAATTCCTCTGGTGTCATGAAGTGATGACCTGCATCGGGCTGCTCTCATGACTGAATGTGTGACCTTTAAAAAGAGTCATGTAAAGAAATAGCAGCTCTATGATTGGAATCATTTTGATCCCAAGTATAGGTAAAGGCTTGGCGAAGTCTTGGATCCCAATCTCCATAGTTCAGAGTGTTGGATGAAGTCTGCCCTGTTTGCTCTGCTTCCCTTATTTTTCTCCAAGCTGAACCTACCCACATATGTATCGTTAACTTTGGTTTTTATCTTAAATGGCACTACACTTGGTATTCGTACCCGGGATGCAATGAGCAATCCCATGATGAGGTCGGGAAAAACAAGAGGACAAGTGCTTCTGGTTCTTGTTCCAAACTCCTTACCACTTTCCGCAACATGTATCATACCATTAGCAATGATTTGAGCCACATCAATCCACTTACCTGACATGATTAGATAAAGAAGTTGAGTCGTATCCATTGTGAAAGTGCTAGTGTGGCTTCTCGGCCGGATGTTGTGCAAAATGAATAAGATAAGAACTTGATCTTCTGGGATTAGATCCTCCCTCGATACCTAATTGCTACACTAGATAGGTTTCTTTCCACTTCTCTTCCATTCAAAAGAATTTTCCTTGAAATTTCCTCCACATTAGACACCTTATTGATGGATTCTTGATATCTGCACATATGTCCTTCCCGCAAGACTAGAGGATTGCCCATAAATTCATTAATAGCATCCCTATGAAAGTGAATCGTTCTTCCCTCAACCTTGGTCGAGAAGGAAAAAGCAAAACCTGCTGAGGGAAAGGCATTGGTATAGAATTCCATAAGTACTTCAGTGTTGATTTTTTGGTGAGGGGTCAAAAGTTTATCCCATTTGCAGCTGGACCACAATGCATTTAAATACATATCATGTTGCTCTTGCCCGAGAAGTTTTGTCTAATCAAAGGATTCTTGCCCCCTTGAAGTTCCATCCCCTGAGGTTTTCTGTTTCTTTGTGCTCACATCTCTTTTTAGATCCATACCTGCAACCACAAAACACCAAAAATCTATTCTATTAACAAAAAAATTTTGTTTCAGGCCAGTTTCGCTTAGAGAACTTTGTGATTTATGGAAAATAATTATGTTTCCTGGTTCTGCCTTTTTGTTCATCCAAAACATTGATATCGTAGATTTGTGCATTTAATATATTGCATATTATGTGCATATTATAAACATTTAAAGTATGAACTATGACACCTAACGAAAAGTAAAAGATAAATATGGTTAAAGCTTGCATACTTGAGGTTCCTGCAACTTTGAAGATGGATAAGAGAGAATGACAATGAAAAAGTGAATAAAGTGAAGAAGTGAAAGTGTGAATGGTAAAAGTGAAAAGAGTGAAGAGTGTCTAGGGTTTAGTGAGAGAAAAAGGTGAAAAAATCTGAAAAGGTAGGGCTAAAACGAGACATAAAGGCCGGTAGGTGAGTAAGTGGGGTATTTTAATTGTCATAAATGCAGGTTTGACCACCGCACATTCGCTTAGAGAAATTAGTTCGCTTAGCAAACTTTCTGGGTTTCATTATTCGCTTAGCAAACATAGGTCGCTTAGTGAATTATGCAGTAGTTCAGAATTCCGCACATTTGGCAAATGTTTTTACTAGCACCTTTGTGGGCCTTCAAAGTTTTCTAACAAAAGAAAAGTACTTACAGAGTCGGGTTGCCTCCTGAAGAGCGCCCGTTTATCGTCATTAGCTTGACGCATTGTTGCTTTTATGGTTCGTTCAATGGAATTAAGGTGCTGACTCGATCAATCTCACCACCTACGTATAGTTTCAGTCTTTGGTTGTTAACTGTCCAAGTTGCGTTATTGGTTGGATCTTCCAGTTCAATTTCTCCATATGGCCTGATGTCCTTTATTAGGTCCGGACCACTTTGATTAAAGTTGTCCGGGAAATAATCTCAACCACGAGTTGAAGAGTGATTTGTCCTACTTTGAAATCCCTCGGCAGAATCATACTGTCATGATATCTTTTCACCCTTTCCTTGTATAATCCTGAAGATTCATATGCTTGCAACCTTAGTTCATCAAGCTCATGCATTTGTAGTTTCCTTTTTGCACCGGCTAGTTGTGAATCAAAATTGAGAGGCTTTAAAGCCTAAAAAGCCTTGTGTTCTAATTCAACCGGTAAATGGAAAGCTTTACCGTATACCATTTGAAATGGAGTAAGACCTATTAGTTCTTTGTAAGCGGTGTGGTATGCCGAGAGAGCTTCATCAAGCTTTAACGACCAATTTTTTTGTGAAGTTGAAACTCTCTTTCCTAAGATTCTCTTTATTTCACGATTAGATACTTCTAATTGTCCATTTGTTTGTGGGTGATATAGTGATTCAACCTTGTATTTTACTTTGTAATGTTCAAGAGCTCTTGCAAGTTGTGTGTTGTAGAAATGAGAGCCTCCAACACTAATCAACACTCTTGATGTACCAAACATTGCGAAGATGTTTTTTTTCAAGAATTTCACCACTGTTTTGTTGTCTTCTTTAGGCGACGCAATAGCCTTTACCCATTTGGATATGTAATCAACCGCCATTAAGATGTATTCATTATTGAAAGATGACGGAAAAGGATCAATCCCCAACAATCAAATACCTCTACCTCCAACATACTTTATAATGGAATTTCATTTCGCTTGGAAATTCCACTTGCCCTTTGACAATCATCACACTTCTTGGCATGTTCATATGCATCTTTGAATAGAGAAGGCCACTAGAATCCTGCTTGTAGGACTTTGGCTGTCGTTCGTTCTCCACTATACTGGCCGACATATGGTGAATTATGGCAATGCCATGTGATGCTTCTAGCTTCCTCTCTAGTAACACATCTTTGTAACAATCCATCGAATCCAATTTTGAATAAATACAGATCATCCCATACATAATGAGTGGCATCACACAAGAATTTCTTCTTTTGTTGCCAATTGAGATCTTTTGGGATGAGACGAAAAGCCTTACAATTTGCAAGATCCACAAATCATGGTCTTTCCTCAATCATGAGCAATTTTTAATCTAGAAATTCTTTAAGTACCTCTCTTTCTTCTCTTGTAATCTCAGGATTCACCAATCTTGATAGATGACCCGCAACCAGATTTTCGGTGCCTTTCTTGTCACAGATCTTTAAATCAAATTCTTGTAGTAGGAGCATCCATCGGATTGTTCATGGTTTTGAATCCGCTTTATTGATCAAGTAATTGATGGCTGCATGGTCAGTATAACAAATAATCTTGGAACCTATGAGATACGACCGAAATTTTTCTAATGCATACATTATAGAAAGCAATTCTTTTTCTGTGGTTGCATAGTTAACTTGTGCATCATTTAACACTTTTCTTGCATAGTGTATAGCATGAAAAACTTTAGTTTTTATCTGTCCTAAAATAGCCCCGACCGCGTAATCACTTGCATCGCACATGAGTTCAAAATTGAGTGTCCAATTGGGTGCAATGATTACCGATGTTGTAATTAATTTTTCTTTTAGACTTTAAAAAGCAATTAAACAATCTTTATAAAAAATAAATGACATGTCTTTGCTGAGAAGATTGCTTAATGGTTTTGCGATCTTTGAAAAATCCTTGATGAATCTTCGATAGAACCCGGCATGGCCAAGGAAACTTTGAATCCTGGATAAATCATACCTGCTTTTAACAGCTTGACTACCTCTTTGCGTACAGTCTCCTTCATTGTTGGATTCAAATGTCGTTGTGGTTGGGCAATTGGTTTGTAATTCTCTTCCATCATGATGTTGTGCATACAGTATGATGGACTTATGCCCTTCAAATCCAATAGCACCCAATTGATTGCGTCTTGATTCTCCTTAAGGACTTGAATAAGCTTCTTTTCTTCATGGCTGGCCAGAAGTTTGCTAATTATTACCGATTTCTTGCATTCATCATCAAGGAACATATAATTCAAGTGATCCGGTAATAATTTCAATTCCAATTTGGTGTTCTTTTCCCCAAAATCTTCTTTTAATTCCTCAATTTTTGCTTCCTTTGATGGTATTTCTTTTGTTGAATCCTGTTTTGTTAAGCATTCATTGAGTTCCCTTTCTTCTTCCTGATTGAGAACATTAAAAACGTTCATGAGAGCTCTTTCCAATGGTGTTGTCAAGTGTGTTTGTTGTTGTATTTTCTGTATTTCTTCATCAATTGCATCAACTCGAAAACAAGCTCCCTTATCTTTGGAATGTTTCATGGCGTCAAAGAGGTTTAAGGTAACTTCTTCGTCTTGGACATTTACTTTCATTAAACCGTCATCAATGTCAATCATCATGCGTGCGGTTTTCATGAAAGGACTTCCCAAAATCAGTGGCACGTCATCGTCTTCCTCTATATCCATGACAATAAAATCAATAGGAAATAAAAACTTATCTACCTTGGACAGCACGTCTTCGGTAATACCAGATGGCCTTGTGAATGATTTGTCGGCTAGTTGCAGAATCATCTTAGTACTCTTTATATCCAAATCACCGATTCTTCATATTATTAAAAGTGGCATGAGGTTGATACTTGAGCCAAGATCAATCAATGCTTTTCCAACGTTTACGTTTCCAATTGTGACAGGTAATGTGACTCTTCCTGGGTTTTTTCTTTTTGTGGAAGTGTTCGTTGAATGATCGCACTGCAATTTACGTCAAGATGTATTGTTTCTTCATCAGTGGTCCTTCTCTTCTTGGTGAGAATTTCATGAATCGTGCATACATAGGCATCTGTTCAAGTGCCTCCGCAAAGGGAATATTAATTTGTAACCGCTTGAAAATATCCAAAAATCGAGCGTATTGCCTTTCTCTATCCTTTTTGTTTTCCGGTTTTTCCGGCCTTCATTCATTTTTCCTTTTTCCTCCCTTGTTTTCCGATTTTTCCGGCCTTCATTCATTTCATTCTCATCTCCACCCTTTATCTCTTGCTCCTTTTCAACTACTTCTCCTTTATTATTGTTTGCTCCCTCTTTCTCCTTTTCTTCTCTTTTCTTTTCTTCCTCTTCTATTTTCAACAACACTCCTTTCATTTTCGTCGCCGTTTGTATTCAATATTTTTCCATTTCTTGTTGTTATTGCCTTGCAATGTTCTTTTGGATTTGGTTGTGTTGTGGCTATGAAGGTGCCTCCTCATTGCTCCGGCAATTGCTTGGAAATTTGTCTGACTTGCGTTTCTAGGTTTTTGATCGAAGCGTCGGTGTTTTTCTGATTTTCCATAGATTGTTGCATGAATTGTTGCAAGAATTGTTGTAAGGTACCTTCAAGTTTGGATGTTATGTCTGAATGATTTGCATTTTGCTGGTGTTGATAGTTTTGATACTACTTTGGCCTACTTGCTGTCCTAGAATCTTGTCTCCAACCTTGACCATAGTTGGAGTTGTTTCCACGTTGATAATTTGGGTTGCCCTAATATGGTGCTTTTATTTGTTGATTCCCTATATAATTGACCTCTTCGTTGATTGGAGGGCAAAAACAGGTTTGATGGTCTCCCGTACATAACTTGCAAAAAGCTATTTATTGTGGTGCACCTGTAGAAGTGTGCATTTCCTTAAGTTGTTGTGGTAATTTGGGCAACTGTTTTGTCAATTCTTCTACAGTTTGAGTGAGCAGTTTGTTTTGTGCTAGTATTGCATTGTTCATACCTGATTCCAGCATTCCAGGCTTCTTTTATGCGGTTCCTCGATTGTATTGGACTTGATGATCAGTGAGAGTCATTCGGTTTATAATTGAGACTACTTCTTCTGCATTTTTTGCTAATAACGATCCATCGACTGTTGCGTCAAGTAAGAGTTTCGGATGTGGCTGCAATCCATTGCGGAAGATGTGTATTTGTGTTAGGCTGTCAAAACCATGATTTGGACATTTCTGTAGCATGGATTTATAACTTTCCCAAGCTTCACATAAAGTTTCATTTGTGGATTGAGCAAATGCGGAAATAGCTGTTTTAGCATCCATGAAACGGTTGTGAGGGAAGAATCTGTTAAGAAAATTCTCTTTCAATATATTCCAATTGGTCATGGTTTTATTAGGTTGGTCAAGATACCAATCCTTTGCTTTTCCGATCAAGGAGTGCGGAAATAATCTCATGAAATCATCTTCCTCTTCTACTTCACGTGCACCTAATGTACCAACCAATTCATATAACTTTGTGAGATGGGTGTATGGATCTTCATGATCCAAACCTACAAAAGGGTTAACGTAAATAATCTGCAGCAACCCTGTTTTCATTTCAGTTCGTCTGGTGGCTGGATTGTTGGTGACGGGCCCATCGCCTTGGACTGCTTGCACAAGGACCGTTAACAGTCTCATCTGCCATGGTTTTTGTGATAGGAGTTGTTGATAAAACAAAAATGGATTCTTTTTGTTTGGTTACTTGCTTTTGCTTATTTGTACGTCTTTTATTCTTCTGGGTTATTCTTTCGATCTCGGGATTAAAAGGTATTAATTCCCTTGAGTTTGTACCTCGCATACACAAAGCGTTGCAATTTCTAACCAACAAATGTTAGGACAAAGTGAGATAAAGTATAGGTGTAAATATATATAGTATTTTTAACAAATATACAAACTTAAAAGATAACAATACTCGTTATGTTCGTAATATCTATACGCCAGTCCCCGACAACGACGTCATTTTGATGTTGAGTAAATCAAAAGAATTATTTTGTCTCGTATACACAAAGACTGGAGCGATATTACCAACATTTACGTTTACTGATATAGTTTAAGTTCAAGTTTTTTTAGATAGTTTAAAGTTTCAATAGAAAGTAATAGTGGAACGTAAGATATATAGAATAAAATAAGCGGAATTGTAATATGATAAGTTATCTTGCATGGATTGGATGTCCTCTATCGTTCACGTATGTAATATACCGATTAATTTTGGCATAATCATGTGTTCATTCATACTTCCACATACTTTTCAAAACAACATGTATGTCTACATGAAAGTTTCAAGATTTCAATTGGTTTGTTGAATCGATGATGTCTCAACCGATTAAACAATCCAATTGTATGAAAAACAAGTATTTGGAGGTGGATTTTAAAACTAATTCTATGTCTATCAATTAGAATTTAATCGATTCATTATCTTTGGTTCATGAATTCGAAAACGATTGTCATTAACAGATCGAATTCATAAAATTTGGCGGTAATAACAAGATAGAATCAATAATCATGGAAACATGTTTATATTAAGAATACAATCGGTAAATATACTTACGATTGCGGGAGATTCTTTCAATACCTGCAATAGGAGGAGTTTAGCTAGCCATTTTCATGGTAGCTTGTACAAAAAGGAAGAATTGGAGATGAAGGAACATCAATAACGATTCCTCGATCCTTGATGCGTATCCAACTCGATTCTCCGATTCCCTCCGCTAAGTCTCTATTACAACTCTCTTTTATAGAATACACTAAATATTACAAATTATTATCAATGAAAAACTTGATATCTTTCTACATTGCTCTTGTCTCTTTTAATACTGGTTCTGGCCGCCTGAGTTCGCTTAGTGAGTTTAAGTTTTGCTATGTGAACTATCATTACTTTTCCACTAAGTATGTAAGTTGTCAAACCGCCTTCTAGACCCGCCAATTTTCTCTAAGCGAAGCATAATTCTCTATATGAAGATCCTTCGTTGCTCTTCGTTGCTAGCGAATTGGGATGATTTTGCTACTAACTTGGTTTCGCTAAGCGAACAAATCTCGCTTAGCGAATCGAGCATTCACTACTTATTTGGTGCATCTCACTGCTAGCGAACTAGAATGATTTGCTACTAACTTGGTTTCGCTCAGTGAAATAGAGCTCACTTAGCGAATCGTGCCTTCTCTGTTTCTTCGCTTGCAACTCGCTGCTGGTGAACTTGGAAATTTTTACTTCTGACTTGGTTTCGCTAAGTGAACTAGAATTCGCGTAGAGGAACAGAACATGCTTTTTGTTTGGCTTTTTCCTTCCTTTGATTCATTCCTGCAATAATTAATCACACATCGTTAAACGTATCATTTTCTTGACAAAGTGTGTATTATTTCATGAATAAATATTTCCTTAATTCCATAAATGTAATTTTTCATAAGTGAATTTTATCCATTTTGGGCATTTATCAGTATGATAAGTAGGACTAAATTCTAAATTGTGCACTGTTGTGAAAATGATGTCAGAATTATAAATTATAATTGGTTTCTTGATCGGTAAGAAACCACAAGGGTAGAAAAGAAGAAAACAATAAGAACACAATGAAATTGTTTATAAATTTCTATTCTTTACTTTCTCTTTGAAACAAGATTACAAGTGTTACAGAATAGCAAATAACATATCTTACCCTAATTAAGATTTGTCTTTTTGCAATGATGAGAGACTAGTATGTTATTTATAAGAAAACTAACATATTAATCTAATAGACTTTTACACACATGCTCATTACACAATCTAACTTAGAGAAAAAACTAACTTAAATAATTGGGAATAACAAACAGACTCAATTCGACATGCTAATAATCCTAGCATACTTCGACTACAGCATATGAACATACTTCGACGACATGCTAAGGCCCTGTCGAACTGTCGAACCAATAAGCTATCCTTCGACCATACTAGAGTTTGATCCAATATCTCACATGCATCATTTGTGGTAGATCATTAACCTTAGTGAGAATTTTAGCCTTTTAGTGAATAACATACAAAAATCCATTTTTTTCTTTCTTGTGTGAATTCACTCATGTTTGTTAGTTACTCTAGAACTTGATTTGACTCTTATTAAAACTCTTTGTTTACTTGTTCACACTGATATGATAAAGATAATTTTGTTTTTAGCCACTTATCCAAAAAGTCAACCCTAAAATTTATCACCCCTTGTTTGAAGCTCCTTTAGCCTATATATCATTATTTTTATAACTCATTACAAGTCTAAAGTGAACAACAATTTTATTATCCTATTTAAGGGGATGCAGGAATCTTGTTTGGAGTTGTTTGGGGTTGAATTGTTATATTTGTGATATTTTAAAGTTTGACAGAAAAGAAAAAAAGTAGAAAGAAAAGAAAAGAAAAAATAGAAAAAGAAAAGAAAGAAGGAAGAAAATTCATGTTCTTGTCGTATTTCTTAGCATAGTACCTGTCATATCCAAATTTTGTCTCTACCCCGAAACAATTTTCATCTGATCCATGACCCTACTGCACATGCATACATTCATTATTTAAAAAAATATAAAATTGGGTAATCGATTACCCTAATCATGGTAACCGATTACCTAGACCAAAAATTGATTTTTTGGCCATTTTGGACTGGGTAATCGATTACCCTAATCATGGTAATCGATTACACATACCCAAAATTGACTTTTTAGCCATTTTGGACTGTGTAATCGATTACCCTAATCATGGTAACCGATTACACCTGCGCAGACAGCAGTAATGGCTCTGTTTTTTTACACAAAGGACCTTTTGGTTCACCCACTTCAACCCTTTTGCTTCCCCTATAAATAGAGCACTATCCTCACTCATTTTTCAAGCTTGAAAGCCACAAAACCTCTGTCCAAATCACATTCAAGCTCCCTCTTTTCAACCTAAACCCTAACTCACCCAAACTCTCTTTTCTTCTTAGAACCACCCAACCACCATGTAAAAATCCACAATCTCTACACAACAAAAACAATAGCAAACTTGTGACCTTCACTTACATAATAATTCACCATCACCATATAAACATACACCTTCCTTATCTTCCATTTTCCTACCACAACAACCATAGCCACCCTCTTCCAAGCTTTTTGCTTCATTCTCAAACCCAAACACAACAATAACCTAGTTTTGACACCACACTCTTGGTAATATTTTGGACTCAAACTCCTTGACATTTTTGGTTTTGTTTTGTGTTTGAAAATGGATCTTTACTCTCGGGTTGTGTTTTGAGAGAGATTTGAGTCAACTTTGAGACAAGTGGTTTTTGTTGGGTTTACACCCTTTTGGGGATTTTTTGCTCTTACTACTTTTTATCCACCATTTTCAATCAAACTTTGTTTCTTATTATCACTTAATATGTATTGTTGACTTGTTGTTACATCTATTTGGTTGATGAGATCTATTAGATCATGATCATGGTTGTTTAGAGTTGATAAAACCTTCAATGTTTCAAATCTATTAATGATTGATCAATAGATCCTTCATGATACTTTGAGGCATTGATAGGTTGCCTCTATTTCAACCATGTTTGGGTCATTTGATACATAGATGAAACCATTTTTCTTTACATTAACTTGTTATTCTATTTGCTTATTGTTATTCTACTAACCACTAATTACTAACTACTAACTCCTAACATTTACATTATTGCACTTTACTTCCTTGCAATTTATTTTATTGTTCATTTACATTCACTAACCATTATTATTGTGATATTGTCATTCTTTATCTTGTGATTTACTTTTATGTCATTACCTTATAATTTACATTCAAGTACTCATTATCATCATCATTGTACAAACTCATCATGCATGTTTATTTAGTTGTTATTTATGTTATTGTCATCATACGTTAAAAATAACAAAAACATGATAAAATGGTAAGACCAAAAATATTCACTCCGCTCTTAATCAACTTGGACTTAGAGGATTTCATCTTAGGACCTTTGCTTGGAAGCATTCCTTTACTCTTTGTGATACATTGTAAACACTTGGATTTTCATCCGTAACTTACATGCATGTTGTAAGAATGGCATCATGGCACCACCTTAGGGGGACATGTTTGTAAGACCATTATCCTTTGTTTAGCATAGGTCACTTTTGCACATAAAAGGCTTTCTCTTGGGCTACCTTACAATGAGACTCTTTAATTTCTTGTTGGTTACTTTGCATTCACGTCGCATAAGCTAAAATTCATAAGCAATCTCATTTCGAGACCATTTTCATAATTCAATTCATATGCACATGTAAATACAAACCTCAGTCAATATTGAGTGCGCCTTTTCCAAATCAATTCAAAACACCCTTGTAAGTCGATCGCTTTTAAAGCATCGCCATCAACCTCACATAGCTTACTCTTGGGCTTTCTTACAATGAGACCTGATTTTTATCAAGTAGAAGAGCAATACACTAAATAAATTCACTTCATTCAAAACACAAATCTAAAACCTCGATCCTGTGGAGACATGACTTCTCAGATATTTTGATGACGACAAACCTTGCTACATAGCCAAAGTCGGATTAACAAAAAGATTGATCAAGGTTTAAAGCTCGTGTATGAAGTTTCCGACAAATGATCAGGTCTTGGTGAATCACATGAAGATTCGGCTTTCACATGGATTAAGGTAACACTTGAACTCTAGATAGTTATACAAGTGTTCACAACATGTTGCATTCATATCATAATCATTAAGGTAACCGGTTACCTCAAGCAAATTTCAAATTATTTTGTAACATTGAATGCATGTAACCGGTTACCCTATTTAAGGTAACTGATTACCACTGATCCATAATGAAAAATATTTGCATCTTTTCATAAAAACTCTTATGGTCTCTTCATCATGAAACATGGTAACCTTTGGATTATTGCGTTCATCTGAGGAGGTGCTTTAGACATTATATAAACATCATTTTTCAGATTTCAAAATGACCTCCTTGCAAATTTTAAAATCATTTACACACATTCTCTCAATCTTTCTAAGTGTTCATCCATATTTTCTTAAGAGTGAAACTTTGCATAAACCTTCATTTTTCAGCATCATAGTTTCATTCCAATTCAAGAACACTTGTATAATTACTGTGAGATTTGAGTGTTACAAAGGAGAAGATCAATTATTTAATTGATATACTTCAATTTTCATCTATCTCATCTTATACAAATTATTTAGAATTATATTCTTTGATTACAACTTATTCTTAGGATTGTTAAGGATAGGTTTGTAAGGTATTATCCTTGTTATCCGGTGTGTGGATACAAGAGGTCCATTTGTGAGAAATTGAGTCTCGATTGGACTTTAAACATTGTAAATCCAAGAGGATTGCTCTTGGTGTGTTAGAATAGATAGAAAGACCTTAAGGTGTCTTGTCTAGGAATCTAACATTATAGTAAAATTCTCTTTCGTGTTGAAAGGGGAGTGGAGTACTCTCAATCTGTGAGGGGAACCACTATACATCGCTGTGTCATTTACTTTCCGCACTTTACCGCTTTTCATCACTTAAGCATTTCAGAAAGTAAAAGTCATAAACCGTCAAAAATCCGGAAAATACTTTAAGTGCCTCATTCACCCCCCTCTAAGGCACTCCTTAAACTTACAATTGATATTAGAGCAGGTTATAGGTAACCTGTTCCTAAAAGATCCACATGGCTTCCGCAAGCACGAATCTGGTTTTTAAAGACGGTGGAAGTAGTAACAAACATCCACTATTCTCTGGAGAATATTTTGATATTTGGAAGATCCGTATGAAGGCACATCTAGAAGCCTAAGGAGAAGGCATATGGGAAGCCGTTAAAAATGACCCACATAATCCTACGAGTGTGATCAATGGCGTTGGTACTCCAAAGATAAAGAGTTCGTACGATGAAGATGATAAGAAAAAATTCTTAAATAAAAAGAAAGTAGTAAACATTCTTCAAAGTGTTTTAAGCATGGATGAGTTCTTCCGCATATCTCAATGCAAGTCGACAAAAGAAATATGGAACACCTTAGTGGAGACACATGAAGGCACTGTGATCGCGACTTTATGAGTCGATTTGGGGTACTAACTGCAAGTGCACAGTTCTATCGCGTAGTTTTAAAAGATATCGATCCCACAGGGACTTATGAATCGATATACCGTTTTCTAAGGTTACTTCGTAAAGCTAAGGCGGATGATACTTTGATTGCTTAGGGGAAAAGTAAAACTAAAATTAGATCTAAATTAAATATCAATTAAGTGGATATCGGTATGTAGTTCATCGTAATTAGGGAATCAAATCTTCGTTGGTTTCTTGGTTTTAAAATAAATCTTTTCAGTAGACACTATTGATTAAAAGCCTTTTCTCAAACTCTCGCTCTGTTGAATAGACCATGACTTTGTATTAACGTAGCTGTCACTTATTAGTTAAGTCCAAAATCACTTTTTGAAAACAACAGAATCTATAGAAACTTTTTTTAAGAAAACACTAACCGTTTAAACACCCTCGTCTCAAACTCTCGCTCTATTGACTTAGATTATATAATTAAACTTAAATGTTTAACTGTCGTCCTCACATTTAACCTTTAAAAATACTTTTTGAAAAAGATTAGAATTTAATTAACTCTAAAAATTGTTTTCGCCCTGATTTAGAATTAATGTCCAATTTACACTGTCCAGTTAAAAACTCAAACTTTCGTTCTATTGATTTTAACTTCTTTATGTCTTTTACTCTCGTACAAAAACTTTGGGATTAACCCTGTAAATTGAGACCATAAAGAGAGTGACTTTATTTTTAAATGAAATTAAACCAACTTAGTTTTGATTCCTTCATTCCGCTTACTTTACATACCGATATCTAAAATACTTAGCCAGACATGCTAAACGGGTATAAACAATCATCATGCTTAAATAAAACCATCTCAGGCAAACAGTATAAATAAACAGCAATGCAGAGCATATATAAATTAAAACAATAAATTAAAGAACATGAATAATTAATAGCAATCTTGAACACTCCACCACATACCGGTTGGATTTGTTCTTGAACTCTTCAATCGGACAGGAAAATAAAAGCGAAGGAATAAAATACTATGATCTAACGTAAGGTTAGATCCAGTAAAAGATACACAATAGTTTTCGGTGTAGAAACTATTGTGTGAAAAATTAATTAAGTGCTTGAAAGATTGACTGGAAAAGAAAGAAATAAAAATTGCTAATAAAATAGAAAGTTGTAGAAAAGTAATGCTGTAAAATATGCTTGCACGGCGGAAAGAGACGGGGGGGGGGGGGGGGGGGGGGGGCTCAGGGTTGGATAAAAGCAACTATTTATATTAATCCACTTTTGTAACGGTTTCCAAAAATGCCTTCCGTAAGTAGTCTTCACGCTCCAAGAGTCAAGCGGAAGAATAGGCTTCAACGTGCCTCTGTTGTGCGTTAAAAGCCAAAAATATAGGAGAGAGGTGTGACGTTCGTCACACCATGTGTTACGCTCGTCACACCTTGTGTGGCGGTCGTCACAGCTTCAACGCTTCTGGATTGTGATTGTGGGCTGGGCTTTAGTGGAATTTGCTTCTCATTATCTTTTTGCACCCCCTTTTCTTCCTTTTTCACTTATGCTTCAAATAAGTTACCTGAGACAAATAGAAGGAAAAATACCAAGTAATATCGAATAAAATGAAATAAATCGAAACAAATAATAATATAGTTTAATTAAATCGAGTCCAAAAATGTGATATTATTTCATGTTATCAAACTCCCCCATACTTAGACCTTTGTTTGTCCTCAAGCAAGATACAGTATAGAAATCGTTTAAAAATTTAGCCAGATGAAATTTCAAAACACACATCAATTCGTACTAGGTTGCGAGTAAACCTTGTTTAGAAGTAACCTGGGTTTAATCTTGACATCAACAACTACCGTTACAACCTCAGATAACCTCACCTTATGCAAACCAGTTCGAGTCATGCTATTATAACTAGCCTAGTTCCTTTACTCTTATTTCACCCGTTTTCATTCTAGTGAAGTCACATTAAGCCCTTTATCGTTTCGCGCACATAGTGGAGTGACCGGTTAGTGATTCTGATCCCCTTTTTAGCTTGAAGTTCTAGTACATAAGTTGGATAACTTCGTTATTTAGTCCATTGCAAATTGCGGGGGATCAGACCGTAGTCCGCCCTACCAAGTTCAGCACCAGATACCTGCTGAACCAACTCATAATGGATCTTTCGTATCATGCTTTTGTATGATCTGCAACCTTTAGATTAAATGATCTGGTAAGGATCACCTAACTTAATTAGTGCATTTCCTGATATATATATATATATTTTTTTGTTTTGGGAATCATTCACTTATATTCATCGGCTCTCCACGTAGTTTGCTATTAAGATGGTGCTGACTTCTTGTATAAACTACTCGGGGTTACTATAAAACTAAAAGTTCAAGGGATTGGTATAATAGGTACTTTTCCTGATCTAACATGTTGAGGTTTGTTTAGAGCGTTGGGGCGGTAATAATTTTTGTCTTAATTTTACTCAAGTTTTGTAAAATAAGCAACCTTTATACTTATTGAGTGTATTAAATTTTTGTTATGGCTCAAGAAAATTAAGGGGAATAGATAATAAGATTTTTTTTTCACACTAGGGACTTAACTTAAAATAAATATATATTATAGAATTTTTTTTTATAAGAAAAGGAAATAACAATGAAAGGGAAAATAACATACTTGAAAAGGGAAGGTTGAAAGAACAAGGTTTCCCCCCCCCCCCCCCCCACACACTTAATGTTTCAAAGAAAACAAAAGAAATAGAAAAAAGAAAAAGAAACTAAAGTCAATGCTGCCTGCCGCCTCTTGTTCTTGGACCTGGTGATCGTTGACGTACTTCTAAGTCGTCAAACCTGCTGAGCAACTCAGTGAACCGCTGGTCGGTTATGGCATTTCTCGCTTCCTGTTGTTGTTGCATCTGGCGCATCATTTGCATCACTTCGAGATTTTGCGCTTGCATACCATCAATAGCATCCATGATGTCATCGTTGGTTGCTGGCCATCTTCGTCGACGACGTCGTGAGGATGGACCAGCTGCGTTATCGGAACGGTTGAGCGGGACTGATTGTTGTGCAGGAACTTGATCACCTTTCTCCATTTCTTCAAACTCGTCTGGAGGCGGGTTTGCGTATGAAGGCTCGGTAGCTTCGGGAGCAGTCAGATCGTAGATGAAGCGGTTGGGGTTGGTGACATCTGTGAGGGCAATGTTGGACAGAACAACGCTTGGGACTTCTTGGTTGTTTACCATAAGATAGTACCCTCCGCCTACCCTGTTTTTGATTAGGCGGCTGGAGCGACAGTAACTGGTATCCATAAATAGGGGTGGCAAAGATTCTAAATTTTGGAGTCGGTCCCCTAGATTTAAGCCAAGTGCTATTGTGGTTATTAATCCTCCAATAACAAAAGGTTGGCGGCCTCTAGCACATAGGGTGCGGATATGATGAAATAAGAAAGAAGCAGCGTTTACCTTTGTATCCCTTGCAAAGACGCAGTGGAGGAAGAATAATTCCTTCGCGTTGACTTTGCTGTTGTTGGGTCGACCAAAAATAGTGTTTTGCAGGATGCGGATAAAGTACCGGATGGTTGGGTTATGTATATGCGAAGCAAGCAGTACATCCCAGTTGTTGGTTTCCACACCGGATATTTTTCTAAAGAGGTCGAAGGCATTTATGTGCCACTGGGAGTTCGGAGGTATTCTTGGGTGGACTTGACCTTCTACAGGGAATTGTAGCATGGTACTCAATTGGTTCTGGGACAGTGAGTACTCGGTGTTGAACATGCGGAAGGTTGCGGTACCGGTAAGTACTCGTCTTCACCAGTAGGAGTGTTGTAAGAATAAGAACTTAAAAATTCTAAGGTGAGAGATGGGTAGGTAGGTTGATTGTGTGTGTAAAGAAAGGTTAAATCAGCAAGGTGGAGCATCCATTGTATACCTTGAAGTAATCCTAATTCTTGTAAACAAGTTGAATCAGGATACCTGGTGGATACGACACCTCGCTGTTGGAACCGCTCGAACTGCTCCCTTTGATAATTATCATCTTCGGATCGGAAGATGATATTTCCGAATTCTTGGTTTCCCGCCATACTGATAAGTGGGTTGAAAGAAGTAAAAGGAAAGAAAATGAAATGTATTTTATAGAATGGTTTGTGGTGTATGAAGAAAGGTATGGTGGGCATTTATAGGAAAAAATTTGGAAGTTGGAAAGGGAGTGGGTGAAAAATAAATAAATGTGGGTAAATATGAGTAAATGGGTGAATGAATGGGGAAGGTAAAAAGTGGGGTGGTGTAACGGTCGTGTCTCCAACGGTTACTAACGTTCACCTAGTCTGAAGGTGTCACGCTCGTGACAGAGGTGTTACGGGCGTCACAGGCACTTGGTGTGACGACCGTGATGGCGTGTGTGACGCTCGTCACACAGTAAGTTTGCAACGGTCACTGCTTGCGTTCTTCATAATTTGTTTTTTACTATTATATTTTTTTTTTGTTATTTTGTTTTGCTTCTATTTATTTTATTTTGCTATTGTGATACTTTTAAATTTCCTTGCATGCTATTCTACTACCATAATATGTGTATTTCTTTAACAGGCATAGTAATTATTAGCATATAGTGGATATCATTATTTATAATTATAGAAATTGCATAGATCAAAATAAAATAAACCAATAATGCAATAGCTTCATAAAATAATCATAATGTAACATTGGAAGACCAAAAGCAAACATGCGAAAGAAAAACAAATACTAATATTGAAAATAATGTGAAACAAAATTAATAAATAGCCTAAACTAAAACTAAGTAACTAAGAAAAACAACTTCTAGCCACTTGCATGATCTCTGGCTGGAGGAGCAAAGGAGTTAACACGGTTTAGCAACTCGTGGAATTGATTTATCATACTGCTCATGTATCCCAGAAATTCTTGTCCCATGTTAGCTAACTCTTCTCTGAGGGCGTCTTGTTCTGACATCAAGGCTTGAATGATGGTGTTATAATTATCTCCGGGCATATGATGTCTAGGATCGGGTATTGCCGACTCTTCGGTCGGGATGGGTTAAGGAGGAGGGTCAATATCATAATAACCAGATGGTGTCTGACGGTCAGACTCAGCATAAGGAATCTGGTCGTCACAAATCTCATAGTCCTGGATGGATTCAGTAGATCTAGCAGGAGAGGGTATTCCGTTCAGATTGTAGAGCCAGTTATTGGGGTTATGAACACTAGTCCTCGGACTAGGCAAGGTGAATAGGCAAAGAACTTGGTTGTTAATTATAAGCTCAAACTCTTCAGGCCCGAGGTTTGCTATAAACATAATGTTGAAGAGGAAGGGTATACTCATAGTCGCAATGCCACAGAAAGGGCTTAGGTCAAGCATAGGTTGACGTAATCCGATAGCATTACCAATCATGGTTATCAATCCGCCTATTTGAATTGGTGCTCGTTCATCTTGGATAAGGCGGTCAAAGTTCGCCAACATAAAAGTGGCACCATTCACAGGACGGTTCTGGGAAGCACAAAACATGATGAAGAGTTCATCACGTGATACTGTAGTAATATTTGACTTCTTCCCAAAAAGGGTGTGGGCCAGGATCTTATGGAAATAACGAAAGGTTGGGTTATGTATGTTTCCAGAGAGAAACTCATGTTCCTCGGGGTCGTCATTTTCAGTCAAGCTTCCCCAAAAATGTTCAAGTTCTCTATATTCAAAAAGGTCTTCTTGGCTCACTGTGAATGTATCAAAAGAGGTAGGGAAACCTAAAAGGTTGGTAAAATCTTGAATGTTAATTTGATACTCCATGTTGAACATTCTGAATTGAATGAAACCTCTGCTTATTCCTTTTCCATGGCTGGGTAGATAGATCAGGGAGCTAAGGAATTCTAGCGTTAGTCTCCGGTAAGTGACGAATTGTCTTCGGATAGGAGTGGTTTCCCACCCTATTTGACTCAGCAAATACAGGACACTCTCTCTTAGTCCAAGGGCAGTCATTGCCCAATCATTAGCATACAAACTAGGTAGCATCTCTCTCTCTGCTAGTTCCTCAAACTTTTGTTTCTGAGCTTTCCCTCTGAATTTGATACCCATACGATCAATTTGTCCCATCAGGTTAGTGTTAGCTAGAGAAAAGAAAAACAAGAGTTTTAGTCAGGATTTGGCCAAATGCCGAAAGAAGAAAAGAAGAAAAATTTTATAAGTTAAAATAAATTAAGAATGAATACTAAATAAAATTTAAAAGAATAATTAAAGAAGAAATAAAAATAAAAATATTTGTGGGTTGTCTCCCACTAAGCGCTTTGTTTAATGTCGCAAGCTTGACATAAAAACTATCAAATATAATCTATAAATTCTGGAGGCATTACGTCTAAGTGCAGGACTTGCGAATCTTCATTGTTCTCTGCATAGTGATAATGTTTTAGACGCTGCCCGTTTACGATAAATGGTTCCATAGATTTGCCTTTAATTTCCACAGCTCCACTAGGGAAAACATTAGTAACTTGGAAAGGGCCTGACCATCTAGATCGTAGTTTTCCCGGGAATAACTTAAGCCTAGAGTTGAACAAAAGGACTATATCGCCTTGTTTGAATATTTTTCTGGATATACGTTTGTCATGCCATTTTTTCGTTCTTTCTTTGTAGATTCTGGCATTTTCGTAGGCGTCTTGTCGAAGTTCCTCTAATTCGTTTATGTCAAGAATTCGCTTTTCACCAACGGACTTATAGTTTAAATTTAGATTTTTAATAGCACAGTAGGCCTTATGTTCTAATTCTACCGGGAGGTGGCAAGATTTTCCATAAATAAGCTTAAATGGGGTTGTCCCTATGGGAGTTTTGTAAGCGGTTCGATATGCCCATAAAGCTTCCGGTAGTTTCGATGACCAGTCTTTCCTTGAGGTGGCGACTGTTTTTTCCAATATTTGTTTGATTTCTCTGTTAGACACCTCCACTTATCCACTGGTTTGAGGATGGTAAGGTGTCGCTACTCTATGTCTTACACCATACTTAAACAGTAGTTTTTCGAGTATCTTAGATATGAAATGCGATCCACCATCACTGACTACTATTCTTGGGACACCAAATCTCGGAAATATTATATTCTTAAAGAGTCTAGTTACTACTCGTGTTTCGTTTGTTGGAGAAGCTATAGCTTCAATCCATTTTGATACGTAGTCAACCGCTACGAGTATGTACTTGTTACCGAAAGAAGGTGGAAAAGGTCCCATGAAATCTATTCCCCACACGTCGAAAATCTCTACTTCCAAAATGCCCTTTTGTGGCATCTCGTCGCGTCTAGATATGTTTCCTGTGCGTTGACATCTATCACATTTCTTGATAGCCGCATGCACATCCTTCCATATGTTTGGCCAATAAAGACCGGCTTGTAGGATTTTGGAGCATGTCTTGGATGTACTTGCATGTCCACCATAAGGAGCGGAGTGACAGTGTTGGATTATATTTTCTATCTCTTCTTCAGGTATACATCGACGGAAAATACCATCGGGGCCTCTTTTGAAAATTAAAGGGTCATCCCAGTAATAATGTTTTATGTCATGGAAGAATCGTTTCTTTTGTTGGTAAGATAAATTAGGTGGAACTATTCCGGCAGCTAAATAATTGACGAAGTCAGCGTACCATGGTGTAACACATATAGCTATGGTGGTCTCTACCTGTTTATCAGCTTTATTTTCTTCCAAAGTAGCTATAAGTTTATCGTACGAGAAATCATCGTTGATCGATGTTCTTTCCGGTTCCAGGTTTTCGAGTCTAGAGAGGTGATCTGCTACTACGTTTTCAGTTCCTTTCTTATCTTTGATTTCCAGATCGAATTCTTGTAGCAACAAGATCCACCTTAGGAGTCTAGGTTTAGCATCCTTTTTTGTTAAGAGGTACTTAATGGCGACGTGGTCAGTGTAAACGATTATTTTAGCTCCGACCAAGTAAGAACGAAATTTATCTAGTGCAAACACTACTGCTAGAAGTTCTTTCTCGGTTGTGGCGTAATTCATTTGTGCTTCATCTAGAGTTCTACTTGCATAATATATGACGTGAAGCTTTTTATCCTTTCGTTGTCCTAAAACAGCGCCCACGGCGTAATCACTTGCGTCACACATTATTTCGAATGGTTCATTCCAATCCGGGGTCTGCATTATGGGTGCGGAGATCAATGCTTGTTTAAGCGTTTGAAATGCTTCTAAACATTTATTGTCAAAGATGAATTCAGCATATTTCATTAATAATCCGGTCAAAGGTTTAGTTATTTTAGAGAAATCTTTAATGAATCGTCGGTAAAAACCGGCGTGTCCTAAGAAGCTTCGTACTTCTCTCACAGTTTTCGGAGGTTGAAGGTTTTCGATTACTTCTATTTTGGCTTTGTCTACTTCAATTCCTCTATTTGATATGATGTATCCTAAAACAATTCCTTCTTGTACCATAAAGTGACATTTTTCCCAATTAAGTACTAGGTTTACTTTTACACATCGCTCTAGAACTTTTTCTAGGTTTTCAAGACATTCTTCAAAGCTTTGTCCGCATACGGAAAAATCATCCATAAATACTTCCATGATATTTTCGAGAAAATCGGCGAATATTTCCATCATGCACCTTTGGAAGGTTGCGGGAGCATTGCACAAGCCAAACGGCATTCGTCGATAAGCGAAGGTACCAAAAGGACATGTGAATGTTGTCTTTTCTTGGTCATCAGGATGAATTGGTATTTGAAAGAAGCCTGAGTAACCGTCTAGATAGCAGAAATGAGAATGTTTTGCTAATCGTTCTAACATCTGGTCTATGAATGGTAAAGGGAAATGATCTTTTCGGGTTGCTTTGTTTAGTTTCCTATAGTCAATGCACATTCTCCATCCCGATTCGATTCGTTTGGTTATAGTTTCTCCTTTTTCATTTTCAATAACTGTTATACCTCCTTTCTTTGGTACTACGTGTACAGGACTAACCCATTTGCTATCAGATATAGGATATATGATACCTGCCTCTAATAACTTTGTTACTTCCTTCTTCACTACCTCACTCAGGATCGGGTTTAGTCTCCTCTGATGTTCCCTAGAGGTTTTACAGTCTTCTTCTAGCATGATGCGGTGCATACAAATAGAAGGACTTATTCCTTTAAGATCGGTGATGTTGTATCCTAGTGCGGTTGGATATTTTCTTAAGATATGTAGGAGTTTTTCGGTTTCGAGTTTTCCTAGGTCTGCATTAACTATCACTGGTCGTTCAAGTTCTAAGTCTAGGAATTCATATCTCAGATTTTTGGGAAGTGTTTTCAGGTCGAGGGTTGGTTTCTTAAGGCATTGCGTAGGGTCCGGTGTTATTGCTAAACATTGGTTAAGTTTGTCTTCTACACGATAGTCAGACAATTTGTCATTCTCTAACTCTGTTTCTTTTATGCATTCATCGATGATATCCATGAAGTAACATGTGTCTTCTATTGCAGGTGCTTTCAAAAATTTGGAAAGAATGAACTCAATTTTCTCTTCTCCTACTTCGAAAGTGAGTCATCCTCGTTTTACGTCTATGATCGCACCGGCGGTTGCTAAGAATGGTCTTCCCAATATAATGGGTGTAACTTCATCTTCTCTAATGTCCATAATTATAAAATCGGTTGGAATGTAGAATTGTCCTATGCTCACGGGAACGTTTTCAAGAATTCCTACAGGATATCTAACAGAACGATCTGCTAGTTGCACAGACATTTTAGTTGGTCTTAATTCTCCCATTTCCAGTTTCTTGCATATGGATAAAGGCATAACACTGATACCGACTCCTAAATCGCATAAGGCTTTATCTATGACAAATTTTCCTATGTGACTGGGTATAGAGAAATTACCAGGATCCTTAAGTTTTGGAGGCATATTCTGGATTATGGCGCTACATTCAGCAGTGAGTGTAACGGTTCCGCTATCTTCAAGTTTCCTTTTATTAGAAAGAATTTCTTTTAAGAACTTAGCATATGAGGGCATCTGCGTAATAGCTTCTGTAAACGGAATTGTGACGTTTAATTGTTTCAGTAGGTCAACAAATTTTTTAAATTGGCCCGCATCTTTGGTTTTAATAAGCCTTTGAGGGTAAGGGATAGGTGGTTTATATGGTGGTGGAGGTACATAAGGTTCTTTCTTTTCTATGGTTTCCTTATTACTCTCTTCCTTTTCCTTAGGTTTACTTTCTTCCTCAGTTGACTTTTTAGAGTTTTGGTTTTCCATCCTTGGATCAGACGGTCCTTCTACTTCTGTTCCACTTCTTAATATGATTGCATGAGCGTGGCTTTTCGGGTTAGGTTGGGGCTGTCCAGGAAATGTACCAGTTGGGGCAGCAGTAGGCGCTTGTTGTTGAGCTACTTGTGAGATTTGTGTTTCCAGCATTTTGTTATGGGTAGCCAGGGCATCTACTTTACTTGCTAGTTGTTTAATTTGTTCGCTAGTGTGTACATTCTGGTTTAAGAAGTCCTTATTGGTTTGCTGTTGAGAAACTATGAAGTTCTCCATCATGATTTCCAAGTTGGATTTCCTAGGAACGTTATTGTTAGGTGTAGATGGGATCGGCTTTTGATATCCCAGAGGTATAGCTGGGGCTTGATTGGGAGCTTGTCCTGGTGCGTATAAAGCATTATTACTCTTATATGAAAAATTAGGATGGTTCTTCCAGTTAGAGTTATAGGTATGCGAGTAGGGATTTCCTTGAGCATAATTCACTTGTTCTGCTTGGATTCCTGTTAGGAGTTGACAGTCTGCATGAGTGTGACCTTGGATTCCACAGACTTCGCAATTTTGAGTTGCGGCAACCACGGTGGCTGGAGGTGATACATTTAAACTTTCAATTTTCTGGGCCAGAGCATCCACTTTTGCATTAACATGATCAAGGCTACTTATCTCGTACATGCCACTTTTCGTTTGAGGTTTCTCTACCATTGTTCGATCGCTTCCCCACTGATAATGATTTTGGGCCATGCTTTCGATAAGTTGATAAGCATCGGCATAAGGTTTATCCATAAGCGCACCACCTGCGGCGGCTGATAACATGAAATTATATCACATTTGAAGACTTAATTCAATTAGATTATATTATCATTTACTTTAATTTATCCCATTTTATCAGATATTATGCAGTATTTCTTTTCTATTTATGTCAGGTATCCATTTTGAAGCAAAAGTGAAAAAGGGAAGAAAAGGAGGTGTAGAAAGGAGTAAAAAGGAAACAAATATCAAAGACCAAGCCCAGCCCAAAAGAAAGCGCACGTTGTGCCTGTGACGGGCGTCACAAGGGTTGTGACGAGCGTCACACTAGAAGCATCCCTGTGACGAGCGTCACACATGGTGTGACGAGCGTCACACCATTCCACTAGCTTTTCACGCTCTCAGAAGAATTGAAGAAGAACGTTGAGAGAGTTCGTGTCCTATGCCCACGCCGTGTATTTAGCCATGCTGAAGACTCGTGGGAAACGGAATGCAGTTACCAGGGCTATTATAAATAGCCATCTCACAAACCTAAAAAACTCTCAGTTTTTGCACGCTCAGTTTGCCGAAGCTCTGCCAAATTTTCTTTTCACGCCTTTGCTTATTTTTCTTCCTTTCCAGCAACTTAGCATTGTTTATTTTATTTATCTCTTTTGCAAGCTTTACATTCTTTTTTCCCTTGCAAATTTACCTTTCCAGTTTTAGCTTTTAGATATTTTTCGCATAATAGTTTCTACACCGGAAACTATTGTGCAACTTTATACCGGATTTAACCTTACGTTATATTCCAGTTTTATTTCCTTGATTTAATTTACTGTCTAATTGAAGAATCCAAGAACAAATCCTACCGGCTTGTGGTGGAGTGTTCAAGACCATTGTATTACGCATTCAGGTTCTTTAATTGTTATTTAATTTTTAATGTTTTATTCTATTGTTTATTCATATTGCCTGCCTGGAATGAGTCTGTTTATGCATGATATAAATTCTTATTTATTTAGCATGTCTGGCTAATTTGCCTAGGTATCGGTATGTAAAGTAAGCAGAATAAGGGATCGAGACTGAGTCGGTCTACCTAAACTTAAAATCAAAATCAATCTTTTTACGGTCTCAACTTACAGGTTTAATAACAAGATTTTTTACAAAAGTAAAAGACATAAAGAAGTTAAAATCAATAGAGCGAGAGTTTGAGATTTTAACTGGACAGTGTAAGTTAGGCATTAATTCTAGATCAGGGCGAGAGCAAGTTTTAGAGTTAATTAAATTCTGACCTTTTCCAAAAAGTATTTTTAAAGATTGAATGTGAGGACGAGAGTTAAGCATTTGGATTTAATTATATAACCTAAGTCAACAGAGCGAGAGTTTGAGATAAGGGTGTTTAAAACGGTCAGTATTTTCTTAAAAAGAGTTTCTGCAACTTTATTGTTTTCAAAATATGGTTTTTGACTTAATTATAAGTGACAGCAACATTAATATAAAATCATGGTTTATTCAACAGAGCGAGAGTTTGAGATAGAACCTTTAACCAATAAAGTTAACCGAAACGATTCATTTTAAAACCAAGAAACCGACAAAGACTTGATTCCCTAGTTTTGACGAACTACATACCGATATCCGTTTTATTGATATTTAATCTAGATATTAGTTTAGCTCTTAGTTTTTCCCCAAACAATCAAACATTTTCACCTTAGATTTACGTAGTAACCTTAGATAACGGTATATCGATTCATAAGTCCCTGTGGGATCGATATCTTTTAAAACTACGCGATAGAACTGTGCACTTGCAGTTTGTATCCCATTCTCGACTCACCCAGTCGAGCGATCAAGTTTTTGGCGCCGTTGCCGGGGACTTTTATTCAATCGATATCGTAACTCTTCCGTTACGCTGTAGAGACTAAGGTTTCTTTTTCTTCTATTTTCTTTCTTTCGTTGATTTGTATGCCACGCACTCGCTCTCAAGGCGAACCGCTCTATTTACGAATCAACGATATCGAACTATATCTCCGAGTCTTACGACGAATTCGGGAATATCGTGCTGAAAACAATCTCCCTCCTATAAACCTTCCAGATTTCAAAAACATTTTTCCTTCTTTAACCGAGATGGCAGAACCAGCTCGTGCTCTTAGAGATTACGCCGCTCCATCGCAAGATGAACCGCATTCAAGTATTGCTCCGCCCGCAATCGAAGCAAACAACTTTGAACTTAAACCTTCGTTGTTGCAGGCTGTGCAACAGAACCAATTCTCTGGAAATCTTACCGAAGATCCAAACCTTCATTTATCCGTATTTGTTCAATACGCTGATACTGTTAAAGCTAATGGTGTCACTTCAGAGGCAATTCGACTTCGTCTTTTTCCTTTCTCATTAAGAGATAGCGCTAGAAGATGGCTTCAATCTCTTCCTTCCAACTCAGTCACCACATGGAACGAGTTGAAGAAAGTTTTTCTTGCCCGATATTTTCCACCAAGCAAAACAGCTATGTTAAGAGCCCAGATAAACGGATTTAAACAGAAAGACAACGAGTCTCTTTTCGAAGCATGGGAAAGATACAAAGACATGATGAGACTTTGCCCACACCATGGTTTGGAAGACTGGTTAGTAATTCACACATTTTATAATGGTCTCTTATACAATACAAGGTTAACAATAGACGCCGCTGCAGGTGGTGCACTAATGAACAAACCTTACGCTGATGCTTACCAGCTTATCGAGAGCATGGCCCAAAACCACTATCAGTGGGGAACCGAACGAACGAATGTGGAAAAACCTCAACCGAAAACTGGCATGTACGAGATAAGTAACCTTGATCACGTCAATGCAAAAGTGGATGCTTTGGTCCAGAAAATTGAAAGTTTAAACGTATCACCTCCAGCAGCCGTGGTTGCTATAACTCAGAATTGCGAGGTCTGTGGAATCCAAGGCCACACTCCTGCGGAATGTCAACTCTTGACTGGAATCCAAACAGAGCAAGTAAACTATGCTCAAGGAAGCCCCTATTCGAATACCTATAACCCAAATTGGAAGAACCATCCAAACTTCTCATATAAGAGTAATAATGCTTTATACGCACCTGGACAGTCTCCAAATCAAGCCCCATCTATATATCCAGGATATCAGAAACCGAATCCTAACAATAATACCCCTAGAAAATCCAACTTGGAAATCATGATGGAAAACTTTATAGCTTCCCAACAACAAACCAATAAAGATTTCTTAAACCAGAACATACACACTGGCGAACAACTTAAACAACTAGCAAGCAAAGTAGATGCCCTGGCTACCCATAACAAAATGCTGGAAACGCAAATATCTCAAGTAGCTCAACAACAAGCACCTACTGCTGCACCAACTGGTACATTCCCTGGACAGCCCCAACCCAATCCGAGAAGCCAAGCTCATGCAATTATATTGAGAAGTGGAACGGAAGTGGAAGGACCGTCTGACCCAAGGATAGAAAACCAAAACCCTAAGAAATCTACTGAGGAAAGTGAACCTAAGGAAAAGGAAGAGAGTAATAAGGAAACCCTAGAAAAGAAGGAACCTTATGTACCTCCACCACCTTACAAACCACCTATACCTTACCCTCAAAGGCTTGTTAAAACCAAAGATGTAGGCCAATTTAGAAAATTTGTTGATCTCCTTAAACAATTAAACGTTACAATTCCGTTTACCGAAGCTATCACGCAGATGCCCTCATATGCTAAATTCTTAAAAGAAATTCTTTCCAATAAGAGGAAACTTGAGGATAGCGAAACCGTTACACTCCCTGCCGAATGTAGCGCTATAATCCAAAACATGCCCCCTAAACTCAAGGATCCGGGTAGTTTCTCTATACCCTGTCACATAGGAAAATTTGTCATCGACAAAGCCTTATGCGATTTAGGAGCCGGAATTAGCGTTATGCCTTTATCCATATGTAAGAAACTGGAAATGGGAGAATTAAGACCGACCAAAATGTCTGTGCAATTAGCAGATCGTTCCATCAAATATCCTGTAGGAATCCTTGAAAACGTTCCCGTACGCATAGGTCAGTTTTACATTCCCACTGACTTCACAATTATGGACATTAGAGAAGATGATACGACACCTATTATACTAGGAAGACCATTCTTAGCAACTGCCGGTGCAATCATAGACGTAAAACGAGGACGACTCACCTTCGAAGTAGGTGAAGAGAAAATTGAATTCATTCTTTCCCAATTCTTGAAAGCACCTGCAATAGAAGATACATGTTACTTCATGGATATCATCGATGAATGCATAAAAGAAGCAGAGTCAGGAGAAGACAAATCATCAGACTATCTTTTAGAGGACAAATCTAAACAATGCCTAGCAATAACACCAGATCCTACGCAGTGTCTTAACAAACCAACCCCTGATTTGAAAACACTTCCCAAAAATCTGAGATATGAATTCCTAGACTTAGAACTTGAACGACCTGTGATAGTTAATGCAGATCTAGGAAGACTCGAAACAGAAAAACTCCTACATATCTTAAGAAAATATCCAACCGCACTAGGATACCACATCACCGATCTTAAAGGAATAAGCCCTTCTATTTGTATGCACCGCATCATGTTAGAAGAAAACTGTAAAACCTCTAGGGAACACCAGAGAAGACTAAATCCGATCCTAAGTGAGGTAGTAAAGAAAGAAATAACCAAGTTATTAGAAGCAGGTATTATATATCCTATATCTGATAGCAAATGGGTTAGCCCTGTACACGTTGTACCAAAGAAAGGAGGCATAACCGTTATTGAAAACGAAAAAGGAGAAACTATAACTAAACGAATCGAATCGGGATGGAGAATGTGCATTGATTATAGGAAACTAAACAAAGCAACCCGAAAAGATCATTTCCCTTTACCATTCATTGACCAGATGTTAGAACGATTAGCTAAACATTCACATTTCTGTTATTTAGACGGTTATTCAGGCTTCTTTCAAATACCAATTCACCCTGATGACCAAGAAAAGACAACATTCACATGCCCTTTTGGTACCTTCGCTTATAGACGAATGCCGTTTGGTCTGTGTAATGCCCCTGCAACTTTTCAAAGATGCATGATGGCAATATTCGCCGACTTTCTCGAAAACATCATGGAAGTATTTATGGATGACTTTTCTGTATACGGACAAAGTTTCGAAGAATGCCTTGAAAACCTGGAAAGAGTTTTGGAACGATGTGTAAAAGTAAACTTAGTACTTAATTGGGAAAAGTGCCACTTTATGGTACAAGAAGGCATTGTTTTAGGACACATCATCTCGAACAGAGGAATTGAAGTAGACAAAGCCAAAATAGAGGTAATCGAAAATCTTCAACCCCCAAGAACTGTGAGAGAAGTACGAAGCTTTTTAGGACACGCCGGTTTTTACCGACGATTCATCAAAGACTTCTCTAAGATAACTAAACCCTTAACCGGACTGTTGATGAAAGATGCTGAATTCATATTCGACGATAACTGTTTAAAAGCATTTCAAACTCTTAAACAAGCATTGATCTCCGCACCCATTATGCAGACACCAGACTGGAATGAACCATTCGAAATAATGTGCGATGCCAGTGATTATGCTGTAGGTGCTGTTTTAGGACAAAGAAAGGATAAAAAGCTTCACGTTATATATTACGCTAGCAGAACCCTGGATGAAGCACAGATGAATTATGCCACAACCGAGAAAGAACTCCTAGCAGTGGTATTTGCGCTAGATAAATTTCGTTCTTACCTGGTAGGAGCCAAAATAATAGTTTACACTGATCACGCTGCTATCAGGTACCTTTTAACAAAAAAGGATGCTAAACCTAGACTCCTAAGATGGATCTTGTTACTGCAAGAATTCGACTTAGAAATCAAGGACAAGAAAGGAACTGAAAACGTAGTAGCAGACCATCTCTCTAGACTTGAGAACCTTGAACCAGAAAGAACATCCATTAATGATGATTTCTCGTATGATAAACTCATAGCTACTTTGGAAGAGAACAACTCCGACATGCAAGTAGAAACCACCTTAGCTATATCTGTCATACCATGGTACGCTGATCTAGTCAATTATTTAGCTGCCGGAATAGTTCCACCTACTTTATCTTACCAGCAGAAGAAACGATTCTTCCACGACATAAAACACTATTACTGGGATGATCCCTTACTTTTCAAAAGAGGCCCCGATGGTATTTTCCGTCGATGTATACCCGAAGAAGAGGTAGAAAATATAATCCAACACTGTCACTCTGCGCCTTATGGCGGACACACAAGTACATCCAAGACCTGCTCTAAAATCCTACAAGCTGGCTTTTATTGGCCAACTATATGGAAGGACGTACATGCGGCTATTAAGGAGTGTGACAGATGTCAACGCACGGGAAACATATCTAGACGTGACGAGATGCCACAAAAAGGTATTTTGGAAGTAGAGATTTTTGACGTGTGGGGGATAGACTTCATGGGACCTTTCCCATCCTCTTTCGGTAACAAATACATACTCGTGGCAGTTGACTACGTATCAAAATGGATCGAAGCTATAGCTTCTCCAACAAATGACACCCGAGTAGTAACTAGACTCTTTAAAAATATAATATTTCCGAGATTTGGCATCCCAAGAATAGTAGTCAGTGATGGTGGATCACACTTTATATCCAAGGTACTCGAAAAACTACTACTTAAATATGGAGTGAGACATAGGATAGCAACACCTTACCACCCTCAAACCAGTGGACAAGTGGAAGTATCTAACAGAGAAATCAAGCAAATACTAGAAAAAACGGTCGCCACTTCAAGGAAAGATTGGTCATTGAAATTACCAGAAGCTTTATGGGCATACCGAACTGCTTATAAAACTCCCATAGGGACGACCCCATTTAAGCTCATTTATGGAAAATCCTGTCACCTCCCGGTAGAATTAGAACATAAAGCCTATTGGGCTATTAGAAATTTAAATTTGAATTATAAAGCCGCCGGTGAAAAGAGAATCCTTGACATAAACGAATTAGAGGAACTCAGAAGAGACGCCTATGAAAATGCCAAAATCTATAAAGAAAGAACAAAACAATGGCATGACAAGCGTATATCAAGGAAAATCTTCAAGCAAGGCGACGCAGTACTTTTATTTAACTCTAGACTAAAGTTATTCCCGGGAAAACTACGATCCAGATGGTCAGGACCTTTTCATATCACTAAAATCTTTCCCAGTGGAGCGGTAGAAATAAAAGGACAATCTACAGAACCGTTCACCGTAAACGGGCAACGTCTGAAACATTATCACTATGCGGAAACCAACGAGGATTCGCAGATTCTACACTTAGACGAAACGCCCCCAGGACTCATAGACTATATTTAACAGTTTTTTTGTCGAGCTTGCGACATTTAAACAAAGCGCTTAGTGGGAGACAACCCACAAATTAATTTGTTATTTTATTATTCTATTATTATTATCATTCCCTATTTTTCTCTTAATTATTCTTTTAATTTCTATTTAGTATTCATTATTGATTTATTCAAAAAGAAAAAAAAAATATATATATATATATATAATATAATAATTCTTTTCTTCTTTCGGCATTTGGCCAAATCCTGACTTAAACTCATGTTTCTTTTCTCTAGCTAACACTAACCAGATGGGACATTCTGATCGTATGGGTATCAAGTTCAGAGGAATGGCTCAGAAACGAAAGTTTGAAGAACTAGCCGCTAGAGAGATGCTACCTAGTTTATATGCTGATGATTGGGCTATGACTGCCCTTGGACTGAGACAGAGTGTCCTGTTTTTGCTGAATCAGATAGGATGGGAGACCTCCCCTATCCTGAGACATTTCACCACCTACCGGAGACTCACACTAGAATTCCTTAGTTCATTAATCTATCTACCTAGCCATGGAAAAGGAATTAGCAGAGGTTTTATCCAGTTCAGAATGTTCAATATGGAGTACCAATTTAATATTAGAGACTTCACCAACCTTTTGGGTTTTCCTACCTCCTTTGATACATTCACTGTAAGCCAGGAAGAACTTTTTGAATATAGAGAGCTTGAACACTTTTGGGGTAAGCTGACTGGAAATGATGAGCCCGAGGAACATGAGTTTCTCTCTGGAAACATACATAACCCGGCTTTTCGCTATTTCCATAAGATCCTGACCCACACTTTATTTGGGAAGAAGCCAAATAGTACTTCAGTTTCACGTGATGAACTCTTCATCATATTTTGTGCTTCCCAGAACCGTCCAGTAAACGGTGCTACTTTTATGTTAGCTAATTTGGACCACCTTATCCAGGATGAGCGAGCACCCATTAGAATAGGCGGTTTGATCACTATGATAGGTAATGCTATTGGATTACGTCAGCCTATGCTTGACCTTAGCCCTTTTTGTGGCATTACTACTATGAGTATACCTTCCTCTTCAACACTATGTTTATAGCAAACATAGGGTCTGATGAGTTCGAGCTTATTATTGATAACCAGGTTCTCTGCCTATTCACCATGCCCGATCCTAGAACTAGTGTTCACAATCAAAGGAACTGGCTCTATAACCTGAATGAAACCCCAACTCCTGCTGGATCCACTGAATCCATCCAGGACTATGAGATTTGTGATGACTATGAGCACTATGTTGACCATATCTCTCTTGCTGAATCTGACCCTCAGACACCTTCAGGCTACTATGATATTGATCCTCCCCCTCAGCCTGCCCTGACCGAAGAATCAGCCATGCCTGATCTCCGACATCATATGCCAGGAACAGATATTAAAACCGTCATTGAAGCCTTGATGTCAGAACAAGACGCCCTCAGGGAAGATTTCCACAGCTTGAGACTTGAAATCCTAGAATACATGAGCAGCACGGCAAGTCAGTTACGTATGTTACGGCATCATGTTAACTCTTTTGCTCCTCCGGCCAGAGATCCGAAGATAGATGGAATTTAGTTATTTTTCTTTCTAAGTTATTTAGTTTTAGGCTAGATTTTTCATTAATGTTATTTGAATTCATGTTTATTTCTATTTCATTTCATTGTTTTCTTTCACTGTAATACATTATGATCATTTTTATTAAAGCTGTTTAGTTAATTTTATTATGCAATGGCTATTATGCTCTACTGTTGTTACCTATTATTATTATACAAAGCAAGTAAGCGTGCACAATACATTAAAACTGCAGACTAAAAATGATCATAAGCAAAATGAAACATTAAAATACGCTACCAAAGTAATTCTGTGAAGCGCTACTGAAGCCTTGCCAAAAAGGACTGTGTGACGAGCGTCACACACTCCATGACGAACGGCACGCAAAACGCCTGTTACGAACGTCACAGCCTTGTGACGAGCGTAACGCCCCTCAGACATGTGAACGTTAGGGAGCCGTTGGAGACGAACGTTACACTTTAATTTTTACCTTCCCCATTCATTTTTCATTTACCACACTTAATTACTCTTCAACCACTTTTTCTTTCTATCTTCCAATCCTTCCCCTATAAATACCTACCAAAACTTCCTTCATTCACCACAAAACAATTCTCTCATATCAAATACATTTCTTTCCAAATCACCCCTTCAAAAATTCATCACAATGGCGGGAAATCAAAATTTCGGAAATATCATCTTCCGATCCGGAGATGACAACTATCAGCAAGAGCAATTCGAGCGCTTCCAGCAGCGAGGCGTCGCTTCCACCAGGTACCCCGATTTAACTTGTTTACAACAATTAGGCTTACTCCAAGGTATCGAGTGGATGCTCCGTAAAGCCGATTTAACCTTCCTTTGCACTCATAACCAACCCACCTACCCTTCCCTAACCTTAGAATTCCTAAGTTCTTACGACTACACCACTCCCGCCGGTGAGGGTGAATTTCTGACCGGTACCGCAACCTTCCGCATGTTTAACACCGAGTACTCTCTAACCCAAAACCAATTGAGTACCATGCTACAATTTACCACAGAAGGCCAAGTCTACCCCAAAATCCCTCCCGACCTAAACTGGAACACAGTTGGCGTTTTTGACCTTTTTAAGAAAATTTCCGGTATAGAGACCTACAACTGGGAAGAACTCCTTCTCTCCCACATCCATAACCCCACCATCCGTTATTTTCTCCGTATCTTGCAAAACACAGTTTTGGTAGACCAAACAACAGTAAGGTCAACTCAAAGGAGTTATTTTTCCTCCAGTGCGTCTTCGAACCGCAAGCCCAGGTAAACGCCGCCTCTTTTCTCTTTCATCATATCCGCACCTTATGTGCTAGAGGCCGGCAACCCTTTATAATTGGTGGATTAATAACCTCCATAGCACTTGGCCTGAACCTAGGGGATAGACTCCAAACTTTAGAATCCCTACCTCCCCTGTCTATGGATATCAGCTATTGCCGTTCTAGCCGCCTGATTAAAAACAGAGTAGGCGGAAGCTATTATCTTATGGTGAACAACCAAGCAGTCCCGAGTGTTGTGCTACCCAATACCACCCTAACTGATGTCACAAACCCCGACCGCCACCTCTACGATCTTAGCGCTCCTGAAACCACCGAGCCTTCACAAACAAACCAGCAAACTGATGAGTTTGAAGAAATGGAACAAGGTGACCATCCGCCAACACAACAATCAGTCCCGCTCAACCCTTCCCGTAATGCAGCCGGCCCATCCTCCCAACGTCGTCGACGAAGAAGGCCTGCGACCAACGACGACATTATGGATGCTATTGATGGCATGCAGGCACAGAATGCAGAGATGATGCAGATGATGCGTCAAATGCAACAGCAACAGGACGCTCGGAATGCCATAACCGACCAGCGGTTTACTGAATTGTTCAGCAGGTTCGACAACTTAGACATACGTCAAAGATCACCAGGTCCAAGAACCAGAGGCGGAAGGCAGCCTTAGTTATATTTCCTTTTTCTTTTCATTTCCATTTTGTATTTCTTTCCCTTAAAACATTGAGGACAATGTTTAGTTTAAGTATGGGGGGGAAACAATATTCTTTCCATTCTCATTTTTCAAGTATGTACTCTCCCTTTCATCGTTATTTCCCTTTTTTTCCCTATAAAAAAAAAAAAAAAAAATTTATTTTAAGTTAAGTTCCTAAGTGTGAAAAATTTTCTATTATCTATTCCCCTCAATTTTCTTGAGCCATAACAAAAAAAATTTTAACACACCCAATAAGTATAAAGGTTGCTTACTTTATAAAATTTGAGTGAAATCAAAACAAAATCATTACCATAACAACGCTCTGAGAACCTCAATATGTTAAGCAGGATAAGTACCTATTATACCGATTCCTTGAACTTTTAGTTCTATGGCAACCCCAAGTAGTTTATACAGAAGTCAGCACCATCTTAATAGCAAACTACGTGGAGGGCCGATGAATATAAGTGAATGATCCCCAAAGTAACCTAAGATATATAATATATCAAGAAATGCACTAAGTAAATTAGGTGATCCTTACCAGATCATTTAATCTAAAGGTTGCAGATCATGCAAAAGCACAATACGAAAGATCCATTATGAGTTGGTTCAGCAGGTATCTGGTGCTGAACTTGGTAGGGCGGACTACGGTTCGATCCCCCGCAATTTGCAATGGGCTGAATGATGAAGTTATCCGACTTATGTACCAGAACTTCTAGCTAAAAGCGGATCATAATCACTAACCGGTTACTCCACTATGTGCGCGAAAAGATAAAGGGCTTAATGTGATTTCGCTAGAATGAAAGCGGTGAAATAAGACTAAAGGAACCAGGATAGCTATCATAGGGTACTTGAACTGATTGGCATAAAGTAGGGTTATCTAAGTTGTAACGGTAGTTGTTGATGTCAAGATTAAACTCGAGTCCTCCTAAACAAAATCCATTTGCAACCTAGTACGAATTGATGTGTGCTTTGAAATTTCATCTGGCTAAAACTTTTAACAAGTTCTATACTGAATTTTGCTTGAGGACAAGCAAAGATTTAAGTATGGGGGAGTTTGATAACATGAAATTATATCACATTTGAAGACTTAATTCAATTAGATTATATTATCATTTACTTTAATTTATCCATTTTATCAGATATTATGCAGTATTTCTTTTCTATTTATGTCAGGTATCCATTTTGAAGCAAAAGTGAAAAAGGGAAGAAAAGGAGGTGTAGAAAGGAGTAAAAAGGAAACAAATATCAAAGACCAAGCCCAGCCCAAAAGAAAGCGCACGTTGTGCCTGTGACGGGCGTCACAAGGGTTGTGACGAGCGTCACACTAGAAGCATCCCTGTGACGAGCGTCACACATGGTGTGACGAGCGTCACACCATTCCACTAGCTTTTCACGCTCTCAGAAGAATTGAAGAAGAACGTTGAGAGAGTTCGTGTCCTATGCCCACGCCGTGTATTTAGCCATGCTGAAGACTCGTGGGAAACGGAATGCAGTTACCAGGGCTATTATAAATAGCCATCTCACAAACCTAAAAACTCTCAGTTTTTGCACGCTCAGTTTGCCGAAGCTCTGCCAAATTTTCTTTTCACGCCTTTGCTTATTTTTCTTCCTTTCCAGCAACTTAGCATTGTTTATTTTATTTATTTCTTTTGCAAGCTTTACATTCTTTTTTCCCTTGCAAATTTACCTTTCCAGTTTTAGCTTTTAGATATTTTTCGCATAATAGTTTCTACACCGGAAACTATTGTGCAACTTTATACCGGATTTAACCTTACGTTATATTCCAGTTTTATTTCCTTGATTTAATTTACTGTCTAATTGAAGAATCCAAGAACAAATCCTACCGGCTTGTGGTGGAGTGTTCAAGACCATTGTATTACGCATTCAGGTTCTTTAATTGTTATTTATTTTTAATGTTTTATTCTATTGTTTATTCATATTGCCTGCCTGGAATGAGTCTGTTTATGCATGATATAAATTCTTATTTATTTAGCATGTCTGGCTAATTTGCCTAGGTATCGGTATGTAAAGTAAGCAGAATAAGGGATCGAGACTGAGTCGGTCTATCTAAACTTAAAATCAAAATCAATCTTTTTACGGTCTCAACTTACAGTTTAATAACAAGATTTTTTACAAAAGTAAAAGACATAAAGAAGTTAAAATCAATAGAGCGAGAGTTTGAGATTTTAACTGGACAGTGTAAGTTAGGCATTAATTCTAGATCAGGGCGAGAGCAAGTTTTAGAGTTAATTAAATTCTGACCTTTTCCAAAAAGTATTTTTAAAGATTGAATGTGAGGACGAGAGTTAAGCATTTGGATTTAATTATATAACCTAAGTCAACAGAGCGAGAGTTTGAGATAAGGGTGTTTAAAACGGTCAGTATTTTCTTAAAAAGAGTTTCTGCAACTTTATTGTTTTCAAAATATGGTTTTTGACTTAATTATAAGTGACAGCAACATTAATATAAAATCATGGTTTATTCAACAGAGCGAGAGTTTGAGATAGAACCTTTAACCAATAAAGTTAACCGAAACGATTCATTTTAAAACCAAGAAACCGACAAAGACTTGATTCCCTAGTTTTGACGAACTACATACCGATATCCGTTTTATTAATATTTAATCTAGATATTAGTTTAGCTCTTAGTTTTTCCCCAAACAATCAAACATTTTCACCTTAGATTTACGTAGTAACCTTAGATAACGGTATATCGATTCATAAGTCCCTGTGGGATCGATATCTTTTAAAACTACGCGATAGAACTGTGCACTTGCAGTTTGTATCCCATTCTCGACTCACCCAGTCGAGCGATCAAGTTTTTGGCGCCGTTGCCGGGGACTTTTATTCAATCGATATCGTAACTCTTCCGTTACGCTGTAGAGACTAAGGTTTCTTTTTCTTCTATTTTCTTTCTTTCGTTGATTTGTATGCCACGCACTCGCTCTCAAGGCGAACCGCTCTATTTACGAATCAACGATATCGAACTATATCTCCGAGTCTTACGACGAATTCGGGAATATCGTGCTGAAAACAATCTCCCTCCTATAAACCTTCCAGATTTCAAAAACATTTTTCCTTCTTTAACCGAGATGGCAGAACCAGCTCGTGCTCTTAGAGATTACGCCGCTCCATCGCAAGATGAACCGCATTCAAGTATTGCTCCGCCCGCAATCGAAGCAAACAACTTTGAACTTAAACCTTCGTTGTTGCAGGCTGTGCAACAGAACCAATTCTCTGGAAATCTTACCGAAGATCCAAACCTTCATTTATCCGTATTTGTTCAATACGCTGATACTGTTAAAGCTAATGGTGTCACTTCAGAGGCAATTCGACTTCGTCTTTTTCCTTTCTCATTAAGAGATAGCGCTAGAAGATGGCTTCAATCTCTTCCTTCCAACTCAGTCACCACATGGAACGAGTTGAAGAAAGTTTTTCTTGCCCGATATTTTCCACCAAGCAAAACAGCTATGTTAAGAGCCCAGATAAACGGATTTAAACAGAAAGACAACGAGTCTCTTTTCGAAGCATGGGAAAGATACAAAGACATGATGAGACTTTGCCCACACCATGGTTTGGAAGACTGGTTAGTAATTCACACATTTTATAATGGTCTCTTATACAATACAAGGTTAACAATAGACGCCGCTGCAGGTGGTGCACTAATGAACAAACCTTACGCTGATGCTTACCAGCTTATCGAGAGCATGGCCCAAAACCACTATCAGTGGGGAACCGAACGAACGAATGTGGAAAAACCTCAACCGAAAACTGGCATGTACGAGATAAGTAACCTTGATCACGTCAATGCAAAAGTGGATGCTTTGGTCCAGAAAATTGAAAGTTTAAACGTATCACCTCCAGCAGCCGTGGTTGCTATAACTCAGAATTGCGAGGTCTGTGGAATCCAAGGCCACACTCCTGCGGAATGTCAACTCTTGACTGGAAGCCCCTATTCGAATACCTATAACCCAAATTGGAAGAACCATCCAAACTTCTCATATAAGAGTAATAATGCTTTATACGCACCTGGACAGTCTCCAAATCAAGCCCCATCTATACCTCCAGGATATCAGAAACCGAATCCTAACAATAATACCCCTAGAAAATCCAACTTGGAAATCATGATGGAAAACTTTATAGCTTCCCAACAACAAACCAATAAAGATTTCTTAAACCAGAACATACACACTGGCGAACAACTTAAACAACTAGCAAGCAAAGTAGATGCCCTGGCTACCCATAACAAAATGCTGGAAACGCAAATATCTCAAGTAGCTCAACAACAAGCACCTACTGCTGCACCAACTGGTACATTCCCTGGACAGCCCCAACCCAATCCGAGAAGCCAAGCTCATGCAATTATATTGAGAAGTGGAACGGAAGTGGAAGGACCGTCTGACCCAAGGATAGAAAACCAAAACCCTAAGAAATCTACTGAGGAAAGTGAACCTAAGGAAAAGGAAGAGAGTAATAAGGAAACCCTAGAAAAGAAGGAACCTTATGTACCTCCACCACCTTACAAACCACCTATACCTTACCCTCAAAGGCTTGTTAAAACCAAAGATGTAGGCCAATTTAGAAAATTTGTTGATCTCCTTAAACAATTAAACGTTACAATTCCGTTTACCGAAGCTATTACGCAGATGCCCTCATATGCTAAATTCTTAAAAGAAATTCTTTCTAATAAGAGGAAACTTGAGGATAGCGAAACCGTTACACTCCCTGCCGAATGTAGCGCTATAATCCAAAACATGCCCCCTAAACTCAAGGATCCGGGTAGTTTCTCTATACCCTGTCACATAGGAAAATTTGTCATCGACAAAGCCTTATGCGATTTAGGAGCCGGAATTAGCGTTATGCCTTTATCCATATGTAAGAAACTGGAAATGGGAGAATTAAGACCGACCAAAATGTCTGTGCAATTAGCAGATCGTTCCATCAAATATCCTGTAGGAATCCTTGAAAACGTTCCCGTACGCATAGGTCAGTTTTACATTCCCACTGACTTCACAATTATGGACATTAGAGAAGATGATACGACACCTATTATACTAGGAAGACCATTCTTAGCAACTGCCGGTGCAATCATAGACGTAAAACGAGGACGACTCACCTTCGAAGTAGGTGAAGAGAAAATTGAATTCATTCTTTCCCAATTCTTGAAAGCACCTGCAATAGAAGATACATGTTACTTCATGGATATCATCGATGAATGCATAAAAGAAGCAGAGTCAGGAGAAGACAAATCATCAGACTATCTTTTAGAGGACAAATCTAAACAATGCCTAGCAATAACACCAGATCCTACGCAGTGTCTTAACAAACCAACCCCTGATTTGAAAACACTTCCCAAAAATCTGAGATATGAATTCCTAGACTTAGAACTTGAACGACCTGTGATAGTTAATGCAGATCTAGGAAGACTCGAAACAGAAAAACTCCTACATATCTTAAGAAAATATCCAACCGCACTAGGATACCACATCACCGATCTTAAAGGAATAAGCCCTTCTATTTGTATGCACCGCATCATGTTAGAAGAAGACTGTAAAACCTCTAGGGAACACCAGAGAAGACTAAATCCGATCCTAAGTGAGGTAGTAAAGAAAGAAATAACCAAGTTATTAGAAGCAGGTATTATATATCCTATATCTGATAGCAAATGGGTTAGTCCTGTACACGTTGTACCAAAGAAAGGAGGCATAACCGTTATTGAAAACGAAAAAGGAGAAACTATAACTAAACGAATCGAATCGGGATGGAGAATGTGCATTGATTATAGGAAACTAAACAAAGCAACCCGAAAAGATCATTTCCTTTACCATTCATTGACCAGATGTTAGAACGATTAGCTAAACATTCACATTTCTGTTATTTAGACGGTTATTCAGGCTTCTTTCAAATACCAATTCACCCTGATGACCAAGAAAAGACAACATTCACATGCCCTTTTGGTACCTTCGCTTATAGACGAATGCCGTTTGGTCTGTGTAATGCCCCTGCAACTTTTCAAAGATGCATGATGGCAATATTCGCCGACTTTCTCGAAAACATCATGGAAGTATTTATGGATGACTTTTCTGTATACGGACAAAGTTTCGAAGAATGCCTTGAAAACCTGGAAAGAGTTCTGGAACGATGTGTAAAAGTAAACTTAGTACTTAATTGGGAAAAGTGCCACTTTATGGTACAAGAAGGCATTGTTTTAGGACACATCATCTCGAACAGAGGAATTGAAGTAGACAAAGCCAAAATAGAGGTAATCGAAAATCTTCAACCCCCAAGAACTGTGAGAGAAGTACGAAGCTTTTTAGGACACGCCGGTTTTTACCGACGATTCATCAAAGACTTCTCTAAGATAACTAAACCCTTAACCGGACTGTTGATGAAAGATGCTGAATTCATATTCGACGATAACTGTTTAAAAGCATTTCAAACTCTTAAACAAGCATTGATCTCCGCACCCATTATGCAGACACCAGACTGGAATGAACCATTCGAAATAATGTGCGATGCCAGTGATTATGCTGTAGGTGCTGTTTTAGGACAAAGAAAGGATAAAAAGCTTCACGTTATATATTACGCTAGCAGAACCCTGGATGAAGCACAGATGAATTATGCCACAACCGAGAAAGAACTCCTAGCAGTGGTATTTGCGCTAGATAAATTTCGTTCTTACCTGGTAGGAGCCAAAATAATAGTTTACACTGATCACGCTGCTATCAGGTACCTTTTAACAAAAAAGGATGCTAAACCTAGACTCCTAAGATGGATCTTGTTACTACAAGAATTCGACTTAGAAATCAAGGACAAGAAAGGAACTGAAAACGTAGTAGCAGACCATCTCTCTAGACTTGAGAACCTTGAACCAGAAAGAACATCCATTAATGATGATTTCTCGTATGATAAACTCATAGCTACTTTGGAAGAGAACAACTCCGACATGCAAGTAGAAACCACCTTAGCTATATCTGTCATACCATGGTACGCTGATCTAGTCAATTATTTAGCTGCCGGAATAGTTCCACCTACTTTATCTTACCAGCAGAAGAAACGATTCTTCCACGACATAAAACACTATTACTGGGATGATCCCTTACTTTTCAAAAGAGGCCCCGATGGTATTTTCCGTCGATGTATACCCGAAGAAGAGGTAGAAAATATAATCCAACACTGTCACTCTGCGCCTTATGGTGGACACACAAGTACATCCAAGACCTGCTCTAAAATCCTACAAGCTGGCTTTTATTGGCCAACTATATGGAAGGACGTACATGCGGCTATTAAGGAGTGTGACAGATGTCAACGCACGGGAAACATATCTAGACGTGACGAGATGCCACAAAAAGGTATTTTGGAAGTAGAGATTTTTGACGTGTGGGGGATAGACTTCATGGGACCTTTCCCATCCTCTTTCGGTAACAAATACATACTCGTGGCAGTTGACTACGTATCAAAATGGATCGAAGCTATAGCTTCTCCAACAAATGACACCCGAGTAGTAACTAGACTCTTTAAAAATATAATATTTCCGAGATTTGGCATCCCAAGAATAGTAGTCAGTGATGGTGGATCACACTTTATATCCAAGGTACTCGAAAAACTACTACTTAAATATGGAGTGAGACATAGGATAGCAACACCTTACCACCCTCAAACCAGTGGACAAGTGGAAGTATCTAACAGAGAAATCAAGCAATACTAGAAAAAACGGTCGCCACTTCAAGGAAAGATTGGTCATTGAAATTACCAGAAGCTTTATGGGCATACCGAACTGCTTATAAAACTCCCATAGGGACGACCCCATTTAAGCTCATTTATGGAAAATCCTGTCACCTCCCGGTAGAATTAGAACATAAAGCCTATTGGGCTATTAGAAATTTAAATTTGAATTATAAAGCCGCCGGTGAAAAGAGAATCCTTGACATAAACGAATTAGAGGAACTCAGAAGAGACGCCTATGAAAATGCCAAAATCTATAAAGAAAGAACAAAACAATGGCATGACAAGCGTATATCAAGGAAAATCTTCAAGCAAGGCGACGCAGTACTTTTATTTAACTCTAGACTAAAGTTATTCCCGGGAAAACTACGATCCAGATGGTCAGGACCTTTTCATATCACTAAAATCTTTCCCAGTGGAGCGGTAGAAATAAAAGGACAATCTACAGAACCGTTCACCGTAAACGGGCAACGTCTGAAACATTATCACTATGCGGAAACCAACGAGGATTCGCAAATTCTACACTTAGACGAAACGCCCCCAGGACTCATAGACTATATTTAACAGTTTTTTTGTCGAGCTTGCGACATTTAAACAAAGCGCTTAGTGGGAGACAACCCACAAATTAATTTGTTATTTTATTATTCTATTATTATTATCAATTCCCTATTTTTCTCTTAATTATTTCTTTTAATTTCTATTTAGTATTCATTATTGATTTATTCAAAAAGAAAAAAAAATATATATATATATATATAATATAATAATTCTTTTCTTCTTTCGGCATTTGGCCAAATCCTGACTTAAACTCATGTTTCTTTTCTCTAGCTAACACTAACCAGATGGGACATTCTGATCGTATGGGTATCAAGTTCAGAGGAATGGCTCAGAAACGAAAGTTTGAAGAACTAGCCGCTAGAGAGATGCTACCTAGTTTATATGCTGATGATTGGGCTATGACTGCCCTTGGACTGAGACAGAGTGTCCTGTTTTTGCTGAATCAGATAGGATGGGAGACCTCCCCTATCCTGAGACATTTCACCACCTACCGGAGACTCACACTAGAATTCCTTAGTTCATTAATCTATCTACCTAGCCATGGAAAAGGAATTAGCAGAGGTTTTATCCAGTTCAGAATGTTCAATATGGAGTACCAATTTAATATTAGAGACTTCACCAACCTTTTGGGTTTTCCTACCTCCTTTGATACATTCACTGTAAGCCAGGAAGAACTTTTTGAATATAGAGAGCTTGAACACTTTTGGGGTAAGCTGACTGGAAATGATGAGCCCGAGGAACATGAGTTTCTCTCTGGAAACATACATAACCCGGCTTTTCGCTATTTCCATAAGATCCTGACCCACACTTTATTTGGGAAGAAGCCAAATAGTACTTCAGTTTCACGTGATGAACTCTTCATCATATTTTGTGCTTCCCAGAACCGTCCAGTAAACGGTGCTACTTTTATGTTAGCTAATTTGGACCACCTTATCCAGGATGAGCGAGCACCCATTAGAATAGGCGGTTTGATCACTATGATAGGTAATGCTATTGGATTACGTCAGCCTATGCTTGACCTTAGCCCTTTTTGTGGCATTACTACTATGAGTATACCTTTCCTCTTCAACACTATGTTTATAGCAAACATAAGGTCTGATGAGTTCGAGCTTATTATTGATAACCAGGTTCTCTGCCTATTCACCATGCCCGATCCTAGAACTAGTGTTCACAATCAAAGGAACTGGCTCTATAACCTGAATGAAACCCCAACTCCTGCTGGATCCACTGAATCCATCCAGGACTATGAGATTTGCGATGACTATGAGCACTATGTTGACCATATCTCTCTTGCTGAATCTGACCCTCAGACACCTTCAGGCTACTATGATATTGATCCTCCCCCTCAGCCTGCCCTGACCGAAGAATCAGCCATGCCTGATCTCCGACATCATATGCCAGGAACAGATATTAAAACCGTCATTGAAGCCTTGATGTCAGAACAAGACGCCCTCAGGGAAGATTTCCACAGCTTGAGACTTGAAATCCTAGAATACATGAGCAGCACGGCAAGTCAGTTACGTATGTTACGGCATCATGTTAACTCTTTTGCTCCTCCGGCCAGAGATCCGAAGATAGATGGAATTTAGTTATTTTTCTTTCTAAGTTATTTAGTTTTAGGCTAGATTTTTCATTAATGTTATTTGAATTCATGTTTATTTCTATTTCATTTCATTGTTTTCTTTCACTGTAATACATTATGATCATTTTTATTAAAGCTGTTTAGTTAATTTTATTATGCAATGGCTATTATGCTCTACTGTTGTTACCTATTATTATTATACAAAGCAAGTAAGCGTGCACAATACATTAAAACTGCAGACTAAAAATGATCATAAGCAAAATGAAACATTAAATACGCTACCAAAGTAATTCTGTGAAGCGCTACTGAAGCCTTGCCAAAAAGGACTGTGTGACGAGCGTCACACACTCCATGACGAACGGCACGCAAAACGCCTGTTACGAACGTCACAGCCTTGTGACGAGCGTAACGCCCCTCAGACATGTGAACGTTAGGGAGCCGTTGGAGACGAACGTTACACTTTAATTTTTACCTTCCCCATTCATTTTTCATTTACCACACTTAATTACTCTTCAACCACTTTTTCTTTCTATCTTCCAATCCTTCTCCTATAAATACCTACCAAAACTTCCTTCATTCACCACAAAACAATTCTCTCATATCAAATACATTTCTTTCCAAATCACCCTTCAAAAATTCATCACAATGGCGGGAAATCAAAATTTCGGAAATATCATCTTCCGATCCGGAGATGACAACTATCAGCAAGAGCAATTCGAGCGCTTCCAGCAGCGAGGCGTCGCTTCCACCAGGTACCCCGATTTAACTTGTTTACAACAATTAGGCTTACTCCAAGGTATCGAGTGGATGCTCCGTAAAGCCGATTTAACCTTCCTTTGCACTCATAACCAACCCACCTACCCTTCCCTAACCTTAGAATTCCTAAGTTCTTACGACTACACCACTCCCGCCGGTGAGGGTGAATTTCTGACCGGTACCGCAACCTTCCGCATGTTTAACACCGAGTACTCTCTAACCCAAAACCAATTGAGTACCATGCTACAATTTACCACAGAAGGCCAAGTCTACCCCAAAATCCCTCCCGACCTAAACTGGAACACAGTTGGCGTTTTTGACCTTTTTAAGAAAATTTCCGGTATAGAGACCTACAACTGGGAAGAACTCCTTCTCTCCCACATCCATAACCCCACCATCCGTTATTTTCTCCGTATCTTGCAAAACACAGTTTTTGGTAGACCAAACAACAGTAAGGTCAACTCAAAGGAGTTATTTTTCCTCCAGTGCGTCTTCGAACCGCAAGCCCAGGTAAACGCCGCCTCTTTTCTCTTTCATCATATCCGCACCTTATGTGCTAGAGGCCGGCAACCCTTTATAATTGGTGGATTAATAACCTCCATAGCACTTGGCCTGAACCTAGGGGATAGACTCCAAACTTTAGAATCCCTACCTCCCCTGTCTATGGATATCAGCTATTGCCGTTCTAGCCGCCTGATTAAAAACAGAGTAGGCGGAAGCTATTATCTTATGGTGAACAACCAAGCAGTCCCGAGTGTTGTGCTACCCAATACCACCCTAACTGATGTCACAAACCCCGACCGCCACCTCTACGATCTTAGCGCTCCTGAAACCACCGAGCCTTCACAAACAAACCAGCAAACTGATGAGTTTGAAGAAATGGAACAAGGTGACCATCCGCCAACACAACAATCAGTCCCGCTCAACCCTTCCCGTAATGCAGCCGGCCCATCCTCCCAACGTCGTCGACGAAGAAGGCCTGCGACCAACGACGACATTATGGATGCTATTGATGGCATGCAGGCACAGAATGCAGAGATGATGCAGATGATGCGTCAAATGCAACAGCAACAGGACGCTCGGAATGCCATAACCGACCAGCGGTTTACTGAATTGTTCAGCAGGTTCGACAACTTAGACATACGTCAAAGATCACCAGGTCCAAGAACCAGAGGCGGTAGGCAGCCTTAGTTATATTTCCTTTTTCTTTTCATTTCCATTTTGTATTTCTTTCCCTTAAAACATTGAGGACAATGTTTAGTTTAAGTATGGGGGGGAAACAATATTCTTTCCATTCTCATTTTTCAAGTATGTACTCTCCCTTTCATCGTTATTTCCCTTTTTTTCCCTATAAAAAAAAAAAAAAAAAATTTATTTTAAGTTAAGTTCCTAAGTGTGAAAAATTTTCTATTATCTATTCCCCTCAATTTTCTTGAGCCATAACAAAAAAAATTTTAACACACCCAATAAGTATAAAGGTTGCTTACTTTATAAAATTTGAGTGAAATCAAAACAAAATCATTACCATAACAACGCTCTGAGAACCTCAATATGTTAAAGCAGGATAAGTACCTATTATACCGATTCCTTGAACTTTTAGTTCTATGGCAACCCCAAGTAGTTTATACAGAAGTCAGCACCATCTTAATAGCAAACTACGTGGAGGGCCGATGAATATAAGTGAATGATCCCCAAAGTAACCTAAGATATATAAATATATCAAGAAATGCACTAAGTAAATTAGGTGATCCTTACCAGATCATTTAATCTAAAGGTTGCAGATCATGCAAAAGCACAATACGAAAGATCCATTATGAGTTGGTTCAGCAGGTATCTGGTGCTGAACTTGGTAGGGCGGACTACAGTTCGATCCCCCGCAATTTGCAATGGGCTGAATGATGAAGTTATCCGACTTATGTACCAGAACTTCTAGCTAAAAGCGGATCATAATCACTAACCGGTTACTCCACTATGTGCGCGAAAAGATAAAGGGCTTAATGTGATTTCGCTAGAATGAAAGCGGGTGAAATAAGACTAAAGGAACCAGGATAGCTATCATAGGGTACTTGAACTGATTGGCATAAAGTAGGGTTATCTAAGTTGTAACGGTAGTTGTTGATGTCAAGATTAAACTCGAGTCCTCCTAAACAAAAATCCATTTGCAACCTAGTACGAATTGATGTGTGCTTTGAAATTTCATCTGGCTAAAACTTTTAACAAGTTCTATACTGAATTTTGCTTGAGGACAAGCAAAGATTTAAGTATGGGGGAGTTTGATAACATGAAATTATATCACATTTGAAGACTTAATTCAATTAGATTATATTATCATTTACTTTAATTTATCCCATTTTATCAGATATTATGCAGTATTTCTTTTCTATTTATGTCAGGTATCCATTTTGAAGCAAAAGTGAAAAGGGAAGAAAAGGAGGTGTAGAAAGGAGTAAAAAGGAAACAAATATCAAAGACCAAGCCCAGCCCAAAAGAAAGCGCACGTTGTGCCTGTGACGGGCGTCACAAGGGTTGTGACGAGCGTCACACTAGAAGCATCCCTGTGACGAGCGTCACACATGGTGTGACGAGCGTCACACCATTCCACTAGCTTTTCACGCTCTCAGAAGAATTGAAGAAGAACGTTGAGAGAGTTCGTGTCCTATGCCCACGCCGTGTATTTAGCCATGCTGAAGACTCGTGGGAAACGGAATGCAGTTACCAGGGCTATTATAAATAGCCATCTCACAAACCTAAAAAACTCTCAGTTTTTGCACGCTCAGTTTGCCGAAGCTCTGCCAAATTTTCTTTTCACGCCTTTGCTTATTTTTCTTCCTTTCCAGCAACTTAGCATTGTTTATTTTATTTATCTCTTTTGCAAGCTTTACATTCTTTTTTCCCTTGCAAATTTACCTTTCCAGTTTTAGCTTTTAGATATTTTTCGCATAATAGTTTCTACACCGGAAACTATTGTGCAACTTTATACCGGATTTAACCTTACGTTATATTCCAGTTTTATTTCCTTGATTTAATTTACTGTCTAATTGAAGAATCCAAGAACAAATCCTACCGGCTTGTGGTGGAGTGTTCAAGACCATTGTATTACGCATTCAGGTTCTTTAATTGTTATTTAATTTTTAATGTTTTATTCTATTGTTTATTCATATTGCCTGCCTGGAATGAGTCTGTTTATGCATGATATAAATTCTTATTTATTTAGCATGTCTGGCTAATTTGCCTAGGTATCGGTATGTAAAGTAAGCAGAATAAGGGATCGAGACTGAGTCGGTCTACCTAAACTTAAAATCAAAATCAATCTTTTTACGGTCTCAACTTACAGGTTTAATAACAAGATTTTTTACAAAAGTAAAAGACATAAAGAAGTTAAAATCAATAGAGCGAGAGTTTGAGATTTTAACTGGACAGTGTAAGTTAGGCATTAATTCTAGATCAGGGCGAGAGCAAGTTTTAGAGTTAATTAAATTCTGACCTTTTCCAAAAAGTATTTTTAAAGATTGAATGTGAGGACGAGAGTTAAGCATTTGGATTTAATTATATAACCTAAGTCAACAGAGCGAGAGTTTGAGATAAGGGTGTTTAAAACGGTCAGTATTTTCTTAAAAAGAGTTTCTGCAACTTTATTGTTTTCAAAATATGGTTTTTGACTTAATTATAAGTGACAGCAACATTAATATAAAATCATGGTTTATTCAACAGAGCGAGAGTTTGAGATAGAACCTTTAACCAATAAAGTTAACCGAAACGATTCATTTTAAAACCAAGAAACCGACAAAGACTTGATTCCCTAGTTTTGACGAACTACATACCGATATCCGTTTTATTGATATTTAATCTAGATATTAGTTTAGCTCTTAGTTTTTCCCCAAACAATCAAACATTTTCACCTTAGATTTACGTAGTAACCTTAGATAACGGTATATCGATTCATAAGTCCCTGTGGGATCGATATCTTTTAAAACTACGCGATAGAACTGTGCACTTGCAGTTTGTATCCCATTCTCGACTCACCCAGTCGAGCGATCAGCGGCGTCTATTGTTAACCTTGTGTTGTACAAGAGACCATTATAGAAGGTATGAATTACTAACCAGTCCTCTAAACCATGGTGTGGACAAAGTTTCATCATGTCTTTGTATCTTTCCCATGCTTCGAAAAGAGACTCGTTTTCTTTCTATTTAAATCCATTTATCTGGGCTCTCAACATAGTTGTTTTGCTTGGAGGAAAATATCGGGCAAGAAAGACTTTCTTCAACTCGTTCCATGTGGTGACTGAGTTGGAAGCAAGAGACCGAAGCCATCTTCTAGCTTTATCTTTTAACGAGAAAGGAAAGAGACGAAGTCGAATTGCCTCTGAAGTGACACCATTAGCTTTAACGGTATCAGCGTATTGGACAAATACGGATAAATGAAGGTTTGGATCCTCGGTAGGATTTCCAGAGAATTGATTCTGTTGCACTGCTTGTAGCAGCGAAGGTTTAAGTTCGAAGTTGTTTGCTTCGATTGCGGGTGGAGCAATACTCGAATGTGGCTCATCTTGCGATGGAGCGGCGTAATCTCGAAGAGCACGAGCTGGTTCTGCCATCTCGGGTATCGGTGAAGGAAGAAGATTTTTGAGGTCGGGCACTTCGATAGGAGGGAGATTGTTTGCATCACGATATTCCCGAATTCGTCGTAAGACTCGGAGATATAGTTCAACGTCGTTGATTCGTAAGTAAAACGGCTCGCCTTGTGAGCGAGTGTGTGGCATACAAATCAACGAAAGAAAAAAAGAAAAAGAAAAATTGCCTTAGTCTCTACAGCGTAACAGAAGAGTTATGATATCGACTAAATAAAAGTCCCCGGCAACGGCGCCAAAAACTTGATCGCGCACTTTATGAGTCGATTTGGGGTACTAACTGCAAGTGCACAGTTCTATCGCGTAGTTTTAAAAGATATCGATCCCACAGGGACTTACGAATCGATATACCGTTTTCTAAGGTTACTTCGTAAAGCTAAGGCGGATGATACTTTGATTGTTTGGGGGAAAAGTAAAACTAAAATTAGATCTAAATTAAATATCAATTAAGCAGATATCGGTATGTAGTTCGTCGTAATTAGGGAATCAAATCTTCGTTGGTTTCTTGGTTTTAAAATAAATCTTTTCAGTAGACACTCTTGATTAAAAGCCTTTTCTCAAACTCTCGCTCTGTTGAATAGACCATGACTTTGTATTAACGTAGTTGTCACTTATTAGTTAAGTCCAAAATCACTTTTTGAAAACAACAGAATCTATAGAAACTTTTTTTAAGAAAACACTAACCGTTTAAACACCCTCGTCTCAAACTCTCGCTCTATTGACTTAGATTATATAATTAAACTTAAATGCTTAACTCTCGTCCTCACATTTAACCTTTAAAAATACTTTTTGAAAAAGATTAGAATTTAATTAACTCTAAAAATTGCTTTCGCCCTGATTTAGAATTAATGTCCAATTTACACTGTCCAGTTAAAAACTCAAACTTTCGTTCTATTGATTTTAACTTCTTTATGTCTTTTACTCTCGTACAAAAACTTGGGATTAACCCTGTAAATTGAGACCATAAAAAGAGTGACTTTATTTTTAAATGAAATTAAACCAACTTAGTTTTGATTCCTTCATTCCGCTTACTTTACATACCGATATCTAAAATACTTAGCCGGACATGCTAAACGGGTCTAAACAATCATCATGCTTAAATAAAACCATCTCAGGCAAACAGTATAAATAAACAGCAATGCAGAGCATATATAAATTAAAACAATAAATTAAAGAACCTGAATAATTAATAGCAATCTTGAACACTCCACCACAGACCGGTTGGATTTGTTCTTGAACTCTTCAATCGGACAGGAAAATAAAAGCGAAGGAATAAAATACTATGATCTAACGTAAGGTTAGATCCAGTAAAAGATACACAATAGTTTCCGGTGTAGAAACTATTGTGTGAAAAATTAATTAAGTGCTTGAAAGATTGACTGGAAAAGAAAGAAATAAAAATTGCTAATAAAATAGAAAGTTGTAGAAAAGTAATGCTGTAAAATATGCTTGCACGGCGGAAAGAGACCGGGGGGGGGGGGGGGCTCAGGGTTGGATAAAAGCAACTATTTATATTAATCCACTTTTGTAACGGTTTCCAAAAATGCCTTCCGTAAGTAGTCTTCACGTTCCAAGAGTCAAGCGGAAGAATAGGCTTCAACGTGCCTCTGTTGCGCGTTAAAAGCCAAAAATATAGGAGAGGGGTGTGACGTTCGTCACACCATGTGTTACGCTCGTAACACAAGGTAGCAGGGCGTGACGCTCGTCACACCTTGTGTGGCGGTCGTCACAGCTTCAGCGCTCCTGGCTTGTGATTGTGGGCTGGGCTTTAATGGAATTTGCTTCTCATTATCTTTTTGCACCCCCTTTTCTTCCTTTTTCACTTATGCTTCAAATAAGTTACCTGAGACAAATAGAAGGAAAAATACCAAGTAATATCGAATAAAATGAGATAAATCGAAACAAATAATAATATAGTTTAATTAAATCGAGTCCAAAAATGTGATATTAATTCATGTTATCACATTGCCGAAGTAAAGAGATCAAGGTTGAATACATTAAGCCAAGAATATGAGATGTTTAGAACGCCGCCCGGAGAATCCATCGTGGCTCTACAAAAGAGATTTGTTCACTTGACAAACCACTTGATTGCTCTCGGAAAAACATCTATAAATGACGATCTCAATCTTAAAGTACTAAGATCATTGACTCGAGAATGGCAACCGAAGGTGACGGCTATCTCCGAAAAGAAAAGTCTCTCAACAATGACGTCCGCATCTCTCTTTGGCAAACTTCAAGAACATGAGTTAGAACTCGGTAGGCTTGAGAAACATGAAAGCCAAGAAAAGAAATCTAAAGGGATTGCCTTGAAGGTAGACGCAAAAGAAGATAAAGATGATGACGCATTGGAGGAAGACGAGAATTTCATGCTCCTTGTTAAAAGGCTCGGTAAGTTCTTTAACAAAAATGATAAATCCTTTAACGCTAAAAAGAATAGACATTTCAAGAAGAAGGAGGCCACCACATCTACGCAAGATGTAACATGCTACGAATGTGGAAAACAAGGCCACATAAAGCTGGAATGTCCTAAACTTTCAAAGAAAGGAGGATTCAAGAGCAAGAAGGACTTCAAGAATAAAAATGCATATCTTGCATGGGAGGACAATGAAATTAGCTCTTCATCTGGATCGGATAGCGAGGAATATGCAAACTTGGCACTAATGGCTTCACATCATTCCGATGATGAAGAAGAGGTTAGTAATAATTTTTCTCTTTTTGATGATGATGCACAAGATGCAATTAATGAATTGCTAAATGAATGCAAAATTCTTTATAAAACTATATCATCTCAAAAGAAACAAATTTCTTCCTTGGAAGAAAAGATTGAAGTCTTTGAAAATAAGAAACAAGAGATGATTAGTGAAAAGAAGAATCTTGTATGTCTAGAGTGTGAGTCTCTCTCGTTCCAAATTGTCCAACTTAAAAGATTCCTTGAAAGATATGAAAAAGGACAAATTGGTTTGGAAGGGGTTCTTAGCCAACAAAGGTACTCAAATGACAAAAATGGACTTGGTTACTCCAAATTTTCTAAACCAAGTACAAGTAAAACTATCTTTGTAAGGCCTAAGGATCAACCTCCAAAAGAAAGAGTCAACATACCAAAAGTAGTGCATCAACATCCTCAAAAGAAAAAGTTTATCAAGAAAAAGTCTTTCGTTTCTAGATACAAAAGCAATTTTGAACCAACCTGTTTTAATTGTGGTATTATTGGTCATACACCTAATGCTTGCTACATTAGAAATTTTAGTGTAGCAAAAGGGCATTATGTATGGGTTGAAAAATGTACTAATTATAAAGGACCCAAAGCAATTTGGGTACCTAACAAAACTTAACTTTGTTTTGTAGGTTTGCTTGAAGGCCACAACAAATATTTGGTATTTGGATAGTGGGTGCTCTAAGCATATGATCGGTGATGTGCACAAATTTTCAGATCTAAAGCTTAAGGCCAAGGGTTATGTTACTTATGGAGATAACAACAAAGGAAGAATTCTTGGCATAGGCAAAGTAGGTGCACCAAATTTCATATCCATCGAAGATGTGCTATATGTCGAAGGACTAAAGCACAATCTCTTAAGCATCAGCCAACTTTGTGACAAAGGATTCAAAATAAGGTTCACAAAAGATGAATGCTTAATTGAAGACGAAGTCACACAAGAGGTAATGCTTATAGGTAAGCGTATTAATAATATTTTCATGATTTCCCTTGACGATGTCTCTTTGAAGGTTAAGTGTCTTGTGGCAAATAACAACGACTCATGGTTATGGCATAAGAGATTCGCTCACATTCACATGGAGCACTTGAATAAGTTAGTAAAACATGACCTTGTCATTAGATTGCCAAAGATAAAATTCATCAAAGATAGGCTTTGCGATGCATGTCAAAAGGGGAAGCAAACCAAGTCAACTTTCACATCCAAAAATGTGGTGTCCACTTCTAGGCCACTACAACTGTTACACATGGACTTATTTGGTCCATCAAGAACAAGAAGCTTCGGAGGTAACTTATATGCTTTAGTTATTGTTGATGATTATTCTAGATATAATTGGACTTTCTTTTTAGTGCAGAAAAGTGATGCATTCAAATCATTCAAGAAGTATGCAAAACATATTCAAAATGAGAAATCATTAATAATTGCCTCCATAAGAAGCGATCATGGTGGAGAATTCCAGAATACCTCCTTTGAAGATTTTTGCGAAGATCAAGGAATTTTTCACAACTTCTCGGCTCCAAGGACTCCACAACAAAATGGAGTAGTTGAAAGAAAGAATAGGTCATTGGTGGAACTTGCAAGAACAATGCTTAGCGACTCAAATCTTCCTAAGTATTTTTGGGAAGATGCGGTCAGCACGGCATGCTTTGTAAGCAATAGAGTTAACATAAGACCTATCCTAAAGAAGAATCCATGTGAACTCTTCAAAGGAAGGAAATCCAACATCTCTTTCTTTCACATCTTTGGATGCAAGTGCTTTGTCCTAAACAATGACAAAGACAACCTTGGTAAGTTCGACGAAAAATCGAAGGAAGGTATCTTTCTTGGTTATTCTCTTACAAGTAAGGCATACAGAATTTATAATAAAAGAATTTTAAATATAGAAGAATCCATGCATGTTAAGTTTGACGAATCTAACCCCTCGAAAGAGGAAATTGTTGTTTGTGATGATGATGATGATTTTGTAGAAATTCCTAAAGAAGATACTTCAAACAAGGATCAAGAAGCAACGATTCAACAAGAGTCAAATGAAAATGATCTACCTAAGGAATGGAGAACTCATAGAGATCATCCCATTGACAAAGTAATTGGTGACATTAGTCAAGGTGTTTCTACAAGATTGAATCTCAAGGATGCATGCTTAAACATGGTGTTCGTTTCGCAAATAGAACCTTCCAAAATTGATGAAGCTCTAGAAGATGATCAATGGATTATTGCTATGCAAGAAGAATTAAACCAATTCGAGAGAAATCAAGTTTGGGAACTTGTTCCTAGACCAAGTGATAAGCACATCATTGGAACAAGATGGGTGTTTAAGAACAAGCTTGATGAGAATGGAATAATTGTTCGAAACAAAACAAGATTGGTCGCTCAAGGGTACAATCAAGAAGAAGGAATCGACTTTGAGAAAACTTTCGCTCCGGTTGCAAGGTTAGAAGCTATTAGTTTATTACTTGCTTACGCATGTTCAATGAATTTTTAGCTTTTTCACTACGCCAAATAAGGGAAAAGAGGGCGCTTATTTTGGCCTATAACAGCGCTTTTAAGCGCCCTCTAATCTGGCGCTGGCATAGGTAAAGACAGCGCTTTGTTTTCCTGGAGAAAGCGCTGTCTAAAGGCCCACATTATAGTGCGCTTTATGAAAAAAGCGCCCTCTGGAGTGGTCCATAAAGGGACACCTTAGAGGGCGCTTTCTGGAAAAAGCGCCCTCTAAAGTTGTCAATGTAAAGTGTTTAGAGGGCGCTTTCTGGAAAAAGCGCCCTCTAAAGTTGTCAATGTAAAGTGTTTAGAGGGCGCTTATTTTTTTAAAATAACTAACACTTTAGAGGGCGCTTTCTGCAGAAAGCGCCCTCTAAAGTTGTCAATGTAAAGTGTTTAGAGGGCGCTTTCTGGACAAAGCGCCCTCTAAAGTTCTCAATGTAAAGTGTTTAGAGGGCGCTTCCTACAGAAAGCGCCCTCTAAAGTGTTAGTTATTTTAAAAAAATTTGTTTGAAAAACAGTGGATATTTAATTGGTAACCTGTTCGCATGCTGCAAAAGTGTAAAATTCATATTGATTTCATCCTTTAATCCAATGTTATACACCATTAATCCATTGATATATACAACATGAATCCATTTATATACAACATTAATCCTCCATATATACAACATTAATATATGATTCTTTGATCAACAATATACAACAACATATTCATGATTTAGTAAAAGTACAACAACAATATACAACATATATACAACAACAACATTCCATACATATATGTACAACAATATACAACCTAGCTATATGATTCTTTGATCAACAATGAATTGACACAATTCATCCTTCATTTCATCCAAATGAGCTCTTGAGTAAGATTTGTATTCCTCAAAGTACTACAATTAAGAGAATAAAACATATTCATGATTTAGTAACAAATTAGATTAGTTATCCGATAATATTAAAATAAACCCTAAGTTATTATTCCATACCATTTTTGGGATGTCTATACGATTCAATGCAATGATATCTCTCATAAATCTCAATACAAAAAATCCGCAATCGACCGAATTATTTTGCTGAGGACACTACACAGAAAAACAAACAATATATATATAGTTAATTTCTTACAAACACTATTATAAGCAAAAAAACAAACACTATTATAAGCAAAAATAAGATACTTAATATATACTTGAACTCTGACCCAGGTAATGTCCTTCCTAATGCGGTAATTCTTTTTCGATCTAAATTTTATTATTGCCCTAACAAAATAAAACGTATATTGAGATCAATCTGACAGACATAATTAAATATAGAAATACACACGAATATTTAGGGGAATTTCACTTACGTGTCAACCGTCTTCTTCAAACCCGGATATTTACTCCAATCACCCGATAACGAATCGAGATAATACACTATTAGTCTCGAAAGATCCATAGCAACCAACACCCAGTGGCCACTGTAAAATAAAACAAAAATTTAGATGAATGAAAATTTTCTACGTAAAAGATATACATAGATTAGAATGAAATTATTAGAAAGAAAATCTAACCCGTTGCCAGAATTAAACGGTAAAAAATACAAACTGCGTGTAGTATTATCGCCGGCCGCCATGAATCTATCGACTAGATCATTCTTTACGGATGTTGGATTTTTCGATATTAACGTTGCGTTGACACGGGAAGCAGCAATAAAATTGAAACGGTTACACAATTCAGTTCCCCGCATCAATTTGTCATACATATACCTTAAATAGAAACATAATAAATATTAGACTACTCATTGAAATGTGTAAATAAATTGTTCAACTAAGTAAATTATAGATTGATCGGAGTACCATATGTATGTATGAATGATAGCGATGCCCAATTCGTCGTGCTCAAAAAGTTGTTGCATGTCCTCCTTTCCAATTATTTCGAAATGAGCTTTTCCGAAAACACCTTCATCAAAATCTATACTACGAATGGACCCGTCCATAATATCGGACTCTTCCACCATTTTCTCAAGACGCATCATAATTTGAGATTTTGTCCCGGCCGTCGTTGGAATATCCTTCGTTGGAATATCCTTCGTTGGAATATCCTTACCATCGCTTTTCAACTTTCGACCGGGAACCTAAAAATTCATATAAAACAAATCATTACTTTTTGTGATGCAAAAGAATCGTTGTGTATATAATTCAATGGGTATATATATTTGTACCTCTTTTTGAGATGCAACCGACTCGATGCGTCTTGAAATCCCTTTACCAGCTTTAGGGGTGGGTCTTGTAGGAGTCTAACATTACCATGTAATAAGGATTGATTAAATATCATAATTGTAGCTGAATTGAAATGTGAATTCTAAATATTCATAATCATTTAGAACATATATACCTCGGCATCAGGGAAAATTAGATCTGACGGCCAACCAACAAAGGATCCGACTGCATCTCGCATCAACGTTGTCTCTGAAACAACGTCGGGTAATGGTAGACGGGCGTCCGTATCTAATACGAGGTCAACCGAAACTTTCATAAATCCCACCGAGAGGGGATTATGGTGAAGTAATTCACCCGAAGTATTGTGCACTTTTCCCTTGCCAACCATGCGATAAGTTGGTGACGATAGATACAGCTGACAAGGTGAAATGCCCTAAACCAATAATAAATGTTATTGTTAACTTGTATATGTGTCAAGTAAAAAAGTGCTATTTTAATTTCATAATAACATATATAATTACCTCGGGAAATTTCGGTTGATGATTGATACTAGCTCGGTCACTAGTATCTTTTGCCTCGGAAGCGCACCTTTCCTCTCTATACCTTGCATTCTCGTTTTGCAGTTGGAGTACTTGTGCCCTTAACTCCGCCAAGGTCTCCATCACCTCTTTGTTGGTAGGATTTTTTGTTTTTGTTTTTTAATAAAATGACGACGGAGTCACACCAAAACCCTTACCCCTCACACGACCGGAATACTCAGGAACATTTAGTACTCGACTAAGTACGCTCCTGCAATCCTGGACCTCGGTTGAAGGTACGGTTTGGGATAAAGTCTCCTGAAATATTATTAGAGGAGATTAAAAATGAATTATATGTCTAACAAAATTTTCGATATAATTAAAGAAATAATGTTACATATACTTACACATTCGTCATAAACATTTTGGACCGCTTCAACGACAGCCCCATCCTTCCCAACCCGAGCAGCCTTCCATAATACGTGGTCCGGAAGAGATGTTGCGTCACTTTTCTCCTCGGCTAGCTACACATTGAATTAGATTATAAGATCATCAATTATAACATATTGTGACAATGTATAAGCTCATAGCATTTGAATATACTCACAATTCTTTGTTGTAACCGTGCATAACCCGTACGCCCTTTTTTGTACGGATACGCGGGTTTTGATGCCCTTTTCCTATTTATGTCGCTTACTTCCTGGATAAAAAAGTTTAAGGCATATTAGAACCAAGTAACTTAACAATTGTATAATACCATAATTAATAGACATTACATGGAATTTTTCGTTTCTTCGTTTGGCGACAAAGTTATCCCATTCATCGGCTGAAATAATCTCGGCATACTTCATTGGCCGTTCTCCTTCAACAAATTTTCCTTCCTCATCCTTGAGAAATTTGTTGCACAAAAAGGATCGAAATCCTCGGAGTCTTTTTCCGGCCAATTGAATACAATATTTTTGCCGGCTTTCATCGATGTGAAAGGATCTCTAAAAAACATACAAATGGAGTGTGTTATTATAAAGTAATATTATAACAATATATGGTTAACAAATAGTCAACAAAAAAAACATATAACAATATATGGTAAGTACCTGTATCTCCGACCATATTTTTTCCTTGCCAACCTTCAAGTCCGGACTTCTCCAATTATCACATGTAATCGGAATATGTTGGCGAACAAGGAAACCAATGTAACTTGCCAACATTGAACCGTTAGGCTCAATTAGTTGGTCTTCAGCACTCCAATGTACTTCAAATTTTACACCCTTGTCTCTTGCACGAATGATTGACTTCATAACAGTCAATCCTCGTTTGATTTCTTTTTCAACATTATTACGTGATTCATTCGCGGCATGGGTATCGTCTTGGTTAGCCATTTTATCTGTAATATAGAAATGATTCAATAAGACCCAAGTAAGACAATGATTCAATACGTGAACACATTTACTGCATGCACAAACTTACTGCATACACATTTACTCACACACACCTACTGCATGCAAAAGACCAATGCAAACTTATGGTGTTTGGAACATGAACAAACTTGCATCCATAATCATCAAACTTCCAAGCACAAGCTCAAACACACTTCAAATATATCAGTTTTCAATCAGAAATAAAAAACTCAGTTTGCCCTAAACAACATTAATCAACATAATGCACAAAATGAAAAACTAAGTTTAGAAAATGCCCTAATCAAACACATGAAGAGAGTGAACGGTAACGATGGAGAAGAGAAATACCTTAAAGGTGACGGTAACGATGGAGAAGAAAGTGAACAGTGACGGTGGAAGAGGTTAACGCAGTGAACGTGAACGGTGAGGGAGGGAGAACGAACGGCGACGATGACGGTGAGGGAGGGAGAACGAACGGAGGACGAGAGTAATCGCAGTAGAGAGTAATCGCAGTTGAGAGAAAACCCAGTTACGTAAACGAAATAGCTTATAGAGAGGGAAAATAAAGAGACATGCAGTATATGTTATAATTTTAATGTTTACTAAAGGGGACCTTAGAGGGCGCTTTTTTAAAAAAAGCGCCCTCTAAAGGGGGCCTAAGAGGGCGCTTCTGAAAGCGCTCTCTAAGGCTTTCCAAAAGCGCCTTCTAAACTGGAAATGTACATGGACTTAGAGAGCGCTTTTTCAAAAGCGCACTCTAAGGGTAACCTTAGAGGGCGCTTTCACAAAAGCGCCCTCTATTGTTGTCCCTCCATTTTTTTTTGGCTTCACTTTAGAGGGCGCTTAGTTACAAAAGCGCCCTCTAAAGGGGGCCTAAGAGGGCGCTTCTAAAAGCGCTCTCTAAGGCTTTCCAAAAGCGCCTTATAAACTGGAAATGTACATGGACATAGAGAGCGCTTTTTTAGAAGCGCCCTCTAAGGTTACCCTTAGAGGGCGCTTTCAATAAAGCGTCCTCTATTGGTGTCCCTCCATTTCCTCATTATTTTTTCGCTTCACTTTAGAGTGCGCTTTGTTACAAAAGCGCCCTCTAAAGTGCGTTGTCTATTCCAATAGTATGCTCCTTATTTTTTCTCTTTACTTTAGAGTGCGCTTTTGTAATAAAGCGCCCTCTAAGGGGCGCTGTCTATTCCAGTTTTTGGCGTAGTGTTTCAAATGGATGTCAAAAGCGGTTTCTTAAACGGCTACATCAACGAAGAAGTCTATGTCAAACAACCCCCGGGCTTTGAAGACTTCAAGCATCCTTCACATGTATACAAACTGAAGAAAGCGCTCTATGGATTAAAACAAGCACCAAGGGCGTGGTATGACCGTCTAAGCAATTTTCTATGTGAAAAAGGCTTTGAAAAAGGAAAAGTAGACAAGACGTTATTTATCAAGAAGATAAAAGGGATTACCTTACTTGTGTAAGTCTACGTAGACAACATAATCTTCGGTTCATCCAACAAAGAACTATGTGAAGAATTTGTGTTGATAATGCAAGGTGAATTTGAAATGTCTATGATGGGGAAGATGAACTACTTCCTTGGATTGAAAATCAAGCAACTAAAAGACGAAATTTTTATCAACCAATCAAAGTACTGCAAAGAACTGTTAAAGAGATTTGACATGGATGGGTGTAAAGCAATGTCAACACCAATGGGCTCTGGAACTTATGTTGATCAAGACGAATCGGGTGTGTCAATTGATATCACGAAGTATCGAGGTATGATTGGTTCTTTATTATATTTGAGGGCAAGTCGTCCTGACATAATGTTTAGCGTGTGTTTATGTGCTCGATTCCAAGCAAATCCTAAGGAGTCACATCTCACGGCAGTCAAGAGAATCATGAAGTACCTCAAGGGAACAACCAACGTTGGATTATGGTATCCTAAAGGTAGTGTGTGTAAGTTAATTGGTTATTCTGACGCGGATTATGCAGGTTGTAAAACAGATAGAAAAAGTACTAGTGGAACGTGTCACATCCTTGGTAATGCTCTAGTCTCATGGTCCTGTAAGAAACAAGCGTGTGTTGCTCTTAGTACGGCTGAAGCAGAATACATAGCAACAGGCAGTTGTTGTGCCCAGAATCTTTGGCTAAAGCAACAATTAAGTGACTATGGAATCGATATTGGATGCATACCACTCCGATGCGACAACACAAGTGCGATTAGTATCACAAAGAATCCGGTCATGCACTCAAGGACCAAACACATAGACATTCGACACCATTTCCTTCGTGATCATGTGCTTAAAGGAGATGTCGAAGTTACCTTTGTCGATACTCATAATCAACTGGCGGATATCTTCACAAAGTCGCTCGCAAAAGAACCATTCTATAAGATTCGAAGAGAACTTGGCATTCTGGATGAAGGTGACATATAACTATCTCACAATTATTCACTATACATAAGGCCAAGGTACACAAGTTCTCAATCCTTCTTAATTTTTATGAAATTTTTTTTCTTCAATTTTTTTTTGTGTATATGTGTTTTTTTTTGCCACTGTGTAACCGGTTACTTCACTTTGGATAACCAGTTACCCTGCTCATTTTTGCCTAATTCACGAAATTTCACTTTGTGTAACCAGTTACTCACATATGGATAATCAGTTACCCTGTTGTTTTTTGTCTAAAAATCACATTTTCCTCACTGTGTAACCGGTTACTCCCTTATGGATAACCGATTACCCTGCACTTTTTCAGTTTTCTTGTGTGGTATATGATGCTTAGCCCATTCTATTTTGCATGCTTGATATTTCTATCTTTTTCACCCTTTTTGTTAATGACAAAGGGGGAGAAGAAAATAAATTATTCCTATGATATTTCCTTGCTGGTTGTGTCTCTCTAACAAATATGCAGAATTCAAAGACTCCTTAATTCATCAATTAAGGGGGAGCATAGTTTAAGGGGGAGCTGTTGATAGAGAAACACCACGGGACCATATCTTCAGGTTTTTTGGGTTGTCATCATCAAAAAGGGGGAGATTGTGGAGACATGACTTCTCAGATATTTTGATGACGACAAACCTTGCTACATAGCCAAAGTCGGATTAACAAAAAGATTGATCAAGGTTTAAAGGTCGTGTATGAAGTTTCCAACAAATGATCAAGTCTTGGTGAATCACATGAAGATTCGACTTTCACATGGATTAAGGTAACACTTGAACTCTAGTTAGTTATACAAGTGTTCACAACATGTTGCATTCATATCATAATCATTAAAAATAGTTTTATGCATCAACAAACCACCACACTTCATTTTTTAAGTTATTTTTCAAAACTGTGTTAGAGTAACCGGTTATCAGTTTTAGAGTAACTGATTACTCTGAGTAATTTTCAAACCTTTTTGTAACGTTGGAACCATGTAACCGGTTATCCAATTTAAGGTAACCGGTTACCTCAAGCAAATTTCAAATTATTTTGTAACGTTGAATGCATGTAACCGGTTACCCTATTTAAGGTAACCGATTACCACTGATCCAGAATGAAAAATATTTGCATCTTTTCATGAAAACTCTTATGGTCTCTTCATCATGAAACATGGTAACCTTTGGATTATTGCATTCATCTGAGGAGGTGCTTTAGACATTATATAAACATCATTTTTCAGATTTCAAAATGACCTCCTTGCAAATTTTAAAATCATTTACACACATTCTCTCAATCTTTCTAAGTGTTCATCCATATTTTCTTAAGAGTGAAACTTTGCATAAACCTTCATTTTTCAGCATCATAGTTTCATTCCAATTCAAGAACACTTGTATAATTACTGTGAGATTTGAGTGTTACAAAGGAGAAGATCAATTATTTAATTGATATACTTCAATTTTCATCTATCTCATCTTATACAAATTATTTAGAATTATATTTATTGATTACAACTTATTCTTAGGATTGTTAAGGATAGGTTTGTAAGGTATTATCCTTGTTATCCGGTGTGTGGATACAAGAGGTCCATTTGTGAGAAATTGAGTCTCGATTGGACTTTAAACATTGTAAATCCAAGAGGATTGTTCTTGGTGTGTTAGAATAGATAGAAAGACCTTAAGGTGTCTTGTCTAGGAATCTAACATTATAGTAAAATTCTCTTTCGTGTTGAAAGGGGAGTGGAGTACTCTCAATCTGTGAGGGGAACCACTATACATCGCTGTGTCATTTACTTTCTGCACTTTAACGCTTTTCATCACTTAAACATTTCAGAAAGTAAAAGTCATAAACCGTCGAAAATCCGGAAAATACTTTAAGTGCCTCATTCACCCCCCCCCCCCCCCCCCCCCCTCTAAGGCACTCCTTAAACTTACAGATCCAACGTCGAGTATTTTCTCTCAAACTCAATTGAAATACCCCGATTAAATCAAAACATTTTTTTACAATAAGTTGAATGAAAAAAGGAGTTGACTTTGAGTTTTCAACTTCACTCCTCAATTGGACGAATACGAGTTTTCTTACTCGGTCAGTCGAACAATTGTCATTTTCCGCCAAACATACAACTTAATCAAATCATTTCCTTAAATAACTATACGAAAAAGGAGATGGTTTTGAGCTTTCAATTCCTCTTCTCAAATGCTTGGATATGAGTTGTCTTACTCAGTCATTCGAGTATTTGTCGTTCATTCTAAAATACGTCAACCATATACAACCTTATTTTCATAAACATTCAGATGAAACAGAAAGCGGTCTAGAGTCTTCTATTCCTTTTCCCGATTATTAGGATACGAGTTGTCTTACTCGATTATCCGAGTATTCGTCATCCGTTCAAAACACCTTAACTATTATCAAATTCTTTCTATAATTAAGGATGAAAAAGAAAGTGGTCTAGAGTCTTCTACTCCCTTTCCCGACTGTTAGGATACGAGTTGTCTTACTCGACTATCCAAGTGATCGTCATCCAACCAAAGAACATCTCAAACAAACAAAACGTCAAACATATTAATCCAACTTGTCACCCTCATGTGATCAAAACTCTTTCCAGAAAGAACACTGTTAATCCTTTCTAATGCGCACAACAAACTAGTGCTTAAGCCTCCGCCGAGAGTAGACAAGCCAGCGTTTAACCTTTAGAACACGATCTACATAGTTGTTCACTAAAAGACACTAACCAGTCGTAGTGCCCGAACTACGAATGCTCTGATTTCCTTATTATACCATAAGGATACGTAGGCAGGAGATTACTGTATCTTCGCGAGCACACTAATAAAAAACCTCCCCTTTCCCTTTCTGAGGTTCCCATCCATCTCTTTTCAATACTCTAATTACCTGAAGATAACAAACAAACATAAATTAACACTCGAAACACAAATTAGAACTAAAAGGTTCCCGTTGAGTACAACGGACGCAAGGGGTGTTAATATCTCCCTCTTGCGTAATCCACTCTCGAACCCGAATATGGTTGCGACGACCATTATTCCATTTCCTAAAGGTTTTATCGATATTTTCCCATCCCTTTATTGGGATAAATAAAGTTCGGTGGCGATTATGTTCGAACATATTTTTTCCGCGACCATTGCGAGGAATCGTATTTTTCGAGATGCGACAGATGGCGACTCTACTAGGGACTAGCTCCAAGCAAAAGAGAGTGAAGCCTAATTTAGTTCAGTTTCTGTATTGTGTGTTAATCTTGTTTGTTTGTCTTTTATTTTTATTCTGTTATTATCATTCTGTCATAATTATTATATTGTGATTTATTGACCATGTCTTATTGGGGGTTCTCTGGTTGGTGATACTTTGTGAGATAGGCTCTCCACCCGAGTCTGAGAAAAACCATAAGATTAAGTTGGTGGTTCCGTAGTGGGCGCCCGCAAGGAGTCTTCCTTGTTGGGAAGATACGAAGACCCCGCCTATAGGAGATTCTCTTGAAATATTATTGCCCGACGAGTTTTCGTCACGACGATAGTATTCTCAAGTTGGATCAGTGACTCTAGGGACCTTTTAACCCACTATATCTGGTGGTTATGTAGTATCGACTTGAAAAGTCCCAGACTTATTGGGTTAATACGAAAGCCCCAATCAGATGAGATCCCTTTGACGTATTATTTCCTTACAGTAATATTTCCAACCTCGATCTATGACTCTGAGAACCTTGTTAGAACCCTGGACTCGAGAGTCGTGTAGTAGAATCCCTATGGAGCCTTCCTTGTTGGGACAATACGAAGACCTCACCTAGACGAGATCTTTTTAAGGATATTATTGTCCGACGAGTCTTCGTCACGACATTGACGTTCTCAAGAAATATCTGTGACTCTAGGAACCTACCAACTGTAGAGCCTACCCCTGGGGTTACATTAACCAGAGATACCTGTTATTATGATCTATCTAAAAACACTTTGATCTTGTGATCCTGAACATGTCACTACACTCATACACGTATCATTGCATCTGCAATCGTCATGCATTGCATATCATTTTTCACCAAAAAAAATAAATACAAAAAAACTCATCCATCCTTCGTCCATAACCTGCAGTTGATTTCCCGACACTTATATCAGACTAAAAGTAGCTCTTGAAAAACCATGGATCCATTGGAGCAAAATCACATTGCATTAAGAGGAGATGTTGACTCGATGAAAAACCAGGTAGACCAACTTGTGGAGGCTATGATAGCTTTAGAAAAGAGGGAGGACAACATTCAGCAGACTGCAGTCGTAGAGAATGTTATTCCAGCTCCAGTAAATGGTCCTACCCAACCTCAGCTTGTGCGAACCCCAATTGATAACCCTATTGTACAAGAACGTCATGTTGTTCAAGATTCCTAACGTCATGATGTTGTTGAGTATCACAGTTTTGCAATCTCCGTGCCAGATTCCCATGGAACAAGCCTAGTGGTTAATGCTGAACAACCACAAGATGATGAGATTGCTAAAAGATATTGCGTGCTAGAGAAAAGACTCAAGGCCATAGAATGACAAGATACTCTTGAACTGAATGCTTTAGACATGTGTTTGGTACCTGGCCTGGTTATACCCGCAAAAGAAGATTTAAAAAAGAAGAAAAATAAATCCAATATAACTAAACCATTTATTTTATTTATGTAGAGATAAACTATTTAATTAATAATAAACAAAACCATTTAGATCAATGTTACAAAATTACAAAATCTTTGATTAATTAAAATCTCTCCTGATTTTGTGATTAAAAAAATCTCTCATGATTTATATGCTTTATTTGAAAAAGAATATTAAAATTAAAGAATCATATTTTAATATTATTTTATTTTAATATTTATTTTTGACAAAATCAAATTCATAATATTTATCATCAAGATTAGAGTTACAAATTAGATTCAATAAAAAGAGCTTTAACAAATTATCTCAATTAATTTTACTATACTTTTTGTATGCTATGATGAATAATTGTTTTTTTATAAGCCTATGTTAAATAATTGTGATTGTGGTCTAATTTAAAAAGATAAATTTCAACATTAAGATAGATTCAGCTCAAAAAGAGAATAAAAGATAAATAAATAAATAAAACCACATAAAATCATTTAAACAAACTCTTTAATTTTGAAAATCTCAATTTTTTTTTATTTAGTAAGTTTTATTATTTTGAAAAAGAGTGTTAGAATCAAATCCTAATAATTTCTTGGGCAATATTAAATTCCAAATATTAATTATTATGATATAATTTTATTTTATCGATATTGCAAATAACAAATAGTAGTAATTAGTATTTATTATAAATAAAAGTGAGTATTTTCTGATTTAAATAACAAACTTCCTAAAAAGTCTAACCCAAAACAAACTTTTAAACTAATTCTTGTTTTTCCTTTATTCTTTCCTATTCCTTTGCTGCCAATTTTCACCACTCATCTCTCTCGACTCCCACCACCACCTTCTTCATTCCACCGTCGCACCTTCAAACAGAACAACCAATCTATATCGTTAGGGTTTTTGAATTTTTATTTGTGATTTTTTTAATTCTATTAAATTTGTGATTGATTATGAAATTGGAATTATGATTGAGTATAATTTGTGTTGTGAAAAATCACTTTTATGGTTTTTGATAGGTCCAAAACTTTGTATTTTGGAATTGTTTGTTGTTGTTCATAATCTTTCTATGTTATGATCACATCAAAATCTTAATTTTTTGTTATATTATATGAAATACATCGGAAACACTTATACTAGTGGACACAATAAATAATTTGAAAATAAATAAATAAATAAAATATAATCAGGTGTATGAGTATAGATATCGAACACTGACACGGACACTCAACGACACTGACAGAGACACTTTTTTTCAAAGATGTCGTGCTAAAGAGGTTATATTAGTTTTTGTTCATTGTTGTTATTACTATTTGTGAATTTTAATTGTGAATACGCTACTGTTAATCAGTTTTGGATTCAGTGTGTTGAATTACATAATTCCAATAAATAGTATATACCATGATCATATAACAATGGTGTGAATGTGATCTGTCTATGGATATTGTGTTTTGGTAAATGGTTTGTTTGATCAAGATGTGAATGTGTTTATCATTTTTTTTATTATTAAGTGTTTACCATTATTTTATTGTGAAGAATGTAGTAATTTTAGAAACGTATTTTCCTTGATAATAGTAAAAAAATTTACTCTTGGAGTCTTGGTTTAGGATGATAATGTGGTTTTTGCATGATGTCTTAGCAGGGAAGGTTGCTGCGTCATTTGTGAAAATGAGTTGGGACATGGAGCTAGATAGTCTATTTGAGAATGTAAGTGACTCTCCATTGTCGGGACGAAATAATCTCGAGCCTTGGGAAAACTGGAGAGGTGATGATGGCAGAGAAGCTTTGAAAGTGCCAGATTCACGTCAGGATGTCGTTGAGACGTCTAGTTCTAGCTCCTTTGGTGATACAGCTGCTGCTGCTTCCTTCGGTGAACCAGAAGTCGAATCACGAATGTTTGATGACGGGCACGAGCCACTTCATCGAAGGTATATTTCAGTTTGAGTTGTTTTATGCATCTATTATTCCTTTCATGTCTATGAGAAGCATGTGTGCATAATGAAATAAAAAGAGTAGTTAGGAAAATCCCTCCAGTTCATTAGTTTAAACAACCGACCGGTTCACTCCTACCGTTACCTTCTCTTTCACAGGACTAGTCCCTTAACCCTTTCCTCTACTCCGCTCTCATTCACGCTTATGCTCGTATTAATGGCACATCAAAGGCTGTTTCTTGCAATGCAAGAAAACAGAAAAACAGAAGCAGAGAGCAAGAGAGGATTGAGAGAAAGAGAATTTCAGTCTTTTGCTTCTCATAAAAATTTCACACAAGTTTGTAAGAGTTATGTCATCACATGAAACGAATAGAAAAATGTTGATTATATAGTTGCTTGTGATTCAAGTAACTTACTTGAGTCACAAGTTAACTACCTAATTAACTTACAAACTAACTTCTAGTTAGTTTTAACCCTCATTTAGAATTAGTACAACATCCCCTCATAATTCTAAATGTCTCCGAGTCCTAATTGACTTCTTAAGTACTCAAAGCTTTCAATCTCCAAAGCTTTTGTAAAAGCATCAGCTAGTTGTTCCTTTGTAGGGAAAAGTATGACTTCTATCATGCCTTTCATCATTTGCTCTCGTATGAAGTGAAATATTTTCTCAATATGCTTGCTTCTTTCATGTGATACTGGATTCTTGGCCAAGCTAATTGCAGATTTGTTGTCAATCATCAGCTTCACAGACTTTTGCACTTCACACTTGAGTTCTTCAACAAGGAATAAAGCCAAATTGACTGACAAGAGGCAAATGAATTTGCTATATATTCAACTTCACAAGAGGACAAAGCAAGGATTGGTTGCTTCTTTGTACACCAAGAGGTGTCTGCTTCATTGTATAGAAATACATAACCAAATGTGCTCCTTCTATCCATTGTCTCCACACCAATCAACATCAGAATAATCAACCAAACCTGTTCTTCTTTTAATCACAGCAGTTTGAAATTTTAAACCTAGCTTCAAGGTTCCCTTTAGATACCTGGTATCCTTTTTTCAGCTACTAGATGTGCTTTCTTAGACACACTCATGAATCTACTCACTATACTTATTGTATATATCTGACTTGCTATTGAATAAGTATCTTAGTGAACCAACAATTTGTTTGTACAATGTTACATTTACCTCTTCTTCACTTGCACACTCATCTAGTTTAGGGTTTGTCTCAAAGGAATTTGTGAGTACTTTACAACCAGTCATACCTTTCACTTCTGTTCGTGCATGATCATTCCTTTTTTTGCTCTTCACAAACTTCATTCCAAAAAGGTTATGACCTTCTTAGGTCTGTCATTTCAAACTCTTCTTTCATTTGATCCTTTAGCTTCTCTAAAGCACATGGATGGCTTCCTGTGATAAGCAGGCCATCCACTCACAAGCAAATCATTATGATGGCTTCTTTCTCTGATTCCTGTACATATACACCATACTCCACTGTGCATTTTTTGAATCCTAAGTTAACCAGAAATTGGTCAATTCTTTTGTTCCAATGTCTTGGAGCTTGCTTCAAACCACACAAAGCCTTGTGTAGGTTGTATACCATTTTTTTTCCTTTTCTTTTATCACAAAACCTGGGGGCTGAGTTACATATACTATTTCTTGTAGAGGACCATTCAAGAATGGAGATTTTACATCCAAGCGGTGCAAGGACCAGTCTCTACTATTAGCTATTGCCACCACCAACCTCATAGTTTCAATCCTTGCCACTGGAGAAAAAACCTTATTATAGTCTATGCCATGTTTCTGCAGGAATCATCTAGTCACCAATCTTGCATTGTCTTTTGAAACTGAGCCATCAGGATTTAGTTTGGTCTTATACACCCATCTCACACCAATAGTTCTTTTCTTCTCAGATAGAGAAACCAACTCCCATGCGTGATTCTTCTCAATAGACCTCAGCTCTTCCCTCACAGATTCCTTCTACACTTTGCTTCTGAATGGCTGATTGGCTCTGCATCGGCTAAAAAGCAAAGTGTATTAAGTCTCCTTCATTGCTAACTGCACTATCAGGCAGTACTTCACAATCTTCAAGTCTCCTAGGTGTTTGTCTTCTCCTTTGTGTCCTCTCATTAGTATGAGATTCCGCAGATACAACTTCATCAATTTCAATATTTTTGCCATTCATTTCACCATCAGAATCTTCATCATGGCCCGCAAAAATTTGTTTGACCTCACCTTCTTTTGTGCCTTCAGCTTCCCATTTCCAAGTTTCCGATTCATCAAATATCACATCCCTACTAATTTGCAAGTTCTTGTCAACAGGGTTATACAGTTTGTAGCCACCTGTTGAATGATATCCTATGAATATCATCTTCATACTTTTATCCCGAAGTTTGGTTCTTCTTTGATCAAGGATGTGTTTGAAGCAAATTGATCCAAACACCTTTAAATGCTTCACAGATGGCTTTCTTGCACACCAAGCTTCCTCTGGTACCTTCATCTTCAACTTCTTGATAGGACATTTAGAATTATTACAACAGGAATGGACCTTTCTTTCAATCCATTCGTTTATACTCTTCCACTTTTTCAGCTCTTTTTTCATCCTTAAAAAACCCAGCTTTAGGATCACCTTCATGTTCACTCACTGTTGTTTGGGTTTGTCTCTGATTTATACATCGGCATGACCATTATTGATATGAATGTGAAATGCCATGCCGGGATGCGGTTTCTTGGACTGAGTTGATTGTTGCTTACGCAAAGAGTGGGGACATGGGTTCCGCGCGGGAGTTGTTTGATGGGTTTCCCTTTAAGGATAATATTGCTTGGACTTCTATGGTTACTGGGTATGCTTAGAATGCCATGCCGAAGAAAGTGTCGAAATTTTTTCTAGGTGTAGGTTTATCCTATTTTTAAGAAAACTATTGAGCATGTCTATTATTATTAATAATTATAATGCCGAAGAAAGTGTCGAAATTTTTTCTAGGTGTAGGTTTATCCTATTTTTAAGAAAACTATTGAGCATGTCTATTATTATTAATAATTATAATGCCGAAGAAAGTGTCGAAATTTTTTCTAGGTGTAGGTTTATCCTATTTTTAAGAAAACTATTGAGCATGTCTATTATTATTAATAATTATAATGACGATACAATTTACAATGTATTTGATTTTAATTTCAATAGTTTACATGTTTTACGATTTTTCTCTATTAATTAACCATTCAGAAAGAAAAGGGAGACAACAGCTCATTGGAGGAGGTTCATAAGTCCTGTTGTGTCGCGGTGTAAGTGGGTTGAGTTGCAACTGAAACAACTCAAGTCTCAAGAACGCAAATATGCTAAAGAGCTTGCGGCACTTGATTATACACAGGATATAAATAAAGACATGAAGAGGAAAAAACGAAAAAAAGTTGAAGAGAATTGCGATTTAGCATCATACATGTCTAACCATACCTTATTCTCCTACTATGGTATGCCATTTCTTTATTTAGTTTTGCAATAAGTTTTTGTTTATAATTCTCTCTCATTTCTGTCACTTTTCCAGAGAAAGCCGATTGTAATGTTGATGCTGGTTTGGAAGATTGTCATGAAGTTGTCAAAGGTTAGTTACAGATATATACGCGTGATGCTGTTTTAGTCATTTGTTTATGCGAGAGTTCGTGATATTTTATTCTACATCCTGTTTTAATGATATCAGGTGGTGACAGTGAAAAATCAGTAGAGTTCAAGTCGAATGATTTATGGGCTTCTTTTGGTAATTATGGTATCGATAAATCCTGGGACGATGCCATTCAAAAGATTATAGCTTTAGAGTCTCAACTTGAAATTTTGAAATCTAGACATGACAAGGTGATCAGTGAAAATCAAGGAAGGTTTTGTTCTGTAAACCAATCAAGCATACTTGAACCATCTGATGGATATAATCATCCCGATATAAACCCTGATTCTTTTACGGGTAACAAGAATACATTTCCAGTTAGTTTAACTCGTATCTAATATTAGCTTCTATTGAGTTTCTAATCGGAGATTTACTTATGCTAGGAAATGCATCATCAGGTGATGAAGCCACTATTCGGCCTCAAATGGATGTTCCACGGGACAATGTAAGCTTCCTATGGAACCAACTTCTTTATAACTTCTGAGTTTAATACTTGTTCTTTATAGATTCTATTATTGGTTTGAGTTGTTGAATACTCATGATCCAAGGTCGATTTTCTATTATGCATATTTCTCGCAACCCTCATTGTGAATTTGCAATGTTCGCCTGTTCTTATATGCAGATCAATGTTGAAGATCTCACACAGAATCATCAGGTAGTTACAGAAGAGTTCCATGAATTAGAAAATGTTGGAAATCAACTTGTCAAACAAATCGAATCATTTGGAGAGATTAAAGAGATTTTAAAGTTTCAAGGTTCAGAATCCGAGCACAATGTTGATGTGCGATCACGTTCTACATTAAAATCAAAGATCCCTAGACATGAAAGGAAAAGAGAAAAGTCAAAGATCCCTAGACATGAAAGGAAAAGAGAAAAGAAATCTGGTTCAAAGAGGTCAAGGAGATCTGGATAAACTGGATCTCATTCGAAAATGGAAGCTGCTTCTGTTGGAAGCAAATTGATCTATCAATTTTTGCATCTCTTTAAAATATTCATTTGGCACGCAACTGTTAGTTATTATTTTATTTTTAGTTCTTGAATTTTCCAATTAATTTATTGAACAAAATTTGTCTTTATTTTTGTTTTCAGGCCAAAATAATGCATTGTTTTGCCAAGATTGACTTTATGAGGAATAAAAAACATCTTCCAAAGCAAATTAACTTTGCATTTAATTAAAATAACCCTTTAATTTCCATCACAATATTGTATTACCGAATTTGAGTAAGTTTATAATATATATTAACGACTTACGTTAAATCTCAATCGTTAATAAAATTAAATCAAACGATCATATAAATAGTCTATTTAAAAAAATAATCATGTATTTTTTAAAAATTTTTATTTTATTTAATATAATTGTTTGATTCAATTCTATTAACGGTGAAAAATTGGTGTATTATATCTGATGTCAATTTCAATATATATATATATATATATATATATATATATATATATATATATATATATATATATATATATATATATATATATATATATATATATATATAACTAACACAAATTCCAATAGCTGCAACCCAATAATAATACAATGAAATCAATAGGTCATTTAGAAAGACACATTATGATGACTTTGAGCTAGGACATATGTGAAAGATACCTAAACTCAAGAAAAGTTATAGGACTTTAAGAGCAAGTGTGAATCTTCCTTAAAATAACACTTGATTTGAAAAAATATCGGAGTCCTTCCCTGTTAGATGATATAACAAATAATATTATGACCAAAGATTTTAAACCTTCAAAAATTCTAAAAATCTCATATAAAAGGAGCATCAAACCATCAAATCAAGGTACATATATTTTTTATTACATACACCTTATCTCTGAAAGAAACATATTCATATGTACATCAAAGTGTTTACATGTGTCGTCATCCATCAAGGTGATCGACCACGAGCAACACCACCTCCAGAGTTACCATATTATGCCCAACTTCAGAACCATGTTAACGATTCTTTACTGGAAAGATCATTGGTGCCCTATGTGGGAACGATCGACATCATTCAACCATCTAATCAAACATCAAAATGAAAAACCAACAAAAATGAACAACATATAACTTCAATCATTTGTGGTTCGTTGCTAGCGAGTATGTAAGGACAAACCACAATCTTGAAGAAGGAGTTGTGACATCCTCCTCACACCCCGGATAACCAAATCCAACTTCCACTAACTATTGAAACAATCCCTTCCACTGAATGATGAACCTCAACTACCAGTTGATTGAAACTTGGCTTCACACCAAGAAGAGGGTGATAGCATACATCATATCACCACTCTAGTGAATCAGACTACAAGCACTGAAACAAATACCTTGATAAAAGACTTACTCGTGGTTGTCAATAGATAGTCTGCAATGTAAGAGTTTCAAAATGAGCAACTTTGAGGGGTCGAAATCATAGGTCCCGACCACTTCCTTTCATTCAGGCTTCACAAATATGTAGTAAGAAATCCCAGAAATGACCAGACCGAACCCTCTATGTACCAACGAGCCAAAGATCAAAGAAGACATGTGACTCGTTCTCTTCTCCCAAGAAGGCAATCTTCTTCGAAGTTGGGACATGAAGGTAAGCTTCCAACGCATTGAGGCCGCCGCCACCAACATAACTCACATTCCTCATCCTCTAGATATTTCCCAAGAGAAAAAGACATCTTATTTTGAGACACATTTAGCAAAAGAATCAAAGAGTAGTCTATAAGGATATAACTCTATAATCCACTAGAAAAGAGATTCTACGATGGGAAGGTTGACATTTACGAACATATGGATCTCGTTGACACCTTATTGAACTTCTCTTTTTAATATTTTATTATTATTTTTATCATTTTCTTCATTTTTAAATAAAATTTAAGCTTTTGTTTAAAAGTTAAAAGTACTTTTTAACTAGTTTAATATCAATTAAACTAATTATAAATTTAATTAAATGATTAACATGCCCAACATACAATAAATTTTTTAGACTTATTTTACCATGTTTTCATTCAATTTATTTAGGTTATCCATTGAACTTATCATCTTTTGATTATTACTGATCCGATGTTGCACATGAGTCAAAAACGAGTTAATAAATGTAGCATACGGAAGTGACACTTGAGTTGTATCACAAAAACTCTTGATTATTTTAATCAGCTGATTGAAACAAAAAGGGGGTTTAAGTTTTCGGACAATTAAAATTAAATAAAACGATTACAATTATGATTAAAGTATTAATCTACTGATTCGGTAATTTCAGACTTATCGTCAGTTATTATATCACGAATTCGCTAAGCGAATTCAATTCCTATTTGCATACAGTATCGATTAACAAGCGTGATCAACACCTATGTAAATTATATTTCTATTTTCCGTATTAAGCATGAAAACTGAAGATCAGGTGAAGTTAGCGAATAAGCTAAGTTAACATGCATTGATCAAATTTAATCAACACTATTATATGTAACTCGAATTAAGAAAACAAGAATACACAAAACAAGATTGAAAGGAATTGAATAAAAATTGATAATATAATAACCTCAAAGTCTCGATAAAATTCTAAAACAGTAGATTAACCTTGGAGGTTAATCGGCCATGTAATCCTAATGATCTCTCTAATTCCTAAAAAATGTCTAACTTTCTCTAATGTTGAGTTTATCTTAAATAATAAAGAAAATTGGGCTTTAAGAGCACTGGCCCGAAAAATATAGGCTGACCCAAAACTAACTAATTTATTTTTATCACGCCAGAAACGAAAACTGATAATTCAAATCCTCTTCACTCTGGATTAACTTCTGACATCAATATTAAACTTGTATCTCTTTCTCTTAAATTTCCAACGCATATTAGAACGCTTCAAATTGCATCTTTTAGCTCAAGTTATGATATGCACAGTGAGAAGGTATCAAACTGTAGTTTATTTCCGAAAATAAGCAACATAAAATGAAATCAAAGAGAATTCAAACCTAACTTAAAAAACATATTAAAAGCATTGAAAATAAGGCGAGAAGTCATAGAATTGTCTTAGCACAAAGTAAAATATGGTGCATTAAAATACACTGATCAAATTCCCCCACACTTGAACTTTTGCACTATGAGCAAAACTCTAACTTCAAAATTCAAAACAGACTAAAAATGAGAAACAAGAACAAAAACAAAACATACCTTTCAAATACTTTCAGGATCACATAGGGATAAACAAAATTATCATTCTAGGCTTCATAAATATGGCGTTAGTGAATAACCTCTTGTGACAATCAAAGCAAATAGGAGGATAATTTATCAAAGAATACATCAGAAGTGACAATATCCTCACAAGATATAAATATTCACTCACTCTCAAGTGTTTAGATTATTTCTTTATATTCAAAGCACATCATAAAAGTTAGCACTACCATAAACTTGAAAAGACTCTAACATCCACACTTGAAATACATTTACATAAAGATCAAAAGGACTTTATTTGGGTTGTAATGTGGCCAAGGTAATAGGGAGATAAATACTAAGGGGTACTAAGCTAAAATTTAAAGGGACAAAAGAGAATTTAACGGAACTGCGAAAGTTGAACTAATGATCACTTTATTCATTTTCAAACAACTTCTGTACAACCATTTTCTCTTCTCTTTTCTCTTTTTCTTTAGTTTCTTTTTCTTTCCTTTTTTTCTTCTTTTTTTCAAAAGGAATAATAATATGATTTTTTTTTTCTTTTCTACCAACTGTTGAAATATCACAAATATACTAATTTAATGTCACACAACTTCAAACAAGACTTTTTCACCCCCTTAAATAGGGTTATAACATTGTTTTTCACTTTTAAACTTTTAATGAGTTATAGAAAAAAGGAATAAATAAGCTCAAAGAGATTTCAAACAAAGGACGAGAATTTCATGGTTGACTTTTTGCCTAAGTAGCTAAAAATAAAAAAAATAAAAAATTGCATTTATCATATCAGTGTGCATAAGTAAACAAGAAGTTTCAACAAGAGTCAAGTTCAATTCTAGACTAACTAACAGACATGAGTGAAATCACACAAGAAAAAAAAGAAATGAAATTTTGTATGTCATCCATTATAAGGCTCAAATTCTCACAAAGGATAATGATCTACCACAAATAATGCATAATTTATAATTTAGTATACTTTATCATACTGGGAATGCAAAGAAAGTCACTCATATTTGAAGGTTTAAGAAACATAAGAAATTGGGGTTTGAATTGGATTTATAGATTAATTTTTTTTTGCAACCCAAGAACTCAAACAGCAAAGATAAGACAAAGGTAAACAACACAAGTATTTTTATTCTGGTTCACTGTTAACGAAACTCCATCTAGTCCACTCGTCTGAGTGATTTCACATTTTCAATAAGTACTTAATCTAATAATCAAACTGATTGCAAAAGTCAAAGATAATTTGTCTAAGACTTCTTAAGAATTCTAACTATAATCTAGTCTCTCAAGAAATACAACTCAAAGACTAATTGGTAATGACTTCTTGATAATTATGACTATAACTTAGTCTCTCAAGGAAATTAACCAAAGGTTAAGATAAACAAGGTTGTGTTTACAAGATACTCCTAAAAACAGGCATATCCACACGTTTAAAACAAGTATTACACTTAAGAAAATATTTCAAGAAAAATGTTCTAAGTGTTAGAACGATGGAGTTCAAACAGGTAACATCCTTGCCAGCTCCAGAATTCTTCTACCCAGAGGTTGACTTAGATCATCCATATGTTATTCTATAGCCTTTAAACTTCATTTGTCTTTACTTCTATGTTTAGTTAACCCTTCTGGAGAGTATATACAACTCATCTTCTTCTTCATAACTTTCTTCAGCTTGCAAAGTTTTGCCCTTTTCAGGCTTACCTTTGGACTTCAAAGGCACAAACTTGACTTTTTTTTTTAAGGCTCATCCTCTTCAAGTTCAATCTCATGACTCCTTAGAGAACTTATAAATTCCTCCAGATTCGTTTTGTTTAGATTCTTTGACACCTTAAGTGTTATCACCATTTGTCTCCATTTCTTAGGCAAACTTCTGATTATTTTCTTAACATGATATGAAGTGGTATAACCTTTATTCAGAATATTTAATTCAGATACAAGAGTTTTAAATCTTGAGAATGTCTCCCATGTCATTTCATGCTCTTCCATTTTGAAAGATTCATACTTTTGGATTAAAGTCAAGGCTTTAGTTTCTTTAACTTGCTAATTTCCTTCATGAGTCATTTTTAAAGAATCAAATATAGACTTAGTAGAGTCTCTATTTGTTATCTTTTCATACTCATAGTAGGAAATATCCTTCAGAAATATAGTTCTGGATCTATGGTGATTCTTGTGATCCCTTTTTTGTTGTTCATTCATTTTACTTCTTTCAATCTTAGCGCCACCTGCATCTGTAGGATGTGTGTAACCATCCATTACCATATCCCATGGATCAATATCACAACCTATGAAGAAACTTTTGATTCTATCTTTCCAATAGTAAAACTTTTCTCTATCAAAGATTTGAGGTTTTACAGAATAATGATCTTTATCATTGTTTGCATGTGCCATTTTATGTTAAAAAATATGGATCTTTATCTAATACAGTTCATTGTTTGACACAGAGTAGTCAAAACCAGAATCGAAGCTCTGATGCCAATTTAAGGTTCAAGAAACACAAGAAAGGTGAGTTTGAATTGGGTTTCTAGATTAAATTTTTTTTGCAATCCAAGAACTCAAATAACAAATTAAAGATAAGTTAAAAATAAACAATACAAGTATTTTTATCCTGGTTCGCTGTTAACGAAGCTACGTCTAGTCCACCGCCTGAGTGATTTCACCTTCTCAATAAGGACTTATTCCAATAATAAGACTCATTACAAAAATCAAAGACAATATGCCTAAGACTTCTTGATAATTTTGACTATAACCTAGTCTTTAAAGGAAATACGACTCAAAGACTAACTGTTAATGACTTCTTGAGATTTTTGACTATAACTTAGTCTCTCAAGGAAAATAACCAAAGGTTAAGATAAACGACGTTGTGTTTAAATATGCTTCTAAAAACAAGCAGATCCACAAGTCTTAAACAAGTATTACACTTAAGAAAATATTTCAAGAAAAATGTTCTAGGACATCAGGAACAAGTGTGAAACATCCTTAAAATAACACTTGATCCAAAAAAATGATTGAAGTCCTTCACTGTTAGATGATATAAAAAAATAAGATTATGACACATGTCTATTTAGACAGTGATCTTGCATGAGAAGATTATAGACCTTCAAAAATTCTAGAAACCTCATATAAAAGGAGCAGTAAACCATCAAATCAAGGTACATACATTTCTAATTATATACCTCTCACCTCTGAAAGAAACATATTCATACGTATGTCAAAGTGTTTACATGTGTCACCACTCATCAAGGTGACAGACCACGAGCACCACCTTCAGAGTTACCGTGTTATGACCAACGTTACAATGACGTGAACTATTCCTTACTGGAAGGATCATTGGTGACATATGTGTGAATGATCGTTATCATTCAACCATCTAATCAAACATCAGAATGGAAAACCAACAAAAATGAACAACACATAACTCCAACCATCTGTGATTCGTTACTAGCGAGGCTGTAAAAAGAAACCACAATCTTGAATAAGGACTCACGACATCCTCCTCACACATGGATAACCAAATCCAACTTCCACTAACTATTGAAACAACCCCTTCCACCAAATGATGAACCTCAACTACCAGTTGGTCAAAACTTGGCTTCACACTAAGAAGAGGGCGATAACATACATCATATCACCATTCTAGTGAATCAGACTACAAACGCTAAAACAAATACCTTGATGAAAGACTTATGCGTGGCTGTCATTTAGTCTGCAATACTAGAGTTTCAAAATGAGCAACTTTGAGGGATTGAAACCATAGGTCCCGACCACTTCCTTTCATTCAGGTATCACAAAGACGTAGTAACAAGTCCCATAAATGACCAAACTGACCCTTCTAAGTACGACGAGCCAAATATCAAAGAAGACACATGACTCGTTTCCTTCTCCTAAGAAAGCAATTTTCTTAGAAGCTGAGACACGAAGGTAACCGTCCAACGCATTGAGGTATCTGACACCAACATAACTCACATTCCTCATCCTCTAATGATTTCGCAAAAGACGAAGACATTTCATTTAGAAACATATTTAGCAGAAGAATCAAAGAGTACTCCATAAAAAGGTAACTCTATAATTCATTAGGAAAGAGATTCTATGATGGGAAGACTGACATCGACGAACATTTGAATCTTGTTGACGCCCTCTTGAACTTTATAATAGTGTGAGGCCTAGAGAAGTGAAAACTACCTCTTTTTAATATTTTATTATTATTTTTACCATGTTCTTCATTTTTGTATAAATTTTAAATTTTTATTTAGAAATAAAAAATTATTTTTAACTAGTTTAACAACAATTAAATTAATTACAAATTTAATTAAATGATTAAAATGCACAAAATACAGTAAGATTTTTTGATATATTTTACCATGCTTTCATTCAATTTATTTAGGTTATTCATTGAACTTATCATGAGTGAGGTGCGTGGATAGCATGGCAAGAGAAAATTAGACTGAGGCATATGAGGAGTGGAGTATTGGTTCATAAATGATTGTTAGTGGAAGAAATTATCAACCCACTAAAAGAAAGGCTTTCAGGTAATTTTATGGTTGAAGAAAATATACATTACATAATAGCGTGCTAACATATATATATTAATCATTTTTATACAAGTAATACTGTAAGAAATAGAGGAGTCTAATTGTAAAAAGAAAATTTAATTTATTGAAAATTATTATCGTTAAGACAATGATGTGACGACATAAGGAAGAGAATGTTGGGCAATATAACCCTGGATAGATTGATTTTCTACCATAACTTGTCTTGTTCGGAAAGAATTCGCCCAATCCAAGACACGAATATTGTATCGCATTAACCCTAATTTTTACAATTCGATTTCAATTGCTATTGTATTTTGGGGAAGATCAAGCAAATACAGAAAAAGCATAAGAAGAAACAAAACCTAAACGACGACGACGCAGTTTTGAACGATGTCTGCTGCGGTGTGCGGAACCAAGAGATCTTTCTTCGAAGACCTTCCTCCTTCACCACCTGTTTCCAAGAGGCTTCGTTGTTCATCTTCTCCGATTCGCCTTTCTCTTCCGACGCTCGTTGATCACCTTCGCAATCTCTTTCCCAATATGGAAGATCAGGTTTGATGATTTTGTTGATTTTTATTGTTTTTGATGAATTGATTAATGTTCTTGATAATTTATGGTGTTTTTGTTTTAGATCCTTGAAAGAGCATTGCAGGAATGCGGTAATGATTTAGATGCTGCTATTAAAAGTTTGCACGGGCTTTGCTTGGGATCTGCCGATGAAATTGCCGCAATTGCTCCACAGCCTGATGTTGTTACCGTTGAATCAGGTTCGATTTGATTTTTAGAGTATTCATCAACGTGTAGTAAAATTGATTTTAGAGACCTTTGGTTTGGTTTGGTTTGGTTGCTCTTAATTTTAATTAATTTTGTCTTGATAATTGCTTCTAACTTGGAGCTAGAAAGCTGAGCTTTTGATTCTAGAAATGTCAAATTTATGGTTGAATTCTCTTTTATATTTTAAATCAACTTATCTAAACATAAGTAGTGTTATCAAATAGCGGCGCCATGGCTGCTCTGGGGATATACATGGCCTTTTTTGGACTCTCTGCAATGATAAATATTGGCCGATATTGTGGGTTTTTCTGCCATAATCCGCTATAACGGCCTGTATGATGGGATTTTGGCTCTCCACAATGGACCGTCATCTGCCATCGGCAACACTGAACATAAGTTACTTCACCTTCAAGACACCTTTGTGTATGTTCTATTTAGCTTTTGGAAGAGCCAAAAACAATTCTAAAGATGTAGAATTGATTTTGGAATGATTTTGAGGTGTTTGGTTCTTATAAATTAGAATTGATTCGGCCTCTAGAGTTGATTCTAGTGAAGCTAGAATTTGTAGCTTTTGAGTTTAAATGTGATTGTTACATTAAAATTTAATGTTCAACTTACTTCTACGTAAATATATCCAAACATAAATAACTTTACCTTCAAGTCACTTTTAGCTAGAATAAGTTTTACAAAATTAACTCATTCAAAACCAATTCTTTTCAACGCAGAACCAAACACACGCATATGTTTGCTTACACGTTTGGAGCACTTCTGTATGTTAAAAATTGATTTAACATGTTTCGTTGCTCTCAATTAAAATTGATTTTGGAAGTGATGATTTCTAGCTTTTGAGTTTAAATGTGATTTATACACTTAATTAAAGTCAATTTTATATAATCAATTCATCAGAATCAATTTTTATTTCTGCAGAACCAAACATATTCTCTAGTCGGATAGGATGTTTTATTTGTGTATATGTCTATTACTTAATATTTCAAGTACTGTTTTGTTATGCAAAATAATGCAATTTTTCTAATGGCATTTTGTGTCATGATTAAGATGAAAAATAAATATTTGATGGATTAGTTTTTGGAATAATTTGTAGGTGTTTTTGAAAATAATGGGGATGCATCTGCCTCTGGGAATCAGCCAGTTGAAAACAATCTTCCTGCTGATGGACCTGAATGGATTGACTTGTTTGTTAGAGAAATGTCATGTGCTACTAGTGTTGATGATGCCAGAGCTCGTGCTGCGAAACTTCTTGAGGTTCTGGAGAAATCGATCAGTGCACATGCGAGTTCTGGGGCATTAACTGATCTTCAAAGGGTATGTGTTTGGGCTGTAATTTCGTTTCTTAGTGTTTTGTTAATCGTGCTGCTAAAATTTGTGGTATATGGAATTTCAAATACAATTATGGAGTGGAGTTGTTGGTTGTGGAAAATAATTATCGGTTGTAAGTTTTGAGCTTATATAGTGGTTTTTGTTTTCAGGAAAATCTGATGTTGAAATATCAAGTTGAAGTCTTGACCAAGGAGAGAAATTGTTTTAAAAGTGCTTTTAGAATCCAGCTTGAGCGCCTTTCAGATTATGAAGATAAAGACCGAGAGTTGCAGCAGCTGAAGCAGTTGGTATCTCAATACCAGGAACAGATCCGGACTCTTGAGGTTAGAGATCAGCTTTATCCTTGTTCTGTTCTCACAGTTCCTCGTTTTAAAACTGCTATTTAGTTTTATACATATATTTTGAATTCTTTTCCTTTGTAGATAAAGGGAGAAAATGGTTTCATTGTTCTAAAAAGGTACAATTGTTTTGCATATGCTAATGAATGTGGGTATCTATGGCTTTGTTTACAGGTTAACAACTATGCTCTGCGAATGCATCTTAATCAGGCACAAAAATACAACCCCTTTCCCGGGCGTTTCCCTCCCGACGGCTTCTAATGCAATCGGCGGGTAGAGTTTCACAATCAAGGCAGTTAAATAGCTGTATCTGGCTAATTAATTATATCCCATGTTTTATTTTTCCAAAAGAAGTATGTATTGTTTATTGTTACAATTTGTGTAGCTCCTGTAGGTCAAGGAAATGTAGCGCTATTCAGGGGTGAATCTATCTTATCCTGGAATAGAACCGATGATAATAATTCGTTATTTATTCCTCACTGAATTGATTTCTGGTATTATATGTACTAAAATTACTGAGAATGTTCAAGACCAGTTTGTTACCATCACTATACTACAAATTATGTTTTTATTTGCTCTTAGAGTTGATTATTTTCAGTTAATTGTTTCATGCATATTATGTTGATTTGCATGGTACATGTCTAAATTGTGTTGTATTACTAAAAACAGAACTCGCTTATGTCATAGGAAAAAGGGTTATTAATCCTATAAACAAATACCAACTATTTAGTAGTATACTAAATAATGAACATGTAAGACCATCTTACTTGGATTTGAACTCAATAGCCCCGACAATGTGAGGAATAAGTAACAATTTAGTACAAAGCATTTTTTTCCAACAGAATTTGACCATTAAACACCCTGACTTTCAAATAACGAGCAAGAACAACATTTTTGAGAATAATCATATTATTATGTATGCATCTAAGTCATCTACATAGGACTTAAATAGTGCATATTCAATCATCACACTGCAGGTACCTTCAAGTAATGGTCCCACAAAATTTGCATTCATATAATTAGTCTCGTGACGGTATTTTTTCAGGATTAATAGGTGGCTGCCTACATGTTTTCTATGTTAATAAAAACCCTAAAATTCAAAGAAAATTCATAATTCTCTATACTTCAATTTCAGCTATTTTCTCCACTCACACCTTTTGTAGTTGTGGTCCCAAAACAAAACTCCATTGAAGACACATTGAAGCACGTGGTCCCCACGACTCTAATGCTCTTCGAATTTCATTACTTGTGGTCCCAACATTGACGAAGCTTGCTTTGAATCAAAACTGTGTTTGTTGTGGTCCCAATATTAAGGTTAGTCCCACATGTGCCATCGTGTGTTATGCTTAGTTGTATTATGATTTGCTTATGTTCTTGAATATTGTATGTCTTTTCTATACCCCACTTGCTTTGAAATCACTGCATGTTTGTTTTGTTGTGTTGACTGTAAACTTCTAGGGTTTTTGTCTTTGACTGTGAATGTAATGTCTAATTTACCCTCTTTCATATTTGTAAAAGATGCAAGGTTAAAGTATGAGGGTGAAGATGTTTATGCTTTCAGTGGGCAAGACTCTGATTTTTGGTGCTTCTTTGAAGCCTGTGACTTAATCAAGGGGATGAATCCATCCTTTAACCTTTACGATGTGAAATTATGGTGGAAACATAAAGTGGGTTGTCTTGAAAATATCTAAAACCCTTTGGTAATGATGAGGATGCAACAATGTTAGCTTTGTTTGCTGAGAGGAATAATTATGATCATAGCCAAGATTATCAATGGGTGAGAAGATTTATATATAGAGGTTAATAGAGAAACAAAGGACATGGAAGTGTTGAGGAAAATGAAAGTGCTAAAGACAGTGAATCAAGTGAAGGTTCTTTGGATGGTATAAATTTTAAAGACAGTGAAGAAGAGAGAATGCATGATTTTGATGAAGACATTGATGAATGGTTAAACATTTGGGTGGATAATGGTGAGTCTAGAAGGGAGCTGCTGATGGTGGTGGTACAAGTCAAGTAAAAAACAAAGTGTTTACTACAACTAAGATGGATAGGGAGCATGTCATAGAAGATGATTACATGACTGATGAGCTTGATAGTGGCGTAGATGGAGATAGTTGTGATGACAGGCCTGCAATGATTATGTTTAATGAAGAGGAAACACTTAGAAAGGGTTTCACATTTAAGGTGAGATGAAATTTTCATCTCTGAAGTAATTTAAGAAGGTTGCACTAGAACAAAATGTGTTGAATGGTAGGGAGGTAAGATTTGTCAAAAAAATATGAGAATAGGTGTAGGGTTATTTGTAAGAACAAATAACATTTTGACTACATTATGCTATGTAGTAGAGTTTTGAGAACTACATCATTTAAGACTAAATCTCTGTTTTAGAAATACAAAAGTGGAAGAAAGTTCTTCAACAAGAATGCTAATGTTGATTGGGTTTCTAGAGTGATTATAGACAAGTTGAAGAATAATTCTAGTATGAAATTAAATGAAGTTGTAGCAGATGTAAGATTGGGGTTTGCTATAGAAATCACTGGATATAGGGCTTTCAAAGTTAGACAACTATCTAAAAAGATTGTTGAAGGGGACTCGGCCAAGAAATATAGTATGCTATGGTCATATGATGCTGAATTGAGGAGGGCATCAAAAGTCCTACATTGAGGGACCCCTAGGAAGTAGCAACCACTCCACTTTTACTGGGAAGTTGTTGACAACCTACTTCTTAAGGATTTATGGCCATGACTTCTTGAACATGCAGTTATAGGTAATATACATGTCATCATCCATGTTTCCTCTCATGGTGGATCGCATAATGTGTGAGGGGTAGACTTAGGTGATGTGCTTTAGGGCGGGCGCCTAACAAGGACATGCTTCATGCCTCCCCTTTTATGGGCACTAACAAATATATCACTACATGAGTGACAAAATGGATGTATTGGATTGGTAATGAATGAATCAAAATAATTCATTAATCATTAACAATACACTAAAATTTCCTTTAAATATCTTATTCATCCAGTAACATTTTTTCAATAAAAGGAAATCCATCCATCCATGAAATTTGTTTACTTCATTTTTTTTAAAATAAATCATTTTATTTTATAAATTTTACAATTTTCAAAAAATATCTCGTATCTAAATATTTAGACATTAACTTTTAAAATTATAGTTGTGTGTGGTATTACAAGGGTATATGATACTTAAAGACCTTAGTGGGTTTATAACGGTTAAGGCTTCCTTGTTGCACGAGAGGCCCTAAACGGTGGTGTTATGGTGTTTTCGGTGATAAGAGAGGCCCTATAGGATGTCTGTTGGGAATGTCAAACATCAAGCATTCAAATGACCATACTCGCTTCTATTTAATGTAAGCAATGATGATCTATATTTCGAGACACTAAACACCAATGCCACGTGCTAGAAACATGTTGGATTTTTCCAAATTTTGAGGGAGCCTAAAATTTCTATGGTTTTAACTCTCGTATAAAAGTTTCTCTTTTGGTTTTATTGCTCTATTTCATTCTTACAACTTTTGCAAGCTCTCCGAAAATCTTCTAGCTTATGGGTTCTTGATTCCTCATTTCAAGCCTCTCATGTATGCATTTTTCTTTTTCTTCCTTTTGTAGTAGTTGTGAGTATATATTATAAGGAAAGTTTGAAATATGGTTTTAGGTTAGTGTAAAGTTGTGGGATTTGAGGATTATAGGCATCCTTTTGACAATTATGATAGTGGTGATGATTTCTTTTTGTTCTTCTATTTTCTCATGAACAAAAGGATAATGGCTACCCCATCCGTCATGCTTAAGGACGTAAAGGACACTTGACCTTACTATACTTCTGATAAACATATCCTCTCCTTTCAAACAAAAGTAGAGGTTTTTCCTTAAATGATGAAGGAATGGTTATCTTCGAGGCTTGCTCACCATCTAAGAGGGTTACCATGGTCGTCTCTTCTGATCCCCCATCCCCCTATTTCTACTTCTATCTCTCATTTATCAAAGATATGGGGATTTTTCTTCCCTTCCACCCATTTGTCATTGAGGTATTGAACGTCCTCAATGTTGCGCCCTCATAGCTTCTCCTTAACAATTAGGGTTTTATCAAGCCTTTTAGATGGTATGCGAGGGGATGACGGTTTCTCTAATATTGGGGATATGTTTCTCATTTTATGCTACCAAACCTCCAAAAGGAGGTTGGGCGTCCTTAGGAGGTTTGTCGAGAAGGTTCTTTTTTAGGCCTCACTCCAACCACCACAAGAATTGGAGAAACATGTGCGTCGCGTGAGGGAGAAAGAGGATTCTCCCATAGTGTTAAGGGTTGATGGCGCCCTCTCTTTCCCTTATCTTGGAAGGATAAACTCTGGGGTCGCAGGATATGACATTAAGAATCTTACCCCAGGATAAGTGATGACGGCTTGCCTCCTGGGGAAGTTGAGGTCATGGACTCATGCACATTAATCGATATGTGGTTGAAGGGAGATAATTACCTCGCTGATTACCTGAGTAAAATTGGGTTTGATTTGGTGTTTAAGAGTGAGGTTGAAAGTTTCCCTAGTTGGTCGAAGACCAGTAATAACAACAATATTGAAAAGAGTGGGAGTGGCCATTCCACATGTTAAATGGAAAGTATTGTTTGAAGACTCCCAGAAACAGATGGCAGCTATAAGCATGTAAGGGTTATACTTGGGTCCAGTCTTCGAAAATTGAATTAAGTCGAAAAATACCTTGATCTTTCTAGGTTTATGCTTTCTTCTTTTCAACTATGTGCAAAAAACTAAGATAAATGTCATTGTTGGTGGAAGGAGAAGAACATAACACACAGTTAGGATGTTCCATGAATCCCAACACAAATCCTCTATCTTCAAACGCACGAGGTTTGGTTGATGATGAACAAGGGAAAACGTTTTCAGATTGTTTGGTTTCATAAATGATATGGGTAAAGGGTCCAGAAACGCATGAACAATACATGTAAGAGAAAAAGGGATTAATACATGGAAAGCAAAATAACAATTTTCTCTTTCTCCGTTGGAGGTTTTGGAACATATCTACGATTGTTAATGAGGATAGTTCTTTGAAGATCAACAACAGAAGAGACTTGTGACTGATTCTTACCGCTTAAAGTAAAAGCCATTGTTTTGAGCTTTAGTAGAAAATAGTGATAATGGAAGTTTGAAAAAATGAAAAATTCTTAGGGTTTAGAAGAGAAAACAATGTTGCAAAAAGGGAGGAAAAAAGGAGAATAGGGTATATATAGTTATGTGAAAAGAGACTATCCAGTTTCCTTTTCAAATCAAAACAAGCGGCATTTTGATTTTTGTTTTTTTAATTATTAATTAAATGATTTTATTTTTATTTTAATGCGGTTAATTCTTGTGACACACGATGGTCTTGGAAGTTGAAATTATGATGGGGACTGCACACACGTTCATTGACGTGATGGTTAGGTGAAAGTGGTCATGATGACAATGACGTATGCATACTGCTTTGAACATTGTCGAGAGTGTACTAAAGCACCACCTTTATTCCATATTGCAAACATGATTGAAAATGGAATTTTTTAGGAGCATCTGTTAGCTTGAGATTTTTATCCAGTATGTTCGAAAAAAGTGGAGGTGAGATAAAAATACAGGCTACGTATAGTTAGGTAAATCATATTTTCGACACCAACGTCACAAGGTCTAGTATGAAGATTATCAACAAAGGTAGTTATGAGACCTGAAGATGTTCTTTCGACAACAATAGCAGTTTTACAATATTTAAAGAGCTGAAGACATGTGGAAGTGATGCATAGGACAAAAGGTAACATAATGTTGTATATGTCAATTTCTAGATAGTTAGCCGTTGTCTACGGTTAGTGATGTACATGTATATAAGTCGATTTAATCTTTGTAACAAGGGTTCACATTTTTCATTATTGTTCTCTATAGAATTCAAGAATCTAAGTTACATAGATAAAAGGATTTGGAAATGTATGAATCTGTGTCCTACTTTTTAATCAAAGCATTTTTATTTGATTGCCTTTTATGAAATTCTTTTATTTATCTTTTCAAGGAATTAGGCACTTTACTTCTTGTAATTTTTATCCGATTATTTTTAAAAACTGAACCAAACCGACCGGTTCAACCAGTGGGACCGACAACCAGAGAGAATGTGGTTGGATCAACCTTTCAAAATCGTTAGTGGATCAAAACCAGAGTAAAACCGAAAAAACCGGGTTGAACCGTCTAAAACTATTCGAACCAAAGAACTGGAGCCGATTTTGTAAAACCATCCGGTTAAAAAAAAACATCAAATTAACTATTTTTTTGAATTTTAATATGTCAATATCAAAACTTAACATACATTGCCTAATCACAAAAAAGAATTCCGTGTTTTTTTACAATCATACAAACTTTTAAATTTTGTCACTTCATTATAGTTTTTCTTTCAACCACACTTCATCATCATCACGCTGTCTCTTTTAAACATATTCACGATATTCAACTCAATATTGATTGTCGTTCAAGTCAATATTATTTGTTGTTGTCAAGTAAGACTCGTTTGTCGTAGTTCAACTCAAATTCATTTTTTTTTGTTAATGAAATGTCTTGTACTATTTATTTTTGGTATTCTATCTTAATTATTTAAAATTTATTTTAGTTATTATATTCTATTATTTTAATTATGGTTTGAATTAGTTTAATTTATTTTATTCTAATTCTTTAATTTGATCAAATTATTCTTAAATAAAGGTTGAAATAAAGTGTAGAACTATGTTATGTTATTATATATATTATTGATATTGTTGTATTAATTTTGTAATAGATTTTTAAAATATTTACTTTATTAAGTTGTGAACATATGATTATGTGTGACATATCTATAAAATTTAGTTTCATATTATTAGTTTATTTAATAAACGGTTTGACCATAGGTTTAACCGATTGAACCAATTAAACCTTAAATCGCAAGTTTCACCGGTTCGATATCCAGTCCGGTTTTTAAAATATTGATTCTACTTTTAAACTTGAATTTATCAAGCATGAACACACTTTGTCAAACATTTTTGCACAATATGTTCTTAAATTTTTTTCGAATTTAATTTTGTAAGTGAATTACAACTTGTGATTTAATTTACTAAAAACAACATTAACCAACATGGTATTTAGAATTGAGCCAAACATTATGAACAAACCGCACTTAACACTTACTTGGGAGTGAGTGCAAAGAAAAACAAGGTGACGATAAACCAAAGTAAGCCAAAGAAGAGAGACGGGGTGTAATAAGTAAACTCATGTGGAGCATGTAAGAGAAGGTTACATGTAAGTTACACAAGGGTGTCCAAAAAGGATGAGAGATTGCATTTTTGTGATTCTCAAAACACTTATCGAGTTTGTAATGATTATATGTCCGAGTTACGCAGTGTGATAGAGAGTTTACGTACGTATGTTTGGTTCTGTCCTGAAAATAATTGATTTTGAAAGAATTGATTCTAATTAAAAGTGAATCAAATGTAAAATGATTTATGTTTGAATAAATTTATCTTAAAATTATTTTAAAATTAATTATACTATGAGATTAATTACTATATACTGTCAATGTAAAAAGTTTTACACTGTCGATTCATCACCATCATCCGTTTGTATTACTTTATAGATTTTTAAAATAAAAATCAAATTTGTTTCAATATCCAACATCTATGATTAACTGACGGTGTAAAATTCTTTTACACTGTGAGTGTATATAAATTAAATTTTTATACTATTCTATAACAGTTTATAAAAAAATATATTTCACATTTATTAAAAAAAATTAAATTTTTGTATCTTATCTTAAATATATTTTATGAGAAAAATGTAATAAAATTATGATTGATAGTTATTTATGAAAAAAATGGAAGAGAAATCAAATTAAATACAATCTATATTTAATTTTATCTTTAAAAAATAGATTTTAGAAGAGTTTAATTTAAATGAAATTAAAGTGAAGTTGTTTAGCTTATAATTTGTTAGTTACATGAAAATGAATATAAATGGTTACACATGAAGTACAAATTTATTTAAGTTGTATAGTATAGTAGTTAATATAGAAGACTAAAGCATAATAAGAAAAACCGGTCACAAGGCGAGGCCAGCAATAGGCCACAACTTATCTCATAGCCGTGGGTCCCACGAACCTCTTCCTTTCCGGTTTCTACCAATGCCAATAGTCCAGTTCACTTCCACCACCATCACCACCAGCACCGTACCCATAAACCCCCACTTTTTTTCTCCCACAATACAAGCGTGCGTTAATATCATGAACAAGCCATATTTTTAAATTCAATTTCAATTTCATTTCAATTTCAATCAATGGCAGTTATTTCCCTCTCTCTTCTTCCTCCTCCTTCTACTACTCATTCTTGCTTCTGTGCCTCCGGAATCCATTTCCGTTCCCACACCACCACCAACAATTTCCTTTCCATTCATTCTCCTTCTCCTTTTCCTTCTACTTTCTCTAACTCTAATTCTAAATTCTCCGCTAGAAGAAAACGATTTCACACTGTTTTTGCCGCTTCTTCTGATTATTACGCTACTCTCGGAGTTCCCAAATCCGCCACCGTCAAAGATATCAAAGCCGCTTATCGAAGGTTAGCTCGTCAGGTATCCAATTTTCGTTTCTTAAAGTGTTTATTTAATTTTTTGTTGATGAAATTGTTCTTAATTATGTTCCTCTATTGCAAGAATTTGTAACAAGTAGGATCTCCTACATTTTGAAATTTGATTTATGTGATTTTTCGGATTGTTTGATTTGTATGCAGTATCATCCTGATGTGAACAAAGAGCCTGGTGCAACGGATAAGTTTAAAGAGATTAGTAATGCTTATGAGGTATGTATAGAATTTACACTTCTCAGTGTTTGTTGTTACTTTGTTACGTTTTCTTTACTGGAAGAGTATGCATGTTCAAGTTCAATTTCATTTGCTTAAGTAATCAGCTGAAATTTTTATTGCGAATGATTGGATGTTTGATTTAGGGTCCCTATTTCTACCGCATGTGTCATTTTTCTTTTCTTTATAAGTAGAATGGAAAAACTAGTAAGCGACACACATAGCCTTTGGTCATTCGAATGAAGTTTAAATGGTTGCAGTAGTGCTTTAGCTGCCTCTGGCCTGATCCAATGGGTTTTCTGTTCAATTCTGAGGTTTTTCTTATTTCTAAACAATGCGTGCTGTTAGAATTTTCGCCTTAATTGCGGTCCACCCCTAGTTGCCTTAATTGCGGTACTTTGGCTTGCCTTCATTGCAGCCCCAACACCTTCATTGTGTTGGGTTTGAAGGGGTGGATTTAGTCCCACATTGCTTAGAGATATGATATGTGTTGTGCTTATAAGTGGGGTAAATCCTCACCTTACAAGCCTGTTTTCTAGGGAAGAGTTAGGCTCAACCCAAATTCTTGAGACTTGCTTTTAAAACGTTTTCAGCCATTTTTTTGCAGAATATGATATTCAATATGAAAACATTTCTGCGCTATGAGAAATTGGGCTAAGTAACAAGCTAGTACTCTAAATTACTTTAGTTAAAAAAGAAAAATGACAGATCAAAACAAAAAAGTCAAGTTTTAAAGAGTAGGTAAGCAGAAGCACCTTAAACTCTCTCTGTTTTTTTATCTAATGCTGTGCTATAAAGGACTCAATAATCAACGTCATACGAAAGTAGAATGGTACTTATGAATTACCTTATACTCTTAATTGGGTTGGTGGAAATGTCTTAAGCTCCGGTTTCTTTTAGGAACAAAGGTCACAAATCCATTTTGAAGTTCTATATCAGAAAATGTACAATTGTTTTAGATTGTATTTTGATACTGTCTTCTGAGTTCTGAATTACAACACTGTCAGGTGCTATCAGATGACAAAAAGAGGGCTTTGTATGATCAATATGGCGAGGCAGGGGTTAAGAGCTCAGTGGGAGGAGGATCAAGTGCCTATGCGGTATTCAATATGATTTTTATGCTTGTTTGTTTAGTATGTCAGATTATGGAGCCACAAACTTGAAAAAATGATAAAAACTTGGTTGTCAGGAGAATAACCAGTTATTTTACTGATGCTCCAATGACACATATTGCCTTCTTTATGGGAAAAAATTGAAATGCATGTCAATTTTAGTTGTCTTTACTCTATCTACCCATCTCTTACTGTTTCTGTAAGGTAGATTTAAGTTAGTAATCTTTTTCTTACAGACAAATCCATTTGACTTATTTGAGACATTTTTTGGGTCAAATATGGGCGGCTTTGGTGGCATGGATCCAACTGGATTTGGCACACGGCGTCGTAGTACAGTTACTAAGGGCGAAGACATCCGGTGAGTTACAATGGATAAATAGTTCCGTTTCTTCCAGCCATGCATGCCAAGTCAATGATTATAATATTTGCTACTTGATTTAAATGTCTAAAAAAATATCTTATTCTAAATAGATTTGTTGATTTTATTTATTTATTGATTAGTTCAACCCCAATAAGCCTTGTTTGATTCCTGGATCTAATCTCGCCTAGTTGAATAAAGCTTGGTCTTCAATGCCTATAAAGTTTCAATAAGAGAAAACCGAGGAAAATAAGTACATTATTAATCAGCCATACTGGTTTTGAACTTTACCAATTTAGACCCTTATATTATTAATCTAGGTCAAGTACTAGAGTAGTACAGTACAGATAGCATAAGCTTCTCCACAATACTTTTCCATAAGATACAAGGAACGAACTCACAAAGAGAATAGAACACCAAAATCTAATGCTTTGGCTGGGGGTGGTGGAAGGATCAGGAGAAATGATTCGTTGGGAGCAATTAAGTGACACTTCAATTCATCCACATTGTGTTTTAACACGGGGAAATTGTAAGCAATAACTTTCTCCAAATATCATCCGGTGATCCGACATCTTTTATATTTAGTATTGGCAGTTTTACACAAAAAAAATTACACCTGTACTTTTAAGAGAGTTTTCTGTAAATTGAGAAGACTTTTGATTCAAATATCAACAGGTATGATTTCTCCTTGGAGTTTTCTGAGGCAATTTTCGGAGCAGAGAAAGAATTCGAGCTTTTCCATTTAGAAACATGTGAAGTCTGTACTGGTACTGGTGCAAAGTTAGGATCCAAGATGAGAGTATGTTCAACTTGTGGTGGCAGGGGTCAGGTGATGAGGACCGAACAAACACCTTTTGGGTTGTTCTCACAGGTAATTTGAGTTGTTTTCTTAATAGGTCTGGATATCATTTTCTCTCTCTTTCTCTCGATTTTGTAAGTTCTGCTAATGTGGAGAACAATAACCGAGAATTCTTGACAATTGCTACTGGAACTTTAAGATCATCCTGCTGATATGACAACCTATCTCTTTGTTGTATTTCTATGTTGTAACTTGTAATTGATTTCCACTGGTTGTTCTTGAAAAAGAATCCCATTTGCTGCATGAAATGATTGGAAGAGATCAGTAAACCACATACTCGTAACATATGGCAACCGTCCTCCAGTCAGAAAATAAAAAGAAAAAAAATGGATAAAAGTAAATCTACCATTTATTGAATTTATTTTGATTAATCAGTCTCTGTAATGCTGATATTGTTGATTTGTTTTAGATAAAGATTTTGAAATTGAAATTAAATCCCATGAGAAATACTTGAAAATGTAATTACACAACAGAGATTGTATTTTGCAACATGAATACAAAGGTATTCCAGTTAAGTTTCTACATTGGTTAAACACTTTGCATGCCCCTAATATAATTTTCCTTTTATTTCATGAATTGTTTACCCCCCTAATCCAGGCTTAGTAGGAAAAGATTTTCATTGTTCTTTGCTGTTGTTGACATCTTTATGTTTGACTTTTGGGAATAATCATTTCATTTATCTTTTCATCAATTGTATATATTAGTTCATTTTTGTGCAGTTTTCTTACATAATATAATTTTTTTGTACTTTTTCTCTGGTTGACAGTACTATGCTAATCGTTTTTCAATGTTAGGTTTCAGTATGTCCAAACTGTGGAGGTGATGGTGAAGTCATATCTGAAAATTGCCGTAAATGCAGTGGTGCAGGACGCATACGGGTTAAGAAAAATATGAAAGTTAAAGTTCCTCCCGGGGTTAGCTCAGGCAGTATCTTAAGAGTCACTGGAGAGGGTGATGCTGGACCAAGAGGGTATGCTATTTTATATCTGGTTTTCTCATTGTGAAAGTATTCAGCCAATTATTGGATAGAAGTTATACTAAGTTGCGTGTGTATTGCTTTTATTGTATGTATGTATTGCTTTTACTGTATTTATGTTACCACACGACATATATGTTTCCATCAGTTAGTAAGTTTTTCTCACACTGATGAACGAAAAAATACTTATAAAAGGAAGGAAGGGTATTACAAAATAAAAGGAGGATTAATATCGATTCTCTTTGATGTAAACTCTTAGAATTTGAGTTTAAAGCCTACCTTAGCTCGACAAAATCAACTTCTAAGGTGAGGGCTGTCCAAGCTTTATAAGCACAGCCTAGGACATATCTCTTGTCTAACTCTCAGCATATCCTTTCACATTTATGACTAAACATCTAAAGTGTGAACTAATAGGGATGGAATACTAGGGATCTCAACATAAACAAACAAATTTGAGTTAAGCAATGACATTCTTACAAAAGAGCATTCCAATAATGAGTAATCCAATCCCTCACTATGTTTAGAAAGGAGACCTCATCAGAAGCCATGAAAAATCCTGTAAGGCAAGTCCAGCTTTTCAGGGACAAATGTCCCATCAAAGCACAAGCTTAATGCTCCAACAAAAGACAGCAAGAGGGTAAGCCTACAAAGAATGCTGCATAGGAAGCCTGCTCCAAAAAAAAACACCTAATTGGAAATGTATGTACAGTGATCAACACCCCAGACGTAAATTATGCTTCTAATATATCCAATTAAGAGAAACGTAATTTGATTTGTTATGAAATTGTTGACCTTTCTTACTGCTCTTCTCTTCAAGTTTTATTATATCCAATTTGGAGTCATGGAAAAACTAATTGGACTCAAATATGTATCTACCTTGAGCATTTTAAAAAGGTCAAAGACATTTGAGATAAAAGTTTTCAAAGGGTCTTTGTTAATTATTTTATCTATGCTAGAAAATCATTTTGTATCTTCTGATGTTCCTCCCCAACAGCGGGCATATTAGTTTGTCAAAATGCTTTAGTTATTCATTAATTCAAACTATATCAATTACTCGATTCAGAAGCTGCAATTGATTATCTTGTCACAATAGGGGTCCTCCAGGAGATCTTTACGTATATCTTGACGTGCTTGAGATACCAGGAATTCAAAGAGATGACATTAATCTCCGCTCAACAATATCAATCACTTATCTAGATGCTATATTGGGGTCTGTAGTGAAGGTAAATTAACTTATATACTAATACTATTCATGCAAGCTTGAGTATTTATTGCATCTTTTTATACACTCTAATTATGCTTTAGTCCTTTTAATTTCATTAAGGTTTTATTTTGGTCTGTTTTCACTTGCATTAACATCTTCCCTGTTGTTTTCTTTGTTATCCTTGAAACCCGATGCTTAGCATGATGTGCCATAATGTTCTATTCATATTTTTCCCTGACTAAAAGTATTTTATGCAATAATAGCGCTATATTTTCCCATATGATGGTAGCAGAATGATAATTATACTCCTATCTTCTCTAGAAAATAGTAACCGGAAGGAATAAATTTTTAAACTATGACAAATAATCAAATCACTACTCACAAATATAGAAAGGGAAATAGAGATTCTCATGATGATAATCCCGTTATTTGGATATTAATCTAATCCCTTAGTATTTGGGATTTTACTACAGAATCTAACATTATCTTATGTTGGCCTTTGAATGTAACTATTTGGATAACACTTTGTTTTTCTGCTAGCACTTTTATTGCCTTGCAAGCATCACATGAAAAAAAGTGAGACTGATTTGGCTGATGAGATTTTTTATGACTAAAATTGGAAACAGTCTGGCCATTTTTCTTTTATAAACATGTTTAGCCTTTTTTACTAATTGACATTGTGATTTATTGAATGTTAAGATTTGAGTTTTGCTGAATGTATATATTTTTTTCTTGACTTTTCTGTGTTTTGGGTGTCCACCCCGAAGTGACTTGTTACCTTGAGGCATTGCAATCAGCAGTTAACATTTTGTGGCACTTAAACAGGTAAAGACAGTTGAAGGCACTTCTGAACTACAAATCCCTTCTGGTACTCAACCTGGAGATGTCCTCGTCCTTGCAAAGAAGGGTGTACCAAAATTAAACAGACCATCAATACGTGGTGACCACTTATTTACTGTTAAAGTTACAATACCAAAACGTATCAGGTAAAGTCATTTTATAATTGACTTTGTTTCTGTTACTCCCTACCGAGTATTGTTTTTTTGGGATCCATATCAGCAGTTTAATTTGAATTGCCTGCCTCTACTATGTTTATTCAGTTCAAAGGAGCGTGAGGTGCTTGAAGAACTTGCTTCTCTAGGTGGCACAAGCAGTCATTCAAGATCCCGTCCTAGGACCCAACCTTCCAGTATGTGGCGTTTTTATCATTTGTATATCTGTTGTTCTTTCTCCCCTATCCTACAATCTTAGGAACATTTGATTTGATGTCTTAAATCTTTCATATAACATATGATATATAGTTAGGTCTTCTAGACATATTGGACAATGGCAATAGAGAATTGTTACTGTGCAATAGTAGACTAGATAGTTTAGTTATGAATCGTGATGTTTACCTTTTGCAGCCGGAAGTAAGGAAGCTCCTGCAGCTCAAAGGGCCGAAAGTCCAACAGAAACAGTCACAGAAAAACCAGAGAAATCAGAAGAAGAAGATGATGACTTATGGAACAAACTAAAGAACATGGCTGGGTAATAATGTTATTGTATTTTGTTTCCTTTTTTCCATAAAAATGGGTAGAGCCTTCAGTTTTCATTAATTGGAAACTATCTCAGACTAAAAAGATGGGTAGAGCCTTCAATTTTCATTATTGTATTTTGTTTGGATTGATGGAATAGCGGAGCAGAATGGGGTGGAATGGAATAATATTCCATTGTTTTGATTATTTAAAATCGGATGGAGCGGAGCGAACTGTAGTGGTATGAATTTCATTCCATTCTATCACTTACCACCATATTCCTTCCCCTCCGATTTGGGCAGAATGAACAACTTGTCTTGTTCAGTCCTAAAATTTTCAAGCATGGAATGGGATCTTCGCTCCGCTCTGCTCCATTCCAGCTCCGTTCATTTCATAATATCCAAACATGACTCTTTTAAAGCATAAAAGCAGTTTTAAAACTAAATAGGCGAGTGGCTATAGATTTTATTCTTTAAGTTAGGGATGACAATTAAACCCATCCCTCCCTAGTGGGTACCCGCAAAATTTACCTACAATGGGTAGGGTAAAAATCCGCAAAATAGGTACGGATACAAACGCGGATAATTATCCATTAAAATAAGCGGGTATGGATACTTAGTACCCACCCGTTCCATACCCGCACAATATATATTTATGTGTTTTTATTTTTATTCTTATGTACACAAGTTAACTTATCAATTTTATTAAATACATGTGTTTTAATTTTAATTCTTATGTACACGAGTTAACTTATCAATTTTATTAAATACATCATTATTAAATTTGTATGTATTTTTATATAAATGTTTGTTTATTTCTTAACTCAACAATAACATCCTTAAATTTTTTTAGTGGTATTAAAAACTTAAATTTACATGATAAATTATAATTATCAATTATTTTTATTAGAATTGTGGGTAAATGGGTATGAGTATGTGTACTTAGATACCTATAGGATACGGATACGGGTACAAATGTTGGTGTTCATGCGGTATAGGCTCGGGTACGGAGATTTTTTTAAACTGCGGATATGAGGATGGGTACTATAGTATCCAACATATACCCTACCCATTGCCATCCCTACTATTAAGTCATGTCATTTTCCCTATGTACTCGCATTCTATTTTTCAACAAAATCTGATTCTTTGTATAAATTTTTGTCATTGAGTTGATACATAATAGCTGAAATTTTCCATTGGATATTTTTTTCATTGTTGAGTCCTCACTAATGGTTTGACTTGGAAATTATTGTTGAACAAAAATGGATATTATGTCATTCATTTATTGTCATTTTACAGGATAAGGTGTCACTTTCATTATTAATTTTAGCCCTTGATTAGGTTGAAAGTATCCTTGTTCATCAAACCTTGGTAATTGTTTTGTGCATCTGACGAGTTGATTAAAAATTACCACCACTGAAACTTGCAGGTCTGTGGCAAATGGAGCTCTAAAGTGGTTTAAAGATAATCTCTAGCTCAATGGGATTAATAAGTGATCAACAGTCTCCAGAATATAGCTTATCTTAATAGGGCTAGAGAGTTGTAATGTTTGAAACAGCTGCCAGCCGAAGGGTAGGGACTATGCAGACATTTTCTTCAAATGCTACAACTGAAAATTGTTAGAGGAAAGCAGCAAAGTGAAACAAATGATGCATATTCTTTTATTTGTTGTACTTGTAAATTTTGGCACGAGGCAGTTTATACAGAATAACTTGTTGGAGAATGAATCTTTTGTACCCATTAAGCAGGTTGCACTAGAGAAAGCTAGTGTATACCTCATATGAAGTCTAAGGTCCATTTCAGTGAATCACTTGAAAATTTGAAGTTATTGCTTCTTAACTCCTTCAAAATGTCAAGCTCATACGGCATTGACCTCAAATTGCTTCTATGCATGTCAAGTTTACTTTCATAAATATAATGAAGTTTGAATTTTTTTTTAAAACAATGGATGTTGATTAGACATAAAAGATGGATCTACTTTTTGTGAAGCTTTTTATTTCTTTGGAGAAAGAAATAAGATCTAACTTAAAAAAAATATGGGTACGAGTACATGATTTTTCTATTGGAAATGTATCAAAATTCTTTGGCATTATTGATGCACTTTTGGACAATAATCATGCAAATTCAACAGAGCAATAAACAAAGAAATGATAATTACACTGTTTTGATTCATAAGTAAACAATGTGTCTATGTCTTCTGGCGAAGGCTTTGATTTATCAAAAGAAAAACAGCAACAATGACAGGAGTTGAGATGATAACAAGAGCCAACACAAGGTTTGGAGTAGTTATCTCAGGGAAAACACCAGTACCATATTTAATCACACCCGCACCAGCAAAAGAACCCATCACTAGTTTTGCCACATACACTAAATCCTCCTATATTACATCATTCAAACAAAAACTACTATTAGTAGTTGCAGAAGAAAGAAAATTAATAATAAATAAAAAAGGTTGATTTATTTTACTTGAAATGAAGAAGTAGTAGAGTTTTGTTCTCCGTTTTTGGGATCCAGGGCTCGAGGAACAACACTAGACAATCTCGTTGTAGTTGTTGCAGGGAAGAGAAGTGATGCGTTTGGTGAAGTAACAACATTAACCTTTCGGCGGAAACAAGAAAACTTACAATTGTTGTAAGTGCTTCCAAGTCCAACTATCTCTGAAACTGAAGTTGCCATATCTATTCACAACCACAAACCAGAACATCACCACAGGTAACGGTTAAATGATAAATAATAATAAATAAATATATTTCAGATACTATAGTTACGAAAATGGACACAAATAGGTTAAGGTTAGTGAATTCAACCTTGCACCCTAAAATTCAATGAGGCACCCCTCTTTAATTTCAAAATGACAACGCTCCCTCTCATAAATTACAAAATTTAGATAAAAATAAAAATCTTGTAATTTATCTAAATATTCAATAGAAATATGTAAATTCGAAAAGAGAAAAGTTGGATATTGTACTAGATTTCTATTGAATTTAAAAATATAGTATGCATTTTTATCGGATATTTTGTAAAAAGTACGGTGGTCTTGTATATGTTGTTAGACTACTTACCATGAATGGATCTGAGATGGATGATACTCTAGAAGATTTTACATAATTCTTCGCAAATGACTTGATATATTTTACTTACATTTTTCATATGAACTTTTGAAAATATTAATCGAAGTATGAGTAATTTATTTTATGTTATAATAGCAGATATTTCTCTCTCGAGTAGAAGTGTTATCATAAGCACAATATATCGGAGACAACATGGTTACCATTTATTTTGATACAATGAATATGCTAAGAGGCAGGAGCAGCAAACTAATTCTTGGTTGTGAGATGAGAGGAAATTACAAAAACAAAGGAAAGTCATAAGTTACTTATAGTAAAAGAGTTGAATGTCCCTTTCGGTTCAGATCTCTGCCAAGTGGTTGTGGTTGAAACATAAAGGTTAGATGTGGTATTTGAAGGTGAGAAAAACAAATGAGGGGATGAGGGTTGGATTATTTTGGCTTTTTCTTCTTTGAGCTTTTTCTTCTTCTACTTCTAATAGCTTTCAAACAGATTCTGAACACTTAGTTCAGAGTCTGACTCAAAAAAGCATGAATAGCTTCTAAAGGTCCTTATCAGATTCTGAACCAGAATCTGACTTGGAGGATCAAAGTTGACAACAACGGAATATTTAAGTACAGAAGCAAAGAAAGTAAAAGTAAAGACGCCTGCAATTATCCTGGTTCCTATTACAACCTGAGAATAGTTCAACCCACTCCCAAGGGATTTCCAATATAACCAAATCTGATTACAAATGCTCTAGCACGAAGCAAGATACTTTCTTTGCTCAAACTCACAAGTAAGAAACTTCAATGCTCAAGCACACAAGGAAGAGACTTCCAATGCTCAAACACACAAGCAATAGACTTCAAATGTTCAAGTACACAAGTAAAAGACCTTTGACTCTATAACAAACAATTAAGAGATTTGAATAACAACTACACTTGATATACAATCAGAGGTGTAAACAGAATCGACTTAGAAATACTTTAAGACTCAAGAACTTCTAAAATATACAAATATTAAAATGTTATAAGTCTAACAAATTTGACAGAGTAGTTTATTCTTGAATGTCAATGTTCAGAGTCAGTAATGTAGTGTGTTATATTGTAGCTTGATAGTCTTCTTCTTCTGATCTTTTACTTCTTATATATAGAGAGAGAAAAGAGACATTTGAGACTTTCACCAAAAGGATGGATAACATTTGTACTTGATTAAACACACCAAGCAAACACCTTTCTGCAAGAGGAATTATCCGTTTAAGCTCAGACACCTAAGAAGAGATTTTTCCTTAAGTCTTCACGTGATTAAAAAGGTCTCCGAGCCTGCCCGAGTTACCTCAGTTGAAGAGCTTTTGCTTCAAAGATAGACTTTGTTCATACTTCACTTCTCATAGGCTGATCACATCAAAATCCATTTTTGAAGCTTCAGAGTCTGGATCATTAGACCATGACTATCTTCAGAGTTGACTTATTTAGAGTCTGGATCTTCCATCAGAGGCAGAGTCTTCATAAGTGGTCATTAGAGCCAGAGTCTTCAGAAGTTGCCCTTAGAGCCAGAGTCTGATCTTTTGATTCAGATTCCTTAAGCAGTTCTTCATCTGTTCTCAATCATATATTCGTGCAAGCTTGAACATATGTTAGCATACCCAATTTTTATTTAAATACTTTGTTATCATCAAAGATCAAGAGATATAATATCACCCAATTTTGTTCCAACAATATTCATAATCATCGTCTAGATTAGAATTTAGACGATCATGACAAAGTAGAACATGACGCTGAAGTATATAATGGGTGCACAAAAATATATGAACGTTGAGAATCCGACAAGTGTTTGGAAAATGTATAAAATCAACAGGGATAAGCTGTCACATGAAATTGTTGGTGTTACGTCATTAAAGTTGATATTCTATGTTGAGTTTGCTTACTTGAAACATGAAAGGGAGGTCAATTTCACACGAACACTAGAAAAACTAAAAGAGTTATTCACATCCAAGAAGTTATTTCCCAAAGTCATGGTGATTGATCGGGAACTTGCTCTGATTAATTCCATTGAAGTTATTTTCCAATCCTCAATCCACCTCTTATGAGTTGTCCATGTTACGAAAAATGTTGGTGCAAAGAACATGATATAGAAATAAGAAATGAGATCATGTATTCAAATAAGGTGTTTAAGCATGAGAAACACTTGCAATATTTTGAGCTAGTATGTGTTGATATCCCTTCCTTTATTGATTAAGTTAACCAAACATATTTGTCACCATATAAGGAGAAATTAGTTGTTGCATGGACTACCAAAGTCACTCACTTAGAGAACACTACATCAAACAAATATATTTGTTTACATGATTTTAATATTATTACGCAAATATTAATCAATTTATGTATTACATATTTCTATAATATTTTATATATGATTGAGTCTGCTCATTGGAAACTAAAAAACATGTTGATTATTAATATAGGATCTATGTAGAAGAAGGGATGTAGTCAACATCATGTTGAAGTTGCAACTACGTGCAATTAAAGTATCACTTTAAAAAGAAAATGCAAACATTGATTATCAACATAACACTCATTTTTATTTGAGATTGCATAGATTCATCTCAAGACAGTGTAAACATCACATTGTGAATGTGTTTGAATGATTGAAAAGAGTTGGTGATGACAAAGTTGCATGTGGATGCTTCAATAAGATAACACAAGAGTTACCTTCTACATGTGAACTTGAACATCTTCAAGTATAAGATGATCATGTTCCATTGAATTCCATTAATGTATTCTGGAGGAAATTACACATTCAAAAGTATGAAGTCATTGAAGAATGTGAAGTTACACATTTCATGCTATTAGAGAGATATACTTGGATGAGGTTAAAAGTCATGTTCCTTGGTTAGTACGCAGTTAGATGGTGAAGTTTTTCACTATAGTGGTTTGTATTCTAAATTATTGAACGACACAATGTTAGAAGTTAGGAGTTCATTAAAATTCTCTTGCTTGAGTGTTCAAAGGTGTGAAAAATTTATGATGATTCTTGATATGTGTTATCTTATTGCAAACATATTCAATATGATATTGGTCTCATTATTCCATAACATTAACATCACATATTTTCTACTTGTGGTAAATGTACGATCATCTATGGCGAAAGTATGGTGTCCATACGACATCATATAGGGTCAGAGCGTCAATCTTCCACATGTACTTTTGAAGACCACCTAGATGAGAATGCTTGGAGCTTATGGCATGTGGGGATCCATTAACGATAAAATCTCGACCACGCTTGTCACAAATAAATGGGAATTGCTCAAATATCCAACATTGCACTAAATCGTACAATTTTAACTTAACAAATTAAACATACAATTTAAACATAATAAATACGTAGAAATAAAACATAATAACTATTTATACCTAAAATATGCTCATATAACTGACAAGTTGTCTCGTCTCAAATGTAGTCTCCTCTCCAATGACATGATAGAAAAATGTCACAACAACCCAACTCCATGTCCAACTATAAAATCCAAGGCCAACGAACATGGCCATCTACCTCATATCAATATAGACATACGACTTATCTACCAAAAAAAGTGCATCCAACGAGATGCAACATATATAACCTGAAGGCCTCCTGGTACATAGAATGATCCACCAGTCTGCTTGTTAACCGTGGTAATACCTCAATTGTGGACACACTTTTTTTAATTTATATTTACGAAAATATATTGCACTACGATCAAACTAATAAACAATGGTTATACATTTATGGAGTGACAAGGTTCGAATCCCAACTCCAATTTTTTACTTTTTCGTTACAATTGATGTTGTCCTTATATTTATAATATATAAATTAAAACTGAAATACCTATCGCCATGGTTGATACTGAGAACCATTGTGAAAGTCATTACATTTCATCACGATTTTTTAAAACAACAGTGGTGAAATTGTTTACTTATTTATAATATAAGTGAATTAGCTTCCGCTTCTTGACAGTATCGTCGTATCTATCACAACAAAACCCTAACACACATTTTATCTCTTCTTTGTCATTAGCTATCGCTTCATACATAAAGGTATTCTTCTTCTTCCTTGTTCAAGAGTTTATGTTTTTTTGCTGTATGTTGTTATTGTTGTTGTATTTTCCGATTTCAGTTCCTTCTCTCATCATGAATGGGGGGAGAAACAAACTTATCCACGAGATTCAGGTTACAAAAGAGGTTATTGATATGATGGAGTTATGTTTGAACAAAACCAAGGAATTTGAATCTGTTAGGGAACACATTACTGTTGTTGAACCTTCTGATGGAAAGGGATATAAAAAGATTCATTTCAATAATATTAACCCTGAAAAGATGAAGAAGGTAGAAGTTATTATGAATGACCTTATGAATCTGGATGTAACTGATTCTGAATCAGATGAAGAACTTGAGAACTATGAAGACCTTGGGAACTACATGAATTCAACTAGGCATGAAGATTGAAGACCTTGTTATGTTTTACGTGATTTGTTGTTAGTTGTTGTTGTTGACAAGCTTTTGATTTGTTGTGGGTAGTTGTTGTTAGTTGTTGTTAACATGCTGCTTTTTGTCGTGGCATGATTTACTTCCTTTTTGGTTCGACAATGTACTGTTGGTTGTTATTGGTTGTTATGTTACAATGTTGATGGTAGTTATGTTGTGGTTGTTGTTGCTTGTTATGTTACAGTGTAATGCTTATTCATGTTAACATGCTGCTTTTTGTTGTGGCATGATTTACTTCCCTACTACTTTGTTGTTGCTTGTTATGTTATAATATTAATGTTAGTTTATGTTTTCAAAACAGGTTAACTCATATTATGGGTGTGGTCATAAATGCTTTATTTTGCTATAGAGAAACAATACAAGAAGTATAAATCAATTTTGGAAGCTTCACCCGCATTGTACTTTTTCTTCATGGCAACACAAAGTAGATTAACTTCAGATTATTCCACGCATCTTTTTAATAAAAGGTACGTTGTTGCCGTTTTGTTGATGTATATGTTGTTGTTGAGTTTATTATAATGTATGTAAATTATTTGTTTAACTCCCTTCATTTAATATGCATTCATTTAAAGTGATTTAGAAAATAATAATCTGAAAATTAAGGTATATTTGAAATGAAACGTAGATCAAACATGATTTTCGAATTGCATCCATCTCGTAATTTGTCTATATCACTCTTTAACACGCATAACTTGGTTATTGCCCCAAATTCTTCAAAGCAATGGTTCGTTCTCTACTAATTTATATTGCAAAACATCAAATGTGTTGAGAAATTAAATCATCTTCACCGTTGTCATCATAAAAATCTTCATCATTGATTGAAGTAATGATGATAGTGATGATGATGATTTATAATTAGTCAACATATTGATACTTTGTAAAATAAACTAGGAATGAACTATTGCTTTGAAGAATTTGGGGCATTGAATCAAATACTACGTGTTAAGAAGCAAGAGAAGAATTATGGTATGCATGCACTTTGAAAAACAGTAGTTCGTTGAAGCCCAGACACCCAAGAAGAGATTTTTCCTTAAGTATTCACATGATCAAAAAAAGGTCTTTGAGTCTATTAGAGTTGCTTATGTTGAAGAACTTCTGCTTCAGAAGTAAACTTTCTTCAAACTTCACTTCTCAAAGGCTGATCACATCAGAGTCCACTTCTTGACTTTTGAAGCTTCAAAGTCTAGATCACCAGGGGATGACTATCTTCAGAGTCTGGATCTTCCATCAGAGATAGAGTCTTCAGAGCCAAATTCTGATCTTCAGATTCAAATTCCTCAAACAGTTCTTCATTTGTTCTCAATCATATATTCCTGCAAGCTTGAACAGACGATAACATACCCAATTGTTCTTTAAATACTTTGTTATCATCAAAACCTAAGGGATATGTCATCAACCAATTTTGTTCCAACAATCTCCCTCTTTTTATGATGATAACAATGGTTATTAATTTAATTAACATGTTGACTTCAGGGTCCGAGGTTTGTAAGCTCCCCTGAGTCTCATAATCTAGAGGGTGAGGTTTGTAAGCTCCCCCTAAATCCTATCCAGGTTAATTAAATTTCTTTAACAACACAATGACATTAATCTTCAGAAGCACAATAATAATTATCACCAGTTTCAGGTGCTTAAATACTCTTTATCTTTCCCCTTTTTGTCATCATCAAAAAGATAAATAAAAGGACAGAAAAGATACTGAAGAAGAGTTTTTCATTAACTAAGAAAATAACATAAGTTCAGACAAGATAAAAAGGGTATGACTAAATCCTAGAGCATAAGGTTTCTGCTTCAGAAGCTCTAGAATTGCTTTCAGATTAGTACCCATGACATCTTGTCTGACATCCATAGCCTTCATCCTATCATCCTTCTCTTTCTGCTTTTTAGCCATGACTTCTTGATTAGCAGCAACAGAAGCCAACTTTATTTTCATAAGTTTTTGTCTCTGACTGGTAGAGGCAACAGACTCTGAGGAAATATACTTCGAATCCTGAAAAACTAATACCACAGAGTTGTGAAAGAATCCCATCTTTTTTTTATATATTTCTTCATATGAACTTATTTGATGAGACACTCTATCTCCCTTTTAAGTTGATAACAATCCTATATTTGATGTCTTTTAACCTTATGGAACTTGTACCAGCTATGAGGATCAGGCCCCATGTCATCTATTTTTGGAGCTGACGGTTGCAGGATGTTATGGATATGTAGGACCTCTCACTGTATTTGCTCTTGACGTGCATTCAATGGTGTGCCAGGAGCGCGTTCATTTGTGTCACATGCCTTATCAACATTATTTATCTCACCCTTGCTATAACATTCCTCTTGCTTCACCACTTCAGCTAAGGACATTACGAGTCTTTGGGCAAGAGACTCGTTGAAGTTTCCCACCTAAGGTCGATCTAAAATGTTCATACAAATAAATTTATTTTACTTTTACGTCAATAATTAAAAATTAATTAAATGACAAGTTTGAATAACAATATTAAATTTAAGAATTTTAAAAGTACCAAGCATCAATTATAAGATTAAAAAAAATAATAAATAAATTAAAGAAGAAGAAAAATTAAAACTCTATTTTTTACTACTTTCACTTTGTTCGTTTTTGTTATAAATAATGGATCGTATTCACAAATAGAAGATATTTATTTTCAAATTGTATTGATCAAAGATTATACCTCAAATCAAATAAAAATATTCAATGCCACATCATTTTTAATATTATATTTATTTTTTAAAAAAATTAAATCAATTAACATTAAGCATACCAGTACTCTACTAAAACTAAAGGGTACCAAAAAATTTGCCAAGATTATAATTGATAGCTGTCATAATTTGTTTTTATTGAAAATGTACTTTTCCTTTTCCAAAAAAAGTTTGAGTTAAAAATTTAAAAATTAGTTATTACAAAACAATTATTTTACATATAATCGAGATGGAAAATAAATTACCTGATTAAAATTGGAAGAAATATATAAAAAAAGAAAGGGGAAAGAAATTAACAAATATTCTTTATGTCAAATTAAACCATGTTATATTTATTTTATATAAATTAAAAAAAGATTTTGTTAACTTGTAAATTAGTATAATATAAGAAAAAATTAGAATATTGAATAGAAGGGATAAAATTACTCAACTAATATGTGTTAATTGAATTAGACAACAATTATGAGTTGGATGTATAGGGCTCAATATTTTAAATTTTTTTTTTTGTATTTTATCATTAATGTACTGATGTTTATAAATTAACAAAACAAAATATTTATTATTTTAAAAAATATATTATAATTTTAAATTTTTAAATGATATATATTTTTAAGATGAATAACTACTTTATAGTCTAATGATATAAGTAATTTTTTTAAATAAAAAACATATTTAATTTTAATTAATGAGAAATTACGAGATAATTTTTAAAATTATATTCTATCAATTTACATAAAATTAAATAAATGGAAAAGTATATTAAAAGAATTTAAAATTAGTTGAAAATATATAAGTAAAATAGGATTAATTAATAAGGAATGACATTAATGTAATTATAAATAAGTGAAGTTGAATGACAGTTTGTTAATGAGTAATTAAGTACATAAACATAATAGAAGATGGACAATTACTTTCATTTGAATCAAAAATAGTTTCTCTTTCTTTTCTTCTTCTTTCTCAACCGAACATTCATCTCATCCATATAGTCAAAATTATCAAATTTTAAATCTTAACAAATAAAAACTATGATTCAAGTATGAAATCTCTTAGAAAAACTTGAATCATTATCGTGAAGACCTTAGTTTTAAATTTCACTCCTCCTTTTTTTTTTCATTTGTATCAAAATCCTAAACCCCAAATTTGTAAAATATAAAATTTTCAAATTTTGCATGTGTTACTAGCCTCATCCTATAAAACCTTCTTCTAGTAAAGGAAGTAAAGTTGAGTTTTTAAAGTTCTAAGTGATGAAATTATATCATCTTCAATTTTTTCTCCCATGCCCTCTCTCATGTGCAATTCTAAACCATTTGATTAATGTAAATGTTAAAATACAAGAAAGAGAAAAATATTATTTAAAAAAAAGAGAAAAATATATCAATTTTATTTTTTTTCATCCATCGAATAACTTAACTTAAGAGAACAAAGATCATAAAAAAGACCACATCATATAATTTGTTGCTTAAAGCTTGCTCTTTTTATTTTAATATTTTTTATTAAATAAATATTTTATAGATAATAATTAAATTATTTAAATTATCTGTACAAATTAAATATTTTACATATTTTTATTTGATGATAATTAAATAATTTAAACTATCTGTACCAAATAAATATTTTATACATTTTTATTTCATGATAATTAAATTATTTAAATATTCTTTACTAAATAAATATTTTATGTATTTTTGTTTGATAAATTATTTTTTAGGAATTAAATCCTCTGTAATTTTTTCTCTCATGTGCAATAATGAATTATTGGATTAATCCAACAATTGACAACAAAGAAAAAAGAGATAGAAATATATATTAATTTTAATTTTCTTTTATTAATCTAATGTTTAAAAGGAAAAAATAAGTACAAATGAGAATATTTCACATGTCTGTTGTTATTTTCTTTAAATTTTGTGATACTCATTGTCTATATTATTGCCAGAACAATCAACTCACATTGATTATGACTAAATGAAAAATATTTCAAAATTAATTAAAGAAGATTAAAATAATCATCTTCACTATTAAAAAGATTAAAAATTTCATAAAAAATAAAATCTATTTTCAATATAATAAAAAGGTTACGGTGTCTCATTTCAATGTTAAGTTATTTAAAAACAATGATTTTAATTAATTCTTTAGTCACAATATTTGTTTTTGTGTATATTTTTATAATACATTATAATAAATATATTATAACTATTCTCATTTTTAACTAAAAAATATATAATAATAAGTTAATTAAATAATTATGATTTATGAAAAACAAAAACAAAAATCAACGTAAAAATTATGTGCTTCAACAATTTATATAATGACTCATTCTCAAATAAAACAATTTAAAAAAATTTAAGTTTAAAAAATAATAGTTGATATATTATATATTTTATTTATTTTTATGTTGATAATATAAAAATAGACATTAACTTTATTCTTTAATCACAAATATGCATTTCAAATATAATTTTTATAATATATTAAAATAAAAAATAGTTAACATTTACTAATTAAATTAACTACATATAGTTTAAATAATTTAATTATTATCAAATAAAAATGTATTAAGAATAAATTATAGGGGGTGATGTGGTCTTTTCAATCAACTATGGATAGATTACTGCACCATTATATCATGTTCTACCCTTACCTAGATATGCTATGATCATTGCCCAATAATGATTGACTTCAAGTGTCAGGAGGTTACTTTCAAGTCTAGCTTCAGATTCATGCAAATGTGGATGCAACATGATTCTAGAGTTTGGTGCCTTGAAACAGATGGAAACTTTAGCTTGAAAAGGACATTCGTGTTAGGAGCTGTGCCCAGAAAATTCATTGGAGTAGGATCATTTGGACAAAGGTATTGCTCCCTCCACTTTTATTCTCATGGCAAGCTTGTGACTGATGAGCAATTACTCTGGAGAGGCCATCACTTCCCCTTAATGTGCAGTATTTGCAAGAGTTTTCTTGAGAGCATCACACACCTTTTCTTTGATTGCCCTTATGCTATGAAACTTTGGGCTTCCTTCAGCACTATCACTAGAACCCATCGTATCTTTTCTTTGTTTTCCTTATTTCTTAGGTCGTGGTGACTCTTTGTTTTCCTGAGATTATGGGTGTGATTCTTTCTATTGAGCACGCCATAGCTTCGAATTGGAATTGTTTTTGGTTGGAAAGAGACTTCATGCTTGTTATTCTTTCCTTTGATAACCCTGATTTGGTGCCTTGGAAAGTTAGAAATTGTTGGTATTAAATTGATCTCTTTTTTAGCCACCCACGTATACATGGAAGAAAATCACTATGCATACATTTTAGCTAGCTAAAGCCTAACTTCTACAATTTATTCGTGGTGGGATAATCTCCATTTTGATGTAATTAATACTTATAGAAGGAACCTTCATGGTTTGCCTAACTTTATACTTTATTAACTTTTGAGGTTTTGGCCCGGTCCCTCACATTTTTGTAACTCTTTCTGTTTTTATTTCGTTTGGGCCTGAGGCCATATATATATATATATATCCCCTAAGGATACTCTCACGTCAGAGGCATGAGTAAAAGATGGCCCCGAGGACACTAATACATTCGATCTAGACGCGCGTGATGACGAAGTTAGACCCGTCCTAGATAGTGAGTTTGATTTTATCTAGTTCAACGATAAATTTGTCAAATCAGTAAAGATAAGACTCATACTTCCCTTTGAGATAAGATACACCTTAATTGAATGACTCCAATCCAACACATAATTTTTTGCTATCTCACCATATGAGATGCCTGACATCGACCTCGACGTGGCATGCCACAAGTTGAACGTGAACTCCAACGATCGTTAAGTCTCCTAGTGGCGAATGAGGCAGATAACAGAGAAAGTTGAAGCAGCCACGTGCGCAGTGAATGACCTATTGGATGCTAGATTCATTTTCAAGGCGATGTATACACAGTGGCTTTCCAATGTCGTTCTAGTGAAGAAAGCATCGGGAAAAATGAGGATGTGTGTTGATTATGCAGATCTTAATAAAGTGTGTCCGAAAGATCCATACCCACTCCCGAACATTGACAAGCTTGTAGATAATTCAACTTAGTACAAGTTACTATAATTCATGGATGCCTACTCTAGGTATTATTAGATCCCTATTTTGGGCCTGAATAGATAAAGACAACATTCGTGATCAAGCATGCCAATTACCAATACAAAATCATGTGGTTCGGATTGAAGAATATTGACATGACATATTAGAGGATGATGAACAACATCTTTCAAGAAGAGATAAGGGAGACGCTATAGGTTTACATGAACGACATGATCGTAAAATCTAGTCGAGAGGATCTCCACGCTCAACACATCTAGTGAGTATTCAAAAGGGTCCGACAATATAACATGAGACTCAATCCAGAGAATTTCACCTTCGGGGTAAGAGCCAGAAAGTTCTTAGGGTTATATCTAAGTGAGCGGGGGATCGAAGCTAATCCCGACAAGTATGATGCAATAATCTAAATCAGTTACCCAACCTCAAAGATGGAGGTCCAAATATTGAATGGTATGTTGACTGCTTTGAACAATTTCATTTCAAAATCCGCCCAACACATCTTTCCTATCTACAAGTTGTTGAGGAAGAAGGAAAAACTCACGGACACCTATTTATGAAGAAACATTTGAGTATTTTAAGAAAACCCTGGCTACACCACCAATACTCATTCGACCACTCCCTGGTGAAATATTGTATTGAACATGTGACTCCACACACTAGAGGGGGGAGGGGGGAGGTGAATTGTGTGTTTCATAAAATTCTAAGTTTGAAAAAATTTAGGATAAACAAAGGATTTAAAAATATTTTTAGAGAATACTTAGAAATAAGTTGTTGAAAGTGTTAGACTATGGCACGGATCTAGAAGGGGGGGTTGAATAGATCCCAGTTAAAAACTTGAGTCGGCGCTACCAATTTAAAAGAAAAATTGGTTTTAAAATTGTTTTAGGTGCGGAAGCGACCGAGGAAAATTTAGTCTAAAAACGAACCGTTATTGGAAAACCGGATATGCGTTAAGCTAATGGATAAGAGATAAAACGAGATACAATTCACTACACTAGTTGCACAATCAATGATAGAGTTCACTCACTAGCAAGCCTAGTTCCAATGAACCAAAATACCAGATTAAAACTCAGTGCAAACTTAAGGCAACTTTGGCTTAGGCAATTTTACAAACACTTGGTGTGCATAAGCACTCCAAGTGATATTTGAGTTGAGTAAGTCAATTTATCCTAGTACAATATGTTATTGTACTTAGTATTCCAACAGCTGTTTTAATCACTTACTCAACTTATATCAAAGTTTGTTGAAAAATTGCTTAAGCTAAAATCACTTAAATTTTAAGCTGAAAAACAGATTATGCAGAAAGTTAAAGGAGACAGAGATTTGATGAGGCAGTTCCCCCGCCGTCCTCGCTTCGGGGTACGTCTGCCCTCAATTCTAAAAATAGAATTGAGATGATTTAATTAAATATCACCTGTGAACTTTAACCGTTTATACAAGGATTGCAAAGCAAGTAAACACAGAATTTTCAATGTGTTGAATGATGCTTCCTATCCTTGCTCCTTGATTCAAGATGAATCAAGACCTTCGATCGTTGATACTGGACCTCCGATTCCAGCCCCTTTGTTGAAGAATCTTCCGTTCTTCAAACCCTCGGCCCGGCTGATCTCAAACACAACGAGTCGAACCCGAATCCTTCACTTCAATGCCACCGAATCCGCTACTAGACTGACGAAGACTTCCTCTTCTCAATCACCTTCACTCGGCTGAATATTGATGAAGCGATTCGTCCAAAAACCCCCAAACGCAAACTTGTATTGGAGGATAAAACCCTAATGGTTTTATTCAAGAAAGAACCTGCCAAGACTTCAACTCGAACCTGATTCTTCAATCGCAACTTCGAACCTTATCACCTTCAAGTTATCACGAATCACATCAAAAGTTATTGTGTGCAGTTGATGTATTGTGGACTGTTGAAGATGAAGATGATGAATCTTTGACAACTTTTTCACTCTTTCTTGTTTCCTTGAACACTTGAACTCAAAATAGCAAATGTTAGTTAATAGAAGTGTTTTGACTTCTATATATAGTAACAGACAAAATCAAACAAACATAACAGTATTTCAAAAATTTGAAATAACTCAGAAAACTGAGATTGCGCGCGAGCGGTCGACCATAGGTCGGCGTGTGCTGACCCGTGAGGCATGCGTCGATCCTATGCGTCGACTCAAACGTTTCATGTGCTGACCCGTGGATAACATCGTTTTGCCATGCGCCAACGTGTGGTCGACTCAAGGGGTTTATGCGCCGACCCGTGAGCTATGCGCTGACCCTATGCGTCGACGCATGCAGCTTTGCGCTGACTCCCTTCAGTTTAGGCAGAGCTTTGCGCTGACCCATGAGCTTTGAGCTGACCCCTATGGTCGACTCAAAGCATTCAAATCTGCAAAGAAACTGTGATTAGTGATTCTTTATGTATTTAGTCATGATCACACTTTGTCTACATGTTTTTAATGATTATGGTAGATTTAGAATAACGTGGAAAAGGATATTGTGGGTAATGTGTTGCATTTGTTCGTAGATGTGCATGATGGTCTTTTGTCATCATCGAAACTTGATATCGTATGTTGTATGACACTTTGTCTTTACAGAAAGTAAATTGAATAAATTAAAGAGTTAAGGAGGAGAGAAAAACACTAGGAGTTACACAGGTTCCGTAAAAAATGACTTAGTCATGTCCCCAAGAAGTGATCTTGAGAGTATCTAATAAACTTAAGAGCTTTTAGTAGGTTAAGTTCACGAACCTCCTTATACAAGAAAAATGAATTTTATGGATAAATTCCAACCAAACATCAAACTAGGAGTGACACGTTGAGTCTTCCTTCCAAATGACGAATTGAAGTTGTTAGTCTTCAAGCTTCCAAACAAAGAGTTTCCACAGAATAATCTTGAACCTTGTAGAGCTTTTAATACAAGGCTTTGCTCACGAACCTCATATTGGTTTTATAACAGGCTTACCAAGAACCTATGAGATTTTACCACGAGTTAATCTTGAACCCAAATAGGCTTTTAATATTGGGCTAAGCTTTAACCTAATCTTGGTTTTATCGCAGGCTTACCAAGAACCTAGCGGAGACTTGATCGCACAATCCCCACACTAAAGCTTTTTACGGGATTAGCTTTGAACCCAAACAAACAATTCGTAAATGGATAAAATATTTAACCAAGGTAAAAATAAACTTCCTTGGTGAAATTATACAACCACACTTCCAGAATTACAGCTTCCTCACTCGCAAAAATACTTTCTCGAAAAGCATTATGGCTAAACTTCTAGTGAGATAAAGTACACTAAATAATTTTTTAGAGAGAGTGTGAGAAATGAAATCTCGTTTCTAGATGTGAAAAGAGTGGAAAATGGACTCTATTTATAGGCTAGAGGTTGGCACAAAAAGGAATTGATTTTAAGGCATTTTATGACTTGCCAATTGATTGGCAACATGCACCAATCAATTGGTAGCCTCCAAGTTAATCAATTTCCAAGTTAAAAATGGCAAGAAATGATATTTAGCCATTATCCATCATTAAGATGTTGTCATAATCGCTTAGGCTCAATTTTGAATTTAGCCAATCGATTAGGTTAATGTGTCAGTTGATTGGCAAAGACAAAATTTTACCCAAAGCTATTATGACAACTCCTAACTCATCTAGCACTACTTCAAGGTATTTTTCAAATTTTTTCTTGAGAAAAATAGGTTTGAAAAGTTTTATATGTGTGTGTGATTAGCCATGCACTTTTACGAGAATGTGTATATGCTTTTATAGTATATTCACTCAGACATATCGAGGCAGGTTTTCATAAACTTCAAGTCTTATCAGATGCTTCATTCTTATAAACACTTGATTGAGTTTAATTTATGATGAGGCTTGAGTTATATTTCATTTGTTTTCCATCATCATAGATCCAAGTACATAAAACCCTAATAGATTGTTTTGCATCTTTAACTCCTTATGATTGACTTGTCATTAAGGACTAGTTGTCATCATTAAATATTAGTTGTCACCATCAAAAGTTGTTATCCTTATTATGAGAGTACCATAAATGCAAGGTTATGCAAAATTTGTTTTCCCGCTTAAATGTGCTAGGATTTCAATTGGCGAAAGGTGTATCAATTTTTTTAATCCAGATATATTTTTTACTTGGACGAAGGTGCGTTTTTATGAAAAGAGTTATTGTATAGTGGTGCATCCGAATTTCAATCTTCATAATGTGAAAAAGAGTAGTTTTGAATTTTCATAGAGTTTGAGAGAAGTGGTAAGGGTGCAATGAACATGCCCAAGATTTTTCTAGAGAAAAATAGACAAATAAGTTTAGTGCATGGGGTTACTCATTACACCCCATGTCAAAATTCTAAAAATAACTCTCAATTTTGGATTTTAAAACCCTTACACACTTAAAACATAAACCATCTATAGAGATTGTAAATAATCTTCAAAGCTAGATGTTGATGAGCAAGGTATTACACAAATACTTCACTGTTGTTGCTCTTGCCACTGATGATAACTATGTCTTAAACCTAGAGTAATCAAGCAAACTGCAAACCCAAACGTTATTCAATGGATTAAAAATGGGCAATTCAGACTTGACAGTGGTAATAATCAGTCTCATGGGAACTAGTTACAAGTCAGACAGGTATAGATAGTCTGATTTTCATGAAAAATAAAATTCTAATCTTTACCTTTTTCTGCAAGTCAGGATGTTAAATAAACCTATGATATAAAATGTACTCCCTCCGTCTGAAATTATAAGACGTTTTGTACTTTTCATGTAAATTAAGAAATATAATTATTGTTGTATGAAAAAGAGAAGTTATACATGACTTTACAATATTGCACTTCATTTATTATAGATGAAAACGAAATTTAAAGAATTGAAAGAATAAATAGTAATAAATAATAGAGGGTATGTTGGAGGAAAAAAATCATTAACATTGTATTGGAATTGTAAAATGACTTAGAATCTAGGACAATTTTATTTTTTTGGCAAACTTTGTTACCATTCAATATTTATTTCTGCCATAACTCATATGATGGCAATTCTAATCATGATTCAAGTGTTTTCTAGTTTTCTTATATGCTTTTCTCATAATAGTTTCACATTCTACTTCATTTGAGGTAGCCTAATCATGCATGGTGCATTTAGTGATTGGCAATTCTATGAGAAAGACAAAACAAACATGTAGTCCTACTTAGATTAGATTACATTACATTTTTCTGCCCAACTTAATGGAAGGGAGAGGAAGTGAAACACTTGATTGATCAATTTACTTACAACGCCCACCTAAAGTCACAGTGAAAATACACTAACATATCCACTCCAGAAATGATTATTAAATTGCAAACTTCCATTTATCACCATGGAAGTAGTTGGAGTTTCATCAAATGGAAAAATTGGTCACATGTATAGAATTTCACCCAAAAGGAAAAATTGGTCACATTTATAGAATTTCACCCAAAAGGAAAAATTAGTCACATTTATAGAACTAGTCCAAAACTCTACCAGAGATATGCGAGTATAGTAGGTATTTGTAGTTTCGATGCCATTACCGTGACGATGACAGTTGGAATTTTGGGAGTTCTGATCAGCTTGAGCACACAGCAAGGTATGGATTTCATACATAGGAGTGTATTGGAGTTGAAGTTGTTGAAGACGTTCATTGAACCTTCGTGCATTGGAGTTGAAGTTGTTGAAGACGTTCATTGAACCTTCGTGCATTGGAGTTGAAGTTGTTGAAGACGTTCATTGAACCTTCGTGCATTGGAGTTGAAGTTGTTGAAGACGTTCATTGAACCTTCGTGCATTGGAGTTGAAGTTGTTGAAGACGTTCATTGAACCTTCGTGCATTGGAGTTGAAGTTGTTGAAGACGTTCATTGAACCTTCGTGCATTGGAGTTGAAGTTGTTGAAGACGTTCATTGAACCTTCGTGCATTGGAGTTGAAGTTGTTGAAGACGTTCATTGAACCTTCGTGCATTGGAGTTGAAGTTGTTGAAGACGTTCATTGAACCTTCGTGCATTGGAGTTGAAGTTGTTGAAGACGTTCATTGAACCTTCGTGCATTGGAGTTGAAGTTGTTGAAGACGTTCATTGAACCTTCGTGCATTGGAGTTGAAGTTGTTGAAGACGTTCGTTGAACCTTCGTTCCAGTTTGTCTAGGGTTTGCGAAGGACTATATATGCCTCAAGTCAAGGGCGGTACCAATTGTAACAGGTTTTGTTACTTTGTATTATTAGGGAAATCTATATAATCCTAGATGAACTCAAGAATTCCAATGGAGAAATGGAATTCTTCGAAATAGAAGTTGTTGGGGGTTATTAGGGTTACCAGAAGGTGTCAAAGTACAATATGTTAATAAATCCTAATATTTATGAAATGTTGGTAGAGTCTAACTATTTCCTCAGTCATTTACCATTTTATTAGAATTAGTAAAAAATGACTAGTTTGTTTTCTATTTTTTCTCATTGTAAGGCTTATATAAGCCATCTATTTTGCTTCAAATAAATAACAATTCATTTCATATATTTTGTGTGAATTGATTTCTGCTTAAAATTTACAACAATATAGTATCAGAGCTCCATCACGGGGTCTGATTCTGAGAGAAAAGAAATCGCAGTTTCTTAAGGAAGAGTGAGAAGAGAGAGATTCAAAGCATGGCGGTTGAAAATAACTTTGTTCAACCTGTAATTCTTATGTTTGATGGTCATTACGATCATTGGTTCATGCTTATGGAAAATTTTCTTCGCTCAAAGGAGTATTGGAGTTTGGTGCAAACTGGAGTCCCTGATGCAGCAAAAGGAGTGGAGTTAACTGCAGTACAACAAAAATCAATTGCAGACCAGAAGCTAAAAGATTTAAAGGTAAGAATTATCTGTTCCAAGTCATTGATCGAACCATTATGGAGACGATCCTCAACAGAGACACTTCCAAGCACATTTGGGACTCCATGAAGCAGAAGTACCAGGGTTCCACAAGAGTCAAAAGAGCACAGCCCCAAACTCTTCGGAAGGAGTTTGAGATTCTACATATGAAAGAGGGTGAGAGTGTTGATGCGTACTTCGCTCGAACACTCACCATAGCAAACAAGATGAAGATTCATGGTGAAAATATGCAGCAAGTGGTAATCATTGAAAAGATCCTGAGATCAATGACTTCAAGGTTCGATTATGTTGTGTGTTCAATTGAGGAGTCTAATAACCTAGACACCTTAACTATTGATGAGTTGCAGAGTAGTTTGTTGGTACATGAGCAAAGGATGAACGGGCATGGAGGAGATGAGCAAGCATTAAAAGTGGCCTACGATGATAGAACTGGTGGAATAGGAGGCGGTCGAGCTCGCAGAGCTTTTCGAGGAAGAGGCAGACAAGCATTCAACAAGGCTATAATTGAGTGTTATAAGTGCCATCAATAGAGAACTTTTAATATGAGTGTCCTAAATGGGAGAAGGAAGCGAATTATGCCGAGCTTGAGGAGAAAGAAGAAATGTTGTGGATGTCATATGTGGAACTTAATCAATCTAGGAGAGAAGATGTTTGGTTCCTTGACTCAGGATGTAGCAATCATATGTGTGCAAATAAGTAGTGGTTCTTGGATCACGATGAGGAATTTCGGAAATCGGTAAAGCTCGGGAATAATTCCAAGATGGTTGTATTGGGAAAGGGTAAATAAGGATGCAAATTGTTGGAGTTACACAGGTAATCACTGATATTTTCGATATACCTGAGTTGAAAAATAGCTTATTAAGTATTGGACAATTACAAAAAAGAGGTGTAGCTATTTTGATACAACATGGAGTATGTAGAATCTATCATCCCAAGAAAGGGATTATTATGCAAATAACAATGTCTGCAAACAGGATGTTCACAATACTTGCAAAAATTCTGTCAAAAGCTTCCACTAGCTTCCAAACAATTCTTGAAGACAACACTCATCTTTGGCACTGCAGATATGGGCATCTAAGTTTCAAGGGTCTGAGAAAATTGAAATATAGGCAAATGCTGAGAGGGTCGCCACAGTTGAAAACACCATCCAAAATATGCACCGGTTGCACTGTGGGAAAGCAACACAGGCATGCAATTCCAAAGAGGAGTTTATGGAGAGCATCACAAAGATTGTAGTTGGTACATGCTGACATATGTAGACACACCAAACCTGTCTCTAATAGTAAGAAGAGGTATTTCATAAGATTTATTGATGATTACAGTCGTAAGGTATGGATATATTTTCTTACTGAAAAATCTGAAGCTTTTACTATATTCAAGAATTACAAAAACCTTGTTGAGAAAGAGACATGATCTTTTCTTCGTTGTCTATGCACAGATAGGGGCGGAGAGTTCACATCTCACGAATTCAACGCCTTTTGCAAGGCTAACGGTATTAGCAGGCAACTCACTAGAGCATACACTCCCCAGCAAAATGGAGTAGCTGAGCGTAAGAACAGGACAATCATGAACATGGTTAGAAGTATGTTATCGGAGAAGCAAGTTCCAAAAAAATTCTGGCCAGAAGCAGTATTTTGGACAACACATGTACTCAACATAAGTCCTACATTGGCAGTGAAAGATATGACTCCTGAAGAGGCTTGGAGTGGTGTCAAACCCAATGTTGATTGTTTTCGGGTTTTTGGATGCATTGGCCATGTTCATGTGCCGGACAGTAAAAGAAAGAAACTGGATGATAAGAGTTTTCAGTATTGTTGCTAAGGAGAAGTGAAGAGTCTAAAGCATGCAGACTTTATGATCTAGTGTCCAAGAAAATAGTTGTAAATAGAGATGTAGTTTTTGAAGAAAATGAATTAGGGGAGAAGTACTGAAAAATCAAGACTTGATATCCTTGATTAGTGAGATAGTAATGAAGAAGAAAGTGAACATGATCAAAGTGAAGAAGAATCTCAAGAGGAGGTGGCAGTAGAAGATGAAGGAAGAGAGGTTATCATGTCTTCAAGTGAGTCACCTAAAGAGAATTCTCCAACATCTGGAGAAAGCTCACCGAAGGAGAGGAATACAAGAGCACCGTTATGGATGGAAGATTACGAGAGTGGGAGAGAGAATTTTCAGAAGAAGAAACTGAACATAACAATTTGGTTTTGTTTACCTCAATTGTAGATTCGACTACCTTTGAAGAAGTTGTTTAGAGTTCCAAGTGGAAAGCTGCCATGGACTTGGAGATAGAGGCAATTGAAAGAAATGAGACTTGGGAGCTAATAGATTTTCCTAAAGGATTGAAGAAGATCGGAGTAAAATGAGTTTTCAAAACTAAATTTAACGAAAATGGTGAGGTTGACAAGTGTAAGGCTCGATTGATGGTGAAAGGGTATATGTCACACCCCAATTTTGATCCTGAATTACTTATTCAATACATTCATCATAGTTATTGCATCTCTACATAGCATACCATGCATTTCATACCGCATAATGCCTAGAATGTCAGTCGAAATGAATTTTCAGATTTACAGACAAATCGGTTAAACCAATTATCAAATGTGTGTCAAAATAGCGGGCGAAAAAGTTTCAAAATCAAGCTTGCAGACATCAGTTTTATTAATCTATGTTTCACGTAGTTTAACCTGATATGCTCGATTTATTTTTCAGCTAATTTTTCGGTCACTTTTTGATCAGCTCGAACCTGTTTAACCGGTCAAAATTTATTTCAAAATTAAAAGAAACACTGTATTTTTCTAATAAATTTATTTTGAAATGATCATTTTGGTGCATTCATTTTAATTTTTCGAGCACTTTTACGCCCGATCTTTATCCATTTTGAGACATTTTATTTTTATCTCTTTGTCAAAATGTTTGATTCAATTAATTAGAATTTTCTACATCTTCTTTTCAGTTTAATATAGTTTTTTTAGAATAATTTAATTTAATTGTAATTAGTTCTTAAAACTCATTTTGTTCTAGAAACTTTGAAAAGAGGGGCATTTTGATATTTGTCTCAAATTTAGCAACCCTAGTTTGACACTATATAAATCCTAAAGGTGCTGATAAAAAAGGGGACGGCGCATTTCCTCTTGGAGTTAGCTCCATTTTCAAAATTTTATGTCAAAAAAACTGAACATGAAACGTTGAGGGAAAAGAGGACTTTCCTCTTCATTTTCATGCTACAGTAACCTCTTCCACCTTATTCATGTTGGACATTCCTTCATAAACTCACTTCCCTCATCTCTCAAACCACTCTTTCCATCCATACAACTTCACACCATGTTAACAATACCATAATCACACATAAACCATGTGGAGAGTAACATAACAGTACACCATAAACCTCTTGCTACATTCATTCTTTATCACCCTTCAACAACCTTACAACACACATTCATATTTTCTCTCTCACACATACTCCATATAAACTCTCTCGAAACTTCATCTTTCCACTATTATGTCTACTTCATGTCACTCTCTTCTTCACAAGGTTTCATGTAGCAACACATCAACTTCCGCCTTAAAACCACCAACATTTCCTCAAAAATATCGTGGCGTAGTCGCTAAGTTCTACTCACCCAAACTCAACCTCACACGTTCAGTATTTCAGAAGAGAATCCAATATCCCAATGGCTCAACCTCTTTGCGTTCCCTTCTCCGCCACCGCGTTTCTTCCAATGACGCACAGTTCAACTCAGCTCCCGAGAACAACAACCAACAACAACCGAGTTTCACTGGGTTCATCACTTCTGAGCGAGTCAAAGTGGTGGCGATGTTCGCTCTCGCTCTAGCTCTCTGCAACGCCGATCGTGTAGTCATGTTTGTTGCCATGGTTCCTTTATCGCTTGTCAACGGTTGGGGTCGTGCTTTCTCTGGAATCATTCAGTCTTCGCGTCTGTGGGGATATCTGATTTCGCCAATAGGTAATATTGGTGGATAAGTATGGTGGCAAAGTGGTCATGGCTTGGGGTGTGACATTGTGGTCACTTGCTACTTTTCTTACTCCATGGGCCGCAGAGACCTCTCTTTTGAGTCTACTTGTTGTCCGTGCTTTGCTCGGTGTGGCTGAAGGCGTGGCTCTTCCTTCCATGAATAATATGGTGGCCAGATGGTTTCCTCAAACTGAACGGGCAAGGGTTGTTGGCATTTCGATGGCTGGATTTCAGCTTGGATGTGTGATAGGGCTCACACTTTCTCCCATTCTCATGTCTCAAAGCGGTATATTTGGTCCATTTGTGATTTTCGGTTTGTCTGGGTTTCTTTGGGTGTTGGTATGGTTGTCAGCAACATCGAGCACTCCGGACCGAAGTCCTCAAATATCAAAATATGAGCTGGAGTATATACTGAGTAAAAGACAACAGTCTTTTCCAGTGGAGGCAAATAAAGTTAAAGTTATCCCTCCTTTCAGACGCTTGCTTTCAAAGATGCCAACATGGTCTCTAATTGTCGCAAACGCCATGCATAGCTGGGGTTTTTTTTTCTTGTTTTTTCTTGGATGCCAATATACTTCAACTCAGTATATCGTGTGGATCTCAGGCAGGCAGCATGGTTTAGTGCCATTCCATGGGTTGTGATGGCTATCATGACTTACCTTGCCGACTTTTTGTCAGATATGATGATACAAAGGGGTACAAGTGTTACTTTGACTCGTAAGATTATGCAGTCCATTGGTTTTGTTGGTCCTGGAGTTAGCCTCGTTGGTTTAGTAACAGCAAGAAACCCTTCGATTGCTTCTGCTTGGCTCACGTTAGCCTTTGGCTCAAAATCTTTCGGTCACTCTGGTTTTCTTGTGAACTTTCAGGATATCGCACCATAGTACTCTGGTGTTTTACATGGAATGGCAAATACTGCTGGAACACTTGCTGCTATAATTGGAACAGTTGGAGCTGGCATTTTGTAGAGCTAGTTGGTTCGTTCCGAGGATTTGCCTCTGTGAGTTATAGTTCCACACGAACGCAACAAAAACAAAAATGTGCCACTGTTAAGAACAAGAACACAGAGCCAGCACCACGCACGGATCTGTCGGAAGCGCAAGTGACCACAATTTGGAAGTTGGAAGAAACAGATTACCTGGGTGAAATATCCAGATGTAGTCTCGAGTATTAGACCCAATTTGTAAGAGCTTACATGTCATAAGTACTCGCCTTTCAAACTCAAAGATACTTAATTCCTATCTTAATACCTTTTCAATAAAGATGGAAATGGAACATGGTGGATACCGTGCACTCTTGAGATTAAGATTCGAGGTGGATGCCTCGCCTATCTTAACTCTCGCTGTCATTGTCAATGCAGTTTCTTCAAACCCCTTTCTCAATCAAATTCAAAGCACTTAATCTTTATTAAACACTTTTTCCAGTAAGATGGAAATGGAACGTGGTGGATACCACGCATTCCTGAGGCTAGGATTCAAGATGGATATCTCGCCCATCCAAGTTCTCGCCATTACTCAAAAATACCTCCAACCAATCAAACTCTTTTTTCTCCGTCGTGCGATTGATCAGAAAAATCTTTTCATAAACGAAAGATATCTTGTCTTAAGGTAATGCAAAGCAATGTTTCAGCCACAATTGTTGAGTTGAGGTAAGTGACGTTTTTCCGAATGTTGATTTGTAAATCCATTCGATGTGTGGTATGTAACACCCTTCTAAAATACCCCAAATATTTAATCAAAATAACAAATATGTATCTATCAGAGTAAATATGCAATTAAGGGTGTCACACAATATTTCACACTATTCATCAAAGTGGCTTGTCATGCTCATTTATTTATCAAATAAAACAGTTGCATAATACGCAGCGGATAGAGATCAAATCGATCATTCAAAACATGCAACATACTACATGTAAGCTGGTTCAACAATCATCAACAACACAATTAAAATGTTCCCTCCCGATGTTACATCTATCAGAGCATGACCCACTAAGGAGACTACACTATACTCCAAGCATTAGCTTCTACTCAACTCATTGCTCGTTACCTGAAAAATAGTTGTAAGGGTGAGTTCCTCAATCGATATAGTAAGCATTATAAAATATCATGTCATGTTAAGTAATTTAACACATTAATCACCCTAATCATATCACACATTCAGTAACGGCACATTAACCCAATTATCATACTCAATACTACACAATTCATACTCATACTCAATGTCAACACGACCACACGTATAATATTGGAATACATCCATTCATATTATACGCCATACATACATTATGAAATGAGACTCCACACATGCGGTACCGACTATTCTTGAACATATAGTTCAAGCTCACCGATCAAATCCAGATACGGCTACTAAGCTCACTAGTCCCACTCATTTGAGATCTAGTGACTCACTCACTAATTCCTCACCATGGGAATTAGCTACAACCCCAAAGGCTATGCTATGCACACTAATCACCTAGCATGCAAACATCAACAACGAATCCACAATGATTCACTCACTAATTCCTCACCATGGGAATTAGCTACAACCCCAAGGGCTATGCTATGCAAGCTAATCATCTAGCAATGCAACATCAACAACAATCCACAATGGACATATGCTCACACTCTAAGTCATACAACAGTCCATTCACAAATACATGCATAATATATACATTCACAACATTATGCATATCATCATACATCATCAACACATGTATCAAACACCATATCATGTCAAATAATTAATCACAGTATTAGCACACTCTACTAATACCCTTACTACTCAAAACAACAGGAAATAATCCCTATTACATCATCCGCCAACATATGCCAACCATCAATTAAGTACACAACATTTAAAACACCAATTTTCCACTCTGCAACAGTGTTAACCGGTTAACGCCCTGGGTTAACCGGTTAACGCAGCACAAACACGCTTCCTGCCCAAAACCTAACAGTGTTAACCGGTTAACGCCCTGGGTTAACCGGTTAACGCAGACAGAACAGCAATATCTCAGCAATCACAACAGTGTTAACCGGTTAACACCCTGGGTTAACCGGTTAACACAGACAAAACAGCAATTTTACACAATACAACACAGTGTTAACCGGTTAACACCCTGGGTTAACCGGTTAACGCAAGACAGAAAGCTGTTCCTGCGCTAACACAAGGCAGAATGCAGAATTCTCCGCATTTTCCGCCGTTGGAGGACTTCCGGACCTCCGATTCCAATTCCGTAACAAGCTATACGTCCAGCAAATTACGACTCACACGACTATCGATTCAATTACAGTTTTTAACACTGTTTATCCAACGTAATTTTCAGCATTCACAATCCCAATTAGGGTCAATTCAACAGTTTATCACTACCCATTACATGCTAATCCATAATACCCATTAAACGACGATAAACCCCCCTTACCTGAGTTAATCCGGCAACTTTGAGCTTCAAGCTTTTTCGTTCTCCAACCCTTGCTCTCTAGCTCTTCCTCTTGCCCTTTCTCCACTTTCTCAATCGCTTCTCTGTTTCACGTGAAAACCTTTTCTTTACCAAAATGGAACTCTTTTCTTATTTCCAACATATATATATTTTCCACTAATTATTATTCCCATAATAATAATAATAATAATCCAAAATTCCAATTATTTAATTAAATTAATAAATATAATATTAATTTAAATCAAATAATTATCTTATTTTTATCGGGGTGTTACAACTCTCTCCCACTAAAAGAGTTTTCGTCCTCAAAAACATACCTCAAGCGAATAACTCCGGATAAGACTCCTTCATCTGACTCTCAAGTCCCCAAGTCACATTGCCACCTGCTGGTCCTCCCCAAGCTACCTTCACCAAGGCAATCTCTTTACCCCGCAACTGCTTCAACTCTCGATCCTCGATCCTCATAGGTGATGTTTCAACAGTCAGGTTATCTCTCACCTGTACATCATCTATTTGGACTACATGCGACGGATCATGAATGTACCTCCTCAACTGAGACACATGAAAAACCTCATGCAAATTCGCAAGTGACGGCGGTAAAGCGATACGATAGGCTACCTCCCCTATCCTCTCCAAAATCTGATAAGGACCAATAAATCGAGGTGTCAACTTCCTCGACTTCAAAGCTCGACCAACCCCAGTTATCGGAGTAACACGAAGAAACACATGATCTCCCTCTTGGAACTCAAGTGACTTCCTCCTCTTGTCATGATAACTCTTTTGACGACTCTGAGCAATTCTCATCTTCTCCTGAATCATCTTAATCTTTTCCGTAGTTTGTTGAACAATCTCCGGTCCAACCACAGCACTCTCACCGGACTCATACCAACATAAAGGTGTCCGACATCTCCTACCATACAAAGCTTCAAACGGTGCCATACCAATGCTCGAATGAAAACTATTGTTGTAGGTAAACTCAATCAAAGGTAAATAACAATCCCAAACACCTCCCTTCTCCAAAACACAAGCTCTCAAAAGATCCTCCAGTGACTGAATCGTCCTCTCAGTCTGACCATCAGTCTGCGGATGATATGCAGAACTCAATCTCAGCTTAGTTCCCAAAGCCTTCTGCAAACCTTCCCAAAACTTCGAGGTAAATCTAGGATCTCTGTCCGAAACAATACTCGACGGAATACCATGCAAACTTACAATCTTCTCAATATACAACTCAGCTAATTTCTCTAACGGATAATCCATTCTGATCGGAATGAAATGAGCCGACTTTGTCAATCTGTCAACAATCACCCAAATAGCTTCAAAATTCTTATTTGTCCTCGGCAAACCAGACACAAAATCCATACTGATACTATCCCACTTCCACTCTGGAATAGTCAACGGTTGCATTAGCCCAGACGGCTTCTGATGCTCAATCTTTGACTTCTGACAAGTCAAACAGGAATAAACAAAACTCGCAATTTCTCTTTTCATTCCCGGCCACCAAAATAACTTTTTCAAATCATGATACATCTTCGTAGCTCCAGGATGAATACTCAGGCCACTACGATGTCCTTCCTCAAGGATACTCTTCTTAAGCTCGGTAACATCCGGAATACACACCCGATTACCAAATTTCAAAACACCATTCTCATCAACTCTGAATTCACCACCTTGACCTTGATTCACTAGAGTCAACTTGTCAACCAAAAGCATATCGGATTTCTGACCCTCTCTAATCTCATCCAGAATACCACTCGTTAACTTCAACATTCCCAATTTAACACTATTGTGAGTACTCTCACACACCAAACTCAAGTCTCTAAACTGTTCAATTAAATCCAATTCTCTAACCATTAACATAGACATATGCAATGATTTTCGACTCAATGCATCAGCCACTACGTTTGCTTTACCCGGATGGTAATTCAAACCAAAGTCATAATCCTTCAGAAACTCTAACCATCTCCTCTGTCTCATATTCAGCTCTTTCTGATCAAACAAATACTTTAAACTTTTATGGTCACTGAAAACCTCAAATCTTGACCCGTACAAGTAATGCCTCCATAACTTCAGAACAAATACCATGGCTGCCAACTCTAAATCGTGTGTCGGATAGTTCCTCTCATGAACCCTCAACTGTCTCGAAGCATAAGCTATAACCTGCTTATTCTGCATCAACACACCACCCAAACCCAACAATGAAGCATCACAGTAAACCTCAAATGGTTCCGACGGACTCGGTAATATCAGAATAGGAGCAGTAGTTAACCTTCTCTTTAACTCTTGGAAACCTTCTTCACATTTTGAGTCCCAAACAAACGCTTGCCCCTTTCTAGTCAACATCGTCAACTGTAACGCCAACTTAGAAAATCCTTCAATGAACTTTCTATAATAACCTGCCAAACCAAGGAAACTTCGAATCTCAGCAACAGACTTCGGAGCTTCCCACTTAGATACCGCTTCTATCTTAGAAGGATCAACAGCAACACCACCTCTTGAAATCACATGACCAAGAAAACTCACCTCTTCTAACCAAAATTCACACTTAGACAGTTTAGCAAATAACTTCTTTTCTCGGAGAACTTCTAAAACCACTTTCAAATGTTCAGCATGCTCTTCTTCAGATTTCGAATACACCAAAATGTCGTCAATAAACACCACAACAAACTTATCTAGGTACGGATGGAAAATCCTATTCATATACTCCATAAATACTCCAGGCGCATTAGTCACACCAAAAGGCATTACAGAATACTCATAATGTCCATACCTTGTTCTGAAAGCAGTCTTCTGAATATCCTCAGCTTTCACACGTATCTGATGATACCCTGATCTCAAATCTATTTTGCTGAATACACTCGCACCAACCAACTGATCCATCAAATCATCAATCCTCGGCAAAGGATACCGATTCTTGATCGTCACTTTATTCAGTTGCCTGTAGTCCACACCCAACCTCATAGTACCTCCTTTCTTCTTAACCAATAACACTGGTGCACCCCACGGCGACACACTCGGACGAATAAATTTCTTATCCAACAGATCTTCCAGCTGACTCTTCAATTCAGCTAACTCAACAGCAGCCATACGGTACGGAGCCATCGATATCGGTCTAGTACCAGGTACCAAATCAATCGAGAACTCAACTTCACGCTCTGGCCGTAATTCATTCACTTCTTCAGGAAACACATCAGGAAAATCACACACCACGGCTAGATCGCGAATCACCAGTTTATCTTTGGCCTCTAAAGTCGCTAACAGCATAAACAACTCTGCCCCATCTGCTACTGCCTCATTCACTTGCCTTGCTGATAGAACCAAACTCTCTCCTTCCTCAATCTCAGGAAAGATCACAGTCTTATCAAAACAGTTGATAGAAACCCGGTTAGACACCAACCAGTTCATACCCAAGATAACGTCAATCTGCACTAGTGGAAGACACACAAGGTCCATCCCAAAGTCTCTACCAAAAATACTCAAAGGACAATTTAAACAAACTGAAGTAGTAGTCACTGAACCCTTCGCAGGAGTATCAATCACCATACTACCATGCATCTCAGATATCTCTAACTTAAGTTTCACAGCACAATCCAAAGATATAAAGGAATGAGTCGCACCTGTGTCAATAATAGCTACAAGAGGAAGGCCATTAATATAACACGTACCTCGGATTAAACGATCATCTGCAAAAGTCTCAGAACCCGATAAGGCAAAGACCTTGCCTCCTGACTGATTCTCTTTCTTCGGCTTAGGACACTGTGGACTGATATGACCCACCTCTCCACAGTTGAAACAAGTTACAGTCTTCAACCGGCACTCTGCAGCCAAATGACCACCTTTGCCACACTTGAAACACTTCATCTCAGCACTGGTACACTCATGGACACGATGTCCAGCCCGACCACATCTATAACACTTAGCAGGGGCGCTAGAGTCTCCCCCACTAGGCCTCTTCATCCCACTCTACTTCTGAAAACCTTTGCCAGCTGCATACAGTTTTCCACGATCATTCTGATTCTTGCCTTTCCTATCAACCCTTTGCTGATAGCTCTCTGCTCTGGCTTTGGAATCCTGTTCAAAAATCCTGCAACAGTCAACCAAGTCAGAAAACACTCTGATCCGTTGGTATCCAATAGCCTGCTTGATCTCGGGACGTAACCCGTTCTCAAACTTCACACATTTCGAAAATTCTCCAGCAGCCTCATTATAGGGAGTATAATACTTTGACAGCTCTGTGAACTTAGCAGCATACTCAGTAACAGACCTGTTACCCTGTTTCAATTCCAAGAACTCTATCTCTTTCTTTCCTCTGACATCCTCTGGAAAGTACTTCCTCAGAAATCTCTCTCTGAATACAGCCCAAGTGATCTCAGCATTCCCAGCAGTTTCCAACTCAGTGCGGGTAGCAACCCACCAATCATCTGCTTCTTCTGACAGCATATGCGTACCGAACCTGACCTTCTGGTTATCGGCACACTCAGTCACTCGGAAGATTCTCTCTATCTCCTTCAACCACTTCTGAGCGCCATCTGGATCGTATGCTCCCTTGAACATTGGAGGATTGTTCTTCTGGAACTCACTCAATTGACGAGCAGCTCCCATTCCCACAACATTCGGATTCCCTCCAAGTACTCCAGCTAGCATACCCAGAGCCTCAGCAATCGCAGCATCGTCTCTACCTCTTCCAGCCATCTCTATTCTGAAAACCCAACAAGCTAAAACAATAAGTACTGATAGGGTTACACAACACCTATCCCGTACAGGGGAAACAGAATAATTACGACTCGACTCGACCGACTATGCTCTGATACCACTAATGTAACACCCTTCTAAAATACCCCAAATATTTAATCAAAATAACAAATATGTATCTATCAGAGTAAATATGCAATTAAGGGTGTCACACAATATTTCACACTATTCATCAAAGTGGCTTGTCATGCTCATTTATTTATCAAATAAAACAGTTGCATAATACGCAGCGGATAGAGATCAAATCGATCATTCAAAACATGCAACATACTACATGTAAACTGGTTCAACAATCATCAACAACACAATTAAAATGTTCCCTCCCGATGTTACATCTATCAGAGCATGACCCACTAAGGAGACTACACTAGACTCCAAGCATTAGCTTCTACTCAACTCATTGCTCGTTACCTGAAAAATAGTTGTAAGGGTGAGTTCCTCAATCGATATAGTAAGCATTATAAAATATCATGTCATGTTAAGTAATTTAACACATTAATCACCCTAATCATATCACACATTCAGTAACGGCACATCAACCCAATTATCATACTCAATACTACACAATTCATACTCATACTCAATGTCAACACGACCACACGTATAATATTGGAATACATCCATTCATATTATACGCCATACATACATTATGAAATGAGACTCCACACATGCGGTACCGACTATTCTTGAACATATAGTTCAAGCTCACCGATCAAATCCAGATACGGCTACTAAGCTCACTAGTCCCACTCATTTGAGATCTAGTGACTCACTCACTAATTCCTCACCATGGGAATTAGCTATAGCCCCAAAGGCTATGCTATGCACACTAATCACCTAGCATGCAAACATCAACAACGAATCCACAATGATTCACTCACTAATTCCTCACCATGGGAATTAGCTACAACCCCAAGGGCTATTCTATGCAAGCTAATCATCTAGCAATGCAACATCAACAACAATCCACAATGGACATATGCTCACACTCTAAGCCATACAACAGTCCATTCACAAATACATGCATAATATATACATTCACAACATTATGCATATCATCATACATCATCAACACATGTATCAAACACCATATCATGTCAAATAATTAATCACAGTATTAGCACACTCTACTAATACCCTTACTACTCAAAACAACAGGAAATAATCCCTATTACATCATCCGCCAACATATGCCAACCATCAATTAAGTACACAACATTTAAAACACCAATTTTCCACTCTGCAACAGTGTTAACCGGTTAACGCCCTGGGTTAACCGGTTAACGCAGCACAAACACGCTTCCTGCCCAAAACCTAACAGTGTTAACCGGTTAACGCCCTGGGTTAACCGGTTAACGCAGACAGAACAGCAATATCTCAGCAATCACAACAGTGTTAACCGGTTAACACCCTGGGTTAACCGGTTAACGCAGACAAAACAGCAATTTTACACAATACAACACAGTGTTAACCGGTTAACACCCTGGGTTAACCGGTTAACGCAAGACAGAAAGCTGTTCCTGCGCTAACACAAGGCAGAATGCAGAATTCTCCGCATTTTCCGCCGTTGGAGGACTTCCGGACCTCCGATTCCAATTCCGTAACAAGCTATACGTCCAGCAAATTACGACTCACACGACTATCGATTCAATTACAGTTTTTAACACAGTTTATCCAACGTAATTTTCAGCATTCACAATCCCAATTAGGGTCAATTCAACGGTTTATCACTACCCATTACATGCTAATCCATAATACCCATTAAACGACGATAAACCCCCCTTACCTGAGTTAATCCGGCAACTTTGAGCTTCAAGCTTTTTCGTTCTCCAACCCTTGCTCTCTAGCTCTTCCTCTTGCCCTTTCTCCACTTTCTCAATCGCTTCTCTGTTTCACGTGAAAACCTTTTCTTTACCAAAATGGAACTCTTTTCTTATTTCCAACATATATATATTTTCCACTAATTATTATTCCCATAATAATAATAATAATAATAATAATCCAAAATTCCAATTATTTAATTAAATTAATAAATATAATATTAATTTAAATCAAATAATTATCTTATTTTTATCGGGGTGTTACATGGTATACGTCCGCTCCTCATCTGTTTTGGGTAAAATAATGTTTTCGTCGATTAATACAATATAGCTTTCGCTAAAATCGACCAATAAACAAACATTTTTCTACCCAGAACTACGTAAGCCTTGAGTTCTCTATTGAGATACGTAGGAGCAGGATTTGTAAATCTTGCCAGGCCCACTAATAAAAAACTTAGGTTTAGTCCTTCGTCAAAAATCCAAAAAAACATTCTCCTCTCTTCTATTCTTTCTTTCCCATTTAATAGCTTGAAAAGCCTAACATTCCAAACTAACATTAACGCGCACAACTAACCTAATGGTTCCCGTTGAGTACAACGGACGTGAGGGGTGCTAATACCTTCCCCTTGAGTAATCGACTCCCGAACCCTGATTTGGTTGCGACGACCATAATCATTGTCGTTTTGTTTTGGGTTTTATCGATATTTCCCCTTTCCTTTTAGGAATAAATAAAGTTCAGTGGCGACTATGTTTAGTCCATCATGCGAGCGTGTGATTGCGCTTCGCTAAGTCGTGTTCTCATTTTTCTTGAGGTGCGACAGTATGCACAATAGCATGACATAGATTATACTCAGGTTTTTGTTCCTGTGACTAGGCGGGATACAATTCGAATGGTAATTGCTTTAGCAGCTCGAAATGGTTGGAGTGTGTATCAACTTTGACGTCAAAAGCGCTTTCTTGCATGGAGAGTTAAATGAAGCAGTATTCGTTGAGCAACCACGAGGTTATGAGAAGAAATGTGAAGAGTATAAGGTGTACAAATTAAATAAGGCATTGTACGGCCTTAAACAAGCCCCCCGTGCATGGTACAACCGTATTGAAGCGTACTTTGTCAAAGGATTTGAGAGGTGCAACTATGAACATACCTTATTCATAAAAACAGGAGATGGAGGTAAAATTTTGACTATTAGTTTATATGTTGATGACCTAATTTTTAGCGGTAATGATGAGAATATGTTTGTTAAGTTCAAGGATTCTATGAAACTTGAATTTGACATGACTGATTTGGGAAAGATGAAATATTTTCTTGATGTGGAAGTTTTACAAAATTCTGAAGGGATTTATATCAGTCAAAGAAAGTATGCAAAAGAAGTTTTGGAGAGGTTTAGGATGGAGAAGAGTAATAGTGTGAACAATTAGTCGGAAGTCTTATGTATCTAACTGTGACAAGGCCAGATTTGATGTATGTCGTATGTCTCATTAGCAGATTCATGGCAAGTCCAACTGAGTTGCAAGCTGCGAAAAGGGTGTTAAGATATTTGAAAGGTGCTGTGGACTTGGGAGTTTTTTATCGAAAGGAGGGCAATAGAGAGTTTATGGCATATACAGATAGTGATTATGCAGGAGATGTAGAAGACAGGAAAAACACTTTCAATTATGTGTTTCTACTTAGTAAAAGAAATGTGTCTTGGTCCTCGAAAAAACAACCTGTCGTTACTCTGTCCACTACTGAAGCAGAGTTTGTAGCAGCTGCCTCAAGGCAAGTGTACCCATGTGTTATGTGACAACAATTCTACCATTAACTTATCCAAGAACCCCATCATACATGGACGAAACAAACACATTGATGTAAGGGTTCATTTCTTACGTGATTTGATCAGAGATGAAATTGTTGAACTGAAGCATTGTGTCACACAAGAGCAAGTTGCAAACATTATGACAAAACCGATGATGCTGAATGTGTTCTTGAAGATGCGTGAGTCAATGGGTGTATGTGTGGTACCACAAGTATGTTGAATGTGTTCTTGAAGATGTGTGAGTCAATGGATGTATGTGTGGTACCACAAGTAAACTAAAAGCATTACTGCAATCAGTTTAAGGGAGGAATTTGTTGGGGTTATTAAGGTTATAACAGAAGTTGTCAAAGTGCAGTCAATTAATAAATCCTAGTATTTAGGACATGTTGGTAGAGTCGGACTATTTCCTTAGTCATTTCCTTAGTCAATTAATAAATCCTAGTATTTAGGACATGTTGGTAGAGTCGGACTATTTCCTTAGTCATTTACCACTTTATTAGAATCAATAAAACATGAGTAATTTGTTTCCTATTTTTTCTTATTGTAAGGCTTATATAAGCCATCTGTTTTGCTTTAGATAAATAACAATTCATTTCATATATTTTTTGTGAATTAATTTCTGCTTAAAGTTTACAACAGAAGTCAAAGTCAAAGGTAACGTTCAAATTAAAGGAGAGAAGAGGAATTGATTGTAAATATTAATTACTCATTCATTCAGCCAGAGACTATATAAGGGATCCGATGATTACAATATTACCCTTGTGCAGGTGAAATAATTCTCTAGGTACCAATGACAACTGTTATGACAGCTTGCCTTGCAGTACTATGAGTTCTAGAAGATGGAAAAAATCCTCAATACAATAATTTTAAAAGAACTAGAAGGCAAAAAGAACTTGAATATGAAAATTTGCACTTGGAAACACTTAAACATGTCACATATTAACCACAACAGTCAGTTGGAAGAAACAAACATGGTTGGTTTGTTTGCTAAATGTAATGATTGGATTTATGATTTGAGGCATTATTGTTTTTGAAATAATTATATTCCAACAATGAAACTACACAGTATCATAAAGATAATATTAACAGAAGTAACTCGGTAACATACATAGGGTACATACATTACATAGCATTGAACATGTCATCTCTCTAAGAACTTGCTTAGAAAAGTTTTTTGCAGATGGATTTCGTCTTCTTCCTCATTCTCCTCGGATTTGATATTTGCAATTAAAGCACAACGGATAACCGAATTGACTTGTTTCCTTAAACTGGCATTGTCTACAAATATATTTGCCAGCATTTTCCTTAATTCTTCATTAGTTGTCCCAGTATCATCGGTAGTTGTATTTCTTTCTACAGCATCTACAACATTTTCTACATCTTGTGCCAAGAGCTGTGCCTGAACCCAAATATTTGCAGACACCATGTAAACAAAACTGTGAGTAGTAGAGGCGACACCATATAGAAGTCTAAGGGGCATCAAGAAGTAAACATGATACAACCCAGATGATAATTGCTAGGTGAAATTTCAGAATCTTGTCATAGGAAAATTGAAGTGTGTCTGACTTTTTAATTAAAAAACTCAAAATTGACAGGACTAATAAAACACAAATTATCATAGATTCGTGCTGGAAAAACAAAATTGGATCTACACCCACATCAATTGTATTATTCTGGAAGAACTGTACTTTTGCATGATTCTCGTGAAAACATATGCCAATGAAAATAGTGAGTTGTTAAAGAATAGACTGATATCAAAAATATGAGCTCCGATAAATGTAGAGTAGGGTAGGGAGTAAAGTGGGCAAACTGGGGGGAACAGAATAGGTTTTCGAGAATATAGATTGTAGCACAGCTTGTAAAATAGCGGGCCCATAAAGAAGCATCGCTGCAATGCAGAATAACAAGACCAGTGGAAAAAGGAAAGCTTAAGTTAAAATTACTACTTCTCACACCAAGTTCCCCAAAAAGAAATATTGACCAAAATATCAGTTGCTTAAAGTGCTTATAGTCATACCTCTGCAAGCAAGAGACCAATCCGATTATCTGATGTTGCTAACAAATCCAAAGCATCAGATGGTGAAGTGTCAACATTTAGTTTATCTTCCTCTTCAACAAGAAAATTTACACTGCACTCCTGAAGTCTCTTCTGAAGGATTGCACACTCATGTAACAACTTTGCATTAGCACTATGTGAAAGCTGCACCCTTTCCTTTTCCTTCTGAAGAGTTCTCTGAAGTTTATTGAATTTTTAAACTTTTAGGACAGCATAAAACAGAAAATATAATCCACTTTTTCCTTTATTAGGTCAAGATCGTGAATAGCAAATATCAATTTGTGTGGGGAACAAATACACGTAAATAAGATTCTAGAAATAATTATTAGTCAGATGGAATCAGTCAAATTACTTTCCTTGTCTGGTTCAGAGAAATGTTTAAAATTGTTTAGTATTAGTTCATAGTTGTAACATATAAAAACCAGAAAGGACCATACCTCCACATCTACTTTTTCCTCCATCAATTCACTGAGCTGTTGCTTTAGTTCTAACTGAGAGCTTCTGAGGGATTTCACTTCCTTTACTAGCAACTTCATATCTGTCTTTGATTTCATCTCAAACTCATCATGATGTTTCTGCAAGTGCTTAAGTTGTTCTCTAGCCACATCTAGCTCTTGCTGCAACATTTGCTTCTCCTGAATAATGGATGCTTTTGTTGATTCTGCTAGCAACCTTTCATCCTAAATCATTATAATTTTTCACTATAGGCCACCAAAATGGAATGATAAAATGTTTGATTAAATTTAATAAGCACAACCAGACCTCTTCAAACTTCAATTTCATTTCTGTCTCCAGGCACTTCCTCCGAAGTTCCTCCATATCCCACTGCATTTGTGTAAACCTTTCCTTTTCAGTTAAGACAGCCTGCTGCATGTTTTCTCTGCAGTTCAGTCCAGTTGTTTCAAGTTCAACTTCCAAATCTTTGACCTACAAGTAAAATATAATATTTAAACTCACAAACGCATAAATTCCAATAATAAAACTTATTTTACTTTTCCATCATTGAGATTGAACTTGTTTTGACATAACTAACATATCTGTGAACAACCAGTTACTTCTATAAAAAAAATTAGAAGGCAACAAGTATACTTTTATTATTGTTGAACACCCTCTCTACTCTTGCAAAATGAGACTCAATAAATTATTGGAAGCTGAAAGATCTACACAGAAACTCAATTCAATGCTGAAAATGACAAGTTTCAGCACGCAAAATGAGTTTTTTTTTAAAGGCAGAGAACCATTCAACACACAAATACTAAGCAAAGGCACAAGAAGTGCCCAGAAAACCCCCAAACAAACAAAACAAAAACGCAGATGAAGGAAAGATAAAAGATATAAGAAACAATCATAAAACCCCACACAACTTCTACACCACCAAAGGGTAATATCCTAGATCTCAGCATCCTCCACTTGCAACACATGAAAAGAAACAGTCCGAGAAACCAGGCCACAAAGTCTCAAACCGCTATTGGCTCAAGCGCATAATAGCGTGGTGCATCCTTGAACACATATCAGTTACCTTCTCCTCATTGAGCTTAACATATGATAACATTCTCCTTTGTACAATAGCGATTTTTTATTAAATGCATTATTTTCCTTTAATACAAATCTAACCCCTACAAAGAAAATCCTTTTGAACATTACAGATTCAGTTCTTAATCTTTCAAAACTTTTTTTTTCTTCATTTTTGTCAAATGAGGAAAAAACAGGATATGAGCCTTAATAGCTGAATCTTACATGTGATACTGTGAATTTCTTGTATGTAAAAACAGCAAACAGACATTTTGAACCACCTAATATCCTATAAATATTTTAGATATCTCACTATATTCAAATAACAAAATCTTTGGCCGGTCTACTCATAGCATACACAGTCTTCCAAAAGCCTGAGCTAGTTCTATAAACAACAAACGTATTTAATGGACTTAAAATATAAGAACAGCAGAGCAACCTAAGAACTTCACAAGTTCACATTATTCATTTGTTTATCACTAGTTGAGTACTGACCCAGATGTTTGATCCAAAATGAACCCACATCATGAAATATATTGTGGCCACTAAATGGCGTTTGATTTTATGTACAGTCCTACCATGGATGAGTATTTGTATGATACATCATAAAGACTAAAGGGTATTTACAATTATTAAATCTGGTTTCCTGATAGAAATTTGTTGAATGTGAACATCTGGCACATAATTAAACCTATGGCCATAAGTTGATGTATAAAGAACTGAAGAAACATAATGAAAATCTGTAATTCAAAATTTAGTAATAACGAAAAAAATCTTAAACATGTATTGATACCTTTGTCGCAAGATACTGTCTTGCAGCCATTTCTTGATTCAATCTTGCTATAAGATCTTCAACATCTGTTTTTGCTGTGGCCACTCTCTGCTGCTGTGTATTAAGAATTCTGTTCAACTTCTGTCTCTGATCCAACGGAAAAGTCACCAACAAATCTGAGTTTCCGGAGGGTACACTGTTCCCAGGAAGGTCATGTGAAACACCCTGAAGCAAAGTGGAGACAACTGAACTCGACGTTCCAATATTCCTTACAGAACTTAAGTCACTCCCAATGCTTTCCGCTGACAGTCTCTCGACATGAGCATTAGCTGGTGTAAAGTCAGCTCCATCTAGACGAAGAGCTATAGCATCACCAGAATTCTCAGCAACGTTGTTTGTACTACTACTTGTATCCTCGTTAATAAAGTTTTGGCTGGATGCAGTATGATCAACACTTGTTTCAGTTGGATTCGTTAAGTCACTGTCCAATATTACATTGTCCACAGCATGTTCAGAACATTTATCTTTTACATGCCCCAGTGTCCCCAGCTCAGAAACCTCAGAAGTAGTATCATCACCAGACACAGATGCAGCTTTAACAAAATCATGTGAACTATTGTGGAGGGTATGTGATAGTGTAGTACCACCAGTAGCTTGTTCATCTGAAATATGCTGATTCACATCATGGAATGCTGAAAAATAACAGAAACATAAATACATTAATGCATGTAGAACATCATAAAGGACTGTTAACAAAGAGGAAATACTTCAAAATCTGACATAAAATGCTGAACTGTTAAGTTATTTATATGGAAAATGCATACAAGCTCTAGCAGCAGCTTCTAACTCAAGAAATATTGCTGCTGGTGCACTTCTAGAAACCGCAATATCTGAGAACAATTTTTTCATCCAATTCTCTAATAAAAGCCGTCGCTGCAAGTGACCAGTTTGTCAGTTTCAATCATCATAGAAGTCATTTGAAAATTTAAAATACAAAAACAAAATACTTAACAAGCACAAAAGAATTATTGGAAGCAGCAAAAGATAGAGAGGTTATGTACCTCTTCCAAAAGGGCCTGGCTTTTAATTCTCAATATCTTTTTCGGTGGAGGCAAAGGCAGATATTTCATGGGAAATTCTTTTTTCAGCTGAAACAAATGCAAAAATAAGTGAATAAACTTCAAAAAGAAAGAAAAAACACTTAGCCTGTGTTTGGTTCCATCGAAGCACTCATAATTGATTTTGTCAATTTTTTTTTTTTGCTAGAGTATAATTGATTCAAATCTGAAGCTAGAATTTGTAACTTTTGAGTTCAAAAGTGATTTTTAAATTGAAATCTAGACCTCGTTAAGAAAAACAACTTATATGTAACTTATAGCAGATAATAAGCGCTTATGAATAAGCTATTTCTATAGCAAATAATAAAATAAAACAAAATTGCTTTTATATATGCTATAAAATGAAGCTCAAAAAAATTGATGAAAAATATTCATAAGTTGTTTTGAAAGTAGCTTACTATTTGATGATATAGTAGTAGGTTGAAATGAAACTATAGATTTCAATTTTCTGAAGAAACTAATCTGCAAATGAAAACTGGAAGTGCATAGAATAAACTCACTTGAGAAAACAAGTCAAGGAAATCACTAAATCTGCGCAATATAATTCGAGTAGTGGTGATAGCTTCAGGGGATCGAACTCCAACTTGAACCCTAAAAAACTATAATCTAACATATAGTTAAAAATGAATTCAATAACTTGAATTGAATAATTAAAGAAATATACATACCACAACAGGATCAGAAGTAGGTGTGGATTGAGGAACAAGAGTCCACGAAGGAATGGTTGAAGAGAAAGTCCAAGAAGATAAAGTGTGCGGCCAAAGAGTGTTTGGACCGTCCCAATTAGGAGGTGGAGGACTCCAATCCATACACAACGGAAGCGGTGATGTTCCCGAAACGGCGTCGTTGTCGGCGTCGTCGAAGAGATCGTTGCCGCCGTCATTGTTATCGTGTTCTTCGGAGTATGGATATGCGTCGTAATGGAAATTGATGTCAAGGAAAGGTGATAAATCGTATGCGTAGGGATGCATTTTTCACTTTGCTCTCAGTTTGTGTCTTCTTCCTTCTTCACTTGTTTTCATATAAATTATTTATTTTATTGTTTTAGGAGACTTTGTAAGTTGCAACATTGAATTTGGATTTCAATTCAGATTAAATGAATGGGATATTCTCTTGTAAATTTGGAAATTAATCTCATAATAAATTTAAAAAATAAATTGTAAGATACCTTGAATGTCATATGCACAAATTTAATTAGATGTATCGTTATTTATTTAGTCAAAGAAAAATAACAATTTAAATATTTTATAGCTATTAGAAAAAAAGTTTCACATGGGTGTTCATATCTGCGGGTCGATCACGTACTCGTTGATCCAATTCATTAATATCTCACTAATAACCGTAATTTTGTTTTTTATTTTCTTTGGTATCATTTTCAACTTATGTATTTTATGAAAATAATATGTCTCGTTAAATTTTATAATATTATAAAGTGTTATGTCGTATTTATGAATTTTATTATATATTATATGATGTGTTTAGTTGAATTTGAGTGTTATAAATAAATATAATTCTTTTGAGTTATGTTACATTTTTTAAAATCGATAAAAATCATAAAAAATATATTTTTTTATTTGAAACACAACCCGCGAATTCAACTCAACTCAAATCATTAATGAATTCGTCGATTAATGTCAGTTTTGAAAATAAAATTGCAGATTGGACGACGGACCCAACCAATTGAAGTTTGAATGGATTGGATAACGAATTAGGTCAAACTTGATATTACTCAACCCGCGTACACCCCTTCACAATAGTGGGATTTAGAGAGTTTGAATCTCTGACATATATCTAAATGATAAAAAAATTGATTCAACATTTTGTGTGAAAATTATATACTATCAAAATATGAATTAAGCCTAATTTTAATTAAATTATATTATATTTATTATTTAATTTTATAATTTAATTATTAAAATTGGCATATAAATTAAAATAAATAAAAATATCTCATCATAATATTTAATTATATATTTATGGATTTAATGAAGATACACTGAAAATGTAAAAAAGTTTTACATTATCAATAAGAATATATTATTTTACCATGATATATAAGTAATTTAAAATTTTCAATCTTAGTTAACGGGATACATGATCGTCATTAGTTAACAATGTAAAATTAATTTACACGATAAGTGCATCATCCTTTTTCTCTATATTTATATGTTGTCCAAGTTGGTTTTTCTTCAATTCAAATTTTATTTTAGTTTTAACTATTTTTATAAATGGTTAATGTTTTGGGCTTGCCATAATCCCCTTAGACCCTGAGATAGTCTTTTTTATGCCAAAACCCGTCAAACAATTACACGTTCATGCTTCTAAAATCTCATCCTTACCGTAGGACTAACCTACACCTTACTGCGGGAGATTCACACCTCAGGCACATCCAACGGTCTTTCGCATTTCACGCCTGAAAAATACCAATGTCATCATTCTTCTCCCTTATATTTAGGGAATGATAACATTTCAGGTAACAAGTTTCAAACACAATTTGAATACTCTATATTTTTTCACATATTGACTTTAGCGTCAGAGTACTAGCCTTGTAGGTACACCCTCGCTCCGCCGCATCAGAAGCTCTCCTCTGTCACAACTTCTGCATCTCTCTCTATGGTACATTGGTGTCGTTTGTGGAAACGAGTTTCGATTCCCGCATTTTCTACATCTCTCTATCTCTTAATTCAGGTTTCCAGTGTGAGGTTCTCTTCAACCTTTGAATGGAGATCTAGTGAATCGAGCACAAAACTAAGTTGTGTTCGAGCAATTTGAATTTTACGTCGATTATTATTCACTGGTTCTTCAAATCTTCGTATTTTCATATTTTTTTTCTCTTTAGATCTGACAGCCGCTTTAGTTGTTGTTGGCACATCACATGCAACTGTCAGTCAACGAAACACAACTCATCCTCCTCCTAGCAGAATAAATCACGACATTTATGTTCCTCTATATTCATATATAATCATTCCTTCTCCAACAACAAGGATTTTTCAAGCACCGCAACTTGGAGTTCCAACTCCTCCTCCTGACGGGCAACCTGAGATGGTGCACAGTTTCAACATTCTTGAAGTAAACCTAGATGCTCAAGGCGCAGATGAGTTGCTCAATTGTATCTACAACATCATTCAGCGATAAGGGGAAGGTTCCTTCACTTAGAAGAAAGCCTTCACCATGCTCAGTCCCAAGTGAACACGGTTCTAGAAGCAACGTCTAGGAGAAATCACTCTATAAGTCCTGAACTGACCACTACTAAGGGGAGCAAAATCCAGAAGTTCAAAGACCGTTCAAAAAGCAAAAAACGCAATTCCCATTCCCGAAGCTCGGGTGGTGATCAAGGTAGTCAAGCTTCGTCCTTAGATCGCGGCGAACATCAGCCAGTCAAGGTCCAGCCTAAGTATCTGTTATGTTCCCGGATCTTAGAAAGAAAGATTACCAAGTCGATGCAAAAGCCTCCCAAGTTAGCAGAATACAAAAGGAAAAGAGACTCCGACGAACACGTCCAAATCGTCAATGACCGGCTCGACTACTACAGTGCAGACGATGCTTCCAAATTCAAACTACTAGCATTACCACTAGTTGGGCCAGTAAGGTTGCGTTTCTCGATGGGTGCATCAAGTCATGTGTGAACTTATGCAAATGGCTCACTGCCTACTTTACTTCTCGGAAGAGGCAACTAGTTACTACAGCCGCCTTAAGCAGCATCATGCAATGAGCGAATGAGAGTTTGCGTTTGTATATCGATCGATTACCTTAAGTGGCGGTAGAAATAGGGGAACCATGGAAGCCCTCCGATGTCGAATCTTCGAAAATGGCCTCCTTCACGGATATCCTTTCTGCTGGGAAAAAAGAAAGTAGAGACGACTCAGAAGATTATAAACCTGGCTCAGTCGTACATGACACTAGAAGAAAAGTTGAATACTCGCTTCAACAACCCAACTTCGTCCGCCGATGCGAGCTCTGATCGCCTGTTTGGGAAAGAATCCCGTCGACATAAAGAAAACAATGATAGGGCAACGTACGGTCGGTACGACAAGTACACACCTTTGAATACTTCCCGGAATAAGATTTACCAAGAATGTGCTAACACTGAGTTCCAGAAAGTAGGAATTCGACCTTATTTCCCTGTCCGAGAGTATGCCCAGAAGAATAAATAAAAGTAATGCTGCTTCTACCGAGGGCACAACTATAACACAGACAATTATGTCCAGCTTAAATATGTGACTGAAGCACTAGTTAAGAAGGGTCGACTTTCCGAGTATGTCAAGGGCGACAAGTGAGACCGGGAAGATTCTCCAAAAACCAAGTCCCCGATAAAGGTTTCTCAATATAGTCGGTCTTAGTGGCGAAAAAAGAGAAATCAGAAAGGGAAAACACATGTATATTTCCATAATTACCGACAACACTCCTCAGGTAAACCTCCCTTCCAGAGGGATTGTCAAAAGGAAAATTGTTAAGATGATGATTGTCGATAAAAACAAAGGTGGCCTGTCATCCAAGATCCTCGACTGGCTTATCATGGGTTTTCGAGACTCCGAGAAGGTTAGGGGAGTTTCTAATGAATTATTTCCCCTGGTAATTACGACCACCATATGACAATTCGATGTCTCTCGAGTTTTGATCGATAGGGGAAGTTTATGCAATATCCTTTATTCTTCATTGTTCAAAAAGATGGGCCCAGATAGAGGGAGCCCAATTCCACACGACAGCTCAGATCTACAAGGGTTTAATGGGACGGTCATTCGTCCCTAGGGATATGTGGAGTTGGTGGTACCCGTAAGAGAGGAAAAACACCTTTGTTCCATCAACACTCAATTTTTAGCCATCCTTTGCAAGAACCGTCATAATTGTACCCTGGGCAGGCCATTCACAGTGGTGTTGGATGTTTCAGCCTCACCTGTGCACTTAAAGCTCAAATACCACAACCTTCATGGAATCAATTGTCTTACGCGCCGACCTGGAAATGGCCAAAAAGATACATCATGCACTCCAGAGGGATCAAGGAGAAGGCATAACTATGGAAATCAATGTGACATCTTTCACTATCATCTTCAAAGCATGAACCTTCGCACGTTCTGACGTAGCTTAATAGAGGAGAGATTAGCGGAAGAAATAAAAGGCGGAAAATCCACTCGGTTATTTTTCATTTTTCATTTTTCATACACACATACACACGTACACACACACGCATACACACATACACACACATACATAAATATGTGTGTGTGTGTGTGTGCGTGTGCGTGCTATGTAGCATATATGAATAATTATTCACTATGAATTAAACTACACAAAGTCTCAAACATTTGTTCCTTTATGATTATATACATTAATACAGAACCGAGGTACAACCAACATATTTGAGGTCTATGATAAAGATTTAAGGAGTGTTGCCGCAGATGCTTTGCAGGTCCGACTACAACAATTAATACCCCACATTGACTGTCACGCTTAAAGAATTCAGAGAAGCTATTGGAAACGCTTTGTATGTCCTCTACAACAACTAATTCCCTCATGGATATTGTCAGATATGTCTTGCACGTCTGACTACAACAACCAAATACCCCTTGTCAAATAATACACACATTTCTACGTAGCCAACACACACACCCCCTTCGGATTTATCCCATCCAAGGGACATGATTGGTAGAGCCCTGAGACGTCCACCTCGATCTGAGATTTACCTCGGGGTCAGGGACGAGGATCATATACCCTTGGTCAGGGAATGATCCTTTACAACATGGAGCACAGTTCAAAGAATAGACACATCTAGTTGGTCTTATGCCATAATACTATAAGCATGTCATAAATCATGGTCGCATCTAGCCTGTCTTATCTCGTATTATTGTGAGCATGACTCAAAGCATAACTACATATAGCTAATTCCATGTCATACGATTATAAGCATGACCCAATACATGGATATATCAAATTGGATCAACATTTTATCAATAAAGCGGGTATATCTTAACGCAACATGCTCAAAAATAAATCAGCCAGACATGACCTCACGAAGTACTTAAGGTTATTTACACTTTAAGCAAAACATTATTTAATGTCTGTCATGGCAAGCAAACTATACGAATTGAAGGGAAAAAATCAATCCCTTACAATCGTTCGACTCATAAACAACATGAAAGAGACATCTAAAAGCAATACAACATTCACAGTAAAATAAAAGGAACACACTTGATGTAGGTAATAAGACGTACTTGGCTAAAACAACCAAAGAAAGAATATTTGCATACATATATTCTCCCGTGTCTTAACGCTTTCCATGTAAAACAAAAAAAAAGGAGTGGGATACATGGGCCTAATCAAGAAGAGAGATGACCCTCCCATCTCGGAGTATCTGACCTGGTCGGATCTTCTCCCTCGAAATAGCCAATGGATAGTAAAAATACTCCGCTTACTGCAACGCATTCTCAAAAGACTTTGTAACCGTCCTAGGCTCGTAGAAGTACATTCTTTCACGTTTTGAGTCAGACAAGCATTTTAACTGCGTGGAAACTCTAATTTCTTCTAGGAAGAATCAAGAGCCTCAATATTCCTCTCTATCATTCTCACCAATTGGATCACCTGACTACTTGTACCACGGAATTTGAACGGAGCCAGAGCTTTACTTACCTCTTTCGAAAAGGTGGAAACCTTCTGCAGCTCACTTAAATATGTACCTCATTGAAAATTTTAACAACTAGAACTCCTCTCCGATATATGCTTATCATCGCACGCCTAGTCCGTACAAAGAGCTTCCCAATGGCCAAATCCTCCTAGAGTTAGAGCAACATAAACTCCCATAGAAGACCACATCAAACTGTTCATCTCTTCCTCTAGAGTCTTCCCATAAAGATTTGCAAAAACTTCCCAATCGTCATCAAAGACTGAATCTGGGCGCCCGCGAGAAGGATTGGTAATAGTCCCGGGATCCATTCGCAAACCCAGAAGGGCAGGAAATATAGCAAAATTATGAGGGGATTTAGGAGAAAGCAAAGAATCTACTATAATTTCGAGTGGTTGTATCCGTTACTTTAAGATCCAGACCCTCACTTCATCCTTCATCACATATACAAAAAAATGATTTTATCTAGACAAGCAAAAAAGGGGCAAACCAACATCAAAAGAATTGAGTAAATTTCAAATTTACTAAAGGCAATTTGACGATCCTCGCGAGAGCGGGCCCCTATCAATAATCAAACATCAATCAGACGCTTCAAACATTTCTTATCAGCCTCGATCAAGGGGACTCCGCCTCCAAAATAACCCAGGTTGTTAACAAAGTCTACTGGTCTTTTCTTTTGATACGAGTCCTTGTCAGAAAAATCTTCCTCTTTATAAACATTGGTGTCATTCTCCATGAGGAAATGTTTTTCTGATCAACAATGGGGAAATAAATGCTTACACTTACCTTCTACTTCTGGCTCGACCCCACAAATGGTTGTGTGATCAAGAGGATGAAGGGGAGTAACTAAGAAGAATCATTCTGCAAAGGGAGATAACTCAGGAAAGTCCTCAAAGACCCGTATCATTGGCACAAAGGAAACTAACTCTCATTCTCTTGGTCGGGCCATGGTACCATGGTGGTAGTGAAAAATGTGAAAAAACAAGGTGATTGAAGGGTTACCCTTTAGATATTCACACCATTATTGGCAAGTTGTTACGTACGTCCAACTCGATGGGTGAAGTTGTGAAGGACCCACAATCAAGCAATTAAAATAACTATCTCAAAAGCAATAAAGGGTAAGCGAGCACCTAGGGTTGAGAATAGGTACTTGAAAAGAGGAATGGTGCAATTTTCGTACTTGCTACCTATTCTATCGTCTTTAGTAAAAATGGTGGAACCCTAATGTGACGATTCCCCTACTTCAATAAAAGCTTATCCAGGCTACCCTCCTTGGTAAAAATAGACACAATGGAAGGAAATATAGAGCCTTCCCATGGGAATGTTTGATTCATCTGGTTTCCTTTCACGTTCTTCAGTGATTTTCAGCCATATTGTGTTAACTTTCTAGAGTACAATAAGATAATATGTCAAAGGAGAAATAAATGAAATTTGAAAAAGAAGGAGAAGAGAAAGATCTAAGGGAAATTGACTCTAGTTCTTCCTAGACCTATGTTTTGGCAGTATGGAAAGAAAGGTATCCTATCAACATTTGCCTCCCTCGCACGTAACACTAAGTTTTTCAGTTCCCAAGAGTGCTAATAATAATGCCTCCGAATAGATGTTTGATGTCCCAAATAGTAAAAGCATGAATTAAGGGTGATCGGTAGCCGAGAGTGAAATTCTTCAAACTCTCACCTTACTACTCAAACATAAGTGCTTGGGGGACAATTGTATTGGGTTGACCATAATCCCCTTAGACCGACCACCATGAGATAGTACATTCCAAGAAAAAAAAACTCTCAATCGAATACATGTATGTGCTTCTAGAATCTTATCCTTACTGTAGGACTATCCTACACATTGCTTCAGGATACTCACGCCTCAGGCAAATCCAACAATACTCTGCACTTCATGCCTGAAAGATATCAAGGTCGTTATTCTTCCCCCATATATATAGGGAATAACATCATTCTATGTAACAAGTTTCAAACATAATTTGAATACTCTTTACTCTTTCACATGATGACTTGAACGATAGAGTGTTAACCTTGCAAATACACCCCCGTCTTGTCGTATCGGAAGCTCTCATCCGTCACAGTTTTCACATCTCTCTCTATTTCTGATTCTAGAATGGAACAACTAATATAAGAATTTCACTAAATATATCAAATTAAATATTAAAAAGATACAATATATTAAGAAGTATGTTTATTTAATAAAATTAAATAGAATATAAAATTAAACAACATTTAATTTTAGTTTTATTCTGATCCAAAACTTTGATTCATAATTAGCGACGACTAACTACTAAAGGTGGAGGTGGAGGTCGTACACCAGGAATAATTAAAATCACAAAAATCTAGCTGGACAGACCGACCTGCTCTGATACCACTATGTAACACCCTAAATCCCAAAATTTAATATAAGAAAAAATTCATACATAGGATGTTTATGTTGGTGTAAGCCATAGAGGCCAATACTTTTTGGTACTTATATCAAATTATTTATTAATAATAAAAGGTTTTTTCTTTATTACGTTTGTCTAATAAAGTCCCTAGAATAGCTAGTCCATTTAATCTATCAAGTGTGACTTGATCATGATATCACATTAAACATAAGGACACTATTCTTAAAGTATTTGTAGTCGAGCTTTATTGTGAAGTGGGATAACATTAAAGCATTAAGACTATTATGTATATAGACTGATGATCACATCTCATGGATCATGGATAAGGAGTTATAAAGTCTTAAACATAGGTATGAATGTTAAGAGTAATATTTATACTGGATTGACCCGCTATGAGAATACTATATAGAATGTTATACAAAGTGTCATAAGTTATTCTCATGGTGATAGTGGTGTATACCACCCTTCGACCTGAAACCACTATGGACCCTAGATGTAGAGTCGAGTGCTTTATTGCTGATCAAACATTGTCCGTAACTGGATAACCATAAAGACAGTTGATGGGTACTCCACGAAGCATGCTGAGGGACATGAGTGACCTAGATGGAATTTGCCCATCCTGCATAACAGGATAAATGTCTATGGGCCCAATATTAAACTGGACAAGGATGACATGGTTTATGCCTTGTGTTCAATATAGACATAAGGGCAAAAGGGTAATTCTACACATAAGTATTACCACAGAAGGTTTTGTCATATCACATGACATTTTCGTGTCTTGGGTAGTAGTGATGTGTTGCTGATACCGCTCACTGTTTATTATGTTAAATACGTGATTTAATATAATTGTCAATGCCGCGAAAACCTACAGGGTCACACACAAAGGACGGACTGATGAGAGATAGAGTAACTAAGGAACACAGTAAGGTACGGTGCCCTTAAGTGAATTGTAGAACATCGTAATGTACGGTGTACTTAAGTAGAATACGAAATATGGTAAGGTACCACGGGCTTAAGTGATTTTGGGCATATTATAAGATATGGGCCAAAATACACTTAAGTGGGCCTTTTAGCTTGAAGCCCACACAAGTGGTTCTATAAATAGAACCCTTGTGTTGAAGCATTCATGGCGGTTGCATTATTTTCGTTTTCTTTCTCTCTCACACACACTCAAAGCCTTCATTCGTACCAATTAGCACTGAGATTGAAGGAATCCATTCATGTGGACTGAGTAGAGACGTTGTCATCGTTCAACGTTTGTGATCGCTCCGTGGATCTGCATCAAAGGTTTTGATCGTCACAAGAGATCTGCACCAAATGTTTCAATCATCACAAGAGGTAAATATTCTATCACTAATCATGACCATTCGTAAGGATCTCTAAAGGAGAAAATTTTAATTTCTGCTGCATTTTGGATCGCAATTCTCCTTCAGTGGTATCAGAGCCACTTACGAAACCATGAATGGGATAGCTATTTATTTTCTGCATTAATATGATTAAAAGACAGAATGAATCAATTAATTAAACGGGTAATTAAATTTGGCATCATGAGTGTACGAGTTGGATGATTGATGTTGACTATGCTTCGAAACCGACATTAGTATGGTGAAGCAGTGATACATCGATCATCCATAGGTTACGCAATTGAGACTGATCAACTTATATATGATATAAGTAATCCTAATGAAAAGTACGGTATATATGATATACTGTTTCTGTTTCGTTCATTAAAACACTAAATGGTTGTTTTCCTTTGAGCGATCAATGGTCACTTGCTTCGGAATCCGACATTAGTATGGTGAAGTAATGACATGTTGATCAATCATACTAAATCAACAATCGAGGTGTGTTTGACGGTCTGAAATTGGTGCATTAGGGTTAGTAATGGTGCATGGGTTGTGCCGTCAAGGAGTTGTGAATTGAGGGCTTGTTGGAGCACGTCTGCTGACTGTTTCAAAGCGCTGGTTTTTGGCCGCGTGACGATCATCATGGACTTGTGACGATCGTAACTGTCGCAACACGAAAAACAACCGGCGGGAAAAATACAGAGTCGCCACCGACGCTATTCATCCTATGACGGAAAGGGAGCGCAGGACTAACCTAAGAAAGGGAAAGGAATGGTCTTACGACTAGAGATTACAAGGTACGGGAGTCGGTTACGCAAGGGGAAGGTGTTAGCACCCCTCACGTCCGCCGTACTCGACGGGATCCACGCTCAAAAGATAGCTCAAAAAGTAGAAAAAGGTTGCTAATAAACTGCTCAAAGAAAACTGCACAAACTGGAACTATAAACAGGTGAAAGAAGACGGAGGAAGCGGACTCGGCAGGATGTTGCATCCTGGGCCTACGTATTTTGTCAGAAACAAACATCAGAGTCGACGTAGTTCGGGGAAAAGGGACATGCTCGCTAAGACATCGCGTCCTATACCTACGTATCTTCTCTATCCAGAGAAGAATCAGAGCACTCGTAGCTCGGCTAATACACGCCGAAACAAGACACCAAAACGGGACGCTGAGACGTCAACAGAAACACTCAAAAGGAAATAGAATGCCAATACATGGACTTACACCCGACTCCCAACAATAACAAACACCAAAAATAGACGCTGAGACGTCAAAAGAAACACCCAAGAGGAAACAGAATGCCGATACATGGACTTACACCCGACTCTCGATGGTAACAAATACCAAAAGAGACGCAGAAGAAACCCCCTAAAGGAAACAGAATGCCAATACATGGACTTACATCTGACTCCCAACAATAGCAAACGCTAACCAGCGTACACCAAAGTGACTACCAATCGTCACAAATGAACCCCAAAGATGAACCCCAAAGTGAATAACAATCATCACAAATGAACCCTGAAGATGAACCCCAAAGTGACTACCAATCGTCACAAATGAACCCCAAAGTGAATAACAATCACAAATAAACCCCAAAGTGAATAACAATCACAAATGAACCCCAAAGTGAATAACAATCACAAATGCACGCTGAGTAAACGGGTACTCACACCACAGAAAACAAATGCCAGAAGCAAAGGGTGAACACACGCAAAAAAAAAGATGAACCCCAAATATGAACCCCAAAGATGAACCCCAAAGAATAACAGAAGAAATCCCCAAGGTATAAACATACCACACACACACATGTTGGACAAGCGAGTACTCACACCAAAGAAGACACATGCCAAAAACAAAGAAAAGTTGAACACACTTAAAAAACAAAAAGGGTTAACACACACACACACAAAAGAAAAAGGTTGCCCGGAGAGATTTCGCTTAATCTCCTGCCTACGTATCTCATCTGGTATGAGAATCAGGACGACGTAGTTCCCCTTAACAGGGAACAAAAACAAACACTAACCAACGACCGGGGAAATAACAAACTAATAGGGAGACTAAGACTCGAGCCTAATAGTTGTCATGCAAACAATATCCCTAAGTCGAGAATAAGGGTAAGCAAACACAAAACCAAAAAAAAAAAGGTGCCCGGAGAGATTGCTCACAACCTCCTGCCTACGTATCTCATCTGGTATGAGAATCAGGGCGACGTAGTTCCCCTTAACAGGGAACAAAAACAAACGCTAACCAACGACCGGGGAAACAACAAACTAATAGGGAGACTAAGACTCGAGCCTAATAAACATCAAGATGGGGTTCCTGAAAAGAGACATCATTTGCAGATATGGGGTTCCCGAAAGAATCATCACTGATAATGGTTCTAATCTCAATAACAAGATGATGGCAGAACTGTGCCGGGAGTTCAAGATCGAGCATCACAATTCTTCTCCTTATCGTCCAAAGATGAATGGGGTGGTCGAGGAGGCTAATAAGAATATTAAGAAGATTATGCAGAAAATGGTCGTGACCTATAAGGATTGGCACGAGATGTTGTCGTTTGCATTGCATGGGTATCGAACCTCAGTGCGTACGTCTACTAGGGCAACGCCATTCTCGCTTGTGTATGGGATGGAAGTTGTGCTACCAGTTGAGGTCCAGATCCCGTCATTGAGAGTCTTGATGGATGTGAAATTGGAAGAGGCTGAATGGGTAAGGACTCGGTATGAAGAGTTGAGCCTGATTGAGGAAAAGAGGCTGGCAGCCATTTGTCATGGGCAATTGTACCAGTAACGAATGAAGCGTGCTTTTGACCGAAAGGTGCGACCTCGTGTGTACCATGTGGGAGATATGGTGTTGAAAAGGATCCTTCCTCCTCAGAACGATCGTCGAGGCAAGTGGACACCCAATTATGAGGGTCCATTCGTGGTCAAGAAGGTTTTCTCTGGCGGAGCCTTGTTGTTGACGACCATGGATGGTGAGGATTTTCCATCCCCTGTGAATGCAGACGCAGTTAAAAAATACTTCAAGTAAGAGACCCGCTGGACGAAAAGAATAAAATAGTCCAGGCAAAAATGGACATCCCGGCGAACCAAATAAAAATGAAAAAAGGTTCAGGCAAAAATTAGGGATAAAAAGAAAAAACTGTACACCCGGCAAGTCGAAAACCCCACAAGGGCGGCTTGGGCAAAAAAGGGTATCCCGGTGGACTGAAAACCCGAAAGGGCGGTCCAGGAAAAAGAGGGAATGAAACGAACAACTGCGTCTGGCATGATCGTTTATACTATGGATATGACACATGGATAATCTGAAAGCGGAGATCGGTCGGAAGCGTCTTGTTTCGGAAGGCAGAAAGTGCGGAGAGTCTTGAGGACATATGGGTTGTAATCGGGTTGGAACTCGATGAGATCACGGGTTCACATTGCCATTAGGATAGATTTTACCTTTGTGCGTAATTACCTCTTTTCAGGGATTGCTTCCTGTGTACTGCTCAGTTACGAGCCATCTTTTTCAATCAATAAAATGCATATTCAGTCAAATAATTTTGTTTTTGTTTTCATTACCGCTTTGATTGCAAAAACATCCGTTTATTTTGATAAAGAATCTTTGCAGTTTGAGATATATGGGTCCCTTCCAATGCATGTTTATAGGATTGAAAACTTGAAATCTTATTCGGAAGGTTGAGTGACCTGGATGTTGAAATTTTGGCACGCCTGAGGCACATTTTATCTAACGATCTCTTTTGTAGGTGCTATTGGGTTATTTTCACTCACTTGCAGGTTGTGATATAAGGCGTTTTTTACAAAAGATTCCCTTTAAGTCCAATCAGGGACAAGGAGTTGAGGAATGGTGTAAAGACGAAGAAAGAATTGCGACGACCCTGGAGGACTAATCAAGAAGACTCTTCAAAGTCTGAATAAGTGGAAAGTTGACATTGTGGTTAAATGATGAATGCCAGTGTTCAACGAGTCGATGGGTGTTCCGTGTCAAATATTTCGTATCTCCCCAACGGGTTCGAGGTCGGTGTTTCCTCGGCAGCCAGACCTGAAGTTTGTTGTTTCCCCTAGCGGGGTTGAGATTGTTATTTCCCCAGCAGGTCTGAAGGTTGCTGTTCCCCCGGCAGGGGTGTGTGTTGGTAGTTTTTCCCCAGTAAAGTCCCCAAGCGGATCGAGTTCGGTGGAGGTCATCCCCAGTGATGGTTTCTCTTTCCTCGGCATCAGTGTTATCCCAAGCAAGGTTGGAGATTGGAGTGATATCGAGTTCCTCAGCATAGTTGCTCGTGTCGTCCTCTGAGGGGGATATTTTTTATGCATTCATCATTTAGAGAAGCATAGCATATTGTATAATTAATTGCGTAGCATTTCCATGGTTATGGAGCACTACACTGTAAGGTTCATGCATCGACATTGCAAGCATAAACTAGTCTCGAGTCGTGGTTACCGTTTGAGAATTGGTTTAGCTGGTTGGTGAAGATGTTACTCTGAGGAGTTTGGCATCGTGATTTTGAATCCACAGTATTCCCCAGTAGCGCGATATTGGGGGAAAAATTTCCGTCGTTCGGAGATGGAAGTGAAATTTGGAGAACGTTACGCGATCAGATCCATATTTCATAGTGGGTTAAGATCCATATTTCACTTTGTTCTAAGTCTGCGTAGGCGGATTACACAAAACTAGGTTATTTAGGTAGGAACTCCTTCCAATTGTATCTCATACAACTCTCGAAATTTCAGTTGGGTGAATAACTCCTTATTCCAATCCATCATATGGATTATTCCCAACTCTTGCTTCTAAATATATATAATATTATTATAATTTGTTTAGTCAAGTTTGACCCATTGTTTTAGCAGTTGGATATTACAATTATCCCATCGCACCTTACTAATATAGAACATGCACCTCGCGTAGGCGAAACCTACATTATTCGATACTAGTCTTGATGAGTGCTAAAACTTGGAAAGCAAACATATATATAATATTATTATAATTTTTTTAGTTAAGTTTGACCCATTGTTTTAGTAGTTGGATATTACAATTATCCCATCGCACCTTACTAATATAGAACATGCACCTCGCGTAGGCGAATCCTACATTATCCGATACTAGTCTTGATGAGTGCTAAAACTTGGAAAGCATAAACTCAATATTTAATTTTGAGGGAATTGTAATTGTTATGATCTCACCGGCTTATTTATCATATAAATCGTCTCTCACATGCATCAACATATATTCACATGTATCAACATACATACACATGCATCAACATACATAATGAAACAGTTATGGCCCCTAGCGCAATTGTTCTCTCAAGCCAATGAGAGAACCTAAGCTAACCTAATAACGATCTAAGCTTCTCCAAGCAAGATCTTCATGGTTGTCCTCCATTGATATTGAATTCTTCTTCTTCTTCATAACATTGTCCTCCTTTGATATTGGATTATTCTCTTTCTTCATATCATTATCCTCCTTTGATATTGAATTCTTCTTTTTCTTCATATTATTACATTACAGAAGAAACTCATTTTACATACGAGGGATTGAGATGAGAAAAGAAGTTACATTAAGAGATTAAAAGGAGAGGCACGACACGCAAGTCGTATTTAAAAAAATTCAAAACAAAATAAAGGAAGACTAAGGCCATAACTGATCACAACAAGACAATAATAATAAACACATTATTATTAATTTTAATTCCTTTAATTATTTAAAACCAAATTAAATTTCGGCGATTGATCACACTACGCAGAGTTAGCCGGGGGTCCGCTGCCCGGTCAGCGGACGGTGGTTTCGCTGACCGATCAGCAGACGGGGGTCAAGGGGGCAGCGCCCCTTGCGGGGTTGTAGGGGCAGCACCCCTGTCCGAAATTTTAATGAACAATTCATTTGAAATCGACGTCATTTTGCATCAACACAACTCTTGCGCAGTCACAAAACGGAAACCCCGGGAATTCTTATTCTATGAGTGTGACGACCGTCACAAAACCCACGACGAACGTCACGCCCAGCTTGTTAAGACCGTCACAGGCCCATGATGAACGTCACACGGCCAAAATAACAGAAATGCATAGAATTCTGGATCTGTGAATGTGACGACCGTCACAAAGCATGTGACGACCGTCACGTCCAGCTTGTTACTGTAACACCTCAAAATTTGCCCTCCTCTTCTTGAGACTAGTTTGACACATTGCATTTCATATTTTAGAGCATTAGGCATTGCATTTTGCGTCTCATATGAAAATAAGAAGGTCATCCTCCAAAGTCTTTTCAAAAGATTGAGAAGTTACATGATTCAAGCCTGAGGGTCTCTATGAATTGATTATCAACCATCTGAGGGTTTGCATTTCATTAGGGCTTCTTGATTCTTCAAAGGTCTTGAGCATCATCTTATTTGCAAGGATATATTACCATCATCAAGGGTTTCAGAGTTCATTCCTCAAGTTCCTTTGGATTAGGGTTGTGACCTCTAGTTAACCCTAATCAATGCCATTCTTCCAACTAGGGTTTCTCAAAGAGATGAGGTATTTTCTTGGGATGAGGATCACATGGTTATTATAAGGAGCTTACATGAGCTAGGGTTTCATTTTTGGGCAATTTCCCCAAGTGGTAGAGGCTCAAATTGATCAAGGCATTTCAAGGTCATCTGAGGACCAAAAAGTCAACTGTGCAGTCAACTGAGGGCTATGAGGTGGGGAAATGAGTTGAGACACCTCAATCATGTTCAAAAGAGGTTCATTCATAATTCTAAACATATATCTTGAAGATTCAAAAGTCATGGCAAAAGTTACTAAAAATGGAAAGTGACCTGTAATTCAAAGTTTCCAAATTTGGCAAGTTTTTGGTCTACTTTCAACTTGACTTTTCAATATCAAAGAAGTTTCAAATGGATTTTTGGTGAACATGAAAGTTGAAGGTCTTGGTCTCCCCTTTCCAAAAAGTCCTAATTCATGTCCATATGATGACTGGTTGAGAAGTTATGGTCATTTGATCTCAAGGTGTGCATGGAAATTCAAAATGGCATAACTTTTGATACAATGCTCCAAATTGGTCCATTCTTTTTGCAAAATGCTCCTCATGTTCAAGACATCTCAAATCAAGCTTTGCCATGCATGGGAAAAGTGTGTATGCTCATCATTTCTCACATGTTCATTTTGAAGAAAGTTTCCACCATTCAAATTTGGCTTATGATACAAGCAAAACAATAATTCCATGATGATCCTTGGATGATTTTGAGTGAATACCAAGCCTTGCATGGGGCTGGTCACGTGGATTATGGGCCTTGGAAGCTCATGTGCATTTTTGCAAATTGCCTTACATCTCATTAATCATGATTAACCATTGGCTTAAGTGATTAGCATTGTGATTAGCGTGCCATATAAATACCAAAACCCTAATCATAACCACCATAACTAACTTTTCAGATCTGAAAAATTCAAGAACCTCTCAACTTTCTCTCTCTTCAAATTTCCATTTTCTTCACACAATTCTCAAATCTCTTTGCATATTCTTGTTCCTGGTGCTTCATTGAGCAAGATTCATCCCTTACTTTGAGCAATTCAGTCAAGATTCAAGCAGTTCAAGTGCAAACTCATAACAATGGAAGTTGGAAATTGAGCTAGATCCAGGTGGTTTCAACTGATTCTCTTTGCACAAAGCTTCAAGGCAAGGTCAAAGGAGTAGATCTGGAGCTCATGAGCTTGTGAGAGCACGATTTCAGCAACCTCCAATTTCAGGTGAGTTGAAATTCATCCTCTCCTTTTGCTATTTCTTGATCATAGATGTATAGATCTTGTTGAGTAGAGAATGTAGATGTGTTTAGAATTGAAAATGATTAAGTATTGAGCATGTATGATGAACTTGAAGTTTAGATCTGAATTATGTTTTGCTTCGATATGGAAAATCCATGGAGAATTAGGATTATTTGAATTCATATTTGGAATGTACATTGCATGGTGGTTCGAATGGTATACGATTTGTTGATTTCTGGAAAATTTTGTGACTGAGCCGCCGTGCAGCTGGCCGGAGAAGACGACCGGAGACTGTAGCTCCGGCGTCTGAGTATGCTTAGGGTTTGCTTGCATGGTGTGCCATGTGTGTGGCTGCGTGGATGTTTGATTGGTAGAGATTCTTTTGACCATAGCCGCGTGTGTCTTGACCGCTGAGTGTGCACGCTGACTTGATAAATGAAACTGTGCGTTTTGGCCATTTGAATGTGGATCGTTGATGCTTTCTGCGCGCCTCATTGTGCGGTTGTGCATTTTTCTGATTTAATTTGAATTATGTTGTTTCCCTCGATTTCCATTTATTTTCCAATTGTTTTTGCTTGCTTTGATAAAATCATAAAAAATTCAAAAATGATCCAAATTAACTCCAATTTTTTTTCATAGTTTTATTTTGATGTCTAGTTTTTTTCATGATTTTTTGATGGCTGGATTTTTTATGTGTGATTTTTGAATTGATGTTATGCTAATTTGATATGTTGCATTCAATGCATTGTGAAATTCTCTATGATGAGCCAATTGATCCAATTTTTTGTGTGCTTGATATTCATATATGACATGATTTTTTGAGCACTGGTTTGGATTTTTTCTCATATGCTATCATCACTTTTGACACATGGAGAAAGATGTGACAATTTGTGTCACATTTTTGACATTGAATTGTTGCATTTTGGTTCACATAGCATTTGCATCATTCTGGATTTGATTCTTTGCATGATGATCATTCATGACATGAGGAACTTGTATAAAAAATATCAAAGTCATTGCATGCATTTCTGTTTTGATTTGAATTTTCTAAGTTGGAAGTTCATTTTTGTGCACATTGTTTGTCATTGCATAACATAGGCCATTTGAGATATTTGCTTATTGATTTGGTGCTGGTCCTTTTGAGGACATTAGATGGATTGTTTGAATGTGCATTGTGTAAAAGATTGGGTTCTGTTTTGGTCATTTGATTTGGTTTTGAATCTAGTTTTTGCACTAGTGTTTTGTACATAAACTAACATTGTCTTGTGTTTCAGGTTTGGACAATTATCATTGATGGTTGGATTTGTTCTCACTTTGTGAGATCCAAAATGCATTGGGTACTAACCTATGTTTGTTTTGTAGGTTTTAATTGATGTGGTGAGCTCATGAGCTCCTTTGAGTGCTAAGGCACTTATGCATTGAATTGTGTAACTATCAGAGGGTTTCACTGTTTGTTTTCTGGTTGTATAATTGAAGTACTAACTGGTTAGTCTTTGTATAGGTACCTTAGTTGCTTGCTTGCTTTAGCTATTGCTTGAGCTTTGGATTATGGTTGATACAGCACTCAGGTAGTTAGCTTCTTACTTCATGTAGTCTGAAAGTCCTGTCACCTTTTTGGCAGGCATTTTGCTGGCAAGTCCTCCTTCAGAGGCTTTGTTTGTGTTTGTTTACAATTGTGCCCAAAGACCTCCAAGGAGAGGCATGTGATATTTGATAAGACCTACAAGAGATGAGGCAATTGACGGATAAAAGGGATTAGTAGCCAATCCCCCGTTATTCAGTGTGTTGTTCTTTATGCTCGCACTACGTCCTGATGCTTCTGAACATGTGCCCAAGATCTTTTGTCCAGAGTCTGTCAAGTGGAATAGGATCCCACTTTCTGGATCCCCACGCTTTCTTTGTTATGAGCTCACCCTGGCCAGGGTTAAGAGCTATGAGGTCTCATCCTCATTCCCATTTTGATCAGCTTCACCTTAACGTTCAATGTTAGTGGTTAAGAGCTACAGATTACCCCTTACAGTTTGGCTTGTTTGTCGAGGTTGATATGACCCCTCTTGACTAAAGCCCACACATTGTTTAAGCCTCTTGAATGAATATTGTCATACCCCAAAATTTGCCCATTAATCTTGCCAAACATTTCTCGAAGTACTCCGACTTATTCTGCAAGGCACTGACATTCAAGGAACAAAAGCCCAGCTCACAACAGGCCTGATCCAGAAAATGGCCCAAACTAGCTCGCTCGCTAGGCGAGCAATTCCTTCGCCTAGCGAACCCCTCGTTATGACGCTCGCCCCAGCGAAGCACATGATCCAGAAAAAGCCCAAACTAGCTGGCTCGCTAGGCGAGCAATTCCTTCGCCTAGCGAAGCTTGCGAATATCAGAATTTCTGGGCTTCATTCTGAGCCCATTAGGTCACAACCAGAGCATTATAAATAGCCAAGCTTTAGTCACAAAAGGAGGACAGACGAAGACGGACGGAAACCCTGGCACAGAAACCCTGGAGCTCAACTTAGAGTATTCCGAGTGAAGAAACCCTGAAGGCCGCTCATCCGAAGCTACCGCCGCCCAACTCCATCCGATACCAAGAGTGATCAGTCCCGTCAACATCGTAGCTCCTCCACAAACAGGTTTGCGTATCACTAATGTTTTATGATTTTAATCGATAATCTTTACATATATAAGGCATCATGATTAAACTTTCGGATATGTGATATGATTTCGTGTATGAATTTAAGTATGCCCGAATATCCTGAATGTTTGTCCATGCTATTCCTATAATTAAATGCCATGAAGGTCAGGGTTCCGGAGACCATGCTGCTGTCAAACTCAAAATTTGTCGCCGCTCGCTAGCACATCGCTAAGCGAGCCTGGAGCGAGCCCTCGCTAAGACTTCGCTAGGCGAAGCAGGGGCGAACGGGACAGTGGCTGTTTTGTTTCTTTGTCGTGCTGCCTTATGTTTATCTGATCAATATTCGTTATAATTCTGCATTATTTGGCCTGACTTAATGACTGTTGTGTTGTGGTGCAATTTCCAATTGTACTTTATCTCGATGCTCTAACCCGTGTGCTGAATGGTGTAAAGGCTTACATATTCCCGAGGAAACGGCCGGCCAGGTATTCCACCGCATGTGTGGGATACCCTTATGGAGATGGATTCTGAATCACTTGATTTTAATGTGGAGATTCATCCTAAATTACCTAGCTGATTTTAATGTATTGATTTCCTCAATTTTAATGTGGACCTAATTACCTAATTGATTACGGCTATCTAATTAATTGTAAAACTTTGCCGTTAAACATGCGACCTTGGACCTCTCTTTGTTACCCTACGATTACGGTATTATGGTCATGTCCCGCGAATGTGGGGATGCACTTAGCAAAGACCCTTCGTTTAAATCATCATAGTCCCTCGAATATTGCCTTTGTCCCTCGATGACCCTTCGGTGTAGCCTACAGTTAAATGATGATCGTCCCTTCGAACGCTAAGGTATCCTCATAACTGTTGCCTTCAATGACCAATCGATGACCCTACGATGACCCTTTTACATCCAAAGGATAAAACTACTTACTTCTCAATAGTAAGGACAATTTTACCCTCATAAGGATAGGAAATGCCCGTAAAGACCTTGGATAGGTATAACTCTTAATTGCTTATTCATAACCTAAAATACTTTTCACACCTCACACATTTCAAAGCATCTTTTTAGAAAATCACCACTTGGCATACATTCGTACTAAGATCATTGCCGAGTTATATTTTTCCAAACGACTTTCAAAACTAAACGAGATAACCACTTTGTATACATTCATACAAGAATCATTACAAAGTTAAATTCTCCTTTTCAAAACATTTCCTACACATTTCTCAAACACTTTTTCAAACTGGAAAAACATAAATGATTGAGCAATTAAGAGCCCATGGAAAACCATGGATACAAAGGGTGCTAATACCTTCCCTTTGTATAATGTACCTCCCGAACCTAAGAATCTAAATTAAGGTCTTTCCTGTTGTTTTCTACCTTTCCTTATTGGATGAAAGAAAAGTCGGTGGCGACTCTTGCTAACCGCGACATTGCGATTAAAAACACATTAAAGTCAGTTCACCGTATGACAGAACTGGCGACTCTGCTGGGGACATATAAAGAGAGGTCCACCTTAAAAAATCATTTATGTTTTCCTAATTGTTCCTTCTTTTAAGGGAGTTTTTGAGTGAAAGATCCTACACCCGGATTTAGTGTACCTTAGGTAAGTAGCAATAGATCATCGCGACTACCGGCTGTAACACCTCAAAATTTGCCCTCCTCTCTTGGGACTAGCATTAACATATTGCATATCATTTTTAGGTCATTAGGCATTGCATATTGCATATCATGTGGTTACATTGTGCAAGTCATTCTCACAAGTCTTGATCAGAAGATGAGGAAGTCAAAGTGCAAGCTAGGGTTTCATTGGACTGGTCATTAATCATCTGAGGATGTGGAGGTCCAAATTAGGGTTTTGTGGTTCTCAAGGAGATTGGTCTTTATCTTGTTTGAAATGATTCATCATCATCATCATGGTTTGATTTCATCAAATGTTGAAGCTGATTCCTTGAGATTAGGGTTTTGACCACTGGTCAACCCTAATCAGTTGCATTGGGTCAATCAGGGCATGATCAGGAGATGGGGTCTATGATGTATGTGGAGATCATTCTATGGTTTTATTAAGTTAATTGAGGCTAGGGTTTCACCCTTGAGCCATTTCATTAGAGGATTGGAGCTCATATTGATCTATGCATTGCCAAATTCATCTATCAATTGAAAAAGTCAACTGTGGTCAACTGTGCATGATTTAATGGATTTGGAGGTGGAAATGAGTTGGATACACTTCATTCATGTTGGAACAAGTGTTATTTGACATGTCAAAGCTCAAGAATAAAGAAAATCAAGTCAGAACAAAAACTGCCAAAAATAGAAAGTGACTGGTAATGAAAGTTTCCAAAAATGGAAAGTTTTTGACCTCAAAATTACATGTCCAAGGAAGCTTCAAATGAAAATTTGTTCAACATGAAAGTTGTAGATCTTGTTCTCACCTTTCCAAAAAGTCCAAGAACTTGAAATTCCCATGTATGGTTGACAAGTTATGGTCCATTCAATTTCAAAAATGACCCATAATCAAAGGGGCATAACTTCCACATGGAGTGTCCAAATTGAGTGATCTTTTTATGTGCAAACTCCATTTGACATGTACTTTCATGGTGCATAATTGAAATTCATCAAAAATGGTCAATGCAAAAAGTCAATTTTCAAGTGTATAGTTAAAAATCCAGGGGCAAAATGGTCCAACTTGAGAAATAATGAGAATTTTGGAATGGGGATTTTTGCAACACCTCACAAATGCAAATTGGAAATGGTTTGAATGGTCATAACATGTCAAAGTGCAATATTTGAACAAGTCATTTTTGAAGTGTACTTGAAAATGCATAAAGTGTCATAGCATGTGGAAAATCAAAATTACACAACCAATGACCATGGGACAAGTTGCAACACATCATAACTGATATTTAGAGAATGTGTGAGCTGTCATGGGCCCCATTGTGAAATGGCATTTTTGCCCTTGCTTAGTAAAATCACATTTTGCTAATCATATGTCATTTGGTTAATTGGATGATTAGAGGTGGATTAATTGGGAATATAAGTACTTAATCATAACTAACTCTTGATAATAATCACATTTCACAAGAAATTGCAACTGTTTTTCCCTCCAATTCTCCAAATTTCTCAAGAACATTCAAGAGCAAAATTCATCCAAACTCTTCCAATTCTTCACCAAATCACCAAAGTCTTTTCGCTTCCTCCTCCAATCATCTTCTTCTCAAGCTGTTTTGGTAGTTTGGATCAAAAGAACATCAAATTCGCAACTGTTCAAGTGGTGCTCATCCATGGCAAGTTGAATTTTCTTCCACTAGGAGCAACGTTGAATCAAGCTAGCTGTTGCATTCTCCTTGCTAAAGTTCATACTCCATCTGTTTCAAGGAATTTCGCGCGAAAACATCAAGAACCAACACTGCCATCTCAAGGTACCTCAAATTCGAATCTCTTCATTCTTTAAATGTTCATATGCTTTTTGTAGATTGTTTAACGTAGATCGTCGTGATACTCTTAGTTTTTGAATTGGTTAATTGTGGAATGAGTTATTTAGATTCAAAGTCTTGATGTCAAAACCTAATTTGCTCGATTCGTGAGCTACAGTAGGAATTAGGCGAAATCATTTACATATTTGGAATCCTGGCACTTATACCTTTCCAACGGATATCCATTTGCAAATTTTAGTGAAAGTTTGATGTTCTTGAGATTTTCTGGAAAAAGCGATGAAGCTGATGATGAAATCTGGGCAAAAGCTTCGTTTGATCTTCATGGCTCGCTTGCAGATTTGAAAAGTTGTTTCCCTCCGTTTCCAGCCATTCACAGCGTGACAGCGAAAAAATGAAGCGCGGTCGTTTTGACCTTGGACGTAATAATTACAGAAATGCCATTGGATTCATTTTAATTAAATAAAACACTTAATAATTATTTAACAATTCACTCAATCTTTAAAAATTCATAAAAACATAATTACAAGTCCAAAAATAGTGAGGATTTTTTTGATAGCTCCCAAATTCCCTCTAGTTTTTTATAGGCATGGTTTCACAAGTTGTGCATGGTAAAATGTTGACCTGGCCTATTGATCTTTGACTTGTGTGTATTTTTTACATGTTTTGCCATTTTCATTGTGAAATGCTCATACATTTAAAGAAATTCCTGAATTTTTTTGTGCTCATTCTGGACATGTTGATGGTGATTTACATATAAAGTTTGTGATTTTTGAATACCTGATGATTGAGATATGATTTTTTGAATCTAGGTGTGACAATTTGTGTCACACCTAGCTAGGTCAACTTCATGAATTTATTTGCCTGGCCTATGATTGCTGGATTGGATTGAAATTTTGCATGGATGATCATTGATATGTCAAGATAACATGTGATTTTGTCTGGAATTTTTGGTGGTGTTTTCAATTTGATTGATATTTTCTTCACTGTATGCTCATTTGGTAACCTTGTGTGACACATGTTTGTATATCTTTTTTGAAATTCTCATATGGTTTTGGATAAATGTGAAATTTGGTGTGCTGGTTATAGACACCTTGTAGGACATCATGCTTTTAGTCCCATTCATTTCTTAATTGTTCTTACTGATTTATGAATTTTTGAAGTGAATGCATGTGTTGATGCTATGAATTGGCTTGAATAATTGTGTCTGGATTTTTTGATTTTCATTGGCCTAGTTCCTTTTGTCCAATTGAGCTGAAAATTGACATGCTATACCTTGAATATGTCCTGTTTAGGTGTGAATTATTTGAGGATTTTTGGAGTTGTTTTGGTATGCTTTTTATTGAAGTCATTCTGTTTGGACTTTTGGTGTTGTATTTGACCTAGTTTGTACCAAAATGTGCATGAATTGATAGTGGTGAATGGTATAAGCATGGGACCAATTGCATTTGCTTTTGAATGGTTTTAATTTGATTTTGGATTGGTTTGGCTTGCTGTTTAGAATTTTTTCTCCCTTTTGGACCCTAGGCTTGGCCTAGTGGTCTAGTTTCTCACATTTGGATTGACTTTTCAGGATGAAGTGCATAATGCTTAAGGAGATTGCTTCAAGGCAATTTGAATTGAGTTTGGTTGATGTTCATGAGCTAACATGACTTTGTTTTGTAGGGATTGATGCTTGAGCTTGAGCTTATAGCTTGCACTTGTGTGCATTAACTTGTGTTGTTGTTTGTACAGATTAACTGATTAACATTTGCTGTTTATTGTTGTCTGTCAGAGTACTGATCATACTTGATTGATTTCAGGTACATTTAGTCGCTTACAGTTCTTTAAGAACTTGCTTGCTGCTGCTTGGTTTTTAAACCACTTGAGGTAGGACTTCTATTCTTCATGTAGTCTGGGAGACCCGGCCTGTTACTTGGCCGGGCAAAATGTCTGAAGTCCTCCTTAAGAGGCGATGTTTGTGATTGTTTAATATTGTGCCTAAGCAGGTAAAGTCCTTGATTAAGGCAATTGGTGGAAGCCAAGGGATATGCAATCTATCCCCCACTACTCTGTGAGTCGTCCCTCTGCTCACACGGCTGTGTGTTGATGCATTGGGGCACAAACCCAAGATCGTGTACTTTGTACAATCGAGTCAGAGTCTTTGAGCGTAGAAGGGTCCCTCCATTCTGGACCCACGCTCCTTTGTCAGAAGCTCTCCCTGGTCAGGGATAAGAGCTGTGAAGTCTAATCTTCACTTCACCTTTCATCTGCTTCACCTTAGCCTCTCAATGGCAAGGTTAAGAGCGAATAATACCCATGTACAGATGAATTGCTTCGGCAGTTAAACCCATTGTGTGAGCCCACTTGATTGGTTATAGTGTGTGCTTTGTGAATATTAGTTTGACATGTTTGCTTGAAATGCTTGAATGGATTGTATGCTTGTATGCTGGCTTCTTTCCTGGATAGGATTAGCTTGCAGTTGTGCAAGTAGGTAGAAACCTGAACATAGGACAATGATGCATGATAACACTAGGCTCGAGTACAGCTCCCTGGTAGTGTGTCTCCTTTGTTTCTGGCTAGAATTTCAGTCCCTTTCGGGGGAACTACATCGCCCTGATCCTCGTTCCAGACGAGGTATGTAGGCAGGAGACCGTGCGAGGTCTCTCCGGGCACTTTTTTTCTTTTTGTGTGTGTTTACTTGTTATCTTTTTGTGTGTTTGGTTCGGATGCTGACGTAAGTCCAGTGATTGGCAGTCGGGCTCCACGTTTGCCTCTTTTTGTGTGTTTTGGTTCGGAAGCTGACGTAATTCCATCGAGTGGTTGTCGGGTTCCAGGTTTGCTTGTGTTTGTGTTTGCTTGTTTGGCGTGCGTAAGCCGAACTACAGTGGCTCTGATTCTCGTTCCAGACGAGATATGTAGGCATAGGATGCGATGTCCTATCGAGCTCCCTTCTCTTAACCCCACCTGCGTTCCCTGTGTGTGTGTGATGTTTAGCAACCTTTTCTTTATTTTAGAATGTGGATCCCGTCGAGTACGACGGACGTGAGGGGTGCTAATACCTTCCCCTTGCGTAACCGACTCCCGTACCCTTTCTCTTTGGTCGCGAGACCATTTCCTTTCCAGGTTTCTCTGAGCGTTTCCTTTCCCTATTTTGGGATAAATAACGCGCAGTGGCGGCTCTGTGTTGTGTTTTTGTTTTAGCTCGCCGGTTGATTTTCGCGGATGCGACAGCTGGCGACTCTGCTGGGGACGCACGGATGTAGACCTATGCTGGTTCATCGTCCCTAAGCGAGTCCTTCCTAGCGTTCTAGGATAGTTTAGGTTGCTTGTTTTGCTTTATTTATTGCATTTATTATTCTAACTAGTGTATATATTTGCATAAATATTTGCATGCATCACACTGTCATGTTGTTGCCGTCCTCTGTGCAGGTGGATCCTCTGTTTGGGGTGGGTGTTCTGAGTGGGGCTAAAACCCAGGCCCGAGTATACACCTAGGATTAGCGTGGTCTCACGTCGCTCATATGCCGGTTGGGCACATTGTTGCGATGTGACATACCACAAGCCGGACGAGGTTCATCTGAGAAGTGCTCTTCCAGTGGGGTTTTCCACTTTGGTTGGGTTATCTCTTTTGAGCTATTGACTCTGGTGACCGATCATTTCCCGGATCTTTGGTTTAGACGATCTTAAGGGAGCTACAATGGCACACCCGAAAGGGCAAACCCATTGAGTATCTCTGCCCGATTGTCGAGACTATTATCCGCCTTAGGGTGACCTGATTAGAATTTACCTGTGAGGGGAGGGTGATTCTTTCAGATGCATGTTCAGATGGTGACTTTGGTGGTGACTTTCTGATCTATGGATCAGAGGCATATTTATAAGTCGGATTTATGGCCGTTTATTTCAGAGACGCCGGAGTGCTGTCCGTGGTATTTATTAGTGGGAATCCGTTTATTTCAGGATTCCCCGGGCTGAGTTGTTTATCAGTGGGGATCCGTTTATTTTAGGATTCCCCGGGCCGATTCAGATGGTTGTGGTTATCCGTTCAGTGGATCGCTGATGATGATGATGATGATGTATCTTTCAGTTCCATTTATTTCGGAACCCGTGGGTCGGATTTGTGATTGTACATTCCTCAGATGGTTATGATCAGTTCAGAGATCGGTTTCAGTGCAGATGATCAGATGGCTCGGAGGATGGCAACGCATTGCATTCATTCATCAGCATCATTACATCTTGCATTAATTGCATCTAACACATGTTTACCCATATGCAGGGACCCTTTTGATCGAGATCCTGGTTGAGAGACTTTCTGCCCAGATATGAGAAGACCCGGTTTGAAGGATGATGTTGCTTACAGTTTCTTCGACCCAGAGATCAGTGTGCTGAAGGATATGATAGCTTTGATTGCTGATGTGAAAATAGCAAGTGTACTATTTTTCTCATTGTAGTAATAAAAGGGACATTCCCCGTTTGTCGATCTCAAGGACTGCTTGACGATACAGAGTTTATAGATTGTTTCAATTAGACAAAAGCCTTTGGTTTTTGTGTTGTGGTGTAATTATACTACCAATTGCAAATAAATAAAACAAGTAAAAAGGTTGAACGGGATACAAATGAGAGAAGATTGCTAGGGTTCGGTGAATGAAACTTCTTGTAACAGATATAATTTATGACGGCGTAGAGCTATTCCTGTCAAATTAATTCCGGTCCTCAAGGGTATCTATTCCTAAGTCCTTAGTAATAGACCTTTGATTATGTAACCTAATTACTATGTCCATAAACAATTAGGTTCATACTCAAGCATTCACATATCAAGAATTACCGGTCAGATAGAAAATCCCTAGTCCTAGGTTATTTTTACTATCCAAAGTTCTTATCCAGGTCAATGAATAATTGCGGTCCAGCTTACACTATTCATAATAATCATCATTCGTTGGTCCGACGAATAACGCATAAAGAACGGCGATAAGAACAAATTAATGGAAAAGAAGAAATAAGCAATACTTTCATAAACATCAATACTGTCACATTCAGAATCAGGGTCACCCCCCTAGCAATGGGGGGTTTAGCTACTCATAAGAAAAGTAAAAACAAAGATTAATATTGTTGTCATTACAGAATTTCGTGAGGAATCAATCTTCAATAGTCGGAAAACTCTTGAACATATGAATCCCTTGATCTTCCTTGAGTCTCCAGCTCTTAAAACGCGTATATTTTCTCTCCAAAATGTCCAACCCCCGGAAAATCGTGGTCTGGCCTCTTAATAGCTATTCAGTTGGATTTTTCCTGAATTTGTGCTCCATACGCGTACTGCGCTGTCCCATACGCGTACTGCCTAGTAGGAAACGCGTATTGGACGTAACACAACATCTGGTACGCGTATTGCCCAGCCAGTTACGCGTATTGCCCAAGTTGGTACGCGTATTGCCCAGGCTGGTACGCGTATCACCAGAAGCTTGTATTTTGGCTGAATTTTCCTTCCCTCTGGTCATTTACGTATGGTACGCGTACTGGGAAGGTCCATACGCGTATCATATAAGGTCATACGCGTATGGACAGCAGGTTCTCCAAAAATTGACTTTTTCTTCCGTTTTCTTGCTCGGGCTCGATTTCTCATCTGACGTTTGATCCCCTGAGCTTCCAAACTAGCTTTTTACCTGCTGACATACCAAAAAGTGTAAAATATCCTCAAGAAACTCATCAGTAACCACACACTTAATATCATAGAATTGAGCTTATTTCTAACTAAAAATGCTTCAGTTTACACAGTTTACCTGATTTATTTACGGTTAAATAGTGGAATGTCTAGCATAAATGGTGACTGATCACAACCCCAAACTTAGCTTGTTGCTTGTCCTCAAGTAACATCTTATTACCATCAAAAATCATGTCACCCCAAACTTACTGTAAAACAGTTCTTACCACAATACTGCTGAAATCTTTCGCACTGGACCTCTTGATGTTTTTCAGGTTTTCTGATTCTTCCACATAGCCAACGAGCTAGAAACTCTTTCCCTCAGAGATATGACTTTACCTGTCAGCTTATATCACACTCTCACCAAGTCTCTCTGGGTTAAAGTTTTATCACTCTCAAATCACAATATGCAATATCAAATCAACAGTTTGAATAAATTCTCTCATCCTATCAACATGTACAATCACACACACTTTTTGAGGTCTTTTAGGGTTGTAACGGGGCTTGGGTTTAGGTAGGCTATGAAGGTGGAACCTAGGGTTTATGTTTATTGTATTTTGTTTTTTTTTTTGGTTCAGAGTACATGAAATCATTCTCTTACTACGTTTCTTTGTTATTATTCCTGTAGGGTTATGCAATCCTCTTTTCCTTTTATTTCTAGTGAATGTAGCATCTTTCAAAAGCTGTTCTTTGCTTTTCTCTTTTTTTTTTTTTTTTTTTATTTTTTATTTATACGACATTCACTTACTATTCATTGACTGCAAAGCTACCCCAAACTTAAAGGTTGCTATACCAACAGCAACCCCAAACTTAGATAGAAACGTAGATATGAACTCACTTCTCACATACTCTGAACAGGGTAAGATAGGTCCAGGGTCATGGGTTTAGAAAAAAAAACGGGTATATCAACAATAAATGATTAAAGGCTCAACGGGGTAAAACAATGGATAATAATAATAATAATGGGATGGCTAGAAAGGCTCTAGGTGATAACAAAAAAACATGCCTCAGTGTGTGTATTCGTACAGCTAATAATAACAAAAGAACGTACGCAAACCAAGATTGATAAAGACATACCTGATATCGCTCATATGATAATAAGTGTTTGGCTTTTTATGAACTCACCAGGACGGGTTAAGCTGACTTGTTCTATCATACCTCTGAGTTCAAAGCTCATGCTCGTGGTTCTGATGTTAATCTTAACCAGTGCGTCCAATCATAAACAACAGTATCTAACGTCAGGGGACTGAAAGGGAGGATGCCCAAGTAGTTGGTGTAAGTGATCGCGAAACCAATAGCCAGACATAGTCACGTATCTAAGGAAATAAACAGGAAAATTGAGATAAACCAAATCACATTCATTCGAATTCGCCAACCCATAATAGGTGGTTACATCAAAGCAACAGAAATTAAAACTGCATAACTAAAAAAAAACCAAAAATTACACAAATAAAACCAAAAGTACAAAAACAACAATCAAAGTCAATCACTCTGTCCACCGTCCTGCATGTGGGTATCAAAATTAATCATATCTGTCGGGTCCAAAATAGTCTGCCCTCGTGCGAATGCCGAGATAGGCGTCAATGTCTCTGTGTGGCCCGACGGAGACTGCTGCTGCTGAGGTGGTGTCTGATGCGGTGGTTGCTGCGGTGGCTGCTGCGGAATCTCTCCCCCTATCTGCACTGGCTGGTTCCACCAAGGATAGGTGAACTGGCCAAAATGAGGGGCTGGAGGCGGTCCCGAGAATCTATCTCTGAAGCGCTGTGCCTCCTCCCACAGATCCGTCTGATGAGTCAGAACTCTCCCTGACAGCCCATACTGAAAACAGAAGTCCTGCATCAAACAAAACTGGGACATCTGCATCCGATACTCTCTGGAGTTCTCATCAATCGGAGGAGGCTGAGGTGGCTGTGTTTCTGCTGCAGTCGGCTGAGCCTCCTGCTGCGGAGCACTGGTGCTTCCCTCCCTGTCTCGTGGTTGCCTCAGAGGGCGGGGCTGATCATCTGTGACCGTCCTCTCTTTCATCCAGTGGGCGTTCAGGGGTGCAGCTGGTCGCAACATCAGCGAATCAGAGAAGTCCGGGACACCCGCTTTCTTGCACAGCAGGTAAATCACAGTCGCATGGCCTAAGGATTTCTTAGGCGACTGAGCTATGTCATCCATATCAGCAGCTATGATTTGTCCAATGTTCACTTGTTTCTGATGCAGGATCTGATGGAGCAGTAAGGCACGTTCGGATATTAATTCTGACCCGCTTCGATTAGTACTCAGATTGTGATGAATGAAATAGGCCAAAGCCTTCGGAATCGGTGCTAGATCAACCACCATAACCTTTGCAGGAGAGATTTTGGACGTGGGTGCCCAATCGTGGCCTGGCCTAATCAGTGAATTTTTCATGTCAGCGTAAGGCCAATAGTTTTTGTCCGACCGTTTCATCTCATTAAACGGACAAACGGAATCATAAAACTTGCATTTCAGCACACTATTGATCGTTCTTCCATCAAATTTGATCGCTGTGCCCCTGACCCATGATACGAACGCTGCATTACCTGTGGGATCGTCTTCGTCAGATGTTACCCTTAGCGCATTCGCGTAAAACTCCCAGATCAAATCCAGTGAAACCGGTTGGATTTTGTCATTAAAATAGATCAACTTCTGCTTCTTTAGGATATTCGTGACCTCTGGATACGTATCATTCTGATACATCCAATGTTTTTCTTCAACCATGCTTCGTCCCTTTATTTGTTCATAACGCTCTGCATGGTGGGTGGTACGGAAGTTGTTGATCTCGGACGGTGATTGAGACATGATGTTGCTCTGTGGACTGAATGAAAAAGAAGAAAACAGAGAAAATTCACAGTAATACGCAGAAAATACGTAATGAAAAAGTGAGAAAATGAAGTCCGTACGGACAAAAAATATATATACAGCCCCATAAAACAGATACGCGTAAGATACGCTGCAAATACGCGTATCAGACTGCCTTACGCGTACCTTACGCGTATCACTTTGCCATACGCGTATCATACGCTGCAAAAACAAGTGTAAAAAGTGATCTGCGTAACAGATCACGTATCATAAGATGATACGCGTATGGCCTGGTCCCTTACGCGTATCATACGCGTTTCACCAGAGGCATGCATTTTTGATGACCAATACGCGTATCATAAACCCATACGCGTATTGGCAGGTTCATTTTCAAAAATTTTTTTTCTTTTTGTTTTCTATTAAAATTTTTTTCTTTTCTACATACTAACTGACTCGGCAAAAATAAAACGAAAGAAAGAATCAAACCTCCCTTGGGTTGCCTCCCAAGCAGCGCTTCGTTTAACGTCGCATGGCTCGACGGGACACCTCATACTCAGAGGAGTTTAACGGATTCAATTGGCCCCCCTTCACCGGGATTGTATGGCTTTAACCTCTGACCATTAACTTTGAAAGTGTCGCCATTCTTCTCATTTTTAAGCTCTATTGCTCCATAAGGAAGTACTTTGTTAATGACGAACGGTCCAGACCATCTTGACCTCAATTTCCCTTGGAACAACTTCAACCTGGAATTAAACAAAAGTACAAGTTGTCCCTCCCGAAATTCCTTTTTCTGGATCTTTTTATCATGCCACTTTTTTGTTTGTTCTTTGTAAATTTTGGCATTTTCATAAGCTTGATTCCTGAATTCTTCCAACTCGTGAAGTTGAAGAATTCGGGATTCACCAACTTTGAAAAGATCACAGTTAAGGAATTTGGAGGCCCAGAAGGCTCTGTGCTCGAGTTCGAGTGGTAAATGACAAGCCTTACCGTAAACTAATTGATAGGGAGACATACCTATTGGTGTTTTAAATGCAGTCCTGTATGCCCACAATTCATCATCCAGCTTTACTGACCAATCTTTCCGGGAAGCACTTACCGTCTTTTCTAAGATTTGCTTTATTTGACGGTTGGATACCTCCACTTGCCCACTCGTCTGGGGGTGATATGGTGTGGCTATCTTATGTTTGACATTATACTTCTTCAACAGATTCTCAAAGAGTTTATTTATAAAATGCGTACCTTGGTCACTAATTAAAGCCCGTGGTACCCCAAACCTAGAGAAGATGTTATGCCTCAAGAACTTCACCACCACTTTAGCATCATTAGTTGGTAATGCCACAGCTTCTACCCACTTTGACACATAATCGACCGCAACCAATATGTAATTCTTACCAGATGATGGCGGAAAGGGTCCCATAAAATCAATTCCCCAAACATCAAACAGCTCAACTTCTAGCATGGAGTTTTGTGGCATCTGATTCCGTTTTGTAATGTTACCTATTCGTTGGCACCTATCACATTCTCGGACTATAGAATTTGCATCCTTGAATAGCGACGGCCAATACAAACCCGATTGGAGGACTTTTGCTGCAGTTCTATCTCCACTGAAATGTCCACCATACTCAGAATTATGACAAGCTTTCAGAATGTCGGCTTGCTCTCTTTCTGGAACACATCTTCTGATCAAACCATCCACTCCCTTTTTGTAAAGAAATGGATCATCCCATAAGTATAACCTGCAATCATAAAGAAACTTTTTCTTTTGGTGAGAATTAAAGTCATCAGGTATAACCCCACCTACCACATAATTTGCATAATCAGCAAACCATGGTATCTCTTGAACAGCAAGTATTTTCTCATCAACGAATGTGTCCTGAATAGGATGTTCCTCCTCAGTTTCTTTGATTGGGGACATGCGAGATAAGTGATCCGCGACCGTGTTCTCGCATCCCTTCTTGTCTTTGATTTCCAAATCAAACTCCTGAAGGAGGAGGATCCATCTCAAAAGTCTCGGCTTCGATTCCTGCTTAGCAAACAAATACTTTAAAGCAGCATGGTCAGTATACACAATGACTTTTGAACCAAGCAAATATGATCTAAATTTGTCAAAAGCATAAACCACGGCCAACAACTCCTTTTCGGTAGTTGCATAATTCATTTGGGCCGGGTTAAGGACATGACTAGCATAATAAATCACATGCAATAATTTGTCCTTTCTCTGTCCTAGGACAGCCCCCACAGCAAGGTCACTTGCATCACACATTATTTCGAAAGGCAATGACCAATCGGGGGCGATAACAACAGGTGCACTGATCAACTTACTCTTTAAAGTTTCGAAAGCTACCATGCAGTTTTTATCAAAATTAAATTGCTTGTCTTTGACTAGCAAATCAGTCAACGGTTTGGCGACTTTTGAGAAGTCTCTGATAAACCTGCGATAAAAACCTGCATGACCCAAAAAACTCCTCATCCCTTTTTCATTCACAGGAGGTGGAAGGTTAGCTATCACCTCCACTTTGGCTTTATCCACTTCTATTCCTTTGTGGGAAATTTTGTGTCCTAGCACAATTCCTTCCTGCACCATGAAATGACATTTCTCCCAATTGAGAATAAGGTTAGTTTCCTGACATCTTTGCAAAACAAGAGACAAGTTAGCTAAACAATTATCAAAAGAAGAACCAAACACAGAGAAATCATCCATAAACACCTCCATATACTTTTCAAGCATGTCGGAGAATATCGATGTCATACACCTCTGAAAAGTAGCTGGAGCATTGCACAGCCCAAATGGCATCCGTCTGTAAGCGAAAATACCATAAGGACATGTAAATGCCGTCTTTTCCTGATCTTCCGGGGCTACAGCAATTTGGTTGTATCCCGAATATCCATCCAGAAAGCAATAATACTCATGACCTGCAAGTCTTTCTAACATTTGATCAATAAACGGGAGAGGAAAATGGTCCTTTCTTGTTGCAGTGTTCAGTCTTCTGTAATCGATGCATACTCGCCACCCTGTCACTGTGCGAGTTGGGATCAATTCATTCTTTTCATTTAGAATTACTGTGGTTCCTCCTTTCTTGGGTACCACATGCACTGGACTCACCCACGAGCTGTCAGAAATTGGGTAAATCATTCCCGAATCTAACAACTTTACAACCTCTTTCCTTACCACTTCTTTCATTGCTGGGTTTAACCTCCTCTGTGGTTGCACTACCGGTTTCTGATTATCCTCCATCAGTATCTTATGCATGCATACTGTGGGGCTAATACCTTTTAAATCCTCAATAGTCCACCCAATAGCACTCTTATGCTTCTTTAGTACCTGTATTAACTTTTCCTCATCTATGGCATTTAGCTCAGAACTGATAATAGCAGGATAATTTGTCCCAGATCCTAGAAAGACATATTTAAGATTTACCGGCAATTGTTTTAATTCAAAATTTATACCTGGTTTACTTACCTTTTCATTTTCTAATTCTGGTGAAGATCTCAGGTCCTCCCACCGACGTGGTTTGGATTTCATCCAAAGAGGTTGTGTATCCAGCATGGCAAGCACTTCTTTTTCTTTTTCATCATCATTCTCTTCAATCTCTCTGACTGACAGACTCAGAACTCTTTCCAATGGTAATTCAGGAAACTTTCTTTGCATTGTGCTAGTCACTATTTGATCAATTACTTCAACAGAGTGGTTTGTACACATTTCCTCTTTATGTTTCATAGTATCCCGGACATCAATTCTGAGCTCTTCATCATATACCTTTAGGGTCAAGGTACCTCCCTCAATGTCTATCATGCATCTACCTGTTTCTAAGAACGGTCTTCCCAGAATCAGAGGTATCTCTTCATCTTCTGGCATTTCCAAAATTACAAAATCAACAGGAAAAACAAATTTATCAACTTTGACCAGAACATCCTCAACCACCCCAAAAGGTCTCTTCACTGAGTGGTCAGCAAATTGAAGTGTCATTCTGGTATCCTGAACATTGCCAATTCCCAGCTTCCTGTAAATAGACAAAGGCATAAGGCTAACACTAGCCCCCAAATCAATCAGCGCCCTTTTAAAAGACCTATCTCCAATGGTACACGGGATGGTCACAGACCCTCTATCTGGCTTCTTTACTGGAATCTTCATACCCTGCAAAATAGCACTACAAGTTTCAGTTAATATAACAGGGCCAGTGTCAGTGGTGCGCTTCTTGGAGATGATGTCTTTCATGAACTTCGCATAGATAGGCATCTGCTCGAGTGCCTCAGAGAATGGAATATTGATTTCTAATTTCTTGAACAATTCCATGAATTTCTGAAAATTTTTCTCATCTTGCTTCTTCTTTTTGTTTCTTTGTGGGAAAGGAAGCTTAATGATGGGTTTTGGTTCAGGTAGCTTTTCTTGTACCACCGGCATTTTCACACTTTCTTCCTCAGGTGGTGTCTTATTCTCTAAGATTTCCAGGTCCACTTCACACAATGTATCTTCTTCCTCATCCTTCTTCTTAAGATCTTCAACAGATTTTCCGCTTCTTGTTGTTACCGCACTCACATTATTGTGCTCCCTTGGATTTGTCACTGTTGCACTAGGTAATGCGCCTGGTATTTGGGAATTTGTTATCTGTTGTGCTATCTGACCCAATTGAATCTCCAGATTTTTAATTGATGCATTGGTGCTTTTCTGATTATTCCTGGTTTCCTCCTGAAATTGCATATTATGAGTTGCCATCTTCTCTATAGCAATCTCCCAATCCGCTTTCTTCGGTACCTGTTGCTGATAAGGTTGCTGTTGGTACGGTGGTTGTTGTTGTGGAGGTCCTTGAATATTACCCTGCTGATCTTTCCAAGAGAAATTAGGATGATTTTTCCACCCCGGATTATAAGTATTTGAGTAGGGATTATTCTGCCTCAGGTAATTTATAGCTTGCACTTGTTCTGCGGTTGCAACACAATGCATGGTAAAGTGTGGTCCACTACAAATCTCACAAATCATGGTCGGAACCGGTTGCACTTGAGCAACAGTCTGGGTACCTATATTCATAGCTTTCAATCTTCTTTCAACCTCAGCTGCAGTTTGGTCTTCCATTTTCACTACCTGATTTGCTAATTTCAAGTCAATTTTTCCCTCCGGCTGATTCACAGTGCGATCATATAATTCCAAATGCTCATTTGCTGCAATAGCTTCGATGATCTTTTTGATACCGGTTGCTGTTGAAAAATTAGATGAGCCACCAGCAGCTGTATCAATGAGTTGCTTAGTTTTCATTTTCAGCCCGTTTACAAAATTCTGCATTTGTTCAGTTTCATCCAAATTATGTGTAGGACATGCAACTAAACATCTCTTGAATCTTTTGTATGCATCTCCAAGGGTCTCTCCGTCTTTCTGTTTAAAATTCACAATGTCATACCTCTTACGGATATACACAGAAGCAGGAAAATACTCGTTCAAGAATGTTGTTTCCATTTGTTGCCAAGTAGTAATGCTTCCTGCGGGTAGGGAATAGAACCATTCCTCAGCGTCCTCAGATAAGGTGAATGGGAACATGACCAATCTCTTTGCCTCTTCAGAATGCCCATCAATTTTTAATGATGTGGTCATAGTCAGAAACCTCTGCAGATGCTTGTTTGCATCCTCATTGATTTTTCCTGCAAAAGGTTTACTTTCTAACTGGCGGATGGTTGAGGGATGTAACTGGAAGTGAGCAACATTAACAGGTTGGTTAACAATGGTCAACCGCACTGCTGGGTTATTCTGTCTGCCATAATCACCTAAAAGTCTCTCCGCTGGAGGTGGGTCTGCAGCCATGTTTTCGGTGTCTGGATGTGAAGCTGTGTCTGATTCAGATTTTTCGGAGTGAACAGAAACTGGAGTGACAGGTGTGGCCGGTTCTTCGGTGTCAGAGTTGGCCAGTTTCTTTCTTCTAGCTTCTCTGAGCTTTTTGCGCAGTGTTCTCTCTGGTTCTGCGTCAAAATGAAAATGAGCTGAGGCCTTACCTCGCATACACAGATTAGAAGAAGTTAGTTATTATAATAATAAAAATAAAAATTAACAATAAATAAAATTTTGGATGCAGAGCAACAAAATTCTAATTGAAAATAAATTAATAAACTCTACTATCTTTGGCAGTCCCCGGCAACGGCGCCAAAAACTTGATGTGAAAATAGCAAGTGTACTATTTTTCTCACTGTAGTAATAAAAGGGACATTCCCCGTTTGTCGATCTCAAGGACTGCTTGACGATACAGAGTTTATAGATTGTTTCAATTAGACAAAAGCCTTTGGTTTTTGTGTTGTGGTGTAATTATACTACCAATTGCAAATAAATAAAACAAGTAAAAAGGTTGAACGGGATACAAATGAGAGAAGATTGCTAGGGTTCGGTGAATGAAACTTCTTGTAACAGATATAATTTATGACGGCGTAGAGCTATTCCTGTCAAATTAATTCCGGTCCTCAAGGGTATCTATTCCTAAGTCCTTAGTAATAGACCTTTGATTATGTAACCTAATTACTATGTCCATAAACAATTAGGTTCATCCTCAAGCATTCACATATCAAGAATTACCGGTCAGATAGAAAATCCCTAGTCCTAGGTTATTTTTACTATCCAAAGTTCTTATCCAGGTCAATGAATAATTGCGGTCCAGCTTACACTATTCATAATAATCATCATTCGTTGGTCCGACGAATAACGCATAAAGAACGGCGATAAGAACAAATTAATGGAAAAGAAGAAATAAGCAATACTTTCATAAACATCAATACTGTCACATTCAGAATCAGGGTCACCCCCCTAGCAATGGGGGGTTTAGCTACTCATAAGAAAAGTAAAAACAAAGATTAATATTGTTGTCATTACAGAATTTCGTGAGGAATCAATCTTCAATAGTCGGAAAACTCTTGAACATATGAATCCCTTGATCTTCCTTGAGTCTCCAGCTCTCAAAACGCGTATATTTTCTCTCCAAAATGTCCAACCCCCGGAAAATCGTGGTCTGGCCTCTTAATAGCTATTCAGTTGGATTTTTCCTGAATTTGTGCTCCATACGCGTACTGCGCTGTCCCATACGCGTACTGCCTAGTAGGAAACGCGTATTGGACGTAACACAACATCTGGTACGCGTATTGCCCAGCCAGTTACGCGTATTGCCCAAGTTGGTACGCGTATTGCCCAGGCTGGTACGCGTATCACCAGAAGCTTGTATTTTGGCTGAATTTTCCTTCCCTCTGGTCATTTACGTATGGTACGCATACTGGGAAGGTCCATACGCGTATCATATAAGGTCATACGCGTATGGACAGCAGGTTCTCCAAAAATTGACTTTTTCTTCCGTTTTCTTGCTCGGGCTCGATTTCTCATCTGACGTTTGATCCCCTGAGCTTCCAAACTAGCTTTTTACCTGCTGACATACCAAAAAGTGTAAAATATCCTCAAGAAACTCATCAGTAACCACACACTTAATATCATAGAATTGAGCTTATTTCTAACTAAAAATGCTTCAGTTTACACAGTTTACCTGATTTATTTACGGTTAAATAGTGGAATGTCTAGCATAAATGGTGACTGATCAATTGCTCCCGACCATGTGGGGTTGTTTCGTGAGATGTATGGGGGTATTCTGAAGATGGTTTTCAGACTCATTGACAGAGACAGGAGTGCCGTTCATACTCTTCTCCAGTTTTATGATCCCGAGCTGAGGTGTTTTGTATTCCCAGATTACTTACTTGGGCCTATGATGGAGGATTATGCTGATATTTTGGGTATTCATATCAGGGATCAGGTTCCTTTCTATGCTACTAAGGAAGAGCCTGATATTAGTGGGATTTCCCGTGCTTTTTATCTGAGTCCAGAGATAGTGAAGGGTAATCTGAAAGAGAAGGGGAAGTTGCCTGGTTTTCATTTGAGTTTCCTGGAAGCTAAGGCTAAGGAGCAGTCGGAGTTGGGTAATTGGGAAGTTGTCTGTGCTTTGATTGCTGGGGGCATTTATGGGATCATTCTGTTTCCCAACCAGAAGAACTTTGTGGATATTAATGCCATCCGCTTGTTTGTTCGAGGAAATCCTATTCCCACCTTGATTGGAGATGTCTATTATTCGGTTCACAACCGGAATGAGAAGAGGCGTGGGGGATTGATTCGATGCTGTGCACAGTTACTATTCAAGTGGTTTATGGGTTACTTGCCTTCCAAGGGTGCTTTTGTTCTTCTGGGCCAGAATGTTACTTGGGCGACCAAACTGATGGGTTTGAGGGCTAAAGATATAGATTGGACTCACAGTAGTGGGGTTGGACAGGATTTCATCTGTAGTTGTAGGGGTTTTTCCAATGTGCCGCTTATAGGAGTTCAGGGTTGCATTAATTATAACCCGACACTTCTTAAGAGGCAGATGAGATTTGCTATGGAGCTTCCTCCGTACAAGAGTGAGGTTCAGGAATCTGTGTACTTCCTAGTGGAGGGTAATCAGGCCAAGGTGAAGCAGGTAGCTGAGGCATGGCGCAACATTCAGAGGAAAGGCAAGGTTTCTTGGGGTAGAGCTAATAATAGATCTTTTCCTCCGTTCGATGACTGGCTCAGTAAGAGAGTGGAGCTTACTTGTCTACCGTTTCCTATGGTTGATCCTTGGTATCCGTTGATTGAAGAGACTCCTTCTACTGTTAGTATGGGTGAGCTCTTGGAGATGAAGCGGGAGAGAGATCAGTTGCTTGCAGAGAAAGCGGAGTTGGAGATGAGTGTTGCTCGGGTTCAGAGGGTTAATCAGGAGCTCAGAGTGAAGATGGAAGATCAAGACAAGCGGCATGCCCTGGAAGCAAAGCGCTTTGAGATGGATACGGCCTATTATGGGAAGATCAGCCAAGCCTTGGCATCTTCAGCAAAGGAGCACGACGTCACCAAAGAGAGATTGGCTAGAGCTTCAAAGGTCATTGAAGATGAGAAGAGGAGGCAAATCCTCGTGAGAGATCAGAGAGATGCTAGAGCCAGAGTCCTTGCTGCAGAATGGGAAGCAAAGAATCTGAAGATCATCGCTGAGAGGGATCACTACATGGCAGAGAGAGATCATTACTTCAGGCAGATGAAGATTCATCAGAAGGAAGTTGGGAGACTGCAGCAGGAGAACACTGAGCTCAGGTTCGCCGTGGAGTTCGCGAAGATGGAATGTGAGATAGGGCCATCTGTGGGACCCTCATCCAGCTAGATCTTTCATTTGTTGTGGATTACCGTCAGGCTTGTTGACGGAATCTACTTGCTTGTATTTCTTTCCTGATTATGGAGGATTGTATTTGAATTTTATCTGATTTGATGTATGACTATGGCACTGTTTGTGCACGTTTTGGTATGTAATGGCGGTTTCTCATTCAGTGATTGGTTTTCAAGCTTTATTTGCTTTACCGTATGCGCTCACACAAGCACACACATGGTTGGGGGTATCATGCTAAATCACATATCTCCGATCTGCACGATAAATCAAATGCTGAATATCAGAATATTGATGTCGGATTATTGTTTGTCTCGATGATGCCAGGATCGAGAGACAAAGTGTCCTTCATATGGATAGACACTGCATTCATGCATGATCATGATAACCTGTGTTTTATTTTGCAGGTATTTGTTGCTAACGTGCTTGATTGTTTCAGGAATCATTGCTCGTGCTCGCAGAACGGTACCTTTGCACTCAACACGCCCTCACAGATACTACACCAGACGCAATACTCTCAGACTCATGGAGCTTCCCAACACAGATATTCTCGAGCTGAAGGACAAAATGAATGAGCTGATCAACATCATGCAAGGCTTTGCAGTTGGTCAGAAGGCGTTGGCAGACAAAGTTGAGAAGCTCGAGCGGGCTTCTGCAGCAAACAGCGGGGTTAACCTGGATGGAGTCTCCAACCAGGGGCCGGGGTCTAGAGATGGTGGAAAGAGGACAACTGTTGGTATTGTGAATAATGCCGGTGGTTTCGGTGGTGCTGCTGGTCAACCTGGGCCGAGTCAGAATTTGAAGGACAATATGTTGCCTCCGTTCTATGGGTTTGATGAAGACCAGGAGGAAGACAGGGAGGCTGACCAGTTTTCAATGCAGAATGAACCGTTTGTTCCCTATAGTGCTCCACCTCAGAACAAGGAGATTCAGCTGCTGGCTGAAAAGATTAAAGTGTTGGAGAGCTATGCCACTCCTGGGGTGGTCAATATGTCCAATATGGGGCTGGTTGAAGGGATTGTGATCCCACAGAAGTTTAAGGCGCCCACGTTCGACAGATATAATGGGAGTTCTTGCCCGGAGAAGCATGTTCAGGCCTTTGTCCGCAAAATTTCTGCTTACACAATGGATCAGAAACTGTGGATGTACTTTTTCCAGGACAGCCTGTCCGGAGGTTCCCTGGAATGGTATACCAAGTTGAAATCCTCGGACATTAAGAACTGGCAGGATCTTGGGGACGCGTTCTTCAAGCAATATCAGTTCAACGCTGACATGGCTCCGAGTCGTACCCAGCTGCAGGGTATGTCTCAGAAAAATAATGAAGGGTTTAAGGAGTATGCTCAGCGGTGGAGAGAATTGGCTGCAAGAGTGCAACCTCCTCTGGTTGACCGTGAGATGTCAGATTTGTTCATGGGGACCCTGCAGGGGCCGTTTGCTGAAAGAATGGTCGGATGTCCTGTCACTAACTTCTCAGATATTGTGGTGGCTGGGGAACGAATAGAAAGTTAGTTGAAATTGGGGAAGATTCAGGGTGGTAACGCTTCTTCTTCAGGGTCAAAGAAACCATTCGGTAATAATGGACAGAGGAAGAAAGAAGGTGACACCAGTGCCGTTTATGCTCAACGAGGACCTAGTAGGGACCGTTACTTCCAGCACACTGCTGCGGTAACCATTCCTGCTGAGTCTCAACCTGTACCGCAACAACAGCAACAACAACAACAGAGACAACCCTTTCAGCAGAGGCCTCAAAGGGCTGGTTATCAGATGAGGGGCAGGGCAGTGGACAGACAATTTGATAGGCCTCCGGTGACCTATTCTTTCCTGTTTAAGAAATTGACAGATTTGGGGCTTGTGCAGACAAGGACCCTGGCACCTTTGAGACCTGATCAAAGGCCAGCCAGCTATGACGAGAATGCAAAATGTGAATTCCACTCAGGTGCGCCTGGGCATAACATCGAGAACTGTAAAGCTTTTAAGCACACAGTGCAAGACCTGGTGGATTCAAAGGCAATCAACTTCGCGCCATCTCCCAATGTAAATGCAAATCCCATGCCCGCGCATGGTCAAAGGGGGGTGAATGCGATCTTTGACGAGAATCGAGTTGGGTTGTTGTCTATTGGCCAGTTGAAGACTCCGTTGGCTGAGGTCAAAGGGCTGTTGTTGAAAAATGGGGTCTATCCGGGCTGCGGCCATGAGTGTGCTGAGTGCACTATCTCTGTTAACGGGTGTGAGCTTCTGAGGAAGAGTGTCCAGGGTTTGATGGACGAGGGGAGTATTGTGGTTGAGAGGGAGGCTGGTAAGGAAAAAGAGGAAGTTGCCACCATAACTATCTATTTCGACCCGGTGGATTTGTCTGATCTAGCTGAAGCGGCTCCAGTTACCATCACGGTACCTGGACCGATTCCTTACGACAAAGATGATGCCGTGCCTTGGCATTATGGTGGGGAGGTCTATTGTAACGGTGAGAAAGTAGAAGAGCAATCTGCAAGTGAAACCACCGTGTTAAAGGTGGATAATGCCGGTCCCAGCGGTTTCACTCGCAGTGGAAGGTTATTTGCTCCTGATGCGCTGAGGAGAGGAGAAGAAGAAAAAGATAAAAAAGAAAAGGCCGAGGCTTTAGCCAGGGCAAAAGGGAAGGCTGTGGTGGATGGAAATACTCCTGTGGTGACGCCGGCGCCTGCGGGGTCGGAAGATAAACTTGATGATGACGCGGAAGAATTTTTGAGAATCATCAAGAAATCTGAGTATAAGTTGGTTGACCATCTGCAGCAGACTCCTTCCAAGATCTCCATTTTGTCTTTGCTGTTAAGCTCTGAGGGGCATAGGGAGGCTTTACTGAAAATCTTGAAGAAGGCCTATGTTCCTCAGGAGATCACAATCAACCAATTGGAAACGGTGGTGTCCAACGTGCATGCCAGTCATGGGCTGTGTTTCACAGATATGGATTTGACGGTGGATGGGAGGAATCACAACAGGGCGCTACACATCGCAATGGAATGCAAAGGAGCCGTGCTTTCGCATGTGCTGGTCGATACCGGCTCCTCTTTAAATGTGTTGCCAAAGAAGGCTCTGGCGAAGCTGAACTGTGATGGGCTGATTTTGACTCCAACAGATTTGATTGTGCGGGCTTTCGATGGGTCAAAGCGGGCCGTGTTTGGGGAGGTAGAGCTGCCAGTGAAGATTGGCCCAGAGGTGTTTAAGTCAACTTTCTATGTCATGGATATTCAGCCGGCATACAGTTGCTTGTTGGGTAGGCCATGGATCCATGCTGCGGGAGCAGTTACCTCGACTTTGCACCAGAAGCTAAAGTACATCTGGGAGGGCCAAGTCGTTACTGTTTGTGGGGAGGAGGACATCTTTGTCAGCCACTTGTCCTCATTTAAATATGTTGAGATGGATGGTGAGATATGGGAGACGCCCAGTCAGGCATTTGAAACCGTTAAGGTGGAGAATGCTCTGTTTGCTAAAGAAGAGGAGAAACCGTCCATTGCTTCTTACAAGCAGGCTGCTGAGGTGGTCAAGAGTGGAGAGGCTCCTAGTTGGGGCAGAATGATGGAGGTCCCCGCGAAGAAAGATCGGTTCGGAGTTGGGTATCAGCCTGGCAGAGGCTCGTCTGGACAAGGAAGAGGACGTCGTACGTCGGTAATCTTCACAAGTGCCGGAATGCTGGATCCGGATCACATTTGCATGATGAGTGAAGATGCTGATAGCGACTGTGACATGGACCGGTGGATAAAGCCGTGCACGCCAGGGATGGGAATCCAGAACTGGAAGGCTGAAAAGATCATCCGGGTCACTCTCCTTGAAGAGTAATGTTTTTCTTGTTTTTAGTCTTATATGCATGAAAGCCATACGTGTTGCCCGACACGTAATGGTTTATTGTAAGGTCCACCTCATGTTTAAATTTGCAAATTTGCATCATTAATAAAAGGATGTTTTTCAGTTAAAAGCGGTGTTCCCTGTTTTTCATTTATTTTTGCAGTTTAAAAATAAAAACAAATAAAGATGGCAATGTTTTCATTTTTCTTTTTCAATCTCTCACACCGGTTCTAAAGCAATGCATGAATCAACATTCATGCAGATGCGATTCTTCTCCGGATCTCATTGATAACAATCCTGTTACACCCTTGTATGACTTCGACAATCCGATCTATCTTGCTGAGGAAGAAGACGAAGAAGATTGTGAACTGCCAGGGGAATTAGCCAGGTTGTTGAAACAAGAGGAGAAGGTGATTCAGCCGCATGAAGAGCAGATTGAGGTCGTGAATTTGGGTACCGACGAGATGAAGAAAGAAGTGAAAATCGGGGATGCTTTGGAGGAAAGTGTCAAGAGCAGAATGGTGGCATTGTTGAAAGAATATGTCGACATCTTTGCCTGGTCTTATCAAGATATGCCAGGGTTGGATACCGATATCGTTGTGCACAAGCTACCGTTGAGAGCAGATTGTCCTCCAATGAAGCAGAAGCTGCGCAGAACTCGACCTGATATGGCAATAAAAATTAAAGAAGAAGTGCAGAAGCAGTGGGATGCTGGTTTCCTAGCTGTCACTAATTATCCGCCATGGGTCGCGAACATCGTGCCGATCCCGAAGAAAGATGGGAAAGTGAGAATGTGTGTGGACTACCGGGATCTGAACAGAGCTAGTCCGAAAGATGATTTTCCGCTACCTCACATTGATGTGTTGGTAGACAATACAACTCAATTCTCGGTGTTTTCCTTCATGGATGGCTTTTCTGGCTATAATCAAATTAAAATGTCGCCAGATGATATGGAGAAAACAACGTTCATTACACCGTGGGGTACTTTTTGTTACAAGGTGATGCCATTCGGTCTCAAGAACGCCGGTGCTACTTATCAGAGAGCCATGGTGACTTTGTTTCATGATATGATTCATCATGAAATTGAATGCTATGTTGATGACATGATAGCAAAGTCCCAAACAGAAGAGGGGCATTTGGTAGATCTGGCCAAGTTGTTCGACCGGCTGAGACAGTTCAGACTGAGGTTGAATCCGAACAAGTGCACATTCGGAGTGCGATCCGGTAAATTGCTGGGGTTCATTGTAAGTGAGAAAGGAATCGAGGTTGATCCTGCAAAAGTAAAAGCAATAAAAGAAATGCCTGAACCGAGAACAGAGAAAGAGGTTCGTGGTTTCTTAGGTAGATTGAACTACATTTCACGGTTCATATCTCATCTAACAGCCACGTGTGAACCAATATTCAAGTTGTTAAGAAAAGATCAAACGGTCAGGTGGAATGATGACTGCCAAGCGGAATTTGAAAAGATAAAAGAGTATTTGCAGGAGCCTCCGATTCTGATGCCTCCTGTGGAGGGAAGACCGTTAATTTTGTACCTGACAGTCCTCGAGGGGTCTATGGGGTGTGTATTGGGGCAGCATGACGAGTCTGGTCGAAAAGAGCATGCCCTATACTACCTTAGCAAAAAGTTTACCGACTGTGAAACAAGATATTCACTGCTCGAGAAAACTTGTTGTGCTTTGGTCTGGGCTGCTCGCCGACTAAGGCAGTACATGTTGGTTCATACCACTTTGTTGATTTCCAAGATGGATCCAATCAAGTACATTTTTGAAAAGCCAGCATTGACCGGACGGGTTGCGAGGTGGCAAATGATTTTGACTGAATATGATATACAATATACCTCTCAGAAGGCGATCAAGGGGAGTGTATTGTCTGATTACCTCGCCCAGCAACCTATTGATGATTATCAGCCAATGAAGTTTGAATTCCCTGATGAGGACATCATGTTTCTCAAATCGAAAGATTGCGAGGAACCGATCCCGGAGGAGGGGCCTGACCCTGAATCCGAATGGATTCTGATGTTTGATGGGGCCGTTAACGTGAATGGAAGCGGTGTTGGTGCTGTTTTGGTTACGCCGAAAGGATCTCACATTCCTTTTGCTGCCCGGCTAACATTTGAGTGCACCAACAACGTGGCTGAATACGAAGCTTGCATATTGGGGATTGAGGAGGCGATTGATTTGAGAATCAAGAACCTTGTCATATATGGAGATTCGGCTCTGGTGATAAATCAGGTTAACGGGAAATGGTATACGCATCAGTCTCATTTAGTTCCGTATCGAGATTATACGAGGAGATTGTTGACATTTTTCACCAAGGTGAAGATGCATCATGTGCCCAAAGAGGAGAATCCTTTGGCAGATGCTTTGGCTACTCTAGCTGCCTTGATTAAGGTGCAGAGGTGGAATCAGTTCCCCAGTGTTGAGGTAGGTCGTCTGGATAGACCGGCTTATGTGTTTGCTGTTGATACAACGTCTGATGATGAGAAGCCGTGGTATTATGATATCAAGCGCTATCTTGAGACTCAAGAGTATCCTGAGGGAGCATCGAAGAAGGACCGAAAGACTCTGCGGAGGTTAGCCATGGTGTTCTACCTGAATAAGGATGGGGTTTTGTACAAGCGGAATTTTGATTGGGTCTTGCTCAGATGTGTTGATGACAGAGAAGCAAACCAATTGATGAAAGAGGTTCATCAGGGGTCGTTCGGTACCCATGCCAGTGGGAATGCAATGGTGAAGAAGCTGCTAAGGGCAGGTTATTATTGGATGACAATGGAGGCCCAATGTTTTAATTTCGTGCGGAAGTGTCATAAATGCCAGATTTATGCTGACAAGGTGCACGTGCCTCCAAATCCGTTGAGCTTAATGTCGTCTCCATGGCCGTTTGCTATGTGGGGCATCGATATGATTGGAAAGATTGAGCCTACGGCTTCGAATGGACACAGGTTCATATTAGTGGCTATTGATTACTTCACCAAGTGGGTGGAAGCAGCCTCTTATACGAACGTGACGAAGCAGGTCGTAGCCAGATTTCTCAAGAGAGACATCATTTGCAGATATGGGGTTCCCGAGAGAATCATTACTGATAATGGTTCTAATTTGAATAACAAGATGATGGCAGAACTGTGCCGGGAATTCAAGATTGAGCATCACAATTCTTCTCCCTATCGTCCGAAGATGAATGGGGCGGTTGAGGCAGCCAACAAGAATATAAAGAAGATTGTGCAGAAAATGGTGGTAACCTACAAAGATTGGCATGAGATGTTACCGTTTGCATTGCATGGGTATCGAACGTCGGTGCGTACATCTACTGGGGCAACTCCTTTCTCATTGGTATATGGAATGGAGGCGGTGTTACCGGTTGAGGTTCAGATTCCCTCTTTGAGAGTCTTGATGGACGTGAAGTTGCAAGAGGCTGAATGGGTAAGGACCCGGTACGAAGAGTTGAGCCTGATTGAGGAAAAGAGGCTAGCAGCCATCTGTCATGGGCAGTTGTACCAACAAAGGATGAAGCGTGCTTTTGACAAGAAGGTACGACCTCGGGTGTATCACGTAGGTGATATGGTGCTGAAGAGGATCTTTCCTCCTCAAAACGATCGAAGGGGCAAATGGACACCGAATTATGAAGGTCCATTCGTGGTCAAGAAGGTTTTCTCTGGCGGAGCCTTGTTGTTAACGACCATGGATGGCGAAGATTTTCCATCCCCTGTGAATGCGGACGCAGTTAAAAAATACTTCGTATAAAGAGACCCGCTGGACGAAAAGAATAAGATAGTCCAGGCAAAAATGGGCATCCCGGCGAACCAAAAACAGAAAGAAAGGTTCGGGCAGAAATTAGGGATAAAAAGAAAAATGTACACCCGGCAAGTCGAAAACCTGAAAAGGCGACTTGGGCAAAAAAGGGTATCCCGGTGGACTGAAAACCCGAGAGGGCGGTCCAGGCAAAAGAGGGATTGAAACGAACAACTGCGTCTGGCATGATCGTTTGCGCTTTGGTTAAAGCATCGTGGATAATACCCGGTAGGGATTAGTCAGAATCGTCTTGTTCAGAAGGCAGAAAGCATGGAGAGTCTGAAGACATACGGGGTGTAACTGAGTTGGAACTCGATGAGATTGCGGGTTTCACATTGCCATTAGGATAGATTTTTCCTTTTGTGCGCAATTACCTCTTTTCAGGAATTGCTTCCTCTGTATTGCTCAATTTGAGCCACACTTTCAATCAATAAAATGCACATTCAGTCAAATAATTTTGTTTTTGTTTTTCATTACCGCTTTGATTGCAAAAACATCTGATTGTTTTGATAAAGAATTTTGCATTTTAATACATACAGGTTCCTTCCAATGCATGTTTATAAGATTGAAAACTTGAAATCTTATTTGGAAGGTTGAGTGACCCAAGTGTTGAAATCTTGACACGCCTGGGGCACGGTTTTATCTGACGGTCTGTTTTGCAGGAACTGTTAGATATTTTCACTCACTTGCAGGTTGTGATGTGGAAGCTTTGTAATAGATCCCCAGAGAGTTCGCTCAGGAACGAATATATGAAGAATGACGAAGACGTTGAGACGTACGACGATCTTTGATGGTAATCAAGAAGACTCTTCAAAGTCGGAAGACTTGAAAGTATGTAATTCCCCGCAGAGTCTGACCAGGGATGAGTGCATGAAGGACGGTAGGAAGAGACGACGTTGAGACGTCCGACGACCTTTGAAATTAACCAAGAAGACTCTTCAAAGTCGAAAGATTGAAGTTTCTGTATACATCCCAGGAGTACGTTTCCATTGAGCGCGGAGCGATTTGGAATACAAGATGATGGAGCAGAAAAGGTCCAGATGAGTCTGGGAGTTCTCAAATTTGGAAAGCTGGTACGAAATTTGGGAGGTGGATACCATGGTTCGACGAGTCGGCGGGTGTTTTGTACCAACTTTTCTCATTTCCCAGTTAAGTCCCCAAGCAGAATCATGGGACTAGCTCCCCAGCAGATCCAAGGTCTGTAACTTCTCCAGCCGAGTCAGGATGGTTATCCCCGGCAGGTTTACAACGGTGTTTCCTCAGCAGCCAGGCCAGAAGGTTGCTACTCCCCGAGTGGAGCGGGTTTCAATGAAATATATCTCCAGCAGTGTTCATCCTACTAGTGGATTGAACGAGTTTCTGTAACAGACGGATTTTTGCATCCCCAGCTGAGTTGATTCTACCTATGGATTGCATGGGTGTCCCCAGCAGGAGTGATATGCGTTTCCCTAGCAGGGTCAGGATGGTTATCCCCAGCAGGTGATAGATTGATGCTTCCCCAGTCAATGGGCCTGGAGATTGCTATTTCCCCAGCGGAGTATCTGTGAGCATTTCCCCAGTGAAGTCGTCAGGTATCTGTGAGGGTTTCCCGAAGCAGAGTCAGGATTGATATCCCTAGCAAGTCGAAGACTGGTGTATCCCCACAAAGTGGTGGTGGTGCTTATCTCCAGCAGTTCCTCGAGCAGAGTGGGTGCAAAGGAGGTTTCTTCCCCAGCAAGGGTTGCCTATTTCCCAGCAGCAGTGCTTATTCCCCAGCAGGGTGGAGTTGGAGCATTGTTGAGATCCTCAGCAGAGTGTCTCGTGTTCCCCGGGGGAGTCCCTTGAGGGGGATGTTTTTTATGCATTCAGCATGTAAAAATAGCATAGCATGTTGCATAGCAAAATAATAAATAGCGTAGCATTTCCATGATTACGGAGCATTACGCAGAAAAATCAATCATGCATCATATTGCAAGCATAAGCTAGTCTCAAGTAGTGGTTTCTGTTTGAGAGGGTTTTTTGCCAGGCAGTGAAGGTGTTACTCCGAGGAGTTTTCGGCCTCATGATTGGATCAAGGGTATTTCCTCAGTAGTGCGATACTGGAGGAGGTTTTTTCCGTCGTACAGAGATGGGAATATGACGCGATTAGCGCAACTCAAGCCGTGGTTACCGCTTGAAGTTTTGTTGCACCGAGTGGTGAAGATGTTACTCTGAGGAGTCTAGCATCATGACGTCAGATCAACAGTGTTCCCCAGTAGTGCGATATTAGAGGAAATTTTTCCGTCGGACGGAGATGGAAATAAAATCAGAGGACGTTACGCGATCAGCGCGATTTCGGGGTTCAAATGGAGAAAGGGAAATGTGGAGACATTTTCTGGAGATGGGGTTCAAATGAAGATTGGAGTTGAAGATTATATCCGGGATGAGGTCCTTAGGATTTTCTTCTGTGCATGTGTTACCTTAGACTCTGGATGAGGCCGATGGAGGTCGTTATAGGTGTCTTCTGAGGAAGAGATGCGCATGCTACCTTCCTTTTGTGAAGGTGTACCCTCTGACATGTCGCCCTCAGAGTGGTGTTTGGTGTTATTTCCGACGTTGCCAGCGGAATTATCACGAGAGATTGGAGATTGGGGTTTAAACGGAGAAAAGAAGATGTTGAGGCATTTTCTGGAGATGGGGTTCAAATGGAGAAAAGGAGATGTTGCGGCATTTTCTGGAGAACGGGGTTCATATTGGCGATCGCAGGTTATCGTCAGGCGACTGGGGTTCAAATCGGAGAATGGGGTCCATTTATTTTGGCAAACAGGAGAGTGGGGTTCAAATGCAGAGATCCGAGGATCATTTGCGTAGAGAAAAATTTCGGGGTTCAAGAAAAGAAAAAAAAAAGGGAGAGAAGAGAATAATAATCCCGAGCAGATGAGTGGTGTTCAGGCCATGGTTATCCCTGTGTTACCATTTATTTTGGTATCCAGGTCGACAGTTTCATTTCGGTATTCAGGCCGACTTTCTCCGTTCCCGACGGATTTTTGTTTCACGTTTGTTCTTCGCCGATGCTGACAGGCGTTGTTAATTATTTTCCCATCAGAGTGCAAATTGTTCGTCTGTTCTTGGTATTCAATCACTCTTCATCCTGATCATCTGAAAGCCGAGGCTATTCATATCGACAGGTTCATAGTGGATTGAATAGGGGCAGCTGTAACACCTCAAAATTTGCCCTCCTCTCTTGGGACTAGCATTAACATATTGCATATCATTTTTAGGTCATTAGGCATTGCATATTGCATATCATGTGGTTACATTGTGCAAGTCATTCTCACAAGTCTTGATCAGAAGATGAGGAAGTCAAAGTGCAAGCTAGGGTTTCATTGGACTGGTCATTAATCATCTGAGGATGTGGAGGTCCAAATTAGGGTTTTGTGGTTCTCAAGGAGATTGGTCTTTATCTTGTTTGAAATGATTCATCATCATCATCATGGTTTGATTTCATCAAATGTTGAAGCTGATTCCTTGAGATTAGGGTTTTGACCACTGGTCAACCCTAATCAGTTGCATTGGGCCAATCAGAGCATGATCAGGAGATGGGGTCTATGATGCATGTGGAGATCATTCTATGGTTTTATTAAGTTAATTGAGGCTAGGGTTTCACCCTTGAGCCATTTCATCAGAGGATTGGAGCTTAGATTGATCTATGCATTGCCAAATTCATCTATCAGTTGAAAAAGTCAATTGTGGTCAACTGTGCATGATTTAATGGATTTGGAGGTGGAAATGAGTTGGATACACTTCATTCATGTTGGAACAAGTGTTATTTGACATGTCAAAGCTCAAGAATGAAGAAAATCAAGTCAGAACAAAAACTGCCAAAAATAGAAAGTGACTGGTAATGAAAGTTTCCAAAAATGGAAAGTTTTTGACCTCAAAATTACATGTCCAAGGAAGCTTCAAATGAAAATTTGTTCAACATGAAAGTTGTAGATCTTGTTCTCACCTTTCCAAAAAGTCCAAGAACTTGAAATTCCCATGTATGGTTGACAAGTTATGGTCCATTCAATTTCAAAAATGACCCATAATCAGAGGGGCATAACTTCCACATGGAGTGTCCAAATTGAGTGATCTTTTTATGTGCAAACTCCATTTGACATGTACTTTCATGGTGCATAATTTAAATTCATCAAAAATGGTCAATGCAAAAAGTCAATTTTCAAGTGTACAGTTAAAAATCCAGGGGCAAAATGGTCCAACTTGAGAAATAATGAGAATTTTGGAATGGGGATTTTTGCAACACCTCACAAATGCAAATTGGAAATGGTTTGAATGGTCATAACATGTCAAAGTTCAATATTTGAACAAGTCATTTTTGAAGTGTACTTGAAAATGCATAAAGTGCCATAGCATGTGGAAAATCAAAATTACACAACCAATGACCATGGGACAAGTTGCAACACATCATAACTGATATTTAGAGAATGTGTGAGCTGTCATACAGCTGTCATGGGCCCCATTGTGAAATGGCATTTTTGCCCTTGCTTAGTAAAATCACATTTTGCTAATCATATGTCATTTGGTTAATTGGATGATTAGAGGTGGATTAATTGGGAATATAAGTACTTAATCATAACTAACTCTTGATAATAATCACATTTCACAAGAAATTGCAACTGTTTTTCCCTCCAATTCTCCAAATTTCTCAAGAACATTCAAGAGCAAAATTCATCCAAACTCTTCCAATTCTTCACCAAATCACCAAAGTCTTTTCGCTTCCTCCTCCAATCATCTTCTTCTCAAGCTGTTTTGGTAGTTTGGATCAAAAGAACATCAAATTCGCAACTGTTCAAGTGGTGCTCATCCATGGCAAGTTGAATTTTCTTCCACTAGGAGCAACATTGAATCAAGCTAGCTGTTGCATTCTCCTTGCTAAAGTTCATACTCCATCTGTTTCAAGGAATTTCGCGCGAAAACATCAAGAACCAACACTGCCATCTCAAGGTACCTCAAATTCGAATCTCTTCATTCTTTAAATGTTCATATGCTTTTTGTAGATTGTTTAACGTAGATCGTCGTGATACTCTTAGTTTTTGAATTGGTTAATTGTGGAATGAGTTATTTAGATTCAAAGTCTTGATGTCAAAACCTAATTTGCTCGATTCGTGAGCTACAGTAGGAATTAGGCGAAATCATTTACATATTTGGAATCTTGGCACTTATACCTTTCCAACGGATATCCATTTGCAAATTTTAGTGAAAGTTTGATGTTCTTGAGATTTTCTGGAAAAAGCGATGAAGCTGATGATGAAATCTGGGCAAAAGCTTCGTTTGATCTTCATGGCTCGCTTGCAGATTTGAAAAGTTGTTTCCCTCCGTTTCCAGCCATTCACAGCGTGACAGCGAAAAAATGAAGCGCGGTCGTTTTGACCTTGGACGTAATAATTACAGAAATGCCATTGGATTCATTTTAATTAAATAAAACACTTAATAATTATTTAACAATTCATTCAATCTTTAAAAATTCATAAAAACATAATTACAAGTCCAAAAATAGTGAGGATTTTTTTGATAGCTCCCAAATTCCCTCTAGTTTTTTATAGGCATGGTTTCACAAGTTGTGCATGGTAAAATGTTTACCTGGCCTATTGATCTTTGACTTGTGTGTATTTTTTACATGTTTTGCCATTTTCATTTTGAAATGCTCATACATTTAAAGAAATTCCTGAATTTTTTTGTGCTCATTCTGGACATGTTGATGGTGATTTACATATAAAGTTTGTGATTTTTGGATACCTGATGATTGAGATATGATTTTTTGAATCTAGGTGTGACAATTTGTGTCACACCTAGCTAGGTCAACTTCATGAATTTATTTGCCTGGCCTATGATTGCTGGATTGGATTGAAATTTTGCATGGATGATCATTGATATGTCAAGATAACATGTGATTTTGTCTGGAATTTTTGGTGGTGTTTTCAATTTGATTGATATTTTCTTCACTGTATGCTCATTTGGTAACCTTGTGTGACACATGTTTGTATATCTTTTTTGAAATTCTCATATGGTTTTGGATAAATGTGAAATTTGGTGTGCTGGTTATAGACACCTTGTAGGACATCATGCTTTTGGTCCCATTCATTTCTTAATTGTTCTTACTGATTTATGAATTTTTGAAGTGAATGCATGTGTTGATGCTATGAATTGGCTTGAATAATTGTGTCTGGATTTCTTGATTTTCATTGGCCTAGTTCCTTTTGTCCAATTGAGCTGAAAATTGACATGCTATACCTTGAATATGTCCTGTTTAGGTGTGAATTATTTGAGGATTTTTGGAGTTGTTTTGGTATGCTTTTTATTGAAGTCATTCTGTTTGGACTTTTGGTGTTGTATTTGACCTAGTTTGTACCAAAATGTGCATGAATTGATAGTGGTGAATGGTATAAGCATGGGACCAATTGCATTTGCTTTTGAATGGTTTTAATTTGATTTTGGATTGGTTTGGCTTGCTGTTTAGAATTTTTTTCTCCCTTTTGGACCCTAGGCTTGGCCTAGTGGTCTAGTTTCTCACATTTGGATTGACTTTTCAGGATGAAGTGCACAATGCTTAAGGAGATTGCTTCAAGGCAATTTGAATTGAGTTTGGTTGATGTTCATGAGCTAACATGACTTTGTTTTGTAGGGATTGATGCTTGAGCTTGAGCTTATAGCTTGCACTTGTGTGCATTAACTTGTGTTGTTGTTTGTACAGATTAACTGATTAACATTTGCTGTTTATTGTTGTCTGTCAGAGTACTGATCATACTTGATTGATTTCAGGTACATTTAGTCGCTTACAGTTCTTTAAGAACTTGCTTGCTGCTGCTTGGTTTTTAAACCACTTGAGGTAGGACTTCTATTCTTCATGTAGTCTGGGAGACCCGGCCTGTTACTTGGCCGGGCAAAATGTCTGAAGTCCTCCTTAAGAGGCGATGTTTGTGATTGTTTAATATTGTGCCTAAGCAGGTAAAGTCCTTGATTAAGGCAATTGGTGGAAGCCAAGGGATATGCAACTATCCCCCACTACTCTGTGAGTCGTCCCTCTGCTCACACGGCTGTGTGTTGATGCATTGGGGCACAAACCCAAGATCGTGTACTTTGTACAATCGAGTCAGAGTCTTTGAGCGTAGAAGGGTCCCTCCATTCTGGACCCACGCTCCTTTGTCAGAAGCTCTCCCTGGTCAGGGATAAGAGCTGTGAAGTCTAATCTTCACTTCACCTTTCATCTGCTTCACCTTAGCCTCTCAATGGCAAGGTTAAGAGCGAATAATACCCATGTACAGATGAATTGCTTCGGCAGTTAAACCCATTGTGTGAGCCCACTTGATTGGTTATAGTGTGTGCTTTGTGAATATTAGTTTGACATGTTTGCTTGAAATGCTTGAATGGATTGTATGCTTGTATGCTGGCTTCTTTCCTGGATAGGATTAGCTTGCAGTTGTGCAAGTAGGTAGAAACCTGAACATAGGACAATGATGCATGATAACACTAGGCTCGAGTACAGCTCCCTGGTAGTGTGTCTCCTTTGTTTCTGGCTAGAATTTCAGTCCCTTTCGGGGGAACTACATCGCCCTGATCCTCGTTCCAGACGAGGTATGTAGGCAGGAGACCGTGCGAGGTCTCTCCGGGCACTTTTTTTCTTTTTGTGTGTGTTTACTTGTTATCTTTTTGTGTGTTTGGTTCGGATGCTGACGTAAGTCCAGTGATTGGCAGTCGGGCTCCACGTTTGCCTCTTTTTGTGTGTTTTGGTTCGGAAGCTGACGTAATTCCATCGAGTGGTTGTCGGGTTCCAGGTTTGCTTGTGTTTGTGTTTGCTTGTTTGGCGTGCGTAAGCCGAACTACAGTGGCTCTGATTCTCGTTCCAGACGAGATATGTAGGCATAGGATGCAATGTCCTATCGAGCTCTCTTCTCTTAACCCCACCTGCGTTCCCTGTGTGTGTGTGTGATGTTTAGCAACCTTTTCTTTATTTTAGAACGTGGATCCCGTCGAGTACGACGGACGTGAGGGGTGCTAATACCTTCCCCTTGCGTAACCGACTCCCGTACCCTTTCTCTTTGGTCGCGAGACCATTTCCTTTCCAGGTTTCTCTGAGCGTTTCCTTTCCCTATTTTGGGATAAATAACGCGCAGTGGCGGCTCTGTGTTGTGTTTTTGTTTTAGCTCGCCGGTTGATTTTCGCGGATGCGACACCGGCGTATACTGGAATGGTTAAAATGATGGCTACGGTTAATGTGACGCTTTGGATGTCCTGATGTTCCTCATGTTTACTTGGGGAAAAATTTGGCATTCGCGTGGTGTCATCAAAACATTAACCAGACCTTTAGAACCCTAATTGACTCATCCTAGCCATTAGAAAGTAGTGAGATAACTGGCTTCGGTTCCGACTGGGGTTGGTTGATACTCGATACTACACTCTTTGAGATTGGACTTTAGGGAAGCTTTGGTCAACCACTTGGTGTTGCACTGAAGTGGACTTAAGGAAAAGTCGATGATTTGAGATCCTTCTAGAACCCGGTTACTATTCTAGGACAGGTTGAACCAACTAAACTTCAGTGGGGAGGATACTTACCTATGGAACTCATGCAAGCCTTAAAACCTAGGAATGATTGTTGTGTGACTTGCTTGTGCTTGCTATTTACATAACATCATAACATCATAACATCATAACATCATGGCATTGTACTAACCATTTCAAGGACTTAGGGATTTAGCTTTGCTCTACAGGTTATGGCTTCCCGGAAGACTATCCGGATCAATCTTGTAGCAATCTCTCCTCAACTCAAGGAATTAGTGTCAGAACTTCCCGATCATGCTCAGTTCATCAAGAAACATGGTTCTATCCTCAATTTGGTTACCACTGGTTTCAAGGAAGATATGATGAGAGTTCTATTCCAGTTCTTCGATCCTAAACATCATTGCTTCACTTTCCCAGATTATCAGTTGGTACCCACATTAGAAGAATTTTCCAGGCTGCTTGGGATACCTATCCTTGATCAAATACCTTTCAGTGGTTTAGAAAAGGTTCCGAAGTCTGAAGAAGTTGCCGCAGCTTTACACGTGACAAAGTCCGACATTGAAATTAATTGGGTAACAAGAAGTGGAGTTAAGGGTTTACTTGCCAAATTTCTGATAAGTAAGGCCCGAGAATTCCTAAAGGTTATGAATGTCCATGCTTTCAAAGATGTCTTAGCATTACTGATCTATGGGTTGGTGCTATTCCCTAATCCAGACCAATTCATAGACATGAATGCTATTAAGATATTCCTCACTCATAACCCTGTGCCTACCTTGCTCGGAGATATTTTGCATTCCCTTCACACTCGTATTATGAAAAGGCAAGGGACTCTCATGTGCTGCGTACCTCTGTTGTCTAGGTGGTTTATTTCGCACCTCCCTCAATCAGTCTTGAAGAATGAACAAAATTTGAAATGGTCTCAAAGGATAATGGCACTCTCCCATTCAGACATCCGTTGGTGTTCTAATCTCAGAGAAAATGTTATCCTCATCGACCATTGTGGAGAATTCCCTAATGTACCACTCATGGGGATAAGAGGAGGTATTACTTATAATCCTGCCTTAGCCCTACGTCAGTTTGGGTATGCGCGAAGAGATGGTCCACATGAAATGATTATTCAAGGCACTGTGTTTGACTATGACAAGGGCTCCGTCAAAGGTTTGTACGAGCTTGGGGCATGGTGAAAAGAAGCACGTTAGGACCGAAAAATTCTATTCCTATGGAGCCTTATCTCAGATGGGTACGCGCAAGAGCTCGTGAACTTGTTATGCCATATCTTGCAGTCGGACCATTGATTGTTGAACCAGGGGTCGAAGGAGGTACTTCTCAGATCATTCCTTATCCAGATATGCCTGCCGATGTTGAAGAGTTGAAGAAATCCTGGACCCAGTTGAGAGAGGAAAGAGATGCTTTTGAAGCTCAGTTCAATGCGGAAAAGAAGAAAGTACTAGAGCTTACCAGCCAGCTTAATGAGGAACGAAGACTCAATGCATATCTTCGCCCAAAAAGAAGTCTTCCCTGGGAAACTTAAGCTTTCATTGTATTTTTATTATTTTTTGTAATGAACATTGATTAAAAAAATTATTAATAAAAGTGTCCCTCTTTTGGTAGTTTACGCAAAGTTAAATTCCAAAAGTCCTTGAAAACATTTCATACATTGCATAGCATAACATAACATTGCATAACAGGTATTCTAAAGGACCATATTCTCACGGTCTGCCTCTTAAACAGAAAAATGGCTCTCGAACAAACTGTCAAAGATCTTCAGGCTCAGAATGCTCAATTCCAGGAGATGATGCTGAGCTTATCCAAGGGGCAGGAAGAACTGAAGGCTCTCTTGCTCGAGAAGAAGAAAGACCCGAAACCTGTGAGTTACATTAACCCAGGAAGAAGGCTTAAAAGACAGGCCGCGAGAGTCAAGTTTGGAATTCCGAATGGTCCAGAAGAGGAGACGGAGAATGATTCAGAGGAGGAGAATGATGATTTCACCAACCCTGAGGATGACGATGAAGATTATGAAAATGAACAGTACTCTCCAAGAGATGATAAGTACAAGTTTCTGGAAGAACGTATGCTAGCCATGGAGGGTCAGAAGGCGCCCGGTCTGGATTTCGAAAGTTGGGTCTGGTCTCCGATGTGACCATTCCTCGCAAATTCAAAATCCCCACTTTCACTAAGTACGATGGTGCATCCTGTCCTCAGATGCATCTGAGAGTTAATGTGAGAAAGATTCAGCCGTACACCACTGATAGGAAGCTATGGATCCATTTCTTCCAAGAGAGTTTGTCTGACACACAGTTGGAATGGTATTATCAGCTCGAGAGCTCTGACATCCGCACCTGGACTGATTTAGCAACAGCTTTCTATAAACAGTACCAGTATAACTCTGAACTAGCACCTACTCGGCTACAGTTGCAGAATATGACTATGGGATCTAAAGAAAGCTTCAAAGAATATGCCTAAAAATGGAGAGATTTGGATGGCAGAGTCAAACCCCCTATGACTGACCGAGAATTAGTGGACATGTTCATGGGCACACTGACTGGCCCATTCTACAGCCATCTACTGGGAAGTTCTTCATTAGGTTTCACTGAACTTATATTGACAGGTGAGCATGTTGAAAGTGGCATCCGAAGTGGAAAGATACAGGCGGCCACCTCTGCGAGCACCAAAAGGTCCTATCAGGGGAGGAATGAATCAAATGCTGTGTACGGTCAAAAGGGTCGTAACAAGAAAAATCGTGACCATACCATTGGAGCGGTTACGATTGCAACACTGCCATCTCAAAACTTCCAGCCCAAACAAGACAAGCCAAGAAGGCAGTTTACCAGGATCAATATGACCTTGGCACAAGCACTGCAAGGGATGCTAAAGGCAAATCTGATCACCCTCAGAGATCCTCCTATGAAACCCAACACTGCTTCTTCTCGTTATAATCCCAATGCCAGGTGTGCGTATCACTCTGATAGCCCCGGGCATGATACAAACGATTGTTGGTCGTTGAAGAATAAAATCCAGGATATGATCGAAGCTGGAGAAATTGAATTTGAGCCTCCGGAGACTCCTAACGTCATCACTGCACCAATGCCTAATCATGACAAGGTTGTTAATGCTGTGGATGACTACTCTCACATTTCTAATGTAGCCGACTTAGCGTCTCCTCTCCTGGCCATCAAGAAGAAGTTGTTGCAAGCTGGTTTATTTCCAGGTTGTGCGGCAAATTGCGATCTCTGTCTATCCCGACCCAAGGATTGCTTGAAGTTGAGAAGTGGTATTTAACGGCTGATGGACGATCATACCATTCTCTTCGAAAAGGTTCCTCAGGTGGAAGACCCTGTTGAAGAAATATCTGTGTGTGGCGGTGTATTCGTCGCTATATGATCTATTGATTAAATCATAAGCAAGGCATACAATGAATCGAGTCGCCACCGCACTTTTATTTATCCTAAGGACTGGTTAAAAAGCGAACAAAAACCTAAGAAGTTTTACACGTAGAAAACTAATGAAAAAGATCAGAGAATCTGGGTAAGGGGTAAATTACGCAATGGGAAGGTGTTAGGCACCCATCACGTCCTAGGTACTCCTAGGGAACCTTTTTCACACTTGTTGTATAAGAAAAATATTTATTTGTTTTTGACATATTGTGCAAACATGAGTGGGATGATGAGAAAAGAATGTACAAGTTAATTATTTTTGTGTTCGAACGGATGAACCCGTTGCCTACGTACCTTCCATCAAAGGTAAGGATCAAAACGCCGTAGTTCGGCTAAAAACTTCCAAAAGTTAGTGGATTCAATTTTAAAACACAAGCTCAAAGGTCTTACGTTACCCACGGGAGAAAACTCAACCTTAAGAAACAACAAGTCCACCGTGTGAGAAAAGCTTCAACTTGCTAGAGAGGGGTTAACCCTATAATAAGCAAGGAAGACTTACAATTCAATCAACTAAGGACAAATAGGTGAGATTAATATCAACCAACTAGGGTAAATCAAACCTATAGCTAATGTATGAAAACTTAACAAACATGGACAAAGCCACAAAATCATTTGAATGGGTGAAGTTATTTGGATTATTTACAAAAGGGTCAAAGTATGATTAAAGTCAATTCAAAATGAAGTATTTACAAAAATGAAGTTTGGAAAATCATGGACTTAAGGTCCAAGTTTCTAATTTGGAAAGAAGTGAGAATGTTTGCACAACATGTATATCAAGTTTGAAAAGTCAACAATGTGAAAAGGATTTGAAACAAAAGTGGATGGATGGTGGAGTGTAAAACTTCCTAGAGGTTCACCTCTTGAAATCATATAGAAGATGATTCAAGTGTGTCCTTTGGAATAAGGCGACAAAGCAAGTTAGTATAATAAAAGACAAGGTGATACCGGATGCCACTCAATGGTCTTACTCCCATCTCACACAAAGGCGGATACTGGATACCAATAAATGGATTTACACCAATCTCCTAAAATAAAGCGATGATACCGGATGCCAATAAATGGTCTTACTCCAATCTCATAAAGGCAAAACAAAAACAAAACATGGAAGTCAACTGCCAATCTATCTGGACTTAGGTTAACCTCCACATATGATCATAGGAAAACAGATGCCAAATTACATGGACTTACAATGAATCCTCACATACAACAACAAGCTCAATCAAAGAGCAAAGAGGATATGAGTGACCAATGAATTGGTCTTACACTCTATCCCTTCCATGTCATAGGAACAAAAGCCAATCAATATGGACTTACAATTGTCCTCAATGGGAAAACATCAATGTCACAAGGACAAATGAAATGATCATGCACTATTGGCAAACAAAGATGATAAATGCACAATGGCAATCAATGATAGTAAATGCACAATGGCAAATCAAGTAATCATGCATAAATGAATCAAGTAATCAATCACATAAATTCAAGTAGCACACACTATAACCATTCAATGAGGCTCAAGCAAAAGGGTGAGGCATTAAAGCCAACTGTAATAGGGTTAAAGTTGCTCTTAACCTTTCCATTGAGGGGCTAAGGTGAAGCGGATGAAAGGACATGAGGGGTGTGCCTCATCACTCTTATCTTTGGTCAGAGAGAGTATTGAATATCAGAAGGTGTGGGAGTTCAGAAAGATGGAACTCTCTCCACAAATTAGACTCGATAGATCTTGGGTTTGGATCTTAGTGCTACAACCATGTAATGGGAGCAAGGAGAAGACTCACAGAATAGTGGGAGATAGGCTACATATCTCTTATATCCACCAATTGCCTTATTAAAAGGACTTTACCTGCTTGGGGACAAACATAAACAATCACAATCATTGCCTCTTAAGGAGGACTTCAGACAGTTGCCTGGCTAAATAACAAGCCAGGTCTTCCAGACTACATGAAGAAGAAGGTGCTATACCTCAATGCAAATGCTATACAAGCAAAGCAATGCAAGTTCTTAAGAGAACTGAGCAACTAAGGGTACCTTCTTGGAGTGCAGTTGGAGATTCAATGTGTTTTTGGCTTTAATTCTCGAAAACAGATGCAGAATGTTGCTCAAGAAGATGATTGGTGATGATCTCCTAGCTCAACAATGCTTGAATCAATGGATTTTCGCAGCTGCCATGTGAGAACTCAAGCTTCCAACAGTTGGAAATGGTGCAGTTTCTTGCTTCAATTCCTTCAAACAGAACTTCAACAGTACCTACACATGGAGATTCAAACAAAAACTTGCAAGAACAATGGTGAATTTTGATGAAATGGTGAAAAATGCTTATGTGAAAATGGAGAAAAAGTGAGAGAATTGGAGGATTCTAATCTTAGATCTGAAAATTGTGATTCTTCCCTTGAATTCAGTTAGCATTAAGCTTTTTATATGTCAAGTTAATCCACTCTCTAATCATGATTAGCACAAAAATGATAATTAGCAAAATGAGCACATGTAAGCAATTTGGCATTTTTGCCCTTGGAGAGTTCCATGCAATGTAACAATGATTTATCACTTCAAACAAGTCATAATTTTCATTTAGAAGCTATTGGAATTGGTCCCATGCCAAAATTCTTTGTACTTTGAGTTTTGGACCATTTTGCCCTTGGTTTTTAATTAGTGCACTTGAAAAATGACCTTTTTATGTGAAGGTTTTTGGCAAAATGTGGTGATGGATTATGAAAGTACATATCAAATGTGGTTTTCTCAAAGAAGAACCATCCAATTTGGCCATTCCATGTGAAAGTTATGCCACTTTGAATTCGGGCATTTTCTGAAAATGATTTGACCATATCTTGCCAACCACACATGGAAATTGAGTGTTCTTGGACTTTTTGGAAAGGCAAGAACAAGATCTTCAACTTTCATGTTGGACAAATTTTGATTTGAAGCTTGTATGATGAAGTAATTTTGAGGAGCATAACTTTCCATTTTGGGTAGGTGAGAATTACAGGTCATTTCCATTTTGGGAAACTTTTTGTCTGACTTCAAATCCTTCAACCTTGATCTTTGAAATGCCAAATGAGGCTTATATGGACATGAATGAGACCTTTCCAACCATCTCACACCTTCCAATTCTTGATTAAATGCACAGTTGACCACAGTTGACTTTTCTAGGGTTTTGGTGGACTGGGCCATGTTCTGATGAATTCCAAGCCTCTTTCACATGAGATCTTGATCCAAAATGATATCACAACTTAAATGAACCTCTGATGAATGATCATGGTGCCCAAATTCTTCAAGAATGGTCACCATCCAGCTCAATGACTGATTTTGACTGTTTGACTGATGATTGCTTCATCTGCAAGAAACATGGTTAGATGACAATATTTTTGTACTTTTGGTTAGTAGACAGATGAAAAGCAATGATATACAAATGCAATACATGCTTGGTGATCAAGAATTCACACTCATAAGATACCCACCCACTAGGAGGGAAGCTAGGGTATGCAAAGATCCTTGAGGCTATGATATGATATGATATGAGCCATGAGGGATCTTAGGGCAAAAATTGGGGTCTTACACTGTGATTGCAAGGTCCAAAGTTCCAGTGAAGATTACTACTCCCAGAGTACCTGTGAAGATTACTGCTGAGCCCAAGGTAGCTCCCCTAATCATTACTGCACCCGGCCCAGTACCGTATTCTTCAAGCAAAGCCATTCCGTGGAATTATGGAGGTGATTGTAAGACCCCAATTTTGGGCCCTAAGATCCCTCATGGCCCCTATCATTCATATCATAACCTCAAGGATCAATGCATGCCTTTGCTTTCCTCTTAGTGGATAGATTGCCTTGTGGGTTTATTTCTTGATCACCAAGCATACTTTGCATTTGTATATTCTTGCTTTTCATATATTTACTAACCAAAAAAAGTACAAAAAATATTGTCTGTCTAACCTTGTTGCTTGCAGTTGAAGCAATCATCAGAAATTAGGTCAAAATCAGTCATTGATCAGTCAAAGCAATGGATGGTGGCCATTCTTGCAGAATTTGGGCACCATGATCAATAATCAAGAGTTCATACAACTTGAGACATCATTTGAAGTCAAGTTCTCAAGGAATTAGGGTTTGGAAATCATCAGAAGAAGTTCAATCAGTCCAAAACCCTAGAAAGGTCAAACTTGGTCAACAGTTGATTTAATCAAGGATTGGATGGATAGAATTGATCTAGAGGAGTTCATTCATGCTTGTATAAGCCTCCTCTATCATGTTCAACCTCATCATGGAAGAAAATCAAGCCAATCAGAAATTTTCCAGAAATAGCAAGTGGACCTGTAATTTCAACTGCCAAAAATGGAAACTTCTTGATCCTCAACTTACATCATGATACAAGCTTCAAATGAATTTTTGCCCAACATGAAAGTTGAAGATCTTGTTCTCCCATTTTCAAAAAGTCCAAGAACATCAAAATCCCATGTGTGGTTGTCAAGATATGATCAAATCATTTTCACCAATTTTTGAACTTCAACAAGCCATATCTCTCAAACCATAAGGCCAAATTTGGTGGGGTTTTTTCCTACAAACCACATTTTTCATCCTCTTTCCAAAAATATAAATTTCATAACCTAAAACCTTGCCAATCAAAATGGCATTTTTGGACCTTTTGCATTTAAAATCAAAGTTTGACCAAACTTTGACTTTTTGATTTATGGACTTTTTCATCATTTTGCCAATTGGGGAATGTTTCACATCCTATTTGAAACTTGCTCAAAGTCTTAAACCACCATCATTTCACCCTTATGCCATCATTTTTGGACAAAATGCAAAATTGACAAAATTGGCAAGAAGCTTCACATAAGTAAAACCAGTACAGCATTTTCTGTACAACCAAAAACAGCATTTGGGTGGTCCATGACAGCCTGTTTAGAGCCCATCTGAGCAGACAAATACACCTCCTCATTCACTTGTTCCACAATTAACAAAATGTGCTTTTGGTTGTTTTAACATAAGTAGGATTAAGCATCCCTTAAACCAGCTCAAAACAGGCATATAAAAGCATTTTTTGCTGACAGAATAAACCCTAGAGACCAAGTTTTGCAGCAGCCACATAACAGAAAATACTTTTTCCTCTCATTTGGCATCTTGCTCGATTTTGGATTTTCTGCCAAGACTCTCAAAACCCTCGAGCTTTCTTCATGTTTCCATCATCTAGACAATATTGGTAGGCATATTCAAGCAGTAAATCCTAGCTGGAACCATTTCTTTTGTTCTGCTTTCTTCAAAGAACCAGCCATGGCAGATAGAGTTTTGAAGAATTCCAAGCAAGCTTGAGCTGAAACAACTTCATCATCCATCATTTAGAGCTGGAATCTTCAACTGTTTGGGCAATTACCATCAAATAACCACTGTTCTATCAACTTGCTTCAAAAACAAGTAAGTTTTCCACTACCTCCTTGCTCCAATCCATGCCATGTGTTATGTAGGTCTTTGTATGCTAGTTTCCATGCATTTTATTTCATTCAAAATGGTGGTCTCATGTGGGAGAAATCCGAATTTTCCTTTTTGTGTACAAATGAACTTTTGCACGATTTGCCTTGCTGGAAGAGATTCAATGAACTTTGATGATGCATTCTTGTTGTTCGATATGTGCTGATGCTATGAGCTTACTTGATTTGGATTTCTACACATTTTGAAATTTCAAGTTACACATTGATGTTGAATCTATGCTGTTGTATTTAAACCAAACACTTTGCCTAGGAATCTCTCATGTGTGTCTTGGTCTTGTTGTGTATAACATGTTTGCATTGAAGAGCATTATTATTGCCATGTTGTTTTCTTGGTGCTGTTTATGGGTTTGTCGAGTTAATGATGAGTTTGAATGCTGTTGCCATGTGAAATCCCAATGCTGCTGTAGTTGAAACCTTGGTCCTTTCCATAAATCATGACTTTATGTATGCACTAGTTTGGCTGATGTTATTGCTTGTGATTATGTGATTGATTTCATGGCTATGCCATTACATTGTGTTTGGTCTGCTATTGAATTTGACATACCACTGCTATGCATTGCCCTGCTGTTGTTTGTTTGCTTGTTGGTTGGAACTTCAATTGAGGATGATTTTGATAAACACATTATGCTGTTTTGAACCTTATAAACACTGCCTAAAATCCATTTGATTGCTGTATGCTGTCAACCTGCTTACTGCATAAACCTCACCCATTCCATGCTGTTGGTTAATGTTTGTTTGGTTGATGATTGCATGATGTTGCTTGGTCGAATTTGGCATGATGTTGACTGCTTGAATGTTGCAAATACCATGCTATTGTTGAAACACTAGTGACTTTCCAGCAAACTTGCCCTGTTCACATACTGCTATTGTTGCCTGTTATTGTTGTTTGTATTTGCTGTTATGTTGAATTTCAACTGATTATGATTGATTTCCATGCTCTGCTGTTCAAACCTGACCCTGCCTAGAAAATCTATGTTACATGTTCAATACCATATGGCTGCTGTGTTTAAACCTCAGATTTTACCAAGATTTCGCATGAACTGTTGCTTGATTTGTTGATGAGCTTGTTTTGTTGATGAGCTTGTTTTGTTTTGAACTACCCTTGATTTGTTTGTTTTGCCTTACTACTACCATGTTGTGTTGGATGAATGAGAAACATTAATGTTCAAGGCTATGCTGCTATATGCTATTGTTTGTTTTGCTTGATTTGTTGATGGACATTTAATGATGAATGTGTGCTTGCTGCTGTTATGATGATGTTGATGTTCATGATACCCTGCTGCAGTGTTGAAACATGTTGTATGCTGCTGTTTATTTTGAATGATGATTAGTGATGAATACATGTAACCGTGCTGTTGCTGCCATGCTAATTAAACCTTGCTGCAGTTTTGAGCCACATGAGCATGCCTAGAAAAACCATGTGAATTGTACTGCATGCTATTGTCTGGTGGGTATGTGAACATTACATGATTGATGTGCTGTTGTGTGATGGTTGTTTTTGTGTTTTGGAAGCTGAAACATGAGCCTTGCTGTGTTAGAAACCCTTAGGGTTTTAGAAACTCAGAGCTTTGAAGCTCATTGGCCAATTTACTGTTTCATTGGGCAACAGCCAATGAAAACATTTCATTTGCCTTGCCCAAAACGCAGCACTTCAATAAGTGACTGCAGAATTACACAAATGCCATTGTTGACCTTGTTTGACCATGCTCTTGTTCATACTTGTTCCAATTATTCACTCAACTTAAACAATTCATTTTTAATTCATTTCAACTCCAAAAATTGTGGAATTTTTTGCATTAAACTCATGAAAATGTCTAGTATTTGATTATGAATTTTAATCAATTTTTCATTGGCTGGATTTTTATTGATATTTGTTTTCCCAACATGTATGCATAAATGATACATTGTTCCATTCCTTTTGTGAAATTGTCATATTGCATCCAATGCCTTTGAAATTTTTTGTGGTGAAACTAGACACATTGATCTTCATTTACATATAAAGTTTGTGCATTTATCATTTGTGGATTGAGAGTTATGATTTTCTGAAGTTATGTGTTACATTTGGTGCTATGCCATGATCATGCATTTTCCTGATTTTTGTTCACATGCTTCCTCTTATCCAATTGACCCCAAATTTTGCATGAATGATCCCTTGTATGTCTAATTGATGTATGAATTTTCTTGGATTTAATCTTGCTGTTTTCCATTTGATTGAGAATTTTCTTCCATATGTGGTCATTTGTTGACTTTTTGTGCTATACATTGCCAAATCTTTTGTGAAATTCTCAAATCTTATTATATGACCATGAAGTTTCATATGTGATAACTAGACATCTCAAGCTTTGCATTGGTGTTAATCTCATTCATTTCCCTTCTGTTTTCAAATTGATATGATTTTTTGAAGTTGACCCATGCTTGTTGACTTTCACCATGCTTACTTGAATTTGATGTGACTTCATGATTTTATTTGACTGCCTTCCTCTCATCCAAATGCATTGAAATTTTACATGTATACCATGTTAGATGTTAGGATTGAGTGTGATTTATTTCATAATTTTTGAAAATGTTTTGGTTGACTTTTGAATGAAGTTTTTGCTGTTGACTTTTGTATGCTTCTCTTGCCATGCTTTGCATTCATTTGTGTATGAAATGACCATGATGCATGATATGACTATGAATCCAACTGAGAATGCTTCTTGAATGTTTAGACTTGGTTTGGGTTGACTTATCCTTGCTGCCTTGACTTTTTCTTTCATCTTTGACCCTAGGCTAGTCCTAGTGGTCTTCTGAGCTTATGTTGAGTTCATCTGTTTCAGGTTAAGCATCAATGCCTTGAGGATCATTCTAATGTGCTTGATTTGAATTGTTTATATTGTGCTAACCCTTGTTTTGTAGGTGACTCATACTTGAGTCTTTGTGCCTTGCACAATTGGTCCTTCTGTGTGACTATTGGTTCATTTCATTTTGCTTTTGACTGTTGACTTGTTTACTAATGAGTTTGACTTTTTCAGGTGCTTTAGTTGCTTAAGTTCTTTGAACTTGCTTGCTTGCTTTGCTTTTTAGCATTTGCTTTGAGGTATAATTACTTCTCCTTCATGTAGTCTGGAGACCCGGTCTGTTATTTGACCGGGCAAACTGTCTGAAGTCCTCCTTAAGAGGCAATGCCTGTGTTTGTTTATATTTGTCCTAAGCAGGAAAAGTCCTTCAAGTAAGGCAATTGGTGGAAGGTAGGGATAAGCAATCTATCCCCCACTATTCAGTGCGTCCTCTCTTTGCTCCCATTACATGGTAGAAGCAATGAGATAAATACCCAAGATCTATAGAGTCAATAATGTGGAGAGAGTTCCTACTTTCTGAACTCCCACACTTTCTTTGATGCTCTCTCTGATTTGAGATAGAAGCAATGAGGCACACCCCTCATCTCCTTTTCATCTGCTTCACCTGAGTCCCTCAATGGCCAGGTTAAGAGCGACCTTTACCTATCACAGTGGACTTTTAAAGTCAAACCCTATTGTGTGAGCCCCCATTGTTTGGCTATAGAGTGTGCTGTTTGATATTCATTGCTTGATTGATTGCTTCATGTGCACTTGCTTGCCTATATGCTATGCATTTATCATCCTCATCAATTGCCATTAATGCATGATCATCTCATTTATCTTTGTGATGCTATCATTGTTGTTTACCCATTGAGGACAATTGTAAGTCCATCTCTTTTGGCCATTTGCTCCTGTGATATGGAAGGATAGAGTGTAAGACCTCATTGGTCACTCATATCTTCTGTTTATCTGTGTGTATGTGAGGATACAGTTATAAGTCCCTGTAAGTTGGCATCTGTTATCCTGTGATCATAATCTGATCTGTTTGATATTGATATGTGAGGTTGCAGTTATAAGTCTCTGTAAGTTGGCATCTGCTTTCCTGTGATCATAGTCTGTTTATCTGCTTGTGTGAGAGGTTGCAATAATAAGTCCCTGTAAGTTGGCATTTGCATACCTGTGATCATGTTGTTACTTTTGTGCTTGTATGCGAGGATCCATTGTAAGTCCCTGTGATGTGGCATTGGATTTCCTGTGAGCATACTGTGAGGTTAACCTAAGTCCAGGTAGATTGGCAGTTGACTTTCACATTTCATCTTTGTTTTTCTTTTGAGGAGATTAGTGTAAGACCATTGAGTGGCTTCTGATATCCCATTTTGTTTTAGGAGATTGGTATAAGACCATTGATTGGCATCCGATATCCGCTTTTGCGTGCTTTGCTTGTTTGTTATTATCCATTGCTATTCCAAAGGACACACTTGAATCATCTGCTATATGATTTCAAGAAGTGAACCTTCTAAGAAGTTTTACTATCCATCCTTCATCCATTCATCATCCATTATGTCCTAGACCCTTCACACTTTATCTTTTAAACGTGACATAAGTGTTGTGCACACATCTTCATGTTTTTCTAACTAAAAACCTGGACTCAAGTCCTTGACCTTTTTTTCAAACTCCATTTTCATAATACTTATTTGAATTGATCTAAATCATACTTTGACTCCATTTTCATAATCATAATCAGTAATTCCACTCATTCACTTGTTTTGGCTTTGTCCATTATTAATGCTTTCATACATGAGCTATAGGTTTGATTTATCTTAGTGGTTGATGTTAATCTCACCTTCTGTCTTTAGTGATTGAATTGTAAGCCTTCCTTGCCTATTATAGGGTTAACCCCTCCCTGGCAAGTTGAAGCTGTTCTCACATGGTGGACGTTGTTGTTTGTATAAGGTTGAGTTTTCTCCCGTGGATAACGTAAGACCTAGGGTTTGTGTTTAAAATTGAACCTAACCCACTTTTGGAAATCTTTTAGCCGAACTACGGCGTTCTGATCCTTACCTTTGATGGAAGGTACGTAGGCAACGGGTTCATCCGTTCGAACCCAATAATAATAAAACTTGTATATTCTTTTCTCACCATCCCAATCATGTTTGCACAATCTTTATGTCATAACAAATAACTTTTTAGTACAACAAGTGTGAAAAGGGCTCCCTAGGAGTACCTAGGACGTAGTGGGTGCCTAACACCTTCCCATTGCGTAATTTACCCCTTACCCAGAATCTCTGATCTTTTTATTAGTTTTCTACGTGTAAAACTTCTTAGGCTTTTGTTCGCTTTTTAGCCAGTCCTTTGGATAAATAAAAGTGCGGTGGCGACTCGAAATTTCAATGTATCTCATAGCTTATGATTTAATCGATAGATCATATAGCGACGAATACACCGCTACAGAAAAGTGGCGACTCTGCTGGGGATCGAACCCAGAATCCTTGGTGGTATTGCCTACTTTTCACCCTTGTTGTGCTATATTATTATTCTTTATCTGACATATTTTTGTACAATTTGGGATAACTGTATTGATTGTAATGTGTGAATTGCTTGATATACATTTGCTTGTTTGCTTTGGTGATCTGTGAGATGAGTTCTATACCCGAACTTGAGTGCACTCTAGGATAGGAGAATGGCATAGTCTTGTCGACTGGTGTGGAGTAGTCCTTAGCCAGTTGACTTGCGAGCCCATTCACTTGGTGGAGGTCATGTTGAACTAATAATGTCACACAAGTTATTTGTGGTTAGGCATTATTCTTTCAATCATGTTCCGCAGAAGCCAAGGACCTTAGTTTACCAAACCCATCTTGGCCTATTTTTAGGACCGTAGTGCGGAGGTCGTTCAGATGTCAGTTCTGATACGATTGTCACGCGATACTACACTCATAAGAGTTTCTCTTGAGAATATTCTTGGAATACGAGTATTCGTTCCTCCGATAATATTCGAAAGATGGAACGATGATTATGGGAACCTCTGATAGAACATGTCTGGCAGGTTTAAACCCTAGTACACTCCCTTTGGGTGGTTCTTAACCGAGACTCCATGCTCGTGACTCTCAACAAACCCGTGATTCGTGGTTGAGTCGTTCAAACATTGTTAATATCAATGGATCCCGGATCAGGTGTAAAACCTAAGATCCACCAAAGCGGCTGGTTGATATTAGGAATGTTTGAACCGGTTCATGTACCGTTAATATCAATGGAACTTGGGTGTCGATAAGGTGAAAACCTAAATCCACCAAAATGGATGATTGATATTAGGGATACAATGAGCTTTCCCACGACCTTTGTTTGGTGTGCCTTGCTTGATCCTTGAGTGTGATTGTTGCATTCATGCATTCACGCATTCATCCGCATTCATGTCATCAGAAAAGAAAATTTTCAAGGAACTCAAAGGAGTTTATTTGCAAAAATTCTCAAAAATGAAAAAAACCGGGAAAATTTTTTCACCTGATATATCTGATGAGATATTCTCATGAATGATCAAAATGCTTAAATATTTCAAAGTTTGCAGATAAAACCCTTGAGTTCCTTTGATATAAAAACAAGCATATGCATAAACACTTCATGCATCATTTGCATAAGCAGGTGTTTTGTTCCGGTCTCCCGTCCTGTGGTCTGACCCTGCGATCTTCATTTATTTTGAAGACGCACTTCGCCGGTACTATACCAGAGCCGATTCTGCCAGATTGATGGATCATCCTGAGCAAGAGAGCTGTGAACTCGAGGAGGATTTTGCCAGACTAAGTGTTGTTGATGGATTTATTCCTGGTTAACCAATCCCGGGCTGGCATTGGCTATGGTTCTGGGGCATGCAACGAGCAAGGTCTGTTCACAAGTGGAGGATTCATCCATGCTGATCAACCTGCAGAAGAGGAAGCTGCTGCTATCATTGAAGAAGAAGATGCAGAAGATCTGAACAATTTTGTTATTCCTGGTGGTGTCTGCCACAATTGGGTCGCTGTGGATGTTCCTACAGTTGTCCATAGATCAGAGTAATTGTTCATTTTGTTTAAAACCCTTCTCCCATGCCAAAAGGAGAAGTGATGACATTGTTGGCAAAGCATATATACAATGATGTTTTCATTCAATTTTTGCATTGTCAAAACATTTGTTTTTCCTTTGTTTTCACTTTTTGCTTTTCTTTATGAAATCAGTGATCACAAAAAACCATAAAAACAAAAATAAAAGCTGTAAAAGCAACATTCTTTCATCTGCATAATGATTTGCTTGTTTAAATTCTGAAATTTTTCTTAACCAAAATCATTATGCAGGTTGATCCTAAAACCCATTGAACATAATGATCCAACGCCATCTCCCAATTTTGAATTCCCTGTATTTGAGGCAGAGGAAGATGACGTTGAAGAGATTCCTAATGAGATCACCCGTCTCCTTGAGCACGAAGAGAAGATCATTCAGCCGCATCTCGAAGACTTGGAAACAGTCAACTTGGGATCTGAAGATTGTGAGCGCCTGGTGAAGATTGGGGCACTTCTTGAAGAGTCTGTTAAGGAAGATTTGATCAGCTTGCTACGAGAATATTCAGATATCTTTGCTTGGTCCTATGAAGACATGCCGGGTTTAGATACAGATATTGTGCAACATTTCCTGCCTTTGAAGCCTGAGTGCGTGCCTGTAAAGCAGAAGCTCAGAAGAACTCATCCAGATATGGCAGTGAAGATCAAAGAGGAAGTTCAGAAGCAAATTGATGCGGGGTTTCTGGTGACTTCGACATATCCTCAATGGGTGGCCAATATTGTGCCTGTTCCTAAGAAGGACGGAAAAGTCCGTATGTGCGTTGATTACAGAGATTTGAATAAAGCTAGTCCAAAAGATGATTTTCCTCTACCACACATTGACATGTTGGTAGACAATACAGCTAAATTCAAAGTCTTTTCCTTTATGGACGGATTTTCCGGATATAATCAAATCAAGATGGCACCAGAGGATATGGAGAAGACAACATTCATCACACCTTGGGGAACATTCTGTTATCGAGTGATGCCCTTCGGTTTGAAGAACGCCGGAGCCACGTATCAACGAGCTATGACTACCTTGTTTCATGATATGATGCACAAGGAGATAGAAGTCTATGTTGATGATATGATTGCTAAGTCCCGAACGGAAGTTGAGCATATTGAGCATTTGTTGAAGCTTTTTCAGCGTTTGAGGAAGTTCCAACTTCGTCTGAATCCGAACAAATGTACTTTTGGAGTCCGTTCCGGCAAGTTGTTGGGTTTTGTGGTAAGTGAAAGAGGTATTGAGGTTGATCCTGCAAAGGTCAAAGCAATACAAGAGATGCCCGCACCCAAAACTGAGAAGCAAGTCCGAGGTTTTCTTGGCCGCTTGAACTACATTTCCAGATTTATATCCCACATGACTGCCACATGTGCGCCGATATTCAAGCTCCTCCGGAAAGATCAGTCTCATGATTGGACCGAGGATTGCCAGAAAGCTTTCGACAGTATCAAAGAGTATCTGTCCGAACCTCCGATTTTGTCTCCGCCAGTGGAAGGAAGACCTCTGATTATGTACTTGACAGTTCTTGAAGACTCGATGGGTTGTGTACTCGGTCAACAAGATGAATCAGGGAAGAAGGAGTTTGCTATCTACTACCTCAGTAAGAAGTTTACTGACTGTGAGTCTCGGTACTCTATGCTTGAGAAGACGTGCTGTGCTTTAGCTTGGGCAGCTAAGCGTTTGCGCCAGTACATGATAAATCATACAACTTGGTTGATATCCAGAATGGATCCAATTAAGTATATCTTCGAGAAGCCTGCTTTAACTGGGAGGATTGCCCGTTGGCAGATGCTGTTGTCTGAGTATGATATCGAGTATCGAGCTCAGAAAGCTATCAAAGGTAGTATCTTGGCTGACCATCTAGCGCACCAGCCAATTGAAGATCATCAGTCTGTTCAGTATGACTTCCCTGACGAGGAAATTCTGTATTTGAAGATGAAAGATTGCGATGAGCCTACACTTGATGAAGGTCCAGAACCTGGTTCCAGATGGACGATGGTGTTTGATGGCGCTGTTAATCAATATGGAAATGGAATTGGGGCAGTAATTGTTAATCCCCAGGGATCGCACATTCCATTTACAGCAAGGCTAACCTTCAAATGCACGAATAACATGGCGGAGTATGAAGCCTGTATTATGGGACTTGAAGAATGCATTGATTTGAGAATCAAGTATCTTGATGTCTATGGTGATTCAGCTTTGGTTGTCAATCAGATCAAAGGTGAATGGGAGACGAATCAACCAGGTCTCATCCCATACAGAGATTATGCAAGGAGAATTTCAACTTTCTTCACAGAAGTTGAATTTTATCATATTCCTCGAGAGGATAATCGGATGGCAGATGCCCTTGCAACGCTTGCTTCCATGATTGTTGTCAGATGGTGGAATGATGTCCCCAATATTACTGTGATGCGCTTGGAGAGACCCGCTCACATATTTGCAATTGAAGACGTGAAAGATGACAAGCCTTGGTATTTTGATATCAAGAATTTCCTCCAGAACCAGGTCTACCCGCCTGGGGCATCAAACAAAGATAGGAAAACTTTGAGAAGGTTGTCAGGCAGTTTCTACCTCAGTGGTGAAGTGCTGTACAAGAGAAATTTTGATATGGTTTTGCTCAGATGCGTGGATAGACACGAAGCAAACCTATTGATGACTGAGGTCCATGAGGGTTCATTTGGTACTCATTCCAATGGACATGCCATGGCTAAGAAAATGTTGAGAGCAGGCTACTATTGGCTGACAATGGAGTCTGACTGTTGCAAGTATGTGAAGAAATGTCACAAGTGTCAAATTTATGCGGATAAGATTCATATTCCTCCGACACTTCTGAATGTGATTTCGTCACCATGGCCTTTCTCTATGTGGGGAATTGACATGATCGGTATGATTGAGCCGAAAGCGTCCAACGGACATCGTTTTATTCTCGTAGCAATTGATTACTTCACCAAGTGGGTTGAAGCCGCTTCATACGCGAATGTGACCAGACAGGTGGTTGTGAAGTTTATCAAGAACCAGCTGATTTGCCGTTATGGTGTGCCAGAGAGGATCATTACTGATAATGGATCCAATCTGAATAACAAGATGATGGACGAGTTGTGCGCTGAATTCAAGATTGCACACCATAATTCCTCTCCTTACAGACCTAAGATGAATGGGGCTGTTGAAGCTGCTAACAAGAACATCAAGAGAATTATCCAGAAGATGACTGTCACGTACAAAGATTGGCATGAGATGCTGCCATTTGCTTTGCATGGATATCGTACGTCTGTACGCACTTCAACAGGGGCAACCCCTTTCTCTCTTGTTTATGGCATGGAAGCCGTTCTCCCAGTAGAGGTGGAAATCCCATCAATGCGAGTCTTGATGGAAGCCAAGTTGACTGATGCTGAATGGATTCAGAGTCGTTACGACCAGTTGAATTTAATTGAAGAGAAGAGATTAACTGCCATGTGTCATGGTCAGTTGTATCAGCAGAGAATGAAGAAAGCATTCGACAAGAAGGTCAAGCCTCGTGTGTTCCGAGAAGGTGACCTTGTGCTCAAGAAAGTGTTGTCTTTCGCGCCCGATTCCAGGGGCAAGTGGACTCCAAACTACGAGGGTCCATATGTTGTTAAGAGAGCCTTTTCAGGCGGTGCTTTAATGCTTACAACAATGGATGGGGAGGATTTCACTCGTCCTGTGAATTCAGATGCAGTTAAAAGATACTTTGCCTAAAAAAAAAGTATATGCAAATAAAAAAAAAACAAATGAAAAAAACAGAATAGCTCGCTAAGTTGAAAACCCGAAAGGGCGGCTTAGGCAAAAATGAGCGTCTCGGTGGAGAACCCGCAAGGGTAATTCAGGCAAAAATTAGAGACTTGGAAAAAAGAATATATTTGCATCCCGCTAGATTGAGTACCTCACTCTGGGGCAATCTAGGCAAAAGTTAGGGATTTTGGCAAGTAACTGCATCCTGACAAGACTTTCTGGTTCATCAGTCGTCATTTCGTCAGAAGATTCTCGATTCGTCGTCAACTGAAGCTTCGGATACATCAAGATTCAAATTGGTAGAGAAAGGATCATTATGTTCAATGTAGCCCTCTTCCAATATATATCACTGATTTCAAATTTGTACAGATCTATGGAGTCTTGCCATTTGCAGACTACCATTCCATCAAATCAATTTGAGCTTTTTATCCAATTATTCGCATTCTTATTTGTTTCAATTCAACAAATGTTTTGCATGTATTAAATTGATAAAATGTCATTGTTTTAAACAAATCATTTTTTCAAAATTGTTGTTTTAAACAAAGTGAACATTCACAAGATTGAAAGGATACTCAAGAATATCTCAGTGCTCTCCCGAGGGTGGCATGATTCCCAACAGGTAAGACATTTGTTCATATTCCTGGTTTGTTGGTATCTTCTTTCTTCAGACCTTTGTTGGAGGTTGTTCCTCAAACAAAGTAGTTGTTGGGGCTGTTCCCCAGTACAGTTGCAAGTGAGTGTTGTTGGAGACTTCGTTCTCTCCAGCAGCAGTTCCCCCCAGCATGGGTGTTTTCTTGAGAAGTTTCGGTGGTTGATGGTTTATCACCTTGGTGCCCCGTCACTTTCTCCAGTGGGTCAGATCCCCAGACTTTATTTGTCTCCTCAGCACAGTCATGAGTATAACTGATTGATTGGTACTCCCCTCGGAGTCGTGAGTAGAGCTGTTATTAATATCCCCACCAGGGTTGCAAGTGGAGTTGTTACCGTTTTTCCCCATGCAGTGTGCCAGCAGGGATTTGTCTGTTTCCTCAGCACGATCGCTTTCTTTTTGAAGACTTGGTAAGTCAGTGGTTTGATACCCGGTACTTTACCTTTCCCCCCGGCGAAGTCGTCTGCGAAATTGTTGCTATCTCTTCATCAGAGTTTTTCTCTTCAGCAGAGCAGGATTTATTTTCCTACTCGATGTTTGTTTGGGTTGGTATCCCAGTATTGCAACCGTCTTTTCCTCAGCTTAGTCTGCAGAATGTTTGTTGTGGCAGTTTTTGCCTGTTGAATACTCCTTCAATCCCCAGTATGGTCGGATGATGGCTCTAGCCTCCAGTGAACGGATTTGATTTCCTGACTATTTGTGATCCCCAGTAGAGTGGCTTATATTGCAGAATCTACTTGTTGTGATCAGTTTTGCTGTGTATATTCTCCCCAAGTGGAGTGGTTTATTGCAGAATATATCTGTTTGATCTGCCCTCCCTCAGTGGTTCATTCCCAAGAGAGTAGCCAACAGATTTTCCCCAATAGAGTTGCTTATGCAGTCAGATTCTATCTGGATGATATCATTCTCCCGCAGTGGGTTGTTCCCCAGTGGAGTTGTATGGATTTGCTTCTACAGCAGTTTGTGCTTGTGCCTATGCACTTTTGTTTCTCAGTTGACACTGGGATTCCCTGCAGATATACTTTGGGATTTCTCTTGTTCCCCTACAGATTCGTCTTGGTGGCCGTTTCTCCCGTTGTGACTTTCTGTACCCTGATTGGGTTGTTCCCTGATATCTCCGATTCTCTGCTTCTTCAGCACTACTTGCAGATCTTTGCTTTACAGCATGTGGATCTCCGCAGATTGGCTCTCCAGCTGGTTTTTCCCCTGGAAGTATAATACCGGACGTTTGTTCCTGAACCTGTTTGTGTTAGAATTGTCTGTTTTGTCAGCATTCATCAAACATAAATCACGCATATTCATGCATATTCATAAACATTCAGATATTCATGTTGCATTTCTTGCCATATATCTCTTGTTGTCGTGTCTCCTGCTATGGTGATATAGATCTCTTTACAGATCTCCCCAAGCAGATGTCGGGTGTTTGTAAATCTCTCCATATAGAGTCAACCCCATAAGCAGAAAATGTTGCCTTTCCTTCTGCAGTTCCCCACTGAGATATATCCTCGTGGATGACGGTTTCTTCCGTTTCCTCCCAACATATATATTGGGATGGATTTTCCTATTTGAGTTATATCCTCATTAGGACGTGTCTTTATTCAGTCTGTCTCTTCGGATCATTCCCGAATCGACTATTCGTCAGATATCTTGTGCTTCCCAGTGGGTTGTTCCCCAGCGGAATATTTTGGGCCTCTGCCTACAAACCAGCAGTTGTAAGTCCTATCTTTCCTGGCTTTCTTGACAGAATTTGTGGTTATACACCTTTTATTCTCCAGCCAGAGTTTTTTCGGTTTTCTACCCGTATACTCGGTAGTTGTAAATCCTATTTTCCTGCTCTTCAGCAGTTTGTGGTTTGATATAAACCCTATTTTGGTTTCCCGTGCGGATTTGTGATTCGTTCTATCCCCACGCGGAGTTTTTGGTCTTCTATCCCGTATTCGGTAGATGTAAACCCTAATTTTGTGGTTATCTTCATCAATATTTGATGATGATTTTCCTTTGCTTGTATAAGTTGCTCAGATCAGCACTTATATCCTCAGCAAGTCTTTTGTGGATAATTGCCGTATGCTAGCAATTTTATCCCCAGTGGGTCTTTTCACCGTATGCTAGTGATTTGTTCCCCGGATCATTGATTATTTATCAATGTATCCCCAGCTATTTCTTCTGTCGATAATTGCCGGATGCTTGCAACTTATCCTCAGCAGTTTGCCTTTCATTTACCCTTTTGTCGGTAATGTCTGTTGCTCCTTTTGATTGGTTATCATTATATACCTAATTTGGTATCCCGATGCCTTTCTGTTCGGTTGATTTATCCTTTGTTAACCCAGTAACCGGTTATGGATAGTCTTCCATGCGAGTTTATTATTCACGGTCTGCCGGTAATGAATAATATGTCTCATGCACTCTTCAGTCGAAGCCTTTTGTGTTTCCCCAGTCGAGTGAGATTCGTTATTTCCCTTTGTGGAGTCGAATATTTCTTTGCTGTCGGATAATTGCCGGATGCTTGCAATTTATCCTCTGAGTTGTCTTTCGTTTACCCGTATGCTTGGTATCGATTGCCTCTCTTTTTGGTCAGTCACCTATTATATACCCAGTAACCGGTATCTCTGGTGTCTTTTCCTTTCGAGTATATTATTCACGGTCTGCCGGTAATGAATAATATTTCTCATGCGCTCTTTAGTTGGAATCCTTTGTTGATTTTCCCCAACTGAGCAAGATTCGTATTCTTTGTAGAATCGAATATCCATCCTTTAACCAGTTTGTGTTTTGGATGATGAGTGTTTTGGAAGTGAAAACCAATTCACGTTTTCGGTAGATCACCTATTATATACCCAGTAACCGGTATCTCTGGTGTTTCTTACCATGCGAGTTTATTATCTACGTTCTGACGGTAATAGATAATATATCTCATGCGAGTATCTTATCCACGGTCTGCCGGTAATGGATATCATATCTCATGCACTCTTTGGGTTTGTGTCCCCAGTTGAGTAAGATTCGTTTTCCCGTTGTGGATTCGAATGTCCATCCTGTAAGTCGATTTGCTTTTTCAAGCCTTCTTTTCGGATGATGAGTGTTTTGGAAGTGAAAACCAATTCACGTTTTCGGATCTTATCCTACAACCCAGTAACCGGTTCAGGATAATTTTCCTTTTGAGTATATTATTCACGGTCTGCCGGTAATGAATAATATGTCTCATCTGAGTATTCTATCCACGTTCTGACGGTAATGGATATTATATCTCGTGCGCTCTTGAGTCGATCTTTTGATTGTTTTCCCTCAGAGTAAGATTCATTTTCCTTGTGGAATTGAATATCCATCCTTAAACAAGTTTGCTTTTCGCTCTCTTCAGGATGATGAGTGTTTTGGAAGTGAAATCCAATTCACGCTTTGGTTGGTCACCTATTATATACCCAGCAACCGGTATCCTTGGTGTTCCCTCCTTTCTGCTCCCTGTTATGACCTCGGCCCCCCCTGTGGAGTCAGATTTTTCCTGAGTTTGTTACCCGTATGCTCGGTAACATCTCATTTGCTTGTTACTTCCCTCAGTGGAGTTTTCTTTTGCTTCTCCTCAGGAGTCAGCTTGTGTCTTTCCAATGGATTTATGTTCCTTTGGAATTCTTTTCCCAGTGTGAGTCCTTCACTCCCCAGTGAGTTCTCCTGTCTGTTTTTCTGTTTTCCTAATCAGTGTCGTGTCTTGTTCACGTTATGTCAGTTTTATCTTCCCCAGTTTGGAGTCGTGTCTTGTTCACACATTTCTTTTTCTTTTATTATCCCCATAGAGTCTTGTTAGAGTCTCTGTTCCTGGTGAGTGTACTACTCCGATGGATCGTCTTTTCTTCTGTGTGAATCATATTCCCCACAGAATTTGTGTCTTTTGCACGCATACATTTGCATCATGAGGTCTCTTAGGGACCAAAATTTGTCTCATTACTGTTATTTAAGTCCATTCTACCGCGTCGAGATGAAGATTTCTAAACTTCACTTCTCCGGCTAGAATGACCTTAAATAGGGGCATCTGTAAGACCCCAATTTTGGGCCCTAAGATCCCTCATGGCCCCTATCATTCATATCATAACCTCAAGGATCAATGCATGCCTTTGCTTTCCTCTTAGTGGATAGATTGCCTTGTGGGTTTATTTCTTGATCACCAAGCATACTTTGCATTTGTATATTCTTGCTTTTCATATATTTACTAACCAAAAAAAGTACAAAAAATATTGTCTGTCTAACCTTGTTGCTTGCAGTTGAAGCAATCATCAGAAATTAGGTCAAAATCAGTCATTGATCAGTCAAAGCAATGGATGGTGGCCATTCTTGCAGAATTTGGGCACCATGATCAATAATCAAGAGTTCATACAACTTGAGACATCATTTGAAGTCAAGTTCTCAAGGAATTAGGGTTTGGAAATCATCAGAAGAAGTTCAATCAGTCCAAAACCCTAGAAAGGTCAAACTTGGTCAACAGTTGATTTAATCAAGGATTGGATGGATAGAATTGATCTAGAGGAGTTCATTCATGCTTGTATAAGCCTCCTCTATCATGTTCAACCTCATCATGGAAGAAAATCAAGCCAATCAGAAATTTTCCAGAAATAGCAAGTGGACCTGTAATTTCAACTGCCAAAAATGGAAACTTCTTGATCCTCAACTTACATCATGATACAAGCTTCAAATGAATTTTTGCCCAACATGAAAGTTGAAGATCTTGTTCTCCCATTTTCAAAAAGTCCAAGAACATCAAAATCCCATGTGTGGTTGTCAAGATATGATCAAATCATTTTCACCAATTTTTGAACTTCAACAAGCCATATCTCTCAAACCATAAGGCCAAATTTGGTGGGGTTTTTTCCTACAAACCACATTTTTCATCCTCTTTCCAAAAATATAAATTTCATAACCTAAAACCTTGCCAATCAAAATGGCATTTTTGGACCTTTTGCATTTAAAATCAAAGTTTGACCAAACTTTGACTTTTTGATTTATGGACTTTTCATCATTTTGCCAATTGGGGAATGTTTCACATCCTATTTGAAACTTGCTCAAAGTCTTAAACCACCATCATTTCACCCTTATGCCATCATTTTTGGACAAAATGCAAAATTGACAAAATTGGCAAGAAGCTTCACATAAGTAAAACCAGTACAGCATTTTCTGTACAACCAAAAACAACATTTGGGTGGTCCATGACAGCCTGTTTAGAGCCCATCTGAGCAGACAAATACACCTCCTCATTCACTTGTTCCACAATTAACAAAATGTGCTTTTGGTTGTTTTAACATAAGTAGGATTAAGCATCCCTTAAACCAGCTCAAAACAGGCATATAAAAGCATTTTTTGCTGACAGAATAAACCCTAGAGACCAAGTTTTGCAGCAGCCACATAACAGAAAATACTTTTTCCTCTCATTTGGCATCTTGCTCGATTTTGGATTTTCTGCCAAGACTCTCAAAACCCTCGAGCTTTCTTCATGTTTCCATCATCTAGACAATATTGGTAGGCATATTCAAGCAGTAAATCCTAGCTGGAACCATTTCTTTTGTTCTGCTTTCTTCAAAGAACCAGCCATGGCAGATAGAGTTTTGAAGAATTCCAAGCAAGCTTGAGCTGAAACAACTTCATCATCCATCATTTAGAGCTGGAATCTTCAACTGTTTGGGCAATTACCATCAAATAACCACTGTTCTATCAACTTGCTTCAAAAACAAGTAAGTTTTCCACTACCTCCTTGCTCCAATCCATGCCATGTGTTATGTAGGTCTTTGTATGCTAGTTTCCATGCATTTTATTTCATTCAAAATGGTGGTCTCATGTGGGAGAAATCCGAATTTTCCTTTTTGTGTACAAATGAACTTTTGCACGATTTGCCTTGCTGGAAGAGATTCAATGAACTTTGATGATGCATTCTTGTTGTTCGATATGTGCTGATGCTATGAGCTTACTTGATTTGGATTTCTACACATTTTGAAATTTCAAGTTACACATTGATGTTGAATCTATGCTGTTGTATTTAAACCAAACACTTTGCCTAGGAATCTCTCATGTGTGTCTTGGTCTTGTTGTGTATAACATGTTTGCATTGAAGAGCATTATTATTGCCATGTTGTTTTCTTGGTGCTGTTTATGGGTTTGTCGAGTTAATGATGAGTTTGAATGCTGTTGCCATGTGAAATCCCAATGCTGCTGTAGTTGAAACCTTGGTCCTTTCCATAAATCATGACTTTATGTATGCACTAGTTTGGCTGATGTTATTGCTTGTGATTATGTGATTGATTTCATGGCTATGCCATTACATTGTGTTTGGTCTGCTATTGAATTTGACATACCACTGCTATGCATTGCCCTGCTGTTGTTTGTTTGCTTGTTGGTTGGAACTTCAATTGAGGATGATTTTGATAAACACATTATGCTGTTTTGAACCTTATAAACACTGCCTAAAATCCATTTGATTGCTGTATGCTGTCAACCTGCTTACTGCATAAACCTCACCCATTCCATGCTGTTGGTTAATGTTTGTTTGGTTGATGATTGCATGATGTTGCTTGGTCGAATTTGGCATGATGTTGACTGCTTGAATGTTGCAAATACCATGCTGTTGTTGAAACACTAGTGACTTTCCAGCAAACTTGCCCTGTTCACATACTGCTATTGTTGCCTGTTATTGTTGTTTGTATTTGCTGTTATGTTGAATTTCAACTGATTATGATTGATTTCCATGCTCTGCTGTTCAAACCTGACCCTGCCTAGAAAATCTATGTTACATGTTCAATACCATATGGCTGCTGTGTTTAAACCTCAGATTTTACCAAGATTTCGCATGAACTGTTGCTTGATTTGTTGATGAGCTTGTTTTGTTGATGAGCTTGTTTTGTTTTGAACTACCCTTGATTTGTTTGTTTTGCCTTACTACTACCATGTTGTGTTGGATGAATGAGAAACATTAATGTTCAAGGCTATGCTGCTATATGCTATTGTTTGTTTTGCTTGATTTGTTGATGGACATTTAATGATGAATGTGTGCTTGCTGCTGTTATGATGATGTTGATGTTCATGATACCCTGCTGCAGTGTTGAAACATGTTGTATGCTGCTGTTTATTTTGAATGATGATTAGTGATGAATACATGTAACCGTGCTGTTGCTGCCATGCTAATTAAACCTTGCTGCAGTTTTGAGCCACATGAGCATGCCTAGAAAAACCATGTGAATTGTACTGCATGCTATTGTCTGGTGGGTATGTGAACATTACATGATTGATGTGCTGTTGTGTGATGGTTGTTTTTGTGTTTTGGAAGCTGAAACATGAGCCTTGCTGTGTTAGAAACCCTTAGGGTTTTAGAAACTCAGAGCTTTGAAGCTCATTGGCCAATTTACTGTTTCATTGGGCAACAGCCAATGAAAACATTTCATTTGCCTTGCCCAAAACGCAGCACTTCAATAAGTGACTGCAGAATTACACAAATGCCATTGTTGACCTTGTTTGACCATGCTCTTGTTCATACTTGTTCCAATTATTCACTCAACTTAAACAATTCATTTTTAATTCATTTCAACTCCAAAAATTGTGGAATTTTTTGCATTAAACTCATGAAAATGTCTAGTATTTGATTATGAATTTTAATCAATTTTTCATTGGCTGGATTTTTATTGATATTTGTTTTCCCAACATGTATGCATAAATGATACATTGTTCCATTCCTTTTGTGAAATTGTCATATTGCATCCAATGCCTTTGAAATTTTTTGTGGTGAAACTAGACACATTGATCTTCATTTCCATATAAAGTTTGTGCATTTATCATTTGTGGATTGAGAGTTATGATTTTCTGAAGTTATGTGTTACATTTGGTGCTATGCCATGATCATGCATTTTCCTGATTTTTGTTCACATGCTTCCTCTTATCCAATTGACCCCAAATTTTGCATGAATGATCCCTTGTATGTCTAATTGATGTATGAATTTTCTTGGATTTAATCTTGCTGTTTTCCATTTGATTGAGAATTTTCTTCCATATGTGGTCATTTGTTGACTTTTTGTGCTATACATTGCCAAATCTTTTGTGAAATTCTCAAATCTTATTATATGACCATGAAGTTTCATATGTGATAACTAGACATCTCAAGCTTTGCATTGGTGTTAATCTCATTCATTTCCCTTCTGTTTTCAAATTGATATGATTTTTTGAAGTTGACCCATGCTTGTTGACTTTCACCATGCTTACTTGAATTTGATGTGACTTCATGATTTTATTTGACTGCCTTCCTCTCATCCAAATGCATTGAAATTTTACATGTATACCATGTTAGATGTTAGGATTGAGTGTGATTTATTTCATAATTTTTGAAAATGTTTTGGTTGACTTTTGAATGAAGTTTTTGCTGTTGACTTTTGTATGCTTCTCTTGCCATGCTTTGCATTCATTTGTGTATGAAATGACCATGATGCATGATATGACTATGAATCCAACTGAGAATGCTTCTTGAATGTTTAGACTTGGTTTGGGTTGACTTATCCTTGCTGCCTTGACTTTTTCTTTCATCTTTGACCCTAGGCTAGTCCTAGTGGTCTTCTGAGCTTATGTTGAGTTCATCTGTTTCAGGTTAAGCATCAATGCCTTGAGGATCATTCTAATGTGCTTGATTTGAATTGTTTATATTGTGCTAACCCTTGTTTTGTAGGTGACTCATACTTGAGTCTTTGTGCCTTGCACAATTGGTCCTTCTGTGTGACTATTGGTTCATTTCATTTTGCTTTTGACTGTTGACTTGTTTACTAATGAGTTTGACTTTTTCAGGTGCTTTAGTTGCTTAAGTTCTTTGAACTTGCTTGCTTGCTTTGCTTTTTAGCATTTGCTTTGAGGTATAATTACTTCTCCTTCATGTAGTCTGGAGACCCGGTCTGTTATTTGACCGGGCAAACTGTCTGAAGTCCTCCTTAAGAGGCAATGCCTGTGTTTGTTTATATTTGTCCTAAGCAGGAAAAGTCCTTCAAGTAAGGCAATTGGTGGAAGGTAGGGATAAGCAATCTATCCCCCACTATTCAGTGCGTCCTCTCTTTGCTCCCATTACATGGTAGAAGCAATGAGATAAATACCCAAGATCTATAGAGTCAATAATGTGGAGAGAGTTCCTACTTTCTGAACTCCCACACTTTCTTTGATGCTCTCTCTGATTTGAGATAGAAGCAATGAGGCACACCCCTCATCTCCTTTTCATCTGCTTCACCTGAGTCCCTCAATGGCCAGGTTAAGAGCGACCTTTACCTATCACAGTGGACTTTTAAAGTCAAACCCTATTGTGTGAGCCCCCATTGTTTGGCTATAGAGTGTGCTGTTTGATATTCATTGCTTGATTGATTGCTTCATGTGCACTTGCTTGCCTATATGCTATGCATTTATCATCCTCATCAATTGCCATTAATGCATGATCATCTCATTTATCTTTGTGATGCTATCATTGTTGTTTACCCATTGAGGACAATTGTAAGTCCATCTCTTTTGGCCATTTGCTCCTGTGATATGGAAGGATAGAGTGTAAGACCTCATTGGTCACTCATATCTTCTGTTTATCTGTGTGTATGTGAGGATACAGTTATAAGTCCCTGTAAGTTGGCATCTGTTATCCTGTGATCATAATCTGATCTGTTTGATATTGATATGTGAGGTTGCAGTTATAAGTCTCTGTAAGTTGGCATCTGCTTTCCTGTGATCATAGTCTGTTTATCTGCTTGTGTGAGAGGTTGCAATAATAAGTCCCTGTAAGTTGGCATTTGCATACCTGTGATCATGTTGTTACTTTTGTGCTTGTATGCGAGGATCCATTGTAAGTCCCTGTGATGTGGCATTGGATTTCCTGTGAGCATACTGTGAGGTTAACCTAAGTCCAGGTAGATTGGCAGTTGACTTTCACATTTCATCTTTGTTTTTCTTTTGAGGAGATTAGTGTAAGACCATTGAGTGGCTTCTGATATCCCATTTTGTTTTAGGAGATTGGTATAAGACCATTGATTGGCATCCGATATCCGCTTTTGCGTGCTTTGCTTGTTTGTTATTATCCATTGCTATTCCAAAGGACACACTTGAATCATCTGCTATATGATTTCAAGAAGTGAACCTTCTAAGAAGTTTTACTATCCATCCTTCATCCATTCATCATCCATTATGTCCTAGACCCTTCACACTTTATCTTTTAAACGTGACATAAGTGTTGTGCACACATCTTCATGTTTTTCTAACTAAAAACCTGGACTCAAGTCCTTGACCTTTTTTTCAAACTCCATTTTCATAATACTTATTTGAATTGATCTAAATCATACTTTGACTCCATTTTCATAATCATAATCAGTAATTCCACTCATTCACTTGTTTTGGCTTTGTCCATTATTAATGCTTTCATACATGAGCTATAGGTTTGATTTATCTTAGTGGTTGATGTTAATCTCACCTTCTGTCTTTAGTGATTGAATTGTAAGCCTTCCTTGCCTATTATAGGGTTAACCCCTCCCTGGCAAGTTGAAGCTGTTCTCACATGGTGGACGTTGTTGTTTGTATAAGGTTGAGTTTTCTCCCGTGGATAACGTAAGACCTAGGGTTTGTGTTTAAAATTGAACCTAACCCACTTTTGGAAATCTTTTAGCCGAACTACGGCGTTCTGATCCTTACCTTTGATGGAAGGTACGTAGGCAACGGGTTCATCCGTTCGAACCCAATAATAATAAAACTTGTATATTCTTTTCTCACCATCCCAATCATGTTTGCACAATCTTTATGTCATAACAAATAACTTTTTAGTACAACAAGTGTGAAAAGGGCTCCCTAGGAGTACCTAGGACGTAGTGGGTGCCTAACACCTTCCCATTGCGTAATTTACCCCTTACCCAGAATCTCTGATCTTTTTATTAGTTTTCTACGTGTAAAACTTCTTAGGCTTTTGTTCGCTTTTTAGCCAGTCCTTTGGATAAATAAAAGTGCGGTGGCGACTCGAAATTTCAATGTATCTCATAGCTTATGATTTAATCGATAGATCATATAGCGACGAATACACCGCTACAGTGATGTTTACATCCATGGTGTAAAGCAAGTTGGTAGTTCTGCTAATTCTAATGACATTGTTGGGACTAGTAAAGTTACTCGAAGCGGAAGGATCTTCTCTCCAGAGATCTCACCTCCAGTTCCCGAAAACCGAGGAAAGGAACCAGTCAACCCTTCTCAGTCAGAGACACCGATCGAAGCTACTACTGAAGATGCTGCCAGACAAGAAATGGAAGAAGTGCTGAAAATCATCCGCAAGAGTGTTTTCGATGTGGTAGAACAGTTAGGGCATACCCCGTCTAAGATCTCGATGTTATCCTTGTTGGTATCTTCTGAATCTCATGCCAATGCCTTGATAAAATTCTTGAAGACGTCTCATGTACCTCAGGAGACCTCCGTCGATCAGTTCGAGAACTATGTTGCTAACCTGACTGTTGACAATGGCCTAGGTTTTTCCGATGCTGACCTGACACCAGCAGGGAAGAATCACAATAAAGCTCTGCATATCTCCATTGAGTGTAAGGGGATCACCTTGTCTCATGTGTTGATCGATAATGGCTCTTCTTTGAATGTGCTACCGAAAGCCGTGCTCGATAAACTTGACTGCAAGAGCATTGAACTGAAGCCTAGTGACATTGTGGTACGTGCTTACGATGGTGCGAAGAGTGTTGTCCGTGGCGAAGTGGTTCTCCCTATTAAGATAGGACCTCAAGTCTTCAACACTACCTTTCATGTAATGAACATTCGTCCTGCCTATTCCTGCTTGCTGGGACGCCCTTGGATTCACGGAGCAAGTGTTGTAGCTTCGTCTCTCCACCAAAAGCTAAGATATCCAATAGAGGGTAAGATCGTCACTGTGTGTGGGGAAGAAGAGTATATCGTCAGTAGTGTGCATACCTTCAGATACGTTGAGATGGATGGTGAATTCTTCGAGACTCCGTCTCAGTCATTTGAAGTGGTTCCTCCGCCCAGTCCTGTCCTTAAGCCAACTCCCCTTGTGCCTAAGGTTATTCGAGCTCCTCCTGCCATGGTTTCTCTGAAAGATGCTCAAGCTGTGGTCGAAAACGGTGGTCGTACTGGTTGGGGTCAACTGATCAACATACCCTACAAGTCTGATAAATCTGGTCTGGGATTTAACTCTGAAAAGAGGGTCAAAGATCAAATCAATACCGTAGAAGATGCTGACAGCGATTGCGACCTGGATAGCTGGATTTTCCCAACAACTGGTGACGGACCCGATAATTGGAAGGCTGAAGACACTATCCCGATTACCTTTAGTCAGGAGTAATTGTTATTGTCTATTTTAGTGTTGCAAATTGTTTTTAGTTTTTCAATTAAACTTCTTGAAGCATTGTGTCTATGCCCGGGGCACAAGTGCTAATTTGTTAAGGGTTTGTCATTTCATAAGCATATTTACATTCAATGAATCAATGGACGTTTTGCATTCAAATATTGCACTCTTTATCTTTCTTGTCATCTTCCTGTCAAGCTATGTTTTCTTACACACACTCACGTAACAAATTGCAGATCCATACCCACTCTGGATCCTGTTGATAATAGTTCTACTACTGTTCATTATGACTTTGAAAGTCCGATCTACCAAGCCGAGGATGGAAGTGAGGAAGATTGTGAAGTCCCTAGTGAACTTTCCGGACTGTTACTGCGAGAAGAAAGGACCATACAGCCGCATGAAGAGTCAATCGAAATTGTAAATCTGGGTACTGAAGTAGACAAGAAAGAAGTCAAAATAGGAGCAGGTTTGGAAAACAGTGTCAAAGAAAAATTGATTCAGATGTTACATGACTACGTAGAGATTTTTGCTTGGTCTTATGAAGACATGCCAGGATTGGATACTGACATAGTAGTGCATCGTCTGCCGATGAAGGAAGACTGTCGTCCTGTCAAGCAAAAGGTTCGCCGCATACGTCCCGAAATGTCTGAGAAAATCAAAGCCGAGGTTATGAAACAATTCAATGTCGGTTTTCTAGTCGTTACTTCTTATCCTCAATGGGTTGCTAATGTGGTACCATTGCCGAAGGAGGATGGTAAGGTGCGAATGTGCGTCGATTATAGAGATTTGAATAAAGCGAGTCCCAAAGATGACTTTCCACTCACGCACATCGATGTTCTGGTAGATAACACCGCTCAACACAAGGTATTCTCATTCATGGACAGCTTCTCAGGATATAACCAGATTAAAATGGCACCTGAGGACATGGAGAAAACTACGTTTGTGACGCAATGGGGCACTTTCTGCTACAAAGTAATGCCATTCGGTTTGAAGAATGCAGGGGCTACATACCAGCGTGCTATGGTAGTCTTGTTCCATGATATGATTCATCATGAGATAGAAGTATATGTGGATGACATGATAGCCAGATCTCATACTGAAGAAGAACATCTCGATCATTTATACAAACTGTTTGAGAGGTTGAAGAAGTACAAGTTGAGATTGAATCCGAACAAATGCACCTTTGGAGTAAGATCCGGTAAACTCTTGGGATTTATTGTCAGTGGTAAAGGAATTGAGGTTGACCCGGCTAAGGTGAGAGCTATCCAAGAAATGCCAGTTCCTCGTACGGAAAAAGAAGTCAGAGGTTTCTTGGGACGATTGAACTACATCGCCCGATTTATCTCCCATTTGACCGCTACCTGCAAACCCATCTTCAAATTACTGAGGAAAAATCAAGAGATGATATGGAATGATGAATGCCAAGAAGCTTTTGACAAAATCAAGAAATATCTCCAGGAACCTCCAATTCTGATACCACCAGTTGAAGGAAGACCTCTAATCATGTATTTGACCGTGTTAGAAAATTCAATGGGGTGTGTGTTGGGGCAACATGACGAGTCTAGTCGAAAAGAGCATGCCATATACTACCTTAGCAAAAAGTTTACCGACTATGAAACAAGATACTCACTGCTCGAGAAAACTTGCTGTGCTTTGGCCTGGGCTGCTCGCCGACTAAGACAGTATATGTTGAATCATACCACTTTGTTGATTTCTAAGATGGATCCCATCAAATACATATTCGAGAAACCTGCCCTCTCCAGAAGAATAGCGAGATGGCAGATGATCTTAACAGAGTACGATATCCAGTATACTACCCAGAAAGCAATCAAAGGAAGCGTGTTAGCTGATCATTTGGCTCATCAAGCGGTGGACGATTACCAATCTATGAATTTTGAGTTTCCAGATGAGGATGTCATGCTTGTTACTGATCATGAAAAACCTGGACCGGATGAAGGACCCGAACCGGGATCCCGATGGACTATGGTGTTTGATGGATCTTCTAATGCATTGGGCCATGGTGTTGGGGTTGTAATTATTTCTCCCGGGGGTTACCATACACCTTTCACTGCTAGACTATGTTTTCATTGTACCAATAATATGGCCGAGTATGAAGCCTGTATTTTGGGACTCAAGGCTGCTATAGACCTGCGAATCAAGTTTTTGAGTGTGTACGGAGACTCAGCCTTGGTAATCAGTCAGATCAAAGGAGAATGGGATACTAAACATCCAAATCTCATCCCTTATCGAGAGCAGGTGATGACGTTAATCTCATACTTTGAAGAGATTACATTTGAACATATTCCACGGGAAGAGAATCAGTTGGCAGACGCATTAGCTACCATGTCATCTATGTTCAGAGTCAGATGGGATAGTGAAGCTCCCAGGATCACTATTGAACGATTAGATGAACCAGCATACTGTTATGAACTTAACGCTAAGGGAGTAGAGGAGAAACCTTGGTTCCACGAAGTGAAAAGATATCTAGAAACTCAGGAATACCCTGAAGGGGCATCCATCAATGACAGAAAATTCCTGAGGAAGTTCTCCGCTAAATTCTTTCTGAGTAATGGAGTATTATACAAGCGTAATCATGATTCGACTTTGCTTCGCTGTGTGGATAAAAAGGAAGCAGAAAAGATTATGGAAGACATGCATGATGGTATTTTTGGGACTCACTCTAGCGGACATGCAATGGCCAAGAAGATTCTGAGATCAGGGTATTATTGGTCTACCATGGAAACTGATTGCCACCATCACTCCAGAACATGTCACAAGTGCCAGATCTATGCGGATAAAGTACATGTGCCTCCTGCTCCATTAAACGTGTTGACAGCTTCTTGGCCCTTTGCAATGTGGGGCATTGATATGATTGGAGAGATTAAACCTACGGCTTCCAATGGACATCGTTTCATCCTCGTCGCTATTGATTACTTTACAAAGTGGGTAGAGGCAGCCTCATTTTCTTCTGTCACCAAGAATGTGGTGGCACTATTCATCAAGAATAGTCTTATTTGTCGATATGGTATCCCTGAAAGAATTATCACTGACAATGGTACTAATTTGAACAACAAGATGATTACTGAACTCTGCACGCAGTTCAAAATAAAACACCATAACTCCTCTCCGTACCGGCCAAAGATGAATGGCGCCGTGGAAGCTGCTAATAAAAATATCAAGAAGATCATACAGAAGATGACAGTAACATACAAAGACTGGCATGAGATGTTACCATTTGCTCTTCACAATTATCGCACTTCAGTACGCACTTCGACAGGGGCAACTTCGTTCTCTTTAGTCTACGGGATGGAAGCCGTTTTACCAGTGGAAGTTCAGATTCCCTCTCTAAGGATCATGAAAAAGGCGGATTTAGATGAAGATGAATGGATTCAGACTCGACTCGATCAAATAAATTTGATTGATGAGAAGAGACTTGCGGCTGTTTGTCATGGGCAGATATATCAAAAGCGCATGACCCATGCATTTAACAAAAGAGTCAAGAGACAGGTGTACCGACTTGGCGACTTGGTGATCAAGCGTATCATTCTACCACAAGGTGATCCCAGAGGCAAATGGACTCCCACATACGAAGGGCCATTCGTAGTTAAGAAGGTATTCTCCGGTGGAGCCATGATACTTGCTACGATGGATGGTGAAGACTTCCCACATCCCGTGAACGCAGACATATATAAAAAATACTACGCATAAAAGAGACCCGCTAGGTCGACGTACCTAGGCAAAAGTAAGGGCATCCCGGCGAACCAAAAGGGTTTGGGCAAAAATTAGGGATAAACATATAAAAATGTACACCCGTCAAGTCGAAAACCTGAAAAGGCGGCTTGGGCAAAAAAGGGTATCCTGGTGGACTGAAAACCTGAAAAGACGGTCCAGGCAAAATTAGGGATTAAAGCGTATGACTATGTCCCGTTCTCTGTCAGCTTCAACCAAGTTCAAGGGACTGAACAAGCCAATCACTTCTATCCGACAGCAGGAGATGAGACACTTGAAGACATAATGACAGTAGTGGAATTAGAATTAATAGGACTTTTTCTGCATAGCTTTCTCTTTGTTTGCCTGACAATTTCCTCTTACTAGGATTTCTGTCTCCCTGTACATGAATTGCCTGTTTACAGGCCCTCTTTCAAAATCAATACAATTTTATTTCCAAATAAATGATTTCGTTTTACTTTTTTGTTTTGTTTGCGTAAACGTCCATTGATTTAATTTGAATTGATTTATGCATTTGAATATGATCAATGTTTACAAAAATTGCATGCCTAGAATAGTAATAGCGATTACTATGCGACTTCAGGATCGAGGAAAAGGTCTAACCATGCTTTCCAACGAATCCGTTGTTAATTCCATTCCCCAACAAAAGCCAGTTATTCCCCAAAAGCAATTGGCACTACTAGACAAATTGGTCATCTCTTCCACCCCCAACCGGGCTTCTGTTAAATATTTCTACCATCAGACAGAATCAAGTGTCCCCAGCTAAGAAAGGATCACCGATACCAGTATCTCCAACCCGAAGACTGAGATCTATTTCCCCAGTAGAGTCCTCGGGAAGAACTTTTCAGGTGCATAATTCATTCATTACATCATTTCACAGCATACGCATGCATACATTGTTCGCATTTATTTTCAGAAGCATAAAACATCTCATGCATCATGACATAGCATTAAGCTAACTCTATTTTTCAGGTTAAGCATCCGCCTGATACGGCCAAATAAAGATCCACTCAGGCGGGCATCTTTATCGATTACAGATACATCTTTCAGATATACTCCATGTCAACATTCATCCTGACATTCTCCTAATGATGGCATCTCTAAGCCCATCCCAGACATTTATTACGGATACGACATATACAAATATCATCGGATATAGCCTAACGTACGGTTCATTCTGATTCAACCCAACATATGATTCCTTCAATTATTTCAAGACGGTCTAGCGTACGACCCATTCGGATGTTCATCTCCTCAGATGCTACCTAGCGTACGGTACATTCTGACATGGTCTAGCATACGACTACCCTTTCATCCTCAGACGCGGCCTGACAGACGACTCATTCTACAACTCCAATGCGGCCTAACATACGACCCCTTTGGATCTTCAACTCGGATACGATCTAGTGTACGATCTATTCTAATTCCACCTTCCTCAGATACAGCCTAATGGATGGCTCATTCTGCAACTCAGATACGATCTGGCGTACGATCCATTCTGATCTTTCATCCCCAGTGAAGTCACCCGCCTACTGGACGACTCAGTCCTCTATTCAGATACGATCTAGCGTACAATCCATTCTGATCCCTTATCCCCAGCGGTATATAACACACTCCGACTCCCTAGCGAAGTCGACAGCCTAATGGGCGACTCACTATACGGTCTAGCGTATGACCCGATATGACACCCATGTCTTCAGATATCGTCTAACGTACGACACAATCTGAAGCTCTCCTCATCAAACTTCCTGGATGGCATCTTTAAGCCCATCTCCATCAAGACTAATAGACAAGTGCAAATTTTTGGGGCATTCTAGTATTCAATAATCTTTCACCTCCAGACCACGAACGGCATACTTGCCATCCTAACTCTCTCGGTTCAAGAATATTGAACAGGGGAAGCTGTCATACCCCAAAATTTGCCCATTAATCTTGCAAAACATTTCTCGAAGTACTCCGACTTATTCTGCAAGGCACTGACATTCAAGGAACAAAAGCCCAGCTCACAACAGGCCCGATCCAAAAAATGGCCCAAACTAGCTCGCTCGCTAGGCGAGCAATTCCTTCGCCTAGCGAACCCCTCGTTATGACACTCGCCCCAGCGAAGCACCAGATCCAGAAAAAGCCCAAACTAGCTGGCTCGCTAGGCGAGCAATTCCTTCGCCTAGCGAAGCTTGCGAATATCAGAATTTCTGGGCTTCATTCTGAGCCCATTAGGTCACAACCAGAGCATTATAAATAGTCAAGCTTCAGTCACGAAAGGAGGACAGACGAAAACGGACGGAAACCCTGGCACAGAAACCCTGGAGCTCAACTTAGAGGATTCCGAGTGAAGAAACCCTGAAGGCCGCTCATCCGAAGCTACCGCCGCCCAACTCCATCCGATACCAAGAGTGATCAGTCCCGTCAACATCGTAGCTCCGCCACAAACAGGTTTGCGTATCACTAATGTTTTATGATTTTAATCGATAATCTTTACATATATAAGGCATCATGATTAAACTTTCGGATATGTGATATGATTTCGTGTATGAATTTAAGTATGCCCGAATATCCTGAATGTTTGTCCATGCTATTCCTATAATTAAATGCCATGAAGGTCAGGGTTCCGGAGACCATGCTGCTGTCAAACTCAAAATCTGTCGCCGCTCGCTAGCACATCGCTAAGCGAGCCTGGAGCGAGCCCTCGCTAAGACTTCGCTAGGCGAAGCAGGGGCGAACGGGACAGTGGCTGTTTTGTTTCTTTGTCGTGCTGCCTTATGTTTATCTGATCAATATTCATTATAATTCTGCATTATTTGGCCTGACTTAATGACTGTTGTGTTGTGGTGCAATTTCCAATTGTACTTTATCTCGATGCTCTAACCCGTGTGCTGAATGGTGTAAAGGCTTACATATTCCCGAGGAAACGGCCGGCCAGGTATTCCACCGCATGTGTGGGATACCCTTATGGAGATGGATTCTGAATCACTTGATTTTAATGTGGAGATTCATCCTAAATTACCTAGCTGATTTTAATGTATTGATTTCCTCAATTTTAATGTGGACCTAATTACCTAATTGATTACGGCTATCTAATTAATTGTAAAACTTTTCCGTTAAACATGCGACCTTGGACCTCTCTTTGTTACCCTACGATTACGGTATTATGGTCATGTCCCGCGAATGTGGGGATGCACTTAGCAAAGACCCTTCGTTTAAATCATCATAGTCCCTCGAATGTTGCCTTTGTCCCTCGATGACCCTTCGGTGTAGCCTACGGTTAAATGATGATCGTCCCTTCGAACGCTAAGGTATCCTCACAACTGTTGCCTTTAATGACCAATCGATGACCCTACGATGACCCTTTTACATCCAAAGGATAAAACTACTTACTTCTCAATAGTAAGGACAGTTTTACCCTCATAAGGATAGGAAATGCCCGTAAAGACCTTGGATAGGTATAACTCTTAATTGCTTATTCATAACCTAAAATACTTTTCACACCTCACACATTTCAAAGCATCTTTTTAGAAAATCACCACTTGGCATACATTCGTACTAAGATCATTGCCGAGTTATATTTTTCCAAACGACTTTCAAAACTAAACGAGATAACCACTTTGTATACATTCATACAAGAATCATTACAAAGTTAAATTCTCCTTTTCAAAACATTTCCTACACATTTCTCAAACACTTTTTCAAACTGGAAAAACACAAATGATTGAGCAATTAAGAGCCCATGGAAAACCATGGATACAAAGGGTGCTAATACCTTCCCTTTGTATAATGTACCTCCCGAACCTAAGAATCTAAATTAAGGTCTTTCCTGTTCTTTTCTACCTTTCCTTATTGGATGAAAGAAAAGTCGGTGGCGACTCTTGCTAACCGCGACATTGCGATTAAAAACACATTAAAGTCAGTTCACCGTATGACAGATATAGTGTGTGATGTTTGTTCACTTGTGTTGATGTTTATTTGATGTTTGAGTTGACTCGCTTCCAGAGTCAGTTAAGTTCTTGTTAGAGACCTCAACTTAGGGATATTGATTGCATGACAACTTTTAGGCTCGAGTCTTAGTCTCCCTATTAGTTTGTTGTCTCCCTGGTCTCTGGTTAGAAGAGTGTTTTACCCCTATTAAGGGGAACTACGTCGCCCTGATTCTCATACCAGATGAGATACGTAGGCAGGACATTGAGCGAAATCTCTCCGGGCACCCTTTTTTTGTGTGTGTGTTCCACCCTTTTTTCTTTTTGTTGTGTTGTTTTCATGTGTTTGTTCACCCTTTTTTTTTTTTTGCGTGTGTTCACCCTTTGCTTCTGGCATTTGTTTTCTGTGGTGTGAGTACCCGTTTACTCAGCGTGCATTTGTGATTGTTATTCACTTTGGGGTTCATTTGTGATTGTTATTTACTTTGGGGTTCATTTGTGATTGTTATTCACTTTGGGGTTCATCTTTGGGGTTCATTTGTGACAATTGGTAGTCACTTTGGGGTTCATCTTTGGGGTTCATTTGTGACGATTGGTAGTCACTTTGGGGTTCATCTTTGGGGTTCATTTGTGACGATTGGTAGTCACTTTGGGGTTTATCTTTGGGGTTCATTTGTGACGATTGGTAGTCACTTTGGGGTTCATCTTTGGGGTTCATTTGTGACGATTGGTAGTCACTTTGGTGTGCGCTGGTTAGCGTTTGCTATTGTTGGGAGTCGGGTGTAAGTCCATGTATTGGCATTCTGTTTCCTTTGGGGTGCTTCTTTTGAGGTCTCGGCGTCTCTTTTGGTTTTTGTTATTGTTGGGAGTCGGGTGTAAGTCCATGTATTGGCATTCTGTTTCCTTTTGGATGTTTCTTTTGACGTCTCAGCGTCCCGTTTTGGTGTCTTGTTTTGGCGTGCGTTAGCCGAGCTACGAGTGCTCTGATTCTTCTCTGGATAGAGAAGATACGTAGGCACAAGACGTGATGTCTTAGCGAGCATGTCTCCCTTTTCCCTGAACTACGTCGACTCTGATGTTTGTTTCTGACAAACTACGTAGGCCCAGGATGCAACATCCTGCCGAGTCCGCTTCCTCCGTCTTCTTTCACCTGTTTATAGTTCCAGTTTGTGCAGTTTTCTTTGAGCAGTTTATTAGCAACTCTTTTCCTTTCCTTCGAGCTATCTTTTGAGCGTGGATCCCGGCGTACGTGAGGGGTGCTAACACCTTCCCCTTGCGTAACCGACTCCCGTACCTTGTAATCTCTGGTCGTAAGACCGTTCCTTTCCCTTTCTTAGGTTAGTCCTGCGCTCCCTTTCCGTCATAGGATGAATAGCGTCGGTAGTGGCTCTGTATTTTTTTCCGCCGGTTGTTTTTCGCGTTGCGACAGCTGGCGACTCTGCTGGGGAACTCGATATCACTCCAATCTCCAACCCTGCTTGGGATAACACTGATGCCGAGGAAAGAGCAACCATAACTGGGGATGACCTCCACCGAACTCGATCCGCTTGGGGACTTTACTGGGGAAAAACTACCAACGCACACCCCTGCCGGGGGAACAACAACCTTCAGACTTGCTGGGGAAATAACAATCTCAACCCCGCTAGGGGAAACAACAAACTTCAGGCCTGGCTGCCGAGGAAACACCGACCTCGAACCCGCTGGGGAGATACAGAATATTTGACACGGAACACTCGTCGACTCGTCGAACACTGGCATTCACCATTTAACCACAATGTCAACTTTCCACTTATTCAGACTTTGAAGAGTCTTCTTGATTAATCCCCAGCAAAGTCGTCAGCTGTCGCAACGTGAAAAACAACCGGCGAGAAAAATACAGAGCCGCCACCGACGCTATTCATCCTATGACGGAAAGGGAGCGCAGGACTAACCTAAGAAAGGGAAAGGAATGGTCTTACGACCAGAGATTAAAAGGTACGGGAGTCGGTTACGCAAGGGGAAGGTGTTAGAACCCCTCACGTCCGCCGTACTCGACGGGATCCACGCTCAAAAGATAGCTCAAAAAGTAGGAAAAGGTTGCTAATAAACTGCTCACAGAAAACTGCACAAACTGGAACTATAAACAGGTGAAAGAAGACGGAGGAAGCGGACTCGGCAGGATGTTGCATCCTGGGCCTACGTAGTTTGTCAGAAACAAACATCAGAGTCGACGTAGTTCGGGGAAAAGGGAGACATGCTCGCTAAGACATCGCGTCCTATGCCTACGTATCTTCTCTATCCAGAGAAGAATCAGAGCACTCGTAGCTCAGCTAACACACGCCGAAACAAGACACCAAAACGGGACGCTGAGACGTCAACAGAAACACTCAAAAGGAAACAGAATGCCAATACATGGACTTACACCCGACTCCCAACGATAACAAACACCAAAAAGAGACGCTGAGACGTCAAAAGAAACACCCAAGAGGAAACAGAATGCCAATACATGGACTTACACCCGACTCCCAATGGTAACAAACACCAAAAGAGACGCAGAGACGTCAAAAGAAACCCCCTAAAGGAAACAGAATGCCAATACATGGACTTACATCTGACTCCTAACAATAGCAAACGCTAACCAGCGTATTCCAAAGTGGCTACCAATCGTCACAAATGAAGCCCAAAGATGAACCCCAAAGTGAATAACAATCATCACAAATGAACCCCGAAGATGAACCCCAAAGTGACTACCAATCGTCACAAATGAACCCCAAAGATGAACCCCAAAGTGAATAATAATCACAAATGAACCCCAAAGTGAATAACAATCACAAATGAACCCCAAAGTGAATAACAATCACAAATGCACGCTGAGTAAACGGGTACTCACACCACAGAAAATAAATGCCAGAAGCAAAGGGTGAACACACGCAAAAAAAAGGGTGCCCAAAGAGATTTCGCTCAATCTCCTGCCTACGTATCTTATCTGGTATGAGAATCAGGGCGACGTAGTTCCCCTTAACAGGGGTAAACACTCTCCTAACCAGAGACCAGGGAGACAACAAACTAATAGGGAGACTAAGACTCGAGCCTAAAAGTTGTCATGTAATCAATATCCCTAAGTTGAGGTCTCTAACAAGAATTTAACTCACTCTGGAAGCGAGTCAACTCAAACATCAAATAAACATCAACACAAGTGAACAAACATCACACACTATATCCATACAAGAGGATCAAACAATGTGTGGGATTTAGTCAAGAGGGGTCATATCAACCTCAACAAATAAGCCAAACTGTAAGGGGTAATCTGTAGCTCTTAACCACTAACATTGAAAGTTAGGGTGAAGCTGATCAAAATGGTAATGAGGATGAGACCTCATAGCTCTTAACCCTGGCCAGGGTGAGCTCATAACAAAGAAAGCGTGGGGATCCAGAAAGTGGGATCCTATTCCACTTGACAGACTCTGGACAAAAGATCTTGGGCACATGTTCAGAAGCATCAGCACGTAGTGCGAGCATAAAGAACAACACACTGAATAACGAGGGATTGGCTACTAATCCCTTTTATCCGTCAATTGCCTCATCTCTTGGAGGTCTTATCAAATATCACATGCCTCTCCTTGGAGGTCTTTGGGCACAATTGTAAACAAACACAAACAGAGCCTCTGAAGGAGGACTTGCCAGCAAAATGCCTGCCAAAAAGGTGACAGGAATTCCAGACTACATGAAGTAAGAAGCTAACTACCTGAGTGGTGTATCAACCACAATCCAAAGCTCAAGCAATAGCTAAATCAAGCAAGCAACTAAGGTACCTGTACAAAGACTAACCAGTTAGTACTTCAGTTATACAACCAGAAAACAAACAGTGAAACCCTCTGATAGTTACACAATTCAATGCATAAGTGCCTTAGCACTCAAAGGAGCTCATGAGCTTACCACATCAATTAAAACCTACAAAACAAACATAGGTTAGTACCCAATGCATTTTGGATCTCACAAAGTGAGAACAAATCCAACCATCAATGATAATTGTCCAAACCTGAAACACAAGACAAGGTTAGTTTATGTACAAAACACTAGTGCAAAAACTAGATTCAAAACCAAATCAAATGACCAAAACAGAACCCAATCTTTTACACAATACACATTCAAACAATCCATCTAATGTCCTCAAAAGGACCAGCACCAAATCAATAAGCAAATATCTCAAATGGCCTATGCTATGCAATAACAAACAATGTGCACAAAAATGAACTTCCAACTTAGAAAACTCAAATCAAAACAGAAATGCATGCAATAACTTTGATATTTTTTATACAAGTTCCTCATGTCATGAATGATCATCATGCAAAGAATCAAATCCATAATGATGCAAATGCTATGTGAACCAAAATGCAACAATTCAATGTCAAAAATGTGACACAAATTGTCACATCTTTCTCCATGTGTCAAAAGTGATGATAGCATATGAGAAAAAATCCAAACCAGTGCTCAAAAAATCATGCCATATATGAATATCAAGCACACAAAAAATTGGATCAATTGGCTCATCATAGAGAATTTCACAATGCATTGAATGCAACATATCAAATTAGCATAACATCAATTCAAAAATCACACATAAAAAATCCAGCCATCAAAAAATCATGAAAATAATACCAAAAAAAACTAGACAACAAAACAAAACTATGAAAAAAAATTGGAGTTTATTTGGATCATTTTTTAATTTTTTTTATGATTTTATCAAAGCAAGCAAAAACAATTGGAAAATAAATGGAAATGGAGGGAAACATCATAATTCAAATTAAATCAGAAAAATGCACAACTGCACGATGAGGCGCACAGAAAGCATCAACGATCCACATTCAAATGGCCAAAACGCACAGTTTCATTTATCCAGTCAGCGTGCACACTCAGCGGTCAAGACACATGCGGCTATGGTCAAAAGAATCTCTACCAATCAAACATCCACGCAGCCACACACATGGCACACCATGCAAGCAAACCCTAAGCATACTCAGACGCCGGAGCTACAGTCTCCGGTCGTCTTCTCCGGCCAGCTGCACGGCGGCTCAGTCACAAAATTTTCCAGAAATCAACAAATCGTATACCATTCGAACCACCATGCAATGTACATTCCAAATATGAATTCAAATAATCCTAATTCTCCATGGATTTTCTAGATCGAAGCAAAACATAATTCAGATCTAAACTTCAAGTTCACCATACATGCTCAATACTTAATCATTTTCAATTCTAAACACATCTACATTCTCTACTCAACAAGATCTATACATCTATGATCAAGAAATAGCAAAAGGAGAGGATGAATTTCAACTCACCTGAAATTGGAGGTTGCTGAAATCGTGCTCTCACAAGCTCATAAGCTCCAGATCTACTCCTTTGACCTTGCCTTGAAGCTTTGTGCAACGAGAATCAGTTGAAACCACCTGGATCTAGCTCAATTTCCAACTTCCATTGTTATGAGTTTGCACTTGAACTGCTCGAATCTTGACTGAATTGCTCAAAGTAAGGGATGAATCTTGCTCAATGAAGCACCAGGAACAAGAATATGCAAAGAGATTTGAGAATTGTGTGAAGAAAATGGAAATTCTAAGAGAGAGAAAGTTGAGAGGTTCTTGAATTTTTCAGATCTGAAAAGTTAGTTATGGTGGTTATGATTAGGGTTTTGGTATTTATATGGCATGCTAATCACAATGCTAATCACTTAAGCCAATGGTTAATCATGATTAATGAGATGTAAGGCAATTTGCAAAAATGCACATGAGCTTCCAAGGCCCATAATCCACGTGACCAGCCCCATGCAAGGCTTGGTATTCACTCAAAATCATCCAAGGATCATCATGGAATTATTGTTTTGCTTGTATCATAACCCAAATTTGAATGGTGGAAACTTTCTTCAAAATGAACATGTGAGAAATAATGAGAATACACACTTTTCCCATGCATGGCAAAGCTTGATTTGAGATGTCTTGAACATGAGGAGCATTTTGCAAAAAGAATGGACCAATTTGGAGCATTGTATCAAAAGTTATGCCATTTTGAATTTCCATGCACACCTTGAGATCAAATGACCATAACTTCTCAACCAGTCAACATATGGACATGAATTAGGACTTTTTGGAAAGGGGAGACCAAGACCTTCAACTTTCATGTTCACCAAAAATCCATTTGAAACTTCTTTGATATTGAAAAGTCAAGTTGAAAGTGGACCAAAAACTTGCCAAATTTGGAAACTTTGAATTACAGGTCACTTTCCATTTTTAGTAACTTTTGCCATGACTTTTGAATCTTCAAGATATATGTTTAGAATGATGAATGGACCTCTTTTGAACATGATTGAGGTGTCTCAACTCATTTCCCCGCCTCATACCCCTCAGTTGACTGCATAGTTGACTTTTTGGTCCTCAGATGACCTTGAAATGCCTTGATCAATTTGAGCCTCTACCACTTGGGGAAATTGCCCAAAAATGAAACCTTAGCTCATGTAAGATCCTTATAATAACCATGTGATCCTCATCCCAAGAAAATACCTCATCTCTTTGAGAAACCCTAGTTGGAAGAATGGCATTGATTAGGGTTAACCAGAGGTCACAACCCTAATCCAAAGGAACTCGAGGAATGAACTCTGAAACCCTTGATGATGATAGAACCATGATGATGGTAATATATCCTTGCAAATAAGATGATGCTCAAGACCTTTGAAGAATCAAGAAGCCCTAACGAAATGCAAACCCTCAGATGGTTGATAATCAATTCATAGAGACCCTTAGGCTTGAATCATGTAACTTCTCCATCTTTTGAAAAGACTTTGGAGGATGACCTTCTTATTTTCATATGAGACGCAAAATGAAATGCCTAATGCTCTAAAATATGAAATGCAATGTGTCAAACTAGTCTCAAGAAGAGGAGGGCAAATTTTGAGGTGTTACAGTAACAAGCTGGACGTGACGGTCGTCACATGCTTTGTGACGGTCGTCACATTCACAGATCCAGAATTCTAGGCATTTCTGTTATTTTGGCCATGTGACGTTCATCATGGGCCTGTGACGGTCTTAACAAGCTGGGCGTGACGTTCGTCATGGGTTTTGTGACGGTCGTCACACTCATAGAATAAGAACTCTCGGGGTTTCCGTTTTGTGACTGCGCAAGAGTTGTGTTGATGCAAAACGACGTCCATTTCAAATGAATTGTTCATTAAAATTTCGTACAGGGGCGCTGCCCCCTCGACCCCCGTCCGCTGATCGGTCAGCGAAACCACCGTCCGCTGACCGGGCAGCGGACCCCCCGCTAACTCTGCGTAGTGTGATCGATCGCCGAAATTTAATTTGGTTTTAATTAATTAAAGGAATTAAAATTAATAATAATGTGTTTATTATTATTGTCTTGTTGTAATCAGTTATGGCCTTAGTCTTCCTTTATTTTGTTTTGGGTTTTTTTTAAGTACGACTTGCGTGTCGTGCCTCTCCTTTTAATCTCTTAATGTAACTTCTTTTCTCATCTCAATCCCTCGTATGTAAAACAAGTTTCTTCTGTAATGTAATAATATGAAGAAAAAGAAGAATTCAATATCAAAGGAGGATAATAATATGAAGAAAGAGAAGAATCCAATATCAAAGGAGGACAATGTTATGAAGAAAGAGAAGAATTCAATATCAATGGAGGACAACCTTGAAGATCTTGCTTGGAGAAGCTTAGATCGTTATTAGGTTAGCTTAGGTTCTCTCATTGGCTTGAGAGAACAATTGCGCTAGGGGTCATAACTGTTTCATTATGTATGTTGATGCATGTGTATGTATGTTGATACATGTGAATATATGTTAATGCATGTGAGAGACGATTTATATGATAAATAAGCCGGTGAGATCATAACAATTACAATTCCCTCAAAATTAAATATTGAGTTTATGCTTTCCAAGTTTTAGCACTCATCAAGACTAGTATCGGATAATGTAGGATTCGCCTACGCGGGGTGCATGTTCTATATTAGTAAGGTGCGATGGGATAATTGTAATATCCAACTACTAAAACAATGGGTCAAACTTAACTAAAAAAATTATAATAATATTATATATATGTTTGCTTTCCAAGTTTTAGCACTCATCAAGACTAGTATCGAATAATGTAGGTTTTGCCTACGCGAGGTGCATGTTCTATATTAGTAAGGTGCGATGGGATAATTGTAATATCCAACTGCTAAAACAATGGGTCAAACTTGACTAAACAAATTATAATAATATTATATATATTTAGAAGCAAGAGTTGGGAATGATCCATATGATGGATTGGAATAAGGAGTTATTCACCCAACTGAAATTTCGAGAGTTGTATGAGATACAATTGGAAGGAGTTCCTACCTAAATAACCTAGTTTTGTGTAATCCGCCTACGCAGACTTAGAACAAAGTGAAATATGGATCTTAACCCACTATAAAATCTTCCAACGGGATTTTCCGAATCAAATGATGAGGGTCATTTGTTTTGAGTAAAATAGTGGGAGCATATTTAATTAAAGGCCTAATTAAATATGTTAATGATACTTATATTTTCATTAATTTCATGTAGATTACCATGACAACCAACACCTCTAACAACATTTTGCGATCAATCCTTGACAAGGAAAAATTATCTGGGACAAATTTTCTGGATTGGCATCGAAACCTGAGGATTGTCCTCAAACATGATAGAAAGCTGTATGTCTTGGAGAAACCTGTTCCTGAAGAGGAACCTCCTAGTTCTGCATCTAAGGCAGAAAGAGATGCTTATAAGAAGCATGTCGATGATGCCAATGAAACTGCTTGTCTCATGCTAGCTACCATGAACTCAGAATTGCAAAAGCAACATGAGAACACGACAGCGTTCGATATGATCGAACACCTGAAGATGCTCTATCAAGAGCAAGCAAGGCATGCAAGGTTTGAAGCTTCAAAAACCCTTTTTCAAGGCAAGTTAGCTGATGGAGCCCTTATAAGTCCCCATGTGCTCAAGATGATTGGGTATGTGGAAAACCTTGAAAGGTTGGGTTTTCCCCTTGGAAAGGAACTTGCTACTGATGTGATCTTGCAATCGTTGCCAGATGGATTCAATCAATTTGTCCTAAATTTCAATATGAATGATATAGATAAATCTCTTTTTGAACTGCTAGCCATGTTAAGGACTGCTGAGCAGAATCTGAAGACAAAGGGGAAGTCCATTCTGATGATCGGAAATGGAAAGAGACAGAACAAAAGGCCCACCAAGAAGGGAGATAAAGGGAAAGGCAAGGAAGTTGCCAAACCCAGACCCACTGTTGCTGCTTTGAAGCTTAGTGGAGGCATAGCAAAGGAAGGCACCTGCTTCCATTGCGGTAAGACCGGACACTGGAAGAGAAATTGCCCAAAGTACCTGGAAGATGCGAAGAATGAAGTAGAGACTTCAACTTCAGGTATTTTTGTTATTAAAATAAATTTATCTACTTTTGCATCATGGGTATTAGATACTGGATACGGTTCTCACATTTGTATAAATGTGCAGGGGCTGAAAAGGAGTAAAGATTTGGCAAAAGGTGAAGTTAACCTACGAGTTGGCAATGGAGCAAAGGTTGCTGCTTTAGCCGTAGGAACTTATGTATTGACTTTACCTAGTGGTTTAATAATTCAGTTAGAGAACTGTTATTATGTACCTACAATTAGCAGGAATATTAATTCCATTTCTTGTTTGGACAAGTTTGGTTTTTCATTTATAATAAAGAACAATTGTTGCTCAATTTATTTGAATGATATATTCTATGCTACTGCATAAATGAGCAATGGACTATATGTCCTTGATCTCGAAATGCCTATTTATAACATTAATACTAAAAGGGTGAAACCTAACGAGTTAAAACCAACTAGGTAATAATATTAAAACTCTTTGATCAGATCGAGGTGATGAGTATTTAAGCCTAGAGTTTGATGACCATCTGAAAGAGTGTGGGATCCTATCCTAACTTACTCCTCCTGGAATACCCCAATGGAATGGTGTATCTGAGAGAAGAAATCGAACCCTGTTGGACATGGTCCGATCCATGATGAGTTATGCCGATCTTCCAAACTCCTTTTGGGGACATGCACTATTGACAGCAGCTTACGCACTTAACCGTGTTCCATCCAAAAAGGTTGAGAAGACACCATATGAGATATGGAGTGGTAAGAAACCACATATGTCTTACATGAAGATTTGGGGTTGCGAAGTTTATGTGAAACGACAAGTTTCAACTAAGCTTGAGCCCAAATCTGACAAATGCTTATTTGTGGGGTATCCTAAAGAAACAAGAGGGTATTACTTCTACAATCCTTCTGAGGGCAAAGTGTTTGTCGCTCTAACTAGAGTTTTCCTAAAAAAGGATTTTATTTCCAAAGGAATTAGTGGGAGGAAAGTAGAGCTTGAAGAAATTCAAGAATCACAAAGCATTGATACACCTATGGAGAAATTAGAGCAGGAAACACAAGTAGTTGTGGAAGAGCAACCTGATCAAGTAGAACAAGACCAACGTAGGTCAGGCAGGATATGTCACCTACATGAGAGATATGGACATCTCATAACTAATCAAGGTGATGTATTACTCATGGATCAAGAACGAAGATGAGCCTTGTGTCTACAAGAAGGTTAGCGGGAGCATGATCATTTTCCTGGTATTATATGTAGATGACATATTACTCATTGGAAACGATGTCCCTACCCTGCAACAAGTAAAGTCTTGGTTGGGGAAATGCTTTTCTATGAAGGAACTAGGTGAAACAGCCTATATATTAGGAATTAGAATCTATAGAGATAGATCACAAAACTGTTTGGCCTAAGTCAGAGTACATACATAGACAAAGTGTTGAGACGCTTTAATATGCATGATTCCAATGGTTATGTGTTTTTACTTAAATGGTGGCACTGTGAGCTGGAAAAGTTCAAAGCAAGATACAGTAGCTGATTCTACAACCGAGACCGAGTATATTGTTGCCTCAAGTGCAGCGAAGGAAGTTGTTTGGATTAAAAAGTTCATTTGTGAACTTGACATAGCTCCTAGCATTGTGGATCCCATTGGTCTCTATTGTGATAACAATGGTGCTATCACACAAGCTAAGGAGCCTAGATCTCACCAACGATCCAAACACATATTTAGGCATTATCACATAATTCAAGAGATAATAGATAGAGGATATGTGAAAATATGCAAAGTACCTACACTTGAAAATATTACAGACCCACTGACAAAGCCTCTTGCGCAACAGAAGCATGATGGCCATACTAGATCTATGGGCATTAGGGGTATGCCTGATTGGCTCTAGTGCTAGTGGGATATTGTTGGTGTAAGCCCTAGAGGCCAATACTTTTTGGTACTTGTATCGAATTATTTATTAATAATAAAAGGCTTTTTCTTTATTACGTTTGTTTAATAAAGTCCCTAGAATAGCTAGTCCATTTAATGTATCAAGTGTGACTTGATCATGAGATCACATTAAACATAAGGACATTATTCTTAAAGTATCCGTAGTCGAGCTTTATTGTGAAGTGGGATAACATTAAAGTATTAAGACTATTATGTATATAGACTGATGATCACATCTCATGGATCATGGATAAGGAGTTATCAAGTCTTAAACATAGGTATGAATGTTAAGAGTAATATTTATACTGGATTGACCCGCTATGAGAATACTATATAGAATGTTATGCAACGTGTCATAAGTTATTCTCATGGTGATAGTGGTGTATACCACCCTTCGACCTGAAACCACTATGGACCCTAGATATAGAGTCGAGTGCTTTATTGCTGATCAAACATTGTTCGTAATTGGATAACCATAAAGACAGTTGATAGGTACTCCACGAAGCATGCTGAGGGACATGAGTGACCTAGATGGAATTTACCCATCCTGCATAATAGGATAAATGTCTATGGGCCCAATATTGAACTAGACAAGGATGACACGGTTTATGCCTTGTGTTCAATATAGACATAAGGGAAAAAGGGTAATTCTACACATAAGTATTATCATAGAAGGTTTTGTCAGATCACATGACATTTTCGTGTCTTGGGTAGTAGTGATGTGTTGCTAGATACCGCTCACTGTTTATTATGATAAATACGTGATTTAATATAATTGCCAATGCCGCGAAAACCTACAGGGTCACACACAAAGGACAGATTGATGAGAGATAGAGTAACTAAGGAACACCGTAAGGTACGGTGCCCTTAAGTGAATTGTAGAACATCGTAATGTACGGTGTACTTAAGTAAAATACGAAATATGGTAAGGTACCATGGACTTAAGTGATTTTGGGCATATTATAAGATATGGGCCAAAATACACTTAAGTGGGCCTTTTAGCTTGAAGCCCACACAAGTGGTTCTATAAATAGAACCCTTGTGCAGAAGCATTCATGGCGGTTGCATTATTTTCGTTTTCTTTTTCTCTCTCTCACACTCAAAGCCTTCATTCGTACCAGCTAGCACTGAGATTGAAGGAATCCGTTCGTGTGGACTGAGTAGAGACGTTGTCATCGTTCAACGTTTGTGATCGCTCCGTGGATCTGCATCAAAGGTTTTGATCGTCACAAGAGATCTGCACCAAAGGTTTCAATCGTCACAAGAGGTAAATATTCTATCACTGATCATGACCATTCGTAAGGATCTCTAAAGGAGAAAATTTTAATTTCCGCTGCATTTTGGATCGCAATTCTCCTTCAGTTTATTCATCAAAATCTCTCACACATAAACATGCAATCAATTAATTAACAACGGAAGATAAAATAAAAACATTTTATAAGTTTGAATAAAAATATTTATGAAAACTCAATAAATGAGAGTCACATCTCAAGACATGAAATTACAAGCGTCCAAATCCCCGATGTTACATGCCAGAGCATTTATTAGACTAAATAAAGAAAAATAGTAAATGCTGAGAGGGCATCGAAGTCATCTCACAATCACACTCCTGTTGATTACTTGTACAAAATTTGCACAAAGCCAAACCAACAAAAACAAACAAGGGGTGGGAATACATTTACAAGTAATAACAGTGAAATGTAGCAACAAGATGACAAACAAATATAACAATAAGATTAATACACAAACACATACATCAATACAAACACATATATCATTCTCAACATATGTAATGATACACCAACTCCATCACCTATATGCATGTGATACCAAATTTTTGTAGACATCAGAGGTATGTTACTGATTTCTTCTACGGTCTCCAGCCCCTTACCTGAACCGAGGATCCCCACCAAATAGATTTGAGAATCACCTTTGGTCCCTCAACTAGACCAATGATTCCACCAAATAGACCCGAGGCCACCAAATGGACCGAAGCCCCGCCTAACTCCAATGTATATGATGCATGTAAACGCTCATAGTCAAACAATATAATTCACCCAATTAAGTATAATTTATCCAAATTTATTTAATCAATTATTCACCAAAAAATAGGCTCCGAGTACGAACCATATAGCATCAATAAAAGGTATTCTAAACAATAATCACATTACGGTAAGGAATCCCCACTTACCTTAATCGAAGCTTTCAAAAGTTTTTCATGTTCCTCCCTCTCTAAAGTTCTCCTTCTCACCTCTCAGATGCGTCTTTTCCCAAAATTCCAATATTCCTCTATTACCCAAATTTCTAAACTCGCATTAAAATATATAGTCCCAAAATAATCTCATTTGGATACTTCGCCTCTTACTTACTTTCACATCCTCTAATATTACTGTTAAATTTTCTAATATTAAAATAATCAATTTCTTTTTACTATTAAAAACTATCTCAATTAAATGATCATTTTAAAAATATTCTAATTAAATAAATATTTCGATTAAATAATTATTTAATTAAAACCTATAAATATATCCCAAAACTCTAATTATTTCCATTACTACTAAATATCTTAAAATTAATTAGTTATCGCTAATATTCAAATAAATTCTAATTTTTAAATCTCACACTCTCAGTTCAACTATTGCAGTAATTATAAAATTACCAAAATACCATTACAACACACAAATCATAAAAAAACACGATTAATCAAAATAAATTATACCACACTCAACAATCAAATATCCTAATATTTAATTAAAATATTAAAATAAATTAGATGCGCTACAACTTATAATGTCCAAGATTGCTTTTAGGATTACCGACCGACCTTACAAACCAACACGAGTCTTTTCAACATGTTTTGTCCCCACTCACATGCTTTCGGGGAAACTTCCCAGTACGTCACTCATCCAAATACTACTCCAAGTCAAACCTCATTAACTATGGGGTTCTTATTTGTTAGACTATCGAAAAGAAGATGCATCTTGTTGATATAGGTAGTACCAATCAATCCTTATAAATCTTCCTTCAACCATATAGTCTCATCTCTACATACCCTCAGGATCACTCTCATTCCGATGTGAGTTTGGTGACAACTCTCTGTCCTCTTCGGCCTTAACTGTTACATCCACTCTCCGTCCGGGTGTTACATGTCCACCAACTTCTGCTTGGTTCGTTCCTGAACCACATCGTATTGGGAGAGGTCTGACTCTGATGCCATTTGTAATACCCCAAACTACTTTTAGGATTACCGATTGATCCCACAAACTAATACGAGTCTTTTCAGCATGCTTTGTCTTCACTCACACATTTTCCGAGAAACTTTCCAGAAGATCACCCATAGTCAAACCTTTTTGACTATGGAGTTATTATTTGTTAGGTTACCGAAAAGAAGATGCATCTTATTTGTATAGGTAGTATCAGTTAATCCTTATAAGTATTTCTTCAATCATACAGTCTCATCATTGCACAATCTCAGGATCCCTCTCATTCTGATATGAATTTGATGACCACTCTCCACCCTCTTCGGCCTCAAGTGTTACATCCATTATCCGCCCTCTCCGGTCTCGAGTGTTACACAGAACATGAATAATTAAAAATGCTTGTCGATTTTCCTATCATGTATATGATGATCATATATATACTTAAATTCCTTAATGTGGTTGTCTTGAATGAAAAAGGATGAAAGAAATAAGATAGTGAGACTTACAGTGGCGGAACTGAGGGGGGACGTGGGAAGACCACGGCCACCCCTCAACTTTTTATTTTTTTTAATTCATATATATTAAATTATTAAAATATCCTTATTTTAAATTAAAATTATTTTTTATTTTTTATTTTTCATTCAAAGTTAGGTTAAAATACAGATAAGGTAAAAAGCTCCTACCTTTCCTTTCTTTCTCATATGGGTTTGCTACCGGCACCGGAATCGGAACAGATTAAAGTGATCGGCATCTAACAGGTAAAAAACTTTATTCATTCTTCTTTTATAAAAAGTAACAAATTAAAGTGATTGCTTGATTTGTGTTTTTGAGATTTTTAGGATCTTCTTTCTTGATGTGTTAAAATAATCTATATGAGGTTTATTAAGCCAATTCATAACACTGTAATTTACAAATATAGTTATACACTGTAATAAGGTTTATTTAATCATTGTTACTGCTAATTTCTAATAGTGAAGTTACAGGTATTTGAAAACAGATTAAAGTTGATTAATTAAGTTTATTAATTTTTTTCTCTTTTAATTTTTATGTTCTCTAAATTGATTTTTGGATCTGATATGATATTATAGGAAGAGTAAAGATGAATAATAGGAAAATTGATTCTTTTTTCAAAAGGAAAACATGTGAAATTAAAAGAGAAGAGAGAGATGAAGAAATTATAATCCCGACATTCGAATCTGAAACAGTTCTTGAGAATCAAACAATTGAAGAACATCATGGTTTTGAAAATTCTTTGGAACACGATCTTGGAAAGCGTCCTCCGATTTGGCAATATCCACCAAATCAAGTGGATGCAATACCAAGAGCTTATCTAAAATGGGGTCCATATCAAATTCATTTAGAAAACTATCCTTTGTCCGGTAACGAGGATCATCCGAGAAGGTTTTAACATACTTGGTTTAGCATATTTCCATCATGGTTAGAATATTCACCATCTGAAGATGCCGCATATTGCTTACCATGTTACCTTTTTAGCAAAAAACTAAGTGGACGTCCTGGATCACTTGTCTTTATTTCTATGGGTTTTAAAAATTGGAAGAAAGTTAGGAATGGAAAAGATTGTTCATTTCTTAAACACATAGGGAAGGATCCTTGCTCACCACACAACAATGCAATGAAAGCTTGTCAAGGCTTATTGAATCAAGATGGTCATATTAGAAATGTTATTCAAGTGCAAAGTTCAAGTCAAAGAATGAATAATCGGTTACGACTCAAGATTTCAATTGACACTATTCGTTGGTTAACACTACAAGCTTGTGCTTTTAGGGGTCATGACGAAAGTAGCAAATCAAGAAATCAAGGTAACTTTCTAGAGTTATTGAAACTTTTAGCATCCTACAATGATGAAGTTGCAAAAGTTGTATTGGAAAATGCTCCACAAAATTGCAAGTATATTTTACATCAAATTCAAAAAGAGCTCTTGCAAATTCTTTCTAGTATGGTGAAAAAGAGTATTCGTGAGGAAATTGGTGATTCCAAATTTTGTATCGTTGTTGATGAAGCTCGTGGTGAGTCAAAAAAGGAACAAATGGCTCTTGTATTAAGATTTGTTGATAAAGTTGGTTTAATACAAGAGAGATTTTTTGATGTAGCACATGTTAAAGACACCACATCTTTAACTCTTAAGGAAGCAATATGTGATATACTTTCTCGACATAACCTTGATGTTTCTAACATTCGTGGCCAAGGGTATGATGGTGCTAGCAATATGAGAGGAGAATGGAATGGTTTACAAGACCTCTTTATGAAGGATTGTCCTTATGCATACTATGTTCATTGTTTTGCTCATCGATTGCAACTTGCATTAGTTACATCATCAAGAGAAGTCAAACTTGTTCATAAATTTTTTGAGAAGCTGATCTTTGTTTTGAATGTTATTTGTTCTTCTACAAAGCGTCATGATGAGTTACAAGCTGCCCAATTAGAAGAAATTGCTTATTTGTTAGAGATTGATGAGATTGTAACTGGTAAAGGTGAAAATCAAGTTGGTACATTGAAACGAGCTGGAGATACTCGTTGGGGATCATATTACGATTTAATTTCTAGCTTGATAAACATGTATGAAGCAGCTTGTTTAGTTTTAAATTTTTTTGCAAAAGATAGAGGGAGTTATGCTACACGTGGGGATGCAGATAGTTGTTACAATTACTTGAAGGCATTTGATTTTATATTTATTTTGCACTTGATAAAAGAAATCATGGGAATAACAGATATGCTTTGTCAAGCCTTACAAAAAAATCAAGATGTAGTTAATGCTGTGAACTTGGTTCGTTCAACAAAACATCTTATTCGAGGTTTGAGAGAAAATGGTTGAGATATATTGTTTACTAAAGTGGTATCTTTTTTGTGAAAAGCATGGTATTGAGATTCCTGATCTTAATGATGTTCATTCAACAACAAGATTTGGACGCTCCTGTCTTGAAGAGAATCAAGCCACAATTCAACATTACTTTAAAGTTGAAATCTTTTTCACTACCATTGACAAACAGTTACAAGAGTTGAATATCAGATTCAGTGAGTAGACAATGAATTTGTTAACTATTTCTTGTTATTTATCTCCTAATGATGGATATAAAGCTTTTAGCATTGATACTATTTGTTCTTTAGTTGAAAAATATTATCTTATGAATTTTAGTGATCAAGAGAAGAATAATTTGCAATTTCAACTCTAACATTTTCTATTTGTTGATCGTCAAGCATCAAACTTGAATAATTTATCAACTATTCAAGAACTATGTTCATGTTTGGTTGCATTTGGACATGCTGAAACTTACTTCTTGATTGATAGACTACTTCGTCTTATCATGACTCTTCCCGTTTCTACGGCCACAACTGAGAGGTCTTTTTCAGCAATGAAAATTATTAAGACTAAGTTGAGAAACAAGACGGATGACGGGTTTCTTGGAGATAGCATGACAGTATATATTGAAAGGGAGATTAGTGCAAGCATTAGTTCGGAGTCAATTATTGACGATTTCAAGTCACTCGGAACGCGTAAAGCATTACTTTAAGGTAGTTTTAAGTCATGTAATTTAAATTTTTAGTAATTAACTTTGTATTTATTTTAACTTTAATATTTTATTTAAAATATTATTTATATTTTATTTATAATCTTTATTTTACGTTAGCGGCCATCCCAATTTTTTTTATCTGGCTCCGCCACTAGAGACTTAGGTACAATGCTATAATTATCAGTATGCTAGGCGGGATACTTTTGTCTGCAAATTATGGTTTGTGTTTTTACAATATCCTTAGTGTTGAAAATTAGTCTCTATGGAATTAAACTCTAGCTGATTCAAATTTGGAACCACCTATGAGTACTATTATTGTTGTTTTCACGAGTTTTTTTTCATATATATATTGTTGCATTCATCTTTTCTATATGCAATCTAAGTTTCTTGAGGACAAGCAACAATTTAAGTGTAGGAGAGTTTGATAATACATATTTTTCATTGTTTATTTAGCTCGATTGGTACATGTTTAAGTGTCATATGTGTCACTTTTACTTTGTTATGATGGTATTATTCATTGTATTTAGGTATTTATTACTTCGTAATATCAACGAGAAAAAATGTAGAAAAATGGCAAAAGAAAATGTTAAGTTCAGACTGTCATGACAAGTACAATCAAGCCATGACAGACATCATAGCCATTCTCTGTCAGACTATCAGCCAGGCGAAGCAAAAAGCAACGTGCCCGTGTTTAACCACCATGACGGGCAGGCCGCCAGCCTCGCTGACGTCAGTCATGGTCCCACTTCCCAGATTCTCCTTTCATGCGTCATGACATGCATATCCCATCCCCAATGATGTCCATTCTCCGAATTTCCAAAATTTTCTCAACAATGTGCTACACAATTTTAGCCATTTTTTGCACGATTTCTGCAAGATGGGGAGAAATTTTAGAGTCCGGATTGGCTATAAATACTCCTTGTACTTAAGTGAAAAATCATCCAAGCTTACATTTAGCCATAAATTTACTTGTTAGAGCATAATATTTCACACTTAGGTGTTTATGAAATTATTTTTCTACACTTTTAAGTTAGTTTGTTGCCGCCCTTTAATTTCTATTGTTGATGTTATTGTTTTTCCGCATTGTTATTTCAAGATTATCGATGTACACGATCAAAAGTCTTTATTAAGAGCATTTTATTTATGGAAGTTTCCATTTTCTGTACTTTTTAGGTTCCTTTTATTTGCTGAATTTCACTATGTATGCCATGATTCTTGTTATTTAAGTAATACTTTTAACATGAGGACAATCATCCAGACGAAACTCATATGAATTACACATGTATTAAATTGTATCGAGAAATAATTTTATGTTGTCAAAATTTGTTTTAAATTAAAGTTTTACTACGAAAGTAGAAACACCAAAATACATGTTACGTGTCGAAAGAGCGAAACTGTATTGGACTTAGAAAATTCATATTTTTTTATTATTAAATAATGAAAATATTTTCTTATTAAGTTAATAATAATGTATTTCAAAAATGATTTTAAGTTTGTAATTTTGCACTACAAAAGTAAGCAATCATGGAGATAAAATCCGGTGAGGGACACACAAAAGCGGACGATACCTCTAATTTGGTTTTTTATTATGCTAAAAATAATTTTCTCGTCATAATTAAGTTATGTAATTTGTATGAGAAACATAGATAGAAGAGAATCATGTTTTAGTCTCTCGTTGTTATAAATTAAATTAAATCGATTATTTATCATTTTCGCATAAAACAAACCATTCATGTGGCCTTAGATAAACACAATAATGATAGATAATGATAGTTGTAATTAATCTCCCTGGATTTGACAAACATTTTATACCAAACTGATATAGCCATATGCTCATGACCTATCAACCATGAAGACTAGTTAAGCATGATATAATGGTATTTAGTGCATGTCATGGCTGGATATGCATGAGGTCATAAGTCATGCATACAATGCAACTCTATAAATATTAGTCTTCTTCCTTGTGTAAAACTTAACTCATTCATACATAGTGCAGTGATGTTCTAACAATATGCTAAATAATATATAAAATATCTTATTGTCTATGTAAAAAAGAAAACTATTTGAAAGATTTAATGTGAAACATACTTTTAAATAGATTTTCAAATTAGAAAAACTTTTAAAAATATTAGATTAGGACAAAAAAAAGTCTATAATAAATCATAAGTTAGATTTAAACTTTAAAAATTTATTATAGGTCAGATTATCTTCTAAAGCCTAATCTACTTTGACATATTTCCACCTCAACTTAAAATGCAAAGAAATAAAGAAAGATTTAAAAGCTACAAAACCTATCAATTTTTATCTTCTTTACATAACAACAAAGAATGAGAAGGAAAAAATTCTATTTTTTTAATTTCATTTTCACCCTTTCTTCAAATGTTATATTCTCTTACTTTATATTTGAAGGCCGGAAGCATCAATTGCAAAGTAAGACATGGTCTCCAACACTTTCTGAATGCACATGTCGAATATTGTTTTAAAATTGATATGATATAAAATATATTTAGATATATATATATATAAATTTGAAACTGACAGGTGTAAAGTCTCTTTACATTGTCACTATATTTTAATTAAATTCAATATTTATTTAAAATTTACTTTTCGATTTTTTTAAAAATATAAAATTATTTATTAAACTATTATAATCAATTTTATTTAATATTTATTTTTCAATAGATAATAAAGTCACTTTCTTTAATCTTGGTTGAATGAAACATTGTTGATTTTAAAAAAGATTTTATTAATTTTAATTTTGAAAAATTTATTTGTGCTTAAGCAACCAATAAAAAACATTGATACACTTCCATCAGGCCAATAAATTAACATCTTACATATATTTAATAAACAACTTATATAATGAATATTTAATGTATTTTTAGTATTTGAGGCCCCTAAATTTTTGAGGCCATGTACAGCGGCACACCTCGCACACCCACATGCCCCGGTCCTGAGCAACATCAATACTCATATCTTTTGATTGAAAGTGTTTACTAACTAAATTTATGGCAAACAATATTTCATACCAAATAGTCATGCCTAGCAAAAATTCAAAAATTTCAAATTCATAAATTGTCAAATATTCAACTTCACTTTTTATTTTAGGTTCATCGTTCACTTCAACTAATTTCAATAAAACATCTCTTTTGGTATGAAAATATTGTATTAATACCTTGCACCACTCTAAAAAATGAAAAATGATCTAGTATTAATATCTAAAAATCTCTTGGACACCTTGATATTTTTCTTTCATGTTATAACCATTATCATAACCTTGTCCTCTTAAGTTACTAATATCAAGACCAAGTATATTTAGTTCATTCATAATAATATCAAAAAGACATTTTCCAGTTGTATCATCTACTATTAAAGAAAAATCTACATATCGTAATAGACATTTGTTCTTGATGACTTATATGAGGAATACAATCAAGTATGATTGAAAAATATTTTGACTCCACAACTTTTTAAATAATTTTTGTGTTAATTTCATTTCCTAGCAAATTTATTAATTCATTTTGTATTCTATGTCCAAGATAATGGTCATGCATTTCATTATTTTTTATTCGACCAATGTGTTCTTGCATTAGAGGATCAAATTCTACTATTGTTTCAATTAGATATAAAAGATTTCCATTATTTTCTTGATAAATCTTTTCGTTTGTTCCACGATATGCTAAGTTATTTTTTCAAGAGTTTTAACAACCACACTGATTCGACATTATAAATCTTTTTATTCCGCCGGTGTCTATTAATTAATCCCTAAAAATAAATCAAATATTTGTTTGCCTAAAATTTTAATTTTATAATAAGTTTTTAAATCCCATTTTCTCAAAAAGGAAATCTTATATGAAATAATAATCATTGAAGATTCTGCCATTGATTCTATGAAGCTTTTAGAATGTAAAATTTCATATATAAATGAATAATTAGGTCAAATAAACAACTTACTACAAAACCATACAACAAAAAAACTATTTAACTTTATTTACACTATTTGGAACCCTGGGTTTTTGCTTCAGCCGACGAACACTACTCTCACTATTAACAAACTCTTCTAATTCCAACTTCACCGTTCGCCGTCACAACCACCGTCGGTATTCCACTCATTCTCTTCCGTTCCGGTACTCATTCCTTTTCTCTGTTTCTGTTTCTGTTTCTGTTTCATGAATGCAATGCAACTTTCACCGATTGATTCATATTTCATACACGTTACGTTACTCATTCATGATAGATTGAATTTCGTTTTTAGGTTTCTTAGGTTTTTTTATATGAATTTTGATCACAAACACATAATCAAACTTTGATCACATTACATGTGAGAGACCAAACAGGGCTATGATCATGAAAATTCATATATTTTGTAGTTCTTAGTCTGCTTCTGATGATATGAATGTTGGAGTGAATCTAGGTTAAGGCGCGCGATCGTATTTAGTCTTTCATAATCGAAATTAAGATATAGTAGACTTTCCGTTAGGGACTGTTTCGGTGTCAAAACTTTTTTGTTTAAGTTGATCATTTTGAGAGAGTATTAGTAGAATTGTTTTATTATTTGTTTTTCTGTTAGTGTTCGGCGAGAAGTTTATGGTTTCACTCGGCGTTTGTCTTTTTATTTCGTTATAGGATTACACCTGATTTACTGTCATGAAGAAGCTCCCTGTTTCTGAAACAAAACGCGGTAAGCATGGGAGAAAGAAATCTCCTGTATGGGAACACTTCTATGAGGAAGCAACTGGTAAACCAGGATGTGCCAGGGCTATATGTAAAAGATGCAAAAGCTCGTTTGCTTATATGAAAGATTATAGACAATCTGGCACCAGCCATCTCCAAAGACACCTTACTTTGGGAACATGTCAGAGAAATCTACAAGCCAATCGCTCTAATACTGGTGTTAATCTACATCTACATAAGAAACAAGCTAGAGCGAAACCTTACAGTAATTCTATCTCATTTGATCAGATGCATTGCAACGATAAGATTGCCAAAATGATTATTTTGCATGATTATCCACTTCATATTGTAGAACACAAAGGTTTCATTGATTTTGCACGAGCACTTCAACCGCGGTTCAATCCACTGAGCTTAAATACTGTCCAAGAGGATTGTGTTGCCATTTACCTCAGAGAGAAGCAAAACCTTTTGAATCTTGTTAATGGGATTCCTGGGCGAATCAACCTCACCTTGGACTTGTGGACTTCAAATCAGACGTCGGGTTATGTTTGTCTTCGTGGACACTTCGTTGATGGTGATTGGAACTTACATCATCCCATTCTTAATGTTTTCGCAGTGCCGTTTCCTGATTTGGATGGTTCCTTTTTTAATCAAACAATAGTGACCTGCCTAAGTGGTTGGCATTTAAGTGGCCGCTTGTTTTCCATTTTATTTGATAAACTTTTTTCGAATGAAACTTTGATGGAAAGTATGAGGGATCTCCTCTCTCTTAAGAACCCTGTGATCCTCAATGGTCATTTATTAAGACAGAGTTGTTATGGTCGCGTGCTTAGTTGCCTTGCATTAGATTCTCTTTGGGCAATGCAAGAAACTATTGCTAAAGTTCGAAAGTGCGTGCAATATGTGAAATCTTCAAATTCTGTTGAAGAGAGGTTTTTGAAGATTAAGCAACAACTTCAAGTTCCTTGTAAGACAAATCTTTTAATTGATGACAAAAATAAATGGGACACAGTCTACCATATGCTTGTTGCTGCCTGTGAATTAAAGGAAGTTTTTTCCTGTTTTGATGTAGTTGATCATCCTAACGACACAATGTTACCTACAATCGATGATTGGAAGCAGGTTGAAAATTTCTGTGCATGTTTGAAGCTTTTGTATGATGCTGCTAAAACTCTAACCATCCAATCATACTCAACCGCAAACTTATTTTTCCCCGAAGTGTCCAAACTTAAGGTGCAATTGACTGAGGCGAGCCAAGATCCTTACTGTTGTAGTTTGATTTTGTCTCTGCAAGAGAAGTTTGATGTGTATTGGAGAGAAAGCTGCTTCATCTTAGCAATTGCTGCAGCCATGGATCCGCGGTATAAAATGAAACTCGTGGAATCTACTTTTGCTAAAATATTTGGTGAGAATGCTGAGCCATGGATACGAACTGTTGAGAATAGTCTTCAGGAACTGTTCCTCGAATATAGTATCATACAAGTGATGCCGTTTACAGAAACAAATTTTGACATTGGGAACGAGAATATGATGAAAACAGAATGTTTTGACATTGGGAACGAGAATATGATGAAAACAGAATGTTTTGACATTGGGAACGAGAATATGATGAAAACAGAATGTTTTGACATTGGGAACGAGAATATGATGAAAACAGATGCATTTCAAGAAGTATCACTTGATGCATTTCAAGATGTATTACTTGATGATGCATCTATTTTTCCTGTTGAAGACGGACTTATAGAAGATGGACTTCCTGATATTGAATTCTATATATCTGACTTCACTACTAACCAGCTATATAAATCAGAATTGGCTGAGTATCTTGAAGAGCCTCTAGAGCCCAATGTGCAAGAATTTAATGTTCTAAGCTGGTGGAGAATTAATGGATCCAAGTACCCGACTTTGTCCAGAATGGCATCTGATACTTTATCTATTCCAGTATCCACTCTATCCGCAGATTCTATTTTTGACACAGAAATTCGAAAAATGGATAGCTACAGGAGTTCACTAGACTCTCTGACTCTTGAGGCCCTTATTTGTACTAAGGATTGGTTCAATTGTGAATCAAAACCCTTTGATGTTTCACATACACTTGTGAAAATGAAGTATTAGATGACACTGGTTTTCTAATTCTTAGGCTATAGTTTTTAGGTGTTGAAATTTTGAAATTTTGAAATTTTGATTCAGGTCAACTAATTTTTGTGATCAACTCATTTTTTTCAGTGTTTAGAACATATTGGTGATTCTATTTTAATACTTTTTTATGAAATCTTTTATGTACACAACATTACTATATACACAATATTAATCCTTTCAGTCTATAACACATTTGTTACATATGCAGTTCTAATTCATATGTAGCTTGCCTAATCATAGTTTTAGCTCATATTATATTGTTTTTTATTTATTTTAAACCTTCGTTCTATAACTTGATAACTAAGCAGCAATCTCAAACTATGTAGTCTATTTTCTTTTACTGCAAATAAGTTAGAACTGTATCTAAGTTATAGATATGAGGAAGCTCAAATGTCAACAAGATTAATAAGTGACAGATGCATTTAGTTGTGGTTTTTATCAGATTATCTTTGATTACCTTTAACTCATCTGTGAAATTCAAAAGTATAAAACTAAGAAGCACTAATAGTACCTAGAACATAACACCTAAGTTCGGTGATGTTTATGATGTTTATCTCCGATACGGTGGTGCGTGGTGCGGGGTTGGACCTCCAAGGTTAGGACTCCAACACCTAAATCAAGATTCAAGATGAGTGTATTGAAAAATGAAGATCAGAGAGTGCACATTATTTTCTGTCTGAAATGACTTTTATACCTTAAATCAAATGGAGTGATTTGAATTGAAGTTGGTATCAGCTAATTGGGCCTTTGGTCTGCACAAAATAGTTGACCCCAAGGCTTGTAGCGGTTGAGGCTGGTCTTCAAGAGTATTGTTTGATGCGATCGAGAAGTGAAACGTTTGAAGTTAGTTGAAAAAATAGTGGGCGACAAGTGCACTAAATGCGTTCTTGTCACCGAAACGTTTCACTCTATATCCAGCATGTCACCCTAGGTATGACGAGTAGGAATGACTTCTCCGACCTAAGATACCTGAGTGTTTTCGGCTCTTCGCTATGTTTGATGGGATGGTGAACTAGTTTCCCTTGAATCTTCCCCTTCTCTTTGATTTGGACTGCTGATTTTTAACTAGCTTCTTCACAAAGTGCGGATTTTGCCCCAAAGTTTCTTTTTGTCTCTTTGTTGTTTTCTACTCACCTCTTCTTTTTGGGCTTGATTGTCGACCTTATTACTTCAACCTTCAGACCTTATGTTGCTTTCTCTTCGAGGTAGGATCTCTGACAAGACCGCAAGTGCACGACTTTTGTCGATTTTAATATAAAAGATATCGAATTTCATAGAGACCAAATGATAAGTATCGTTCTCTACGTTATTTATCTAAGGCGTTGTGAATGAGTTTGTTCGTGTCATTGGAAAATAAGTTGTTTTTAAGATTAATTACAATAACAAGAGAGCGGAATGTGGTTCTCGTCGACTGTTGGTCCTCTCAAAATCGTATCTTATAATTTATAAAGATAATATATTTTCATGCGGAAAAGGACTAAATTAGAGGCATTGCTCACTTTCGCGTGTACATGTTACAATTTCGAAATCTCATTAAAAAAATAATCACCCTTTCTTTACTTAAAAAGTTACATTTAGTAGAAAATTAATTTAAATGTATTGTACGCTTTCGCGTAGCCGATTCCGGATTTTTAGCCTTATAAACGCATATTTTCGCGTGTACGTTTATCAGTAAAAATTACCTTTTTGAAAATTAGAAATTTTCAAATTAATTAAAAAGGGCTATCACTGTATTCTAAAATGAATTCTTGAATTTTCTACACTCAGATACCATTTTCACTCTTTCGAGTTGAACCCGGTATCACTACGTGTCTGTTTTTGTAACAAATTTTAATTTATAAAAACTGGAATTTTTTAAACATAAAAGCAATTATCGTTGATTAAAAAAAGCAAATCTCATTATAAACATAAACTTTAAGACTTATTATAGTACCGTCGTTACAATGATCCTCACATTTTGGACTCAACTGATTTAAACTAACATGGTAAAGAAAATAAACAAACAAATTTTATTCATGGCATGCATGTTCATAACACTAAATAAATAATTAAAATAAAGGGAATCGGAAAAATTGCATAAAGATGAAGACTTGAATATAATAAATGGTGCTCCGAAGGGGGAGTTAAATCTAGTAAAGAAGTTGGAAATATATGTTGACAACAATGTTGACAGGATTAAATCTATGTAATAACAAAAATTACAACTCCAAAATGCAAAAATTAATTGAAGAGTACATGAAATTTAGAACTAAAGTTGCAATAATCACTCAATGTGAAAGTTTACTGCTTTTACAAAGTACATTATATGCTCAGATAAAGCTCGGATGCCTAAAAACAGTTCCTAAGGACTTATTTATAGGCTCAAATTCGTACACTGAATGATCAAATCATACCAAAGTAGTGGAGAAAGTGGTGGAGATGGGAACAACTTACTGTTGAGTCGTGGGCGAGAAACTGGACTGCAACGTCATGATAGGCATCACGTTGTTGATGTTGCGTTCGTCATGACCATGATGTTCATCTTTTTACTGACGGACCAACCTTCATCGGGCTCAAGCTTTTCTTCTTTGTTGTGTTGGCCAGTACTGACGGATTGACCTTCCCTGGGGATGATGGTCGTCATGACAGTAAAAAATTTATAAAATCTTCTTGTTTTCACTGATGTTCATCGTTTTATCTCGCAGAGGTCTCAAACTACTAAGTACTTAAAATAAGCCCACAATACCATATATATATATATATATATATATATATATATATATATATATATATATATATATATATATATATATATATAATCGACTCTAAAACATGTGCAAATCGAGCTTATAAAGTTGTGTGTTAACTCTGCCACACTTAAACTGTTGTTTGTCCACAAACAACTTTGCTCGCATATAAAAATATATAAAGTGTAGAAACATAGAAGAAAAAGGATTTAAGCAAACATAGAATCACAACTAATCATACATGGTTATGAATTCGGATCGGCTAAAGTTAATTCGATAAATACTAATCTTAACATCAAGGGTATTGTGACAACACAAATCGCATTTTACGGACAAAAATTTCCCTCCTATGCAAACCAATTCAAATTATGCAGTTGTCTCATAGTCTTACTCTCCTATTTATTTCATTCTCTTTCATTCGAGACAGACACATTAAGGCCTTTAATTATCTATACTAATGTCACATGCATGGTAGGAAAGCTAGTTAGAGATTGTTTTTCATCTTTTATTTTTTATTTTCTCATTTTGATCAAAGATGCACTTTTCATTTGGTTTTTCAAGGTTCAACCATCGTTGGGATGAGTAATTGGATGAGGATTACCAAACTTAGTAGATATAATTTTCCCATTTTATTATACATTTTTCGCTTATATTCATCGACTAACCTACTTAATATGTGACTATAGATGACATCTGACAGGATAGATAAACTACTAGAGGATTACTATAAACAAAATTTTGGGACTGACACAACGGGTATTTAAATCGATTTTCATATTCGGGAAGCTTTAGGTGTTGGAATAATATTGGTTTTGTCTGAATTATCCCAAGTGTATTTAACTTAGCCTATCTTTCTTTCTTTGCAATCTATATACTTTCAAAGTGTGTTGCGAATCCTAAGTTTTTTCAAAAAAAAAATGGCGGGTTCAAGAATTGGGAGAATTTAATAACACTATAGAAACACACACATAAAAAACTCGACAACACATACAAAGACTCGATAACACTAATTAACAATGAAAATAAAAATTCCTAAGCTAGAAAGCATATAAATCCTAATCTAGAAAGATAATAAATCGAACTAAAAAAGCAAGTAGATATAATACAAAGAAAGTGGGAAATTTCCTCTGTCACACTTGAATCATACATTGCCCTTAATATATTGGCAAAAGTACGAGAAGAAAGTTAGAACAGGTAAGGGGCATCAACGTTTTTGGGTGTATATATGGAAGTAAAAAAATGGTCTAGAGGGGGGTGAATAGACAAAAATAAAAATTCAACTGTTTTTTCAAAACGTATCAGAGATTTTTCAAAATATGCGAGCGGAAGGTTTGATGCAAAAATATGAAAATTATACTTTTCAAAATTATGATCACATTAACACTAAATCGCTTCACAAGCACCAAAGACGAATATGATGTTACATAAGATATTCAATTGATTCGATTGTATAATCCATGATGTGTGTTTATAGAACGATTCAATATAATGAATTTTAACCTCAATTAATTACCAAAATTTAATCATATCCAATTCTAACAAAACCTAATGCTTACGTAAGAAATAGCTATCAATTTAATAAACAATAAACTACACTAGAGTTAAAATACCGTTGTGAGAAATGGGGTTCCTATAATAACTTCTTGATTGAGACCTTTGACAATTATGATTGATGTTTTGAAATAGTAACCTTGATTACAATGTGAGCATTATGATGCTTATACTTGATGTTTAATGGAGTGGCATTTGTATCGACTAATGTTTCATTAGTCTTTTCATAGTATTTGGAAAGGATGAGTCCTTTTTAATACAATTATGATATGTTCCACTATCTATGAGACATGTGATGCTAATTTTGAAATCATATCAATCACAAGAGTGATGATCGAATACCACTTCTGAAATATAATATTCTCAATAGACTGAATAGAGTCTGATAAATCATTTTGGCTTATGAGAACTTCCTTAAAAGTCAAAGTAGGATCAGATGATTCAGGTTCATCACCATTTGTGGTATGGGTATGAGTTAGAAAGGAATCTTAGTTTCCAACTCAAGGTTTGAAGATAAGTAATATACTTTTGTAAGTGACTTACTTCCTTTTTGAGGTTGCTAATCTCATTTTAGAGATTGTCAGTGGTTATAGATTTTGTAATTAAAGATGAAGTATCTTTATCAAAAAGTTTAGAGATGTTAAAAGGTTATATACCTTGCATTAGATTATTTTGTTTAGTACTTTCATCATTGAAGATTAAGTATCTAAGTCTTATCAGGTATTTTCTATCTTTTTTATTAGAAAATTTCTCAATGAGATCAAACAAGAGCTCTTGTTCAGTTTTGTTTTGGTAATGACATTAATGGTTACGGGACAAAATCATTAACAAACATCTTCTTTAGATGAGTCACTATTTGGTTTATCATCATAAAAATATTCTTCTGAATCTTCATTAGAAGATCCATGCATTTATTTATTCTTATCATCATAGATAAGGAGAGTTGTGATTTTATCACATAGATCTTTGTTATCTTGAAATAATTCATTGATCTTGGTTTCGAGAGGACAAGTATCAGGTTTGTGTCCCAATTTTTGACACTTATAGGTTGCTATTTTTTGGAGGATTATTTGTAAGATTTCTTATAGGGTTTTTCTTTGTAAGAGGCTTTTACATAATTTCTTATCTCTTTTTAGTTTATAAGAAGGTGCTTTGATCTTTTTTGAGGCAAAGGTTTCGCAAAAGGTTTCACTTCTTTTTTAAAATTGGATTTATCTTATACAATACTTAGATTGGATCTTAAGTTTGAAATAAAGAGAAGGTCCTTCCTTTTTTATAAAACCAAAAAGTTGACCATAAGTACTTTCATTGAAGTTAACCTCATTAAGGCCAATGGTCTATTTGATTATGGGATAATATTTCTTTCACCAAAAAGTCTTGGGAGACCTGCAATAAATATTTCTTTCCAGAAAGATGTGTTGCAATCTACTCTGTTAAGAACATGAGTGAGGAAGACGTCATTGTACCATCTATAATCGGATTGTGTTGAAAATATTAAGTTTGATAGGATAATTTAAGACAGGGTTATTTCTTCTTAGGGATCTTCAAAGAAATACATTCTAATAGTAATGATAAGGAAATCAGTATCATCTGATTTTTCAACAAGACTTACATCTGCATTTTCATGCGCGTAGGTGTGTTGAAGAATGGATTTCTTATCTTCTTAAAAAATAGAATGATCCCACCAATTTTTTAGTTTACCGATAACACTAGTGACAATTAAGGTTGCGGCAATATGTTCATTAATGTTTTAAATTTGATAGGCATAACAAGAGATTCCATTTATTGGAGAGTGTTGAGTATTCCATACTCAACCTTTCCATTAATATTCCATTCATGGACGGCGCTACCATATATTTTAGAGGTTTAGAACCAAGACATTTCCTTAAACAGCATGTCAGGAGGATTACGTCTATTGTAGTAATCCCCCCCCCCCCCCCTTCCCGTATTAAATCATACGCGATTTAATTATTGACTAGGGTTTGAGGTGCTAACCTCATAATTATATTTTGAGCTTCATTTTCGAGATGAAAGCATATTATATTTTTTGGTGCATAAGTTCTAGCAGTACTTTTTCCGATTTTCTCAAAAAGAGTCATAGAAGGAAAACTAAGTTTATCTTTTATGCTTCTAGGGATACTTCTAGAGGACTAGAAGTAATTTTAGGAAATTGAGTAGTAAAAGTTTTTTAATCAATTTTGGTTGATAGATTATCAACTTATTATGAAATTGTGTGAAGGATTTGATTGGAATATTTATTTTGATCATGGATCTTTTTGATATCATCCATAATTATAGGCTCAGTTCCTATTCTATCAGTTTTGAAAGGAGTAGCAATAACTTCTCCTTTAGGAACAACAATTTTGAAGATTTATAAGGGAGGATGAATGGAAGTAATGGTTGAACCAGAAACCAGGTTCCATTTTTTGTAAAGGTTGGTTTGGACATTGATCTGGTTTTGAGAATATACATATTTGATGACATTCATGAGGCATTAAGCTTGAAATCGGTCAAGTAGAGGAATATTGGATTTGAACTTGTAAAGTCCTTTGATCCATTCGAGTTGAAGTTTATCAGGAAATGATTTGTCCAACTTCATGAACCAATATTTTCTAAATTTCTCCTCAGGGTGGTTGAATTCTTCTTCAAGGTAATTCCAATTGACTAAAAAGTTGGTTGACTGTATCATTTTAATACAACCTTCCATTTGGGGTTTAGTAGGTGATCCTAACCGGGAGATATCATCTATTACATGGTAATTAGGAATAGGATATGTAAAATATACCTTTATATTAGGATTGGAGTTTATATTAGAGGGTTTAGAGGATGGACTTTAAGCAGACATTTCTTGAATTGAAATTCTAGGAGGAACATTATGGGGTTGACGAAAGGAATTGGACCTAAGGATAACTCTTTCATATGGTTCTTATTCAATCTCATAAAACTCTTGACTAGAGATGTTTTGAGGAATTTAGGGAGTTTGAATAATAAATTCCTTTAAAATGGTTATTACGTTCCACTTCAGACTCTTAGGAGCGAAGTATGTGGGATTGTCTGCCTCGATATGAATCAGAACAGTTTCATCTTTCAAAGAAGGAGTTAGATTGAATTTAGAGTTAATATGAGAAAACATAACTCTAAATTATACTCTATACAAGATTACAAAGTTTTTGCACAGGTCTTTGAATTCATTTCCTTGAAGGTGAACATCAAGGTTTAATGATTCATGAATAAGAGAATCTGATATATCCATTGAGTAATTGAGAGCACAATCAAAATAAATTGGTCCATTGTAGATGTTAGTTTGAATCATGACCAAAAGAGATGCCTTGTATCTTTTAATTATGTTATGTCTTAAAGCGAGATAGATCGATGCATCAATACCTATATGAACTAGAGGTTTCACATCAACTTTAATAGATCCAAAATGAATATACCTATAGCGTTTTTAAATATATTTTTATATAAAACTTTAGATAAAAGAGGAATGCTTTGAAATTCTTCTTGAACATAGTTTCTTCATGATTTTTTATAGAGAAGGTTGTTTTGAAATCAAAAGTACATATCTGGTACATGGTTTTGATTTGAGTTCCGGGAATATTTCAATTTGAATAATTGTTTGGTATAAGTACTTATTTAGATTGTACTATACTGGAACTTGAACTAGAATAACCTTTATAAAGTAAATTTCTTATTTTAGAAGCCACTAATTCAATATGAAATCCTTGGGTATTTATCACAAAGTATGTGTTTATTGGGAACACCAAATGTTAGGCTTACCAACGGATTTATCCTTACTAAACGCTAAACACAAAGTTTAATGATAAATTCCTTTGAATTTTTAACAGAAAAATTGATTCTTAAAAAAAAGAAAAGACATTTTTCACATCCATCTGGTAAAGCTTGAACTTAAGGTGGCACGACAATCCTATTAACAATATAATGGATTCTAGACGGGAAACAAGAGAAAATGTTTCATCAAAGTCAACCCCTTTGAATTGAGTATATCCTTGTGCAACAAGACATGCTTTATTTTTAGTAACTTTCTCATTCTCACCAGACTTATTCTTGTAAATCTATTTAGTACCAATAATATTTGCAGAGTTAGGTTAGGAACAAGCTCTCATACCATATTTAAATTGAACAAGTTCTTTTGCATAGCATTGGCCCAATATTCATTAATAATGAGGGTCTCTTTTACATTTTTGGGTTCAATTTTTGAAATAAAACATATCTTAGCTATCATTTCTCTATAATTAACTGGTTCTTTTCTTTGTGTAGTGATTCCTTTATTTATACCTCCAATAATATCTTCAATGAGATGATTCTTTTTAACCCTTGATGGTCTTTTACTTTCAGAAGCATTATCTTCTTCATTTTTTACGTCTTCATCTTCTTTAGCAGACACTAGGTTGTTACTTTATTGTTTGGAACATCTTAGCACAAAATTTCGACAAGGGAGAACACATCTTTGTCTTCAAGTGGGATCAATTCAGCTTAATTATCATTACAAATTAAATTTAATGATTTCGTCATAGATTTTGTGTGCTTGTTAAACACACGATATGTTTACTATTAATATAATGCCCCAAAAAGATGCCTTAATAACTTTTAGGATCAAGCTTCAATCTTTGTTCTCCATCTGCAAGAATATAGAAAATATTTCCAAACATGTGAAAGTATTTAACGTTGAGCTTCCTCCCCTTTCATAGTTCATAATGAGTAGCCTTGGTACCTGGTCGAACTTTTACTCTATTACGAATATGATAAGCAATTTTCATTGCTTCTGCCCAAATATAGTACAAAAGATTTTTGTCATGAATCATAACTCTAGTCATATCTTGCAGGGTAGGGTTATTCCTCTCAACAACACCATTTTATTGAGGAGTGATGGGAGCATAAAACTCATGAGCAATTCCCTCAGTACTACAAAAGGTATAGAAGTTTGAGTTCTCAAATTCCCTACCATGATCACTTTGAATACGAATGATATTTTCAATTTCTTCTAATTTTTACGAGATAATTGATGGCACGGATCCTCAAAAATAGTGAAGGTATCAGACTTCTCACGAGTGAAATCAATCCAGGTGTATCTAGAGTAATCATTAAGACATACAAAGAGATACTTATTTCATCCAAGACTCTCAACTTGCATAGGTCCCATGAGATTCGTATGAAGTAGCTCAAGCACGCTTGTCGTAGTAAGATGTTTAACCATATTATGTGACATCTTGGCTGCTTTCTTACCTGACAATCACCATAATTTTTGTAAGTTGAGTGTGCACCTAAGAGAGAGAGGGGGGGGGGGTGAATTAGGTACTATAAATTTTTTCCAATTTTGTCTTGTTTTAATAATCTTTCGTTGGAGATTACTAAGTGAGAATGCGGTAAAGATAAATAACACATAGAGATATCTTGGTTCCCCTCACAGATCGAGAGTACTTTAGTCCCCTTTCTATATGAAAGATCTTTTACTATCTGTTATAACTTATACAAGACAAACACAACCACCAATAACAACCTCTTGTGATTCACTAAGTTGATATGAGAACAATCCTCCCAAACTCAACTCTCTTGCTTCCAACAATCCTGGACAACAAGGTGTTTACAACTAATTCTTGAAAATATTGAGTAAAGAAAATATATGACAATGTATCAATCACTATGAGTGATCTTCTCTTCCAAACACCCAATTTATAATGATATATTAGTGCTCAAGCGTTTATGAATATGAGATGAATTTTTTGGACTACTATATGTGAACAATGCTGAAAAATTCTTAATGAAAGTTCAAAGATCAAAACACTTGTTTGAAAAATAAATATGTATGAGATTTTAAATTACAATGGAAGAGGTGACTTTGAATTCTGAAATTATGAATATATATCACCTTGACACCTCTATGAAAGAGTGTGATTAAATGAAAAGATACAATGGTTAATGGATACACTTTGGAATAATTTTAGCTTAAAAGACATGTCTGAGCCCAACCACTCTTTCAGTAAAAATTCAAATTTTCGTGTTGGAAATCAATTTCCCAAAAGGGGGTAATCGATTTCCTGAGTTGAAAAAGTTTATTATGGCAAGTGGAAATTGATTTCCTGGAAAGGGGGAATCGATTTCCTGAACTAAAAATTGAATTTTGCCAATTGGAAATTGATTTCTAGAAATGGGGTAATCGATTTCCTTAACTAATTTTTGAAAAAATGCTTAGAAAAATTAGTGTAACAGCAAGGGCAAGTGAGACAATGAACCATGCATGCAATGAATGTTTGGATTAATTTTGAGCATCAAGTTATCAATATATATTGAATGCTTGTACCTTAAAAACTTAAGATTGATGTTAGTCTTCAAAGAGTCTTCAATCCTTTGATGCTAGCTTTCACACATTGCTTGAAACTTGATTTAATTAAATGCACTTGAAGCTTTTTCCATACTTTTTACATGATCATTTGAATTGGACTTTGTCTTCATCAAAACATATTGGATGGAGTGTCTTTACTTCACATTCTCCCCCTTTTTGATGATGATAAACAATTCAAGCTTTATGCACAATGCTCCCCTTAACAATGATAACTCCCCCTTGATCCATGCATCCATGAGAGTTTTACAATTTTTAAAGCTTGTTGCAGACATTGTAAGAGAAATGCATACAAAGAAATCATAATATCTTCTCCCCCTTTGTCATTAACAAAAAGGATGATAAAAGGTTATAAAAGATAAGCAAATAGGCATGGACATAGCAAAACATTAACTAACAAAGGAAATATGCTCAAGACAAACATTATTTAACAAATAAGACTACAACTTAAAATGAAACCATACATGAAAACAAAAAGCAACAATGAAATTTTAGAACATCAAGAGACAAAATACTAAAAAACAAAAAGAAACTCTAGTCACTATCTTCCATCTCTTCATTTTCTTCATCCTCATCTTCCTCTTCCTCTTCCTCTTCGACACCATTATGATGGTGATGTTGTTGTTTGAGGAAATTTATATCAGAACGCATGGCTCGAAGCTCGGAAGAATGACGAATGTCCATCTCATGAAGCTTGTTATATATAAGCTCAAGTGTGTATCCACCTACGGGAGCGGGAGAAAGGGCATAGAAATTTTCCGCGTCCATGTGTTTGTAGAGACCATCAACATCCTTGAAAATTACCATATTTTTCAGACATATTTCTAGATATCATACTTATCCTTCCCATTTTTCTAGAGGGTTCTTGACGCAACTCAATCCCACATGATACTAAGAGTTTTATAATGGCTCTCTCATAGAGAAAACCACTTGTCAAACTTCTTGAATATTCCATATGTCGAAGTATCACATAATCCCAATTAATCTTCATATTCCTTTTCATAGAGAACATGAGTTGCATTTCTGTATTTCCAATTTTTGCATAATTGTTTCCTTTGGGAATAAGCACATAAGCGAGGAAGTAGTGAAGCATGCAGTCAGTTACTGACAGATTCTTGCTTGATAAAAACAATTTTGTTGAATTTGAGTGAGTGTGACGAGCATATAATTCTTGTTCAAAGATCCTGCTCAAACTGAAGTAAGACCTTAAGTTGTTGAAATTTTCCCAACCCTCAGTGTCTGAAGTAAAACTTTAATGACACCATAGAATGCGATGGTTTCCAAAATAGGATTCTTATCTTTCAAACTAGAGAAATACAAGGATTTGACCTCAACCATAACCCCAATATTTGACATTGTACTATAATCATCTTTTGCTTTTGTATAAAAGGAATAATTAGAAATGTCATATGTCGTCCAAGTTATCACAGTAAATTTTGGCATGTACAACAACTATTTAATTGTCTCATATGCACCAGCATAATTAAAAATCCTCTTATTAAACCAACTTGTGAATTCCTTGTTATGTCATGTCAACAACCACTTGGTATTCATTCGGGAATATTTTTTCTTTATAACTGTTTTGTGAGTAGCTATGTAAGGTTCAACTACGCTAAGGTTATCCAATATATAGAAATGTGCTCCAAGTACTACATCCATATCCATTAACTTAACATTTAAACCTTGAGTACATATACCTTCAAATTTGTCATCATGATGAGACTTTGGAATTCCAATAGACTTTGTTTCTGATAAATAGTTTGAACAAAGCTCAACAACTTCTTTTGTGATGTAGCTTTCAACGATCGAAGCTTCTGATTGGTGATGATTCTTCGTATATCCTTTAAATATCTTCATGTATCGCTCTATAGGGTACATCCATCTTAAATAAACTGGACCACAAAATTTGATTTCTCTTATTAGATGAACAAGTAAGTGAATTATAATGTCAAAAAATTATGGAGGAAAATACATCTCCAATTAACACAATGTTATTGTAGCCTCATCTTCTAATTCATCTATTTTTTTAAAATAAAGAACTTTATTACATACAACATTGAAGAATAAGCACAGTTTGGTTATAAATACTCTTTTTGGAAGGATGTCACGGATAGCCACTAGTAAAAGTTGTTGCATCAAGACATGATAATCATGAGATTTCAAGACAATTAACTTGAGATATTTCATTGATAAAAGTTTCTTGATGTTTTAAGAGTAACCTTAGGGAACTTTGATACCATGCAAACACTCACAAAAATTTTTGTTTTCCTTTTTAGATAGAGTGTGACATGCTGAAGGTAAATAATATCTTTTTCCTCTATCTTCTGGAGTCAACTATTGTCGTATACCCATCTCCACCATATCTAAATGAGAATTTTTATTATCTTTAGTCTTGCCTAAAATGTTTATAAGTGTTCCTATCAAACTATCACACATATTTTTCTCCACATGCATCACATTAAGACAATGTCTTACATCGAGTCTAGACCAATATGGAAGATCAAAGAACATTGTTCTATTTTCCAAATATTTCTCTCAAAGGGACCGTATTTATTCTTCCCAAAGATAACAGTAAGGTGTTCTTGTCGTTGATAAACTTCATCTCCAGTTAAAGGTTTATGAGGGATTTCAATCTCCCACTTTCCGTTAAAAGCCTTCTACAATCTACGATAAGGATGATTGAATTTTAGAAGTTTTTGATGCCCAAAGTAAACGATCATTTTGACAAACTCAAGCTGGTGAAAACAAGTATTATATTTATATATATGACACGTTTTATGTCCTTTTACACTATATCCAGCCAAATCACCATATGCCGAAAAGTCATTTATTGTGCAAAATAACATTGCACACATCTTAAACTTTTCACCAAAATATGCATCATCAACGTCAACACATTTATTCCACAAAAGTTTTAAATCCTCAATTAATGGACTTAGATAAACATCTATATCATTTCCAAGTTGTCTTGGTCCAGAAATCATCATACTTAACATCATATACTTGCACTTCATGCTCAACCAAGGAGATATGTTATAAATCGTGAGAAGAACAGGCCACGGAGAATGGTTAGTACTTAGATTATCAAAGGGGTTCATTCCATATGTGGAAAGCCCAAGCCTATGGTTTCTTAGTTCAAGACCAACATCCAAAAACAATTAATCGTTTTTCTTCCATTTCAAAGAATCAGCTACATGGCGAACGTTTACATCACATTTTCTTTCATCTGCATGTCATCTAATATTCTTTGCATCATTCGCATTAGCAAAAAGTCTCACCTTGACATTATTAGCAAGTACCATAACATTTTATCAGGAGGATGCTTCTTACTAACATTGTCATTGTCATCACCATTGATGTTCTTCAACTTGTAGCGCGACTCACCATATTCTAGATATTGATCCAAATTTTCATACTTTTGCCTCTATATTATATAATCATTAGGGCATGTATGTATTTTGTCATACTCCAAACCCATTGGACATAATATCTTCTTGGCCTTGTAACAACGTTCCAAAAAAATGTTATCTTCTGGTAGCATTTTTTTAACAAATCAAGCAATTATGTGAAACTTTTATTTAACCACCCATGTTTTACCTTCATATTAAACAATTTTAACAACACATACAATCGTGTAAAACTGGTGCACACCTTATATAAAGGTGCATCTTTTCTGCTACGTAAAGTATCATAAATATGAGCTTTTATATAAGAGGGTTATCCAATATCACAGATCATCTTCTAGTCGATCATTCACATCTTCATCATCTTCATCCATTTGCGACGTCACATTTCGATTATTATCCACTTCTCCATGCCACGTCCATGTTGCATAATTTTTACAAATTTCATCACAACATAGGTGATGCAATATTTATTTCTTTGGCCGTTTTTTGATATTCTGCCAAATAACACAAGGACAATAAAAGATACCATTATTGTCGAGAACATTTTTTTCGGAGGATTCAAGAACTCCTTTCTCATACACCAGAACTAATCTATCAGTTTTCATCCAACTATGATTCGTGACAAATTCTAATATTTATATCAAAAGACTAATATGAATGACACACTAATTCTATACACACAACATCCTAATATGATTATATCCATATCCAACACCAAAATCTAAAGCATATTCACAAAATCTGAATAAAACATGAACAATACACATGACAATGTCAATTCCGAAAGCGTTGATTCATGAAATGCAATAAAATCCAGCATCATTTATTTGTTAAAAAAGAAACTAGTAACCCTAGCAAAGAACATAAACATTCAGAAGCGTCAGAGAGAGAATGGTAAATAACCCTAGCAAAGAACATAAACATTCAGAAGCGTCAGAGAGAGAGAGAATGGTAACATACGTTAATTCGAATAGGATGACGATTTTGTTTCCATAAATTATATTCGTTCCAAAAAAGAATGAAGATGGTGAATATTCCACTATCATTGTCATCTCGTTTGCTAGGGCGCCCTTGTGCGTTATGAACGAAATGAAGTACCTATTATGTTTTAATTTTATGGGAAATAATTCCACAACGGTTGCAAACTTTAACCGTAATGCTTTATGGAACATATAACCACGGTTGAATGAAACAACCGTAGTTGTTTTACTTTCAATTTTTAAATAACAATAAATGTGAAAGGGCACACACTTATTTTTATTGAAAAAACGGAAAAATATTGATGCTGGGATTTGAAGCTTGTCATCCAAATTATATGACCACAGTTATTTTTAGGAACCGTGATGAAAAGTTTCTTAGTAAAATAAAATAAAAGCATGCCCGTAAAAAATGTGATATGACTACGGTGGCAAAATGTTGAAGGGTAATTCCGTATTTTAGTATTTCGCCTACGTGAGATTATTGTTTGTATATATAAGTGAGTTGTGTGCTTAGCCATTAAGTAACATAACACATTGTACGCAAAGGTAGTGGAGTAATCATTCTCTGTGTAACCGTTAGTGGAATAGTAGTGGAAGTTTGTTAGAGTTTGTTATTCTCTCTCTCCCCCCCCCCCATCTCTCTCTCTCTCTCTCTCTCTATATATATATATATATATATATATATATATATATATATATATATATATATATTATCTCTCTTATTCCATCTTCATCTTATTCACCTTGTGCACCAATTTGGTATCTAGAGCTTCAGTTCAGATCCACAAGGAAACCCAGGAGAACACGAGTGAACGGTGAAGCGTTGTGTAATTGATTTTGTTTCTTGAATTTGTGTTGAATTTATAAATAGGAATTGTAACAAAATGATATTTCTTGATTCAGTGGGATTGGGAAACACTAGTGTTTGGTGAGATCTGAGCGATTTGCTCAAGGTTGAAGATGAATGGAAATAGTAATCTGAGTACTAAGCTTCCAGTGTTTGTGGCAAGAACTTGAATCGATAGGAGGACTCAAATGTGTGTGTTGTTTGGCGCTCAAGATGTTATTGATCTCATCAACGACAGTTACATTCTGGTTTCACTTTTAGAAAATGCAACGGATGCGCGGAGAAATGATCAGTGTGATCTAAGGAAGAAGGATCAGAAGGTGTTGTTCTATATCCATCAGTGTGTGGATGTGAATGAGTTTGAGAAAATCGTTGATTCAACGACGGTGAAGGGTGCATGGGACACACTGGTACGGTGCTACGAAGGTGATTCATCAGTGAAGAAGGTAAAGCTTAAATATCTATGTAAGAAGTATGAGAATCTCAACATGAATAACAATGATAATGTACCTGACTACACCTCCAAAGTGATTCTGACCATAAATGAGATAAAGTCATGTGGAGAAACTCTCTCTGAAGAAAGTATCATTGAGAAGATGATTATATCTCTTACTCCTCAGTTTGATTACATCATTGTAGAAATTTAACATTCTAAGGATCTTAGCATCATGAGAATAGAAGAGATGTAAAACAGTCTAGAGGCACAAGAGTTGTGTCTGACTAAAAGAAACTCTGAAATGGAGGTAAGGCAATAGACTCTGAAAGAAGCTTCTGGTAAGAAATATCAGAAGCAGTCTTGGTCAGAAGCCAGGAAGAGATATAATGGTGTTCATAAGTCATAAACCTCAACTTATGAAAGGCAGAAGAGTGTTCAGAAGGGGAAGGAGAAGTATGACAAGAGGAAGGTTTAGTGGTATTATTGTAAGAAGTTTGGCCATTTCGTTGCTGATTATTGGTCAAACAAGAAATAGGAGCCAGAAGAAGAAAATGTAGCCAGAGGAGATTCTAATGATGAATATGTGATGTTGATGGCTTCTGAATCTGATGATGTATATTTGGCAGACTAGTGGTATATGGACATTGGCTGCTCAAATCATCTTACTGGAAATAAGAAATGGTTGGTTGATTTTGACTATAGAAAGAGGACAAAGATCATATGTGCTGATGGTAAATACCTCAATCCTAAAGGTATGGGAAATGTCAGAGTAGTTCTGAATAATGGTAAACAACATTGATTCAGAATGTGTGGTATGTTCCTGGCATGAAAAGCAATCTGATGAGTGTAGGCTAATTAATTGAGAAAGGATTTTCAGCTACCATGAAGGACAATCTTTTGAATTTGTATGATTGTAATCTGAAGTTGATTATGAAGTTAGAACAGGGGAGGAATAGAACATTCAAAGTGAATGTTAAAACTGCATACTCTTAATGGCTTAATGCAACAAGTGTTCTGAAGGAGAGTGAGCTATGGCATAAAAGATTTGGTTATCTGAACTTCAGAAGCTTAGGGCATCTGAATTCAAAGAAGTTGATACATGGAATTCCTGTAATTAAAAATCTAGAGAAGCCATTCAATGTATGCATGAGAGAGAAGCGACCAAGACTGCCATTTGCATATGAAATGCCTCAAAGAGTAAAGCATGCTCTAGGTGTGGTGCATTCTGATGTGTGTGGACCATTTCCAGTACCTTCACTTGAGGGGAATAAATATTTTGTGTCATTTTTTCATGATTTAACAAGAATGACATGGGTATCCCTTATAAAGTTCAAACATTAGGTGTTTGCTGAATTTAAGAAATTAATAATCAAGGTTGAGAATCAGAGTAGTGAAAAGCTGAAAATTCTTAGAATTGATGGTGGAGGTGAGTATAACTCTAAAGAGTTCATAAAGTTCTGTGAGGAGAATGAAATTAAGCATGAGGTGATTGTTTCATACACTCCTCAACACAATAGCCTTACTGAAAGAAGAAATCGGACTTTTCTTGATATGATAAGGAGCATGCTGAAGGAGAAAAAGTTACCTCACACCTTGTGGCGAGAAGTTGTTGCTACTGCAACATATGTGCTCAATAGGTGTCCAACCAAGAAACTGAAGAAAGTTGTTCCTTTAGAGAAGTGGACTGAAGATAAGCAAAGTGTGAGCCATCTAGAAATGTTTGGTTCTGTTTGTTGCAAACATGTTCCATATCCTAAGAGAAAGAAGTTGGATGACAAAAGCAGAGTTATGTTGCTTGTAGGGTACCATAGTAAAAGTGATTATAAGCTCTACTGTCATGTCACTAACAAGGTAGAATTCAACATATATGCCATTATGAAGGAATAAAAAATGTGGGATTGGAGTAAATCTCAATCCAACTCTGGTGTACTGCCAACTTCTAAAGATACTTCAAAGTCAGAAGGAGAATCTGCCTCTAAAGATGAATCAAAATTTGATGGTGATTTTGAGGATGAAGATGAGTCAGAGTCTAAAAGTGACTCTGATGCTAAAGACGAGTCTGACTCTAAAGGTGAATCTGATTCTAATCCAGATTCTAATGGTGATTCAGAATCTGGTGGAAATCCAGACTTTGGGAATATTCATGCCTCTGAAGGTGGTATTTTTAGGGTTTCAGCATCTGATATTGTTTCAACGTCCAAAGAAGATTCTGAACAAGTTCATATGCCACAAAGAATCAGAAACATTCTAAGAAGATTTGTAGAGTTTGGCATGCTGCAAGATACTGAAATGGACTCTAAAGGAGAATTCATTTAGTGTGCCATGTTAGTAGACTCTGAACCGATTAGTGTTAAAGAAGTGTTCAAGAAGAAAGTGTGGTTGAATGCAATGAAAGAAGAACTTGAGGCTATAGAAAGAAACATGACTTGGAAGTTGGATGAGCTTCCAAATGACAAGAAAGTCATCAGTGTCAGATGGGTTTTTAAAGAGGAACTAAAGCCAGATGGATAAATTGGAAAATATAAAGCATGGTTAGTGGTAAGAGGTTTTATACAGAAACCTGGGTTATACTACTTTGAGGTGTTTGCTCCTGTAGCGAGACATGAGACAACCATATTGGTGATTACGATAGCTGCTAACAGGAATTGGCCTCTGATGTATTTAGATGTGAAATCTGCATTTCTGAACGGTCCATTACAAGAAGATGTATATGTGTCAAAACCTCTTGGATTTGTGAAAAACAATCAGGAAGAGATGGTGTACAAGTTACATAAAGCGTTGTATGGACTGAACAAGCTCCTAGAGCTTGGAATCTGAATATTGATTCATTTTTCAAGCTCCAAGGATTCATAAAGTGTGAGATGGAGTATGGCGTTTATGTTCAGCATACTTCTGACGGTAATATGATTCTGGTGTATCGCTATATTGATGACATATTTCTAACATGAAGTTGTGAACATGAGATAGCTAAGTTCAAGAAGGTGTTATTGAATAAGTTTGAGATACCTAATCTAGGAAATATGACATATTTCCTAGGGATGGAGTTTATGTACTATGAGAAGGGTATCATTTTGCATCAACTAAAGTATGAACTTAAGCTTATGAAGAGATTTAACTTGTTGAATTATAAGGTTGTGGTCACAGCTACAGAAACAAATCACAAATTGAAGTCTGGTCCTGAAGGTGATGATGTATATGTTACAACTTTCAAGTTGTTAGTTGGATCTCTTAGGTATTTGTGTAATACCAGACCTAATATTTCCTATGCAGTTGGAATGGTTAGTAGGTTCATGAGTAAATCGAAGTGGTCTCATTACTAAGATGTTGTCAGGATTCTGAGATATATTAAGGGGACTCTGTAGTATGGAGTTTTGTTCCCTTCTGGAGAAAAGACTAAGTCAGAGTTGATGTGTTACTCGGGCTCTGATTGGTGTGGAGACAGAGTTGACAGAAGAAGTACTTCTGGATATTTGTTTAAGTATCTGGGATGTCCTATTTCTTGGTGTTTCAAGAAACAACCAGTTATTGCTTTGTCAACCTGTGAAGCTGAATACATTACAGGTGTTCTGAATTTACTATAGGTCTAAAGATCAAGGTAAGCAAACCTATGAAACTGATGGTTGATAACAAGTCTGCAATCAATCTTGCTAAGAATCCAATGTTGTATGAAAGAATCAAACATAGTGAGACTAAGTATCATTTTCTGAGAAGTCAGATTCATAATGGAGTGCTAGAAGTTATGCATTCTAGCACTCAGAAGTAGCTGACAGATGTTCTGACGAAAGCGATCAATCAAAACTAATAAATTTCTCCACTTGAGGGATGAAATTGGTGTTATTAGTTTTGATTAATTAAATCCTGAATTAAGGGATGATGTTGAAGGATAATTCAATATTTTAGTATTTCGTCTACATGAAATTATTGTTTGTGTATATAAGTGATAGTGTATTTAGTCATTAAGTAACGTAATACGTTGTACGCAAAGGTTGCGGAGTAACCATTCTCTATATAACCGTTACTAGAATAGTAATGAAAGTTGTTAGAGTTTGTTATTCTCTCTCTTCTCTTTTATTTCATCTTAATCTTATGCACCAACACAAAATAACCCTTGTAATATTGTTTCACCGAAAGAATCCTGGTAGGTTATAAAACTATTTTGATCAAAAGTATATTTTTTGTCTATATAAAAGTTATTTTTATTTTGACATTATTTATAAAAAAAAATTGAATAAACAGTTAATTTGTTTCCTTATATAAAAATATGTCCTTTATAAAAATGTTGTATATAGATGACAAAAGTAATATTTAACTCTACCATTGAATGTTATTAATCATAAACTTTAATTATAAAAAGCTATATAGTATAGTTGATTAAAATTATCTGAGGACTTTAACATTCTTATTATTATTAAATTATAAACTTAATTAAAACAAATTTTATTAAATTTTTTATAATTAATATTTATTTATGTAGTTTCACTTATAATAGTTATTTCCTCCGTTTCTTTTTAAGCGTCAAATATTTTTAAAAAAATTGGTTCCTTTTGAATTGTCATTTCCAAAATTCAAGATGATATGATCTGAATTTTTGTCAAAATTACCCTTATATGATTATTATAGATCTAAAATGAAAAAATGAAACAAACTATAACAAATAACTAAAAATAATATAGATAAAAAATAATTATTATTTAAAAAGTAAATCAATAATAATTATTTTTTTATAATTATAAAAAGATATTAGTATGCACTATAAATATAAAAAGTTTTATACTGTCAATGCATAATAATCATATTACTTTAAATCTTTCAAATCAAAATTAAATCTTTCAAATAAATTAGTAATTATGATTAATTGACAAAAAGAGTAACACTTAAAAAAAAAAAAAAAAAGAGTATTGAATAATGTATATTGAATTGAAGTGATTTGGTACAATAGGAGTGGTTATTGTGGCATGCAACTTGCATAATTGTTTTTTTTTATTGAATTGATGTGATTTGGGAGTGAGAAAAGTACTGAATACTGAATAGAGGTTTAGAGTGAATGATATGAAAATTCGTGATTGAGTTGACATGTATTCTGGTTTAGATGTAGGTTCAATTGAAACTCGAAAAACAAAAGGAATTGGTAAAATCATATTGAAAGGTATCAATTGAAGGCAATTAAGTTTGACCAGAATAAAATCATATTGCAATGTACTAGTAGTTTGATTTTGAGAAAGTTGGACAACATTTGCCGACTTTTTTTCCCTTGCACTATTTCATATCTAAAATTAAAATCTCAAATTGTTTTACTTTAAAAAAAAATTTAAAGTATCCATTTTAAAAAGAGACTTCTCAAATCAATACACGGGTGCATGTTGTGTTTGTAATCAGAAAGGAATCCGATCATTCATTTATCAAAGAAAAAATATTTTATTATTATTTTTGAAACATACATTCATTCATTGATTATATGAGTTTCTTCGTAGTTTATTAATTGGACAAATATTGTCTTGAAAATGAGTATTCTTAGGATTTTTTTTAAATGGAACAGTTTGGAATTTTAATTTCAATAAAAAAAAAGTCATATTTGCCATCAAAAATTGGACGTGGAAGACAACAATGAATAAAATATATTTTAAATATCATTGTCTTTATTTTATATAAAAAGAATAACAAAATAAATATTTATCTCATATATTTTATTTATACTATAAAAAAACAAATATATGTTATGTTGTCTAATTTAATAATTATGCAATTTAGTTAGTTAAAACTAGTTCAATAATCATGTAACATAGGAGTAGTTAATTAAATTAAAAATAACTATGTAATATAACTTATTAAATAAAAATAAATATATAACATAGTTAATTCAAACTAATTTAACAATTTTGTTATTGAAGATAATATTAAACTTTCTAATATTATAGAAAAGACATTCTACTAAGATAAAACATTATTATAAATTTAATTTTAGGGACACTTATAAAATGGTTTGGTTTATATTTTCTTTAATGAGTTGATTATTATCCAACTGTTAGTCTAACATTTCAAAAGTATTTTCATTGGAATTGGATTAATCACATTCCGGCTGGTATGAAATGATAAGAGAAGTGTTTGCTTTTGTAGTGTCAAGAAGAGCAAGAAAAGTGTGTTGTTGCACAATAGTGGATCCAATGGGTGAGATTGTTGGTCTTTTGTCACAATGTCTTCAAATGGAGTGTTTCTAGAAGCAAACTTCTATGGTGTTCCCAGGTTTCTGACAATAAACAAAAAAAAATGGATTCCTCTTCCAGGCTCGGTGGGAACAGTTCTTGCTCAAAAATTCAAGATTGACTTTTGTTATAAGGTTTGAATATTTGTGCAATGGTTTTATCTTCTTCATGGGGAGAAGACCTTTTTTGATGGGTGGTAGGGGATGCGTAGGTATGATTTGGAATTGGATAGGAATGCATTGTTCATATAATTAATCCCTTAAAGAAAATGAATGACATAACCTTTCTCTTTGTAACTCTTTATCTTTTTATTTGACTCTCATTCTTTTTTTCTTTTTTGGTTTAGTGTAACTCTCTCATTCTAACCATCTAAGAGATTTATATACTTAATAGGATGTGCAAGTATATCAATAGCAACACCAAATAAAATTTGGCATCATATGTTTTTCATATACTTATTTCCTCTATCCGTTTTTATTATTCGCATGTTTTAAATAGATTTTTAATTCATATATAATGTCGCTCTAAAAGTAACACATAACTCTTTGTGATGGGTAGAGAATTTAAATATTTGCGACAAAGAATTCTTAATCTCTTATGTGAATCTTAATACTGTTTTCTAAATCAAATTGACTTATGTTTGGTAAATTTCGGAAGAGAAAAAAATCAATTAAATGAAAACCTATCAATCATTTAACCCAAATCTCTTGATTACTAAACATTTATACTTTATGCTTGAAAAACAACATCTATACTTCGATGGAAATATCACTTATAATCCGAACAAAATTAATTATTTTTAAATTCACTTTTTAAACACCCCATATAACTTTTTTTTCTTTTCAAAATCAGATCTCTAGCCAATCTATTAAAAACAAATATATCAAAGTCTAACCAAAATCATTTCTAGAGAGATAATCAAAATGACAAGCTAATGAAAGTATTACATAGACCAAAAATATAATTTAAGCCTGAAATTAGCATTTAGTTGCAAAAAACTGAAGGCATCCAACAACTAAATAATCATAAAGCAATCATGACTTGTTAAAGCAAAGTTAACCAAAAGATCATAAAGACAAAAGGTTTGTAAGGCGAACCTATGTTGCAGGAACATGATAAACATCCTTCTGAGAGCAAAGTGTGAACACAGCCATGGCAAAACTATTCAAACTCAATTGTGGCTACTTAGCTTTGCTCCTAGCACTCCTACTATTTTGATTGCTTTGAACACTTTTCTTTGATTGCTTCTTGGCCGGAGCTGGTTTCCTCTTTTCAACTTGATCACTGTCATCGTCATTATCAGTACCAGTATCACCGTCATTGTCATCGTCACTTTCCTCTGTCTTTTTTCTTTTAGAAGCTTCTCTACCTTTAGCTCCAGCCTTTGCCCCCTTCTTTCCCAAAGTCTGGTCTTCCTTCTTTGTAGGATTCTCAATGTCATCATTGTTATCATCATCTACTCTTGCTTTCTTTGAGGTTTTCCCTCTAGCTTTACCAGTTTCTTTTAACTTTTGCGGTCCACTTAGCTTTTGCAGCTCTGGCACGTACGCAGTTGTCTGAGAGCAATAACATTTGCAGATTAGAAATAAATGAAAGACGTTGGCGAAAAACAATAAGGGCAGTGTTCAGAATGGCATACCCTACCACCTGCGGTGATGAAGTTAATTTCTTTCCCTGCAATCATATGAAAATGTATAAATCTTTGGATTTCTTATTATTGGACAGGAAATCAGATTGTGTTTCACAGTATGTAGGCATAGCTAAAGAAACGGTAAATAAGGAGCCAAGAAATTAATTATACATGACTCTATCTTGTTTTAGTTTTGATCTTACATACTTTCAGAAAACAAAACACCAGCCACTTTCAGAAACCCTTTTCAAAGCATTGATGTGCTCACAAAATTTTAAGAAAACAAAGAGTGGCATACTTTCTTCGAAGAAATATGCAGAAAAAGTAGTAACAGAGCTTGACTTGACAGAAGAAACCGTGAGTTTCAAAATGGCATCCTATCCTCAATTATTAATCATGGTTCTTCCATTTTATACATTCAGAACTACAATGTCACACTCTCCACAAGTAACAACACTTCATTAGTAACGTTATCATTCCCCTATCATATAAAGACACATAAGAATTTGGAGCTTTTATCTGCAATATTATCAGAAATGGCAAAACAAGACCAGTATTGATACACTCTGGATGCTTCAATTTTCACATTGATCCAAGAATAGTAAATCACACCAATCAAGAATACAGGTTATTCAATTTACCACAATTTTTAGTAAACTGCACATCAAATTAAAATATAAGCAGCTAGAGACCATAGTAAATAGGGCATCATTCATGTTGCACAAAAAATATATATTAGTTTTTATTTTTTACACAAAGTAGGGAAGCAAACCGTCAACAAAAGCTTTGCCGGGCTTCTTTTCACGAAAGTGAAATATCCAATTAGTGGGATATTGGCTACTATCTGCTCCAACTTCAACTGCTTTTTCAATAACCTGTAAAATAAATCTATTTGTCAAGTTATAAATGGTAGAAAAGTATTCCTCACCACTTATTTTTCCAGGCTTTTTCCCCCATCGAAAATGAAATAACCATTCAAGGGGAAAACGGCTACAGTCAGCATCAACTCCAACAGCAAATTGAATAACCTACAGGTTTTATCCTCTATTTTTATGGAGTCTACATGTTCCATAACTATAAACAATTCAAAGAAAACCAGCATCCCCACCTCTTTAATGCACTCATACAAAGTTGAGCAGTTTTCTCCCGACAAACTAGAAGCTGACTGCTGTGGATGAATCCTTGCCTGGAAATATGGGAAATTTATTGTTATAAAGCATGGAGTAAATTATCTAATTTGGAGTTATCCAAGGCTAGAAAGATAGTCTATTAGCCACTGACTTCAAAAAGAAGGCCAGAGCGGATACTTGATCCAATGAAATGCCATTTCCAAAAAAAAATTGAAGTTCCTGCCTCCTAAATGCCTGATAATAATTAATAAATACATATGTGAAAACAAGCAGTGCCACTAAAAACATTTCCCATTCAATAGCATATTAGTCTCATGAATCCAATACTGTCATAATAACCTATCATGAATCTTGCCTGGCGACAGAAAATTTGATTCCAAATTGCTCCTAGATGTTTGACAAATTGAATTATAAAATCTAATAACTAATTATAGTTGCTAACTAACAGCTTAGGTTCATCTAAACCGATTTCAATTCTCTATCAATAGCATATTAGTCTCATGAATCCAATACTGTCATAATAACCTATCATGAATCTTGCCTGGCGACAGAAAATTTGATTCCAAATTGCTCCTAGATGTTTGACAAATTGTATTATAAAATCTAATAACTAATTATAGTTGCTAACTAACAGCTTAGGTTCATCTAAACCGATTTCAATTCTCTATCAAAAAGGTAGGTGATTTCGCTACGCAAATAATAAGTTAAGAACATAAGTCTGAATCCAATATTTATTTTAAATTCTTAGAAAGCATCATTAACCCTCAAGGTGGCAGCTCACGATCAAATCTCTTTAGAAAGAACCGAGAACTATTTGGACGGCAGTTCCCCCATTTATTCTGTGTATGTCCACACGTGCAGACACAGGAATATTAATATCTAAGACAAGACTAAAGTAACTAATAAGCATCATAGGTTCCAACTTATTTCTTCTGAACAAAAATTATGCTTCTTTTTCCGTTCTAACAAGATTTCAGACCATTCACAATCTTGATGACATGAACAAATATCCTCTTCAATCTGCATACGGTAAAGGATCTAAAAGAAACCAATACGGAGGACTATATAAAACCGTCATCTTGCTGAGGCAATATTAATACAACCAAGGACGTGATATTGGTCTATTAAAACTCAATGAAGTACATCGATTTTTCTTGAAATCATGTTGATCACTGCTTATTAACTATTATCACATGGCCATACATTTAAATTGCTAAAAAGATCAAGTTTAGATGAGGATTAAAACTTAAAGCTTAATAAGTTAAATACAATTATAAACTAAAAATTAGTCTGTAGTTAAAAATTTATTGGAAAATATCAAATATTCAAAATTATTGAGGAAAAGAAGGATTCACTTACTTGGTAGAGCACTTCATCTGCAACCCAATTTCCAATACCTGAAATATAGCTCTGCAAAGAATGGAAATTTAATATCTTCTATAAATGATGAATTCTACAGTAACATAAAGTTGGGACGTCAATTTTTTATGCATTGTAAAAGCACAACAAGAAAACATGTAAAAGACAGAAATCGGCATGCAAAGGGCTTTGCATTAAGAAAAACTATGGCATTAAAAAGTCAGCATACCAATATTAAAACAGAGAAAAATAACGCATACGTATAGTAAAATACTAACTATATCTTGATCATAAATAAACAAAATAAAAATTTAAAAGACAGAATACAATATTTGGGAAGTGATAAAGGCAAGTTGTTAGTACTTGATCTAGTAATAAAGCCTTGATTTCAGTTTTCTTCTTGTGCAAACGCCCAGTGAATTCGTCAAGTGTCATGGGTTCAAAGAGTGCATCAGGACCAAGCTCGGATATGGGAGGCACTGATGTGGGCTATATTAAGAAAAAAATACAGTTAATATCAAACTCTTATTTATATGGATGACAATTTGCAAGTAGGGTCACAATACATCTTTGAGCAGGCGAACTTTTGCAAATCTCCTTTTGTCAGTGAAAGATATCTCCAAACCATCATCTAGCTGCACCAACACGATTAACCTATGTTAGTACTCTATTGTAGTTCACATGAACGACAATACTCACTAGAGAAGCATATCATCATATATCAAGGCTGACTATACTTGCAACGAAAATTGAAAATTTACAAGACAAATCACCTACGCACAGAGGCAGAACTTCATAATGTTTATGCTCTGATGTATGAAATGGAAAAAATCAAATAAGAGGAAACATGTAGAAAGTTCAAACTGCAGGTATTGAGAAAATCTAATGTGTTAGAATTTGGACTAAACCTAACTCAACACCAAAAGGTGGCTCCAGGGATGAGGTAAGTCCGAGTCTTACAGGGAATACTTTGACAATGTTTCTAATAAATGTGGGATCTCAAAAATAATGCTTCACTACACACTATAATTTAATACTACATTTGTTTCTTTTTAGTTGTCGCTTCAAGGTTATATAAATATACCAAGACAACCAATAAATTGTTACTTAATTGACTAGAAAAGAAATTTTCTCTCGCACCATGATACCATGTTTTTTGGATGTAGACAAATTAATCTGAATAAATATATAGTAGCCACAAATAGAAAATCTAGCCCAACTCTAACATAGTATAAGCTACTCGCATCTTACAACAGAATACAGATCATATGAGTCCCCAGCAAATAGTCCATTTAAATTTTTCATCAAATATAAAACAAAGCATCAGACTATGAGGCTACATTCCCAAAGACTCAACAGTGATAAGTTCAAGCATTCCAATCATCAATGGAGTGACAGCTGTTACCTGAATAAAAAACTCATCAAATATAAAACAAAGCATCAGACTATGAGGCTACATTCCCAAAGACTCAAGAGTGATAAGTTCAAGCATTCCAATCATCAATGGAGTGACAGCTGTTACCTGAATAAAAAACTTCGAATATTTGGAAGGCCATTCATCCTCATCATTTACAGCAGACCTATATGAAAGTTTGTATCATTACATTAACCATTCAAGGAACTTATAGGTGCCAAATCATTGCAACAAAATAACACACGACGCTCAGGTGGTTCTACACATTTGAGACATGTAAACTTAGGTCAATATCAAATTAAAACTCTACACATAAGGGTAAAATAAGAAATTCACCCATTAAAAACACTTATTTCGCATTCTGAAGTTAATTCCTACCAAAAAATTAACATCTGAACTTGGATCAAATCAAAAAAATTGTTTCACTTGTATGCTTCTAACACAGCAACAGACTTTGCATATTAAAATTTACATTTTCTTACTGTTTAATAAAATACATAAAATACCAACATACACTGACGTCCTCCAGCTACAATCACCTACTTATTGATGTTTAGAGAAGGATGAGTTTTCATTTCCAATGAATTGAAAATTCTTACAAGAATACACAAGGGAAAGTCATTAAATAGTTAGTTTAACACTAACCAATTGACAAAATATGCTAACTGACCAACCAACAATCCTAACTAACTTCTAAAAGCAAATTAAAAGGATTCAATAACAGAAACTGACTAAGATAAACTGAAATAGACAGCTTGATACTACTTGCATGGGAATGGCTTATCTCAAGTGTGATTTACACTTGAGATGGTAAAGTGCAATCTATCACCATTGAAAGTTATTCTCTCTAAAATACTCAAATGTTCCTCTCTCTCTTCTTGAATGGTGAGAGATTACACTTCACTCTCTCAAGTGTAAATCACACTTGAGAGGATCCATTCCCCTACTTGCATATATGAAAGAAAACAAAACTGAATAACGACATTTCTCTGAAAATTTGCAGCTTGATACTAGGAATGTCACATGCCGTCGAGTGTAAGAGAAAAGCTCTAGCAAAAAAAACACCCGGACACCTGGTACATACACTGAGGGGATTCGGCTCAACACATAGAAATGAGTATCTAATATCCATGCAAATCATTTTACAGATTCTAACTATTAGCCCTACAAACTATCACACTCATGCTAATACCATTAGTTTCATGCATGTGTGTTCGTTATAGTCTATGTATAAATTGAAAAACTCACTTTAGTTAAATTCTAAAGCTCAATCCAACAAGTTTGATTAAAAAAACATTATATTGTAAAACTGAAAGAGAAAATGCATTATAATCAGAGTCTTTGTCATCAAATATTTGAAAACTTGAGCATTAGGTCTCCGGAGGCCTCACCTTTTGTACTTTGTTACTGCAACTCCCTTGATGTATATCGCACCAGCCATACCTAACAAACAGTTATAAAAAGAAACTCGCAAGTTAGAGAGAGAAGAGGAAGCTAGGGTTTTAAAAAGTAAAAGAAATAGACAGAGAAAGTACCGAATTGGAAGGAAGGAAACGGCGGAGAATCGAGCTGAAGCCACATGTTCTTGCCCTTCCGGCGAGCTGCGACAATGGTTTTGCCGATGACGGAAGCTTCAAATTCGGAGTGAGAAACACCGTCGATGACTTTTGAATCATCGGCAACGATGCACTTGGTTATCTTCTTCCCGATACAGTTCTCTTCCACCGCTTTTCTTGCCGCCTCTACCTCCGGTAGCTCCGGCATTGTGCTTGCTCGCTCTGATTGCTATCTATGGAGTTTTCCCGCGTTGCTTCTCTTCTTACAAGTACGCTACTCTATGATCATTCGTTCTGTTTGGGGTTTTAAGCTATTGTACCGTTGCATCTGAGCAGCAAATCGTGTCCGTTGATAGTGCTGTTGCTGTGTACCAAACAACGGCTCTGATTCTTCATATTTCAACTTGGAATCGGGTCCAATATTTCACTTTCCATTTGTCATTGGCCCAAATAATTGATCCCTCTCAAAATTTTCGAAGATTGAATTTCTGACTCACTAAAATACAACAATATACTATTATATTGGAGGTGTTTTATATATATATATATATATATATATATATATATATATATATATATATATATATATATATATATATATATATATATATATATATATATATATATATATATATATATGATAAATTCGAATTCCAATATTCGAATACACTTTTATGACACAATTGTTTACACATTGTGATAACAAATGGGGGAATCTCAATTCAATTTCTAGATATACTTTCAGGACAATATTCTTAGCACATTTTCTCATTCATTTGATAATAAAGTGGTGAATCCAGAATTCAATCTTTGGATACATTTTTACGACACTATTTTTGACAATTTTCTGAAACATTTGATAATAAGAATGAATTTGGATTTCAATCTTGAGAGATACTCCCAGGATACCATCTTTTGCCTATTTTCTCGTACACTCAATGACAAATGGGTGAATTCAGATTCTAATATCTGGATGCACCTCTAGAGCAATATTGTTGGTATAAGTTACAATGACAATTTTGAATAACATAACTCACAAGTCATTCGTAAATTAAATTTCATTTTTAACAAAAAGTGAATCTTCGTCGGTCATTAACATATTAGACATTTGCATAAGTCATTCAAACAATGGTCATTTGCATAAGTCATACATAATTTATAACATAGTCATTCAAAATGTTTACACAAATTAAAATATACCTATCAGATATATCTAATGATCATGTTCCTCCTCCACCTCCTACTCTAGGGTAAATTACATTTTGATAATATTGCATCCAAAACGACCCTCCCAGGAGTGCCTTCCTAAAACTCTTATTGTTATGGCATCTCTTGCAAGCGCAATAACACTGTGACATATAAGAAATAAAACCACAAGATGGTATGGCCTTACATATCCCTCTTTTAGTATTTTCTAATGAACTGACATTATGAATCTATTTCTGACATTGGTGTCATATGAAGATGGGACACACTATAAAATAATTTAATGTATTTGTATAACGTACTTCATGCACGAGGAGCTGACACGCATGCATTCTCTGGCCATAAACGCTCATGATAGTGAGTAAATATCTTATTAACATCTTTGCGGAGGATAGTGTCAAAAGAAGCAACAGTGGGGTCCTTAGATCATGAGATACTCAAACTACTACAGTACGCACTCAAGTAAATGTGAGTACATATGTTGAGACCCATTGGCCATCCATCAATAGTACCAACATATAACCTTCATATGTCGTGTTTGAGGGTGCTCTCTATATGGTGAGAAACAAATACCATCCACCGGAGTGTGATCAAGAGTGAGACTATATAGCTCAAACATAAGATTCCCCTTGAGTGGGTTAATCGAGCATGTACATGGAAACTCTTAAGTGTAGCAAAAACATATTCCCAACTGGCAATACTTGGGAAATTGTAGAGGATATGTGCCTAAAAATGGTTCATGTGAAATATTAGTAGGGATGTAAAACAAGTAATATGGAATTATTAAATGGCGTGTAAATCAATTGATTGGAATAGACAGATACTACCTTTAGCTAACTCGGAGTACAAATAAACCAAACAAGTTGTCCCCCTGTTGTACCTATGAATCCGCTTAAATTCCATGAAGTATTTAAGATAAACAACATCGACATATCTCACACTTTTGCCCAAAAAATGCATTTGCCAACCAAAATCAAAAGGTTTATCTTAAATGCACATTGTATATGGTAGGCAACATGTGTATCATCGTTTGCAACATTTTACAACTGCATTTAATTGGTCAATATAATTTCCTTTTGGAATAAAAGTAGAACATGACACACTATGGTGTCTTTTATCCCCTTTTGGGCCTCACTCGCATTAACTCCTAAATTTGTCACCATTAGAAAGAGTGCCTCAGATCCATGAATGTTAAGTTGATCCAACAATCTTAATATGATTGGAAGATGGAGGAGACACGATACATCATCAAGGGTGATTCTCATCTTACCAATGAGAATATGAAATGACAACATCGTCTGAGGTGTACCTACAAGATTAGAACTCTAACGTCCAAGTCAATAAGAGAATGAAAAATATATTGAGTTATAGGATAGAGAAAAAATACCTTGAGTCTCGCGTGAGATGTTTTATATATGAATGGTGGTTATGGATATTCCAACCATTTCTCAAAATCCTTTATCAACTCTTTAAGTGTGGAAGTTATAGTCCCTACTTTGCTCTTAGTATCAACAAGATTTTTATTCAAAGATTCACGAGTTTCGTTAGACTATGTTAGTTCCTAAATCAATGTTGAAACATCATTCTTCCTCTCCATTTTTTAGTCTCTAGCGCCCCCTTAGTTTGTTATGTTATTTCTAACTCTAAAATTTCAACCTTGGACTGTTGATTCTCTTCTTCAGTCTATAACTCTTGGTCCACGATAAATATGAATTTGGTAAGTCATCACTCTTGCCATGACATCATGAATGCCTTATTTCAGCCAAATGAGCATCGGTTCACATTAGGGATTAATGCGATTTTTTTTGTTGGGAACAAGGGGCCGAGCTGGACATAACCGACGTGAATTTCCCCAACTTCCCAGAGTCATCATTTCCAGAAGATGGGACTTTCTTTTCTTATGGAGATTAGGAGTTAGAAGCCATGAATAACAAACATTTTTGTGAAAATGGTGGTTGCACTACAACAAAAAACCCATTTTATCTCGGCTAAAAATGGGGGTTGACCTCACTTTCGTATGCGAGGTAACGAAGGGTGACGTAAAATGAGTGTCATTTTGTTACATCTATCGAGGTTTCATCTAAAGGAAAGACTTAATGGTCATGAGTTTGATCCCTAACACCTGCATTTTTATTATTTTAAAATCTGGATGACACGCTCCATATTTTCTCTCGATTATAAGAAAAACTGAGGTAATATAGCAATATTAGCACCTAAGTTTATAATATTACCCGAGGAAAAATCAATGTTATTTAACTATTTTTTTCATTCTATATTTTCCTTTTAACCTGTATTACATAACTTTTTTTGCCCATTTCTAAAATAGGAACATTATACATTTTGCCCATTTCATAAACAAAAATTCTCAAACAGAAAGAGTGTACCAAATATATTCATTGTTTACACCAGTTGTAAATCCAAAATGGCACACACCTTATAATATCACAACAAAACTAAAATAAATGATTAACCAACAAAAGTAATAACCAAAATGCAAATTCTTATAGGCCATTCAAAAGTTCTCTTATGTGATTTGTAATCAGTCGTTGAACACGTATAATTTGAACAACATTTTAAACCAATTAGGATAATTAATAGCAATAACGTTAAAATTTTAAATCTTTGATCTCAATAACAAGAACAACATTCAAAATTCAATCTTCACTACCAACTTCAAACTTCAATATCAATATCAACAACATACATCATATAACACTTGCTTTATGGATTTTTAATTTTCTGACTTTTACTTCTAAAACTATACAACATAGGGTATCCTTTGACATCTCTACATGATGAGAAAAAATACTAGTAAAATGAATATATATATACATTTTCCATATCCCCTCTTGATGATCATGATGAATAACATGCATAAGTATATAAAATATTTACTTACTAGTTTTTCCATATCCCCTCTTGATGATCATGATGAATAACATGCACATCGTTTGAATCATTTTTTTCCGATGATAGATGTATATGTGTTGTGAAAGAAGGTGTCTTAAAAATTAAAATTTGATTTTCATAACTATCAGAAATATATTTTTCTTTTAGAATAATTGACCATCTTATGTTAGAAGAATCAATGGCATAAAAAATGTTTTGTTTGGGATGTCGTAATGAATGGTTCATTCATATAAGTTGTCTTTCGAAGATCAACCCATGTGAATCCTAATCCATCGGTTTATACGCCCGCGTTACTGTTAATCCACTTGCACTTACAAAAGTTGTGGATGCCATGATGAATGCTTGTAGCGTGACTCCCCACACATCGTCACTCTTTTAAGTTTTCATACTATTTCATGTATAATATGCAATCATTACGACATGCATGTATTTTGACATAGTCCAAACTCATTGGACACAATATATTTTTGGCCTCATAACTACGGTTTGACAACATGTTACCTCCTGAAAGCATTTCTTGCAACAATTCAAGCAATTTATTGAAACTTATATCTGTTCACCCACCTATTGACTTAATATTAAATATTTTTAACACATCTAACAATCTTGTAAAATATTTACATCCCGAATATAACGAATCTTTCATGTCTTTTTACAAAGTATCTTCCACACATGCTTTCTTAAAAGCATATATTCCAACGTCACATATCATATCTTTTATATTATTATTAATAAATTCACCAACTTTAACTCTATGTGGCGCAAGTCTCTTTTTTGTCACTTCACTATGCCATACACATTTTGTGTAATTTTGAATAATTTATTCACAATCTAAATGATTAAATATAACATCTCTTGAATATTTTTGCGTATTTCAATATTTTTTACAAGGACACCATAAATCCTATTATCGTTAGGAACAACATCCATAATCACATACAACTTTTGAAAATAAACAAAAATCATGCAATGCCAACAAAAGGAACATTCAATTTCAATAAAAGAACAACATCTACAAATGCCTAAAAAACAACATTAATGATATACCATACCATAAGTCTCTAAAATCATAACAATAACAATAACAACAACATCAACAATAATAAGGATATAAATGCATATTTATGGGGATAGGTACTATGATATCCGCGTCCATCCAAATGGATATATGGATAATCCGCTGGTTTTAAAGTATTTGCATATATTTATAAAAATCCATGGATAACATTTTTTTCTAAAATAAAAAAAAAATTAGCTTCTTTTTAAACACAAAAAGTTATCATATAATATTCATACATTTCACTTTCAATTTAACAACAAAATACTATCACATTAATTCTTCTTTTTCACCAAAATATAATAACAATCAAACATAATATTAATACATTTTATTTTAAACCAAAACAAATAAAAAAACCAAAACAAATAAAAAAATTATGATTGTGAGTTATGGTAGAAGAACATACGGCAATCGAGTAGGAAATGAGACACTTGTTAGAGAGAGGAATGGTGATACTTGTTGGTTGAATGGTGGAATTATTGAAACGAGGTCTAGAGTATTAAAGAAGTTTAAATATGAAATGATTAAATAGGATTTGTATGGAATGTGAAAGATTTTATTTAAAAAAAAACTCAAAATAATAATAATAATAATTATTATATAAGATTAATTTTTTTAGAAGATGAAAAGATAAAGTATAATAAACTAATGATATTTAAATATTTTTTATAATTCACTGACGAATACAAATATTCGCGGGTACGAGTTTCATTAAACCCATATTTATATCCATTAACAAAGGAGTATTTAAATATCCATTTATTTTATCCGTGAATATCCATAAAGCTACTCGCCTCGTATCCGTGACATATTTTATCCACGGATACCCGTAGGTACGAGGTTTTTTGCCATCCCTAAACAACAACAACATTACGGGTACAATCATAGAAAAAAATTTACACGCCATAAACGTGATGAGAGAGTCAAAGAAAAGTATTAGTTTGGGGTTTGAGCTTCCTTCCTCCTTGGAGAAGATGAAAAATGTTGTTTCAGTTTGTTAGATGGAAAAGAATGATGTTTCTTTCATTCTCTATAGCACAAAAATATTGTTAGAGTTTACATATCGATTTTTAGAAAAATTGAGGGAACATAACCAAGGAAAAAACTGGTTTTAATTTAAGTAAATAAAATATTAATCAACATTTCATATCGATTTTCCTGGAAAATAGGAGATAAGATGATTTATAAAACAAGAGTGTCCTTTTGGTTATAGGTCCCCAAAACCTTGAAATAAATTAGAAAAAGAAGACAATATGTCAAATTAAGTTACACATATTTTCTAACTTAAAATATTTCTTAGTGTCTTTAGTAGTCACTGACTTAGACGTCAGAGTGTGTGAAAGACCATTAAAATTTACGGATTATTTTGATAACATTGTAAGTTTTTATTTTGATAACATTGTAAGTTTTAAGCGAGAAATTTGTGTAATTTTGAAAAATATTTTGGGGAACTTTTAATAACCAAATGGAGGGTGGCAAAAGTAGTTCTCTGAAGCAAATATGCATATAGGCCTGGTCTTATTATCCACTTTTCAAAGGCCCAAACAAAAAAATGTTTTGCAATCTCATCGAACGGCCAACACGCTGCCACATCTCTATGTTCTCTTACACTACAACCTTCACTACTCTCTCTCTCTCTCTCTCACAGTCTTCTCTCCGATCCGTGGTTTGGTTTCTTCTCGTTTCTTCCAAAATGCTGGCACGTTTAGCCGCGAATCGTCTCAACGAGATCCGTCAGATTTTCCGTCAGGTTTTCTTCTCAATCTCCCTCAATCTCCCAATTCAATTTCATCTTCCTGTTTTCAGTTTTCAGTTTTCAATTTTCAATTTTGTTCCTTTTCCCCTTTTCACAGCCAGCGAGGGTTTTCTCAACAGCTCTCAACTATGTAAGTCTCATTTATCTTACGTTTATGTTTTTCGTAATTTTCCTTTTCATGGCTGCGATTGTTGATTCCATTGATTTTTGATTTTGGCCGCAGCACCTCGACTCTCCGGACAACAACCCCAATCTTCCTTGGGAATTCAACAATGCCAACAAAGAAAAGGTAAATTTCTTATTGTTCATCCATTCTAAAAATTCAAATTTGGATCGTGGGTATCCAGTATTCTAAACATAAACGATACTTTATCAATATGTAGCTGTTATTAAGTTCATTAAGCCTTTTGCTTGATTAGGTTTGCTCTTAAATTTGTTGAATTTATTATCCATATTGCGTTAAAGCTTCTAATTGAAGCAGGGAATATTGCCCAAGATAGTGTAGAATTTATGAATAATGCAATGTTTCTACGAGTTTTGGATTCTTAGTTCAGTTTTGGCACTGTGTATATGATCCTATTTAGTTCCAGTAGGTGTTTTTAAGATTAAACTTCGGCTGATTTTAATATGTGCTAATTACAGGTGAAGGAGATTTTATCTCACTATCCATCCAACTATAAACAATCTGCTGTGATCCCTCTGCTGGATCTTGCACAGCAACAGCATGGTGGCTGGCTTCCCGTTTCTGCAATGGATGCGGTATGTTGGTCTCATTCTTGAAATATTCTACTTATTATGTATAGACATGATATAATTAAAATGTAAGCTTTGTAGTGAGAGTTGGGGCTAGCATTTGTTGTAGAAAGGATTGTAGAGTATTACCTTTGGTGGTTGAGGCATGTGTTGAGAAGACCTGTATAATTATAGCAAAGAGGGTAGATTAGATGTAGTATGATGTATAGAAGTAAAGGAAGATCAAAGTAAACTATCGGCCCAACTATTAAAAGGGGTTTAGATTTAAATGAGTTGTCATTAGACATGATTCATGATCTTTGTTGTCAAATGGAGGCCAAAGGGTAACAATATGGTGGATTTTGAATGGTTAATCGTTGTTAAGAATCCTATAACGGACAATATATTGTCTGAACATGTCTTTATTAGTTGGGACAATCCTCACCCTGCAAGCCGGTTTTGAAGGGTTGAGTTAGGCTCAACCCCACATTCTTAACAATCGTGCCTGCCTATTTAGACATGGGGCCCATGGCAGTTTCAGCAGAAATGGTGATAGTTGAAACAAAAAGAAAAGATTGGGACCATATATTCACCCTATAATTCATGATCAATCATTCCTTAATCAGCCCCTCATACATACTTGCCTCTCATCATTTAGCCTCCCATCTCACCTCTCCTCTTTCACCTTCGACGACCCACCTTCTCTTAAACCTCCATTATTTGGTGAATGAACCCTAGTCTTTCTTAATTCTCTATCTCTCTCTGTTCTGTATTGTCTGTTCCTTCCCCCCCTCTCTTTCCATCCGTTTTCTTTTATTTTGTTAATCATTTTTTCATGAAATATTTTATGTTATAAGACTCATGACATTATCTTCCAAGTTTGTTAATTATGTATTTTATTTTATTTATTGCAACGTGTGTATTTATTGTTTCAAAGCATCCAATATATTGCGGTAAATTTTTAACTTGCAGTCATGAATACCACCATCTATCTATTAATTCATGTAGCAGACCTTTAATTGAAATGGGCCGTGGTTGTTATTGATGGTGATCTCTAGAAGACTAACCATGCTATGTTTTTAAGTCTATGCATGCAGCGAGGGTTGATTATTGATGTACAAAATATTCTTCTATAGAAATAGTCACCGTCATTTAGTTGAGATTTACTCGTAGCTTCCTGTTGCTATGGTATAGCTTTGGAAGTCCTAAATTTACATTCTGTTTGTATGTTGGATTTTATCAAATTCTTAATAATGGAGGGAGCTATTTAATTCCTTTATTAACAGACAGTTTTGTAAACCATTCAGGTGGCTAAGGTTATAGAGGTTGCTCCTATTCGGGTATATGAGGTTGCCACATTTTACTCAATGTTCAATCGAACTAAGGTGAAAATCATATCTTGCTGCATTAGTGCATTACTTTCATTTCTGCTAATTCATATTATTACAGGCCAAAACTTGGGTCAACTACCTCTTTTGAATTTTCAGGTTGGCAAATATCATCTATTGGTCTGTGGAACTACACCTTGTATGATACGTGGTTCACGAGGTATTGAAGAAGCATTATTGAAACACTTAGGAGTGAAACGAAATGGTTAGTTCACACTTATTAATTTTTCCTATTACCTATCACTGAATCTGATTTAATTCTTGATAAATTTGAACTGTATGTTTTTCTCCTAAGGGTTGGTTTCTCTTTACCTTTGATTTGCAGAAGTAACGCAAGATGGTTTCTTTTCTGTTGGTGAAATGGAATGCATGGTGAGTTTTTCTATGAACCGTATCTTGTCATAGTTTCGGCATGTTACTTATATTCAAAGTTTTAGTCTTACTTGATTTGCAGCAAAGCAATCATTGTATACTACTGATAAAGTTGCACGAGACACAAAATTGAACTTTATAGTGGTAACCATTTTGATAGCTTTTGACATCTTTGATGTTTACTATGGTGTGTATAATTTCTATATTTTGTCCTTTCAGTTATAAGAAATTATAATGCAGCTGGCCGAGCTGGTTGGCTATAGTATTTGCCAACCAGGAAGTTTAAACCGCTGCTAAACTAAGACAAGGCACAATACCAGCTCTTGACTGCATAAGTTTTCTTGGTGCAAGATAGACTGTGCCGTACATTTAAAAAAAAAGTAATATGAAGCCATCTAAATGATCCCTTAGATATTTAGCAAAAGAAAACGGCCTTTAGGTGACATCAGTATATAACTGAGAAAGATGAGAATCACCCATCGTGATGGTTTGTAGGTGGTTTATGACTCATCTTCCGTTTCTGTGTTCAGACATGATTGCAGTCTTATATGAAGTCAATGCGATGTTCTTAACTGTAGTTTGATTAGCAGCTGATGCATGATTGAAGTTGTTTGTGTTATGCAGGGATGCTGTGTGAATGCTCCAATGATTACAGTGGCTGATTACTCTAATGGATCAGAAGGATATACTTACAATTATTTTGTACGCCTTTCCTCTTTTCACTCTCTTTTTGGGGTGGGAGGGGTTTATTATTGTTCTTGTACTCCTGAAAGCATTCTTAATATGTCATATTGATGCTTGATTCCAGGAAGATGTAACCCCAGAGAAAGTAATTGAGATAGTTGAAAAGCTGAGAAAGGGCGAGAAGCCACCGGTAAGGATATTTGTCATAATCTTTTTCATTTTTGTCAAAGTTTAGATTCTTGCTTTTTGTTGAGAATTTGTTGTTTCCTTTTGACTTTATTTTCCATTTTCTAAAATCAAGAAGACCATAACCTTGTCTGAATATATTATTTTTGGATTTAGCACGGCACACAAAATCCACAGCGGATTAGGAGTGGACCTGAAGGGGGGAATACTACATTGTTAGGTGAGCCCAAACCTCCTCCATGCCGTGACCTGGATGCCTGCTGAAGAGTGTGTGATACATTTTGTCTTCAATAATGTGAGGCTTGCACGTATTCGAGCTTGCCTTAATTGGAACATTGTCAAATTATTAGATGCTCAACCAATTTTTGTATTAACCTGCCCAAGTGGCTTCAGTTTAAAATATCTGTTTCATAAAACGCCTGGAATCTGTTGGCTTGTTTATTACTTGACAGTATTATCTATGCCTTTCTGTAGTCTTTACATTACTTAATCATCATCGTGAATGAAATGAAAGTTGTTTAAGGAGTAACAGTGATTGACAATCAAGGAAAAGTCCTCGGCAGGTTATTGGATTTTACAATGGACCATAAGTTGTAGGAAAATGTGGGGGTAATTGGAAGGATATTTTATAGTGTAACTTTGCAGATTTAAATAAATTAAAAGGTGGATTGACAAACTCTCTAAATTGTAGGATAATAAAATGGATCAAATTGCTCCATCTTGCTCTATCATTATTTTCGGCAAAGCTTAATAGGAAAATCTCTAATTTTGTCGATTAAGGAGTAAGAAGACCTCTAATTCTATTGGGTTAATTATGATTTGTTATATAAAAATTGGGAGAAAATTGTCTCCGCCGATATATTTAAGACATGTTAAAGGAAATGTTCTATTGTGTCTAGAGACCGTCTCAACGCAGTTCCAAACTAGGAATTTTATCGAATAAATGGCATAGACCGTTGTACAAGAATATATGACTAACCTCAGATTCAAGAAAAGACATTTTAGGAGATGGGTAATGCTAATAAATAGAATATCAATTATATGTTTGTAATAAATTTAATACATAATTTTTAATACAATTTTTTTATTTAGTTTTTAACACTTATCCAACATTACCCTTAGAAGATTCAATAATCAGGGATCAAGGGATCGTTGGAATAACCGAGGCGTTGGGATTTTGATTTATTTTTAAATAAAAAATTGTTGAAAGAGACAAAATGTGATTAGAAGCATTTCACTTGATATGAGAGAATTATGAAGTAAATATAAATGTTACTGGAAGAGTGGGTGTTTGGATACTAATTCCTTTAAAATTTTGTTTTCAATTGACGAAACAAGTTTTATCAAAATAATAGTTATAAATCTTGTAGTGTGTAATTTCTGTATAAATAAATAATATTTTAAAGAGAAGAATTTAAGAAGGACCACACAAAAATTTATATCGGTTTATTAAATTTGACTACTTCGGTATTCATAGTTTGTGAATTTTTCTATTTGATGTTTAATATATTGTTTGATCTTTTGTTATAACACTGTAGTGTTATATGTACAAAATGCCTTGCCTAGGGCGATGCACTAAGACCGTATAAGGAGGGGCGACGACGAAAGGTCGTCTAGGAGGAGGTATCACATCGTCCTTGAATCTTCCCTCATCCAAACGGGAAAAAATATGGGATAAGATGTGTTTTGAATAAAGAGAAAGTCAAGGTCATTATTGACTCACGTCTCCTTTGGAAATATGAATTTAACTGTCCACTATTTGGCTAGGTGGGCGGTGATCTTTTCTGAGGAAATCCTAGGTCTTATAGATCCTTACAAATACATCACCCCTCAAGAAAAAAAAGGAGAAAATCTAAATCATACGCACTCTCCATAACTCTAAGAGCACCATTCTCATTACTGCCTTAACACACACGATCAACCTAACCATCCACCTGGAATTTTAGTAGTGCTGACCGCCAACAGTCTCTCTCACCTCACGTGAGATGATCCTTTAAATAGCCTCAAACACCACAGTACACAGTTTCTCTCCATCGTGAGCAAACCCTCACCACCAAAACATATTATACACCTACTAAGACCTCTGAGTCTCCATGCCCTTGTAGGGGGAACACTCACACTTGTACTTTTTGACCAATACAATGACGCCTACCTTGCCCCCCTGATAAATCTAACCTGGACCACATTACCCACTCCAACCCTTCCATATCCCTTTTAAAGGTGTCAAACAGAGTCCTACGTTAGGAAGCAAACATCATCGCCGGTGGTTTCTCCGGGAGGGGAAATTTCAGAGCCGCTCGAAGGAGATACGCGAAGTAGGTCGTCGCGGAACACATTATATCCCATGACTTTCCCAATAGCGCCCTAGGGTAAACATGAGTTGTCATCGATTTCTCTGAGGTGGATTTCATGGACATCAACCATCACGACAATGATCCCTTGGTCATCACCGTTCAACATGACAATTGGGATATTAGGCACGTCATGATAGATCCGGGTAGCTCCGCCGATGTCCTATTTTAGGATATCTTCCAGAAATTACAACTGAATATGGACGAAATATAGAGGTTCAACGACTCTCTTACAGGATTATTGAGCGCACAAGTACAAATATATTTCCTGAACATATCTTTATACGTGGAGACAATCCTCACCCAACAAGGCGATTTTGAAGGGTTAAGTTAGACTCAACCACGCATTCTTAATAATCATTCCTGCCTATTTAGACATGGGGCCCATGGCAGTTTCAGCAGAAATGGTGAAAGTCGAAACAAAAAGAAAAGATTGAGACCATATACTCACCCTATAATCCATGATCAATGAACAAGTATTTGTTAGAACTTTGAACCACAAGATTCGTGAACAATGGTGGAGAGAATTGGAATATGGAGAGTGAAAGAGGAAAGTTGTGTGTGTGTGTGTGTGTGTGTGTGCGTGTGTGAGAGAGAGAGAGAGAGAGAGAGAGAGAGAGAGAGAGAGAGAGAGAGAGAGAGAGAGAGAGAGAGAGAGAGAGAGAGAGAGAGAGAAAGAGAAATGGTTACTGCATTAGTCTAGGATGAGAATGCATCCTATACATTTATACATAAGTTACATTATGATTGAGAACCAAAATAACCAAATGAAATAACAAAAAAGTACAAAAATCAGGCTCGTAACCGGTTATACCCAACAAAGAAATTAAATAAACTCAATGGTAACTAGTTAAAGCCACATGTTAACCAGTTATGCCTTTGAAGAACATCATTTTATGCTACTTCAGAGGTGTTGTTTTCCTTGCTGTAATCGGTTACACTCTCATGTTAACTGATTACAACACTTGAATTACTTGAAATACATTTAACACACCATCTTAATTCAAGTGCTCCAAGTGTTTCATGCTCATATTCATCTTTAACCTATTGAATACATCATTTGTGACTCCCTTAGTCAACAAATTAACGATCTGGTCCTCACTTCTGCAATATCCCAATCGTAACCTTCCTTCACTAACAAGTTCCCTCAAGTAGTGAAACCTCATCTCAATATGCTTTCATCTCAAGCAAAACCTTTGAAATATCTTAGGATTGTCTTAATTGATGCCAAGTGAGACAACTTCAGTCTCCTCATGAATCTACTCACAATACCGACACTAAACACCAAGTTCGATGGCGTATTGCACAAATAAAGCAAGGATCCAATCAACCTCCTATATTGAGTTGGATTAACATCTTGCTCATCCTCATTGTTAGACAACTACATGCTTGGTTCAGCCGGAGTAATGACAGTATTATAATGCTCCATTTCAAACTTCTTCAATATCTCAAGAGCATACCTTCTTTGGTGCATGAGCAATCCCCTTTTGGACTTGTGGAACTCAATACCAAGGAAGTATGTCATGAGACCAAGGTCAGTTATCTCAAACTCTTTTATGAGTTCACTCTTTAACTTAGAAATACACTTTCTGTTGCTTCCAGTTATCAACAATTCTTTTACATATAGACAAGGATAATCACTCATTCACTCGTATCTGTCTTCACATACACCCCATGCTCAGATACACATTTCTTGAAGCAAACACCCTTTAGGAAATCATCTATTCTTTTATTACAAGCTCTTGGAGCTTGCTTCAAACGATATAACACCTTCTTCAACTTGTAGAACTTCAACTCTTGGTTTCTTACAACAAAACCAGGGGGTTGTCCTACCTATAACTCCTCTTCAAGCGGTCTGTTCAAAAACACAGATTTGACGTCCATTTGGTAGATATGCCAATTATGGTTATTTGTAATATCAACAACAAGACTAATGGTTTCAATCCTAGAAACCGGTGCAAATACGTCTATGCCTTATGTTTACAAAAATCCCTTAGCCACCAATTGAGCCTTATGCTTGATTATCTCACCCTTGGGGATTTGCTTTTACTTTGAACACCCACTTCACACCAATTGGCTTCTTTCCATCTAGTAGATCAACCAAATCCTAAGTACTATTAGTCTCAATGGATTCCAACTCCTCATCATAACACAAATCTACTTTGGATCACTTAAAGACTCTTCCGTATTAACGGGTTCAGATTCAGACATAAGTACAAAATGGACGAAATCACCATCATCATTGACTTTATTATCTCGGAACATCTCATAATCTTGGAGTCTTTGAGGCAAACCCCTTTGCCTTTTTGACCTTCTTACATTTTCTTCATTTCGGGCTTCCACGACAGTCTATTATGCACTTCCCATTTCAGTAGAATTAAAATTTCGAAGTTGTAACCAGTTACACCTTTCTAGTAATTGGTTAACGCCTGCATGTAATCGGTTAACGCCTGCTGGTAACCAGTTATAACTTGCTCCACTTGCTTTAATTCATCGACCACGACATCTCTATTGATCACATTTCTACTATTTACAACATCAAACAGTTTGTAACCACTGGTAGAGTTATACCTATAAGTATCATAACTTCTCCCTCATCATCCAACTTCTTTCTAAGTTGTCCCGGAACATGTCGGTATGCAAAGAAACCAAAGATTATCAAACGGTTCATATTCGACTTGAATCCCGACCATGCTTCCTCCAATGTTACTTACTCAAGCTTCTTTATAGGAAACCTATTCAACAAATAGGCAGCTATGAATACCGCTTCTCCTCATAACTCTTTCAGAAATTTCTTCCCATTTAACATGCTTCTCACCATGTTCATGATCGATTGGTTCTTCCTTTCAGAAACTCCATTTTTCATGTGGTGTATTGGGTGGTACTACCACACCTACAATCCCTTCTTGATCACAAAACCTCTTAAAGTCTTTTGAGATATATTCGCCTCCACCATCCGTTTTGAGCACTTTGAGCTTGTCACCGTTTTGCCTCTCAACATTAGAATTGAACTTCTTGAACATATCTAATACCCCATCCTTTCTCTTTATCAGGTATGTCCATAGATTTCTACTATGATCTTCGATAAATACGACAAAGTACCTATTGCCACTAACGAAATCTACTTGCATCGATCCACACACATTTGAATACACCACTTCAACATGATTCATGTTTCTACGATCTGCATCCTTGCTGAATTTACTCTTATGCTGCTTCGCTTGCACACATTCTTCATAAATTTCAGTAGGTATGTTGATCGATGGCAGCTCCTTACCATTTCGTTCTTTTGCAAGTCTTTGAGATCTCTAAAGTTGAGATACCCAAGACGATAATGCCACATCCACTCTTCACGACTTACTGCAGTAGCTAGTTATCTATGCTCCATAACCAGATCAACCTTGAAGGTTCTATTGGCAACCATAGATGATTTAAGGATCAAAACTCCATTCGCATCCATAACACACAACCCATTATTTTTTGTGTGAATTCTATAACCCTTCTCAAAAAATTGGCCAATACTTATAAGGTTACATTTGATTCCTGGAATGTACAAGACATTTTTGATCAATGAATATCCACCATCCCTTCTCATGGTCAGAACATCACCGATCCCATCGGCCACTAGAGTGGTGTCATCCGCGAATTTCACTTTGTTCTTCACGAAACGATTGATTTTAACAAACCAATCCTCCCTCCCCGTCATATGATTCGAACAACCCGATTCCAAGTACCAGTTCTCGCTTCATTGAACTCCTTTCATACCCATCATGGCGTTTTCTTCTTGATGTAATCAGTAAACTATATCATTCAACCGGTCACAACTCAAATTTGCAAAATTCCTTAAATTGCTGCTGCTATCCCGCAGCTTGCCGCTGCTGCATTCTTCTTCCGTGATCATGACTAAGAGTGTATTCTCTTTATCAAACTCGTGTCTTACAACCTTGGCTTTATCCCCTTCAGGTTCCTTCTTGTTCGCATTGCAATCTCTTGCAAAATGACCAAACCTTTGACACTTAAAGCACTGCTCCTTGCTCTTGTCAAACCTCTTATTTTCACCTCTAAAGTTGCCTTGACCATCGATTTTGTTGCATCTCCTCTCACACCTTTGACAAGTCAAATTCTTTGAATTTTAAGGCCCTTTTCCACCAAAATTCTGAAAGTTTCCTTTACTCTTCATGGGCCATTTCCCTTTCGATCTCTTGTCCTTCTCATTGAAGCGAGCTTGCAAAGCGATCTTCGCATTTGCCTTATCGAATTTTCTCTCCTCCATCCTTTGGTCACGAGCCTCAAGAAAGCTTTGCAACTCCTCTTTGCACATCGTTGCAAGATCTTTTGATTCCTCAATCGCCATAACTACATTGTCAAATCTCGGTGTTAATGAACATAAGATTTTCGCGACAACATACTGCTCCGTAACAATTTCTTCGTATGCCTTGACTTGACTCATCAACTGAGTAATTCTCGTTGTAAAATAATTGATTGTCTCATTTTCTTCTATTTGAATCAATTCGAGCTGACGCTTGTGAGTTTGTAACCTCATCACATTTTTCTTGTCAGCCCCTGCATAGGCCTTCTCTGAGATCTCCCACGCTTGCTTTGACGATTCAAAATCACAAACTTTCTCAAAGTTGTCACCATTAACACATTGATGGACCAAGAACAACGCTTTTAAATCTTTCTTCTTCTTTTCCTTATGCGTTGCTTGTTGTGCATCCATTGTACACTAGGTATTTGTGGATCAGAAACAAACTCTTAATGCCAAATGTTGAAACTTTGAGCCACAAGATTGGTGAACTATGGTCAAGAGAATTGAAATGTGGATAGTGAAAGAGGAAAATTGAGAGTGAGAGAGAGAGAGAGTTGAGGGGGAGAAGTGATTACCACATAAGCCTAGGATGAAAATGCATCCTATACATTTATACAAAGATTATATTATGATTGAGAACTAAAACAACCAAATGAAATAACAGAAAAGTACAAAAATCGGGCTCATAACCGATTTAATCATTTTGTTAACCGGTTACACCTAACAAATAAATTTAATCAACTCAGTGGTAATCGATTAACACCACAGATTAACCGATTACGCTTTCGAAGAATATCATTTTTACTACTCCAAAAGTGTTGTTTGCCCTATTGTAATCGGTTATACGATTACCGCACTTGAATGACTTGAAATACATTCAATAGTATTCGTCTCTTCTCAATCATTCCTTAATCAGCCCCTCATACTTGCCTCTATTCATCTAGCCTCCCATTCACCTCTCCTCTTTCACCTTCGGTGACCCACCTTCTCTTAAACCTCCATTATTTGGTGAGTGAACTCTAGTCTTTCTTAATTCTCTCTCTCTCTCTCTCTCTCTCTCTCTCTCTCTCTCTCTCTCTCTCTCTCTCTCTCTCTCTCTCTCTCTCTCTCTCTCTGTTCTGTATTGTCTGTTCCTTTCCCCCGCTCTTTCCATCCATTTTCTTTTATTTTGTTGATCATTTTTTGATGAAATCTTTATGTTATAAGCAGGGACGGAGTCAGAAATTTTATGTTCTGGGGGCAATATATTAATTTATGAATTTGTAGCATAATATATCTACGACGAATAAAATTAAAAATTATAAATATATATCATATTATAAAATTTAAATTTAAAAAATATTTCACAAAAGAATATGTAATTATTTAATTTTATTATCAACAATAATATTTATCTATCTACTTTTATATATAAGTAATTGACGATGATATGAGTAGTTGATCGTAATTTTTCATAATGACATCTTAGTATTAAAATAAAAATATATAAAACAATTATTTTAAAAAATATTTTAGTAAAATATTATTTTAAAATTAAATAAAAAATCAATTTAACTATATTTTAATCGAACATATTTTAAACTCAAAATGAATTTTTAAAATAAATAATTCACAAAAGAAACACTAAACAATTATTCATATATTTACATCCTTTTAAATTATTTTTGTATAATAAATTGGTCATTTAAGTTTTTTTATAACAAATTGATCATTTAGATTGATTTCAAATCTTTTTCTCCGTGTTTAGAACATTTAGAATATTTAGAGATTTTTCATTGCACTTCATCATTTTCATAACCACTCAAAATAATTACATCCACAATTTACACATTTACATGGTTAAAAAAGACTAATGATGCACATGTTTGATAATTTAAAGGATCGAGTTGTTACACATAAAAACTTAAATGACAAATCTATTACACACAAATAATTTAAAAGACTTTTGATATGATTTTGCCTATATATCATATAATTTTACATATAATTTTAAATTATAAATTCATAACAAAATACTCTTTCAATTATTTGATAAATTACTATTTTTAAAATAAATATTTTTTTTATCAATTATTATATAAATATATAATAATATTAAAAAAAATAAAAATTTAGTGGGGGCACATGCCCCTTATCACATAATGTGGCTCCGTCCCTGGTTATAAGACTCATGGCATTATCTTCCAAGTTTGTGAATTATGGGTTTTATTTTATTTATTGCAACGTGTGTATTTATTGTTTCAAAGCATCCAATATATTATTGTGGTAAATTTTAACTTGCAGTCATGAACTACCGCAACCTATCTGTTAATTCTTGTAACATACATTTCTTAATTGAAATAGGCTCTAGTTGTTGTTGATGGTGATGTCTAGAAGACCTTTCTTCAAAGAAGCATTATTGAAACACTTAGGAGTGAAATGAAATGGTTAGTTCACACATATCAATTTGTATCTGATTTTATTCTTGATAAATTTATTTGAACCGTATGTTTTTCTCTTAAGGATTAATTTATTTTTACCTTTGATTTGCAGAAGTAACACAAGATGGTTTCTTTTTTGTTGGTGAAATGTAATGCATGTTGAGTTTTTCTATGAACCATATCTTGTTTTATTTTTGGCATGTTACTTGTATTCAAAGTTTTAATCTTGCTTGATTTGCACCGAAGCAAGCATTGTATAGCGATAAAGTTGCATGAGAGACGAAATTGGACTTTATAGTGGTAACTATTTTGATATCTTTGATATTTAATATGGTGTGTACAATTTCTAGTATATTGTCCTTTTCAGTTATAAGAAGTTATAATGCAGTTGTCGAATTTTAATTGGAGCATCCAATGGCAAAGATCAAGAATTAGGTGGATGAAAAAAAAGGAGATGCGAATAGAAAGTTTTTTCATGGTTTTATTAATAAGAGAAGAAAAGAGAATGAATTGTTATCTTAAAAAATAAATGGAAGAAGGATGAACGAGGTGGATGAAATAAAAATGGAAGAACCTCTTTGCTATTGTGAGAGAAAAATTGATTTCGGCCGATACCATCTACGAAGGAGTTAGTGAATATATGGTTCGTAAATTTTCAGAAGACAATGTTCGTAGAACGGTTTGGGAGTTTAAAGGCTCTATAATTTCGGTGTTAGTGATTGGAAGCTCGACGAAGAAGTTTAAGACGAGTCAAGGATTAAGATAAGGGGACCCTCTATGTCTGTTCCTATTCCTAATAGCACCATAAAGTTTCAACTAATTGATGAAGAAAGGGAAAGTATCTAGGCTACATATTAGGGTGTGGATCCGTTTTCTCTTACAATACGCAGATGATACATTTATCATATGAGAGAAGAGTTGGTTGAATTTTAGGGTCATAAAGGCAAATCTAACGTTGTTTGAATCGATGTCAGGATTAAAAGTAAATGTTCAAAAGAGTTTGTTGGTGGAAATTAATGTACCGCAGAGTTGGATTGATGAGACAACAAGGATTCTCAAGTTTTGTCACCCTTTTATATAGAGAAGAGGGAGATCCATACTTCTTATAGTTTTCATTAACAACCTTTGTAAGTTTCTCCGCCTCTCAAAACTCCTTAAGAATGTTGCCTTTCTCAAGGAAATTAGAGTTTGTGCACTTTTGTAAGATTTCGTTCTCTCTCTGGAGTCTATATGGGACTAAGTCATCCACTATACTAATAGTATTAAAATCCAACATAGTTGCATCCTGTGCAACTAGTAAGACATATCCATCACCTTCTGTCTAGACGATTCAATCGTACAGGCTAAGAAATCACAATCATTATCGGGAAGAACATTTTGAATATCTTTGGTCGACCTTGTTCTGGGAGTGAAAAGAAAGGATTATAGGGTGTATGAGGGTGAAGTTATTTGATTTCATTCAAGGACCAATTTCCCTTAATCACACGCTTCTGCCCTAGATCTTTTAGAGGTTGGTTCTTCCACAACAAGACTCTTATCTGTCTAGAAGAGTCTTCACTAATCGTCCTCTACGAAACCTCTCAGAAGCATGGTTATTTGGCCAGTTATGAGACATCTTCACCCTATAACCTTAAGTAAGACTACTTGTGGTTCATGTGCTTCCACATTTGGGTTGATTTGAGACACCGTCCTTACTAGTTCCAGAACCCAATTAGCCTCTCCAAGTTAAACATCCCTCTAAGCCTCTATAGCTACCTCTAAGGATTGTTCATGAAGGGGGCCCGAAAGGGAATGCATACCTTTTAACCTCTCATTCCACTATTACAAATAATATATTTTATGACAACAATTTTATCTTGCATAACAAAAACCGAGGTGTAATACCTGTATGCGCTACGTTTTATTTATCTTTCTAAAAGACAATCTATTTCATCAATTTTTGTAATAAACTGAGGCGTAAACTAGTTTAGTGTACATGCTTCGAATCCCAACATCAACAAGTCTTATTTTTATTTCTTTAAAAGTGACACATTTCTTTTTTATTTTAGTTATTAAATAATATATTCCATTAGTTTCCTTAATAACTTAGGGGTATGCTACCCAAATTTAACTATAAAAGGATTAGTTCACTGAGTTTTTCCCTAAACCTAACTCATATATACAACCACTCCATACTTGTAAATATCATTTTTCGGGATGAATATCAAGACAAAAAAATATATGTTTATGTGTTGTTGTTCTTCTAACACCCACCTTTAACAAATCATATTTTTGCTCTTGCTATCCATCTCACATAATATTGTTGTTGTTGTTGTTGTTGTTTTGCTTGTTATCGTTGATGTTATTGTTGTTCCATCTCTTTCCAATGTTTAATTTATAAAAGGAAACATTGTTATATTCTGGATATAGTCCTTTATTTGATTACTGCAACAACAAAAAAATTGGTGAATGGTAGAAAATTGAAAAAGGAAATGATAAATGTTTCTTTCAATTTTTTTCCATTCACCATTCTTTTTGAAATAGACGTAGTCTATTACCTCGGTTTATTTAGTAACCGAGGAGATTAATCCCTATTTTAGTTTTTTTAGAAATAGTGTTATATCTCAATTTAGTTAAAAATCGAGGAAAAAATAACTCAGTTTTGTCTCAATATATCTTTGTCGTCCATTTATAAATTAACACCACTTAAGATATTGCTAACACATCAATCCACAAGAAACCCTCTACGTCCAATCATAACGCGAACACCAGCCATGTATATCTAGGACACTACGTTTTGAAACCCAAACATTATTGTGAAACCCAAGCGTTGTTGTGAAACCCTCTACGTCCAATCAAAGCACCATGAAAGCGTGCATAAGTAAAAGTATCATTGTGATAGATTTCAACAATATAAAAAAAATTAGGTTTATTTAATATGTAGTTGGTGAGAGTGTATTTAATTTTCTAAAGATTTCTGTGATGGATTGCAAGAGTAGAAAAAAGTTTGGTTCAAGGTTGATTTTCTAACATAATCTTTGATCATGTAACTGCATATTTATTTTATTTATCTAATCCTTTTTTATTTTATATCATAAACAAATGCATGCAATAACCAATATTTGATCTTTCATAAGGTTCAAAAGGAGCGGGATACCATCATTTGTGACCCCATATTTACAGTGATGAAGATGATTTAAATTCAGAATTTGTCAAACATTTGTACTTATAGATTGAAACGATAAACAATGTAAAATAAGTAACTTTGTATATTTTTTTTAATGTAAAGGTCTTTAGCCTAAAATATATTAAAAAAAGATGAAATAGGTATAAAATGAGGGAGACATTGAGCCAAAACCTCAAACCTATCTAAGTCTAAAATTAGGCAGACCTAGTATGTTTCTATGGTAATCTAGTTCAACAACCAAATGAAGAACATTCCACCAAGTAAAGTTAGTGATATCTAATCCTAAGTTAGCCAACTTATCAGCACAATGGTTCCTTTCCATGTAAATGTGTGTTGCCAAAAAGTTAAAATTTCCTATTTGATTCATACAATTGCCCCATCTGTATTTGATTTTCCAGGGCATAACAAATGGTTTACTGAACGCCAAAACAACTAATTTAGAGTCAGACTCTAACCACAGATTTGACCAATTATGAAATATATGTTTCTTTGGTATATTATCAATACATGTTTCTTTCATTTTTCTAAACCATGTAAAATAAGAAACTTTGTATATTTATAAAACATGAAATATAATTTGGTTTCTTGTGCCCTCTTGACCACCGTCCGTTGATCGGGCAACAGAACCCCCGACTATGCGTCGTGTGATTGGTCGCCGAAATTTAATTTGGTTTATTTAATTAACATAATTTAAATTAATAATAATAATATGTTTATTACTATTGTCTTGTGGTGATCGGTTATGACCTTAGTTTTCCTTTATTTTGTTTTGGGATTTTAAAATACGACCTGCGTGTCGTGCCTCTCTTTTAATCTCTTAATGTAACCTCTTTTCTCATCTCACTCCCTCGTATGTAAAACAAGTTTCTTTTATGTAATGTAATATTATGAAGAAATAGAAGAATACAATATCAAAGGAGGACAACCTTGGAGATCTTGTTTGGAGAAACTTAGATCGTTATTAGGTTAACTTAGGTTCTCTCATTGGCTTGGGAGAACAATTGCGCTAGGGGTCATAACTGTTTTATTTTGTATGTATGTTGATGCATGTGAATGTATGTTGATGCATGTGAGAGACGATTTATGTGATAAATAAGCCGGTGAGATCAGAATAATTGCAAATTTCCTCAAATTAAATATTAAGTTTATGCTTTCCAAGTTTTAGCACTCATCAAGACTAATATCGAATAATGTAGGTTTCGCCTACGCGAAGTGCATATTCTATATTAGTAAGGTGCGATGAAATAATTGTAATATCCAATTGCTAAAACAATGGGTCAAACTTAACTAAACAAATTATAATAATATTATATATGTTTAGAAGCAAGAGTTGTAAATGATCCATGTGATGGATTGGAATAAGGAGTTATTCACCCAACTAAAATATTCGAGAGTTTTATTAGATACAATTGGAAGGATTTCCTACCTAAATAACCTAGTTTTGTGTAATCCGCCTACGCGGACTTAAAACAAAGTGAAATGTGGATCTCGACCCACTAGAAAATCTTCCAACGAGATTTTCCGAATCAAATGGCGAGGGTCATTTGTTTTGAGTAAAATAGTGGGAGCATATTTAATTAAAGGCCTAATTAAATATATTATTGGTACTTATATTTTTCATTATTTTCATGTAGATTACCATGACAACAAACACCTCTAACAACATTTTACGATCAATCCTTGATAAGAAAAAATTGTCTGGGACAAATTTTCTGGATTGATACCGAAATCTGAGGATTATCCTCAAACATGATAGAAAGTTGTATGTCTTGGAGAAACCTGTTCCTGAAGAGGAACCTCCTAGTTATGCACCTAAGACAAAAAGAGATGCTTATAAGAAACATGTCGATGACGCCAATGAAACTGCTTGCCTCATGCTAGCTACCATGAACTAAGAGTTGCAAAAGCAACATGAGAATATGGCAGCGTTCGATATGATCGAACACCTGAAGATGCTCTATCAAGAGCAGGCAAGACATGAAAGGTTTGAAGTTTCAAAAACCCCTTTCAAGGCAAGTTAGCTGAGGGAGCCCTGTAGGTCCCCATGTGCTTAAGATGATTGGGTATATGGAGAACCTTGAGAGGTTGGATTTTCCCCTCGGAAAGGAACTTGCGACTGATTTGATCTTGCAATTATTACCAGATAGATTCAGTCAAATTTTCCTTAATTCAATATAACTGATATGGACAAATCTCTTCCTGAACTGCTGAGCAGAATCTAAAGTCAAAAGGGAAGTCCATTCTGATGATCAGAAATGGAAAGAGACAAAATAAAAGACCCACCAAACAGGGTGATAAAGGGAAAGGCAAGGAAGTTGCCAAATGCAAATCCACTGCTCCTGCTTTGAAGCCTAGTGGAGGCATAACAAAGGAAGACACCCACTTACATTGCGGTAAGACCGAACACTAGAAGAGAAACTGCCAATAGTACCTTGAAGTTAAGAAGAATGGAGTAGAGACTTCAACTTCAGGTATTTTTGTTATTGAAATTAATTTATCTACTTCTGCATCATGGGTATTAGATACTGGATGCGGTTCTCACATTTGTACCAATGTGCAGGGGCTAAAAAGGAGTAGAGATTTGGCAAAAGGTGAAGTTGACCTACGAGTTGGCAATGGAGCAAAGGTTGCTGCTTTAGCCGTAGGAACTTATCTATTGACTTTACCTAGTGGTTTAATAATTCAGTTAGAGAACTATTATTATGGACCTGCAATTAGCAGGAATATTATTTTTGTTTCTTGTTTGGACAAGTTTGGTTTTTCATTTATAATAAAGAACAATTGTTGCTCCATTTATTTGAATGATATATTCTATGCTACCGCACAAATGAACAATGGACTATATGTGGTGTACAATTTCTAGTATATTGTCCTTTGTTTTGATGAAACAATAAAATAATATGGATTCATCAAGAATGAAGATGAGCCTTGTGTCTATTAAAAGGTTAGTGGGAGCATGATCGTCTTCCTGTTATTATATGTAGATGACATATTACGCATTGGAAATGATGTCCCTACCCTACAACAGGTAAAGTCTTGGTTGGGGAAATGCTTTTCTATGAAGTACCTAGGTGAAGCAGCCTATATATTAGGAATCAGGATCTAGAGATATATCATAAAAACTTCTTGGCCTAAGTCAAAGTACATTACATAGACAAAGTGTTGAGACACTTTAATATGCATGATTCCAAGAAAGGATTCATACCTATGCAACATGGCTTGTGTATATCAAAAGCACAATCCCCTTCAACTAAGGAATAAAGGGATCGAATGAATAAGATTCCATATGCATCTGCAATAGGATCTATCATGTATGCCATGTTATGTACTCGAACAGATATCTCGTATGCTTTAAGTGCAACAAGTAGGTACCAATTTGATCCCGGTGATACTCATTGAGTAGCTGCCAAGAATATCCTTAAGTATTTGAGAAGGGCTAAGGACTCATTCTTGATATATGGAGGTCATGAAGAGCTTGCTGTAATTGGATATACCGATGCTAGCTTCCAGACAGATAAGGATGACTTTAGATCGCAATCTGGTTATGTGTTTTGCTTAAACGGCGGTGCTGTGAGCTGGAAAAGTTCAAAGCAAGATACAGTTGCTGATTTTACAACCGAGGCCGAGTATATTGCTACCTCAAGTGCAAAAAAGGAAGCTGTTAGGATTAAAAAGTTCATTAGTGAACTTGGTATAGTTCCTAGCATTGTGGATCCCATTGGTCTCTATTTTGATAACAATGGTGCTATCGCACAAGATAAGGAGCCTAGATCTCACCAATGATCTAAACACATACTTAGGAGTTATCACCTCATTCGAGAGATAATAGATAGATGAGATGTGAAAATATGCAGAGTACCTACACTTGACAATATTGCTGACCCACTGACAAAGCCTCTTGCACAGCAGAAGCATGATGACCATACTAGATCTATGGGTATTAGGGGTATTCCTGATTGGCTCTAGTAATAGTGGGAGATTGTTGGTGTAAGCCCTAGAGTCCAATACTTTTGATACTTGTATCAAATTATTTAATAATAATAAAAGGTTTTTTCTTTATTATGTTTGTTTAATAAAGTCCCTAGAATAGTTAGTCTGTTTAATGTATCAAGTGTGACTTAATCATGAGATCCAATTAAACATAAGGACATTATTCTTAAAGTATTCCTAGTCGAGCTTTGTTGTGAAGTGGGATGACATTAAAGCATTAAGACTATTATGTATATAGACTGATGATCACATCTCATGGATCATGGATAAGGAGTTATCAAGTCTTAAATATAGGTATGAATATTAGGAGTAATATTTGAAGGAGAATTGCGGTCCAAAACGCAGCGGAAATTAAAATTTTCTCCTTTAGAGATCCTTACGAATGGTCATGATCAGTGATAGAATATTTACCTCTTGTGACGATTGAAACCTTTGGTGCAGATCTCTTTTGACGATCAAAACCTTTGATGCAGATCCACGGAGCGATCACGAACGTTGAACGATGACAACGTCTCTACTCAGTCCACACGAACGGATTCCTTCAATCTCAGTGCTAGCTGGTACGAATGAAGGCTTTGAGTGAGAGAGAGAGAAAACGAAAATAATGCAACCGCAATAAATGCTTCTGCACAAGGGTTCTATTTATAGAACCACTTGTGTGGGCTTTAAGCTAAAAGCCCACTTAAGTGTATTTTGGCCCATATCTTATAATATGCCCAAAATCACTTAAGCCCATGGTACCTTACCATATTTCGTATTCTACTTAAGTACACCGTACCCTATGATGTTCTACAATTCACTTAAGGGCACTGTACCTTACAGTGTTCCTTAGTTACTCTATCTCTCATCAGTCCGTCCTTTGTGTGTGACCCTATAGGTTTTCGCGACGTTGGTAATTATATTAAATCACGCATTTAACATAATAAACAGTGAGCGGTATCTAGCAACACATCACTGCTACCCAAGACACGAAAATGTCATGTGATCTGACAATTCCTTCTGTGATAATACTTATGTGTATAATTACCCTTTTGCCCTTATGTCTATATTGAACACAAGACATAGACCGTGTCATCCTTGTCCAGTTCAATATTGGGCCCATAGACATTTATCCTGTTATGCAGGATGGGCAAATTCCATCTAGGTCACTCATGTCCCTCAACATGCTTTGTGGAGTACCCATCAACTGTCTTTATGGTTATCCAGTTACGGACAATGTTGGATCAGCAATAAAGCACTCGACTCTACATCTAGGGTCCATAGTGGTTTCAGGTCGAAGAGTGGTATACACCATTATCACCATGAGAATAACTTATGACACTTTGCATAACTTTCTATATAGTATTCTCATAGCGGATCAATCCGGTATAAATATTACTCCTAATATTCATACCTATGTTTAAGACTTGATAACTCTTTATCCATGATCCATGAGATGTGATCATCAGTCTACAAATATAATAGTCTTAATGCTTTAATGTTATCCCACTTCACACTAAAGCTCGACTACAGATACTTTAAGAATATTGTCCTTATGTTTAATGTGTTCTCATGATTAAGTCACACTTAATGCATTAAACGGACTAGCTATTCTAGGGACTTTATTAAACAAACGTAATAAAGAAAAGCCTTTTATTATTCGATACAAGTACCAAAAGTATTGGCCTCTAGGGCTTACACCAACAATATTTATACTGGATTGACCCGCTATGAGAATACCATATAGAATGTTATGCAAAGTGTCATAAGTTATTCTCATGGTGATAGTGGTGTATACCACCCTTCGACCTGAAACCACTATGGACCCTAGATGTAGAGCCGAGTGCTTTATTGCTGATCAAACATTGTCTGTAACTGGATGACCATAAAGACAGTTGGTGGGTACTCCACGAAGCATGCTGAGGGACATGAGTGACCTAGATGGAATCTGCCCATCCTGCGTAACAGGATAAATGTCTACGGGCCCAATATTGAACTGGACAAGGATGACACGGTTTATGCCTTATGTTCAATATAGACATATGGGCAAAAGGGTAATTATACACATAAGTATTATCACAAAAGGATTTGTCAGATCACATGACATTTTCGTGTCTTGGGTAGCAGTGATGTGTTGCTAGATACAATTCACTGTTTATTATGTTAAATACGTGATTTAATATAATTGCTAATGTCACGAAAACCTACAGGGTCACACACAAAAGAACGGATTGATGAGAGATAGAGTAAATAAGGAACACCGTAAGGTACGATGCACTTAAGTAGAATACGAAATATGATAAGGTACCACACGCTTAAGTGATTTTGGCATATCATAATATATGGGCCACATACACTTAAGTGGGCTTTTTAGCTTGCAGCCCACATAAGTGGTTCTATAAATAGAACTCTTGTGTAGAAGTATTTGTGAAGTTGAAATTTCGTTTCTCTCTCTCTCTCTCTCACTCACTCAAAGCCTTCATTCGTAGCAGCTAGCACTGAGATCGAAGGAATCCATTTGTGTGGACTGAGTAGAGGCGTTGTCACCATTCAACGTTCGTGATTACTTCTTAGATTTGCATCAAAGGTTTCAATTGTCACAAGAGGTAACGATTCTATCACTGATCATGTGCATTCGTAAGGATCACTAAAGGAGATTTTTTTTAATTTTCGCTGTGTTTTGGATCACTATTCTCCTTTAATTAAGACAAACAAAAAATAATCAGATAGTAGAAATATGCCACTACACTCAACAAACCTGAAGACAATCAGAGCATAAAAAGATCTAGACACCACCATCATTCAAGAGACCCAGTATGGAAAATAACTAAACTGCTACAACTGCCAAAGATAATGAACCAACCCTTCAATCCAAGATGAGCACTGAATCATTGTCAAGAGAGACCGCAAACACGAAATAGCAACAAAAAAAAATAATGTTGAAAGAAACTACTGCTAACGAATTAGCCACCACTAATGTGGTAAAGAATAACCCATCAAAAATGGTCTGATGGTGACACAATCAAGATGACCGATCACACCACCATAAATATGAGGTTACATGAGGAAAGTTGGTTTCGATTTTAGGAGGAAGAAGATGACGCTTTTAGAGAGAAGACAATGCGGTTTTTTTATCTTCTTTCTATTTCCCTGATCATGTTGCATGAAGAGATTGAATAATTTGATTGAGTTATTATTGAGTAAGAAAAATATTAGACTGTGTGTTCATGTTGTTAGCCAATAAATGAGAACGTTAAAGGAAACTCCTAATTTTTTCATTCACTTAATTATTATCCTATTCAACAAGAGTGTATGATTAAATTTAGGAGAGATTATCTTTTGATTTGACACTCGGGTGATTGGTTCAGTTCATCTCTAAATGATTACTTAATAGATTAGAGATGAACTCTTTTACCTTCACTTATTGACGTTAGAACTTTATCATCTATCTGCAGTTATAACAAATCGAGTATTCACCCTGTTTCTGTAATAAGTTTTGATTTTTAATCTTTTGGTGCTCTTTTGTTGTTACCAAATCTGTTGATGGTAGATCTAGTTGTTTGAGTTTCGCTAATGAGATGGATTCTTAATAGCTTAAGTCGTTATCCGGTCAATAGTGTGTAATAGATTTTTGTTGTTTGCTGTGTTATCTACACTTGTTGTGTGTTATCTACATTTTTTTTTACTTTGTTAGTTTTCACCCCTATTTATTATATATTATACTTGCCATTTAAAAATATCCTATTCAAATTATATATTCAATTTATTCTAAGAATATTTTGTAAAAGGTCTAACCCACTCTAGTAGTAATAAATTATAACAAAAGTTAACTGAAATACTTTGATTTCAAAACAAAAAAATCCTATAAGAATATTGAAGTTGTATTTGAAAAATGAAAAATGAAAAATTTCATTTATTATATAATTGTATGATAAACTTATAAGTAAACTACTTTATACGCTAGGTAAGTTATTGAGCCATCCATCTGAATTTATGAAAGACGAATAAGTATATTCACTTTTATTGATGTCCTCTGCTTTCTTCATCCAATTAACACGATTCTTAGTATCAGCTCCTGGTCCCTTACAATTAATTTCTGCAAACGTGATGTCTTTTCTGCATAAAATCATAAACAACATTAATACAAAAACATTATTATTATTTTACTAGGAATTACTGACTTAAACTTACACATGACTTTCTTTATCCCAAGGGTCCCATCCTTTAGGCATTACTACGGATGAAAAATATGTGTCCCAATATATGACTCTCGAGTAAAAACCCCATGGCCTTCCAAGATTCACCTGACCATTTCCAACAATGGAACCTCCTTTAAAGACAAACCCTTCTTTTCCTTCTGGTGAGTTTCGCATTTGTGCTGTCACAAAACCAGGAGGTTTATTTTGCGCTTGTGTTGCATTCATCACACAATTCTACATAAAAAAATGAATTCATTTAGGTTAATATTATCTATATAGTAAAAAAAAATGAATTCATTTAGGTTAATATTATCTATATAGTAAAAAATGAAATGTATTATTACCTCGAAATAAGATTGTCCAGAACCACAAATAAAGTCGACTTCCCCTTGAATATAACAATTTTTAAAGTAAGAACGTCCAGAGGATAGAAGCAATGTATCTTGATAACCAATGAAACTAGAATCAAATATGGCTGATTTATCGCCATAAAAATTAGCTGCTACTGCTGGTCCATTAGGTCCAAACGTGTTCTACAAATCATACAAAGTTTCATTATAAACATGTCCAATGATCGGTATTCAAAGACTTCAATATTGTACTATATTACCTCAAATTTAATGTTAGTGACAAGGACATTAGGAGGACTTGAAATGAGTGTAGCACTCATGGATGTTCCAACATGATGAGATGAATCGTCATACCTAATGGTTGTGCCTCTGCTACCTCTACCTACTCCTTTTAAAACAATGCATGGCTTTCCCTGAGGTATATGAACTTTTTCCCTGCACAATATTATAATGTGAAAAAATAATAATAATCTATAACATTTCAGCTTATTTGTGTGTATAATATATAAAAAACTTACTTGTATATGCCACTACTTATATTAATCACAATCCATTTATCATTTTGATTCTTTATAGAATCAATGGCAGCTTGAATTGTTTGAAAATTTCCTTTACCTTGTTGGTTAACATAGATGGTGTTTGAAACCTGATTTCCACCACAATCCATGGATCTACCAAGATTTAAAAAACTAATAAACAATGCTAAATGAAACATTGATAAAATTAGCCTCTTCATTTTTTTATGACAATCGTATAGTGATTTCAAGTATAAATAATCTTTAAAATATTTGTTCATTCAAATATGAAATCTTCCTGATTAGTATGATACAGGATAGGTTTCCAAATATATTTAAATAAGGTTGACCAACCAATTTTTCTTATTGTAATTTGTAATTTAATTTAATCCATAAATATTTTTTCCTTTGATATACAAATCTTGTTTTAATTTAATAAATTAATGTGATTATTAATCTTGTTTTATTTATTTTAATGAATGAATTAAAAATCACTACATCTCATTGATTGGCATTTTGTAGTAATCCGTTAATTATATTTATAAATTATAAATAATGTTCTTGTAAGAATCTTAAATAAAAATATATACCCATCCTATTTTCTATGTCATTTGAGGAAAAACATTATTTCATTTAAATGTTATTAAATATCAATAAAGTACTCATTTTTAATTTCTATATTTAATACTTTTATTTTAAAAATATAGTTATCATTTTTTCCTACTATGCGCTTATTCATTAATATTGTGTTTTTTTACAAACATGTTTATTTGTTATATATGAGAACCATTAATTCTATAAGGATGAAAATGACTTAACCATGAAATCTTGAGATATTATTATCTTGAGTTTGTTATATAGTTATATTAAGTGAGGGTTATCCTAAAGAATATATATCTAATTGAAGAAACTTGAAAACCTATTTATAAATAGCAACAATTATACATAATTTTTAGATTTATTTTACTTTAAAAATAAGTCTCCTATGATGTTTAAAACAATTTTAATTTTCCAAGAGATTATCATTTATTACAAAGGATGAGACCAAAAAGACTCCTTTGAAATTATGTCAATAAATTTAAAATTATAAAATATTATGCGACAATAACATTTTTTCTATGAGTACTTTAAAGGAGTCTTGTAAAATTATGTTTGAAATACAAACATTTTAAACAACATTTTTAATAATTTACTTAAAATATTCTTCTTTCCTTTTGTATAAAATATTCTTCTTTCCTTTTTTTAACAATCAACAGAAAAAGAAATATTGATAGAAAAGTTCAACAGCATATCTAAAAAGCATTTTCATTTAAAAGGATGAGGAGACAACAAAAGACAAAATAGGTACTAAAATCAATAAAATGATAAATTTTTTATTTCCCTTAACTTTGCTAAAAATCCTTAAAATCCTTTATTTCTATAATGAGTTGATGAATACAAGAACTTCAAAATAAGAAATCTTCAAAAAATTATGTTTGAAATACTAACATTTTAAACAACATTTTTAAAGTTTCCTTAGAAAAATTATTATCCTTTTATATCGAATATTCGTCTTTCCTTTTCTATTATTGCAAATTTTTTTATAAAAGAAGATATTTTGATCTAGTAAAGTGTCAAAAATAAATACACAATAAAAAAAAAATGATGCACTCACAGTGTAAATTTATTTTACAATGTTAATCAATGCCGATCATACATGCCACCAATTAACATAAAAAGAAATATTAATCAGAAAATCAAACAATATATCTAAAAGTATTTTCATTTAAAAGGATTAAGAGAACAACATACGATAAAATAGATACTAAAATCAATAAAATGATAAAAATAAATATCCAATATGCCTTAAAAAGTTTTTTTATGAACAAATGGAAATATTTCAGTTAACTTTTGCTAAAATTCTTTAAAATCCTTGATTTCTACAATGAGGGTGTGCAACAAAAAAACAGATTATTTTAACTAAATTGATATATTAATTAATTCACTTTTTAAAACCCAATCTAAATATTAAAATATAAAAATGGGTATTCATTTTAATATTCAAATATAAATTAACATCTATAATAATAATTAATTTTCTAATTTTTAGAATTATTTTTTTTATAGAAGAAAAATAAATTTTAACCAAAAACTTGAAAACTTTTATATTTTTTTCTAAATAATTTTTTTAGAAATCTTTTTACTTTTAATTTTGAAAAATAATATTTTTTTAGTTTTGGAATAATTTTCTTATTTTTAGAAAAAAAATACCTTTTCAAAAAAAAAATTAGAAAACTTTTATAGGGAATTTGTTTTTTATTTTCGGAAAAATTAAATTTTCTAATTTTTAGAATACAAAAATATTTTTCTATGTTCGAAAAAAAATATTTTTGAAATAAAAAATAGTTTCAAAATTTTTTGTTGGTTCCTGGATTTTACAAATTAGACGGTTTGTTAGCTTATGGGGTAAAAGCTATCATTGGTTGGGGATAAGCCTGTTAAAATCTTAAGATGAGATTGTATTGTATTAAGGTTCGTGGACATAACCTTTAAAAGCTCAAAGTTTATAGTGAAACTCTAAAAAAGATCTCTTTGGGATAGATAAATCTCTACTGTAATCTTTCTAAACCTATTCTTTTGCTTTTTTCATTTTACTTTCATTGTTTAAATTCCGCTGCAATTACTCACCCAAAATATTAATATGATCTTAAATGAGAAAATATTAAAATTAATCACAAATTTCGAATACCACAATTCACCCCTTCCCCTATCATTGATAGTAAAAGTGCTTAAAGTCGCTTGTCCAACAAGTGATATAGAGTCTAACTCCTATTAAGAACTAATCGTCTCAGGAGGAAAATGACTTCAAACTACTCACTAAACCAACATAGATAAAGAAGAAGCAACCCTCCGACTCACTACAAATCATCAAGATGATGATGTAAACTCTCACTTTTACTATCAAGGTTTATTTCGCATTTGTAAGAAGATAACAAAAAAACTAGTAAATTAGAACAAATTATCTCCACCTCGAAAGACACTATCTCTTCCCTTGAATTGAAAAATAAAAATTTGTTAGAAGAAATAGAAAGTCTTAGAGAGAGACCTTATGATCTAACTCAAAATGCTTCCTTGTCTCATAAGACTTTAGACTAATCTATCAAGTGTGATCAATGTGACATTTTGAAAATTAAAATTGATGATCTTCAAATCTAAATGCAAAACACTAAAATGTTACTACCTCTGTATAAATCACTTTGAAAAAATATTTTGTACCACAATATAAGTCATTTTATATTATCAATGATTCATTAATGTTATTTTTTCTTTTATACCCTTAAATATTTATTATTTTCTCTCTTTTAATTATGTCAATTTGTCTTTTCAATATCATTAATGAAGGACAATTTTGTAAAACCCTTCATAATTTCTCTTTTTCACACCATAATTATTAGATTTCTTAATACGTGTGAAAAAGTAAAAAAACGACTTATAATAAAAAATGGAAGGAGTATTATTGTAATAAAGGCGACATATTGTCATGTATTGTTTTATCAAAAAGAGTCATGAGAGTAAAGAAGGACAACATCCTTCATACTTATATAAAGAACATTGTGAATGTAAAAATAGAAAGATGTCTACTCATAATATGTATTCTACAAACATCAAAGGATCCAAAAAGATATGGATACCAAAGGCAGAAAAGTCAAATTAGGATGCAGATGATGATACCGATAGTTGCTCTTCAGGTGAATAAATAAATATGTTATGTTATTTCTCTCCTACGAGGGAAGAAATTCATTTGCCTAAAAACAACAAGACAAAATCACTGGATCTTTGAATCTTGGTAGAAGTAGAGGTTGTTACTTTTACAGGTTTTTGGGAAACTTCCCTCTTATTACTACATCGGCGAAAATAATACACTTGCTATTTTTCCGATCAAGTTTTTGACGCCGTTGTCGGGGATTGCCAAATATAAGTTTAAAACTATCTCAATTGAAACTTTGTTGCTCTGCAACTAAAATTTATTTACCATATTTTGAATATTTTATTTCGATTATATCAACTAATCTGTGTCTAATATTTGTATGCGAGGTAAGACCTCAGCTAATTTTCCTTTTGACGCAAAAATCGAGAGAACCTTGCGGGCAAGATTCAGACAAACTTGATTAGCCAAATTGGAATCAGACGAAGAACAAATTTTCATCCATTCAAGCTCAGATTCAGGTTCCAATAGAGAGATCGAAACTATGGCTGATGTTCCATCGCCAGCAGAAAGACTGTTGGGAGACTACGGATGTGTAAATGCACAAACCGATAGATTAACTATTGTCAACCAACCAATGAACGTGGCTAATTTCCAGCTGCACCCGAGCACCATTAATCAACTTGAAAGGAAGCATTTTACGAGAAAAGTGAATGAAGATGCAAATAAGCATTTGCAGAGGTTTCTGACCATGAGCAACACTGTCATACGGTGAACTTACTTTGTGTGTTTTTGCTTTGGAAAGCAAATGTCGCGGATAGCAAGAGTCGCCACCGACTTTTCTTTTATCCAATAAGGAAAGGCGGAAAAGAACAGGAAAAACCTTGGTTAGATTTTGGGTTCGGGAGGTACATTATACAAAGGGAAGGTGTTAGCACCCTTTGTATCCATGGTTATCCATGGGCTCTTAATTGCTTGATCACTTATGTTTTTCTTGTCTGAAAAAAAGTGTTTGAGAACTGTTTAGAAAATGTTTTGAAAAGAGAGTTTAACTTTGTAATGATTCTTGTACGAATGTATACAAAGTATTTATCTCGTTTAATTTTGAAAGCTGTTTAGAAAAATATAACTTGGCAATGATTCTAGTACGAATGTATACCAAGTGGTGATTTTCTAAAAGACGTTTTGAAAAGTGGGAGGTGTGAAAAGTATTGTAAGTTGTGAGTCAGCATTTAAGAGTTATACCTAACCAAGGTCTTTATGGGTATTTCCTATCCTTATGAAGGTAAAACTGTCCTTACTATTGAGAAGTAAGTAGTCTTGTCCTTTTGGATTTAAGGGACATCGTAGGGTCATCGATTGGTCATTGAAGGCAACATTTGTAAGGATACCTTAGCATTCGAAGGGACGATCATCATTTAACCGTAGGCGACAACGACGGGTCATCGAGAGACAAAATCATATATTCGCAGGCAACATCCGAGGGATTATGATTTATCTTATAGGGACATGATGATTTAATCGAAGGGTCTTTGCTAAGTGTATCCCCACATTCGCGGGACATGACCATAATACCGTGAGGCAACAAAGAGAGGGCCAAGATCATATATTCAAAGGCAAAATTTGTAATCAGTTAGGTAATTAGGATGAATCTCCACAACATTTGTAATCAGTTAGGTAATTAGGATGAATCTCCACAAGGGTATCCCACAAATAAAGTGGAATACCTAGCAAGCTACCTTCTTCGGGAGTATGTGAGCCCTCACAAAATTCAGCAAACATGTCAGAATACCAAATGGGGGTGCAATCAAGAGTTGCACCAAGCAAAAGGAATCACGACAGTAATAGTGTCTAGTAAACAATGCATGGTTATAATGAAACATGTCAGATGAGCAAAGATCAGAACAGCAAAAAGCAGCGACTGTCATGTTCGCTGCTGCCTCGCCTAGCGACGGCTTAGCGAACCCTCGCTACATGTTCGCTTAGCGATGTGCTAGCGAACGGCTGCGGGTTTTGAGTTTAAGAACAGTACGATTTTAGCAAGCTCCAAACCCTATGGCATCCATTACAGAAATTACATGGTTAAACATTCAAAACATCCATGCATACTTAAATCCACATGCAAAACTTGAGATATATTTATAAATTCAATCATAATGTCACATGTAAATTGGGAGCATAAAGCGGTAACGGCAGTGCAAACCTGTTTGCAATTGAATTGCAACGTTGGATTGGCAGATCACTCTTAGGGTTGGTGTTGGATTGAGTTGGGCGGAGGTAACCTTTGTGCAGATGAGTTTCCTTCGGGGTTTCCTTCAGGGTTGCTCTGAATTCTCTTGGTTAGCCTCCAGGGTTCGCTCGGTTGCTTCTGTTAGGGTTTCCTTGCTAGGGTTTCTGTCCGTCTCCTTCTGTCTCCCTTCGATCTCCCTTTTTCTGAATGAGGTCTTGGTATTTATAATAGTTTTTGTGACCTAATGGGCTCAGAATGAAGCCCAAAATTTCTGGTATTCGCAAGCTTCGCTAGGCGAGTGGTGCAGCGAGGAGTTCGCTAGGCGAAGGATTTTGCTCGCCTAGCGAGCAAGCCAGTTTAAGTCATATTCTGGATTTGGCCACCTGTGTGCTGGGTCTTTGTTCCTTTAAGATCAATGTCTTGACAAATGAGTTGGAGTGCCTTGAAAAATGTCTTGCAAGATTAACGGGCAAATTTTGGGGTATGACAGCTACCCCTGTTCAATATTCTTAAACCGAGAGAGTTAGAATGGTATGTACGCCATTCGTGGTCTGGAGGTGGAAGATTATTGAACACTTAGAATGCCCCAAAAATTTGCACTTGTTAATTAGTCTTGATGGAGATGGGCTTAAAGATGCCATCCAGGAAGTTTGATGATGAGAGCTTTAGAGTGCGTCGTACACTGCTGGGGATAAAGGATCAGAATGGACCATTCGCTAGCTCGTATCTGAATAGCAAAATGAGTTATCCATTAGGCGGGTGACTTCACTGGGGATGAAAGATCAGAATGGATCGTACGCTAGATCGTATCTGAGTTGCAGAATGAGCCGTCCATTAGGCTGTATCTGAGGAAATGAGGATCAGAATGGATCGTACGCTAGATCGTATCTGAGGAATGAAGATCAGAATGGATCGTACGTTAGATCGTATCTGAGTTGCAGAATGAGCCGTCCGTTAGGCTGTATCTGGAGAAATAAAGGTCAGAATGGATCGTACGCTAGATCGTATCTGAGTTGCAGAATGAGCCGTACGTTAGGCTGTATCTGGAGAAATAAAGGTCAGAATGGATCGTACGCTAGATCATATCTGAGTTGCAGAATGAGCCATCCGTTAGGCTGTATCTGACGAAGTAGGAATCAGAATGGATCGTATGTTAGATCGTATCTGAGTTGCAGAATGAGCCGTACGTTAGGCTGTATCTGAAAAAGAAAGTAGTCGTACGCTAGACTACACCCCGGAATGTACCGTACGCTAGGTAGTATCCGAGGAATGAAGATCAGAATGGATCGTACGTTAGATCGTATCTGAGTTGCAGAATGAGCCGTACGTTAGGCTGTATCTGACGAAAAGTAGTCGTACGCTAGACTACACCTCGGAATGTACCGTACGCTAGGTAGTATCTGAGGAATGAAGATCCAAATGGGTTGTACGCTAGACCGTATTGAAATAGTTGAAGGAATCATATGTTGGGCTGAATCAGAATGAACCGTACGTTAGGCTATATCTGATAATATTTGTATATGTTGTATTTGCAATAAATGTCTGGGGTGGGCTTAAAGATGCCACCATCAGGAGGATGTCAGAATGCTTATCAGGGTGAACATTCATAAGGATTATATCTGAAAGATGTATTTGAATCTTAAATGTAATCGATAAAGATGTCCGTCTGAATGGATCTTTATTTTGACTGTATCAGGAGGATAATTAACCTGAAAAATAAAGTTAGCTTCATGCCATGTCATGATGCATGAGATGTTTTGTGCTTTTGAAAATAAATGCAAACATTGTATGCATGTATGTGATGTGAAATGATGCATGAAATGAATTATGCGTCTGAAAATTTTACCGGGGGAAAATAAATCCCCATATCCTGGTTGGAGATATTTGTATTGATGACCCTTTCTTAGCTGGGGATACTTGATTGTCTGATGGTAGAAACATTCAACAGAGCCTGGCTGGGGATGGAAGAGATGACCAGTCTGTCTAGTAATGCCAATTTCTTCTAGGGAATAACTGGTTTTGCTGGGGAAAGGATTTGTAACCGGATTCATAGGAACACATGGTTAGACCTTATCCACGATCCTAAAGTCTTTTAGTAACTGTTATTGCTATTTTATGCATGTATTTTTGGTAAACATCAGTCATATTCAAATGCACATATTAATTCAAACTAAATCAATGGACGTTTATGCAAACAAAACAGAGAGAGTAAAACAAAAGCATCTTTTTGGAAATAAAATTATATTGATTTTGAAAGAGGGCCTATAAACAAGCAATTTGAGTACAAGGAGACAGAAATCCTAGTAAGAGGAAATTGTCAAGAAAACAAAGAGAAAGCTATGCAGAAAAAGTCCCATCGATTTTAATTCCACTACTGTCATTATGTCTTCAAGCCTCTCCTCTCCTGCTGTCGGATAAAAGTGATTGGCTTGTTCAGTCCCTTTGCCTTAGGTGAAGCTGACTGAGAACGGGACATAGTCATACGCTTTAATCCCTAATTTTTGCCTGGACCGCCTTTTCAGGTTTTCAGTCCACCAGGATACCCTTTTTTGCCCAAGCCTCCTTTTCAGGTTTTCGACTTGCCGGGTGTACATTTTTATATGTTTATCCCTAATTTTTGCCCGAACCCTTTTGGTTCGCCGGGATGCCCTTACTTTTGCCTAGGTACGTCGACCTAGCGGGTCTCTTTTATGCGTAGTATTTTTTAACTATGTCTGCGTTCACGGGATGTAGGAAGTCTTCGCCATCCATTGTAGCAACTATCATGGCTCCACCAGAGAATACCTTCTTAACTACAAATGACCCTTCGTATGTGGGAGTCCATTTGCCTCTGGGATCACCTTGTGGTAGAATGATACGCTTGATCACCAAGTCGCCAATTTGATACACCTGTCTCTTGACCTTTTTGTTAAATGCCTGGGTCATGCGCTTTTGATATATCTGCCCATGACAAACAGCCGCAAGTCTCTTTTCATCAATCAAATTTATCTGATCGAGTCGAGTCTGAACCCATTCATTCTCGTCTAAACCCGCCTCTTTCATGATTCTTAGAGAGGGAATCTGAACTTCTACTGGTAAGACGACTTCCATTCCGTAGACTAAAGAGAAAGGTGTTGCCCCTGTCGAAGTGCGCACTGAAGTGCGATAACCATGAAGAGCAAATGGTAACATCTCATGCTAGTCTTTGTATGTTACTGTCATCTTTTGTATAATCTTCTTAATATTCTTATTAGCAGCCTCCACGGCGCCGTTCATCTTTGGCCGGTACGGAGAAGAGTTATGGTGTTTTATTTTGAACTGCGTGCAGAGTTCAGTAATCATCTTGTTGTTCAAATTAGTACCATTATCAGTGATAACCCTTTCGGGGATGCCATACCAACAAATGAGACTATTCTTGATGAACCGTGCCACCACATTCTTGGTGACAGAAGCAAATGAGGCTGCCTCTACCCACTTTGTAAAATAATCAATAGCAACAAGAATGAAACGATGTCCATTAGAAGCATTAGGTTTAATCTCTCCAATCATATCAATGCCCCACATTGGAAAGGGCCAAGGGGCCGTCAACACGTTTAATGGAGCAGGAGGTACATGTACTTTGTCCGCATAGACCTGACACTTGTGGCAAGTTCTGGAGTGACGGTGGCAATCAGCTTCCATGGTAGACCAATAATACCCTGATCTCAGAATCTTCTTGGCCATCGTATGTCCACTAGAATGAGTCCCAAAAATACCGTCGTGTATGTCCTCCATAATCTTTTCTACTTCCCTTTTATCCACATAGCGAAGCAAAGTCGAATCATGATTACGTTTGTATAATACTCCATTACTCAAAAAGAATTTAGCGGAGAACTTCCTCAGAAATTTTCTGTCGTTGATGGATGCCCCTTCAGGGTATTCCTGAGTTTCTAAATATCTTTTTACTTCGTGGAACCAAGGTTTCTCTTCTACTTCATCAGCATTAAGTTCATAACAATATGCTGGTTCATCTAATCGTTCAATGGTGATCATGGGAGCTTCATCATCCCATCTGACCCTGAACATAGATGACATGGTAGCCAATGCGTTTGCCAACTGATTCTCTTCTCGTGGAATATGTTCGAATGTAATCTCTTCAAAGCATGGGATTAATGTCAACACCCGCTCTCGATAAGGGATGAGATTCGGATGTTTAGTGTCCCATTCTCCTTTGATCTGACTGATTACTAATGCTGAGTCTCCGTACACACTCAAAAACTTGATTCTTAGGTCTATAGCAGCTCTGACTCCCAAAATACATGCTTCATACTCAGCCATATTATTGGTACAATCAAAACATAGTCTAGCAGTGAAAGGCGTATGGCAACCCTTGGGGGAAATGATTACAACACCAACACCATTGCCCAATGCATTAGAAGATCCATCAAAAACCATAGTCCATCGGGATCCCAGTTCGGGTCCTCCATCCGGTCCAGGTTCTTCATAATCAGTAACAAGCATGACATCCTCATCTGGGAACTCAAAATTCATAGATTGGTAATCATCAACTGCTTGATGAGCCAAATGATCGGCTAACACGCTTCCTTTGATTGCTTTTTGAGTAGTGTAGTGGATATCATACTCTGTTAAAATCATCTGCCATCTTGCTATTCTTCTGGAGAGAGCAGGTTTCTCAAATATATATTTGATAGGATCCATCTTAGAAATCAATAAAGTGGTATGATTCAACATATACTGTCTTAGTCGGCGAGCAACCCAAGCCAAAGCACAACAAGTTTTCTCGAGCAATGAGTATCTTGTTTCACAGTCGGTAAACTTTTTGCTAAGGTAATATATGGCATGCTCTTTTCGACCAGACTCGTCATGTTGCCCCAACACACACCCCATTGAATTTTCTAACACGGTTAAATACATGATTAGAGGTCTTCCTTCAACTGGTGGCATCAGAATTGGAGGTTCTTGGAGATACTTCTTGATTTTATCAAAAGCTTCTTGACATTCATCATTCCATATCATCTCTTGATTTTTCCTCAGTAATTTGAAGATGGGTTTGCAGGTAGCAGTCAAATGGGAGATAAATCGGGCAATGTAATTCAAGCGTCCCAAGAAACCTCTGACTTCTTTATCTGTACGGGGAACTGGCATTTCTTGAATAGCTCTCACCTTAGCCGGGTCAACCTCAATTCCTTTACCACTGACAATAAAGCCCAAGAGTTTACCGGATCTTACTCCAAAGGTGCATTTGTTCGGGTTCAATCTCAACTTGTACCTCTTCAACCTCTCAAACAGTTTGTATAAATGATTGAGATGTTCTTCTTCAGTATGAGATCTGGCTATCATGTCATCCACATATACCTCTATTTCATGATGGATCATATCATGGAACAAAGCCACCATAGCACGCTGGTACGTTGCCCCTGCATTCTTTAAACCGAATGGCATTACTTTGTAACAGAAAGTGCCCCATTGCGTCACAAACGTAGTTTTCTCCATGTCCTCAGGCGCCATCTTAATCTGGTTATAACCTGAGAATCCATCCATGAATGAGAACACCTTGTGTTGAGCGGTGTTATCTACCAGAACATCAATGTACGGAAGTGGAAAGTCGTCTTTGGGACTCGCTTTATTCAAATCTCTGTAATCTACACACATTCGCACCTTACCATCCTTCTTTGGCACTGGTACCACATTAGCAACCCATTGAGGATAAGAAGTAACAGCCAGAAAACCTGCATCAAATTGTTTCATAACCTCGGCTTTGATTTTCTCAGACATTTCAGGACGCATGCGACGAACCTTTTGCTTAACAGGACGACAATCTTCCTTCATTGGCAAACGATGCACTACTATATCAGTATCCAGTCCTGGCATGTCTTCATAAGACCAAGCAAAAATCTCTATATAGTCATGTAACATCTGAATCAATCTTTATTTGACACTGTTTTCCAAGCCTGCTCCTATTTTAACTTCTTTCTTGTCTACTTCGGTACCCAGATTTACAGTTTCAATTGACTCCTCATGCGGCTGTATAGTCTTTTCTTCTTGCAGTAATAGTCTGACAAGCTCTCCAGGTACTTCACAATCTTCCTCACTTCCATCCTCGGCTTGGTAGATCGGATTTTCAAAGTCATAATGAACAGTAGCAGAATTATTATCGACAGGATCCAGAGTGGGTATGGATCTGCAATTTGTTACGTGAGTGTGTGTAAGAAAACATAACTTGTTTGAAAGATGACAGGAAAGATAAAGAGCGCAATATTTGAATGCAAAAAGTCCATTGATTTATTGAATGTGGATATGCTTATGAAAATGACAAAACCCTTAACAAATTAGCTATTGTGCCCCGGGCATAGACACAATGCTTTAAGAAGTTCGATTGTAAAAAATTAAAAATTTGCAACACTAAAATAGGCAATAACAATTACTCCTGACTAAAGGAAATCGAGATAGTGTCTTCAGCCTTCCAATTATTGAGTCTGTTACCAATTGTTGGGAAAATCTAGCTATCCAGGTCGCAATCGCTATCAGCATCTTCTACAGCATTAATCTGATTCTTGACCATCTTCTCAGAGCTAAATCCCAGGCCGAATCTATCAGACTTGTATGGCACATCGATCAGTTGACCCCAGCCAGTACGACCACCATCTTCAACCACGGTTTGAGCGTCCTTAAGAGAAATCATAGCAGGAGGAGCACGAATAACCTTGGGCACACAGGAAGTTGGCTTAAGGACAAGACTAGTCGGAGGAACTACTTCAAATGACTGAGAATGAGTCTCAAAGAATTCACCACCCATCTTGACGTATCTGAAGGTATGCACACTACCGACAATATACTCTTCTTCCCCACACACAGTGACGATCTTACCCTCTATTGGATACCTCAGCTTTTGATGGAGAGACGAAGCTTCAACACTTGCCCCATGAATCCAAGGGCGTCCCAGCAAGCAGGAATAGGCAGGACGAATGTTCATTACGTGAAAGATAGTGTTGAAGACTTGAGGTCCTATCTTGATAGGGAGAACCACTTCACCATGGACAGCGCTCTTCGCACCATCATAAGCACGCACCACAACGTCACTAGGTTTCAATTCAATGCTTTTACAGTCAAGCTTATCGAGTACAACTTTCGGTAGCACATTCAAAGAAGAGCCATTATCGATCAACACATGAGCCAAGGTGATCCCCTTACACTCAACGGAGATGTGCAGAGCTTTGTTACGATTCTTTCCTGCTGGTGTCAGGTCAGCATCGGAAAAACCTAGGCCATTGTCAACAGTCAGGTTAGCAACATAGTTTTCGAACTGATCGACAGATGTCTCCTGAGGTACATGAGCGGTCTTCAAGAATTTTATCAATGCATTGGCATGAGATTCAGAAGATAACAACAAGGATAACATCGAGATCTTAGATGGAGTATGCCCCAACTGTTCTACCACATCAAAATCACTCTTGCGGATGATTTTCAGCATTTCTTCCATTTCCTGTTTGGCAACATCTTCGGTAATAACTTCGACTGGTGTCCTTGACTGAGAAGTATTGACTGGTTCCTTTCCTCGAGTTTCAGGGGCGGGAGGTGAGATTTCTGGAGAGAAGATCCTTCCACTCCGAGTAATTTTACTAGTCCCAACAATGTCAACGTCATTAGGATTAGTAGAATTATCATCTTGCTTCACGCCATGGATGTAAACATCACCTCCATAATTCCACGGAATAGCTTTGCTTGAGGAATACGGTATTGGGCCAGGTGTAGTAATGATTAGGGGAGTTACCTTGGGCTCAGCAATAATCTTCACAGGCGCCCTAGTAGCGGTAATCTTTACTGGAACTTTGGATCTGGCAACAACATATATTTCTTCAATAGGGTTTTCCACCTTAGGAACCTTTTCGAAGAGAATTGTACGATCATCCATCAGCCTTTGAATACCATTTCTCAACTTCAAGCAATCATTGGGTCGGAGTATACAGAGATCGCAATTTTCAGCACAACCTGGAAGTAAACCAGCTTGCAATAAATTCTTCTTGATGGTCAGGAGAGGAGATGCTAAGTCAGCTACATTAGAAATGTGAGAATTGTCTTCCACAGCATTAACAGTCTTGTCATGATTAGGCATAGGAGCAGTGATGACGTTAGGAGTCTCCGGAGGATCAAATTCAATTTCTCCAGCGTCGATCATATCCTGAATCTTATTCTTTAACAACCAGCAATCGTTTGTATCATGCCCGGGGCTATCGGAGTGATATGCACACCTGGCATTGGGATTATAACGAGGAGAAGTAGTATTGACATTTGCAGGAGGGCCTCTGAGGGTAATTAGATTTGCCTTTAGCATACCCTGCAGTGCTTGTGCTAAAGTCATATTGATCTTGGTAAACTGCCTTCTTGGTCTGTCTTGTCTGTGCTGGAAGTTTTGAGATGGCGGTGCTGCAATCGTAACTGCTCCAATGGTATGGTCACGATTTTTCTTGTTATGACCCCTTTCACCGTATACAGCATTTGATTCATTCTTTCCTTGATAGGACTTTTTGGTGTTTGCAGAGGTAGCCGCCTGTATCTTTCCACTTCGAATGCCGCTTTCAACACGTTCACCCGTCAATATAAGTTCAGTGAAACCCGATGAGGAACTTCCCAATAGATGGCTGTAGAATGGGCCAGTCAGTGTACCCATGAACATGTCCACTAATTCTCGATCAGTCATAGGGGGTTTGACCCTGCCAGCCAAGTCTCTCCATTTTTGAGCATATTCTTTGAAGCTTTCTTTAGAGCCCATAGTCATATTCTGCAACTGTAGCCGAGTAGGTGCCAATTCAGAATTATACTGGTAGTGCTTGTAAAAAGCTGTCGCTAGATCAGTCCAGGTGCGGATGTTAGAGCTCTCAAGCTGATAGTACCACTCTAACTGTGTGCCAGACAGACTCTCTTGGAAGAAATGGATCCATAGCTTCCTATCAGTGGTATACGGCTGAATCTTTCTCACATAAGCTCTCAGATGCATCTGAGGACAAGACGCACCATCATACTTAGTGAAAGCAGGGACCTTGAATTTGCGCGGAATGACCACATCAGAGACCAGACCTAAGCCTTCGAAATCCAGACCGGGCACCTTCTGACCCTCCATGGCTAGCATGCGTTCTTCCAGCAACTTATATTTATCATCTTTTGGAGAGTACTGTTCATTTTCATAATCTTCATCGCCATCCTCAGGGCTGAAGGGATCAACATTTTCCTCTTCCGAATTGTCATACCCCAAAATTTGCCCGTTAATATTACAAGGCATTTTTAAGGCACCCCAACTTATTTTTCAAGGCATTGATCTCAAAAGAACAAAGGCCCAGCACACAGATGGCCAAATCCAGAAAATGGCCCAAACTGGCTTGCTCGCTAGGCGAGCAAATCCTTCGCCTAGCGAACCCCTCGCTATACCGCTCGCCTAGCGAAGCTTGCGGATATCAGAAAATTTTGGGCTTCATTCTGAGCCCATTAGGTCACAAAAAGAGCATTATAAATAGCAGAGCTTCATTCAGGAAAGGGGGAACGAAAACGAAACGAGGACGGGAGATAGAGAGAAGGCACTGCAAACCCTGGAGGCTAACCCAGAGAATTCAGAGCAACCCTAAAGGAAACCCTGAAGGAAACTCATTTGCATCAAGGTCACCTCCGCCCAACTCAATCCGACTTGCCAATTCAAGGTTGCAATTCGATTGCAAACAGGTTTGCATTACTATTACCGCTTTATGTTCTTAATTTGCATGTGATATTATAATTGAATTCATAAACATATTTGAGGTTTTGCATGTGAATTTAAGTGTGCCTGAATATTGTGAATGCTGAACCATGTAATTTATGTATTGGATGCCATAAGGCGTGCAGCAGGTTGAGGTCGTATTGTTCTGAAATTCAAAACCCGCAGCCGCTCGCTAGCACATCGCTAAGCGAGCATGTAGCGCGTATTCGCTAGGCCTTCGCTAGGCGAGGCAGAGGCGAACGTGACAGTCGCTAATATTTTGGTTGTTCTGTTCTATGCTTATCTGATCTGTTCTATGTTAACCATGCGTCATTTTGCCTGACATTCTTACTGCTGTGTTTCTTTTTGCGGTATAATCCTCGATTGCACCCTGATTTGGTATCCTGACCTGTGTGCTGAATGTTGTAAAGGTTCACATATTCCCAGGAACAAGTAGCTTGCTAGGTATTCCACTTTATTTGTGGGATACCCTTGTGGAGATTCATCCTAAATTACCTAATTGATTTTAATGTGGAGATTCATCCTAAATTATTTAATCGATTTTAATGTGGACCGAATTACTTAAGTGATTACAACTACCTAATTGATTGTAAAATATTGCCTTTGATTTTGTGATCTTGGACCTCTCTTTGTTGCCCTACGATATTACGGTATTATGGTCATGTCCCGCGAATGTGGGGATACACTTAGCAAAGGCCCTTCGGTTAAATCATCATAGTCCCTCGAATGTTGCCTCTGTCCTTCGATGACCCTTCGGTATAGCCTACGGTTAAATGATGATCGTCCCTTCGAACACTAAAGCATCCCTACAACTGTTGCCTTCAATGACCAATCGATGACCCTACGATGACCCTTTTACATCCAAAGGATGAAACTACTTACTTCTCAATAGTAAGGACAGTTTTACCCTCATAAGGATAGGAAATGCCCATAAAGACCTTGGGTAGGTATAACTCTTAATTGCTTACTCACAACCTAAAATACTTTTCACACCTCACACCTTTCAAAACATCTTTTAGAAAATCACCACTTGGTATACATTCGTACTAGAATCATTGCCGGGTTATATTTTTCTAAATGACTTTCAAAACTAACGAGATAACCACTTTGTATATATTCATACAAGAATCATTGCAAAGTTAAATTCTCCTTTTCAAAACATTTTCTAACATTTCTCAAACACTTTTTTCAAACAAGAAAAACATAAGTGATTAAGCAATTAAGAGCCCATGGATGACCATGGATACAAAGGGTGCTAACACCTTCCCTTTGTATAATGTACCTCCCGAACCCAAAATCTAAATTAAGGTCTTTCCTGTTCTTTTCCGCCTTTCCTTATCGGATAAAAGAAAAGTCGGTGGCGACTCTTGCTAACCGCGACATTTGCTTTCCAAAGCAAAACACATAAAGTCAGTTCACCGTATGACAGAACTGGCGACTCCACTGGGGACATAATTACAAAGAGAGGTCACCTTAAAAAAATCATTTATGTTGTCAAGTTGTTCCTTCTTTTAAGGGTATTTTCGAGCGAAAGATCCTACACCCGGATTTAGTGTACCTTAGGTAAGTAGCAATAGATCATCGCGACTATCCGGCGTATACTGGAATGGTTAAAATGATGGCTACGGTTAGTGTGACACTTTGGATGTCCTGATGTTCCTCATGTTTACTTGAGAAAAAATTTGGCATTCGCGTGGTGTCATCAAAGCATTAACCAGACCTTTAGAACCCTAATTGACTCATCCTAGCCATTAGAAAGTAGTGAGATAACTGGCTTCGGTTCCGACTGGGGTTGGTTGATACTCGATACTACACTCTTTGAGATTGGAATTTAGGGAAGCTTTGGTCAACCACTTGGTGTTGCACTGAAGTGGACTTAAAGAAAGGTCAATGATTTGAGATCCTTCTAGAACCCGGTTACTATTCTAGGACAGGTTGAACCAACCAAACTTCAGTGGGGAGGGTACTTACCTATGGAACTCATGCAAGCCTTAAAACCTAGGAATGATTGTTGTGTGACTTGCTTGTGCTTGCTATTTATATAACATCATAACATCATAACATCATAACATCATGGCATTGTACTAACCATTTCAAGGACTTAGGGATTTAGCTTTGCTCTGTTAAACAGGTTATGGCTTCCAGGAAGACCATCCGGATCAATCTTGTAACGATCTCTCCTCAACTCAAGGATTTAGTGTCAGAACTTCCCGATCATGCTCAGTTCATCAAGAAACATGGTTCTCTCCTCAATTTGGTTACCACCGGTTTCAAGGAAGATATGATGAGAGTTTTATTCCGGTTCTTCGACCCTAAACATCATTGCTTCACCTTCCCGGATTATCAGTTGGTACCCACATTAGAAGAATTCTCCAGGCTGCTTGGGATACCTATCCTTGATCAAATACCTTTCAGTGGTTTAGAAAAGATTCCAAAGTCTGAAGAAGTTGCCGTGGCTTTACACTTGACAAAATCCGACATTGAAACTAATTGGGTAACAAGAAGTGGAGTTAAGGGTTTACTTGCCAAATTTCTGATAAATAAGGCCCGAGAATTCCTAAAAGTTATGGATGTCCATGCTTTCGAGGATGTCCTAGCATTACTAATCTATGGTTTGGTGTTATTCCCTAATCCAGACCAATTCATAGACACAAATGCTATTAAGATATTCCTCACTCATAACCCTGTGCCTACCTTGCTTGGAGACATTTTGCATTCCCTTCACACTCGTACTATGAAAAGGCAAGGGACTCTTATGTGATGCGTACCTTTGTTGTCTAGGTGGTTTATTTCGCACCTTCCTCAATCAGTCTTGAAGAATGATCAAAATTTGAAGTGGTCTCAGAGGATAATGTCGCTCTCCCATTCAGACATCCGTTGGTGTCCTCATCTCAAAGAAACTGTTATCATCATTGACCGTTGTGGAGAATTCTCTAACGTACCACTCCTGGGGATAAGAGGGGGTATTACTTATAACCTAGCTTTAGCCCTACGTCAGTTTGGGTATGCTCGAAGAGATGGTCCACATGAAGTAATTATTCAAGGCACTGTGTTTGACTATGACAACGATTCTCAAAGTCTCCGTCAAAGGTTTGTACGAGCTTGGGGCATGGTGAAAAGAAGTACTTTAGGACAGAAAAACTCCATTCCTATGGAACCTTATCTCAGATGGGTACGCGAAAGAGCCCGCGAACTTGTCATGCCATATCTCGCGGTCGGACCATTGATTGTTGAACCAGGGGTTGAAGGAGGTACTCCTCAGATCATTCCTTATCCGGATATGCCTACCGATGTTGAGGAATTGAAGAGATCCTGGACCCAGTTGAGAGAGGAAAGGGATACTTTCGAAGCTCAGTTCGGTGCAGAAAGGAAGAAAGTACTAGAGCTCACCAGCCAGCCTAATGAGGAACGAAGACTCAATGCGTATCTTCGCCCAAAAAGAAGCCGCCCCTGGGAGACTTAAGCTTTCATTGTATTTTTATTATTATTTTTTTGTAATGAACATTGATTAAGAAATTAGTAATAAAAGTTCCTCTCTTTTTGGTAGTTTACGCAAAGTTAAATTCCAAAAGTCCTTGAAAACATTTCATACATTGCATAGCATAACATAACATTGCATAACAGATACTCTAAAGGACCATATTCTCACGGTCTTCCTCTGAAACAGAAAAATGGCTCTCGAACAAACTGTCAAAGATCTCCAGGCTCAAAATGCTCAATTCCAGGAGATGATCTTGAGCTTATCCAAGGGACAGGAGGAGCTGAAGGCTCTGTTGCTCGAGAAGAAGAAAGACAAGAAGGTTGTGAGTTACATTAACCCGGGAAGAAGGCTTAAAGGGCAGGCTCCCGGAGTCAAGTTCGGAATTCGAAAGATAAAGAAGATGAGACAGAAAATGATTCAGAAGAGGAGAATGTTGATCCCTTCAACCCTGAGGACGACGATGAAAATTATGAAAATGAACAGTACTCTCCAAAAGATGATAAGTATAAACTGCTGGAAGAACGCATGCTAGCTATGGAGGGCCAGAAGGCGCCCAGTCTGGATTTCGAAAGCCTAGGTCTGGTCTCTGATGTGGTCATTCCCCGCAAATTCAAGGTCCCTGTTTTCACTAAGTATGATGGTGCGTCTTGTCCTCAGATGCATCTGAGAGCTTACGTGAGAAAGATTCAGCCGTACACCACTGATAGGAAGCTATGGATCCATTTCTTCCAAGAGAGTCTGTCTGGCACACAGTTGGAGTGGTATTATCAGCTCGAGAGCTCTAACATCCACACCTGGACTGATTTAGCGACGACATTCTACAAGCATTACCAGTATAATTCTGAACTAGCACCTACTCGGCTACAGTTGCAGAATATGACTATGGGCTCTAAAGAAAGCTTCAAAGAATATGCTCAAAAATGGAGAGATTTGGCTGGCAGAGTCAAACCCCCTATGACTGATCGAGAATTAGTAGACATGTTCATGGGTACACTGACCGGCCCGTTCTACAACCATCTATTGGGAAGTTCCTCATCGGGTTTCACTGAACTTATATTAACAGGTGAACGTGTTGAAAGTGGCATTCGAAGTGGGAAGATACAGGTGGCTGCCGCTGCAAGCACCAAAAAGTCCCATCAGGGGAAGAATGAATCAAATGCTGTGTACGGTCAAAGGGGTCATAACAAGGAAAATAGTGACCATGCCGTTGGAGCAGTTACGATTGCAGCCCCGCCAGCTCAAAACTTCCAGCACAGACAGGACAGGCCGAGAAGGCAGTTTACCAAGATCAATATGACTTTAGCACAAGCACTGCAAAGTATGCTAAAGGCAAATTTAATCACTCTCAGAGGTCCTCCTGCAAATGTCAACACTATTTCTCCTCGTTATAATCCCAATGCCAGGTGTGCATATCACTCCGATAGCCCCGGGCATGATACAAACGATTGTTGGTTGTTGAAGAATAAAATTCAGGATATGATCGACGCTGGGGAAATTGAATTTGAGCCTCCGGAGACTCCTAATGTCGTCACTGCACCTATGCCTAATCATGACAAGGCTGTTAATGCTGTCGATGACAATTCCCACATCACTACTGTAGCAGACTTAACATCTTCTCTCCTGAACATCAAGAAGAACTTATCGCAAGCTGGTTTATTTCCAGGTTGTGCGGAAAATTGCGATCTCTGTATACTCCGACCCAATGTTTGCCTGAAATTGAGGAATGGTATTCAACGGCTGATGGACGATCATACAATCCTCTTCGAAAAGGTTCCTAAGGTGGAAAACCCTATTGAAGAAATATTTGTGATTGCTAGGTCCAAGGTTCCGGTGAAGATTACCGCTACTAGAGTGCCTGTGAAGTGGGACATACCCCGTCTAAGATCTCGATGTTATCCTTGTTGTTATCTTCTGAATCTCATGCCAATGCCTTGATAAAATTCTTGAAGACCACTCATGTACCTCAGGAGACATCCGTCGATCAGTTCGAAAATTATGTTGCCCATCTGGCTGTTGACAATGGCCTAGGCTTTTCCGATGCTGACCTGACACCAGCAGGAAAGAATCACAATAAAGCTCTGCATATCTCCATTGAGTGTAAAGGGATCACTTTGTCTCATGTGTTGATCGATAATGGCTCTTCTTTGAACGTGCTGCCGAAAGCTGTGCTCGATAAACTTGACTGTAAAGGCATTGAAATGAAACCTAGTGACGCTGTGGTACGTGCTTACGATGGTGCGAAGAGTGTTGTCCATGGTGAAGTGGTTCTCCCTATCAAGATAGGACCTCAGGTTTTCAACACTACCTTTCACGTAATGAATATTCGTCCTGCCTATTCCTGCTTGCTGGGACGCCCTTGGATTCATGGGGCAAGTGCTGTAGCTTCGTCTCTCCACCAAAAGCTGAGGTATCCAATAGAGAGTAAGATTGTCACTGTGTGTGGAGAGGAAGAGTATATTTTCAGTAGTGTGCATACCTTCAGATACGTCGAGATGGATGGTGAATTCTTTGAGACTCCGTCTCAGTCATTTGAAGTAGTTCCTCCGACTAATCCTGTCCTTAAGCCAACTTCCCGTGTGCCCAAGGTTGTTCGTGCTCCTCCTGCTATGATTTCCCTGAAAGATGCTCAAGCCATGGTTGAAGATGGTGGTCGTACTGGCTGGGGTCAACTGATCAATGTGCCATACAAGTCTGATAGATTCGGCCTGGGGTTTAGCTCTGAAAACATAGTCAAAGATCAAATTAATGCTGTAGAAGATGCTGATAGCGATTGCGACCTGGATAGCTGGATTTACCCAACAATTGGTGACAGACTCAATAATTGGAAGGCTGAAGACACTATCCCGATTTCCTTTAGTCAGGAGTAATTGTTATTGTCTATTTTAGTGTTGTGATTTTTTTTTAATTTTTACGATTGAACTTCTTAAAGCATTGTGTCTATGCCCGGGGCACAATAGCTAATTTGTTAAGGGTTTTGTCATTTTCATAAGCATATTCGCATTCAATAAATCAATGGACCTTTTTGCATTCAAATATTGCGCTCTTTATCTGTCCTGTCATCTTTTAAACAAGCTATGCTCTCTTACACACACTCACGTAACAAACTGCAGATCCATATCCACTCTGGACCCTGTTGATAATAGTTCTACTACTGTTCATTATGACTTTGAAAATCCGATCTACCAAGCCGAGGATGGAAGTGAGGAAGATTGTGAAGTACCTGGAGAGCTTGCCAGACTGTTACTGCAAGAGGAAAAGACTATACAACCGCATGAGGAATCAATTGAAATTGTAAATCTGGGTACTGAAGTAGACAAGAAAGAAGTCAAAATAGGAGCAGGCTTGGAAAAAAGTATCAAAGAAAGATTGATTCAGATGTTACATGACTATGTAGAGATTTTTGCTTGGTCTTATGAAGACATGCCAGGATTGGATACTGATATAGTGGTGCATCGTTTGCCAATGAAGGAAGATTGTCGTCCTGTTAAGCAGAAGGTTCGTCGCATGCGTCCTGAAATGTCTGAGAAAATCAAAGCCGAGGTTATGAAACAATTTGATGCAGGTTTCCTGGCTGTTACTTCTTATCCTCAATGGGTTGCTAATGTGGTACCAGTGCCAAAGAAGGATGGTAAGGTGCGAATGTGTGTAGATTACAGAGATTTGAATAAAGCGAGTCCCAAGGATGACTTTCCACTTCCGCACATTGATGTTCTGGTAGACAACACCGCTCAACACCAGGTATTCTCCTTCATGGATGGATTCTCAGGTTATAATCAGATTAAGATGGCGCCTGAGGACATGGAGAAAACTACGTTTGTGACGCAATGGGGAACTTTCTGTTACAAAGTAATGCCATTCGGTTTGAAGAATGCAGGATTAACATACCAGCGTGCTATGGTAGTTTTGTTCCATGACATGATCCATCATGAGATAGAAGTATATGTGGATGACATGATAGCCATATCTCATACTGAAGAAGAACATCTCGATCATTTATACAAACTGTTTGAGAGGTTGAAGAAATACAAGTTGAGATTGAACCCGAACAAATGCACCTTTGGAGTAAGATCCGGTAAACTCTTGGGCTTTATTGTCAGTGATAAAGGAATTGAGGTTGACCCGGCTAAGGTGAGAGCTATTCAAGAAATGCCAGTTCCTCGTACGGATAAAGAAGTCAGAGGATTCTTGGGACGGTTGAATTACATTGCCCGATTTATCTCCCATTTGACCGCTACCTGCAAACCCATCTTCAAATTACTGAGGAAAAATCAAGAGATGATATGGAATGATGAATGCCAAGAAGCTTTTGACAAAATCAAGAAATATCTCCAGGAACCTCCAATTCTGGTACCACCCGTTGAAGGAAGACCTCTAATCATGTATTTGACCGTGTTAGAAAATTCAATGGGGTGTGTGTTGGGGCAACATGACGAGTCTGGTCGAAAAGAGCATGCCATATACTACCTTAGCAAAAAGTTTACCGACTGTGAAACAAGATACTCACTGCTCGAGAAAACTTGCTGTGCTTTGGCCTGGGCTGCTCGCCGACTAAGATAGTATATGTTGAATCATACCACTTTATTGATTTCTAAGATGGATCCTATCAAATATATATTTGAGAAACCTGCTCTCTCCAGGAGAATAGCAAGATGGCAGATGATTTTAACAGAGTATGATATCCAGTATACTACCCAGAAAGCAATCAAAGGAAGCGTGCTAGCTGATCATTTGGCTCATCAAGCGGTGGACGATTACCAATCTATGAATTTTGAGTTCCCAGATGAGGATGTCATGCTTGTTACTGATTATGAAAAACCTGGACCGGATGAAGGACCCGAACTGGGATCCCGATGGACTATGGTTTTTGATGGATCTTCTAATGCATTGGGCAATGGTGTTGGTGTTGTAATTATTTCTCCCAGGGGTTGCCATACACCTTTCACTGCTACACTATGTTTTGATTGTACCAATAATATGGCTGAGTATGAAGCATGTATTTTGGGACTCAAGGCTGCTATAGACTTAAGAATCAAGTTTTTGAGTGTGTACGGAGACTCAGCATTAGTAATCAGTCAGATCAAAGGAGAATGGGACACTAAACATCCGAATCTCATCCCTTATCGAGAGCGGGTGATGACATTAATCCCATACTTTGAAGAGATTACATTTGAACATATTCCACGGGAAGAGGATCAGTTGGCAGACGCATTGGCTACCATATCATCTATGTTCAGAGTCAGATGGGACAGTGAAGCTCCCAGGATCACCATTGAACGATTAGATGAACCAGCATATTATTATGAACTTAATACTGAGGGAGTAGAGGAGAAACCTTGGTTCCACGAAGTGAAAAGATATTTAGAAACTCAGGAATACCCTGAAGGGGCATCCATCAATGACAGAAAATTTCTGAAGAAGTTCTCCGCTAAATTCTTTTTGCGTAATGGAGTATTATACAAACGTAATCATGATTCAACTTTGCTTCGCTGTATGGACAAAAAGGAAGCAAAGAAGATTATGGAAGACATGCATGATGGTATTTTTGGGACTCATTCTAGTGGACATACGATGGCCAAGAAGATCCTGAGATCAGGGTATTATAGGTCCACCATGGAAGCTGATTGCCACCATCACTCCAGAACTTGTCACAAGTGCCAGATCTATGCGGATAAAGTACATGTGCCTCCTGCTCCTTTAAATGTGTTGACAGCCCCTTGGCCCTTCGCAATGTGGGGCATCGATATGATTGGAGAGATTAAACCTACTGCTTCTAACGGACATCGTTTCATTCTTGTTGCTATTGATTACTTTACAAAGTGGGTAGAGGCAGCCTCATTTGCTTCTGTTACCAAGAATGTGGTGGCACGGTTCATCAAGAATAGTCTTATTTGTCGATATGGCATCCCTGAAAGAATTATCACTGACAATGGTACTAATTTGAACAACAAGATGATTACTGAACTCTGCACGCAGTTCAAAATAAAACACCATAACTCTTCCCCGTACCGGCCAAAGATGAACGGCGCCGTGGAGGCTGCTAATAAGAATATCAAGAAGATCATACAAAAGATGACAATAACGTACAAAGACTGGCACGAGATGTTACCGTTTGCTCTCCATGGTTATCGCACCTCGACAGGGGCAACTCCCTTCTCTTTAGTCTACGGAATGGAAGCCGTCTTACCTGTGGAAGTTCAGATTCCCTCTCTAAGAATTATGAAAGATGCAGGCTTAAATGAAGATGAATGGATTCAGACTCGACTCGATCAGATAAATTTGATTGATGAAAAGAGACTTGCGGCTGTTTGTCATGGGCAGATATATCAGAAGCGCATGACCCAAGCATTTAACAAAAGGGTCAAGAGACAGGTGTACCAACTTGGCGACTTGGTGATCAAGCGTATCGTTCTACCACAAGGTGATCCCAGAGGCAAATGGACTCCCACATACGAAGGGCCATTTGTGGTTAAGAAGGTATTCTCTGGTGGAGCCATGATGCTTGCTACAATGGATGACGAAGATTTCCCGCATCCTGTGAACGCGGACATAGTTAAAAAATACTACGTGTAAGTTGTAAATGCGCCTAAGAGGGGGGGGGGGGGGTGAATTAGGTGATAAAAATTTCTTCGATCTAGTTTCCGGTTTTTGGATATTTTTGTTTAAGTGCGGAAAATTAAAATGCGGAAAGAAAACGACACCGGAAATTATAGTGGTTCCCTTCACAATCCGAAGGTACATCCACTCCCCTTTCACGCGAAAGAGAATTCACTATAGTTAGAATATGGTACAGCCTATTCACACAAACGGTGATGCCTACTATCTAACCTATAGACAACCAAGTGTATGAAGAACAATCCTCTTCAACACCAACCCTTGTGTCCAACAATCCTGGATCACAAGTCAAACAGAAATAATTTCTATGAATGATTTTAACAAGATGTAATAGTATCAATCTTCTCTTGATTGATCTTCTCCTTAGACAAATAAGTCACTCAAAAGATAATATGCAAGTGTTCAACAATAGAATGAGATGACAATTTTTATTATGAACACTTTCAAAAATTTATGGAAGGAAAAATATGAGAGAGTGATTATTTGAAGTTTGTATGAAAATTCTTGGAGGTGAAAATTCATTTTGAAAATTTAATAATTTATATTGCCAAAACACCTTTTCAAAGAGGTATCAATTTCCTCATGAACATTGATGAAAAGATATAATTTTTCAAAAACATTTTTTGCTGTAACGAACAGTGTTAACGGGTTAACCAAATAGGTTAACGGGTTAACGCATATTAACGTTAACACAGGATTTCAAAAAACTGGACTGTTAACCGGTTAACCCATATGGTTAACCGGTTAACACTGTTGAAATGCAGAAAAATACTTTAAGAAAAATTGTGTTTTGCATTTCAATGTGTTAACAAATGGTTATGTTAAAAGATGCAAATGCATATCATGATTGTTGAACACTTGTATACTAATCTAAGAGTGAGTTAGATATACCTAAGAAGTGAATCAACAATCTTGCAAACGGTTGACATGAAAAAATGAAGCTTGATCAAATGGTTCCTCATGCGTATGTGGCTTGATCACTTTGATGCTTGAAATATCTTTGAAGCTCTTCTCTTTGATTAATCCAAGATAAATCTTCAAGACTTTAAATAATATGAAATCTTGTTCTCGCTTCAATGTCTTGATCCATTTCCTTTTTGAGCATGCATAACATCTTGAATGAATAATGTTGTCTTCATCAAAACCATTTAGAGGCTTGCCTTCACATTCTCCCCCTTTTTGATGATGACAACCCAATATTGAAAGTTTGCTCTACTTTTGTTTCTCTAACACAAAAGGCTCCCCCTTGATCAACGCTCCCCCTAAATTCATGATTTTTTAGAGAGTCTTTTCTAGCTGCATTTTGTTAGAGAAAAACAAACACACAAACACATATTTCTTCTCCCCCTTTGTCATTAGCAAAAAGGAAGAAACTTAAAAAAAAGAAAAGCAGACAAGCATACACACATTATGTGATCATTAGATAAGCATTCAAGCACATGCACTAACCATAAACACATATACCAAAAATATTAAAAATTCTGGATTTTTAAAGCTAATGCAGAAGTGCTGTTTTGGAGGCGTTAACCTGTTAACCGATTCCGTTAACCTGTTAACGGGCTAAAATTTTCAAAAAATAATTAAAAAAACAGCAGCTCTGTTTGAAACAATGGGAAAAGATTTTTACAAAAAATTTTCACAGAGTATTAGCACTTATTAATACGCAACTTTCGATCAAAAAATATTTTAAAACGGATAATTTTTGGATATGCGAAAGTAAGAAAAACTAAAAACGGCGAAACAGAAGTGCTAGCATTGCATAACATAAAAATTGAAAATCAACATATTTTAAGATACTATACCTCATAACAAGCAATTTGAAGAAAGGTTAGATGTCACCTTCATTGAAAATACCAAGTTCTCGCCGAATCTTGAAGAATTGCTCTTTAGCCAATGGTTTAGTGAATATTAGTGCTTCAACTTTGCCAATGCCAAGAATTCTTCCTTTAAGGTATTCCCCATATGTGAAATAACCCTTGGACTTTGGAACTAGATTTGAAAGTTAGTTTATTTCCTCTCATCAAAAACTTAGAACAACCACTTTATCAATAAAGCAGAGATTTTGAAGTGGTCTCCAAGTAAACCTACAAAACAATTAAGTTTTATTTGGTACCCAAATTGCTTTGGGTCCTTGGTAGTTAGTACCCTTTTTAACCCACACATAATGCCCTTTTGGAACGCTAAAGTTTCTCACATAACAAGCATTAGGTGTGTGGCCTTTGATTCCACAGTAAAAACAGGTAGGTTGAAAATCACTTCTATATCTAGAAACATAATTCTTCTTCTTAACAATCATTTTCTTTTTATGACTTTGATGCACACTTTTAGAATTGTTTCCTTTTTCTTTATCAACTTGTTCACTTGCTTTAACAAAAATGGTCTTATTTGTGCTTGGTTTCGAAAACTTAGAATATCCTAATCCACTTTTATCATTAGAATATCTTTGATGCTTAAGAATTTCCTCCAAGCCAATTTGACCTTTTTCATATCTTTCTAAAACTCTTTTAAGTTGAACAATTTGAAAAGATAAAGATTCACAATTCTTACATACAAGACTTTGTTTTTCATCCATCAATTTTTGTTTTCCACTTTCAATATATTTTTCCAAAGCAATATTTTTTTCTTCTAAGGATGAAATTTGTTTCCTTTGGGATGAAATACTTTTATACAAGGTCTTGCATTCTTTTAAGAGTTCATCTATAACATCTTGTGTGTCATTGTCATAAACTGAAAAATTGCTACTAACCTCATCGATTTCTTTATCGGAGTGATGTGAAGCCATAAGAGCCATGTTCGCACAATCATCGCTTTCCGATTCCGAGGATGAACTGATCTCATTATCGTCCCAAGCGACGTAAGCCTTTTTGTTTTTGAATTCCTTGTTTCCTTTGAGTCCTCCTTTCCTTGCAAGTTTTGGGCAATCCGGCTTTATGTGACCTTGCTGTCCACATTCATAACACGTGACGTCTTGCATTGATGTGGATGCTTCCTTTTTCCTGAAATGTTTATTCTTTTTAGGATAAGAGGAATTTTTATTTTTATTAAAAAACTTACCAAGCTTCTTCACAAGAAGCCTAAAGTTCTCATCTTCGGACGTCTCATCGTCTTTGTCATTTCTTGAATCAACTTTCAAGGCAATGCTCTTGAATTTCTTTTCTAGACCTTCGTGCTTCTCGAGCCTTCCAAGTTCCAATTCGTGTTCTTGAAGTTTGCCAAATAGAGACGCGGATGTCATCGTTGAGAGACTTTTCTTTTCCGAAATAGCGGTCACTTTCGGTTGCCATTCTCTTGTCAAAGATCTTAGGACTTTTAGGTTGAGATCATCATTGGTGAAAGTTTTACCGAGAGCAATCAAGTGATTTGTTAGATGGACAAATCTCTTTTGTAAGGCAACTATAGATTCACCGGGCTGCATGCGGAACATCTCATATTCTTGACTTAGGGTGTTTAGCCTCGATCTCTTCACTTCGGTGGTTCCTTCATGTGTTTCAACCAAGGTGTCCCAAATCTCCTTTGCCGATTTACATTGAGATATACGGAAGAACTCGTCCATACTGAGAGCGCTTTGGAGTATGTTGATTGCCTTTTTCTCATTCAGAATCTTTTTCCTATCATCTTCGTCATAAGTGTTTTTCAACTTTGCGGTACCAACTCCATTCACCACATTCACCGGTTTGTGTGGACCTTCTTCAACTGCTTCCCATATACCTTCCCCTTGGGCTTCAAGATGTGCCTTCATTCTGATTTTCCAGAAATCGAAATATTCTCCGGAGAAGAGTGGGGGCTTGTTGCTACTTCCACCGTCTTTGAAAACCGGATTTATGCTTGCGGAAGCCATGCTGGATCTCTAGGAACAAGTTACCTATAACTTGCTCTGATGCCAATTGTAAGTTGTAAATGCGCCTAAGAGGGGGGGGGGGGGGTGAATTAGGTGATAAAAATTTCTTCGATCTAGTTTCCGGTTTTTGGATATTTTTGTTTAAGTGCGGAAAATTAAAATGCGGAAAGAAAACGACACCGGAAATTATAGTGGTTCCCTTCACAATCCGAAGGTACATCCACTCCCCTTTCACGCGAAAGAGAATTCACTATAGTTAGAATATGGTACAACCTATTCACACAAACGGTGATGCCTACTATCTAACCTATAGACAACCAAGTGTATGAAGAACAATCCTCTTCAACACCAACCCTTGTGTCCAACAATCCTGGATCACAAGTCAAACAGAAATAATTTCTATGAATGATTTTAACAAGATGTAATAGTATCAATCTTCTCTTGATTGATCTTCTCCTTAGACAAATAAGTCACTCAAAAGATAATATGCAAGTGTTCAACAATAGAATGAGATGACAATTTTTATTATGAACACTTTCAAAAATTTATGGAAGGAAAAATATGAGAGAGTGATTATTTGAAGTTTGTATGAAAATTCTTGGAGGTGAAAATTCATTTTGAAAATTTAATAATTTATATTGCCAAAACACCTTTTCAAAGAGGTATCAATTTCCTCATGAACATTGATGAAAAGATATAATTTTTCAAAAACATTTTTTGCTGTAACGAACAGTGTTAACGGGTTAACCAAATAGGTTAACGGGTTAACGCAGTGTTAACAGGTTAACCAAATAGGTTAACGGGTTAACGCATATTAACGTTAACACAGGATTTCAAAAAACTAGACTGTTAACCGGTTAACCCATATGGTTAACCGGTTAACACTGTTGAAATGCAGAAAAATACTTTAAGAAAAATTGTGTTTTGCATTTCAATGTGTTAACAAATGGTTATGTTAAAAGATGCAAATGCATATCATGATTGTTGAACACTTGTATACTAATCTAAGAGTGAGTTAGATATACCTAAGAAGTGAATCAACAATCTTGCAAACGGTTGACATGAAAAAATGAAGCTTGATCAAATGGTTCCTCATGCGTATGTGGCTTGATCACTTTGATGCTTGAAATATCTTTGAAGCTCTTCTCTTTGATTAATCCAAGATAAATCTTCAAGACTTTAAATAATATGAAATCTTGTTCTCGCTTCAATGTCTTGATCCATTTCCTTTTTGAGCATGCATAACATCTTGAATGAATAATGTTGTCTTCATCAAAACCATTTAGAGGCTTGCCTTCACACTACGCATAAAAGAGACCCGCTAGGTCGATGTATCTAGGCAAAAGTAAGAGCATCTCGGCGAACCAAAAAGGTTCGGGCAAAAATTAGGGATAAACATATAAAAATGTACACCCGGCAAGTCGGAAACCTGAAAAGGCGGCTTGGGCAAAAAAGGGTATCCTGGTGGACTGAAAACCTGAAAAGGCGGTCCAGGCAAAAATTAGGGATTAAAGCGTATGACTATGTCCCGTTCTCAGCCAACTTCACCCAAGTCAAAGGGACTGAACAAGCCAATCACTTCTATCCGACAGCAGGAGATGAGACGCTTGAAGACATAATGACAGTAGCAGAATTAAAGTCAATAGGACTTTTCCTTCACAGCTTGTTCTTTGCTTTCTTGACAATTTCCTCTTACTAGGATTTCTGTCTCCTTGTACTCAAATTTCCTGTTTATAGGCCCTCTTTCAAAATCAATACAATTTGATTTCCAAAAAGATGCTTTTGTTTTGCTTTCTCTGTTTTGTTTGCGTAAACGTCCATTGATTTAATTTGAATTAATATATGCATTTGAATCTGATCAATGTTTACCAAAAATACATGCATAAAATAGCAATAGCAATTACGAAAAGACTTTAGGGTCGAGGAGAAGGTCTAACCATGCTTTCTAACAAGTCCGATTGCTAATTCTATTCCCCAACAAAAACCAGCTATCTCCCAGAAGAGGTCGGCATCACCAGACAGACTGGTCATCTCTTCTATCCCCAGCCAGGCTCTGTTGGATATTTCCACCATCAGGCAGAAATCAAGCGTCCTCAGCTAAGAAAGGGTCATCAATACAAATATCTCCAACCAGAACATGGGGATTTATTTTCCCCTGGCAAAACATTTCAGACACATAATTCATTCATTGCATCATTCCACATCATATACATGCATGCAATGTTCGCATTTATTTTCAGACGCATAATTCATTCATTACATCATTTCACAGCATACATGCATACATTATTCGCATTTATTTTCAGAAGCATAAAGCATCTCATGCATCATGACATGGCATGAAGCTAACTTTATTTTTCAGGTTAGTTGTCCTCCTGATACAGTCAAAGTAAAGATCCATTCAGACGGATATCTTCATCGATTACATTCAAGATTCGAATACAGCTCTCGGATATAATCCATGTGACAAACTCTCTGATATCCTCCCAATGGTGGCATCTCTAAGCCCACCCCAGATATTCATTGCAAATACAACAACAAATATTATCAGATACAGCCTAACGTACGGTTCATTCTGATTCAGCCCAACATATGACTCCTTCAACTCAGATACGATCTAACGTACGATCCATTCTGACTTTCAGCAACTCCAATACGGTCTAACGTACGACCCATTTGGACTCTCAAATCCTCAGATACTGCCTAGCGTACGGTACATTCCGGGGTGTAGTCTAGCGTACGACTACTTTCTTCTTCAGATACAGCCTAACGTACGGCTCATTCTGCAACTCCAATACGGTCTAACGTACGACCCATTTGGACTTTCAAATCCTCAGATACTGCCTAGCGTACGGTACATTCCGGGGTGTAGTCTAGCGTACGACTACTTTCTTCTTCAGATACAGCCTAACGTACGGCTCATTCTGCAACTCCAATACGGTCTAACGTACGACCCATTTGGACTTTCAAATCCTCAGATACTGCCTAGCGTACGGTACATTCCGGGGTGTAGTCTAGCGTACGACTACTTTCTTCTTCAGATACAGCCTAACGTACGGCTCATTCTGCAACTCCAATACGGTCTAACGTACGACCCATTTGGACTTTCAAATCCTCAGATGCTGCCTAGCGTACGGTACATTCCGGGGTGTTGTCTAGCGTACGACTACTTTCTTCTTCAGATACAGCCTAACGTACGGCTCATTCTGCAACTCCAATACGGTCTAACGTACGACCCATGTGGACTTTCAAATCCTCAGATACTGCCTAGCGTACGGTACATTCCGGGGTGTAGTCTAGCGTACGACTACTTTCTTCTTCAGATATAGCCTAGCGTACGGCTCATTCTGCAACTCCAATACGGTCTAACGTACGACCCATTTGGATTTTCAAATCCTCAGATACGATCTAGCGTACGATCCATTCTGATCCTTCATCCCCAGCAGCGTGTGATCCATTTTGATCTCCCATCATCAAACTTCCTGGATGGCATCTTTAAGCCCATCTCCACCAGGAATAACTTCTGATTAACAAGTGCAAATTTTTGGGGCATTCTAATGTTCAATAATCTTCCACCTCCAGACCACGAATGGCGTACATACCATTCTAACTCTCTCGGTTCAAGAATATTGAACAGGGACAACTTTCATACCCCAAAATTTGCCCGTTAATATTACAAGGCATTTTTAAGGCACCCCAACTTATTTTTCAAGGCATTGATCTCAAAAGAACAAAGGCCCAGCACACAGATGGCCAAATCCAGAAAATGGCCCAAACTGGCTTGCTCGCTAGGCGAGCAAATCCTTCGCCTAGCGAACCCCTCGCTATACCGCTCGCCTAGCGAAGCTTGCGGATATCAGAAAATTTTGGGCTTCATTCTGAGCCCATTAGGTCACAAAAAGAGCATTATAAATAGCAGAGCTTCATTCAGGAATGGGGGAACGAAAACGAAACGAGGACGGGAGATAGAGAGAAGGCACTGCAAACCCTGGAGGCTAACCCAGAGAATTCAGAGCAACCCTAAAGGAAACCCTGAAGGAAACTCATTTGCATCAAGGTCACCTCCGCCCAACTCAATCCGACTTGCCAATTCAAGGTTGCAATTCGATTGCAAACAGGTTTGCATTACTATTACCGCTTTATGTTCTTAATTTGCATGTGATATTATAATTGAATTCATAAACATATTTGAGGTTTTGCATGTGAATTTAAGTGTGCCTGAATATTGTGAATGCTGAACCATGTAATTTATGTATTGGATTCCATAAGGCGTGCAGCAGGTTGAGGTCGTACTGTTCTGAAATTCAAAACCCGCAGCCGCTCGCTAGCACATCGCTAAGCGAGCATGTAGCGAGTATTCGCTAGGCCTTCGCTAGGCGAGGCAGAGGCGAACGTGACAGTCGCTAATATTTTGGTTGTTCTGTTCTATGCTTATCTGATCTGTTCTATGTTAACCATGCATCATTTTGCCTGACATTCTTACTGCTGTGTTTCTTTTTGCGGTATAATCCTCGATTGCACTCTGATTTGGTATCCTGACCTGTGTGCTGAATGTTGTAAAGGTTCACATATTCCCAGGAACAAGTAGCTTGCTAGGTATTCCACTTTATTTGTGGGATACCCTTGTGGAGATTCATCCTAAATTACCTAATTGATTTTAATGTGGAGATTCATCCTAAATTATTTAATCGATTTTAATGTGGACCTAATTACTTAACTGATTACAACTACCTAATTGATTGTAAAATATTGCCTTTGATTTTGTGATCTTGGACCTCTCTTTGTTGCCCTACGATATTACGGTATTATGGTCATGTCCCGCGAATGTGGGGATACACTTAGCAAAGGCCCTTCGGTTAAATCATCATAGTCCCTCGAATGTTGCCTCTGTCCTTCGATGACCCTTCGCATATAGCCTACGGTTAAATGATGATCGTCCCTTCGAACGCTAAAGTATCCCTACAACTGTTGCCTTCAATGACCAATCGATGACCCTACGATGACCCTTTTACATCCAAAGGATGAAACTACTTACTTCTCAATAGTAAGGACAGTTTTACCCTCATAAGGATAGGAAATGCCCATAAAGACCTTGGGTAGGTATAACTCTTAATTGCTTACTCACAACCTAAAATACTTTTCACACCTCACACCTTTCAAAACATCTTTTAGAAAATCACCACTTGGTATACATTCGTACTAGAATCATTGTCGGGTTATATTTTTCTAAATGACTTTCAAAACTAACGAGATAACCACTTTGTATATATTCATACAAGAATCATTGCAAAGTTAAATTCTCCTTTTCAAAACATTTTCTAACATTTCTCAAACACTTTTTTCAAACAAGAAAAACATAAGTGATTAAGCAATTAAGAGCCCATGGATGACCATGGATACAAAGGGTGCTAACACCTTCCCTTTGTATAATGTACCTCCCGAACCCAAAATCTAAATTAAGGTCTTTCCTGTTCTTTTCCGCCTTTCCTTATCGGATAAAAGAAAAGTCGGTGGCGACTCTTGCTAACCGCGACATTTGCTTTCCAAAGCAAAACACATAAAGTCAGTTCACCGTATGACACGAATCATTTTCTGTCTCCTCTTCTTGATCCTTCGGAATCCTAATCTTGGCTCCTGCGGCCTGTCCTTTAAGCCTTCTTCCCGGGTTTATGTAACTCACAGCTTTCTTGTCTTTCTTCTGCTCGAGCAAGAGAGCCTTTAGCTCCTCCTGCCCCTTGGATAAGTTCAGGATCATCTCCTGGAATTGAGCATTCTGAGCTTGGAGATCTTTGACAGTTTGTTCGAGAGCCATTTTTCTGTTTGCAATAGGAATACCGTGAGAACATTGATCTTTTAGAATACCTGTTATGCAATGTTATGTTATGCTATGCAATGTATGAAATGTTTTCAAGGATTAGGGAATTTAACTTTGCGTAAACCACTGAGAAAGGAACTTTTATTAATAATTTTTTAATCAACGTTTATTACAACAAAATAATAAAATACAATGAAAGCTCAAGTCTCCCAGGGACGGCTTCTTTTTGGGCGAAGATATGCATTGAGTCTTCGTTCCTCATTAAGTTGGTTGGTGAGCTCTAACACTTTCTTCCTTTCAGCACAGAACTGGGCTTCAAAAGTATCCCTTTCCTCTCTCAACTGGATCCAGGAGTTCTTCAATTCTTCAACATTGGTAGGCATATCTGGATAAGGAATGATCTGAGGAGTACCTCCTTCAACTCCTGGTTCAACAATCAACGGTCCGACTGCAAGATATGGCATGACAAGTTCACGAGCTCTTGCGCGTACCCATCTGAGATAAGGTTCCATAGGAATAGAGTTTTTCTGTCCTAAAGGGCTTCTTTTCACCATACCCCAAGCTCGTACAAATCTTTGACGGAGACCTTGGGAATCGTTGTCATAGTCAAACACAGTACCTTGGATAATTATCTCATGTGGACCATCTCTTCGAGCATAACCAAACTGACGTAGGGCTAAAGCAGGGTTATAAGTAATACCTCCTCTTATCCCCAGGAGTGGTACGTTAGATAATTCTCCGCAACGGTCAATGATGATAATGTTTTCTTCGAGATGAGGACACCAACGGATGTCTGAATGGGAGAGCGGCATTATCCTTTGAGACCATTTCAAATTTTGCTCATTCTTCAAGACTGATCGAGGAAGGTGCGAAATAAACCACCTAGATAATAAAGGTATGCAGCACATGAGAGTCCCTTGCCTCTTCATAGTACGAGTGTGAAGGGAATGCAAAATGTCTCCAAGCAAGGTAGGCACAGGGTTATGAGTGAGAAATATCTTAATAACATTCATGTCTATGAATTGGTCTGGATTAGGAAATAACACCAAACCATAGATTAGTAATGCTAGGGCATCTTCGAAAGCATGGACATCCATAACCTCTAAGAATTCTCGGGCCTTATTTATCAGAAATTTGGCAAGTAAACCCTTAATTCCACTTCTTGTTACCCAATTGGTTTCAATGTCGGACTTTGTCATGTGTAAAGCTGCGACAACTTTTTCAGACTTCGGAATCTTTTCTAAACCACTGAAAGGTATTTGATCAAGTATAGGTATCCCAAGCAGCCTGGAGAATTCTTCTAATGTGGGTACCAACTGATAATCTGGGAAGGTGAAGCAATGATGTTTAGGATCGAAGAACTGGAATAGAACTCTCATCATATCTTCTTTGAAACCGGTGGTAACTAAATTGAGGAGGGAACCATGTTTCTTGATGAACTAAGCATGATCGGGAAGTTCTGACACTAAATCCTTGAGTTGAGGAGAAGTCGCTACGAAATTGATTCGGATAGTCTTCCTGGAAGCCATAGCCCTGTTACAGAGCAAAGTTAAATCCCTAAGTCCTTGAAATGGTTAGTACAATGCCAGGATGTTATGATGTTATGATGTTATGATGTTATGATGTTATGATGTTATGATGTTAAGTAAATAACAAGCACAAGCAAGTCACACAACAATCATTCCTAAGTTTTAAGGCTTGCATGAGTTCCATAGGTAAGTACCCTCCCCACTGAAGTTTGGTTGGTTCAACCTGTCCTAGAATAGTAACCGGGTTCTAAAAGGATCTCCAATCATTGACCTTCCCTTAAGTCCACTTCAGTGCAACACCAAGTGGTTGACCAAAGCTTCCCTAAAGTCCAATCTCAAAGAGTGTAGTATCGAGTCTCAACCAACCCCAGTCGGAACCGAAGTCAGTTATCTCACTATTTTCTAATGGCCAAGATGAGTCAATTAGGGTTCTAAAGGTCTGGTTAATGCTTTGATGACACCACGCAGACGCCAAATTTCTCCTCAAGTAAACATGAGGAACATCAGGACATCCAAAGTGTCACATTAACCGTAGCCATCATTTTAACCATTCCAGTATACGCCGGATAATCGCGATGATCTCTTGCTACTTACCTAAGGTACACTAGATCCTGGTGTAGGATCTTTCACTCAAGCATAAAATACCCAAGCAATCCCTTAAAAGTAAATCAGACAATTCAAATAAGTGATCTTTTTTTTTTTTTTTTTTTTTTTTTTTAAGGCAACCTCTCTTTGTTGTCCCCAGCAGAGTCGCCAGTTCTGTCATACAGTGAACTGACTTTGTGTGTTTTTGCTTTGGAAAGCAAATGTCGCGGATAGCAAGAGTCGCCATCGACTTTTCTTTTATCCAATAAGGAAAGGCGGAAAAGAACAGGAAAGACCTTGGTTAGATTTTGGGTTCGGGAGGTACATTATACAAAGGGAAGGTGTTAGCACCCTTTGTATCCATGGTTATCCATGGGCTCTTAATTGCTTGATCACTTATGTTTTTCTTGTCTGAAAAAAAGTGTTTGAGAACTGTTTAGAAAATGTTTTGAAAAGAGAGTTTAACTTTGTAATGATTCTTGTACGAATGTATACAAAGTATTTATCTCGTTTAATTTTGAAAGCTGTTTAGAAAAATATAACTTGGCAATGATTCTAGTACGAATGTATACCAAGTGGTGATTTTCTAAAAGACGTTTTGAAAAGTGGGAGGTGTGAAAAGTATTGTAAGTTGTGAGTCAGCATTTAAGAGTTATACCTAACCAAGGTCTTTATGGGTATTTCCTATCCTTATGAAGGTATAACTGTCCTTACTATTGAGAAGTAAGTAGTCTTGTCCTTTTGGATTTAAGGGACATCGTAGGGTCATCGATTGGTCATTGAAGGCAACATTTGTAAGGATACCTTAGCATTCGAAGGGACGATCATCATTTAACCGTAGGCGACAACGACGGGTCATCGAGGGACAAAATCATATATTCACAGGCAACATCCGAGGGATTATGATTTATGTTATAGGGACATGATGATTTAATCGAAGGGTCTTTGCTAAGTGTATCCCCACATTCGCGGGACATGACCATAATACCGTGAGGCAACAAAGAGAGGGCCAAGATCATATATTCAAAGGCAAAATTTGTAATCAGTTAGGTAATTAGGATGAATCTCCACAACATTTGTAATCAGTTAGGTAATTAGGATGAATCTCCACAAGGGTATCCCACAAATAAAGTAGAATACCTAGCAAGCTACCTTCTTCGGGAGTATGTGAGCCCTCACAAAATTCAGCAAACATGTCAGAATACCAAATGGGGGTGCAATCAAGAGTTGCACCAAGCAAAAGGAATCACGACAGTAATAGTGTCTAGTAAACAATGCATGGTTATAATGAAACATGTCAGATGAGCAAAGATCAGAACAGCAAAAAGCAACGACTGTCATGTTCGCTGCTGCCTCGCCTAGCGAACCCTCGCTACATGTTCGCTTAGCGATGTGCTAGCGAACGGCTGCGGGTTTTGAGTTTAAGAACAGTACGATTTCAGCAAGCTCTAAACCCTATGGCATCCATTACAGAAATTACATGGTTAAACATTCAAAACATCCATGCATACTTAAATCCACATGCAAAACTTGAGATATATTTATAAATTCAATCATAATGTCACATGTAAATTGGGAGCATAAAGCGGTAACGGCAGTGCAAACCTGTTTGTAATTGAATTGCAATGTTGAATTGGCAGATCACTCTTAGGGTTGGTGTTGGATTGAGTTGGGCGGAGGTAACCTTTGTGCAGATGAGTTTCCTTCGGGGTTTCCTTCAGGGTTGCTCTGAATTCTCTTGGTTAGCCTCCAGGGTTCGCTCGGTTGCTTCTGTTAGGGTTTCCTTGCTAGGGTTTCTGTCCGTCTCCTTCTGTCTCCCTTCAATCTCCCTTTTTCTGAATGAGGTCTTGGTATTTATAATAGTTTTTGTGACCTAATGGGCTCAGAATGAAGCCCAAAATTTCTGGTATTCGCAAGCTTCGCTAGGCGAGTGGTGCAGCGAGGAGTTCACTAGGCGAAGGATTTTGCTCGCCTAGCGAGCAAGCCAGTTTAAGTCATTTTCTGGATTTGGCCACCTGTGTGCTGGGTCTTTGTTCCTTTAAGATCAATATCTTGACAAATGAGTTGGAGTGCCTTGAAAAATGTCTTGCAAGATTAACGGGCAAATTTTGGGGTATGACAAACACTCTAAAAATTGATGGTCACACTGAAGAAGCCAAGAAGTTAAGAATGTTCCCGTTTATCTTAGCGGAAGAAGCTGGAGAATGGTTTTATTCTTTACCTGCCGGTAGCATCACAACTTGGGAAGAAATGGAAAAAGCCTTCCTGAATGAGTATTTTCCAGCATCGGTGTTTCTGCGGAAGAGGTATGAAATTCTGAATTTTAAGCAGAAGGACGGGGAAACTTTGGGAGACGCCTACAAGAGATTCAAGAGAGTCCTGGTAGCCTGCCCAACTCATAATATGGATGCAACTGAACAAATGCAGATGTTTGTGAATGGTCTTAAAATAAATACCAAACAACTGATTGATACTGCAGCCGGTGGTTCCACAAATTTTTCAACAGCCACCGGTATTAAGAAGATCATTGAAGCTATTGCTGCTAATGAGCACATGAAGTTGTACGATAGGTGTCAAAGCAAACCATAAGGGGTGATAGATTTAAAGCTGGAAACTATGAAAACCCGTATTGAAGATACTATAGCTGCTGAAGTTGAGAAAAAGCTGAAGGCGATGAATATAGGTGTAATACCCCAAAATTTGCCCCCCTCTCATGCATGCATTCATTTTTTGGTCATTTAACATTTCATATTGCATTTTATCATGTCAATCGGAATTAGATCCAAGAAACTTGAATATCATCCAAAACACTTTGTGGGTCCTATCTGGATGATCAGTCAACACAAGGGAATGGCTTGAGATACTTCCAACATGTTCAAATGGGGTCTATTCATCAGTCAAAACGTTAATCTTGAAGGAGCAAAAGTTTGTTCATGAACTGTCATGCTCGTTAGGCAAAGCCCACGCGTTTCGAAAAAAAAAACGAAAAAAAAAACGAAATAAATAAATAAATAAATAAATAAATAAAATATAACAGAAAAAATCTTGGACTTGGACCTCTCTCTTTTGAGCCCACAAAGTCACAAAAATCAGGTTATAAATTCTAGACTTCCATCTCCCAAAAAACCCTGGGAAAAAGATAGTGAGAGAAGAGCTAACAGAGTTCAGAGCAACCTCCAGAGACTGAAAGGAACTCATCTGCAAAGAGCCAATTCCATCTCATATAAACCCTCAAATTTCTTTGCAAACCCAACCGGGCAATTCAATTTCATTCGATCTCTCCAATCAGGTTTGCCCTATTTCCATTACTCTATGCTTTCAATTTGAATGCTCTGAATGTATGAGGTATTATGGGTGAATTTGGAAGAGTGGGTATCGTTAGGTTTTGCATGTGGGCACATGTTTTAGTATGTATGTCATGTCTTGATGTGTGAATCCTTGCCCCTGACTTTGAATTTTGATACCCTTTTGATGCATGTGTTTAACAAGAGGTTTAGGCCTCCTACACTTGGTTGCTTTTTGTGAGCTCTTTTTGTGAATTTTAATGGAATGATTCATGTGGTTACATTTTGATTTGGGGCAACTCTTGATTGCGCCCCATCTTGTCACTCTAACCTGTTTGTTGAGTTTTTTGTGAGGGCTCACATGACTCCTGAAAGGATAGCTTGCTTGGCATTCCACTTTATTTGTGGGATACCACCTGGAGGTTTATTCCGATTACCTGTGCTGACTTGCTTTCTTTGGTGGTGCCAACTTGAGAGATCTCTGGGTTTCTTGTGTCGTTAGTTGCTATTACTTCGGATCTTTATCAGTGTGGTACTTTTACATCTTTCCCGCATTTTACCGCTTTCTTAGCTGGAAGACCTCAATAGGAGGCAATGTTTTCTTTTGTTTGTTTACTTTTGTGCCCAAAACCTCCATGCAGAGGCAATTGACGGATAAAAGGGGTTAGTAATCAACCCCCCGTTATTCAGTGTGTCGTTCTTTATGCTCGCACTACGTGTCGATGCTTCAGAACAAAAGTTCAAGATCTTTTGTCCGGTCAGTCAGTGGAGAGGGTTCCACCTTTCTGAATCCCCACTTTTTGTCATAAGCTCACCCTGGCCAGGGTTAAGAGCTATGAGGTCTTATCCTCATTACCCTTTTGATCTGCTCACCTTGACGTTCAATGTCAGTGGTTAAAAGCCTATTTGATTACCTTTCCATGGCTTGTTTGTCGAGGTTGATATGACCCCTCTTGACTAAAGCCCTACCCATGTATGTTTGAGCCCCCCGTTGGCGCGTTTACTTTAAGATACATGTTTTATGTGGTGTGATCGTTTCCCCGTAGGATTGCTAGGCTTCGTATAGTCTCTCGTTTGCATGTCCATTAAGGTAGCACTGTTCCTTCGTCTAGGACTTCCTTTTTGCATGAGCGTTCCTAAAACGCAAACAAACTCATTGATTTTTCTTCTCCTAAGAACACGTTTACTCCTTCTACTATAGGCGAGTAAGTCTCCAAAGGCCGAGCATCCGGTACATTGCGTAGTAACGTCGTTCACCCCAAAACACAACCCTTAACCCGTAGGTAGCCGAACTACGACTTGCTCTGATTCTCATTCCAGATGAGATACGTAGGCATAAGACGCGATGTCTTAGCGAGCACACTCCTCTTTAACCCCTAGGTAGCCGAGCTACGAAGACTCTGATTCTCATGTTCAAATGAGATACGTATGCAGTGGATGCGACATCCGTGCGAGTCATTTTCTTTTGACCCCCCTTTTAGTAAATAGTACATTAGATAAACCTACACCCTTTAGACAAGAACAACAAAAGTGGATCCCGTAGAGTACTACGGATGCGTAGGGGTGCTAATACCTTCCCTTCGCATAATCGGCTCCCGAACCCAAGATTTGGTTGCGAGACCTTGTCTTTTCCTTTCCTCTTTTCAGGTTTACTTCGAGCGTTTCCTTTCCCTCATTTGGGATAAATAACGCACGGTGGCGACTCTTCTGTCTTCTCTTTTTTCGCCGGTTGTTTTTTTCGCATTCCTTTTTTCAGGTTGCGACAGCTGGCGACTCTGCTGGGGACCCTGGTTTCCCTAAGCGAGTCCCTCCTAGATTTTGTAGGTTGTTTGTTTATTGGGTGTTCATTCTTTTGTACAGTTATTTATTTTTTAGCATTTACCTGCTTCATTGCATTGTGTACATATCATTGCTATATCTGTTGGCTCTGCTGTTGGTTTGTTTGTTTGTTGGGATGGGGTGTTCTATAAGAGATAAGCCCAATACACAGGCTATGAGTGAACTTTAGGACACCTAGGAATAGAGTGATTCATGGGAAGCGGGTGGTATGGCGCCACTTAGCGGAACATGGTATCACGAGTAGTTCAGATTCTGATGGGGTATTATCGTTGCATACACCTGGTGTGCATATGATGATATTCTTGAAAGGATTGTTTATCCTGCGTTTCTCTTGACCTTACCCTGGCCTAGATTACACCCGTGAGTGGGGCGGGAATGATCATTTACAAGTACTGATGGTGACTCGTTCTGTTGGTGACCTTGTCCTGTTGGTGACTTTTGTTTGGTTCTTGTTGGTGACCGTTGGTTCTGAAGTATGGGTTCTAAGTCGATGACTGTGTTCTATGGTTCCCGGTTCCGAATTCATGCTGAAGTTCTGATCCTGTGCCTCGTGATATACAACCAACCCGGTTTTCTGGAGCTGAGTTTTGATCTCGTAGTACATTCTTTAGTGGGTTTCTCTTCAGACAGTGCAACTCAACAGATATTCAAGCAGATACAGCAACCTTGATTTGCATGTCACTGCATTGCATCACATCATTTGCATCCATATAATTTAACACATGTTTATCCATTTCTGTGGGGTTCATATCTTCTTCTTGATCCTAGTCGGGGTTTTCTGGTACTTTTAAAAGGGATATTTTATCTGATGAGAGACTGGAATCAAGGGGGTAGAATACCTTTTGGAATTGATAAACATGTCATTGCATTTGCATATCCATCAGCATGTCTTGCATAACAGGTACCGCCGCAGTGTTCTCAGTTTGTTTGGTGTCCCACTAGCAGGATAGATGACTCAGGAATTCACCGATATGGTACCCGAAGGAATCAACGATGAAGGTGGGGATAGTGATTGCGACGTCGACAACTGGGTGCGTCCGAGGATCCCGGGTGAAGTCATCAACAATTGGTCTTCTGAGGAGATTGTCCAAGTCACTTTTCTGGAGGAGTAATTTTCTTTGTTTATTCATGCATATCCAAGTCTTACGTTCCGCCCAGGGCGTAATGACTCATTGTAGGGCTTATCTATGTGGATACCTTCATTTTTTATCATAAATAAAGGACGTCTTTTTGCATTCAAATATTTTGTTCACTGTCTTTCTATTTTTGCAGTTTTCAAAAATCAAAAAAATATTTGGCAATGTTTTGTTTAGTTTTCATTCCTTGTTCACACTCATAAGCACATACCATCACTCATGCAGATGCACATCACCGGATCCTATTGATAACGGTTCTGCTATGGCTCGCTACTGTCGCATCCGTGAAAAACAACCGGTGGGAAAAACAAACAAACAGAGCCGCCACCGTGCGTTATTTATCCCAAAGGAGGGAAAGGAAACGCTCGAAGTAAACCTGGAAAGGAATGGTCTTACGACCGGAGATTACAAGGATCGGGAGTCGGTTACGCAAGGGGAAGGTATTAGCACCCCCTCACGTCCGTCGTACTCGACGGGATCCACGCTCAAAAGAATAAAATAAGGTTGCCAAATAACTGCTCAAAGAATGCACACACACTGGAATAAAACACAGATGGAAGAAGAGGGGAACGGGCTCGCTAGGATATCGCATCCTATGCCTACGTATCTCATCTGGAATGAGAATCAGAGCTACCGTAGTTCGGCTAACGCACGCTGAAACAAAACACAACACAGAGACGCTGAGACGTCAGAGCAAACACACAACTGGAAACGGAATGCCAATCGCTGGTCTTACATCCAACTCCACAAAAGAAACAGGAAACAGATAGCCAATCAATGGTCTTACATCTGACTCCACAAACAAACAAACACAAACGGGAAACCGAATGCCAATCGCTGGGCTTACATCAGACTCCACAAACACACACACAAAGCAGAAGGGTTGAAAAAGAAAAAGGTTGAACACACGGACTAACAGGGAGTCGGGAACTCGAGCCTGATAGCTGTCAAGCAAAACGCACTCAAAAAAGAAAAGGTTGCCCGGAGAGATCTCGCATGATCTCCTGCCTACGTACCTCATCTGGTATGAGGATCAGGGCAACGTAGTTCCCCTGGACAGGGAAAAACTTTCTCCTAACCAGAGACTAGGGAGATAACAACTAAAAGGGAGACTACGACTCGAGCCTAGAAGTTGTCATGCAAACAGTCCCTATATTGAGGTCTCTAACAAGAGTTTGACTCACACAGGCAGTGAGTCAACTCAAGTCTATCTCTACGTACGTTCAACTTCCTCGAAAGTTGATCATACGACTCCTACAGAAAGGAGATGAGAAGCAAAAACAGATAAACAAGCATAGGTGAACATGTATCACACGCTATATGCAAACAAGTGGCTCATACAAAGCTGGGCTTTAGTCGAGGGGTCATATCAACCTCGACAAACAAGCCAACACTGGAAGGGTGTCTGAGGCTCTTAACCACTGACATTGACCGTCAGGGTGAGCAGATGAAAGGTAATGAGGGTAAGACCTCATAGCTCTTAACCTGGGCCTGGGTGAGCTTGAGTAAATGAAAACGTGGGGGTCCAGAATGAGGAACTCTATTCCACAATGACTGACTCTATATATAAGATTTTGGGTGTTTATTCAAATGCATCAGCACATAGTGCGAGCAATATGAAAGACTCAACTGAATAGCAGGGGATGGATTGCACATCCCTTCTATCTGCCAATTGCCTCTTCACTTAGGAGGACTTGAAGTACATGGCACAAATATAAACAATCACAGACATTGCCTCTTAAGGAGGACTTCAGCCAAATGCCTGCCAAACATAAACGACAGGGCTTCCAGACTACATGGAGTTAGAGAGATTACCTAAGTGGTAAACCCACCACAAGCAAAGCAAAGCAACTCAAGTAATGAGTTAAAGCTACTAAAGTACCTGTAAGAAAATCAAACAAGTCAATATTCACATTCAGACAAACTATCAACAGACAAACACCAGTGGTTTCCAATATACACAACATGCAAGTCATAAAAGGCACTCATTCAAGTGAGTCCACCACCAAAAGACCTACAACACAATCAACATTAGTTAAATAAAGCAAATTGTATCTCAAGCAAGGAGATCACATCATCCATTAGGACTAATTGCTTGAATCTGAAAGGCAAAGCTCAAATTGTGAGTACAAACCCCTAGGGCAAAGCCTAGGGTCAAAGGCAAAGCAAAAAGTCAAAACAGCAACCAATATTCAACATAAAGCTCATTTAAACAAGTGAGAACATGTCCTAAAAAGGACCAAGTCTAAAGCATCAAGCAAAGTCATTACACGAGCAAGATATGGCAAAGGCAATTATGAAGCACACAATTGGTCATCAAGAATGAAAATTCCAAATTAAAACAGAAATGAATCAAACAATCCTGGAAATTTTTATGTATATACAACATGTCAAACATAATCATCATGCCAAAAATTAGAATCAACAGAGCTCAATTGACCTAGAAATGAAAATGCACAAGTATGACATCAAATTGTGTGACACACATTGTCACACCATACAAACATGTGTCTAAAACAGAGATGAAAAATGAGAAAAATACACAACCAAGCCTCAAAAATCATGCAACATGTTGGGAATCAGCATACCAAATTTCAAATCAATTGGCCAATGTATGAGCATTTCACAATAGAATGAATGAAGCATGTCACATTTGCATACATGTCCAAAGAATCAATCACATTTAAAATTCCAGAAATTATAAAATCATGAAATCATAACCACAAAATAATAGACATTCACATGATCATGTAGAAAAAAATTGGGAATTAATTGGAATCATTTTCAATTTTTGGTGATTTTTTGAAGTTGGAAGAAAATATGAATAAATGATGAATCATGCACATGACAATATGAAGGGAAATGGAAAAATATGAAGTAAGTTTGAAAAATGCTGGAAGCTGGAATCGAACTATGTAGCAATCAAAACAAGCGCTGAACCAAAATAAAATCCAAAGTTGCATCGTTGGGAATCGAAGCATGTAGCGTATCAAAATGCTGTAGTTTAAATAAATGACATGGCAAGCTTAGTCACAGGTCCAAGGCCACAAGGCTCGGTCAATGAAATGAGAGCCAATCAATTGGCCAACAGGCGCATGCGTGGACGTACGCGTGTACAAAAACCCTAGCTAGCAAGGCCTGTTGCAGACGGCGGTTCCAGCGGTGGCTTCCACCGTCTTCTTCATAGAGACGGTGGAGCTACAATAGCGTGCTCACAAATTTTTTCCAGAACCAGGCAAAAATTACATCATTCGAAAGGTTATCACATGTACATTCCAAATCCAGCATCAATTCACATTAAATCATCATAACCAGTGCAAATCGAACAAAAACATTAATGCATTCAAAACTTCAATTCCAGATATCTCAATCAATACACAACCAAAATCAATTCTATAACCACCAGAATGCTCAGCATGATGAGATCTACTTAAACATGGCAATGATTTGAAGAATTAAGAGGTTCAAAATTCTAACCTCTTGAAGAGCAGTATGAGAAAACAAGTGATTCAAGGCTTCAATTGATCCAGATCCAATCATGAGATGATGACTTGAAGCTTGATGCAATAATTGAGGCTTGGCACGACCTAGATCTAGCTCAAATGGTAGTTTCCATCTTCATGTTCTTGAGCTTGCACAACTTGATTTCTGCTCGAATTCTTCAATCAAAAGCTTGATCTGCACTCAATGATGATCAGAGAACAAGAATATGCAATAAAATCCAAGTGCTATGTGGAAAAATTTCAAGTTTCAATGGATAGAAAAATTTGGAGGGAAGAGAAATTTTGGATCTAGAATGTTCAAAAGTTCAGAATTCTGTTATGATTTGGCATTTATACTCTGTCCTAATCACATTGCTAATCCACATTTGCATTGGTTAATTGAGATTAAGGAAAATAAGGTGTATGACCAAAATTGGAAAATGTGAGGTGCCATGCAAATTCACACGTGAACAGTACCACATGGAGGTGTAAACTCACTCAAAATCATCTCATAAGCATAATGGCAATGGTATTTTGTTCATATGATGCACCAATTTTGAATTTCCAAATTTCCCTCCAAAATGTTCATGAATGAGAAAATGGTCATATGATGAAATTTCATGCAATTCAATGATAGATTTGGAAATTATAGGTCATGAGAAGAAATATGCAAAAAGAGTGACTCAAATTGGAGCTTTGGATAAAAAGTTATGGCTTGTTGAAGTTCAATGCACACTTGGCAATCATTTGACCATATCTTCTCAACCATTCATCAGATGCTGATGATCTTGGACTTTTTGGAAATGGGAGAGAGAGATCTTCAACTTTCATGTTGGACAAAATTTCATTTGAAGCTTCTTTGATGTTGGAAAGTCAAGTTGAAAGTGAACCAAAACCTTTCCATTTTGGGAAACTTTCAATTACAGGTCACTTTCCATTTTTGGAAACTTTTGATCTGACCTCAAATTCTTCAAGATATGTGTTTGCAATGACAAATGAACCTCTTTGGTACATGAATGAATTGTCTCAAACCATTTCTCCACCTCCTAGCCCTCAGTTGACTTCCACTTGACTTTTATGTTGACAGATGATCTAGAAATGCTCTGATCAGCTTGAGCCTCTACCACTTTGCGAAAATGGCTCAAAAATGAACCCCCTAGCTCCAATAAGCTCTCCAAAAATGATCATGTGATCTACACCATCAACAAATACCTCCTCTCCTTGAGAAACCCTGGTTGGAAGAATGGTACTGATTAGGGTTGACCAAAGGTCAAAACCCTAATCCAGAGGAATCTGAGCATGAACAATGAACCCCTTAAAGATGACATAACCATGATGATGGTGATGTACCCTTGCCAATAAGATAATGCTCAACCGTTGAAGGACCAAGAAAACCCTAATTGAAGCACAAAACCTCAGATGGTTGGTGATCAATTCACATAGACCCTTAGGCTTGAATCATGTAACATCTCCATCTCTGAGAAGACTTTGGAGGATGACCTTCTATTTCCACATGATATGCAATATGCAATGCCTAACGCCCTAAATATGACATGCAATATGCTAAACTAGTCCCAAGAGAGGAGGGCAAATTTTGAGGTGTTACAGCTGCCCCTATTCAATCCACTGTGAACCTGTCGATATGAACAGCCTCAGCTTTCAGATGATCAGGGTGAAGAGTGATCGAATACCAAGAACAGACGAACAATTTGCGCTCCGCTGGGGATTATTATATTTTTTGCTTTTCTTGAACCCCACAACTTTCTGATTGATTTTTTTTTTCACTTTTCTTGAACCCCGGAACATCTTTGATTATCATTTCCATCTCCGCCCGACATAAATTTCCTCCAGTATCGCACTACTGGGGAATACCGTTGACCCAACGTCACGATGCTAAGCTCCTCAGAGTAACATCTTCCAACTTCCATCTCGCACGACAGAAATCTCCTCCAGTATCGCACTACTGGGGAATACCGTTGACCCAACGTCACGATGCTAAGCTCCTCAGAGTAACATCTTCCAACTTCCATCTCGCACGACAGAAATCTCCTCCAGTATCGCACTACTGGGGAATACCGTTGACCCAACGTCACGATGCTAAACTCCTCAGAGTAACATCTTCCAACTTCCATCTCGCACGACAGAAATCTCCTCCAGTATCGCACTACTGGGGAATACCGTTGACCCAACGTCACGATGCTAAACTCCTCAGAGTAACATCTTCCAACTTCCATCTCGTACGATAGAAATCTCCTCCAGTATCGCACTACTGGGGAATACCGTTGACCCAACGTCACGATGCTAAACTCCTCAGAGTAACATCTTCCAACTTCCATCTCGCACGATAAAAATCTCCTCCAGTATCGCACTACTGGGGAATACCGTTGACCCAACGTCACGATGCTAAACTCCTCAGAGTAACATCTTCCAACTTCCATCTCGCACGACAGAAATCTCTTCCAGTATCGCACTACTGGGGAATACCGTTGACCCAACGTCATGATGCTAAGCTCCTCAGAGTAACATCTTCCAACTTCCATCTTGCACGACATAAATCTCCTCCAATATCGCACTACTGGGGAATACCGTTGACCCAACGTCACGATGCTAAACTCCTCAGAGTAACATCTTCCAACTTCCATCTCGCACGACAGAAATCTCCTCCAGTATCGCACTACTGGGGAATACCGTTGACCCAACGCCATGATGCTAAACTCCTCAGAGTAACATCTTCCAACTTCCATCTCGCACGACAAAAATCTCCTCCAGTATCGCACTACTGGGGAATACCGTTGACCCAACGTCACGATGCTAAACTCCTCAGAGTAACATCTTCCAACTTCCAGCGAAACCAATCCTCAAACGGTAACCATGGCTTGAGACTAGTTTATGCTTACAATGCTGATGCATGATTTTTTTACAGCGTAATGCTTCACAACCATGGAAATGCTACGCAATTAGCTATGCAATATGCTATGCTTATCTAAATGATGAATGCCTAAACAAGTATCCCCCTCAAGGGACTCTACTGGGAAACTCGAGGCACTCTGCTGAGGAACTCGCTATCGCTCCAATCTCCACCCTGTTGGGGAAATAGCACTGCCGCTGGGGAAAGGACACCCTCAACAGGGATGACCTCCACTGAACCCGATCCGCTTGGGGACTCCGCTGGGGAAGAAACCACCAACGCACTCTGCGGGGAAAACAACAATCTTCGACTTGTTGGGGAAATAACAACCTCCACCCTGCTAGGGAAACAATCTCAGGCCTGGTTGTCGAAGAAACATCGATCTCGAATCTGCTGGGGAGATACGGCATATCTGATACGGAACACCTGTCGACTTGTCGAACACTGGCATTCACTATCTAACCACAGTGTCAGCTTTCCACTTTTGAGAGCTCCCAGACTCGTCTGGACTTTTCTGATTCATCACCTTGTATTCTTCACTTCTCCGTACTCTACGGAGATCGAACCCCTCAAATTGGTATCAACTTTCCAATTCTTCAGACTTTGAAGAGTCTTCTTGATTAATCCTCCAGGATCGTCACGATTCTCTCGCCGTCTTTTCACCATTCTCCAATCCCTTTCCCCTGATTGGACTCCACAGGGATCCTTTGTCAAAAAGCTTCACATCGCAACCTGCAAGTGAGTGAAAATGTCTAACAGCACCTGCAAAAGAGATCGTTAGATAAAAACGTGCCCCAGGCGTGCCAAAATTCCAACACCTAGGTCACTCAACCTTCCGAATAATATTTCAGGCTTTCAATCTTATAAACATGCATTGGAAGGGACCTGTATGTCTCAAAATGCAAATAATCTTTATCAAAATAAACGGATGTTTTTGCAATCAAAGCGGTCATGAAAACAAAAACAAAATTATTTGACTGAACATGCATTTATTGATTGAAAAAGGTGGCTCATAACTGAGCAGCACACAGGAAGCAATCCCTGAAAAGAGGTAATTGCGCACAAAAGGAAAAATCTATCCTAATGGCAATGTGAAACCGTGATCTCATCGAGTTCCAACTCGGTTACACCCCTTATGTCCTCAAGACTCTCCGCACTGTCTGCCTTCTGAACAAGACGCTTCCGATCGATCTCTGCCGGGGATTATCCGGGAGTCTTAACCAAAGCATAAACGATCATGCTAGACGCAGTTGTTCGTTTCACTCTCTCTTTTGCCTGGACCGCCCTTTCGGGTTTTCAGTCCACCGGGATACCCTTTTTTGCCCAAGCCGCCCTTGTGGGGTTTTCGACTTGCCGGGTGTACAGTTTTTTCCTTTTTTATCCCTAATTTTTGCCCGAACCTTTTTTCATTTTTTTTCGGTTCGCCGGGATGCCCTTTTTTGCCTGGACTATTTTATTCTTTTCATCCAGCGGGTCTCTTTATACGAAGTATTTTTTAACTGCGTCCGCATTCACAGGGGATGGAAAATCCTCGCCATCCATGGTCGTCAGCAACAAGGCTCTGCCAGAGAAAACCTTCTTGACCACGAATAGGATTTCATAACTGGGTGTCCACTTGCCCCTACGATCGTTCTGAGGAGGAAGGATCCTTTTCAACACTATATCTCCCACATGCTACACACGAGGTCGTACCTTTCGGTCAAAAGCACGCTTCATCCGCTGCTGGTGCGACTGTCCATGACGAATGATTGCCAGCCTCTTTTCCTCCATCAGGCTCAACTCTTCGTACCGAGTCCTTACCCATTCCATCTTTTCCAATTTCACGTCCATCAGGACTCTCAACGACGGAATCTGGACCTCGACCGGTAGCACGGTTTCCATCCTATACGAGTGGGAAAGGCGTTTCCCCAGTTAGACGTACGCACCGAGGTTCGGTACCCAGGATACTAGCCTCGTACTTAGCCACATTATTGGTGCCTTCACATGCTAGCCGGGCAGCAAAAGGACTGTGGGATCCTTTCGGCGTAACCAAAGCAACACCAGCTCCGTTATCATTCACATCAACGGCCCCATCAAACATCAGAATCCGTTCGGATTCAGGGTCAGGCCCCTCCTCCGGGATCGATTCCTCACAATCTTTCGATTTGAGAACCTCGATGTCCTCATCAGGGAACTCAAACATCATCGGTTGATAACCTTCAATGGGTTGCTGGGCGAGGTAATCAGACAATACACTCCCCTTTATTGCTTTCTGAGAGGTGTACTGAATATCATATTCAATCAAAATCACTTGCCCTCTCGCAACCCGTCCGGTCAATGCTGGCTTCTCAAATGTATACTTGATCAGATCCATCTTGGAAATCCACAAAGTGGTATGAACCAGCATATACTGTCTCAATCGGCGAGCAGCCTATGCCAAAGTACAACAAGTTTTCTCGAGCAGTGAATATATTGTTTCACGGTCGGTAAACTTTTTGCTAAGGTAAATTGCATGCTCTTTTCGACAAGACTCGTCATGCTGCCCCAGTACACACCCTATAGACCCCTCGAGGACTGTCAAGTACAGGATCAATGGTTGTCCCTCCACAAGGGGTATCAGAATCGGAGGCTCCTCCGAATATTCTTTTATTTTTCAATGCCCCTTGGCAATCATTATTTCACCTGACCGTTTGATCTTTTCTTTTTTTCAACAGCTTGAATATGGGCTCACACGTGGCTGTTAGATGAGATATGAACTGTGAAATGCAACTCAATCTATCTAAGAAACCGCGAACCTCTTTTTCTATTCTCGGTTCAGGCATTTCTTGTATTGCTTCTTTTCTCTCTTTTTTTAGCAGGATCGACCTCGATTCCTCTTTTCTTTCACAATAAGCCTCAGCAACTGACCGGACTGCACTCCGAAAGTGCACTTATTCGAATTCAACCTCCGTTTGAATTGTCTCAGCTAGTCAACAGCTTGGCCAGATCTACCAAATGCCCCTCTTCTGTTTGGGACTTTGCTATCATGTCATCAACATAGCATTCAATTTCATGATGAATCATATCATGAAACAAAGTCACCATAGCTCTTTGATGCGTGGCACCGGCGTTCTTGAGACCGAATGGCATCACCTCCGCTCTTGACACTCGCCTCCAAGGCGGCCCCAACCTTCACTTCCTTTCAGACCTCCTCGGTGCCCCGATTAACAATCTTGACTCACACCTCGTGCGGTTGAATCACCTTCTCCTCTTGTTTCAACAACCTGGCTAATTCTTCCGGCAGTTCACAATCTTCTTCACCTTCTTCTTCGGCATGATAGATTGGATTGTCGAAGTCATACAGGGTGTAACAGGATTGTTATCAATGAGATCCGAAGAATACAAAAGTCGGAACGAAGCCAATCAAAAGGAAGGAAAAATGAAAATAAACATTGCCATTTTTTTATTTTTGTTTTAAACTGCAAAAATAAATGAAAAACAGGGAACACCGCTTTTAATGTAAAAAACATCCATTTATTACTGATGCAAAATGTTGCAAAATGAAACACATGAGGTGGCCCTTACAATGAACCATTACGTTTCGGGCAAAACGTATGGCTTTCATGCAGACAGAATTGAAAAACAAGAAATATTTCTCTTCACGTAGAGTGACAGTGATGATCTTTTCAGCCTTCCAGTTCTAGACTTCCATCCCTGGTACGCACGGTTTTATCCAACCATCGAGCTCGCAGTCACTGTCAATCTCTTCACCCACCGCACAGACGCGACCTGAATCTGGCATTCCAGCACTGGTGATCGTGAATGGCTGACGACGGCCTCTATTCTGTCCAGACGAGCCCTGGCCCGGCTGATAACCAACCCCAGACCTATCTCCTTTTGCCGTAATGTCCATCATCTTTCCCCAACCTGGGGCTTCTCCACTCTTCACCACCTCAGCGGCCTGCTTGTACGAAGAAATGGACGGCTTTTTCTCTTATTTCGCAAAAATGGCATTCTCCACCTCGACGATTTCGAATGCCTGACTCGGTGTTTCAAATATTTCACCGTCCATTTCTACATATTTGAAAGATGACAGTTGGCTGATAAAAATATCCTCCTTCCCCCAATCAACTTTCTCAAATCGGAGACGTCCTTCATCCATCATTCTCTGAATCGTCTCCCTCAGCATTACACACCCATTCGCAGTGACGGTGCAAGCAGCACAACGATTATCACAGCCAGGGAAAACTCCACTCTTCATCAAATGTCTCTTGACCACAGACATTGGAGTCCTCAACTGATCCACATTTGTCACATCTATTTTTCTCTTATCTTCTAACATCACGCTCACTCCCATAGGACCACGCACCGGCATGGGGTTAGCATTAACACTCGGTGTCGGTGCAAAATTGGTGGCTTTAGAATCCACCAAATCTTGAACGACATGCTTAAAAGCTTTACAACCCTCAAGCTATGCCCGGGTGCACCAGAATGGAACTCGCACTTGATGTTCTCATTGTAACCTACAAGCCTTTGGTCTGGTCCTACCGGAGCCAACATCCTCGGCTGAACCAACCCAAGATCCTTCAACCTCTTAAACAGAAGAGCATACGCCATGGGTGGCTTATCGAACTGACGATCAGTCATCCTTCTTCTCGCTTGGCACCCAACTCTCTATGTTCTCTGTTGAGGTGGCTGTTGTTGCTGTTGTGCAGATCAATTACCAGTAGGAATCGTCACTGTAGCAGCATACGGGTGGTAACGATCTCTACCGTGTCCCCTCTGGGTATACACATCACTCGATTCTACCTCCCTCTTGTGCTGACCATCACCAAAGGACTTCCTTTCTTCAGACGACGGAGCGTTTCCCTGTACCTTCCCCATTCTCAGCCAGTTTTCAATTCTCTCCACCTTCTCAGCGATAGCTTTCTGCCCCAAGGCGAACTCTTGCATGACACTGATCAGCTCACTCATTTTCTCTTTCAGCTCGAGAATGTCAGCGTTGGGTGGATTCATCATTCCTGAGTCAATCAAACATGTTAGAAACTGACACCTGCAAAACAGAAGACAGGTTATTATGACTCACACATGAATGCAATGTCTATCCATATGAGGAACACTCTGTCTTTCAATCCTGGTTTCATCGAGACAGATAATAATCCGGCAGCAATATTCTGACATCAATCATCTGGTTTTGCCATACAGAGCAAAGAATTATGATTTAGCAAAGATATCACCCAACCATGTGTGTGCTATGTGAGTGCATACAGGAAAGCAAATAAAGCTTGAAGATCAATCACTGAATGATAACAACCACTGTGTATCAAAAGTGCACTACACGTGCCAGAGTCATACATCACGTCTGATACAACTCAAATTACAATTCTCCAGAATTAGAAAGAAAATACAAGCAAGTGATTTCCGTCAACAGGCCTGACGGTAATCCAACACCATAACAACAAAAGTCTACACCGAAGAAGGTCCCTCAGACGGCTCTGCATCATCAACCATCCTGGTAAACTTCACGGCAAACCTGAGCTCAGTGTTCTCCTGCTGAAGTCTTCCTATCTCCTGGTGAATCTTCATCTGTCGAAAATAATGGTCCCTCTCAGCAAGACAATGATCTCTCTCAGCAATAATCTTTGCTTTCTCCGCTTCCCATTCTGTGGTAAGGACTTTGGCTCTAACTTCTCTCTGAGTCTTCACAAGGATTTGCCTCCTCTTCTCATCCTCGATGACCCTCAAAGCTCTAGCCAACTTCTCCTTGGTAATGTCGTGCTCCTTCGTAGATGACTCCAAAGCTTGGCTGATCTTGCGGTAATAGGCGGTGTCTATCTCAAAGCGCTTCACCTCCATGGCATGTCTCTTATCCTGGTCTTCTATTTTCCCTTTGATTTCATGATTAGCCATTTGAATTCTAGCAACACTCATCTCCAACTCACTCTTCTCTGCCTGCAGCTGATCCCTCTCCCTCTTCATCTTAAGAAACTCTTCCATGCTGACAGAAGAACATGGCCCCTCAATCAATGGACACCAAGGATCACCCCCAGGAAATGGTAGATGTGTGAGCTCAATCCTCTTCCTGAGCCAATCATCAAATGAAGGAAAAGACCTGCTATTAACCTTACCAAAAGGAACCTTGCCCTTCCTCCGAATGTCACGCCACTCATCAGACACTTGCCTCAACTTTGGCTGATTACCCTCAATTGGGAAGTAGAAAGACTCCTGAATCTCTCGCCCGAGAGGAGGACCCTCCACAGCAAACCCCATTTGTCTCCTAAGAAGCACCGAGTTGTAATTAATGCAACCTTGAACTCCTATAAGAGGCACATTGGGAAGACTCCCACAACTGTAAATGAAATCTCGTCCAGCCATACCATTGTGAGTCCAAGCTATGTCCTTGGCTCGCAAACCCATCAACCTGATTGACCATTTGACAGTAGGATCAAGAAAGACGAAGGCACCTCTGGAAGGCAAATACCCCATGAACCATTTGTACAACAGCTGAGCACAACATCGGATCAATCCCCCACGCCGCTTCTCGTTCCGATTATGGACTGAGTAATAGACATCTCCAACCAGGGTAGGAATGGGATTCCTCTGCATAAATAACCGTATAGCATTAATATCTACAAAGTTCTTCTGGTTAGGAAACATGATGATTCCATAGATGCTCACAGCAAGCGAAGCACAGACAGTCTTCCAATCACCCAAAACAGCATGCTCCTTGGCTTTGGCCTCCAAGAAACTCAAATGAAAACTGGGTAACTTTCCCTTCTCCTTCAAACCCCCCTTAGTCACTTCTGTGCTCAAATAAAGAGCGCGAGAAATCTCAGCAACCTCAGGTTCCCCCTTAGTGACATAGAATGGAATCTGGTCTCTGACCTGAATACCCAGGATACTGGCATAGTCTTCCATCAAAGGTCCCAACAAGTAATCCGGGAAGACGAAACATCTCAAACCAGGGTCATAGAACTGGAGAAGAGTATGGATGGCACTCCTATCTGTATCTGTGAGCCTGAAAACCAACCTCAGAATACCACCATAAGCCTCACGGAACATCCCCACACGGTCAGGTGTAATCAATGTTATCATCTCTTTCAGCACACCAATCTCTGGGTCGAAGAAACTGTAGACAACATCGTCTTTCAAGCCGGTCCTCATATCTGGAACAAAGAAGTCTCTCAACCAGGATCTCAATCAAGAATGTCCCCTGCATATGGATAAACATGAGTTAGATGCAGATAAATTCAAAATGTGAACGATGCTGATGTATGAATGCAATGCACTGTGCCATCCTCCAAGTCATCTGAACATCCACTGCACTGGGTTACGGCCTCTGAACTGATCATAACCATCTGAGTTACTGAGTAACCACAAATCCAACTTGGGAGTTCCGAAATAGACATAACCGAAGGATATATCACCATCATCACTGGAAAACAACTGCTCTGATAACAACAAAATCATATGTTCCAACCCAGGGAATCCTGAAATAAACGGATCCCCACTGATAAATACCTCAGACAGAACTCCGGCGTCTCAGAAATAAATCCATAAATCCGACTTATAAATAGGACTCTGATCAATAATTGAACCATTAGTCACCATCAAAGTCACCATCAGAACATGCATCTGTAAGATCAACCCTCCCCTCACAGGTGAACTCTAACAAGGTCATCCTAAGGCGGATAATGGTCTCGACAATCGGACAAGATACTCAACGGGTTTGCCCTTTCGGGTGTGCCGCTGCAGCTCTCATAAGATCGTCTAAACCAAAGATCCGGGAAAGAACGGTCACCGAAGTCAACTGCTCAGATGAGGTAGCCCAACCAAAGTGGATACTCCACAAAGGAAGAGCTCTCTCAAAAGAACCTCGTCCGGCTTGTGGTATGTCACATCGCCAAAAACATGTTGACCTAACATGAGAGGCAACATGAGACCACGCTAATCCTAGGTGTATACTCGGGCCTGGGTTTTAGCCCCACTCAGAACACCCACCCCAAATCAGAGGAACCAACCTGTATAGAATCCAGCATAATGATAATATGATGCATGCAAACATATATGCAAATATATACACAGCATAATAATCATAAATGCAATAAATAAATCAGCACAAGCAACCAAAACTATCCTAGAGAGCGCCAGGACTGACTCGCTTAGGGAAGATGGACCAGCAAAAGGTCAACTTCTTATGTCCCCAGCAGAGTCGCCAGTTGTCGCATCCGCGAAAAACAACCGGCGGGAAAAACAAACAAACAGAGCCGCCACCGTGCGTTATTTATCCCAAAGGAGGGAAAGGAAACACTCGAAGTAAACCTGGAAAGGAATGGTCTTACGACCGGAGATTACAAGGATCGGGAGTCGCTTACGCAAGGGGAAGGTATTAGCACCCCCTCACGTCCGTCGTACTCGACGGGATCCACGCTCAAAAGAATAAAATAAGGTTTCCAAATAACTGCTCAAAGAATGCACACACACTGGAATAAAACACAGATGGAAGAAGAGGGGAACGGGCTCGCTAGGATATCGCATCCTATGCCTACGTATCTCATCTGGAATGAGAATCAGAGCTACCGTAGTTTGGCTAACGCACGCTGAAACAAAACACAACACAGAGACGCTGAGACGTCAGAGCAAACACACAACTGGAAACGGAATGCCAATCGCTGGTCTTACATCCAACTCCACAAAAGAAACAGGAAACAGATAGCCAATCAATGGTCTTACATCTGACTCCACAAACAAACAAACACAAACGGGAAACCGAATGCAAATCACTGGGCTTACATCAGACTCCACAAACACACACACAAAGCAGAAGGGTTGAAAAAGAAAAAGGTTGAACATACGGACTAACAGGGAGTCGGGAACTCGAGCCTGATAGCTGTCAAGCAAAACACACTCAAAAAAGAAAAGGTTGCCCGGAGAGATCTCGCACGATCTCCTGCCTACGTACCTCATCTGGTATGAGGATCAGGGCGACGTAGTACCCCTGGACAGGGAAAAACTTTCTCCTAACCAGAGACTAGGGAGATAACAACTAAAAGGGAGACTACGACTCGAGCCTAGAAGTTGTCATGCAAACAGTCCCTATATTGAGGTCTCTAACAAGAGTTTGACTCACACAGGCAGTGAGTCAACTCAAGTCTATCTCTACGTACGTTCAACTTCCTCGAAAGTTGATCATACGACTCCTACAGAAAGGAGATGAGAAGCAAAAACAGATAAACAAGCATAGGTGAACAGGTATCACACGCTATATGCAAACAAGTGGCTCATACAAAGCTGGGCTTTAGTCGAGGGGTCATATCAACCTCGACAAACAAGCCAACACTAGAAGGGTGTCTGAGGCTCTTAACCACTGACATTGACCGTCAGGGTGAGCAAATGAAAGGTAATGAGGGTAAGACCTCATAGCTCTTAACCTGGGCCTGGGTGAGCTTGGATAAATGAAAACGTGGGGGTCCAGAATGAGGAACTCTATTCCACAATGACTGACTCTATATATAAGATTTTGGGTGTTTATTCAAATGCATCAGCATATAGTGCGAGCAATATGAAAGACTCAACTGAATAGCAGGAGATGGATTGCACATCCCTTCTATCTGCCAATTGCCTCTTCACTTAGGAGGACTTGAAGTACATGGCACAAATATAAACAATCACAGACATTGCCTCTTAAGGAGGACTTCAGCCAAATGCCTGCCAAACATAAACAACAGGGCTTCCAGACTACATGGAGTTAGAGAGATTACCTAAGTGGTAAACCCACCACAAGCAAAACAAAGCAACTCAAGTAATGAGTTAAAGCTACTAAAGTACCTGTAAGAAAATCAAACAAGTCAATATTCACATTCAGACAAACTATCAACAGACAAACACCAGTGGTTTCCAATATACACAACATGCAAGTCATAAAAGGCACTCATTCAAGTGAGTCCACCACCAAAAGACCTACAACACAATCAACATTAGTTAAACAAAGCAAATTGTATCTCAAGCAAGGAGATCACATCATCCATTAGGACTAATTGCTTGAACCTGAAAGGCAAAGCTCAAATTGTGAGTACAAACCCCTAGGGCAAAGCCTAGGGTCAAAGGCAAAGCAAAAAGTCAAAACAGCAACCAATATTCAACATAAAGCTCATTTAAACAAGTGAGAACATGTCCTAAAAAGGACCAAGTCTAAAGCATCAAGCAAAGTCATTACATGAGCAAGATATGGCAAAGGCAATTATGAAGCACACAATTGGTCATCAAGAATGAAAATTCCAAATTAAAACAGAAATGAATCAAACAATCCTGGAAATTTTTATGTACACACAACATGTCAAACGTAATCATCATGCCAAAAATTAGAATCAACAAAGCTCAATTGACCTAGAAATGAAAATGCACAAGTATGACATCAAATTGTGTGACACACATTGTCTCACCATACAAACATGTGTCTAAAACAGAGATGAAAAACGAGAAAAATACACAACCAAGCCTCAAAAATCATGCAACATGTTGGGAATCAGCATACCAAATTTCAAATCAATTGGCCAATGTATGAGCATTTCACAATAGAATGAATGAAGCATGTCACATTTGCATACATGTCCAAAGAATCAATCACATTTAAAATTCCAGAAATGATAAAATCATGAAATCACAACCACAAAATAATAGACATTCACATGATCATGTAGAAAAAAATTGGGAATTAATTGGAATCATTTTCAATTTTTGGTGATTTTTTGAAGTTGGAAGAAAATATGAATAAATGATGAATCATGCACATGACAATATGGAGGGAAATGGAAAAATATGAAGTAAGTTTGAAAAATGCTGGAAGCTGGAATCGAACTGTGTAGCAATTAAAACAAGCGCTGAACCAAAATAAAATCCAAAGTTGCATCGCTGGGAATCGAAGCATGTAGCGTATCAAAACGCTGTAGTTTAAATAAATGACATGGCAAGCTTAGTCACAGGTCCAAGTCCACAAGGCTTGGTCAATGAAATGAGAGCCAATCAATTGGCCAACAGGCGCATGCATGGACGTACGCGTGTACAAAAACCCTAGCTAGCAAGACCTGTTGCAGACGGCGGTTCCAGCGGTGGCTTCCACCGTCTTCTTCATAGAGACGGTGGAGCTACAGTAGCGTGCTCACAAAAATTTTCCAGAACCAGGCAAAAATTACATCATTCGAAAGGTTATCACATGTACATTCCAAATCCAGCATCAATTCACATTAAATCATCATAACCAGTGCAAATCGAACAAAAACATTAATGCATTCAAAACTTCAATTCCAGATATCTCAATCAATACACAACCAAAATCAATTCTATAACCACCAGAATGCTCAGCATGATGAGATCTACTTAAACATGGTAATGATTTAAAGAATTAAGAGGTTCAAAATTCTAACCTCTTGAAGAGCAGTATGAGAAAACAAGCGATTCAAGGCTTCAATTGATCCAGATCCAATCCTGAGATGATGACTTGAAGCTTGATGCAATAATTGAGGCTTGGCACGACCTAGATCTAGCTCAAATGGCAGTTTCCGTCTTCATGTTCTTGAGCTTGCACAACTTGATTTCTGCTCGAATTCTTCAATCAAGAGCTTGATCTGCACTCAATGATGATCAGAGAACAAGAATATGCAATAAAATCCAAGTGCTATGTGGAAAAATTTCAAGTTTCAATGGAGAGAAAAATTTGGAGGGAAGAGAAATTTTGGATCTAGAATGTTCAAAAGTTCAGAATTCTGTTATGATTTGGCATTTATACTCTGTCCTAATCACATTGCTAATCCACATTTGCATTGGTTAATTGAGATTAAGGAAAATAAGGTGTATGACCAAAATTGGAAAATGTGAGGTGCCATGCAAATTCACACGTGAACAGTACCACATGGAGGTGTAAACTCACTCAAAATCATCTCATAAGCATAATGGCAATGGTATTTTGTTCATATGATGCACCAATTTTGAATTTCCAAATTTCCCTCCAAAATGTTCATGAATGAGCAAATGGTCATATGATGATATTTCATGCAATGCAATGATAGATTTGGAAATTATAGGTCATGAGAAGAAATATGCAAAAAGAGTGACTCAAATTGGAGCTTTGGATCAAAAGTTATGGCTTGTTGAAGTTCCATGCACACTTGGCAATCATTTGACCATATCTTCTCAACCATTCATCAGATGCTCATGATCTTGGACTTTTTGGAAATGGGAGAGAGAGAGATATTCAACTTTCATGTTGGACAAAATTTCATTTGAAGCTTCTTTGATGTTGTAAAGTCAAGTTGAAAGTGAACCAAAACCTTTCCATTTTGGGAAACTTTCAATTACAGGTCACTTTCCATTTTTGGAAACTTTTGATTTGACCTCAAATTCTTCAAGATATGTGTTTGCAATGACAAATGAACCTCTTTGGGACATGAATGAAGTGTCTCAAACCATTTCTCCACCTCCTAGCCCTCAGTTGACTTCCAGTTGACTTTTATGTTGACAAATGATCTAGAAATGCTCTGATCAGCTTAAGCCTCTACCACTTTGAGAAAATGGCTCAGAAATGAACCCCCTAGCTCCAATAAGCTCTCCAAATATGATCATGTGATCTACACCATCAACAAATACCTCCTCTCCTTGAGAAACCCTGGTTGGAAGAATGGTACTGATTAGGGTTGACCAGAGGTCAAAACCCTAATCCAGAGGAATCTGAGCATGAACTATGAACCCCTTAAAGATGACATAACCATGATGATGGTGATGTACCCTTGCCAATAAGATAATGCTCAACCGTTGAAGGACCAAGAAAACCCTAATTGAAGCACAAAACCTCAGATGGTTGGTGATCAATTCACATAGACCCTCAGGCTTGAATCATGTAACATCTCCATCTCTGAGAAGACTTTGGAGGATGACCTTCTATTTCCACATGATATGCAATATGCAATGCCTAACGCCCTAAATATGACATGCAATATGCTAAACTAGTCCCAAGAGAGGAGGGAAAATTTTGAGGTGTTATAGCTACGACTTTGAAAATCCAATCTTTCAAGCTGAAGAAGAGGGTGATGAAGACTGTGAACTCCCTGAAGAACTTACCAGGTTATTAAAACAGGAGGAAAGGGTCAGTCAACCGCATCAAGAGTCTGTTGAAGTGAATAATCTTGGCACCGAGGACGCCAAGAGAGAAATCAAGATATGGGTTGCTTTGGAAGATAATGTGAAGAAAGGGCTGATTGAATTGCTGCAAGAATATGTTGACATCTTCGCTTGGTCTTATCAGGACATGCCAGGGCTTGACATAGATATTGTGGTACACCGTTTGCCTCTCAAAGAAGGTTGTCCTCCGGTCAAGCAGAAGCTCAGAAGAACAAGACCAGAGATGGCCGTCAAGATAAAGGAAGAAGTGCAAAAACAGTTGGATGCAGGGTTTCTAGCAGTCACAAATTATCCGCCATGGGTTAAAAATATCGTTCCAGTACCTAAGAAGGATGGAAAGGTACGGATGTGTGTTGACTACCGGGATTTGAACAGAGCTAGTCCTAAAGATGATTTCCCATTACCTCACATCGACGTTTTGGTGGATAACACAGCTCAGTTCTCGGTATTCTCCTTCATGGATGGCTTTTCTGGCTATAATCAAATTAAGATGGCACCAGAAGACATGGAGAAGACAACATTCATAACCCCATGGGGCACCTTCTGCTAGAAGGTGATGCCGTTTGGTCTGAAAAATGCTGGAGCAACATATTAACGAGCGATGGTGACTCTTTTCCATGATATGATTCATCATGAAATCGAGGTTTATGTTGATGATATGATTGCCAAATCTCAGACGGAAGAAGAACATTTGGTGAATTTGCAGAAATTGTTTGAGCGTTTGAGAAAATTCAAGCTGAGGCTTAATCCGAACAAGTGTACTTTTGGGGTGAGATCTGGAAAACTGTTGGGTTTTGTTGTTAGTGAAAAAGGGATTGAGGTAGATCCGGCCAAAGTAAAAGCGATACAGGAAATGCCTGAGCCAAGAACAGAGAAACAAGTCCGTGGTTTCTTAGGAAGGTTGAACTACATTGCAAGGTTCATCTCTCACCTAACAGCCACGTGTGAGCCAATATTCAAATTGTTGAGGAAAGATCAGGCTATCAGGTGGAATGATGATTGTCAAAGGGCTTTCGAGAAGATAAAAGAGTATTTGCAGAATCCTCCTATCCTTATGCCTCCAGTCCCAGGGAGACCGCTGATTATGTATTTGACAGTACTAGACAATTCCATGGGTTGTGTTCTCGGTCAACACGACGAGACAGGTAGGAAAGAGCATGCCATCTACTACCTGAGTAAGAAATTCACAGATTGCGAGTCGAGATACTCGATGCTTGAAAAGACATGTTGTGCACTTGCATGGGCTGCTAAGCGTTTGAGACAATACATGCTGTCTCACACAACCTTACTGATCTCCGAGATGGATCCAATCAAGTATATATTTGAGAAGCCAACTCTCACCGGAAGGGTTGCTCGTTGGCAAATGGTACTGACAGAGTACGATATCCAGTATACATTCCAGAAATCCATCAAAGGGAGTATTCTGTCAGACTATCTTGCTCAACAGCCGGTTGAAGATTATGAGCCGATGAAGTTTGATTTTCCAGATGAAGACATCATGTTCCTCAAGATGAAAGACTGCGAAGAGCCAGTTATTGAGGAGGGACCTGATCCAGACGAAAAGTGGACTTTGTTGTTTGATGGGGCTGTCAATGCCAGAGGAAGTGGAATTGGTGCTGTCATCACTACTCCGAAAGGTGCCCACATGCCTTTCACCGCTCGTCTGACTTTTGAGTGCACTAATAATGAAGCTGAGTATGAAGCCTGTATCTTGGGTATTGAGCAAGCCATTGATTTGAGAATCAAGACTCTGGACATCTTCGGAGATTCAGCTCTAGTGATCAATCAAGTGAATGCTGATTGGAAAACTCTCCAGCCCAATCTGGTCCCTTACAGAGATTACACGAGAAGACTGTTGACTTTCTTCACGACAGTAAAGTTGTATCATATACCTCGTGACGAAAACCAGATGGCAGATGCTCTTGCTACTCTATTCTCCATGATCAACGTGATTCGGTGGAACCACTCTCCCAGGATCGATGTGATGCGCCTCGACAGGGCCGCGTATGTGTTTGCTGCTGAACTGGTAGTTGACGACAAGCCCTGGTATCACGACATCAAGCGCTTTCTGAAGAATCAAGAGTACCCCGCAGGGGCATCCAACAATGATAGAAAGACTTTGAGAAGATTGGCAGGCAGTTTCTTCTTGAACAAAGACGATGTGCTGTATAAGAGGAACTTCGACATGGTTCTGCTTAGATGCGTGGATAGACACGAAGCAGACATGTTAATGCAGGAAGTTCATGAAGGCTCCTTCGGTACTCATGCCGGCGGACATGCAATGGCTAAGAAATTGTTGAGAGCGGGATATTACTGGATGATCATGGAATCTGATTGTTTCAAATATGCTCGGAAGTGTCATAAATGCCAGATTTATGCTGATAAGGTACATGTGCCGCCAAATCCTTTGAATGTGATGTCTTCGCCGTGGCCTTTTGCTATGTGGGGCATTGATATGATTGGAAAGATTGAGCCGACTGCCTCCAATGGCCATCGCTTCATCCTTGTTGCCATTGACTATTTCACCAAGTGGGTCGAAGCAGCATCGTTTGCGAATGTCACCAGACATGTGGTTGCCCGTTTCATCAAGAAAGAAATCATTTGTCGCTATGGGATTCCCGAAAGAATCATTACTGATAATGGTTCTAATCTCAACAACAAAATGATGAAGGAGTTGTGCCAAAACTTCAACATTCAGCATCATAATTCTTCCCCTTACCTCCCTAAGATGAACGGTGCTGTTGAGGCGGCAAATAAGAACATAAAGAAGATTGTGCAGAAGATGGTCGTTACGTACAGAGATTGGCATGAGATGCTACCCTTCGCCTTGCATGGGTACCGTACTTCAGTATGTACATCGACCGGGGTAACCCCTTACTCCCTTGTGTACGGTATGGAAGCAGTCCTACCTGTTGAAGTGGAGATTTCTTCTCTGAGAGTCTTGTTGGATGTCAAGTTAGACGGAGCTGAATGGATTCGGACAAGGTTCAATGAGTTGAGTCTTATCGAAGAGAAGCGAATGGCAGCCATTTGTCATGGGCAGTTGTATCAGAGTCGGATGAAGAAAGCCTTTGATCAGAAAGTGCGTCCTTGATGCTTCCAGGTCGGAGATTTGGTGTTGAAAAGGATCCTTCCTCCTCAGACAGATCACAGGGGCAAGTGGACCCCTAACTATGATGGACCGTATATTGTCACCAAGGTTTTTGATGGTGGGGCCTTAATGCTTGCAACTATGGATGGTGAAAACTTCACTTCCCCTGTGAACTCAGACGCAGTTAAAAAATACTTCGCATAAAATAGACCCGCTGGACAGTAAAAAGAATAGTCCAGGCAAAAATGGGCATCCCGATGAACCAAGAAAATGAAAAGGTTCGGGCAAAAATTAGGGATTAAAAATGAAAAGATCGTACACCCGGTAAGTTGAAAACCTGAAAAGGCAACTTAGGCAAAAATGGGTATCCCGGTGGATTGAAAACCCGAAAAGGGCAATCCAGGCAAAAATTAGGGATTAAGCGAATGACTGCGTTCTTAGTAGTTCTGAATCTCATCCCATGTCGATAACTGGAAACTTTTGAAGGATAGGAAACAGTCCAATCACTCTTTTCAGAAAGCTGATCATCTGGAGGATCTTGAAGACGAGCAAGTCATAGCAGAATTGGAACCCAATAGAAATCCATTTCACATTACCATTAGATTAATTTCTGTTTTTATCTTTTGTGCGATTACCTCTTTCCAGGGATTGCTTCCTGATGAAAATGCCTATCCAGAGGCCATTCAATCAATAAAATCATGTTATTCAGTATATCTCTGTTTTCATTTTCATTTTACCGTTTTGTTTGCAAAAATGACGTCCGAATTTTTGATAAACATTGCATCATGAAACATAAGAGCTTTATGTCGCATCCGCGAAAAACAACCGGCGGGCTAAAACAAAACAACACAGAGCCGCCACCGTGCGTTATTTATCCCGAAAGAGGGAAAGGAAACGCTCGAAGTAAACCTGGAAAAGACATGGTCTCGCGACCAAAGAGAGCAGGGATCGGGAGTTGGTTATGCGAAGGGAAGGTATTAGCACCCCTACGCATCCGTCGTACTCGACGGGATCCATGCTCAAAAAGATAGAACAAGGTTGCTAAAACTACTCACAAACATCACACACACACACTGGAAACAACACAGGTGGGGGAAGAGAGGAACGAGCTCGCTAGGATATCGCATCCTATGCCTACGTATCTCATATGGAATGAGAATCAGAGCTACCGTAGTTCGGCTCACGCACGCCAAACAAAACACACGCAGAACAGGAAAACATGGAAACCGAATGCCAATTGCTGGACTTACATCAGACTCCGAGCCAAACAAACCCACACTGGAAACCAAATGCCACTTGCTGGACTTATATCGGACTCCAAGCACACAACAATAGAGATAACAAACAACAAGTTACTAAGGAGTCTGGCACTCGAGCCTAGCAACTGTCAAGCAAACACATACAAAAAGAAAAAAGGTGCCCGGAGAGATCTCGTACGACCTCCTGCCTACGTACCTCATCTGGTATGAGGATCAGGGCAACGTAGTTCCCCTAAACAGGGGAGAAACTTTCTCCTAACCAGAGACTGGGAAATGACTAACTAAAAGGGAGACTGACTCGAGCCTAATAGTTATCATGCATTCCACAATGGTCATAGGTTAAGTTTTCTATCTAACTTGCACCGGCTGCAAGCTAATCCTAAACAGGCAAAGCAAGGCATGCAAGCATAATCAAAACAAAGCAAACATACACACGATTAGCACACACTATATACAGACAAAGTGGGCTCACACAAGGGCTAGGCTGTAAAAGCAAGCCAACTGTATCAGGTGATGTTGGCTCTTAACCCTAACATTGAGAGTTAGGGTGAAGCAGATGAAATAGGAAGTGAGGGGTGTGCCTCACAGCTCTTATCCCTGGCCAGGGAGAGCTTTAGACAAAGGAAGTGTGGGTTCAGAAAGTGGGGAACCCTTATACACTTATGACTGACTCAACGGAGATCTTGGGTTAATATCCACAATGCATCAACACCAGTTGTGTGAGCAGAGGGATGACTCAACTGAATAGCAGGAGATGGATTGCACATCTCTTGTATCTGCCAATTGCCTTATTCAAGGTCTTTTCCTGCTTGGCACAAAGATAAACATACACAAGCATTGCCTCTTAAGGAGGGCTTCAGACAGGTGCCTGACCAAGTAACAGGCCAGGTCTTCCAGACTACATGGAGTTAGTGAGTTATACCTCAATTGGTTAAGCAACCAAGCAACAGCAAAAGCAAGTTCACAATGAACTATAGCAACTAATGTACCTGAAAACAATCTAACTCAGTCAATACACAACTCAAAAAGTCAAACAGACAATTACAAGTTAACAGTTAACTGTACACAAGCAAACAAACAAGCAAGCTATGCATCAAGGCAAAGCTCAAGCTCAACTCAATGGAGCTAATCCACCTACAAAACAACTTAATGTTAACCAACATCAACCAAATATCAATCCAAATGAGCAAATGAATCAAACTCCTCAAGGCCATATGCTTCTTGTCCTGAAAACACAACTCAAACATGAGAAGCAAACCCCTAGGACAAGGCCTAGGGTCAAAGAGGGAGAAATAATTCAAAACAGAACATGAAAATTGGCACAAATCAAGTTCAATCAAATTAGAACAATGTCCAAGTGGTCTCACATTCATATCATACACCAATTTCATTTTATAAAGCAAATAGTGCAAAGCATGCAAGTTCAAAGCTCATTGGACCGAACAGAATGAATCAATCCACATCAACTCAAGAATAATTCAATAAATCCCAAGAAAAATCATGGCTAAACAGCACTCATAACATGATCATCATACCAAAATTCAAGTCATTTGGACAAGTATAAGCATGTCAATTAAATTCATCAAGTCAAGGTAGACATTAACAAGCTCAAAGGAAGCACAAATTGATACATCAACTTAAGGCAATACTAAAACAGAAATGACAAGTGATAAATGACTCAAACCAAAACCAAGACAAACTTCAATGTGTTAAGAATCAATGCACAAAATTCCAAGCTCATATGATAAAGCATAAGAATTTCACAAATCATGAAAGTTCAACACTCATCAAAAGTTCAAACATAGCAAGCCAGAAGAAAAAATCTCAAACAAATTGGAAATCAATCCTAAAATTCTACAAACAATCATGATTAATCCTAACATCCAGAAGTAACATCATGCAAAAATTCAGATCATTTGGCATTTATTTGGCATGGTAAATAAAATCAGCAAGTAGGACAAGAAATGGTGTGACATTTATTGTCACACCTCCATTAATCACATCATAACTCAACATCCAGAAATGCTAAAAATGCAAACTATATACCAAAATGTTCATTAGGATGTCTAGTTTACACATGTAAATTTTCAGCTTCATTGGATTAACCATCATCATTTCACAAAGGAAATAGCAAGCAAGGTGCAAGGTATGACATGCAAACATAAACCCTAGGCCAAAAATATTTTCAACCGTGCACAAATTCTGGAAAAATAACCATAAAATAGAAGACATCATGGAGATTATTGTGCAAAAAATTTCATGTCCATTGGATGAGTATTTTAGGAGTTATGAATTTTTTAATGAAGAGGAAAATTAAAAAATGCATGATGAAGCATGTGATCATGGATAAGTGAAATGAAATAATTCAGCAAGGCAAGTTGGAAAAGCACTCGCTCAGTATCGAACTGAGGAGTAATTTGAATCCAAGCGCGCCCAATGAAACTCACCGTTTCATTAAAGGTGACGTGGCAGCGCAAACCAGTATAGGCCAATCATTCAGCCGCGTGAGATTACATGCAACCAATGCCAGGCCATAAACATGAAAACACCATGCAATCACGCGCGAGAAAGATCAAAACAAGTTCTGGACATGGAAATCTTAGGGTTTATACGTGTTCTTCATCATTCATCAGCTCAAGAACACTTCATCACCAAAATTAACAAACCTTATATCATTGAAATCCTCTTCCAACGTACAACAACAATCTCAAATCAATTTATCCTAATTCTTCCTAGATTCAAAGTTTAGAAGAAAATCATTTTTATGCATCAATCTTCTAATCCATGTAACTACCTCATTTCTTGATGAAAATTAATGAAACAAATTACAGATTAACCTACATCCAAAGATCTACCACATGCATCCATTAATTTCATGAATTGTTAAGGTCGAAAACTGACCTTCAAGATGCAACAGTAGTGGAATCGTGCGAATTAGGCCTTGGCAAGGTGAAACAGCTGTTCTTCCAAGCTTAGATGAGTGAATGAATGAAGAATTAGAAGTTGATCGTGCTTGATCTAGTTGGAATCTTCACTTGCCATTGTTGAACGCATGCTTCAACAGTCCTTGGATTTGCTCGAAAACCTTGTGATCTTGCTTCTAATGACTTCAATTATGCATATGGATGAAGGATTGATCAAAGCAAAAGCAATGTTTATGCAGAAAAATGGAGAAAAGTTGAGAGAAGAAGTTGAAGAATTTTTGGATCTAGATCTTAATTTCACAATTCTGTTATGATTAGCAAGAAAACAGTTATGATTATGGTTATATATGTTCTGTTAAGCATGTTTGTTAATCATGATTAGGCCAAACCAAAGTAATTAGTGAAAATGCAAGTGTTATGCTAAATTGGCCAATTCACCCTTCACATGTGTATACCAATGTAACAGTGCAATTTCTGTCTCAATTCACTTGGAACTGATGTTTAGAGGCCAAGGCAAGTGAAATTAAGTGAATACAATGAATATTTTTCAAATTGCCTTTTTCCCTCCAATTTTCAAATGGAATTCACATGAAAAGTTCAATATTTTTGTGAGCAAAATGCATGAGTTATGATGTGTAATTTGGATAGTACATGACAAAAGAAGAATGTGGCAAAAAATCCCACTTTATTTGGCCTTTTGGTTCAAAAGTTATGCACTTTTGAAATTCAAATTTTCTTGACCATGATCGATCCATAACTTGCCAACCACACATGAGAAATTCATGTTCTTGGACTTTTTGGAAAGGTGAGAGCAAGATCTTCAACTTTCATGTTGGACAAAATTTCATTTGAAGCATTTTTGGACATGTAATCTTGAGGAGAAAACCTTTCCATTTTTGGCAATTTTGAATTACAAGTCACTTTCTATTTTTGGAAAGTTTTCACCTGACTTTATTTTCTTCATTGTTGATGTTTGAAATGTCAAATGAAACTTGTTTGGACATGAATGAAGTGTTTCTAACCCTCTCCCACCTCCAAATCCATCAGTTGACTTGTGGTTGACTTTTTAGATTGATAGGTGACTTTCAGCTTGACTGTTGAACTTGAGCCTCAATCTCCTGATGAACTGGCTCCAAAATGAAACCCTAGCTTCCATAAGCTCATTGAAACCATATGATGATCTCTCATCTCAATGAAGACCTCATCTCCTTAACAAGCCCTGATTGGCATAATTCAGATGATTAGGGTTGACCAGAGGTCAAAACCCTAATCCCAAGGAATCTGATCAAGCATAATGAACCTCTTGGTGTTGACAAGACCATGATGATGATGATGTACCATTTCAACCAAGATAATGATCAATCTCCTTGAGGAACCAAGAAACCCTAATTTGAAGCACAAACCCTTAGATGGTTAGTGATCAAACCATGAAACCCTCAAGCTTGCATCTTAACCTCTTTATCTTCTGATCAAGACTTAGGAGGATGACTTGCTTATTGTTGCCACATGATATGCAAATATGCAATGACTAATGACCTAAAAATGAAATGTAATATGCTAAGCTAGTCCCAAGAGAGGAGGGCAAATTTTGAGGTGTTACAGCTGCCCCTATTCAATCCACTGTGAACCTGTCGATATGAATAGCCTCGGCTTTCGGATGATCAGGGTGAAGAGTGATTGAATACCAAGAACAGACGAACAATTTGCACTCTGATGGGAAAATAATTAACAATGCCTGTCAGAATCGGCAAAGAAGTGATCTCGAAAGAAACATCCGCCTGGTACGGAGAACCATCGGCCTGAATACCGCTCGTCAGTCTGCATACTGAACATCAGAATATGAGAGCATCAACGCTGGTCTGAACATCGGGAGACTAGCCTGAACGCCAAGCACTGGCCTGAACGCCATTCTGGTCTGGATACCACTTCGGTCTGGATACCGCCTCGGTCTGGATACCGGAAAACTGGCCTGACTGCCGCAAGCTGCATTGATCTAATCGTCGGGAGCTTCTTCGATCTGGAAATCGGAATTGGCCGGAATGCCACTTCGGTCTGAATACCCGCCTCGGTCTGAACACCGGAAGATTGGCCTGGATGCCACAAGTACTTCAACCTGATTGTTGGAAACTTCTTCGATCTGGCAATCGGAAACTGGCCTGAGCGCCACAAGTTCTTCATCCTGATTGTTGAGAACTTCATCGATCTGGAAATCGGAAACTGGCCTGACTGCCACAAGTTCTTCATCCTGATTGTTGAGAACTTCTTCGATCTGGAAATCGGAAACTGGCCTGAGCGCCACATCGGTCTGGATACCGGGAAATTGGCCTGAACACCACTTCGGTCTGGATACCGGAAAATTGGCCTGAACACCACTTCGGTCTGGATACCAGAAAACTCCTCATGCCTATCAGCATCGGCAAAGATAACAAAACAGTGATAAGTGAGTCGGCACGCGTGCCAACGACCCACGCTGGGGATAACAAGCCACGAACTGGCTATTCTCTCTTCCACCCTAGCCAACGAACACTTTACGTTTAGCTGGGGATTATTTTTCCTTTTGGACCCCGAAACTTCTCTGATTAACATTCCCATCTCCGCCCGACAGAAATCCTTCCTCCAATATCGCACTACTGGGGAATTACTTTTGATCGAAATCACGATGCCAAAACTCCTTGGAGTAACACCTTCACCTTCGGGCGAAACCACCTCTCAAACAGTAACCACGGTCTGAGACTAGCTTATGCTTGCAATAATGATGCATGATCTTTTTCAGCGTAATGCTCCATAGACATGGAAATGCTACGCGGTTTATTATGCAATATGCTATGCTTATCTACATGATGAATGTATAACAAGTATCCCCCTCAAGGGACTCTTCTGGGGAGCTCGAAGCACTCTGCTGAGGAACTCGCCAACACTCCAATCTCCACCCTGCTGGGGAATAGCGCTGTTGCTGGGAAATAGGCCACCCTTGGTAGGGAAAACCTCCTCTGCACCCGATCCGCCTGGAGACTTCGCTGGGGTAAGAACCACCAACGCACTCTGTGGGGAAACAACGGTCTGACTAGCTGGGGATACAGCAATCCCAACTCTGCTTGGGGAAACCACCACCCACAGATACCTTCGCTGGGAAACAGCAACCTTCGGGCCTGGCTGCTGAGGAAACACCAATCTACGACCTGCTGGGGAGATAACCATCCCGACCCTGCTAGGGAAACCACAGACCTTGAATCTGCTGGGGAATTAGTCCTCCCGACTCTGCCTGGGGGAGATGAGGAAAGTCTGGTACTGACACCTGCCGACTCGTCGAGCTAGGGCATTCCATATCCAACTCCAATGTCAGCTTTCCAATTTTGAGAACTCCCAGACTCATCTGGACTTTTTTGATTCACCACCTTGTATTCTCGACTGCTCCGTGCTCGACGGGGAGCGAACTCCTGGGATTTATACAGACTTTTCAATCTTCAGACTTTGAAGAGTCTTCTTGATTAATTCCAAGGATCGTCGTGCGTCTCGCCGTCTCTTCCACCACTCTTCCATTCATTCGTCCCTGATTGGACTCCACGGGGATTCTTTCGCCAACAGCTTCCACATCACAACCTGCAAGTGAGTGAAAATATCTAACAGTACCTGCAAAAGAGATCGTTAGATAAAACCGTGCCCTAGGCGTGTCAAGATTTCAACATTTGGGTCACTCAACCTTCCGAATAAGATTTCAAGCTTCAATCTTATAAACATGCATTGGAAGGGACCTGTATGTCTTAAAATGCAAAGATTCTTTATCACAAACAATTGGATGTTTTTGCAATCAAAACGGTAATGAAAAACAAAAACAAGATTATTTGACTGAATATGCATTTTATTGATTGAAAAAGTGTGGCTCAAATTGAGCAATACACAGGGAAGCAATTCCTGAAAAGAGGTAATTGCGCACAAAGGAAAAATCTATCCTAATGGCAATGTGAAACCGCGATCTCATCGAGTTCCAACTCGGTTACACCCCATATATCCTCAGACTCTCCGTGCTTTCTGTCTTCTGAACAAGACGATTCCGATTGATCCCTGTCGGGTATTATCCATGTCATATCCATAGTGTAAACGATCATGCTGGACGCAGTTGTTCGTTTCACTCCCTCTTTTGCCTGGACCGCCCTTTCGGGTTTTCAGTCCACCGGGATACCCTTTTTTGCCCAAGTCGCCTTTTCAGGTTTTCGACTTGCCGGGTGTATAATTTTTTTCATTTTTATCCCTAATTTTTGCCCGAACCTTTTCATTTCATTTTTTTTTGGTTCGCCGGGATGCCCATTTTTGCCTGGACTATTTTATTCTTTTCGTCCAGCGGGTCTCTTTATACGAAGTATTTTTTAACTGCGTCCGCATTCACAGGGGATGGAAAATCCTCGCCATCCATGGTCGTTAACAACAAGGCTCCGTCATAGAAAACCTTCTTGACCACGAATGGACCTTCATAATTGGGTGTCCATTTGCCCCTTCGATCGTTTTGAGGAGGAAGGATCCTTTTCAGCACCATATCACCTACGTGATACACCTGAGGTCGTACCTTTCTGTCAAAAGCACGCTTCATCCGCTGCTGGTACAACTGCCCATGACAGATGGCTGCCAGCCTCTTTTCCTCAATCAGGCTCAACTCTTCATACCGGGTCCTTACCCATTCAGCCTCTTGCAATTTCACGTCCATCAGGACTCTCAGCGAGGGAATCTGGACCTCAACTGGTAGCACCGCTTCCATTCCATATACCAACGAGAAAGGCGTTGCCCCAGTAGATGTACGCACCGACGTTCGATACCCATGCAATGCAAACGACAACATCTCGTGCCAGTCTTTATAGATCACAACCATCTTTTGCACAATCTTCTTAATATTCTTGTTGGCTGCCTCAACCGCCCCATTCATCTTCGGACGATAAGGAGAAGAATTGTGATGCTCGATCTTGAATTCCCGGCACAGTTCTGCCATCATCTTATTGTTCAAATTAGAACCATTATCAGTAATGATTCTTTCGGGAACTCCATATCTGCAAATGATGTCTCTCTTCAGAAACCTGGCGACAACCTGCTTTGTCACATTTGTATAAGAGGCTGCCTCCACCCACTTGGTGAAGTAGTCAATAGCCACCAATATGAACCGATGCCCATTCGAAGCTGTAGGCTCAATCTTCCCAATCATATCAATGCCCCACATAGCGAACGGCCATGGAGACGACATCAAACTCAACGGGTTTGGAGGCACGTGCACCTTGTCAGCATAAATCTGGCATTTATGACACTTTCGCACGAAATTGAAACATTGGGCCTCCATTGTCATCCAATAATAACTTGCCCTCAGCAGCTTTTTCACCATTGCATTCCCACTGGCATGGGTATCGAACGATCCTTCGTGAACCTCTTTCATTAACTGGTTTGCTTCTTTATCATCAACACATCTGAGCAAGACCCAATCAAAATTCCTTTTGTACAGAACCCCATCCTTATTCAAGTAGAACACCATGGCCAACCTCCGCAGAGTCTTTCGGTCCTTCTTGGATGCTCCCTCAGGATACTCTTGGGTTTCCAGATAGCGCTTGATATCGTAATACCACGGCTTCTCATCGTCAGGCGCAGTGTCAACAGCAAACACATAAGCCGGTCTATCCAGACGTCCCACCTCAACACTGGGGAACTGATTCCACCACTGCACCTTAATCAAGGCAGCCAGAGTAGCCAAAGCATCCGCCAAAGGATTCTCTTCTCTGGGCACATGATGCATCTTCACCTTGGTGAAAAACGTCAACAATCTCCTCGTATAGTCCCGGTATGGAATTAAATGAGGCTGATGCGTATACCATTTTCCGTTAACTTGATTCACAACCAGAGCTGAATCTCCATATATGACAAGGTTCTTGATCCTCAAATCAATCGCCTCTTCAATCCCCAGAATGCAAGCTTCGTATTCAGCCACGTTGCTGGTGCACTCAAATGTTAGCCGGGCAGCAAAAGGAATGTGGGATCCTTTCGGCGTAACCAAAACAGCACCAACACCGCTACCATTCACGTTAACGGCCCCATCAAACATCAGAATCCATTCGGATTCAGGGTCAGGCCCCTCCTTCGGGATCGGTTTCTCACAATCTTTCGATTTGAGAAACATGATGTCCTCATCAGGGAATTCAAACTTCATCGGTTGATAATCCTCAATAGGTTGCTGGGCGAGGTAATCAGACAATACACTCCCCTTGATCGCCTTCTGAGAGGTATACTGTATATCATATTCAGTCAAAATCATTTGCCATCTCGCAACCCGTCCGGTCAATGCTGGCTTCTAAAAAATGTACTTGATTGGATCCATCTTGGAAATCAATAAAGTGGTATGAACCAGCATATACTGTCTTAGTCGGCGAGCAGCCCAGACCAAAGCACAGCAAGTTTTCTCGAGCAGTGAATATCTTGTTTCACAGTCGGTAAACTTTTTGCTAAGGTAGTATATGGCATGCTCTTTTCGACCAGACTCGTCATGCTGCCCCAATACACACCCCATAGACCCCTCGAGGACTGTCAAGTACAGAATTAACGGTCGTCCCTCCACAGGAGGCATCAGAATCGGAGGCTCCTGCAAATACTCTTTTATCTTTTCAAATGCCGCTTGGCAATCATCATTCCACCTGACCGTTTGATCTTTTCTTAACAACTTGAATATAGGTTCACACGTGGCTGTTAGATGAGATATGAACCGTGAAATGTAGTTCAATCTACCTAAGAAACCACGAACCTCCTTCTCTGTTCTCGGTTCAGGCATTTCTCTTATTGCTTTTACTTTCGCAGGATCCACCTCGATTCCTTTCTCACTTACAATAAACCCCAGCAATTTACCGAACCGCACTCCGAAAGTGCACTTGTTCGGATTCAACCTCAGTCTGAACTGTCTCAGCCGGTCGAACAACTTGGCCAGATCTACCAAATGCCCCTCTTCTGTCTGGGACTTTGCTATCATGTCATCAACATAGCATTCAATTTCATGATGAATCATATCATGAAACAAAGTCACCATGGCCCTCTGATAAGTAGCACCGGCGTTCTTGAGACCAAACGACATCACCTTGTAACAAAAAGTGCCCCATGGTGTAATGAACGTTGTTTTCTCCATATCATCTGGCGACATTTTGATTTGATTATAGCCAGAAAAGCCATCCATGAAGGAAAACACCGAGAATTGAGCCGTATTATCTACCAACACGTCAATGTGAGGTAACGGGAAATCATCCTTCGGACTAGCTCTATTCAAATCCCGGTAATCCACACACATTCTTACCTTCCCATCCTTCTTCGGCACGGGCACAATGTTCGCGACCCAAGGCGGATAATTAGTGACAGCAAGGAAACCAGCATCCCACTGCTTCTGCACTTCTTCCTTAATTTTCATTGCCATGTCAGGTCGAGTTATGCGCAACTTCTGCTTTACTGGAGGACAATCTGCTCTCAACGGTAGCTTGTGCACAACAATATCGCTATCCAACCCTGGCATATCTTGATAAGACCATGCAAAGATGTCGACATACTCTTTCAACAATGCCACCATTCTGCTCTTGACACTTTCCTCCAAAGCAGCCCCGATTTTTACCTCTTTCTTGACCTCGTCGGTACCCAGATTCACAATTTCTACCTGCTCCTCGTGCGGCTGAATCACCTTCTCCTCTTGTTTCAACAACCTGGCAAATTCCCCTGGCAGCTCACAATCTTCTTCGCCTTCTTCTTCGGCATGACAGATTGGATTGTTGAAGTCATATGAGGGTGTAACAGGATTGTTATCAATGAGATCCGGAGAAATATCGCATCTGCATGAATGTGGATTCAAGCATTGCTTTAGAACCAGAGCGAGACAAATTGCAAAGAAAAATGAAAACATTGCCATTTTTATTTTTGTTTTATTTTCTGCTTTTAAACTGCAAAAATAACTGAAAAACAGGGAACACCGCTTTTAATTGAAAAACATCCTTTTATTAATGATGCAAGACTTTTGCAAAATGAACATGAGGTGACCCTTACAATGAACCATTACGTGTCGGGCAACACGCATGGCTTTCATGCAAATAAAACTGAAAACAGGAAAATATTACTCTTCGAGCAGAGTGACCGTGATGATCTTTTCAGCCTTCCAGTTCTGGACTCCCATCCCTGGTGCGCACGGCTTTATCCACCGATCAATTTCAGAGTCACCATCAGCTTCATCACCCACCATACAGATGTGATCTGGATCCAGCATTCCAGCACTGGTGAATGTGACGGTCGGACGACGTCCTCTACCTTGTCCTGAGCCTCGGCCCGGCTGATAACCCACTCCAAAGCGGTCTTTCTTGGCGGCGATGTCCATCATCTTCCCCCAACCAGGAGCTTCCCCATTCTTCACCACCTCAGCGGCCTGCTTAAACGAAGAAATGGACGGTTTTTCCTCCTCTTTAGCAAAAAGAGCATTCTCTACCTTAACGGTTTCGAATGCTTGGCTAGGCGTCTCCCATATCTCACCGTCCATTTCCACGTATTTGAACGAAGACAGGTGGCTGACGAAGATATCCTCTTCTCCGCATACGGTGACGACCTGTCCATCCCAGATATATTTTAATTTCTGGTGCAAAGTCGACGTTACTGCCCCAACAGCATGGATCCATGGGCGACCCAACAGGCAACTGTATGCCGGCTGAATATCCATGACGTAGAATACAGACTTGAACACCTCAGGTCCGATCTTCACCGGGAGCTCCACTTCTCCAAACACCACCCGCTTCGATCCATCGAAGGCCCTTACTATCAGATCAGTAGGCGTCAGGATCAAACCTTCACAGTTCAGCTTTGCCAAGGCCTTCTTCGGCAACACATTTAATGAGGAGCCGGTATCAACCAGCACATGCGAAAGCACAACCCCTTTACATTCCATTGCAATGTGTAATGCCCGGTTATGATTTCTCCCATCCACAGTCAGATCCATATCGGTGAAACCCAGCCCATGGCTGGCATGAACATTAGACACCACCGTCTCCAGTTGATTGATTGTTATTTCCTGAGGAACATAGGCTCTCTTCAGAATTTTCAACAAAGCCTCTCTATGCCCCTCAGAGCTTAACAGCAAAGATAGAATCGATATCTTGGATGGAGTCTGCTGCAGATGGTCGACAAGCTTGTACTCTGACTTCTTGATGATTCTTAAGAATTCCTCTGCTTCAACATCAAGTTCTCTCTCCGACCCAACAGGCGCCGGTGTCACCACAGGAGTACCTTCGTTCACCACTTGTTTTCCTCTCGCCCTGGCTAAAGCCTCGGCCTTTTCTTTCTTTTATTTTTCTCCTTCTCCTCCCCTCAACGCATCAGGAGCAAACAGTCTTCCACTGCGAGTGAAACCACTAGGTCCGGCATTATCCACCTTTGAAACGGTGGTTTCACTAGCAGTCTGATCCTCTACCTTCTCTCCATTGCAATAAACCTTCCCACCATAATGCCACGGCACGACATCATCTTTGTCATAAGGAATCGGTCCAGGTACCGTGATAGTAACTGGAGCCGCTTCCGCCAGAGTTGACAAATCAACCGGGTCGAAGTAGATCGTTATGGTGGAGACATCCTCCTTCCCCATATCAGCCTTTTCAACCCGAATACTTCCTTCGTCCATCAGCCTTTGGACAGCCTCTCTCAAGAGTATACACCCACCAACAGTAACAATGCACGCAGCACAATCATCACCACAGCCCGGAAAGACCCCATTCAACAATAACTGCCGCTTGACCTCAGCCAACGGAGTCTTCAATTGATCAACATTCAACAGCCCGATTCTGTTCTCCTCAGAGATAGCATTCACCCCCCTTTGACCATGCGCGGGCATGGGATTAGCATTCACATTAGGAGACGGAGCAAAGTTGATTGCTTTTGAATCCACCAGGTCTTGGACTACATGCTTAAAAGCTTTGCAGTCCTCTATGGTATGCCCAGGAGCACCTGAATGGAATTCACACTTAGCATTTTCATCAAAATTGGCTGGCCTCTGATCAGGTCTCAAAGGTGCCAGAGTTCTTAACTGTACCAACCCCAAATCTCTCAGCTTCTTCAACAAGAAAGAATAGGTCACAGGTGGCCTATCGAAATGACGATCATTCATTCGCCCTCTGACCTGGTATCCATCCCTCTGTGGCCACTGCTGAAATGGTTGTCTTTGTTGTTGCGGTTGCTGCTGTTGCTGTTGTGCAGGCTGATTATCAGCAGGAATAGTTACCGCAGCAGTGTGCTGGTAGTAACGATCCCTACTTTGTCCCCTCTGAGTATACACTGCACTGGTATCACCCTCTTTCTTCCTCTGGCCGTTTCCGAAGGGCTTCTTCGAACCAGATGACGAAGCATTACCACCCTGGATTTTTCCGAGCTTCAACCAACTTTCTATCCTTTCACCAGCTACCACTATATCAGCAAAGTTTGTTACCGGGCAACCAACCATTCTCTCAGCAAATGCCCCCTGCAGGGTACCCATAAACAAGTCAGACATCTCTCTGTCCACCAATGGTGGTTGAACTCTGGCAGCCAACTCCCTCCATCTTTGAGCATACTCTTTAAACCCCTCGCTTGGCTTCTGAGACATACCCTGCAGCTGGGTACGACTAGGAGCCATGTCAGCATTGAATTGATACTGTTTAAAGAATGCGTCACCAAGATCCTGCCAGCTCTTAATATCAGAAGACTTCAGCTTGGTGTACCACTCCAAGGACCCTCCAGACAGACTGTCCTGGAAGAAGTACATCCACAGCTTCTGATCCATAGTGTATGCAGAGATCTTGCGGACGAAGGCTTGAAGATGAGTTTCCGGGCAGGAACTCCCATTGTATTTATCAAATGCGGGCGCTTTGAACTTCAGTGGGATCACAATCCCCTCAACCAGCCCCATGTTTGACATATTTACGACCCCGAGAGTGGCATAGCTTTCGAGAGCCCTGATCTTTTCAGCCAGCAACTGAATTTCTTTGTTGGGTGGCTGGACGCCATACTGCCCAAACGGCTCATTGTGCATAGAGAACTGATCAGCTTCCCTGTCTTCCTCTCTATCATCATCAACCCCGAAGAACGGAGGGAACAGACTGTCCTTCACATTGTTACCCATCTGACCGGGTCCACCACCTGTAGCAGCACCAAAACCACCAGCATTATTCACTACGCCCACAATCGTTCTCTTTCCACCATCTCTAGAGCCACCCAGACCCTGGTTGGAGATACCATCCAGGTTGACACCGCTGTTGGCAGCTGAAGCCCGCTCGAGCTTCTCAACTTTATCAGGCAGTGCTTTCTGACCAACTGCAAAACCTTGTATGATGTTGATCAGTTCGTTCATTTTATCCTTCAGCTCGAGAACATCTGCGTTTGGGAGATCCATCAGCCTTGGAGTGTTGCGTCTGGTAAAATATCTGTGAGGGCGTGTTGAGTGCAAAGGTACAACTCTACGAGCACTAGCAATGATTCCTGAAACAACCAAGCACGTTAGAACTGATACCTGCAAAATAAAAACAAGTTATTATGATCATGCATGAGTGCAGTGTCTATCCACATGAGGAACACTTTGTCTCTCGATCCTGGCTTCATCGAGACAGATAATAACCCGGCGGCAATATTCTGACATTCATCATTTGATTTCATCATACAGATCAGGGATATATGATTTAGCAAAAATACCACCCAACCACGTGTGTGCTGTGTGAGTGCATACAGGAAAGCAAATAAAGATTGAAGATCAATCATTAAATGAAAATAACCATCACATATCAAAATGCACAATAAGCGCCATAGTCATACATCAAGTTGATACAAATCAAATACAATTCCCCAGAATCAGAAAGGAAATACAAGCAAGTGAATTCCGTCAACATGCCTGACGGTAATCCAACACAAATGATAACAAGAGGCTACGCTGAAGAAGGCCCCACAGAAGGCTCTGCATCATCTACCATCCTAGCAAACTCTGCGGCGAACCTGAGCTCGGTGTTCTCCTGCTGTAATCTCCCCACCTCCTTCTGGTGAATCTTCATCTGCCTGAAGTAATGATCTCTCTCAGCAAGATAATGATCCCTCTCGGCGATATAATGATCTCTCTCAGCGATGATCTTCACATTCTCTGTTTCCTTAACCTTCAACTTTGCCTCCCACTCAGCGATGAGGACTCTGACTCTGTCTTCTCTCTGGTCCCTCACGAGGATTTGCCTTCTCTTCTCATCTTCAATGACCTTTGCAGCTCTGGCTAGCTTCTCCTTAGTGATGTCGTGCTCCTTTGACGACGACGCTAGGGCTTGGCTGATCTTCCCATAATAGGCAGTATCCATCTCAAAGCGCTTTGCTTCCATGGCATGTCGCTTATCCTGATCTTCCATCCTTACTCTGATTTCCTGATTAGCCATCTGAATCCGAGCAACACTCATCTCCAATTCAGCTTTCTCTGCAAGCAACTGATCTCTGGCTCTCTTCATCTTGAGGAATTCTTCCATACGGACAGAAGAACGCGGACCCTCAATCAAAGGACACCAAGGATCACCTCCCGGAAATGGTAGATGTGTGATCTCTATCCTCTTCCGAAGCCAATCATCAAATGAAGGGAAAGACCGGCTATTAACCTTGCCATAAGGAACCTTGCCCTTTCTCTGAATATCACGCCATTCATCCAACACTTGCCTCAACTTGGCCTGATTGCCCTCAATCGGGAAGTAGAAAGACTCCTGAATCTCTCGTCCGAGAGGAGGAACCTCCATAGCAAACCCCATCTGTCTCCTAAGAAGCGTCGGGTTGTAATTAATGCAACCCTGAACTCCTATGAGAGGCACATTGGGAAAACTCCCACAACTGTATATGAAATCTCGTCCTGCCATACCGTTATGAGTCCAAGCTATATCAGCGGCCCGCAAACCCATCAATCTAACTGACCACTTGACTGTAGGATCAAGAGCGACAAAAGCACCCTGGGAAGGCAAATACCCCATAAACCACTTGTATAATAGCTGAGCACAACACCGGATCAATCCCCCACGCCGCTTCTCGTTCCTGTTATGAATCGAGTAATAGACATCTCCAACCAGAGTAGGAATAGGGTTCCTCTGTATAAACAATCTGATGGCATTAATGTCCACAAAGCTCTTCTGATTAGGAAACAAGATGGTCCCATAAATGCTCGCAGCAATCAAGGCACAGACAGTCTTCCAACTACCCACAGCAGCATGTTCCTTGGCCTTAGCCTCCAAGAAACTCAAATGAAAACCGGGTAACTTCCCCTTCTCTTTCAGACTCCCTTTAATCACCTCCGGGCTCAAATAAAGAGCACAGGATATCTCAGCGATGTCAGGCTCCCTCTGAATGGCATAGAAAGGAATATGATCTCGGATCTGAATACCCAGGATGCTAGCATAGTCCTCCATCAAGGGTCCCAATAAGTAATCCGGGAAGACGAAACATCTCAAACCCGGGTCATAGAACTGGAGAAGAGTATGAATGACGCTCCTATCACTGTCTGTGAGCCTAAAAACCATCTTCATAATACCCCCATACATCTCACGAAACATCCCCACATGGTCGGGTGTGATCAATGCTATCATATCTCTCAACTCATCAATCTCTGGGTTGAAGAAGCTGTAGACAACATCGTCCTTCAAACCGGTCCTCATATCTGAGCAAGAAGTCTCAACCAGGATCTTGATCGAAAATGTCCCTGCATATGGATAAACATGTGTTAGATGCAGGTAAATGCAAGATGTGAATGATGCTGATGAATGAATGCAATGCATTGTGCCATCCTCCAAGTCATCTGAACATCTGTTGCACTGAGGCCCTGATCTCTGAACTGATCACAACCATCTGAAGGAATATGTAACCACAAATCCAACTCAAGGGTTCCGAAATAAACGGAACTGAAAGGTACATCACCATCATCATCAGACAATCTCTGCGCAGATAACCACAAGAACCTCTGAATCGGCCCGGGGAATCCTAAAATAAACGGATCCCCACTGATAAATAACACGGACAACACTCCGGCGTCTCAGAAACAAATGCCCTTAAATCTAACTTATAAATAGGACTCTGATCAACGGAACCAATAGTCACCATCAAAGTCACCAACAGAACATGCATCTGTAAGAATCACCCCGCCCCTCACAGGTGAATTCTAATCAGGTCATCCTAAGGCGGATAATAGTCTTGACAATCGGGCAAAGATACTCAACGGGTTTGCCCTTTCGGGTGTGCCGTTGCAGCTCCCTTAAGATCGTCTAAACCAAAGATCCGGGAAAGATCGGTCACCGAAGTCAATAGTTCAGATGAAGTAACTCAACCAAAATGGATACTCCACAAAGGAAAAGCTCCCTCAAAAGAACCTCGTCCGGCTTGTGGTACATCACGTTGCCAAAAACATGTTGACCTAACATGATGGAGGCAACATGAGACCACACTAATCCTAGGTGTATACTCGGGCCTGGGTTTTAGCCCCACTCAGAACACCCACCCCAAAACAGAGGAACCACCTGTACAGAGGATAGCAACATGATAGTATGATGCATGCAAATATTTATGCAAATATATACACAACAAAATAATAAATGCAATAAATGGAGCAACACAAGCAACCTAAACTATCCTAAAACGCTAGGAGGGACTCGCTTAGGGAAGATGGACCAGCAATAGGTCAACTTCTAAGGTCCCCAGCAGAGTCGCCAGCTGTCGCATCCGTGAAAAACAACCGGCGGGCTAAAACAAAACAACACAGAGCCGCCACCGTGCGTTATTTATCCCGAAAGAGGGAAAGGAAACGCTCGAAGTAAACCTGGAAAAGACATGGTCTCGCGACCAAAGAGAGATGGGATTGGGAGTCGGTTATGCGAAGGGAAGGTATTAGCACCCCTACGCATCCGTCGTACTCGACGGGATCCACGCTCAAAAAGATAGAACAAGGTTGCTAAAACTGCTCACAAACATCACACACACACACTGGAAACAACACAGGTGGGGGAAGAGAGGAACGGGCTCGCTAGGATATCGCATCCTATGCCTACGTATCTCATCTGGAATGAGAATCAGAGCTACCGTAGTTCGGCTCACGCACGCCAAACAAAACACACGCAGAACAGGCAAACATGGAAACCGAATGCCAATTGCTGGACTTACATCAGACTCCGAGCCAAACAAACCCACACTGGAAACCAAATGCCACTTGCTGGACTTATATCAGACTCCAAGCACACAACAATACAGATAACAAACAACAAGTTACTAAGGAGTCTGGCACTCGAGCCTAGCAACTGTCAAGCAAACACACACAAAAAGAAAAAAGGTGCCCGGAGAGATCTCGTACGACCTCCTGCCTACGTACCTCATCTGGTATGAGGATCAGGGCAACGTAGTTCCCCTGAACAGGGGAGAAACTTTCTCCTAACCAGAGACTGGGAAATGACTAACTAAAAGGGAGACTGACTCGAGCCTAATAGTTATCATGCATTCCACAATGGTCCTAGGTTGAGTTTTCTATCTAACTTGCACCGGCTGCAAGCTAATCCTAAACAGGCAAAGCAAGGCATGCAAGCATAATCAAAACAAAGCAAACATACATACAATTAGCACACACTATATACAGACAAAGTGGGCTCACACAAGGGCTAAGCTGCAAAAGCAAGCCAACTGTATCAGGTGATGTTGGCTCTTAACCCTAACATTGAGAGTTAGGGTGAAGCAGATGAAATAGGAAGTGAGGGGTGTGCCTCACAGCTCTTATCCCTGGCCAGGGAGAGCTTTAGACAAAGGAAGTGTGGGTTCAGAAAGTGGGGAACCCTTCTACACTTATGACTGACTCAACAGAGATCTTGGGTTAATATCCACAATGCATCAACACCAGTTGTGTGAGCAGAGGGATGACTCAACTGAATAGCAGGAGATGGATTGCACATCTCTTGTATCTGCCAATTGCCTTATTCAAGGTCTTTTCCTGCTTGGCACAAAGATAAACATACACAAGCATTGCCTCTTAAGGAGGGCTTCAGACAGGTGCCTGACCAAGTAACAGGCCAGGTCTTCCAGACTACATGGAGTTAGTGAGTTATACCTCAATTGGTTAAGCAACCAAGCAATAACAAAAGCAAGTTCACAATGAACTATAGCAACTAATGTACTTGAAAACAATCTAACTCAGTCAATACACAACTCAAAAAGTCAAACAGACAATTACAAGTTAACAGTTAACTGTACACAAGCAAACAAACAAGCAAGCTATGCATCAAGGCAAAGCTCAAGCTCAACTCAATGGAGCTAATCCACCTACAAAACAACTTAATGTTAACCAACATCAACCAAATATCAATCCAAATGAGCAAATGAATCAAACTCCTCAAGGCCATATGCTTCTTGTCCTGAAAACACAACTCAAACATGAGAAGCAAACCCCTAGGACAAGGCCTAGGGTCAAAGAGGGAGAAATAATTCAAAACAGAACATGAAAATTGGCACAAATCAAGTTCAATCAAATTAGAACAATGTCCAAGTGGTCTCACATTCATATCATACACCAATTTCATTTTATAAAGCAAATAGTGCAAAGCATGCAAGTTCAAAGCTCATTGGACCAAACAGAATGAATCAATCCACATCAACTCAAGAATAATTCAATAAATCCCAAGAAAACTCATGGCTAAACAGCACTCATAACATGATCATCATACCTAAATTCAAGTCATTTGGACAAGTATAAGCATGTCAATTAAATTCATCAAGTCAAGGTAGACATTAACAAGCTCAAAGGAAGCACAAATTGATACATCAACTTAAGGCAATACTAAAACAGAAATGACAAGTGATAAATGACTCAAACCAAAACCAAGACAAACTTCAATGTGTTAAGAATCAATGCACAAAATTCCAAGCTCATATGATAAAGCATAAGAATTTCACAAATCATGAAAGTTCAACACTCATCAAAAGTTCAAACATGGCAAGCCAGAAGAAAAAATCTCAAACAAATTGGAAATCAATCCTAAAATTCTACAAAACATCATGCTCAATCCTAACATCCAGAAGTAACATCATGCAAAAATTCAGATCATTTGGCATTTATTTGGCATCGGAAATAAAATCAGCAAGTAGGACAAGAAATGGTGTGACACACATTGTCACACCTCCATTAATCACATCATAACTCAACATCCAGAAATGCTAAAAATGCAAACTATATACCAAAATGTTCATTAGTATGTCTAGTTTACACATGTAAATTTTCAGCTTCATTGGATTAACCATCATCATTTCACAAAGGAAATAGAAAGCAAGGTGCAAGGTATGACATGCAAACATAAACCCTAGGCCAAAAATATTTTCAACCGTGCACAAATTCTGGAAAAATAACCATAAAATAGAAGACATCATGGAGATCATTGTGCAAAAAATTTCATGTCAATTGGATGAGTATTTTAGGAGTTATGAATTTTTTAATGAAGAGGAAAATTAAAAAATGCATGATGAAGCATGTGATCATGGATAAGTGAAATGAAATAATTCAGCAAGGCAAGTTGGAAAAGCACTCGCTCAGTATCGAACTGAGGAGTAATTTGAATCCAAGCGCGCCCAATGAAACTCACCGTTTCATTAAAGGTGACGTGGCAGCGCAAACCAGTATAGGCCAATCATTCAGCCACGTGAGATTACATGCAACCAATGCCAGGCCATAAACATGAAAACACCATGCAATCACGCGCGAGAAAGATCAAAACAAGTTCTGGACATGGAAATCTTAGGGTTTATACGTGTTCTTCATCATTCATCAGCTCAAGAACACTTCATCACCCAAATTAACAAACCTTATATCATTGAAATCCTCTTCCAACGTACAACAACAATCTCAAATCAATTTATCCTAATTCTTCCTAGATTCAAAGTTTCGAAGAAAATCATTTTTATGCATCAATCTTCTAATCCATGTAACTACCTCATTTCTTGATGAAAATTAACGAAACAAATTGCAGATTAACCCACATCCAAAGATCTACCACATGCATCCATTAATTTCATGAATTGTTAAGGTCGAAAACTGACCTTCAAGATGCAACAGTAGTGGAATCGTGCGAATTAGGCCTTGGCAAGGTGAAACAGCTGTTCTTCCAAGCTTAGATGAGTGAATGAATGAAGAATTAGAAGTTGATCATGCTTGATCTAGTTGGAATCTTCACTTGCCATTGTTGAACACATGCTTCAACAGTCCTTGGATTTGCTCGAAAACCTTGTGATCTTGCTTCTAATGACTTCAATTATGCATATGGATGAAGGATTGATCAAAGCAAAAGCAATGTTTATGCAGAAAAATGGAGAAAAGTTGAGAGAAGAAGTTGAAGAATTTTTGGATCTAGATCTCAATTTCACAATTCTGTTATGATTAGCAAGAAAACAGTTATGATTATGGTTATATATGTTCTGTTAAGCATGTTTGTTAATCATGATTAGGCCAAACCAAAGTAATTAGTGAAAATGCAAGTGTTATGCTAAATTGGCCAATTCACCCTTCACATGTGTATACCAATGTAACAGTGCAATTTCTGTCTCAATTCACTTGGAACTGATGTTTAGAGGCCAAGGCAAGTGAAATTAAGTGAATACAATGAATATTTTTCAAATTGCCTTTTTCCCTCCAATTTTCAAATGGAATTCACATGAAAAGTTCAATATTTTTGTGAGCAAAATGCATGAGTTATGATGTGTAATTTGGATAGTACATGACAAAAGAAGAATGTGGCAAAAAATCCCACTTCATTTGGCCTTTTGGTTCAAAAGTTATGCACTTTTGAAATTCAAATTTTCTTGACCATGATCGATCCATAACTTGCCAACCACACATGAGAAATTCATGTTCTTGGACGTTTTGGAAAGGTGAGAGCAAGATCTTCAACTTTAATGTTGGACAAAATTTCATTTGAAGCATTTTTGGACATGTAATCTTGAGGAGAAAACCTTTCCATTTTTGGCAATTTTGAATTACAAGTCACTTTCTATTTTTGGAAAGTTTTCACCTGACTTTATTTTCTTCATTGTTGATGTTTGAAATGTCAAATGAAACTTGTTTGGATATGAATGAAGTGTTTCTAACCCTCTCCCACCTCCAAATCCATCAGTTGACTTGTGGTTGACTTTTCAAACTAATAGGTGACTTTCAGCTTGACTGTTGAACTTGAGCCTCAATCTCCTGATGAACTGGCTCCAAAATGAAACCCTAGCTTCCATAAGCTCATTGAAACCATATGATGATCTCTCATCTCAATGAAGGCCTCATCTCCTTAACAAGCCCTGATTGGCATAATTCAGATGATTAGGGTTGACCAGAGGTCAAAACCCTAATCCCAAGGAATCTGATCAAGCATAATGAACCTCTTGGTGTTGACAAGACCATGATGATGATGATGTACCATTTCAACCAAGATAATGATCAATCTCCTTGAGGAACCAAGAAACCCTAATTTGAAGCACAAACCCTCAGATGGTTAGTGATCAAACCATGAAACCCTCAAGCTTGCATCTTAACCTCTTTATCTTCTGATCAAGACTTAGGAGGATGACTTGCTTATTGTTGCCACATGATATGCAAATATGCAATGACTAATGACCTAAAAATGAAATGTAATGTGCTAAGCTAGTCCCAAGAGAGGAGGGCAAATTTTGAGGTGTTACACTTTACAGGTACATGCTTAATAAACATTTAAAATTGCTGTAAATGTTAAGTGCTTTAGATCGTCTATTCAGAACAGGTACCCTCGGGGCATTTCCTTAAGGTTCCCAGCCGTTGATCGCGAATGTTTTCCCCCAACAGTCAAAGTTGGTATCTTATCCCTGCAGAGCTGATCAGAGCATTGGATTCTTCGATCCCCAGCAGGCTCTCACTGCTGTACCTCCCCAAGCGGTTGTTTCAGAATATACACTCCCTAGTAGAGTTGACAGTGCCAGACTATATATCCCCAGCGGAGTTGACAGTGCCAGACTGTATCTTCCCAGCAGAAGTGACTGCTCCTCAGGGTTCGATGCCAGATCGATGATCTCGACGCCAGATCCATGGTCTCTTTCCTTGAAGAAGAATCTCGGTTCTGTATCGGTGTTTGCTTCCCTTGCTAAGTCGTCTCTCTCGTAGATTATGGTTGCCAGAACCACTATCGCTTTCCCCAACAACAGGTTTTCAGTGCCGTTCTCTCCCCAGTCAGAGTCTCGGTATTTCGTCATTGTTAGAACACCGTGTGGCGGGTCATTTCCCCACAGAGTTCTTTGCGCTGTGCATCTCCAACAGCCTTGTTAGGGTGTCGCATTACGCGAAAAACCGGCGGGAAAACGAAAACAACAGAGCCGCCACCGTGCGTTATTTATCCCAAAAGAGGGAAAGGAAACGCTCGAAGTAAACCTGGAAAAGACATGGTCTCGCGACCAGAGAAAGATGGGATCGGGAGTCGGTTATGCAAAGGGAAGGTATTAGCACCCCTACGCATCCGTCGTACTCGACGGGATCCACGCTCAGAAAGAATAGAAGAAGGGTTGCTAAAAACTGCTCACAAACTACACAAGGCTGGAAGGAAACACAGAAAAACGGAAGAAACGGGACTCGGCAGGATATCGCATCCTGGGCCTACGTAGTCTGTCAGACACAGACATCAGAGTCGACGTAGTTCGGGACCGGGGAAACATGCTCGCTAGGATGTCGCATCCTATGCATACGTATCTTCTCTGACCGGAGAAGAATCAGAGCACTCGTAGCTCAGCTAACGCACGCCAAACAAAACACAAACAAGCAACCGACTGCCAATCACTGGACTTACGTCAGACTCCAAACACACACAAAGGGGTTGAAAAAGAAAAAGGGCGCCCGGAGAGATCAGCTCATCTCCTGCCTACGTACCTCATCTGGTATGAGGATCAGGGCGACGTAGTTCCCCTAAATAGGGGAGAAACTTCTATCCTAACCAGAGACTGGGAAATGACAAACTAGAAGGGAGCCTGACTCGAGCCTAATAGTTATCATGTAATCCACAATGGTCCTAGGTTGAGGTTTCTATCCTAACTTGCACAGGAAGCAAGCTATCCTAAGCAGCACAATCAAACAAACAAGCACAAAAAAGCAAGCACACACACACTATATGCAAACAATTGGGCTCATACAAGGTTAGGCTGCAGAAACAAGCCAACTGGAATAGGGTGTGGTTAGCTCTTAACCCTAACATTGAGAGTTAGGGTGAAGCAGATGAAATGGGAAGTGAGGGTAAGACCTCACAGCTTTTATCCCTGGCCTGGGAGAGCTTGACTCAAATAGAAAGTGTGGGAGTTCAGAATGTAGGAACTCTTCTCCACAGATGACTGACACAACAAGATCTTGGGTTCTTATTCACAATGCATCAACACATGGTGTGTGAGCAAAGTGAATGACACACTGAATAGCAGGGGATGGATTGCACATCCCTTTTATCTACCAATTGCCTCTTAAGAGGTCTTTACTTGCTTGGCACAAAATTAAACATCCACAAACATTGCCTCTTAAGGAGGGCTTCAAACAGGTGCCTGCCCACATAACAGGACAGGTCTTCCAGACTACATGAAGTCAAGGGATTATACCTCAGTGGTAAGCAAACCACAAGCTAGCAAAGCAAATTTCAAGTGAACTTAAAGCAACTTAAGTACCTTGAAAATAACTAAACCAATCAGTTCAACTGTACAAACAAACAATCAACAGTTAATATCACACAGACAGACAAATCCAATCAGGCAACAATGGTGCAAGGCATTGGGCAAACACAAATGAATTGTCCTCAAAGCCCTACAAAACACACAATGTTAGCGAATAACAACAAATGATCAAGCTCAAATGAAGGAGCCACTCCAATCATGGAAATGTATACTTGAACCTGAAATCACAACTCAAATGGTAAGTCCAAACCACTAGGTCAAAGCCTAGGGTCAAAAGAGGATCAAAAAGTCAAAATAGAACCTCAAACTTAACACAAAGCATGCTTAATCACTCAAGAACAAACTACAAAAAGGACCAACTCATAATCATCATGCAAGTTCATTTCATGTGCAAGATAAATCAAAGACCAATTCAAGGCATCCAAATGATCAACATGAATGAAAATTCTCAATCAAAACAGAAATGGTTCAAATAATTTTGGAAAAATTCATGAATAATCAAGACATCCACAACATCTATCACACAAAAAATCAGAAGCATTGGAGATCATTTGGCATGGCAATCACATTGTACAAGTCAGACAACCAAATGTGTGACACAAATTGTCACACCAAGTTAACACAAGCATAAAACAGAATTGGTACATGAGAAAAATGTCAAACCAAAGCCAAAATGTCCATCAATATGTCTAGAATCAACATGCAAAATTTCAAAGCCATTGGATTATTTTTGAGCATTTTATGATGGAAAGAACAAGGCAATATCACACATGCATATGTATTCAATCATCCTAGAACAAATTATTTTTCCAGCCAGGAACAACTTGCAAATTCATGCTCATAAAGAACTAGACATAATAAGGAGCATTTTGAAAAAAATTGGGATGAAATTGGATCAATTTTCAATTTGTTATGATTTTTCTAAGTTGAGGAAAAAATTTGACATCAAATGAACCAAGCATGGCCAAATATGGAGGGAAACATGGAAAATGGAAAGCAATTCGAAAATTTCGCTCGCTCAGTATCGAACCCTTGCCACATTTGAATTTGGCGCCCAACCTAAAACGACAGCGTTTTGACCTAAGCCCTAGCGCTGGAAACAATTCCCAGAATTCGTAGCTAAACATGAACAGTGGTAGCAAAACCGTAGCAAATTCATAGCCAATTCTGGAAAACGCATGATCTTCATAGGTTGAAGATGAAGATTGCACGGTGTTCATAAGCAAATTCCAGAAAATCCAAAAAACGTCCAGAAATTAAAAAAACTAACACCAAACGATTTTTCATTTCATGCTCATGCAAGATCAAGCAACAATTTACGCTAAAACATCATGCACTGCTCAGATCGAAGAAAATACAAAATGACATCAAACTTTCAATCATGCATAACTTCATGTATAATGCACCATTTCACTCAAATTTTATACCAGAATCATCACCAATCAAAGATCTACATGAATATCATAATGAATTGGAGAATAATTGAACTCGAAACCTGACCTCTTTGAAGAACAGAACCTGGAATCGTGCGCTACAAAACTCAGCAATGGCTCAAATCTCTTCTACAATGCTTGTTGAAGTGATTGATGATGAATTGAATGCTCCAGCACGCACGAATTTAGCTCAATTTGCAAACTCCATTAAACCTTCAAGCTTCGAGTATGGTCCAAACTGGCACGATTTCTTCCAATTCCACGTCCAATTTGCTTCAAGAACACTTCCTAATCATGAATCCATCAATAGAAATGGCTTTTGTGTGAAGAATTTGGAAAATATTTCGAGAGAAAAATTTGATTGATTTTTGAATCTAGATCTGAAAACTGTGGTTTATTATGAATGCAGTTATGATTAACAATATATATCCCTTGCTAATGATGCTGAAAACCTGTTTAAGCCAAATCCAATTAGAATTAATCAAGTTTTAAGGTGTATGCACAAATTGGATTTTCAGCCCCATGCCCTTCATGCATGCGTGAACAGTACCAACATAAGGCCCAAAACCACTTAAAAATAACCCATGCACATTTTGGAAATGGTTTTTCATGCATATAATCATCCAAATTGATTTTATGAAATTTCCTTCAAAAAACTTCATGAATAAGCACATGATCATGCAAGGGAATTTCACGCCATGTAATGAGATGTTTGGAAAGTACATGTTATGATGAACAAAATGCAAAAAGAACCACCAAATTTGGAGCCTTGGTTCAAAAGTTATGCCCATTTGAAGTTTTAAGCACACTTTGCCATGATTGGATCATATCTCCTCAACCACACATCATAAATCCATGATCTTGGACTCTTTGGAAATGGGAGAGAAAGATCTTCAACTTTCATGTTGGACAAAATTTCATTTGAAGCTTTCTTGATGATGTAAAATTGAGTTGAAGTTGGTCCAAAACCTTTCTATTTTTGGAAATTTCAAATTATAGGTCACTTGCTATTTTGGGAAATTCTTGACCTGACTTCAAATTCTTCAATGTGAGTGTTTGAAATGTCAAATGAGACTTGTTTGAACATGAATGAAGTATCTCTAATCACTTCCCACCTCCAAATCCACAGTTGACTTTGCAGTTGACTTTTATGGGCCTCAGATGACTTGGTCATGCACTGGGGACTTATGATCTCATGGGAAATGCTCTTGCTCTCTTGCAGAATTGAATCTCCTGATCAGTCTTGACTGATGAGATGTAACATGAGTTGCAATGACAATGCAATGTTAATGTGATGTTAGTGACCTAAAAAAATGAAATGAATGTACAAATGGGAGGTGCAAATTTGAGGTGCTACACAGGGTCCAGAAGATGGTGATCATTTCCCCAGCAGATTCCCTTGCCTCGGCTTGGCATTCTACCCAGCATTTCGCATCCCTGCATGTAGAATCATATTGCATTGCATCCTCCCAAATCGCGTAGCATTTCCATTTTCATGGAGCATTACGCCATTGAAAAATTCAAACATACGCATGTAAGCATAAAATATTCTCGGTATCCCAAGTGATAAACCAGAAGTTGTTTCCAGTACTCAGACTGAAGATTGTTCATGACTTACCTTTATTATCCCCAGCAAGTGTCATTGGCCCATGCGCCGCCTCTATTATCTTTCCCTATTTATGCCGATGCTGACAGATATGAAGTTTCCGGTATTCAAACCGAAGTGGCGTTCAGGCCAGTTTTCCGATGTTCAGATCGAAGAAGTTTCCGACATTCAGGTCGATGCAACTTGTGGCATTCAGGCCAGTTTCCGGTATTCAGACCGAAGTGGCGTTCAGGCCAGTTTTCCGATGTTCAGATCGAAGAAGTTTCCGACATTCAGGTCGATGCAACTTATGGCATTCAGGCCAGTTTCCGGTATTCAGACCGAAGTGGCATTCAGGCCAATTTCCGGTATTCAGACCGAAGTGGCGTTCAAGCCAGTTTTCCGATGTTCAGATCGAAGAAGTTTCCGACGTTCAGGTCGATGCAACTTGTGGCATTCAGGCCAATTTTCCGGTATTCAGACCGAAGTGGCGTTCAGGCCAATTTCCGGTATTCAGACCGAAGTGGCGTTCAGGCCAGTTTTCCGATGTTCAGATCGAAGAAGTTTCCGACGTTCAGGTCGATGCAACTTGTGGCATTCAGGCCAATTTTCCGATATTCAGATCGAAGTGGCATTCAGGCCAATTTTCCGATATTCAGATCGAAGTGGCATTCAGGCCAGTTTTCCGATGTTCAGATCGAAGAAGTTTCCGACATTCAGGTCGACGCAACTTGTGGCATTCAGGCCAGCCTCTCGGTGTTCAGACTGATATTAATAATCTCATATCTTCCGATGTTCAGATCGAAGTCATTTCCAGTATTCAGACTGATGAGCGGCATTCAGGCCATGGTTATTTCTGTGTTACCATTTATTTTGGTATCCAGGTTAACATTCTTTTTCGGTATTCAGACTGACTCTCACCGTACCAGACGGATTCTTCTTTCAAGACCACCTCTTTGCCGATTCTGACAGGCATTGTTACTTCACTTCACTTCAGTGCAAATTTTAGGGCTTTTATTGTATTCAATCCCTTGATACCTCGAAAATACGAAAGCCGCTGCTATCTTCTTTTCGGGTCTCCAGTTGATTGAATAGGGGCAGCTGTAATACCCCAAAATTTGCCCCCCTCATGCATGCATTCATTTTTAGGTCATTTAACATTTCATATTGCATTTCATCATGTCAATCGGAATTAGATCCAAGAAACTTGAATATCATCCAAGACACTTTGTGGGTCCTATCTGGGTGATCAGTCAACATAAGGGAATGACTTGAGATACTTCCAACATGTTCAAATGGGGTCTATTCATCAGTCAAAACGTTAATCTTGAAGGAGCAAAAGTTTGTTCATGAACTGTCATGCTTTCTAGGCGAAGCCCACGCGTTTCGGAAAAAAAAATGAAAAAAACGAAAAAAATAACGAAAAAATAAAATAATAAATAAATAAATAAATAAATTAAAAAATAAAAAAATATAACAAAAAAAATCTTGGACTTGGACCTCTCTCTTTTGAGCCCACAAAGTCACAAAAATCAGGTTATAAATTCTAGACTTCCATCTCCCAAAAAACCCTGGGAAAAAGATAGTGAGAGAAGAGCTAACAGAGTTCAGAGCAACCTCCAGAGACTGAAAGGAACTCATCTGCAAAGAGCCAATTCCATCTCATATAAACCCTCAGATTGCTTTGCAAACCCAACCGGGCAATTCAATTTCATTCGATCTCTCCAATCAGGTTTGCCCTATTTCCATTACTCTATGCTTTCAATTTGAATGCTCTGAATGTATGAGGTATTATGGGTGAATTTGGAAGAGTGGGTATCGTTAGGTTTTGCATGTGGGCACATGTTTTAGTATGTATGTCATGTCTTGATGTGTGGATCCTTGCCACTGACTTTGAATTTTGATACCCTTTTGATGCATGTGTTTAACAAGAGGTTTAGGCCTCCTACACTTGGTTGCTTTTTGTGAGCTCTTTTTGTGAATTTTAATGGCATGATTCATGTGGTTACATTTTGATTTGGGGCAACTCTTGATTGCGCCCCATCTTGTCACTCTAACCTGTTTGTTGAGTTTTTTGTGAGGGCTCACATGACTCCTGAAAGGATAGCTTGCTTGGCATTCCACTTTATTTGTGGGATACCACCTGGAGGTTTATTTCGATTACCTGTGCTGACTTGCTTTCTTTGGTGGTGCCAGCTTGAGAGATCTCTGGATTTCTTGTGTCGTTAGTTGCTATTACTTCGGATCTTTATCCGTGTGGTACTTTTACATCTTTCCCGCATTTTACCGCTTTCTTAGCTGGAAGACCTCAATAGGAGGCAATGTTTTCTTTTGTTTGTTTACTTTTGTGCCCAAAGACCTCCATACAGAGGCAATTGACGGATAAAAGGGGTTAGTAATCAATCCCCCGTTATTCAGTGTGTCGTTCTTTATGCTTGCACTACGTGTCGATGCTTCAGAACAAAAGCCCAAGATCTTTTGTCCGGTCAGTCAGTGGAGAGGGTTCCACCTTTCTGAATCCCCACTTTTTGTCATAAGCTCACCCTGGCCAGGGTTAAGAGCTATGAGGTCTTATCCTCATTACCCTTTTGATCTGCTCACCCTGACGTTCAATGTCAGTGGTTAAGCGCCCATTTGATTACCTTTCCATGGCTTGTTTGTCGAGGTTGATATGACCCCTCTTGACTAAAGCCCTACCCATGTATGTTTGAGCCCCCCGTTGGCGCGTTTACTTTAAGATACATGTTTTGTATGGTGTGAACGTTTCCCCGTAGGATTGCTAGGCTTCGTATAGTCTCTCGTTTGCATGTCAATTAAGGTAGCACTGTTCCTTCGTCTAGGACTTCCTTTTTGCATGAGCGTTCCTAAAACGCAAACAAACTCATTGATTTTTCTTCTCCTAAGAACATGTTTACTCCTTCTACTACAGGCGAGTAAGTATCCAAAGGTCGAGCATCCGGTAGATTGCGTAGTAACGTCGTTCACCCCAAAACACAACCCTTAACCCGTAGGTAGCCGAACTACGGGTTGCTCTGATTCTCATTCCAGATGAGATACGTAGGCATAAGACGCGATGTCTTAGCGAGCACACTCCTCTTTAACCCCTAGGTAGCCGAGCTACGAAGACTCTGATTCTCATGTTCAGATGAGATACGTATGCAGTGGATGCGACATCCGTGCGAGTCATTTTCTTTTGACCCCCCTTTTAGTAAATAGTACATTAGATAAACCTACACCCTTTAGACAAGAACAACAAAAGTGGATCCCGTAGAGTACTACGGATGCGTAGGGGTGCTAATACCTTCCCTTCGCATAATCGGCTCCCGAACCCAAGATTTGGTTGCAAGACCTTGTCTTTTCCTTTCCTCTTTTCAGGTTTACTTCGAGCGTTTCCTTTCCCTCCTTTGGGATAAATAACGCACGGTGGCGACTCTTCTGTCTTCTCTTTTTTCGCCGGTTGTTTTTTTCGCATTCCTTTTTTCAGGTTGCGACAATAGGTACCCGACAGGTGGCACAGGTCCAACCAACCCCTATTGTCTGTTGTGAAATTTGTAACGGTCCACACCAAACTCTATATTGTTTTGCAACTCCTCAACAAGTGGAGGAGATGAAATTTTTGAAGCAGAATAATCCTTATTCTAACACGTACAATCCGAGTTGGAAGAATCATCCCAACTTTTCATGGAAAGACCAAAAAGCGATCGCCCCTCAACATGGTCAGTACCAAACTCAATATCAGCAACATCAACAACAATAGATACCTAAGAAAGCTGAGTGGGAGATTGCCATTAAAAGAATGGCAGCTTACCATGTTCAATTTCAAGAAGAAACCCGGAACTATTAGAAAAACACCACAGCTTCCATAAAAAATCTTGAAGTCCAGATGGGTCAAATCGCTCAGCAAATAGCATCAAGTTCTCAAGCACAAGGTGTTCTACCTAGTGCAACTGTGCCCAATCCTAGAGAGCATCATAATGTGAGCGTTGTGACAACACGAAGCGGTAAATCTGAGGAAGTTGTTGAGGAAGTAGATGAAGAGGAAAACCAATTGATCGAAGTGGACCTTGAGATCAAAGAAAATGAAGTTGTTAGAGAAGAAGTGGTAGCACCAAAACCAGTTGTGAAAGAAACAGTCATTGAGCCCAAGCCGGTTGTTGAGCTCCCATTCCCCACGAGAAACAAGAAAAAAGGACAACATGAGAATTTTTTTGAAAAATTCTTAGAGTTGTTAAAGAAGCTGGAGATTAACATTCCTTTGTTGGAGGCACTTAAACAAATGCCTACTTATGCCAAGTTCATGAAGGACATCATTTCGAAGAAGCGTACCACCAACACTAACTCGATCATTCTAACCGAAACTTGTAGTGCTATTTTGCAGGGTATGAAGATTCCGATAAAGAAGGAAGATCGAGGAGCTGTCACCATCCCGTGTACTATTGGAGATAGGTCGTTCAACAAAGCTCTTATTGATCTGGGAGCTAGTGTGAGTCTCATGCCTTTATCCATTTACAAGAAGCTTGGTATAGGGGCGGTGCAAGATACCAGGATGACACTCCAACTCGCATATCATTCGGTAAAGAAACCGTATGGTATTGTTAAAGATATCCTGGTGAAAATTGACAAGTTTGTATTTTCGGTCGATTTTGTAATTCTAGAGATGCCGGAAGATAAAGAGATCCCTCTCATTCTTGGTAGACCCTTTTTGGAGACGGGAAGATGTATAATCAATATAGAAGAAGGAACCATGACGTTGAAGGTTTATGATAAGGAAGTGAAAATCAATGTTCGAAACGACAAAGAAGATATTTGCACCAGTCACACTACAAAGGTTCTGAACCAAGTGACGACATATGATGGCCCTTTGAATACACCACCACCACCTTTGAAAAGAGTGTTGAGCTTGTCCAAGTCCTATAGTGATAAAGAAAAGGACAACGGGGACCCCTAAGTGCTAGCCTTGCTGGATACGCAAATCCCGTGGAAAGGATCTCAACCACATCGGTGGGGGATATACACTCACCTCACTCTAATAAGGAGGGTGAAGAACTAAAGAAAGGAAAGGAATTGAAACAACTTCCAGAAAACCTCAAAGATGTGTTTTTAGATTCTAAAGGAAAATTTCATGCTACTGAAAAGGTGGTGAAGTTGTTGGACACATGTCTTATATATCATGTTCCTGACAATACCATGCCACAGAGAAAAGAGTTTGTCGAGGGACAACTGGTGCTCTTGTTCAACTCCAGATTAAATTTTTTTCCAGGAAATTTCAAATCTAGGTGGTCGGGTCCGTTTTTGGTTAACAAAGTGTTCCCCCATGGAGCAATCGAACTGAAAAATCCAAATAATGGAGACACCTTCAAAGTAAATGGACAACGGTTGAAGCACTACTATCAGGGACAAGGCAGTGGTCTGATTGAGAATGTTCGTCTCCAAGGATAAGGGAGACGATCGTCGAGCCATGCGACGTTAAACGCAACGCTTCATGGGAGGCAACCCACGCAGTTTTTATCTAACTATTTTCATATTTGGTGTGTTTACAGGTTCACTCGTAGGGTCGCAGTTGCATCGTGCAGTTCAGAAGAGAAAGGTTGATTAAGATGGTCAGACACCAGAGGAACAGGGAAAAATCTAAAAATAGTAAAGAGTCGTAAAATTTTGAAAAACAAGGCCCTGACACGGGCGCCCGTGTCAGCTGACCCGGTCCGTGTCAGGAAAGGAAGCAAAACCCACATTTACAGTAGGCTGACACGGCCTGTGTCAGCTGACACGACCCGTGTCAGCCCTACCAGGCCATGCCTCCAATTACAGTGGCCTGACACGGCGCGCCCGTGTCAGGCCCAACGACCATATTTTTCAAATTTTGTCTTTTTGTGTTTTTGTGGACCCCACCCGAATTTTTCACCATTTAAACACATTTTACCCACTATCTACCAATAAAATCTGATTTTTCTCTTTCATTACCTCATTATCTTTCTCCTTCCTCACACTTTCTCCACATTCCTCCATTACCTAACTCACAAAAAGTTCCCAACTTCACCGCCATCTCCCGTCCAAATTGCCGACACCCTTCACGAAAGTTGTTCAACTCGCCATCCTCTACGAAGCTACGGTAATCTTTTTGCGTTTTCCTTAAAAAAAATTTGGGTGATAATTTGTATTTCAGGAAACAAAAATGTCACCGAAAAGAATCTCCAAAGGGAAGCAAGCAGACGCGAAATCATCCCTTCCAAGGAAACGGACAATCCGTCATCCAAATTCGCATGACATAATTTTTGATAACCCAGAGCATGAAAGGAGGTACACATCTCATGTCAAACGGAAAATCACTCCGACCAAGTACCTTTGCTCCGATACTCTTTTTCAATTAGGCATGTCTGAAGAACTGGATAGGATGTTTCATGTGCTTGGAATGCTGAAGTTTGTCCATTGTGAAGCGCCAGCCTATGGGCGCATCACATTAGAATTTCTGAGCACAATTGAGTTCAAGCTCAAAAAGGGTTGGACGGGTAGAACTATGTACTTTGGAGGAACAATGTCTTTCAGGTTGTACAATGTCGACCATGAGTTGACGGTGGAGCAGTTGGGCGAAATTCTTCGCCTACCCCTTTATGGCCCCAGATCCGTACTAGACACAACTTTGATGCTAAGACATTCTGGTTGACCATTACGGGATGATCTGGTTATGTGGCCAAAGGAGCTAAGGCGTCGAGCATCCAAAACCCATGTTTCAGGTATGCCCAGAAGGTGCTAGCCTTCACACTGTTTCGCAAGGGTGACAATACAGGTGTAGCCACCCAGAGAGAGTTGTTATTTTTGTTTGCCATGGCAAACCAGGTAGCTGTGAATGTTGCAGCATTTGCTGCAGATTATCTGGGTCGTGTGGGGAGAGCAGCCCAAGGAGGAATCTCCATAGGAGGCATTATCACTCAGATTGCCCACCATTTCGAATATGACCCTGCTGCACTTAATGAGACACCGGTGGCAGGTAAGAGCAAACTGGACATGAATGCATTGATCCAACAAGGTATGATTTCACAAGTTTCTGATTATTATGCCTTAATGTGTTCGGGTCAGTTTATTATGGCTCTTCCTGACCCGACACGAATTAGCATCTCAAACACGACCAATTGACTATATGAAAGTGCCGTCCAAGATGATATGGACGAGCACAATGCTGATACATTTGCTGTAGGTGATCCACAGGAGGAAGAAGTACAGGAAGAGATGCAAGATCAGGAGCAATTTGCTGCCCCACCAGAGGAATCCATGCACCCCGGTGCCGGTTCGTCATATGTGACGCCAGACCAATGGTCATGGATGCAAATAGAAATTGGCGATCTCTGAGCGGAGCTAGCACGCCAAGGTGTAGAGCAAGTCCGTCAAGGGACTCTGATGGATGAGATGCACACGATGATGCAACGTCTGATGTTGCAATTTCCGCCGCCACAGTGAGCCGGTCTGAGCCCCTCTCTATCTTGGATGAAAACATTGCGGACAATGCTTAGTTCAAGTGTGGTTTTTTTTATTATTTATTGCTTTTGTTGTTTGTTTTGTTCTTAATATTTTTGTTTTAATTAAGTTGTGTGTTACTCTATGTGTTACAGATAAAGGACATTCGTGCCGGATGAACGATGAAGCTTGGAACAATTGGATGGAAGACACACCCCTCAACTTGCTCTTTTGGAAACCCCCCGAAGGTTGATGCTACCGACTCGACAAATCAGACGCGACTCTCTGTCACTGGATTTTGTAGTGATACTCCGCAACTGAAGAGAAGACGAAGCTAAATCACACTGAGAGACATCTTGGAAGCCTGAAAGCTAGACAAAACATGGTGAGAACTACAAAAAGTCAAACACTTGTCATCATGAGAGTTGTTCAGGTATGTCTTTGTCTCTCTGGGTTTGCATTAGAGATAGTAAAATTGCATAGCATACGATACACACTGAGGCATTGTTTTTGTATTTTAACCCTGACCCTTTCAAGCCAACCCGTCATTATTACCCTTCGTTCACCAATTTTGAGCCATATAGCCATAGGCCCATACACTACCACACCCTTCTTAGACAAGTGTTGTTTACCCCGAAGATGCCGAAAAGCTTAAGTTTGGGGTTTCATCCAAATTTAGGGACACCGACAAACCTTAGATAAGTGCAAAAAGATGAAGAAAGAAGTCAAAGAAAAAGAAGAGAAAGAAAAAAAAGAGAAATCATGAAGCACTTATCTAGAAATGCTATGGTTGGAAAAAAAGCTTTCATCAAAAGAGCAATAAAAGAAAATATATGCACCAATGAACCTCAACAAAAAACGGTGTCCAAAAGAAATACCCCGAGTTTTAAATTTGAACAACGGTACAAGGGTAACAACACGAAATCTGAGCCTGAACCCATAGTATTCCCTTTTTGTTTCTATTCTCCACCTTACACCTTAGCTCCATTACAATTGAAAAAGTCCTCGAATAGTGTGTCTTGTGTGTTGCTTGTTATGAAGGTATCTGTATTTCAAACCTAAAAGTTGACTTTGCATACTCTGTTTTCTTGAGTATAAACACTTTGACCCCGAGAGATTTGGTGAGAGTGTGAAAAGCTACAGGCCAAAAGGTGTGTCAAAGTTAAAGTGTGGCTAAAGTCAAAAATTAGGAAGGAGTAAAACTGTGATTGAAAAGTGAACAAGAGAACGCGAAAGATTGCAGTAGCATTGTGGATGCATAAATTTGGGGGAAACCGTCCGGATGTGGTAAGCATCACTTGAGGACAAGCAATGAGATATGTTTGGGGTTGTGATCAGTCTCCAATTCTCTTTGTTTTCTGACATTCATTCGGCACCTTTGTAAGAAATCGGTAACACATTAGTTCACTTATGTTTTGTTTTGTTTAGTTATTTATATGTTTAGTATTGTTGTCTCTATTTGTTGAGTACATGCTATATGCACTATCATACTCCATTTTATGTCCTTTTGTGGTAGTTCTTTTGGTTTCAGGCATGAACAAGTGCACCGGAGGGATCGACAAGAAAAACAGGTGTTCCGGACCCGACATAGGAAGAAAAAAATGGACTTACAGTAGCCCTGACACGGCCACTCGTGTTGGCCAACACGGGCCGTGTTAGGAGAAGAGGTTGGGAAATGGAAAACAGGGAGCTGACACGGGTGCCCGTGTCAGCATCCCTGAAGGGCGTGTCAAAGCTTAAGTTTTCCCAGAAGCCAGCATGGCCAGGCGTGTTGCCTGACACGGCCAGTGTTGGCTTGGGCACTTGAATTTCTAATTTTTTGCTATTTTTGGCACGACTTATCCCGGAGGGCATTTTGGATTTTTACGCAAGGAAAATTGTCATCAGGAACTATTTACAGTGGATTTGAATAGGGAGGGAGGGACTTTTTGAGAGGAGAGAGAATTGGAAACGATCAAGATTGAAGAAGTGACAAGAAGCGAAGAATGGGGATCCTTCAAGAGCGGTTGCGATTGAAGATCAACGGAATTCCAACCTTTTTGTAATGTCTCAATTTTACTTTGTATCTGATTTGAATAATATGATAGGCTAAAACCCCCCAATGCCCGGGGATGTCCCTGAATTGATCATGTAATGAATTTGATGTGTGATTTCATTTAATATATGTTGTTTGATTTCAATTTCACTGTATGATATGCGTAATGCTTTCTTTTTGACAAAAATTAAGATTGATGTATGGTTAATGGTTAGCAGGACTGCAATGGTTAAGGTTTTCATACAGTGAAACCATAGTAGAGATCACCAAGGACTAGGGATACCCTATGGTTACCGGATTATTAAAATGCTTGGTTTCATGATAATCAACTAAGGACTTAGAGGTTAGATTGAATACCAAAGGTTTCCCTCTGAGGTCTTAGGGGGAAATAATCTTAAGATCTGGTAATTGAAACAATATTCAGTATTAAGGATATATACACTCAAGGGTCATTACAGGAGATTTTTATACACCTTCCTTGGCATATCATATTAATCTGTGAAAATATTTATTTGCTCTATTTTTTCTTGCAGTGAATTTTACCAAACCAAAACTCATACTTTTGTTCAATTGAGTCATTGTTACTCCTATATTGCTGCGCAATCCTCGAGATCGATCTTTGGGAAACTTCCCTCTTATTACTACATCGACGAAAATAGTACACTTGCTATTTTTCCGATCAAGAGGGTTGAGTGTTCTCCAAAGAATGACTTAAACATTGAAAAGAAAAAGCAATACTAACTTCTAATCAACTAACATTTAACTAACATTTAATTTCAAGCTCTTTACTTTTATGCATTTTAAATTCAAGTCTTCATTCATTTGGCATTATTCATTCCATTTAACTTGTTTATTTTAATGCCATTTTCACTTTGCTCACTTGAGCTTTATTTTGTGATTATATTGTGATTGTATATACTTATTTGTGTATTTTGTTTGGTTTTGTGGTCTTTTGACGTTAATGCACATAATAACAATAAGAACCCTAAAAAAGATTTGTGTGGACTGTTGGTTTTGATCTGAGACATTGGACTTAGAATTAGGCAACACTCCCCATGCAAAAGGACTTGGCCAATGCCAATTTTTCTGAAGCCAGTCATTGTGAATTGAACTTTCATTTGAAGCAAGTATTGAGTTCCCTTTTGAGTTCATCTGCTACATAGTTCTATTGAAGCTGTTATTTTGAACCTGTGTCTAATGCCTATCTCTGAGCCAATTAAGGATTATGTCATCTGATACATGGGAAATTATGAAGAAGATCATGAAGTTGCTAAGCTTGGATGTGACTACCTTTATTTGATACCTTTCTCTTCATCTTGCTATTTGTGTATTGATATTGTCTGATTCTAAAGTTCAAGGAAAATTTGGGTTTCCATATGACATTCTTGTCTATTGGATTGCATCCTATTGGTCTGATCTTTTCAACTCTTAACTTTTAATTTTTGCTTTGGATTAGTCTCTTCATAGCCTCCCACTTCTTTAATTTCAAATCTCTCCCTCCTTTTAAAATCTTCTTTGTTTGTGTTTTCTAAACTTAGACTTTATTGCAAATTAGAAACTTTGGCCTTATGCCATTGCATTTTCAAACTTCTTTTTCTTAATCAAACTTGTAAATAAATCTAACCATATTGACTTGAAATTTCAAAAGACAAAAAGAACTAACACCCATTCAAACCCTTTTAGGCTCTTTTGCCTTTTCTTAAACTTAAATTTTTGTTAAAAGCAATGCACTCACTTTGAAATTGTTACCACGAACTACGAGGTTTTGATCCCTCATTTTATGTTGGTACGTAGGCACAAGTCCGGAGGTCTTGTCAAACACAAAACCATAATTAATGAATTCTTTTCTCATCCTCACACTCTATTTATGGCTGTAACACCTCAAAATTTGCCCTCCTCTTCTTGAGACTAGTTTGGGGCATTGCATTCCATGTTTTAGGGTATTAGGCATTGCATTTTGCATCTCATATGAAATAAGAAGGTCATCCTCCAAAGTCTTTTCAAAAGATGGGGAAGTTAGGTGATTCAAGCCTGAGGGTCTCTATGAATTGATCATCAACCATCTGAGGGTATGGGCTCCAACTAGGGTTTCTTGACTCTTCAAAGATTTTGAGTATCATCTTATCTGCAAGGATATATCACCCTCATCATGGTTCTATTATCATCAAGGGTTTCAGAGTTTATCCTCAAGTTCCTCTGGATTAGGGTTGTGACCTCTGGTCAACCCTAATCAATGCAGTCCTTCCAACTAGGGTTTCTCAAAGAGATGAGGTATTTTCTTGGGATGAGGATTGATCGCGACTTTATGAGTCTATTGGGGTATTAACTGCAAGTGCACAGTCTAATCGCGTAGTTTTAAAAGATATCGATCCCACAGGGACTTAATGAATCGATATACCGTTTTTCTAAGGTTACTTCGTAAAGCTAAGGCGGATGATACTTTGATGATTAGGAGGAAGAGTAAAACTAAAATCGGATCTAGATTAAATATCAAATAACACGGATATCGGTATGTAGTTCGTCGTAATTAGGGAATCAAATCTTCGTTGGTTTCTTAGTTTTAAAATAAGTCTTTTCAATAGACACTATTGATTAAAAATCTTTTCTCAAACTCTCGCTCTGTTGAATCAGACTATGACTTTATATTAACGTACGCTCTCACTATTTAGTTAAGTCTAAAATCACTTTTTGAAAACAATAGAATCTATAGAAACTCTTTTTATTAAAATACTAACCGTTTAAACACCCTCGTCTCAAACTCTCGCTCTGTTGACTTAGATTATATGATTAAACTTAAATGCTTAACTCTCGTCCTCACATTTAACCTTTAAAAATACTTTTTGAAAATGATTATAATTTAATTAACTCTAAAAATTGCTTTCGCCCTGATTTAAAGTTAATGTCCAATTTACACTGTCCAGTTAAAAACTCAAACTGTCGTTCTATTGATTTTAACTTCTTTATGTCTTTTACTCTCGTACAAAAACTTTGGTATTAACTCTGTAAATTGAGACCATAAAAAGAGTGACTATATTTTTAAATAAATTTAAACCAACTCAGTTTTGATTCCTTTATTCCGCTTACTTTACATACCGATATCTAAATTAATTAGCCGGACATGCTAAACAGGCCTAAACAATTATTATGCCTAAATACAGCCATATCAGACAAACAATATTGATAAACAACAGTACAGAGCATATATAAATTAAAACAATAAATTAATGAACGTGTAAAATTAATAGAAATCTTGGTTGTTCCCTAGCTTCGATGCTTGAACACTCCACCACAAACCGGTTGGATTTGTTCTTCACAATCTTCATTCGGACAGGAAAATAAAGGCGAAGGAATAAAATACTATGACCTAACGTAAGGTTAGATCCAGTAAAAACTACACAATAGTTTCCGGTGTAGAAACTAGTGCGAAAGAAAATAAATTTAATGCTTTGGAAATTAAGTAGAAAAGAAAAGGAAATAAAAAATGCTAAGAAAGTAGAATGCTGGAAAATTAAAAAGCAAGAAAAATATTGCACGGTGCCGAATACTGGAAAAAAATGAGAGAGTTCAATTGGATCCCTTGGGGTCTATTGATATTCATCCATAAAGTAACCGTTTCCCAAAAGTTCCTTCAGCATGGTTTCTAACGGGTCAACGAGTCAAGCGAAGAAAAAGGGCGAACGTGCTTCTGTTACGCGCGTCAAAGCAGAAAAATAGGAGTGGGGGTGTGACGTCCGTCACACCATGTGTTACGGTCGTAACACAAAGTAGAAGGGCGTGACGCTCGTCACACCATGTGTGGCGGTCGTCACAGAGTCTCTCCTTGTAGTTGTGGGCTGGGCTTTAGTGGAATGCTTTTCCTAGAGAATCCTCTTTTTGCACCCCCTTTTCTTTCTTTTTCACGTATGCTTCAAATAATGTTACCTGAAATAAATAGAAGGAAAATACCAAGTAATATCGAATAATATAAAATAAATCGAATCAAATAATAATATAATTTAATTAAATCGAGTCCAAAAATGTGATATTATTTCATGTTATCAAGGATCACATGATTATTATAAGGAGCTTACATGAGCTAGGGTTTCATTTTGAAGCAATTTCACCAGGTGGTAGAGGCCCAAGTTGATCAAGACATTTCAAGGTCATCTGAGGACCAAAAGTCAACTGTGCAGTCAACTGAGGGCTATGAGGTGGGGAAATGAGTTGAGACACCTCAATCATGTTCAAATGGGGTCTATTCATAATTCTAAACATCCATCTTGAATATTTAAAGGTCATGGCAAAAGTTACTAAAAATGGAAAATGACCTATAATTCAAAGTTTCCAAATTTGGCAAGTTTTTGGTCCACTTTCAACTTGACTTTTCAATATCAAATAGGTTTCAAATGGATTTTTGGTGAACATGAAAGTTGTAGATCTTTGTCTCCCCTTTCCAAAAAGTCCTAATTCATGTCCATATGATGGATGGTTGAGGAGTTATGGTCATTTGATCACAAAAAGTGCATGGAAATTCAAAATGGCATAACTTTTGATGTAATGCTTCAAATTGGTTCATTCTTTTTGCAAAGTGCTTCTCATGTTCAAGGCATCTCAAAATGACATCATTTGACTCAATTGTGCAAGCTAAGCCTCAAGGAATCATGGTCAAAAGTCACATTATTTCACATTTGTTCTAAGGATGATATCATGCTATAAATCAAGATTCACAAAGAACCAAGGCAAGGCTTCACTTCAGCTTTCTTCATAGACCATATTTGAGTGGAAATGAGTCCTTGCCATGCATGAGAGAGGCGTGTATGTTCCTTGTTTCACACATGTTCAAAATGAAGAAAATCCTCACCATTCATTCTTGGCTTGAGATGTAAGCAAAACAACCTTCAAATCCTGACCCTTGGTTGCTCTTGAGTGGATTAAAACCCTAGCATGGGGCTGAGCACGTGCATTATGGCCATGGGAGCTCAATTTGCATTTTTGCAATTTGCTTAACAACTCACTAATCATGTTTAGTAAATGGCTAAAATGATTATCAGTGTCATTAGCAAGAAGTATAAATAGGAAAACCCTAATCATAACTGCCATAACTGCATTTTCAGATCTAGAATTGAAGAAACTCTCTCAAAATCTCTCTATTCGAATTTGCATTTTCTTCACACAAATCTCAAAGATTATTACAGATTCTTGATCCTCATACTTCACTGATCAAGAATCATCCATCGTTTGGTGTAATTCTTCAAGAGATCAAGCAGTTCAAGTGCATTATCATGATGATCGGATTTGGAAATTGAGGCGCATTCAAGAGGTTTCAGCCATTTCTCTTTGCATAAAGCTTCAAAGGAAGTTCAAAGGAGTTGATCTGGAGCAGCTGAGCTCGTGAGATCGTGATTTCAGAGATCTCCATTCCAGGTGATTCCATTTTCACTCTCTCCTTTTGCTGTTTTTAGGTTATAGGATTGAAGATCTTGTTGTGTAGGTCATGAATATATGATTAGAATTGAGATTGAGTGAGTATTAAGGATTTCATTGTGACTGGAAGTTTGGATCTGAAAACTTCTTCTCTTCGAATTGCAAAACCTAGGAAGAATTAGGAGAATCTAAGGTGATATTTGGAATCAGCATGGAAAAATGAGTGGAATGGTGGTGGTCTGGTGAATTTCTGGAAAATTTTAGGGTGGCGCCGCCGTGGGAGCCACCGGGGATTCGTCGGAGAAGACGACCAAAGCGGAGCTCCGGCGTCTGTGTCATGCCTAGGGTTTTGCTGAGTGGGCGCCATGTGGTGCATTGCGTGGAAGCTTGATTGGATGGTGTTTGGTTGACTGAGGCCACGCGAGCGTTGAACGCTGACTGGGGTGGATGACTGGATTAATGAAACGGTGCGTTTCACTAGTTTAAACATGGACCGTTTATCTCAGATGCGCGCCAGATCCAATGGCCTGTGATTTTCCTGATTTAATTCAAATAATCCATTTCCCTCCTTTTTCCATTTTATATTTCATTCATTTTGGTCATTTTGTTTAATTCATAAAAAATCCAAAAATTTTCCAATTGAGTCCCAATTTTTTTTCATAGTTTTATATTCGTGTCTACTTTTTTATGGTGTTAAATTCAGGAATTTTGGATGTCTGGATTTTTATGTGGGAATTTTTGAATCTATATTGTGCCAAATTGACCTAGTGCATTCAATGTATTGTGAAATCCTCAATTTTGAACCTTTTGATCCACTCTTTTGCATACATGACATTCATACATGATATGAATTATTGGTCACTGGTTTGGATTTTTTCTCACATGTTATCATCATTTTTGACCCATAGAGAAAAATATGACAATTTGTGTCACATTTTTGACATTGAATTGGTGCATTTTTGTTCACACAGCATTTGCATCATTTTGGACTTGATCTTTTGCATATTGAATATTCATGGCATGAGGAACTTATACAAAAAATCCCAAAGTCATTGCATGCATTTCTGATTTGATATGAATTTTCTAAGTTGGAAGTTCATTTTGTGCATATTTTTGGTCATTTCATGGCATAGGCAAGTTAAGACACTTGATCATTGATTTGATGCTGGTCCTTTTGAGGACATTGGAGTTGAATGTGTGATGTGCAAAAGGATGGGTCCTGGATTGGTCATTTGGTTAGGTTTTGAATCTTGTCTTTGTACTAGGGTTTTGACCTAATTTTAGGGTTTGCTCTTGGTCCATTCTTTGACTTGGTTTGGGGTTTTCTTTGTAGTGTGAGCCTTTGCCTCTTTTGCATTGGTTTGATCCCTGATTTGTGAGTCTTGAGTCATTTGATTAGCGCATTCATTCAAGTCATACATTATTTGGTACTTATTTGAAGGTTGGGAACACAAGTGAATTCACAAGGAGACTCAAAAGGTATTGAGGGAGTGGAGGTTCTTATTGGTATGAGATGAATTGATGGGCTTATAAGTTGGATTTGTGACTCATTAGAGATGATTTTAGAAGCATGATCCTACTGATTTGTGAACTTTGGATTGGTTTGAGGCTTGGGGTGGCTTGTTGAAGTGATTTAGGCCTATTTTGGAGCTTTTTGAAGTAATTGAATGGTATTTGAGGTATGGTGGATCTTTGGCCTTGGTGATTGATGTTTAGGGGTTCATATGGTTCTTTTTTGAGCTTGTGATAATTGGTTGGAGTTTATTTGGGGTTCTCACATCTTTTGGAGGCTTTAAGAATTGTTTGAGGAAGTGTGAGCATGTTTTGAGAGCAAGCTTGTTCTACTTGAGTTTTCAGGGGGTTTTTGGTTGATTTTCGATCATTTGAGTATGAATTATTGGGTGATCATTTGAAGGGCCCTACTTCTGACTTGGAGTGATCTTGATTCAATTCATATCATGCCATTGTTTGTTTATGCTTTGTTGTGTTGATTGGATGTACATAAACTAACTTTGTCTCTTGTTTCAGGTTTGGATACTCATCATTGATGATTGGGTTTGGTCTCACCTTGTGAGATACATAATGCATTGAGTTCTGACCTATTTTTGTTTTGTAGGGTTTTAATTGATGTGGTGAGCTCATGAGCTTATTTGAGTGTTAGGGCACTTATGCATTGAATTGTGTAACTGTTAGAGGGTTTCACTGCTTGTCTTCTGGTTTTATGATTGAAGTATTAACTGTTTAGTCTTTGTACAGGTACCTTAGTTGCTTACTTGCTTTAGCTCTTTCTTGAGCATTGGATTGTGGTTGACGCACCACTGAGGTAGTTAGCTTCTTACTTCATGTAGTCTGGAGTCCTGTCACCTTTTTGGCAGGCATTTTGCTGGCAAGTCCTCCTTCAGAGGCTCTGTTTGTTTAAAATTGTGCCCAAAGACCTCCAAGAAGAGGCATGTTATATTTGATAAGACCTCCAAGAGAAGAGGCAATTGACGGAAGGTAGGGATCTGTAACCGATTCCCCGTTATTCAGTGTGTCGTTTTTTACGCTCGCACTACGTGCTGATGCTTCTGAACATGTGCCCCAAATCTTTTGTCCAGAGTCTGTCAAGTGGAAAAGGATCCCACTTTCTGGATCCCCACGCTTTCTGTGTCATGAGCTCACCCTGGCCAGGGTTAAGAGCATGAGGTCTCATCCTCATCTAGACTTTGATCAGCTTCACCCTGACGTTCAATGTTAGTGGTTAAGAGCTACAGATTACCCCTTACAATTTGGCTTGTTTGTCGAGGTTGATATGACCCCTCTTGACTAAAGCCCACCCATTGTTTGAGCCTCTTGTATGGATATAGTGTGTGATGCTTGTTTACTTGTGTTGGTGTGTTTATTTGCTTTCCTCTTCTCATCTCCATTTCTGTAGGAGTCGTACGATTAACTTCTGAGGATGTTGAACGTATGTAGAGTTTAGACTTGAGTTGACTCACTTCCAGGATGAGTTAAGTTCTTGTTAGAGACCTCAACTTAGGGATGTTGATTGCATGACAACTATTAGGCTCGAGCTCTAGTCTCCCTATTAGTTTGTTGTTTCCCCGGTCTCTGGTTAGGAGAGTGTTTTACCCCTGGTAAGGGGAACTACGTCGCCCTGATTCTTATACCAGATGAGATACGTAGGCAGGAGGTTGAGGGAAATCTCTCCGGGCACCCTTTTCTTTGTTTTCGCGTGTGTTCACCCTTTAGTTGTTTTCTTTTATATTTGTGTTGTTTCCTCTTTCCCTCTTCCATTGTTGAGTCACTGTTTGTTCACCCTTATTCTTAACTTGTGTTTACCGTCTCGTGTCTTTGTTTCGGGCATTTGTTTTCTTTGGTGTGAGTACCCGTTTGTTTAGCGTGTGTGTGTGTTGTATGTTCATACCTTGGGGGATTTCTTCTGTTATTATTCGGGGTTCACTAGTTGGGGTCCACTTTGGTTACCGGTTATCCGTTCGGGGTTCACCTATACTGACTTGGGGGATTTCTTCTGTTATTCACTTGGGGTTCATCTCGGGGTTCATTTGTGACGATTGTTGTTCATTTGGGGTTCATCTTTGGGGGTTCATTTGTGCAGGAGTTTATTTTGAATATTTGGTTACTTTGTTGGGGTTCGTTCTGATAACCTTTTTCTTTGGTGTTCGCTGGTTAGCATTTGTTATTGTTGGGAGTCGGGTGTAAGTCCATGTATTGGCATTCTGTTTTCTTTTGGGTGTTTCTTTTGACGTCTCAGTGTCCCTTTTTGGTGTCCTGTTTCAGCGTGCGTTAGCCGAGCTACGAGTGCTCTGATTCTCCTCTGGATAGAGAAGATACGTAGGCATAGTGTAGCGGTGTATTCGTCACTTTAGATTTATTGATTAAATCAAAAGCAAAGCATACAAGATAGAGTCGCCACCGCACTTCTATTTATCCAAAGGAATGGCTAGAAAGCGAACAAAAGCCTAAGAAGTTTTACGCATAGAAAACTAATAAAAGGTCAGAGATCTGGGTAAGGGGGTAATTATGCTGTGGGAAGGTGTTAGGCACCCACAACATCCTTAGTACTCTAAGGGAACCTCTTATCACAATTTGTTGTATCATGTTATTGTTTATGAAATATTTTGTGCAAACATTGATTGAAGGGATGAGAGAAGAATATACAATTTTATTATTTTTGTGTTTGGATGGATGAAACCCATTGCCTACGTACCTTTTTGTGTTAGGCAACACAAAGCAATAAGCAAGATAAAGGTCTCATAAGAGAGCAACAAAAGATGGAATCGGAGTGCCAATCAATGGTCTTACGTCCAACTCCACAAAGCAACATGGGAAACAGATGGCCAATCAATGGTCTTACATCTGACTCCACAAAAAAACAAAATAGGATATGGAGTGCCAATTAATGGTCTTAAGTCCAGCTCCCCAATAGGAACAGGAAACAGATGGCCAATCAATGGTCTTACATCTGACTCCTCAAACAACAAATAACAAATGCAAAGCAAACATGTGAATGATGCACAAATAAGCAAACAAACAATCAATTATCACACACTATACACAACCAAGGGGCTCAAGCAAGGTTGGGCTTTAGTCAAGGGGTCATATCGACCTTGACAAACAAGCCAAATACTGGAAGGGTGGTCAGGCTCTTAACCTCTAACATTAAGAGTTAGGGTGAGCAGATGAAATGGGAGATGAGGGTTATGCCTCATAGCTCTTAACCCGGGCCTGGGTGAGCTTGAATCAAAGAATGTGTGGGAGTCCAGAATGAGGAACTCTATTCCACAATGACTGACTCTATGTACAAGATTTTGGGTTTTTATTCAAAATGCGTCAACACATAGTGTGAGCAAGATGAAGGACTCAACTGAATAGCAGGGGATGGATTGCACATCCCTTTTATCTGTCAATGCCTCTTCACTTAGGAGGTCTTAATATGTATCCATGCCTCATTGAGGTCTTTAGCACAAAATTAAACAATCAAAAACATGGCCTCTTAAGGAGGGCTTCAGACAGGTGCCTGCCAAAAACAGCAGGTCTTCCAGACTACATGGAGAAAAGAAGTTACCTAAGTGGTATGCCAACCACAAGCAAAGCAAAGCAACTCAAATAATGAGTTAAAGCGGCTAAAGTACCTGTAAGAAAAGCTAACACATCAGTAAGATATTCAGACAAAACAACCAACAGTTAACAACAGTCAGACAATCCCAATATGTACAACATGTAAGCCATAAGAGGCAAACACTCAAGTGATTCACTATCAAAGGACCTACAAAATAACCAAGGGTTAGTAAACAATGCAAATAGCAAAGCTCAAATGAGGAAGCAACATCAACCATGGAGATGAATGCTTGATCCTGAAATTCACAGCTCAAATTGTGAGTTCAAACCCCTAAGGCAAAGCCTAGGGTCAAAGGTGAAGAAAAAGTCAAAACAGAAGCTAAAACTCAACATAAAGCTCATTTAAACAATCATGAACATGTCCTAAAAAGGACCAAATCAAAATCATCAAGCAAAGTCATCTAATGAGCAAGAGAAGTCAAAGGCAAATCCAAAGCACACAATTGATCATCAAGAATCAAAATTCTATATCAAAATAGAAATGAATCAAATAATTCTGGAAATTTTTATGTGCACACAACATGTCCAATACAATCGTCATGCCAAAAATCATAAACAGAGGATCTCATTTGACATGGAAATGAAAATGCACAAGTTGAACATCAAATTGTGTGACACACATTGTCACACCATACAATCATGTGTATAAAACAGAAATGAAAAATGAGAAAAATGCACAATCAAGCCTCAAAGGTCAAGCAACATGTTGGGAATCATCATACAAAGTTTCATGGCAATTGGAGCATTATTGAGCATTTCACAATAGAAAGAATGGAGCAATGTCACAAATGCATACATGTTCACATAATCAGCCACAATTCAAATTCCAGAAGTGATAAGATCATGAAATTACCACCAAAAAATGATAGACACTTCAAGGATCATGTTGCAAAAAATTTGGAATTAATTGGATGATTTTTCAATTTGGTATGAATTTTTGAAGTTGGCAAAAATATTTAAAATGAAAATAATCATGCATAGGCAATTATGGAGGGAAAGGTTAAATGTGGATTAATTTGAAAATAGTGCTGCCAGCCAGAATCGAAGCATGTAGCAATTCAAAAATGCGCTGAAGTGAAATAAATCTTAAAATGCAACAGCATGGAATCGAAGCGATGCAAGGATGAATCGCTGAGTTTCATTTATGAGGTGGCGCGTCCAGTCATCGGTCAAATGCGCAAGTGGACAGGTCAAAGGAAGCTAGGCCAATCAATTGGCCAAATGGACACACGCGTGGCATCTGAATGGGATAAAACCCTAGCGCCTCAAGGTCTGTACAGACGGCGGCGGTCAAGGCGGAAACCACTGTCTTCTTCATGAAGACGGTGGATGAACAGTATACGCATGCACAAAATTTTTCCAGAATCAGCCAAAATTTATATCATTCGAACCGTTATCACACAAGGAACACGAATCCATCATCAAATCATATTAATTCATCATAACAAATGCAAATCGAGCAAAAACATTATTGGATTCAAAACTTCAATTCATCGTATCTCAGCCATTACTCAACCATTTCACACGAAATTTAGATCAGATTAATCAGCAAGAGAAGAACTACAAGATCATGCACATAAAATCAGCAATTAAGAGGATCGAAAAACCTACCTCTTGAAGAGCAGTTGCTGAAATCTATGGATTCAAGGCCTTGCAAGCTGCAGATCTACTCCTGATATGATGTCTTGAAGCTTTATGCAATAATTGAAGCTTGAAGATGCTTGGATTGAGCTCAATAATCAATTTCCATCTTCATGTTCTTGCTTGGAGTATGCTTGATTTCCACTCGAATCCTTCAAACCAAAACTTGATCTGCAGTAAATGAAGATCAGAGAACAAGAATATGCAAGAAAATCACTAGCTTATGTGAAGAAAATTTGAATTTGGATTGAGAGAAAATTTTGGAGGGAAGAAGAATTTAGATCTAGAAAATGGTGAATCCCCAGAAATTCTGTTAGGATTTGGTATATATACTCAGTCTTAATCACATCCTAATTAAAATTAAGCATGGTTTAATTGAGATTAGTGAAAATAAGGTGTATGGCAAATTTTGGAAAATTGGTGGTGCATGGAGCATTTGGGCGTGAACAGTAGCAAATGAGAGCTCAAGTTCACTTAAAATCTTCCCATGCACATGTTGGCAATGGTATTTTATCCATACAATGCACCAATTTCAAATTTGTCATTTTCCCTCCAAAATGGGCATGAAAGAACAAATGATCATATGATGAAATTTTATGCAATGTGATGAGTGATTTGGAAAATATATATCATGAGAAGAAATATGCAAAAAGAGGCACTCATTTTGGAGTTATGAGTCAAAAGTTATGGCCTTTTGAAGTTCCATGCACACTTGGCAATGATTTGATCATATCTCCTCAACCATTCATCAGATGCTCATGATCTTGGACTTTTTAGAAATGGGAGAGAGAGATCTTCAACTCTCATGTTGGACAAAAATTCATTTGAAGCTTCTTTGATGTTGGAAAGTTGAGTTGAACTTGGTCCAAAAACTTGCCATTTTTGGAAACTTGAAATTATAGGTCACTTTCCATTTTGGGAAACTTTTGACTTGACCTCAAATTCTTCAACATTGATGTTTGACATGATGAATAAGCCTTGTTTGAACATGAATGAGATGAAGAAACTCAATTTCACACTTCAAAGCCCTCAGTTGACTTTCAGTTGACTGTATTGGCCCTTAGATGACCTGAAAATGTTCTGATGAACTTGAGCTTCAACCACTTGGGGAATTTACTCCAAAATGAACCTATAGCTCATATAAGCTCCATATAATGATCACATGACCTATATCTCAATGGAAACTCATCTCTTACACCAAAGGATTCACTTGAATTGCCTTGACCTGTTGACTGCTTAAGCTGCAAGACAAATGTTAGATGACATATTTTTGTACATTTTGGTTAGTGATTAAAAGAAAAGCAATGATATGCAAATGCAGGCAATGCTTGGTGATCAAGAATCACTCTCAAAAAGATCCTACCCACAGGGGAGGAAGCAAGGTGTCCAATGATCCTTGAGGATATGCAATGCTATGATATGATGCCATGAGGGATCTTAGGGACAAAATTGGGGTCTTACACATAGGATGCGATGTCCTAGCGAGCATGTCCCCTTTTCCCGAACTACGTTGACTCTGATGTTTGTTTCTGACAAACTACGTAGGCCCAGGATGCAACATCCTGCCGAGTCCACTTCCTCCGTCTTCTTTCTCTCCCCCACCTGTTTATCGTTCCAGTTTGTGCAGTTTCTTTGAGCAGTTTATTAGCAGCCCTTTCCTTTCCTTTGAGCTATCTTTTGAGCATGGATCCCGTCGAGTACGGCGGACGTGAGGGGGGGCTAATCTTTCCCCTTGCGTAACCGACTCCCGTACCCTATAATCTCTGGTCGTAAGACCGTTCCTTTCCCTTTCTTAGGTTAATCCTGCGCTCCCTTTCCGTCATAGGATGAATAGCGTCGGTGGCGGCTCTGTATTTTCCCCGCCGGTTGTTTTTCGCGTTGCGACAGCTGGCAAACATCTTTTATACCAAAACACATGTACACAAAAAAAAGGGCTCCCTAGGAGTACCTACGACACTTTGGGTGCTAACACCTTCCCTTTGTCTAACCAACCCCTTACCTGTAATCTCTGGAATTTTATTAGTTTTGATTTGAAAAACTCCTTATCTTTGGGTTTTCTTCGTACTTTTCCCTTTTCCCTTGGAAACAATAAAGGCGCGGTAGCGACTCTGGTTTAAATGACGTCTAGCTTATCCATAACTTGAAGGTCATGAATTTACCGCTACAATGTGGACTAGGTCGCTCTCTTTAATACGCTTTGTCACACTGTTTAAATTTATGTAAATCAGTCACTTAACCACGACGCCTCTAGGATAAAATAACTTAGTTTTATATTGTAGATTACTACTTGCTTGATAGGTAATCGGTCTAGAGTTACACCCTCTGATGGCACTATGACTAGATGAATATGGTATACATACCACTTTTTGTATCTGTTTTTTATATCAGTAATTGATGGCACAAAGAAATCACTCAAAAAATAGAAAAGAAAATTTAGATGAAACACACACACACACACACACACACACACACACAGAGAGAGAGAGAGAGAGAGAGAGAATTTCAAAATACATAAATCTAGAGTGAAGAATATAAGATGGGGAAGCCTTTATTTATAGGAAAAAATATGACTCGAATGAGAGAAAACATGTGGGGAAATGGAGCGACTCTAGCCCAAAACTAGTCGTTATGCAACTTAGTCAGGAAACGTGGCTGGCAAGGCAAATCTGTGAAGGCTTGGTCAAAAAATAAGGTTACCGTTATTAATTAATAATTAAATTAGTTAAGCACACCACCACTAATTAAGCACACACCACCCGAATGGGCATCAACCTTTATACTTGTATCCGTACCCTATGGGTATCTAAATACCTATACTCGTACCTGTTACCCATAGCTCTACTAAAAAAAATCTATCAATTGAAAAATATCGTATCATTTTAAGATTTTAACAAAATGAAAAAAGAAATTCAAAGATATTAGTGTTGAATTATGAAATAAACAAACATTTATATTAAAATGTGTAATAGTTTTACTGTCACATATTTTTTTAAATAGATAGACATACATTTTTTATGTGATTATATAAATTAAAATATATAAATAAACATTGTTCGGGTATGGAGTTGGATGGATACTAAGGTACTTGTACCCACACTCATACTTGCACCTATACACGCTTATTTTAATGGATAATTACATGTGTCTGTGACCTGTAACCGTATATATTTTACGGATTTTTACCTTATCTGTTGTGGGTATTTTTGCGGGTGCCCGTTAAGTATGGGTATTGGTATCCATACTCCATAAAAATATTGGGTATTGGTATCCATATGACTTTCCTTCATTTAAATATAAGATTAAATGTATGATATCACGGTAATGTGAGCGAATTTTGGTTTATCCCCTCTATAATTTTTTTTATTCTCCTTTATAATGTTTAGATTCCGTTTAAAATGGTCCTAATGAGTTTTGAACATAGGATCATAGCCTTGCTCTTGGAAGAGCATTTTACCACTAGGACAACGACTTCAACTTGTCAAGCTTTTCCTCAAAACTTATTATATATATATATATATATATATATATATATATATATATATATATATATATATATATATATATATATATATATATATATACTCCTTGTCGCACCGCAAAAAATACTTGAGCGTATCGCACACTCGAAGATACAACAGAGTCGTCATCGAAATTTATTTATTTCCGAAGGAAAGGGAAAATATCGATAAAATCCAATGGGAAGAGAAAGAAGATAAGGAAGTCGGTTATGCGATGGGAAGGTATTAACACCCCTTACATCTGTTGTACTCAACAAGAATCATTTTGATTGTTCTTTGCGCAGATGAGTGTTATTATCTAAAGATTACTCACGAATGATCAAAGGGAAAAAAGGTTTAATAATTAGTGTGCTCGCCAATGATTCGAATCCTCATGCCTACGTATTCTCATAGTGCAATAAGAAAATCAGAGCTCTGCAGTTCATGTTAGAAAATAGGGATTTGTTGGTTATTTTTAGGGAACAACTATAATCGTATGCTAGAAGTATGTAGACATTAGCTGAACCAATCCTAGTTCGGATACTCCAAGCTTTTAGTCTGACTGCTAAGGAACGAATTGTAAAAGTTCTTTATGAAAAGACAAGAAAAGTGTTTTTGCTTGAAAAAGTTTAGGTGATAAAAGAAGAAGAAAGAGTTGATTGAATTGAATTAAAAGAAAGATAATTGTTGGAATTGAAAGTAGTGTTTGAATTGTAAGTAATAGAGTAGGAAAATGAGAAAAGTGTGTTGTTGAGGTGTCGTGAAAGTGTGATGACAGTATTGTTTGGACCATTGGGTGTTGTCAGATCCAAATGATAAGTGTATCTGAATCAAAGAATGTGGCTAATGCACAAATGTAGGATTTTTCCTAGATTCAAGGATCAAGACCTACAAATGGGGTTTCCAGAGAATGAAGCTCCATAGGACAGGGTATGAAAGTTGGCAGAGCATGAGGCTCCACAGGGTAATGCATGGATGTTTGCTAGAGTATGAAACTCCACAACAATGCATGAGAGTTTCTAGGGCATGAAGCTCCACAGGGCGAAATAAAAGAAAAGGGTTTGCTAGATCATGAAGCTCTATAAGGCAACTATATGAAGGTTGCTATAGCATAAGGCACCATAAGGCAATGCATGAAGGGTTTCAGAGTATAAGACTCCACAAAGTAATGCATGAAGTATTGATTCAGAAATGGGTGCTTGACCATGAGGCGCTTAACCCATAAAATGTATGGAAGCCAAAGAATGCAATGTTTGGTCCAAAGAGAAAGGTATTGTTGATAGAGCAGTGTTGCAATATTGAAGTGTAGTGTTGATGTGTTGTTTATGGAGAAGAAGACTTGACAATCATTTGATTTGAATTGCACTAAATTCTATGAACGAAGGCAAATACTCTGAATAACTAGGGTCTATGCTCCGTTTGCATAGGTACTCACAACAAGGATAGGAAAAATACCTCTCATCCTTCTCCATTTCTTAAGGCTCGTGACGTGCAATTCTCATCATGGTTGAAAAGTGTTGAAGAAAATTCTTTTTGTTGTGCCTGATCAGTGATCCAATCTTTAGCCCTGAGGTTTTATTATCTTCAAACTCTTGATTGTGAAATGTTGGTTGTGGAGGGAGAAGACTTGTCAATTATTCGATTTGAATTACACTAAAGTTTATGTGTAGAGGTGAATACTTTTAACAACTAGGTCATTCGTCTCGTATCCAAAGATATTCATAATGAGGATATGAATTCTCGCTCTCATTATTTCTCTATTACTTAAGGCTCGTGACGCACAATTCTTATCATAATTGGCAAGTGTTAAAGATGATTCTTTTTGTTGTGCTTGAACATTGTTCCAGTCTTGTTGTCCAGAGTCTTCAAAGCCTTGAGTATGAAGCTTGATTTGAGTTTTGACTTGATATGTCCAGTGCAATGTGAAGATCTAATTAAATCAAGTGATCAAGATACTTATGATCTAATTGAATAAACCCTAAGGGAGCAAGTAACTTCTATACACTTAATTAACCAAAGAGATTAACTAATTAATAACCTAAAGTCATTAATTCTACTAATTAATCAAATATATTTGACCAATTATCAAGATAAGGAAAAATCATGTAATGGAATTAAGTCACCAATTGATCATCATGATTTTTATGGATTACCAAATAATCAATTAAAATCATTTAATTAAACTAATTGGAAATGGTTATAAGAACATTTGAAAATACTTAATGTGATCAAATAAACCAATTAACCTAATTAATGTAGTCACACATAATCAAATTAGAGAAATTAATTAACAAGTTAATTAACTCAAAACTAAATTAATTAATTAATATTGCTTAGTAATAATTAATTAAATATATTTTATTAAAAAGGTTTTGATAAAAACAATGAAAAAATAAATAGAGGCGTGTTCAGTTTCATTCTCTCTCCCTCCATGACTCCCTCGCTGGAGTTTTACTCTGTCGCACCGGATGCGGCGGAGTAGAGTCAAATCAAATGCTACCAACACCAAAACATTCCTCTCAACATCCTCTCTCTCGATTTCGCCTTAATTTCACTAAATTCTCCCTAAACCTCTCAAAATTGAACCAAATAGGTTATGAACCCTAACTATTTGAAACAAAAATTAAATTGCTATGAGAGCTCAATCCGAACTCAAACCCCAGGGGTTATGTTCGGATGTGTCAATACTACATCAGGATAACAAAATTGAGCAAGGAGTGTGGAGATTTCACCTACCTACAAGGCAGAGGTAGCCTTGGTGCTTGTTGAAACTCGAAGATGGTGAAGAATACAAAAAAACAGAGGAATCATATGTATTCTTCGAATCTCAGACCTTCATTTGCCACAAATTCTTCTTCTTCTTCTTCAAACTCTTAGTCCATAGGTGGTGAACTTTTGTGATTTGTTGTTGCTGAATATGTTCTAAGTGGGAGAGAGTATAATAGAGAGATGAGTACGGAGTTGTTGGAGTTGCAGGGAGAGCGAGAATTTGTGATTGAGTCTTGAGTGGTGAATGTGAAATGTGGTGATTGTTTATGAATTGAAGAATGAATTTTGCAGTATAGTTAAAGGTTGAAGATGAATGAATGTATGTACTGTTTATATAGTGTTAAAATATTTCCAGCTGCAACTTATTATGCATTAGGTTATTAATTAATTAATATAGTATATTATTTCCCTTTAAATTAGAATTAGTCAAAGTCTGTTAGTTTGTGCTTGCAGCACGTTTAGGAGTGGGCTAGTGGTCAGTTAGAATCAGCCTAAAATTGTGGGATGGTTGTTTAGCTTGTGGCTATTTATTCTGTCATTGAAATTCAATAAAAATTGTCAGTTTGTTTCAAGATATTACAAATTGTGGTATCAGAGCGAGGAACAAACTGTAACAAAAAAAAGAGTGATTGAGAGGATTTTCATCATGACTGAGAATAGTCATTTTGCACAGGTATGCCTACCTAAGTTCGACGGTGATTACGATCACTATAGCTTATTGATGGAGAACTTGCTCAGATCTAAAGAGTTCTGGGGAGTTGTCACTGATGGTTTCACTGAGCCGGCGCAGGGAGATACGCTTACTCCAGCTCAAACAAAGGCGCTGGAGGATATGAGGCTGAAGGACTTCAAAGCAAAGAATTCTCTTTATAATTCAATCGACAAGACTATTCTGAAGAAGAGTACTGCCAAAGAATTGTGGGATTCTATAAAGAACAAATATCGAGGCAATGCAAGAGTCAAGAGAGCACAATTGCAGACTCTTAGGAGAGATTTTGAAGTGTTGGAAATGAAAGATGGTGAGTCAGTGAATGACTATTTTGGAAGAGTCATGGTGGTGGCAAATGCTATGAGGAATTGTGGTGAAACAATGGATGATGTGAAGGTGGTTGAGAAGATTCTTCGCACCCTAACAGAGAGATTCAATTATATTGTCTGCTCTATAGAAGAATCAAAAGATATTGACACCCTAACGGTTGATGCACTTCAGAGTTCATTGTTGGTACATGAACAGAAATTCAACAGGAAGAGTGGAGAAGATGATCAGGCCTTAAAAGTTACTCATGACTATGGTGGCAGAGGTGGAAGAGGCAATGGTAGAGGAAATTTTCTGGGCAGAGGAAGAGGTAGAGGAGCAAGGCCCTGGAATCGTGATACAGTGGAGTGTTTCCATTGCCACAAACTCGGACACTTCAAAAATGAATGTCTTGATTGGAATGCTCAAGCAAATTATTCCAATGCAGGATATCATCATGATGATATGACAGAGGAAGTGCTCCTTATGGCGACTATTGAAGAAGTGCAAAGCAGGAATGAAGAAGTGAGCTTAATGGTTTATGGAGATCAAAGCTTTGAGAGTCAACAGAGCTGGTGGTTTCTAGATTCTGGGTGCAACAATCACATTAGTGGAACCAAGGAATGGTTTGTCACTCTTGATGAGAAATTCAGGCGATCTGTCAAGTTGGGAAATGGCGACAAACTTGAAGTTGTAGGCAAAGGCAGTGCAAGGCTGGTAACAGAACAAAAGGTGCTTGTGGTTCAGGATGTTTTCTATGTACCCGGTTTGACAACAAATCTGCTTAGTGTTGGCCAAATGCAGGAGAAAGGACTCACCTTTCTTATCAAGAACAATGTATGCAAAGTCTTTCATGAGGAGAAAGGACTTTTATTTCAAATCAAAATGAAGACAAACAGAATGTTTGTGCTTCACACTATGCCAAAGAAAAGTGAGAAAAGCAGCTTAGATCAATTTTGCAAATTACAGGTGACAAGGAAGATTTGTTGACTCTATGGCATCGTAGATTTGGACACTTAAGCTATCAAAATTTAATGAAGTTAGAGAAGAAGAAGTTGGTTACAGGTCTGCCCAAGCTAACCATAAATTCTGAAATTTGCTCAACTTGTATGGTAGGGAAGCAGCAGAGAAAGGCTTTTCCAAAGCAAAGCAAGTGGAAATCCACCCAGAGGTTGCAGTTGCTTCATGCAGATCTATGTGGCCCTATCACTCCTCAATCAAGCAGCGGGAAGAGGTACGTTCTTACAGTGATTGATGATTTTAGTCGAAAGCTATGGGTTTTTTTCTTGAAAGAAAAATCAGAAACATTTGATGTTTTCAAGAAATTCAAGGCTCAAATTGAGAAGGAATTAGGGTCTGCCATTACATGTCTTAGAACAAATAGAAGAGGAGAGTTTACTCTTACAGAGTTCCAAGACATGTGTGCTAAAGAAGGAATCAGAAGGCAACTCACTACAGCTCTCACTCCACAACAGAATGGAGTAGCAGAAAGAAAGAATAGGACCATTATGAATATGGTCAGATGCATGATGAAAGATACCAAGGTACCTACTACTTTCTGGCCTGAAGCAGTTTCCTGGACAACCTACATTCTCAACAGAAGTCCCATAGTTGCTAACAAGGATAAAACTCCTCAAGAACTTTGGACAGGTAATCCACCTTCAGTCGAGCATTTTAAAGTCTTTGGATGTGTTGCTTTTGTACATGTTCCAGATCAGCAAAGGAAGAAACTTGATGATAAGAGTTGGAGAGGTTTCTTTTTTGGAATGTCTCAAGAATCAAAGGCATATAGACTGTACAATCCCAACACTAAAAAGGTGGTTGTTAGTCGAGATGTTAGCTTTGATGAGCAGAAGGGATGGGATAGTGAGCCTGAAAGTAGTTCTTCATCAATAACACTGATATGGGAAGGATGTATTGATGAAGTTTGTGATTCAGATGCAGATGACAGCGAGGAGGAAAGTAATCAGAATCCTACAAATGAAGCGGAGGATCACCTTGTGCAGAATGAGCCAAATGTGATTGCTACAGATTTGGAACCGAGGCAAAGGAGACTTCCTTCGTATTTGGAAGACTATGATCTGAATTTCAATCAAACAGATCTATGTGCAATGCTAGCTTCAGCAGAGGATCCTTTAATTTTTGAAGATGCGGTGAAGGAGGAGAAATGGAGAATTGCTATGAAGCAAGAAATTCAAGCAATTGAGAAGAACAATACATGGCGTCTTACTGAGCTACCATCAGGTGTGAAGCAGATTGGGGTGAAGTGGTTGTTTAAAACAAAGTTGAAGGAGAATGGTAGTGTTGATAAATACAAAGCAAGATTGGTTGTGAAAGGGTACGCTCAGAAGGAAGGTATAGACTACACTGAAGTCTTTGCTCTTGTGGCTAGGTGGGACACAATTAGAGTCTTCCTAGCTTTTGCTGCATACCATGGCTATCCTGTTTGTCAGCTAGACGTGAAGAGTGCTTTCTTATACGGTGAGCTTGTCGAGGATGTTTATGTGGAGCAACCACAAGGGTTTGTGGTTGCTGGGGAGGAATCAAAGGTTTATAAGCTTAAGAAAGCACTTTATGTGTTAAAACAAGCTCTAAGAGCTTGGTATAGTAGAATCGAGAAATACTTTCTCAAGGCTGGTTTTGAAAGGTGCACATATGAGCACACACTATTTATCAAAAGGAAGGGAGCTCATGTGTTGCTGGTAAGTGTATATGTGGATGATGCGATGTACACTAGCAATACTACTTCATTATTGGAAGAGTTTAAGTCATCAATGAATGTTGAGTTTGAAATGACAGACTTAGGAAAAATGAGGTATTTTCTGGGTGTGAAGGTATTTCAAAGTAAGGAGGGAATATTTATCAGTCAATAAAAGTATGCAAAGGAGATTCTAGAAAGATTTCAGTTGCTGGACTGCAATTTTGTTCATAATCCAATGGTACCCGGTGTTAAGTTATCTGTAAAAGGTGATGGTATCTTTGTTGATGCAACTCAATACAAGTAGCTCATTGGCTGTCTGTTGTATATCACAGCCACAAGACCTGATATAATGTATACAGTTTGCTTGCTAAGTAGATATATGCAAGCCCCAACAAGACAACACATGTTAGCAGCAAAGAGAGTTCTTAGGTATCTAAAGGGGACACTCACTTATGGTATATGGTACAAGAAAAATGATGGGAATGAATGTCTATTGGGTTACACAGACAGTGACTATGCAGGTGATGTGGATGATAGGAAAAGTACAAGTGGGTATGTGTTATTTCTAGCAGGAGGAGCTATTTCATGGGCTTCTAAGAAGCAGCCTGTCGTCACTCTCTCCACAACAGAGGCAGAATTCGTTGCAGCATCTCAATGTGCTACTCAGTGTGTGTGGTTGAAGAGAATTCTGGAGGTGATGGGATGGACATCAAGTGTGAAGGAAGGTACAAAGATCTGGTGTGACAATAGTTCCACAATTAAGCTTTCTAAGAATCCTGTTCTCCATGGAAGGAGTAAACATATTGATGTAAGGTTTCACTTTCTAAGAGACTTAGTTAGAGATGGCATAATAGAATCGGAGCACTGTGGAACACATGAACAAGTTGCTGATGTAATGACTAAGGCAGTCAAGTTGGATATTTTTCAGAGACTCAGAGGAAAGCTCAACATGCGTGACTTAGCAAAGTTCAATCATGAGAAAGTGAACTGAAGATCTTGGATGAAGAGGCTTCAGTTCAGGGGAGAATGTTAGAATATTTCCAGCTGCTGCATTAGGTTATTAATTAATTAATATAGTCTATTATTTCCCTTTAAATTAGAATTAGTCAAAGTCTGTTAGTTTGTCCTTGCAGCACGTTTAGGAGTGGGCTAGTGGTCAGTTAGAATCAGCCTAAAATTGTGGGATGGTTGTTTAGCCTGTGGCTATTTATTCTGTCATTGAAATTCAATAAAAATTGTCAGTTTGTTTCAAGATATTACACATATAGAAGAAATGTTGCAACCGAATCGGCAATAAAATGGGGCAGGTTTGTTAGAGTTTGGGCACTGTCATAGTTGGTTAATCTCAATGAAGAAGTTAGTTATGATTTTTAACACTATTAGATTTCTGTTAAAGTCGGTTAAATGTGAAAGCTGAAGTTAGTGTAAGTGTTAATGAATTGAAATTAGTGTTGTATTGTAGTTTAACTGTTAGGAAGGTTAGTTTGAAAATGTTAGTTAAGTTGATATGGATGAGTTGAGTTTGAAGGTAGTTAGTTTTAATTGAATGTTGCATTGTTTGATGGTGGCAGGTTTCAATCAAGATTCTAAGCATCTTCTGACTCTTCAGATTTATTACCTTCACTCCTTCCATTGAGGTTTTGAACGACTTCCCCGTCTTGCTTGGGCATTTTGTGTTTTTTGTTTTGTAAAACCTGCTGCAAAAGCTCGGTCATCTTGCTAGTGCAAGTGCCATATGAAGTTGCATAAAGTTGGGATCCTTTGTCGCTATCTTATCACTTGACATACTGTTTCCATTCTTTGAATCCATGAAATCTATTGGAGTTTTGATCCTTTTAATACCTTCAATAATCAGTTGCTCAGAAGGCATGCTAGCCACCATTGATGATTTTTCTGCATTTCCATTCAACCCGTTGGAAGAAGATTGATAATTCAGGGGAATACCTTCGTTTTGCACGCTACTGTCGCAACCTGAAAAATACAGTGTGCGAAAAAACAACCGGCGAAAGAAAATGACAGAAGAGTCTCCACCGTGCGTTATTTATCCCAAAGGAGGGAAAGGAAACGCTCGAAGTAAACCTGAAAAGAGGAAAGGAAAAGACAAGGTCTCGTAACCAAATCTTGGGTTCGGGCGTCGGTTATGCGAAGGGAAGGTATTAGCACCCCTACACATCCGTAGTACTCTACGGGATCCACTTTTGTAGTTCTTGTCTAAAGGGTGTGAGTTTATCTTGTGTTGTTTACTAAAAAAGGGGTTAAATGAAATTGACTCGCGCGGGTGTCGCATCCACTGCATACGTATCTCATCTGAATATGAGAATCAGAGTCTTCGTAGCTCGGCTGACCTATGGGTTGGGGGGATGTGTGCTCGCTAAGACATCACGTCTTATGCCTACGTATCTCATCTGGAATGAGAATCAGAGCAAGCCGTAGTTCGGCTAAGTACGGGGTTATGGATTGGGTTTTGGACGAACGACGTTACTACGCAATCTACCGGATGCTCGACCTTTGGAGACTTACTCGCCTGTAGTAGAAGGAGTAAACGTGTTCTTAGGAGAAGAAAAACCAATGAAGGGTTAGGGTTAGGGATGCTCATGCAAAAAGAGTCCTGGACAAAGGAACCTGCATAAAGTAAACACAAAACATTGCCTCCTATCGAGGTCTTCCAGCTAGGAAAGCAGTAAAATGCGGGAAAAATGTAAAAGTACCACACGGATGAAGATCTGAGGTAACAGCAATTAAAGGAACAATAAACCCTGAGATCCTTCTAAGCTAACATCATCAAAGAAAGTGGGTCAGTACAGGTAATCAGAATGAACCTCCAAGGGGTATCCCACAAATAAAGTGGAACACCAGGCAAACCATCTCTGCAAGAGTCATATGAGCCCTCACAAAACAAAACTCAACAAACAGGTTAGAGAAACAAAATAGGGTAACCAAGAGTTGCCCCCAAATCAAAATGTAACCACATGAATCATGCCATTAAAATTCACAAAAAGCAACCAAGGGTAGGAGGCCTAAACCTCTGGTCAAACACATGCATCAAAAGGGTATCAAATTCACCCATAATACCTCATACATTCAGATGATTCAAATTAAGAGCATAAAATTATGGGAATAAGGCAAACCTGATTGGAGAGCTTGATTGAAATTGAGTTGCACCCGTGAGGTTTACAAAACAATCTTAGGGTTTATATGAGAGGGAATTGGTTCTTTGCAGATGAGTTCCCTTCAGTCTCTGGAGGTTGCTCTGAACTCTGTTAGAGCTTCTCTCACTATCTTTTACCTCCAGCCAGGATAATAGGAATAGAATGAAATTTTGTTTCACTGAAACTCTGAATTTATAACCTGATTTTTGTGGACCTGTGGGCTCAAATGAGAGAGGTCCAAGTCCAAGATTTTTTCTTTTATTTATTTACTTATTTATTTTTTTCGTTTTTTTTTTCGTTTTTTTTTTCATTTTTTTTTCCAGGAAAATTGAAGGGTAAATTTTGGGGTATTACAGCTGCCCTTATTCAATCAACTGGAGACCTGGAAAGAAGATAGCAGCGACTTTCGTGCTTTCTAGGTATCAAGGGATTGAATACAATAAAAGCCCGAAAATTTGCACTGAAGTGAAGTGAAGTAACAATGCCTGTCAGAATCGGCAAAGAGGTGGTCTTGAAAGAAGAATCCGTCTGGTACGGTGAGAGTCAGTCTGAATACCGAAAAAGAATGTTAACCTGGATACCAAAATAAATGGTAACACAGAAATAACCATGGCCTGAATGCCGCTCATCAGTTTGAATACTGGAAATGACTTTGATCTGAACATCGGGAGATATGAGATTATTAATATCGGTCTGAACACCGAGAGGCTGGCCTGAATGCCACAAGTTGCATCGACCTGAATGTCGGAAACTTCTTCGATCTGAACATCGGAAAATTGGTCTGAATGCCACAAGTTGCATCGACCTGAACGTCGGAAACTTCTTCGATCTGAACGTCGAAAAATTGGCCTGAATGCCACAAGTTGCATCGACCTGAACGTCGGAAACTTCTTCGATCTGAACATCGGAAAACTGGCCTGAATGCCACAAGTTGCATCGACCTAAACGTCGGAAACTTCTTCGATCTGAACATCAGAAAACTGGCCTGAACGCCACAAGTTGCATCGACCTGAATGTCGGAAACTTCTTCGATCTGAACATCGGAAAACTGGCCTGAACGCCACTTCGGTCTGAATACCGGAAACTTCATGCCTGTCAGCATCAGTAGAAATAGGGAACGATAATAGAGGCGGCGCATGGGCTAATGACACTTGCTGGGGATAACAAAGGTAAGTCATGAACAATCTTCAGTATGAGTAATAGAAACAACTTTTGGCTTATCACTTGGGATACCGAGAATGTTTTATGCTTACATGCGTATGTTTGAATTTTTCAATGGCGTAATGCTCCATGAAAATGGAAATGCTACGCGATTTGGGAGGATGCAATGCAATATGATTCTACATGCAGGGATGCGAAATGCTGGGTAGAATGCCAAGCTGAGGCAAGGGGATCTGCTGGGGAAATGATCACCATCTTCTGGACCCTGGCAAGGCTGCTGGAGATGCACAGCGCAAAGAATTCTGTGGGGAAATGACCCGCCACACGGTGTTCTAGCAATGACGACATACCGAGACTCTGACTGGGGAGAGAACGACACTGAAAACCTGTTGTTGGGGAAAGCGATAGTGGTTCTGGCAACCACGATCTGCGAGAGATGACTCAGCAGGGGAAGCAAACACCGATACGGTACCGAGGTTCTGCTTCAAGGAAAGAAACCATGGATTTGGCATTGGGATTATCGATCTGGCCTCGAACTCTGAGGAGCAGCCGCTTCTGCTGGGAAGATACAGTCTGGCACTATCAACTCCGCTGGGGAGTGTATAATCTGAAACCACCGCTTGAGGGGAGGTACAGTGGTGAGAACCTGCTGGGGATTGAAGAATCCAACGCTCTGATCAGCTCTGCAGGGATAAGATACCGAATTCGTCTGTTGGCGCTAGAAGGAGGGGAAAACATTCACGATCATCTGCAGGGGATTTTAAGAAAATGCCCCAAGGGTACCTGTTCTGAATAGACGATCCAAAGCACTTAAAATTTACAGCAATTTTAAATGTTTATTAAGCATGTACCTGTAAAGCTCTTATGTGTCATGATGCAATGTTTATCAAAAAATTCGGACGTCATTTTTGCAAACAAAACAGAAAAATGATAATGAAAACAGAAATATACTGAATAACATGATTTTATTGATTGAATGGCCTATGAATAGGCATTTATATCAGGAAGCAATCCCTGGAAAGAGGTAATCGCACAAATGATAAAAACAGAAATTAATCTAATGGCAATGTGAAATGGATTTCTATTGGGTTCCAATTCTGCTATGACTTGCTCGTCTTCAAGATCCTCCAGATGATCAGCTTTCTGAAAAGAGTGATTGGACTGTTTCCTATCCTTCAAAAGTTTCCAGTCATTGACACGAGATGAGATTCAGAACTACTCAGAACGCAGTCATTCGCTTAATCCCTAACTTTTGCTTGGATCGCCCTTTTCGGGTTTTCAATCCACCGGGATACCCATTTTTGCCTAAGTTGCCTTTTCAGGTTTTCAACTTACCGGGTGTACAATCTTTTCACTTTTAATCCCTAATTTTTGCCCGAACCTTTTCATTTTCTTGGTTCATCGGGATGCCCATTTTTGCCTGGACTACTCTTTTTATTGTCCAGCGGGTCTATTTCATGCGAAGTATTTTTTAACTGCGTCTGAGTTCACCGGGGAAGTGAAGTTTTCACCATCCATCGTTGCAAGCATTAAGGCCCCACCATCAAAAACCTTGGTGACAATATACGGTCCATCATAGTTAGGAGTCCACTTGCCCCTGTGATCTGTCTGAGGAGGAAGGATCCTTTTCAACACCAAATCTCCGACCTAGAAGCATCGCGGACGCACTTTCTGATCAAAGGCTCTCTTCATCCGACTTTGATACAACTGCCCATGACAAATGGCTGCCATTCGCTTCTCTTTGATAAGACTCAACTCATTGAACCTTGTCCGAATCCATTCAGCTTCGTCTAACTTGACATCCAACAGGACTCTTAGAGAAGGAATCTCCACTTCAACAGGTAGGACTGCTTCCATACCATACACAAGGGAGTAAGGGGTTGCCCTGGTCGATGTACGTACTGAAGTACGGTACCCATGCAAGGCGAAGGGTAGCATCTCATGCCAATCTCTGTACGTGACGACCATCTTCTGCACAATCTTATTTATGTTCTTATTTGCCGCTTCAACAGCACCGTTCATCTTAGGGCGGTAAGGGGAAGAATTGTGATGCTGAATGTTGAAGTTCTGGCACAACTCCTTCATCATTTTGTTATTGAGATTAGAACCATTATCAGTAATGATTCTTTCGGGAATCCCATAGCGACAAATGATTTCTTTCTTGATGAATCGGGCAACCACATGTCTGGTGACATTCGCGAACGATGCTGCTTCGACCCACTTGGTGAAATAGTCGATGGCAACAAGGATGAAGCGGTGCCCATTGGAGGCAGTCGGCTCAATCTTTCCAATCATATCAATGCCCCACATAGCAAAAGGCCACGGTGAAGACATCACATTCAAAGGATTTGGCGGCACATGTACCTTATCAGCATAAATCTGGCATTTATGACACTTCCGAGCATATTTGAAACAATCAGATTCCATGGTCATCCAGTAATAACCCGCTCTCAACAATTTCTTAGCCATTGCATGTCCGCCGGCATGAGTACCGAAGGAGCCTTCATGAACTTCCTGCATTAACATGTCTGCTTCGTGTCTATCCACGCATCTGAGCAAGACCATGTCGAAGTTCCTCTTATACAGAACATCGTCTTTGTTCAAGAAGAAACTGCCTGCCAATCTTCTCAAAGTCTTTCTATCATTGTTGGATGCCCCTGCAGGGTACTCTTGATTCTTCAGAAAGCGCTTGATGTCGTGATACCAGGGCTTGTCATCAACTACCAGTACAGTAGCAAACACATACGCGGCCCTATCAAGGCGCATCACGTCGATCTTGGGAGCATGGTTCCAACGGATCACCGTGATCATGGAGGGTAGAGTAGCAAGAGCATCTGCCATCTGGTTCTCATCACGAGGTATATGGTACAACTTTACTGTTGTGAAGAAAGTCAACAGTCTTCTCGTGTAATCTCTGTAGGGGACCAGGGTAGGCTGGAGAGTGTTCCAATCACCATTCACTTGATTGATTACCAGAGCTGAATCTCCGAAGATGTCCAAAGTCTTGATTCTCAAATCAATGGCTTGCTCAATACCCAAGATACAGGCTTCATACTCAGCTTCATTATTGGTGCGCTCGAAAGTCAGACGAGCGGTGAAAGGCATGTGGGCACCTTTCGGAGTTGTAATGACAGAACCAATTCCACTTCCTCTGGCATTGACGACCCCATCAAACATTAAAGTCCACTTTTCGTCTGGATCAGGTCCCTCTTCTACAACTGGCTCTTCACAGTCTTTCATCTTGAGGAACATGATGTCTTCATCTGGAAAATCAAACTTCATCGACTCATAATCTTCAACCGGCTGTTGAGCAAGATAGTCTGACAGAATACTCCCCTTGATGGCTTTCTGGGAAGTATACTGGATGTCGTACTCTGTCAGTACTATTTGCCAACGAGCAACTCTTCCGGTGAGAGCTGGCTTCTCAAATATATACTTGACTGGATCCATTTTGGAGATCAGTAAGGTTGTGTGAGACAGCATGTATTGTCTCAATCGCTTAGCAGCCCATGCAAGTGCACAACATGTTTTTTCAAGCATTGAGTATCTCGACTCGCAATCTGTGAATTTCTTACTCAGGTAGTAAATGGCATGCTCTTTCCTACCTGTCTCGTCGTGTTGACCGAGAACACAACCCCTGGAATTGTCTAGTACTGTCAAATACATAATCAGCGGTCTCCCTGGGACCGGAGGCACAAGGATAAGAGGATTCTGCAAATACTCTTTTATCTTCTCAAACGCCCTTTGACAATCATCATTCCACCTGATAGCCTGATCTTTTCTCAACAATTTGAATATTGGCTCACACGTGGCTGTTAGGTGAGAGATGAACCTTGCAATGTAGTTCAACCTCCCTAAGAAACCACGGACTTGTTTCTCTATTCTTGGCTCAGGCATTTCCGGTATCGCTTTCACTTTGGCCGGATCCACCTCAATCCCTTTTCCGCTAACAACAAAACCCAGTAGTTTTCCAGATCTCACCCCAAAAGTACACTTGTTCGGATTAAGCCTCAGCTTGAATTTCCTCAAACGCTCAAACAGTTTCTGCAAATTCACCAAATGTTCTTCTTCTGTCTGAGATTTGGCAATCATATCATCAACATAAACCTCGATTTCATGATGAATCATATCATGGAACAGAGTCACCATCGCTCGCTGATATGTTGCTCCAGCATTTTTCAGACCAAACGGCATCACCTTGTAGCAGAAGGTGCCCCATGGGGTTATGAATGTTGTCTTCTCCATGTCTTCTGGTGCCATCTTAATTTGATTATAGCCGGAAAAGCCATCCATGAAGGAGAATACCGAGAACTAAGCCGTGTTATCCACCAAAATGTCAATGTGAGGTAAGGGGAAATCATCTTTAGCACTAGCCCTGTTCAGATCCCGGTAGTCAACACACATCCGTACCTTTCCATCCTTCTTAGGTACCGGAACGATATTTACAACCCATGGCGGATAATTTGTGACTGCTAGAAACCCTGCATCCAACTGTTTTTGCACTTCTTCCTTTATCTTGATAGCCATCTCTGGTCTTGTTCTTCTGAGCTTCTGCTTGACCGGAGGACAACCTTCTTTGAGCGGCAAGCGATGTACCACGATGTCTGTGTCAAGCCCTGGCATGTCCTGATAAGACCGAGCGAAGATGTCAACATACTCTTGCAGCAATTCAATCAACCCCTTCTTCACATTGTCTTCCAAAGCAGCCCCTATCTTGATTTCTCTCTTGGCGTCCTCGGTGCCGAGATTAATCACTTCAACAGACTCTTGATGCGGTTGAATGACCCTTTCCTCTTGTTTTAATAACCTGGTAAGTTCTTCAGGGAGTTCACAGTCTTCATCACCCTCTTCTTCAGCTTGAAAGATTGGATTTTCAAAGTCGAAGCGAGCCATAGCAGAACCGTTATCAATAGGATCCGATGATGTGCATCTGCATGAGTGATGGTATGTGCTTATAAGTGTGAAAAAAAAAGAGTGGAAACTAAACAAAACATTGCCATTTTTTTTTGAAAAACTGCAAAAATAGAAAGACAGGGAACGAAATATTTGAATGCAAAAAGACGTCCTTTATTTATGATAAAAAATGCAGGTGTCACATAGATGAGCCCTACAATGAGTCATTACGCCCTGGCGGAACGTAAGACTTGGATATGCATGAATAAACAAAGAAAATTACTCCTCCAGACAAATGGCTTGGACAATCTCCTCAGAAGACCGATTGTTGAGAACTTCACCCGGGATCCTCGGACGCACCCAGTTATCGATGTCGCAATCACTATCCCCATCTTCATTGTTGACCGCAGAGACTAATTTGACTTTTCCTTCAACCATGTTAACGTTGGCTCCACCATGCTGGGGCATGGGATTGTTGACGACATTAGGAGCTGGTGCAAAGTTAACGGCCTTTGAATCAATGAGGTCCTGAACTACGTGCTTAAAAGCTTTGCAGTTCTCAATATTGTGGCCAGGTGCCCCAGAGTGGAAGCTACACCTAGCGTTGGCGTCATAACCCACCGGAAGCCTACCAACGGGAGGAGCCAGAGTGCGCAACTGCACAAGTTGTAGTTGTTGAAGACTAGAAAGCAACTGAGCGTACGGCATTGGAAGAATGTCGAAACGCCGGTCCATCGTCCTTGGCCTCGGTTGATAGGCGGGTCTGTTACCCGGTTGTTGTGGTTGGTACTGAGCTGGTTGACGCTGTGGTTGTTGTTGTTGTAGTGGTGCTGCAGCTGGAATGGTCACAACCGCAACATACGGTTGCTGATGATAGTTCTGAAAGTTATTCCTCCGGTTATCCCTGTTCTGATAAGAAGATATGGCACTTGCATCCCCTTCTCTCATCTTCTGTCCCTGAATGAACGGCTTCTTCACCCCTGATGAGGATCCACCTCCACTCTGGGTCTTGTATGTCCTCAGGTAATTCTCCACCCTCTCTCCGGTAGAGACTACATCAGCAAAATTGGAGGCATTGCAACCCACCAGGCGCTCCAAATAAGGTCCTGGCAGAGTGTTCATGAACATGTTAGCCATTTCCTTCTCCAACATAGGAGGTTGAACATGGGAAGTTGTTTCTCTCCAGCGTTGAGCGTATTCTCTAAAGCACTCATTGCTTTTAAGAGACAGATTTTGAAGTTGAGTTTTGTCCGGAGCCATGTCTGCATTATACTGATACTGCTTCACGAAAGCCTCAGCCAAATCCCTCCAGCAACGGACGTGGGCTCTGTCCAGCCTCATATACCATTCCAGGGATGCCCCAGCTAGGCTGTCCTGGAAAAAGTACATAAGCAACTTTTCGTCATTGGAGTATGCAACCATTTTACGGAAATAGGCTTGCACATCAAGAGTTGCCATTGTATTTGTCAAATATCGGGACCTTGAATTTCGGTGGCACTCTCACACTTGGGACCAGCCCCAAGTCAGCAACATCTACTCCCAGAGGATTCTGTCCTTCCACTGCCTTCAACCTCTCTTCCAATCTTCTAAACATGGGGTCCACACCATGACCCATACCAAAGTCTTCCTGCAGTAGGGGGAACTGATCGTCCTGATCATCATGAACAGGCTGTTGACCGGAGGTGACATGTAGGATTGGGATAGGCCCCGGTCCATTGGGTCCATTAGCCTCTCCAGCTGGAGGATCAGTCACCGTCTCTGGTTGAGCAGGGAGATTCCTCTGTATCATCTGCCTGAGCTCTTGCTGTCCCTGAGCCACCCCTTGAACCACATCCATGAATTGATTCATGCGGATTTTCATCTCGACGAACTCTGCCTGTAGGCTTTCCATTACTCTCTGTTGGTTTCTGCGGGTACCGTACCGGTGAATGCCTGGGTCAGCTATCCTGTTGATTGAACACCAAACAAACTGAGAACACTGTGGCGGTACCTGTTATGCAAGACATGCTAATGAATATGTAAGTGCAATGACATGTTTATCAATTCCAAAGGTATTCTACCCCCTTGATTCCAGTCTCTCAATAGATAAACGATGTAAAAAAAAAGACTAAGCCGTTGATGAGAACCAAGAAAATTCCGACTAGAATCAAGTAGAAGATATAAACCCCACAGAAATGGATAAACATGTGTGAATGATTATGAATGCAAAATGATGTGATGCAAAATGATGTGAATGCAGTGCAGTGGCATGGGAATCAGGATCGCTGTATCTGCTTGAACATCTGTCAGGTTGCACTGTCTGGAGAGAAATTAAGAGCACACCAAACAAAGGTCATGGATGGATCATGTTATCCTTAATATCAACCACCCATTTTGGTGGATTATGGTTTACACCTTATCAACACCCAAGTTTCATTGATATTAAGGATACCTGATCGGATCAACCATGAATCAAGGGTTTGTTGCAAGTCACGAGCATGGAGTTTAGGTTAAGAACCACCCAAAAGGAGTGTACTAAGGTTTAAACCTGCCAAACATGTTCTACAAAAGGTTCCCATAGTCATAATCCCATCTTTCGGATATTATCGGAGGAACGACTACTCGTATTCCAAAAATATTCTCAAGAGAGACTCTTATGAGTGTAATATCGCGTAACAATCGTATCAAATCTTACACTTGAACGACTTTCGCACTACGTCCTACGAATAGGCCAAGATGGGTTTGGTAAACTAAGGTCCTCGGCTTCTAAGGTCTATATTGGAAAAAGTAATGTCTAACCACAACTTACTTGTGTGACATTATTGATCTCAACATGACCTCCACCAAGTGAATGGGCTTGCAAGTCAACTTGCTAAGGAATAACTCCACACAAGTCGACAAGACTATGCCATTCTCCTATCCTAAGTGCACTCGAGTTCGGGTATAGAACTCATCTCACAAAGATCACCAAGCAGCCATAGCCAGCCAACAGGTACAACAATGATATGTACACAATGCAATAAGGTAAAGCAGGTAAAAAAAATAACTGTACAAAAGCATGAACACCCAATAAACAAACAAACTGCAAAAGCTAGGAGGGACTCGCTTAGGGAAACCGGGTCCCCAACAGAGTCGCCAGCTGTCGCAACCTGAAAAATACAGTGTGCGAAAAAACAACCGGCGAAAGAAAATGACAGAAGAGTCACCACCGTGCGTTATTTATCCCAAAGGAGGGAAAGGAAGCGCTCGAAGTAAACCTGAAAAGAGGAAAGGAAAATACAAGGTCTCGCAACCAAATCTTGGGTTCGGGAGTCGGTTATGCGAAGGGAAGGTATTAGCACCCCTACGCATCCGTAGTACTCTACGGGATCCACTTTTGTAGTTCTTGTATAAAGGGTGCGAGTTTATCTTGTGTTGTTTACTAAAAAAGGGGGTTAAATGAAAATGACTCGCGCGGGTGTCGCATCCACTAGATACATATCTCATCTGAATATGAGAATCAGAGTCTTCGTAGCTTGGCTGACCTATTGGTTGGGGGGATGTGTGCTCGCTAAGACATCGCGTCTTATGCCTACGTATCTCATCTGGAATGAGAATCAGAGCAAGCCGTAGTTCGGCTAACTACGGGGTTATGGATTGGGTTTTGGACGAACGACGTTACTACGCAATCTACCGGATGCTCGACCTTTGGAGACTTACTCGCCTGTAGTAGAAGGAGTAAATGTGTTCTTTGGAGAAGAAAAATCAATGAAGGGTTAGGGTTAGGGATGCTCATGCAAAAAGAGTCCTGGACAAAGGAACCTGCATAAAGTAAACACAAAACATTGCCTCCTATCGAGGTCTTCCAGCTAGGAAAGCAGTAAAATGCGGGAAAAATGTAAAAGTACCACACGGATGAAGATCCGAGGTAACAACAATTAAAGGAATGATAAACCCTGAGATCCTTCCAAGCTAACATCATCAAAGAAAGTGGGTCAGTACAGGTAATCGGAATGAACCTCCAGGGGGTATCCCACAAATAAAGTGGAACACCAGGCAAACCATCTCTGCAAGAGTCATATGAGCCCTCACAAAACAAAACTCAACAAACAGGTTAGAGAAACAAAATAGGGTAACCAAGAGTTGCCCCCAAATCAAAATGTAACCACATGAATCATGCCATTAAAATTCACAAAAAGCAACCAAGGGTAGGAGGCCTAAACCTCTGGTCAAACACATGCATCAAAAGGGTATCAAATTCACCCATAATACCTCATACATTCAGATGATTCAAATTAAGAGCATAAAATTATGGGAATAAGGCAAACCTGATTGGAGAGCTTGATTGAAATTGAGTTGCACCCGTGAGGTTTACAAAACAATCTTAGGGTTTATATGAGAGGGAATTGGTTCTTTGCAGATGAGTTCCCTTCAGTCTCTGGAGGTTGCTCTGAACTCTGTTAGAGCTTCTCTCACTATCTTTTTCCTTCAGCCAGGGTAATAGGAATAGAATGGAATTTTGTTTCACTGAAACTCTGAATTTATAACCTGATTTTTGTGGACCTGTGGGCTCAAATGAGAGAGGTCCAAGTCCAAGATTTTTTCTTTTATTTATTTATTTATTTATTCTTTTTTTTTTTTTTTTTTTTTTTTTTTTTTTTTTCAGTTTTTGTTTTTTTTTCCAGGAAAAATGAAGGGTAAATTTTGGCGTATTACAGCTACTTCAAACCAAATTCTGGCTGGTTTGAGCAGGAGAGTTACGTGCTTGATTTCTATCTTCAGTTTTTGGTTTCAACCTGACCTTTAAAACATCGTCAATCTCCATTAAGAACGGTGGTTGTGGTTCAATACATGTTTCCTCAGCAGGATGTTGGCTAAAGCAATATATAAATCATAATCCTCTACCGGTTGATCCATGATAAGAGTCTGATTGATTGTTTGGATGTCTGGATATGGAATTGTCACGAATTCTGGCTTGATGCCTTTCTCTATTGCATTCCGTGCTATATATAACAATATCAATAATTACAAGTAATTAGAAATTATAATGACAAATATTCTATTGCCTAATTTATCTAACCTATTATAGAAAAGTAAATAATTTACAATAAAGAATAAGATCAATTCCTATTAAGATCCCCCCTCAAATTGATGCGACTGGTCAATAAGCATCAATTTGCTAACAAGAAACTGATGGCGTGGTTGTGGAACAACTTTGGTAAGAATATCTGCAACCTAAAGCTGAGTACTGACGTGAGGAAGTGCTATAAGTCGGTCATCATAGGCATCACAGATTGAATGACAATCGACTTCGATATGTTTGGTGCGTTCATTAAAGACATGATTCATAAGAATCTGGATGACACTTGTATTACTGACATAAAGTGATTTAGGCTCTGTTTGAGGAATTATAAGTTCAGCCAAAAGACCATGTAGCTAAATAATTTCCGAGCAGGCAGCAAACATGGAGCGATACTCATATTCAGTAGAGGATTTAGAGACTCTTGCTTGCTTCTTACTTTTCCATGAGATCAACGAAGAATCAAGAAACATGCACCAATCAGTGACAGATCGACGAGTGTCCAGACACCCGCCCAATCTTGATCACTAAAGCACTCAATATGGGAGTTATTCTAGTGTGAAAAAAATACCATGACGAGGGGTTCCTTTCAAATAGAGAATTATACGACAAACCGTTGTCAAATGAAGACGTCGAGGAGAATGCATGAACTGGCTTACTTGTTGAAAAACAAAAGGTATGTCAAGACGAGTAATAGTCAAGTAATTCGGGATACCTACAAGTTGTCGATACAATAAATGATAGGGAAAAAGATCACCATCATCATGATAATATTTAACATTAACCTCAAGAGGGGTATCCACTGGATTAGTTTATTCGATACCATCCATAGAAATCAAATATGTGGTATACTTATGTTGATGGAGGAAGGTTCCCTTGGACGTATGATGAACCTAAATACCAAGAAAATAATGTAGATTACCCAAATCTTTCATGTGAAATAAGGTTTGTAACCGTTGCTTTAGTCGCTGAATGAAAGTATGACCAGAACCAGTAATAATCATATCATCAACATACAAAAGAATCAGAACAATACCCATAGATGTGCTATGAATAAATAAAGAGGAATTATACTGACTCTGAGTAAAGAAGAACCCAAGTAGAGTGGAATAAAATTTCTCATACCATGCTATAGGTGCCTGTTTCAAACCATATAAAGAGCGTTTGAGCTTACACACGCCTTTATATGAAGAGAATAAACTTTGAGGCAGAGTCATATAAATATCTTCTGTTAGGTCACCATGAAGAAAAGCATTCTTCACATGCATTTGATGAATAGACCACCCACTAGAAGCAACTATAGAGATGATCGTGCGAACAATTGTCATTTTGGCAACCGGTGCAAATGTCTCATCATAATCAATTCCATATTCCTGATTGTTTCCTAAAGCAACCAAACAAGCCTTGTAACGATTGAGGGACCCATCAAAATCCAATTTCACAGAACCACCCATTTGCAACCTATAGGTTTTACTTCAGGAGGGCAAGAGACAATACCCCATGTGAAATAATCTTGAAGAGCTTAAAGCTCCTCATTCATTGCTTTTATCCATCGCATATCTTTAATAGCCTGTGAGTAGCAAGTAGGAATATATATGCTAGAGAGTGTGGCACTCAGAGAAGTATGTGAGGAATCATACTTGTCTGATGAATATCTATCTGGTGCTTGAGATATTCGACCAGAATGTCGTGGTTCAACTTGTACAAGATCAGGTGGCGGTTCAGCGTCAGGAAGGGGTGTGGGAACCTCCTGTTTGTGTTTTCTGACATATACATGACCTGGTTTATAACGTTCTATAGATTGAGGAATAATAGAAAATGAAATTCTGGTGTAGTCAGAATTCAGATGTTCTACTCCAAGTAATGACATCTGATCTAACATTGTAACTAATACAGCAAGATAGTTATTAACCACTGTACTAATATGCACATGTTCACAGATGTCACGACATCTCATTCTATGTCACCCTAGAATGTTTGAACCCCTGGTTCTGTGCATCAGGAAGAAGGACTCAACAGAAATCAAACCTAGCACTCACATCTGTTGTTTTCTTCCATAGTTATCAGCATGATGTCTCAACATTGGTTTGAACATCATCTGTTACAGCATTACAGGTTTACCTTATTTTATAACAGACACAGTTATAACATACAAAAGGTAAAAACACAAGTAATTGTTAACCCAGTTCGGTGCAACATCACCTACGTCTGGGGGCATACCAAGCCAGGAAGAAGATCCACTATTAGTAGTATCAATTCAAAGCTAAACTCACCCGTTTACAACTTATCACTTAATCCCTACCCAATGCAATCTATACCTAGGAACTCCTAGATAGAAACCTCCAATTTCCTTCCTATCACTACAATTACAACGTAATGCAAAACACCTTGAACTTGCTTCACAGCTTCATTCAAGAACATAATCACTCTTGCCTACAGGCTTCGAGTTACAAACACTCTCAGGTTTTGCCACTGAGAGACACATGGTAACCATCCCACAGGTTGGGAGGTTTACCTTACACACACCCCTAAAAATTCATTCTAAGAGGCTTACAAAGACTAGATTACAATCAGCTATTTATAACCTAATCACCCAAGTGGATTTGGGCCTTCAGAAATCGCAGCAAACTTCTCCTTTGCTGTTACAACATCAGCAGAAACTTTCTGCTACAAACAAGGTCTTCAATCTTTTAGTTCCTAAAATATCTCCATATTTAGTTCCTAAAATATCTCCATATTTAGTTCCTAAAATATCTCCATATTTTGTTCCTAAAATATCTCAAGACCTCCACAAAAATGCCACATAGGATTCTAACTAATTTCCACATATTAGTGTGCTAACAAATAGGCTATTTGTTAGGTTCCTTAATTGTAGCTTGGTTGTTGGTTTCCTGGATTTTCTCTAAGCTGTTGACTTCCTGAAGAATAGCCCAAGAAAAAGCTGAAACGGAAAACTGAACAACCTACAATTTAGCATATGCTGTCAGGCATGAATGTCACGACATTCAGCTTGACATCAAGGTCCATATGCTGAGTCTGTTTTTCCAGAAAACAGACTGTACAATTTTGCTGACCTGTACATGATCAAAATGACCATACTACAGTAACAGCTTACATTAATAAATGTCAAAGTGTCCAACTTAACATTTACACATTTGGCCTTAAGTTAGTTCTGTTATTCTCTTGAAGAACAAACTAAGTTTTATGCTGAAGTATAGCAGAACACCACTCTGCCTAATCTTCAGTAGCTGCTGTCAATGATGAATGTCACAACATCCAGTTTGACATTCAGTCAGTAGGCCTTATGCCAGGTCTGGTTCTTCCTTGATAACCAGACTGCAAATGAATACTAAGTTCTAACAGAACTTCTGTTCCTTAGTATCTGTTGACAGGTATGAATGTCACAGCATTCAATAATCCTGTGTTAGCTAGTCCTGCAGTAACTACAATGTAGTCACATATACATGTCATGACATCAGTCAAGACATTAGTGTTTTACCATATAATGCAGCCAATCAAACACCTACAAACTCCCCCTTTGGCAAATTTTTGGCTAAAACACTTTGATCCCCATAACAGAGTTCATAGCAGCGGAATAATACTAGCTAATACACTCAGAGTGGCAGCACACTCACACACATGGAAGTTAAATAAAAACTTCACATAGCAGCACACACATGTTAGAAGTTGCACCTAAACTTCAACATCAACTGCAGGGGGGAATCTTCAGATCTGTCATGAGAGTCTGTTGTAGAGACCCACTCTGTTTGTCAGGGGTATTGGTGGTTATTACTCCCCCTTTTTGTCAAAAATGTTGCCAAAGCCAGCAACATAGCCAGAGCACACTGACAGAGTTCCAGACTTGGTTTTACTTCACAGTTTCAACCAAGTTCACATCCACTTGATCTTGCTTCACAGCTTCGATCAAGTAATCACCCACTTTTGCTTTACAGTAGGTACAGCCATATCAGATTCCAAGACTTTGAGTCTGACATCTTGATCCACTCCTGCATGAACACTTTCTTGAACTCCAGCAGGCACATAAGATATCTTATGTTAAGACATCTTGTGAATACTCTGTCCTTTTTGTTAACAAGGCAAACTATCAGCAGTTTAAACCACATAATAGTAGTTTAGTCAGCAGCAGGAGCAAAAACAATTACTAGTTATGGCTACTAGTAATACACACATGCACAAGGGTACTTCTTCTCCCCCTAAATCTGTGCATTCATCAAGTAACAGCTGCTGTAACTCCAGCACCTGTACCAGCCAGAATGTCCTACTGGCATATGCTTCCATATTGTCATGACATCCGGTCAGACATTCTTCTGCTCACTCAGCCTTGACACATACCAACTTTATCCCACTAGCTAACAGGTTTCCAAACCTTGTTATCTGAGAACACATAGACCACAAGCTTGAAGATTACTTGCAGTGCAAGGACAGAACTCCCCCTGTCATGAACAACCCATTCTCCTCTTGAAGCTTGGAGATCACACATGGGCATATCCAACATCCCAAAGTTGGACCTTCACATACTTCCTGATTCAAAGAGACTCCAGACCACTTGATGAATGGAAAACATAAGACGCATCTTCATGTCTTCAAGAGCACACCCTCTGTTCAACCCTCTTAGCTGAACACATTCACACTCTGTGTCAATCTCTCTTCTAACCAGAACAGAAGACCACTTCACAAGATGTTCTAACATCAGCTGGGACATCCTTCATAACAGGACAAGGCACACCATCTGATAGTCTTCAGATATCACTGAGTCACCGGGTTGATCAAGAAGAACCCAGACATACATTGGGACATATACATTTTCATCCCATTACAAGAGATAATCTTCCATAGATAGCTCAGAACTCCTACCACAAGCTCCAAGGGATGAATAGAAAACACCTCCTTTAGTCTTCAACTTACTACTTTTCTGCTCAAAAGTAATTTGTCTCAGACTTTCCTCAAGAATAATCAGCTGCCATATGGATTATCTTGATTCTTCGAACTCACTCCTGAGATAGACCAAATGCCACTGGTTGATTACCTCCTTCATGAATCCTCATATGAAAAGGTCAAATGCTGCTTTTTGACCTCCCCAAGTTTATCAGACTTCTCCCAAAGATATTCTGACCTTCCAAGTGAGACTTGAACTTCAAGCTTTTAGAAGTATCCAATCTACAACCCTGTAGACCTTTCTATCTCAAGTTGATGTGCCACTTCACCAACTAAGAATCTGATGTTGAACCAAATGTCACAACATTGAGTTTTGACATCCAGCTGTTGAATTCAGCTCCTTCTTCTGCCACTTGAAAGAACTTCCTCCCTTCACAGAACAAGAGTTCAATGTTCTCATAGACTTGATTGTGGAACCAAGTTTGAGTAAACAACCTCCATCCTGCAGGTTTGCAGTTAAGTCATCCAAGCTCACACCTTGATGAATCCCTGCTTCTTCTCCAAAGACATCAGACACTCTGATGTATGAGTCTTCAGAAGGACCAGTTAGAAACTAACCCTTCAGCTCTACCAAGGATTCCACATCCTAAGGCAAGGCTGTTTCCATGATGTCAAGACTGCTGCCACTTGTTCTTGACTTCACAGTGTGCATAAGCTAATGCACTTCCTTACCTAGATCAGAAATAAACTGATCCAAGTAACCACTATCAAGACTATGATGTCTTCTTCTTCTTGTACATACCAAGGCTGAACATGTTTCTTGCCAGGAAACCTTTTCAGAGATCATATGCTTTTGCTGCCACCAAAGAGATAGATCATAAGCCAATGTACTGTCCTTCCTGTGATTCTGCACAGGGTCTTGAAGAAGTGATGTTCCAACATCTTTAAGAACATCAGTTATCTTGAGCTCCAAGGATAATCAATTAAACACTTGCACTTGGCACAAGTAGACATTGATCTTAAATCCTTTCCCAATCATCCCTTCAGATACTTCCACCATAAGAATACTTTGAAAATACTCTTCTTGTGTCAACATCTTCTGCTTGCAAGCACCTAGACAATTTTGAAAGTCTTCCCAGATTAAATTCACCCTTAGGAATGAGAGAGATGAATTCTTCCTTGCAAATGTGTCACACAACCACCAGAACCCATGTGACACAGGTCAACAGCCAACCAGACCCTAGGTTGACCAGACTTGAGGAGGTTAACCAAAACTCCCCCTCAACTTAACAATCATGGATACTCCACACCAATATCCATGCATTGTACACATATGTCTCAACATGACATACACTATCCCTACCAGTGGCAACTAACTCCTCCAATCAGACTCCAGCTGACCATAAGTACTAGTGAGACACACAATACCAGTCGATAGTAGTTATGCATTGCCAGGGCATACTACTTCAACCAACCTCTGAATCTTCATATTCTTACTCCTTGACAGAACTGCCACTTCTGCACGTGGTGTTTGAATAACATGATTCATGGTTCCAATCCTCGTAGATGATACAACACTCAGGTTACCCCATTATTGACTGCTAACATCCAGGGGACTTGTCTTCCAACACAGCATAGTACTTCAGGGAACACCTATCCAGCCCTACTCAATCTACAGGAATATGCCAAACAGCAGGAGATTTCACACTGCCACATCTCAACCAGCTCAACTTTTAGAGATCAGACTTCTAAAGGTGACCTTCTTGAGCACACATACAGTTGACCCTTCCCTTGTCAACTTAGCACACACAGATGTCTCCTCTTCCGGGTCAGGAGTAGGTTCCAAACAGAAGTATCCCTTTGTTTGATACCTAAAAACATCTGCTCTTCAACCAGCAGCTGCATACTTGTTGAACAACATGTTCTAACATCGCATAGAACATCAGTTCCACCTCCTTGGAACAAACCTTCCTTGAAGGTCTTCAAGGTCTTCATACACCCTACTCAAGTGAGTAAAAGAATCAGTGATTAAGTGATTCTTACCATCCTGAAGTGAGAACGTCATGATGAGTGGACTTGATGGGACTCAAGTATCTTTGACATCTTCAGTAGATTATGATGAGATCTTGAATACAGCAGCCTTACATCCACATGAGGGGAAACAACATCAGAGTTTGAGTTTTGCCAGGTATTATGCAGCGGAAATCATAATACAACTCAACCTATGAACACACACTTCACCAGATCAGCCTCCAAGACCATACCACGTTTGAATGTGATTCAATACTGGCACAGCTGTCCCACACACAGGCCAATTGCCACCCTCCAGAGACAGGTACACACCATTCCTGTCATGAACAGTCCATCCACCTACTTCAAGGGACCATTCAGGGAAAGTACAGAACCTTTCACAGGTTCCAACATTAGTACTACCATAACTTCTTGCAAGATACCAGAAAGTATCACCCATGGATCTCATCCAGAGACAGAACAGGATGCCTGCTCTGATACCAATTGAAATTCTGGTGTAGTCAGAATTCAGATGTTCTACTCCAAGTAATGACATCTGATCTAACATTGTAACTAATACAGCAAGATAGTTATTAACCACTGTACTAATATGCACATGTTCACAGATGTCACGACATCTCATTCTATGTCACCCTAGAATGTTTGAACCCCTGGTTCTGTGCATCAGGAAGAAGGACTCAACAGAAATCAAACCTAGCACTCACATCTGTTGTTTTCTTCCATAGTTATCAGCATGATGTCTCAACATTGGTTTGAACATCATCTGTTACAGCATTACAGGTTTACCTTATTTTATAACAGACACAGTTATAACATACAAAAGGTAAAAACACAAGTAATTGTTAACCCAGTTCGGTGCAACATCACCTACGTCTGGGGGCATACCAAGCCAGGAAGAAGATCCACTATTAGTAGTATCAATTCAAAGCTAAACTCACCCGTTTACAACTTATCACTTAATCCCTACCCAATGCAATCTATACCTAGGAACTCCTAGATAGAAACCTCCAATTTCCTTCCTATCACTACAATTACAACGTAATGCAAAACACCTTGAACTTGCTTCACAGCTTCATTCAAGAACATAATCACTCTTGCCTACAGGCTTCGAGTTACAAACACTCTCAGGTTTTGCCACTGAGAGACACATGGTAACCATCCCACAGGTTGGGAGGTTTACCTTACACACACCCCTAAAAATTCATTCTAAGAGGCTTACAAAGACTAGATTACAATCAGCTATTTATAACCTAATCACCCAAGTGGATTTGGGCCTTCAGAAATCGCAGCAAACTTCTCCTTTGCTGTTACAACATCAGCAGAAACTTTCTGCTACAAACAAGGTCTTCAATCTTTTAGTTCCTAAAATATCTCCATATTTAGTTCCTAAAATATCTCCATATTTAGTTCCTAAAATATCTCCATATTTTGTTCCTAAAATATCTCAAGACCTCCACAAAAATGCCACATAGGATTCTAACTAATTTCCACATATTAGTGTGCTAACAAATAGGCTATTTGTTAGGTTCCTTAATTGTAGCTTGGTTGTTGGTTTCCTGGATTTTCTCTAAGCTGTTGACTTCCTGAAGAATAGCCCAAGAAAAAGCTGAAACGGAAAACTGAACAACCTACAATTTAGCATATGCTGTCAGGCATGAATGTCACGACATTCAGCTTGACATCAAGGTCCATATGCTGAGTCTGTTTTTCCAGAAAACAGACTGTACAATTTTGCTGACCTGTACATGATCAAAATGACCATACTACAGTAACAGCTTACATTAATAAATGTCAAAGTGTCCAACTTAACATTTACACATTTGGCCTTAAGTTAGTTCTGTTATTCTCTTGAAGAACAAACTAAGTTTTATGCTGAAGTATAGCAGAACACCACTCTGCCTAATCTTCAGTAGCTGCTGTCAATGATGAATGTCACAACATCCAGTTTGACATTCAGTCAGTAGGCCTTATGCCAGGTCTGGTTCTTCCTTGATAACCAGACTGCAAATGAATACTAAGTTCTAACAGAACTTCTGTTCCTTAGTATCTGTTGACAGGTATGAATGTCACAGCATTCAATAATCCTGTGTTAGCTAGTCCTGCAGTAACTACAATGTAGTCACATATACATGTCATGACATCAGTCAAGACATTAGTGTTTTACCATATAATGCAGCCAATCAAACACCTACAGAAAACTTAGGAAGAGTAACAATATCATTAATGGCAGGAGAAACATAGGGATACATAAAGTGATTATAAAAAAATGTCACATTCCTAGAAATACGAAAATGATGGTTAGTGACATCATAACACACAAATCCCTTATGAGAGTTACTATATCCCATAAATGCATATTGAACTGATTGTGCTCCAAGCTTATGCATTTCAAATGGAGGTAAGTGAACAAAACACACACACACACACAAAAGTATGTAAAGCACCATAATCATGATGAATTTTATAAAGACGAAAGAAAGAAGAATCAAGATCAATAATCGTAGAAGGAAGACAATTGATCAAGAAGACAGCTGTGGAAAGAGCCTCCATCCAAAATCGGGACGGTATAGAAGCTTGGAGAAGTAAGGTGCGTGTTACATCAAGCAAATGACGATTCTTACGTTCTGCCATGCCATTTTGTTGAGGAGTATTGTGACAAGATCGTTGAGACAAGATGACTTTTTGTTTAAGGTATTCCTGAAACTCATGAGACATGTACTCACCACCAGAGTCAGAAGGAAATTTTTTAACACTTGCTTGAAATTGAGTTTCAACATATGTCAAAAATTTCTTAAACATAGAAAATACTTCAGATTCAGAACGAAGAAAATATATCCAAGTAAAATGACTATAATCATCGATAAATGTGACAAAATATTTATAGTGAGCATGAGACATGAGACATTCCCCATACATCATAGTGAATCATCTCAAAATAAGTGGAGGCACAATGAGCATCAGACGAAAAAGGAAGTGTTTTACTTTTAGCCAATTTGCAAACAGAACATGAATCAAAGGCATTAGAAATAACATTTTTATTTCCCAACAAACCAGTTTTACATAAATGAGACAAAACATAAGAGTTTTGATGACCCAATTTTCTATGCCAATCCTCATAAGAATTTAAAACGTTATTACAAGCAAGCGATGAATGATTAGAAATAAACTAGAATGCAAACAATCTTCCCACTTTAGGCCCCTTCGTGATCACCTTCCCCGACACATATTCTTGCACAAGACAACCAACGCGAGAAAAATTAACATTATAATTTTCATACACCGATTGGCCAACAGATAATAAATTGGAAGCAATACCAGGTGATACAAGTACATGTCGTAAATCAGAGTTTATGTCACCAACTTTAGTGATAGATAAAGTATTACCATTTGCAATTTGAATTTCCTGAAACCATGATAAGGTTGTAAATTGTGCAAGTATTCAGAGGAGCCCGTCATGTGATTAGATGAACTAGAATCAAGAAACCATGGATGTAAAACATTATAAGACTTACCCTTAATTCCCAAGGCTGAAAGAGTGGAAAGTACCATTTGTTGAATCATTTCAGGCTGTAGAGTACCACCATTAGATGCACTAGTAGCAGAAGAACCGACAATTAGAACAAGATTAGGTTTTGCATTTATACCTTGAGTTTTGATGATAACAATATTGTATTTGTGTGAGAACAATTTTGGTACCCTAATGGTTTTTTATTGTGTAGCTTTAACAACCAGTTCTAATTCTGAATATATGATGTGCAACATCATCAGTTTCTGAACTATGTATTCTACATCCGCTTCTGCGCAAGTTATTAGAAGTTCTAAAATACGTCAATATTGTTGTTGCAATGTTCTTTATGCTTATTATCTATTTCATTCATCAAAAGCTTCTGAGGAGACACTATGTTGCTACTGCAATGTTCTCTCAGTTCGTGCTTTTGCACGTGACTCTGATCACCAAACTTCCGAAGAATGGAAAGCTTCTGAAGTTGTGTTATGAAGCTAAAGATTATGAAGATCTCAAGGCAGAAGATTGAATCTATCAAGGTTCTGACTGAGGATTCTGAAGACTCCGAAGATTCTAAAGATACTGAAGACCTCAAGCCAGACTACTGATGTTGTCAAGGTTCTGACCAAAGGTTCTGAAGTTTCTAAATCTAGCTCTCTATTTCTTCATTTCATGCTTCATCAATTTTCATCAGAAGCCAATGAATTTGAATATAAGATCAAAATGGGAATGTGATCAAATAGTACATGATACAAAAGAAACAACCTTTCCACTACCTGATTTCGTGGACAAGGAGAGTACTATAAATCACACCTGTCACTGCTTTTGTAGGCAAAAGGACGTACACAGTATCATTCCTTTCCCATCCAACAGTGGACATACACTCAAATAAGCTTTCCCCATTTCCCCCTTCAACGGTCCTATGCTCATGCTATATAAGCAAAACTTAAACACTTGAAGAAAAACCTACCTGTTACGCAAATATTTTTGACAAGTTATTTTCTTTGTGAAAAACTATCATTATTTTGTATACAGTTTTTCTTTAAGTGTTTTTTATTCATTTGTGTAAAATCTTCTTGTGTAGAATCATCTTGTAAACACACACAATATTATTCAAACTCTTTGTTTGATTCCTTAAGGAGGTTATCCTTAATAAGACAAAGAAGGTTGTTCTTTGTGAGTCCTTAAGGAGACTAAGGTTTAGTTGGTTCCTTGATAAGACAAAGAAGTTTATTCTTTGTGTTTGTTGTAATTGGTTGATTATAGTGGATTGAGTCCTTGTGTATAAGGAAAAGTCACCTTGCCGGGTGGACTGGATTAGCTTTTAGTTCAAGCGAACCAGGATAAAAATACTTGTGTTTTTATCTCTTTGTTATTAACTTGTTAGTGGTGTTTTTGTTTTGGAAAAACCTTTTCCTTGTAATACCCAATTCAAACCCCCTTTCTTGTGTTTTTCACACCTTCAATTGGCATCAGAGCTTCCGTTCTGATTGTGATAATAGTTTTATTAACACCTCACAGTGTTCAGTACCGATCCAGTTGTGTGAGAAATAATGGCTACTGCTAACACTGCTAACATTGTTAATAATAATGATAACGATCATTACAGTACAAAACCACCTATTTTTGATGGTGAGAAATTTGACTACTAGAAAGACAGAATAGAAAGTTTCTTTCTTGGTTACGAAATTGATCTCTGGGATCTCGTAGTTGATGGCTACGTTTACCAAGTAAATGCTGAAGGAAATACTTTAGCAAGAAGTGCTATGTCTGATCAACAAAAGAAAGACTTCAAAAATAATCATAAGGCCAAAACCATATTGCTTAATGTTATCTCTTATACGGAGTATGAGAAGATAACAAACAAGGATTCAGCCAAATCCATCTTTGACTCTATGAGAATGACTTATGAGGGAAATGGTCAAGTAAAGGAGACAAAGGCACTGGCCTTAATCCATAAATATGAGGCTTTCAAATTGGAAGTTGATGAAAAAGTTGAGACTATGTTCTCAAGATTTCACATGCTTGTCGCATGACTTAAATTTCTGGACAAAGGGTATTCTACAGCTGATCACGTCAAGAAAATTATCAGAAGTCTTCCCAAAAAATGGAGAACTATGGTAACTGCCTTGAAGCTGGCAAAGGATCTCAACAACACCAGTCTTGAAGAACTTGTTAGTTCCTTAAGAAGTCATGAGATTGAGCTAAAAGAATATGAACCTCAGAAGCGAGGTAAATTTGTTGCTCTAAAATCCAAGTTTGAGAAGACAAGAGCCTATCAAGCTAAGGAAGAATCAGAAGGATCTGATGAAGACTCAGATGATGATGATGAGCTATCTCTAATCTCAAAGAGAGTCAACAGACTTTGAAAATACAGGAAAAGCAGTCAAGGGAAGTTCAAGGGAGTCAAAAGGACTGCTGGTCGCTTTGATTTTTCATCTGAACAAAAGAAGCAAGGTTCCAGAAAAAAAGTTATCTACTTCGAGTGCAAGGAGTCAGGCCATTACAAAAATGACTGTCCCAAGATAAAGAAGGACAGAAGGCCCAAGAAGAACTTCTCCAAAGTCAAGAAGGGACTGATGGCTACCTGGGATGACTCATAATCTGAAGAAAAAGATTCTGACGAAGAAAAATCCAATGTTGCACTGATGGCAACCACAGAGCATCCCATAAGCTCTGAAGAGCCAGAAGACAAGGTATTATCAGAATCAAACTCTGACTCCAATTCTAAAGAGGTATTTTCTAACCTATCTAATTCTGATATTGAATCATGTCTTTCTGAAATGCTGGAAAAGTACCAGAGTGTTCAGAGTAAATACAAGGACCTTAAACAAGTCCAAGCAATTACTTCTAAAACTCAGAAAGAGCTTGAGAAAGATATATCCTCTTTAAATGAAAATTTATTTTCTTTAGAATGTATTAACTCTGCTTTGAAAAGTACCAGAGTGTTCAGAGTAAATACAAGGACCTTAAACAAGTCCAAGCAATTACTTCTAAAACTCAGAAAGAGCTTGAGAAAGATATATCCTCTTTAAATGAAAAATTATTTTCTTTAGAATGTATTAACTCTGCTTTGAAAAGCAAAATTTCAAAACTAGATGAGGAAATAATTTCAGAAGCATCTGGTATTGATTGCATCATCAGATATGACAGAGCATTCCAATACTTTCTGGCTAAAAGCATAGATAGAAGAAAAATGGCTTCCTTGGCCTTTGGAGTTAGCAGAAATGACAGGAAATGTTTGGGTTGTATAGAATCTATAAAACCTGACGAAAGTCAGAAGGTCAAACCAAAACCTCTCTATGTGCATTTTGTGCCTACTGGCACTGAGCTTGATACTTCTGCACAGACACAAAAGCATACTAAGGATAAGAACTCTGTTCTGAAACCTAAGTATCATGCACAAACCTCTCATGATTATCCTTCTGCTAAAAGACCCATAGTTGTAAGAAACTCTGGGAAAACTAACAAAAGAGGACCCAAAAAGTGGGTACCTAAGGTTAAAATAATTTATGTTGCAAACATCCTTAACAACTCAGCTGAAACACCGGTCATGGTACCATGACACTGGATGCTCGCGACACATGACGGGAAAAAGGTTTATGTTCCAATATTTGGAACTTAAGCCTGGAGGCTTCGTTGGTTTCAGAGGAAACAATAAAGGAAAGTTTACTGTTACCAATGGTTTTAGAGCCAATGATCTTTCCTTTATGGTTTCCTCTTAAACCAACGAAGCCTCCAAGCTTAAGTTCCAAATCTTGGAACATAAACCTTTTTCCCGTCATGTGTCGTGAGCATCCAATGTCCAGGTACCATGACTGGTGTTTCAGCTGAGTTGTTAAGGATGTCTGCAACATAAATTATTTTATCCTTAAGTACCCACTTTTTGGGTACTCTTTTGTTAGTTTTCCTAGAGTTTCTTACAACTTTGGGTATTTTAGCAGAAGGATAATCATGAGAGATTTGTGCATGATACTTAGGTTTCAGAACAAAGTTATTATCCTTAGTATGCTTCTGTGTATGTGAAGAAGTATCAATTTCAGCGCCAGTAGCCACAAAATTCACATAGAGAGATTTTGGTTTGACCTTATGACTTTTGTCAGGTTTTATAGATTCTATACAACCCAAACATTTCCTGTCATTTCTACTAACTCCATAGACCAAGGAAGCCATTTTGCTTCTATCTATGCTTTTAGCCAGAAAGTACTGGAATGTTTTGTCATATCTGATGATGCAATCAATACCAGATGCTTCTGAAATAATTTCCTCCTATAGTTTTGAAATTTTGCTTTTCAAAGCGGAGTTAATACTTTCTAAAGAAACTACTTTTTCATTTAACAAGCAAATATCTTTCTCAAGATCTTTATGAGTTTTAGAAGTAATTTCTAGGACTCATTATGATATTGAATCATGTCTTTCTGAAATGCTGGAAAAGTACCAGAGTGTTCAGAGTAAATACAATGACCTTAAACGTATAGATAGAAGCAAAATGGCTTCCTTGGTCTATGGAGTTAGCGGAAATGACAGGAAAGGTTTGGGTTGTATAGAATCTATAAAACTTGACGAAAATTAGAAGGTCAAACCAAAACCTCTCTATGTGCATTTTGTGCCTACTGGCACTGAGCTTGATACTTCTGCACAGATACAGAGGCATACTAAGGATTAGAACTCTGTTCTGAAACGTAAGTATCATGCAGAAATCTCTCATGATTATCCTAATGCTAAAAGACCCAAAGTTGTAAGAAACATTGGGAAAACTAACAAAAGAGGACCCCAAAAGTGGGTACCTAAGGATAAAATAATTTATGTTGCAAACGTCCTTAACAGCTTAGCTGAAACACCAATCATGGTACTGGGACATTGGATGCTCGTGACACATGACGGGAAAAAGGTTTATGTTCCAAGATTTGGAACTTAAGCCTGAAGGCTTCGTTGGTTTCATAGGAAACCATAAAGGAAAGATCATTGGCTCTGGAACCATTGGTAACAACAAACTTCCCTCTATTACTAATGTTCTTTTAGTTGATGGTCTGATGCATAACCTTTTGTCTATTAGCCAACTTAGTGAAAATGGTTATGATATCATTTTTAATCATAAGTCTTGTAAGGCTATATGTTAGAAAGATGGCACAATCCTTTTTAACAGAAAGAGGAATAACAACATTTATAAAATTAGGCTTTTTGATCTTGAAAATCAAGATGTAAAATGTCTAATGTCTGTTAATGAGGAGCAATGGGTCTGGCATAGACGTTTGGTCCATGTTAGCATGAGAAGTATTTATCAACTAAATAAGCTTGAATTAGTCAGAGGTCTACCCAAACTGAAGTTTGCTTCATATGCTCTTTGTGAAGCATGTTCGAAAGGCAATTTTTCTAAAACTTCTTTCAAAGCTAAAACTGTTGTTTATACCTCTAGACCGTTAGAACATCTGCACATTGATTTGTTTGGACCAGTAAAAATTGATTCTATAAAGGGAAAGAAGTATGGATTAGTCATTTTTGATGACTACAGTCGTTGAGCATGGGTAAAGTTCTTGAAACACAAGGATGAGTCACATTCTGTGTTTTCTACCTTCTGCTCACTAGTGCAAACAAAAATGAATTACAAAGTAGTCAAAGTCAGAAGTGATCATGGTGGCGAATTTGAAAATAAACATTTTGAAAATATTTTTGATTCAAATGGTATTTCCCATGATTTCTCCTGTCTTAGAACTCCACATTAAAATGGAGTTATAGAAAGGAAGAATAGGACTTTGCAAGAAATGGATTGCACTATGATCCAAGAAACTTATATGGCTAAGCCTTTTTGGGCAGAAGCAGTTAACACAACGTGTTACATTCAGAACAAGATTTATGTCCAACCTATTCTGGGTAAGACTCCTTATGAATTGTGAAAGAACAGAAAGCCTAACATTTCTTACTTTCATCCTTTTGGATGTGAATGTTTTATGTTAAACACTAAAGAGAATCTTGGCAAGTTTGACTCTAAAGCACATAAATATTTACTGTTAGGATATTTTGAACGCTATAAAGGCTATAAAATCTTTAACACAGAAACACGAATTATTGAGGAATCAATTCATGTTAGATTCAATGATAAGCCTGGCCATGAAAAGTCAAAGCTAGTTGAGAAATTTGCCGATCTGAAGATCAATCTCTCAGGATCCAAAGACTCTGTCTCTGGAGAAAAAGACTTAGAAGGAAAAGCCAAAGAATCTGAAGAAACGACTCAACTAGAAGAAATAGCTTATCCATCTCATCTAAAGAAGAGCAGATCAAGAACTTCTCATTCTGAAGAATTGATTCTGGGAGACAAGAATGCTCTAGTCAGAACTAGATCTTCATTCAAATCTTCTGAAGTGACTCTTCTAAGTTCGGTGTTTCTGATAGAACCCACATCAATTGATAAAGCTCTTATGGATAATGAATGGATTCCGGCTATGGAAGAAGAGCTGAATCAATTCACCAGAAATGATGTTTGAGATCTTGCTCAGAAACCAAAAGGTTTCCATGTCATTAGAACCAGATGGGTCTTCAGAAACAAGCTGAATGAGAAAAGCGAAGTTGTAAAAAACAAAGCTCGACTGGTAACACAAGTTTATAGTCAGCAAGAAGGTATAAACTATACATAAACCTTTACTCCAGTTTCCAGGTTAGAGTCTATTCGTCTTTTAATTTCCTTTGTAGTCAATCATGACATCATCCTTTATCAAATGGATGTTAAGAGTGCATTCCTGAATGGATATATATCTGAAGAAGTATATGTGCATCAACCCCCTGGTTTTGAAAGTTCTCAAAATCCTAATTGTGTTTTTAAACTAAAAAAAATCTTTGTATGGTATGAAGCAAGCTCCCAGAGCTTGATGTGATAGACTAAGCACTTTCTTTTGGAAAATGATTTTACCAGAGGGGAATTGGACACAACTCTCTTTTGCAAAACCTTCAAGAATAACATTCTGGTTGTGCAAATTTTGTTGATGATATTATTTTTGGTTTTGCTAATGCGTCGTTGTATAAGGATTTTTCTAAGTCTATGCAGGCAGAATTTGAAATGAGTCTGATGGGAGAACTTAAGTTCTTTCTGGGAATCCAGATTGATCAAAGAACCGAAGACACTTATATTCATCAAAGCAAATACACAAAGGAACTTCTGAAGAAATTCAACTTATCATAATGCAAGTAAGAAAAGACTTCAATGCATCATACGTGTATTTTGGAGAAAGAAGAGGTAAGCAGTAAGGTAAATCAGAAGCTATTTCAGAGGTATGATAAGTTCTCTTTTATATCTAACTGATTCTAGACCTGATATCTTATTTAATGTATGCTTATGTGCTCGCTTCCAATCAAATCCTAGGGAAACTCACTTAAGTGATGTTAAGAGAATCTTTATGTATCTGATAGGTACTACTAACCTTGGTTTATTTTATAGAAATCAAGTGAGTATAAATTAGTAGGCTATTGTGACACTAACTATGCTGGAGACATAATTGAAAGAATAAGTACTTTTGGAAGTTGCCAATTTTTGGGAGATAACTTGATCTCATGGTCCAGCAAGAGACAGTCAACAATTGCACTCTCAACAGGCGAAGCTGAATACATTGCAGCTTCTGGATGTAGCACTCAGATACTCTAGATGAAGAGTCAGCTGGAAAATTATCAGATATCTGAGAGTAACATTCATATTCTCTGTGGTAATACTTCTGCTATTTGTTTATCTAAGAATCCTATCTTGCATCATATGGCTAAGCATATCGAAATAAAACATCACTTTTTACGTGACTATGTTCAGAAGGGATTTTTTTTACTTAAAATTTGTTGATACATGCCATAAATGGGCTGATATCTTTACAAAACTCCTTGCCGAAGATAGATTCGTGTTCATTCTGGAAAACCTATTTATGAAATTATGTGCAGAATAAAAAGATGTATTTCAGAATGTCAAAGTCTTCAGAACTCCAGATTAGATTCCGAGATTGTTATTCTTTTTGACTCTGAAACATGAGCTTTCTGAAGTAAGGAAGTTTTCATGAATTAGAAAGGTTCTGATCAGAAGCAATCTTATCGATTTGTCTTCCTGATTTTAAATAGTCGTTGCATTAAATGGTTGTCTTATCGTTTGATTTCATGTAGTTCTTAGTGGCGACAGTTGTCCCACTTTTTGAGCATGCATGATAAAAGTGTGACACATTGAGTTTAGCAATTCTTGGAATTAGGTTTAAACTCTTACGCTCCCCATATGACTGTGTATTCCCTTTTTGTCATCATTGCAAAGTTTTCTATATAAACCCACGTCACTCATATCTTCACACTACTCCCACACTTTCAGTTTTCAAACCTAAAATCAACCTTTTTCTCTTTACAATTGTTCTCTGTCTTCATCTTCTTCAAATTGATGATCAACAATAACACTCTTCAAGCTCCTTAAAGGCAATTGAAAGCAACACCATTTTGGAAGGGATTCCAGAATTAACCCTCAATACTCCGGTCAATGAGTTAATGGTGTTATGCGAAACCATTGTTGATTTCAAAAACTTGAAGGAAAACAATTTTTATTTCACAAAAACTTTGTATATTCAAGGATGGAAAACTTTCTTCGAGAGACTCACAGGTCCAGTTTATCCTGTGTTGGTGAAGCATTTTTGGGTTCATGCAACTGCTGACAAGGAAACTATTACTTCCTATGTCATGAATAGGAAAATAGTTATTACTGAGAAGTCTATAGGTGATCTTATTTCCCATGATGGTAAAGGGAAAAGGATTCATAATGCTAAGATCACTGCTAGGAGATAAGCTATCATTTCTCCAGTCATTTTCAAGGACTTAACAAGGAACCTAAGAGTTTGGTTCAAGATTATTTTGGGTTGTATTCATCATAAGCCAAGTATAAATAGTTCTGACTACATCAACACGCGTCATAAATTCATGTTATTCTGTCTGGAGAAGGGTGTCAAATTGGGACTTCCTTCAATTATGTTTAAGTTCATGAGGGATTCTATCAGAGAATCCAGAACTAGTGGCTCTTCCAAGAAGACAAAAAGCAAATTCATTCCCAATGGTAGATTAATTTCTAATATTCTTGTGGAAATTGGTTTAGTGGATGACCTTCTGGTCAGTGGTTTGACAGAAGTGCTGGTGAGGATACTAGAAAAGTCTTTTGGGGGAAGAATATGAAGAGTATGGGTTTCATCCCCATAATTAAAATGCTAGAGTTCATTCTGTCTAAGGATGATATCTTTGGTACAAGGAATCCTATTGATGACCACCCAATCTTCACAAAGATTGATCCTCCACGGGTTCTGATGGATTATTTAGAAAGCTGTCCGAAGGATGGAATTGAATCTTTGATGGATCCTTTCAATCTTCCAGAGACCCGCCCTGATGTTCGTGGGAAGAGAGAGAAGGAATTCAGAGGCGAAGGATCTTCTAGGGCTCAAAAGAAGAAGAAGATTGCTATCTTTTAGGATGAAGATGATGTGCTTCGAAGTGAGCGCCAGAAGGCAATGATTCTGAAGTATACTTTTGGAGTAGTCCAGTCTTCTTCAAGAGCTTCTGATATAGCATATGGTAAGATTCCTTCTTATAGCACTCATTTTAATTTTGATCCAATTTCTTTTGAAAGGATCTTACCAATCCTTCCTCTATCTCAACCACTATTTTTTCAACCTATCCCTCTTCCACCACCTCAATCAACCTTTATCACTCCTATCATAGAAACTCCTTTAGTTTCTAAAACTGTGACAGAACAACAACAACAACAGATTCCACCACCATCATCTCCTCCACAGTTATAAAAGTCACCCATTTCACAACCAAATATTGCTTCTCCCCAACCAACTAATCCAAATTTAACAACTCCTAGAACATCTCCCTCAAAACTTTCTGACGGACACGTTTCTGATGGAACTCCTGATGGAATGTCCAATTTTGAACCAGAACCCATTTCACCTGAATCATCCCCCATTATTTTACCATCACATCCTTCTGTATATGGTCCTGACTTTGATGAGTCCATAATCAACCTTACAGTCAAATACCCCAAATAACCAACAAATACCTCCCCTAGCTTTGGTAAGGTTCTGAGGAAATTTGAATCTAAATCTAAAAGCCATTTGCATGAAGCAATGACTGTCATTCATTCTTCAACAAATCCTGCTGCGAGTGATTCAACATAGGAAGCTTATAAAAGTTGGATGAACTCCAAGATTTCTAAGCTAAAGGATATTGGGTATACTCTTGCTGAGAGTAAATTTAGTTCTGGATTCATTCCCTTAATGGAACTCTGGAAACTAAGAAATTCCCAACTTTGTCTTCCTACTCCAGAAATCAAGGAAGCGACTCCTGAGGCTATGGAAAAAGAAGCTGCTCAAAAAAACGAGACTTTCCAGCACATTGAGTCTGCTCTAGAAGTTGTTGCTGCTTTTGAACCTCAATATTGTGCTATGGAAGAAGCTGTTTCTCGGATGGTTGTCTCAGAACCTTCTGCCTATCAGCCTATCCCTGTTTCTCTTCTGAGGATAATCGAGGAAATCGAGGCTGACAATGCAAAGGTCAATGAGCGTCTGGACAAGCAAGATCTCATATTTTAGATGATTCTTTCAAGGTTTCCTCCTCCTCCCCAGAACCCTTAGTTTTTATTTTTACTTTCTTGAAATTTTATTTCTTGTTTTTATCATGTTGCACTTTGCACTGCCTTATGGCAAGTTTCAATGAATTTTTTTTTGTTTCTCTTAATTTCTTTTTGTCTTATGTCTTTTTGATTGATGACAAAGAGGGAGAAAAACATAACGTTCTAAAAGGGAAGAGTTAGAGTTTATTTTGATATCTAATTTCCTTAATTAAAAACTCAAACATTGATTAATGTTTCTGCTAACACCTACTTCGAAAAAGAGTTTGGTAAGTGTTTTGCAGGGTTATTTCTCGAGAATCAGAATGGTTATGAATATGTTATTTCGGATAAGAGAGTTTTTGTTCTAGAGTAATCTGACTTGAAAAGTCAAGGTTCAAATAAGAAAGCCTGCTCCTTTAAAAGATTTTGAAGTGAAGCATATCAGAATGATGATGTTATCAACCAGTGCTCTGGACAACATCAACTAACTTCTGAAGATAAACCGAATTCTGACAGAATATTCACTCTGATACTTCAAAAAGGTTAATCAGGAAAATATTCTTTCATTCTGATTTTATATTTATAGGACTATACATCTCAGGGGGAGCTTTGTGCTTCTAAAAGATGTATTCTTATGTGATTACCCTGCACAAAACTGTTCATCAAAATACATGTTTTTTCATCATCAAAAAGGGGGAGATTGTTAGAACAAGATTTAGTTCTGCATCAATACCTTGAATTTTGATGATAACAATATTGTATTTGTGTGAGAACAATTTTGGTTCCCAAATGGTTTGTTATTGTGTAGCTTTAACAACCAGTTCTGATTCTGAATATATGATGTGCAACATCATCAGTTTCTGAACTATGTGTTCTAAATCCACTTCTACGCAAGTTATTAGAAGTTCTAAAAGACGTCAATATTGTTGTTGCAATGTTCTTTCTGCTTCTGAGCTATTTCATTCATCAGAAGCTTCTGAGGAGACATTGTGTTGCTGCTGCAATATTCTCTCAGTTCGTGATTCTGGATGTGACTCTGATCACCAAACTTCTGAAGAATGGCAAACTTCTGAAGTTGTGTTATGAATCTAAATATTCTGAAGATCTCAAGCCAAACGATTGAAGTTATCAAGGTCCTGACAAAGGATTCTGAGGACTCTGAAGATTCTGAAGATATTGAAGACCTCAAGCCAGACTACTGACGTTGTCAAGGTTCTGACCAAAGGTTCTGAAGTTTCTGAATCCATCTCTTTGTTTCTTCATTTCATGCTTCATCAACTTTCACCAGAAGCCAATGAATTTGAAGATAAGATCAAAATGGGAATGTGATCAAATAATACATGGTACAAAACGAATAACCTTTCCACTACCTGATTTCGTGGACAAGGACAGTACTATACATCAAACTTGTCATTGCTTTTGTGGGCGAAAGGACGTACACATTATCATTCCTTTCCCATCCAACAGTGGACATCCGTTTAAATGAGCTTTCCCCTTTTTTCTCTCCAACGATAATATGCTCATGCTATATAAACAAGACTTGGAGACTTAAAGAAAAACCTACCTGTTACGCAAATATTTTTGACAAGTTATTTTCTTTGTGAAAAGCTATCATTCTTTTGTATACAGTTTTTCTTTAAGTGTTTGCTATTCATTTGTGTAAAATCTACTTGTGTAGAAGCATCTTGTAAACACACAAAATATTATTTAAACTCTTTGTTTGATTCTTTAAGGAGGTTATCCTTAAGAAGACAAAGAAGGTTGTTCTTTGTGAGTCCTTAAGGAGACTAAGGTTTAGTTGGATCCTTGAGAAGACAGAGAAGTTTATTCTTTATGTCTGTTGTAATCTGTTGATTATAGTAGATTAAGTCCTTGTGTATAAGGCAAAATCACCTTGGCGGTGGACTAGATTAGTTTTGAGTTCAAGCGAACCAGGATAAAAATACTTGTGTTTTTATCTTTTTGTTATTAACTTGTTAGTGATGTTTTTGTTTTGGAAAAAACTTTTGTTTGTAAAACCCAATTCAAATCCCCCATTTTCTTGTGTTTTTCACACCTTCACCGGCTGCATAATTTGCAGTTGCGTGATATGCATGTCCCGAACGTTGTGTTGCTCGGGGAGGACATGTGGGACAATCAGATATAATATGACCTTCCTGCTTAAAATAATTACATAACTTTTTACTATAACTTCTAGAAATATGTCCAAATTGTTTGCAAAAGAAACATTGAACATGTCTCATATCACGACATTTACCTCTATTCTGGGCAACATATGTAACCGCCACTGGCTCAGAAACGACAGCTTCATGAGACATAGCTCCTTGAGTAATGAGATGTTTCTCCTCCCTTAGAAGTTCTCTAACACATATCCAAAGAAGGAACATGATTTCTATTAAGCAAAACACCTCGACTACTTGTTCTCTAACACATGTGTCCAAATTGTTTTCAAATTCTAGGTGAAGTTTCATGAGAAACTGATCTCGACTACTTGTTTTGTAGAGCTCTTGGACAACCGCGAGAGCCGTTTTAGGAACATCGGCATGAATAAGAGCAGAGCATTCTATCCACAAATTCAAAAAACCAGAGTAATATTCTTGAATAGATAAATTACTTTGTTTGTAATTGGCTATCTCTAGCTCAAGCTGAAAACATTTGGCTGCATTGTCCTGATTATAAATACGCTTAAAATAATTCCACATTTCTTGAGCAGTTGAAAATGAACGCAAATTATTGATCATTTAAGGATCAATGATGCTGAGGACTCAAGTGATTATTTGAGCATCTTTAGTTTCTCACGCATGTAATACAACTTTTTCTGTAGGGGTCTTAGACACATCGTCTAAATGACTCCATAATCCTTTTCCCTTCACATAATTCTTGAATTGAAATTCCTAAAGTTGGATAATTCTTGCCTCTAAAATGAACACAAAAGCCACTTCTTTCGTTTTCCAAATCCATTGCTAATTTATCATAAAGAATAAGATCAATTCCTATTAACAGGAACAGCTTGATCGTTATCTTCCTGGCCAAATAATGACGTAAAAGCATTGGCTTGTTTTGATGGTCCTCTAGATTCCTAAGTTTGTTAGAAATATTCCCTGATTTGAAATTCTGCATTTTGAGCACTTGGGATATACAAACTAGAACTATCTATTTCGTTGAACTTCGGGGTTAATAGACATATCACGCGAGGTACTGACAGCAACTGAATTGTTATGTTCAGTCTAAGTAGGCTGCTCTATTTTTTGGATGAAATTGTCTCTGAACCAAGGGTACCATGTACTTGACAAATCTTCAATGCCAATGCTTATCAGCTCCAAGTGCTACCGTGATCATCAGTGATTGCCAACTCTCTTTTTTAATCCAATGCAGATAATGACATTTGCCGTAAAACAAAAATGCAGAGACATCGCTTAAAACCAAGACAAGTTTCACTTTCCCATACCTTTCACTAGAATCATGGATAAATTCAATCATCTCTTTGGGAAGCTTGGTCTTCGGCAACCCCTTCAAAACTCTTGAATAATCGAACTGAAATTAAATCTTGATGGAATTTGATCATGAATCTTGACTTACCTCTGACCACTTGAATGAAATATCACACCATAAATCAAACAACAATCAATGATGATCATTAAGTAGGCTTTATATAGAAAATGATCACCAAAAACCAATCTTGACAATGACCTCCAAAATCAAATATCCCATAATGCAATCTAAAGATCATGGTCTAAGAATTAGGGTTTTCCAAGAGTTGATCCATAAAGAATGAATCAAACACCCTTTTTGTACCAAAATAGTCAAGACATAGTTAAGCTTGATCCAACCGCTTTGTATCATAAATAGAAAAACCCTTGGATCAATGATGCTAATTTAAAATGAAATTGTGAATGAATGTCTTATGATGGATGATTATGACATATGAACATGCAGATGAAATAATCCATGGACCAGATAAAAAATGAAAAAAAATAGGACAAATTTTGGGGTATGACACTTCCTTCGTCCCAAATAAATTGTCATAGTTGATCCTTTCACACATATTAAGAAAATGTAATAAATGAAAGAGAGAGAATAGTATTTTTACCAAACTATCCTTGTTTACTATTTGCGTATTTGAATTATCATAAATACAGAGTGAGAGAATAATAAATTGAGAGTATTAATTAGATGACATAATTGGAAGATAAACATTAGAATTGCACTGAAATCTAAAATGCGACCTTTATTTTGGGACAATTATTTTGGGACAGAGGGAGTACTTATTATTTCAAGGGTTGAGATTTTGCCAACAGTTTTGTACCACTGTGGTTGCACCGACCGTTTTGTGTGTTCTAGAATGAATCTAAAGTTTTATAAATAAGGGTCATTGTTTTTGTGCATATTTTTAATTGTTTAAAAATACTTCTGACTTTTCAAAAATTATGAAATTTTTTGTCTAAGGTCCTTTGACCTTCATTGACATAGGATAAATCTCTTGGCCATTTATTTGGTGTTTTGAGGAGGTTTTAGGTTTTTGATCAAACATAATTTAATTTAAATGCATTTTAATTTGATTTTTAATTGATTAATTGTGAATAAATTGTGTTGAGCAATTTTTATTGAGTTGTGAAGTTTGACTATGTGTTTGGGCCTTGGTCAAGGTTGATTTGACTTTTGTTGGATTAAAATCATTGGATTTAGGGGATTGATGAAATGTACGTTTCATCTCCCAAAATGAATGAATGATTTTAATTTGATAAAATCCCTCCCATGACAACTTGTGTTTGTCTCATCTCCCCTTTCTCTTCATCTTCAATCTCATTCTATCCCATCCTTTTCATTGGCCAATGACATCTCAATATCCTAAGCCTAATTGGTTCATCAATAACTTATGTTAGATGAACCAATACAAGTATGAATGAGATTAGTGTCAGTGTAAGCCCCGGAGGCCAATACTTTTGGTACATGTATCGAATTATTTATTAATAATAATGTCGCATCTCGAAAAATACGATTCCTCGCGATGGTCGCGGAAAAAATTATGTTTGAACAGAGTCGTCACCGAACTTTATTTATTCCAATGAAGGAATGGGGAAATATCGACAAGACCTTTGAAAAATAGAATAATGGTCGTCGCAACCATATTCGGGTTCGGGAGTCGATTACGTAAGGGAAAGGTATTAGCACCCCTCACGTCCGTTGTACTCAACAGGAACCTTTTAGTTTAATTTGCGATTTGAATGTTAGTTGACTGTTATTCGCTTTCTTCGAGTGATTGGAATTGATAATAGGTATGGATGAAGACCTCGGAAAGGGGGAAATAGAGGTTTTTTATTAGTGTGCTCGCGAAGATACAACAATCTCCTGCCTACGTATCCTTATGGTGCAATAAGGAAATCAGAGCATTCGCAGTTCGGGGAACTACGGTTGGTTGGTGTCTTTTAACGAACGACTGTTTAGATCGCGTTCTAAAGGCTAAACGTTGGCTTGTCTACTCTCGGCGGAGGCTTAAGCACTAGTTTGTTGTGCGCGTTAGAAAGGATTAAACATTGTTCTTTTTGAAAAGAGTTTTGGTCACACGGGGGTGACAAGTTGAATTAATTCGTTAGATATTTTGTTTGATTGGTTTTGATCGCACGGGGGAGAGAACAGATAAATTTGATGTGTTTAAGATATTTTGGAAGAACGACAAAAGATTGAGCAATGTGGTGCGGATCCATCGTTCAATTCTTTCGAGGAATAATAAGGCGAACGCCTTCTGTTCCCTTTTTCATTTAAATTGTTATGGAAAGTTTGTTTGCGGAAGTTGAATATGCACGGTAGTGATCCGTGCGCCTCCCATTTGCTTATTCTAGAAATAATGAGGTGTGCTCCACCTATTCCTTTATCCAAATTTATTTAATGTGTTTTAATCGGAAGTCAATAACTTGAGCAATATGGCGAGCGTCAATCATTCAATTATTAAAGAGATGTTGAGGCGAACGCCTCCCATTCTTCTTCATCCGAGTTTTAAATTGTAAAAATATTTATTTTGATTTGGGAAAATAATTTTGATTTTGTACGGTCGAGATTTTAATTGGAAGTCGATAATTTGAGCAATATGGCGAGCTTGATACGTCTCGTAGCTGTATATAGAATATAGTCTATCGGGTACTTGACTGCAAGTGCACAGTCCAGTCGTTTTAGTTTTAAAAGATATCGAACCCACAGGGACCGATGGTCAAACTAATGCTACTGACGTTACTGTGTTTAGCTAAGGGAATGATTTTTAGAAGTTTGGTTGAAGAAAATTAAATCTAAGGGAAGTTGAGTTTTAAGAAAATATTAATAGGAGGATATCAGTATGCAACGCATTAATCGTCAGGGATTCGATAAGTCATCGGTATATAATTTAAGAACCAAATATCTTTCAGTAGAAAATACTTATTTAAAAGGCTTTATCTCACACTCTCGTGATTGTTGATTCGGACTATACCTTTAAGTCAGAATGTACGCTCTCGCTGTCCCATTTGATGTTAAAAATAATTTTTGAAAATAAATAAGTTCTAATTGCTTTTAAAGTGCTCTCTCTGTTTTTAAAATCAATGCCTAGTTTTTACTATCCAGTTCGACCCTCATGCTCTGGCGATTGTCGGTTCTCACCTTAGTTAATTTCCCACTCTCGTGGCAAAATGGTATTAAATAGCTTCTCACTCTTGTGACAAAGTTAATTAAATTTAAATTAAAAACCACAGCCAAAAAGATTGTTTGAGACAAGACGTTTTTCAGCGATTATTATTAAATCCTGTCTAATTAAATTGTTACATACCGATACCGGTAGTTTAGCCAGACATGTTAAACAACGCAACCACAGAAGAACATAAACAGATCAACAATAATATAGACATGATTACAATAATAATAATAATAATAATAATAATATATAATAATAAAGCAATAACAATTGAATAAAAACCTGGAAATTGGATTAATAGAATACGCCGAATCTTGAAGTACTTGAGCAGTCCTCCATAGGTTGGTAGGATGCTGCCTCTTCGAAATAATTGCTTAAACTAAATTAAATAAATTGCAATAGTTCCCCATTGTAGGAAACTACTAATTTGGCTAAATGAAAAACAGAAAGGGAAAGGGAAAATGGAAACTATAAACGGAACGGTAACTAAATTGCGGTAGAGGAAACAATGTTGCTGTAGAAAAATAATACTAGAAAGCAGAATTACTGTAGAAAATAAATTGCAGAGAAAAATTAAGCGTCCCCGTAGGTTTCCAACTTCTGTCTTTTTATATCTGCCATTAGCTCATGGCAGTTGAGAGAAACAAGGATGACTTGGTTGAGTGAGGAATCCACGGGAAAGCGGCTGTGGAACGAGAATTTAGGCATGTTGGCTCAATTCTGTTGACTGTTTCAAGGCGCTGATTTTGGCCGCGTGACGTTCGTGATGGGCCTGTGACGGTCGTCACAGGCTGGGCGTGCCGGTCGTTACATGCTTTGTGACGGTCTTCACATCCACAATTTTTGTGTCCCCTGTTTTTTTGTTTTTCTACTGCTTTCTCTTCTGTTTCTTCTTCTTTTCCTTCCTTTTCTATACTTTGCTCATTTAAGATGGGGATTGAAATACCTGCAAAAATAACTCGAACACTTGTGGAATAATCGGAATATAAATGAAAGTGTTACAATTTTTGAGTGTAAATCAAGGCAAATATACGATGTATTTTCGCGTTATCACGCCAATTATTCAATTATTCGAGAGATGGTGAGGCGAACGCCTCCCATCTTTTATCATCCGAAGTTTGGAATTAAAAGGTTTTTTTTAGAAATTATATTTGACATAGAAAAGTGATTTGGATTTGAATTATAAAAATTGGTGTTGGACCAAAATAATTAGATTATTTTTAGGATAAATAGGATATAGAATGAATCAATTGCTAACATTACTAAATTGTATAGCATGATAACTAAACATGATTTATATTTGTTTTAGAAACTGTGACAAACCAAATGCACCCACACTCCACCATATATCAGCATATTAGCAACAATAGAATGATGCTTGTATAAATTAAGCTTATCACTTTACACTCATATTAACTCAATTGAATTTTAAACCATACAACTACAGTACATGCAGCATATTCTATTTTTTCAATTGGAAACCAATTAATAATAAAAATGATATTTATCAAGGCTTAAAGATTAATAGTTATTACACTTTACTTGATGAATTCAACAGTTGAGACTTTGAGTCAAATTGTACTAACTTTCAAAATTATCATCCCATTAGTTAAATCCAAAACATTCCGGCGTCATGATAGTAAAAAAACTCATTACTCCATGAATACATTCCATTAAAATAGAATTTTAAGTAAATTGGAATAAAATTCAACTTAGAAAAAGGAACTCAGAATAATATGTCAGGATTTATTTAATCTCTAAGCTTTCAAGAGTGCGCGGATTTATGAACTTATATGTTTAAACAATGTTAACAATATTGAAGCTTATTTTTTGGCATTCAAACAGCAAAAACAGTAGCAGTGATTCTTGCAAGTGATCTGGAAATTAGATTTTAAATCTAATGTTTAGGCTGCATATTCATGAAAATCATAACCACAATATAAATACTATGAACACAATACAGCAGCGGCACAAATCCTTACATATTATTTTGCAATCAATTTGTCATACCCGATAATCAAAATAACACAAGATCGAACCTCACCAAATTGGAACTAAATCGAACCAACAAATATTGTAAAATTCGGCGGCACAACGAAATCGAAATAAAACATAATCCGACTCGAAATTATAAATAGTAAATGAAATTAAAGCCAAAAGAAAGACATACCATGGCGTACGCCGTGTCTGGTGTTGCCGTCACAAGGCTGCATCCGTCTTCGAATCGCTTGCTGGCGAAGGAGAATTTGATTCGAAAGGTTTTCCGTGGAATTCTCTACAAAATCATACATCAAAAGAAATTGTATGGTTCATACAACTGCTACCACAACCGAGTGAGTTTGTATAGCGATTTGTACAACTTGGTGAGTTCCGTTCCGATGGTTTTGCAGTTGGATCTGCACTTGTGATGTTGCTGTCCAGATTTGTTGTAAACATATGACATTGTTGAGAGGTATTTGTGAATTTGCAGACTGAATTTTCATTTGTTCTTTGTGTTGTTGCGGTGTACGGATTTTGATGGCAGCGGAAGGAAGAAGATGAAAGGGTTTTCTGTTGGATTATGGAGGTTAAGGTTTATTGTGATGATGGTTATGACGTTTTGCGCGGTGGTCGGAGGTGTGAGAGACGATGAACACGGTTATGATGGACGTCGGCGTAATGAAGGGAGAAGGTGAGGGTTTCCGGTGGAGGATTTTGAGGTGAAGACAGAGGGTTGCGCGACGTGAACGGCGGTATGGTGTTTTGATGAAAGTGGTGCGGCGATTTGGGGGTCGGCGAAGTTCACCGATAATGGAGGGAGTTTTGATGTGGGAGGATCGTGTGGGTGTAGAAATGGAGAAGAATTGGTTGTTTGGTGATGTGGAGATGAAGAGGATTTCGCGCGGCGGCGGTTGTGTGAGGAAGAAGCGAAGAGTGGTGTTGGTGGATTTAAAAGGAAGAAGGAAAAGTTTTTCTGAAAACAGAAGCGAAAATGAGTGAAGACGGATACATCTTTTCTTTTTCCTTTCTCTCAGTTAGTCCCAGTATTTTTTTAGTGGAGAGAGTTAATGGACATCCTCATCATTGCCAGGTTTTCCTTTTAACTTTCTTATTTCTTTTTTCTTTTTTCTCGCAGAGAGAGAGAGTGAGTGGTGTATTTGTGGAATCCTCTTTCCTTTTCCTTTTCGCCAGCTAATGAGAGAGGGACCGTTATTTTGTCTTTATTCGTCTTCTCTCCACCAAAAAGCCACGCGTCCTTATATTGTTCTGAGAGAAAAAAAAAATTCTCTTTTGGTGCTAGCTGGCTGGTAAAAATGTGATGCATGAGATAGTTGAATGAAGGCTTGCTTCATTATATCTTTTATTATTTGAATTTTGAAAATTTAATCTTTGAAAATTAATTAAGACAAATATGAATTAAATATATTGTTCAAAGGATTTCCATTTAAATAAAGTTGTTATCCTAACTTGAAAGCAAAAATAAAAAGGATTATCAACGAATAAAAATTGGATGAAAATATTTGAAAAATTAAATTAAATACACTAAAATGATCAGCACAAATAATACTTATTGGAAAAATATAGCGTTTCTTTTAATTTTGAAATAAATTTTGACCGATTAAAAGGCTTAGACGAATTAAAATGCAGCTGAAGAAGTCGTCGAAAAATATAACGAGCATATCTGATTAAACTACGTGAACCGTAGATTAATAATACTGACGTCTGCAAGCTAGATTTCGAAACTTTTTACCCGCTAATTTTGCACGTGCTTGAGGAATGATTTAACCAAATTATCTGTATTTTCAAGAATTTATTCCGACTGATATTTTAAGTATTATTCATGATGAAATGCATGTTATGTTGTACATATGATGCAAACTGAAATTAAAATTGAATTTATGAACTTTTGAAATGCCCAGACAAAATTGGGGTATGACAAATAAAAGGTTTTTTCTTTATTATATTTGTTTAATAAAGTCCCTAGAATAGCTGGTCCGTTTAATGTATCAAGTGTGACTTAATCATGAGATCCCATTAAACATAAGGACACTATTCTTAAAGTATCCGTAGTCGAGTTTTATTGTGAAGTGGGATAACATTAAAGCATTAAGACTATTATGTATATAGACTAATGATCACATCTCATGGATCATGGATAAGGAGTTAACAAGTCTTCAACATAAGTATGAATACTGAGAGTAATATTTATACTGGATTGACCCGTTATGAGAATACTATATAAAATGTTATGCTAAGTGTCATAAGTTATTCTCATGGTGATAATGGTGTATACCACCCTTTGACCTGAAACCACTATGTACCCTAGATGTAGAGTCGAGTGCCTTATTGCTGATCAAACATTGTCTGTAACTGGATGACCATAAAGACAGTTGATGGGTACTCCACGAAGCATGCTGAGGGACATGAGTGACCTAGATGGAATTTTCCCATCCTGCGTAACAGGATAAATGTCTATGGGCCCAATATTGAACTAGACAATGATGACACGGTCTATGCCTTGTGATCAATATAGACATAAGGGCAAAATGGTAATTATACACATAAGTATTATCACAAAAGGATTTGTCAGATCACATGACATTTTCGTGTCTTGGGTAGCAGTGATGTGTTTCTAGATGTCGCTCACTATTTATTATGTTAAATACATGATTTAATATAGTTGCTAATGTCGCGAAAACCTACAGGGTCACACACAAAAGGACGGATTGATGAGAGATAGAGTAACTAAGGAACACCGTAAGGTACGGTGCACTTAAGTGAATTGTAGAACATCGTAAGGTACGATGTACTTAAGTAGAATGCGAAATATGGTAAGGTACCACACGCTTAAGTGATTTTGGCATATCATAAGATATGGGCCACATACACTTAAGTGGGTTTTTTAGCTTGCAGCCCACATAAGTGGTTCTATAAATAGAACCCTTGTGCAGAAGCATTTGTGCAGTTGCAATTTCGTTTCTCTCTCTCTCTCTCTCTCTCTCTCTCTCTCTCTCTCTCTCTCTCTCTCTCTCTCTCTCTCTCTCTCTCTCTCTCTCTCTCTCTCTCTCTCTCTCTCTCTCTCTCTCTCTCTCTCTCTCTCTCTCTCTCTTTCTCTCACTTAAAGCCTTCATTCGTAGCAGCTAACATTGAGATTGAAGGAATTCGTTCGTGTGGACTGAGTAGAGGCGTTATCACCATTCAACGTTCGTGATCGCTCCATAGATCTGCATCAAAGGTTTCAATCGCCGCAAGAGGTAAAGATTTTATCACTGATCATGCCCATTCGTAAGGATCAATAAAGGAGATTTTTTTTTAAATTCCGCTGCATTTTGGATCGCTCTTCTCCTTCAATTAGGTCCATCCTTTGATCATTTTCTTTTTGAGTGTGGTATGTTTTAGGAGTATGGTTCATTATACCATATCTCTAACATGTATTAGCACCTAAATTTCTATTGCCCGACCTCAGATAGTTGTGACTTCTACATAAGTCCAATTACGATTACTTAACATAGCGCTAAATTTTGACCCAAAAGGAATAACATTCTAGTAAGTGGGATTGTAAGTCTCCCCCTTTTAGGGTATTATGTGGAAACTTGGCCTTTTTTCCTTCCTTTGGAAGATGTCTTGGTTCAAGGATCCATGCTTGTGAATAGAGGGTTGAGTGTTCTCTAAAGAATGACTTAATCAATTGAAAAGTAAAACAATACTAACATCTAATTAACTAACATTTGACTAACTTTTATTCTTGTTACTTTTAATTTCATGTCATTTACTTTATGTCATTTAAATTCAAGTCATTTAACATTTTCCATTTACATATCATTTAACTTGTTTATGTTTATGTCATTTTTCCCTTTGCTCATTTGAGCCATATATTGTGATTGTATATATTTGTCTGTGTGTCATGTTTGTGTTTGTGGTCTTAAAACCTTAAAATACTTAATAAACAAACAAAAAACCCTAAAAAATGTTTGTGTGGACTGTTGGATGTGATCTAAGCTTTGGACTTAGAATTAGGAAACATTCCATATGCAAAAGGACTTGGCCAATGCCAACATTTCTGAAACCAAGTTATTGTGATTTGAGCTTTCATCTGATGCAAGTATTGGGATCCACTTGAGTTCATCTGCTACATGGTCTTTATGCAAATGTTACTTTGAACCCGTGTCTAATGCCTTATTCTGAGCCATTCAAGGAGTATGTCATCTGATACATGGGAAGATTATGAAGAAGACTATGAAGTTGCTAGCTTGGATGTGGCTATCTTTATTTGAAGCCATGCTCTTCATTTTGCTACTTGCTTATTGATATTGCTTGATTCTAAAGTCCAAAGGAAAAGTGGGTTTCTATATGACACTCTTGTCTATTGGATTGCATCCCACTGGTCAGATCTTTTCAACCCTTAACTTTTAATTTTTACTTAGGATTAGTATCTTCATCTCCTCTCACTTCTTAAATTTCAAATCTCTCCCCCCTTTTCAAAATCTTATTTGCTTGTAATTTCTAAACTTAGACTTTATTGCAAATTAGAAACTTTGGCCTTATGCCATTTCATTTTTACACTATTTTCTTAAATCAAACTTGTAAATAAAGTTAACCATACTTGACTTAAAATTTCAAAAAGACAAAAAAGAACTAACACTCATCCAAACCCTTTTAGGTCCTTTTTGCCTCTTTTAAATTTAACTTTTAATTAAAAGCAATTCACTCACTTTGAAATTGATACCACGAACTACGAGGTTTTGATCCCTCACTTTTATGTTGGTACGTAGGCACAAGTATGAAGGTCTTGTCAAACACAAAAATATAATCAATGAATTCTTTTCTCATCCCTACACTCTATTTTTCTCAAACATCTTTTATACCAAAAACACATACACACATAAAAAAGGGCTCCCTAGGACACTTTGGGTGCTAACACCTTCCCTCTGTGTAACCAACCCCCTTACCTGTAATCTCTGGCATTTTATTAGTTTTGATTTGAAAACTTCATACCTTTGGGTTTTGTTCGTACTTTTCCCTTTTCCTTTGGAAACAATAAAAGCGCAGTGGCGACTCTGGTTTTATTGACGTTAAGTTTATCCATAGCTTAATGGTCATGGATTTACCGCTACAAACGCGTTTCTTCGTTGTGAGCTTCTGTTTCGGAAGTGATTTTTTCTCCAAATGGGGTGAACGACATCGCGTTTCCAAATTCTCCATAAGTGTTTTTCTTTTTTGGTTTTGAAGCATTTTCCCAGTCTGGTAACATTGATTTGGGTTTGGGCCTAAGGCCCCAATGTTTTTTTTTTCTCACGGTACCTCCTTGGGCCGACACCTCATTTTGCCACCAGTCAGGGCCCGACTTCTTTGTTGTTGGGCTCACATGTTTAGTTAAGCCACTTAGTTTAATTAAGATTAGAATTAGAAGTTAATAAATTTAGGGTGGTTAAGATTAACCATGTAAATTATGCTAATTAACTTTCTTTTGGTAATTAAAATGTTCATGTTGGATCAAATAGAAATTTGAGTTTTAATTAGAGATTTTACAATTCTATTTGATTTTTAAATTTTAATTAAGCCATACAATAACAATTAGAATAAGTAGGATTAGTATTATTAGATAATTAAGACTTGGCTTAATTTTAAATTAATTATCGATTTTAGAACTTTTGTCCAAACTAATAAATTTTTAGAATATGGACCATCTTGCCCATAGGTATAAAAATCTTGATTTCAATACATGCTCCCTTAGGCTAGATTGATCATTTCTAACCCTTAGATTAGAATTATCCTAAATGTCTAATTGTTTCAAACCCTCTGACTTAAATTGATCAAAATTAATTTTGATCAATTAAATCCTTTGAACTTGTATAACCCAACAGTTTGATTTGAGTGACCAAAATACCCTTGGTCACTTAATAAGAATTTTTTCTCTAAGCTGTGGAGCTCGAAGCCTTAAGTCAGATCTTCAGTCAAGGTATCCTCAGTCACATCAAGGAGCGGGTTATACAAGATAAATCAAAGGTCAACACTTGGTAAATACAATCCAAATTGTATGATGCAAACCTTAAGTAATAAGGAATGATGAGACGACGTCTCTCCTATCCTTGTCTATAGCGACTTTGTGTACAGGGCGTAGGCCCTAGATATTCAAAGCGTTCTCCCTTATTCATAGACTTTAGTGCAATACGAATCGATCAAACTACCAAGTCTTCTTCATACAAGACAACGCCAACACAAGGAGCAACAATGAAGATCCTCATCCAACAAACTTGTCAATGATAAGAAGTATCATACGCCATGAGTCTTAAGTAGTAAGGAATGATGAGATGGAGCTTCTCCTATCCTTGTCTGGAGTGACTTTATGTACGGGGCATAGGCCCCAGCTATTCAACTGTCAAGTCTTTCTCCCTTCATCATTGTAAGAAACAACAACAAATTCTCTTCTCCACCGACTCGAAAGTTAGGATGAGGATCATATGCCATGAGCCTTAAGTGGTAAAGAAGGAACGAGACTGGAGCTTTCCTACACTCATTCTGGATATCTTTGGGTGCGAGACGTTTGGCCCGTTGCTTATTGTATCCATCTTAATCATAGACTTTAGTGTGGTTCTTATCTAATAACTATCAAGTTTATTCCACTCTCTCAATCAATTTATCATCTCCCTTTGCCTCCTTAATCATCTTACTTTCAGCCCTAGTGGGTTGAACTACGATAGCTCTGATTTCCTTATTGCACTATAAGGATATGTAGGCAGGAGAACCAGTTTCTTCACGAGATACCTTATTTATTAATCAATCATTCTTCATTCATCAATCAATACCATCTTTTTGAGATCGAATCTTACTTTTCCTTGGTTTCCATGTACATCCTTTTAGGACGCCTAATGAATAGTCTGCCTTGTGAACCAAGAGTGTTTGTGCTGTCAAACCAAACATTTTATTCTTATCTTTTTGGTCAAAACAAACACCTTATTCCTTCTTTTTGACCAAAACACTTGTTTGCTCTTCGGTTAAGAGTTTATTCTTTCATGGATCCAAGATACTATTCTTCCTTGATCTCGAACTGCTTTGTTCCCCAGCCAGTGATATATTGTTTGTTGTACCCAACAATAATTTCTTGTGGGATCCCATATACATCCTTTTAGGACTACCTAATCATAGTCCACCCTGTGAACCAGATGTTTGTGCTGTCAAACCAAACATTCGTTGCCTCCTTTTGGCCAAAACTTTATGAATTGAAAGTTGTTTGTGCTTTCAAACCAAACGCTTTATCCCTTCTTTTTCGGATAATATGCCTTTACCCTTGGGTTCAAAGTCAGTTTACCTTATGGGTTCCCATTTTACCATTCTGTTGGTGCAAGTTATACTTTCCATCACCCTCAATCTCTTTCTCTATTTTCGTGGTTCCACGAACTACAATTGCTCTGATTTTCTCATTGCACAGTGAGAATACGTAGGCACGAGGATGCGAATCCTTGGAGAGCATACTTCTAATTATTCCTTCCGCCTTATGGCACCATCCATATCTTTCATAACCCACTACCTACCTTCAATCATAAACCGTTCACTCTAGTGACATATTGTTTCTTTGAAATCAGATGCACTTTCTTTGGATACCCATATATACCCTTTTAGGATTCCTAATGAAAAGTTCGCATTCGCACCTAGAGTTATTTGTGTTGTCAAACCAAACATTTAATTCCTTCTTTTTCGCTAAGATGTTGGTTTCCCTCTATGGTACAAATTCCGTTTCTCTTATGATTTCCAATATATCTGACCTTTGGTTTCGAATCATACTTTCTCAGTCATTTATTACCCAATCCTTCACTTCAGTGACTTTGTTCATTCATTCCATTCATTTTCATGATTCATCCATATTCTATTTTCGTTCACTCCATGTGATATATCCTATTCTTTGAGCCAAATACAGTATCCCTTTTATGCTCCATCTTGTATTCCTTTGTGAACCAATAGTTGTTTGTGCTATAAAACCAAACACTTAATTCATTCTTTTTTGGTTATTCCAATACAGTGTTGTGGGCCCTCATGTGTTGGTTCATACCAGTTTTACTCTTGGGTTCATATTTCACCCCTTGTTGGAGTTCAAATCACATAATCCTTTGGTTCAGACCATACCTTTATCGCACTTTTTTTCATCTCCCACCATTAGTTCTTTGAACTACGGAGCTCTGAATTCCTCATTACACTATGAGGATATGTAGGCATGAGGGCTCCAATCCTCACCGAGCATTTTATCTATTTATTTCTTCCCCCCCCCCCCCCAATTCTTTTGTGAGTAATCTTAGATATCACACTTATTCGAACGAGAACAATCAAAACGGTTCCCATGGAGTACCATGGATGTTAGGGGTGCTAATACCTTCCCCTTTCCCAACCGACTTCCTTACCCAACATATCTATTTCCCACGGGTTTTATCGATGTTTTCCCTTTCCTTCGGGAATAATTAAAGTTCGAATGAGACTCTATTGTATGTTCGAGCGTGCGATGCGTTCAGGTATATTTCCGTTAGCTTCAACATGAAGTTAGTTTATACATGTCAATTTTCATTTGGTCCTAATTTACTTTAGTGATATTATTAAATAACCTTATTGTACAAAGTATAAATAGTTGAATGTCAAACTTTATAAACCAAAATATTCAAAACCAGAATATGCATACATAATACCAAACATATAACATAAGATTCATAAATGATTAACTCCCATTAAACTAAAGATTCCTCAAACTGTAAAACACCCATATGAGTAGTGTGATCATGGAAGACCTTGGGTGGAAGACCTTTTGTAAGAGGATATGTTATCATGGAGTTTGTCCTTAAGTGTTCTATGGAAATCGGTTGACTTTGTACCATTTCTTTAACAACTAGGAACTTGATGTCAATATGTTTTAACTTAGTTGAGCTCTTATTATTGTTGGAGTATAGGAAGACTGATTTATTGTCACGATATAAGTTAAGTGGTCTTTCAATTCCTTCCATAATTTGCAGCCCAGTGACAAGATTCCTTAGCCAAATCCCGTGGTTGGATGCCTCAAAACATGCTATAAATTCCACTAACATGGTAGATGAATCTATAAGAGTTTGTTTGGCGCTGCACCAAGAAACTGCACCACCAGCCAACATGTAGATATAGCCAGAAGTGGATCTTTTACTATCTTGGAATCCAACAAAATCTGAGTCAGAGTATCCAATGATCTCCAACTAGCCTGACTTTATATATGTGAGCATATAGTTTTTTGCTATCTTTAAATACCTCATAACCTTTTTGGCTACTTTCCAATGATTCATTCCTGGATTTTTCAAATATTTGCTTAACATCCCAACTATGAACGCAATATCCAGACGCGTACATACTTGGGCATACATCAGACTCCCAACAGCTGGCGTGTAAGGAATCTTTTCCATTTCTTGAGTTTATAAGTTTCCTTTTAGGTATAACCATTAGCCACAAGACGAGTCTTATACCTCTCCATATTACCGTTAGAATCCCGTTTGGTCTTAAAAATCCATTTGAAACCAATAGTTTCACACCTTATGGTAACTGGACAAGTTCCTAAACCTTATTGTCTTTCATGGACTTATACTCCTTTTTCATTGCTTCAATAGACTTTTCTGAGTTGGAATCCTACATGGCTTGGTGGAAGTTTATTGGATCATCTTCCATCATACCATTATTTTCCTCATGTTCTTGGAGAAAAACTACATAATCATCCAGAATAGCATTTCTTCTTTCTCTAGTGGATCTTCACAAATGTATTGGTTTTGTAACACTTGTTCTTAAGGATATTGAGTTTGTTCTTCTTGAGGAAAGAAATGTCTTGTGGAGGTTCCATACTTTCTTGATCAAAAGCAACTATATGAATCGGTTTTGTAATCGTTACTGATTCTTCATCTAAAACAAAGTCTCTAACCTTATTCTTCCCGAAACTCAATATCCTCAAAAAATATGGATGTTACCATCTCAAATATTGAGTTTAATTTGGGATCATAAAACTTGTAGTTCCTAGATCTTTCAAAATTACAAATGAAGTAATTGTTCACTGCTCAGGAGTCAAATTTCTTTTCGATTTTCCTATAAGGCCTTACCTCAATTGGACATCCCCATATATGAAAAAATTTCAGACTAGGTTTTCGCCTATTCCAAAGCTCATAAGGTGTTTTGGTAGCTCCCTTGGTTGGCACTTTATTTAGAATGTAAGCTGCGGTTTTTAGTGTCTCTCCCTAGACTAACTCTAGCAAGGTAGAATGACAAATCATACTCATTACCATATCCTTAAGAGTATGGTTTCGTCTTTCAGCCACATAATTCATGCTAGGTTTCCCTAACATAGTGTACTATGGGACAATTTTACATTCCTCTAGGTATTTGGCAAAAGGCCTCAGACGTTGTTCACCTAAATCGTTATATTTGCCGCAATCGTCACTGCCACTGTCATATTTGACTTTCTTTATTATTTTGTTGAGTTAATTCTCAACTTCCATCTTAAATTATTTGAACACATTCAATGATTGATACATTTCATGTATAAGAAATATGTATGCATATCTATAATAATCGTCTATTAATGATATAAAGTATTGTTGATCATTCCAAGAAGGTGTGAGAAAAGGTCCACAAATATCCGTATATATCAATTCTAGGACATATATAGCTATATATGCACCAATTTCTTTGTTTTAGTTTGTTTACCTTTAATGCACAAAACACAAACCTCAAAGTTCCTAAGTCAATGGAATGTAAAATTCCACCAGACACTAGTCGCTCATCTCTACTTTAGAGATGTGTCCTAGGCACTGGTGTCATAATGCTTCTGAATCATTATTATCAATTTTACGCTTAGTACCACATGTTTCCACATTTAAGGATTCACCATAGGTAGCTACCGTGTCAGGTAAATATAAATTATCATGACTCATAAGTGAACCAGTTCCATTTCCAATGTGGTTGTTGACACACCTCCTTTATTTGTATCTTGAAAATCTACTATGCTGGTCATATCTAGCATGTTAATTTCTCAAACTTCCAAGCTAATTTTTTACTATCTTAAAACATGCCACTAACAATGAATAGGGGTGGTTACAATCAAATGAAAGGGCAGTAACATTGATTGGCTTCTGGTAAATAAAGGGTAGCCATCGATAGGGAGTTATAAAAGGGGAGGAGTCGGGAAAGAAAGAACAGACAATTTTATACACATTAAACTGAGGTTTGATTGGTTATAATATCAGTTAAGTTATAAAGGTGTATTTTTCATCGGTATATTTGGCGTCTACCACGGAACCTCAATATATTTAATTTGGGTTACATTGTCTAAAATTCATAACAAGAGCTTCACAATCTAATGGTGAGAAAAACTGTAAGTAGTAACAACAATGATTGGCGTGTTGTAACAAAAATGTTGGCTGGTATGGAGAATTTGAGGTGAAAAAATGGAGTTTGTAGGGAGACATACCAAATTTACAACAAAGACAACAACAATTATTAGAGATATAAGATAGTATTATATTCTACTGTAGCCAATATGCTTAGCTGTCATTCTATTTGTTATAGTCTCTAACCTTATTCTTCCTGAAAAATATTATTTCCAAATAAACACAAATACCTGATTTTTTCCAAATAATAAACTGAAATTAAATTATGTCTCATGACTTAGTGAGTCTATCTAAATATCTAACTACAAGTGCACAGTTGTACCGCGTAGTTTTGAAAGATATTGAATCCACATGGATCAATAATCAAACCTATCGCTATTTATTGGTGCTATGTAAATCTAAGGCTAATAAAAATATGATTTAGGGGGGATTTTAAAACTAAAATTAGAATAAAATTTGGAAAATGTATCAGAAAGGAGAGACCGGGATGTGGATCCCGGTGCACCTTGGGGACTCAATAATTTATTGGTGTGTGTTAATGTATTAAATCGCTTTTCAGTAGAAAAATATTAATTTAAAAACCTTTATCTCACACTCTCGTATTTTTTACTCTAACTATACTTCTAGACCATATGTCTGCTCTCGCTAGCCCATTTGAATCAGAAAATACTTTTTGAAAATCAATAAGTCCTAATTAATCCTAAAACGCTTTCGCTATGTTTAGGATTAATCCCCAATTTTTACTATCCGATTCAAGCCTCACACTCTCGTGGTCTCAGCTCGAAACCTTAATGCTTTCACTCTCGTGCAAAACTTTTTAGACTCAAAATTAAAAATTAAAACCAGAAAAAAAAATTATAAAAAGGTTTATGCCAACTTATTATCGAGTCCCGTCAGAACGACGGTCCTCACATACCAGACTCAAAACAATTTAGTCGGACATGGTATTAAACATAAACATGCGATTCATGGTAATGGAAATTAACAGTAACATTACAAGTAAATAAATTTCAAACAAATAGAATTAAATTAAAGCAATTATATAAAGAATCTGATAAATTGCAATTAAGGCAGAAATAACTTCGAGTACACACAATGAAACGGAAAATAACTTCCAATGCTGACATGAATACTTTGATCCAAGCTTACAATAAAATATCCTAAAAGCTACGGTATGATAGTCCCCCAATGCGAGAGCTCTATCACTTTCGAAAGTATTTTCTACTTAAAACTAAGAATACAAATTATGCCTACAAACTTGGATGATTCCATCTTCTAAAAACTCATATTTTATAGTGTAATAGGTGTTAAATTGAGTCCTGGCCGTGTAGACTTCGTGGGAGAAAAATATGGGAGAATGGGGAAAGAATGGTTTTTTTTGTTGCTATTTTTCAGGTGCCGAACTTCATGGCGGATGCTATGAAGCTTTTGGTGGTCTCCAAAAGTGCAAAGTGTGGTTTTTGGCCTTTTTGATGTGCATGGAGGTCACCATGATGCTCATGATGATCGCCACGAGCCTTTGATTGCATCTTCTGCATTCCTATTTCCTCTCTTGTGGGCTTCATGATTGCCTAGTCATGGTAGGGGCCATGGAGGGTGCCATTTTGTTGGCCATCAGTGTATTTTCCTCCCTTTTCTCCATTTTTTGTTGTTTTTGTCTGGTTTCTTCATAAATCGACTCTTACTTGTAAATTATCTGAAACATGCATAAACTACCAACATAATACTACAAATTGATATTAAAACATGTGCAAATCAAATCAAAATAAACTGTTTTTCGGTGTTATTAAAGTCTCCCACACGTAAACTTTTGCTTGTCCTCAAGCAAATGTTACACATATGAAAAAGACTTTTGAAAATGGTGCATCATATAGAAATCAAGACTCATGAAAACAGTTTCAATTGGATACACATCATAGGCTATAAACTCAATTTCAGTTAGAATTGCATCAATAGGTACTAACTTTTTCACTAAGGATATCATGGGAACACAAATCTGCATGGTGCAGACATAAGTCTCCCCTATACAAACCAGTCGGAATCGTGTCGTCATGTCTAAGCCTAATTTAATCATCCTTCACTCTATCCTTTTTCATGCTAGTGCAATCACATTAAGCCCGCTATCCTTCCACACACATAGCAAGATAATCTGTTAGTGACTATGATCTATATAAATAGTTTTTTTTCTTCTTTTCTTCGCACTTTGGCTCGATTAATATCATCAAAGGAGGCTTGTACCATTGGGTTAAATGACCGGTTGAGGGTCATCTAACTTATAAGGAACATACTTTTAATTTGGTCTTTCTTTTCTCTTTTAATCTTAAGATCATACACTTATTTGCATCAATTTCTTGTATAATGTGTGTTTAGGATGGTGTTGACTGCTGAATAAATTACTTAAGGAAAATTAAAGGGTGAGAGTTTAAGGTTACGACATGACAAGTACTCAGATTGATATCCATATTTGAGAGACTTAAGATGTTAAAATGATACCGATCTTGTTAAGTTTTTCCAAGTTTCTACAATTTATCCTAAGTATTGTCTATAGCCTAAACCTTTCAAAATATGCATTGTTATTCTAAGTCAAAAATTTTGGTATGGCTCAAGAAAGTGGGGGAATCAATAAGCAATAGAAAACCACTCATAAAGACTCGACAACACATGCAATGACTCTACTAACAGTACTAAAAAGTAAAAACAGATCAAATTTAAAATCATGAAATAGACTAAAAAATAATAAATCTAACTAGAAAGCAGTAAAAGTGAAAACGATAAATTTCCTCTCCCACACTTAAACCAAAAATTGTACTCAATGTTTTGATGAGAGTGAGAAAAAGGAACGAAGAACCTGGACAATAGAATTAATATCTGCCTTGGCTTCGTCCTTGGACTTGGCCTTGCCACCATCCTCCTTGTCCACCTCGATCGTATCCACCTCGACCGTGCTTTCCCCGCATCTGGACCTCCATGCTAGCCAACCGCTCAGATAAAAAGTCCAATTGGTCGTTACAATGATCCTCGGTTGCTTGTGAAAATCGGAGATGCTCTACATCTCTTGGTGGGGGTGCTCCGTAGAAACCTAAAAGGTCTACCACTGTTAGGTTTGCTCTACCATGGCAGTTTGTGATGTCTGAATCTGCTTAATATTACTGGCCATGGAATCCTGTGTTGCCCTTGTGTGTCGCGGACGCCCTATAAGTGAAGCTTGGGTGGCTTGGATCAGTTGCACATCATTTGTCATATTTGTCTGAAAGGCTTACATTTGACCCATATGCTTTATCATTGTTGCTTGTTGTGTTTGAATTTGATTTATATGATGTATCACACCTTTTTGTGGTTGATGCATAGCATAAATCAAGCTATCCCTCTCGGAACTTGTGGAATTCCAGGCACACATCTCATTAAGCATGTTGTCGAGTGTGGCTTGTGTGGCTTCGGAGGAAGTACCTACAAAATGGTCAGAAACATGTGTGGTGTGTATACATGAATCAGGAATATATGGTGAGTGGTATGGTGGAGGCTGGGGTATAGGAGAGACTCTTTATCTCTGATCATACTCATTATCGGTAGCACCATCAGCAGTGACATTCTCATGAATGTCCATGGGGTCTGGTTCAACCTCGGGCTCAATGTGTAAATCAAAGGTGCAATCTGGGCAAGGTAAAACCATGTCGTGAATGGCAATGTTATGGACCATCAGTAAAAAAATCCTATCCGGCCTGGATCTAATAAACCTCATGCTCCTACAGGCTCTGAGATCAAGGGAACGAGGTGGTAAAGGTTCAAGAGTAGCACGCTCTGCATCCAGCCCCAAAGCACGAACAATGGAGGTAATCACTCCTCCAACCGAAATAGATCCCTTGATAGCGGTGCAAACTGCATGTATGTGGGCTATCATGAATGGGGCCGAGTTAATCAGTTTCTGTGTGAGAACAGCTTGCAAATAAAATATTTCTTTTGCATTTATCTTATTACTACTCTCCTGGCCAAAAATAATGTCAGCCAATATTTGGCGAAAGTAGCGGATGGTCGGGTTATGAATTCGAGATGCCAAATTTCCCTCAAAACTGTTTGTTTCATACCCTCCAAAATTGGCCAACATCGTATACCCAATCAATATCCAATGGGGCTTCACATATAACCCTTTCCCCATAAGGGAAATTTAGTAACTCAGTAAGTTGATACGTACTATATGCAAACTCCCTATTAAACATGCTGAACCGGACAATCCTAGAAGTACTAGCGGTGTCGGGTTGTACCGTGTAAATGAGTTAACTAGGGAATTCTCTAGTTAACCTAACATATGTTGCATCTTTACATGTACAAAATTGAGTCAAACTTACTCTATCAATCATCAAATTTACACTATCTAACAGCCCTAACCTACGTAAGAAAGTTTCGTCGCCATACCTTGTCGGGATAATTTCCCGGTTCAGCAGAGATTCGAATTTGTTTTGCTGCTTCTGACCGTCTCTTTTGTCCCGAAAGATTACTCCTTTGAAATCAACATTTCCTCCTTGAGCCATTGTCGGAGTTTGTAGATAAGGTATGGTGAATAGAAAAATATGTGAGTGAAAGTGGTGAAAATGGTGATGGTAGGTGTTAGTTTAAATAGTAATGAGAGTGGAAGGTGAAAGAGTGAAGAAATAATGAGGACTTTTGGGGAATATGAAGGAATTGAATTTGTTAGGTGAAATGGGTTAATGAATGGGGAGTTCGAAAGTTGAGAGGATGAAGTGGAAAGGTAAAAAATTTGGGTTTAAAACTGGTTTTCGCATTTCTGGAGATTTGTGGCGACCGACACAGGGTGTGTGGCGAACAACATGAATTATATGTTTGGATTATTTGGCTTTAGTGTCTATGGCGAACGCCATAATGTGTGTGGCGAACGCCATAATGTGTGTGGCGAACGCCATGCCTTCTAGTGCGTTTTGGCTTGCTCTTTTGGGCTTCTGGATAATTTTTGGTGTGCATCATTGTTAGTGGTGAAAATTTATTTATTTTGAAAATTAATGGATTAATGAATAATAAAAATGCATAAAAACATAATGGAAAAATATCATAACACAACATGAAAGAAAAATTGGAAATTGTGGGTTGCCTCCCACGTAACGCTATGTTTTACGTTGATAGCTCGACAAAAATTTTAAAACAAGTCCTAAAATAGAAAGAATAACAATCCTAAACTAGTAAAAACGAGAATTAATATCCTCTCCCACACATAAACGAAGCAGTGTCCTCACTATTCAAATGAAAGGTAGGAATCCTGTAATACTCGAACAAAGAATCAACCACTTCATCCGACGTTGGGATGTAAGAATCTGCAGATAGAGTAAATCTCTTGATAAAGATGATCGAACCGCTCATGTGTCACATCCATAAAACCGTGGAACTTTAGGTGAATGGTAGCGACATCATCTCGAAGGGTCGCAATGTCAGTTCTAAGGACGTCGAGTGAACTATCATGATCAACGAGAGGAATGGCACGAGTAGCAAAGGCATGGGAAGAAGCATTAGAGAGGGGGGTTAGATGGTATTCATAGGCAAGAGGGGTCTCGGGTGGAGTGGGTGATTCACTCTGACCTTCTAAGTCATATAGCCAGTTATCTCGGTTGTGCACACTAGTCCTCTCACGGTTAGGCAAAATGGTGTACTACCTCATTTCTGATATGAAATTCATATGCATTGGGCCCTAGGTTTCTTATAAGCCTATTGTTGAAACAAAATACTATGTTCATCGATTGGATACCTTCTAGAGGGGTCAAATGGGAAAGTGGGGTTTTAAGACCGATAGCCGCAACAATCATGGTAACAGTGCCTCCTATCAGGATGGGTATGTGGGTAGCATGTGAAATTCTATCTAGGTTATCAAGCATAAACATGCATCATTAACTGACCTAGATTGAAAAACACAAAATATGATAAATAACTCGTCTCTAGATACAAAGGTAATGCTCTCCTGTTACCCAAAAAGGGTATAGGCCAAGATCATGTGAAAATATTTGATAGTTGGGTTGTGGATACCATTAGAGTCCATGGAATTGGGTTCGGGATGTGAGCTCCCATATATTCTCCCCTAAAAGTAATCAAGTTCATTATCCATAATCCTATCCTCTTATGCTTCAGTAAAAACGTTAGGGCCACTAGGAAATCCTAAAAGGTCATCCATCTCACAGTGGTTAAAGCAGTAGGTATACCAAAATAACTTAAAGGTGGTTAAGCTTCTATTAAAACCCATCCCACAGTTTGGATCATAGAAAAAGGAACTCAAAAACTCAAGGGTTAAGTTGTGGTAGGTACAAAATCGCCTCATTACAGCAAAATTGTCCCAATCAAATCGGTTAAGCATAACATACACTTTCTCTAATACCTAGGGTTGACATAGTTCGACCATTAGGGTACTTAGTTAGTGTCATTTATCTTTGAAACAACACCTTATAATGTTGCCTCTGGGCCTCTTTTTGAAAGTTATATCCATATTATCGATGTTCTGCATCTCTAAAGTTAGTAGAAAAATTAGCTTGGCATGAATGTAGCCTGAAAGGAGACATGAATCAAGTTAGTACTGGTCAATAAAAATATATCGCTTATTATATCGGAGAAAAATAAGATTCAAAATCATGGGTTGCCTCCCACATAACGCTTCATTTAATGTCGCTAGCTTGACATAATTATGAAATGAGTAATTTTGTGAAAGAGCGATAAGCTCTTTTAGCTGTGAACAAGTATAGTAATATATGTTTTCAACACAGTGATAATGTTTAAGTCTTTGCCCATTCACAATGAATGCCTCATTAAATTTATCTATTATCTGAACAACTCCATTTTGGAAAACTTTGATGACCTTAAAAGGTCCATACCATCTGGAACGGAGTTTTCCTGGAAAAAGTTTTAATCGAGAGTTGAAAAGAAGAACTAATTCACCCTCTTTGAACTCTCTCTTCATTATACGCTTGTCATGCCACTTTTTAGTTCGGTCCTTATAGATCTGGGTATTCTCATAGGCGTCTAATCTTAATTCTTCTAATTCCTGGATGTCTAATATTCGCTTTTCACATGTGGCAACATAGTCCATGTTTAGGGCCTTAATGTCCCAAAAAGCTTTATACTCTAGCTCAACCGGCAGATGGCAGGATTTACCATATACTAACTTAAAGGGTGTGGTTCCTATGGGAATTTTGTAGGCTGTTCTATAGGCCCACAGAGCCTCGTGAAGTTTAGAATACTAATCTTGCCTAGATGTTGCAACAGTTTTCTCTAATATTTTCTTGATTTCCCAATTGGAAATTTCAAATTGGCCACTTGTTTATGGGTGGTAAGGAGTTGATATTCAGTGTCGGACCCCATATTTAAGCAACAGTTTTTCAAAGATTTTTGAAATGAAATAAGATCCACCGTCACTAATGACGAGTCTAGGCACACCGAATCTAGGGAAGATAATGTTCTTGAAAGGTTTAATCACAATTCGTGCATCATTTTTAGGAGAAGCTACAACCTTGATCCATTTCGACACATAGTCAACCGCAACGAGTATAAATTTGTTTCTGAATGAGGATGGGAAATGGCCCATAAAATCAATACCTCATACATTGAAGATTTACACTTCTAAGATGTTTTTCAATGGCATCTCGTCACGTCTAGAAATGTTTCCAGTGCATTGGCACTGGTCACATTTGATAACTATGGTGTGGACATCCTTCCATAGGATAGGCCAATAGAGGCCAAATTGTAGGATCTTTGCACAGGTATTGGACGTGCTTGTGTGCCCTCCATAGGGTGCAGCGTTTCAATGGGTTATAATATTATCTATCTCTTCTTCAGGGACACATCGATGGAAAATACCATCGGCGCCTATCTTGAGTAGGAGGGGCTCATCCAAATAATATTGTTTTAGGTCATGGAAAAAAAATTTCTTTTATTGATAAGTTAATTCAGGTGGAAGTACTTTGGCCGCTAGGTAGTTGACAAAGTCAGCATACCAAGGGGTTTTGGATTGAGCATACGCGGCTTCCACGATTTCTTCATTTTCAATTATGGAGTTTCCTTTTTCATAAGGCCCATCTTTATGATAGCATTCAAACGTGTTATTTTCTAACTGGGAGATAAGTCGGTCATAAAGGAAGTCATCATTGATGGGCACTTGGTCAGCTTTTACATTATCGAGTCTAGAGAGGTGATCTGCTACAACATTCTCAGTTCCTTTCTTATCTTTGATTTCTAGATCAAACTCTTGTAGCAGCAGAATTCATCTTAACAACCTTGGTTTAGCATCCTTTTCACTTAATAAGTATCCAATAGCGGCGTGGTCAGTGTAGATAATTATTTTATCTCCCACTAGGGAGTGAAATTTATCTAATGCAAACACTACAGTTAAGAGTTCATTTTTTGTGGTGGCATAATTAATTTGCGCCTCATCCAAGGTTCTACTCGCATAATAAATGATGTGAAGCTTCTTATTTTTTCGTTGTCCCAAGATAACACCGACAATGAAATCACTTGCATCACACATTATATCAAAGGGTTCATTCCAATCTAGATGTTGTATAACGGGTGCAGAGATTAAAGCTTGTTTGAGTAGTCGAAATCCTTCTAAGAATTCATCATTAAAGATGAATTCAACGTCTTTCATCAACAAACCAGTTAAGGGTTTAGTTATTTTAGAGAAATCTTTGATAAGACATCGGTAAAACCGGAGTGACCTAAGAAACTTCGTATTTCTCTAATGGTTTTAGGAGGTTGAATGTTTTCTATTACTTCTATCTTTGCCTTATCAACTTCAATCCCCTTGTCTGACACTATGTGTCCAAGTACGGTTCTTTCTTGAACCATGAAGTGGCATTTTTCCCAAATAAGTACAAGGTTTACTTTTACACCCCTTTCTAGTACCATTTCTAAGTTCTCAAGACATCCTTCAAAACTCTGCTCCTAAACTGAGAAGTAATCCATAAAAACTTCCATGATGTTATCCATAAAATATGCAAAGATCGCCATCATGCATCGTTGAAATTTCGTGGGGGCGTTACATAACCCGAAAGACATTCGTCGGTAGGCGAATGTGCCATAGGGACATGTGGAAGTGGTACTATCTTGGTCATCGGGGTGAATTGGGATTTGGAAAAATCCTGAGTAACCATCCAAATAACAGAAGTGAGAATGCCTAGCCAGTCGTTCAAGCATCTAGTCGATAAAGGGAAAAGGGAACTGATCTTTTCGGGTGGCTTTGTTCAATTTTCTCTCGTCTATGCATATTCTCCACCCTGTCTCAACACACTTTATTACAGCTTCGCCTTTGTCATTCTTGACTACTGTAACACCTCCCTTTTTAGGTACGACATGTACTGGGCTAACCTATTTACTGTCATATATAGGGTATATAATTATTGCCTCTAGTAGCTTTAACACCTCCCTTTTAACTACATCACTCATATTAGGGTTTATTCTCCTCTAGTGTTCTCTTGAGGTTTTTGAGTGCTCTAGCATAATTTGATGCATACACACGAAGGTACTGATGCCTTTGAGGTCAGAGATGTTGTATCCTAGGGTTGTAGGGTACTTCCTTAAAACATCCAATAACTGCTCCATTTCTTTTTGACCTAAGTCTGTGTTAACTATTATTGGGCGTTCAAGCTCTTTATTTAGGAATTCATACCTAAAGTTTTTGGGAAGCGTCTTAAGTTATACAGAAGGTTTATTTGGGTAAGGCATAGGATTGGGAGTTAGTGCAAGGCATTCTCTCAAGTTGTCATCCACATATGTCATCTAATATAGGGGGTGCTGGAATTTTTAGGACTTTAGTATCCTTATGTGGTTCCATCTCCATTTCCTTTATACATTTGTCGATGATGTCTATGAAACAGCAGGTATCATCTATAGCAGGTGCCTTTAGAAAATTATGAAAGAATGAATTCGATTTTCTCCTCACCGACCTCGAAGGTTAGTTTTCCTCATTTCACATCAATAATGGCACCAACAGTGGCTAAAAGGGTCTTCCTAATATGATTGGAATGTTAGAATCTTCCTTTATGTCCATTATTATGAAGACTGTGGGAATATAAAATTGACCAATTTGTATGGGAATGTTTTCTAGCATACCCACAGGAAATTTAATAGAGCGGTAAGCTAGTTGGAGAGACATTCTTGTGGGTCTTAGTTCGCCTAATTTGAGTTTTTCACAAATAGAAAGGGGCATTAAACTGACACTACCTCCTAAGTCACAAAGGGCTTTATCTATGTCAAATATTTCGATTACACAAGGTGTGGAGAAACTTCCAGGGTCTTTTAACTTATGGGGCATGTTGTTTTGAATGAGGGTGTTACACTTTGCAGTAAGCGTCACTGTCTCATTATCCTCAAGTTTCTTTTTATTGGATATGATCTCTTTAAGAAATTTCACATAGGAAGGTATTTGTGTAATAGCTTCTGCAAAGGGTATTGTAATATTGAGTTGTTTCAAAATCTCTACAAATTTATTAAATTGGCCTTCTGTTTTGGATTTAGCCAGTCTTTGAGGATAATGAATGGATTATTTATATGGTGGTGGAGGCACATACAGTTTCTCTTTCACGACCGCCTATTTGGTTTTATTATCCTTCCCATGGTCGTTTGGTTCATTATTTGTTACCTTCTCGGTCTCTTTTTCACTTTGTTGAGACATAGAAGGATTTTGAATTTTTGGATCCACTTGCCCATCTAATTCTATCCCACTTCACAGTGTGATGGCGTTAGCATGGCCTTTCGGGTTAGGTTGTGGTTGGCCATGAAATGTTCTAGCTGGGGTTGTTGTTGCTTCTTGTTATTGGGCTACTTGAGAAATTTGGGTTTCTAACATTTTATTATGAGTAGCCATAGAGTCAACCTTACTTGTCAATTGCTTAATCAGCTCATTCGTGTGAATGTTTTGGTTTATAAACTCTTTGCTCTGTTGGATTTGGGTTGCAATAAAGTTTTCCATCATTAGTTCGAGGTTTGACTTTTTAGGTGCTTAAGAAGCAGCGGAGGCTCCTTTTTGATAACCTGGAGGAACAACAGGTGATGGGTTTGGAGCAAACAGCGTGTTATTGTTCTTATAAGAGAAATTTGGATGGTTTCTCCATCCAGGATTATAAGTATTGGAGTATGGGTTCCCTTGGGCATAGTTTACTTGGTCAGATGGAATTCCAGCCAACAGGTGGCACTCAAGAGTGTTGTGTCCAGGAGTTCCACATAACTCGCAATTAGATGTTGCAGCAACTACAATAGCTGTTGAAGTTATGGTCAAACTCTCGATCTTCTTGGTGAGGGTGTCCACTTTAGCATTGACATGGTCTATGCCATTTACTTCGTACGTTTCGCACTTTATTAGTGGTTTCTCTGCAGAATTTTGCTCACATCCTCATTGATAGTGGTTTTGTGCCATATATTCTATGAGTTGATAGGAGTCTTCGTAGGGTTTATCCATTAGAGCGCCGCTAGCTGCAGCGTCTAAGGTTAGTTTGGTGTTGTACAAGAGACCATTGTATAAAGTATGGATAATCAACCATGGCTCAAGTCCATGATGTGGGAAGAGCCTTAACATATCCTTGTATTTCTCCCATGCTTCAAAAAGAGATTTGTTGTCTTTTTCCCTAAATCCGTTGATTTGGCTTCTTAGCATATCCATTTTGCTAGGTGGGAAGTATCGTGCTAAGAAAACTTTCTTCAATTCGTTCCATGTAGTTATGGAATTAGATGGTAGAGATTGGAGCCAAGCTCTGGATCTATCTCTCAAAGAAAAGGGAAAGAGACGTAATCTTATGGTTTTGGGATCAACACCATTAGCTTTCAATGTGTCTGCGTACTACACAAACACTAACAAATGAAGGTTCAGGTCTTCTGTAGGGTTACCAAAGAACTGGTTTTATTGCACAACTTGCAACAGTGAAGGTTTTAACTCGAAATTATTTGCCTCGATGGAAGGAGGTGCAATGCTTGAGTGTGACTCTTCTTCATATGGAGCATCATAGTCCTTGAGAGGTTGGTTTTGATTTGCGGCCATATCAGGAGTTGGGATATTGTATTTTAAACGAAGTTGTCTAACTCGGAGTCTTAGAATAAAATGCTCGATTTCGTTTATGGGTTGTATTAGCTCGTCCCCCGGGGAATGAGTGTTTGGCATACAACCGACAGATAAAAGAAAAAATAGTTGCCTTAGTTTATACTGTGCAACAACGAAGTTACGATATTGACTAAATTGGTCCCTAGCAACGGCGCCAAAAACTTGACCGCAACTTAGTGAGTCTATCGAAATATCTAATTGAAAGTGCACATTTGTATCACGTAGTTTTAAAAGATATTGAATCCACAGGGACCAATAATCAAACATGTCGCTATCTATTGGTGTTATGTAAATCTAAGGCTAATGAAAATATGATTTAGAGGGAAATTTTAAAACTAAAATTAGAATAAAGTTTGGAAAATATATTAGAAAGGAGAGACCGAGATGTGGATCCTGGTGCACCTTGGGGACTAAATAATTTATTGGTGTGTGTTAATGTATTAAATCGCTTTTTAGTAGAAAAATATTAATTTTAAAACCTTTATCTTACACTCTCGTGTTGTTGACTCTAGCTATACTTTTAGACCACATGTCTGCTCTCGCTAGCGCATTTGAATAAGGAAATACTTTTTGTAAACCAATAAGTCTTAATTAATCCTAAAGCGCTCTGGTTGTGTTTAGGATTAATCCCTAATTTTTACTATCTGATTCAAGCTTCACACTCTCGTGGTCTCAGCTCAAAACCTTAATGCTTTCACTCTAGTGCAAAACTTTTTAGACTCAAAATTAAAAATTAAAACCATAAAAAATAATTTATAAAAAGGTTTACGCCAACTTATTACTGAGTCTCATCGAAACGACGGTCCTCACATACCAGACTCAAAACAATTTAGTCGGACATGGTATTAAACATAAACATGTGATTCATGGTAATGGAAATTAACAGTAACATTGCAAGTGAATAAATTTCAAACAAATAGAATTAAATTAAAGCAATTATATAAAGAACCTGATAAACTGGAATTAAGGCGGAAATAACTTCGAGTAACAAATAACGAAACAGAAAATAACTTCTAATGCTGACACAATTACTTTGATCCAAGCTTACAATAAAAGATCCTAAAAGCTATGGTGTGATAGTCCCCCAATGCGAGAGCTCTATCACTTTCGAATGTATTTTCTGCTTAAAACTAAGAATACAAATTTGTCCTACAAACTTGAATGATTCAATCTTCTAAAAACTCACATTTTATAGTGTAATGCTAAACCGAGTCCTGGTCATGTAGACTTCATGGGAGAAAAATATGGGGGAATGGGGAAAGACTGATTCTTTCTGTTGTGATTTTTCAGGGGCCGAACTTCATGGCGGGCACCGTGAAGCTTGTGGCGGTCGTCATAAGTGCAAAGTGGGATTTTTGGCCTTTTTGATGTTCATGGCGGTCGCCATGATACTCGTGGTGGTCGCCACAAGCCTTTGACTGCGTCTTCTGCATTCTTATTTCCTCTCTGGTTGGCTCTATGACCGCCTAGTCATGGCAGGGGCCATGGTGGGCGCCATGTAGGTGGCCATAAATGTATCTTTGCCATTTTTCTCCATTTTTTGTCGTTTTCATCTGGTTTCTTCGTAAATCGGCTCTTACTCGTAAAGTACTTGAAACATGTATAAACTACCAGCATAACACTACAAAATGCAACAAAATGAACTAAAACATGTGCAAATTGAGTCAAAATAAATTATGGTTTTCGGTGTTATCAACTGTACTACAAAAGTGTCTTTCAAATCCAAATAAAATTCAATACACAATAATAATCTAAAATGCCTTATAGCTTCCACCTTTATCAACTTGCCATATCCAACATAGACGTATCTTTTAACATCGTTTGGCTTATGGTAGTTCAGGAAACCCTGCATTAAAACACTGATGTTAGTTGTTACATCTGAGTCTAACCACCAAGTGTTTCTAGGTATTGAAGCTAAATTGACCTCAAAACAGACTAAAGTAAGAAATGTACCTTTCCTTACACACCAAGCGTGATATTTGGGATATTTTTTCTTCACATGTCCAAACATTTTTCAAAATAAACATTTATCATCTTATTTTTGTTTCTTTTATGTTGGAACATTTGAAGCTTCATTCTTGGGCTCATTAGTTTTCTTTCTTTTTCCCTTGTCCTTATAGGTGCCAACAAATTGAGCGATTTCTGTCTTATCATACTTCATCATTTCCTCTTCTTGCACACAAAATAAAATGAGCTCATTAAGAGACCATTTCTCCTTTTGACAGTTATGAGATATCTTAAACTAGTTGAATTGTGAAGGAAGAGAAAGTAATACTAAATGAATGAGCAAATCTTTTGACAGCTGGAGTTTTAGTGCCTTAAGTTTTGAAATAATGTTTCACATGTCCATAATGCATTACCTTATATTTCTTTTGCCTTGATACTTCATGTAAATCAAGTTCTGAAGAAGAGCACTTGTTTCCGCCTTATCACTTTTCAATCTCAGCAAGAAATATTTTGGCATTTGTTATCTCTTTTGATATAATACCCCTAAAAACCTCAGAAATGTCGTGCTTAGTGATCATGAGACTCATGTGATTGAAGTGACTCCACTTCTTAAAATCTTTCCTCTGTTTAGAGGTACTAGATTCTGTAAGAGAAACTAGTTGCTCCGTCCTTAATGCAAGGCCGACAGCCATGCAGCCAAGAATAATTTTAATGTCTCTTTCCAATCCTTGAAACTTTCCCCATTAAGGACCATAAATTAATTCAGATTAGTAGATATTGAAGCAATTGTAGCTGAAAATAGAACAAAAGTAAACACTATAAATGTACTCACACAAAAAATTTAAACTTAATTATCAATATGTTCAAATTATGACCCATCTCAAGACACATATTGCATCATCAATATCAAGTCTTTGGATAGTAATATTGACTGCTAGCGATATTCTTGTTGTAATTATCAAGCATTGATAATAAAACATGTCAAATAATAAACCCCTCTTTAGATTGATTTATCATTCACATGTAAAACCATATAATTATCTCATGTTTACCATAAAAAGTGTGCATGAAATCCGGTTAAACATAAACTGTCATTTGAGTCAATTGATACTCGCATGGATAAACACATACAAAATAAAATATTTAAAATTTCTTATAAACAATCTCCAAAATATTAACGCACTCAAAATGTTAAACTTTGCATAGAATTACAAATTAGAGTCAAAACTTGAACAAAACTTTACTATAATAATTTATTAAAATCAATTGTTTTAATGTATAATTTAAAATTCCAATAAAAATAAATAATTTGAAATTGTTCCAAAATTATATTTAAAAAATGGACAGAAACACTAAACACGTATAATATAAAATCAATTGTATTAAATAATTGTTTCACATTATTAGAATCGTTTGAATTTTACACCACACAATACAGAAAAGTCATAGTACATAGTAAAGTTTCCTATCTCATATTTTATTATGTGAAAGCTATAGTACATATTTTATTATTTAAATTCAGTTTGATTTCATTACTTGAAAGTCATACTACCCATAAAATTAAAATATGACATAGGCAATTACCACAGTTGAAAAAGCGTTGGATCTGAAAAATTCAAAAAATTGTTGATTTGATTCAACATCTAACATGAATTTTATGAAAACACCATCAAATAAGATTCAAAAATATGAATTACAACGTATAAAGATTAATTTATTATATAAATTAGAAGATAAAAAAACAATTTTAGAACCTTATTTCATAAATCTCAAAAAATAAATTGAATCAGATATAAGTGATTCTGATATTGTTTGTTGGTTTATTACGTCTTTCGAATCTATTCACAATCTTATGATTTCTATCGATATAGAAATCAAGAACATAACTCTAAATCAATCCCTATGAGTCAAATATCCCTGCCCTTAAATTCGTACCAAAATTCAATCAGAGAATGAAAGCAGAAGCGTACCTGAGTTTGTCATTAAAATCGTTGAAGGTTGCGGGTATGTGATCTTCTGATTTGTAGAGTTATTTAGGGTTCCTTGAATCTCTTATTATGGGGATGAAGAGAGAATCATAATGAACCATGTTTTTCTATCTGTTTAGAAATTGGGACCATAACCCATATAAATAACCCTAAAGTTATTTCTTAGTTTTCAATATTCTAATTTGATCTCTCATCAAATTAGATATTGACTTATGTATCTATACAATATCGTTTCATGACATATATGTCACTAGTCATGGACTTAATATCAATTAGATTGCTTTAGTTTTGGAAAATTAAATAGTGACGCTAACACGTGTAATATTACATTTGTAACTCAAACATCTAACAATGTGGAGAACATATCATTGTAGGCTAACTAAGGGGACCGATCAAGTTTCATGCGACAATTATTAGATTTGTCGAAGACATAATCAAGATGTTGAAACGTCGAGAATCATCAGCTACTTATTAGGTTTTCTTATTTATTATTGTTTTGTTAAGTTATGTAATCGTCTGTCTAAGTTATTTAAGTGTTTGTCATATGTTAAGTTATGTTCATCATGCATTTATGGAAGTTTCAAAATGCTATTTAATAAACAGTGATGTACAAAGTGTTGAATATTGTTGAATGTAGACAGAAACACTAAACACGTATAATATAAAATCAATTGTATTAAATAATTGTTTCACATTATTAGAATCGTTTGAATTTTACACCACACAATACAGAAAAGTCATAGTACATAGTAAAGTTTCCTATCTCATATTTTATTATGTGAAAGCTATAGTACATATTTTATTATTTAAATTCAGTTTGATTTCATTACTTGAAAGTCATACTACCCATAAAATTAAAATATGACATAGGCAATTACCACAGTTGAAAAAGCGTTGGATCTGAAAAATTCAAAAAATTGTTGATTTGATTCAACATCTAACATGAATTTTATGAAAACACCATCAAATAAGATTCAAAAATATGAATTACAACGTATAAAGATTAATTTATTATATAAATTAGAAGATAAAAAAACAATTTTAGAACCTTATTTCATAAATCTCAAAAAATAAATTGAATCAGATATAAGTGATTCTGATATTGTTTGTTGGTTTATTACGTCTTTCGAATCTATTCACAATCTTATGATTTCTATCGATATAGAAATCAAGAACATAACTCTAAATCAATCCCTATGAGTCAAATATCCCTGCCCTTAAATTCGTACCAAAATTCAATCAGAGAATGAAAGCAGAAGCGTACCTGAGTTTGTCATTAAAATCGTTGAAGGTTGCGGGTATGTGATCTTCTGATTTGTAGAGTTATTTAGGGTTCCTTGAATCTCTTATTATGGGGATGAAGAGAGAATCATAATGAACCATGTTTTTCTATCTGTTTAGAAATTGGGACCATAACCCATATAAATAACCCTAAAGTTATTTCTTAGTTTTCAATATTCTAATTTGATCTCTCATCAAATTAGATATTGACTTATGTATCTATACAATATCGTTTCATGACATATATGTCACTAGTCATGGACTTAATATCAATTAGATTGCTTTAGTTTTGGAAAATTAAATAGTGACGCTAACACGTGTAATATTACATTTGTAACTCAAACATCTAACAATGTGGAGAACATATCATTGTAGGCTAACTAAGGGGACCGATCAAGTTTCATGCGACAATTATTAGATTTGTCGAAGACATAATCAAGATGTTGAAACGTCGAGAATCATCAGCTACTTATTAGGTTTTCTTATTTATTATTGTTTTGTTAAGTTATGTAATCGTCTGTCTAAGTTATTTAAGTGTTTGTCATATGTTAAGTTATGTTCATCATGCATTTATGGAAGTTTCAAAATGCTATTTAATAAACAGTGATGTACAAAGTGTTGAATATTGTTGAATGTACGGAACTTTACTTATCTAAGAATGTGTGGAACTCTACTTATCTAATGATGGATATTGTTGAATCTAGGTTCTTAAGCATTTGTAACATTTGATGTACTAAAAATAAACTATTTTTCGTTTGTTGTTATTTTTCTCAATCCTTGTTATAAGCTTGATTAGTATAGTAAAACGTTGTTGGTTATTTTAACCCCTAACCGACTTGGGCAAGATTTGGGCCATGAAAAGATTATGCAGTGTGGTCGTAAATTAGGTACACATGAATACATGATTGGGTAAATATGAATACAACATTGACAACGCCACTAATAGGGATGACAATGGGTACCCATGGATACAGGTACAAGTCCTCTACTACTCGTCCCATTTAATAAATATGATACTCGTACTCGCCTCATACTCGTGCAAGTATCTTCCAGATGGGTATCCGTAGATTTTGAGATACCCACGGATATTTGCAGATATCCATGAATTTTTTTTTTATTATAATTTACTAATTTTTCTTATATGCAAGGCAAGAAAATGGCACGAAAGAAAAACTTATCCAACAAGGGTTTTAAGTGAAAATGAGATTACCAACTTAAATTAAATGGCTATTAATAAAAATAATTTATCAAATATAATAATTTTAAAGGATATTTAAGTAATTTTTTTAATTATTAAAAGATACGGATACCCGCTGGTAGGATATCATCAAATATGTATTTGTTCTTGTAAAGAAATCAGTAGTTAAATATTTATTGATTTTACTTGTGGATACCATTAAGTTATCAAACTCGTGCTTGTGACGAATTTTACTCATAGATATCCACGAGTATGAGTTTTTTCCCTTCCTAATCATTAAAGGTGATTTGAACCTGCATAAAACTAAAAAAGATGAAGTGTAATTAATTTTTGGATTTACCTCTACAATTTGAGCGAATTTTCATATACCCCTTCATAATTTTACAAAAATTTAAAATATAAAATTTATAAAATAAAAAAATAAAAAATTCATGTGAATTTTAAAAAATAAATAAATAATTAAAGAAAAATGTCACCTAAATAGGCAACGTCGCCTAAAAACTACTAAATAAACTAAATTTAAACATTACAATACAAAATCCAAAAAATATTACATTAGTAAATTTAAATTCGCTGACATTACATAAGATAAAGTGTATTTAACCCTTAAAAATATTTACTTGTATTTCTCTAATTTTTATGCGATTAATTCTTTATAACTCATTTTAAATCTTTTGATATTATTCATTTAGATATATTAAGTGTTGATTAGGTAATGGTTGAAGGCATAGCAACCAAACAAACAAAATCATTCATTAATGTCCTCTTCAACTTTAAATTGAGTTATACTAACCAGACCCGATTATAGTTTTTATTTTATTTTCAATGAAACATTAAAAATGACTAAATTTTAATACCAAAACATGAACTTTGTTGAAACTTTAAATGTATAAATATCGAAGAATGGTATAATTATGATTATTGTCAATGAACCATTAAATTTTGTTTGATAGAAGATAATTGATACTTGAACACTAATTTTTATATTAGAATCTTTAATCTTAATATATTTAAAAAATAAAATTTTACATGTATTGATACTCAGCCTAAATTTCTTTTATAAGTAGGTTTGATTTGAATATGCATTCCGGAATGAATAAAATTTGAACCATTCAATTGAAATCCATCAATTATTTTATTAATGAATTAGGTTGAATTAGGTGTCGAATTGATGTGATTATTTAATTTGGATTGTGTAAGATTTTTTCCAGTAAGACTTATTCAGATAATTATTTTGATTCTTTTGATTTGATTATATTGAAAATGAAATCCGACTAAACCTAATTAATATTTATTTTTATTATTATAAAACTGAGTTATGTGATAATAATTTAATTTATGATTTAAATATGATAATGACTAAAGTAATTTTAAATGACATTGAAAATGTTATTATGTAGTAACTAATAATTTTGTTTTCATGAAAAAATAGTTTTTTTTTCTATTCTAAAATTTTGATAGATTTTTTTGAAAAAAATTTATAAATGAAAGTTTGTGAATTTCATAAAAAATAAGACATTTTTATAGTTTTAGCCAAATAAATATTAAACAGAAACAAAATTCGTCAAAAATTAAAATTTTACCAATCAAATTTATTTAGAAAGAAACTGTAATTTACTTCAAATATATATTTTAAACTCAATCAAAATCAATTGATTGTCCAACCTAATCAATGATATCTAATCTAAGAATTTTCAAACAAAAATTTATCTTAAAAAATAAATCATCCAATCATTATTATAAATAAATTTAATTTTTTTAGTAGATTTAATCGTTAATATATCTAATTGAATTTAATTGAAATATAAAAAAAAAATTTACACCGTCAGTTAATCATAAACATTGAGTATTGAAATAAATTTGATTTTTAATTTAAAAATCTATAAAATATTACAAACGAATGATGATAAATCGATAATATAAAACTTTTTACATCGATAGTGCATAGGAATTAATCTCTATCTAATTCGAATGAAAGTATCCGTCATTGTTAAAGACCCGACAGAAGAATTACTGCGTTTCGAGATATTCGATGATGAGTTGGCATATCCACGTCTATATATTCTCATCTTCTCATTCACAAACCCAAAGCACACCACTTCAACTCAACTATCTCTCATCTCAGGTCTCATTCTTCAATCCCTAATTTCAACTTCTATTCTTTTATTATTTATTTATTTACGCATTCAAATTCATTTTATTATGTAATTATAAAATCAGTGAATTCAATTCATGGGGACTGCATCATCTATGTTAACTCAATATGATATTGAGGAAGTTCAACAACACTGCAACCATTTATGTATGTTATCATTAACTAACTGCTTAATCCTTTATTAATTTTATAAGATTAAGTTTTTATTTGATTTCTTGTTATTCAGTTTCGCAGCAGGAAATAGTGTGTTTGTATCAACGGTTTTGTCAACTTGACCGAAATGCAAAGGGCTTTATTTCATCTGACGAGTTTTTATCCATTCCTGAGTTTGTTATGAATCCAATTTCTCAGGTATCTGTACCGTTATCTGTTATTTCATTGCTGATTTTGTATTTCTGTTGTCCGTTATCTGTTTTTATATTAAATACTCCGACCGCAATTGTGATTAATTCATACTGCAGCGACCACAATTAGTATCGCGACATCTGTACACGCGATTGTGTTTTATATATGATCTAGAAGTTGATGGTTTTTGTGCTTATTTGCAGAGGTTAGTCAAGATGGTGGATGGTTTGAATTTTAAAGACTTTGTGGCCTTTTTGTCTGCATTTAGTACCAAAGCTAGTGCACACCAAAAAATAGAACGTACGTTTTTGCTTATATTATAAAGCTCACTTGTTTCATGTTTTCTTACCAATGATGAATTCATATGCAAACACCACAAATGTAATTCAGATTGCGGATAATAGTGGATGAAGTTAATTAAACAGTTAAGAATTGCTCATGTTTATTAATTATGTAGCAGAGACACTTCTGATGGAAGGTGTGTGAGTATCCGACACGTGTGATTATGTTCAATTAATCCAAGTGTCTGGACCCTGTTCGGTATCCGTGTTTGTGTCGGTGTTTCATAGACAATTAATTCCATCATTGAAAGAAGGATTGGTGATTGTTTTCCTTAATTATGATGATGTCTTGTGCCACTGGCAAGTTAGGGGGTGCTTATCTTTGTTTGTTTAACTTATTGCAGTTATTTTCAAAGTATATGATTCAGACCATAATGGAAAAGTGTCTTTCAAAGACATATTAGAGGTTCTAAAAGATTTGTCCGGTTCATTCATGTCTGATGAGCAAAGAGAGGTATCGCCAAATAAATATATGCTTCTATGTAGATTTAATAATCAAGTATTTTTAACGATAAAAAAAGCCAGTTTTCAATAAGATGTGTCATTGTTACTTGACAGCTTTGAAATCCGAATTTAATGTCATTTTGCTTCCTTCATCATCTGTTTGTTCGATTTGCAGGAGGTTCTGAGCCAAGTTCTGAAAGAAGCAGGATACTCAAAAGACTGCTACTTAACATTGGATGACTTCAATAAGGTCTCTACATTTTCTTACATATCGAAAACGGTCATGTATTTTTCGATATCATTTGATTTTTAATTTTCATTTGTCACAGGTTCTTGGTCAATCTGGCGTAAAAATGGATGTTGAAGTCCCTATTGATTAAAATTGCCTGCAGTTTTCTCTGTTTGTAAAATATATTAAAGGGATTCTTGTAACATTTAGTTTTGTTCTTGTTTGATTTAGGCTTTTACATTCCTTTACATATTTTACCTGAATTCAAACATGAGGTAAGCTTACAACTTAGTTCAACAAACAGCAACCATAGTTCATATGGACATTTAGTTGAAACAAGTTTTGAGGTTTATCTGAGATTCAACAGCAGTGGAACTGTTTCCGCAGAAGCATGGTGTGGATTATTATGATGGTTTCTCACTTGTGGCTAAACATGAGACAATCAAATTAGTCATTGCTCAATCTTGTAGCACAAGTTGACACATATTCCAATTATATGTCTGACAACATTTTTAAATATTTCTTTAGTCTCATAAAAAGTGTCTCATTTGTATTTTTCTCTGTTCCAAAATAATTGTCTTTTTAAAATATCAATTCAATATTTATTATTATTTTTCCATTATCATACCCTTATTTATTAGTTTTCACTTTATTCAACCACTCTTTTAACTACAATTAATAGGGGTATTCTAGTAAATGATATTATTTTTATCATCAAAACCAACACATCTAATCATTTTCTTAAGAACCGTGAATTGTTCAAATTCGACACTTTTTATGAAACGGAGGTAGTAGATCATCAGAAGAAACGGCTTTATTTATAACTCTAAAGTTTGAAGTTGATTTTTGAAGGGTTTTAAGAAGAGAAGATTTTGAAGGTTGTGTTATATTTTAAAATGTATTTGATTTTTAAAAAATTTATAAAAACAAAAAAATTTCCTTCCAAAATCCTCTAAAAACTAACTTCCAATCAAACTATTGATTTTGTTTGGGAGTTTGAAGGGAAGGAGAAAGGAAGACTTCTAAAAACGAAATAAAAAAAATATTTTATATTTTTTGAAAGAATAATTTTTATATAAAATGATAAAAGAGTGTTTATCATTAGGCAAATTTACCGAGATAACCCACTTTTTCGAAGAAATTCCCAAAATAACCCAGTTTTCAAAAAAAATCCCAATCTACCCCACATTTAGGAGGAGGCGCCAATTGGATTGGCGACCCCTCTTAAAAATTGCAAGGAGGCGCCAATTGGATTGGCTAGGGCACCTGCCCTAGCCAATCCAATTGGCGCCTATGTGTAATTTTTAAGAGGGGGCGTCAATCCAATTGGCACCTCCCTTAAAAAAGCCTCAAATGAAAAAACTTCCAACATGAAAGTTGTAGATATTTTCAAGACAATGAATTTGGATATAAATTTTGCATCATTTAGATTTTATGAGAAAGTTATGGGCAATTGAAGTTGGACTTCTGAGTTTTTCAACTGTAATTTGACCTATAATGTCTTGCATTATTTCATGTGTTTATTTTAGGAATATGAATTTTTGTCCAACATAACATTTGAAGTAGACATATTAAATTTTCCAATGCACTTGGTCCCACCTCAAAATAATTAAAAATGAGTGAGTTAGGTCTTTGCGAACTTGACCCAAAATTAGGGTTTATGTCAAAACAAGTGTATGTGAATTTTGCCAAAAGGGACCAACTTCAAGCCCTTTAGTTTGAATGATAAAAGCCTCAAATGACAAAACCTTCAACATAAAAGTTGTAGATATTTTCAAGATAATGAATTTGGACTAAAGTTTTGCATCATTTGCAATTTTTATGAGAAAGGTATGGGCACCTGAACTTGGACTCTTTGACATTTTATTTGTTATCTGACCTATAATGTTTTGTATTATTGCATGTGTTTGTGTTAGAGTTATGAATTTTTGTCCAACATAACAAGTGAAGTAGACATCTTAAATTTTCCAATGCACTTGGTCCCACCTCAAAATAATTAAAAATGAGTGAGGTAGGTCCTTGCGAACTTGACCCAAAATTAGGGTTTCTGTCAAAACATGTGTATGTGAATTTTGCCAAAAGGGACCAAATTCAAGCCCTTCAACATAACAATAACAAGTCCTTGAATTAGGGTTTCTGACCTATAAATTTTTGTATTATGATATGTGTTTATTTTAGAATTATGAAAGAAACCTAATGTTTGGAGTTTACACAAAGATAAATTTGACATAATACGAATTGATATTAATAAAATTTGGATTTTACACAAACAATCCTAATGGTGATGACCGGGATCACCTAACCGACCTCCGGTCCCACATCCCCTAGCCACCCTAACCCTTGGCCCTAACCCACGTTGACGATTCTGCACCCGTGTTTGTTCATCTGATGGTCCAGGAGCGTCATTACCTCCTACAGGAGAAGATCCGTTGAGGTATTCAGCCAACTCAGCATAGTCTTCAGTATTCAATGATGGTGTACCGGCGTAGCTGAGCTCATGACCCATGCCAGAGAAGTTGGGGTGTGGTTGACTCATGGATGGGCGACCGGGACGGTTGAAGGGAGACATGGGTGACAATGATGGGTCTAGGAACGGTTGGAAAGGTTGTTGGGGTGTTTGGAAAGGGTATGGTTGTGGGATGTTTTGGTATTGTGATGTTTGGGGTTCTTGGCTACGGTAGGAGGAGGGGCGGTTAGTATTTTGGCTAAGGCGACTTTGGTAGGGTGATGGTGTGGGTGCGAAGCGATGTTCGGTCGAAGGTTGATGGTCCATTTGTTGGTGGTGGTATGGGGGATGTTCTTGGTTTTGGGGTTGGGTGAATGGCATGTTTTGGTTGTATGTTTGTGTGTTTGTGGAACGGAAAGTTTGTCGGATAGGTGGTTGTGAGTAACCGGGCTGAGAATGTTGTTGGGGGTTAGATGTTGATCCTTCTTGTATGTAACTTGTCTGGCGTGGGTCGTAGAGGTACATATCATCGGCGATGAATTGAAATCCAACTGATCTATACCAAGCCATATAAGTACGACTTGGTTTTACCTCATTTGGCATGACTGCGTCAGTTAAGACATGGTCATGACGGTGCTTCCACTTGCGACACTCTGATCTTGCGAAGGTTTGCCAAGGGTTGTAGTTCCATTGGTCGTTCACTTTACGCATATGCCATTCTCCTAGGCTAGCTGGGGGATCTGGGATATTCTGGACCATACCAAACTGCAGCTTTACACGATCGGTGTTGTGCAGCTCCACTGTTGTGAACCGTATTATCGGTGTGCATGTTGTCCATACGGCTGCGTCTTCAGGGTTGATCTGATGCTCATGATCCATATTAAGGTATGGACGCCAAATGAACTGAAATTTTAAAGACGATAGGATTTAAATGAATGTAGAAAAAGTCAACATAATATGAAGAAATAATGAAATTATGTTGCTTACGTTTGCCGGTCGAAGGTGATCCAACAGGTTGCGATATTGAGTAATACAGTGTCTCGGACATCTGTTGTAATTCATACCGCGTGCCGACCATCTACACCAAAAAGTTAAAATAAATTAGTTATGGGTAATAAACTGTAAGGAAGGAAGTAAAGATATAGCAATTTAAACAACTTACTTTTTTGCATATGGAAAAGTGAAGGGGTTGTTATTGACCGGTGCTAGAGACGGTAGTCTTGACCATCCCCATGCTTGTAGCAAAACAGCACATCCAGAAAATGTAGAAGTATCTTTGTGGGAGTTTTTGCACAACGAACTATAGAGATAGGCTAGACATGCGGATCCTCAACTATAACTACCTATTCTATCTATATGTCTAAGTAAAGGTAAGTACATAATATGCATGCTAGAACCACTACCTTCGGGAAATAAAAAGGATCCTAGTAACAACATAATGTAACACCTAGTTTTGATGATTCGAGCATCTTCGGTAGAATGCTCATCTAAATAAAAACTATTATAATATGACTTTAGGCGTGAAAGTAGTATACCTTGTCCCCTAGCATTATCATATAACAAATCAGTGTTTAAAAGCTCCATGCAAATTGAATTTGCATAGTTGGTCTTACCATTAACAGCTTTGCCTTCAATTCGTAGTCCTAAAAGCATGTAGACGTCTTCTAACGTCACGGTACACTCACCGGTTGGAAACCAAAATGTGTGTGTCTCTGGCCTCCATCTTTCGCATAAGGCTAGAATGAACTTGTTATCTATAGACCAAGACATAATTTTGCTAATGTGACCAAAACCGGCGAGTTCAACATAAGGTTGAATCATCGGGTCCATTGGGGCAAATTCGTGGACTCGAGTTCGAAACCTTGAGACATCCTATAATAGAAATAATGTAACACTTCACTAAGTCGATATTTCAAAATAAAATGGGGTTGGTGGAGATGAAACATAAAAAATAAGTATAAGAAAAAACTTACGTATGTCGCGATGTTTGCAACTGTTCCTCTGTGTGCTTCGCCCATTGTGAGTAAAGACATATTGTTGGGGAGTTGGTGTAGATGAAAATAGAAGATTTTGTTGAAGATGAAATTGTAAAAGAAGTAATGTAGATGAAGTAGTGAGAAATGTAGATGAAGTAGTGAGAATGTTGGTGTGGAAGAATTGTTGAAGGAGTGGATGAATTTATAGGCAGATGGAGGAGTGCATAAAAAAATGTGTTTGCATGGTGTCTCCACCTCATTTGGCGACCATGTACAATATTAAAGAGGGGGCGCCATTCAAATTGGCGACACCATAGGGTACATGCATGCAAGGCTAGTTCTGAATGCTTGGTTTCAAGGACTGACTCCATGGGGGCGCCATTCAAATTGGCGACCATGTTCAAGCCTTAAAGGTAGGCGCCAAACCAATTGGCGCCACCTTCTGCATGTCTGACACGTGGCATTGTTGTCTCCTGCATGCTGAACAACTCACTTATGGATGGCTTGTATGATTGACACATCATCTCTGACCATCTTAGGTGTCCGACACGTGTCTGTCTTGTCTCCTGCATGCTGATGACTACCTTCTTGATAGCTTGCCTGGTTGACACATCAAGTCACACTGTCTTGCAGGATTGACACATCATCTCAGACACTTGGCTATCTAGTATCCTGCATGCTGAATACTCACTTCTGTCTTGACTAGTTAGCATGATTGACACATCATCTCTGACCATCTTAGGTGTCCGACACGTGTCTGTCTTGTCTCCTGCATGCTGATGACTACCTTCTTGATAGCTTGCCTGGTTGACACATCAAGTCACACTGTCTTGCAGGATTGACACATCATCTCAGACACGTGGCTCTCTAGTATCCTGCATGTTGAATACTCACTTCTGTCTTGACTAGCTAGCATGCTTGACACATCAACTCACACTGTCTTGCATGACAGACACATCAACTCATGACTAGCTAGCATGCTTGACACATCAACTCACACTGTATTGCATGACAGACACCTCATCTCTGAAATTACTTGCATGCTTGACACAGTATCTCAGAGTAGCTTCAATTTGAGACACTGATACCATCTATTTAAGTGTCTTACTATCACATTCATCTGCACTTGCAAAATACTTTTCATCTCCAAAATACTTTTCATCTTCACTCACATTCATCTGCACTTGCAAAATACTTTTTATCTCCAAAATGTTATCTTCATCATTATACAGTATCAACGTTCACTGCAACGGTGAAACTTTTAAGTCTGAGCTTCATGGTTTTTGTTTTAGAAACACTGATACCATTAAAGTGACAATGAAGAGAAATGTAACCTTTTTGCATTTCAAAAGAAGAATACAATCCTTTATAGCATCAGGTATTGTGTCAAAGATGACATATCAGAATCCTATATTTTTTGAGAATGGTCAATGCAAGTTTTTCCCCCTAAAGATACGAGACGATGAAGATGTTGAAAGCATGTTTCTTAGTCATGAACATTCAGGCATGGATTGTATCGAGTTGTACATTACTATACAACCATGTATACCGTCTCAACAGTCTCAACTAACCGATCAGGATCCAGCTGGTGAAGATGCTGCAGATGATGCACAATTGTCAGATGAACTCAACCCAGAAGCCGAAGTAGAGGTCGACGTTGTTGATGAAGAAGAAGAGGAGACTGAGGTACAGGTTGATCACATCCTGAACAACGACGATGAAGATGAGGCTCAACCACCACCAATACCTCCTACTCATGCCTACAATCCTCCTCAACATATGACAAATATGGATCTTCACGACGATGAAACGTCCGACAGTGTCTTCTATAATCCGTATCCGAGACCAGTAGGCGAATTAAAGGTGGGAGACATGTTTCGTACCAAAGAGGAATGTGTCTTGGCAATAAAAAATACCATATGAACAACTTTGCTGACTTTACAGTGAAACGCACTGACTCTAGAAGGTATGTTATCGAATGCCGTAACATGCGTTGTAAGTTTCGTTTGGCTGCATCTTACAAGAAGAAAAATGACTCTTGGGAGATCGCCTCAATAGACCCACCACACAGTTGCGTTGCAACTAACGTTGAACAAGATCACCGTAAACTGAGCACAGCTTTGATATGTCAAGACATTCTGCCATTGCTAAATAAAGACCCATCAGTGAAGGTGAGTATAATTATATCCCATATCCGAACAACATATAATTATACTCCATCTTACAAGAAAGCATGGATTGCAAGGACAAAGGCTGTTGAGCAGGTTTTCGGCAACTGGGAGGACTCATTCAAGGAATTACCACGGTTTTTATGGGCACTAAAAACTTATGTCCCAGGAACTGTGGCAATTCTGGAGACAGTGCCAGCAATGATGCCAGACGGAACCTGTGCTACAGGTAATAGAATATTTCACCGTCTTTTTTGGGCATTTGACCCGTGCATCAAAGGTTTCGCTTTCTGCAAACCTCTCCTGCAAATTGATGGCACTTGGTTATACGGAAAATACAAGGGTACTTTGCTCATGGCAGTTGCACAAGACGGTAACAACAATGTATTTCCCATTGCCTTTGCTCTTCTTGAAGGTGAAACGGCTGGTGGATGGGGTTTCTTTCTTCGACATCTCAGAACGCATGTCGCTCCACAAGCCAATCTATGTTTGATTTCTGATAGACATGCTGCCATCGAAAGTGCCTACAACAACCATGACAACGGATGGCATGATCCTCTTTCTACACATGTCTACTGTATCAGACACATTGCACAAAACTTCATGCGTGCTATAAAAGATAAGAATCTTCGCAAGAAGGTGGTGAATGCTGGGTATGCTTTAACTCAACCGTCTTTTCAATATTCATGGTCCCAATCCTCTGAAATGAAGGTGGTGCTTGAATAGCAAGATTCATGGTCCCAATCCTCTGAAATGAAGTAGCAGTCAGGTTACCCCATTGTTGATTGCTAACATCCAGAGGACTTGTCTTCCAACACTCCATAGTACTCTAGAGAACAGCCATCCATCCCTGATCAATCTACAGGAGTAGGACAAGCAGCAGGAAATTGCTCAATGTCACATCTCACCCAGCTCCACTTCTAGAGACCAGACCTCTACATGTGACCTTCTTGAGCATACACACAATTGACCCTACCCTTGTCAACTTAGCCCACACAGATGTCTCCTCTTCCAGGTCAGGAGTAGGTTCCAAACAAGAGTATCCCTTTGTTTGACACCTAAAAACATCTGTTCTTCAACCAGCAGCTGCATACTTGTTGAACAACATGTTCTAACATCACATAGAACATTGGTTCCACCTCCTTGGAACACACCCTCCTTGAAAGACTTCAAGGTCTTCATATACACTGCCCAAGAGTGTAAAAGAGTCAGTGATCAGGTGATTCTTACCATCCTGACGTGAGAACATCATGATGAGTGGACTTGAGGGGACTCAAGTAGCTTTGACATCTTCAGAGGTTATGATGAAATCTTGAACACAGCAGCCTTTCATCCACATGAGGGGAAACTACATCAGAGTTTGAGTTTTGCCAGGTATTATGCAGCGGAAATCATAATACAACTCAACCTAAGAACACACTTTTCACCAGATCAGCCTCAAAGTCCGTACCAAGTTTGAACGTGACTCAATACTGGCACAGATGTCCCATCCAAAGGCCAATTGCCAACCTCCAGATACAGGTACACATTATTCCTGTCATGAACAGTCCATCCACCTACTTCAAGGGACCATTCAGGGAAATTACAGAACCTTCCACTGGTTCCAACATAACTTCTTGCAAGATACCAGAAAGTATCACCCATGGATCTCATCCAGAAGCAGAACAGGATGCCTGCTCTGATACCAATTGAAATTCTAGTGTAGTCAGAATTCAGATGTTTTACTCCAAGTCATGACATCTGATCCAACATTGTAACTAATACAGCAAGATAGTTATTAACCACTGTACTAATATGCACACGTTCACAGATGTCACGATATCTCATTCTATGTCACCCTAGAATGGATGAACACCTGGTTCTGTGCATCAGGGAGAAAGACTCAACAGAGATCAATCCTAGCACTCACTTCTGTTGTTTTCTTACACTGTTATCAGCATGATGTCTTACTGTTGATTTTGGACATCATCTGTTACATTGTTCCTGTGTGTTTGTCTTTTACTTGTATTTCCTGAATTAAAGGTTGAACACTTTAATCTAATTTCCACTCATTAGATTGCTAACAACTAGGTTATTTGTTAGGTTCATTAATTGTAGGTTAGTAGTTGGTTTCCTGGATTTTAGCTCAGCTGTTGAATCCCTGAAGAATAGCCTGAGAAAAATACCTAACCAGAAAAACCAATCATCCTACACTTTAGCACATGCTGTTGAGAATGAATGTCACAACATTCAGTTCGACAGTCAGAACATATGTTGATTCTGTTATGTTCCTGGAACCATGCTGTGCTAAGTTTGCAGTACTGTAAAAGACCAACTAGTCTCTACTTCAGTATCAACCATCAGTATCAACTGTCCAACCATCCAGTTTAACAGTTTCACAAAGATCCTTCGGCCAGGTCTGTTATCCTGGAAGAGAACAGACTTAAATAAATACTGAACAGAACCTAGCATGCTTATTGTTCAGTATACACTGTCACTGATGAATGTTACAACATTCTGATTGACATTCAAACAGAAGGCTATATACCAGGTCTGTTATCATCTTGGTAAGCTGACTGGAATACCAGCTGAGTTATGACAGTAACAAAAACACATGCAGAAGGAAAACAAACACAGGAAATTGTTAACCCAGTTCAGTCCAACATGACCTACATCTGGGGGCTACCAAGCCAGGAAGAAGATCCACTATTAGCAGTATTAATTCAGAGTTAAACTCACCCGTTAACAACTCTTCACTTAATCCCTACCCAATGCAATCTATACCTAGGAACTCCTAGATAGAAACCTCCAGTTTCCATTCCTATCACTACAAATACAATGTAATGTTAACACACCTTGAACTTGCTTCACAGCTTCATTCAAGAACAAAATCACTCTTGCCTGCAGGCTTTGAGTTACAAAAACTCTCAGCTTTTACCACTGAGAAACATATGGTAACCTTCCCACAGATTGGGAGGTTTACCTCACACACACCCCTAAATTTTCATTCTAAGAGGCTTACAAAAACTAGGTTACAATCAGCTATTTATAACCTAATCACCCAACTGGATTTGGGCCTTCAGAAATCGCAGCAGACTTGTTCTTTGCTGTTACAACTTCAGCAGAAAAATTCTGCTACAAACAAGGTCTTCAATCCTAGAATCTCTCCATATATATCTCCATATTTTGAGCCTATATATCTTCTGATTGAGTCTTCAAGACCTCCACATGGGAGTTAGGATATTCACCAGATATCCTTGCTGATCCCAGAATATATACTGAATTAATTAATTCAGTTTTCTACACATGTGCGATGTCACAGACCTGATGTCGTGACATCGTACATGACATGTTGGTCCAGATGTTGAATTTCTTCAACCCAACATATTAAAACAACAGAGATGATTACATTATTTGTTTTCTAAAATTAATGTCAATCCTAAGGAATTAACAATCTCCCCCTTTGGCAAATTTTAGCTAAAACAAATAAACAATACACTGGTGTCGCATCACGCGAAAAACCGGCGGGAAAAGAAAGAAACAACAGAGCCGCCACCGTGCGTTATTTATCCCAAAAGAGGGAAAGGAAACGCTCAGAGTAAACCTAGGAAAGAACATGGTCTCGCGACCAAAGAGTATGGGTTCGGGAGTCGGTTATGCGAAGGGAAGGTATTAGCACCCCTACGCATCCGTAGTACTCTACGGGATCCACGCACAAAAGGAAGGAATATTGGTTGCTAAACACTGCTCAAACTCACACACACTGGCTGAAAGAGACAAAAGAAACTGACTGAAACTGACTCGGCAGGATGTCGCATCCTGGGCCTACTTAGTCTATCAGGCATAGACATCAGAGTCGAAGTAGTTCGGACTGGGGAGACGACACATGCTCGCTAGGATATCGCATCCTATGCATACGTATCTTCTCGGACGAGAGAAGAATCAGAGCATTCGTAGCTCGGCTGACACGCACACAAACAAACACAGGCAAACGTGGGGCCCGACTGCCAATCACTGGACTTATGTCAGCATCCGAACCTAAACACACGCAAAGAGGCAAACATGGAGCCCAAATGCCAATCACTGGACTTACATTGACATCCGAACCTAAACACACACAACAGACAAATAGGGAGTCTGGGACTCAGCCTATAACTGTCGAACAACACACACAAAAAAAGAAAAAGGCGCCCGGAGAGATCATCTCAATCTCCTGCCTACATACTTCATCTGGTATGAAGATCAGGGCGATGTAGTTCCCCTACGGAGGGATAAAGGACTAGCCTAACCAGATAACAGAGGGAGACACAACTAGGGAGACTACGACTCGAGCCTAGATGTTATCATGCAGATCATCCCTAAGTTAAGGTTTCTAGCTAACTGGCACAGGGAGCCAGACTATCCTAAACATGACTTGCACAGGAAGCAAGCCACACACACACTTAACTTGCACAGGAAGCAAGCCAAGCAAAACCTAACTTGCACAGGAAGCAAGCCTAAACTAACCCTAACTTGCACAGGAAGCAAGTCTAAACAAACATACAAGCACAGATAGCACACACTATACACAAGCAAGTGGCTCAAACAAGGGTTAGGTTTTAGTCAAGGGGTCATATCAACCTCGACAAACAAACCTCTGGAACTGGGTGAATGTGCTCTTAACCTTGCCATTGAGGGGCTAAGGTGAAGCAGATGAAAGGTGAGTGAAGATAAGACTTCACAGCTCTTATCCCTGGCCTGGGAGAGCTCAAGACAAGAATGTGTGGGTTCAGAAAGTGGGAACCCTTCTACACATTTAAGACTGACTCAACTGTACAATTGTACAAGATCTTGGGATTGTATCTGCAATGCATCAACACAGTGGTGTGAGCAAAGCAGATGACACACTGAATAGTGGGGGATAGATTGCATATCCCTACCTTCCACCAATTGCCTCTTCACTTAGGAGGTCTTTGACTCTATGCAAGGACAAAATTAAACATCCACAAACATTGCCTCTTAAGGAGGACTTCAGACAGTTGCCTGGCCAAGTAACAGGCCAGGTCTTCCAGACTACATGAAGTAAAAGAGACATACCTCAATGCAAATTGCTTATACAAGCAAAGCAAAGCAAAAAGTTCACAAGGAACTAAGCAACTAAAGTACCTGAAACAGTCAAGCAGATGTCAGTATGCAACTTCAAACAAAACAAACAGAAACAGACACCAACAGTCAATTAGAGGCACATGGATGTGCAAGGCACAAGGCTTAAGGCATGTGAGCCAAGCCACCTACAAAACAAAACATGTTAGACAATGATATTTAGGCAAGCTCAAACAAAAAGAAGTGGTCTCATTGGTCAATTGTTGCTTAACCTGAAAACACAAGCTCAAAGGTGAGTAACAGGACCACTAGGGCAAGCCTAGGGTCAAACATGAATGAAAAAGTCAAAACAGCAAAGGATATCCAATCAAAGTCAAGTTTAAACATTCAAGAAACACAAACAATTGGGTTCACATTCATATCAATCACTATCATCATTTCATGAACCATTTAGGTCAAAGTATGGCAAACAGAAGCTCATAGAAGTCAACAGCAAGACTTAACTCAAAAGTCAACTCAAACATTTCTAAAAATCACCAAATAAATCATGATCAATCCTAACACATAGCATGGTAAGCATGTCAAATTTCATCTCATTTGGACAAGTGGAAGGCAATCAATGAAAATCAGAAAGTCAAAGCAGTTTTGAACATGCTCAAAGAAGTCAACCAAACATGCATCAACTTGAAAAATTCATAAATCAGAGATGGAATATGATAAATGAATGGGACTAAAACCATGGCAAAGATGAGGATGTCTAGTTATCTCATGTAAAATTTCATGTCCATCTAATAAAGTATGAGAATTTCACAAATGAAATGGGAACATGTGTCACACAAGGTCAACATTTGGTCAAGCAGGGGGGAAAATCTCAAACAATTAGGAAATGGCACAATTAATCCCAAGAAAATTCACATGTAAACTAGACATACAAGAGTAGGTTCATGCAAAAAATCAGATCAATTGGAGGTCAAGAAGCATGGCTATGAAAATCATGAAGTTGGACATCAATGGTGTGACACAAATTGTCACACCCTAATTCAAAAAATCATAACTCACAAACCACATAATATAAATTCACAAACTCTACACCAAAATCACCATGAGTGTGTCTAGTTTGAGCACAAAAAATTTGGGAGTCATTGGATACATTCTCATCATTTCACAAATGCTTTGGTAAGATGTACAAAAATTGGTCACATGTCACAAACCCTAAGGCCATTTAAAAATCATCCATCAAAAAATTCTGGAAAAAATGTGATAAAAAAGTAGAGACCATGATGAACACAACACAAAAAATCCCATTAAATTTGGATCAAAATTGGGCAAGTTATGAATTTTGCAAGTTGGATGAAATAATTGAAGAAATAAAATGAAATGCTTTAAAATTAAAAATGTAGAATGGCAGTTTGGTAATTCTTTGGACCACTTAATGGGACACGGTCGTTTTGGCCAAGAATTTGAAATGTTCCTATTGGCTGTTCCTTAAAAACCATGCCAGGCACGTGAATGTAAACAAAAACCTGGAAAATGCATTTGGGATTAGGGTTTTGCATACAGTGTTCATCCATCATCCCTTCCAATCGTGATTTTTAAAAGATGCCCAGAAATCTCAATCAAGCACATCAATCTCATCAGCAAACCAAACACAACAACATTCCAACATCCATTAACCCTAAATCATGCTATTTTTGAAGCATCATGCGAAATAAACTTTAACAACCAAACTTAAATTCCAATTTTCTTTCTTGATAATCAATTATTTTCAAAACTATAACAACTGTTGAGCTCAGCATCAAGAGATCTTCATGAAGCATATCGGAATTTAAAAAAAATGGAAGTTGAAAACTCACCTATTTTTGAAGACAGTCGTGGTACAGTGGTTTCTTGGTGGTAAATGCCTGTAACAGATGTCCCCAAGGTCTTCAAAAGGTGAATGATGAAAAAGGTTTTGCTTAAGATGGCTTGGAATGGTTGCAAACAAGTTCTGCCATGGCTGATGTATGAAGAAAACAGTTGGATAAAAGGCTGCTACAGATGGAGGATGCTGGTGAAAATCAGTTCAAGATGTTGTATGAATGTAGTTTTTGGCAAGGCAAAGTTTTTTCTTTGGAAGTTTCTTGACTGTTTTGAAAAATGCCAAAGGATGCAGTTTTTAGAATGAAGGATTTCCGTGTTATGGCTGCTGCTTATTAGTGCTTCCAATGACAGGGAATGAGGTTAAGATGTTCTGTTTGAAGTTGCTTTTGGCAGGGCAAAACTTGGTCTTTTGTGTTTTTGGACAGAACTTGCAAATGCCAAGATGTGGTTTTGTTTAGCATGAGTGAAATAGGTTGGTCTGCTGCTAGCAGGTTTTTTCCATGACAGAAAAGTGACCAAAACCTGCTCTTTGATGTTGCTTTGTGGTAGGGCAGTGTTTGGTTTTTTGGTGTTTTGGACAGAAAGTTAAAAATGGCCAAAAGTGAAGCTTGAGAGAATGTCAAGTCCTGTTGTGTTGTGCCGCCAGTAGTGGTTTCAGAGTGATGAATGGAGGATGAAAAGATACGGTACAAGGCTTAAGTCTTATGAAGTTTGGACAGGTTCTCTTGAAATGCCAAGCAAGATGATGTTTTTTAGAGAATGAATCAAAATGGTTTGTTCTTGCTATTGGTATTACTCATGACAGAAAAATGATGAAAGGTCTGCTGCTGCTACTCATGACTGAAAAATGCCATGTCCTGCTGTTGGATGTTGGCTTTGGTTTGGTTCATTGTGAGTTTTGGAAAATGCAAGTGAGAGGGGTTTTGGTTGGTCTGCTGCTGCTCTTTCATGACAGCAAGTGAGGTTTGATGTTCTCAAGCTAGGCCATGCTGTTGGACATTTCTATGTGGTAAGGTAGGGTTTGAGAGTGAATCAAGTTGGTTGGTATGCTATTGATTCCTCATGACAGAAAATGGGGTTGAAAGTTCTGTTTGGTGTTGTTTTGTGGTGGGAGAACAAGGGCCAGGCTTGGTCTTTTGTGTTTGACAGGGTTTGCAAATGCCAAGAATGAAAAATAAAAAATGAATGAATTTCTATGTCATCAATGCAATTGATGCTGCTGCTGGTTCATTTTGATGACAGGAAATGGTGAGGAAATGGTATTTGGTATTGTGCAATCCTTGTCTCTTGACAGTTTTTTTTTTAGGAAATGGCCAAAGTAAAGTGAATGACCTTTTGGATGAGTGATTTTCTATTGGTTTTGTGCTGTCCAAATGTGCTTGTCCAAGACAGAAAATGATGGAAAAATTCTGCTGGACAGTACAAGGCATTGTTGTGGAAGTATGGATGAAATGTACTTTTGCCCATTCTTAAGCAACTAGGACATGGCCTCTTGTTTTGCTGTTTTTTTTGGCTGTAAATTGTGGTTCTAATCAGCAAATGACCTGCTAATTTTCTGTTTTGATGAAGTACAAAGCATGGCTCAAATGCAAGTATGGATGGCATGGTGAAATTGTCCTTTTTTCAAATTTCAAGCAACTAAGTAATGGCCTCATGTACTGCATAATTTGACTTGGCAAACATGTTTTAAATGACATTTCTGAGCTGTTCCAATTGGCCAAATGTTAGAAAAATGATTATATCAAAAAGTCAACCCTTGGTCAAACTTGCATTTAAATGAGAAAAGTCAAAAAATGTCATTTTGATTGGTGAAGTTTTGGCTCATGAAATTTATATTTTTGGAAAGAGGGGATCAAATGTGACTTGTAGGAAAAAACCCCACCAAAATTGGCCAAATGGTTTGAGAGATATGGCCCTTTGAAGTTCAAGATTTTCTGAAATCGATTCGATCATAACTTGCCAACCACACATGGGAATTGAGAGTTCTTGGACTTTTTGGAAATGGGAGAACAAGATCTTCAACTTTCATGTTGGGCAAAAATTCATTTTAAGCTTGTATCATGATGTAAGTTTGAGGATCAAGACTTTCCATTTTTGGTAAGTTTCAGTTACAGGTCCAGTTTCCATTTTGGGAAATTTTTGATCTGGCTTCAAATTCTTCCATGATGGTGTTTGGCATGATATATGATGACTATTTGGCCATGAATGAGCTCTCACAAACCAATTCCAATCATCAAATCACTGACTAAATGGACAGTTGACCAACAGTTGACTTTTAGGGTTTCTGACTGTCTGCTCATTGACTGATGACTTCCAAACCCTAATCCCTTGAGACCTTGACTTAAAATGATGTCCCAAGTTGTATGGACTCTTGATTATTGATCATGGTGCCCAAATTCCACAAGAATGGCCACCATCCACTGCTTTGACTGACTGTTGACTTTCTAGGGTTTTTGACTGTCTGTGTATGAACTGATGACCTCTGAGCCTTCAACCCTTGACTTGAACACTTCAAATGGACCTCCAAGTCATGTGAACTTGTTGGACAAACCCTAGGGCCTTGGCTCCTTGAGAATTGTGCTTGCTTGCTTGACTGACTGATCTCCTGATCAGTTTGACCCAATTCTTGACTGCTTGCTCTTGAGGCAACTGGGGACAATGCAAATGCTATGCAATGGACCATGATATGCTATGACCTAATATGAAAATGTATGTACAATGATAGGTGCAAATTTGAGGTGCTACAGCTGCCCTTATTCAATCAGCTGGGAACCCGAATGGATGAGAGCAACGGCTGTCAGACTTTCAGGGTAAACAGGGATTGAATACCAAAGAACCGTAGAATTTGCACAATACAGGGATCCACCAATGGAAACGTCCACTGGGATCTGATACTTATTACTGGGTATTTTTGTTTTGTTTTTTGGTTTTCAAAGGGTATGGCCACATCCAGACATCACAACGACGATGAATGGGGGAAAGAAATCACAACTAGATGCCAACGGACAACTACGAAAAACTCAACGTTTACCAAGACCAACGGAGAGGTAACCAGACATTAATGAATGACTGGAAAGGATACAACCATTCGTCGACGGACGAAATGGGAAAAACTCAACGTTTACCAAGACCAACGGAGAGGTAAATCCACATGGGGACAGGTACAACTAGACGTCATGGGACGAATAGAAAAAACTCGACGTTTATCGACACCAACGGAGAGGAGGAATACTTCACTAGGGAAGAAGGACACAACCAAATCATCAACGGATGATCGGGAAAAACTCGACGTTTATCGACACCAACGGAGAGGAGAATACTTCACTAGGGAAGAAGGACACAACTAGACGTCATAGGACGAATAGGAAAAACTCGACGTTTATCGACACCAACGGAGAGGAGGAAACTCTACTGGGGAGAGTGAACACAACCAAATCATCAACGGATGATCGGGAAAAACTCGACGTTTATCGACACCAACGGAGAGGAGAATACTTCACTTGGGAAGGAGGACACAACCAAATCATCAACGGATGATCGGGAAAAACTCGACGTTTATCGACACCAACGGAGAGGAGGAAACTCTACTGGGGAGAGTGAACACAACCAAATCATCAACGGATGATCGGGAAAAACTCGACGTTTATCGACACCAACGGAGAGGAGAATACTTCACTTGGGAAGGAGGACACAACCAAATCATCAACGGATGATCGGGAAAAACTCGACGTTTATCGACACCAACGGAGAGGAGGAAACTCTATTGGGGAGAGTGAACACAACCAAATCATCAACGGATGATCGGGAAAAACTCGACGTTTATCGACACCAACGGAGAGGAGAATACTTCACTTGGGAAGGAGGACACAACCAAATCATCAACGGACGATCGGGAAAAACTCGACGTTTATCGACACCAACGGAGAGGAGGAAACTCTACTGGGGAGAGTGAACACAACCAAATCATCAACGGATGATTGGGAAAAACTCGACGTTTATCGACACCAACGGAGAGGAGGAAACTCTACTGGGGAGAGTGAACACAACCAAATCATCAACGGATGATTGGGAAAAACTCGACGTTTATCGACACCAACGGAGAGGAGGAATACTTCTTCGATCTGAAAATCGGAAATTGGCCTGAACGCCACGAGTACATCGACCTGATCGTCGGAAACTCCTTCGGTCTGAATACCGGGAAATTGACTTGAGTGCCATGAGTACATCGACCTGATCGTCGGAAACTCCTTCGGTCTGAATACCGGAAAATTGGCCTTGTGCCATGAGTACATCGACCTGATCGTCGGAAACTCCTTCGGTCTGAATACCGGAAAATTGGCCTTGTGCCATGAGTACATCGACCTGATCGTCGGAAACTCCTTCGGTCTGAATACCGGAAAATTGGCCTTGTGCCATGAGTACATCGACCTGATCGTCGGAAACTCCTTCGGTCTGAATACCGGAAAATTGGCCATGTGCCATGAGTACATCGACCTGATCGTCGGAAACTCCTTCGGTCTGAATACCGGAAAATTGGCCTTGTGCCATGAGTACATCGACCTGATCGTCGGAAACTCCTTCGGTCTGAATACCGGAAAATTGGCCTGAGTGCCATGAGTACATCGACCTGATCGTCGGAAACTCCTTCGGTCTGAATACCGGAAAATTGGCCTTGTGCCATGAGTACATCGACCTGATCGTCGGAAACTCCTTCGGTCTGAATACCGGAAAATTGGCCTTGTGCCATGAGTACATCGACCTGATCGTCGGAAACTCCTTCGGTCTGAATACCGGAAAATTGGCCTTGTGCCATGAGTACATCGACCTGATCGTCGGAAACTCCTTCGGTCTGAATACCGGAAAATTGGCCTTGTGCCATGAGTACATCGACCTGATCGTCGGAAACTCCTTCGGTCTGAATACCGGAAAATTGGCCTGAGTGCCATGAGTACATCGACCTGATCGTCGGAAACTCCTTCGGTCTGAATACCGGAAAATTCATAAGTACATCTTATCTATAGCCGTCAAAACGTAGATAATACACTCGCATGGAAGATTATCCATAACCGGGTTGTAGGTTGCTAAATGAATAATCGACCGAAAAGAAAGGCATCTGGGTACCAGACTAGGTATGCAAAAGATGACCAATCAAAAGAGGATAAAGTTGCTTATTCGGAGCAAGTATCCAAAAAGAAGGGGAAGACCCAATGGGGACAATACTGCTTGATCAAGGCAAGTATCCAGAGGGGAAAGAATATCAATATCACAAACCGGATACTGATAACTGCAAAGAGGGGATTACATCTACCGGTTAGTAGGCAGAAAACCACGGAAAAGTAACCAGTCATGCATAGGATGAACACAAAGGGTTAACTCCAACAAGGGGAGGAAAGTGGGATTTTACAACTACCAGCTAGTGGGTAGAAAACCACAAAGATAGGACTTACAGCTACCGGTTTGGTGGTAGAGGCCAACAAATTCCGCTGAGGATGAAATGAATGAGTGCCGGTTAGTGGGCGACTATTCATTTATGCCCCAGGGCAACACAAGAGATAGTCAACAAGAAGCCAATTTAGGATCGATCCAAAAGGCAGACTGAATCAAGACTCATCCTAATGAGGAGAGAACTCAATAGGGAAAACCCATCCCATTAGGGAGGGAACGGAAGCAACCGTCATCCACGAGGATGTATCTCAGTGGGGAGTGCAGAAGGAAATGGTAGACACTTTCTGCTTAAGGGGTAGACTCTACATGGAGAGATCGGACACGCCCAACTCTGCTAGGAGGATCTACTGGAGAGATTTGTATCAACAAATAGCAGGAGGTAACAATCAACAGATACACGGCAACAGCTGCAACATGAGTATCTGAATGCTTATGATTATGCATGTATGCATTATACCTAAAATGCATGATGAATGTTGACAAACAGACATGCTTAACACGCAGGTCCGGGAATCAACCATCCGGAGGGAAAACCAAAGCCAACAGAGAGCCAAGAAAATCCACTGGGGACTGGGATATCAGGGAACACTTATTCTGCAGGGGAGGAAGGCCACCGGAGGCTTCCGGAGGGATCGTCGGTCACAACCGGAGAGAAGAGTTCAACATACAAGCGGATGCGCCACAACAACTTGTGCTAGAGATACCAAGAAAGCAATCAGATCTCTGATGAAGATAGATAGGCATTGAGAAAGCTTTTCATGCCAATAACTCCGTTGGGGAATCTATCTGAGGGACATGATGGAGTACTGGGATGTTGATCTACCAAATACTGAATCTTCAAAGAAAAACACCCACGTTGGGGAGAGAGGAAGACTACTCTGCTGGAGAGGCGAAAGTTGCAGTCTTCAATAAACACTCTGCTAGGGGAGCTGCCCCACAATAATGTCCGAAACAGCAAACTTGCTGGGGATGCCCCACGATAGGGCTCAAACAGCACTCTACTGGGGATGCCCCACAATAAGTGCTAACGGGGATTTGGAGGAAGAATCTGTACTGCCGGGAACATGAAGATGAACAACTTCAAACAACACTGCGTCGTGCAAATTCACTGAGGAGAGACCATACGAGGTTCTGCAGGACAAAGATACAGTCATGCTCGAGATACGAACAATTGTCTTACCTGTTGGTAATCATACCACCCCCGGGAGAGCACTGTGGATCTCCTAAGTATCCTTCCATCATTGTGAACGTTCACTTTGTTTAAGAACAATTTTTTTTGAAAAATTTGTTTACTTTGAAAACAATGATACTTTATCAATTAAAAACATGCAAAACATTTGTTGAGTTGAAACAAATAAGAATGCAAATAATTGGATAAAAGCTCAAATTGATGTGATGGAATGGTAGTCTGCAAAGGGCGAGACTCCATAGATCTGTACAAGTTTGAAATCGGTGATATATATTGGAGAGGGCTACATTGAACATAATGACCTTTCCTCTACCATTCTGAATTTTCGATGTATTCAGAGCTTCAGTCGACGACGAATCGAGAATTCCTGACGGATGACATATATAGAGCACAGTCTTGTCAAGGTGCAGTTACTTGCCAAATCCCTAATTTTTGCCTAGATTGCCCCAGTGTGAGGTGTTCAATCTAGCGGGATGCAAATTCTTTTTTTTTTTTCAATGTCTCTAACTTTTGCCTGGATCGCCCTTTCGGGTTTTCAATCCACCGAGACGCTCCTTTTTGCCTAAGTCGCCCTTTGGGGTGTTCAACTTAGCGAGCTGTTTGATTTTTTTTCTTTTTGTTTAGGCGAAGTATTTCTTGACTGCACCAGGAATTCACAGGACGAGTGAACTTCTTCATCCATTGATGTAAGTGTTAAAGCACTGCCTGAAAAGGCTCTCTTGACAACACATGGACTTTCATAGCTTGGGGTTCACTTGCTCCTGGAATCGGGCACGAAAGACAAGACTTTCTTGAGCACAGGGTCCCTCGGAACACACGAGGCTTGATCTTCTTGTCGAATGCTTTCTTCATTCTCTGCTGATATGACTGACCATGACACATGGCAGTTGATCTCTTTGATTTTGAACTCAGCATCAGTCAACTTGGGACTTTGAGGGTGCTATTTTTCTTGTTTCTTTCTTTCTTTTTCTTTCTTTTGATTTGGATTTCTTTTGATTTGGTTTTCTTTTGATTTGGTTTTGCACCCTCCTCTTTCTTTTTCTTTTTTTTTCTCTTTTTTTTTGATAATGCCCCAGTTGGCTGTTCTGCTGATTCTCGAGGTGCAGCTGAGTGATCTTCTTTTCTTGCTCAAGAAGTCGGGAAATCTCGTCAGGAATCCCTTCAACATTATCTTCGTCCACTTCGAATACAGGGAATTCAAAATTGGGAGATGACGTCCGATCATTATGTTCAATGGGTTTGAGAAACAACCTGCATAAAGATTTAGAGATGAAAAGTTCTTTGAAAATCAAACAAGACAATCGTTATGCAGAATGAAAAGATTGCTTTTATTCCTGTTTTTAGGGTTTTTTGTGATCACCAATTTCATGCAAAAAGCGAAAAGGGAAAACAATTGGAAAAACAAATGTTTAACATGAATTATTTGAATGAAAATATCATTGCACAAAATGTTGCCAACAATGTCATCACTTCTCCTTTTGGCATGGGAGAAGGGTTTTTAAACAAAGTGATTGTTACAAAGACTTATGAACAACTGTAAGAAAGCCCACAGTGACCCAATTGTGATAGATTCCATCAGGGACGACAACTGTCAGTATCCTTTGCATCAGCAGCTTCTGTTTTCTGAACAACCCTTCTGAAGAAAAGTCGGCGCCAGCCCAGGACTTGCTATCTTCAAGCTTGATTAACACGGGGACCCAAGTCTTCAAAGTTCAAAATACCTGACCTTACGAGGTCTTGAACCTTCATCTTCAACTGAAAGCAACTATCCACATCATGACCAGGAGCACCCGAATGATACACACAATGCTGATCGGGCCTATACCACCACCGAGGGTTGTCAGGTTTAGCCGGCGGGTCTCTGGGAATAATCAAGTTCCGCTCTAACAGAGAGGGATATAGTTCGGCGTAGGACATGGGGATTGGATCAAAAATGATCTTCTTCCTCTCATTACTCGTACTGGCTTGCTGGGAAGCCTGCTGCTGAGGACGATGTTGTTGATGCTGATATTGTTGAGCTGGTCTTCTCTGTTGCTGTTGAGGTTGAGTTGCTGGAATAGTCACAGCAGCCTGACGATACTGTCCTCTGTTTGCACTCCTCCGACGGTGCACAGCATTTGTTTCAATCTCTCCCCTTTTGGGTGCCCCAGAGTATGTCTTCTTAGAACCGGAAGAACTTGAAGAGCCAGTATGGCGAACCGGAGCGCGGGTTGCTCTGACATTAACAGTCTCTGCAGCAAGAGGCTGTTCACTAATTCTGATCCCCTTCAATTCATCACCCACGGCATAATCATTGACGAGAATAGTGACAGCAGCATTCTCATGAACGGGTACACCCACTGGTGAAGCACGGTGGACTGGTGGAATCACGGCTTCCAGTCTCTGGGCTAAGGCACGCAGCTCCTCTTGCCCCTGAGCAACTCCTTGCATCATTGTCATGAACTGGGCCATGTTCGCCCTCATCTCAGCTAGCTCAGCTTGAACCTGGTCCATACTTCTCTGATGGTTGAGTCTGGTCGCGGTGCGGACGGTGATCAACAATCCTGTCTCAGTCGGGAACCAAAGCGAGGAGTCTTTCCAAACATGTCTGCAATGCAAGGATGTGTATGATATGCATGATGCGGATGCGGATGCTATCTTATCATGAATGATCCTGAAAAGGATATGCGTATGCGAGTTAACTTTTTTCATTGCATTACTATTTTTTTGAAAATAAATATGCTATGATGCAAATGATGGAGCCAAGACTGGCAGGAACTGGCATCTGAGGAACCATCTGAAACCCCAAAGTCATCTGAGGAGCTGGCATCTGAAACCAATCTGAGGGAACAAGTCACCATAAATCTGACTTGGGGAGTTCCGAAATAAACGAAACTGGAGATTACATCACTATCATCGCAGGAACATCCACTGAACGGATGACAGCCAGCTCCTCTGAACAGGTACTCTCAAATTCAACCCGGGGATCCGAAATAAACGGAACCCGCTGATAAACCACGGACAGAACTCCGGCGTCCCAGAAATAAATGTCCACAATTCATAGTCACCGTCAGTACCGAGAGTCACCAACTGTACCTGTCAAAATGATCATTCCCTCCCCACTCACGGGTGTCATCTAGGCCAGGGTAAGGTCGAGAGAAACGCAGCATAAATAACCTTTCGCAGAATATCATCCTGTGCACACCCGATGTATGCACCGATAATATTCCACCAGGGTCTGAACTGCTCGTGATATCAATGTTCCGCTAAGTGGCGCCATACCACCCGCTTCCCATGAATCACTCTATTCCTAGGTTTCCTAGATTTCACTCATAGCCTGGGTATTGGGCCTTTTACCTCGAGTAACTCCCACCCCCAAACAGAGAAACACAGACAGCACAGCCAGGCAGAATGAATAATGAATATGAATGCAAACATTAATGCACACAATAAATGCAAATAGTAAATGCAAATATATACAAACGAATGCAATAAAGTACAACAGCAAACAGCAACCAAAACCCTAACCTAGAGAGCGCTAGGAGAGACTCGCTCAGGGAAGATGGACCAGCATAGGTCAACTTCTATCTCCCCAGCAGAGTCGCCAGCTGTCGCATCGCGCGAAAAACCGGCGGGAAAAGAAAGAAACAACAGAGCCGCCACCGTGCGTTATTTATCCCAAAAGAGGGAAAGGAAACGCTCAGAGTAAACCTAGGAAAGAACATGGTCTCGCGACCAAAGAGTATGGGTTCGGGAGTCGGTTATGCGAAGGGAAGGTATTAGCACCCCTACGCATCCGTAGTACTCTACGGGATCCACGCACAAAAGGAAGGAATATTGGTTGCTAAACACTGCTCAAACTCACACACACTGGCTGAAAGAGACAAAAGAAACTGACTGAAACTGACTCGGCAGGATGTCGCATCCTGGGCCTACTTAGTCTATCAGGCATAGACATCAGAGTCGAAGTAGTTCGGACTGGGGAGACGACACATGCTCGCTAGGATATCGCATCCTATGCATACGTATCTTCTCGGACGAGAGAAGAATCAGAGCATTCGTAGCTCGGCTGACACGCACACAAACAAACACAGGCAAACGTGGGGCCCGACTGCCAATCATTGGACTTATGTCAGCATCCGAACCTAAACACACGCAAAGAGGCAAACATGGAGCCCAAATGCCAATCACTGGACTTACATTGACATCCGAACCTAAACACACACAACAGACAAATAGGGAGTCTGGGACTCAGCCTATAACTGTCGAACAACACACACAAAAAAAGAAAAAAGGCGCCCGGAGAGATCATCTCAATCTCCTGCCTACATACTTCATCTGGTATGAAGATCAGGGCGATGTAGTTCCCCTACGGAGGGATAAAGGACTAGCCTAACCAGATAACAGAGGGAGACACAACTAGGGAGACTACGACTCGAGCCTAGATGTTATCATGCAGATCATCCCTAAGTTAAGGTTTCTAGCTAACTGGCACAGGGAGCCAGACTATCCTAAACATGACTTGCACAGGAAGCAAGCCACACACACACTTAACTTGCACAGGAAGCAAGCCAAGCAAAACCTAACTTGCACAGGAAGCAAGCCTAAACTAACCCTAACTTGCACAGGAAGCAAGTCTAAACAAACATACAAGCACAGATAGCACACACTATACACAAGCAAGTGGCTCAAACAAGGGTTAGGTTTTAGTCAAGGGGTCATATCAACCTCGACAAACAAACCTCTGGAACTGGGTGAATGTGCTCTTAACCTTGCCATTGAGGGGCTAAGGTGAAGCAGATGAAAGGTGAGTGAAGATAAGACTTCACAGCTCTTATCCCTGGCCTGGGAGAGCTCAAGACAAGAATGTGTGGGTTCAGAAAGTGGGAACCCTTCTACACATTTAAGACTGACTCAACTGTACAATTGTACAAGATCTTGGGATTGTATCTGCAATGCATCAACACAGTGGTGTGAGCAAAGCAGATGACACACTGAATAGTGGGGGATAGATTGCATATCCCTACCTTCCACCAATTGCCTCTTCACTTAGGAGGTCTTTGACTCTATGCAAGGACAAAATTAAACATCCACAAACATTGCCTCTTAAGGAGGACTTCAGACAGTTGCCTGGCCAAGTAACAGGCCAGGTCTTCCAGACTACATGAAGTAAAAGAGACATACCTCAATGCAAATTGCTTATACAAGCAAAGCAAAGCAAAAAGTTCACAAGGAACTAAGCAACTAAAGTACCTGAAACAGTCAAGCAGATGTCAGTATGCAACTTCAAACAAAACAAACAGAAACAGACACCAACAGTCAATTAGAGGCACATGGATGTGCAAGGCACAAGGCTTAAGGCATGTGAGCCAAGCCACCTACAAAACAAAACATGTTAGACAATGATATTTAGGCAAGCTCAAACAAAAAGAAGTGGTCTCATTGGTCAATTGTTGCTTAACCTGAAAACACAAGCTCAAAGGTGAGTAACAGGACCACTAGGGCAAGCCTAGGGTCAAACATGAATGAAAAAGTCAAAACAGCAAAGGATATCCAATCAAAGTCAAGTTTAAACATTCAAGAAACACAAACAATTGGGTTCACATTCATATCAATCACTATCATCATTTCATGAACCATTTAGGTCAAAGTATGGCAAACAGAAGCTCATAGAAGTCAACAGCAAGACTTAACTCAAAAGTCAACTCAAACATTTCTAAAAATCACCAAATAAATCATGATCAATCCTAACACATAGCATGGTAAGCATGTCAAATTTCATCTCATTTGGACAAGTGGAAGGCAATCAATGAAAATCAGAAAGTCAAAGCAGTTTTGAACATGCTCAAAGAAGTCAACCAAACATGCATCAACTTGAAAAATTCATAAATCAGAGATGGAATATGATAAATGAATGGGACTAAAACCATGGCAAAGATGAGGATGTCTAGTTATCTCATGTAAAATTTCATGTCCATCTAATAAAGTATGAGAATTTCACAAATGAAATGGGAACATGTGTCACACAAGGTCAACATTTGGTCAAGCAGGGGGGAAAATCTCAAACAATTAGGAAATGGCACAATTAATCCCAAGAAAATTCACATGTAAACTAGACATACAAGAGTAGGTTCATGCAAAAAATCAGATCAATTGGAGGTCAAGAAGCATGGCTATGAAAATCATGAAGTTGGACATCAATGGTGTGACACAAATTGTCACACCCTAATTCAAAAAATCATAACTCACAAACCACATAATATAAATTCACAAACTCTACACCAAAATCACCATGAGTGTGTCTAGTTTGAGCACAAAACATTTGGGAGCCATTGGATACATTCTCATCATTTCACAAATGCTTTGGTAAGATGTACAAAAATTGGTCACATGTCACAAACCCTAAGGCCATTTAAAAATCATCCATCAAAAAATTCTGGAAAAAATGTGATAAAAAAGTAGAGACCATGATGAACACAACACAAAAAATCCCATTAAATTTGGATCAAAATTGGGCAAGTTATGAATTTTGCAAGTTGGATGAAATAATTGAAGAAATAAAATGAAATGCTTTAAAATTAAAAATGTAGAATGGCAGTTTGGTAATTCTTTGGACCACTTAATGGGACACGGTCGTTTTGGCCAAGAATTTGAAATGTTCCTATTGGCTGTTCCTTAAAAACCATGCCAGGCACGTGAATGTAAACAAAAACCTGGAAAATGCATTTGGGATTAGGGTTTTGCATACAGTGTTCATCCATCATCCCTTCCAATCGTGATTTTTAAAAGATGCCCAGAAATCTCAATCAAGCACATCAATCTCATCAGCAAACCAAACACAACAACATTCCAACATCCATTAACCCTAAATCATGCTATTTTTGAAGCATCATGCGAAATAAACTTTAACAACCAAACTTAAATTCCAATTTTCTTTCTTGATAATCAATTATTTTCAAAACTATAACAACTGTTGAGCTCAGCATCAAGAGATCTTCATGAAGCATATCGGAATTTAAAAAAAATGGAAGTTGAAAACTCACCTATTTTTGAAGACAGTCGTGGTACAGTGGTTTCTTGGTGGTAAATGCCTGTAACAGATGTCCCCAAGGTCTTCAAAAGGTGAATGATGAAAAAGGTTTTGCTTAAGATGGCTTGGAATGGTTGCAAACAAGTTCTGCCATGGCTGATGTATGAAGAAAACAGTTGGATAAAAGGCTGCTACAGATGGAGGATGCTGGTGAAAATCAGTTCAAGATGTTGTATGAATGTAGTTTTGGCAAGGCAAAGTTTTTTCTTTGGAAGTTTCTTGACTGTTTTGAAAAATGCCAAAGGATGCAGTTTTTAGAATGAAGGATTTCCGTGTTATGGCTGCTGCTTATTAGTGCTTCCAATGACAGGGGATGAGGTTAAGATGTTCTGTTTGAAGTTGCTTTTGGCAGGGCAAAACTTGGTCTTTTGTGTTTTTGGACAGAACTTGCAAATGCCAAGATGTGGTTTTGTTTAGCATGAGTGAAATAGGTTGGTCTGCTGCTAGCAGGTTTTTTCCATGACAGAAAAGTGACCAAAACCTGCTCTTTGATGTTGCTTTGTGGTAGGGCAGTGTTTGGTTTTTTGGTGTTTTGGACAGAAAGTTGAAAATGGCCAAAAGTGAAGCTTGAGAGAATGTCAAGTCCTGTTGTGTTGTGCCGCCAGTAGTGGTTTCAGAGTGATGAATGGAGGATGAAAAGATACGGTACAAGGCTTAAGTCTTATGAAGTTTGGACAGGTTCTCTTGAAATGCCAAGCAAGATGATGTTTTTTAGAGAATGAATCAAAATGGTTTGTTCTTGCTATTGGTATTACTCATGACAGAAAAATGATGAAAGGTCTGCTGCTGCTACTCATGACTGAAAAATGCCATGTCCTGCTGTTGGATGTTGGCTTTGGTTTGGTTCATTGTGAGTTTTGGAAAATGCAAGTGAGAGGGGTTTTGGTTGGTCTGCTGCTGCTCTTTCATGACAGCAAGTGAGGTTTGATGTTCTCAAGCTAGGCCATGCTGTTGGACATTTCTATGTGGTAAGGTAGGGTTTGAGAGTGAATCAAGTTGGTTGGTATGCTATTGATTCCTCATGACAGAAAATGGGGTTGAAAGTTCTGTTTGGTGTTGTTTTGTGGTGGGAGAACAAGGGCCAGGCTTGGTCTTTTGTGTTTGACAGGGTTTGCAAATGCCAAGAATGAAAAATAAAAAATGAATGAATTTCTATGTCATCAATGCAATTGATGCTGCTGCTGGTTCATTTTGATGACAGGAAATGGTGAGGAAATGGTATTTGGTATTGTGCAATCCTTGTCTCTTGACAGTTTTTTTTTTAGGAAATGGCCAAAGTAAAGTGAATGACCTTTTGGATGAGTGATTTTCTATTGGTTTTGTGTTGTCCAAATGTGCTTGTCCAAGACAGAAAATGATGGAAAAATTCTGCTGGACAGTACAAGGCATTGTTGTGGAAGTATGGATGAAATGTACTTTTGCCCATTCTTAAGCAACTAGGACATGGCCTCTTGTTTTGCTGTTTTTTTTGGCTGTAAATTGTGGTTCTAATCAGCAAATGACCTGCTAATTTTCTGTTTTGATGAAGTACAAAGCATGGCTCAAATGCAAGTATGGATGGCATGGTGAAATTGTCCTTTTTTCAAATTTCAAGCAACTAAGTAATGGCCTCATGTACTGCATAATTTGACTTGGCAAACATGTTTTAAATGACATTTCTGAGCTGTTCCAATTGGCCAAATGTTAGAAAAATGATTATATCAAAAAGTCAACCCTTGGTCAAACTTGCATTTAAATGAGAAAAGTCAAAAAATGTCATTTTGATTGGTGAAGTTTTGGCTCATGAAATTTATATTTTTGGAAAGAGGGGATCAAATGTGACTTGTAGGAAAAAACCCCACCAAAATTGGCCAAATGGTTTGAGAGATATGGCCCTTTGAAGTTCAAGATTTTCTGAAATCGATTCGATCATAACTTGCCAACCACACATGGGAATTGAGAGTTCTTGGACTTTTTGGAAATTGGAGAACAAGATCTTCAACTTTCATGTTGGGCAAAAATTCATTTTAAGCTTGTATCATGATGTAAGTTTGAGGATCAAGACTTTCCATTTTTGGTAAGTTTCAGTTACAGGTCCAGTTTCCATTTTGGGAAATTTTTGATCTGGCTTCAAATTCTTCCATGATGGTGTTTGGCATGATATATGATGACTATTTGGCCATGAATGAGCTCTCACAAACCAATTCCAATCATCAAATCACTGACTAAATGGACAGTTGACCAACAGTTGACTTTTAGGGTTTCTGACTGTCTGCTCATTGACTGATGACTTCCAAACCCTAATCCCTTGAGACCTTGACTTAAAATGATGTCCCAAGTTGTATGGACTCTTGATTATTGATCATGGTGCCCAAATTCCACAAGAATGGCCACCATCCACTGCTTTGACTGACTGTTGACTTTCTAGGGTTTTTGACTGTCTGTGTATGAACTGATGACCTCTGAGCCTTCAACCCTTGACTTGAACACTTCAAATGGACCTCCAAGTCATGTGAACTTGTTGGACAAACCCTAGGGCCTTGGCTCCTTGAGAATTGTGCTTGCTTGCTTGACTGACTGATCTCCTGATCAGTTTGACCCAATTCTTGACTGCTTGCTCTTGAGGCAACTGGGGACAATGCAAATGCTATGCAATGGACCATGATATGCTATGACCTAATATGAAAATGTATGTACAATGATAGGTGCAAATTTGAGGTGCTACAACTGGACAAAACATCCCAATTTGGGAATGCTCTTCATCTCTGTCATTGGCTCCACCACCACAAACACCAAAGTTGGTGTACATGGGGAAGAAGAGGGACACGACTCAGTTGTACCAGAACCCTTCCCCTCAACCGGAGAGCTTCCTGAAGAATATGTAATGCTGAGTACATAGACAATGTATCTCAGATCACAAGGCACAACTGTCTTCTTAACTCAGATCACAAGACACAAGTGGTAAACCCAGTAGGTGGAGTTTGTGCCTGATGCCAACTTCTGTTTGCTGCCACATCCACAGTTGGCTTGCTTCTGGTACATTCTCAACCCCAGGACTATATTTCTCTCCCCCTTTTTAGCTAAACATTTGTAAAGGCACCCTTCACAAAACCAGATCCAGGCACAGCTTGCCCAAACCTTAACATACCCCATGATTCTGAGAATGGAGTGTTTTTCTTGTGAGAGGAAGAGGGTTATTGCATCCTTTAAATAGTCCAACCCGTGCTTAGGAATTTCCGGTAGAAATAAATGCTTGGTCAAGATGCATTTATTTTTGCTGAGAAACAGTCAGAAAATCACCAACAAAATCTCAGATTATCTTTGAATACCTTTTATAGCTCTTGACTGTTTCTTTTCCAAAACAGCCGTTCCAGTGCATGGAGACTATTCCATATATGCAGTCAGACACGTTGCACGCGATGTCTTAACATTTCACGTGGCTTTTTCCTGCATTCTGCCAGTATTCAACATTTCCCAAGGTTCCTGTCATACCTCCAGTAGAGACTTGACATCTGGCACTGATACAGTCAAATTCCCACACTTCAGCAGATGGTTACTCCCCCTGTACCACACAGCTGTAGCCATCGGGCTTATTCTGATTTATCAGAATTTGACACAACACCCTTATGATTCCTAATAACTTTAAGACTCGGAAGGAATTTATAGCATTGTCCAGGGCAATGTCATGACATCCGGTTAGACATTCTTCTGCTCACTCAGCCTTGACATACATCACAGCATCCTGATAACTGACAAGGTGCCATATCTAGTAGACCACAAGCTTGATGATTTCTTGCAGCACACAGATAGAACTCCCCCTGTCATGAACAACCCATTCTCCTCTTGAAGCTTGGAGATCACGCATGGGCATATCCAACATCCCAAAGTTGGACCTTCGCATACTTCCTGATTCAAAGAGAATCCAGACCACTTGATGAATGGAAAACATAAGACGCATCTTCATGTCTTCAAGAGCACACCCTCTGTTCAACCCTCTTAGCTGAACACATTCACACTCTGTGTCAATCTCTCTTCTAACCAGAACAGAAGACCACTTCACAAGATGTTCTAACATCAGCTGGGACATCCTTCACAACAGGACAGGGCACACCATCTGATAGTCTTCAGATATCACTGAGTCACCGGGTTGATCAAGAAGAACCCAGACATACATTGGGACATATACATTTTCATCCCATTACAAGAGATAATCTTCCATAGATAGCTCAGAACTCCTACCACAAGCTTCAAGAGATGAATAGAAAACACCTCCTTTAGTCTTCAACTTACTACTTTTCTGCTCAAAAGTAATTTGTCTCAGACTTTCCTCAATAATAATCAGCTGCCATATGTGGATTATCTTGATTCTTCGAATTCACTTCTGAGATAGACCAAATGCCACTGGTTGATTACCTCCTTCATGAATCCTCATATGAAAAGGTCAAATGCTGCTTTTTGACCTCTCCAAGTTTATCAGACTTCTCCCAAAGATATTCTGATCTTCCAAGTGAGATTTGAACTTCAAGTTACATGTTAAACAAAGCTTAGGGTCTCTAAGACATGAACATGTAACATCTTCTCCAACCAGCAACTCCTAAGAACTGCAATGAGAACGATCCTTTAGAAGTACCCAATCTACAACTCTGTAGACCCTTCTATCTTAAGTTGATGTGCCACTTCACCAACTAAGAATCTGATGTTAAACCAAATGTCACAACATTGTGTTTAGACATCTAGCTATTGAATTCAGCTCCTTCTTCTGCCACTTGAAAGAACTTCCTCCCTTCACAGAACAAGAGTTCAATGTTCTCATAGACTTGATTGTGGAACCAAGTTTGAGTAAACAACCTCCATCCTGCAGGTTTGCAGTTAAGTCATCCAAGCTCACACCTTGATGAATTACTGCTTCTTCTCCAAAGACATCAGACACTCTGATGCATGAGTCTTCAGAAGGACCAGTTAGAAACTAACCCTTCAGCTATACCAAGGATTCCACTTCCTAAAGCAAGGCTGTTTCCATGATGTCAAGATTGTTGCCCCTTGTTCTTGACTCCACAGTGTGCATAAGCTAATGCACTTCCTTACCTAGATCAAAAATAAACTGATCCAAGTAACCACCATCAAGACTATGATGTCTTCTTCTTCTTGTACATACCAAGGCTGAACATGTTTCTTGCCAGGAACCCATTTCAGAGATCATATGCTTTTGCTGCCACCAAAGAGATAGATCATAAGCCAATGTACTATCCTTCCTGTGATTCTGCACAGGGTCTTGAAGAAGTGATGTTCCAACATCTTTAAGAACATCAGTTATCTTGAACTCCAAGGATAATCAATTAAACACTTGTACTTGGCACAAGTAGACATTGATCTTAAATTCTTTCCCGATTATACTTTCAGATACTTCCACCATAAGAATACTTTGAAAGTACTCTTCTTGTGTCAACATCTTCTGCTTGCAAGCACCTAGACAATTTTGAAAGTCTTCCCAGATTAAATTCACCCTTAGGAATGAGAGAGATGAATTCTTCCTTGCAAATGTGTCACACAACCACCAGAGCCCATGTGACACAAATCAACAGCCAACCAAACCCTAGGCTGACCAAATGTGAGGAGGTTAACCTAAACTCCCCCTCAAATTAACAATCATGGAAACTTCACACCAATATCCATGCATTGTACATACATGTCTCAACATGACATACTCCATCCCTACCAGTGGTAACTAACTCTATGAGTTATACCTACGCATACTCCTACCACACCAATCAGACTTTAGCTGACCATAGGTACTAGAGGAACACCAGTCAATAGCAGATATGCATTGCCAGAGCATACTACATCAACCAACCTATGAATCTTCATATTCTCACTCCTTGAAAGAACTGCCACTTCTGATCGTGGTGCTTGAATAGCAAGATTCATGGTCCCAATCCTCTGAAATGAAGTAGCAGTCAGGTTACCCCATTGTTGATTGCTAACATCCAGAGGACTTGTCTTCCAACACTCCATAGTACTCTAGAGAACAGCCATCCATCCCTGATCAATCTACAGGAGTAGGACAAGCAGCAGGAAATTGCTCAATGTCACATCTCACCCAGCTCCACTTCTAGAGACCAGACCTCTACATGTGACCTTCTTGAGCATACACACAATTGACCCTACCCTTGTCAACTTAGCCCACACAGATGTCTCCTCTTCCAGGTCAGGAGTAGGTTCCAAACAAGAGTATCCCTTTGTTTGACACCTAAAAACATCTGTTCTTCAACCAGCAGCTGCATACTTGTTGAACAACATGTTCTAACATCACATAGAACATTGGTTCCACCTCCTTGGAACACACCCTCCTTGAAAGACTTCAAGGTCTTCATATACACTGCCCAAGAGTGTAAAAGAGTCAGTGATCAGGTGATTCTTACCATCCTGACGTGAGAACATCATGATGAGTGGACTTGAGGGGACTCAAGTAGCTTTGACATCTTCAGAGGTTATGATGAAATCTTGAACACAGCAGCCTTTCATCCACATGAGGGGAAACTACATCAGAGTTTGAGTTTTGCCAGGTATTATGCAGCGGAAATCATAATACAACTCAACCTAAGAACACACTTTTCACCAGATCAGCCTCAAAGTCCGTACCAAGTTTGAACGTGACTCAATACTGGCACAGATGTCCCATCCAAAGGCCAATTGCCAACCTCCAGATACAGGTACACATTATTCCTGTCATGAACAGTCCATCCACCTACTTCAAGGGACCATTCAGGGAAATTACAGAACCTTCCACTGGTTCCAACATAACTTCTTGCAAGATACCAGAAAGTATCACCCATGGATCTCATCCAGAAGCAGAACAGGATGCCTGCTCTGATACCAATTGAAATTCTGGTGTAGTCAGAATTCAGATGTTCTACTCCAAGTCATGACATCTGATCCAACATTGTAACTAATACAGCAAGATAGTTATTAACCACTGTACTAATATGCACACGTTCACAGATGTCACGACATCTCATTCTATGTCACCCTAGAATGGATGAACACCTGGTTCTGTGCATCAGGGAGAAAGACTCAACAGAGATCAATCCTAGCACTCACTTCTGTTGTTTTCTTACACTGTTATCAGCATGATGTCTTACTGTTGATTTTGGACATCATCTGTTACATTGTTCCTGTGTGTTTGTCTTTTACTTGTATTTCCTGAATTAAAGGTTGAACACTTTAATCTAATTTCCACTCATTAGATTGCTAACAACTAGGTTATTTGTTAGGTTCATTAATTGTAGGTTAGTAGTTGGTTTCCTGGATTTTAGCTCAGCTGTTGAATCCCTGAAGAATAGCCTGAGAAAAATACCTAACCAGAAAAACCAATCATCCTACACTTTAGCACATGTGTTGAGACAGTTTTTAAGTGTCGGGTTTTGTTATCGTATCCACAGAGATTGTAAGATATCACTGCCGTTCAATGGTTGAATTAATCTTAACTTAATGTAACACTAGGGTTTTGGTTTTAATCAAGTTATCTTGCATACAAAGTAATTAATTGCGGTAAAAGTTACGTTTTGATTAATATGAGAAATATTGTCAAAGTTAGGTTTCAATGATTACATTTGCTTTGCATGTATTTGCTCGGTCAACAATCTTATAAACTCCTTTAGATGATAAATAATTTCACAAAGTCCTCTCAATGCGTTTCTCTCGAACACCCATTGTGAGTTTTGTCATTTTGATCCATTGTTTCTCTCGAACACAATCTATCAAAAAGACAACGTTTTGGTTCAACCTTATGGTGAACAAAATCATTCGTTACTATCTCTAGCTAACAAACAAGTTTGGATGAAAACCTAGGTCAAGAATCGGTAAACATCTCTCGATCAAATACCAACACAAAGAGTTTTAAATAGAAACAAAGTTTTCATCATATATTTACCGTTAAAGAGTTTACATATGAGGATCCTTACATTTACACACAAAGCTAGCAATCCTCTACATCTAACCTTGACAAATGGAAGACTTAGCTACTCATTTTCATGGTAGCTTGGTCGGCAAGTAAGGAAAGAGGGTTGATCAACATCCAAGTCGAATAATCGAAGTTGGATGGGAATCCACCTTCTTTTTGTGGAAGATGGTTGCTAGATGAAGAGAAATGAAATTAGGGCATAAAATCTCCCACAAAGCAATGCTGTAAAATATCTAGGAGAAAGTACAAAAAATGGAAAAGTTGGTAAAAATGAGGTATGGTGCCCAAAAGTGGCACCTGCTACTTATAGACAAGTGCAGAACTGTCATGTTCGCTAGGCGAGCAGAATGGCTCGCCTAGCGAGGTCCTAAAATGGGCACAAAAAGCCCCTGCGCCCAGAGCAAACAGGGCTTGCTAAACTGTCATGTTCGCCTAGCGAACATACCTTCGCCTAGCGAAGGAAACGCTCCAAGCTCGCCCCCAGCGAGGTTGAGAGGTTTAGCTACTGGAATGCTCGCTGGGGACTCGCTAGAGCCTCGCCTAGCGAGTGAGTGCTGGCTGCACTTTTTCACCAAAACAGAATGAATTCGCTGCAGACTTCGCCATGAGCTCGCCTAGCGAATTAATTTGCTAATTTACTGGAGCTGTTCGCCAGGAGCTCGCCTAGCGAACCCATTCTTCGCCACAGCCTCGCCTAGCGAGCAGGCAGATGAAATGCTCCTTTGCTTTGGTTCCTTTGCCAATTCTCTTGTGTCTTTATTATCAATTAATTCATGCCTTTCCTGCACAATAACAAACACATCAAAGGCACCAAGCTTGTTTATCAATGTAACGCATTCCAAGTAAAATAAATGTGATTTTGACAATTTTTAGCAAGGCAAAAGAGTGAAAGATGCCCACATATGATAGCTCAAATAAGCACTTTTGGGCATCTAACAACTCTCCCCAACTAGATTCTTGCTTGTCCTCAAGCAAAGTATGCCTCTTGAAAGACAAGAGGATTTGCATAAAGAAACGGTTTCTCCGAAGTTGGATAAACGGCTCAAACACAAGCGAAATTCGCATATACAAGTTCCCAACGGTTTGAATAAAATAATACCTAGGAACTTAAACTTAAATAGCAATGCAAAATATTTATCTATCTACAACAATACTCTTCTGAATGAATCATCCTATCTCTCCTCTTCGAATCAGGAATGAAGATTTTGCGCGTTTGCAACCGCGGGACTAATCTCGCTCTCTAACAAATAATGAAGAAATCAAACAGATTCATACAATGTCTAATTAATTAAAAATGGTACTGTGGAAGCATAAAGATCACTAAGGGCTTTTCGGTTGAAGCTTGGTCAGGTTAACAAACAAGGGTCATTTCTAAGGCCATTGAAACGAAAGTGCCGATGCAAAAGAGACATTCACAGTATTATTCCCACTACTCGACTTGTTTCATCTGTTTCTTATTTGTAACCTTCACAACACATATTCCACAACTCAACTCTTATTTTTCACTATTTTTCTTCCAAGCAAGCATTCATTTCATTCTTTATATTTTTGTTCTTTTCTTTCACATCAAATGTACAAAACAGATGTTTCTTTTCTATATTTTCTATACATATATTTTTCTATGCTTGCTCGGTTTTTCTTTTCTTTTTCAAGAGTTGTGGTGCTTACCAATTCTTTTTCGTTCTCCCCAACTTATTTCTTCCACACCCTAAGTGAATGCTCTTACCTTTTTACGGCAAAAGAACAATAATCAATATTTTCCGGGTTGTAAAAAAAAGATTTTTGAGATCTCGCTTTATTTCAAGCCGAGATTCAATTGTTTAGGCTCAAAGGGGTTAACAAATACTCTCTCTGCTCACAGGTAAGTTGTTTTTGGATGTAGTTGTGCTCGAAAGAAAACAAGTGCCTTGATCATTTCTAATTGCTTCCACAATTTCACAATAATAACAGACAAATAATGAATCACATGAATCAACAAAACTTATTAGAATCCAGCATTTAAGTGAACAATGGAGGTTTCCTCACACTTTGTGGTTTTAGGTTCTAGATGAAACATTCATTCAATTATGTTGCACAAAGACAATATTCAATTTACCAAAAAGAGTAAAGTTCCTAATGCATTCTAAAATTCTAGCCGACGGTAACCATGTACCTTAGCTTCATTCACTTGTTATTCTTATCATTGCCATCCAAGCTCGGATGCACCTTCATTGGGTACTTCTTGAGGAGCAACCAATCTAGAAGGGTTTGCCACTCATTCAACCAAAAATTTATTAAACACACAAAATTAACAACAAACATAAATAACATTAACTGAAAAATAAAATTTTGTTCGTGGGGGACAAAACACCCCAATAGTACAACCCATGGTTAAAATACAAAATTCGAAAGTACAAATAAAAATGACATAATAAAAACTGAAATACAAATACTCAAAAACTTAACCCACAAAGGGCTCAAGAATCCTCTTCACTACCGGCTTCAGAACCGGTAGCCTCATCATCAATATCCTCATCATCAGCTTCAGCTTCAGCTTCAGAACGGCGCCATTTTGTTGAGACAGTTTTTAAGTGTCGGGTTTTGTTATCGTATCCACAGAGATTGTAAGATATCACTGCCGTTCAATGGTTGAATTAATCTTAACTTAATGTAACACTAGGGTTTTGGTTTTAATCAAGTTATCTTGCATACAAAGTAATTAATTGCGGTAAAAGTTACGTTTTGATTAATATGAGAAATATTGTCAAAGTTAGGTTTCAATGATTACATTTGCTTTGCATGTATTTGCTCGGTCAACAATCTTATAAACTCCTTTAGATGATAAATAATTTCACAAAGTCCTCTCAATGCGTTTCTCTCGAACACCCATTGTGAGTTTTGTCATTTTGATCCATTGTTTCTCTCGAACACAATCTATCAAAAAGACAACGTTTTGGTTCAACCTTATGGTGAACAAAATCATTCGTTACTATCTCTAGCTAACAAACAAGTTTGGATGAAAACCTAGGTCAAGAATCGGTAAACATCTCTCGATCAAATACCAACACAAAGAGTTTTAAATAGAAACAAAGTTTTCATCATATATTTACCGTTAAAGAGTTTACATATGAGGATCCTTACATTTACACACAAAGCTAGCAATCCTCTACATCTAACCTTGACAAATGGAAGACTTAGCTACTCATTTTCATGGTAGCTTGGTCGGCAAGTAAGGAAAGAGGGTTGATCAACATCCAAGTCGAATAATCGAAGTTGGATGGGAATCCACCTTCTTTTTGTGGAAGATGGTTGCTAGATGAAGAGAAATGAAATTAGGGCATAAAATCTCCCACAAAGCAATGTTGTAAAATATCTAGGAGAAAGTACAAAAAATGGAAAAGTTGGTAAAAATGAGGTATGGTGCCCAAAAGTGGCACCTGCTACTTATAGACAAGTGCAGAACTGTCATGTTCGCTAGGCGAGCAGAATGGCTCGCCTAGCGAGGTCCTAAAATGGGCACAAAAAGCCCCTGCGCCCAGAGCAAACAGGGCTTGCTAAACTGTCATGTTCGCCTAGCGAACATACCTTCGCCTAGCGAAGGAAACGCTCCAAGCTCGCCCCCAGCGAGGTTGAGAGGTTTAGCTACTGGAATGCTCGCTGGGGACTCGCTAGAGCCTCGCCTAGCGAGTGAGTGCTGGCTGCACTTTTTCACCAAAACAGAATGAATTCGCTGCAGACTTCGCCATGAGCTCGCCTAGCGAATTAATTTGCTAATTTACTGGAGCTGTTCGCCAGGAGCTCGCCTAGCGAACCCATTCTTCGCCACAGCCTCGCCTAGCGAGCAGGCAGATGAAATGCTCCTTTGCTTTGGTTCCTTTGCCAATTCTCTTGTGTCTTTATTATCAATTAATTCATGCCTTTCCTGCACAATAACAAACACATCAAAGGCACCAAGCTTGTTTATCAATGTAACGCATTCCATGTAAAATAAATGTGATTTTGACAATTTTTAGCAAGGCAAAAGAGTGAAAGATGCCCACATATGATAGCTCAAATAAGCACTTTTGGGCATCTAACAACTCTCCCCAACTAGATTCTTGCTTGTCCTCAAGCAAAGTATGCCTCTTGAAAGACAAGAGGATTTGCATAAAGAAACGGTTTCTCCGAAGTTGGATAAACGGCTCAAACACAAGCGAAATTCGCATATACAAGTTCCCAACGGTTTGAATAAAATAATACCTAGGAACTTAAACTTAAATAGCAATGCAAAATATTTATCTATCTACAACAATACTCTTCTGAATGAATCATCCTATCTCTCCTCTTCGAATCAGGAATGAAGATTTTGCGCGTTTGCAACCGCGGGACTAATCTCGCTCTCTAACAAATAATGAAGAAATCAAACAGATTCATACAATGTCTAATTAATTAAAAATGGTACTGTGGAAGCATAAAGATCACTAAGGGCTTTTCGGTTGAAGCTTGGTCAGGTTAACAAACAAGGGTCATTTCTAAGGCCATTGAAACGAAAGTGCCGATGCAAAAGAGACATTCACAGTATTATTCCCACTACTCGACTTGTTTCATCTGTTTCTTATTTGTAACCTTCACAACACATATTCCACAACTCAACTCTTATTTTTCACTATTTTTCTTCCAAGCAAGCATTCATTTTCATTCTTTATATTTTTGTTCTTTTCTTTCACATCAAATGTACAAAACAGATGTTTCTTTTCTATATTTTCTATACATATATTTTTCTATGCTTGCTCGGTTTTTCTTTTCTTTTTCAAGAGTTGTGGTGCTTACCAATTCTTTTTCGTTCTCCCCAACTTATTTCTTCCACACCCTAAGTGAATGCTCTTACCTTTTTACGGCAAAAGAACAATAATCAATATTTTCCGGGTTGTAAAAAAAAGATTTTTGAGATCTCGCTTTATTTCAAGCCGAGATTCAACTGTTTAGGCTCAAAGGGGTTAACAAATACTCTCTCTGCTCACAGGTAAGTTGTTTTTGGATGTAGTTGTGCTCGAAAGAAAACAAGTGCCTTGATCATTTCTAATTGCTTCCACAATTTCACAATAATAACAGACAAATAATGAATCACATGAATCAACAAAACTTATTAGAATCCAGCATTTAAGTGAACAATGGAGGTTTCCTCACACTTTGTGGTTTTAGGTTCTAGATGAAACATTCATTCAATTATGTTGCACAAAGACAATATTCAATTTACCAAAAAGAGTAAAGTTCCTAATGCATTCTAAAATTCTAGCCGACGGTAACCATGTACCTTAGCTTCATTCACTTGTTATTCTTATCATTGCCATCCAAGCTCGGATGCACCTTCATTGGGTACTTCTTGAGGAGCAACCAATCTAGAAGGGTTTGCCACTCATTCAACCAAAAATTTATTAAACACACAAAATTAACAACAAACATAAATAACATTAACTGAAAAATAAAATTTTGTTCGTGGGGGACAAAACACCCCAATAGTACAACCCATGGTTAAAATACAAAATTCGAAAGTACAAATAAAAATGACATAATAAAAACTGAAATACAAATACTCAAAAACTTAACCCACAAAGGGCTCAAGACTCCTCTTCACTACCGGCTTCAGAACCGGTAGCCTCATCATCAATATCCTCATCATCAGCTTCAGCTCCCTCCCCCTCACCATAGACTGGCCTGTCCACAGGCCAATTAGCGTTGAGCATAAACTGCTCACGCGCTAACAATGCTCGAGCACCGGAGGGGTCATTACCTTGCAGCTCCAACCTCTGCATACTGTTGTGCATGTCAATCATAGCTCTTTGGGATGCTGCCATCCACTCAAAACTGTAGTCACAAACAGCCCTCAGGTACGGATCAAGTCCGGGAGAAGAAGCACTAGGACCATCAGCAGCCCGAGTACTTCCCGAGGCCGCACTGCCAGCGGTAGTCTTCGCTCTACAATACTTAGCTACATACCGATCATCAATTGGAGCCGGGATCCTAACCTGTCCACGAGACGGAAGTCTCACCCTAGCCTGAATACATAAGCTCATAATCAAACACGGGAAGGCCAGTGGGCAATTCACACGAGCCCCCGATTTCAGCCCACTCTCAACCACAGTCTTCAGCTCATTGGCGATTATCCTCGCCACATCAATCTCAACATTAGTCAGGATGGAATGGACTAAATGTGCCACTGGGATTGGCACAGTAGAGGTGTGTGATTTGGGTTGGATGTTGGTTAAAACCAGAAGTAGAATCAGCTGAGCCATGGGAGTCATGTCCTCCCGGTGATATCTCACAGGAACCCCAGATGGGTTCGGCTCAACCGATCTCCCAGCCAAAAGCAGGTCGGTGGTAATGGCAGCGACGTCTCGATGAAGTCTGAGGTCGGTGTGGTACTTGTCTCTCTGATCAGCTCCCAGCTGGAGCGGTTCCCCTAGGATTCTGTTGATCGCATCCCGGTCAAAAGGAATAGTACGCCCGGCAACTCTAGAAACCCAAGTGAAGGGCTCGTCGTCGTCGGGCAATGCGTTAGCATAGAACTCCCGCACTGTACCAATGTCATAATGCTCCAAGGGACTTATCAGCCTATCCCACTTCTTGGCGTCAATCAACCCGGCGAAAGTTCGGTAAGTGCCCTGCGGGTTGATCAGAAAACGCCTCTCAGGAAGGATTTTTCGCTTCTCCAAAGCGATGTAACGTGCCGCTTGTTTCGGGCCTACGAACTTGTCGTTGTCGAATTGAATCGGCACGGTCCTGGAAGTAGTTGCATCTCCTTTTCTCTTCTTACCAGCTCCAGATCTAGACTCCATTCTGCAAAATATACAAAGAAACAATACACACCAACAAACAGATTAGCCATTAAAACAAAATTCAAATTACTGTCATGTTCGCTGCTGCTTCGCCTAGCGAAGTTGCAGCGAAAGTTCGCCCCAGGTCGCCTAGCGAGCTGCTAGCGAACCTTACGGGTTTTGGGATTTTCTGCATTTTCAAAGATGTTTCCCCCAATACCCGTACACACAAGGTTCCCACAGCAAAACCCAATGATTTCTCATGATAATGAATTGTTCTATGCTATTGGGGATGCCTAATTTCATGGAAAACCTAAAGTAAAATTAAATCCCTAATTTGAAGACCTAAATGTACAACATTGCAAACTCCACAATATCTCATGCAACCTCCATGTTTCCCATACCAAATTTATCCTATTTGCTATGCATATTTCGAATTTAAGAGTAAACAAAAAGAAAAAAGAAGTGGGGCAAACCTTTGGTAAACTGATTTGGAAAAGAGAAGTGGGGAGAGTTTGCAATTTGCGAAAGAAGCACGTGTCGGTGATAAAGATGCAACAGAGGGAGTTTGAGAAACCACGCACGAAATCCTCAGCAGAGCCGTTCAGACAAATTTTTGAAGGTAGGGCAAAATGGCTCTGCTGAAGTGTTTAAATATAAAACAGTGCTGCAGCGCTCGCTGCTGCCTCGCCTAGCGAGCAGCTTGCGAGCATGCTCGCTTCTGCCTCGCCTAGCGAGCTGCAAGCGAGCATGACAGCAAATGCATTTGAAAATGCAGCACTTGCAAGTCATCCAGCCATGTTTCGCACACTGTAACAGAATTCAACATGATACATAAAACAATAAATACTTACAATGTTGGGGTGCCTCCCAACTAGCGCTTGTTTAACGTCGGCTAAGCTCGACGGTGCGATGCTCACAGGGGAGCATCGAGCGGCTGAGCACAACTCTCGCGATCCACATGACCGCCGAGATACACTTTCAATCGTTGGCCATTCACGGTCCAACTGTCTTTCTCGTCCATGTCTTCAATGATAATGGCCCCGTACTCTTTTACTTCTTTCACCCGAAATGGCCCGGACCATTTCGATTTCAACTTCCCGGGAAACAACTTCAACCGGGAGTTGAACAATAGGACCAATTGTCCGGGCACAAATTCTTTGGTACGGATCTTCTTGTCATGATACTTCTTTGCTTTTTCCTTGTACAACCAACTTGAGTGGTATGCGGCATTGCGCATCTCCTCCAACTCAAGTAGTTGTACTTTCCTTTTGTTACCGGCCAACTCAGGTTCAAAATTTAGAAATTTTAGGGCCCACAAAGCCTTGTGCTCCAATTCAACCGGCAAATGGCAAGTTTTACCAAATACCAATTGAAACGGAGTTAGGCCAATTGGAGCTTTAAAGGCCGTACGGTAGGCCCATAATGCTTCGTCCAATTTTTGGGACCACTCTTTTTTAGAATTAGACACGGTTTTTTCTAGGATTCTCTTAATCTCTCGATTAGAGACCTCCGCTTGCCCGTTAGCCTGAGGGTGGTACGGAGTTGTCACCCTATGCGACACACCATAATGTTTTAGAATTGTTTCCAAAGGTGCATTGCAAAAATGTGACCCTCCGTCACTTATCAACACTCGGGGGGTTCCAAAACGGGAAAAGATGTTTTTCTTTAAAAAGTTTATCACCGTTTTGGCATCCGCCCGAGGTGAGGCAATCGCCTCAACCCACTTAGAGACATAATCAACAACTACAAGCATGTACTCATTCCCGTAAGAGGGTGGGAAAGGTCCAACAAAATCTATGCCCCAACAATCGAACACTTCCACTTCTTGGATATTTTGGAGAGGCATCTCATCTCTCTTACCTATCCCACCACTTCTTTGGCAACTGTCACAACTTTGCGCATGGGTATGTGCGTCTTTGAAAATAGTTGGCCAATAAAATCCCGATTGAAGAATTTTTGTGGCCGTTCTAACCCCATTATAATGTCCGCCATAAGGCGAGTTGTGACAATGCCAAAGGATGCTCTGGGCTTCATCTCCAGTTACGCATCTCCTTAACAGGTTATCGCTACCCAACTTAAACAAGTATGGGTCATCCCAAACATAATACTTCGCATCCGAAAGGAACTTCCTCTTTTGGTTCGAAGTTAGATCGGCCGGCACACAACCACTAGCCTTGTGGTTTGCAAAGTCTGCAAACCACGGCCTAACTTGAACCTTAAACAATTTTTCATCAGGAAATTCTTCCCGGATTTCCTTTTCAGATGCGGTGACCTCGACATTCACCAAGCGGGATAAATGATCCGCTACCAAGTTTTCCGACCCCTTCTTGTCTTTAATTTCGACATCGAATTCTTGTAACAAGAGGATCCAACGGATGAGCCTTTGCTTCGAATCCGGCTTGGTCAGCAGATATTTAATCGCCGCGTGGTCAGTGTACACCACGACTTTAGACCCTATAAGATAGGACCTAAACTTTTCTAGCGCATACACTATTGCGAGTAGTTCTTTTTCCGTTGTGGCATAATTTATTTGAGCCTCGTTAAGAACCTTACTCGCATAATGTATAGCATGAAAAGTTTTGTCCTTTCTTTGGCCAAGTACCGCTCCAACGGCATAGTCACTCGCGTCACACATTAGTTCAAAATTTTCATTCCAATCGGGAGCGACTATTATTGGAGCGGTAACCAATTTTTCTTTTAAAACCTCGAAAGCTTGCAAACAATCGTCGGTGAAGAGAAATACCTGATCTTTGGCGAGTAAATTGCTCAAAGGTTTAGCCACCTTTGAGAAGTCCTTGATGAAGCGCCGGTAGAACCCCGCGTGCCCCAAAAAACTACGGATGCCCTTCACATTGACCGGAGGGGGTAATTTTTCAATTACATCAACCTTAGCTCTATCCACTTCAAGCCCCCTTTTAGAGACTTTGTGGCCTAGCACAATCCCCTCGGTCACCATAAAGTGACACTTTTCCCAATTTAGCACCAAATTAGTCTTCACACACCTTTCCAACACCGTCTTCAAATTTGCCAAGCATAGACTAAACGTCCCACCAAACACCGAGAAGTCATCCATGAAGACTTCCATTGTTTTCTCTATTAGATCGGCAAAAATAGCTTGGACACATCGTTGGAATGTCGTCGGCGCATTGCAAAGCCCAAAAGGCATTTTTCTGTATGCGAACACTCCAAACGGACACGTGAAAGCCGTCTTCTCATGATCAACCGGGTCAACCGCAATTTGGTTGTACCCGGAGTAGCCGTCTAAAAAACAGTAGTATTGTTGGCCCGATAGTCTTTCAAGCATTTGATCCATAAATGGGAGTGGAAAATGGTCCTTACGAGTCGCGGTATTCAACCGTCTATAATCTATACACATTCTCCACCCCGTTGCTACTTTAGTCGGGATCAATTCGTCTTTGTCATTACGGATTACGGTCATTCCACCCTTCTTCGGAACCACGTGCACGGGACTAACCCACGGACTATCCGAGATCGGGTAAATCATTCCCGCATCCAAAAGCTTCACCACTTCCTTTCTTACAACCTCTTTCATTGTAGGATTTAAGCGGCGTTGTGGTTGAGCCACCGGCTTGAAATCCTCCTCCATCAAAATCTTGTGCATACAATAGGATGGACTAATTCCTTTAAGATCGGAAAGAGTCCAACCCATAGCTTCTTGATTGGTTTTGAGCACAATGATTAGACGGGCTTCTTCTTCTTTTGTCAAGAGGTTGCTTATGATGACCGGCTTTGCCTCGGTCTCATCTAGAAACACATATTTCAAAGTTGAAGGTAACTCTTTTAATTCAATTGGCGCTTTCTCGTCAATTACCTCCTTCTTCAAATTTTCTTCCTCTACTTCCCACGGTTGTAGGTCTTCCAAGCTATCAAGTTCCTTCAAACATTCCTCAAGAGCTAGCTCCTCTTCAACAGTGAAAACCTCTAATGAGTCGTCGAGAGCTAACTCCATAGGAGATATCTCGTGGATATGCTTTGAAACTTCCATAATAGCGTCTTCGATCACATCGATGCGAAAGCTATCATTTCTATCCTTGGAATGCTTCATCGCCTCGAATAGATCAAAGGTGACCTCCTCATTTTGAACACGCACCTTCATTAAACCGTCATCAACATCGATCATCATTCTTGCGGTCTTCATGAATGGTCGGCCCAATATGAGCGGAGCATCATCATCTTCCTCCATATCAATTACAATAAAATCCACCGGGAAAAAGAATTTGTCGACCTTCACCAACACATCTTGGGCTACGCCATGAGGATGGGTCGTCGACTTATCCGCCAATTGTAATGTCATTCGGATGGACTTCATCTCGATGTTGCCTAGCCTCTTGATAATTGACAAAGGTATAAGATTTATGCTCGACCCCAAGTCAATAAGTCCCTTCCCGACATAAACATCACCAATTTTAACCGGCAATGTAACTCTTCCCGGATCAACCTCTTTCTTAGGAAGCGTCCTTTGAATGATGGCACTACAGCTCGCATCAAGGACGATGGTCTCCGGTTCCGTATACCTCCGCTTTTTGGTTAGTATGTCCTTCATGAACTTGGCATACTTTGGCATTTGTTCCAAAGCTTCAGCAAACGGAATGTTTATTTGTAATTGCTTAAAAATATCCATGAACCGGGCGTAATGCCGTTCATTTTCCCTTTTGGAAGGGGCATGAGGGTAAGGAAGATTTTGGACCGGAGTAGCGCTCACTACCTCCTTTCCCTTTGCAATTCTAGCACTTTTCCATCTAGGCTTCTTCACTACCTCCCTTAGCACCTCATCATTATTATTTTCCTCAATCTCCACACCTTTTTCTTGTTCAACTTCACCATTATTTTTATTATTTTCAACTACTTCCTCATCACTCCACACTCCTACTTCACCGTCAACATTTTCATCCACTATTTTCTCCTCAATCTCCTTCTCTTTCTCTCTTTTTTCACTCTCCACTCTTTTTTCATTTTCACTACCCAACTCCCTTCCACTTCTCGTCATAATCGCCTTACAATGCTCCTTAGGATTTGTTTGCGTATTGGCCGAGAAAGAAGGACCGGTTTGTTGTTCAGCTAGTTGCTTGGCAAGTTGCCCAACTTGAGTTTCAAGATTTTTTATGGCCGCGTCATTACTCTTTTGATTGGCCATTGACATTTGCATGAATTGCGTCAATGTCTCTTCCAATTTAGAATTGACTACCGGCGGTTGTTGAGATTGATACGGATTTTGGGGAGGATTTTGACGGCTAGAAGAACCACCTCCATAACCTTGGTTATGATAATAGTTACTTCTAGGTTGGAACCCTTGGTTCCCTTGGAATTGTTGTTGTTGTTGTTGTTGAGGGTGCGGTTGATAAGGTTGTTGTTGTCTTGGTTGATAGTCCCGTTGATTGGCCATGTAATTTACTTCGTCAAAACCGGGAGGTGGACAAAATCCGGTGTCATGTTCACCTTTACAAAGTTCACAACAAGCTATTTGTTTAGCTTTTGACGGTTCTCTTAACTCTTTGATTTGTTGAGTTAAGAGTTCCACTTGTTGTGAGATGAGCTTGTTTTGGGCAAGTATGGCATCATTCGTCCCTAACTCAAGCACTCCCGCCTTCTTCAAAGAATTTCCACGACTTTGACTTTGAAGATCATTCAAAGCCATACGGTTGATAATGTTTGTGGCTTCTTCGGCACTTTTTGACATCAACGAGCCACCCGAGGTGGCATCCAACAACGTCTTACAGTTTGGTTGAAGTCCATTTCTGAAGATATGGATTTGAGTTAATTCATCAAATCCATGCCCTTTGCATTTCCTTAGCATGGACTTGAATCTCTCCCACGCTTCATTCAACGATTCACTGGTTCCTTGAGAAAACACCGAGATGGCCGTCTTTGATTCCATGAATCGGTTATGAGAGAAAAATCTTTCAATGAATTTCTCCTCTAACACATTCCAATCTGTCATTACGGCAGGTGTTTGATCGAGATACCAATCCTTTGCTTTACCGAGCAAAGCGTGAGGAAATAAACGTCTGAACAACGGAAGCTCCTGAGCCTGATCCACTCCGGCAGCCAATGCTATCTCATAGAATTTTGTGAGAAAAGCAAATGGGTCTTCATGGTCCATTCCGGTGAATGGACTCCCATACAATAAATTCAGAGTTCCCGTCTTCATCTCAGCTTGCCTTCCAGTTTGGTTGGCAAACTGAGCGGTGTTCCTTGGACTGTTGATACATGGAGTAGAAATCGGTGGTGGTGGTTGTGGCTCCATGTTTGGTACGAATGGGTGTGGATTTGTGGTTGAAGAACTTTCTCCTTGCTCTTGGCGTTGCCTAGCCTGTTGCCTCCTACGTCTTGTTTTGCTATTGAGCCTCCTTGCGGTTCTCTCGATCTCAGGATCAAAAAGAAGTTCGTCCACAGGGATTTTCCCTCGCATAAAACGTAAGCTGCACACTAAACCAAACAAATTACAAGCACAAGTCAAAAATTCACAAGCTAAAACTTATACAACCAATGCGATGCTCGCAATATCAATTTACAATCCCCGGCAACGGCGCCATTTTGTTGAGACAGTTTTTAAGTGTCGGGTTTTGTTATCGTATCCACAGAGATTGTAAGATATCACTGCCGTTCAATGGTTGAATTAATCTTAACTTAATGTAACACTAGGGTTTTGGTTTTAATCAAGTTATCTTGCATACAAAGTAATTAATTGCGGTAAAAGTTACGTTTTGATTAATATGAGAAATATTGTCAAAGTTAGGTTTCAATGATTACATTTGCTTTGCATGTATTTGCTCGGTCAACAATCTTATAAACTCCTTTAGATGATAAATAATTTCACAAAGTCCTCTCAATGCGTTTCTCTCGAACACCCATTGTGAGTTTTGTCATTTTGATCCATTGTTTCTCTCGAACACAATCTATCAAAAAGACAACGTTTTGGTTCAACCTTATGGTGAACAAAATCATTCGTTACTATCTCTAGCTAACAAACAAGTTTGGATGAAAACCTAGGTCAAGAATCGGTAAACATCTCTCGATCAAATACCAACACAAAGAGTTTTAAATAGAAACAAAGTTTTCATCATATATTTACCGTTAAAGAGTTTACATATGAGGATCCTTACATTTACACACAAAGCTAGCAATCCTCTACATCTAACCTTGACAAATGGAAGACTTAGCTACTCATTTTCATGGTAGCTTGGTCGGCAAGTAAGGAAAGAGGGTTGATCAACATCCAAGTCGAATAATCGAAGTTGGATGGGAATCCACCTTCTTTTTGTGGAAGATGGTTGCTAGATGAAGAGAAATGAAATTAGGGCATAAAATCTCCCACAAAGCAATGTTGTAAAATATCTAGGAGAAAGTACAAAAAATGGAAAAGTTGGTAAAAATGAGGTATGGTGCCCAAAAGTGGCACCTGCTACTTATAGACAAGTGCAGAACTGTCATGTTCGCTAGGCGAGCAGAATGGCTCGCCTAGCGAGGTCCTAAAATGGGCACAAAAAGCCCCTGCGCCCAGAGCAAACAGGGCTTGCTAAACTGTCATGTTCGCCTAGCGAACATACCTTCGCCTAGCGAAGGAAACGCTCCAAGCTCGCCCCCAGCGAGGTTGAGAGGTTTAGCTACTGGAATGCTCGCTGGGGACTCGCTAGAGCCTCGCCTAGCGAGTGAGTGCTGGCTGCACTTTTTCACCAAAACAGAATGAATTCGCTGCAGACTTCGCCATGAGCTCGCCTAGCGAATTAATTTGCTAATTTACTGGAGCTGTTCGCCAAGAGCTCGCCTAGCGAACCCATTCTTCGCCACAGCCTCGCCTAGCGAGCAGGCAGATGAAATGCTCCTTTGCTTTGGTTCCTTTGCCAATTCTCTTGTGTCTTTATTATCAATTAATTCATGCCTTTCCTGCACAATAACAAACACATCAAAGGCACCAAGCTTGTTTATCAATGTAACGCATTCCATGTAAAATAAATGTGATTTTGACAATTTTTAGCAAGGCAAAAGAGTGAAAGATGCCCACATATGATAGCTCAAATAAGCACTTTTGGGCATCTAACAACATGCTGTTGAGAATGAATGTCACAACATTCAGTTCGACAGTCAGAACATATGTTGATTCTGTTATGTTCCTGGAACCATGTTGTGCTAAGTTTGCAGTACTGTAAAAGACCAACTAGTCTCTACTTCAGTATCAACCATCAGTATCAACTGTCCAACCATCCAGTTTAACAGTTTCACAAAGATCCTTCGGCCAGGTCTGTTATCCTGGAAGAGAACAGACTTAAATAAATACTGAACAGAACCTAGCATGCTTATTGTTCAGTATACACTGTCACTGATGAATGTTACAACATTCTGATTGACATTCAAACAGAAGGCTATATACCAGGTCTGTTATCATCTTGGTAAGCTGACTGGAATACCAGCTGAGTTATGACAGTAACAAAAACACATGCAGAAGGAAAACAAACACAGGAAATTGTTAACCCAGTTCAGTCCAACATGACCTACATCTGGGGGCTACCAAGCCAGGAAGAAGATCCACTATTAGCAGTATTAATTCAGAGTTAAACTCACCCGTTAACAACTCTTCACTTAATCCCTACCCAATGCAATCTATACCTAGGAACTCCTAGATAGAAACCTCCAGTTTCCATTCCTATCACTACAAATACAATGTAATGTTAACACACCTTGAACTTGCTTCACAGCTTCATTCAAGAACAAAATCACTCTTGCCTACAGGCTTTGAGTTACAAAAACTCTCAGCTTTTACCACTGAGAAACATATGGTAACCTTCCCACAGATTGGGAGGTTTACCTCACACACACCCCTAAATTTTCATTCTAAGAGGCTTACAAAAACTAGGTTACAATCAGCTATTTATAACCTAATCACCCAACTGGATTTGGGCCTTCAGAAATCGCAGCAGACTTGTTCTTTGCTGTTACAACTTCAGCAGAAAAATTCTGCTACAAACAAGGTCTTCAATCCTAGAATCTCTCCATATATATCTCCATATTTTGAGCCTATATATCTTCTGATTGAGTCTTCAAGACCTCCACATGGGAGTTAGGATATTCACCAGATATCCTTGCTGATCCCAGAATATATACTGAATTAATTAATTCAGTTTTCTACACATGTGCGATGTCACAGACCTGATGTCGTGACATCGTACATGATATGTTGGTCCAGATGTTGAATTTCTTCAACCCAACATATTAAAACAACAGAGATGATTACATTATTTGTTTTCTAAAATTAATGTCAATCCTAAGGAATTAACAATCTCCCCCTTTGGCAAATTTTAGCTAAAACAAATAAACAATACACTGGACAAAACATCCCAATTTGGGAATGCTCTTCATCTCTGTCATTGGCTCCACCACCACAAACACCAAAGTTGGTGTACATGGGGAAGAAGAGGGACACGACTCAGTTGTACCAGAACCCTTCCCCTCAACCGGAGAGCTTCCTGAAGAATATGTAATGCTGAGTACATAGACAATGTAACTCAGATCACAAGGCACAACTGTCTTCTTAACTCAGATCACAAGACACAAGTGGTAAACCCAGTAGGTGGAGTTTGTGCCTGATGCCAACTTCTGTTTGCTGCCACATCCACAGTTGGCTTGCTTCTGGTACATTCTCAACCCCAGGACTATATTTCTCTCCCCCTTTTTAGCTAAACATTTGTAAAGGCACCCTTCACAAAACCAGATCCAGGCACAGCTTGCCCAAACCTTAACATACCCCATGATTCTGAGAATGGAGTGTTTTTCTTGTGAGAGGAAGAGGGTTATTGCATCCTTTAAATAGTCCAGCCCGTGCTTAGGAATTTCCGGTAGAAATAAATGCTTGGTCAAGATGCATTTATTTTTGCTGAGAAACAGTCAGAAAATCACCAACAAAATCTCAGATTATCTTTGAATACCTTTTATAGCTCTTGACTGTTTCTTTTCCAAAACAGCCGTTCCAGTGCATGGAGACTATTCCATATATGCAGTCAGACACGTTGCACGCGATGTCTTAACATTTCACGTGGCTTTTTCCTGCATTCTGCCAGTATTCAACATTTCCCAAGGTTCTTGTCATACCTCCAGTAGAGACTTGACATCTGGCACTGATACAGTCAAATTCCCACACTTCAGCAGATGGTTACTCCCCCTGTACCACACAGCTGTAGCCATCGGGCTTATTCTGATTTATCAGAATTTGACACAACACCTTTATGATTCCTAATAACTTTAAGACTCGGAAGGAATTTATAGCATTGTCCAGGGCAATGTCATGACATCCGGTTAGACATTCTTCTGCTCAATCAGCCTTGACATACATCACAGCATCCTGATAACTGACAAGGTGCCATATCTAGTAGACCACAAGCTTGATGATTTCTTGCAGCACACAGACAGAACTCCCCCTGTCATGAACAACCCATTCTCCTCTTGAAGCTTGGAGATCACGCATGGGCATATCCAACATCCCAAAGTTGGACCTTCGCATACTTCCTGATTCAAAGAGAATCCAGACCACTTGATGAATGGAAAACATAAGACGCATCTTCATGTCTTCAAGAGCACACCCTCTGTTCAACCCTCTTAGCTGAACACATTCACACTCTGTGTCAATCTCTCTTCTAACCAGAACAGAAGACCACTTCACAAGATGTTCTAACATCAGCTGGGACATCCTTCACAACAGGACAGGGCACACCATCTGATAGTCTTCAGATATCACTGAGTCACCGGGTTGATCAAGAAGAACCCAGACATACATTGGGACATATACATTTTCATCCCATTACAAGAGATAATCTTCCATAGATAGCTCAGAACTCCTACCACAAGCTTCAAGAGATGAATAGAAAACACCTCCTTTAGTCTTCAACTTACTACTTTTCTGCTCAAAAGTAATTTGTCTCAGACTTTCCTCAATAATAATCAGCTGCCATATGTGGATTATCTTGATTCTTCGAATTCACTTCTGAGATAGACCAAATGCCACTGGTTGATTACCTCCTTCATGAATCCTCATATGAAAAGGTCAAATGCTGCTTTTTGACCTCTCCAAGTTTATCAGACTTCTCCCAAAGATATTCTGATCTTCCAAGTGAGATTTGAACTTCAAGTTACATGTTAAACAAAGCTTAGGGTCTCTAAGACATGAACATGTAACATCTTCTCCAACCAGCAACTCCTAAGAACTGCAATGAGAACGATCCTTTAGAAGTACCCAATCTACAACTCTGTAGACCCTTCTATCTTAAGTTGATGTGCCACTTCACCAACTAAGAATCTGATGTTAAACCAAATGTCACAACATTGTGTTTAGACATCTAGCTGTTGAATTCAGCTCCTTCTTCTGCCACTTGAAAGAACTTCCTCCCTTCACAGAACAAGAGTTCAATGTTCTCATAGACTTGATTGTGGAACCAAGTTTGAGTAAACAACCTCCATCCTGCAGGTTTGCAGTTAAGTCATCCAAGCTCACACCTTGATGAATTACTGCTTCTTCTCCAAAGACATCAGACACTCTGATGCATGAGTCTTCAGAAGGACCAGTTAGAAACTAACCCTTCAGCTATACCAAGGATTCCACTTCCTAAAGCAAGGCTGTTTCCATGATGTCAAGATTGCTGCCCCTTGTTCTTGACTCCACAGTGTGCATAAGCTAATGCACTTCCTTACCTAGATCAGAAATAAACTGATCCAAGTAACCACCATCAAGACTATGATGTCTTCTTCTTCTTGTACATACCAAGCTGAACATGTTTCTTGCCAGGAACCCATTTCAGAGATCATATGCTTTTGCTGCCACCAAAGAGATAGATCATAAGCCAATGTACTATCCTTCCTGTGATTCTGCACAGGGTCTTGAAGAAGTGATGTTCCAACATCTTTAAGAACATCAGTTATCTTGAACTCCAAGGATAATCAATTAAACACTTGTACTTGGCACAAGTAGACATTGATCTTAAATCCTTTCCCGATTATACTTTCAGATACTTCCACCATAAGAATACTTTGAAAGTACTCTTCTTGTGTCAACATCTTCTGCTTGCAAGCACCTAGACAATTTTGAAAGTCTTCCCAGATTAAATTCACCCTTAGGAATGAGAGAGATGAATTCTTCCTTGCAAATGTGTCACACAACCACCAGAGCCCATGTGACACAAATCAACAGCCAACCAGACCCTAGGCTGACCAAATGTGAGGAGGTTAACCTAAACTCCCCCTCAAATTAACAATCATGGAAACTTCACACCAATATCCATGCATTGTACATACATGTCTCAACATGACATACTCCATCCCTACCAGTGGTAACTAACTCTATGAGTTATACCTACGCATACTCCTACCACACCAATCAGACTTTAGCTGACCATAGGTACTAGAGGAACACCAGTCAATAGCAGATATGCATTGCCAGAGCATACTACATCAACCAACCTATGAATCTTCATATTCTCACTCCTTGAAAGAACTGCCACTTCTGATCGTGGTGCTTGAATAGCAAGATTCATGGTCCCAATCCTCTGAAATGAAGTAGCAGTCAGGTTACCCCATTGTTGATTGCTAACATCCAGAGGACTTGTCTTCCAACACTCCATAGTACTCTAGAGAACAGTCATCCATCCCTGATCAATCTACAGGAGTAGGACAAGCAGCAGGAAATTGCTCAATGTCACATCTCACCCAGCTCCACTTCTAGAGACCAGACCTCTACATGTGACCTTCTTGAGCATACACACAGTTGACCCTACCCTTGTCAACTTAGCCCACACAGATGTCTCCTCTTCCAGGTCAGGAGTAGGTTCCAAACAAGAGTATCCCTTTGTTTGACACCTAAAAACATTTGTTCTTCAACCAGCAGCTGCATACTTGTTGAACAACATGTTCTAACATCACATAGAACATTGGTTCCACCTCCTTGGAACACACCCTCCTTGAAAGACTTCAAGGTCTTCATATACACTGCCCAAGAGTGTAAAAGAGTCAGTGATCAGGTGATTCTTACCATCCTGACGTGAGAACATCATGATGAGTGGACTTGAGGGGACTCAAGTAGCTTTGACATCTTCAGAGGTTATGATGAAATCTTGAACACAGCAGCCTTTCATCCACATGAGGGGAAACTACATCAGAGTTTGAGTTTTGCCAGGTATTATGCAGCGGAAATCATAATACAACTCAACCTAAGAACACACTTTTCACCAGATCAGCCTCAAAGTCCGTACCAAGTTTGAACGTGACTCAATACTGGCACAGATGTCCCATCCAAAGGCCAATTGCCAACCTCCAGATACAGGTACACATTATTCCTGTCATGAACAGTCCATCCACCTACTTCAAGGGACCATTCAGGGAAATTACAGAACCTTCCACTGGTTCCAACATAACTTCTTGCAAGATACCAGAAAGTATCACCCATGGATCTCATCCAGAAGCAGAACAGGATGCCTGCTCTGATACCAATTGAAATTCTGGTGTAGTCAGAATTCAGATGTTCTACTCCAAGTCATGACATCTGATCCAACATTGTAACTAATACAGCAAGATAGTTATTAACCACTGTACTAATATGCACACGTTCACAGATGTCACGACATCTCATTCTATGTCACCCTAGAATGGATGAACACCCGGTTCTGTGCATCAGGGAGAAAGACTCAACAGAGATCAATCCTAGCACTCACTTCTGTTGTTTTCTTACACTGCTATCAGCATGATGTCTTACTGTTGATTTTGGACATCATCTGTTACATTGTTCCTGTGTGTTTGTCTTTTACTTGTATTTCCTGAATTAAAGGTTGAACACTTTAATCTAATTTCCACTCATTAGATTGCTAACAACTAGGTTATTTGTTAGGTTCATTAATTGTAGGTTAGTAGTTGGTTTCCTGGATTTTAGCTCAGCTGTTGAATCCCTGAAGAATAGCCTGAGAAAAATACCTAACCAGAAAAACCAATCATCCTACACTTTAGCACATGCTGTTGAGAATGAATGTCACAACATTCAGTTCGACAGTCAGAACATATGTTGATTCTGTTATGTTCCTGGAACCATGTTGTGCTAAGTTTGCAGTACTGTAAAAGACCAACTAGTCTCTACTTCAGTATCAACCATCAGTATCAACTGTCCAACCATCCAGTTTAACAGTTTCACAAAGATCCTTCAGCCAGGTCTGTTATCCTGGAAGAGAACAGACTTAAATAAATACTGAACAGAACCTAGCATGCTTATTGTTCAGTATACACTGTCACTGATGAATGTTACAACATTCTGATTGACATTCAAACAGAAGGCTATATACCAGGTCTGTTATCATCTTGGTAAGCTGACTGGAATACCAGCTGAGTTATGACAGTAACAAAAACACATGCAGAAGGAAAACAAACACAGGAAATTGTTAACCCAGTTCAGTCCAACATGACCTACATCTGGGGGCTACCAAGCCAGGAAGAAGATCCACTATTAGCAGTATTAATTCAGAGTTAAACTCACCCGTTTACAACTCTTCACTTAATCCCTACCCAATGCAATCTATACCTAGGAACTCCTAGATAGAAACCTCCAGTTTCCATTCCTATCACTACAAATACAATGTAATGTTAACACACCTTGAACTTGCTTCACAGCTTCATTCAAGAACAAAATCACTCTTGCCTACAGGCTTTGAGTTACAAAAACTCTCAGCTTTTACCACTGAGAAACATATGGTAACCTTCCCACAGATTGGGAGGTTTACCTCACACACACCCTTAAATTTTCATTCTAAGAGGCTTACAAAAACTAGGTTACAATCAGCTATTTATAACCTAATCACCCAACTGGATTTGGGCCTTCAGAAATCGCAACAGACTTGTTCTTTGCTGTTACAACTTCAGCAGAAAAATTCTGCTACAAACAAGGTCTTCAATCCTAGAATCTCTCCATATATATCTCCATATTTTGAGCCTATATATCTTCTGATTGAGTCTTCAAGACCTCCACATGGGAGTTAGGATATTCACCAGATATCCTTGCTGATCCCAGAATATATACTGAATTAATTAATTCAGTTTTCTACACATGTGCGATGTCACAGACCTGGTGTCGTGACATCGTACATGACATGTTGGTCCAGATGTTGAATTTCTTCAACCCAACATATTAAAACAACAGAGATGATTACATTATTTTTTTTCTAAAATTAATGCCAATCCTAAGGAATTAACAATGAAAGAGGAGAGCATCAAAGCTACGACACACGCTGTAACAGTGTTTGACCGTCATAGACAAAATTTCAGCGTCCAGGAAACAATGGGCAACAACGAGGGGAGACTAAATTTAGCCTACGCTGTTAGACTACACAGAAGTTGGTGCGATTGTGGAAAATTTCAGGCCTTCCGCATACCTTGCTCCCATGTCATTGCAGCATGCGCTTATACTCGTCAAGACGCTTACACCCATTTATCTGATGTGTACAAGGCCAACACCATCATGAATGTATATAGTCAAAGCTTTTCAGTACTACCAATGGAGGATTACTGGCCTCCATATGAAGGAGATATTGTTTGGCACAATGAAGACATGCGTAGAAAGAAGAAAGGAAGGCCAAACAGCACACGTATCAGAACAGAGATGGATTCCACAGATAAAATGATAAGATTATGTAGTCTTTGTCGTCAACCAGGACACAACAAAAACAACTGTCCCAATCAAGGAGCATCATCTAGATCTTAAGATTTTTGTAACATTTTATCTAGATCTTAAGCTTTTTGTAACATTTTATCTAGATCTTAAGCTTTTTGTAACATTGTATTTCTGTAACAATCAATCATTATATATCATTAAGTTCTTGTTACAACGAGTTTCATAACAAACAACAGTACAAAACATCTGAAAACATAAATAATTCTAACTGATTACAACAATCAAATTAATGTCGTCTGGACCGAACATCATTTCCCTAGCATCCTTATCAGTCTTCATTCGCACCCAACCAAAGATACTGTCAAGTCTCTCAATACTTCTGATTTTTTCCCCTTCTGGTATTTTCCCGTCTAACCATCGAACCAGCTCCCTCTTCAGTTGATCTAACGTGGTGATGTTCCAAAACAGCATCAGCAATTGAGGTTTGTCTCTCGCATAAATCACCTTACCGTATCGGCGACGAACACCAAACATGATAGCCAAATGATTATGTGAGTTATGGAACAATAGGTCACACAACTCATCTATTTATAAGACAAAAAAGGCATTTTATGAGGGACTCGCCAATTGAGTTGGCGCCTCCTTTTAAAACCTACACATAGGCGCCAATTGGATTGGCTAAGGCACCTGCCCTAGCCAATCCAATTGGCGCCTCCATTCAAGTTTTAACAATAGTCGCCATATGAACAACTTTCATGTTCATCAAAAATTCATTTGAAACTTGGAAGCTCATCATTCATTTCAAAACATTATAGGTCATTTTGACAGAAACCCTAATTTTGGGTCAACTTCGCAGGGACCTAACTCACTCATTTTTAATTATTTTGAGGTGGGACCAAGTGCATTGGAAAATTTAAGATGTCTACTTCAAATGTTATGTTGGACAAAATTTCATAACTCTAAAATAAACACATGAAATAATGCAAGACATTATAGGTCAGATTATAGTTGAAAAACTCAGAAGTCCAACTTCAATTGCCCATAACTTTCTCATAAAAAATCCAAATGATGCAAAATTTATATCCAAATTCATTGTCTTGAAAAGATATACAACTTTCATGTTGGAAGTTTTTTAATTTGAGGCTTTTCTAAGGGAGGCGCCAATTGGATTGGCGACCCCTCTTAAAAATTACAAGGAGGCGCCAATTGGATTGGCTAGGGCAGGTGCCCTAGCCAATCCAATTGGCGCCTCCTTGTAATTTTTAAGAGGGGTCGCCAATCCAATTGGCGCCTCCTCCTAAAAGTGGGGTAGATTGGGAATTTTCCTGAAAAGTGGGTTATTTTGGGAATTTCTTCGAAAAAGTGGGTTATCTCGGTAAATTTGCCTTATCATTATTCTATTTTTAATTTTCAGAATAGAATAACAACATAAAATATATATTTAGAAAATTTATCCAAACCCTCAACACCCTTCTTTAATGCAAAATTTGAGTTTCTCTAAATTAGAGAGTTTTTGTTGTTATGAATTAAATCAAATCTTCTAAAACTCTTAACGAAAATTCTTTAATTCTATCTTTCCTCTCAAAATTCCCAAACAGACTCTTAGGTTTTGTTTGAGAAATTCGAAAGTAAAGAAAGGGCTGACTTTGAAAACAATTTTTTTTAATTATAGAGAAATTTTGAATACTTTTAGAAAAAAAATTCTTTAGAATAATAAAAAAGTATTTACTGTTTACATATTTTTTTAATTTTTAAAATACTATAACAACATAAATTATATTTAGATAATATGTCTAAATCCTACAAAATCCTCCGAAACACTTTACCAATACAATATTTTAATTTCATCGAATTAAAAAGATTTGAGTTTGTGAATTAAAAAAAAAAACTCCGAAGTCTTTTCTCCTAAACCTTTATTTTATTTTATGCAATCCTTTTCTTTTCTAAAGCCCTCCTCTCCAAACTCTCAGAACCATGCACTGAAGCTAATAATTGACAACAAATATGTCATCAACCTAGCAAAGAACCTTACAACCTTACCTGACATTGAAAGAATAGACTCATAGAAATAATATTTCATTTTTTGAGAGAATAAGTGAACAAAGACAAATTATTTGTTGAATATTGTCCAAAACAAAAGTAGCAGGTTGATTTGTTCACCAAGTCAAGAGATGATAATTCTTGAAGTAAAGAAGAGAATTGAGAATCACATTCTTTAGTAGCTTGAATTAAGAATGAGTTTTAGTTGTGATTCAAACTACAAGAAATTAGTTACTTATTCATAGTTACAAGTTTGTTAATTTGGTTAGAAGTTCATATTTTACTAGTTTACTTGATGCACATATCAACCAATTTTTTTTTAGAGACAAAGACACCTATAAGAGGTGTCATGTTCTATAATTTACTTGTATCTTTTGTACTCATGAACCATTACAATGTTCCCGCTCAATTTATTCTTTAATTACTTCATCAGCAAGTAACCATGAGATTTGATTTGCAGTGTTCTTATAGTTAAATAGATATTTTTCATAAACATGCATACTAGTTGTATATTCTTTTGTCATCCATAATTGAATGGATTGTGGACAAATAGATAATCATGTGTGAAATTCTAGTTATCAGACTTTGGATGTCACACTGGTTGTTATGACATCCAATTCTGCACAGACAGGGATTATGCAGAACTTAATTGTAAGTGCAGTAAATAACACAAGTAATTGTTCACCCAGTTCAGTCCAACATGACCTACATCTGGGGGCTACCAAGCCAGGGAGGAAATCCACTATTAGTAGTATCAATTCAAAGCTAAACTCACCCGTTTACAACTTATCACTTAATCCCTACCCAATGCAATTTCAATCTTAATCTAAGATCAGAGTTCCTACTCACTCCCCCTCAATCACCTCAGTGATATTAAAAACACTTTGAAGTCACACTTCAAAAACAACTCTTGGTTATGCTTCACAGCTTAAACCAAGATACACAGCACTCACGCTTAAAAGCTTTGAGTGACACAACACTTACAACTCAATGAACACCCTATGCCAAAGCAATCATCTATTTGATAATGACTTGGCTTACAAGATACGTCTAATTCTAGACTCACAAAAATACAGCAGTGAAGTAAGATGGACACACTAAATCTTCACGCCTCAAAATCCCTGAAACTGAATGGAGGAATGCCTTCCTTTTTATATTGCAGCACCTGGGCTTTTGCACCTGTATTCTCCTGAATTTTAGGTCACATACGTTCCCTCAAATTCAATATTTAGGTTGCTAACAAATAGGCTATTTGTTAGGTTCATTGAATGTAGCTTGGTTGTTGATTTCCTGGATTTTCTCTGAGCTGTTGACTTCCTAAAGAATAGCCTGAGAAAGCTGTAACAGAAAACTGAACAACCTACAATTTAGCATATGCTGTCAGGCATGAATGTCACGACATTCAGCTTGACATCAAGGTCCATATGCTGAGTCTGTTTTCCCAGAAAACAGACTGTACAAATCTGCTGACCTGTACATGATCAATATGACCATACTACAGTACCAGCTTACATTAGTAAATGTCAAAGTGTCCAACTTAACATTTACACAATTGGCCTTAAGTTAGTTCTGCTATTCTCTTGAATAACAAACTAAGTAAAGTGCTGAAGTATAGCAGAACACCACTCTGCCCAATCTTCAGTAGCTGCTGTCAATGATGAATGTCACAACATCCAGTTTGACATTCAATCAGTAGGCCTTATGCCAGGTCTGGTTCTTCCTTGATAATCAGACTGCAAGTGAATACTAAGTTCTAACAGAGCTTCTGTTCCTTAGTATCTGTTGACAGGTATGAATGTCACAGCATTCAATAATCCTGTGTTAGCTAGTCCTGCAATAACTACAATGTAGTTACATATACATGTCATGACATCAGTCAAGACATTTGTGTTTTACCATACAATGCAGCCAATTAAACACCTACAAACTCCCCCTTTGGCAAATTTTTGGCTAAAACACTTTGATCCCCATAACAGAGTTCATGGCAGCGGAATAAAACTAGCTAATACACTCAGAGTGGCAGCACACTCACACACATGGAAGTTAAATAAAACTTCACATAGCAGCACACATATATTCGAAGTTGCACCTAAACTTCAACATCAGCTGCAAGGGGGGAATCTTCAGATCTGTCATGAGAGTCTGTTGTAGAGACCCACTCTGTTTGTCAGGGGTATTGGTGGTTATTACTCCCCTTTTTGTCACAAATGTTGCCAAAGCCAACAACATAGTCAGAGCACAATGACAGAGTTCCAGACTTGGTTTTACTTCACAGTTTCAACCAAGTTCACATCCACTTGATCTTGCTTCACAGCTTCGATCAAGTGATCACCCACTTTTGCTTTACAGTAGGTACCACCATATCAGATGCCATGATGTTGTTTCTGACATCCAGAACCACTCCTGCATGAACAGCATCCTTGAACTCCTGCAGGTACAGAGGCCTTCTCTCTGTAGGGTGTCTCCTTACCCTCTTGTATTCACCCTTGATGCGCGCAGCATAGCTATGATATGTTGACCAATCATAGTCTTGTACAAATCGTTTAATAGGCAGAGATATTAAACAATTTATCCCAAACATCAGTGGTTGCTATAATGTCTCAGAGAGACATATTCCCAGTTTGCTCTTCATCCGCTCTTCCCAGATACTGATTTATTACAGAGGGGGAAAAAGTCACACATTTGCCGCGCACATAGACCTTTCGAAATTCCTTGGATCTCCCATCGGCACACTCTTCTGACAGATTTACAATAAACTCCTTCACCAAGGTCTCATAGCACTTAGGAAGTTGTGACACTGTTCTCATCAGCCCTGCCTCCTTGATGAGATCCACAATCTCTTTACAGTCCATGGCATTCTGTGCCAGTTCTCTTTCCAATGCCAGCCTCTTGTGGTACACATACTTCCACCTGTTAACACTGGAGGCAAAGTGGAAGGACACATTGTCAATGGGAACTTCTGGGACACTGGTTGCCAACCTACTGGAAGAGGGCTTCTTCCTGGACATGGATGTTGTGACATCACATGGGGCATCAGATTCAGATTCCGCCACCACAGCTTTGGTTTTCACCTTCTTAGGCACCTCTTTGCTCCAAGCTTTTGTAGGTCCATAGCTTTTCCTCTTGTGTGTGCTTTCTGACTCTGGTTGCTTGTGAGGGTTTGGTGCACCAACTTCCTTGGAGGGGGACTTCAACTCCACGGCCTTTTTCTCCCTTCTGGTCCTGACTCTCTTAGCTATCCTAGGAACAACTGTAGCCAGAAGATCATTGTCTGAGAGTTCTTCCACGTTAATCGTCTCAGCCCTAGACTTGTCCTCAACATTTTGAGTAACCTTGGCCTTCTCACTTATCACCTTGCCTGAGGGTTTTTCAACCTTTGATCCCTCATGAGCATTTGGTTGCTCAACATTGTCAGTGACATTTTTGCTCAACACAACAGCTTTCTCTTGACATGCAGCAATGTCAGGAATGATTGTGTTCAAGGGAACAGAAACCCCAGGAACATCTCGATTGCCAGATAGTATCTGAGTGACGATAGTTGCAATGGAGTTATGTACATACCTTGACCCTTCCCTTGTGTGTTCATCAAGAGCGATTTCTGATGAAAACCCAGTGACCGTTTCCTTAGGTCTTCTTGCATGGGACGAAGTTGCTGCGTCCACAACTGGTTCCTCCCGGGTAGGGTGGTGAGACTCGGTGCTGTGAGAATCAGACATGGTGGTGTACGAGGAGGTGTCGGATTGACGAGCCATGCTGAAAATTGGAGAGGGAAGATGAATCGTTTCTTTGGACGAGGGTTTGCACGAGTGGAGAATGAAACGACTGAATGTGAAACGCTTTGTGCAGGAGTAAGGTCTATTAGATTTTGACCACTCAGCGCTCACCATATGTTTAATAATTTGACTTATTAAACAGTAGCTAACTAACTTCATTAGTTGCTATAACTTTTCAGATGCACACCTTCCCTTTTTGTCCTCACTGTACAATGTCATGACATTCTGTGTGACATTGTACTCTGTCTGCATCAGGTTCCTCCAAACTGGAGGTGACCACCTGCCTCCATAGGCAAGGTACTGAGTTTCTGCAGACGTCAATAACATGCACCTCTGTCTATCCCTCGCTGTCATATCAGTTATATGATGGCCAAAGGTAACCAAGGGCTCATTACTTTTGAGCAGACACTTTCCATAGTATGTCCTTTTATCTAAGGACAGATATGAGGCTCTTCTCATAGTTCCCTTGGAAATGCTCTTCTTCACTCCTTTTACCTGAGGTGCATCAAGTTTTCCATGTCCCACCTTTCCTTCCTGATCTCCCTTGGTCAAAGGACACTTGGGGGGGTTGATAGAGTCTTTAGATTTCCATAGATAGCAATTATCTTTGGATCTATCTCCTCTCATCACTTCTTGATTGCCCCCATTCAACACCACACATCCTCCCTTGGTAAATTCCACCTTATATCCTTGGTCACACAGCTGGCTTATGCTTATGAGGTTCACAGTTAGTCCTTTTACTAACAATACATCACTCAATTTTGGAGCTTCTGGACAGTCCAGCTTCCCAACACCCATGACTTCTCTTTTAGTTCCATCACCTAATGTCACAGACTTGGTGTGAGAGGGATGTAGATTCACCACTAGGTAGTTCATCCCAGTCATATGCCTTGAGCAGCCACTATCAAGGTACCAATCTTGTTTGATATGTCCTCTTGAAGAAGTGTGAGCAAGGTTAGCAACACACTGTTGATTCTCAGGAGAGAAGTGCATCTTAGATGCCAGCTGCTTAGGATTGACCTGAGGTGTCTGCTTAGCCGCCCATGTTGGTTTCTTAATGGGAGCATTATGAGTAGACACCTTTTTCTTGGGCCTACCTTGAGGGGTCTGGTTTGGGTAACCATGCAGCCTGTAGCAGAATGGTTTTATGTGACCGAATCTACCACAGTAATGACATTTCCATCTCTTGAATTTCTTCTTCTGATGGTTGTTCATTCTGGTTCCTCGATGTTGTGACTTTGAATGAGACATCCCTTTGGACTTCTGAACTTTAGCCTTTGGGCGTTTGCGTTCAGTTGAGGATCTTTTCCCAAAGCCTAGACCAGATGTGTTTCCAGACTTCTGTCCTGTCTTCAGGATTTCTTCCAAGATGTCAGATCCCTTATTCAACATTTTGATGGATTTGGTCATTTGGTCTAGCTTAGAGATTAGCAACGAAATCTCACTCTTCAGACCCTCTATGACTTTCAGCTGCTCTAGTTTCTCAGCTTCTAGTTCTTTGATGAGTTTCTTATGCTTTTCTCCTTGGATGCAAACTTCTGCACTTTTAACACATAATTCTTTATATGAAACAGCAAGCTCATCCAATGTGAGTTCATCTCCACTTGAGTTATCCTCTGAGGCACAAACACTAGTCAGAGCATTGACTTGTTTGGCCGATTCTCCTTCAGATTCACTCTCAGAGGCTTCTTCTGACCAGGTGACAGATAACCCTTTCCTTTGCCTCATGAGAAGGGTAGGGCAGTCATCCTTACTATGACCACATCCTTCACATCCATGGCACTGGATTCCCTTGCCTTGGTTGGCCTTTTCTTTATGAGTTGATCGTTTCTTTATGTCAGATGGGATGTTCTTAACATTAGATTTACCCTGTTGATCAACTTTCTTTATGAGCTTGTTGAACTGTCTCCCAAGCATGGCTAAGGCTTCTGATATACTTTCATCTCCTCCAGTATATCCTTCTCCTATAAGGACTATGCTTTTCTTCTTCTCAGCATACTCACCTAAGCCCATTTCAAAGGTTTGGAGAGAACCAATGAGCTCATCTACCTTCATATTGCTGATGTCCTGAGCCTCCTCTATGGCAGTGACCTTCATAGCAAACCTCTTAGGCAAGGACCTGAGAATCTTTCTTACGAGTTTCTCTTCAGTCATTTTCTCACCTAGTCCACCAGAGGTGTTTGCAATTTCAAGAATATTCATGTGAAAGTCATGAATAGTCTCATCCTCTTTCATCCTCAGATTTTCAAACTTGGTTGTCAACATCTGAAGTTTTGACATCTTCACCTTGAAAGTACCTTCATGAGTTACCTTGAGGGTATCCCAAACTTCCTTAGCTAGTTCACAATGGTGCACCAGCCTGAAGATGTTCTTAGTGATTCCATTGAACAGTGCATTCAAGGCTTTGGAATTTCCAAGAGCTAATGCCTCTTGTTCCTTGTCCCAATCTTCTTCAGGAATCTGCACACTGACTCCATCTTCACCTGTCCTCATTGGATGTTCCCATCCTTTGTTGACAGCTCTCCAGACTTTGCTGTCTAGAGACCTTAAGAAGGCTATCATACGAGGCTTCCAGTCATCATAATTAGAGCCATCCAACATGGGTGGTCTATTTGAGTGTCCTAAATCCTTGTCCATGGTACTAGAAAGTAACTTCCCTAGATCTCACCCAGAACTTCACAGGCAGGGTGCCTGCTCTGATGCCAATTGAAATTCTAGTTATCAGACTTTGGATGTCACACTGGTTGTTATGACATCCAATTCTGCACAGACAGGGATTATGCAGAACTTAATTGTAAGTGCAGTAAATAACACAAGTAATTGTTCACCCAGTTCAGTCCAACATGACCTACATCTGGGGGCTACCAAGCCAGGGAGGAAATCCACTATTAGTAGTATCAATTCAAAGCTAAACTCACCCGTTTACAACTTATCACTTAATCCCTACCCAATGCAATTTCAATCTTAATCTAAGATCAGAGTTCCTACTCACTCCCCCTCAATCACCTCAGTGATATTAAAAACACTTTGAAGTCACACTTCAAAAACAACTCTTGGTTATGCTTCACAGCTTAAACCAAGATACACAGCACTCACGCTTAAAAGCTTTGAGTGACACAACACTTACAACTCAATGAACACCCTATGCCAAAGCAATCATCTATTTGATAATGACTTGGCTTACAAGATACGTCTAATTCTAGACTCACAAAAATACAGCAGTGAAGTAAGATGGACACACTAAATCTTCACGCCTCAAAATCCCTGAAACTGAATGGAGGAATGCCTTCCTTTTTATATTGCAGCACCTGGGCTTTTGCACCTGTATTCTCCTGAATTTTAGGTCACATACGTTCCCTCAAATTCAATATTTAGGTTGCTAACAAATAGGCTATTTGTTAGGTTCATTGAATGTAGCTTGGTTGTTGATTTCCTGGATTTTCTCTGAGCTGTTGACTTCCTAAAGAATAGCCTGAGAAAGCTGTAACAGAAAACTGAACAACCTACAATTTAGCATATGCTGTCAGGCATGAATGTCACGACATTCAGCTTGACATCAAGGTCCATATGCTGAGTCTGTTTTCCCAGAAAACAGACTGTACAAATCTGCTGACCTGTACATGATCAATATGACCATACTACAGTACCAGCTTACATTAGTAAATGTCAAAGTGTCCAACTTAACATTTACACAATTGGCCTTAAGTTAGTTCTGCTATTCTCTTGAATAACAAACTAAGTAAAGTGCTGAAGTATAGCAGAACACCACTCTGCCCAATCTTCAGTAGCTGCTGTCAATGATGAATGTCACAACATCCAGTTTGACATTCAATCAGTAGGCCTTATGCCAGGTCTGGTTCTTCCTTGATAACCAGACTGCAAGTGAATACTAAGTTCTAACAGAGCTTCTGTTCCTTAGTATCTGTTGACAGGTATGAATGTCACAGCATTCAATAATCCTGTGTTAGCTAGTCCTGCAATAACTACAATGTAGTTACATATACATGTCATGACATCAGTCAAGACATTTGTGTTTTACCATACAATGCAGCCAATTAAACACCTACAATGTGCCTTCATATGTTCGAGTTATGGACTATAGGTCCGTTTGTTTCAGCTTTTTTTAAAAATGATTTCTTTTATGTTATATATTTAACTTCAAATAAAAATTTAGTTTGAATAGTTATTTTTAAAATATTATTTTAAATATTTCATCATTTTATTGAAGTTTTTTTTATATCGAAATTTCAAAAATCATTTGATTTTGAAGCTATTTCAAACAGAGTTTTATAAAACTCATTTTTGAAATTCAACTTTTTAAAAAAAATTGCAATTTTGACTATATTTTGATCTTCAATAATGTATGTTTATATTATGGGATGCCAGAATTAGTCTTTTAATTTATAAAAAAAATGAAAAAAACTTTTAATATTTTGAAAAAAAAAATTATAAAAATTATTTGTAAAAATACAAATAAAAAATCTATTTATGTCATAGAAATCCTATGCATTTTGTTTTCTTGTTGATATTCGTAGTAATTGTTTTTGAGTTATTATCATTAGGGTTCAGGTCTTCAGACTTCTTTTTGGGAAGATCCTTAGCAAGATAATACTCCCCTTAAAGTCTGATTTTCTCTGGTCTCTACTCTATTTCTCAAGTTAAAAAAGGGACTGTTAGTGAGGTAGAAAGGTGGAAAGACAGAAGGATTGTGTGGGATTTTAGGTAGAGGAGATCTTTCTTCATCTGGGAGGAATATCTAGTCCCGACTTTTTCCTTGGCCCTTCAAAAGGTTCAGTTTTAGTGAAAAAAAGTGATATGTGGGTTTGGAGGAACTCTAGAAATGGGTTTTTCACAGTGGCGTCGGCCTACCAACTGTTATATGATCTTCGTCATGCCTCTGATCCTCCTTTAGTGAGGAGTTTCCATTCCTTCCTCTCATTTGGAGTAGTTGGGATCCTTTTAAAGATGTGGTCTTCTCCAGGCAACTCATTTTGGATAGGTTTCCTTCTAGAAAAAATATATTCAAAAGAAAGGTTATTATCGATTTGGAGGCTAGCTGTTGTATTCTCTGTGGAGATTGGCTTGAATCATCCTCTCATTTATTCGTTACTTGTAATCCTTCTTCTTGTGTCTGGTACATGATCTCCGGGTGGTTATGGTTTCAGTTGGCTCTTCCTAGTGACATTATGACTCTTTTTGAAGTTTTCATCTCTTTAGTGGTTAACTCTAAGTTTAGGAAAGTTTTTGTCATGATTTGGCATGTTATTGTATGGTCCATTTGGTTAGCACATAATGAGAAACATTTCTCTGGTAAGACAACAAACAAAAAAGAGTTGGAAGAAAGGAGTTTTTTTTTGTTTGGAGTTGGTTTTGTGGTCGTACATCTGTAAATTCATGTTCTATCTTAGCTTGTCTTCAGAATCCTATCTAGTGTCTTGGAAAATAGCGGTTCAAGTGTTCTAGCCTTCTCCGGAGTTGTTTAGTGGTTATTGTGTAGTTGTGGTGCTTTTGGCTTGTTGATGGTGGGTTTGGCGGTCTGAGATCTATCTAGTGTTCTGGTGGGTGGAGGTTTGTTGTGTGACTGTTGTATGGTCTTGGTAAAGAGGCAACAATCTCAAGTCTGGACGACCTCTTTAAAACCCTGCAGGTGCCTCTTGTTCCTGAAGTGTCTAGGTGCCTATACTGTCTCATGGGCTTGGGTGCATCTACTGCCTCCTGTGTTTGGGGTACCTCTAGTGACTTGGGTACCTCTGTTGCCTTGGGTGCCTGAATAGATGAAATGTATTGCCTACAGGAAGATGAATGCATGGATGCATGAGTAGGTGACCTTTGTCTCCTACAAGAAGAAGAAATAGGAGATACATGAGCCCCAGAAGTTGACGTCTCTGCATCAACCATGCTAGAGGTGACAAGAGCCTGTGATAGCTGACTCTTTTTCCTTTGAACAAATGCATGTTGTGCAATCCTATTGTGTCTCAACCGATTTTTCCTATCAGCCATAATGCTTGTTAGTAAACTACACAAGTGTTACACTTATACATATGAAACACAATGAGTTCAAGCGAAAATTGCCCAAAAAATGAACTAAAAAACTTCGGATATGCATCTCTGGTTTCTGGGAATCAAAACTTAGGAAAATTTTAGAGATGCATCTCCAGAGTTTTTTGCAACTCACATCAGCATCAATGGCGAAAATGTAGTCCCCCAAAATAGCAAAAATAGTGCATTAGTAAATAAAATTACCTATCAAACATATTTCTCATTTACATAACATGTATAAGATACCTATTTCTATAAATTTCTATAAATTTATAAAGAAACTCAAAAAAGTTTAGAAAAAAGAAAAAAAAAACTTACAAGCTTTGAAGTTGGTTGAATGATTTTGAGATGATGTGAGTTCTTTGATGGACTTGATGTTGATGCAAGAAGCTTTGAAGTTGGTTGAATGATTTTGAGAGAATGTCAGTTGATGGAGTTTGAGAAACTTAAGAGTGTTTTTTAGAAGTGAGGAAGGAGAAAGGGTTCTTGCGCGTTTTTGAACAAACAATGTCCTGAGATGCATCTTAGTAAGTTACACGGAGATGCATTTCCGTAATTTTTTTACATAGCTTTAGGGCCTTATTTAGGAATGTATTGAGTTGAGGTGTGTCCGGAGATGCATTTTCGGAATCGAAAATATTATTGTATTTTCACATGAGTGTGGTAGTAATCCATAGGGTGCAAAATATTATTGTATTTTCACATAAGTATTTCCCTTTTTTGTATTTCTTAGTAGGCCAAAGTAAAAAGGTTTAAAACCCCATTGGAGCCAAGTAGTTTTTTTTTTGTAATTTCTTAATGCACCTTATATAATACTAGTACACCACGTGAAAATACTAAAATGCCCTCAGATTCCGAAGATACGTCTCCAAATGTATCCAATACACACACAAACTAGGTCATTCTGACTGACGCCCTAGTAGTTAGGTTTTCTTAAACCCGGAGATGCATCTCCAGAATCTGTTCATAGATGCATTTTCGTAACATATGTGCACCAGTATCAGAGGTAGAAACTAGAAACTTGTATTTTGACAAAATAAAATTACCATTCATAATGTAAAATCATCATTACATGGGTGATTTCAACATAAAATGAAACATTACATTTCAATATCCAGGTGGACGCTTCAATATCTTCACAATACTTCCACCAATCTTGAAATCGTCGCTTCCAACTTGAGCGGAACTTTTGTTTCGAAAGGAAAAATGTATTTCGTATAGCCCTTACATATGCATCTGTCTTAAGCTCAAAGTTGTTGAACTCAATCTTCCCTTCGTTGTCAGTCGATGGTGAACGGTACTCGAGCTTGACAATTTTTCAATTATCTTCGTAAGGTAGGAGATTATGCACTTCGTATTTCAGATCTGCAAAAGAGGTGTACTCATTGAACTTAAATTTTAGCCCATGTGTCACGTTGGAGAAGGAGACATTTGCGACATACCAGATGATGTCTATTTGTGACATTTGAGACATTTTATGTGTGTGAATTAAAAAATAATCCCCCTTTAATTTATAGAAGTTGTGGACAAATGTGGACCTCAAAAACTCTATCATGTGTGTCAGTGCTGGTTTGGAGAGATATCTCTGGCACCACACCCTATTATCTTGTTCTGGAGAGACATCTTTAGAACCTATCCTGAACCAGGCAGAAGATAGAACTTAATTGATAACTTTGTTTTACAAATGAATAAATGTTTTGGCAAAGATAAAAAAATGTATCAAAATATTTAGAAATTGTATATATTACACTTCATTGATATTAAGACACAATTACATACACTTATTAGTCCGGCTAAACAGAAAACTAAAATGAATCGAAATATTTGTCATTGCCTAAATCTATAAGTATGGGTGATACCCCCTTTTACTTTTGTGCATTTGATTCTATTTCAATGTTGCTCAATTTCTCGAACTCTTGCATCCTTTCCACAAATTGATTCGGCCAAGTCTCGGATTTTGTTGTTGAATGAGATGTCCACTCCAGTGATGTAAGTGGTATAGGGTATCCCGGATTCAAGTAAAGTTGACCAAAGTGCCATGATTTTGAAAGCCACCAGATACAAATAATATGATCATTTGGATTTTGAGGTGGGGTGGTGCGTAGTGGGAAAAGGGTTTCTGAAAAACCGTATCGTGTAAGATCAATACACGTTATATCATATACACATGTTATAAGGTGACCCATTTCAAGGAAGCACGTCCATTTTTCCTTCAGTGTCGGTCCACTAATGCAAGGAACAAAAGTCTCATAAATTGCATCGAAGTTTTCTTTCTTCCTGTAAAGACGTGTGTATGATTCTTTATGAGTTTTCAACTCATGGATAAGTTGATGGAGGACAGGTGTATGATTATCTTCTCCTTTACCGAGTAAATTCGAAACAGCTCGATAACCGTAATTATCATCACCCTTAACATTGATGATCCCTTTGATGTATTTATGCATAAAAATCAACATCCCGTCAATGAATGGAATCTTTTGTGGAGGCGGTGAAGGAGGTGATTTTCTAATGCGAACTCCTTTAAAAACACTTTTTTTGAGATTTTGGAGTTGGTGAGTCTGAAAAAACTTTGTCAACGTGTTCAAAATATGAAGGAGACCGTACTGTTGAATTGTCACTCGGTGTAGGCTTGAGCTTCTTCGAAGCACCTTTTGTTTTTACCGGTTGTGAGTGTGGTTTCAAGTTAGTGGTTTATAAATAAGAAATCTTCCTAAATTATTCTTTGATGTGGAGTTTCATATTGTCATCGACTTCAAAAACTCTCTTGTATCACTTCCCATTCGTTCAAGATAGACATGTTTGATTTACTGTCTTTCATGACACCACCATCATCAAACCTAAACATCTTCCAATAACTGCGAACTTCATTCATTCTCAACACACTATCAAGTTTCACCTTCTTTGCAATAAGACAAGGATATGGGAGACCGTAGTTTTTCACAATTGTGCATCCACTTTGCGCTATCGGAGCCTACATTATCAACTCGTTTAGCTTTGTAAAAAATATAATTCAAACTCGTTTGAGATATAATGTCGACCAACTGAGAATAAAGATTGTTGTGTTTAAATATGTGTTCCAATATTGTGATGCTCCTACCAAATGATGCTTGTATCTCATTATGCTGGTTATGGGTCATTTGGTTCACGTAGTCTCAATCTCTACACAAATCTTCCTTACTATTTCCTAATTAATTCTTCAATGTATCATGGGCAGACTCAACTCGATTTATTATTATATTCTCAGGGTGTCTAACCTGGTCGGTCCATGCACAAACAAGTTTCTCCTTCACTTGGTCAAGAATTGTGCTTTCAACATATTTCAACAAATCAAGATATTTCACGCCTTCCTGGAATGTATAACATAATCAACATATAACTCTTTAGTGGAAGAATTTACTATACAATTTTATTCATCCATTATTTTTTCCACTACCACACCTGTCTTCACCATTTTCCATCTTCGGACTTTATATCTTTCGTCCCTACCGCGGGTTTAACCCGACTTCTCACATTCTTTGTTATATGATACTATTAGCTGGAAAATTTCGGCCCCGATAAAGGACGAAATTAGGACGACTGAGAGGAGGTCGAAAGTAGAGTCGATGGAGGGGTAAATCAAGAAAGCTATGCCGATGAATGAGGTGTTTCTGTCGAAATCGAAGGCAAGCGTACCATGATGAAAACTGATTGTGGGAAGCAGAAAGTGAGGAGTTACCAGAGACGTGGGTGATAGGCTCTGACACGTGGCACGTCATAAATGGATCATGACCTCCTATCAATTATTTTTTATTACTATTTAAGTAGATGTGATTTTTATTTTTAGCGGTGGCATTTGTAACATTCCAATAGGAAAATACTTGAAGTATCGAGCGTATGAGAGAAAAGAGTTAACTTCCTGCAAAATGTACTTCTGCTTCCACATTTATTTTCAAACCATTTAACTTGTCAAGTTATTTTCATTTGCTTTGTTCATTTACATCTTTGTCTTGCTTTTACCCTTTCTTACTGTTACTGCGTTTTTTCTATTTTGCAAACATTTTACTTATTATTCTAGTGTTCCAAACACTTCACCAATAGAAACACCATATACTTAACACATATTAGTCTAGGACTTTGTAGTCGGTCCTGCAAGTAAACCTCGATAGAAAGGCAAGAGATTGTTGCGTAAACAAATTGGCACACCTGGTGAGATACGTTGTGTTTAGTATATGCAACTACGTTGTGGCAAAATGGTGTCACCACGTCCACACGACGAAACGTCTTCGGGGGGAGACACGGTCGCGACACAAGCAACCGATGTTGGTTCTGACGTTATACCTGCGGTTTCGACTACATATAGTGGACTATTTCTAACACCGCGTCAGCCTGAAACTATGACACCGATGATGACCGGAACTTCAGGGTAATACAAGCCCAGTTTTACAGTCCCCATGTATAGAACATTGGGAATGTCAACTGATTTTATGGCAAGTATGCATAATATCGGTTCGCCATTCGGTGAAACACCATTGTTGCCATTCCCACGCTACCAGGGGTTAGGACTGTTGGCAAACCAATTTGGTCGAACCCCAGGTTTTAGATTTTTATCTCAGTCAATTCTAATTTTCACATCAAGTTCAGTCACAGTCATGAGATAGCAGATGGATGAAAGCAATCACGAAATGGTCCACATGCTGACTCAGCAAATGGGTACCATATTGAGACCTTTAATTCAGGATTCGACCCAGAGTTACCAATAACTGGTAACTCAGATGATCCTAATAAGGGATTTCCTAGGGGCTCCTAGAGAGCAAGTTCGTCAGACTCCCCCACCCTCACCTCGACCGAAAACCTCGGTCCGACAAGAAGAGATGGTAGACGAAACAATCGAACAAGAGTACCAGGAAGTCGAACCAATTCCTAGAGTGGCTCGAAGGCCTCTCGTTGTATTAGTTAATAGGAACCAAGATCTTGACCATGTGGTCAGGCAGATTTGACAAGAGGCAACGACTGGAGAGCAAAACTTATAGGCTACTGTCAAATGGATTATAGTTCGAAATGGGATAAACCCATACCTACAGAGGTCGACATACTCTTCTCCTTTACTAGATTTTATTTTACAAACAAAATTGCATAAGGGGTGGAAGGTTCCAAAATTCACCAAGTTCGCTGGAGACACCGAAGAGCCTACCGTCGAACATGTTGCCAGATATCAAACCAAAGTTGGCGACATAGAAAATAATGAGGATTTGAAGTTGAAATACTTTCCAAGTTCTCTGACAAAAATGTGTTCACATGGTTTACGACGCTACCTCCACAATCTGTCCAAACATGGACGCAGTTAGAGAGATTGTTCCATGAACAATTTTACATGGGACAGTCGAAAATAAGTCTGAAAGAACTAGCCAGCGTCAAATGAAAGACTGTTGAGTCAGTTAATCAGTACCTCAACAGGTCTAGACTATTGAAGGCTAGATGCTTTACTCAAGTCCCTGAGCATGAGTTAGTCGAGATAGTTGCTGGTGGTTTAGACTATTCTATCAGAAAGAAGTTGGATACCTAGTATCTGAGGGATATGGCGCAATTAGCTGACAGAGTTCGACACATCGAATGCTTAAAAGCTGAAAAGACCAAAATTGGTCGATACCATAAGAAAAAGAAAGTGTCTTATATAGCAGTTGAGGAATACTCTTCTGACGATGAAGAGTTTGTCGACGAAAGCGAGGTCAATGTGGCTGAACTCAAGCCTGGACCTCCTTACACGTGTAAAGTATTAAAACCATCGAACAGGAAAAATCCCATCGAAGCAAAAAAAAACTAGATAAATACGTTGCTAAAACTTACACATTTGATGTGTCTAAGTGTGATGAGATATTTGATTTATTGGTTAAAGATGGTCAAATCATTGTTCCTCAGGGTTTAAAGGATCCCCCTTTAGAATAGAAAAGGAAAAGGGGATTTTGTAAGTTTCATAACTTTCTTGGTCATAAAACTCATCAATGCGTTCTTTTCAGGGATTTGGTGCAAAAGGCATTGAAAGAAGGAAGGCTTCAATTTGGCGAAAGGCCAAAGATGCAAATGGGCTCTGATCCTCTGAAGGTCGAAGAAGCCTTGTACTCTGAACCTCTCAAATGCATGATGGTGGAGACTACTTATGGTCTTATGGAGTCTCTGGATGCTGAGTCTCTAGCTGAATCTTTTGAAGTATTAATGGTTGAAACTACTGATGGTTTCGACAAGAGAATTGAAGATGAACTAGAATTATTTTATCCCCAAGCGGGTGAAGACCTAATAGATTTTCAAGAGAAATTCAAAGTAAGTGGGTCAAAATCAGTACTATATCCAAGGTGTAACGCTGTGTTCGACGAGAAAACCGCTGAAAGATTGGAAGCTAACAAAAGGAATGCACTGGAAGAAGAGAAGCTTATCATCCCTAGATTCATGTTTGACAAACGCGAAGCACCACGTCAAAACAAAGAGTACAGGAGGCAATTCCAGCAGCCTCGACTAAAGACTTTCCTCCCACCATCGGATATCCCACAGGAGAAGTGGGTGGAATCGGTAAACCAGAAGGGGGGCAAGAGGCCAAAGTGGAGAGTACTAGATTTGGAGAAAGAAACAAAAATGCCAGAAAAGAAGGTTGAAACAAGAGGTTATGTACTTTATCCTAACTACAAGGGGAAAAACCCAATGACCAGAATATAATGGAGGCGTTACCAGTGAAACAAAAAAGTTGGGAAAGAGGCTCCGACTTCACAATTGAAGCCTGTTGAAACCTTTGGACATAAGAGGCAACTCCCAAAAGGAGTGTGGGCAGAAAAAGGGAAGATCGTGGCTAATCAGACAATGGCCATGACTGTTGACCCTGCAGGAAGGAAATGGATGGTATCTTCCCAAAGTATGAAATGTTCACCTTAGATCACGAAGGAGAAAGAGTCGGAGGACACGCTTCAATCGAAGGAGGAGAAGCCTGAATACTCCCCTCTGTCGGGTGAGGAGGAACCTGAATATTCTCCCCAATCCGATGAAGAGTTCGACGAGGATATGTAAGACACTACTAATAACGACACTTATGGTGAAGATTTAATCGTTAACTGTGGCGTCGTATCAGTATTGCCTGCAGAATATGATATGGTGTCAGAAGTCTCCGAAGTGGAGGAGGACTTCATGCCAAACGAAACTGTTAGGGGTAAACCACTGTCCTATTACGTTATGAATAGTGGCATGGTCGAGGAGTAAAAATCCACGTTTTAAAGACCTAGCCCAGGGATGATGTACCATCTGAAGCCTTTATTCATAAGGACGAAGGTCGAAGGGATAGCAGTGAACAAGGTATTCATAGACGGAGGTGCAACTATCAACTTAATGCCTTACACTTTGTTCAAAGGGATGGGGAAATGCGACGATGATCTCCGATAGCACAATATGGTTCTATCCAACTACGAGGGAAAAACCAGTAATATACTTGGTGTTATCCAAGTCAATCTATATGTTGGGACGACCACGTGCTCGACGCTTTTTATGGTAATAAACTCTAGAGCAAATTTTAACCTACTCCTAGGACGGGAGTGGGTCCATGGAATAAGAGCAGTACCATCAGCTGTACATCAAAGGCTTATAATCTAGAGAAAGGAAGGCTCATGGAAAACATTGAAGCTAACTAGAGTTATTATAGGGTTGATGAGGCTAAGGGCTCAAGGAAATCTTTCGGCCAACATTTGAAAAACAACGCACCTTGTGATGACAAATCGGGGTCCTACACTTCAGTCAACACAGGTCACGTGTTGAACATCGATCCCGACTACGGATTCATATGGGATGCTGAAGAAGAAATGGAGCCATAAATGGTAATTCCACCTACGAGGTGGCCTGTAGTCGATGGAGATGACTATTGAGTTAGAATGTTTAGCTCGAATTTAGGCCTATTTGGCTGAGAATAAAACAAAGTCGGTCCTAGAAGCTGAGAGACTTCGGAATTTGGCTATCGAAGCCAAAGAGGGTGAAGATGGCCGACAAGGCCAAACAACAGCTTCAGAAAGCTGGAGGCTTGATTGCATCTATGACAATGAGCCTTTGGGGTTTAAGAAAAACCCATTGAATGAGTTGCAGAAAATGCAAGCACAAGACTCACTCGAAGAAATTGATCTAGGAGATGGAATCACAAAAAGACCAACACACATAAGCATTAAAGTTGGATCAAAGATGAAGGTTAAATCGATCGAAGTATTGAAAGAATACAAAGACTATTTCTCCTGGAACTACGGCGAAATGCCTGGTCTAGATTAAAGGGTGATGGAGCACTGATTTCCTATTCAACCTGGAAAACGGCCAGTAAAGCAACATCCTCGACGGTTTGCTCCCGAAGTCGCTATAAAGATTAAGTAGGAGATCGAAAGACTCCTCAAAAGTCGGTTCATCAGAACTATAAGGTATGTTGAATGGTTAGCTAATATAGTACTTGTTATTAAGAAAAATGGAACTCGCAGAGTCTATATACATTTTAGAGATTTAAATAATGCTACTCCAAAAGATAAGTATTTAATGCTTGTGGCAAAGATGCTGGTCGATTCAGCCGCAGGATTCGAATACTTGAGTATGTTTCATGGTTATTCTGGCTATAATCAAATTCTCATAGCAGAAGATGATGTTCCCAAGACGGCATTTCGATGTCCTGGAGATTTGGGGACATATGAATGGATTGTGATGCCGTTTGGTTTAAAAAACGTTGGAGCGACCTATCAAAGAGCCATGAATGCCATATTCCATGATTTTATTGAAAAAATTATGTAGGTGTACATTGATGATATTATGATAAAATCGTCATCTCAAAATGATCATCTTGATCACCTTCGACGCTCATTTGAGAGGATGAGAAAATATGGATTAAAAATGAATCCATTAAAATGTGCTTTTGGTGTATATGCAAGAGACTTCTTAGGTTTCGTGGTACACAAGAAAGGCATCGAAATCAACCAAAACAAGATAAAAGCAATTTTGGATCTCAAGCCTCCCTCGACAAAGAAAAAACTTCAGTCTTTGTTGGGGAAGATAAACTTCTTAAGAAGATTTATATTGAATCTAAGTGGTAAGACAAAGGTTTTTTTGCCACTACTCAAGATCAAGAAGGAAGGTGATTTTCACTAGGGGCAAGAGCAGTAGGAGGCTTTCGACGCTATCAAAGAATACCTCACAAAGCCTCTCATTTTGTTACCTCCTATTAGGAATAAGAATATAAGTTTGTATATTACTGCGTCGGATACGACCATAGGAAGCATGTTAGCTCAAGAGGATGTCAGTGGTGTCGAAAGACCCATATATTACCTCAGTCGTATTTTGATAGATGCTGAAACTAGGTACAGTGTGATTGATAAATCGTGCTTGTTCTTGTACTTCTCATGTATGAAATTAAAGCAATATATAAAACCAGTTGACGTTTATGTTTCATCTCATTGTGATATTATTAAACATATGTTGTCTAAACCCATTCTACATAATCGAATTGGGAAATGGGCGTTAGCCTTAACAGAATTTTCGTTAACATATAAGCCTTTGAGGGCTATGAAGGGCCAGATAGTGGTAGATTTTATTTTGAATCATGCCATAGTCGAACCTTCACTAAGCATGGTTGACACGAACCCTTGGAGGTTATATTTCGACGGGTCAAGCCACAAAAATGTAACATGAGTTAGGATCTTAATATTATCCCCACAAGACATTCCGACGAAGTTCAAATGTAAAGTCGACGGAAAGTGTTCCAATAACGAAGCAGAGTACGAAACCCTAATAACTGGTCTCAAAATCTTAATACATTTAAGGGCTAAGAAAGTAGAAATAAAAGGAGATTCGGAACTAGTGATTAGACAGATCACACGAGAATACAAGTGCATTAAAGAAAATCTGCGGATGTATTTCACAATGACGACACAACTATTAGAATGCTTTAAGTTTGTCGGCATTACGCATGTGCCAAGAATGGAGAATCAAGAAGCCAGCGAGTTAGCATAAATCGCCTCTAGGTACAAGGTATCGAAAGAAAAGCTCGAGTATTTTATTGAGATAAAGGAAAAGATGGTGTCGAATGTCTCCCCGTCACCTGATATGGCAAACCCAAAAACTATGGGGCAGAGGTCTTCAACAATATATTTCTTGAAAATTTCGAAATTTTTGCAAGGCACGAAGTTTTTGCCATTGACAATTTATCGCAATCAGATTGGAGAAAACCAATCATAGAGTACTTGGAAAATTCAGTCTGAAACACCGACAGGAAAATCAAGTATAGAGCTTTAAGTTATGTACGCCTGGAAAATGAGTTGTTGAAGAAAACTCCAGAAGGAATATTGCTCAAGTGTCTTGGAAATACAAAAGCTTACTTGGTAACATCTGAGGTACACAGTGGAACCTGTGGGGCTTACTTTCCACTTCTTTCGCACATCATTGTCACAAATGCACATCTTCCCACTTCTTGGAAATACAAATGCACAAGTGCCTTGGAAATACAGAAGCTTACTTCCCATTCTTTCGCACGTCATTGTCACAAATGCCCATCTTCAATTTGAATCATTATCAGACCTTCTGATTATCACACCAAATCTCATTTTGGAGGTCTCTATACGAATCCATTAAAGCATGTGATCATGAAATTCAAACTCTTGCTTATTTTTAAATTGATTGTCAACATCTACTATCTTCATAACAACATTGTTGGCATCCGGAGACACATGTTTGGAAAAAACATTGAGGTGCACCATATCTAATGAAAACAATTACAACAAAACACTCAATAAGTACATATATATTATAAACAGAGCTGAAAAAAATGAAAAAGACAGATATCGAAGATGCATTCTCGGATGAGTTCATAGAGACTCCGGATTAAACTCATATTTTTCAGATTGAAACCAAGATTAATGTGAGGAATGGGGCTTGAAATAAATGATTTTTACCTGAAATTCCAACTTTTTTTGCTCCCTTTGATGAGATGAAACACAAGATTGAATATTTGGAGTGAAAATGTGGATTGAGAATGAAAAGATTTTTGATAAGGATTTAGAGTAGAAAACAAGTATGATTGTGTGATCATGCATGTGACTGTTTTATCAAATTATTCTGGAGATACATCTCCATAAAAATCAGACATGCAAAGGTCACGGAAATTTCAAAAACCCACTCCAATCCTCCGAAGATGCAGTTTCGAAATGTCCACTAAACTGCTCAAATATCAATATATTTGTTGAAAATATCTAAAGATGCATCTCTGAAATAATTCTTTGTTTTAATCTAGGATGACACTCAATTGATACATCATAAGATGGTGCATGGTGTATCCATAGATATATCTCCAAAATTTAAAAAACTTTTTTTCTTTTTCATAAGATATTTTTCCATCTCATATGATGGAATAAGATATTCCTTTTTTTTAAAGCTTGATTTTGGCTTTTGCATTACTTAACCTATGGAAGCTTTCCAATTTAGTTCAACAATCTGATATGATTTCATATCATGGCTATGCAAATAAAATCGGCTATAATTCATATAAGTATTTTCCAATTTTATTTGGCAAATTGAGATACATAAAATGAAAGAGAGAAAAAAAGTTACTAATTTTACAGAGTTTGATAGTGAAACTAGAGGGCTCATTGTTAATCATTTGACTCAACTTTAATAAATGTTGAGATTAACTAATATTAATAAAAATATTATATATAAAAATATTCTTCAAATGACTTAAGAATAGTTTGTTTTAAATTTTAATTGCTTAGTTCAATTATTTGAAAGAGAGGAGAGTAAAAATCATCCTGGACTAATTGCAACTTCCCCTTCTTTTTCCCTCCCTTTTACCTCCCCTCTAGTAAAATGTCTCTCCTCTCACTTACAATCGTCCCTGACTCGAACATCAAGAGTGTTTGCATCGTCACTGACTTGAACGTCAGTGTTCGGAGATACCTCCACCTCCAGACCGGAGCCAAAGGACTTCAAGGCCTTCAAAGAAATTCACTAACAGATCATAGTGAACCAGAAAGATCCAAACCGGATTAGAAAGCTATAGGGAAAACCATAGCAGTCACAAAGATCCTAAACCAACATATACCAATACATGTCATGAATCACAAACTGCACGGTTAAAAAATTTACATGTTTATAAATGTGGACTAGGGAAACAAGATTGCCATAGTTATATTACATGTAGACTAAATAAATCTATAAATACTACATAGAAGTTAAGATATCCAACCTAAATAAATAGTCAGGAAAACCAAGGAAGTACTCTAAGAACTTCTACATCTATAGAATTAAACTCAAGAAATTTACACATATGTTTGTGGTCTTGGTTTTAGTTTTCGGTTGCTTTGCGACCCTAGTACATGATTTTACACACAACCGACAGTATCTGAATCGGTAAGTGCTCTGCATTTTCTTAAGTTACACCTAGTTCTTGTGATGGCCAGCAACCCAAAATATGTAATTAAAAAAAAAACTTGTCTTTGGCTGAAATGGATCATCTTTGGGGTTCATCAGAAGAAGCACCAACCGAAGAAACTACCATATTGCTTGATGATCCATTCTCAATGGGTGGAGGCACACCCCACTTGCCTTCAGATTCAAGGGGCTCAAACACATGAACTATACCATCTGACAGTCCAGCAGCAAACTGATTTGGTTCTTGTGGATGTGCAGCGATTACAAGCGGTTGAACGTTAGAACTGCGACATAAAACGGCGTGGTTAATATTCAACAACAATTGTTGCATATTTTTAATATAAACATACCTTGGCAAAAAATAAAATTTGAGAAATCATTAATAACTTGTAATACGTATATCATGTAATTTCAAAGTGCAACAAAACATCTGATAACTTGATAAGCAAGGCATTACCTGATATTTGCAGAAAGATAAGCAGAAGGATTGATACGACATCGCAATCGAAGGTTTGAAGCACTAAATACACAGATTGTTGCGTCTAAAAAGCTGGCAAATACTAGCTGGCTATCACATGAGAAAGTTGCATGTGATATTGGTGCAGCAGAATCTCGTGGGAACCACTACAATCCAAGCATCAGACATCAGACAAAAAGATGGATAAATAACTTGTAGCTAACATAAAACTGAACTTAAATGAACCGACCTGCTTTAAGCATTCTAGTTTTGTTGCCTCATAAATGGCAAGCTGAGTTTCATGTACCACCAAGAAGCGGAACTGATCCTGATGAAATTGTACACGTGTATCTGCCTGTGCTGGTGGAGTTCTCCCCGCCAGAAATTGCAAGAATCTATTCTTCTGCTTCTCCCATCCATCAGTATTCCATACACAAATCTACACAATAATAATAGATTACTAAAGCAATTTGCATTGCCAGCCGCATGCTCCAAAAAGAGGTTATTAATTAATGAAAACTAGTTGAAGGTTAAAAACTAGATCATTCGATGCAATTTAGTACCAGAAACAAATTTACAGTTGACAATTATTACCTGAGCATCTGCACCAGATGAAACTAGTACGTTCAGTACATGAGAAAATGCAAGACCGGTAATTCTTTTAGTATGGCCATTGAGTTTACTTTTAACCTGCAAAAAAAAATCATGTATAAACACCTAATTACTGAAATAACAAGCATGAAATATCCATTGACAGCAACAGTACCTCATCTACGCGGACATTATAAATCTGAATGGAAGAATCGTCCATGCCTATAGCAATAATATTGTTATCCTGCGGATGGAAAGCCAGAAAGGTTGCTGCAGGCGGCGGTGGCATGAACGTTGTCATTGTCTGCATTAGGCCAAAAATATTGAAATTGGTTAGTTACAACTTACAAACCAAATACATACTTGAATAGTGACCAACGCTAATGGCTCACCTTAAAAGTCATCATATTGAACAGAGATATCTTTCCACCTGATGCTGACATTACGTAAGAATCATTTTTCGAAAGAGCAAAACATGGAACTGCATCCTCGGTATTGTTATCATTAATGTCATTAGTCATCAGAATGCCACTTGAAGGTTGCCACAACTGAGGTGGCACACTAGCAGTGGCCTGCAGGAATATTGTATAAACATCAGAGAACAATATTGTTTCTATTCCATTTTTGTGATTAGCAAACAGTAGTAGCGACACAAAAGTAAAATCACATAATATCACACCTTGCCGGACGAATTACGCTCATTTCTTTGCCATTTCCAAAGAAGATGAATGGCATTTGAAGCTAATGCCAGAATAGCATTGCCTGAATTAGTATATATCAACCTCGATATCTGTCATAACAAGGATGGAGATAATCAGAATACACACATACCGAGCAGTTACAATAATCAAAGGCATAGAAACAAGGAGATATACACATATATTACATCTTTTTGTTGTCCAATTAAGTCTCAGTCTGTTGAGTTCTTTTAGATAAAAATGCAAAGGAAAGTGTGTTTGATATAAATAATCATGTGAATCTTCAAAATGAATTAAATTATAAATTAGTAAGTAAATAACATACCTTGGTTACTCTTGCATTTTCAGGTAGCTTCAAGGATCTACAATGAGATGGTTCTTTGATTTCAGTGAGCTTCCATATCTTTGACTTGTCATTGGATTCTTCGCTTATTCTAGGTTTAATATCACCTAAACTCCGAGCATCCCCGTTCTAATGAGTTGAAAATGACATTAGTTAATTGACCAGATAACAGCTAAAGAAACAATTATATTAAATACATTATAACATTCACATGAGAAGTTCATTCAATCCTTTTCTCCAAGATACACCATCTAACAACTAAAAATTGCATAACGAGAAACAATAAAAAATATTAAGAGAGAAAATGCTAAGAGTAGCATTCAAGTAAATAACAAATCCTTATGATAAAAAAGAAAGATAAACAAACCATTCCAGCAATAGCTGCCACGGTTGAGGCTCTCTCTGTAAGTGCAGCACTAGTTGCAGCAGTAGCAACTGACATTGGGTTTATTGTAGGCTGCCACATATAACACATGTCAGAATAGGTTATATACATTAGAGACAAGGAAAAGATCTATATAAGTCTACCTTTGTCATGGCTTCTGATGTTCTTGATGCATCATATAAAGAATTCTCTAATGAGCGCAATAAACGAATACCATCTCCATTGCCTAAGATTTTAATTCCATTATCATTTGCAGAGACGGCTAAAAGAGATCCATCCTTATTGAAACGGATACGAGGGCTTGCCTAGAATTCAGACGAGGGACTAATCATCAATTGCTATTTTCAAAGACTGGATTTTAATTTGCAAGAACATAATAAACTTACAGGAAGACCCCCTTCAGCATCAACAGTTGTCAAAAGCTGAATATTATCCATCTCCCAAAATTTAATGGAGAAATCATCACCAGCAGCCAGATATCGATTTTTGGTTGTATCAAATTGTACAACACCCAAAGATCGTTTCCGAAATCCTTGGTAAGTTCTTTTCACAGCTCCTTCACTTTCATTCCACTCGACAATAGAGGATTCCCCGTCCTTGCTAGTCCCACAAGAAAAGAGTCTACAGTATATTCAATGAAAAATGTTTGAACAGTAAGTAATCAAAATAGATATTATAAATGGCAATAAAATAAGATTAAGAAGAAAAATAGTCATGGTTCAGAATACGAACCTAGTACCATCAGCACTATAAGCCATGGTTGTACACCACCGACCAGGAGCGTCATAGTCAACACGAGATCCCAAATTGTCATATAACCATGCTTTTATTTTTCCATCTAATGCCGTTGAAAAGATGAACTAAAACAATAAAGAACAGATAATATTAGCAAGAAAGCCAAGTATAAACATATTCGAAGTATTTAATTTGGCGCACTCAACTAACAGCTAAATCGATGAAGCTCAGCATTTTCCGAAAATATACTAATAGAGCTATTGGAATCCTTCCAACGTTATTTCACCAAAAGTAAGAAAGACAACTTCTACCTGAATGTTTTCTTTATAATGTGGGCAGACAGAATAAACAGGAGCCTCATGACCTTCGAAAGTGTACTGCTTTATACCCGTAGCAGCATCCCACACCTTAGTTACATTACATGACTTAGTTAGCAACATAGGCATCTTGAGTTCAGAAAAACAAGCTAGTTCATTGATAAAGCTACCTTAATGGTCTTATCATCACCGCAGGTGATCACACACAGCTGCTTATTTGGGTGAGAAAATGCTAGATCGTTTACTCCGCCGACATGAGCGTCAATCTAGAAATGGAGTTTGTGGGCAAGCAATTACAAGGATGCATAAATAAAAACTAAAGTAAGCAAAGACAAATATTCACCATATGTATATGTACATACCTCCAAGTGTTGTCGTACTTCCTCCCCGCCATGGTAAGAGTATATCTGAACAATGTGCCTTGAGTAGGCTACTCCTGTTTATCAAACAAGCTCGTACATTAGAAGTCTATTAAGTTGACTTCTTAAAACTTATATATTATTCTAGTAAAGAAAACATATTTTTAATAGATCTATGTATTAAACTTCGTGAATTTAAAAGCACTAAACTTACCAAACAAAGCTCCGTCTGGACTCCAAGTCACACGATTGACAGAAACAGCTGGATCTTTGACAAGAGCAGCCTGATATGATCATGTCAAAATTATTTTTATTCAGTCGGTGCAGAATTACACAAGTGAGGGTTTGGTACAATTGTTCATCAAACAGATCAATAGACAGAGCCAAGAAAGGAAAACCTGAAATGGCATTGAACAAGCACTCAGATCCCAAACTTTGAAGTTCCTCAAGACCAACCGCTCCCTAGAGCCCAATTCCCATAAACCAATGTCCGCCACATTTGTACCAACTGGCACATTTCATCAAGATAAAAAAAAATTCAGTCAATTGACAATATAAATGATAAATAAATGCAATTGAAACAGTCAACAGCACAACTAAAAGGGATTGGAAGAGAAGCTGACCAAGAAGTAAAGTCTGTTGAACTGGATGAAAGTCCATGCTCATAGGAGACGAGCCTTGATTTAGAGTTCGCATGACAGTCTTTGGCAAGTCCTCGGGTGAATTAAAAGCCTGACCATGACCGTGACCATGCCCCGGAAACGTTGCCGACAAAACATTAACAGGTAGGTTTCCCTGCACAAAATGATGCAAGATCGTAAGCAGAAAAGTAATAAGTAAAAATTCGCATGGGCATGATTTGCAAAGATCATGCATGATATTTGCATAAGTGATATGCAAGATTACCTCATCGGACATTCCTATTGGTCTTGTTCTCTTAGAAACATGATCTGAATCCGCGGATGGGTAGTCAACAGAAGGATTAGTTGGAGGTGTCCTAGGGTGCTTCAAAGCAGCTTAAGAAGGCAATAAAATGACATTCATTAAATTAAATATTATATGCAGTAAACATAGCCTACGAACTCATAGCACCACTAGATATGAAGAGCTAGAGATAACAGAATGCAAAAGAATAGGAATACCAGGCATTGATGGTGCACCAACACCAAGACCTATAGCTCCTCCTCCAGAAACCGAGGCATGTGCTACAGTGGTAGGATTTGACATCCAACCAGCCAGGGGCATCGGCACAGGTGCTGGAGTTGGTTGAAACGGCTGAACACATGACCAGAGAACAAACATCTCAACACCAAAATAAGAATCAAAAGTGATATATTATGCAACTATTATTAAACCAAAGCAGTGTAGTGGCCTACCCCATGTGCACCGAGAGGAGGAAATCCTCCAACCTTCGGTAAGGATCCTAGTAGTGGCATATTGGCAGGTGATGGAGCCCGTGCACCATTTGGTTGTCCACAAGTGTGATCCACAAAAAGAGTTTTTATATCTGGATTTGGCCGTGGATTCTTACAAAGTTGATGTTGCCAATTCAAGCTGTCATTTAGTTTCAAAATGAAAAAGGAAATCAGTCATTCAATAATATACAATAACACATTTTTATGATGTAACTTCACTTTTAGAATTCTAAATATTACAACACATTACATGATAAAAATTCCAAAATTGAAGTTACAACAGAAGGCAAACTGGTAGAACGAGTCCTATCGCCAAGTAAAATAAAATTGGAGTTCGGGCGGTTGAATAACAATAACACAAAACTAGTTTGTAGTATGATCGCCATCAATTAAAATGTCAAAAGCAATGTCTTGGCCTTAGTGTACAAGAAAGTTATTACGTACAAAGAACAAACCTGTGTTCAATATTTGGTTAACAAGTCAGTATCTCATACATGTACATGAAAGTTATTACGTGCAAAGAACAAACATGTGTTCTATATTGATTGACAGGTCAGTATCTCATACATAAGATATTACCTTTGATTGATGAGTGTCCGCAATCTTGAGTTCTTAAGATTGGGAAATTGCAATTTATCGCGAAATAAGGGATTTGCCTCAATCAATTTTTTGAGCTCAACCAACATGATTGCTCTCGCGGACTTCGTATCACCATATTTGGACAATTGTTCATTTTCCCTATAATACAGTAAGAAACAGATTAAGTTTAGTTTAACACTAAGTGCATGTTTGGTAAATCATCAAGTTAGACAAAATTGTTTTAAGAAGTCACCAGCTTCTCATTTTCCACGTTAAAAGTGCCTCGGGAATCGGGATTAGATTTTATGTGTGCAAACACATACTAAATATGAAAAAAATTATATCCTTACCTAAAATTCTCCAATGTCAAAAGCTGTGTGATTTCCTTGAACAATTCTTCATTAAAAGTAGCAAAAACTTTCAAATCCTTCACTAGTATTTCCACACCCTTGGACCGATCATGCCTACCAAAATTAAAACCAAAACCGGTTAAGTTCCAAACTTACACCAAAATGATTATTGAGTGTCTAGTAACCATAAAAGTGAAGTCATAGTGAGCTTACTTGTCTAATGCTTCCAAATACTTCTGCTTCCTTATCTCGAAAAATATCTTCATGGAATATCTATTATCATCGACTTTCGTAAAACCCGAGAGGTATCTCTCAACCTCGTCCCAATTCCCACTATGCACTTCATCTTCAAAATACTTCATGTTAAAGAAAAACCCGGATTCTTGTTCAAGCCTATTATTTTCAAAAATTGAAAAACACATAATCAATTAATGTGCTAAAAATAAAAAGATAGTGCTAAATAGCATTAGTATAACCTAATATTACTAATCACAATAATTAATACTAAAACACTGAAATGGAAGAAAAGTCTCACTTGTGAACTGTCTCTTTAAACTTTTCCTCATCCAGAAACTGCAAGATCAAGAACACCAACTCTCTGCTGAGAGACGACATAGCAACCGCAACCCCTTTGTCTTGGATCAGATGAAAACCAAAATGAGCAAAGGTTAAACTAGATCTGCGAAAAACAATGAAATTACATAACTAGCCTCAGCCCAACAAAACATTTAAGGAACAAAACCCTTCCTTCACATCAAAAATCCCAACAAAAAAGCATGCATCATGCGAGAAAGACAATGAAACAAAGGTTTAATTTAGAAAATACCTAAAAAATGGAGAAAAAATACCCCAAAAAACAGCGAAATTAATTAAGTGTAATCGATGATGAAAAGTAGAGAAAAAAAGCAACTTTAATCTCTTAAGGGAATCCAAGATGCAAAATAGGGAAAAAGAAAGTGTAATTAAAAAGTCGAAATTAAAATACGTAAAAAAAAAAGCTTGAAACTTTAAAGTAAGAGATTCGACAGAGAAAGAGAAATGGTTTGGAGAAGGTTCTCTCACCTTGAAAGCCAAAGCTCAGAGCTTCAAACATGGAGAACAGAAAACAACCACCACTTCAACAACACCAAGACCTTTCTCTCTCCTTGAATTTCTATTCTCTTTCTCTCTCTAGATTTATATCTATATATCTATATATACATGTATACAATAGATGTATGAATTTATATTAGAAGATTATAAGTTAGTTGACTTATCTATAAGAAGATTAGGTTATTTAGATAAGTTATTAGATAGCTACAGTTGCTTATATGTTTCACAAGTGTAGTTAAATGTGGGGACCACTGAGCCATCTTCGTTTTGTTGTGAGAACCGGCTTGGAATATGAGTTCGGCTCGGTGGGATTCTTCTGCTGCCGTGTGTAGGGTAGTAGTTTGAAATTGGGCGTTGGATGCTGAGTGTGATGGTGGGATGATGGATCGAATGGGTGAGAGGGAGGAGTGTGCATGGGTTTGAGATGTAGAGGATAATTGTCGGAGAATGCGATTTTTACTGGATTCAGTAACACAGAAACGACAAAGTGTTTTTCTGAAGTGGGTCGGGTTTTTAGGAGTATTACGGAGTGTGCCATTGAGAGAGAGTGAGAACGATAAGATATGAGATGAAGTGAATAAATGGCGAGATATTGAAGTGAAGTGTTTGGAGTGTGTTATTGTCCTTGTCCCAGTCTTTGTCAGGTTAGAAGTGTGGGCACATTTCCCTATTCTCAGACGGAGCTATCAAATGCGCTAGGACAATACTTTCTTTCCTATTTCTTTTCTTTTTTAAAATTAAAAGTTTAAGTCATTCAGCTCTAGACACTATAGAATTATTTTTTTAATATAAATCTTTTTAAGTGAATTTATTAATTTCTGATTCTATAACAAATTATGTATTTTTTATTTTAAACAAATTATTCGTTATAGGATCGAAGAAATAATAATTTATATAATTAAGTTTTGATATTTGATACTAATATTTATCTGTTTAAAGAATACTTACTATGTTTCTTTTTATCTATTTAGTTAATTAATTCACATAAACAAATTTAAAAGTATATTTAAATGAGGAAGAAAACTGATAATTTTTTTATTAAAGTAATTTTATCGTGTACTAATATAATTAATTTCATAAATACATAAATGCATGGGAGATATTGAATTATGAGTTACCTAATTTATCATAAAATTATCATAAATGTTTGAAGAAGAAAAAAGTAAGATAAATATTTATGCATTAAAGTCTTGTTAATTCATCACATTGATTGCTCGCACATTCCATTTATTTATATTTTATAGATGAAATTTTAATTATTAAATTATTATATCTAAAAAAATATTTATAAATGTAATTTTATTTATTTATTTGATAATATAGTTTTTTTAAATTATAATTTTTTTTTAATAAATTTATATGATAATAAAAGATCTATTTGATAATCATCTTTTTATCAGAAATTTATAGTTTATTTTATTAATTTATAATTTAGACATTATTTCAATAGCATTTTAAATTATATTTATAATTTTTCATTTTTTTTCATTTTTATTTTTATTAAAATTTACTCTTATCTCTTATAACTTAATTTAAATTAAAATAAAATAATTATATATTAAATGTCTTTTATATCATTTTAGTTTATCTATTAAGTGAATGGTCAATTTTATCACACACTTTAATTAGCTTCTCAATTATTAGTTATCCATCATCATCTATAAATTATAAACTATCGGTAATTAATCAGCAATCATTAGATATAAACTATGAGCTAATTTATCAGTCAAACGCTAATTATATCAAACAAGATCTAATCTAATCACTTTATAATATAGATTTTTTATACTAATTTTTAAAAATATTATAATAAATATATTTAACACAATTTAATTAAATACATATTAATATATATATATATATATATATATATATATATATATATATATATATATATATATATATATATATATATATATATAACATATTGTTAAAGTAGTAATTAAGCATCGTTTCAATAACAACAATCAAATTTTATTTTAATAAGTAATATACATGAATCAAATTCTTCTATAATATTCTAGCTAAAGTCATATTTTTATCCAATTTATTAATTATAAATTTTTTTATAGTTTTTCTTATAATTTATTTATTTATTTTTATATTTTTAATTGTTTGACTCATTTCTATCTAATTTAATCTTTTTATTATATAATTATATATTTTCTATCTGCGAGATCAAACAAAGCCTTTTTCATCACCATTTTTACTATAAGTGTCATCATAACACTCCAATAAAATATATTTATTATTTTAAAACAATTATTTTTTATAAATAAACAATTTTAAATACATAGAGTATATTATAAAATATGTTAAAACCTAGTCATTGTTTAAGAAAATAAAATATAGCATTTGGATAGAAAATTAATTTTGTCTTCAAAATATAAGTCAAAAATATCATAAAGGAATAAACACACACAATTTATTATTATTAACTCTTTAAAAGATATCCTTAAGATTTAATTGTTAGCATTTTTTTTGTATAAATAAAAATGGTGTTATATGCTTGTGTGTATTTCAAAAAATATGACTTCATAAGTGTTTGTACGCTTGCGAAAATGATTGAACACGATCGTCATCTAACTTTATTTATTCTAAAGAAGAAAAGAAAAAATATCGATAAAACTCTTAAAAGAAAAATAAATTATCTTTAGAACAAAATTCGGGTTCGAGAGTCGATTATGCAAAGGGAACGTATTATCACTTATCACATTCGTTGTACTCAAGAGAACCATTTAGTTAGATTTGTGATTAGAATGTTAGCTTTCGTTATTTGTTTTCTTCTAGTGATAAAATACTGAAAATGAAAAGAAAATGGATTATAAAAAGTTTTTTATTATGGTACTTGACAAGATTGTGAGTCTCGTTCCTACGTATCATGAGTTACAATGAGGAATTCAAAACTACATAGTTTTGCGCAACACAAAAGATATTTTTGGTGTTTTTGTAATAGTGCTCGACGAGACGTTGAATCTCGCTCCTACGTATCTCCATGTGCAATGGGGAACTCAAAGTTACGTAGTTCTTTGCAGAAAAATATGTGTTTGTAGGTCTATTTTATTTAACGATTGTTTAGATCGCGCTCTATTGGTTAAGTGTTGCTTGTGCTTGCAATTGAAGGCTTAAAACGTTTGTTTGTATTCGCGTTAGAATGAGCTAAACAATGTTCTTTTGAAAAGGTTTTCGAGCGCACGGGGCGAGAAAATAGGTTTGATGTAGGACTTGCAAGCTATTATAACTTGGGTCTAATACTCGGGACTATGACTGGACCTTACACCCAGGTAGTATTTTCCTTCTAATTTTTTTATGAAAAAGGTTTGGAATATTTACAAGTATTTTGAATGTAAGACGGACACTTGGGCTTGATAGCTCTTACAACTTGGGCATAGTATTTAGGACTAGTATTAAACCATACACCCAAGTAGTATTTTTCTTTCAATTTATTGCGAAAGGAAGATACATTTGAATTTTTTTGGTGAAATATGAGTGTTTATGACTTGCAAGATCTTACAACTTGGATTTAACACCTGGGACTATGACCGGACCTTACACCCAGATAGTATTTTTCTTCCATTATTTGAAAATGGTCAAAGTTGTTTAAATTAGTCATTTTTTTGTTTTATTTAAGAAAATGGTTTGATGTTGGGTCAAGCATTTTTTATTTTGCGTTGTGGGATGAAACGAAATCATGGTTTGAAATTATGTTAGAAGTGATGATGAAATGGTTGAAGAATAAATGAAAGGTGAGAATTGTAGCATAAGGTCGTGAAATCCATTGTGAGTGTGATGACGCAAACTCTAGCGTGAGGCATAACTTAACGCCACAAATAAATCGAAACTCGATATTATACAAATCATGCACCAAATTAAGAGGATAGAATCGCATATAAAATAATTACATCACACATTCATCGTAATTGAATTGAAAGAGTAAGCAAAACTGAAGCGCACGAATCAAGATAACACAACGCAATGGCGCGAGTCAATGTCATGTAACGCGAAGACGTGCAATGTAAAAGCTACCAAAGTAGAATCAAATTCGATTTAAATGTAACGACATTGAGTCGTTGTATGTCAACACAAATTGAATTACAAGTTGCTAACACATAAACACGGTCATTGCAGATAATCACAAGAAAATATAACATCAAGGAATTTAAAGTCACGAGTCGAAAATGTAAAGTGGCAAAAAGAAAAAATGCAAATTATCGCTATGCCCAACCATTAACAGCCCATCCAATCGAAACTAAACTTGATGATAAATGTTGCACGTAAACCAAGAAAATTTCATCAAAATGCTAAGGTTTAATGCGATCATCACAAACGAGTCGAAATGAAACCGAAACATAACGTACTAACAACGTAAAAGTAATGATAGTGTAATGTAACGATAAAATCAAGTAATCTCGATGCAAAGAAATGTGAGGCGGGGCTTTTAAACATGATACTTAAAGTTAAATGAGACGCAACAACAACGGAAGCGACATGTTGCATGCAAACGCAAAGAAATTCAACAAGCTGCTAAAGCTAAAGTATTATCATCATAAACAAATCGAATCAAAGAAAATGTCATGCATGATGCACGTATATGCAAATAGTGTTACGACACGAACTCGATATGATTTCAAAATAAAAAATATATATAAATTTAACAACACAACCCACACATATATTTAAAACATTGCAATACATAATCAAAACAATAGCAGACACACTATATGCATTCAACATGTATTCGGGAGCAACCAGGTTAGAGCATCTGAACCCGTAATGCAATGAAATAAAAAAATAAAAAAACACAAATGTATTATTTATAATCTTTGTTTACAGAATATTACAATGAATATAGAAAATAAACGTAATCGAATCGAAATGAAAATGCATAATCAAACAACACGAAAGGCGGTGAATCATGCAAAAGAGAGTTTGAAGCCAAAAATTACCGAAACGCAAATTGTTGCTGCTGGAGTCGAGTCGCCGGAGACAAAAACATAAATGAGTCATTTCTTAGTGTGCTTGTTGTGGAATTGCTAGAATGGTTGGTTTTTTTAAGTGTGTTATGAAAGATAAAATATATGTTATGGCATCTAGTCGAGTAACCTCATCTCTGAACATCAACCATGCATGAGCTTGAGCTAGGCGAATTGAACTTTTAAGCATACAGACAATTGTATCGGTGGCAGGTCTACTTTGAAGTTGAGCATAGTTGCATATAAACACTTTGAACTCTCTCATAAGGGTTGGTATGAATTTTCTTTTAAATAATGTGCATATCTCTTAAGAGTAGAAAGGGAGACGGTTTACATTTGTGTTTGGTTAGTTTGAAATAGAGTTTTTATGGTTGAAAAAGGTTAGTTCTTTTTGCATGAATAGTGGCCAGAAAAAGAAGGTGATATATGTGTTCACAATTTTGGTTAATGTGTATGAAGTTTATGTTGTTTTGTGGTGCGGGTGGAGCACGGATGAGATGAAGACGAAGGGATGGTGTTCGTCGGTGTCGGCGTAAGCTGAAGAAAGCGATGGTTTAGTTTGGTTTGTGGGTGGTTTGCGGTTATTGTGTGTATGTATTATGGAAAAAATAAATTGTGAGGTTTTGTAGGTCGTTGTTACTCAAAAATGGTGGAGAGTGTGGTTGAGTATGGTTGCGGGTTTTCAGTTTTCAAAATGATATGTGTAGCAGTGGATATGGATTAAAGAGAAAGAGTTTATGAAAACCAAGTTTTATGGTGTGGTGTTTTTTTAAAGGGAGGGGTAATGTGAGGTTGGTGATGGATCGTTAAATAAAAGGAGGGTGAAAGTGAACGGAGGTTTTAAGAAGGAGATGTTATCTGGGAAAAGAATTTGCAGGTCACGCTTATTAACCATGAGAAAGTATGGTGCTTATACTTTTTTACATGAAATAACCTTCCTTTCTTTTCATTTTTTTTATTCTTTTATTTTTTCAAAAGGATCAGAGAGAGAGAGAGAGGGGGGGGGAGATGTTAGAGACCTTGTGTAAAGGCGTCGTTCAACCCTCTCTTATTGGTCAATCACAATTAGCTCTTATACTATATTTTAGGGTTTCACATTTTATTAAAAAGTCCAAATTATCTCTCTAATTAGTTTAAATGATAAAAATGAATTAAAAAATAAATTAATGAAATAAAACCAATATTTTTCAATAAAAGCAAATAAAATAAATAAATTATTTTATTTATTTCTATTTATTTTTTCTTAACATTTTGATTAAAAAACAAAAATTAAATGAATTAGATCGAATAAAAATCGGGTGTGAAAATGCGCAAAAAAATAAAATGAATACATTAAAATAATTTACGTGAAATATACTTTCGTAAAATAGATAGACGAAGATAACATTTTGTAGTAAAAAGTTCTTTGCTGAAAAGACTCAGAAGGATCAAAATGTGACCGCAAATGGAATCAAAAATGTCAAACGAGCATGTCGGGTTAAACTATGCAAACCTTAGATCAATAAAACAGTCAAATGCAGGCTCGAACTCTAAATTTTACGCCCGCTAATTCTATGTGTGATTGAAAATTGATTCAATCACTTTGTCTATAAACCTGCAATTTTATTCTAAGCAAAACAAAATGAAGTTGGATGCATGAAAGTTTAAAATGCCCATGCAAAATTAGGGTATGAGAGTTGTCCCTATTTAATTACATTGAACCTGAAGGTATGGATGACAACGGCCTTCATACATTCGTGATGGAAGATAATTAAATACGATCGTTATAACTTTTGAGTTGATACTAATCAAATTGCAAAGACTACCATCTACAAAAGGACGATTGTTATATCCATAACTTACGAAGATCGCCACCGACAAAAAGAAGATGGTTAAATCAAACTTCAATGATAGCCATCATCAAAAGGACGATGGTTAGATCAAACTCAAAGAATGCCACCACCAAAAGGATGACGGTTAAACCAAAATCCAATGATCACCATCAATAAAAGGATTATGGTTAGATCAAATTGATAAAGATTTTCATCACCAAAATAATGATGGTAACATAACAATGACAAAGATCTCCATCACCAAAAGGATGGTGGTTAGATTAATAACTTCAAATATCGCCATCACCAAAAGGATGATGGTTGGATAACAATGACAAAGATCCCCATCACCAAAAGGATGATGGTTAGATCACAACTGAAAAAGATCACCATCACCAAAAGGATGATGGTAAGATCAAACTTCAACGATCACCGCCACCAAAAGGATGATGGTTGAACCATATCTGTAAAGATTGCCGACATCAAAAGGATGATGGTAAGATTAATAACTTGTAAAGGTCGCCCTTTACAAAAGGAAAATGGTGAAACCATATCTGCAAATATCTCCCACATCAAAAGGGTGACAGTAAGATCAACAACAAAGCTTGACATCACCAAAATGACGATAGTTAGTTCATAATTTCAAAGTTCGCCATCACCAAAAGGATGATAGTTGCCACAATAAAGCTTGTCATTACCAAATGGATAATGATAAGACCATAACTACACATATTGCCATCACCAAAAGGATGATGATTAACATCAATGATTAGGAGTTTTCCATCACCAAAAGAATGATGGTAAAAGACTTGTTAGGCAATAAGACTATCAATGAAAGGTTAATAGAATAAACTTGTTATGGAATACTGGAACATCAATGGGTAAGACTCGCTTGGGGGATATCATCAAGAAAAGGTTAAAGAAAAAAATATGCATTATTTTGAAGCTCATAGCAAAAGTTATTCAAGGTGGAAGAACTGGTTATTTGACTTTGTACTTAGAAAATTTTCAACTATGTTTGATTTCTCCAACTTTCACCTAAAAATTAATCATCAAGCTCCAAATGGAAAAATGTTCCATATTAAAGTTGTCCCCATTGATGTCGCCTTTCCAAAAAGTCCAAGATCACTTCATTTGGACAAGAATTAAGGGACGTGCGCATGGGTTATTTACATGGCTTCATTTGGTAATATCATTGTCCAATTTCCATTTCCATAATGCATGATCACATGATATCATTTCATGTTGATTAGTACACAATGTTGGACCTTTTGGAATCATTCAATGAGCCTTGCACACGCCCACGCAACCATGCAACCAAGGTTGCTTTTTTTGGATAAATTTGGAAAGTGTGTCAAAAGCAGTGCAAAACCTTATATATACATGTCTTCTTGCTCAGAATCAAGGACCCTTGGCCCAAGCTTTGAACTGCAAACACCCTCACCTCCACTAAAGGATAATCTTGAAGGTTTTCATTTGAAAATAGAGTTTCAATTTTACTTCTATTTTGAAGTTGAAACTCCAAGAGTCCAGGATAATTGTGCTTCTATTTCACTTCATGCAAGAATCAGAAGCAAGCCAAGCCAATTGAGATCCAGATCGAGCTTCATCACTTCCCAACAGAAGGTGGATTTTGTCAATTTTCTCTTCTTTGGTTCTCCCTCAATTATCAACTATTTTGATCAATTTTTGGTTGGATGAAGTCCTACCAATGTAGGTAATAAGATTGAGTTGCTTTGAGGTCAAATCGAAGCAACTTAGATTATGCACCTCAAATTTCAAATCCATGTATCTTTCAATATACTTGGAATTGGAAGAAATTGAGGCCAACTTTGAGCTCCTGGGCATTTTTCCTTTAAAATGGTGTCCTTACTTTTCATTTTATGATTGGTTGAGGGTGGACCAGTCCGGTGAGGTCCACCGGAGAAGACAACTGGAGCTAGGGCTCCGGTGATGTGTTGGCAAGGTTCCAACCATTTGATCTTGTGTCCACGTTCTAATATTGACCCCTCCTTCTGATTACCACTTGTGCCACACGTTGACTACAGTGCACCATGGAATGTGCGCGTTTGATCATCAGATATGCCACCTCAATTAATGAGGAGATCTGATGGCCCTCGTTTTTTCTAATTTCTTTTTAATTTCTGATTTTTCATTTAGTCCCTTTATTTTGTTTAATTCATATTAATTTCATTTTTAATCCAAAAAATATGGGACTTTCACCAAAAATCTTTAAATATTTTCCTTTTTCATATTTTGAATTAAAATTATTTTTGGATTAACTTTGATATTTTTGATGAATTAAATGTTTTTGGACATATTTTTAATTATTTAAAAATACTTCTGACTTTCTAAAAATCATGAATTTTTTTGTCTAAGGTCCTTTGACCTTGTTTGATCTAGGATAAATCCATTGACCATTTATTTGGTGTTTTGAAGGGATTTGAGGTTTTATCCATATTAAAATGCATTTTAATTCACTTTTAATTTGATTTTTAATTGATTAAATGCTTAAAAATTATGTTGAGCCATTTTTATGGTCGTGTGATGTTTGACTTTCTCTTTGGGCCTTGGTCATGGTTGATATTTGATACTAATATTTATCTGTTTAAAGAATACTCACTATGTTTCTTTTTATTTATTTAGTTAATTAATTCACATAAATAAATTTAAAAGTATATTTAAATGAGGAAGAAAACTGATAACTTTTTTATTAAAGTAATTTTATCGTGTACTAATATAATTAAATTTTTCATAAATACATAAATGAATGGTAGATATTGAATTATGAGTTACCTAATTTATCATAAAATTATCATAAATGTTTGAAGGAAATAAAAGTAAGATAAATATTTATGTATGGATTTAATTGAAATACACAGACATTGTAAAAGGATTTTATACCGTCAGTTAATCATAGTCGTTGGATGTTAAAACAAGTTTGACTTTTATTTTAAAAATCTATAAAGTAATGCAAACGGGCGATGATAATGAATCAATTGTGTAAAACTTTTTACGTTGACAGTGCATAGTAATTAATCTCTTATGTATTAAAGTCTTGTTAATTCAGCACATTGATTGCTCGCACATTCCATTTATTTATATTTTATAGATGAAATTTTAATTATTAAATCATTATATCTAAAAAAAACATACTTATAAATGTAATTTTATTTATTTATTTGATAATATAGTTTTTTTAACTTATAATTTATTTTTATAAGTTTATATGATAATAAAAGAACTATTTGATAATGATCTTTGGGATTAATTACTATGCATTGTCGGTGTAAAAAGTTTTACACAGTCAATTCATCACCATCACCCATTTGGATTACTTTATAGGTTTTTAAAATAAAAATTAAACTTATTTTAATATCCAACGTCTAGGATTAATTGACGGTGTAAAATCTCTTTATGCTATCAGTGTATTTCAATTAAATCCATGATCTTTTTATCAGATATTTATAACTTATTTTATTAGTTTATAATTTAGACGTTATTTCAATAGTATTTTAAATTATAGTTTATAATTTATAACTTTTTTCTTTTTTATTATTTTTATTTTAATTAAAATTCACTATTACCTTTTATAATTTATTTTAAATTAAAATAAAATAGTTATATATTAAATATCTTTTATATCATTTTAATTTATCTATTAATTGAACTGTTAATTTTATCACACACTTTAATTAGCTTATCAGTTTATAAGTTATCAGTCATCACCTATAAATTATAAGCTATCAATCATCAGATATAAGTTATTAGCTAATTTACCAGTCAACCGCTAATTATACATAGGGGTGTTCAAAATGAACCAACCCAATAGAAAACTGCAAAACAAATCAAACTAAACAAAAACTGCATTTGGTTCGGATGCGTTTGGGTCATTTTTTAACAACACCACGCGGTTTGGTTTGGTTTGCGGTTTGTATTTTGCAAACCGAACTAAGCCAAACCAAACTGCATTATGTTACAACCAAAACTTCACTTATCCCACATATAATTCAAAACTCAAACGTATTATGCCTTAACCTTACAATTACACATGATTTTTTCTTACTCTCACTTAGGGTTTCAGTTTCAATCTTCTTAAATCTCTCCTAGTAGTACCACACATTCTTCTCATCTTCTTTGCAATGTACGTCTCACGTTTTCTACTTTAACATCTCTTTTCTTATGTTCTTTATTTTTCATCTTCTCATTTTTATGTTAATATTTTCTCTTTCGATTACGTTTTTATCGCACATTTATTCTCAAATCTCGCATCTCTTTTGTTCTTTTTTTCATCTTCTTTATTCTCTCCTCACATCTATTTTTTTCTCTTCTCATTTTTATGTTAATGTTTTCTCTTCCGATTACGTTTTTATTGCACATAGATTATGTCTTTGATATTATTTTATGCTACTATTTTATATATCTTTTTTAATTCATTGTTGTCTAATCTGATCTTTTTATATTTAATGAGAAGTTTTTGTCTAAATATGATGAGTTTTGATGTTATTTAGTAATCTATGAATGACTTAACACAAAGTTATTTTATTCTCTATAGGTATGTATGACTCAATAAAAATATTATAAAAAACCGAACCAACCGAACCAATCCAAACTGTCTTGGTTTGGTTTGGGTTGGTTTTATTTCTAAAAGTCAACCAAACCAAACCAAACCGCATGCTTTTTTCTCTTGCGGTTCAGATGATTTTTATCGTTAAAATCGCTCAAACCGCATTGTGAACACCCCTAATTATACCAAACAAGATCTAATCTAATCACTTTGCAATATAGATTTTTTATATTAATTTTTAAAAATATTATAATAAATATATTTAACACAATTTAATTATAAAATATTTTTATTATTTTAAAATATGTTTATTATTTTAAAATATATTATTTTTTATAAATAAACAATTTTAAATAAATAGAGTATATTATAAAATATGTTAAAACCTAGTCATTGTTTAAGAAAATAAAAATATAGCTTTTGGATAGAAAGTTAATCTTGTCTTTAAAATATAAGTCAAATATATTGAAATTCTGGTGTAGTCAGAATTCAGATGTTCTACTCCACGTCATGACATCTGATCTAACATTGTAACTAATACAGCAAGATAGTTATTAACCACTGTACTAATATGCACAAGTTCACAGATGTCACGACATCTCATTCTATGTCACCCTAGAATGTATGAACACCTGGTTCTGTGCATCAGGAAGAAAGACACAACAGAAATCAAACCTAGCACTCACTTCTGTTGTTTTTTTCCACAGTTATCAGCATGATGTCTTACTGTTGTTTGAGGATATCATCTGTTACATTGTTCCAGTGTGTATATCTTTTACTTGTATTTCCTGAATTAAAGGTTGAACACATCAATCTAATTTCCACTTATTAGATTGCTAACAACTAGGCTATTTGTTAGGTTCATTAATTGTAGGTTGGTAGTTGGTTTCCTGGTTTTTCTCTAAGCTATTGAATCCCTGAAGAATAGCCTGAGAAAAATACTGAACCAGAAAAACCAATCATCCTACACTTTAGCACTTGCTGTTGGAAGTGAATGTCACAACATTCAGTTCGACATCCAGAACATATGCTGAGTCTGTTATGTTCCTGGACACGTACTGTGCTAAGTTTACAATACTGTAAAAGATCAACTAGTCTCTACTTCAGTATCAGCCTTCAGTATCAACTGTCAGAACATCCAGTTTGACAGTTTCACTATGATCCTTCAGCCAGGTCTGTTATCCTTAAAGAGAACAGACTTAAATAAATACTGAACTAAAGTTAACTTACTTATCATTCAGTATGCACTGTCCCTGATGAATGTTACAGCTTTCTGATTGACATTCAAACAGAAGGCTATATGCCAGGTCAGTTATCATCTTGATAAGCTGACTGGAATACCTGCTGAGTTATGGCAGTAATAAACACATGCAGAAGGAAAACAAACACAGGAAATTGTTAACCCAGTTCAGTCCAACATGACCTACATCTGGGGGCTACCAAGCCAGGAAGAAGATCCACTATTAGCAGTATTAATTCAGAGTTAAACTCACCCGTTTACAACTCTTCACTTAATCCCTACCCAATGCAATCTATACCTAGGAACTCCTAGATAGAAACCTCCAGTTTCCATTCCTATCACTACAAGTACAATGTAATGTTAACACACCTTGAACTTGCTTCACAGCTTCATTCAAGAACAAAATCACTCTTGCCTACAGGCTTCGAGTTACAAAACTCTCAGCTTTTACCACTGAGAAACATATGGTAACCTTCCCACAGATTGGGAGGTTTACCTCACACACACCCCTAAATTTTCATTCTAGGAGGCTTACAAATACTAGGTTACAATCATCTATTTATAACCTAATCACCCAACTGGATTTGGGCCTTCAGAAATCGCAGCAGACTTGTTCTTTGCTGTTACAACTTCAGCAGAAAAATTCTACTACAAACAAGGTCTTCAATCCTAGAATCTCTCCATATATATCTCCATATTTTGAGCCTATATATCTTCTGATTGAGTCTTCAAGACCTCCACATGGGAGTTAGGATATTCACCAGATATCCTTGCTGATCCCAGAATATATACTGAATTAATTAATTCAGTTTTCTACACATGTGCGATGTCACAGACCTGATGTCGTGACATCGTACATGACATGTTGGTCCAGATGTTGAATTTCTTCAACCCAACATATTAAAACAACAGAGATGATTACATTATTTGTTTTCTAAAATTAATGCCAATCTTAAGGAATCAACATATATCATAAAGGAATAGACACACACAATTTATTAAAATTGTTGTCGCACCCCAAAATTTGACTTTGGCTTTGTTGACCACATCTTGATTAATCTCGTTGTCTCGTATTCATCTCAATTTCTTAAACTTCGCGTGACAACTGGTTTGATTAGGTTTTGTGTGTTTTCGTTGCTTACCGTGTTGTATTTCGTTGTTTTAGCAAAACCTGGCCGATATCGTTGCCTCGTATTTATCTCGCTTATCTCTGTTGTGCGTGGCATCGCTTCGATTAGGTTTTGTGCATTTTTATCTATTTAATTGTTTGTTTGTCGGTATTTTAACTGTATTTCGAATATATTAGAGTTTTCGTATTGTCCGATTATTTGTGATTGTGTTTGTCAGCGTTTTCGTGATGTCGTGTTGATTTTATTATTGCCTAGGGTTGTTTATTTAATTACGTGTTGTGCCGTGTGATTTAATCGAGTCTGTTTGAGTCGTGTTGTTGATTTTACTGGTTTACCGGTTTACTGGTTTATTGGTTTTATCAATTTGTCTGTTTTGCTGTGCAAATTGTCATCGTTTTTATCGCGTTCGTGTCGCTCGATTTTATCGTATTTTAATCGTGTGCCGTTTAATATTATTTGTGCTTAATATTAATTGTGTTTAGTTGTTAATTAGTTTATTTAATTAGGATTAATATTATATTAGTTTATTATTATTATTATTATATAATATATAAATATATATTATTAATTTATGTTAGATATTTTTTAGGTTTCTTATTGTTTAAGTAATCTAAATATATATTATTAATTTATGTTAGATATTTTTTTAGGTTTCTTATTATTTAAGTAATCTAAATATATATTATTAATTTATGTTAGATATTTTTTAGGTTTCGTATTGTTTAAGTAATCTAAATATATATTATTAATTTATGTTAGATATTTTTTAGGTTTCTTATTGTTTAAGTAATCTAAATATATATTATTAATTTATGTTAGATATTTTTTAGGTTTCTTATTGTTTAAGTAATCTAAATATATATATATATATATATATATAGGTGGTTAGTAAGAAAAGCAGAAAAGGAGGGGGAGAGTGGATCAGTAAGGAAAAAACGTGTGGTGAGAGAAACAAAGAATTGAAAAGAAATATTTGTCCAAAAGATTACCGTATTTCACTTGTTCTTCATTTTCGGTAACCCAAAATCGTCCTGATTATTCACCGAAACACAAAACCGATTTCATATCTTTGAAGTTCGTTGAGTCCAGGTCACATATATCCAAGGTTCATTTCATTCCGGCGTCGTTTCACCGATCAAAAGCGACGTTGAAGTCAGGTACTCACGAAGGCAGCCAGCACTGCGTCGGTGACGGTTTCCAGCTTTCGGTCGATCATTTGGACGATCAGAAGTTCATCCTCTTCACACAAGCTAACTGTGTTGTAATAATTTACTTTCTCGCATTTTTTATGTTCTGTATTGTGTGTTTAATCGTATTGTTCACGTTTTATGTTAAAAAAATCGAAAAATCCAAAAAAAGAGAAACCCGATGCGATTCCAACGGTCGCCGTTTAAGAAACCCTTTTCACACACTCACAAGCTTACTCTTGGGCTTCCTTATAATGAGCCCATTTATGTATTGTTTCAGGGTTTAGGCTCATTCAAATCTTTTGCCAGCTTTGGCTTTTCAGTTTAAAAACATTTTCAAAAGGACGTGTCAGTCTCGAAGCCTCCCGCCTAGGTCGAGCAAGAGATGGCAAGACACGCCAATCTAAAATCAACAAAACAGACTTTCCCCTTTTCTTTTGGGAGAACTACGTGGATTCTGATTTCTCCATTGCGCCTTGGAGATACGTAGGCATGAAGTCTACGACTTTATCGAGTCCAAAAAGCAATAAAATCAAGTTCTTTTCTCATCTCCCCAAATCAAACGATCAAAGCGAAAAAAGCAAAGCATTCACATAAAGATAAGCAAAAAGGTTCCTGTGGAGTACCACAAATGTAGAGGGTGCTAATACCTTCCCTTTGCATAACCAACCCCCGAACCTGTAACTCTAAAGGGATTTATCGTTATTTTTCCCTTCCTCTTTTTGGATAAAATAAAAGACGGTGGCGACTCTTGCATTTAAAATATTTTTCAAACGGGTTAAGTTCAATCAATACTTAATCTCGTGAAAAATCCCGCCGCGACAGAATGGCGACTCTGTTGGGGAGTTATGCTTAAACTTATTTGAGGGTTTAGCCTATCTTTGCTTGTTTATATGTTTGCTTTGTGAATATTTGCTAAATTGTATTGTTTGTAATGTTTGTTATTTTGGGTTTTGGGGGATACTTGTGATAAATCCTATACCCGGATTTGGGGCACATTTGAGATAGGATGGATGATAATTCAGGTTGACTTGATAGGAGACAATCCTTACCGAGTTGACTTGAGCCTTTGTCCGCTTGGTGGAGGCCTCTTTGAGGGTGATAGTGCTAAACAAGTCATTTGTGAGGCATTGTTGCTTTCGACGGGCCCGTGAAGCCAAGGACCTTAGTTTACCTTTACCCCATCTTGGCCTTACTTAGGATGTGATGCGGTGACCACTTCGGACCAAAAGTCTGGTTTGGTTGATACGCGATATCACACTCAAGCGAGATTCTTTTGAGAATAATATTGGAAAGCGAGCAATTGCTTAACCCGGTATTATCCGAAGAAGGATCCATAACCTTGGGAACTTTTAGAACCCGTTTGGCAGGTGAACCTTAGAACTTATCTTGGGGCATTGTCCTAAACTCCATGCTGGTGATGAACTTTGAGCCTTGTATTGTTTAACCATGTTTGTGTTTGTTGCATTCATGCATGACATGCATTCATTCCCATCATTTCAACCTTTTTCCAAGGAACTTAAAGTGAGGATTGCAAATATTGCAGGAAACATGGATTTTGGACAGAGAAGTGTGAAAAAGTACAATCTCATCAATCCAAAGATAAATGAACTAAAGAAACCGGTTTCTTCGATCGTAGATCCTATTGGTTTCAGAGACAGATATGGGGCACTTATATCTTTATTGACACTTGGGATGGAAGAAGGGTTATTGCAGACATTAGTACAGTTCTATGATCCAGTCTATCACTGTTTCACATTCCCAGACTATCAACTCATGCCTACATTGGAAGAGTATGCCCAGTTGCTTCACATCCCAGTTGCTGATACAGTACCTTTCTCTAGTTCAGAAAAGTTACCCGAGCACAGTTCTCTTGCAAAAGTGTTGTACATGAAGAAGTCAGAATTCAAGAATAACTTCACCACCAAAGGAGGACTTCCAGGTTTCACTGCCAAGTTCTTAATGGGGAAGGTTTCTTATTTTGCCATTCAAGGTTGTGATATTATTGTGGAGCATCTGTTCGCCTTGTTGATCTACGGTTTGTTACTATTTCCTAATATTGAAGGTTTTGTGGATTCATATGCTATACGCATCTTCCTAAGTGGTAATCCTGTTCCAACTTTGCTCGGAGACACCTATCATTCCATCCATTACCGTACTTTGAAAGGAGGAGGAACCATAGTCTGCTGTATACTGTTACTCTACAAATGGTTTGTCTCTCATCTTCCTAAGTCAGCTACTTTTTGGGATCGCAAGTCAGGACTTCAGTGGTCACAGAGGATTATGTCTCTTACCCAGTCAGATATTGCATGGTATAGTAGAGTTTTAGACGATGTGAAGATCATTGATAGTTGCGGGGAGTTCCCCAATGTGCCCCTCATGGGCACAAAGGGAATCATTTCTTATAATCCAGTACTTGCTAGGAGACAACTCGGTTACCCTATGAAGGACAAGCCTCCTAACATTCTTTTAGAAGGTATTTTCTTGAGGGATAACGAGGAGGACCCTACCATGAAAGAGAGAGTAGTAAGAGCTTGGCATCGTGTTTGTCACAAAGGGAGACTTGAATTGGGTAAGAAAGATTGTACCTCCTATGAGCCGTACCTCTAGTGGATCAGAGCCAGAGCTATACAGTTGAAAATGCCATACCCACATCATGATCCTATCAAACCCGCTCCGTTGAAGACCCCCTACCTTCCGCTAGATGACAAAGAAGAACTCCAAGCCACCTTGGAGAGGGTCAAGAAAGAGAGAGACGCTTGGAAGGATAAGGCCCAGGTGCTCGAAATGGAAAATGAAGAACTTCAGAGACAGTTAAAGGAGCAGAGTGGAGAAGATCGTACAGGTAAACGTCCAAGGGTGCAAGAGGATTTATTTTCCTCAGGCACAACAGATTACTCCCAGATTCCACAGTCCTCAGGTGCATGGAAAGGTCTTGTAGACAGTTTGGTGAAGAAGAAAGCTTTTATGCAGAAGGCCTATGAAGAAAGAATTGAGAGACTTGAAGGACAACTCCTACTTGTTTATGCTCGTCCTGATGACACATGTCTTTAAATGGTTTTCTTGGTTGTATTTTGGGTTGATAACTTTGTTTTGTTATCAAAAATGTTTGCAATTCTATCTTTTCCTTCACTTAGAGTTCCTTGGAAAATCATTCATTTTGCATATCCATGCATCACGTGCATACGGGTTGTCTGTCTTGGTCCAGTCTTCTAACAGTTGCTTCCCGCCAACTATCCATTTCAAGCTGACGCATAATTACAACACAAGAGCCAACTACAAAAGAAGAATGGGGATAACAGATAACGAGAACCGAGAATTGAAAGCTCAGGTTGACCGCCTTTCTGCTATGGTCGAGACATTGATAGCAAACCAAGCAGCCCAAGCTGCTCAACTTCAAACAGCACAAGCTCAGGTTGCCGAAGCACAAGATGCACAAATCCAGGCGCAAGCACAGGCAGCAGAGATGCGCAACCAAATGTTAACCGCCCGTCTACAAGCAGAGGAAGCCCAGGCTAGGGCTCAAGTTCATAATTCAGGACAGACTTCGGCACAGAATCAACCTCAAAATTCAGAATCAGACAACAGCAGCACCCGTCACTACAGTCATCGCTTCAGAAATCAACGCTGTCCCAGTCACTTCTGTTACCATCACAGCATCCCGTCCTTGAGAAATACCCAGGGATCTTAATCAAGATAGATATCAACAAGAGTTCGTTCCACCAAATGCTCCTATCTTCACTAATGTGCCTCCCGTTGTTCACATTACTCCTCACCTAGGAGAACCTGTCTATCACGGCCCTACCCCAAGTGAGGATCCTGGTCTCAATGATAGAATGGATGAATTCCAGGATCAGTTTGCGGAATTACAAAAAGAGATAAAAGCTCTTCGAGGGAAAGACAGAATGGCGACTGGAGTAGTTATGAAGAATTGGACCGTAGTTGACATCCCACATTGTGTCCACATATCAAAGTAATTAAGCTTTTCAGTTTTCAAAAATCTTCCGCTTTAGCCCAAAGCGCGAAGCATTAATTTTGTAAAATGGGCACTTTTGTCAAAAACGTACTATCCATGAAAAGGATCTTTTGTGTTCCTATACACTTGTGTCCTTTTATCTTTTCAGCTTTTTCGGAAAATGGTAACACAAAAAAACCTTAAAAAGAACACATTTTTGCATGTCATGGTCAGTCCTCTAAAAACAATTGTTTGTACAGGTTACTTAAACCCGTTGAACACAATGACATCATGCCCTCTCCCAACTTTGAACATTCTGTATTCGAAGCTGAAGAGGAAGAGTGGGATGAGATTCCAGAAGAGGTCGCCCGCTAGCTTGAAAATGAAGAAGACACTATTCATCCATACAAGGAGCCTTTGGAAACAGTCAACTTGGGTTCGGAAGAAAATGTGAAAGAAGTCAAAATTGGAGCATTGTTATCCCCACAGGTCAAGGAGCAATTGATCAGCCTGTTGAAAGAGTATGTAGATGTGTTTGCTTGGTCTTATCAAGATATGCCTGGTCTCGACACTGACATCGTAGAGCACAAGCTACCTTTGAAGCAAGAATGTCCACCGGTCAAACAGAAATTAAGAAGAACACATCCAGATATGGCCGTCAAAATTAAAGAAGAAGTTCTGAAGCAAATAGATGCTGGTTTTCTTGCCACTTCAGTGTATCCAGAGTGGATAGCAAATATTGTGCCAGTTCCTAAGAAGGACGGGAAGGTACGAATGTGTGTCGACTATCGTGACTTAAATAGAGCAAGCCCAAAGGATGATTTCCCCCTGCCTCACATTGACATGTTGGTAGACAATACAGCAAAGTTTGACATATTCTCCTTCATGGACGGATTCTCCGGGTATAACCAGATCAAAATGGCTCCCGAAGACATGGAAAAAAACTACATTCATAACACCATGGGGAACATTCTGTTATCAAGTGATGCCGTTTGGGTTGAAGAACGCAGGTGCTACTTACCAGCGAGCCATGACAATGCTCTTTCACGACATGATGCACAAAGAGATTGAGGTTTATGTGGATGACATGATCGCGAAGTCTCGTTCAGAAGAAGGTCACTTAGTAGATCTATTGAAGCTGTTTCAACGATTGAGGAAGTTTCGTCTTCGCCTCAATCCGAACAAATGCACATTTGGCGTCAGGTCAGGTAAACTCTTGGGCTTCATTGTCAGCCAAAAAGGCATTGAAGTTGATCCAGATAAAGTAAAAGCTATCCAAGAGATGCCCGCACCAAAAACCGAAAGGCAAGTGAGAGGTTTTCTAGGACGATTGAATTACACATCCCGGTTTATTTCTCACATGACTGCCACTTGTGAACCTATCTTCAAATTGCTGAGAAAGAGTCAGAATTGTGTTTGGACAGAGGATTGTCAGAAAGCATTTGACAGTATCAAAGAGTACCTCATGGAGCCTCCTATCTTGTTACCACCTGTTGCTGGAAGACCGTTGGTTATGTATTTGACAGTGCTTGAGAATTCTATGGGCTGTATTCTGGGTCAACAAGACGAAACTGGAAAGAAAGAGCATGCCATTTACTACTTAAGCAAGAAATTTACTGACTGTGAATCACGATACTCCTTACTCGAGAAGACATGTTGTGCATTGGCTTGGGCTGCTAAGAGATTGAGGCAATATATGTTAAGTCACACCACTTGGTTGATATCCAAAATGGATCCAATCAAGTACATTTTTGAGAAGCCTGCACTCACTGGTAAGATTGCCAGATGGCAGATGCTGTTATCAGAATACGACATTGAGTATCATACCCAGAAAGCTATCAAGAGCAGTGTGTTGGCTGAGTACCTTGCTCACCAACCCGTTAAAGATCACGATGATAATGAGGATGAGTTTCCTGATGAAGATGTCATGTTCCTAAAATCTAGAGATTGTAAAGAGCCACTTCCTGAAGAAGGACCTGAACCAGATTCTCAATGGGGTTTAGTATTTGATGGAGCTTCCAACGTTTATGGACATGGAGTAGGTGCAGTCATTATCACTCCAGAAGGTTCTCATATTCCTTTCACGGCAAGAAATTGCTTTGAATGTACAAACAACATTGCTGAATATGAAGCCTGTATCATGGGTCTTGAAGAAGCCATTGACCTCCGCATCAAAAATCTTACTGTTTATGGTGACTCAGCGTTAGTTATCAATCAGATCAAAGGAGAATGGGAAACACGCCACCCTGGCTTGATCCCATACAAAGACTACGCAAGAAGATTGTTGACTTTCTTCACCAAGGTTGAATTGCATCACATTCCTCGGGATGAGAATCATATGGCAGATGCTCTAGCTACGTTGTCTTCAATGTATCAAGTGGGTGTTCCAAACGAAGTCCCCAGAATTGTGATCAAGCGACTTGATAGACCAGCACATGTGTTTACAGCTGAGGCCAGTTTTGATGATAAACCATGGTACCACGATATCAAGCATTTCCTTCAGACTCAGGAGTATCCTCTTGGAGCAACAGAAAAAGATAAAAAGACTTTGAGAAGATTGTCAGGCAGTTTCTTCCTTAATCAGAATGTGCTCTATAAGAGGAATTATGACATGGTCTTACTCAGATGTGTTGACAAAAAGGAAGCAGAAATGTTGATGAAAGAAGTTCACGAAGGGTCCTTTGGTACTCATGCAAATGGCCACTCTATGTCAAGAAAGATGTTGAGAGCTGGTTACTACTGGTTGACCATGGAATCAGATTGCTACAAATTTGTAAAGAAGTGTCACAAATGTCAGGTCTACGCTGATAAGGTTCATGTACCACCAACCTTTTTGAATGTGATTTCTGCTCCTTGGCCATTCTCAATGTGGGGCATTGACATGATCGGTATGATTGAACCCAAAGCTTCCAACGGACACCGTTTCATTCTCGTGGCAATTGATTACTTCACCAAATGGGTGGAAGCAGCTTCGTATGCAAAGGTGACAAAGCAAGTGGTGGTCAGATTCATCAAAAATAATCTCATTTGCCGATATGGCATTCCAAACAAGATCATCACTGACAATGGCTCCAATCTGAACAACAAAATGATGGATGAATTATGTGAAAGTTTCAGGATCGAGCATCACAACTCTTCTCCTTACCGTCCCAAGATGAATGGGGCAGTTGAAGCTGCAAATAAGAATATCAAGAAGATCATTCAAAAGATGGTTGTTACCTACAAAGATTGGCATGAAATGCTGCCTTTTGCACTACACGGATATAGAACATCAGTCCGTACTTCAACTGGGGCAACCCCACTTTCACTTGTATACGGTATGGAAGCTGTGTTACCGATAGAGGTTGAAATTCCATCAATGAGGATACTAATGGAAACTCAGTTGTTAGAGGCTGAATGGTGTCAAAGCAGATACGATCAGTTGAATTTGATTGAAGAAAAAAGAATGACTGCCTTGTGCCATGGACAGTTATATCAAAAGAGAATGAAGCAGGCATTTGATAGGAAGGTTAAGCCGAGAGAATTCAAAGAGGGTGACCTTGTGCTCAAGAAGATGATACTATTTCACAATGATTCTAGGGGCAAGTGGACTCCTAACTATGAAGGACCCTATGTTGTCAAGAAAGCCTTCTCAGGCGGTGCTTTAATTCTTACAAACATGGATGGTGAAGAGCTTCCACGTCCCGTGAATACAGATGCAGTCAAGAAATACTTCGCCTAAAAAATGAAAAGAACAGCTCGCTAAGTTGAAAACCCGAAAGGGCGGCTTAGGCAAAAATGAGCGTCTCGGTGGACTGAAAACCTGAAAGGGCGGTCCAAGCAGAAATTAGAGACATAAAAAAACAAAGAGAATATTATCCCGGTAGATTGAAAACCCGAAATGGCAATCTAGGCAAAAGTTAGGGATTTCAGGCAAGTAACTGCATAACAGAGATAAGATCATTGAAGTATCAGAATATTTTCAACAGTTCTCCAACTTTCTCAAGGCTGCAATACAGGTCAAAAGTGGAAGAGAGAATGATGTCATTGTAGTTCAACGTACCCTTTTTCCACGAAATTACCATTTTCCAATTTGTAAAGATCTATGGAATCACGTTGTTGGCTGATTACCATCCTATCAAATCAATTTGAGCCTTTATATATTTCTTGGCACTCTTAATTTTCATTTCAATTTAGGAAAGTTCTTTTACTTTGACAGATATGTTTTGAAACAAAAGTTTTGAATTAAAAACAGTTTTTGAAAAATATTATTTATTTTGATTTGTGGACATCAATAAAAGGATTGAGACATGCGGTCCCAGTAATTCTAAAATCATGTGATTCCAACTAGACATGTTCATGTTACTATCCTCATATGTATATGATGAAAAGATCTCCACAGGTGTCTTGGCAGTAATATTTCTCCAGCAGAGGTTGTGATTCTGGATATCCCCAGTTTTGCTTCCTAGTTTTCCTCAAGAGATCATGCAAGAAATATTTCAAGAAGATTGTTCCCTTCACTTGGGGCATGAAGACTCCCCAGTTAATTGATCATGAAGACTCCCCAGTTTAATTGATCATGAAGACTCCCCGGTTAATTGATCATGAAGACTTTGATCCAGGTTTTAAGTTACAGATTTGGCCTATGGGATTACTACAGGTATTTCCCCAGTAATTTATTAAGGCGGGATCAACAATGTCCCCAGCAGAGGATGAGAAGGAAGATTTGATTTCCCTGAGCAGGAGTAATACAGAGGTCTCCATCCCTCAGCGAGTGAAGAAAGTTGATATTCAGAAACTACAGGGAATCTCCTGTTGTTCTCTGTCCATTCAATAGAAGGATATGTCTCCTCCTCAGTAATGTTTTGTAGTAAAAGAAGAGTGTGTTATGCATTTTAAGCAAATTCAAGAATTGCAGGATTTCTCCTGAATTCTCATTTATATTCAAAGGTCAGACATCACTGTTCCCCGACAGAGTCTCCTAGAGGAAAGATCTCGTAACCAGATATCAGACACCATAATCCCCTGCAGAGTCTTCAGATACAGAAAGTCTCCATGATAATTAAAGCAAAAAAATCAAGGATAGATTTCCCCTATATTCTTATTCCCTGGAAAGATACCACCTATCCCCAACGGACTTTATCCCCAGCAGAGTCTTCCAGAAGAATAATCCCTTCTGCATTATCAGCAAATTCAAGAATTGCAGGACTTCTCTTACAATATCATCTTATTTCCAGAGGATAACACCTTGTATCCCCAGCGGAGTCCTCAGAAAGGTCCAATCCTCATATACCTCACAAATTCAAGAACCACAGGGAATCTCCTGCATTTTTGAAGTAGAAGGCATCTCCATTCTTCTACGGAACCCTCAGCAGAGACAAACTTTTAAAGAAACCTGGATATGGTGCTCTTGTACCAATTCCCCAGCAAGTCTTTGTACTACTCCCTAGCGAGTCTCAGTGCAAATCTCCAGCAAGTCCTTATGCAGCTGTTAACATTTTAAGTTATTCCTAGTTTTGTCTGTCCATCATGCATTCATTACTAAATATTCATGCATATCTATGACATATCATGCTTGCATTCATATGCACCTTGTTTCCTTGTTTATATTGTGGGTTGAGTCAATCTCTCCATATAGAGTATCCTCATAAGCAGCAAAATACCTTTTATTGGTCATGTTCCCCACAGAGATCTATGCCTCGTGGAAGATGGTTGTTTCAGTTGTAAATCCTGATGAGTTCATTCCTCTTCAGTTGAAGTCTTGTTTGACCGTTTCATTCTAGTTCTATCCTAGTTTGAACCTCGTGTCTCCAGATAAAGCTCAGAAATTGCCAGTAAAAGAAGGCAACAATATAGTCTTTGTGACTCTCATTCAGTAAAACAGACATGACAAATATTGTGTCCAAGTCCTTTATACCTTCATCTTTGAGTTGGTACCCGTTACAAACTTGAGTTACCTACATCCATGAGTGGTAACATTTGTTATCCCTCGGATAAATTAATTACTATCTCCATCTATGAGTTGATAACATCCTCACAGAAAGTTCCATGGTTCTACCTGCAACTTTGAGCTGGTAGCGTGCTTTCGTCTTTGAGTTTAGCACAGATTCCTTTTGATTCCACCTTCGTCTTTGAGTTGGTGAAGTACCTGCAACTTTGAGCTGGTAATATGCATTCATCTTTGAGTTAGCAAGATTTCTTTTGATTCCACCTTCGTCTTTGAGTTGGTGAAGTACCGTCATCTATGAGCTGGTAGTGTGCATTCATCTTTGAGCTTGCACAGGTTTCTTTTGATTCCATCTTCGTCTTTGAGTTGATGGGATGCCTTCATCTATGAGTTAGGTACACTTTATCCTGTTACCTTCATCTTTGAGCTGGTAACGTGCTTTCGTCTTTGAGTCAGCACAATTTTCTTATGTTTCCATCTCCGTCTTTGAGTTGATGGAGTACCTTCATCTATGATTTAGGTACATAGTGAGCCCTCATCTATGAGCTGGTAGTATGCATTAATCTTTGAGTTCGCACATTTTCCTGTGATTCCATCTTCGTCTTTGAGTTGATGGAGTACCTTCATCTATGAGTAGGGTATGTTTGATCCTTGTTGAACTGATAGTGTGCTTTCATCTTTGAGTCTGCACAGATAACTTCTGATTCCATCTTCGTCTTTGAGTGGATGGAGTACCTTCATCTATGAGTTAGGTACATTTTGTCCTTCCACCGTCATCTTTGAGTCGGTAATGATAAACATCTCCAGGAGAATATGTTCTAAATTCTTTTAAACACCTTTGTCAATGAATCGGTGGTTGCCTTCAACTTTGAGTCCGCATTTCTCTGTCTACCTCATCAATGAGTTGGTAGTGCGCATTCAACTGTAAGTCTGCACAATGATACTTAGATCTGATTCTTCATCTACACCATCATCAATGAGTTGGAATTTGATTTCCCTAGCAGTGTTATTATCAATCTTTTGAAGCTTGCCTTCAACTTTGAGTTGGCATGTCCTGTTTACCTCATCAATGAGTAGGTAGTGAGCTGTCAACCATGAGTTAACGCAGTTCGATTCTTATTATGCCCTTGTTATACCTTCATCCTTGAGTTGGTATTCATCTTTTCTGTTATCTCCATCTTTGAGTTGGTAATGTACTGTCACATCAGTACTCTTGTTATATTGATCTTTTCCCACTTTCATCTATGAGATAGTGATGTATCGTCAACATTGAGTCGATATCTCTTTTCCTCCTATTTTCCATCTATGAACAGGTAGTGAATCTTCCCCAGCTGAGTATTCTCAGTGTTTACCTTCATGCATTGAGTCGGTGTATGTCCTTCCCCAGTAGAGTTTGCACTCCTGTGTCTCTGTGTCTGTCTGTCTTTTGCATCATGCATACATGCATTTGCGGTCAAATTTTGTGGCGTTTGTCATATTTAATTACCTTACGCCATTCGATAGCCTCCGGCTATCTGGCCTAAGTTAATTAAATAGGGGCATCTGTCGCACCCCAAAATTTGACTTTGGCTTTGTTGACCACATCTTGATTAATCTCGTTGTCTCGTATTCATCTCAATTTCTTAAACTTCGCGTGACAACTGGTTTGATTAGGTTTTGTGTGTTTTCGTTGCTTACCGTGTTGTATTTCGTTGTTTTAGCAAAACCTGGCCGATATCGTTGCCTCGTATTTATCTCGCTTATCTCTGTTGTGCGTGGCATCGCTTCGATTAGGTTTTGTGCGTTTTTATCTATTTAATTGTTTGTTTGTCGGTATTTTGACTGTATTTCGAATATATTAGAGTTTTCGTATTGTCCGATTATTTGTGATTGTGTTTGTCAGTGTTTTCGTGATGTCGTGTTGATTTTATTATTGCCTAGGGTTGTTTATTTAATTACGTGTTGTGCCGTGTGATTTAATCGAGTCTGTTTGAGTCGTGTTGTTGATTTTACTGGTTTACCGGTTTACTGGTTTATTGGTTTTATCAATTTGTCTGTTTTGCTGTGCAAATTGTCATCGTTTTTATCGCATTCGTGTCGCTCGATTTTATCGTATTTTAATCGTGTGCCGTTTAATATTATTTGTGCTTAATATTAATTGTGTTTAGTTGTTAATTAGTTTATTTAATTAGGATTAATATTATATTAGTTTATTATTATTATTATTATATAATATATAAAATATATTATTAATTTATGTTAGATATTTTTTAGGTTTCTTATTGTTTAAGTAATCTAAATATATATTATTAATTTATGTTAGATATTTTTTTAGGTTTCTTATTGTTTAAGTAATCTAAATATATATTATTAATTTATGTTAGATATTTTTTAGGTTTCGTATTGTTTAAGTAATCTAAATATATATTATTAATTTATGTTAGATATTTTTTAGGTTTCTTATTGTTTAAGTAATCTAAATATATATTATTAATTTATGTTAGATATTTTTTAGGTTTCTTATTGTTTAAGTAATCTAAATATATATATATATATAGAGAGAGAGAGGTGGTTAGTAAGAAAAGCAGAAAAGGAGGGGGAGAGAGTGGATCAGTAAGGAAAAAACGTGTGGTGAGAGAAACAGAGAATTGAAAAGAAATATTTGTCCAAAAGATTACCGTATTTCACTTGTTCTTCATTTTCGGTAACCCAAAATCGTCCCGATTATTCACCGAAACACAAAACCGATTTCATATCTTTGAAGTTCGTTGAGTCCAGGTCACAAATATCCAAGGTTCATTTCATTCCGGCGTCGTTTCACCGATCAAAAGCGACGTTGAAGTCAGGTACTCACGAAGGCAGCCAGCACTGCGTCGGTGACGGTTTCCAGCTTTCGGTCGATCATTTGGACGATCAGAAGTTCATCCTCTTCACACAAGCTAACTGTGTTGTAATAATTTACTTTCTCACATTTTTTATGTTCTGTATTGTGTGTTTAATCGTATTGTTCACGTTTTATGTTAAAAAAAAAATCAAAAAATCCAAAAAAAGAGAAACCCGATGCGATTCCAACGGTCGCCGTTTAAGAAACCCTTTTCACACACTCACAAGCTTACTCTTGGGCTTCCTTATAATGAGCCCATTTATGTATTATTTCAGGGTTTAGGCTCATTCAAATCTTTTGCCAACTTTGGCTTTTCAGTTTAAAAACATTTTCAAAAGGACGTGTCAGTCTCGAAGCCTCCCGCCTAGGTCGAGCAAGAGATGGCAAGACACGCCAATCTAAAATCAACAAAACAGACTTTCCCCTTTTCTTTTGGGAGAACTACGTGGATTCTGATTTCTCCATTGCGCCTTGGAGATACGTAGGCATGAAGTCTACGACTTTATCGAGTCCAAAAAGCAATAAAATCAAGTTCTTTTCTCATCTCCCCAAATCAAACGATCAAAGCGAAAAAAGCAAAGCATTCACATAAACATAAGCAAAAAGGTTCCTGTGGAGTACCACAGATGTAGAGGGTGCTAATACCTTCCCTTTGCATAACCAACCCCCGAACCTGTAACTCTAAAGGGATTTATCGTTATTTTTCCCTTCCTCTTTTTGGATAAAATAAAAGACGGTGGCGACTCTTGCATTTAAAATATTTTTCAAACGGGTTAAGTTCAATCAATACTTAATCTCGTGAAAAATCCCGTCGCGACAATTGTTAGCATTTTTTATGTATAAATAGAAAAGGTGTTATATGCTTGTGTCGCATTTCAAAAGATACGACTTCATAAGCGTTCGTACACTCGTGGAAATGATTGAACACGATCGTCATCTAACTTTATTTATTATAAAGAAGAAAAGGAAAATATCGATAAAATTCTTAAAAGAAAAAGAAATGGTCTTCGGAACCAAATTCAGGTTCGGGAGTCGATTATGCAAGAGGAATGTATTATCACTCCTCACATCTGTTGTACTCAAGAGAACCATTTAGTTAGATTTGTGATTTGTCGGTTCTGTGTGTTGGCATCAATTTTGGTAAAACCTAGAGTTTTCACAAGTTGCCACAAGTATTGTCTTGACATGAGTTAACAGGTTCCTGCAGGGTGTTTAAAATATGGTTGTGCAGAATTTATTTGAGATGTCATACCCGATGTTAAGACATTTGTATACAGAACATTCAGTCTGAATGTTATGTATTTTGTGATTGCGCTTTTTGTGCTAATCTATGTATGATTAATGTGAGGATTGAACGCGTCATTCAATCAGTAATTAAAACCAGATTGATTTATTTTCCAACAAGATATGATCAGCTGTCATAAGAAGATAGGAAAGGAAAATAGATTTAGGGTTTTATGATGTCCAAGCCCATTCAACAGCTTCTATTTAAAGGGCATGGAAAACCTGATTTTAACACACAAGAAATAACGAACGAAATAGTGAGAGAGAATAAGGGTTTTAGTCTTGTGTGAGTGTGTGTATTGTGAGCCATTCATTCATCCATGATTGAATTGGACTGACTTTTGTCTTGTAATTTGTCCACTCTAAGCTTTGAAGCATGAGTGCGTGTTTACTTGGTTGAAGCTTTTAAGCAAGATCAAGTATGTGTGCTTGAAGAGTGTCTTCTTTCATTGTAATATTTGTTTTTACATCGCTGTTGTGATTGAGGGGGAGTGAGTAGGATCTCTTATCTAAGAGTTCTTAGATAGAAGTCACACGGGTAGAGATTAGGTGAAAAGACTGTAACTTGAAGTTGTTTACTGATATTCTTTGAACTAATTCTGTTTAGTGGATTTCCTTCCTGGCTTGGTAGCCCCCAGACGTAGGTGAGTTTGCATCGAACTGGGTTAACAATTGCTTGTGTCACTTGTACTATTGTTCTTTATCTTTTATCCTATTTATATTGTTCAGATATTAGTGTCGTGACATTACCTTCGACATCTCATATCTGATACCAGAATTTCAATTGGTATCAGAGCAGGCATCCTGCTCTGGTTCTGGGTGAGATCTTGGGATGTTACTTTCTGGTAATATGGATAGAGACAGAGGATATGTTCACAGACCACCAATTCTGAATGGATCTAACTATGACTACTGGAAACCTCGAATGGTATCCTTCCTGAAATCTTTGGATAATAAGGCTTGGAAGGTTGTTCTAATAGGCTGGGAACATTCAGTTATTACTAAGGAATGAGAAGTTACAACTGATAAGAAGGCTGGGGAACAATGGACCAAGGAAGAGGATGAACTAACCCTTGGAAACTCTAAAGCATTGAATGCTATATTCAATGGGGTTGATAAGAACATCTTCAGACGGGTGAACAATTGTGAGGTGGCTAAAGATGCTTGGAATATTCTCAAGACCACTCATGAAGGTACCTCTAGAGTAAAGATGTCTAGATTGCAACTGCTTACTACCAAGTTTGAAAATTTGAGGATGAAAGAAGATGAAAATATTCACGACTTTCATATGAATATCCTTGAAATTGCTAATGCCTCAGGAGCCCTGGGTGAGAAGATGTCAGATGAAAAACTAGTGAGGAAAATTCTCAGGTCACTTCCCAAGAGATTTGCCATGAAAGTAACAGCTATAGAAGAATCTCAAGACATCTGCAATATGAGAGTGGATGAGCTAATTGGATCCATCCAAACATTTGAGTTGGGAATGAGTGATGGATCTGAAAAGAAAGTCAAAAGCATAGCCTTCATGTCAAACACTGAAGAGAAAGAGGAAGAAAGTGGTCAAGATACTGATGAAGATCTGGAAAATGATGTAGCATTACTGGGGAGACAGTTCAACAAACTCCTGAAAAAGATGGATGTAAGGTCTAAGTCTAATGTCAAGAGCAACTCATTTGACATCAGTAGGTCCAATGATGCTGGAAGAAGAACAAGATCTGATGAAAAGTCCAAACCAGGAAAAGGAGTTCAGTGCCATAAATGTGATGGGTATTGACACATTAGAGCTGAATGTGGGCCCTACCTTAAGAAAGAAGAAGAGTCTTGCTGCTACTTGGTCTGATGAAAGTGAAACAGAAGGAGAGTCTGCCAATCTTGTGACTGCCTTGACTGGAAGATGGGGTTCTGATGAAGACTCAAGTGATGATGAAGTACCCTTTGATGAGTTAGCCACTACCTACAGAAAGTTATGTTACAGAAGTGAAGAAGTGTGTCAACAAGTGGAAAATTAGAAGAAATTGATAACACAATTGGAGGATGAGAAGACAAAACACTTGGAAACCATCTCTAAGTTGAAGATTGAAGCAGTGTTCTTAAACTCCGAACTGGATGAGATGACAAAGTATGTCAGAATGTTAAACAGTGGATCTGACACCTTAGACAAAATCCTCCAGACTGGAAAAATGGCAGGAGACAAGTCTGGCCTTGGGTTCAATGAATCCAAACCTGAGTGTAGTTACACTGGTAGCAAACCAAAGATGTCACATCATATGTCCCAACATCATAAGGAAAGACATCATAAAGGAAAACACCAAAGATGGAGATGTCATTACTATGGAAAATTTGGCCACATAAAACCATTCTGCTTTAAGTTGTATGGCTATCCTAGTCCTTCTCATCAACCTAGACCCAAACAACATATCCCTGTCAACAGAAAACAGTGGGTTCCTAGAACTAGTGCTACTAACCTGATAGTTCACACTTCCTTCATAGTTTCAGCCAAAGAAGACTGGTATTTTGACAGTGGATGCTCCAGACACATGACTGGAAGCAAAAACCTGCTAATTGACCTTCATCCTCATGCCACCAGCTATGTAACCTTTGGTGATGGAGCAAAGGGTGAAATCAAGGGGATTGGAAAGCTAAACTGCCCTGGAGTCCCTAACCTTGACAATGTGCTAGTTGTTAAAGGACTGACTGTAAACCTAATCAGCATCAGTCAACTGTGTGACCAAGGTCTAAATGTAAACTTCACAAAAACTGAATGACTGATTACTAATAAGAAAAATGAAGTGATCATGAAAGGAGTCAGGTCTAAGGACAACTGCTATATGTGTAGTTCTCAAGAAACTGGTTATTCATCAATGTGTACTCTAGCCAAAGAAGAAGAAGAAGTGAAGCTATGGTATCAAAAATTAGGCCATTTGCATCTTAAAGGAATGAAAAGGATTATATCTGTTGAAGCTGTCAGAGGAATCCCAAACTTAAAGATTGATGAAGGAAGAGTTTGTGGGGAGTGTGAGATTGGAAAATAGACAAAAATGTCACATCAGAAGATCAAACATGACACCACTTCCAGAGTGCTGGAACTTCTCCACATGGACTTGATGGGACCTATGCAGGTGGAAAGTCTTGGTGGGAAAAAGTATGCTTATGTGGTGCTGGATGACTTCTCCAGATACACCTGGGTAAATTTTATAAGGGAAAAATCTGATGTATTTGAGGTATTCAAAGATATTTGCCTAAGACTTCAAAGAGAAAAAGAAAGTCAGGTTATCAGAATCAGAAGTGATCATGGGAAAGAATTTGAGAACAGTAAATTTACTGGATTCTGTTCATCTAAAGGAATTAGTCATGAGTTCTCATCTCCCATTACCCCTCAGCAAAATGGTGTGGTAGAAAGGAAAAGTAGAACTCTCCAAGAATCTTCCAGAGCTATGATTCATGCTAAGAAATTTCCCTACCACTTCTGGGCTGAAGCTATGAACACAACCTGATATGTTCACAACAGAGTAACCTTAAAGAAAGGGACTCCAACTACTTTATATGAAGTCTGGAAAGGAAGAAGACCTACTGTCAAATACTTCCATGTGTTTGGTAGTAAATATTATATCATGACTGATCGTGAACAAAGAAGGAAGATGGATCCCAAGAGTGATGAAGGAATATTTCTGGGTTCCTCAACAAACAGCAGAGCATTTAGGATCTTTAATTCCATAACAAAAGTAATGATGGAATCCATCAATGTTGTTGTTGATGATCAACAGACTGATGTCACAGACAATGTTGAGACATCTCTAAATGATGCCCCAACTGATTTCCCAGAAAAAAGTAATGAGAGTGAACCTACTCAAGCTGAACCTGAAGCTGACAAAATTAATAAGGGACCCTCTATCAGAATTCAGAAGGATCACCCTAAAGATCTCATTATAGGAGACCCAAATACAGGGGTCACAACTAGATCAAGGGAAGTGATCTCACATGGCTGTTTTGTGTCCAAGATTGAGCCCAGGAATGTCAAGGAAGCCTTAACTGATGAATTCTGGATCAATGCCATGGAGGAAGAGTTAGGCCAATTCAAGAGAAATGAAGTATGGGAACTGGTTCCAAGACCTGAAGGAATAAATGTTATTGGAACAAAGTGGGTTTACAAGAATAAATCTGATGAACAATGGGTGGTTACTAAAAATAAAGCAAGATTGGTAGCACAAGGATACACTCAAGTTGAAGGAGTTGACTTTGATGAAACATTTGCCCTTGTAGCTCGCCTGGAGTCCATTAGACTATTGCTTGGAGTGGCATGTATTCTGAAGTTTAAACTGTTCCAAATGGATGTAAAAAGTGCCTTCTTGAATGGTTACTTAAATGAGGAAGTGTATGTTGAACAACCTAAAGGGTTTACAGACCCAAATCTTCCAAAGCATGTGTATAAGTTGAGGAAATCCCTCTATAGGCTGAAACAAGCCCCCTGGGCTTGGTATGATAGACTCACAGTGTTTCTTATTGACAATGGATATAGAAAGGGAGACATTGATAAGACCTTATTTGTCAAAAATGAAGAAGGAAAACTCATGGTGGCTCAGATATATGTGGATGATATAGTGTTTGGTGGGATGTCAAATAAGATGGTCAAACATTTTGTTAAACAAATGCAGTCTGAATTTGAAATGAGCCTTGTTGGAGAGCTGACCTATTTTCTTGGGCTACAAGTCAAGCAGATGGAAGATTCTATCTTTCCATCTCAAAGAAAATATGCCAAAAATATTATTAAGAAGTTTGGCATGGAGAATGCAAGTCACAAAAAGACTCCTGCTCCTACTCATATGAAAGTCTCTAAAGATGAAAATGGTGTTAGTGTAGATCAAAGTCTCTACAGAAGCATGATAGGTAGTCCGCTATATCTCACAACAAGCATACCTGACATTGCTTTTGCTGTAGGTGTTTGTGCTAGATATCAAGCTGAACCAAAAGTCAGTTACATAGACCAGGTGAAAAGGATCCTGAAATATGTCAATGGCACCAGTGACTATGGGATGTTGTACACTCATGGATCTGGATCTGTGCTAACTGGATACTGTGATGTTGATTGGGCTAGAAGTGCTGATGATAGGAAAATCACATCACGAGGATGCTTCTTCTTGGGGAACAACTTAATATCATGGTTTAGTAAGAAACAAAATTGTGTGTCTCTGTTCACTGCTGAAGTTGAATACATAGCAGCTGGAAGTAGTTGTTCTCAACTGGTATGGATGAAACAAATGCTGACTGAATACAATGTCACGCAAGATGTCATGACATTGTACTGTGACAACCTGAGTGCTATAAATATTTCTAAGATTCCTATTCAGCACAGCAGGACAAAACATATTGATATTCGTCATCATTTTATTAGAGAACTAGTGGAAGATAAAATTATAGCCCTAGAGCATGTTGCTACTGAAATGAAGTTAGAGGATATTTTTACAAAGGCCTTGGATGCAAATCAATTTGAATTTATAAGAGGGAAATTAGGGATTTGTATTTATGAGAATTTGTAGCAATTAATTTGGAGTGGAAAAGGTAATAAAAATATTGTCTGCTTACTTAAATTTAAGTGCCCCATTTATGGTAAATCATCACATAGTATTGGAAATTCCATCTATTGCCTTTTCACACGCAACCTCTACTCAAACATTTCCAACTTCCTTCGACTTCATCAAACTTCTCTGCTAGGGTAACTAAAACCTTTCCACAAAAACAACAAGATGTCACAACATCCAACACCATCTGGTTCTAAAACTGCTAAACCTACTCACAAGGATAGAACGCCCTCTATGGACTTTCTTAATGAAGATATTTTAGACGTGATTCCCCTGTCCGTCATTCCAGGCGAAGCTACTGACTCCACCCATCCCATGGATGCATCTGCCACTGCATGCCCTACTCAAGGTAACAGTTCTAATATCCCTTCCAGCTCTACTCATACCCCTAGTTCTAAGGACGACATGCATCACACTTATCGTGTCTTAAGAAACCTTGTCACGAGAATCCTCAATGAAGGACATTCTGTAAAGGGAGTTTCTAATCCTCTATCAAGAAGGGACCCCTTTCATGAGGTTGGATCTCATAATGAGAAGGATGATGATTCCTCTAGGTCTGAAAAGGATATGGCTGCTGAAGGTTTGTGCTCTTTAGGGCAAACTGTGTCTGGGAAGAAATATGTGGTATCACCTACTGCCAATGCTTCACAGTCTAAGAAGCATGATTCTGCAAAGAAGGTGATTAACCTAGAAGATGATAGTTCGGATGACCAAGATGATAGCTTGCTTCATCACTTGAAGCCCAGTGTGGCTAAGAGGATGAAGACTAGAAAAGGTAGGTACGTGGCTGAAATGATGTTAGCCAAAACTGCTAAGAAGACTATTGGTGTAGGCCCCTCAAAATCTTGGAGAAAAGTGGATGTGAAGAAGAGGAAAGTGAGAGAAAGTTCTGAGTCAGATGAAGATGTTGAAGAAGATGTCCCTAACATCTCCTCTGTCAAGAGGACAACTTTTAGGAAGTCCCCTGCAAAAGTTATTGTTGTACACTTGGACAATATTTCCTTCCATCTTGAAGATGGAGCGTCAAAATGGAAGTTTGTGATCCAAAGAAGGGTGGCTGTGGAGAGAGAGTTAGGCAAGGATGTTGTGGAGGTCTGTAGCGGGGTTTTTGTTACCTTTAGGCTTATTGACTAAACCAAAAGTCAACATACAATTCGAGTCGCCACCGCACTTTTATTTGTCCAAAGGAAAGGCTAAAAAGCGAACAAAAGCCAAGTAAGAAGTTTTTCAAACCAAAAACTAATAAAAATGTCAGAGATCCAGGTAAGGGGTTGGTTATGAAATGGGAAGGTTTTACGCACCCAAAACATCCTTAGTACTCTAAGGGAACCTCTTTTTGCAAATATGTGTTGTAGGTTGATATTTGTGAAAAGATTTGTACAAAAGATGGGAGGGATGAGAAGAGAATAGATTATATTTACAAATTTTGTTGTATGAATGGATGAACCCATTGCCTACGTACCATCACAAAGGAGGATAAAAACCTCGTAGTTCGGGGTAAAAAATCTCAAAGACTGGTGAGTTGATTTTAAACAAAATCCTTAAGGTCTTTTGTTATCAAAGGGAGAAAACTCAACTTAATCCAACAATCTACCATGTGAGGAAGGCTTCAACATGCTAGTGAGGGGTTAACCTTATAATAAGCATGGAAGGCTTATAATCCAACACTAAGGACGAGGTGAGATTTACATTAACCACTATGATAACTCAAACCTATGATTAATGTTTTTGAAAAGGTTTTAACAAGTGGCCATTGGAACCTCAAAACAACTTGAAATGAGTTATATTTACAAGTTAGATTTATTTACAAAATGCGTTCAAAGTTGAGTTAAGATTATTTACAATGAGTATTTATGAAAAAAAAGTTTTGAAAAGTCAAAGGCTTAAGGCCTAGGTTTCTAATTTGAAACAAAGTTAAAGTTTTGAAAATGATTTTTGGCTTGGTTAGAGTGGGGAGAAGAAGAGAAGGGCTAGTCCTAAAGCATACAAAGATAAGAGGGGAAAGAAAAACCCTTGGAGTTCCTTTTCTTAAAGTCATATAGATGACTCAAGATGCTCCTTTCCTTTGGATTTAGCACACAAACAAGCAATCAAACAATTGAATTCAAGCTCCTAGGATCTCCATTTGGCTTGTCTCTTAACTTGGCTACTCATGACAATGGTCCTCTCTTCACAATCTTAAGATGGAATCCCTATCACACAAAAAAAACATCAAAAAGTTCACAACACAATAAAGGAAATGGACAAAGAATAAGTTTGGAAGAGAAGTCCTTTTTTAGGTCAACTTTAAATTTTAGCATTCTAAAGGCGTGAGGCCTAATTGCTCTTCAAAAAATTTAGCATTCTAAAGGCATGATGCCTAGTTGCTCTTGAACTCCTTTAAGCATGGATAAATCCTAATTCTAAGTCCTTTCTCCTTTTGCATTTGGTTCACATCAAAACAAACACAAACAACACAAGATATCAATATATTTATATACAATAATGGGCTCAAATGACCAACAGAAAAATGACATAAACATAAAATATGTGCTCAAGTGAGAAAAGATGAAAATCAATATGAATAATGAGCAAGAAATAAATGACATTAAAAGCAAATGGCAAGAAATTAAAAGCTCAAATTAAAGTTAGTAGTTAGTAAGGTTCGGTTTAGCTTGCCATAAGACAATGTAGCGCTATGTTAAGCAATCGTAAGTGGACTAATGTAGTAGTCACACCTATCTGTTTGGAATAAGTTTGGAAGAGAAGTCCTTTTTTAGGTCAACTTTAAATTTTAGCATTCTAAAGGCGTGAGGCCTAATTGCTCTTCAAAAAATTTAGCATTCTAAAGGCATGATGCCTAGTTGCTCTTGAACTCCTTTAAGCATGGGTAAATCCTAATTCTAAGTCCTTTCTCTTTTTGCATTTGGTTCACATCAAAACAAACACAAACAACACAAGATAGCAATATATTTATATACAATAATGGGCTCAAATGAGCAACAGAAAAATGACATAAACATAAAATATATGCTCAAGTGAGAAAAGATGAAAATCAATATGAATAATGAGCAAGAAATAAATGACATTAAAAGCAAATGGCAAGAAATTAAAAGCTCAAATTAAAGTTAGTAGTTAGTAAGGTTCGGTTAGCTTGCCATAAGACAATGTAGCGCTATGTTAAGCAATCGTAAGTGGACTAATGTAGTAGTCACACCTATCTGAGGCCGGTCAATAAAAATATAAGCAAAGAACACAAGTTAGAGATCATGACTAGTAAGCCAAGCTCCATAAACCTGCCATGCCAAATAAAAGGGGAAGGGCCTTGCATTGACTTTAGGTTATTAGCTTGACCAAAAAGCAACCTATCTTGGACACAAAACAACTCACTTGATCATGGATCAAGTTGAGTTTGGTTTGGATCAAAGAAGGTTAAACTTCTCATTTGTCAAGACCAACCTCAAGACTTTAACTCATTGGCCATTGATGGAAAAAAAGGGATGAAGATGAAAGGGACGGGAATAAGAAGTCAACAACAAACCCAATTGATCAAAGTTGAATCAAATAAAACTCAATCAACACCAAACAGAAGGGAAATGAAGACAACAAGTCAAGAAGTCAATCATATTTTTTTGGTATTTTTTGAATTAAAATAAAATGCAAATAAAAAATAAACAAATAAGGTCGAACCTCAAATTCAATTCAAAGCAACTTCAACAAGTCCAATTAAATTCTCATAGGTTCAACATAGTCAAACAAGTTTTGACTAATTTTCTCACAAAATTTTGAAACCAGAAAGTAATTAAAAACAATAGAAAATAGCATAATATGAATTAAAATCTCAAATAATCTCAAAACAATCAAGAAATTATTGAGACTATTTTTCATTGACTTATCATGATCCATAAATGCTATGAAAATATTTTTGCATTTTTTAAAAGTCAGAAAGTATTTTAAAATGAATTAAAACCATTAAAAAAACAAGTAATTCATAAAAAATATCAAATGAAGTCACAAAAATAATTAAAAATCATAATATGAAACTAGATTTTTCAAGAGAATTTTTGGACTTGGTCTCATATTTTTATGACTTCAAATAAATTTTTAACGAATTTTTGAAAATGAAATGAATTAACTAAAAATAAAAGGAAAAATGAAATAAGCGAAAAAAACAGAGCCATCAGATGCATTTCATTAATTGACGTGGCATCTATGGATGGCTGGTATCTGAGGAAACACGCTACACATGAGTCAAGCGCGCAACATCAAGCATTAAATGAAGTAATTGAAACGGACGTGTGAGATTAGATCGTGGCAAGGTGATCCAATGGCTAAAAACGTGCACACGTGGTGGAGGTGGTGGAAACCGCCATCTTCTCCGGCCAGACAACAAATTCCGGCCACCAGTTGTAGTAAAATAAAACCTAATGAAAATTAAAAACAAGACCATGAAAATGAAGCTCGTGTGATGGAGATCAACACTGTACCAATGGATCTCCATCACTCTTCCTATATTGAGAGAAATATGAAGGAGAAAATCATGGTGTTCATACTGAATGTTCATGAAATGGAAAATTGAAAGCATCACAAGCTTGCCTCAAGTATGAGGACTTCAGAAAACCACAGAAACACAATGCAACCCTAGGGTTAAAGATTCAATCATGCTATGATCCTTGAGGCATTTGGTCTCACCTCAAAATCATAAAAATTAAGGAAGTTATGCCCTTGGTAAGTTGACCCAAAATTAGGGTTCCAGTCAAAATGACCTATAATATTTTGAAATGAATGATGACCTTCCAGGTCTCAAAGGGATTTTTGTTGAACATGAAAGTTGTTCATATTGTTCTTAGGAACATTTTTGCTCTTGGGGTCGTCTTCATTTAACAAACACATCAAAAATTATATTTCATGGATTCTCAACTTAGTCAGATGACTTGACTGGTCAACTTTTTCAAGGCCAAACTTCCAATCTTGATGAATAAATGATTGAGGGGCCTCAAATATGCTCACATGTGCATAAAATGATAAATGAAAGAACTTCCCTTGATTAAATTTGATCAGAGGTTGAGATTGCTTCATGGGCAAGGCACAATTAAAGCACAGTGAAATTAGGGTTTCCTTGAGAAACAATCTTCAAGCCCTTTGGGTTATCTTGATCAAATTGGAAAATTTAGATACTTGGGAGACATATATGATGATTAGGAACTTTGTGGACCATTGTCATGCTTTTTCTCATCTTCATCTAGCCATTGCATTGGGCTTAGGAGCTTCCTAGGAGCGCATGAGATATATTATCTACTACCGTTATATGGGTAAAACGTAGATAACATACTCTCATGGAGGATTATCCACAACCGGTTACTGGGTTAATAAAGGATAAATCGGCCAAAAAGAAAGGACATCGGGATACCGGTTACTTGGTATATAATGATGACCAATCCGAAGGAGAAACAATCATTACCGAACAAGGGTAAATGAAAGATGACTCGCTAGGGATAAATTGCCTGACAAAAGCAGTTATCCAAGAGATATATCACCGGTTACTGGGTGACATACTCAAAAACGAAGGAATATTAATACCAATTATTGGGTAAAGATAAACCAACAAATAGGGGATTACATCTACCAGTTATTGTGTAGAAAACCATAGAAATAGGACTTATAACTACCGGTTACTGGGTAGAAGGCCACAAAATTCGCTGGGGAAAGGATGAACAATTACTGGTTACTGAGCAATTGAACAACTGAACCACAGGGAACTGCAGGGGATAACAAGACAGGAAATCAATCTAGGAACAAACTAGAAAAACACAATCAAACAAGACTCAACCCGATGAGGATATAACTCAGGGGAGTAATTCCATCCCGATACACAACTAGGGAGGAACCTGAAACAATAATCATCCACGAGGACATAACTCAGTGGGGAAGAAAGAAGGAAAGATAGACACTTTCTGCCTATGGGGCTGACTCTATATGGAGAGATCAGACACAAACATCTGCTTGGGGAAGAATATTTCACCAATAGTAGGAGATAGCAAGCAAAGATATATGGCAAAGAATGCATCATGAATATCTGAATGCTATGATTATGTATATGCATGATTTGTGTATGATTAATGCTGACAAACAGACATATCTAACACCAACAAGACCAAGAATTACAAGCAAACACTCGGCAAACATCTCGACAAGAAGGGCGAAGCCTACTGGAGAACTCAACTTGGGAACAACCTGAGCAGGATGAAAATAAATCATTAGGGATATCAAACCTTATCCCAAAGCTACACTCGTTTAGGATACAAAGAAGATGTATTCAGGAGCAGCGAAAGAAGAGGAAACAGAGAACTCAACTCTGGTGGGGATGATCTCTGGAACAAGAGTAAACAAAGGGAAGACCTTAACCATAGATGGGAATAGGCAAAGTCAAAGTTTCCAACTGCAGGAGGTAACACTCTGCACAAGAGAAATCTTCCAGGGGCAAACAATCCTGACATAAGGAAGATGCAAAAGAATCCGTCGGGGAGTTTCCATCAACTCTTTTGGGAACAGGTGGTTAAATAACAATAAGATCCGCCGGAGAAGAAATTCTACTGGGGAATCTTATTAAGGAATGATGTGGGACTCCGCGGGGAATAACCACTAACTAGATATACATCAATCAAAACACTCCCTTCTATCTGCTGGAGAGGAAACTCTGCAAAAGGGAAAAAACTGCATTTGCTCCAATGGGAAAGGGAATAAACATCTTCACCACCACCTCTGAATGCTAGAAGAAATCTACAAACTCGGAGGAGATACAAACATCAAACTCTGATCTGGCAACCCTACTAGGGACAAGCTGTAAACGTTCTCGAGGGAACTACCCTGGCTGGAGAAGTTGGAAATGGATCCATCATCAACAAGAAACATACCGGGGATACCTCTTTAAATTAAATGAAAAGGAAAGCAAGCTCTTCATCAACTGCAGTAGGCAACTTCCTGCTGAGGAAACAAATATCTGGAAAGATAGCTCTGCAAGGGACACATGCTTACTCCGTTGGAGATCCTTACTCATGCTGGGGAAAGACGAACTTCCTTGTGAGTAGACAGTAAGGATAATGAAATAAGGAATATTCTCAACTCAAAGCATGTCAACTTTTATCAATTTATAAGGGATTTTAGGTCAGTCCACACAAGGGGTGACAACCATATGATTGATAAAACACAAATGCTAGTTCCGGACTCTCTAGGAAGCTGATGATGTATCATTCTTTCTGTGCTCGCTGGGGAGACAACTTGAATACTGATGAAGAGGATATAAGAATGCCAGAATATGAACAAATGTCTTACCCTTTGGTGATCATACTATCCTTAGGAAAGCACTGAGGACATTCCACTTATCCTTTCAGTCATTGTGAATGTTCACTTTGTTTAAAACAGTTTATTTATGAAAAAAATTATTTGTTTAAAACAATGATATTTATCAATTAAAAACATGCAAACGTTTGTTAAATAGAAATAAATAAGAGTGTAAAGAATTGGATAAATGCTCAAATTTATTTATGAGAATGGTAGTCCGCAAATGGCGAGACTCCATGGATCTTTACAAATTTGAAATTGGTAATATACATGGAAAAGGGCTACATTGAACATAATGACCGTTTCTCCACCAACTCTGAATCCATTGTATTCGAAACTTCAGTTGATGATGACTGAGCGAGAATCTTTGACAGACAACAGGTGTAGAATAAAGTCTTGTCAGGATGCAGTTACTTGCCAAATCCCTAATTTTTGCCTAGATTGCCCCAGGGTGGGGTACTCAATCTAGCGGGATATATATATATATATATATATATATATATATATATATTATATATATATATATATATATATATATAATATATATATATATATATATATATATATATATATATATATATATATATATATATATATATATATATATATATATATATATATATATATATATATATATATATATATATATATATATATATATATATATATATATATATATATATATATATATATATATATATATATTCATTTTCATGTCTCTAACTTTTTCCTGGATCGCCCTTTCGGGTTTTCAATCCACCGAGACGCTCATTTTTGCCTAAGCCGCCCTTTTGGGTTTTCAACTTAGCGAGCTATTCTGTTTTTATTTTTAGGTGAAGTATTTCTTGACTGCATCTGAATTCACAGGACGAGTGAAATCCTCCCCATCCATAGTTGTGAGCAATAAAGCACCGCCTGAAAAGGCTCTCTTAACAACGTATGAACCTTCATAGTTTGGAGTCCATTTGCCCCTGGAATCGGGCGGGAAAGACAAGACTTTCTTGAGCACAAGGTCACCTTCTCGGAACATATGAGGCTTGACCTTCTTATCAAAGGATTTCTTCATCCTTTGCTGATATAACTGACCATGGCACATGGCAGTTAATCTTTTCTCTTCAATCAAATTCAGTTGGTCATAACGAATCTGAACCCATTCAGCCTCAGTCAACTTGGCTTCCATCAAGACTCTCATTGATGGGATCTCGACCTATACAGGGAGCACAACCTCCATGCCGTATACAAAGGAGAAAGGGGTTGCCCTTGTTGAAGTACAGACAGATGTACGATAGCCATGCAAAGCAAATGGCAGCATCTCATGCCAATCTTTGTACGTAACAACCATCTTCTAAATAATCTTCTTGATGTTCTTGTTAGTAGCTTCAACAGCCCCATTCATCTTGGGCCTATAGGGAGAAGAATTATGATATGTAATCTTGAACTCGCTACACATCTCTTTCATCATCTTATTATTCAAGTTAGATCCATTATCAGTAATGATCTTGTCTGGCACACCATACCGGCATATAAGTTGGTTCTTGATAAACTTCACAACCATCTGCCTGGTCACATTTGCATACAATGTCGCTTCAACCCACTTGGTGAAGTAATCAACGGCGACGAGAATAAAACGGTGACCGTTCGACGCCTTGGGTTCAATCATGCTAATCACGTCAATTCCCCACATGGAGAAAGGCCATGGTGAAGAAATAACATTCAGAAGTGTCGGGGGAATATGAATCTTGTCCGCATAAATCTGACACTTATGGCATTTCTTCACAAACTTGCAGCAGTCAGACTCCATTGTCAGCCAATAGTATCCTGCTCTCAACATCTTTTTAGCCATAACATGCCCATTAGAATGAGTACCAAATGAACCCTCATGGAATTCAGTCATCAACGGGTCTGCTTCGTGTCTATCCACGCATCTGAGCAGAACCATATCAAAATTCCTCTTGTAAAGCACATCATCATTAAGATAGAAACTTCCAGACAATCTCCTTAAAGTCTTCTTATCTTTAACAGATGCCCCAAGCGGGTAAGTCTGACTTTGGAGAAAACACTTGATATCATAATACCACGGCTTATCATCTTTCACCTCCTCAACCGCAAACACATAAATTGGTCTATCCAAGCGCATCACGGTAATATTTGGGACTTCATTCCAATAATTGACAGCAATCATTGAAGCAAACGTAGCGAGAGCATCCGCCATCCGATTCTCATCTCGAGGAATATGATGGAAGTCAACTTTAGTAAAGAAAGTCGAAATCCTCCTCGCATAATCTCTATATGGGATGAGGCTAGGCTGATTCGTCTCCCATTCACCCTTAATCTGATTAACAACAAGGGCCGAATCGCCATAAACATCAAGATGTTTGATCCTAAGATCAATACATTCTTCCAAACCCATAATACAAGCCTCATAATCCGCCATATTATTCATGCATTTGAAAGTTAGCCTTGCTATAAAAGGAAAATGTGTGCCTTGAGGAGTAATAATCACTGCCTCAATACCATTCCCATACTGATTGACAGCACCATCGAACACCATACCCCATCGGGAACCAGGCTCTGGCCCTTCATCGAGCGTAGGCTCATCACAATCTTTCATCTTCAAATACAAAATCTACTCATCAGGGAAGTCATATTGCACGGACTGATAATCTTCAATTGGTTGATGCACCAAATGGTCAGCCAAGATACTACCTTTAATAGCTTTTTGAGCTCGATACTCAATATCATACTTAGATAACAACATCTGCCAACAAGCAATTCTCCCAGTTAAAGCAGGCTTCTCAAAGATATACTTGATCAGATCCATTTTGGATATCAACCAAGTTGTATGATTCAACATATACTGGCGTAAACGCTTGGCAGCCCAAGCCAAAGCACAACAAGTCTTCTCAAGCATTGAGTACCGAGACTCACAATCGGTGAACTTCTTACTCAAGTAGTATATTGCATATTCTTTTTTTCCTGATTCATCTTGCTGACCAAGGACACAACCCATGGAATCATCAAGCACAATCAAGTACATAATCAATGGTCTCCCTTAAACAGCCGGAGACAGAATCAGAGGCTCAGATGAATACTCTTTGATACTGTCAAAGGCCTTTTGGCAATCCTCGGTCCAATCGTGATGCTGATCTTTCTGGAGGAGCTTGAATATAGGCGCACATGTGGCAGTCATGTGGGATATAAATCTCGAAATGTAATTCAAGCGGCCAAGAAAACCTCTGACTTGCTTCTCAGTTTTGGGCACATGCATCTCTTGTATTGCTTTGACCTTGGCAGGATCAAGTTTAATACCTCTCTCGCTGACAATAAAGCCCAATAACTTGCCGAAACGGACTCCAAATGTACACTTGTTCGGATTCAAGCAGAGTTTGTACTTCCTCAAACGCCGGAAAAGCTTCAACAAGTGTTCTACATGTTCAATTTCCGTTTTCGACTTTGCAATCATATCATCGACATACACCTCGATCTCTTTATGCATCATGTCATGAAACAAGGTAGTCATAGCACGTTGATACGTGGCTCCGATGTTCTTCAAACCGAAGGGCATCACGCGATAACATAATGTTCCCTAAGGTGTGATGAATGTTGTCTTCTCCATATCCTCGGGTGCCATTTTATTCTGATTATAACCAGAAAAACCGTCCATAAATGAAAAGCCATTGAATTTAGCCGTATTGTCTACCAACATATCAATGTGTGCTAGAGGAAAATCATCTTTTGGACTAGCTTTATTCAAGTCACGGTAATCCACACACATTCGGACTTTTCCATCTTTCTTAGGTACAAGCACAATATTGGCCACCCATTGAGGATATGTAGAAGTCACCAGAAACCCCGCATCAATTTGCTTCTGAACTTCTTCTTTAATCTTCACTGCCATATCAGGATGAGTTCTTCTGAGCTTTTGCTTCACAGGCACACACTCAGGCTTCAACGACAAGAAATGTTGCACGATATCAGTATCCAGACCAGGCATGTCTTCATACGACCAGGAAAAGACGTCGACATATTCTCGTAGCAACTCAATCAACCCCTTCTTAACAGACTCTTCAAGGAGTGCCCTAATCTTCACTTCCCGGATGCAGTCTTCAGACCCCAAGTTGTCTGTTTCCAGATTCTCAAGATGTGGCTGAATGATCTTTTCCTCGTGCTCGAGCAGATGGGTAATCTCATCAGGAATCTCTTCAACATCATCTTCTTCTGCCTCAAATACAGGGAACTCAAAGTTGGGAAATGGCGTTGGATCATTATGTTCAATGGGTTTGATTAACCTGCATAATGATTTTGAGTATAAAAGAGATTTCAGAATTCAAACAAGGCAAATCATTATGCAGATGGAAAATTGATTTTATTCTCTTTTTTAGGGTTTTATGATGATCACCATTTTCATGCGAAAAGCAAAAAATGAAAAATAATTTGGAAAACAAACATTTAACATACGATTATTGAATGAATATCATTGTATTAATCAATTGTGCCAACAATGTCTTCACTTCTCCTTTTGGCATGGGAGAAGGGTTTTTAAACAAAATGAACACATTACGTTGACTTATGGATAACTGTTGGAACATCAACAACGATCCAATTATTGCAGATTCCGCCAGGTATGACAAAGTTGCCAGGGTCTTCCTCTTCATCTTCTTCAATGATGGCAACAGCTTCTTAATCTTCAATGGTGTGGATGAAACCTCCACTCTGAAACAACCCAAGATCATCAGAAACACCGTAAGAATACCCTATACCAGCCAGAGACTTATTATCTTCCATCTTTATCATTTTCCCCAAACCATTAGTTGCGTCGTGCTCGATTGCCAACTTCGTGTCATTATAGGAGACAAATGAAGAAAGTCCTTTCCTAGAAGGGTCAATAATAGATAAGGCTTGGAACGGAGTTCCAATCTCATCCTCAACATCAATGTAGGAAAAGGAAGATAAATGGCTGACCAAGAGAGCCTTCTCTCCCCCTATCACCACCAACTTTTTGTTCTTGACGAACTTCAACTTTTGGTGCAAGGTGGATGTCACGGCACCTGCCTCTTGAATCCATGGTCTACCAAGTAAACAACTGTATGACGAATGTATATCCATAACTTGGAAAGTGATATGGAAATCACTAGGTCCAATCTTGATCGGGAGGTCTAATTCACCGATCACGGTCTTGCGCGATCCATCAAAAGTTTTTACTACCACTCCACTCTGCCTCATGGGAGGCCCCTGATATGAAAGTTTGGCGAGAGTGGATTTTGGCAATACATTGAGTAATGACTCCGTGTCCACCAACACATTCGACAGGGCATCATCTTTACAATTCATAGAGATATGTAAAGCCAATTTGCGGTCTTTTCCCTCCTCGGGAAGATCATCATCACAGAAGCTCAAATTGTTGCAGGCAGTTATATTTGCAACAATGCTGTCAAACTGCTCAATTGTGACATCGTGATCCACGTATGCCACGTCCAACACCCTTTACAATGCTTCATGGTGTGGCTCTGAATTCATCAACAAAGATAGGACAGATATATTTGATGGAGTTTGAAACAACTGCTCCATAACATTGTACTCACTCCTCTTGATGAGCCTTAGCATCTCATCACCATCCTCTCTTAACATGCCAGACTGGCCAACCAGGATAGGAGTTTTGACAGATTTGACAACAACAGGGTCAACACCCTTCACAACAGGAGTAGAATGATTTGAAGAAGAAGTCCCCATAGGACCGACAAGACTAACAACATCCCTCTTCACAACGTCTTCATGGGATTTCGACTGACCCGAGAAAACACGACCACTACGGGTCACTTCACTAACATCAGAAATGCTTACAACAGAGGTTGAGGGCAACGACACCTCCTTCCCATCTTCCAGCATAACAACATTGTAATGGTACGAAACTGCTCTATCTGATACATACGAGACAGGGCCCGCTGGCTTAATCACAAGAGTTGGCACCACCTTCTTCTTGATGCCATTATACTTAATGACAACAGGATCAGGAATCTTGAATACAGGAGTGATAACGTCAACTTCATCCTCATTACAATTTTGAAGTATCTCAATCATCCCTTGGTCTAACATCTATTGGATGTCCCTTCTTACTTGAAGGATTCCTCTTTCATTGATAGTGCACACCTGACACCTATCATGATCATGCTCATAGTGACTGTGCTCACACAACAACCTATGCATCTCTACTAAGGACTGCCTTATGTCATTCATATAAAGGACTTTGTATTTGCCAAGGCAAACCTGAACCATATTGACAGTTGCCTTCCCATGCTCGGGCAATGGGTTCTTCTTGACATTAGGGCCTACATCCTCAAAGAATAGTATCCCACTCCTCACAAGGTCTTGCACCTTGGTCTTCAATGGAAAGCAGTTCTCCACGTCATGTCCGGGAGCACCGGAATGATACACACAGTGAAGTTCGGGCTTGTACCACTATTGAGGATTGACTGGCACAACAGGAGGATCTCGTGGAGTTATCAACTTCCTATCAATTAAGGAAGGATACAATTCAGCATAGGTCATATGAATCGGGTCAAAAGTCACCCTCTTCCTCTCATAGTTGTTGGTGCTGGTGTTATTATTATTGCGAGGTTGGTAAGCCTGTTGTTGTTGACGATGTTGTTGTTGTGGTTGTTGAGCTTCTCTGAAAGCAGGTGCTATATGAGCCACCTGGTGTTGGTTAACAGTTGATCGAACTTCTTTCCTCCTTATAGAGGGCCTTCTCTTAATATAGGAAGAAACAACATGAGTCTCCCCTTCCTTCTTCCTGGCAAATCCTCCATACTTCTTTGTCAAAGAATCATCACGGGACAGACGTCCTTCACGGACTCCCTCTTCTAGCCTCATCCCCATATTTACCATTTCGGTAAAGTCTGATGGAGCACTAGCAATCATGTGCTCATAGTAGAAAGAGCTCAAAGTCTTCAAGAAGGTCTTTGTCATCTCCTTCTCCTCCAAGGGTGGCACTATCTGAGCTGCCAATTCTCTCCACCTCTGGGCATACTCCTTGAAGGTTTCCTTATTTTTTGGGACATTGCCCTCAGTTGATCTCTGTCTGGAGCCATATCCATGTTGTATTTATACTGTTTCACGAAAGCCTCTCCAAGATCATTGAAAGTGTGGATGCTTGCACTCTCTAGTCCCATATACCAACGAAGTGCAGCACCTGTCAGGCTATCCTGAAAGTAGTGAATCAGCAGTTGATTGTTATCTGTCTGGGTGAACATCTTGCGAGCATACATCACAAGATGGCTGAGTGGACACGTGTTTCCCTTGTACTTCTCAAAGTCAAGCACTTTGAATTTAACTGGGATTTTAACGTTGGGCACTAAGCATAGTTCAACAACACTCTTCCCAAACAGATCTTTACCTCTCAGCGTCTTCAGTTCCTTACACAACTCAAGGAATTGATCCTTCATTTCATCCATATTTTCATAAATGTCCGGGCCCTCAGATGGCTCGGAATGATAGATGGTGTCTTCTACACGCGGCAAAGTGTGCATAATGAGAGGTGGCACAGACATGACCGGGCTAGATGCCGACATAGAAGCAAAAGTGGGAGCGAAACCCTCTGGCACAAAATTGGGTGGCATTCCCCAAGGGAATCCAGTAGGCAGATGTGGAGCGAAGTGGGCGGTGGCAGCCGACACTGTAGAGGTAACCACTTCAGAAATGACAGTCCTCGCGGGAGGAGTTGCAGGAGTTGGTGAAGCTTGACTATGAGCGGCAAGAACTGACTCCATCATGACAGTCAGTCGGACAATCTCCTCTTTCAAATCTCGGTTCTCTTGCTTAAGGTGTTCCATAATCTTCTGATGATTTACTCGGGTGTTGTACCAGTGCGTCAGCTTGTCTTCAAAATAAATGAAGAGCAAAGAGTTAGACCACTGTATCAAGGAGCTCGGAACCAAAACCTGCTTATGCATATGATGCATGCAATGCTCGTGCATATGATTTGTTTTTATCAGAGGAACTTTATAAAGATCTATTTGCAAATGTTTTGAAAATATTAAACTTTTTAAGACATATGTGGAATACTCGTAGCAATATAATATTTGGAAACTTTTTACACCAAATAAGTAGTACAGTATCGGTAACCAAATACAACACAATAGAAAAGGGGAACAAACATCCTATGAAGCCCTAGAAGCAGTCGCCCAAAGCCTTCGAGATCGGAAGATACGTCGCACGAAGCCTCTTCACCTCTCTCTCATAAGCTGCTTCCATGTCGGCCTTCTCCTTGGCGAGCTGATCATATCTCTTCTTCCAAAACCTGGACGAATGAGGCAGGAGAGAAGTAACCACATCACCGGGCTCATCAATAACCTTATGCTCTAGAAATTCTATCATTGCATCCTTATCCTTGAGTTGCTAAAGAAGCTCCTCATGCTCACGAACCCAAGCACGCGAATGGTCTTCGTCTCTCAACTCCTCTACTCCTTGACTAGGGAGGGTTGAAGGCCCAACCATAATCATAGGGGTAGGTCTCGGATACTCGTACGACATGCGATACTCGAGAGCTCTCTTCCTTACCCAAGAGGTGTAAGGCTCCAAAGCAACACAATTTTTCGGACCAAGCTCAATCCTTCCTTTCCTATGAACCTTGCGCCAGGTGCGGACCATCCTATCCTTCAGGTTTTGGGGATCTTTACCCTCTTGAAAGAATAGGCCTTCCAACAAAATGTTGTTAGGTGTATCCTTTAAGGGGAACCCAAGCTAACGACGAGTCAAAGCAGGGTTGTAGTTAATTCCACCACATGTACCAAGAAGAGGTACATTGGAGAACTCACTACAAGAATCAATAATCTGAACGCAATCATAAACACGATTATACCAAGAGATATCATTATTAGTGAGAGACATAAGTCTCGTGGACCACCGTAGACATCCCTTGTTCTCCTTGAAAGCAAGCGTCTGAGGCAAGTGCGAAATAGACCACTTGTACAACAGAGGCAGACATCATACGATGGAACCACCACCCTTTGCATTCCTCAAATGCAAAGAGAAATAAGTGTCACCCAACAGAGTCGGAACAAGATTAAGAGAAAGAAAATCCTAATAGCGTTCACATCCACGAAGTTGTCGATGTTGGGAAATAACACTAGCCCATAGATGAGGAGTACAAATATGGCTTCAAAAGCTTCCTTACTCATGGCCTTCCCAAACAAAGTAGCTTTGGCAATCAGAAAATCAGATGGGAGACCTTGAATTCCACCTTTGGTAGTCATATTAGCAACAATGTCGGATACCTCCACATGAAGCATGTCAGCAATCTCTTGAGAGGATGAAATCTTCTCTAAACCACTGAACGACAACTGGTCAAGAATAGGTATACCCACATGATAAGCATACTCCTCTAATGTAGGCAAGAGCTGGAAATCCAGAAAAGTGAAGCACCGATATAAAGGATCGTAGAACTGCACTAACACACTCATCAGACCTTCATCCACCTTGGTAGAAAGAATAGATAGAAGCTTCCCATGGCGAGCTTTGAACTCCAAGGGCTCTAATACATAAGATTTCAGACACCTTAACTCTTTCAAGTCGGGTTGTCTGAAACTGTACTTCTTCGTATTCCTTCTTTGCTTATCCATGTCTGAAAATTTGCAAATAGACCTCTTAAGTTCCTTGTAAAATTTTATTGTTGATGACATGAATGCGGATGAATGCATGAATGCATAGATGCAACAATCACACTCAAGGATCAAGCAAGTCACACCACACAAAGGTCACGGGATGGCTCAAGTCATCGTCAATATCAATCATCCATTTTGGTGGATTATGGTTTACACCTTATCAACACCAAAGTTCCATTAATATTGAGGATATACGAGAATGGATCAACCACGAATCACGGGTTTGTTGAGAGTCACAAGCATGGAATCTCGGTTAAGAACCACCCAACGGGAGTATACTATGGTTAAACCTGACAATCATGTTCTAAAGCAGTTCACATAGTCATCATCCTATCTTTCAGATATTATCGGATAAAATGATTACTCGTATTCCAAAAATATTCTCAAGAGGGACTCTTATGAGTGTAGTATCGCATAACAATCGCATCAAATCTTACACTTGAACGACCTTCGCACTACGTCCTAAAATAGGCCAAGATGGGCTAGGCATCCAAGGTCCTGGGCTTCTAAGGTTTATATTGGAAAAAGTAATGCCTAACCACGACTACTCGTGTGACATTAGTGATCCCAATAAGACCTCCACCAAGTGAATGGACTTGCAAGTTAACTAGTTAAGAAATAACTCCACACAAGCCAACAAGAGTATGCCATTCTCCTATCATAAGTGCACTCGAGTTCAGGTATAGAACTCATCTCACAAGAAACCATCAAGCATACAAGCAATTGATATATCAAGCAATTCATACATTACAAACAATACATTCATCCCAAATTTACACAAAAAATATGCCACAAATAAGTATAAATATACAACACATACAAGCAAAAAGTAGGCTAAACCCACTGGGTATTTGAGATCCCTAGCAGAGTCGCCACTTTTCTGTAGCGGGGTTTTCGTTACCTTTAGGCTTATTGACTAAACCAAAAGTCAACATATAATTCGAGTCGCCAACGCACTTCTATTTGTCCAAAGGAAAGGCTAAAAAGCGAACAAAAGCCAAGTAAGAAGTTTTTCAAATAAAAAACTAATAAAAATGTTAGAGATCTAGGTAAGGGGGTTGGTTATGAAATGTGAAGGTTTTACGCATCCAAAACATCCTTAGTACTCTAAGGGAACCTCTTTTTGCAAATATGTGTTGTAGGTTGGTATTTGTGAAAAAAATTGTACAAAAGATGGGAGGGGTGAAAAGAGAATAGATTATATTTACAAATTTTGTTGTTTGAATGGATGGACCCATTGCCTACGTACCATCACAAAGGAGGATCAAAACCTCGTAGTTCGGGGTAAAAAATCTCAAAGATTAGTGAGTTGATTTTAAACAAAAACCTTAAGGTCTTTTGTTATCAAAGGGAGAAAACTCAACCTAAACCAACAATCCACCATGTGAGGAAGGCTTCAACATGCTAGTGAGGGGTTAACCCTATAATAAGCACGGAAGGCTTATAATCCAACACTAAGGACGAGGTGAGATTTACATCAACCACTATGATAACTCAAACCTATGAATAATGTTTTTGAAAAGGTTTTAACAAGTGGCCATTGGAACCACAAAACAACTTGAAATGAGTTATATTTACAAGTTAGATTAATTTACAAAATGCGGTCAAAGTTGAGTTAAGATTATTTACAATGAGTATTTATGAAAAAAAGTTTTGAAAAGTCAAAGGCTTAAGGCCTAGGTTTCTAATTTGAAAAAAGTTAAAGTTTTGAAAATGATTTTTGGCTTGGTTAGAGTGGGGAGAAGAAGAGAAGGGCTAGTCCTAAAGCATACAACGATAAGAGGGGAAAGAAAAACCCTTGGAGTTCCTTTTCTTGAAGTCATATAGATGACTCAAGATGCTCCTTTCCTTTGTACTTAGCACATAAACAAGCAATCAAACAATTGAATTCAAGCTCCTAGGATCTCCATTTGGCTTGTCTCTTAACTTGGCTACTCATGACAATGGTCCTCTCTTCACAATCTTAAGATGGAATCCCTATCACACAAAAACAAACATCAAAAAGTTCACAACACAATAAAGGGAGTGGACAAAGAATAAGTTTGGAAGAGAAGTCCTTTTTGAGTTCAACTTTGAATTTTAGCATTCTAAAGGCATGAGGCCTAGTTGCTCTTCAACAAACTTAGCATTCTAAAGGCATGAGGCCTAGTTGCTCTTGAACTCCTTTAAGCATGGGTAAATCCTAATTCTAAGTCCTTTCTCCTTTTGCATTTGGTTCACATCAAAACAAACACAAACAACACAAGATAACAATATATTTATATATAATAATGGGCTCAAATGAGCAACAGAAAAATGACATAAACATAAAATATATGCTCAAGTGAGCAAAGATGAAAATCAATATGAATAATGAGCAAGAAATAAATGACATTAAAAGTAAATGGCAAGAAATTAAAAGCTCAAATTAAAGTTAGTAGTTAGTAAGGTTATGCTAGTTTGTCATAAGACAATGTAGCGCTATGTTAAGCAATCGTAAGTGGACTAATGTAGTAGTCACACCTATCTGAGGTTGGTCAATAAAAATATAGGCAAAGAACACAAGTTAGAGATCATGACTAGTAAGCCAAGCTCCATAAACTTGCCATACCAAATAAAAGAGGAAGGGCCTTGTATTGACTTTAGGTTATTTGCTTGACCAAGAAGCAACCTATCTTGGACACAAAACAACTCACTTGATCATGGATCAAGTTAAGTTTGGTTTAGATCAAAGAAGGTTAAACTTCTCATTTGTCAAGACCAACCTCAAGACTTTAACTCATTGGCCATTGATGGAAAGAATGGGATGAAGATGAAAGGGAGGGGAATAAGAAGTCAACAACAAACCCAATTGATCAAAGTTGAATCAAATCAAACTCAATCAACACCGAACAGAAGGGAAATGAAGATAACAAGTCAAGAAGTCAATCATATTTTTTTGGTATTTTTTGAATTAAAATAAAATGTAAATAAAAAAAAAACAAATAAGGTTGAACCTCAAATTCAATTTAAAGCAACTTCAACAAGTCCAATTAAATTCTCATAGGTTCAACATAGTCAAACAAGCTTTCACTAATTTTCTCACAAATTTTTGAAACCTGAATGTAATTAAAAATAATTAAAAACAATAGAAAATAGCATAATATGAATTAAAATCTCAAATAATCTCAAAACAATCAAGAAAATATTAGACTATTTTTCATTGACTTATCATGATCCATAAATGCTATGAAAATATTTTTGCATTTTTTAAAAGTCAAAAAGTATTTTAAAATGAATTAAAACCATTAAAAAAAACAAGTAATTCATAAAAAATATCAAATGAAGTCACAAAAATAATTAAAAAGCATAATATGAAACTAGATTTTTCAAGAGAATTTTTGGACTTGGTCTCATATTTTTATGACTTCAAATGAATTTTTAACGAATTTTTGAAAATGAAATGAATTAACTAAAAATAAAAGGAAAAATGAAATAAGCGAAAAAAAACAGAGCCATCAGATGCATTTCATTAATTGACGTGGCATCTATGGATGGCTGGGATCTGAGGAAACACGCTACACATGAGTCAAGCGTGCAACACCAAACATTAAATGAAGTAATTGAAACGGACGTGTGAGATTAGATCGTGGCAAGGTGATCCAATGGCTAAAAACGTGCACACGTGGTGGAGGTGGTGGAAACCACCATCTTCTCCGGTCAAACAACAAATTTCGGCCACCAGTTGCAGGAAAATAAAACCTAATGAAAATTAAAAACAAGGTCATGGAAATGAAGTTCGTGTGATGGAGATCAACACTGTACCAATGGATCTCCATCACTCTTCCTATATTAAGAGAAATGTGAAGAAGAAAATCATGGTGTTCATACTGAATGTTCATGAAATAGAAAATTGAAAGCATCACAAGCTTGCCTCAAGTATGAGGACTTCAGAAAACCACAGAAACACAAGAATGCTACATTGAATTAGGAGTTCTAGATCCAAAAAGTTTGAGATTATATCTCTGAATTGATAAATTTCTGGCCACGAATTCCCCAAGATCATTGCTCCTCTTTGATCCTTGAGTGTAATGGAAGTGATTGGCTAAGTAGTCAGACTTTAAAACTCAGATAATGATAATGAATTTCAAGCTCGAAAGTGTGAATTTTTTTGAGTGATTCCTTTGGTATGGCTATGGTTTTACTTCTGCATCACTTGGGATCTCCAAAAGGTTACCTAATGAAGCTCATGGCGCCTCTATTTATAGGTAAATGTGGCTGATCACACGCTTCTTTCATGTGCATGACAATTTGAATTTTGCTTGCATGGGCCTGTGTAGGCGTGTGGAAGGCCAGACGGTGGCTGAAACAACTTGCTGAGTTCATGTAAAAAGCAATTGGACGTGTACATTGGATGAAATGTGCTTGCATACCAAGTTTCATCATGAAATACCAAAATGCACATAAATGGAAATGAATTCGAAACTCACCAATGGTAAACCCCATGGACTATTGTGAGTAATGGTTGTAAAGCTCTTGAAATAAGGAACAAAATTCATTTTGGGTAAAAATTCATTTGGCATGTGCAAGTTGATGAAAACTGGCTGTGAAAATTCAGGTACAAAACATATTCAAGTTACTTTGAAAAAGTTCACAAAAAACAAGCTTAATCAAACCCCTCTATTTTCATGATGTAAGCTTAAAATTAAAAAACCTCCAACATAAAAGTTGTATATCCTTTGAATATAGTCAATCTAGACTCAAATTTTTCATCATTTGGATTTTCTATGACAAAGTTATAGGCATTTTAAGTTGGGTACTTTTTCAAATTCAATGAATTAGGTCCAAGATGACCTATAATGTTTTGCATTATAACATGTATTTATTTTAGGGATATGAAATTTTATCCAACATAACATTTGAATTATACATCTCAATCTTTCCAATGAATTTGGTCTCACCTCAAAATCATAAAAATTAAATAAAGTTATGCCCTTGGTAAGTGACCCAAAATTAGGGTTCCAGTCAAAATGACCTATAATATTTTGAAATGAATGATGACCTTACAAGTCTCAAAGGGATTTTTGATAAACATGAAAGTTGTTCATATTGTTTTTAGGAACATTGTTTCTCTTGGGGTAGTCTTCATTTTACAAACACATTAAAAATTATATTTCATGGATTCTCAGCTTAGTCAGATGACTTGACTGGTCAACTTTTTCAAGGCCAAACTTCCAATCTTGATGAATAAATGATTGAGGGGCCTCAAATAGGCTCACATGTGAATAAAATGATAAAATAAAGAACTTCCCTTGATTAAATTTGATCAGAGGTTGAGATTGCTTCATGGGCAAGGCACAGTTAAAGCATAGTGAAATTAGGGTTTCCTTGGGAAACAATCTTCAAGTCCTTTGGGTTATCTTGATCAAATTGGAAAACTTAGATACTTGGGAGACATATATGATGATTAGAAATTTTATGGACCATTGTCATGCTTTTCATCATCTTCATCTAGCCATTACATTGGGCTTAGGAGCTTCCTAGGAGCATTGTGGAGCACATTGAGCTTCAAAACAAAAGAGTTAGTGACATATTTTTGTGCTTTTGGTTAGTAATAAAATAAGAAATGCAATAACATACAATACAAGCATGCTTGGTGATCTCAAAACACTTAAAGAAGTTCCAACCATAGGGTTAAAGAGCCAATCATGTTATGATCCTTGAGGCAATGCACTAGTGCAATAACATGATGCCATGAGGGATCTTAGGGTCAAAATTAGGGTCTTACAAGGTCAAAGAGGTCATGAACCTAATTAAAAATGTTGTACTAATGAAGACTGTGGATGGGTTATCTCAGTGCTATGAAGGACTGGTGAAGGAATTTGTTGTCAACATTCCTGAAGATATTGCTGATAAAAACAACAAGGAGTTTTGTAAAGTGTTTGTAAGAGGGAAATGTATCACTTTTCCCCCACCGTGATTAATAAGTTTCTAGGAAGAGGTACAGAAAGTGCATGTGAACTGGAAGCCACAAATAATGAGGTATGTAGGGAAATCACAGCAAGACAGGTGAAGGAGTGGCCTAGTAAGAAGCATCTCCCTGCTGGGAAGCTGACTGTGAAATATGCCATATTGCACAAGATAGGGTCTGCAAATTGGGTGCCTATTAACCACATCTCCACAATTTCAAATTCCATTGGAAGGTTCATCTTTGCTGTTGGAACCAAGCTGAAATTTGATTATGGTAGATTTATGTTTGAACAAATTGTCAAACATGCTTCTACAAATGCAGTAAAGTTGCCCATAGCTTTTCCCTCAATAATTTGTGGGATTATCCTGAGCCAACACCCTGGAATTCTAAGTACAAATGGTCTTCCTAGTAGAAAAAAACCTCCTATATCAGTTCATTACAGATTGTTTGAAGGAAGTCATGTCGAAGACATTGTCATGACATTTGCTCTGAAAAAGCCAGCCCCAAAAGGTGGTCTTATTGCTGAGCTGAAAGAAACTTGTAAAGAATTAGATACAGGGATAAGGGTAGCAACAACCAGGAAAGAAGCTTTGGAGGCTCTGATTGCAAGCTTGGAGCAAGCTGAAAGAGAGAATATTGGACAGGCCAAGGAAGCAGAAGCCAAACCTCTAGTGAGAGGTCTGAAACTAAAGATGAAACAAGTGGCAGTTCTGGTCCTGATGCTGATGAAGATGCAAGCTCCTCTGACTAGTTTTGTTGAAGTTTTCCCCCACTCTTCTGATGGTGTGCTGTGATGGATGTTCTGGTGTTTCTTTTGGTAGTCATGTTCTTCTACCTTGATGTATTTTTTTCTAGGTTCTTTCTGGATTTTTTGGATTTTTTCTCAGCTTGTGTAAAGTTGTGTATGTTCTTGGATCTGTAACACTTTAACAATCTGCTTTGACATTCTGTTTGACTAATAGACATTTATTTTGTCTCTTTGGTCTCTTTTGGCTAAAAAGGGGGGAGAAGTAGCTAAAGTAGCTATGCTATATACAAGTAGCTAAAGTAGCTATGATATATACAAATGATGTTCTAGATGAATGATGGAGATAATCTGTTTATTCCAGGTGATGTTGAAGGTGTTATTAGAGGGAGAAGTGTTCTGTCTGTGTTGAGCAGACTAGTGCTAGCTGGAGGGGGAGGTGGAGCACAAGCGCATGTGTGTTTAATATGTGTTTACTAGTTGCTATTTTAGCTAGTAATGTGTGTTTTATTACTTATGCTGCTGAATTGATACTGTGATTATTCTCTTATGAAACAAGTGATCTGATGTATGTTTTAGCCAAAATTTGCCAAAGGGGGAGTTTGTTGGTTCTATGTGTTGGCATCAATTTTGGTAAAACCTAGAGTTTTCACAAGTTGTCACAAGTGTTCTCTTGACATGAGATAATAGGTTCCTGCAGGGTGTTTAAAATATGGTTGTGCAGGATTTATCTGAGATGTCAGACCCGATGTCAAGACATCTGTATATAGAACATTCAGTCTGAATGTTATGTATTTTGTGATTGCGCTTTTTGTGCTAATCTATGTGTGATTGATGTGAAGATTGAACGCGTCATTCAATCAGTAATTAAAACCAGATTGATTTATTTTCCAACAAGATATGATCACCTGTCATAAGAAGAAACGAAAGGAAAATAGATTTAGGGTTTTATGATGTCCAAGCCCATTCAACAGCTTCTATTTAAAGGGCATGGAAAACCTGATTTTAACACACAAGAAATAACGAACAAAATAGTGAGAGAGAATAAGGGTTTTAGTCTTGTGTGAGCGTGTGTATTGTGAGCCATTCATTCATCCATTGATGATTGAATTGGACTGACTTTTGTGTTGTAATTTGTCCACTCTAATCTTTGAAGCATGAGTGTGTGTTTAATTGGTTGAAGCTTTTAAGCAAGATCAAGTATGTGTTCTTGAAGAGTGTCTTCTTTCATTGTAATATTTGTTTTTACATCACTGCTGTGATTGAGGGGGGGTGAGTAGGATCTCTTATCTAAGAGTTCTTAGATAGAAGTCACACGGGTAGAGATTAGGTGAAAAGACTGTAACTTGAAGTTGTTTACTAAGAGTCTTTGAACTAATTTTGTTTAGTGGATTTCCTTCCCGGCTTGGTAGCCCCCAGACGTAGGTGAGTTTGCACTGAACTGGGTTAACAATTACTTGTGTCACTTGTACTATTGTTCTTTATCTTTTATCATATTTACATTGTTCAGATATTAGTGTCGTGACATTACCTTCGACATCTCATATCTGATACCAGAATTTCATGATTAGAATGCTAGCTTTGGTTATTTGTTTTCTTCCAATGATAAAATATTGAAAATGAAAAGAAAATGGGTTATAAAAAGTTTTTTTTATTATGGTGCTTGACAAAATTGTGATTCTTGCTCCTACGTATCCTGAGGTACAATGAGGAATTCAAAATTACATAGTTTTGCGCAAGACAAAAGATATTTTTGGTGTTTTTGTTATAGTGCTTGACGAGACATTGAATCTCGCTCCTACGTATCTCCATGTGCAATGGGGAACTCAAAGTTACGTAGTTCTTGGCAGAAAAATATGTGTTCGTAGGTTTGTTTTATTTAACGACTGTTTCGATCATGCTCTATTGGTTAAATGTTGCTTGTGCTCGTAATTGAAGGCTTACAAAGTTTGTTTGTATTCGCGTTAGAACGAGGTAAACAATGTTCTTTTGAAAAGGTTTTCGATCGCACGGGTGAGAAAATAGGTTTGATGTGTTATATTATTTTTTGAAAGACGAGTATTTAGGACTTGCAAGCTATTATAACTTATGTCTAATACTCGGGACTATAGCTGGACCTTACACCCAGGTAGTATTTTCCTTCTAATTTTGTTATGAAAAAGGTTTGGAATATTTACAAGTGTTTTGAATGGAAGACGAACACTTGGGCTTGATAGCTCTTACAACTTTGGCCTAGTATTCGGGACTAGTATTAGACCATACACCCTAGTAGTATTTTTCTTTCAATTTATTCCAAAAGGAAGATGCATTTGATTTTTTTTTTTGCGGAAGACGAGTGTTTATGACTTGCAAGATCTTACAACTTGGATTTAACACTCGGGACTATGACTGAACCTTACACCCATATAGTATTTTTCTTCCATTATTTGAAAATGGTCAAAGTTGTTTAGATTAGTCATTTTTTGTTTTTTATTTGAGAAAACAGTTTGATGTTGGGTCAAGCGTTTTTTATTTTGCATTGTGGGATGAAATGGAATCATGGTTTGAAATTGTTTAGAAGTGATGATGAAATGGTTGAAGAATAAATGAAAGGTGAGAATTGTAGCACAAGGTCATGAAATCCATCGCGAGAAGTGTGAATTCTAGCGTGATGATGTGAACTCTAGCGTGAGGTGTAACTTAACGCCACAAATAAATCAAAACTCGATATTATACAAATCACGTACCAAAGTAAGAGGATAGAAGCGCATATAAAATAATTACATCACACATTCATCGTAATTGAATCGGAAGAGTAAGCAAAACCGAAGTGCATGAATCAAGATAACACAATACAATGGCGCGAATCGATGTCGTGTGACGCGAAGACATGCGATGTAAAAGCTACCAAATTAGAATCAAATTCGATTTAAATGTAACGACATTGAGTCTTTGTATGTCAACACAAATTGAATTACAAGTTTCTAACACATAAACACAGTCATCGCAAATAATCGCAACAAAATATAACATTGAGGAAGCAAAAGTCATGAGTCGAAAATGAAAAGTGGAAAAAAGAAAAAATGTAAATTGTCGTTATGCCCAACCATTAACAACCCATTTAATTGACTCTAAACTTGATGACAAATGTTGCACGTAAACCAAGAAAATTCCATCAAAATGCTAACGTTTAACGTAATCATCGCAAACGAGTCGAAATGAAACTGAAACATAACGTGCTAACAACGTAAAAGTATCGATAGTGTAATGTAACGATAAAAACAAGTAACCTTGATGCAAAGAAATATGACGCGAGGCTTTTAAACATGATACTTAAAGTTAAATGAGACGTAACAACAACAGAAGCAACATGTCGCACACAAACGCAAAGAAACCCAGCAAGTTACTAACACTAAAGTGTGATCATCATAAACAAATTGAATCAAAGAAAATGTCATGCATGATGCACGTATATGCAAACAATGTTAAAACACAAATTCGATCTGATTTCAACATAACAAAAAATATAAATTTAACAACACAATCCATACATATATTTACAACATTGCAATACATAATCAAAACAAAAACTGACGTACTATATGCGTTCAACACGTATTCGGGAGCAAACAAGTTAGAGCATCTGAAATCATAATGCAATGGAATAAACAAAACAACAACACAAATGATATTATTTATAATATTTGTTTACAGAATATTACAATGAATCTAGAAAACACACGTAGTCGAATCGAAATGAAAATGCATAATTAAACAACACGAAAGGCGGTGAATCATGCAAAAGAAAGTTTGAAGCCAAAAATTACCGAAACGCGAGTTATTACTGCCGGAGTCGAGCCGCCGGAGACAAAAAAGAAATGAGTCGTTTCTTAGTGTGCTTGTTATGGACTCGCCAGAATGGTTAGTTTTTTTAAGTTTGTTATAAAAGATAAAATAAATGTTATGGCATCTAGTCAAGTAACCTCGTTTCTGAATATCAACCATGCATGAGCTTGAGCTAGGCGAATCGAACTTTCAAGCATACAGACAGTTATATCAGTGGCAGATCTACTTTGAAGTTGAGCATAACTGCATATAAGCGCTTCAAACTCTTTCATAAGAGCTGTTATGATTTTTATTTTAAATAGTGTGCATATCTCTTAAAGTAGAAAGAGAGACGGTTTACATGTGTGTTTGGTTAATTTGAAATGGAGTTTTCATGGTCGAAAAAGGTTGGTCCTTTTTGCATGAACAATGGCCAGAAAAAGAATGTGATATATGTGTTCATGATTTTGGTTAATGTGTATGAATTTTATGTTGTTTTGTGGTGCGGATGAAGCGCAGATAAGATGAAGGCGGAGGGGTGGTGTTCGCCGGTGCTGGCATAAGCTGAATGAGGTGGTGGTTTGGTTTGGTTTCTAGGTGGTTTGTGGTTATTGTGTGTATGTATTGTGGAAGAAATAAATTATGAGGTTTTGTAGGTTGTTGTTTCTCGAAAATGGTGGAGAGGATGGTTGAATATGGTTGCGAGTTTTCAGTTTGCAAAATGATATGTGTAACAGTGGATATGGATTAAAGAAAAAGAGTTTTTGAAAACCAAGTTTTATGGTGTGGTGTTTTTGTGAAGGGAAGGGTAATGTGAGGTTGGTGATGGATCGTTAAAGAAAAGGAGGGTGAAAGTGAATAGAGTTTTTGAGAAGGAGATGTTATCTGGGAAAAGAATCTGCAGGCCACGCTTATTAACCATGAGAAAGTATGGTGCTAATACTCTTTTACGTGAAAGAACCTTCTTTTTTTTCTTCTTTTTTTTATTCTTTTCATTTTTTCAAAAGGATCGGGGAGAGATGTTAGAGGCCTTGTGTAAAGGCGCCGCTCAACCCTCTCTTATTGGTCAATCACAACTAGCTCTTATACTATATTTTAGGGTTTCATATTTTCTTAAAAAGTCCAAAGTATCTCTCTAATTAGTTTAAATGATAAAAATGAATTAAAAAACAAATTAATGAAATAAAACCAATATTTTTCAATAAAAGCAAATAAAATAAATAAATTATTTTATTTATTTCTATTTATTTTTCTTAACATTTTGATTGAAAAACAAAAATTAAATGAATTAAATCGAATAAAAATCTGGTGCAAAAATGCGCGAAAAAATAAAATGAATACATTAAAATAATCTATGTGAAATATACTTTCATAAAACAGATAGATAAAGATAAATTTTTGTAGTAAAAAGTTCTTAGTTCAAAAGACTCAGAATGATCAAAATGTGATTGCAAATGGAATCAAAAATATCAAACGAGCATGTCGGGTTAAACTACGCAAACCTTAGATAAAAAAAAATAGTCAACTACAGGCCCGAACTCTAAATTTTTCGCTCGCTAATTCTATGCGTGATTGAGAATTGATTCAATCAGTCTGCCTGTAAACCTGAAATTTTATTCTAAGCAAAACAAAATGAAGTTGGATGCATGAAAGTTTAAAATGCCCAGGCAAAATTAGGGTATGACAGTCGTCCCTATTTAATTACCTTGAACCTGAAGGTATGAATGACAACGGTCTTCGTACATTTATGATGGAAGATAATTAAATACGATTATTATAACTTTTGAATTGATACTAATCAAATTGCAAAGACTGTCATCTACAAAAGGACGATTGTGATATCCATAACTTGCGAAGATCGCCACTGACAAAAGGAAGATGGTTAAATCAAACTTTAGTGATAGTCATCACCAAAAGGACGATGGTTAGATCAAATCTCAAAGAATGCCATCACCAAAAGGATGATGGTTAAACATAAACTCAACGATTTCCATCACCAAAAGGATTATGGTTAATCAAATTGACAAAGATTTTCATCACCAAAATAATGATGGTAACATAACAATGACAAAGATCGCCATCACCAAAAGGATGATGGTTAGATTAATAACTTCAAATATCACCATCACCAAAAGGATGATGGTTAGATAACGATGACAAAGATCACCATCACCAAAAGGATGATGGTTAGATCACAACTGAAAAAGATCACCATCACCAAAAGGATGATGGTAAGATCAAACTTCAACGATCACCACCACCAAAAGGATGATGGTTGAACCATATCTGTAAAGATCGCCGACATTAAAAGGATGATGGTAAGATCAATAACTTGCAAAGATCACCATTGAAAAAAGGACAATGGTGAAACCATATATGGAAATAGCTCCAACATCAAAAGGGTGATAGTAAGATCAATAACAAAGCTTGATATCACCAAAACGGTGATAGTTAATTCACAATTTCAAAGTTCACCATCACCAAAAGAATGATAGTTGCCATAATAAAACTTGTCATCACCAAAAGGATGATGATGAGACCATAACTGCGCATATTGCCATCACCAAAAGGATGATGATTAGCATAAATGATTAGGAGCTTTCCATCATCAAAATAATGAGTAAAAGACTTATTAGGCAATAAGACTATCAACGACGGGTTAATAGAATAAACTTGTTAGAGGTAGAAACAACATTTTTGTTTTTGAAGGTTGTTTTAGAAAATTTTCCTTTCTGACATTCTTCACAAAGAGCATCTGAATAAAACTTAAGATTAGGTAGGCCTCTGACTAGCTCAAGTTTATTTAGCTGAGAAATTTTCCTCAAGCTAATGTGACCCAAGAATCTATGCCACACCCATTACTCTTCATTTACAGACATTAAGCATTTTACATTTTTAATTTTAAAATCTGAAAGCTTTATTTTATAAATGCTGTTCTCCCTCTTTATAGTGAAAATGACTGTACCATTTTTCTGATTAACAACTTTGCACATTTTTTGATTAAAGATTATATCATAAATGTATCACTTAATTGACTCATGGATAACAAGTTGTGCATTAATCCCTCAATATAAAGGACATCAGAAAGAGGGAAAATATCCATTACCAATTGTTCCAGATCCTCTTATTCTTCCTTTATGATTTCCTCAAAAGCCTACGAAGCCAACATCTTTAAGTTCCGGGTTTTGGAACATATGCTTTCTTTCTGTCATGTGTCCCGAGCATCCAGAGTCCAAGTACCATGATTAGTGTTTTAACCCTGCTGCACAAGATATCTGCAACATACACTATTTTATCTTTTGGTACCCAGAATCTCTTGGGTCCTTTAGGGTTAGTTCTCCCAGAGTTTCTGAAAACTTTGGGTTTTCTAGCATTATTAAACTTTTGTATTTGTGTAGGTGTATAATGATAAGAAAAAAGAGATTTAGATTTGTTTTCTATAGAAGGTTTTGGATCATCTTCCTCAGAGTCATAACCAATTTTCCTTTTCTTATTATGACTAACACCATAGATCATAGAAGCCATTTTGCTTCTTTCAAGTCAGCTGTTCAGAAATTTTTGAAAAGCTTTTTCATATTTGTATATCATAATGTAAAAAATAGGCGGAGCTTTAGAAAGAGTTTCTTCATGTTTTGAACTATTCTTGGTTGAAAATTCATTTTATTTTTCAAGAATAAAATTATTTTCGTTAAGTTCAGAAACTTTTTTCTCAAGCTTGTCACACTCTTCAACAGTCTCTTCATGAACCCTTTTTAGGTTCTTGAATTTATGTCGAAGCTTTTAATACAAGCTCATAGATTCTGATAAACAGGCTTCCAGATCATAACAAAAAAAGTTAGAGAATACCTCTTCAGAGTCGAACTCTCTTTCATATGAACTTTCAGAGGTAGTGGCCATGAATGTTACATTTGCTTGCTCCTCTTCAAAGTCAGGTTCTGAAGCTTCAGATTTAGAGTCATCCCATGTTGCCATGAGTCCCTTCTTCTTTTCATTGAAGGAGTTCTTTCTGAAGCTTTCCTCTCTAGAGCTATCCTTAGTTTATCTTTGGACATTCATTTTTGTAGTGTCTAAGCTTATTGCATTCATAACATGTCACTTCCTTGTTGGATATACCTCTGGAGGTTGAATCTGCACGTTCTCCTTTCTGTTTGGGCCTTCTGAAGTTGTTTTGTCTTTTTCTCCAGAGCTGTTTGATTCTTCTGGAAAAAAGATATAATTCTTTTTCATCATCAAAATATTTGTTTTCAGAGTCATCATCTTCCTCTTCAGCTTGAAAGGCTTTGTTTCTTTCTGGCTTTCTTCTTTCTAATCTAGACTTTAGAGTAACATATTTGTTTTTTTTTCTGAGGTTCATCTTCTTCAAGCTCTATTTCATGACTTTTGAGAGAGCTGATAAGTTCTTCAAGACTTATATTGTTCAGATCCTTGGATAACTTCAGAGCAGTAATTATAGGTCTCCATTACATAGGAAGACTTCTGATTATCTTCTTGACATGATCTGTTGTAGTATATCCTTTGTCCTAAACCAATTACAACATGATATGATAAGTTTTTAAATTTGAAAAACGCACGTGATAACAGACACGAAGGTCATCTTTAACCTTACACCATCAATAATCAAACTCTGAAACTCGTGTTTTTGGAGGAAATCAAACATGGATTCAACCTCCCCATACTTCATCGTTATCATCTCCACACTCATGAGCCATTTGTTGGCTTTGAGTGTGGAGAATTTCTCAAGAACACATAAAAATTGTTTGACCTAAAAATAAAATAAAATGGTTGATTGAAATCAATCAAGGTTCAAACCATATGTTTAAGCATTAATGAATTATTTTGAGCAAGAGGGCAACTTGTTTGAGTGAAGGAGATGAGTGGAACTACCTGGTTGAAATCAGTTTCAGAATGGAACTCTGATGATAATAGATAACTCAGGGGATGTGTTTGCAAGGTGTCTTTGTGTTTCATAAAGTTTGAGGGAGGTTGATGGAAGCTTTCTGGGTGCTTGGTTTGGATTGAAATGACTTAGAACTTAAAAAGTCCAACTCCATTTTCAATGGGGAAACTTGGTTTCAAAGTATGGTGATTTTGGATTGAAAAGCTTGGGAAATGTATGGAATATCTTCCCCTATTTATAGGGAAGGTGATGGAAGTGTTATGTGAGAGAAAGAGGGGGGTTCCTTCAGAAAGGGGTGAAGCTCAAAGAAGACAAAATGGGAGACTTATGGAGGAAGAATTGTTAAGGTTCTGATCTAGTTTTCCTTCCAATTCCGGTTTGTTTACACTCTAGCATGAAAAGGGAGGGACATGGGGGGTTCAAACATACCTGTAGTGGCTTTTGTTTTAACCATTTTGGGGAAAATCTAACTTTTTGCATTGCTTTGAGTTTGATCACATGGGTCGTGTTTCCAACCAAGTTGACTTGCAAACATGTCTTGGAATTTTTTGGAATGTGTTTGGGGTCAAATGAGATTAGAATCTATGAGCAAAATAACTTGGTGCATCAAAATGCAAATTCTAGCTGCATGTGGTCTATTTTGTGTAACATGATGAATTCCCATTTTTGAACTTGGGCCAAATGAAATTGGCTCGTGCATTTTTCATGAAACAAGTGTCAAATGTTCTTTGCCACATCCTTAATCTGATGCAAAAAGAACCAGGTCAAAAGGAGTTTGAAGGTAGAGAAAAATAAGAAAGGGAGTTTATTCTGGTTCACTTGAAAATCAAAGCTACTTCAGTCCACCCCGCCAAGGTGGTTTCGCCTTCAATAAGAACTTAATCCAATAATCTCAATAAATTACAAAAACATCTAAGAGTTTAACAATCTCTTAACGCTCTCAAGTCTACAGACTTAAACAAGTCACTTGAGAAATATCAACAAATTTGGATAATTACAAGAGTTTTATCTTAAAGCTTATAAATAAACAGTATGAAAACAAGTTAAGAACAATGAGACAGTGACCACACAATATGAGCAATAACTCTTGTGTGATTACTGGATATTACAATGAGAAATATGAATATATGTTGTGGATTGAGAGTTGTAGATCGATGTGTTGTGTATTCAGGTGTATTCAACATGTTGTAACGAGGCCTTTGTATAGTACTTTGGGATGATACCATTTGAGGGAAATCATTGGAGATTTCTTGCCAACAATGGGAATTAAAGGTATTAACTTCCTTCTCCTTTCAATAGCAGTCTTGGAACATAATCCATAATTTCCTTAAAGATAATTGTACCATACTTAGAATGCTTCTTGGTTAAGCTTTCTGATCCGGTGATGTCAGATAGAGTGTTGAGTGTGAATCAGAGTGAGCGGAGTCAGAGTCTTTGATCAGAGTCTTGTAATCTTCATATGTTATCTTGAATAGTCTTCAGATATATTATCTTGAATAGTCTTTAGATGTTGTCTTGAATAATCTTCAGATGTAGGGTTAAATAGTCTTCAGATGTAGAGTTAAACAATCTTCAGATGTAGAGTCTTCAGATATCAGAGTTGAACTGCAGCGTTAGATTCTGTATGTGATTGCTTCTTAGAAGTGTTCTTGTTTAAAGTCAGATTTATTTTCTTCGTGTCGGTTCAGCTTTTCTGGACTACGTCAGATGCCAGATATTAGTTTTATCAAATTCATTTTACCTTCGAAACCTGCACACTTAGAGAAAATTATTAGGGTACCAAATTGTTTCATTCTTTATTATCATCAAAACTTAGAGATATATTGCAGAAACAAAATCTTATTCTAACAGAGTTGTGGTTTTGAAATGGCAATATGGTAAAGTGGGGGTTGTAGCGGTAAATTCATGACCATTCAGCTATGGATAAACTTAACGTCAATAAAACTAGAGTCTCCACCGCGCTTTCATTGTTTCCAAAGGAAAAGGGAAAAGTACAAACAAAACCCGAAGATAAGAAGTTTTCAAATCAAAACTAATAAAATGTTAGAGATTACAGGTAAGGGGGTTGATTACACAGAGGGAAGGTGTTAGCACCCAAAGTGTCCTAGGTACTCCTAGGGAGCCCTTTTTATGTGTGTATGTGTTTTGGTATAAAAGATGTTTGCAACAAATAGAGTGTGAGGATGAGAAAAGAATTCATTAATTATATTTTTATGTTTGACAAGACCTTCGAACTTGTACCTACGTACCAACATAAAAATGAGGGATCAAAACCTCGTAGTTCGTGGTATCAATTTCAAAATGAGTGAATTGCTTTTAACAAAAGTTTAAATTTAAAAGAGGCACAAAAGGTCTAAAAGGGTTTGAATGAGTGTTAATTCTTTTTGTGTTTTGAAATTTTAACTCAATATGATTATATTCATTTACAAGTTTGATTAAGAAAAGAGTTTTAAAATGCAATGGCATAAGGCCAAAGTTTCTAATTTGCAATAAAGTCTAAGTTTAAAAATCACAAGCAAAGAAGATTTTGAAGGGGGGGGGGGATTTGAAATTTAAGAAATGGGAGGATATGAAAAGACTAATCCTAAGCAAAAATTTAAAAGTTAAGAGTTGAAAAGGTCTGACCAATGAGATGCAATCCAATAGACAAGAATGTCATATAGAAACCCACTTTTTCTTTGGACTTTAAACCAATCAATATCAATAAGCAAGTAGCAAAATGAGGAGCAAGGCATCAAATAAAGATAGCCACATCCAAGCAAGTAACTTCACGGTCTTCTTCTTAATCTTCTCATGTATTAGATGACATACTCCTTGCATGGCTCAGAATAAGGCATTAGACACAGGTTCAAAGTAACCTTTGCATCAAGACCATGTAGCAGATGAACTCATGTGGATCTCAACACTTGCATCAAATTCAATTCATAATAACTTGGTTTCAGAAAAAGTTGGCATTTGGCCAAATCCTTTTTCATAGGGAATGATGCCTAATTCTAAGTCCAAAGCTCAGATCAAATCCAACAGTCCATACAAGCATTTTTAGGGGTTTTGTTGTTTATTATGTATTTTAAGGTCCTAAGACCACAAACACAAACAAGGTACAAAAATAAATATATACAACCACAATATATGGTTCAAGTGAGTAAAGTGAAAAATGACATAAACATAAACAAGTTAAATGATATTTAAAATGACAAATGATAAATGACTTAAATTTAAATTGCATAAAGTAAATGACTTTAAATTAAAAGGTTAGTCAAATGTTAGTTGATTAGATGTTAGTGAAGTTTTGCTTTTCAATTGTTTAAGTCATTCTTTGGAGAACACTCAACCCTCTATTCACAAATATGGATCCTTGAACCAAGACATCTTCCAAAGGAAGGAAAAAAAGCCAAGTTTCCACACAATACCATGAAAGGGGGGAGACTTACAATTTCACTTACTAGAATGCTTTGCTTTTGGGTCAAAATTTAGCGCTATATTAAGTAATCGTAATTGAACTTATGTAGAAGTCACAACTATATGAGGCCAAGCAATTGAAATTTTAGTGTTAATGCATGTTAGAGATATGGTATAATGAACCATAGTCCTAAAATATACCACACACAAAAAGAAAAATGATCAAAGGATGGACCTAATCTCATGCATACTTGTATTGGTTCATCTAACACAAAGTTATTGATGAACCAATTAGCCTTATGATATTGAGACTTCATTGGTCAATGAGAGGGATGGGATAGAATGGGATTGAAGATGAAGAGGGAGGGTGTCATACCCCAAAATTCACCCTACCTGTCACAAGTTCATCTAGGTCACTAACCCTAAGCATTTTCATATCCTGATCATAACACACTCCATTTGCATTTGAAAAAGTATAATCATGATTCAAGGTTTTTTTATCACACAAGGCATCGAATAGGAGGTATACATTCAAGATTGAGATTCATCTGGTCATTCATGGAGCTTCATCGGTTCGCCCAATTCATTAGAGGTCTACTAGTTCATCGGTTAAGACTCATTCAAGATGTTACAACTGCTTGATTAAGTATCATTTGATTGACTTTAAATGATTGGACTTCAAGTCTTGGAACTTGGCATGTTTTATTTGGTTTAAGAACGTTGGGCTTCTCGGTCATATCCACATTCATTCCACAATAAAACCATCATTTCGACCAAAGTCAACCATCTAACCAAGATTCGTTTTTCATCATCTTCCTATTTTTTACGCCCATTCCTCTTTTTTTGTTTAAGCCCATTAGTCATGCAATTGTCGAATCTAATTTCAAACCCATTTGTTTCTAAACCCAATTAAATCCACATTTTAAATCTAATCAAGTTTTAATCCACATCCATAACAATTTTCCATTTTTTATCCACATCCATGTAGATATCCAATTGATAACCCATATCCACATTGTAAAACCATTACCACATTTAATCCAATCCATACAAAATCCACTTCTACTTCATAACCAAATTATCCAAAATCCAATCTTATTCATTTAAATCCTTCACCATTCTAAACCTTGGTCATTTAGTCATTAGTCTCATATTTCCTACACTCTCATGCCTAAATCAATAAATCATCCATGTTCATTTTCAATACAAAAAACCATTTTTAATACAAAGCCATTTTGATACATAACCATTTGAAACCAATTTCCAAAACTCTCATTCCGTACATAAACCATACACCTAAAAAAGGTTCATTTCAAATTACATTGTTACGATCATTTTTAAACCAACATTGCATTTCAATTCCAACTTAATCATTTCATTTCTAGTATATATACCCCAATTCCAAGCTACAAGAAAATTACAACATTACTTCTCCCAAGGAATTCATCTCACGTACGCTTAATTGGGATACATAAGCAAATGATCTTGTTCTCAAATCTTCAATACAAACCATTAGTACATGAGAAAATGATACAACTTAAGGCAAAAAGTATGTACTTATTACTGACTTGATTCAATTCTTGTGTGCTTATTATTGATTACATCGCAGGCCAAAATAGCATCATCCCAGTAATTTATCTAACAAGTGTCCTAGCCCACCACAAACAAAAGCAAGTCTTACAAAATATAAACCATATTTTGTACATCACCTAGAAAACTAATATTTCTATTCAAAATTACATACACCAACACATTCAATAACTACAAAATCATAATCACTTCACATTAGAGACTGATGGATATTCTTCTAACTCTGGACCCAAAGAATCGGCGCCTGCTGCCAATTAAGCAATTTAGAATTTGTCCAATGAGTTTTTCCTCAATTAACATTGACAGAAGTACCTCAATTAAAAACCTGATATAGCCAAGCCATCAAAACCAAACAAGGAATTAATCCAATTGACTTTAACAGAAACTAACAATTTTCACTATAATAAACCAAATACAATTCCTACTAACTCTAACTAATAATCATAACAGAATTAATAACCACCTGATTTGGCTTCTCCCAAAAGCATAACAGAACTGTTTCTAACCGGCCGTCATACCCTAATTTTCAACCCTAAGATGCCACCATCATTTGTATCATTTGCATGACATCTATCATTTTTTCACTACTAACCTATTGAAAATACAAAAAGATTTTCTACTTTGTTTGTCTTAAGCTAGGGTTTTACACCAAGAGCTTTCAAAGATTGATCAATCAAGACTTGGCATGAGTTTTAACATTTCAAACTCCTCATTATTACCAAGTAATCAAGTGACTTCCATCAATAAGAATCGATTTCAAGATCATTCCATCTTGAGTTCATCAAGCCACAATTCATCTGACACTCAAAATTAGGGTTTTGGTCAAAGTCAGCTTGATGTTGGCTCTTTGACCAAAGCATGATTCTATGGATTGAGGCATGATCCAAGGTATTAAAATTTGTACTTATAACCCACTCATACAATTCATATGGCTCAAGAGGTTAGGTTCATAAGCAGATGAAAGTTTGAACACGGCTGATGAAAAAGTCAACAAATGCTTAAAGTCAAAGTTTGACTTTTAAGATTTTTGGTCAACTATGGACTTTTCAAGTTAAGGATTATGAAAGTATGATCATTGAAGTCATTTTATCAAGTTTAGTCAAGAAAATCAAGGTTACTTGCAAAAAGGGCAAAGATGGAGAATTTGAAATTTTTACCAAGTCCCTAAAAAACATGTCCAAGTACCCAACTTTCTAAGGCCATAACTTATGATCCAAGCCACCATTTTCTTTGTTCCAACGATCAGATTAAAGACCTTGCTTCATACTTAAACTTTGTCGTAGATGATAAAACCTCAAAAAATGCACGAATAAGGAGATATGGGATCATGAAGTGGATAATTCATTTGTTTGTCAAGTGGTAAAACACTTAATGAAATTTTCAGTATGCTGACCTAGTCAAGTGACCAACTTTATGCCAGTTTTTCACCCAGATCCCAACTGATTCAAGAAATGTGATAAACATGAAAGTTGCAGATCATGATTCCATATTTCCAAAATGTCCAAGATCAATAAATTCCCATGCTCGAGCTAAGAGAATCGAATTTGGGAAGACAACCTCATGGAATGGTTCATAAGTCAAATTCTAAGCCAAAGTACACTACAAATCCAAACAAATCCACAAGTACATGTACTTATTTCTTCTAAATCTCACTCTAATCAGAAGATCATAAACACTTTTGAGCCATTATTCAAGCAACCAAGCCATTACACAATGAATCATTCCATTTTTGGCATAAAGGTTACACTTCCATTTGTGTAAAGTGGCTTTAACCCAACATTAAGTACCATTGAGCTCCCAAATGGCTTTGGCTATGATACATACCAACTCTAAACATCAAGTCCACTCCTACACTTCAGACAAAGCTCAATAAAACACTCCAAGCCCCCATGCTTTTGCCATGCTTCCTACTTGGTATTTTGTGCAAGAACCAACCAAGCAAGCAAACTAGTACAAGTCTTAATTATTTTATGAGGCTTCTTGAACCCTCAAGGATCCCTATAAATAGAGGACAAATCCTCATCTATCCACACACCAAGCTTTCTAAGAAAAACTCCATTCTTGAGAGCTTTTCAACCTTAACCTCCATTCTCTCATTTGGCTTGTGCATTCTGCAAACCAAAGGTTCCAATCATCTTCTGGGAACTCATAAGCATTAGGAGATGCATCAAACAGTAGCTAGAAGTAGTGTTGAAGAGGCATTAGACCTTGCTCCAATAGGTATATTCTTGCACTTTGAAACTCATCATACATACGTCATTTCATTTTGATTTCTGAAGCAAATATGTAACATTTATTATGTTAAGAAGGATCATTAGCTTACATGTCATTTATATTGTTGTTTATGTGAAATTATGTTGCATGAAACCTAAAGTTTCAGTTCTGGTTTTTGCCTTCGTGCATCCCCATCTTTGAGTATTAGCCCAAACCTATGGTACCATTGTGTTCCTTGCATTTTTCTATGCGATTTTGATCTTTATTTAATGAAAAATGGTTGAGAAATGAGAGAGATATGATTGATGAAAGATTGGAAAAATAGTGGGAAAAAGAAAACGAAAATGAGAGAGAGAGGTTGAAGATGATGCTGAGTTAGCATTGGAAAAAGTCCATGGAACCCCAAGGACATGGGTTCGAACCTGGCCAGCATAATGTTTATTTTTTCTCATTTGTTAAATGTTCATTTTTCTTCATAACTTCAAAAACCCATAACTTCATGATCCCTTAACATTTTTGGACCATTCTTTTTGCCATGTGTCCATAAGAATGTCTATTTTATGATGACACCAAAAAAATCCCAAAAATATTATTTATTTCACCACTTTTGATTGGATGGAAAAACATGTGTTTTAAGTGTTTTTTAAGGCTTCTAATCGATTCTTTCGGCTTATGTCTTATTTGTTCTCGATGTTGAAAGTTTGTATGATTAAACCACACTCTTTTAAATGTTGATTGTTATCCTTAACATGTTTGAACTTGATTATTTTCATATAATGTATCAATTGATTCACCTTGAAAACATGTTTGAATGAATGGTTAAGAGGTGATTAGGTTTCCATTTAAGCTTGGTCTTATCATGAACTTTGATTCAAGTCTAATGTTTATTTTGTGAAGACTTATAATGTGATGCATGTTTGACCTAAATTGATTCATGTTGTGTTTACCATGTTCCAATGAATGCTTTTACCATGTCAAGTATGATTTTGTCTTGACCATCAATATGTTGCGTCTTGTGATGTCATGTGAAACTTCGTCATGTCTTGTTTATGTTTATCTCAATGCCTAAAAAACCATGTTTAACATTGTCATCCATACCTTGTGATTGCCATTGTACTTATGCCATATTTTGTGCCATAATGTTAATGCATGTTCAATCTTGTTATTGTTTATATCCAAGGGAAAAGAATCATGACATTATTATCATTTTGCGTGTGTGTGTTCATCTGTATTCTATACAACTTTGCTTCCCCTTAATCCAAAAACTTCTAGATACAATCTTAGGTTCCCCTCAATTTAAACCTTAGGATTCTATCTCTCTATCCTTCTTATAACCACTTTCATAATAAACTTTGACTTAGGTCATTGTTTCTCCTTTTATTTCTTAATCAAATGCTTCAAAACACTTAAGCATATTCAAAGATCTTTTCATAAGACCTAAAAAACACAAACTTAATTCAAACCCTTTTGCCACTTTGGCTTTTCCATGTTTAAAACATTTTAATAAAAGGATTAGACATGAGTCATCCCTAGTTGAGATTTAAATCTCCTACTTCATAACATTGTTGAGATTGATATTGATTCTTTTCCATTTGGAAGAGGTATGTGGCATACTTGTTGATTATATATCCAAGTGAGATCCCTTCTTTCAATTTGATGCAAAGATTTATCTTCCACATGTTTGTGGTGGTTTAAATTGGAGTTTTCTCCTTAAGATGACAATTTGTCTCTTTCTCATAAAATCAACCCCAACAAATCCCTTCTTACTTTTGAACCCAAACTACGAGGTTTTGATCCTTCACGGGTACGTAGTCATAAGACTCAATGTCTTTCCAAATCATCAAACAATAAAAAATGTTCTTTTTCTCATCTCCCCAGTCAAATAGCAAACAATTTTAAACCAAACACATATATTTAAAAGGTTCCTGTAGAGTACTACAGATGATTAGGATGCTAATACCTTCCCTTTTCATAACACACCCCCGTACCTTTAGAATCCCCCTCCCGTTTCCCCATTCCCTTGGATAAATTAAAGTTCGGTGGTGATATTTTGATTCATGAGTCAAGTCTAAGCAATAGCTTGGTCTCCGATTCTTCACCGCGACAGAAATGGCGACTTCGCTGGGGATTCAATATTAAGTGGGTGATACCTAACTTGTTTATATGTGTTTATTATTATTTGTTGCTATGTTTTCTTGGGTTTCATTATGGACATCTATAAGTGGTGACGAAATCCTAACCCGGATTAGAGAATACAAATAAGATAGAATGGTGGTATAATCAAAGTTACATGTCTGGAGTAATCCTAAGCATGATTAACATATGATATAACCCCGCTCAGTGGAGACCCCTTTGATGGTAATATTTGTTGTTATGAGTAAATCATAGTAGCATTATTATCATCGATCTAGGAGTCTAAGAAACTGAGGACCTTTAGAACCCTTTCAACCCCCCTAAGCCTTTTTAGGATGTAGTTCGAATATTATTCAGGTGTAAGATCTGAGTTAATTGTTACGCGATACTACACTCAGACGAGTTTCTCTTGAGAATATTATTGGTCTGCGAGCAAGTCGTTAAACCGATAATATCCGAAAGATGGATCTATGACTCTGGGGACCACTTTAGAATCTTATTCTACAGGTACAAAATAAATATATTAGTTCATACATTGTGGGATGGTTAAACCCTTGGCTCCATGCTTAATATCAAAACCCAAAACTTGTATTTGTGAAACATTCATTCATGCATTCATGCATCCATAAAAAACCTTTTTGCATAAAAACCAAGAAACTCAATAGTTTTCTTTTGCAAATATCAATAGGTAAAATGGAACTTGAAAGGAGGATTACCAAGAAATACACTTTCAAATGTCCTGACTTAACAGAGTTGAAGAAGCTTGGTTCTATGATAGTTAGTCCAGAGGATTTCAGAGCTCAGTATGGAAGACTTATGGGTATCTTGAAGATCAAGGTTGAAGATGCAGTTCTCAACACACTGGTACAATTTTATGATCCACTCTACCATTGCTTCACATTTCCAGACTACCAACTTATGCCTACTTTAGAAGAATACTCTTATTGGTTTGGTTTGCCAGTCTCTAACAAATTACCATTCAGTGGTTCAGAGAAGACCCCTACATCAACAGCTATTCCAGAAGCACTTCACTTAGAAACGTCTGTTGTGAAGGACAACTTCACTAAAAAATGAGGGATTCTAGGTCTAACCTCTAGATTCCTGTTGGAGAAAGCCTTTATCTTTGCAGAAGCAGATAGTAGAGATGCCTTTGAAGCCATTTTTGCTCTACTCATTTATGGAATTATACTCTTCCCAAACATTGATGACTTCATGGATGTTAATGCTATACGAATCTTCTTAATTGGTAACCCAGTACCCACATTACTTGGAGATACCTACCATTCTATCCATCACAGGACTAAGAAAGGTGGTGGAACCATTCTTTGTTGTGCACCTCTCCTATATACGTGGTTTATTTCTCATTTGCCAAGATCTAGGCTCTTCATGGAGAATCCGCAGAAGCTCAGATGGTCTCAGAGGTTCATGTCCATTGATCAAGATAGTATACATTGGTATGACCCCTCCTATGATGTTGGAGTAATTATTGACAGTTGTGGTGAATTTCCTAATGTACCTCTCCTTGGTGTACATGGGGGAACTAACTACAACCCTATCCTTGCCAGACGCCAGTTAGGATATCCTATGGTGGATAAACCCGATAACCTTCTGTTGTCAGGTTTCTTTTACCTCAATGAATAAGAGAGTTCCGGTCTGAAGGACATAATCATACATGCTTAGCGCAACATTCATAGAAAAGGAAAAGACCGATTAGGAAGAAAGAATTATGTTGCTTTTGAGCCCTACACCCAATGGGTTTGTGCTAGAGACAGTGAATTTAAGATGCCATATGCTCTTGAGAAGCCCTCATTTCCTTATGCTATAACATCATCATCCACCATTCCTATTGAGAATAGGGAAGAGTTTCAAGAAATTTTGGATAGGTTGAAATTGGAAAGAGACACTTGGGAAGGCAAGTAGCATGTCTTGAATGATAAGAAGATGAAGATGGAGCAGCAACTAAAGGAGAAGGATGATTTGATTGAGATTTTGGAACAACAAGCTATGAAGAAACAGGAGGAACAATAAGGTTTACTTCTATCTAAAGTTCAACATTTTCATGAGTACTCCAGCATGACTTCCACCTCAGGTACTTGGAAGGGAATCGTCGACAAGCTTATGATTGAGAATGCTCAGCTAAAGAGGCAGAAAAGGAAGCATCAACCAGCAGCAGGACCTTCTACATATGAGATTCCTTAGGACTCATAGACTTAGCTGTTTTTCTCTTGTATTGTTTAGGATCGTTGAAAGTGTATTTCATCCTTTGTAATCCCTCAAATGTTTAATAAAAAGAGGTTTTTGTTTAGCTTATACCAAATTTTGTCTCTATAATATTTGCAATAAATTATTGAGTCTCTTAAAAATTAAAACTCATCTTTTGCATATGCATATCATGCATCATTCAAGCACAAGTTCCTGCATTTCAAAAAACTTACACATGTCTTCTCTCTCCAATAGTCAAACTGAATCACCAGTACAATACTCGAGCCAGTCGTCGGAGAAGGATGAGTCATCTTGAACAAGAAAACCAAGGGCTCAGGGAGGAATTAATCACCTTGAAAGACAGTTTGGAAAGGCTTACTGTTATGATGGACACTTTGGTGGCTGCCCAGAATCAGTCATCGAATAATTCTCAAGATCCATTGCAACGAACATCAATCTCTGAGAACGTCTCGACGCCCATTCCAGTGGCACCCATCAATGATCATCAATATCACATGCCACCTGGTTTCCCTTGGGGCATGCCTCACGGTTATATGCCAACAGGGTGCCGCCCTCAAAACGTTAAAGCTCCAGTAGTGACTATTGTAATGTTTGTACCTCCTCCTGTGGTGCATACAACTTCTTATAATGAAGAAAACATTTTTCACGCTGCTCCAAGTGATGTTGTGGGAGTAGATGAAAGGTTAGAGGGATTTCAAAATCAGTTCTTAGAAATGCAAAGGGAAATCAACGCTCTTCGAGGTAAGGATCTTTTTGGCAAGACCGCTTCCGAACTCTTCTTGGTTCCTAATGTTCAAATTCCGCCTAAATTCAAAGTACCAGACTTCGAGAAATACAAAGGAAATTCATGCCCTCAAAGTCATTTGGTTATGTATGCTAGGAAGATGTCCACTCAAACTGACAACCATGAGCTTCTGATCCACTACTTTCAAGACAGTTTAACTAGTGCCGCTCTTAAGTGGTACATGGGCTTGGACGGCGCAAAGGTTCGTACTTTCAACGACCTTGGTGAAGCTTGTGTTCGTTAATACAAATATAATGTAGATATGGCTCCAGACAGAGATCAACTCCGGGCCATGTCTTAGAAAGACAATGAGAGTTTCAAGGAATATGCTCAAAGGTGGCGTGAAATTGCTGCACAGATTTTCCCTCCACTTGAAGAGAAAGAGATAACTAAAATCTTTTTGAAAACTCCGAGTTCATTCTACTTTGACCGCATGATCGCTAATGCACCCAGTGATTTCATCGAGATGGTAAACATGGGCATGCGACTTGAGGAAGCAGTCCGAGAGGGATGTTTGACGAAGGAAGCTGGTGCTTCTAGTCATGTTAAGAAATTCACCAAAAATTTCTCCAAAAAGAAAGAATCAGATGTTAGTGTCATTTCATATGGCAGACAAAGAAGAAAGTATCAACATGTTGTAGCCGTTTCACCAATCATTAGTCCACCAATGGTAGCGCCAATTTATCAGCCACAGTTCTCGCATCAACATCAACAACATCAGCAACAATAACATGTTCAGAACCCAACCATCAAATCAATAGCATCAACAGCCTCTACAACAGGATCACTCTCAATTCAACAATCAAAATCGTATTCAAAAAAGGACACAGTTTGATCCTATCACAATGTCCTATGCAAAATTGTTTCCTGCACTGCTAGCTAAAAATCATGTCCATACAAAGTCTTCACCACTTGTGCCAAAGGACCTTCCCTATTGGTACAAGGCAGACCAATTTTGTGCTTACCATCAAGGGGCACCTGGACATAGCATTGAAAACTGTTTTGGTCTAAAGTCAGATGTTTAGAGGCTCATCAAAGTGGAATCCTTTCATTTAAAGACGTAAACCCCAATGTTCAAGTTAATCCTCTATCGCAACATGGTTCAGCCTCGGTTAACATGGTATATGGTTGCCCGAGCACTTTCCGGATCTATGATGCACGGTTGTTGGGAGAGAACTTAGTAAAGAAACACGCCAGATATAACAAGAATGGTTTTGTGCCTCCACATAACTATGCCTCTTGTAGGGTTTATTCTAGGAACTCTCAAGGATGCCTAACTGTTGTAACGGATCTCCAGGATCAAATGGACCAAGGTTACATTGAAGCCTACCGAGACAGAGATTATAATCAAGTCAATATGGTCAATAGTGACAATGAAGTGAATGTCATAATTCCTCAGTTCAACGACTCTGAGCCTATACAAATTACTTATGACAATCGAAAGACTTTTGTGACTCCTCTGGTCATTAACTTACCGGGCCTAGTTCCCTACCAATCTGATAAAGTCGTGCCTTACAAGTACAATGCTACAATGATTGAGAATGGAAATGATGTTCCTCTACCCTCCATTGTTAACGTCGCTGATGTAAGCAAAGTCACAAGGAGTGGGCGTATATTTGCAAAAAGGACTGAGGATGTCGCAGCAGGAAAGCAGACTCATGTTGAGATCCCTTTTGAACCGGTTGGCCAATCTGATAACATGAATCCAAAAAGTGATGATGATGAGGTGTTGAAGCTCATCAAGAAAAGTGAATACAATGTGGTGGAACAATTACTGCATACACCTTCCAAGATATCTGTGTTATCTTTGTTGATGAACTCTGAGGCTCACCGTGAAGCTTTGCAGAAAGTCTTAGAACAAGCTTATGTAGACCATGATGTGACGGTTGGACAATTTTATGGTATCATCGCTAACATCACGGCCTGCAACAACTTGAGTTTCAGTAATGAAGAGCTCCCCAAAGAAGGAAGAAATCATAACATGGCACTAAATATCTCAATCAACTGTATGAATGACTCTTCTTAAGTGTGTTAGTTGATATAGGATCGTCTCTCAATGTCATTCCGAAGTCGAAACTTTCCAGACTTTCTTTTCAAGGTGCTCCTATGAGGAGTAGCAGGATTATTGTCAAAGCTTTTGATGGTTCCAGAAAAACAGTCATTGGAGAAGTTAACCTTCCTATGACCATCGGACCTCATACTTTCCAGATAACATTCCAGGGGATGGACATAGAAGCTGCGTATAGTTGTTTATTGGGTCGGCCTTGGATCCATGAAGCTGGGGCAGTCACTTCCACTCTGCATCAGAAGCTTAAATTTGTGAAAAACGGGAAGCTAGTGACAGTCTGTGGGGAGAAAACACTGGTTGTGAGCCACTTATCATCTTTCTCTTATCTTGAACCTGAAGAAGATGTTGGAACTCAATTCCAAGCCCTTTCTTTGATTGACAAAGATATCAAGAGAGGAGTATCCGTCTATTCATTCAAGGATGCACAACGGCTAGTCAATAATGGTATAACCGATGGTTGGGGAACAATTTTGGATCTCCCAGAATATAAACACCGAGAGGGTTTAGGCTTTTCTCCTACTTCCAAGAAGATTGCTGAAGGAAGTAGATATGTTCGTTCAATCAAAGAAACTTTCCATAGTGGAGGGTTCATTAATCCCACTTTGCCAGAAGTCAGTGTCGTCACTGAGGATAATGATTCAACATGGGAACCCTACTGCGATGATCCTGAATATGATCTTGAGGCGGAAGATGCATATATGCCTTTTTACTTTCCTCATCATAGAGAAATTTAATACATCCCGGGGTCAGAAGACGAAGCAGCTGAAGCCAATGCCATTGTGGAAGATGTTCCGACCGACTTCATAGTTGTAGCGGGGTATTCGTTACCATTAGAGAATTTGACTAAATCCAAGGTAAATCATACAAGTCGAGTCGCCACCACACTTCTATTTATCCAAAGGAATGGTTAGAAAGCGAACAAAAACCTAAAAGTTTTATCGAATCAAAAACTAGTAAAAATGTCAAAGATCTGGGTAAGGGGGTTGGTTATGCAATGGGAAGGTATTAGGCACCCAAAGCATCCTAGGTACTCCTAGGGAGCCCTTTTCACATTTGTTGCAAAAAGTTGTTATTTTTTTGTGAAAATTTATTTGTACAAACATGACTGAAGGGATGAGAAAAGCGTGTATGTTTATCTAATGTACTACTTACTAAAAGAAGGGTCAAAAGAACATGACTCGCACGGACGTCGCATCCACTGCATACGCATCTCATCTGAATCTGAGAATCAGAGTCTTCGTAGCTCGGCTACCTATGGGTTAAAGAGGAGTGTGCTCGCTAAGTCATCGCGTCTTATGCCTATGTATCTCATCTGGGACGAAAATCAGAGCAAAACGTAGTTCGACCACCTATGGGGTAAGGGTTGTGTTTTGGGGTGAACGACATTACTATGCAATCTACCGGATGCTCGACCTTTGGAGACTTACTCGCTTGTAGTAGAAGGAGATAACGTGTTCTTAGGAGAAGAAAAATCAATGAGTTGTTGGTGTTTATGAACGCTCATGCAAAAGGGGTAATGAGGATAAGACCTCATAGCTCTTAACCCTGGACAGGGTGAGCTCATGACAAAAAGTGGGGGTTCAGAAAGGTGGAACCCTCTCCACTGACTGATCGGACAAAAGATCTGGGTTTTTTGTTCTGAAGCATCGACACGTAGTGTGATCTTAAAGAACGATGCACTGAATAACGGGGGATTGATTATTGATCCCTTTTATCCGTCAATTGCCTCTTCATGGAGGTCTTTAGGAAAAAAATAGTAAAATGCGGGAAAGATAAAGGGGGTTAAGAGATCTACCACACGGATAAAGATTCGAAGCAACAACAAATAAAGAGGTAAGAAACCCGGAGATCTCTCAAGCTAGCACCATCAAAGAAAGCGAGTCAGTACAGGTAATCGGAATAAACCTCCAGGTGGTATCCCACAAATAAAGTGGAACGCCAGGCCATCTCTGCAACAGTCATGTGAGCCCTCACAAAAAAACTCAACAAACAGGTTAGAGAAACAAGATAGGGTAATCAAGAGTTGCCCCCAAATCAAAATGTAACCACATGAATCATGCCATTAAAATTCACAAAAAGCTCACAAAAAGCAACCAAGGGTAGGAGGCCTAAACCTCTTGTCAAACAAATGCATTAAAAGGGTATCAAAAATTTCAGGTTGAAAGTATAAAGTAGTGGAAATAGGGCATACCTGATTGGGGAGGATCGATTGAAATTGAATGGCACGGTTGGGTTTGCAAAGCACTCTTAGGGTTTATATGAGAGGGAATTGGTTCTTTGCCGATGAGTTCCCTTCAGTCTCTGGAGGTTGCTCTGAACTTTGTTAGCTCTTCTCTCACTATCTTTTTCCCTGCCAGGGTAATAGGAATAGAATTGTCTTTTGTTTCACTGAAACTCTGAATTTATAACCTGATTTTTGTGGACTTGTGGGCTCAAATGAGAGAGGCCCAAGTCCAAAAATTTTCTGTTATATTTTATTTATTTATTTATTTTTTTCGTTTTTTTTCTTTCACTTTTTGTTCTTTTTTTTTTAAACACGTGGGTTTCGCCTAGTGAACATGACAGTTCAAGAAATTCCTCTGAGCGTAGGTGATTCTGGTGGCTTTTCTTGGGACTCGCTAGGCGACCCATTCTGCTCACCTAGCGAGCATGACAGCTCATGAACAAACTTTTGCTCCTTCAAGATTAACGTTTTGACTGACGAATAGACCCCATTTGAACCTGTTGGAAGTATCTCAAGTCATTCCCTTGTGTTGACTAATCATCTAAATAGAACCCACAAAGTGTCTTGGATGATACTCAAGCTTCAAACAAAAGATGTTAGTGACACATTTTTGTGCTTTTGGTTAGTAAACAAAAGTAAGAGAAACAATGATGTATAATTCAAGCATGCTTGGTGATCTCAAACCAATCACAAGGAGTCCCACCGAAAGGCAAAAGGAACCAAGATGCTAAAGATCCTTGAGGCAATGCAAATGCAATGTTATGATGCCATGAGGGATCTTAGGGTCAAAATTGGGGTCTTACAGATGCCCCTATTTAAGGTCATTCTAGCCGAAGAAGTGAAGGTTAAAATCTTCGTCTCGACGGGGTAGAATGGGCTTAAATAGTAACAAAGAGACGAATTTTGGTCCCTAAGAGACCTCATGATGCAAATGTAGGTATGAAAAATGGTAGCACTTTATGGAGATATGTGTCCACAAAAGCAAAGAAATCAGAAGCCACTGATAATCCATATGAGCAATTCACTCCATGGGACCAAGACCCTGGGGACTCTCCTGGGGATAAAAAAGGGATAAAAATGCACGAGCAGGTCACGACTCAAAGCGTGGGGAACAAAATTCCAAAGGGAAAAGATCCAATGGAAAGACTCGAGCTGACTCGAAGATGCATGTATTGGGGAATATGCCAATACAGCAAAAAACTATCCACAGCGGATACTTCGGATAAAATCCGGATGAAAACAATCCACTAAGGGACTTCGTTGGGGATGTCCGCAAGGACACTCCTGGGGAAGCAACGGGACGAGGTATTACCGGTTACTGGGTAATAAGCTCAAGGAGACATGTGATCTGAACGCCAGGTATGAGGGTGAGAGATACAACATGCTCAGGAAGAGATGAATATCCAAGACCGGCACAAGGGTGAGAGATATCAAAACTTCAAAACATCTGAGGAAAACCTAAAAGGTATACTTCAACTCAGGGATTCTGACTTCACAGGGGACAAAAAGTCATAATAGGGAGCAGAGAGGAAGGAACACCAGGGATACCGGTTACTGGGCATATAATAGGTGACCAACCAAGGCGTGAATTGGGGAATATTCCCAAAATACTCATCATCCAAAAGAGGGCTAAAAGCAAACTCGATTATAGGATGGATATTCGACTCCACAAAGGGGATACGAATCTTACTCAACCGGGGAAGAACAAAAGGCTTCAGACCCGAGAGTGCATGAGATATACTCTCTATTACCATCAGAACGTAGATAATATACTCGCATGGACGATTATCCACACCGGTTACTGGGTTAATAAAGGATAAATCGACCGAAAAGAAAAGGCATCGGGATACCGAAACTAGGTATATAATGATGATCAATTCGGGGGAGAAACAATCGTTACCAACAACAACAAGGTAGACGAGAGATGACCCGCTGGGGATAAATTGCGTAATCAGGGCAATTATCCAAGCAGATGAGGGGATATCATCACCGAATATTGGATGAAGATAACTGTCACCAATTAAAGATGAGCAAAAATAGTTACTCTGCAAAAAGGGAAGAAATAAGGTTTACAACTACCGGTATGAGGGTAGAGAAACACAGACTCCGCCGGGGATAATGATTACTAATTATTAAGCCATTATTCATTTACCACGGGGAAACAGGAAAAGAGTCTCAAGAGACCGATCTAGGATCAAACTAGATAGGCACACCAAATCAAGACTTGTCCCGGTGAGGATATAACTCAATGGGGAAAACCATCCCAATATATGTGTCGGGAAGGAACAAAAATAATCGACATCCACGAGGATATAACCCGGTGGGGAACATGGAAGAAAGGATAGATGCTTTCTGCTTATGGAGCTGACTCTATATGGAGAGATCAGACACACACATCTGTTCGGGGAAGTATATCACCAAATAGCAGGAGACAGTAAACAATGATATATGGCAAAGAATGCAACATGAATATCTGAATGTTATAATTATGCATGAATATGCATGGTTTATGTATGATGTATGCTGACAGACAGACATATCTAACACAACCAGGTCCAGGAATCAACCACCCGGTACTACATCTCAAGAAAGAAAGCCAAGTTCACCGGGGAGTATCCAATCTGCTGGGGATCAGAGATACCAGGAAGCAAAGAACTCTGCAAGGGATGAATCATCAATCATTCCAACTGGGGACGAGAGTTATCACAGACAAGGTCCATCACACCAACAACTCTACTGGGGAATCTATCCGAGGAGATAAAGGATTTATCGGGATCAACCACCAAATACCGCTCTTGCCCAAAGAGATCCAAGCTGCTGAGGAAGAAAGATTGCTACTCTGCTGAATGGAAGAGACGTGACTCTCAACAAGCAATCCACTTGGTAGGATAAACCACAAGGGGTTCCGGAGGGAGGAGATACAGTCATGCCAGGAATATGGACAAAAATCTTACCCTGTTGGGGATCGTACCACCCTTGGGAGAGCACTGAGGATCTCCTAAGTATCCTTTCGTCATTGTGACTGTTCACTTTGTTTAAAAACAAATTAAAAAAATTTTGATCGTTTAAAACAATGATATTTTCTTAATCAAAACATGCAAAACATTTGTTGAATAGAAACAGATAAGAGTGCCAATAAGTGGACAAAAGGCTCAAATTTATTTGATAGAATGGTAGTCTGCGAATGGCAAGACTTCATAGATCTTTACAAATTTGAAATTGGTGATATATATTGGAAAAGGGCTACATTGAACATAATGACCATTTCTCCACCAATTCTGAATCCGATGTATTTGAAGCTTTGGCTGATAATGAGCAAGGATCTCTGACGGACGACAGTTGTAGAACAAAGTCTTGTCAGGATGCAGTTACCTGCCAAATCCCTAATTTTTGCCTAGATTGCCCAAGGATGAGGTACTCAATCTAGCGGGATACATATATCATTATTATATATTTTTTGTGTCTTTAACTTTTGCCTGGATCGCCCTTTCGGGTTTTCAATCCACCGAGACGCTCATTTTTGCCTAAGTCGCCCTTTCGGGTTTTCAACTCAGCGAGCTATTCAGTTTTTATTTTTTAGGTGAAGTATTTCTTGACTGCATCTGAATTCACAGGACGAGTGAAATCCTCCCCATCCATAGTTGTAAGTATCAAAGCACCGCCTGAAAAGGCTTTCTTAACAACATACAGACCCTTATAGTTCGGAGTCTACTTACCCCTGGAATCGAGCGCGAAAGACAAAACTTTCTTGAGCACAAGGTCACCTTCTCGGAACACACGAGGCTTGACCTTCTTATCAAAAGCTTTCTTCATCCTCTGCTGATATAACTGACCATGGCACATGGCAGTCAATCTCTTCTCTTCAATCAAGTTTAGCTGGTCATAACGACTCTGAACCCATTCAACATCAGTCAACTTGGCCTCCATCAAGACTCTCATTGATGGGATCTCCACCTCTACTGGGAGTACAACCTCCATGCCATAAATAAGAGAGAAAGGGGTTGCCCCTGTTGAAGTGCGGACAAATGTACGATAGCCATGCAAAGCGAATGGCAACATCTCATGCCAATCTCTGTACGTAACAACCATCTTCTGGATAATTTTCTTAATATTCTTGTTAGCAGCTTCAACAACCCCATTCATCTTGGGTCTGTACGGAGAAGAATTATGATGTGCAATCTTGAATTCACTACACAGCTCTTTCATCATCTTGTTATTCAAGTTAGATCCATTATCAGTAATGATCTTATCTGGCACACCATATCGGCATATGAGTTGATTCTTGATAAACTTCACGACCACCTGCCTGGTCACATTTGCATACGACGCCGCTTCAACCCACTTGGTGAAGTAATCAATGCTACGAGAATAAATCTGTGTCCATTGGACGCTTTCGGCTCTATCATGCCAATCATGTCAATTCCCCACATGGAGAAAGGCCATGGTGATGAGATCATATTCAAAAGTGTCGGGGGAATATGAATCTTATCAGCATAAATCTGACACTTGTGGCATTTCTTCACAAATTTGCAGCAGTCAGACTCCATTGTCAGCCAATAGTAGCCTGCTCTCAACATCTTTCTAGCCATGGAATGTCCATTGGAATGAGTACCAAATGAACCCTCATGGACCTCAATCATCAACAGGTCTGCTTCGTGTCTATCCACGCATCTGAGCAGAACCATGTCAAAATTTCTTTTGTAAAGCACTTCGCCATTGAGGTAGAAACTGCCTGACAATCTCCTCAAAGTCTTCCTATCTTTTACAGATACCCCAGGCGGGTAAATCTAGCTCTGAAGGAAACACTTGATATCATAATACCATGGCTTATCATCTTTTACTTCTTCTACTGCAAATACATGAGCTGGTCTGTCCAAGCGCATCCCGGTGATATTGGGGACTTCATTCCACAATTTAACCACAACCATTGAAGCAAGCGTAGCAAGAGCATCTGCCATCCGATTCTCATCTCGAGAAATATGATGAAAGTCAACCTCAGTAAAGAATGTTGAAATCCTCCTCGCATAACCTCTGTATGGAATGAGGCCAGACTGATTCGTTTCCCATTCACCCTTAATCTGATTAACAACGAGGGCCGAATCACCATATACATCAAGATGCTTGATCCTTAGATCAATACATTCCTCCAATCCCATAATACAGGCCTCATACTCAGCCATATTATTCGTGCATTTGAAAGTTAGCCTTGCTGTAAAAGGAATATGCGCGCCCTGAGGAGTAATAATCACGGCCCCAATACCATTTCCATACTGATTTATAGCGCCATCAAACACCATACTCCATCTGGAACCAGGCTCTGGCCCTTCATCAAGTGTAGGCTCATCGCAATCTTTCACTTTCAAATACAGAATTTCCTCATCGGGGAAGTCATACTGAACTGACTGATAATCTTCAATAGGCTGATGTGCCAAATGGTCAGGCAAGATACTACCTTTAATAGTCTTCTAAGCTCGATACTCAATATCATACTCAGATAACAACATCTGCCAACGGGCAATTATCCCTGTTAAAGCAGGCTTCTCGAAGATGTACTTGATTGGATCCATTCTGGATATCAACCAAGTCGTATGATTTATCATATACTGGCGTAAGCACTTAGCAGCCCAAGCCAAAGCACAACATGTCTTTTCAAGCATTGAGTATCGAGACTAACAATCCGTGAACTTCTTACTCAGGTAGTAAATAGCATACTCTTTCTTCCCTGATTCATCTTGCTGGCCAAGGACACAACCCATAGAATCTTTAAGAACAGTCAGATACATGATCAATGGTCTCCCTTCCACGGGAGGAGACAAAATCGGAGGCTCAGACAGATACTCTTTAATACTATCAAAAGCTTTCTGGCAATCCTCGGTCCAATCATGAGACTGATCTTTCCGGAGGAGCTTGAATATTGGCGCACATGTGGCAGTCATGTGGGATATGAATCTGGAAATGTAATTCAAGTGGCCAAGAAAACCTCGAACTTGCTTCTCAGTCTTGGGCGTAGGCATCTCTCGTATTGCTTTGACCTTTGCAGGATCAACCTCAATACCTTTTTCACTGACAATAAAGCCCAATAACTTGCCAGAACGGACTCCAAATGTACACTTGTTGGGATTCAGATGAAGCTTGTACTTCCTCAGACGCTGAAAAAGCTTCAACAAGTGCTCTACATGTTCAACCTCCGATCTTGACTTAGCGATCATATCGTCAACGTACACCTCAATCTCCTTGTGCATCATATCCTGAAACAAGGTGGTCATAGCTCGTTTATACGTGGCTCCGGCGTTCTTCAAACCGAAGGGCATCCCTCGATAACAGAATGTTCCCCAAGGTGTGATGAATGTTGTCTTCTCCATATCCCCGGGTTCCATTTTAATCTAATTATATCCGGAAAATCCATCCATAAACGAGAAGACTTTGAATTTAGTTGTATTGTCTACCAACATATCAATATGTGGTAGAGGGAAATCATCTTTCGGACTAGCTTTATTCAAGTCTCTATAGTCCACACACATCCGAACTTTTCCATCTTTCTTAGGCACGGGCACAATATTGGCCACCTATTGAGGATATGTAGAAGTCACCAGGAACCCCGCATCAATTTGCTTCTGAACTTCCTCTTTGATCTTCACTGCCATATCAGGATGAGTTCTTCTGAGCTTCTGCTTTACAGGCATGCACTCAGGCTTTAGAGGTAGGAAATGTTGCACAATATCAGTATCTAGACCAGGCATGTCTTCATATGACCAGGCAAAGACGTCAACATATTCTCGTAGGAACTTAATCAACCCCTTCTTAACAGATTCTTCCAGAAGTGCCCCAATCTTTACCTCTCGCACACAATCTTCAGACCCCAAGTTGACTATTTCCAGATTCTCAAGATGCGGCTGAATGATCTTCTCTTCATGCTCAAGTAGCCAGGTGATCTCATCAGGAATCTCTTCAACATCATCTTCCTCTGCCTCAAATACAGGGAATTCAAAATTGGGAGATGGTGTTGGGTCATTATGTTCAATGGGTTTAGAAATCAACCTGCATAATGATTTTGGATATGAAAAGATTTAGAATTCAAACAAGGCAAATCATTATGCAGATGAAAAGATTGATTTTATTCCATTTTGAGGTTTTATGTGATCACCAATTTCATGCAAAAGCGAAAAGGGAAAATAAATGGAAAAACAAATATTTAACATGAATTTATTGAATGCAAATATCATTGTATTTATGTTGCCAACAATGTTATCACTCCTCCTTTTGGCATGGGAGAAGGGTTTTTAAACAAAGTGATCATTACGCTGACTTATGGACAACTGTTGGAATATCCACAGCGACCCAATTGTTGCAGACCCCTCCAGGGATGATGAAATTGCCAGAATCCTCTGTATCTTCTTCTAAAACGGCAGCAACCTCCTCATCTAGACCAGTGTGGATGAAACCTCCACTCTTGAATAACCCTTGCTTGTTGAAAGTACCAGAAGAAAAACCTATGTCAGCCCGGGACTCGTTGTCTTCTAACTCAATCATTTTTCCTAAACCAGTGGTTGCACCACGCTCAATGGCCAACTTTGCATTTTTGTAGGAAGCAAATGAAGGAGCTCTTTTCTCAATAGGCTCAGCAATAGATAACGCTTGGAAAGGAGTTCCAACTTCAACCTCAGCATCTATATAAGAGAAGGAAGACAAATGGCTAACCAGGAGAGCCCTTTCTCCCCCTACCACCACCAGTTTCTTATTTTTCACAAATTTCAACTTCTGGTGTAGGGTGGACGTCACGGCGCCGGCCTCGTGAATCCATGGTCTACCTAAGAGACAACTATACGATGGGTGAATGTCCATAACCTGGAAGGTAATTTGGAAATCACTTGGTCCAATCTTGATCGGGAGATCAACTTCCCCAATCACAGTTTTGCGAGACCCATCGAAAGCCTTCACAACTACTCCACTCTGCCTCATGGAAGGCCCTTGATATGATAGTTTTGAGAGAGTGGACTTTGGCAATACATTCAATGATGACCCGGTGTCCACCAGCACATTGGACATGGCGTCGTCTTTGCAATTCATAGATATGTGTAAAGCCAAGTTGTGGTCTCTTCCCTCCTCAGGGAGATCAGAGTCACAAAAGCTCAGGTTGTTACAAGCAGTAATGTTTGCAACAATGCTATCGAATTGCTCCAAAGTGACATTGTGATCCACATATGCCACATCCAACACCTTCTGCAGAGCCTCTCGGTGTGGTTTTGAATTTAAGAGTAAGGATAACACAGATATTTTGGATGGTGTTTGTAGAAGTTGGTCTACAACATTGTACTCGCTTTTCTTGATGAGTCTCAGCATCTCATCACAGTCTTCTTTCTCATTGCCACTCGGCCCAACAGAAGTAGAAGTTTTCAGTACGAAGGAGGGCTTAACAACAAGTGCCGGATTCGGAGAATTCACAACGTTCCCAATCGGGCGTTCAACAAAATCAGCATTAATTTGAGGCTTCGGCGGTGCTGAAAATACACGGCCACTACGGGTCAAACCGCTAACATCGGCAATATTCACAACAGAAGAAGAGGGCAAGGACACCTCTTTCCCATTCTCTACTGCTACGACGTTGTAGCGATAGGGAACTGCCTTTTCAGAAGAGTAAGGCACAGGACCAGCAGGCTTAATGATCAGAGCAGGAGAAGCCTTCTGCTTGCTACCATTGTACTTGATGATAACAGGCTCGGGTATCCGGAACACTGGGGAAATCACGTTGACCTCAGGCTCATTTTCATCAGCATTCCTGTTTTGAAGGATCTCAATGACTCCTTCGTCCAGCATTTCCTGAACATCCTTGCGCACCTGGCAACAACCCAATCGGTTAACATAGCAAACTCGACATCTATCATGGTCATGCTCATAATGACTGTAGTCACACAACAAACGACGCATCTGGACCAGAGACTGTTGAATATGACTGACATATTTGACCTTGTATTTTCCAGGGCAACCCTGGACCATGTTGACAGATTTCCCATGTTCGGGCAATGGGTTCTTCTTCACATTAGGGCCTACATCCTCAAAACATAAAATACCACACCTCACAAGGTCTTGAACCTTGGTCTTCAAAGGGTAACAACTCTCCACGTCGTGGCCGGGAGCACCAGAATGGTAAACACAATCTAACCAAGGCTTATACCACCACTGGGGGTTAGCAGGTATAGCCGGTGGGTCTCTCGGAGTAATCAACTTCCTTTCTATCAAATAGGGATATAACTCTGCGTACGTCATACGAATAGGATCGAAGGTGACCCTTTTCCTCTCGTAACTCGTGCTGGTTTGATTACTGTTTCGAGGCTGGTAGGCCTGTGTAGCACCTCAAATTTGCACCTATCATTATGCATACATTTTCATATTAGGTCATAGCATATCATGGTCCATTGCATAGCATTGCATTGCCTCTTTTGCCTCAAGTGCAAGTCAATCAAGAAATTAGGTCAAACTAATCTCCTGATCAGTCAACCAAGCAAGCAAAGGAATTTCTCATTGAACCAAGGCCTTGGGGTTTTGTCCAACAAGTTCACATGGCTTGGAGGTCTATTTGAAGTATTTTGGTCAAGGGTTGAAGACTCAGAGGTCATCAGTTTATGCACAGACAGTCAAAAACCCTAGAAAGTCAACTGTCAGTCAAAGCAGTGGATGGTGGTCATTCTTGTGGAATTTGGGCACCATGATCAATAATCAAGGGTTCATACAACTTGGGATATCATTTGAGGTCAAGTACTCAAGGAATTAGGGTTTGGAATTCATCAGTCAATGCATAATCAGTCAGAAACCCTAAAAGTCAACTGTTGGTCAATTGTCCATTTAATCAGTGATTGGATGATTGGAATTGGTTTGTGAGAGTTCATTCATGTCCAAATAGTCATCATACATCATGCCAAACACCATCATGGAAGAATTTGGAGCCAGATCATGAATTTCCCAAAATGGAAACTGGGCCTGTAACTGAAACCTGCCATAAATGGAAAGTCTTGATCCTCAAACTTACATTTTGATACAAGCCTCTAATGAATTTTTGCCCAACATGAAAGTTGAAGATCTTGTTCTCCCATTTCCAAAAAGTCCTAGAACTCTCAATTCCCATGTGTGGTTGGCAAGTTATGATCGAATCGATTTCAGAAAATCTTGAACTTCAAAGGGCCATATCTCTCAAACCGTTTGGCCAATTTTGGTGGGGTTTTTTCCTACAAGTCACATTTGATCCCCTCTTTCCAAAAATATAAATTTCATGAGCCAAAACTTCACCAATCAAAATGGCATATTTTGACCTTTTTCATTTAAATGCAAGTTTGACCAAGAGTTGACTTTTTGATATAAACATTTTTTCAACATTTGGCCAATTGGGAAAGCTCAGAAATGTCATTTAGAATGTGTTTGCAAAGTCAAAATATGCAGTACATGAGGCCATGGCTTGGTTGCTTGAATTGTAAGAAAAGTACAATCTCACCATACTTGTCCATACCATCCACCATGCCTTGCCTTGTACCTCAAAAGAACAACAATTATGCAGCATTTTTTCTGTCATTTGAGACCTCATCTTGCAGCCTAAACCAACAACAATAGAAGGCCATGCTTAGTTGCTAAAAATTGGGCAAAAGTACATGTTTGCTCCATACTTCCAACAATGCCTTGTACTGTCCAGCTGACATTATGCATCATTTTGGCTGTCATTTTGAAATAGATTTGCAGCCACAAGCCACCTTTTTGACAGCAAGGAGATAGAATTTCATTCATGGAAAACTCACTTTAGCAAGAGGCTGTCAAAAGAACTTCAGGGAGGAACAAAACTGGCCATGCTTAGTACTGCACATAGTAGTCTTGTTCACTTTCTGTCAGGAATAACAGCCAAGCCATATTGGATAGAAAAACCAAGAGAACTTCACTGATGCACATACACATCCTTGTCCATTCTTGAAAAATTCTGTCACGACATCCTGCAAAGAAAAAAAACCTTGGCAACTGTTTTCACCATACCTCCATGCCAATTTGTACTGTCACATGAGAACTGCTGCAGCCAAGCATCCAACAGCAAGGGAACCTTGCTTGACTTCACATCAAAAGACCTCACTTGCATTTACAAAGAAAAAAACTGTCAAAAGCTGACAGTAAAAAAACCTGAGCCTTGCATTTTGTGCTAGAGAATCCTGCTAGCCAACACAAAAGAACTCAAAACCACCTTGCTGTTTTGGCATTCCCATTTTTCTGTCAAAAATGCAAAAACCATGAAGCCATCATCAAACCACATGTTCCTCACCATGTTGCTGTCAAAGAAAGCTCAACATTGCAGCCAACATAATAGCATCACCAACCATTTTTTTGGGCCAAGGCAAATTGATTGTGCAACCTCATTCATTCAAAACTGACCTCACTGTCAAAACTCACAAGGAACCAAACTGCATTGCTTTTTCAAACCTTGCTTGACTTCACCTCCAAACACACCTCACTTGCATCTTGCCAAGAAAAACCAGTCAAGAACCTCATTCCCTGCCATGGTAAACCAACAGTAGACCAACCATTTTTACTGGCAAAAGACTGATTTTTTGGCATTGTGAAAAGATTGAAAAGCTGTCAAAATTCAAAACCACCAAGAAACTTCTAAACAGCAGGCTTTTCATAATGTTCTCTATCACATGAAACCCTCTAACCACACTGCATACAACACCCTCTCTCTAAAAAATTCATCTTTGGCCATTTCCAACTCTCAGTCCAAACACAAAAGCAAACTAGCCTGGCCCTGCATTGACACAACATCCATTCCACCATTTTCCTGTCATTTTAGAAAACCAACTGCAGCCAACCTAACCAACATAACACAACCACCTTCATTCATTTTCTAAACACCACCTCATCTTGACACTTATCAAAAACCTGTCCAAGAATTTCCATGAACCAAACCTAGCCATTGCCTTTTCACCAACCTTTCATCATGTTGAACCATTAGCATCCATCAAAACCTGTCAAACTCCACACCAACTTCACTCATAAAAAACTTATCTTGGCCACATTCCAAAACTGTCTAGGACTCCCAGTAAACCTGAGCCTAGCCATGACTATTCTCACCTTCCACTCATCATTTTGAAGCAGTAGCAGTCACTACTTGCAGCCAAAGAACCAAACTCACTCATGCTCAAAAGATCCCTTTGCTTTTGCATTTATCATCCTCTGTCCAAACTTCCTCAGGTAACCTAACTTTGCCTTGCCTAAACATCATTCCAACAGCATATTGAGTTGATTCCAATCACTTGCTTCCACCTGAAAATACCTTTCCTAGCACTGTCCTAAAGAGGTGTACAGCCATGACAGTCCATGATCTAAGCACTTCCAAGATGTCTTGAGCCATACCATCACCATTATCCATCATTGGAAAGCTTAAGGCTCATCTGTTTTGGCAAGGCATCACAAAACAACATCAAGAACACAAACTGCCCTTCAAAAAAGGTATGGATTCGACCCTCCCATTTTCTCAAATTGACATATACTTTGGAAAGGTCTTTCAATGCTGAGTGTCATGATGCTTTCCTTTTTGAAAATAGTTGTGTATTCATGAAGATATGATGAGATGAAGTTTGGTGCTTGAAAATGTTTCCTTTGATTTCTTGTTGTGTATTTCAAATTAATGAAAATAGGGTTTGGATTGTTGTCGTATGTTGTTTGCTGGTCATTTGGGTATAATCAATTTTGATTTTAGGGAAAAGTTTGTAAAACTCAAATTTGGGGATGGTGATGAACATAAACCCTAGTTTCCCAATTTGTATTTTCCCAGATTTTCTGCCCCCTTTCACGTGCATGGCTTCTTTCCCAACAACCAATAGAAACATTTCAATCCTTGCCCAAAACGACTGTGTTTTGATTAGTGGATTCCAATATTACCAAAATGCCATTCTTTCAATGTTAATTTCAATAATTATTTCATTTTTGATACCCATCTTGTGAAAATCATAACTTGTTCAATCTTGATCCAAATTCAATGGGATTTTTTGTGTTGTGTTCATCATGATCTCTACTTTTTTATCATTATTTTTCCAGAATTTTTGGATGAGTGGTTTTTAATTGGCCTTAGGGTTTGTGACATGTGACCAAATTTTGTACACTTTGCCAAATCAATTGTGAAATGATGAGAATGTATCCAATGGCTCCCAAATTTTTTGTGCTTAAACTAGACACATTCATGGTGATTTTGGTATAAAGTTTGTGGATTTATCATTTGTGGTTTGTGAGACATGATTTTTTGAATTAGGGTGTGACAATTTGTGTCACACCATTGATGTCCAACTTCATGATTTTCATTACCATGCTTCTTGACCTCCAAATGACTTGATTTTTTGCATGAGCTTACTCTTGTATGTCTAGTTGACTTGTGAATTTTCTTGGATTTAATTGAACCATTTTCCATTTGTTTGAGATTTTCCTTCCCTGCCTAGACAAATGTTGCCCTTGTGTGACACATGTTCCCATTTCATTTGAGAAATTCTCATACTTTATCAGATGGACATGAAATTTTACATGAGATAACTAGACATCCTCATCTTTGCCATGGTTTTGATCCCATTCATTTATCATACACCATTCTTGACTTATGATTTTTCTAAGTTGATGCATGTTTGGTTGACTTCTTTGGGCATGTTCAAAATTGCTTTGACTTTCTGATTTTCATTGACTGCCTTCCACTTGTCCAAATGGGATGAAATTTGACATGCTTACCATGCTATGTGTTAGGTTTGATCATGATTTATTTGGTGATTTTTGGAAAATGTTTGGATTGCTTTTGAGTTAAGTCTTGCTGTTGACTTCTATGAGCCTCTGTTTGCCATGTTTTGACCTAAATGGTTCATGAAATGATGATGATGATTGATATGAATGTGAAACCAATTGGTTTTGTTTCCTAATTGTTTGAACATGATTTTGGATACTTACCTTTGCTGTCTTGACTTTCTCATTCACTTTTGACCCTAGGCTTGCCCTAGTGGTCCTGCTACTCACCTTTGAGTTTGTGTTTTCAGGTTGACCATCAAATGGCCATTGAGACCAATTCTTTTGATTGAGCTTGCTTAAAAATCATTGTCTAACATTGTTTGTTTCGTAGGTGGCTTGGCTCACATGCCTTAAGCCTTGTGCCTAGCACATCCATATGCCTCCAATTAACTGTTGGTGTCTGTTTCTGTTTGTTTTGTTTGAAGTTGCATGCTAACATCTGCTTGACTGTTTCAGGTGCTTTAGTTGCTTAGTTCCTTGTGAACTTTTTGCTTTGCTTTGCTTGTATAAGCAATTTGCATTGAGGTATGTCTCTTCTACTTCATGTAGTCTGGAAGACCTGGCCTGTTACCTGGCCAGGCAACTGTCTGAAGTCCTCCTTAAGAGGCAATGTTTGTGGATGTTTACTTTTGTCCTTGTATAGAGTCAAAGTCCTCCTAAGTAAAGAGGCAATTGGTGGAAGGTAGGGATATGCAATCTATCCCCCACTATTCAGTGTGTCATCTGCTTTGCTCACACCACTGTGTTGATGCATTACAGATACAAACCCAAGATCTTGTGCAACTGCACAGTTGAGTCAGTTTTAAATGTGTAGAAGGGTTCCCACTTTCTGAACCCACACATTCTTGTCTTGAGCTCTCCCAGGCCAGGGATAAGAGCTGTGAGGTCTCATCCTCACTTCATCCTTTCATCTGCTTCACCTTAGCCCCTCAATGGCAAGGTTAAGAGCACATTCACCCAGTTCCAGAGGTTTGTTTGTCGAGGTTGATATGACCCCTTGACTAAAACCTAACCCTTGTTTGAGCCACTTGTTTGTGTATAGCGTGTGCTATCTGTGCTTGTAGGATAGTTTGACTTGCTTCCTGTGCAAGATAAGATTGTTTGACTTGCTTCCTGTGCAAGTTAGGATTAGTTTATACTTGCTTCCTGTGCAAGTTAGGATTTACTTGGCTTGCTTCCTGTGCAAGTTAAGTGTGTGTGGCTTGCTTCCTGTGTGAGCCATGCTTAGGATAGGTTGGCCCTTGTGCCAGTTAGCTAGAAACCTTAACTTAGGGATGAATCTGCATGATAACATCTAGGCTCGAGTCGTAGTCTCCCTAGTTGTGTCTCCCTCTGTTATCTGGTTAGGCTAGTCCTTTATCCCTGCGTAGGGGAACTACATCGCCCTGATCTTCATACCAGATGAAGTATGTAGGCAGGAGATTGAGCTGATCTCTCCGGGCGCCCTTTTTCTTTTTTGTGTGTGTTGTCTGACAGTTGCTAGGCTCGAGTGCCTGACTCCTTAGCAATTTGTTGTCTGTTTGTTTGAGTGTGTGCTTGACAGTTATAGGCTCGAGTCCCCGACTCCCTATCAACTTGTTGTGTTGTTGTGTGCTTGGAAGCCGATGTGAGTCCATCGAGTGGCATTTGGGTTCCAGTGTGCGTGTGTTTTGGTTCGGATGCTGATGTAAGTCCAGTGATTGGCGTTCAGGCTCCACGTTTGCCTTCTTGTGCGTGTTTTGGTTCGGATGCTGATGTAAGTCCAGTGATTGGCAGTCGGGCTCCACGTTTGCCTTTGCCTGTGTTTGTTTGTGTGCGTGTCAGCCGAGCTACGAATGCTCTGATTCTTCTCTCGTCCGAGAAGATACGTATGCATAGGATGCGATATCCTAGCGAGCATGTGTCGTTTCCCCAGTCCGAACTACTTCGACTCTGATGTCTATGCTTGATAGACTAAGTAGGCCCAGGATGCGATATCCTGCCGAGTCAGTTTCAGTCAGTTTCTTTTGTCTCTTTCAGCCAGTGTGTGTGAGTTTGAGCAGTGTTTAGCAACCAATATTCCTTCCTTTTGTGCGTGGATCCCGTAGAGTACTACGGATGCGTAGGGGTGCTAATACCTTCCCTTCGCATAACCGACTCCCGAACCCATACTCTTTGGTCGTGAGACCATGTCTTTTCCCAGGTTTACTCTGAGCGTTTCCTTTCCCTCTTTTGGGATAAATAACGCACGGTGGCGGCTCTGTTGTTCTTTCTTTTCCCGCCGGTTTTTCGCGTGATGCGACAGCTGGCGACTCTGCTGGGGAATAAAGAAGTTGACCTATGCTGGTCCATCTTCCCTGAGCGAGTCTCTCCTAGCGCTCTCTAGGTTAGGGTTTGGTTGCTTTTGCTGTTATTTATTGCATTCATTTATTCATTGTTGGCATTTATGTTTGCACTTATGTTTGCATTCATTCACATTCATTATTCATCTGCTGTGCTGTCTGTGTTTCTCTGTTTGGGGTGGGAGTTACTCGAGGTAAAAGGCCCAATACCCAGGCTATGAGTGAAATCTAGGAAACCTAGGAATAGAGTGATTCATGGGAAGCGGGTGGTGTACGCCACTTAGCGGAACATTGATATCACGAGCAGTTCAGACCCTGGTGGGATATTATCGGTGCATACATCGGGTGTGCACAGGATGATATTCTGCGAAAGGTTATTTATGCTGCGTTTCTCCCGACTTTACCCTGGCCTAGACTACGCCCGTGAGTGGGAAGGGTTATTCATTACAGGTACCGTTGGTGACTTTGGTTCTGTTGGTGACTCTAGTTCAGACAACAGTGTGATCAGTTTGACCATAAGTTGGATTTATGTTCTGATCTTGACTGAAGCTTCGGCCTAGTCAGAGTTTGCACAACCAGCCAGTCCAGTCTGCATCATGTGCATCATAGCATATTTATTTTTCAAAAGAAACGCAATGAAAAAAATCAGAAAAAAAAATCAAAAAAAGAAAATTTTCAAGGAACTCAAAGGAGTTTATTTGCAAAAAATTTCAAAACATGAAAAAACCGGGAAAATTTTTTCACCTGATACATCTGAGGAGATATTCTCATATATGATCAAAATGCTAAATATTTCAAAGTTTGCAAATAAAACCCTCGAGTTCCTTTGAAATAAAAACAAGCATATGCATAAACACTTCATGCATCATTTGCATCAGCAGGTTCCGTTCCGGTCTCCTGTCCTGTGGTCTGACCCTGCGATCTTCATTTATTTTGAAGACACACTTTGCCGGTATTATACCAGAGCCATCTCTGCCAGATTGATGGATCATCCTGAGCAAGAGAATCGTGAACTCAGAGAGATATTTGCCAGACTTTGTACTGTTGATGGATTTATTCCTGGTTAACCGATCCCGGGCTGGTATTGGCTACTGTTCTGGGGCACTTAATGAGCAAGATTTGTTCAAGAGTGGAGGATTCGTCCATGACGATCAACCTGAAGAAGAGGATGCTGCTATCTTGGAAGAGGACGCAGAGGACTTGAACAATTTCACCATTCCTGGTGGTGTCTGCCACAATTGGGTCACTGTGGGCTTTCCTACAGTTGTTCATAAGTCTTTGTAATAAACACTTTGTTTAAAAACCCTTCTCCCATGCCAAAAGGAGAAGTGATGACATTGTTGGCAACATTTTGTGCAATGATATTTTCATTCAAATAATTCATGTTAAACATTCGTTTTTCCATTTGTTTTCCCTTTTTGCTTTTTGCATGAAATTGGTGATCACAAAAAACCTAAAAAACAAGAATAAAAGAAATCTTTTCATCTGCATAACGATTGCCTTGTTTGTTTTTCAAAAAGCTTTTCATCTCTAAATCTTTATGCAGGTTGTTTCTCAAACCCATTGAACATAATGATCGGACGTCATCTCCCAATTTTGAATTCCCTGTATTCGAAGCAAACGAAGATGATGTTGAAGGGATTCCTGACGAGATTTTCCGACTTCTTGAGCAAGAAAAGAAGATCACTCAGCTGCATCCCGAGAATCAGCAGAACAGCCAACTGGGGCATTATCAAAAAAAAAAAGAAAAAAAGAAAAAAGAAAGAGGAGGGTGCAAAACCAAATCAAAAGAAATCCAAATCAAAAGAAAAAGAAACAAAGAAAGAAACAATAAAAATAGCACCCTCAAAGTCCCAAGTTGGCTGATGCTGAATTCGATCGAAAAGAAGAGATCAACTGTCATGTGTCATGGTCAGTTATATCAGCAGAGAGTGATGAAAGCATTCGACAAGAAGGTCAATCCTCGTGTGTTCCAAGAAGGTGACCTTGTGCTCAAGAAAGTCTTGTCTTTTGTACCCGATTCCAGGGGCAGGTGAACCCCCAAGCTATGAATGTCCATATGTTGTCAAGAGAGCCTCTTCAGGCAGTGTTCTGACACTTACTACGATGGATGAAGAAGTTCACTCGTCCTGTGAATCCTGGTGCAGTCAAGAAATACTTCGCCTAAAACAAACAAAAAAAGTAACAGCTCGCTAAGTTGAACACCCCAAAGGGCAACTTAGGCAAAAAGGAGCGTCTCGGTGGATTGAAAACCCGAAAGGGCGATCCAGGCAAAAGTTAGAGACATTGAAAAAAAAGAGAATTTGCATCCCGCTAGATTGATCACCTCACACTGGGGCAATCTAGGCAAAAATTAGGGATTTGGCAAGTAACTGCATCTTGACAAGACTGTGCTCTATATCTGTCATCCGTCAGGGATTCTCGACTCGTCGTCGACTGAAGCTTTGAATACATCGCAAATTCAGAATGGTAGAGGAAAGGTCATTATGTTCGATGTAGCCCTCTCCAATATATATCACCGATTTCAAACTTGTACAGATCTATGGAGTCTCGCCCTTTGCAGACTACCATTCCATCACATCAATTTGAGCTTTTCATCCAATTATTTGCACTCTTATTTGTTTCAACTCAACAAACGTTTTGCATGTTTTAATTGATAAAGTATCATTGTTTTCAAAATAAACAAATTTTTCAAAAAAATGTTCTTAAACAAAGTGAACGTTCACAATGATGGAAGGATACTTAGGAGACCCACGGTGCTCTCCCGGGGGTGGTATGATTACCAGCAGGTAAGACAATTGTTCGTATCTCGAGCATGACTGTATCTTTGTCCTGCAGAACCTCGTATGGTCTCTCCTCAGTGAATTTGCTCAGTGCAGTGTTGGTTGAAGTTGTTTATCTTCATGTTCCCGGCAGTACAACATTCTTCCTCCAGGTCCCTGTTAGCCCTATTGTGGGGCATCTCCAATATAGGTTTGTTTGAGCCCTACTGTGGGGCATTCCCAGCAAGGTTGCTGTTGAAATATTTTTGTGGGGCAGTTCCCCAAGCAGAGTGTTTGCTGAAGACGTTAGCTTTCCTCTCTCCAGCAGAGCAGTCTTCTCCTCTCCCCGGCAGGCCTATGCTTGCAGATTTCCCCAGTTGAGAATCCCCGCTGAGCGCCTGACAGTGATTTTCCTCGGGAGCACCCCAGTGGAGTTTATCTGTAGACCGTTGGCGTGTCCCCCAACAATTGGGTTTGCGATGCTGTCATCTCCAGTATGGCCGTGAGTGCTCATCCCAAGCAGGTTTGTGGGAATTCATCTCCGGTATGATATGACGTGTTATCATCCTCAACAGAGTTGTTACTCTCACTGCTACGGTTGTTGTTCTCTCCACTAGGATCGTTCTCCTCAGCAGAATGGTGTGGTTTTTTCTCAGCAAGTTCCCCGAGTGGAGCGGGTCTCATGAAATACATCTCCAGCAGTGATTCTCCTACATATGGATTGGTTGGGTCGTCCCTAAATGGAGTAGCGTTTATTTCTTCAACAGAGTTCATCCTACCAGTGGATTGGACGAGTTTCTATAGTGGACTGATATCTACATCCCCAGCTAAGTTGATTCTACCTATGGACTGCATGGGTTATCCCCAGCGGATTAACAGATTTTCTCCAAGCAGAGTTTATCCTATCTGAGGATTGGTTGGGCCTTTCTCCCAGTGAAGTCGCGGTACCATTTCCCAAGCAGAGTTCCCCGCAGAGTATTTCCCCAAGAGGAGTCTCCCCACAGAGTCAGAGTATCTGATCATCTCGGCTCCCTAGCCGGGGTTCATTTGCATTTTGCATGTAGTAATCATTGCATCCTCAAAATAGCGTAGCATTTCCATTCATAAATGGAGCATTACGCCATGGAAAAATCAAACATATGCATTCATGTGTTAACTTCACCAGACCGTATCCCCGGCAGAGGCGGATCATCTCATTCAACATCAGCACAGCAAGTCTGCTACAGTTGCTCCTGACAGCATTCAGAATTGATACCCCCACAGAGGTTTATTTCCTCACCCGATGGTGACACAAAAGTTTGTTTCTCCTCAGTGAGACCCCCAACAAGTGGTCAACCTTGCCTTGACATATCCAAGATGTCGTTCTTGTGACACCAGTAAGTGTCATATCAACACCCGCGTGTGTTTCTTTGTTTGGTGTCGGTAAACACCATTGTTTCGGTGTCCGTAAACATCGAGTGTTCCCTCCCAGTCATCAGTAAATGTCTGGTCATCTTTGTTTGGTGTCGGTAAACACCATTGTTTCGGTGTCGGTAAACATCGAGTCTCACCCAGTCATCGGTAAATGTCTGGTCATTTTTTGATGTCGGTAAACATCATCTTTGATGTCTGTAAACATCGAGTCTTTTCTGCAGTCGTCAGTAGATGTCTGATAATCCCCAGCTAGAAATCCCCAGTAGAGTCATCTGTAAATGTCCTATCTGGTTTCCAGTTGCAAATATTTGTATCTCCCCAATAAATTTCTCATTCCCAGTCATCAGTAAATGTCTGGTCGATCTTTTTGGTGTCTGTAAACATCATCTTTCGATGTCTGTAAACGTCGAGTTTTATCCCATTCATCCGTCGATGTCTGGTCGAGCCTTCCCAGTCATCGGTAAATGTCTGGTCATTCTTTGGATGTCGGTAAACATCATCTTTCGATGTCGGTAAACATCGAGTCTCATCCCAGTCATCGGTAAATGTCTGGTCATTTTTTGTTCTCTTGTTAATAAAATCAAAATCCCCAGAAGTCGTCGGTAAACGTCTTGTCTGGTTCCACCACAAAGATTTTGTCCCTCCCCAAGCGGAGATGCCATCGGTAAATGGCCCGGTTCTCTTCGATATCGGTAAATATCGAATTCCCAGTTGCAGTAGCCATCGGTAAATGGCCTTGTTGAAGTTGATATCGGTAAATATCAAGTCACCTAGAAGCCACCATCGGTAAATGGTCTTGCTTCCTTTTCTACATCAAGTTGCTTCCCAGCAACCATCGGTAAATGGTCTTGCTGAAGTTGATATCGGTAAATATCAAGTTTTTAACCATCGGTAAATGGTTTTCGCTTTTCAGAGTTGTTTTCCTAGCAGCCATCGGTAAATGGTTTTGCTGAAGTTGATATCGGTAAATATCAAGTTTTTAACCATCGGTAAATGGTTCTGTTTTTCTCAAGATGTTTCCCCAGCAGCCATCGGTAAATGGTCTGGCTGAAGTTGATATCGGTAAATATCAAGTTTTAACCATCGGTAAATGGTTTTGCTTTTTCAGAAGTTTGTTGTTTCCCAGCAGCCATCGGTAAATGGTCGTGCTGAAGTTGATATCGGTAAATATCAAGGTTTAACCATCGGTAAATGGTTTTGTTTTTCAGAAATTTGCGTCACAACAGCCATCGGTAAATGGTCGTGCTGTAGTTGATATCGGTAAATATCAAGGTCCCAGTTTTAACCATCGGTAAATGGTTTTGTTTTTCAGAAGTTTTGTTTTCCCCAGCCGCCATCGGTAAATGGTCGTGTTGAAGTTGATATCGGTAAATATCAAGTTTCCAGTTCTCCAACCATCGGTAAATGGTTTTGCTTTTCTGAAGCTGTCATGCAGTTTGTCATCGGTAAATGACGTGGTTCTTCTTGTATCATATCCAGTACTGTGCAAATTCTACGGTTCTTTGGTATTCAATCCCTGTTTACCCTGAAAGTCTGACAGCCGTCGCTCTCATCCATTCGGGTTCCCAGCTGATTGAATAGGGGCAGCTGTAGCACCTCAAATTTGCACCTATCATTATGCATACATTTTCATATTAGGTCATAGCATATCATGGTCCATTGCATAGCATTGCATTGCCTCTTTTGCCTCAAGTGCAAGTCAATCAAGAAATTAGGTCAAACTAATCTCCTGATCAGTCAACCAAGCAAGCAAAGGAATTTCTCATTGAACCAAGGCCTTGGGGTTTTGTCCAACAAGTTCACATGGCTTGGAGGTCTATTTGAAGTATTTTGGTCAAGGGTTGAAGACTCAGAGGTCATCAGTTTATGCACAGACAGTCAAAAACCCTAGAAAGTCAACTGTCAGTCAAAGCAGTGGATGGTGGTCATTCTTGTGGAATTTGGGCACCATGATCAATAATCAATGGTTCATACAACTTGGGATATCATTTGAGGTCAAGTACTCAAGGAATTAGGGTTTGGAATTCATCAGTCAATGCATAATCAGTCAGAAACCCTAAAAGTCAACTGTTGGTCAATTGTCCATTTAATCAGTGATTGGATGATTGGAATTGGTTTGTGAGAGTTCATTCATGTCCAAATAGTCATCATACATCATGCCAAACACCATCATGGAAGAATTTGGAGCCAGATCATGAATTTCCCAAAATGGAAACTGGGCCTGTAACTGAAACCTGCCATAAATGGAAAGTCTTGATCCTCAAACTTACATTTTGATACAAGCCTCTAATGAATTTTTGCCCAACATGAAAGTTGAAGATCTTGTTCTCCCATTTCCAAAAAGTCCTAGAACTCTCAATTCCCATGTGTGGTTGGCAAGTTATGATCGAATCGATTTCAGAAAATCTTGAACTTCAAAGGGCCATATCTCTCAAACCGTTTGGCCAATTTTGGTGGGGTTTTTTCCTACAAGTCACATTTGATCCCCTCTTTCCAAAAATATAAATTTCATGAGCCAAAACTTCACCAATCAAAATGGCATATTTTGACCTTTTTCATTTAAATGCAAGTTTGACCAAGAGTTGACTTTTTGATATAAACATTTTTTCAACATTTGGCCAATTGGGAAAGCTCAGAAATGTCATTTAGAATGTGTTTGCAAAGTCAAAATATGCAGTACATGAGGCCATGGCTTGGTTGCTTGAATTGTAAGAAAAGTACAATCTCACCATACTTGTCCATACCATCCACCATGCCTTGCCTTGTACCTCAAAAGAACAGCAATTATGCAGCATTTTTTCTGTCATTTGAGACCTCATCTTGCAGCCTAAACCAACAACAATAGAAGGCCATGCTTAGTTGCTAAAAATTGGGCAAAAGTACATGTTTGCTCCATACTTCCAACAATGCCTTGTACTGTCCAGCTGACATTATGCATCATTTTGGCTGTCATTTTGAAATAGATTTGCAGCCACAAGCCACCTTTTTGACAGCAAGGAGATAGAATTTCATTCATGGAAAACTCACTTTAGCAAGAGGCTGTCAAAAGAACTTCAGGGAGGAACAAAACTGGCCATGCTTAGTACTGCACATAGTAGTCTTGTTCACTTTCTGTCAGGAATAACAGCCAAGCCATATTGGATAGAAAAACCAAGAGAACTTCACTGATGCACATACACATCCTTGGCCATTCTTGAAAAATTCTGTCACGACATCCTGCAAAGAAAAAAAACCTTGGCAACTGTTTTCACCATACCTCCATGCCAATTTGTACTGTCACATGAGAACTGCTGCAGCCAAGCATCCAACAGCAAGGGAACCTTGCTTGACTTCACATCAAAAGACCTCACTTGCATTTACAAAGAAAAAAACTGTCAAAAGCTGACAGTAAAAAAACCTGAGCCTTGCATTTTGTGCTAGAGAATCCTGCTAGCCAACACAAAAGAACTCAAAACCACCTTGCTGTTTTGGCATTCCCATTTTTCTGTCAAAAATGCAAAAACCATGAAGCCATCATCAAACCACATGTTCCTCACCATGTTGCTGTCAAAGAAAGCTCAACATTGCAGCCAACATAATAGCATCACCAACCATTTTTTTGGGCCAAGGCAAATTGATTGTGCAACCTCATTCATTCAAAACTGACCTCACTGTCAAAACTCACAAGGAACCAAACTGCATTGCTTTTTCAAACCTTGCTTGACTTCACCTCCAAACACACCTCACTTGCATCTTGCCAAGAAAAACCAGTCAAGAACCTCATTCCCTGCCATGGTAAACCAACAGTAGACCAACCATTTTTACTGGCAAAAGACTGATTTTTTGGCATTGTGAAAAGATTGAAAAGCTGTCAAAATTCAAAACCACCAAGAAACTTCTAAACAGCAGGCTTTTCATAATGTTCTCTATCACATGAAACCCTCTAACCACACTGCATACAACACCCTCTCTCTAAAAAATTCATCTTTGGCCATTTCCAACTCTCAGTCCAAACACAAAAGCAAACTAGCCTGGCCCTGCATTGACACAACATCCATTCCACCATTTTCCTGTCATTTTAGAAAACCAACTGCAGCCAACCTAACCAACATAACACAACCACCTTCATTCATTTTCTAAACACCACCTCATCTTGACACTTATCAAAAACCTGTCCAAGAATTTCCATGAACCAAACCTAGCCATTGCCTTTTCACCAACCTTTCATCATGTTGAACCATTAGCATCCATCAAAACCTGTCAAACTCCACACCAACTTCACTCATAAAAAACTTATCTTGGCCACATTCCAAAACTGTCTAGGACTCCCAGTAAACCTGAGCCTAGCCATGACTATTCTCACCTTCCACTCATCATTTTGAAGCAGTAGCAGTCACTACTTGCAGCCAAAGAACCAAACTCACTCATGCTCAAAAGATCCCTTTGCTTTTGCATTTATCATCCTCTGTCCAAACTTCCTCAGGTAACCTAACTTTGCCTTGCCTAAACATCATTCCAACAGCATATTGAGTTGATTCCAATCACTTGCTTCCACCTGAAAATACCTTTCCTAGCACTGTCCTAAAGAGGTGTACAGCCATGACAGTCCATGATCTAAGCACTTCCAAGATGTCTTGAGCCATACCATCACCATTATCCATCATTGGAAAGCTTAAGGCTCATCTGTTTTGGCAAGGCATCACAAAACAACATCAAGAACACAAACTGCCCTTCAAAAAAGGTATGGATTCGACCCTCCCATTTTCTCAAATTGACATATACTTTGGAAAGGTCTTTCAATGCTGAGTGTCATGATGCTTTCCTTTTTGAAAATAGTTGTGTATTCATGAAGATATGATGAGATGAAGTTTGGTGCTTGAAAATGTTTCCTTTGATTTCTTGTTGTGTATTTCAAATTAATGAAAATAGGGTTTGGATTGTTGTCGTATGTTGTTTGCTGGTCATTTGGGTATAATCAATTTTGATTTTAGGGAAAAGTTTGTAAAACTCAAATTTGGGGATGGTGATGAACATAAACCCTAGTTTCCCAATTTGTATTTTCCCAGATTTTCTGCCCCCTTTCACGTGCATGGCTTCTTTCCCAACAACCAATAGAAACATTTCAATCCTTGCCCAAAACGACTGTGTTTTGATTAGTGGATTCCAATATTACCAAAATGCCATTCTTTCAATGTTAATTTCAATAATTATTTCATTTTTGATACCCATCTTGTGAAAATCATAACTTGTTCAATCTTGATCCAAATTCAATGGGATTTTTTGTGTTGTGTTCATCATGATCTCTACTTTTTTATCATTATTTTTCCAGAATTTTTGGATGAGTGGTTTTTAATTGGCCTTAGGGTTTGTGACATGTGACCAAATTTTGTACACTTTGCCAAATCAATTGTGAAATGATGAGAATATATCCAATGGCTCCCAAATTTTTTGTGCTTAAACTAGACACATTCATGGTGATTTTGGTATAAAGTTTGTGGATTTATCATTTGTGGTTTGTGAGACATGATTTTTTGAATTAGGGTGTGACAATTTGTGTCACACCATTGATGTCCAACTTCATGATTTTCATTACCATGCTTATTGACCTCCAAATGACTTGATTTTTTGCATGAGCTTACTCTTGTATGTCTAGTTGACTTGTGAATTTTCTTGGATTTAATTGAACCATTTTCCATTTGTTTGAGATTTTCCTTCCCTGCCTAGACAAATGTTGCCCTTGTGTGACACATGTTCCCATTTCATTTGAGAAATTATCATACTTTATTAGATGGACATGAAATTTTACATGAGATAACTAGACATCCTCATCTTTGCCATGGTTTTGATCCCATTCATTTATCATACACCATTCTTGACTTATGATTTTTCTAAGTTGATGCATGTTTGGTTGACTTCTTTGGGCATGTTCAAAATTGCTTTGACTTTCTGATTTTCATTGACTGCCTTCCACTTGTCTAAATGGGATGAAATTTGACATGCTTACCATGCTATGTGTTAGGTTTGATCATGATTTATTTGGTGATTTTTGGAAAATGTTTGGATTGCTTTTGAGTTAAGTCTTGCTGTTGACTTCTATGAGCCTCTGTTTGCCATGTTTTGACCTAAATGGTTCATGAAATGATGATGATGATTGATATGAATGTGAAACCAATTGGTTTTGTTTCCTAATTGTTTGAACATGATTTTGGATACTTACCTTTGCTGTCTTGACTTTCTCATTCACTTTTGACCCTAGGCTTGCCCTAGTGGTCCTGCTACTCACCTTTGAGTTTGTGTTTTCAGGTTGACCATCAAATGGCCATTGAGACCAATTCTTTTGATTGAGCTTGCTTAAAAATCATTGTCTAACATTGTTTGTTTCGTAGGTGGCTTGGCTCACATGCCTTAAGCCTTGTGCCTAGCACATCCATATGCCTCCAATTAACTGTTGGTGTCTGTTTCTGTTTGTTTTGTTTGAAGTTGCATGCTAACATCTGCTTGACTGTTTCAGGTGCTTTAGTTGCTTAGTTCCTTGTGAACTTTTTGCTTTGCTTTGCTTGTATAAGCAATTTGCATTGAGGTATGTCTCTTCTACTTCATGTAGTCTGGAAGACCTGGCCTGTTACCTGGCCAGGCAACTGTCTGAAGTCCTCCTTAAGAGGCAATGTTTGTGGATGTTTACTTTTGTCCTTGTATAGAGTCAAAGTCCTCCTAAGTAAAGAGGCAATTGGTGGAAGGTAGGGATATGCAATCTATCCCCCACTATTCAGTGTGTCATCTGCTTTGCTCACACCACTGTGTTGATGCATTACAGATACAAACCCAAGATCTTGTGCAACTGCACAGTTGAGTCAGTTTTAAATGTGTAGAAGGGTTCCCACTTTCTGAACCCACACATTCTTGTCTTGAGCTCTCCCAGGCCAGGGATAAGAGCTGTGAGGTCTCATCCTCACTTCATCCTTTCATCTGCTTCACCTTAGCCCCTCAATGGCAAGGTTAAGAGCACATTCACCCAGTTCCAGAGGTTTGTTTGTCGAGGTTGATATGACCCCTTGACTAAAACCTAACCCTTGTTTGAGCCACTTGTTTGTGTATAGCGTGTGCTATCTGTGCTTGTAGGATAGTTTGACTTGCTTCCTGTGCAAGATAAGATTGTTTGACTTGCTTCCTGTGCAAGTTAGGATTAGTTTATACTTGCTTCCTGTGCAAGTTAGGATTTACTTGGCTTGCTTCCTGTGCAAGTTAAGTGTGTGTGGCTTGCTTCCTGTGTGAGCCATGCTTAGGATAGGTTGGCCCTTGTGCCAGTTAGCTAGAAACCTTAACTTAGGGATGAATCTGCATGATAACATCTAGGCTCGAGTCGTAGTCTCCCTAGTTGTGTCTCCCTCTGTTATCTGGTTAGGCTAGTCCTTTATCCCTGCGTAGGGGAACTACATCGCCCTGATCTTCATACCAGATGAAGTATGTAGGCAGGAGATTGAGCTGATCTCTCCGGGCGCCCTTTTTCTTTTTTGTGTGTGTTGTCTGACAGTTGCTAGGCTCGAGTGCCTGACTCCTTAGCAATTTGTTGTCTGTTTGTTTGAGTGTGTGCTTGACAGTTATAGGCTCGAGTCCCCGACTCCCTATCAACTTGTTGTGTTGTTGTGTGCTTGGAAGCCGATGTGAGTCCATCGAGTGGCATTTGGGTTCCAGTGTGCGTGTGTTTTGGTTCGGATGCTGATGTAAGTCCAGTGATTGGCGTTCAGGCTCCACGTTTGCCTTCTTGTGCGTGTTTTGGTTCGGATGCTGATGTAAGTCCAGTGATTGGCAGTCGGGCTCCACGTTTGCCTTTGCCTGTGTTTGTTTGTGTGCGTGTCAGCCGAGCTACGAATGCTCTGATTCTTCTCTCGTCCGAGAAGATACGTATGCATAGGATGCGATATCCTAGCGAGCATGTGTCGTTTCCCCAGTCCGAACTACTTCGACTCTGATGTCTATGCTTGATAGACTAAGTAGGCCCAGGATGCGATATCCTGCCGAGTCAGTTTCAGTCAGTTTCTTTTGTCTCTTTCAGCCAGTGTGTGTGAGTTTGAGCAGTGTTTAGCAACCAATATTCCTTCCTTTTGTGCGTGGATCCCGTAGAGTACTACGGATGCGTAGGGGTGCTAATACCTTCCCTTCGCATAACCGACTCCCGAACCCATACTCTTTGGTCGTGAGACCATGTCTTTTCCCAGGTTTACTCTGAGCGTTTCCTTTCCCTCTTTTGGGATAAATAACGCACGGTGGCGGCTCTGTTGTTCTTTCTTTTCCCGCCGGTTTTTCGCGTGATGCGACAGCCTGCTGCTGCGGTCGATGCTGTTGTTGCTGATATTGCGGATGTGGTTGCTTATTGTTACTATGTTGCGGATACTGTTGATTGTCTCTGAAAACAGGTGCTATATGAGCCACCTGGTGCTGGTTACTGGCGGGACGCACAGTCTTCCTCCTCACAGAGGGTCTTCTTGGTTTCTCATGGGAGATCACAACATGTGCCTTTCCATCTTTCTTCTTTGCAAACGCCCCATAACGTTTGGCAGAAGAGCCTTCTTCTCTAGTTAACCGTCCTTCACGGACCCTTCTTCTAGACGCATCCCCATATTCACCATCTCGGTGAAGTCAGAAAGAGCGCTAGCAATCATCCGCTCATAATAAAAAGAACTTAAAGTCTTCAAAAAGATCTTAGTCATCTCTTTCTCTTCTAGCGGAGACACGATCTGTGCTGCCACCTCTCGCCACCTCTGGGCGTACTCCTTAAATGTTTCTTTATCCTTCTGGGACATGGCTCTCAATTGATCTCTATCGGGAGCCATATCCACGTTGTACTTGTACTGCTTGACGAAGGCTTCGCCGAGATCATTGAAGGATCGGATGTTCGCGCTGTCTAAACCCATGTACCAACGCAAAGCGGCGCCGGACAGACTATCCTGAAAGTAGTGGATGAGTAGTTGGTCATTATCGGTTTGAGTCGACATCTTCCTGGCATACATGACCAGGTGGCTGAGAGGACAAGTATTTCCTTTGTACTTTTCAAAATCAGGGACCTTGAATTTCACAGGGATCTTCACATTTGGAACCAAGCAGAGTTCGGCAGCAGACTTGCCGAAAAGATCCTTCCCTCTGAGAGTTTTCAATTCCTTGCGAAGCTCAAGAAATTTATTGTTCATAGCATCCATCTTCTCATTAACATCTGGACCCTCAGACGGCTCAGAATGATAGATGGTGTCGTCTACCCTGGGCAAAGTATGCACGACATGAGGAGGAACGACAAGGACCGGGCTAGATGCCGGCAGAGAAGCAAAGGTAGGAACAGGACCCTCAGGCATGAAATTGGGAGGCATCCCCCACGGGAACCCGATTGGCATGGCTGTTGGAACAAAGTATGCACTGGCAGCGGGCACAGTAGAGGAGACAATCTCGGAGATAACTGTCCTCTTGGGAGGAGTTGAAGGTGTCAGAGAAGACTGGCTCTGGGCAGCCATGAGTGACTCCATTAGGGCAGTCAATCTGGCCACTTCCTCTTTCAACTCGCGGTTCTCTTGCTCTAAGTGATCCATCAGTCTTGAAATGTTGGCTCTAGTGTAGTACCGGTGAGTCAGCTTGTCTTCAAAATAAATGAAGGACACAGAGTTAACTCACAGGGCAAGGGACCGGAAACAAAACCTTCTTATGCATATGATGCATGCAATGTTTGTGCATATGATTTGTTTTTATTTCAAAGGAACTTTAGAGTTTTATTTGCAAATTCTGGAAATATTAAGCATTTTATCACATATGGAAATATCTCATCAAATAATATCAGGGAAAAGAAGTGTAGCATCTTCAATCATGTACAAGAGAAAAGGAAAATAATCGTCTTATGGATCCCTAGAAACAATCATCTAAAGCTCGGGACACATGAAGATAAGATGCACGAAGCCTCTTCACCTCCCTCTCGTAGGCTGCCTCTATATCGGCCTTCTCTTTGGCGAGTCGATCATACCTCCTCTTCCAGAACTTAGAAGACTGAGGAAGTAGAGAAGTCCATACATCATCAGGGTCATCAATAACCTGATGCTCAAGAAACTCAATCAACGCATCCTTCTCGTTAATCTGCTGAAGCAACTCTTCACGTTCACGGATCCAGGCACGTGAACGGTATTTGTCTCTCAACTCCTCTACTCCTTGATTAGGGAGGGTTGAAGGCCCAACCATAATCATAGGTGTATGTCTCGGATACTCGTAAGGCATGAGATACTCAGACGCCCTCTTCCTAACCCAAACAGTGTAAGGCTCCAAAGCGATGCAATTCTTAGGACCCAACTCTTTCCTTCCTTTCCTATGAATCTTGCGCCAAGCGCGGACCATCCTAGCTGTCAAGCCTTGGGGATCTTTACCATCCTGAAAGAATACACCCTCTAACAGAATGTTATTGGGTTTATCCTTTAAGGGGAACCCAAGCTGTCGACGTGCCAAAACAGGATTGTAGTTAATCCCACCACATGTACCAAGAAGAGGTACATTGGAGAATTCGCCACAAGAGTCAATAATCCGCACACCATCATACACATGGTTATACCAAGAGATGTCATCATTAGTGAGAGACATAAGTCTCGTGGACCACCGTAGACATTCCTTGTTCTCCTTGAAAGCGACCGTCTGAGGTAAGTGAGAAATAAACCACTTATACAACAGAGGCAAATAACACGCAATGGCGCCACCACCCTTTGCATTCCTCATATGCAAAGAGAAGTAGGTATCGCCCAACAGAGTCGGAACGGGATTAAGAGTGGAGAAAATCCTAATAGCGTTCACATCCACAAACTTGTCGATGTTGGGGAATAACACTAGCCCATAGATGAGAAGTACAAATATGGCCTCAAAGGCATCCTCACTCATGGCCTTCCCATACATAATAGCTTGAGCAATGAGGAACTCAGAAGGGAGACCTTGAATTCCTCCTTTGGTAGTTATATGAGCATCAACCAGAGATTCATCTATGTGTAACATGTCAGCTATCTCTTGAGAAGTAGGAATACTCTCCAAGCCACTGAACGGTAACTGGTCTAGAATAGGTATACCCACAAGGTAAGCATACTCCTCAAGGGTAGGCAAAAGATGGAAATCCGGAAACGTGAAGCAACGGTACAAAGGATCGTAAAACTGCACCAATACACTCATCAATCCTTCATCCACCTGAGTAGTCAGAAGAGGAAGAAGCTTCCCAAAACGAGCTTTGAAACCCAAGGGATCTAATACATAAGATGTCAAATTCCTTAACTCTTTCAAGTCTGGTTGTCTGAAACTGTACTTCTTTGTATTCCTTCTTTGTCATTCGATGTCTGAAAAATTTGCAAATAGACCTCTTAAGTTCCTTGAAAATTTTCTTATTATTTTGATGATATGAATGCAAATGGGTGCATGAATGCATGAATGCAACAATCACACTCAAGGATCAAGCAAAGCACACCAAACAAAGGTCATGGGATGGATCATGTTATCCTTAATATCAACCATCCATTTTGGTGGATTATGGTTTACACCTTATCAACACCCAAGTTCCATTGATATTAAGGATACCTGAACGGATCAACCATGAGTCAAGGGTTTGTTGCAAGTCATGAGCATGGAGTTTAGGTTAAGAACCACCCAAAGGGAGTGTACTAAGGTGTAAACCTGCCAAACATGTTCTACAAAAGGTTCCCATAGTCATCATCCCATCTTTTGGATATTATCGGAGAAACGACTACTCGTATTCCAAAAACATTCTCAAGAGAGACTCTTATGAGTGTAGTATCACGTAACAATCGTATCAAATCTTACACTTGAACGACTTTCGTGCTACATCCTACGAATATGCCAAGTTGGGTTTGGTAAACTAAGGTCCTTGGCTTATAAGGTCTATATTGGAAAAAGTAATGTCCAACCACAACTACTTGTGTGACATTATTGATCCCAACATGACCTCCACCAAGTGAATGGGCTTGCAAGTAAACTTGCTAAGGAATAACTCCACACAAATCGACAAGACTATGCCATTCTCCTATCCTAAGTGCACTCGAGTTCGGGTATAGAACTCATCTCACAATGATCACCAAGCATACAAGGAATTAATATCAAGCAAATCAATCATTACATACAATACAGTAATCCCAAATTTGCACAAAAAATATGTCACAAAACAATACAATACAACAAGCATGAAAAGTTGGCACAACCCACTAGGCAAAGATTTCACCAGCAGAGTCACCACTTTTCTGTAGCGGGGGTATTCGTTACCATTAGAGATATTGACTAAATCCAAGGTAAATCATACAAGTCGAGTCGCCACCGCACTTCTATTTATCCAAAGGAATGGTTAGAAAGCGAACAAAAACCTAAAAGTTTTATCGAATCAAAAACTAGTAAAAATGTCAGAGATCTGGGTAAGGAGGTTGGTTATGCAATGGGAAGGTATTAGGCACCCAAAGCATCCTAGGTACTCCTAGGGAGCCCTTTTCACATTTGTTGCAAAGGTTGTTGTTTTTTTGTGAAAATTTATTTGTGCAAACATGACTGAAGGGATGAGAAAAGCGTGTATGTTTATCTAATGTACTACTTACTAAAAGAAGGGTCAAAAGAACATGACTCGCACAGACGTCGCATCCACTACATACGTATCTCATTTGAATCTGAGAATCAGAGTCTTCGTAGCTCGGCTACCTATGGGTTAAAGAGGAGTGTGCTCGCTAAGACATCGCGTCTTATGCCTACGTATCTCATCTGGGATGAAAATCAGAGCAAAACATAGTTCGACCACCTATGGGGTAAGGGTTGTGTTTTGGGGTGAACGACGTTACTACGCAATCTACCGGATGCTCGACCTTTGGAGACTTACTCGCCTGTAGTAGAAGGAGATAACGTGTTCTTAGGAGAAGAAAAATCAATGAGTTGTTGGTGTTTAGGAACGCTCATGCAAAAGGGGTAAGGAGGATAAGACCTCATAGCTCTTAACCCTGGACAGGGTGAGCTCATGACAAAAAGTGGGGGTTCATAAAGGTGGAACCCTCTCCACTGACTGACCGGACAAAAGATCAGGGGTTTTTGTTCTGAAGCATCGACACGTAGTGCGATCTTAAAGAACGACGCACTGAATAACGGGGGATTGATTATTGATCCCTTTTATCCGTCAATTGCCTCTTCATGGAGGTCTTTAGGCAAAAAGTAGTAAAATGCGGGAAAGATAAAGGGGGTTAAGAGATCTACCACCCGGATAAAGATCCGAAGCAATAGCAAATAAAGAGGTAAGAAACCCAGAGATCTCTCAAGCTAGCACCATCAAAGAAAGCGAGTCAGTACAGGTAATCGGAATAAACCTCCAGGTGGTATCCCACAAATAAAGTGGAACGCCAGGCCATCTCTGCAAGAGTCATGTGAGCCCTCACAAAAAAACTCAACAAACAGGTTAAAGAAACAAGATAGGGTAATCAAGAGTTGCCCCGAAATCAAAATGTAACCACATGAATCATGCCATTAAAATTCACAAAAAGATCACAAAAAGCAACCAAGGGTAGGAGGCCTAAACCTCTTGTCAAACAAATGCATTAAAAGGGTATCAAAAATTTCAGGTTGAAAGTATAAAGTAGTGGAAATAGGGCATACCTGATTGAGGAGGATCGATTGAAATTGAATGGCACGGTTGGGTTTGCAAAGCACTCTTAGGGTTTATATGAGAGGGAATTGGTTCTTTGCCGATGAGTTCCCTTCAGTCTTTGGAGGTTGCTCTGAACTCTGTTAGCTCTTCTCTCACTATCTTTTTCCCTGCCAGGGTAATAGGAATAGAATTGCCTTTTGTTTCACTGAAACTCTGAATTTATAACCTGATTTTTGTGGACCTGTGGGCTCAAATGAGAGAGGCCCAAGTCCAAAAAATTTCTGTTATATTTTATTTATTTATTTTTCGTTTTTTTAAACACGTGGGCTTCGCCTAGCGAGCATGACAGTTCAAGAAATTCCTCTGAGTGTAGGTGATTCTGGTGGCTTTTCTTCGGACTCGCTAGGCGACCCATTCTGCTCACCTAGCGAGCATGACAGCTCATGAACAAACTTTTGCTCCTTTAAGATTAACGTTTTGACTGACGAATAGACCCCATTTGAACCTATTGGAAGCATCTCAAGCCATTCTCTTGTGTTGACTGATCATCTAAATAGAACCCACAAAGTGTCTTGGATGATACTCAAGCTTCAAACAAAAGATGTTAGTGACATATTTTTGTGCTTTTGGTTAGTAAACAAAAGTAAGAGAAACAATGATGTATAATTCAAGCATGCTTGGTGATCTCAAACCAATCACAAGGAGTCCCACCCAAAGGCAAAGGGAACCAAAATGCTAAAGATCCTTGAGGCAATGCAAATGCAATGTTATGATGCCATGAGGGATCTTAGCGTTAAAATTGGGGTCTTACAATAGCTCACGGAGTAATTCACCAAAACTGGACTTTTGTTGATGTTCCTATTGTGGTTCACATTTCAAAGTAATATTTTGTTGTCTGTTTTCTTTTCAAAAAAATCCTTTCGTTATGCCTAAGGAGAAAGTGACAATGTTTGGGCTTGCGTTTGAAGAAATAAATAAATGAAAATGTTATTTTATTTCCATATTGTTGTTTTTATTGTTTTGTTGTTTTTTTCTGGAAAATGGTAATCTAAAAAAAAGAAGCAAATAAACATTTCCAGATAGCTGCATATAACTTCACACTTTTATATGTTTCTAAAACAAGCATAAAATCACATGTGCATATTAATTCATGACATATCCATTAAAACTAATGACCCTATGCCCTCTTGCAACTTTGAATTCCTTGTGTACGAAGCGGAAGAAGAAGAAGAGGAAAACATTCCAGATGAAATCTCTAGACTACTCGAAAATGAAGAAAAGACCATTCAGCCATTCAAAGAGCCAATGGAAGTAATCAACTTGGGGTATGAAGAGGATAGAAAAGAATTCAAAGTTGGAGCACTGCTCGCGCCAGAGGTCAAAGAGAGGATGATAGAACTTCTCCGAGAATATACTGATGTGTTTGCTTGGTCATACCAAGATATGCCAGGGTTGGACACTGATATTATGGAGCATCGTTTACCGTTGAGGCCAGAGTGTCCACCGATCAAGCAAAATTTAAGAACAACTCGGACGGACATGGCGATCAAAATCAAAGAGGAAGTGCAAAAGCAGATTGATATAGGTTTCCTTGTCACATCAGAGTATCCACATTGGTTGGCCAACATTGTGCCAGTTCTCAAGAAGGACGGAAAGGTTCGCATGTGCGTTGACTGTAGAGATCTAAATAAAGCTAGTCATAAGGATGACTTTCCTCTGCCACACATTGACATGTTGGTCGATAGCACCGCCAAGTTCAAGGTCTTCTCTTTCATGGATGGATTTTCCGAATACAATCAAATCAAAATGGCGCCCGAAGATATGGAAAAAACAGCTTTTAAACACCTTGGGGCATATTTTTCTACAAAGTAATGCCTTTCGGCTTGAAGAATGCTGGTGCCACCTATCAACGAGCTATGACTACTCTTTTTCATGACATGATGCATAAAGAGATTGAAGTCTATGCAGATGATATGATAGCAAAATCAAAGACTGAGGAAGATCATGTTGAGTATCTTTTGAAACTATTTCAGCGTTTGAGAAAATACAAACTCCGCTTGAACCCAAACAAATGCACCTTTGGGGTTCGATCAGGAAAGCTTTTAGGCTTCATCGTCAGTCAAAAGGGTATTGAAGTTGATCCCGACAAGGTTAAAGCCATTTAGGAAATGCCAGCACCTCAAACAGAAAAGCAGGTGAGGGGATTCCTTGGACGCTTGAACTACATTTCGAGGTTCATATCTCATATGACTGCTACTTGTGCTCCCATTTTTAAGCTCCTCCGAAAGGATCAAGGTTGTGTTTGGACGAATGATTGTCAAAAAGCCTTTGACAGTATCAAAGAGTATTTGCTAGAACCTCCTATCTTGTCCCCTCCAGTTGAGGGAAGACCATTGATTATGTATCTGACTATACTAGAAGAATCTATGGGAAGTGTCTTGGGTCAACAAGATGAAACAGGAAGAAAAGAGTATGCCATCTATTATTTGAGCAAGAAATTCACTAACTGCGAGTCCCGATATTCCATGCTAGAGAAAACTTGTTGTGCTCTGGCTTGGGCTGCCAAGCGTCTCCGTCAATATATGATGAATCACACAACTTGGTTGATATCCAAGATGGATCCGATTAAGTATATATTTGAAAAACCTGCATTGACCGGAAGAATTGCTCGTTGGCAGATGCTCTTGTCCGAATATGACATTGAGTATCACACCCTGAAAGCTATCAAAGGAAGTGTCTTGGCCGGTCATTTAGCTCATCAGCCAATTGACGATTATGAGTCTATAAATTTTGAATTTCCAGATGAAGATGTGATGTATTTAAAATCCAAAGATTGCAATGAACCACTGCCAAATGAAGGGCCAGAGCCAGGTTCTCAATGGGGTTTAATATTTGATGGAGCAGTTAATGCTTATGGTAATGGTATTGGGGCAGTAATCATCACTCCTCATGGCTCGCATATCCCTTTTCCTGCAAGATTAACATTCAAGTGCACGAATAACATGGCGGAATACTGTAAGACCCTAAGATCCCTCATGGCATCATGTTATTGCACAAGTGCATTACCTCAAGAATCATAGCATGTTTGGCTCCTTAACCCTAGGGTTGAGACTTGTTTGAGTGATTTGAGATCACCAAGAATGCTTGTATTGTATGTTATTGTATTTCTTATTTGATTACTAACCAAAAGCACAAAAATATGTCACTAACTCTTTTTGTTTTGAAGCTCAAGTGATCATGTGCTCCACAATGCTCCTAGGAGGCTCCTAAGCCCGATGCAATGACTAGATGAAGATGAGAAAAAGCATGACAATGGTCCACAAAGTTCCTAATCATCATATATGTCTCCCAAGTATCTCAATTTGCCAATTTTTATCAAGATAACCCAAAGGGCTTGAAGATTGTTTCCCAAGGAAACCCTAATTTCACTGTGCTTTGACTGTGCCTTACCCATGAAGCAATCTCAACCTATGATCAAATTTAATCAAGGGAAGTTCTTTAATTTATCATTTTATGCATATATGAGCCTATTTGAGGCCCCTCAATCATTTATTCATCAAGATTGGAAGTTTGACTTTGAAAAGTTGACCAGTCAAGTCATCTGACTAAGCTGAGGTCCAATGAGCTATAACTTTTGATGTGTTTGTCAAATGAAGATGACCCAAAAATAAAAATGTTACTAATAACCATATGAAAAACTTTAATTTTCATTAAAAATCCATTTGAATCTTGGGAGGTCGTCATTCATTTCAAAACATTATAGGTCATTTTGGCTGAAACCCTAATTTTAGGTCAACTTGCCAAGAGCATAACTTTCTCAATTTTTATGATTTCGAGGTGGGACCAAAGGAATTGGAAAGCTTGAGATGTCTACTTCAAAGGTCATGTTGGACAAAATTTCATAATCCTAAAGGAAATACATGTGACATTGCAAAACATTATAGGTCATCTTGGACCTAATTCATTGAATTTGAAAAAGTACCCAACTTCAAATGCCCATAACTTTGTCATAGAAAACCCAAATGATGCAAACTTTGAGTCTAAATTGAATATCTTGAAAATATATACAACTTTCGTTTTGGAGAGTTTTTCATTTGAAGCATGTATCATGAGGACAGAGGGGTTTTATCAAGCTTACTTTTGGTTAATTTTTTCAAAATGATTTGAACATGTTTTACACTTGAACATTCCAAGCCGGTTTTGATCAATTTGCACATGTCAAATGGGTTTTTTTCCCAACATGACTTTTATTCCTTATTTCAAGAGCTTTTCAACCATTACTTACAATAGTCATTTGGATCCACCATTTGAGAGATTCATATTTTTCTTCATTTATGTGTATTGTTGACATTTTATGTTAAAACTTGAGATGCAAGCCTTTTCCATTCCATGTACATGACCACATGCTTTCCATTTGAACTCAGCAAGCCCCTTCAGCCATTCGTGGGCCTCTCACACGTCCACAAAGGCCCATACATTCAAAATTGCAATTCTCATGCACATGAGCAAAGTGTGATGATCAAATGCATTCACCTATAAATAAGGGCTTCCTCTCCTTCATTTGATAACCTTTTGGAGATCCCACATACTGCTGAACTGAAACCACAACCCTCACCAAAGGAATCATTCACCATTTTTCGATTTTCGAGCTTGAAATTCAGCAACGCTAGTTGAGTTTCAAAGCTAGATTCCTTAGCCAATCATCTTCCCTATATTCAGAGATAAAAAAGGAGCAAAAAGCTTGAAGAATTCGTGGCTAGAAACTCACCATTTTGAAGGTATAATCTCAAACTGTTTGGATCTGAAACTCACGATTCAATGTAGTATTCTTGTGATTTTGTGATTCTCTGAAGTCCTCATACTTGAGGGAAGCTTTTGGTGCACTCAATTTTCCATTTCAAGATAAATCCGTGTGGACACCATGATTTTCTCTTTCATCTTTCTCTCAATATAGGAAGAATGAGATGAATCTAATGGTACAGTGATGATCTACGTCACATGAGCTTCATTTCCATGCCCTTGTTTTTCATTTTTGATAAGATTCATTTTCCTGCAATTCTGGCCGGATTCTGTTTGGTTGATTGGAAAAGATGGTGCTTTCCACCACCACCACAACGTGTGCTGATCCCAGCCATTGGATCTCTCCCTCACGATCTAATCTCGTGCATCCATTCCAATTACTTTTTTAATTCATTATGTTTCGCTGTTGACTTGAGTACACCATGCATCCTCAGATCCAGGCCGTGTAACATGCCACGTCAATTAATAAAATGGATCTGGTGGCTCAACTTTTTTCGCTTATTTCATTTTCTCTTTATTTTCTTTTAATTCATTCTATTTTCAATAATTCATAAAAAATTCGTATGAGGTCAGAAAAATATGAGACCAACTTTAAAATTTTTCTTGAAAAATCTAGTTTCATATTATGATTTTTAATTATTTTTGTGACCTCATTTAATATTTTTCATGAATTATTTGGTTTTTAATGATTTTAATTCATTTTAAAATGCTTTGTGACTTTAGAAAAATACAAAAATATTTTCATAACATCTATGGATCATGATAAGTCAATGAAAAATAGTCTCAACAATTTCTTGTTTGTTTTGAGATTTTTTGAGATTTTAATTCATATTATGCTATTTTGGGTTGTTTTTAATTGATTTTAATTACTTTCTGACTTTAAAAATTTGTGAGAAATTAGTCAAAGTTTATTTGACTATGATTGAACCTATGAAAATTTAATTGGACTTATTGAAGTTGTTTTGAATTGAATTTGAGGTTCAACTTTGTTTGATTGTTTTTTATTTGTATTTTCTTTTAATTCAAAAGTTACCAAAAAAATATTATTGACTTCTTGACTCGTTATATTCATTCCTCTTCTGTTTGGTGTTGATCAAGGTTGAATTGATTCAACTTTGATCAAATTCATTGGATCTTGTGGTTTGAGAATCCTTAAGGATCATCACCTAGAAAGATGAATGAATTTGATCAAGGATGAGTTATCCCTTGATCAATTGGGATTGGTTGTTGTCTTCTTACCTCTCTCCCTTTCATCTTCATCCTTTTCTTTCCCTCAATGGCCAATGAGTTAAAGTCTCGAGGTTGGTCTTGACAAATAGAAGTTTAATCTTCTTTGATCCAAACCAAACTCAACTTGATCCATGATCAAGTGAGTTATTTTGTATCAAAGATAGGCTGCTTCTTGGTCAAGAAAATAACCAAAAGTCAATACAAGGCCCTTCCCCTTTTGTTTGGCATGACAAGTTTATGGAGCTTGGCTTACTAGTCATGACCTCTAACTTGTGTTCTTTGCCTATATTCTTATTGACCGGCCTCAGATAGGTGTGACTACTATATTAGTCCATTTATGATTGCTTAACATAGCGCTATATTGTCTTATGACAAGCTAACATAACTCTACTAACTACTAACTTTAATTTGAGCTTTTAAAATCTTATCATTTAGTTTTAATGTCCTTTATTTCTTGCTCATTATTCATCTTAATTTTCATTTTGCTCACTTGAGCACATATTTTATGTTTATGTCATTTTTCTTTTGCTCATTTGAGCCCATTATTGTTTATAAATATATTTCTATTTTGTGTTATTTTATGTTTGTTTTGATGTGAACCAAAATACAAAAGAATAAATGACTTAGAATTAGGATTCACCCATGCTTAAAGGAGTTTAAGAGCAACTAGGCCTCATGCCTTTAGAATGCAAAATGTGTTGAAGAGCAACTAGGCCTCATGCCTTTAGAATGCTAAAATTCAAAGTTGACCTCAAAGGACTTCTCCTTAAACTTATTCTTTGTCCATCCCCTTTATTATGTTGTAAGCTTTTTAATGTGTGCTTTTGTGTGATAGGAACCTCATCTTAAGATTGTGAAAAGAGGACCATTGCCATGAGTAGCCAAGTTAAGAGTCAAGCCAAATGGAGATCCTAGGAGCTTGAATTCAAATTATGGATTGCTTGTCTGTGTGCTAAATCCAAAGGACAAGAGAATCTTGAGTCATCTCTATGACTCCAAGAAAGGGAACTCCAAGGGTTGTCTCTCCCCTTTTATCTTTGTATGCTTTAGGAATAGCCTTTCTCTCTTCTCCCCCCCTCTAACCAAGCCAAAAATCATTTTCAAAACTTTGACTTTATTTCAAATTAGAAACCTAGGCCTTAGGCCTTTGACTTTTCAAAACCATTTTCATAAATACTCATTGTAAATAAACTTTAATCCAACTTTGACCTCATTTTGTAAATAAATTTAACTTGTAAATATGACCCATTTCAAGTTGTTTTGTGGTTTCAATGGCCACTTGTTAAAATCTTTTCAAAAACATTAGTCATAGGTTTGAGTTATCATAGTGGTTGATGTAAATCTCACCTCATCCTTAGTGTTGGATTATAAGCCTTCCATGCTTATTATAGGGTTAACCCCTCACTAGCATGTTGAAGCCTTCCTCACATGGTGGATTGTTGGTTTAGGTTGAGTTTTCTCCCTTTGATAACAAAAGACCTTAAGGCTTTTGATAAAAATCAATTCACCAATCTTTAAATTTTTTACCACGAACTACGAGGTTTTGATCCTCCTTTGTGATGGTACGTAGGCAATGGGTTCATCCATTCAAACAATAAAATTTATAAATATAATCTATTCTCTTCTCATCCCTCCAATCTTTTGCACAAATCTTTTCACAAATACCAACCTACAACACATATTTGCAAAAAGGGTTCCCTTAGAGTACTAAGGATGTTTTGGGTGCGTAAAACCTTCCCATTTCATAACCAACCCCCTTACCTAGATCTCTGACATTTTTATTAGTTTTTGATTTGAAAAACTTCTTACTTGGCTTTTGTTCGCTTTTTAGCCTTTCCTTTGGACAAATAAAAGTGCGGTGGCGACTCGAATTGTATGTTGACTTTTGGTTTAGTCAATAAAGCTAAAGGTAACGAAAACCCCGCTACAGAAAAATGGCGACTCTGCTGGGGACAGTGAGCCCCGTGGGTTTAGCCTGCTTTTTGCTTGTATGTGTTGTATGTTTATATTTATTTGTGGCATATTTTTTTTTGAAAATTTGGGATGAATGTATTGTTTGTAATGTATGAATTGCTTGATATATTAATTGCTTGTATGCTTGGTGGTTTCTTGTGAGATGAGCTCTATACCCGAACTCGAGTGCACTTATAATAAGAGAATGGCATAGTCTTGTTGACTTGTGTGGAGTTAGTCCTTAGCAAGTTGACTTACAAGTCCATTCACTTGGTGGAGGTCTTATCGGGATCACTAATGTCACACAAGTAGTCGTGGTTAGGCATTACTCTTTCTAATATGAACCCTAGAAACCAATGACCTTAGATACCTAGCCCATCTTGGCCTATTTTAGGATGTAGTGCGAAGGTCGTTCAAGTGTAAGACTTGATGCGATTGTTACGCGATACTACACTCATAAGACTCCCTCTCAAGAATATATTTGGAGGACGAGTTGTCGTTTTATCCGATAATATCTGAAAGATGGGATGAAGACTATGGGAACCTTTTAGAACATGATTGTCAGGTTTAACTGTAGTACACTCCCGTTGGGTGTTTCTTAACCGAGACTCCATGCTCGTGACTCACAACAAACCCGTGATTCACGGTCAATCCGTTCTCGTATATCCTCAAAATCAATGGATCTTGGGTGTTGATATGGTATAAAATCTAATCCACCAATATAGATGATTGATATTGACGATGCCTTGAGCCATCCCGTGACCTTTGTCTGGTGTGACTTGCTTGATCCTTGAGTGTGTTTGTTGGATCCATGCATCCATGCATTCATCCGCATTCATGTCATTGACAATAAGATTTTTGCAAGGAACTTAAAAAGTCTATTTGCAAATTTTCAAACATGGATAAGCAAAGAAGGAATACGAAGAAGTACAGTTTCAGACAACCCTACTTGAGAGAGTTAAGGAGTCTGACATCTTAAGTATTAGAGCCCTTGGAGTTCAAGTCTCTCCATGGGAAGCTTCTAGCTATTCTCTCTACCAAGGTGGATGAGGGTCTGATGAGTGTGTTGGTGCAATCCTCTGTATCGGTGCTTCACTTTTCTGGATTTCCAGATTTTGCCTACATTGGAGGAGTACGCTTATCATGTGGGTATACCTATTCTTGACCGATTGACGTTCAGTGGTTTGGAGAAGATTCTGTCTTCTCAAGAGATTGCTGATATGCTTCACGTGGAGGTATCTGACATTGTTGCCAATATGACTACCAAGGGTGGAATTCAAGGTCTCCCGTCTGATTTTCTGATTGCCAAAGCTACCTTGTTTGGGAAGGCCATGAGTAAGGAAGCTTTTGAAGCCATATTTGTACTCCTCACCTATGGGCTAGTGTTATTTCCCAACATCGACAACTTCGTGGATGTGAACGCTAATTAGGATTTTCTCTTCTCTTAATCCCGTTCCGACTCTGTTGGGTGATACTTATTTCTCTTTGCATATGAGGAATGCAAAGGGTGGTGGTTCCATTGTATACTGTCTGCCTCTGTTGTACAAGTGGTTTATTTCGCACTTGCCTTCAAGGAAAACAAGGGATGTCTACGGTGGTCCACGAGACTTATGTCTCTCACTAATGATGATATCTCTTGGTATAATCATGTTTATGATGACATTAAGATTATTGATTCTTGTGGTGAGTTCTCCAATGTACCTCTTCTTGGTACATATGGTGGAATTAACTACAACCCTGCTTTGGCTCGCCGTCAGCTTGGGTTCCCCTTAAAGGATAAACCTAACAACACTTCGTTGGAAGGCTTATTCTTTCAAGAGGGTAAAGATCCCCAAAACCTGAAGGATAGGATGGTCCACGCCTGGCGCAAGGTTCATAGGAAAGGGAGGAATGAGCTTGGTCCGAATATTATATTGCTACGAGTATTCCACATATGTCTAAAAAAGTTTAATATTTTCAAAATATTTGCAGATAAATCTTTATAAAGTTCCTCCGATAAAAAACAAAGCATATGCACGAGCATTGCATGCATCATATGCATAAGCAGGTTTTGGTTCCGAGCTCTTGATACAGTGGTCTAACTCTTTGCTCTTCATTTATTTTGAAGACAAGCTGACGTATCCATACCGCACTCGCGCCAACGTCAAAGCAATGGCCGAACAACTAGAGAACGAGAACAGAGAACTCAAAGAAGAGGTCAGCCGGTTATCTTCTCTAGTGGAGTCTCTGCTCCAAGCTCAAAAGCAAGCTGTAAATGTGCAAGCGTCTGCGTCCAATCAAGCACCTGAAGTAGCTCCTACCTCTATACCAGCCCCTGCTATGGGATCAATCAATGTTATGCCTTCCGGTTTCCCTTGGGGGATGCCCCATAATTTCATGCCCGAAGGACATCATCCGTAAGTGCAAGCTCAACCGGCATATAGCCCGGTCCCCATGGTGCCACCCCCGGTGGTTAATTCTGTTCCTATTCCAGCTCCCATTCCTCAAGTCCGTGTTGACGAGACTATCTACCATTCTGAGGCCTTTGAGAACCCGGATGTGTAAGACAAATTAGACAAGATGAGAGACCAATTCTCTGACTTGAGGAAGGAAATGAAGGCCCTTCGAGGGCAGGACTTGTTTGGGAAGAGCGCCTCTGAGCTCTATTTGGTCCCGAATGTAAAGATTCCGATGAAGTTCAAGGTCCTTGACTTTGAAAAATACAAGGGAATAACTGTCTGCTCAGCCATTTGGTCATGTGTGCTAGAAAAATGTCTACGCATACCGACAATGACCAACTTCTCATCCATTATTTTCAAGACAGTCTGTTTGGCGATTCCTTGAAATGGCCTATGGGTCTTGATTGTGGCTGTGTGCGCACTTTCAATGACCTCGGTGAGGCTTTCGTAAGGCAGTACAAATACAACATGGATATGACTCCGGACAGAGAGATCAACTGAGGGTGATGTCCCAAAATGATAAGGAAACCTTCAAGGAGTATGCCCAGAGGTGGAGGGAATTGGCAACTCAGTTAGTGCCTGTAAGACCCTAATTTTGACCCTAAGATCCGTCATGGCATCATATCATTGCACTTTGCATTTGCCTCAAGGATCATAACATCTTGGCTCCTTACCTTTGGGTGGGAACATTTGTGAGTTGGTTTGAGACCACAAAGCATGCTTGAATTGTATATCATTGCTTCTCTTATTTTGTTTGCTAACCAAAAGCACAAAAATATGTCACTAACATCTTTTGTTTTGTAGCTTGAGCAATCATAAGATCTGAGGCTCCTAGGAGACCCTATGCTCATTGATATGGCCAGGTGAATGTGAAAGCAAGAATGACAATGGTTCCCAAAGCTCTCATTCATCATATATGCCTCCCAAAGTTCTTAATTTGTCAATTTGATCAAAGCAAACCAAGGGGCTTGAGGATTGTTTCCCAAGGAAACCCTAATTCATCTGTGCATCAACTATGCCTTGCTCATGAAGCAACCTCAACCCATGATCAAATAAAATCAAGGGAATTTATTTCATTCATTATTTCATGCATATTTGAGCTTATTTGAGTGTCCTCAATCATCAATTCATCAAGATTTGAGGTATGGACTTGAGAAGTTGATCAGTCATTTCATCTGACTATTTTGAAATCCACTGAGACCTAACTTTTAATGTGTTTGTCAAATGGAGATTACCCAAAGAGAAAAAGTGTTCTTAAGAACCATATGAACAACTTTCATGATCATTAAAAATTTATTTTAACCTTGGAAGGTCATCATCCATTTCAAAACATTATAGGTCATTTTGATTGAAACCCTAATTTTGGGTCAATTTCCCAAGGACATAACTCTCTCATTTTTCATGATTTTCAGGTGGGATCAAATTAATTGGAAATATTAGGATGTCTACTTCATTTGTTATGTTGAACAAATTTTCATAATCCTAAACGAAGTACATGTGATAATACAAAACATTATAGGTCACTTTGGACCAAAGTCATTGAAATGTGAAAAAGTCCAACTTCAAGTGCCCATAACCTTCTCATCAAAAATCCAAATGATGCAAAATTTAAGTCCAAATTGATTTTATTGAAAATATATACAACTTTGATGTTGAAGGTTTTGTCATTTGAGGCTTGCATCATTGAAACAGAAGGACTTGAAGTTGGTCCATTTTGGAAATTTTCACATGCACATGTTTTGCACCTTGAACTTTATGACCAATTTTCACTAATTTCCCAATTTCAAATGGTGTTTTGTTCAACATAACAATTGATCCTCATGTCAATACCTTTATAACCATTACCCAAAAGGCCATGTTTCATTTTGGTAAGAGGTAGTTTCGAAGAGGAGAAGATTTTGGTGCAATTATGGAAACTTTGTTCAAACTTCATGCACACTCCAATTACCTCACATTTGCCCGTCCATTTCAGATTAATATGACTTAAGCTTGCCAAATCAATAGGATTTAGGCCCTCCACGCGCCTGTACAGGCCCATGCATGGAGGCCCTCATCACTCATGCACATGATTTTCCCATGCTCCCATTGCCATTTGCTATAAATAGAGCTGCTTGGCTTCATTCTCATTCAAGATGAAGGCACCTTAGATGTTGCAGAATTGAATCTAAAACCTCACCTAAAGGAATTTCTCTCTTTTATTTCAAAATTTCAGATCCAATTTTCAACTTCATTGGTTGATTATTGGACTTAAAATTTCTTGGCCTTGCTTCATCTTCATCTCAAGAGAAAACTGCAATCAAGAATTGAATCTAACGCGCCATGATTTTCCTAATTTCTGATTTTTTATTTTTATTTTGTTTATTTCCTTTTATTTTAAAAAAATCATAACTCTTTCATTTTAATTCCAAAAAATATGGGACCAATTGCATTATTTCCTTTTTTAATTCTAGTTTCTGAAAATGATTTTTAATATTTTTTATTTTGTCATTTGATATTTTTTGTGAATTTTCTCTTTTCTGATTATTTTTAATTCATTTTAAATAGTTTCCAATATTCAAAAAATACAAAAATATTTTCCTAACCTCTTTGAATGATGATGGATCTATGAAATAGTTTATTTGAGATTTTAGTTCAATGAGGTTATTTTTTTATTCATTTTTAATTGTTTAAAAATAGTTTCTGGTTTATAAAAATGCTGAAATTTCTTGTCAAACTTTGTTTGACCTTGTTGAACTTAGGATGATCCATTTGGACTTTTCAAAGTTGATTTGAAATGGATTTGAAGTTTGGCCTTTAATTGTTTATTTTAATTCAAGTATTATTTTAATTTTCAAAAATACCAAAAATATTTTATTTGTTTCTTGACTTCTAAGTTTCATTTTGCTTCTGTTTATTATTGTTTGACCTTGATTCCATTTATCCTTGGTCAATGTACTTTGCTTATTACATTTGAATTTCAATTCATGTACATTCTTATCCATTTTCTTCTTCATCTTTTTCTTTTTTTGATCAATGAGTTAAAGATGGTGGTTAGCCTTGATACATGGAAGGTTAAACCATCCTTGATTCAAATCTAATTCATCTTGATCCAAGATCAAGTGAATGGCTTTGCATTAAGGATAAGTTGCTTATTGATCAAGCAAAAAACCTAAATCAATATAAGATCATTCTCATTTTCTTTTGGCATGGCAAGTTGTAGGAGCTTGGCTTAATAGTCAAGGTCTCTAACTTGTGTTTGTTGCCTATATTTTTATTGACCGGCCTAAGATAGGTGTGACTACTACATTAGTCCACTTACGATTGCTTAACATATCGCTAAATTGTCTTATGGCACACTAACTCTAACTATTGACCACTAATTTTTAATTCTTGCACTTTACATTAATGCAATTTAATATTCTTGTACATTATTTCATTTGCTTTTGCCCTTTGCTCACTTGAGCTCATGTTTATGTTAATGCAATTTGCTTTTTACTCACTTGAGCAGATAATTGTGTATATACTATTGTGCTTGTGTTTTGTTTTGATTGTTGTGAACCAAATGGAAATGGACAAAATGACTTAGATTTTAGGACCCTTACCTATGCAAAAATGGAGTCAAAGAGCAACTAGGCCTCATGCCTTTAGAATGCTATAAAAGAAGAAAATATCAAAGAGCAACTAGGCCTCATGCCTTTAGAATGCTTAATCTTGAAGAAGACTTGGAAATGATCAAATTTCTAAACTCACTATTGTCCATTCTTTGTTTGCATTATGGAATTTTTTGATGTGTGTGTTCTTGTGCTAGGGGTCCCAAACATTGAGCCAAATTGAAGAACCATTGTCATGAGCATCCAAAGTGAGAGATACAAAAGCCATTGGAAGATTCATAGGAGCTTTGTTGGATTGTGTGCTTGATTGCTTGAGTATTTGCTTGCTTATTCCAAAGGATGGGAGCTACTTGGATCATCACTATGATCTCAAGAGGGAACTCCATTTGTGGTTTTATTTCTCTTCCTTCACCTTTAGTATGTTTAGGACTTAGCCATTCTTCTTCTTCCATCCACTCTAACCCAAGCCAAAACTTTTGTGCAAACATTAACATTTGTTTTCAAAATTAGAAACCTAAGCATTATGCTTTTGATTTTCCAAACTTCTTTTCATAACACTTATTTTGAATTGAATTCTAAGTCCACTTTGACCATACTTTGTAAATACTTTTCATTGGTAAATACTACTCACTCAATTGTTTTTGTGGTTTCAATGACCACTTTTGCCAAAGCTTTTCATAAACACTAGCTATTAGGTTTGAGTTATCCTTGAGGTTGATATAATACTCACCTATATCCTTTGTGATGGACAATGAGTCTTCCATGCTTATTATAGGGTTAACCCCTCACTAGCATGTTGAAGTTATCCTCACATGGTGGATTTGCGGTTTTAGGTTGAGTTTTCTCCCTTTGATAACAAAAGACCTTAAGGCTTTTGGACCAATCAATTCACCAACTTGTTTTGAGATTTTTACCCCGAACTACGGGGTTTTGATCCTAATCTTTTTTAAGATGGTACGTAGACAGTGGGTTTATCCATTCAAACACAAAATTGTAAATAAATTTGTACATTATTCTCTCATCCCCCCAATCATGTTTGCACAAATAATTTTTCACAAATACAAACCTACCTTACAACATTGTGAAAAGGGCTCCCTAGGAGTACCTAGGATGTTTTGGGTGCTTAAAACCTTCCTATTGCATAACCAACCCCCTTACCCCGATCTTTGACATTTTTTATTAGTTTTTGATTTGATAAAACTTCTCGGTTTTTGTTCGCTTTCTAACATTTCCTTTGGATAAATAGAAGTGCGGTGGCGACTCAAATTGTATGATTTACTTTTGATTTAGTCAATAAATCTAAAAGTAACGAATACTCCGCTATAGAAAAGTGGCGACTCTGCTGGGGATCCAGCAATTTCCTAGTGGGTTTTGCCTACTTTTCGCATTTGTTGTATTGTATTGTGTATATTACTTTGTGACATATTTTTTGTGCAATTTGGGATTACTGTATTAGTTATAATGTATGAATTGCTTGATATATTAATTGCTTGTATGCTTGGTGATCTTTGTGAGATGAGTTCTATACCCGAACTCGAGTGCACTTAGGATAGGAGAATGGCATAGTCTTGTCAACTTGTGTGGAGTTATTCCTTAGCAAGTTGACTTGCAAGCCCATTCACTTGGTGAAGGTCATGTTGGGATCAATAATGTCACACGAGTAGTCGTGGTTAGGCATTACTCTTTCCAATATAGACCCTAGAAGCCAAGGACCTTTAGTTTATCAAGCCCATCTTGGCTTTTTTTTAGGATGTAGTGCGTAGGTCGTTCAAGTGTAAGATTTGATACGATTGTTACGCGATACTACACTCATAAGAGTCTCTTTTGAGAATATTTTTGGAATACGAGTAGTCATTTATCCGATAATATCCAAAAGATGGGATGACGACTATTGGAACCTCTTGTAGAACATGATTGGCAGGTTTAAACCATAGTACACTCCCTTTGGGTGGTTCTTAACCGAGACTCCATGCTCGTGACGTGCAACAAACCCTTGATTCATGGTTGATCTGTTCTTGTGTATCCTTAATATCAATGGAACTTGGGTGTTGATAAGGTGTAAACCATAATCCACTAAAATGGATGATTGATATTAAGAATGACTTGATCCATCCCATGACCTTTGTGTGGTGTGATTTGCTTGATCCTTGAGTGTGATTGTTGCATCCATGCATTCATGCATCCATTTGCATCCATATCATCAACAATGAGAAAATTTTCAAGGAACTTAAGAGGTCTATTTGCAAATTTTCAGACATGGATAGACAAAGAAGGAATACAAAGAAGTACCATTTCAGACAACCCGACTTGAAAGAGTTAAGAAGTTTGACATCTTATGTATTAGATCCCTTGGAGTTCAAGGCTCGTCATGGGAAGCTTCTGTCTATTCTTGCTACTTAAGTGGATGAAGGTCTGATGAGTGTGTTGGTGCAGTTCTATGATCCCTTGTACTGTTGCTTCACATTTCTGAATTTCCAGCTTTTGCCCACGCTTGAGGAGTATGCCTATCTTGTGGGCATACCTATTCTAGATCAGTTGCCATTCAGTGGCTTGGAGAGGGTTCCTACTTCTCAAGAGATTGCTGATCTGTTGCATATAGATGAATCTCTGGTTGATGCTCATATGACTACCAAAGGTGGAATTCAAGGTCTCCCTTCTGATTTCCTCATTGCTCAAGCTACTATGTATGGGAAGGCCATGAGTGAGGATGCCTTTGAGGCCATATTTGTACTTCTCATATATGGGCTAGTGTTATTCCCCAACATCGACAAGTTTGTGGATGTGAATGCTATTAGGATTTTCTCTACTCTTAATCACGTTTCGACTCTGTTGGGTGACACTTATTTCTCTTTGCATATGAGGAATGCAAAGGGTGGTGGTACCATTGTGTACTGTTTGCCTCTGTTGTACAAGTGGTTTATTTCACACTTGCCACAAACGGTCGCCTTCAAGGAGAACAAGGGATGTCTACGGTGGTCCACGAGACTTATGTCTCTCACTAATGATGATATATTTTGGTACAACCGTGTATATGATGGTGTGCTTATTATCGACTCTTGGGGTGAATTCTCCAATGTGCCTCTTCTTGGTACATGTGGTGGGATTAACTACAACCCTATTTTGGCACGTCGTCAACTTGGGTTCTCCTTAAAGGATAAACCTAATAACATTATGTTAGAAGGTGTGTTCTTTCAAGAGGGTAAAAATCCCCAAGGCTTGAAGGGCAGGAAGATCCGTGCTTGGCACAAGATTCATAGGAAGGGAAGGAAAGAGCTCGGTCTGAAGAACTGTATTGTTTTGGAACCCTATACCTCGTGGGTTAGGAGGAGAGCTTCCGAGTACCTTATGCCTTATGAATATTCAAGACCTACACCTATGGTTATGGCTGGGCTTCACCCCTCCCTGACCAAGGAGTAGAGGAGTTAAGAGACGAAGACCGTTCACGTGCTTGGATCCGTAAGCGAGAGGAGCTACTTCAGCAGCTTAGAGATAAGGATGCTTTGATATAGTTTCTTGAGCATCAGGTTATTGACGAGCCTGATGATGTGGTGACTTCTCTTCTTCCTCAGTCTTCTAGGTTTTGGAAGAGGAAGTACGATCGACTTGCCAAAGAGAAGGCAGATATGGAGGCAGCCTATGAGCAAGAGGTGAAGAGGCTTCGTGCAGCTTACCTTCCGGTCTCGAGAGCTTTGGACGATTGTTTCTAGGGTTCCATAGTTTCGCATTACGCGAAAAACCGGCGGGAAAAGAAGAAACAACAGAGCCGCCACCGTGCGTTATTTATCCCAAAAGAGGGAAAGGAAACGCTCGAAGTAAACCTAGGAAAGAACATGGTCTCGCGACCAAAGAGAATGGGTTCGGGAGTCGGTTATGCGAAGGGAAGGTATTAGCACCCCTACGCATCCGTAGTACTCTACGGGATCCACGCACTAAAGGAAGGAATATTGGTTGCTAAACACTGCTCAAACTCACACACACTGGCTGAAAGAGACAAAAGAAACTGACTGAAACTGACTCGGCAGGATATCGTATCCTGGGCCTACTTAGTCTATCAGGCATAAACATCAGAGTCGAAGTAGTTCGGACTGGGGAAACGACACATGCTCGCTAGGATATCGCATCCTATGCATACGTATCTCCTTGGACGAAGGAGAATCAGAGCATTCGTAGCTCGGCTGACACACACACAAACAAACACAGGCAAAGGCAAACGTGGAGCCCGAATGCCAATCACTGGACTTACCTCAGCATCCGAACCAGAAAACACACACAGGAAACCAACTGCCAATCGCTGGACTTATGTCGGACTCCAACCAGAACACACACAAGGGTGGTTAAGACACAAAGGGTTGAAAAAGAAAAAGGGCGCCCGGAGAGATCAGCTCAATCTCCTGCCTACATACTTCATCTGGTATGAAGATCAGGGCGATGTAGTTCCCCTACGCAGGGAAAAAGGACTAGCCTAACCAGATAACAGAGGGAGACACAACTCTAGGGAGACTACGACTCGAGCCTAGATGTTGTCATGCAAAATCAACCCTAAGTTAAGGTTTCTAGCCAAATGGCACAAGGGCCAACCTATCCTAGACATGACTTGCACAGGAAGCAAGGGTCTCGATTGCAACTAGGGCAAGAGAAAAGGGGAGGTCTCAATCGCAACGAGGGCGAGAGAAGAGAATTAGTGTTAGTGGTTAGTCAAACTCGACAAGACATCGCATCTCGTGCCTACGTATCTCATCTGGACATGAGAATCAGAGTTGCCGTAGTTCGGCTAAACTATTACTGTTGGTTTGTGTTTTTTAAGTGGACAACGTCACTGCACAATCTACCTGATGCTCGACCTTTGGAGACTTACTCATCTGTAGTAGAAGGAGTTAACGTGTCCTTAAGAGGGGATGATGTTTGTTTGTGTTTTAAGAAGGCTCAAGCAAGAAAGGAAGTCCTATACGAAGGAACCGTGCTACCTTACTTGACATGCAAACGAGACTACGCGGAGTCTAACAACCTAGGGGATATGATCACACCACATAAGCACACACAAACACATACAGCATAAAGTAAACACACCAACAAGGGGGCTCAAACATGGGTTAGGTTTTAGTCGAGGGGTCACATCAACCTCAACAAACAAACCTCTGGAATGGGGTGAATGGTGCTCTTAACCTTGCCATTGAGGGGCTAAGGTGAAGCAGATGAAAGGTGAGTGAAGATGAGACTTCACAGCTTCTATCCCTGGCCTGGGAGAGCTTAAGACAAGAATGTGTGGGTTCAGAAAGTGGGAACCCTTCTACACATTTGATACTGACTCAACTGTGCAATTGCACAAGATCTTGGGTTTTTATCTGTAATGCATCAACACAGTGGTGTGAGCAAAACAGAAGACACACTGAATAGCAGGGGATAGGTTGCTTATCCCTTGGTTCTGCCAATTGCCTCTTCACTTAGGAGGTCTTTGACTCTGTACAAGGACAAATTAAACATACACAAACATTGCCTCTTAAGGAGGACTTCAGACAGTTGCCTGGCCAAGTAACAGGCCAGGTCTTCCAGACTACATGAAGAAAAAGGAATTATACCTCAAGCAAGTTGCTAAATAGCAAAGCAAAGCAAGTTCAAAGAACTTAAGCAACTAATGGTACCTGAAATGGTCAAACAGATCAGTACATAGTTCAACAGTTAAAGCAAAAGGAATTGGGAAACAACAGTCAACCCAGAGGGACCAATGTGCAAAGCACAAGACTTAAATCATATGAGTCAAGCCACCTACAAAACAAAGGTTAGCTCATGATAAACAATCAAGCTTAATCAAAAAGAAAAGGTCTCATTGGTCATTTGGTGTTCAACCTGAAAACATAAACTCAAAAGTGAGTACCAGGACCACTAGGGCAAGCCTAGGGTCAAAGAGAATGAAAAAGTCAAAACAGCAAGCAATGCCCAATCAAAACCAAGTTCAAACATATAAGGATCAATCCCAATTGGTTTCATGTTCATATCATGCATCATCATCAATTCACAAGCAAAGGAAGTCAAAGCATGGCAAGGGATAGCTCAAAGAAGTCAACAGAATGACTTGCATCAAAAGTCAACTCAAACATTTTTAAAAATCACCAAATAAATCATGATCAATCCTAACACCTAGCATGGTAAGCATGTAAAATTTCATCACATTTGGACAAGTGGAAGGCAGTCAATGAAAATCATAAAGTCAAAGCAAATTTGAACATGCTCAATGAAGTCAACAGCAAGACTTAGCTCAAACCAAACATAATCAATTCCAAAAATCACCAAATAATTCATGCTCAACCAAAATCCATAACATGACATGCATATAAAATTTCAGCTCAATTGGATCATGGGAAGGTGGTCAATTAAAATCAGAAAGTCAAAACAATTTCAATCATGCTCAAAGAAGTCAAACATACATGTATCAACTTCAAAAAATCATAACTCAAAGACAACAGATGAGAAATGAATGGGATCAACACCATGGCAAAGCTTAGGATGTCTAGTATGCACATGTAAAAATTCATGATCATCCAATAAAGTATGAGAATTTCCCAAATGGAATGGCAACATGTACCACACAAAGTCAACATTTGACTAGACAGGGGAGAAAAATCTCAAACAAATAGGAAATGGCACAATTAATTCTAAGAAAATTCACATGTGAACTAGACACATAATAGAAGGTTCATGCAAAAATTGAGGTCAATTGGAGGTCAATAGGCATGGATACAAAAATCAGGAAGTTGCATATCAATGGTGTGACACAAGTTGTCACACCCTACTTCAAAAATTCACAACTCTCAAACCACATAAGATAAAATCATGATCTTTACATCAAAATAAACATGGATGAGTGTAGATTAAGCACAAAAAATTTCAGATCAAATAGACAATGCATCACAATTTCACAATGGTTTTGGCAAAAGGTATAAAATATGCATACATGAGAAAAACCCTAATGCCATTAAAAATCCAGCCATCCAAAAAATCAACAAAAATCATGATAAAAAAGTAGACATTCATATGAACATGATGCAAAAATTTTCATGAAATTTGGATTTGAAATGCACGAGTTATGATTTTTACAAGATGATGTCTCAATTTGGAATAAGTGAACAAAATAAACATGGTATGGTAGGTCAAAGAGTTGACCGATGGCATTTTTGTAAATCTGCGACCCACTTATCAAAACACAGCGTTTAGCAAAGGAAAACCAAATATTCTGATTGGTTGTCACCAATGGAACAGTAAGCAAGCAGGCAACACGTGAAAAAACCAAGTTCTGGAAATAATTAGGGTTTGCTACAGTACAGTATTCATCATCTTGTTCATCATCATCAAAACGAATTTCAACCAGGATTGCATAAACAGCATGGCAATGAAACAGTGATATTCATGCAAGCAAACAAAGCCAAACGCGAATCAGACAAATTTCTGGGCATTTCAAACCTAGGGTTTTGGCTACAGTAACTGCATCATCTTGTTCTTCATCATCAACCAATCGTGAACAACAATTTATCCCAGAAATGAACATCAATCATGGTATTCGAATCATCAGGCGATGCATATTCATAATCCAGCATCCAAATTCGTCAAAACATATTAACCAAGATGAACTAAGCAAAAACAAATTCATATGTGCAGCTTCATGTTCACATAACTATCAGAATACACAACCATTTTCTATGATTCGAAGTTCAAGATGACTAGCATGAAGAGATCTAACTAAAGCATATCACGACTTTGAAAAAACAAGAGGTTCGAAAATTGACCAAAATTGAAGCTCAGTGATGATTTGGATGTCGTTTGCTTGCAAATCCTCAAAACAGATGTACATGAAGCTTCTAAAAGAAGAATGGTTGGAGAGTTCTAGCTTGGCAATGCTTGAAATGATCCAGAACGAAATCTGCCATGGAAGGATGGTTGTTAATGCAGCTGTGGTTCCTTTGCTTACAGTTAAGAATGGTGCTCCAAAATTGCTTCCAAAGTGGTGGTAAATGATGAAGCAAGAACCAATGCACGAGGCCTTTGAGGTTTTCAGCGGAAAATGCAAGATGAAGAAATTCTGTTTTGAGAGGAAAGAGTTTTTTCTTTGAGTGAGTGTTATGGCTGCTGCTAGCTCTAGGGTTGGAAATGGACAGAAAATATGTATATATACTTCTGTTTAAGCATTGGTAAGTAAATGCTAATCATGCTTTGCCTTAATGAAACAAATTGCCAATTTTGCTAAACTTCAACCATTTGCACATGGGTGTATGTTCTGCCCGAGTTTGGGCTTTGCACAAGTCAGAAATGAGGTCCTAAAACAATCCCAATTGGCCAACTTGATAGAAATTGCTTAAATCAAAACATCAAATTTTCACTTCACTTGAATTTAAACATGATAGTTCAAAAAGGTCCATTTTGATTGGCAATGTTTTGGCACATGAAATTTATATTTTTGGAAAGAGGAGGTAAAATGTGGTTTGTAGGAAAAAACCCCACCAAAATTGGCCAAATGGTTTGAGAGATATGGCCTTTTGAAGTTCAAGATTTTGTGAAAATGATTTGATCATATCTTGACAACCATACATGGGAATTGAGAGTTCTTGGACTTTTTGGAAATGGGAGAACAAGATCTTCAACTTTCATGTTGGGAAAAAATTCATTTGAAGCTTGTATCATGATGTAAGTTTGGGATCAAGAAGTTTCCATTTTTGGCAGTTAAAATTACAGGTCCAGTTTCTATTTTTGGAAATTTTCTGATTGGCTTCAAATTCTTCAATGATGTTGTTTGCCATGATACATGAGGCCTATTGGGACATGAATAAGCTCTCTCAAACCAAATCCATCCATCAAAACCACAAAATCAACCACAGTTGACCAAGTTTGACTTTCTAGGGTTTCTGACTGATTGTGCACTGACTGATGACTTCTGAACATCCAATCTTTGACCTAATCACTTCAAATGGACCTCCAAATCATGTGAACAAATTGGACCAACCCTAGGGCCTTGGCTCCTTGAGAAACCCACTTGCTTGCTTGGTTGACTGATCTCCTGATCAGTTTGACCTAATTCTTCTGATTGGCTTGCACTTGAGGCAAAAGGGACAATGCAATGCTATGCAGTGGACCATGATATGCTATGACCTAATATGAGAATGTATGTACAATGATAGGTGCAAATTTGAGGTGCTACAGCTGCCCCTATTCAATCAGCTGGGAACCCGAATGGATGATAGCAGTGGCTGTCAGACTTTCAGGGTAAACAGGGATTGAATACCAAGAACCGTAGAATTTGCACAATACAGGGATCCACCAATGGAAACGTCCACTGGGATCTGATACTTATTACTGGGTATTTTTGTTTTTTTGTTTTCAAAGGGTACGGCCACATCCAGACATCGCAACGACGATGAATGGGAAAAGAAATCACAATTAGATGCCAACGGACAACTAGGAAAAACTCAGCGTTTACCAAGACCAACGGAGAGGTAACCAGACATTAATGAATGACTGGAAGAGATACAACCATACGTCAACGGACGAAATGGGAAAAACTCAACGTTTACCAAGACCAACGGAGAGGTAACCAATCATCATCGGATGAATGGAAAGAGATATACAACCATACGTCAGCGGACGTAATGGGAAAAACTCAACGTTTACCAAGACCAACGGAGAGGTAACCAATCATCATCGGATGAATGGAAAGAGATATACAACCATACGTCAGCGGACGTAATGGGAAAAACTCAACGTTTACCAAGACCAACGGAGAGGTAAATCCACATGGGGACAGGTACAACTAGACGTCATAGGACGAATAGGAAAAACTCGACGTTTATCGACACCAACGGAGAGGAGGAATACTTCACTAGGGAAGAAGGACACAACCAAATCATCAACGGATGATCGGGAAAAACTCGACGTTTATCGACACCAACGGAGAGGAGGAAACTCTGCATGGAGAGGGGTACAACTAGACATCATCGGATGACTAGGAAAAACTCGACGTTTATCGACACCAACGGAGAGGAGGAAACTCTACTGGGGTGAGTGAACACAACCAAATCATCAACGGATGATTGGGAAAAACTCGACGTTTATCGACACCAACGGAGAGGAGGAAACTCCTTCGATTTGAAAATCGGAAATTGGCCTGAACGCCACTTCGGTCTGAATACCGGAAAATTGGCCTGAGTGCCATGAGTGCATCGACCTGATCGTCGGAAACTCCTTCGGTCTGAATACCGGAAAATTGGCCTGAGTGCCATGAGTGCATCGACCTGATCGTCGGAAACTCCTTCGGTCTGAATACCGGAAAATTGGCCTGAGTGCCATGAGTGCATCGACCTGATCGTCGGAAACTCCTTCGGTCTGAATACCGGAAAATTGGCCTGAGTGCCATGAGTGCATCGACCTGATCGTCGGAAACTCCTTCGGTCTGAATACCGGAAAATTGGCCTGAGTGCCATGAGTGCATCGACCTGATCGTCGGAAACTCCTTCGGTCTGAATACCGGAAAATTGGCCTGAGTGCCATGAGATATATTATCTATAGCCGTCAAAACGTAGATAATACACTCGCATGGAGGATTATCCATAACCGGGTTGTAGGTTGTTAAATGAATAATCGACCGAAAAGAAAGGCATCGGTACCAGGACTAGGTATGCAAAGATGACCAATCCAAAGAGGATAAAGTTGCTTACTCGGAGCAAGTATCCAAAAAGAAGGGGAAGACCCAAAGGGGACAATACTGCTTGATCAAGGCAAGTATCCAGAGGGGAAAAGAATATCAATACCGCAAACCGGATACTGATAACTGCAAAGAGGGGATTACATCTACCGGTTTGTAGGCAGAAAACCACGGAAAAGTAACCAGTCATCGATAGGATGAGCACAACGGGTTAACTCCACCAAGGGGAGAACGTGGGATTTTACAACTACCAGCTCGTAGGTAGAAAACCACAAAAAATAGGACTTACAACTACCGGTTTGTAGGTAGAGGCCAACAAACAGAATGAACCACAAAGGTTACCTCTGCTAGGGGGTGAAAGTGGGATTTTACAACTACCAGCTTGTAGGTAGAAAACCACGACAATAGGACTTACAACTACCGGTTTGTAGGTAGAGGCCAACAAAACATATCCGCCAGGGGATGAAAGTGAGATTTTACAACTACCGGCTTGTAGGTAGAAAACCACAAAGATAGGACTTACAAATACCGGTTTGTAGGTAGAGGCCAACAAATTCCGCTGAGGATAAGATGAATGAGTGCCGGTTAGTGAGCAACTATTCATTTATGCCCCAGGGAAGCACAAGAAACAGTCGACGGGGAGCCAGTTTAGGATCGATCCAAAAGGCAGACTGAAACAAGACTCATCCTAATGAGGAAATAACTCAATAGGGAAAACCCATCCCAATGTGTGTTGGGAGGGAACGGAAACAACCGTCATCCACGAGGATGTATCTCAGTGGGGAAATGGCAGGAAAGGATAGACACTTTCTGCTTAAGGGGTTGGCTCTACATGGAGAGATCAGACACACCCACTTCTGCTAAGAGAAAAGACCCAAGCTGGCAAGACGCTAACAATTGGGGAATAACACTGCTGGGGATACCCACTCGACTGAGGAATCACTTGTTGGGAGAACACCAACCTCTCAACCATGCTGATGAACCCAACTCTGAAGCCGATCCAATGGCGCGATGCTAAACTCTTTCCAACAACCTGAGCTCGGCTGGTCACCACGGCCTAGGACTAATGGATATGTTTGCAATGTTGATGCATGAGTTTTTTTTTTGTTTTACACAATGCCCCATGATCATGGAAATGCTATGCACTAATGATGCGATATGCTATGCTTATCTAAATGACGAATGCATAAACACACGTCTCCTCCAGAGACAACACCGGGGAACTCCAGGAACTGTGCTTGGGATCCTATAACCGTGTCAACTTCCATCCTGCTGGGGAAAGACAAACTTTTGCTGGGGAAAAACCATCAACACAACCTCTGCTGGGAAGACAACTTCAGACTTGGAAAACAATTACAACTCCGCTGGGGATACGGCAACCTTCAGGCTTGCTGAGGAGACACTGATCTCGAATCTGTTATGGAGGTAACACTCTCACACCTACTGGGGAAATACAGCTTATTAGACACGGAACACCTGTCGAGTCGCCGAACAGCGGCATCCATCGTCCACCCATAGTGTCGGCTTTCCTCTTTTACGAACTCCCAGACGCTTCTGGACTTTTCTGCTCCATAATCTTGTATTCCCAATCTCGTTCGTACTCCACGGGGATCGAACTCCTGGTTCATACAAACTTTCCCATCATCAGACTTTGAAGAGTCTTCTTGATTAACTTTCCAGGACCGTCGTCGTAATCCTTCACTGTCTTTTCACCGTTCAACTATCCCTTGCCCCTGATCAGGTTCTGCCGGGATTTTTGTCAACAGGGGTTCACAGTACCACCGGTAAGTGAATGAAAATATCTAACAGTACCTGCACAAGAGATCAATATATAAAAGCGTGCCCCAGGCGTGCCCCAGACGTTTCAACATTTCAACGCATAGGTCACTCAAACTTCCGGATAAGATTTCCATATTTCAATCTTATAAGCATGCATCGGAAGGGACCTCTATGTTTCAAAATGCAAATATTTTTGTCAAAATAAACGGATGTTTTCGTAATCAAAACGGTAATGAAAACAAAAACAAAACTATTTGACTGAACACACACTTTATTGACTGAAACAAAAAGATGGCTAAAAATTGAGCAACACACAAGAAGCAAACCCTGGAAAGAGGTGATTGCGCACAAAGGAAAAAATCTATCCTATTGGCAATGCGGAACCGTGATCTCATCGGGTTCCAACTCGGTTACACCCCATATGTCCTCAAGACTTTCCGCACTTTCTGTCTTCTGAACAAGACGCTTCTGATCGGTCTCTGTCGGAGATTATCCAAATCATCATGAGCACAAACGATCATGCTGAACGCAGTTGTTCGTTTCATTCCCTCTTTTGCCTGGACCGCCCTTTCGGGTTTCAGTCCACCGGGATACCCTTTTTTGCCCAAGTCGCCCTTGCGGGTTTTCAACTTGCCGGGTGTACAGTTCTTTTCTTTTATATCCCTAATTTTTGCCCGAACCTTTCTCTTTTTTCTTGGTTCGCCGGGATGCCCATTTTTGCCTGGACTCTTTATTCTTTTTGTCCAGCGGGTCTCCTTCACGAAGTATTTTCTAACTGCGTCCGCACTCATAGTGGATGGAAATCGTCGTCATCCGTGGTCATCAACAACATGGCCTGGTCTGAGAAAACCTTCTTGACCACGAATGAGACACTCATAACTGTTTATCCATTTGCCCCACGATCGTCTTGAGGAGGAAGGATCCTTTTCAACCAATTCTTCCACGTGGTACGCTCGAGGTCACACTTCTCAGTCAACAATACGCTTCATTCACTGGGTACAACGCCCCATGACAAGTAACTGTCAGCCCTCTTTCCTCAGTTGGACTCAACATGTCATTCTGAGTCCTTATCCATTCAGTCTTCTCTGATTTCTCATATATCTGTGAGGAAGTCACTGCCCCAAGTAGATGCACATCCCAAGGTTCGATATCCAGGATACAGACTTTATGTTCAGCCACCATTGTTGGTGCAACCAACTGTGATTCGGGAAGCACTACCTCGTTCACTTTAAATTCCCCATCAGACATCGGAATCCGTTCGGATTCAGGGCCAGGCCCCTCCTCCGGGATCGGTCACTCTCAATCTTTCGATTTGAGTACCTCGAGATGTCCTCATCAGGGACCTCAAACTTCCTTGGTTGATAACCTTCCATGGATTGCTACTAGCTTTTCAAACACACACCTAACCAAATCCATTTTGGATATCCACGAAGTGGTATGAATCAGCATACTGTCTCAGTCGGCGAGCAGCCTATGCCAAAGTACATCAAGTTTTTTCGAACAGTGAGTGTATTGTTTCACGGTCGATAAACTTTTTGCTTAGGTAAATTGCATACTCTTTTCGACAAGACTAGTCATGCTGACTTAGTACGCACCTCATAGACCTCTCGAGGGCTGCCGAGTACCAGATTAACAGTCGTTTCTTCAGAGGTTCCTGCTACTTTTTTTTTTTTTTTTTTTTTTTTTTTCAGGATCAACCTTGATTCCTCTGATTTACAACATGCCTCGGCAACTTGCTGGATAGCACTCCATAAGTGCGCTAATTCGAACTCAACAGTATGAGTTATCTCTACCTGTCAAACAACTTGATCCATCGGATGCCCCTCTTCTGCTTGGGACTTTGCCATCATGTCATCAACATGGCATTTGCTTTCACGATGAATCATATCATGAAACAAAGTCACCCTAGACTTCTGATACTTGGCACCGGCCTTCTCGATACTGAACGACATCTCCTTAGAACAAGAAGGTGCCCCTTGTGTGATGGACCTGGTTTACTTCATATCATCTGGCAACAATTCAAATCTGATCTTGGCCAGGAAGCCATCCATGAAGACAAACACTGAGACCTGAGCTATATAATCATCCAATACCTCATTGTGATGTACCGGGAATCCATCTTTCAGATTAGCTCTGCTCGCATCTTGATAGTCTATTCACACCTTCTCTCTTTCTCATCCTTTGTTGGCCTCAGCTTCTGCACAGTCTCCTTTTGATGGTAGCATATGCCTCAAAACAACGGTATCCCACCTTGGTGTATCTAGATACAACCAGGCACACATATCAACTTGCTCTTTCAAAAAGGCTACCATCCTGCTCTTGACTTGCCTCTGAAGCGGCCTCAACTTCCAATTTCTGACCTCGGCGGTGTTTGGAAACAATTTTGAATCACTCCTCGTGCTGTTGAATCACCTTCTCCTCTTACTTCGACAACCTGGCTAATCCCAGCAGATCACAATCTTCTTCGCCTTTTTCTTCGGCATGATAGATCGGATTGTCGAAGTCATACAGAGGTGTAACCGAATTGTTATCGATGAGATCAGGAAAGTAATTACTTGTGAGGTGAGACAAATTCAAAAGGAAATAGAACGAAAAACATTGCCATTTTTTTTATTTTTAAAACTGCAAAAATAAGCGAAAAACAAGGAACACTGCTTTTAATTATAAAAACATCCATTTATTACTGATGCAAAATGTTGCAAAATGAAACACATGAGGTGGCCCTTACAATGGATCATTACGTTTCGGGCAAAACGTATGGCTTTCATGCAAACAAAATTAAAACACAGAAATACTACACTTCCGGATGAGCGACAGTGATGCTTTTGGAGGCCCTCCAATCGCCTGGCACGCACGACTTTATCCACGCCTCAAGCTCGCAGTCGCTGTCAACATCTTCACCCACTGAACGGGCATGACTAGGATCCAACATCCCTGCACTGACGAAGGTGTATGGTGGGCGACATCCTCTATTTGGTCTAGACGACTCTTGACCCGGCTGATAACCGACCCCAAACATGTCTGCTTTTATCACGATGTCAATGATCCTTCCCCAGCCTTGCGCCTCTTTGTTTTTCACCACTTCCAGAGCTTGTTTATAAGAAGAAATGGACAACTTCTTCTCTTTCTCAGCAACAAGGGCCTTCTCTACCTGGACGGTTTCAACTGCCAGACGGGGTGCTCCACACCTTATATCGTTCATTTCTACTTCCTTCATCTTCTGGGTCGTGTCTTTCATCAATACACTTCCCTCTATGGTGACGGTCGCACAAGAATTATCACTAACAGGGAAAACTCCATCCTGCTCCAGAGGTTTTGGGACCACAGCCATTGGAACCTTTAGTTGATCCTCCTCAGTCATCTCCATTCCTTTCTTGGCCTTCTTCACCATCTTGACTTTTACAGGACCCTTCCTGGGCACAGGGTTGACATCCCCCTTCATAATCTGTGCCAAGTTAATGGTCTCGGAGTCCACCATGTCCTGGACGACATGCTTAAAAGCTCTACAACCCTCAATGTTGTGTCCAGGTGCCCCAGAGTGAAACTCGCACTTGGCCTTCTCATCATAGTTTGGTGGCCTCTTCTGCCGTTCTAAGGGAATTAACATCCTTGGCCGTACTAAAGCAAGATCCATCAACCTTTGGAACAGAAGGGCGTAAGTCACGGGTGGTTCCTCAAACTGACGATCCTCTTTCTTCTTCTTCACCTGGCTTTCAGCTCTCGGTGTCTTCTGTTGAGGTGGCAGTTGTTGCTGCTGAGCAGGTGAATTGCTGACAGGAGTGGATACAGTGGTAGCATAAGGGTGATAACGATCTTTACTACGCTCTTTTCGGACAGGCATACCACCTGATTTGACCTTCTTACGCTGACTATCGCCAGAGGATTTCTGTACCACAGATGACGGAACATCCCCCTGAACTTTCTCCTTTGTCATCCAGCTTTCAATCCTATCCAACCTCTCAGCAATCGCCTTCTGCCCCAAGGCGAGTCCCTGCACGGCTTTAAACAACTCCCCTATCATCTCTTTCAACTCGAAGATATCGGCGTTGGGAGGATCCATTAGTCTGAGCTACTTGAACGGAAGAGCTATGCACACCAATTAGTCACTGACACCTACAAAACAGCAAAAATGTTAGTATGACTCACGCATGCAATGTCTATCCATACCAGGAAAATTCTGTCCTTTGATTCCGGTTTCATCGAGACAAATAAAATTTTACCAACAACATTCTGACATCTGGATGTCTCTCAACCTGAGTTTCAATTAATTAAAATAAAAAATGGACCCTGAGTATGGACAAGCATGATTTGAATGCAGATGAATGCAGATGAATGCAAAATGATATGATGCAAATGCATGAATGCAGGTCACTGTGCCACCAAGTCATCTGAAGACCCATTCTCTGAACCAGTCACAGTCATCGGGACTAAGTCACCATAAATCCGACTTGGGGAGTTCCGAAATAAACGGAACCGGAGATCCGAAATAAACGGAACTGGAGATTACATCACTATCATCACAGGAACATCCACTGAACGGAAGACAGTCAGATCCTCTGAACAGGTACTTTCAAATTCAACCCGGGGATCCGAAATAAACGGAACCCGCTGATAAACCACGGACAGAACTCCGGTGTCCCAGAAATAAAAGTCCATAAATTCGGCTGAACCAAAGTCACCATCACAGCACCACCGGCAGAAACCGTATCTGTAGAGATCAAACCCTCCCCTCACAGGTGAATTCTAACAAGGTCATCCTAAGGCGGACAATGGTCTCGACAATCGGGCAAAGATGCTCAATGGGTTTGCCCTTTCGGGTGTGCCATTGTAGCTCTCCTGAGATCGTCTAAACCAAAGATCCGGGAAATGAACGGTCACCGAAGTCAATAGCCCAAAAGAGATAATCCGACCTAAGCGGAATAACTCCACCCGGTAGGACTCTCTCAAATGAACCTCGTCCGGCTGTGGTGACATGTCTCCTCATCATGTCGTACAACGTGTGAAGATACATGAGACCACGCTAATCCTAGGTGTATACTCAGGCCTGGGTATTGGGCCTCACTCAGAACACCCACCCCAAAACAGAGGAACCACCTGCACAGGAGACAGCTCAATGACAGTATGATGCATGCAAACATAAATGCAAACAATAAATGCAAACAATAAATAACATGAATGCAATAAGTCAAACAGCAAACAGCAACCAAAACCCTATCCTAGAGAGCGCTAGGAGAGACTCGCTTAGGGAAGATGGACCAGCAAGAGGTCAACTTCTATGTCCCCAGCAGAGTCGCCAGCTGTCGCATTACGCGAAAAACCGGCGGGAAAAGAAGAAACAACAGAGCCGCCACCGTGCGTTATTTATCCCAAAAGAGGGAAAGGAAACGCTCGAAGTAAACCTAGGAAAGAACATGGTCTCGCGACCAAAGAGAATGGGTTCGGGAGTCGGTTATGCGAAGGGAAGGTATTAGCACCCCTACGCATCCGTAGTACTCTACGGGATCCACGCACTAAAGGAAGGAATATTGGTTGCTAAACACTGCTCAAACTCACACACACTGGCTGAAAGAGACAAAAGAAACTGACTGAAACTGACTCGGCAGGATATCGTATCCTGGGCCTACTTAGTCTATCAGGCATAGACATCAGAGTCGAAGTAGTTCGGACTGGGGAAACGACACATGCTCGCTAGGATATCGCATCCTATGCATACGTATCTCCTTGGACGAAGGAGAATCAGAGCATTCGTAGCTCGGCTGACACACACACAAACAAACACAGGCAAAGGCAAACGTGGAGCCCGAATGCCAATCACTGGACTTACCTCAGCATCCGAACCAGAAAACACACACAGGAAACCAACTGCCAATCGCTGGACTTATGTCGGACTCCAACCAGAACACACACAAGGGTGGTTAAGACACAAAGGGTTGAAAAAGAAAAAGGGCGCCCGGAGAGATCAGCTCAATCTCCTGCCTACATACTTCATCTGGTATGAAGATCAGGGCGATGTAGTTCCCCTACGCAGGGAAAAAGGACTAGCCTAACCAGATAACAGAGGGAGACACAACTCTAGGGAGACTACGACTCGAGCCTAGATGTTGTCATGCAAAATCAACCCTAAGTTAAGGTTTCTAGCCAAATGGCACAAGGGCCAACCTATCCTAGACATGACTTGCACAGGAAGCAAGGGTCTCGATTGCAACTAGGGCAAGAGAAAAGGGGAGGTCTCAATCGCAACGAGGGCGAGAGAAGAGAATTAGTGTTAGTGGTTAGTCAAACTCGACAAGACATCGCATCTCGTGCCTACGTATCTCATCTGGACATGAGAATCAGAGTTGCCGTAGTTCGGCTAAACTATTACTGTTGGTTTGTGTTTTTTAAGTGGACAACGTCACTGCACAATCTACCTGATGCTCGACCTTTGGAGACTTACTCATCTGTAGTAGAAGGAGTTAACGTGTCCTTAAGAGGGGATGATGTTTGTTTGTGTTTTAAGAAGGCTCAAGCAAGAAAGGAAGTCCTATACGAAGGAACCGTGCTACCTTACTTGACATGCAAACGAGACTACGCGGAGTCTAACAACCTAGGGGATATGATCACACCACATAAGCACACACAAACACATACAGCATAAAGTAAACACACCAACAAGGGGGCTCAAACATGGGTTAGGTTTTAGTCGAGGGGTCACATCAACCTCAACAAACAAACCTCTGGAATGGGGTGAATGGTGCTCTTAACCTTGCCATTGAGGGGCTAAGGTGAAGCAGATGAAAGGTGAGTGAAGATGAGACTTCACAGCTTCTATCCCTGGCCTGGGAGAGCTTAAGACAAGAATGTGTGGGTTCAGAAAGTGGGAACCCTTCTACACATTTGATACTGACTCAACTGTGCAATTGCACAAGATCTTGGGTTTTTATCTGTAATGCATCAACACAGTGGTGTGAGCAAAACAGAAGACACACTGAATAGCAGGGGATAGGTTGCTTATCCCTTGGTTCTGCCAATTGCCTCTTCACTTAGGAGGTCTTTGACTCTGTACAAGGACAAATTAAACATACACAAACATTGCCTCTTAAGGAGGACTTCAGACAGTTGCCTGGCCAAGTAACAGGCCAGGTCTTCCAGACTACATGAAGAAAAAGGAATTATACCTCAAGCAAGTTGCTAAATAGCAAAGCAAAGCAAGTTCAAAGAACTTAAGCAACTAATGGTACCTGAAATGGTCAAACAGATCAGTACACAGTTCAACAGTTAAAGCAAAAGGAATTGGGAAACAACAGTCAACCCAGAGGGACCAATGTGCAAAGCACAAGACTCAAATCATATGAGTCAAGCCACCTACAAAACAAAGGTTAGCTCATGATAAACAATCAAGCTTAATCAAAAAGAAAAGGTCTCATTGGTCATTTGGTGTTCAACCTGAAAACATAAACTCAAAAGTGAGTACCAGGACCACTAGGGCAAGCCTAGGGTCAAAAGAGAATGAAAAAGTCAAAACAGAAAGCAATGCCCAATCAAAACCAATTTCAAACATATAAGGAGCAATCCCAATTGGTTTCATGTTCATATCATGCATCATCATCAATTCACAAGCAAAGGAAGTCAAAGCATGGCAAGGGATAGCTCAAAGAAGTCAACAGAATGACTTGCATCAAAAGTCAACTCAAACATTTTTAAAAATCACCAAATAAATCATGATCAATCCTAACACCTAGCATGGTAAGCATGTAAAATTTCATCACATTTGGACAAGTGGAAGGCAGTCAATGAAAATCATAAAGTCAAAGCAAATTTGAACATGCTCAATGAAGTCAACAGCAAGACTTAGCTCAAAACCAAACATAATCAATTCCAAAAATCACCAAATAATTCATGCTCAACCAAAATCCATAACATGACATGCATATAAAATTTCAGCTCAATTGGATCATGGGAAGGTGGTCAATTAAAATCAGAAAGTCAAAACAATTTCAATCATGCTCAAAGAAGTCAAACATACATGTATCAACTTCAAAAAATCATAACTCAAAGACAACAGATGAGAAATGAATGGGATCAACACCATGGCAAATCTTAGGATGTCTAGTATGCACATGTAAAAATTCATGATCATCCAATAAAGTATGAGAATTTCCCAAATGGAATGGCAACATGTATCACACAAAGTCAACATTTGACTAGACAGGGGAGAAAAATCTCAAACAAATAGGAAATGGCACAATTAATTCTAAGAAAATTCACATGTGAACTAGACACATAATAGAAGGTTCATGCAAAAATTGAGGTCAATTGGAGGTCAATAGGCATGCATACAAAAATCAGGAAGTTGCATATCAATGGTGTGACACAAGTTGTCACACCCTACTTCAAAAATTCACAACTCTCAAACCACATAAGATAAAATCATGATATTTACATCAAAATAAACATGGATGAGTGTAGATTAAGCACAAAAAATTTCAGATCAAATAGACAATGCATCACAATTTCACAATGGTTTTGGCAAAAGGTATAAAATATGCATACATGAGCAAAACCCTAATGCCATTAAAAATCCAGCCATCCAAAAAATCAACAAAAATCATGATAAAAAACTAGACATTCATATGAACATGATGCAAAAATTTTCATGAAATTTGGATTTGAAATGCACGAGTTATGATTTTTACAAGATGATGTATCAATTTGGAATAAGTGAACAAAATAAACATGGTATGGTAGGTCAAAGAGTTGACCGATGGCATTTTTGTAAATCTGCGACCCACTTATCAAAACACAGCGTTTAGCAAAGGAAAACCAAATATTCTGATTGGTTGTCACCAATGGAACAGTAAGCAAGCAGGCAACACGTGAAAAAACCAAGTTCTGGAAATAATTAGGGTTTGCTACAGTACAGTATTCATCATCTTGTTCATCATCATCAAAACGAATTTCAACCAGGATTGCATAAACAGCATGGCAATGAAACAGTGATATTCATGCAAGCAAACAAAGCCAAACGCGAATCAGACAAATTTCTGGGCATTTCAAACCTAGGGTTTTGGCTACAGTAACTGCATCATCTTGTTCTTCATCATCAACCAATCGTGAACAACAATTTATCCCAGAAATGAACATCAATCATGGTATTCGAATCATCAGGCGATGCATATTCATAATCCAGCATCCAAATTCGTCAAAACATATTAACCAAGATGAACTAAGCAAAAACAAATTCATATGTGCAGCTTCATGTTCACATAACTATCAGAATACACAACCATTTTCTATGATTCGAAGTTCAAGATGACTAGCATGAAGAGATCTAACTAAAGCATATCACGACTTTGAAAAAACAAGAGGTTCGAAAATTGACCAAAATTGAAGCTCAGTGATGATTTGGATGTCGTTTGCTTGCAAATCCTCAAAACAGATGTACATGAAGCTTCTAAAAGAAGAATGGTTGGAGAGTTCTAGCTTGGCAATGCTTGAAATGATCCAGAACGAAATCTGCCATGGAAGGATGGTTGTTAATGCAGCTGTGGTTCCTTTGCTTACAGTTAAGAATGGTGCTCCAAAATTGCTTCCAAAGTGGTGGTAAATGATGAAGCAAGAACCAATGCACGAGGCCTTTGAGGTTTTCAGCGGAAAATGCAAGATGAAGAAATTCTGTTTTGAGAGGAAAGAGTTTTTTCTTTGAGTGAGTGTTATGGCTGCTGCTAGCTCTAGGGTTGGAAATGGACAGAAAATATGTATATATACTTCTGTTTAAGCATTGGTAAGTAAATGCTAATCATGCTTTGCCTTAATGAAACAAATTGCCAATTTTGCTAAACTTCAACCATTTGCACATGGGTGTATGTTCTGCCCGAGTTTGGGCTTTGCACAAGTCAGAAATGAGGTCCTAAAACAATCCCAATTGGCCAACTTGATAGAAATTGCTTAAATCAAAACTTCAAATTTTCACTTCACTTGAATTTAAACATGATAGTTCAAAAAGGGCCATTTTGATTGGCAATGTTTTGGCACATGAAATTTATATTTTTGGAAAGAGGAGGTAAAATGTGGTTTGTAGGAAAAAACCCCACCAAAATTGGCCAAATGGTTTGAGAGATATGGCCTTTTGAAGTTCAAGATTTTGTGAAAATGATTTGATCATATCTTGACAACCATACATGGGAATTGAGAGTTCTTGGACTTTTTGGAAATGGGAGAACAAGATCTTCAACTTTCATGTTGGGCAAAAATTCATTTGAAGCTTGTATCATGATGTAAGTTTGGGATCAAGAAGTTTCCATTTTTGGCAGTTAAAATTACAGGTCCAGTTTCTATTTTTGGAAATTTTCTGATTGGCTTCAAATTCTTCAATGATGTTGTTTGCCATGATACATGAGGCCTATTGGGACATGAATAAGCTCTCTCAAACCAAATCCATCCATCAAAACCACAAAATCAACCACAGTTGACCAAGTTTGACTTTCTAGGGTTTCTGACTGATTGTGCACTGACTGATGACTTCTGAACATCCAATCTTTGACCTAATCACTTCAAATGGACCTCCAAATCATGTGAACAAATTGGACCAACCCTAGGGCCTTGGCTCCTTGAGAAACCCACTTGCTTGCTTGGTTGACTGATTTCCTGATCAGTTTGACCTAATTCTTCTGATTGGCTTGCACTTGAGGCAAAAGGGACAATGCAATGCTATGCAGTGGACCATGATATGCTATGACCTAATATGAGAATGTATGTACAATGATAGGTGCAAATTTGAGGTGCTACACATAGGATGTTTATTTTCCTTCTCTCTTGTATTGTATTTGGTTACCAAGACTGTACTTCTTTGGTGTAAAAATATTTTTCCAGATATTATTAATATGATATTTCCATATATGTCTAAACGATTAATATTTCAAATATTTGCAAATAGGACTCTAAAGTTCCTCTGATTAAAAATAAATCATATGCACAAGCATTGCATGCATCACGTGCATAAGCAGGTTTTGTTCCAGGGCTTCTTGTTCAGTGGTCTAACTTTGTGTTCTTCATTTATTTTGAAGACAAGCTGACGCACTGGTACTACACCAGAGCCAACTCGTCAAGACTAATGGATCACCTAGAACAAGAGAACATAGAGCTGAAGGAGGAAGTGGCCAGATTGACTGCCCTGATGGAGTCTTTCATGGCCTCCCAAAGCCAGTCGTCTCCAACGCCTTCAACTCCTCCCGAGAGGACATTCATCTCTGAGGTTACCTCCTCAACAGTGCCTGCTTCCAGTGCCCACTTCGCGCCTACTGCTATGCCAACCGGGTTTCCCTGGGGGATGCCCGCGAACTTTGTTCCTGAGGGTCTCGCCCCAACGTTTGCTTCTCTGCCGGCATCTAGCCCGGTCCTTGCTGTGCCACCTCCGGTCGTGCACACTATGCCAAGAGTAGATGACACCATTTATCACTCTGAGCCATCTGAGGGCCCAGATGTGTATGAAAAGATGGATGCTATAAATGATCAGTTCCTCGAGCTTCGTAAGGAACTCAAAACTGTCAGAGGGAAGGACCTCTTTGGCAAGTCTCCTGCTGAGCTTTGCCTTGTTCCTAATGTCAAGATTCCTGTCAAATTCAAAGTGTCTGACTTTGAAAAGTACAAGGGAAATACTTGCCCTCTCAGCCATTTGGTTATGTATGCACGAAAAATGTCGACTCAGACCGATAGTGATCAGCTCCTAATTCATTATTTCCAGGACAGCCTGTCCGGTGCCTCCCTGAGGTGGTAAATAGGTTTGGAAATCGCGAACATCCGCTCCTTCAATGACCTTGGCGATGCTTTCGTCAAGCAGTACAAATATAACGTGGATATGGCTCCCGATAGGGATCAATTGAGGGCCATGTCCCAGAAGGACAAGGAAACTTTTAAGGAGTACGCCCAGAGGTGGCGAGAATTAGCTACACAAATTGTGCCTCCGTTGGAAGAGAAAGAGATGACCAATATATTTCTGAAGACCTTGAGTTCATTCTATTATGAGCGGATGATCGCCAACGCTCCTTCTGACATCACCGAGATGGTGAATATGAGGATGCGTCTGGAGGAAGGAGTCAGGGAATGGCACCTGACTAGAGAAGAAGGCTCTTCTGCCAAACGTTATGGGGAATTTGCTAAGAAGAAAGATGGTGAGGCACATGCTGTGACCTCCCATATCAAATCCAGAAGACCCTCTGTGAAGAGGAAGACCGTGCGTCCTTCCGGTAACCAGCACCAGGTGGCTCATATAGCACCTGTTTTCAGAGAAAATCAGCAATATCAGCATCAGAACCAGCAACAACAACATCATCAGTATCAACAACAACAACACCGTCCTCAACAGCAGGCCTACCAGCCTCGAAACAATAATCAGACCAGTATAAGCTATGATAGGAAGATGGTCAGTTATGATCCTATTCCCATGACCTACGCAGAGCTATATCCTTCTTTAATAGAGAGGAAACTGATCACTCCACGTGACCCACCTGCTATACCTACCAACCCTCAGTGATGGTATAAGCCTAAGCTTCATTGTGTTTATCATTCTGGTGCTCCTAGACCTGATGTGGAGAACTTCTATCCGTTGAAGACCAAGGTTTAAGACCTTGTGAGAAACGGTATTCTGTTTTTCGAGGACGTAGATCCTAATGTCTAGAAGAACCCATTGCCCGAGCATGGGAAATTTGTTGTCAACATGGTTCAGGGTTGCCCTGGCAAATATAAGGTCTGATATGTCAGCCATATCCGACAATCTTTGGTCGAGATGTAAATACTATTGTGTGAATACAGTCACTACGAGCATGACCATGACGGTTGTCGTGTTTGCACTGTCAATGAGAGGGGATGTCGTCAAGTCCGAAAAGACATCCAAGAAATGCTGGATCAAGGTGTAATTGAAATAATTCAGAATCGCGATGAGGATGATGAAGTTAATGTGATATCACCAGTATTCAGGATACCTGAGCATGTCGTCATCCGATATGATGGCAGCAAGCTGAAGGCTTCTCCTACTCTCACAATCAAGCCAGTTGGCCCTGTGCCATATTCTTCTGACAAAGTTGTTCCCTATCGCTATAATGTTGTGGCATTGGAAGATGGGAAAGAGGTGTCTCTACCCTCCACCTCTGTTGTTAATATCGCTGATGTTAGTGGTCTGACCCGTAGCGGTCGTGTTCTCTCGGCGTCGCCGAAACCCCTACCTGACACCAGAAGGGTTGATATTGATGATAGTGTCGTTCGTCCCGTGGGAAATTCTTCTATTTCTCCGAATCCGGCACTTGCTGTTAATAAACCTGTCGTTGTTGTAAGAACTCCTGTCCCTGCTGGCTAGAGTGGCATGATGAAGGAGGACTGCGATGAGATGCTGAGGCTCATCAAAAGGAGTGAATACAACATTGTAGATCAGCTTCTACAAACGCCATCAAAGATATTTGTGCTATCTTTGTTATTAAACTCTGAACCACAACGTGAAGCTCTGCAAAAGGTGTTGGACGTGGCGTATATGGATCATGGCGTCACCATAGAACAATTCGATAGTATTGTTGCAAACATTACTGCTTGTAACAATCTGAGTTTCTGTGATGCTGATCTCCCCGAGGAGGGAAGAGACCATAATTTGGCACTTCACATCTCCATGAATTGTAAAGTTGATGCCATGTCTAATGTGCTGGTAGACATTGAATCATCATTGAATATGTTGCCAAAATCCACTCTCGCTAGACTGTCATATCAGGGGCCTCCCATGAGGCAGAGTGGAGTGGTCGTCAAAGCTTTTGATGGATCCCGCAAAACTGTGATTGGTGAAGTTGAACTCCCAGTCAAGATTGGACCAAGTGATTTCCAGATCACTTTTCAGGTCATGGATATCCACCCATCATATAGCTGTTTGTTGGCCAGACCATGGATTCACGAGGCAGGCGCCGTGACATCTACCCTACACCAAAAGTTGAAGTTCGTTAAGAACAAAAAGTTGGTGGTGGTAGGGGGAGAGAAGGCTCTCTTGGTTAGCCACCTGTCTTCCTTTTCTTATATTGATGTTGAGGATGAAATTGGGACGCCGTTCCAAGCTTTATCTATTGCTGATCCTTCTAAGAAAGGAACTTCTTCATTTGTGTCCTATAATGATGCGAAGTTGGCCATTGAGCATGGCACAACTACTGGTTTAGGGCAAATGATCAAGCTGGAAGTCAATAAATCCCGGGCTGGCATATGATATTCTTCAGGCACTTTCAACAAGCACGGGCTGTTTCAGAGTGGTGGTTTCATCCACACCGTCGAAGACGAGGAAGCTGATGTTGTTGTGAAAGATGATGCAGAGGAAGATTCTGGCAACTTTGTCATCCCTGGAGGGGTCTGTAATAATTGGGTCGCTGTTGATGTTCCAACAGTTGTCCATAAGTCAACGTAATGTTCATTTTTGTTTAAAAACCCTTCTCCCATGCCAAAAGGAGAAATGATGACATTGTTGGCCCATAAATACAATGATATTCATTCAACAAATTCATGTTAAATGTTTGTTTTTTTCAAATTATTTTCACTTTTTGCTTTTTGCATGAAATTGGTGATCACCATAAAACCCTACAAATAGAATAAAATCAATCTTTTCATCTACATAATGATTTGCTTTGTTTGAATTCTAAAATCTCTTTATATCCAAAATCATTATGCAGGTTGATCAAACCCATTGAATATAATGATCCAACACCATCTCCCAACTTTGAGTTCCCTGTATTTGAGGCCGAACAAGATGATTCTGAAGAGATTCCTGATGAGATTACCCGTCTACTTGAGCACGAAGAGAAGATCATTCAGCCACATCTTGAGAATCTGGAAACAATCAACTTGGGGTCTGAAGATTGTGTTCGTGAAGTGAAGATTGGGGCACTCCTAGAAGAATTTGGGAAGAAGGGGTTGATTGAGTTGCTACGAGAATATGTCGACGTCTTTTCCTGGTCATATGAAGACATGCCTGGTTGGGATACTGATATCGTGCAACATTTCCTGCCTTTGAAGCCTGAGTGCGTGCCTGTAAAGCAGAAGCTCAGAAGAACTCATCCTGATATGGCAGTGAAGATCAAAGAAGAAGTTCAGAAGCAAATTGATGCGGGGTTTCTGGTGACTTCTACATATCCTCAATGGGTGGCCAATATTGTGCCCGTGCCTAAGAAAGATGGAAAAGTCCGAATGTGTGTGGACTATAAAGACTTGAATAAAGCTATTCCGAAAGATGATTTTCCTCTACCACATATTGATATGTTGGTAGATAATATGGCTAAACTCAATGTCTTTGTTGGTTCTAAGTGTTGGCAGCAATTTTGGTAAAACAAAGAACAAAGAGTGTTCACAAGATGTTGTGTGTGATGTCTTAACATAAGATATCCTATGTACCTGCTGGAGTTCAAGAACATAAGTATGCAGAATTGTTTCAGAATGTCATACACAATGTCATGGCATCTGATAATATGTACATGTTGGAGTTTAAATGGAAAACATAATTATGCAGGATTGTTTCAGGATGTCATACATAATGTCATGACATCTGATATTATGTACCTACTAGAAATTATAAAAGGAAATATGGAATTATGCAGGATTGTTCCAGGATGTCAGACCCGGTGTCATGACATCCTGTACACAGAACATTCAGTATGAATGTGTGGTGTTTTGTGATTGCGCAACCAATACTGAGCCAAATACTGAGAGAGAGCTAGGGTTTGTGTCTTGTTTAGTCGTGAGACTTGTAAGCCATTCAAGTCATCCATAGATGATTGAATTGGTCTGATTTATGGTTGTAATTTGTCACTCAAAGCTTGTAAGCAAGAATGTGTGTCTACTTGATCAAAGCTGTTAAGCAAGATCAAGTGTGTGTCTACTTGATCAAAGCTGTTAAGCAAGATCAAGTGTGTGTCTACTTGATTGAAACTGTGAAGTAAAATCAAGTGTGTGTTATTGAAAAGTGTCTTCTTTTCTCAAGGAATTGTTGTTTAAAATCACATGTGTGATTGAAGGGAAGTGAGTGGGTTCTCATATCTAAGAGTGCTTAGGTAGAAATTGCACGGGTAGAGATTAAGTGAGAAAGACTGTAACTTGTTGAAGTGTACGGAGAGTCTTTGAACTGATTCTATTTAGTGGATTTCCTTCCTGGCTTGGTAGCCCCAAGACGTAGGTGAGTTGCGCCGAACTGGGTTAACAATTGCTTGTGTCTTTTGCATTACCATTCTTTATCTTTATCCTGTTTGTGTTGCTCAGATATTAGTGTCGTGACATTACCTTCGACATCTCATATCTGATACCAGAATTTCAATTGGTATCAGAGCAGGCATCTTGCTCTGGTTCTGGGTGAGATCTAGGGACAATACTTTCTGGTACAATGGAGAGAGATGGAGGATCTGTTCACATTGCACCAATTTTTGATGGGTTCTAACTATGACTATTGGAAACCTCGAATGGTAGCTTTCCTAAAATCTCTTGATAACAAGGCTTGGAAGGTTGTGTTAACAGGCTGGGTACATCCTGTAATTACTAAAGAAGGAGAAGCCATAACTGATAAGAAACCTGAAGAACAATGGTCCAAGGAGGGGATGATCTAGCCTTGGGAAATTCTAAAGCATTGAATGCAATATTCAATGGAGTAGACAAGAATATTTTCAGGTTGGTAAACAACTGTGAAGTGGCCAAAGATGCTTGGGACATTCTCAAGACCACTCATGAAGGCACCTCTAGAGTAAAGATGTCTAGACTACAGCTGCTCACCTCCAAGTTTGAAATTTTAAGGATGAAAGAAGATGAAAATATTCATGAATTTCATATGAGTGTCCTTGAAATTTCTAATGCCTCAGGAGCCCTGGGAGAGAAGATGTCAGATGAAAAATTGGTAAGAAAAATACTCAGGTCACTCCCTAAGAGATTTGCTATGAAGGTGACTGCCATAGAAGAGTCTCAAGACATCTCCAACATGAGAGTTGATGAGCTAATTGGTTCCCTCCAAACATTTGAGATGGGATTGAATGATGGTTCTGAAAAGAAAACCAAAAGCATGGCCTTCATGTCAAACACGGAAGAGGAAAATAGTCAGGATGTTGATGAAGATTTGGCCAATGAAGTAGAAATATTGGGAAGACAGTTCAACAGACTGTTAAAAAAGATGGATGTAAGATCTAAAGCAAATGTCAAGAACATCTCATCTGACATCAGTAAATCCAACAATGCTGGAAGAAGAGCAAGGTCAGATGATAAGCCCAAAGAAGGAAAAGAAGTACATTGCTATGAATGTGATGGGTATGGACTCATTAGAACTGAATGCGGAACCTACCTCAAGAAGCAGAAGATGAGTCTTGCTGCCACTTGGTCTGATGAAAGTGAAACAGAAGAATCTGCAAATCTGGTAACTGCCTTGACTGGAAGATGGGGTTCTGATGAAGACTCAAGTGATGATGAAGTAACCTTTGAAGAGTTGGCCTCTACCTACAGAAAGTTGTGTCACAAAAGTGTAGAGTTGTGTAAACAGGTTGAAAGCCAGAAGAAGGAAATAACTCAACTTGAGAATGAGAAGGTAGAACACTTGGAAACCATCTCCAAATTAAAAACAGAAGCAGTGGTTCTGAATGCCAAGCTAGATGAAAGTCAACAAGTTGAAAGCCAGAAGATAGTACAGCTGGAGATTGAGAAGGCAGACCATGTGGAAACCATCTCCAAGTTAAAAACTGAAGCTATGTTCTTGAAGTCTAAACTAGAAGAGATGACCAAGTATGTAAGAATGTTAAACAATGGATCTGACTCCTTAGACAAGATTCTACAAACTGGACAAATAACAGGAGACAAATCTAGCATTGGGTATAATGAATCTAAGCCTGAGTGCAGTTACACTGGTTGCAAACCTCAAGCCAAACCTAAGTGCATCAAACCTGTGATGTCACATCATATGTCACAACATCAGAAGAGAAGACAACAGAAAGGGAAATACCAAAGATGGAGATGCCATTACTGTGGGAAATTTGGTCACCTGAAGCCCTTCTGCTATAAGCTGTATGGTTATCCTAGCCCTGTTCATCACCAGACTCACTATCAATCCAGACCCAAATAGCATAGGCCTGTCAACAAGAAGCAATGGGTTCCTAAGACTAATGTTACAAGTCTAATAGCTCACATTCCCCTCAGAGTCTCAGCCAAAGAAGAGTGGTATTTTGATAGTGGTTGCTCCAGACACATGACTGGAAATAAAGACCTGATAACTGGTCTTTATCCTCATGCCATAAGCTATATAACCTTTAGTGATGGAGCAAAGGGTGAAATCAAGGGGATAAGCAAGCTTGATTGTCCTGGAGTTCCTAAACTTGACAAGATCCTACTGGTTAAGGGCTTGACTGCAAATCTAATAAGCATCAGTCAACTATGTGATCAAGGTCTGAATGTTAACTTCACTAAAACTAAATGTCTGATTTCTAACAAAGACAGTGAAGTGATTATGAAAGGAATTGGGACCAAATACAATTGTTACATGTCGAGCTCTCAAATTGATTATTCCTCAAAGTGTACCTATGTCAAAGAAAAAGGGATGAAGATGAGTATATCTGCTAGAGGAACTCTCAAGAGTGATGAAAGACAAGTCTGTGGGAAATGTCAGACAAAAATGTCTCACCAGAAGTTCAGACTTAACATCACTTCCAAAAGAGAAAAGCTCATGATGGCTCAAATAGATAGGAGGTTGGATCAGATAGGTGGACATGTTACTAGTCATATGCAGTGTGAAGTTGGAAAGTGCTTTGTTTGACTTGGGCTACAAGCCAAGCAGATAGAAGGGACTATGTGTCTATCTTAAAGCAAAAGTGCCAAGAACAATGTTGAGAATATTGGGATGGAGAGTGAAAGGACACATGCTCCTACACATTTGAAAGATGAAAATGGTGTTTATGCTGAAGATATAGCAGATGTAAGTAGCTGTTCTCAACAGGGTTGGTTGAAACTACTAATTGCTTACAATGTCACACACGATGTCATGACATTGTACTATGACAACCTGAATGCTACAACTATGTCCAAAAATCCTATTCAGCACAGTTGGACCAAGCACATTAATTGCTGTCATCACTCCATTAGAAAATTTGTGGAAGACAAATTCATAGCTCTAAAGCATGAAATGCAATTAGCTGACAAAATTGCAAGAGGTTTGGATGAAAATCAGTTTGAATATATAAGAGAGAAATTAGGGATTTGGATTCTTGTGAAATTATGGCAATTAAAGTGGAGGGGAAAATAAAATAAAAATATTGTCTGCCCACTTAAAATAAAGAGCAACATTAATGATGAATCATTACCTAGTATTGTAACTAGTATCTATGCCATTTCCACACGCTACCTAAACACAACCATTTCCATCTTCATCCAACTTCTCAAAAAACCTATGTTAGGGCAAAGAGATTTTTTTCAAAAGTTCAACAATATGTCTCAACATCCTTCATCCTCAGGATCAAAACCCACTCATCATGCAAGGACTCCCTCCATGGAGTTTCTAGATGAAGACGTGCTGGATGTTACTCCTCTCTGTGTGATACCAGGTGACGCCCCAGGTCCTTCTTCCATGGTTGGAAATAAGCAAGGTAACATTCCTGAAAAATCTCCTAATAAAGATGACATGCACTTTACTGATCGTACCATAAGGAACCTAGTTACTAGGATTCTGAATGAAGGGCATGTAGTCAATGGTGTTTCTACCCCTCTGTCCAGAAGGGACCCATCTTCTGAGGTGGAACCCCAAGCTGAGAAAGATGATGACTCATCTAGATCAGAAAAGGAAGTGGCTGCTGAGGGATTATGTTCTCTAGGTAAAACCTTACCTGGCAAGAAACCAGCAAATGTGTCTCATGAAACTGCTGAGAATATTATTGATCTGGAGGAAGAAAGTTCTGAGGAAGAGGATGACACTTTGGTCCATCTTATGAAACCAAGTGTAGCTAAGAAACTGAGGACCAGAAAAGGGAAGACTGTGGCTGAAATGAGGACAGCAAGAAGAGAGAAAAAGGTTGCTGGTGTAGGAACCTCCAAATCTTGGAGTAAAGTTGAGGTTAGGAAGAGGAAAGAAAGAGAGAGTTCTGACTCTGAAGAGGATGTCGAAGACGATGTCCCAAACATCTCCCCTACTAAAAAGCAGGCTATTAAGAAGTCTCCAAGCAAAGTGGCAGTTGTGCATTTAGACAATATCTCCTTTCATTTAGAAGATGGTGCTGCCAAATGGAAGTTTGTCATTCAGAGAAGGATAGTTGTTGAAAGAGAGCTGGGGAAAGAGGCTGTTGAGGTGAAGGAAGTCATGGAATTAATTAAGGTTGCTGGTCTTATGAAAATTGTTGTTGGTTTACCCCAATGTTATGAGGGGTTAGTAAAAGAATTTGTTGTGAATATCCCTGAGGATATTTCTGAAAAGAGCAGCAGGGAATTCTGCAAGGTTTTTGTAAGAGGTAGATGTGTGAGATTCTCACCTGTAGCGGTGTATTCGTCACCATTGGAAATATTAACTAGATCCAAGGTAAATCATACAAAGTCGAGTCGCCACCGCACTTCTATTTATCCAAAGGAATGGTTAGAAAGCGAACAAAAACCTATAAAGTTTTACAAATAAAACTAGTAAAAGAGGGTCAGAGATCTGGGTAAGGGGGTTGGTTATGCAATGGGAAGGTGTTAGGCACCCAATGCATCCTAGGTACTCCTAGGGAGCCCTTTTCGCAACTTGTTGCAAAGGTTATTGTTTATGAAAGTTATTTTTGTGCAAACATGATTGAAGAGATGAGAAAAGAATATACAAGTTTATTTACATTTTTTGTGTTTGGATGGATGAACCCATTGCCTACGTACCTTTTCATGAAAGATAAGGATCAAAACCCCGTAGTTCGGGTAACAAATTTCAAAACAGTGAATGGATTGATTTTAAACAAAAGCCTTAAGGTCTTTCATTATCAAAGGGAGAAAACTCGACCTGAACAACCACAAGTCCACCATGTGAGAACAGCTTCGACATGCTAGTGAGGGGTTAACCCTATAATAAGCATGGAAGTCTTACAGTTCAATCACTAAGGACAAAAGGTGAGATTTACATCAACCACTAAGATAATTCAGATCTATGGCTAATGCACGAAATTTTTGATTAAGAAGTGGACAAGGGCCACAAAAGCAATTGAGTGGGTTGAATTAACCAATTAGAAGTATGTACAAAATGGTCAAAGTTGATTTAAAGTTCAATTCAAAATGAGTATTATGAAAAGAAAGTTTGAAAATCAAAGGCCTAAGGCCTAGGTTTCTAATGTTAAAAACAAGTCAAATGTTTGCACAAAAGTTTTCTGGTTTGGGTTTAGGATGAAAATATGGATCGAGGTTAGCATAAAAAGGGTGAGGGTTAAGGGATGCAACCAAAGATAGGAATTCCTTTCTCAAGATCATAGAGATGATCCAAGTAAGTTCCTTTGGAATTAGGCAACACAAGGTAAAAGCAATAAGCAAGTCTCATGGGAGAACCACAGAAAGAGGAAACAAGCTGCCAATCAATGGACTTACACTTAACTCCTAACAACAAAAACTGGAAACAGAATGCCAATAGATGGGCTTACATCCAACTCGACAAAAACAAACAGGAAACAGAATGCCAATAGATGGTCTTACATCTAACTCCTCAAAACAACAAATGAGCAAAAGCAAATACATGCAAAACAATCAAGCAAACAATGCATCACACTCTATATACAAACAAGAGGCTCAATCAAATAGGTGGGCTTTAGTCAAGAGGGGTCATATCAACCTCGACAAACAAGCCAAATGTATTCAGGTGATCTGTGAGTTCTTAACCACTAACATTGAGAGTTAGGGTGAAGCTGATGAAATGGAGAAATGAGGATGTGACCTCATGCTCTTAACCCTGGCCTGGGTGAGCTTATGATAAAGAAAATGTGGGGATCCAGAATGAGGGACCCTATTCCATTTGACTGACTCTATACAAGATCTTGGGTGTTTATTCAAGAGCATTAACACGTAGTGCGAGCATAATGAAAGACTCACTGAATAATAGGGGATTGATTGCTAATCCCTTATATCTGTCAATTGCCTCTTCACTTAGGAGGACTTAACAAGTAACATGCCTCATTTAGAGGTCTTTAGCACAAATGTAAACAATCAGAATCATTGCCTCTTAAGGAGGACTTCAGCCAAATGCCTGCCAAAAAGGTGGCAGGACTTCCAGACTACATGGAGTAAGAAGGCCAAGCTACCTCAGTGGTGTATCAACCACACTCCAAAGCAAAGGCTAAGAAAAAGCTAGCTAGTAACTAATGTACCTGGTTTGAGATGACAGTTGCTGGATTCGCGTGTTCAAGGCTCCAAAATGTCCAGATCTGCTTCCTCAATCTTGTTATGAAGCTTGATGCAAGAATTAACACTTGTAACACCTTGAATCTAGCTCAATTTGAAGCTTCCATGTTCATGTTCAAGCTTTGGATCTGCACGATTTCTTGATCAATTCTTCAATCTAATGGTTGAATCTTCATCAATGATGCATGATAAGCCAGATTATGCAAGAATTTTGTGGAATTGGATGAAGAAATTTGAAATTTGAAGAGAGAGAAAATTGAGAGGGAAATGCAATTTTGATCAAAATTCTATTATTCTTCTGAATTGTGATTAACATTTCACTTATATATGATGTGTTAATGATGCTGTAATTGAGATTAGGCCTTGGCTAATTGAAAATTAAGGAGAAATGAGGTGAATGGCAAAAAATGCAAGTGTGAGTATGCATGGAAAATGTGCACGTGAACAGTGCCATGCAAGGTGCAATTCCACTTAAAATCATCCAATAAGCAAGATAGAAATGGTATTTGGCTTGTATGATTCACCAATTTTGAATTCTCCATTTTCCCTCCAAGATGCACTTGTATGAACAAATGGCCATGTGAGCTTCTTTCATGCAAGGCAATGATGGATTTGGAATCTCTTGGTCATAAGAAGCATTTTGCAAAAAGAGTGGACCAAATTGGAGTTTTGTAGCAAAAGTTATGGCACTTTGAAGTTCCATGCATACTTTGCAATCATTTGTTCATAACTCCTCAACCATTCATCAGATGATCATGATATAGGACTTTTTGAAAAGGGGAGAGAAAGATCTTCAACTTTCATGTTGATCAAAAATACATTTGATGCTTCTTTGATGTTGGAAGGTTAAGTTGAATGTGGACCAAAAACTTGCCATTTTTGGAAATTTGAAATTACAGGTCACTTTCCATTTTGGGAAACTTTTGCCATAGCTTCAAAATCTTCAAGATAACTGTTTGACATGATGAATAAGCCTTGTTTGAACATGAATGGGATGTCTCAAATCACTTCCCCACCTCAAAGCCTTCAATTGACTGCACATTTGATTGTATTGGTCCTCAGATGACCTTGACAATGCCTGGTGAACTTGAGCCTTTACCACTTGGGGAATTTGCTTCAAAATGAACCTCTAGCTCATATAAGCTCAATATAATGATCATGTGGTCCTCATCTCAAGAAAATACCATCCACTCAATGCACAAATGAATTCCTTGAATTGCCTGAGCTGTGGTTGCTTAAACTGCAAAACAAATGTTAGATGACATATTTTTGGTACTTTTGGTCAGTGATTAAAACAAGAAAAGCAATGATATACTATGCAAACAATGCCTGGTGATCTTAAACCACTCACAGGATATCCCACCCAAAGGGAAAGGAAGGCAATATGCTCAGATGATCCTTGAGGCTATGCAATGCTATGATATGATGCCATAAGGGATCTCAGGGACAAAATTGGGGTCTTACATCACCAACCATAATCAACAAGTTCCTAGGGAGAGGAACTGATGGAGGAGTGGATTTAGAGACTACAGACAATAAAGTCTGTAGGACTATTACAGCTGGCCAAGTTAAGAAATGGCCTAGTAGGAATCACCTATCAGCTGGCAAGCTAACTGTCAAATATGCCATCTTGCACAAGATTGGTTCAGCCAACTGGGTGCCTACTAATCATATCTCAACCATCTCCATTGGTCTTGGAAGAATCATTCATGCTATTGGAACCAGGATAAACTTTGACTTTGGAAGGTTTATGTTTGATCAAATTGTCAGACATGCCACCACAAATGCAGTGAAGCTGCCCATTGCCTTCCCATCCATCATTTATGGTATTATCTTGAGCCAGCAACCAGGCATACTTAATACAAGTGACATTCCAAGCAGAAGAAAACCCCCACTATCCATTCACTACAAGCTGTTTGAGGGAAGTCATGTCAATGATGTTGCCATGACATCTGCCAGAAAGGAACCTACATCTCAGGGTAGCTTGATTGATCAATTAAAGGAAACCTGCAAGGAATTGGATAATGGTATAAGGGTTGCCAAGGCAAGAAAATAGGCTTTGGAGGTTCTTATTAGTAGCCTAGAGAAGGAAGAGATGGAGAAGGCTGGTGAGACCAAAGATTCAGATGCCAATACCTCAAGTGAGAGGTCCAATGCTCAATCTAGTGGCAGCTCTGAAGGCTCTGAAGGTGAAGATGATACTTCTTCCTCTGATTAAATGGTAATGGTACCCCATGATGTTGAAGACTGTGTGCTGATGAAGACTGTTTTGGTATGGCTGGTGTGTGTGCTGTTATGGAAGCGGGTCCCCCTGCTGTTTGGATGCTGAGGAATTTGTTTCCTTTTGTTTAAATGTGTAATTTGTGGCAGTCCTTACTGATGCCTTTTTGTAATATTTTGGGCTCTTAATGAGTTCCATGGATTTTTCATTATCTCAGCTGTCACAGTTGTGTATAATGTTGGTTTGTATCTCCTAACAATTATGTTTTAACATGTTATATGTTATGACATCTATGGTGACATTCTCTGATAGGTTAATTGACATTTACTTTGTCTAATTGGTCACCTTTGGTCAAAATTTTGACTAAAAAGGGGGAGAAGTGATGTTGGAGTTGTGGAGTTATGAGGAGATGTATGTGCTGGTGTAGTTGAACAGATGAACAACTATTATTGAAGGAAATGTGTTTGTTGTAAGACAAAATGTTGTTCTGTTTACATATGTCAAAGGGGATGTCTGATGTGGTGCACAGGTGATGTTGAAGCAGATGTCAGAGTGATATTCTGTGGTTACAGGTGTTGTGGTTGCAGGTGCTGTTATTATCAAAGGAGATGTATGTGGTGCACATATTTAGGGGGAGAAGAAGTACCCTTATGCATATGTGTATCTTACTAGTTGCATCTATAACTAGTAATTCTGTTTGTGTTGCACAAATTTAGGGGGAGAAGAAGTACCCTTGTGCATGTGTGTATTACTAGTAGCTATAACTAGTAATTGTGTTTGCTTCTGCTGTTGTTTAAACTGTTGTTTAACTGCTGATAGTTTTCTTGTGAACAAAAAGGACAAATATATGTTTTAGCCAAAATTTGCCAAAGGGGGAGTTTGTTGGTTCTAAGTGTTGGCAGCAATTTTGGTAAAAGCAAGAACAAAGAGTGTTCACAAGATGTTGTGTGTGATGTCTTAACATAAGATATCCTAAGTACCTGCTGGAGTTCAAGAACATAAGTATGCAGGATTATTTCAGAATGTCATACACAATGTCATGGCATCTGATAATATGTACCTGCTGGAGTTTAAATGGAAAACATAATTATGCATGATTGTTTCAGGAAGTCATACACAATGTCATGACATCTGATATTATGTACCTGCTGGAAATTATAAAAGGAATTATGGAATTATGCAGGATTGTTCCTGGATGTCAGACCCAATGTCATGACATCCTTACGCAGAACATTCAGTATGAATGTATGGTGTTTTGTGATTGCGCATTTAATGGCAATCTATGTTTGATTGAAGATCTGATTTGCAGGCACATTCAATCATTGATTACAACCTGATTTACTTGTTTTCCAAAGAGATCTAACCAGTTGTTATGAAAAGATTTAATTGGAAAATAGTTTTAGGGTTTTCAAGATGTCCAAGCCCAGCTGAAAGCTTCTATAAAAAGGGACTTGGAAAACCTGATTTTAAAACACAACCAATACTGAGCGAAATACTAAGAGAGAGCTAGGGTTTGTGTCTTGTTCAGTCGTGAGACTTGTAAGCCATTAAAGTCATCCATAGATGATTGAATTGGTCTGATTTGTGGTTGTAATTTGTCACTCAAATCTTGTAAGCAAGAGTGTGTGTCTACTTGATCAAAGCGGTTAAGCAAGATCAAGTGTGTGTCTACTTGATTGAAACTGTGAAGTAAAATCAAGTGTGTGTTATTGAAAAGTGTCTTCTTTTCTCAAGGAATTGTTATTTAAAATCACAAGTGTGATTGAAGGGAAGTGAGTGGGTTCTCATATCTAAGAGTGCTTAGGTAGAAATTGCACGGGTAGAGATTAGGTGAGAAAGACTGTAACTTGTTGAAGTGTACGGAGAGTCTTTGAACTGATTCTATTTATTGGATTTCCTTCTTGGCTTGGTAGCCCCCAGACGTAGGTGAGTTGCACCGAACTGGGTTAACAATTGCTTGTGTCTTTTGCATTACCATTCTTTATCTTTATCCTGTTTGTGTTGCTCAGATATTAGTGTCGTGACATTACCTTCGACATCTCATATCTGATACCAGAATTTCAATCTTCTCATTTATGGACGGATTTTCTGGACATAATCAGATCAAAATGGCACCCGAGGATATGGAGAAGACAACATTCATCACACCTTGGGGAACATTCTGTTATCGAGTGATGCTCTTCGGTTTGAAGAACGCCGGATCCAGTATCAACGAGCTATGACTACCTTGTTTCATGATATGATGCACAAATAGATCGAGGTATATGTTGATGATATGATTGCGAAGTCGAGAACGGAAGTTGAACATGTAGAGCACTTGTTGAAGCTTTTTCAGCGTTTGAGGAAGTATAAGCTTCGTCTGAATCCTAACAAGTGTACATTTGGAGTCCGTTCCGGCAAGTTATTGGGCTTTATTGTCAGCAAAAGAGGTCTTGAGGTTGATCCTGCCAAGGTCAAAGCAATACAAGAGATGCCTGCGCCCAAAACTGAAAAACAAGTCCGAGGTTTTCTTGGCCGCTTGAATTATATTTCCAGATTTATATCCCACATGACTGCCACATGTGTGCCGATATTCAAGCTCCTCCGGAAAGATCAGAGTCATGATTGGACCGAGGATTGCCAAAAGGCCTTTGACAGTATTAAAGAGTACTTGTCTGAACCTCCGATTCTGTCTCCGCATGTGGAAGGGAGACCCCTGATTATGTATTTGACAGTTCTTGAAGACTCTATGGGTTGTGTCCTTGGTCAGCACGACGAATCCGGGAAGAAAGAGTATGTTATCTACTACCTGAGTAAGAAGTTCATTGATTCTGAGTCTCGATACTCAATGCTTGAGAAAACATGTTGTAATTTGGCTTGGGATGCTAAGCGCTTACGCCAGTATATGTTAAATCATACGACTTGGTTGATATCCAAAATGGATCCAATTAAGTATATCTTTGAGAAGCCTGCTTTAATTGGGAGGATTGTCCGTTGGCAGATGTTGTTGTCTGAGTATGATATTGAGTATCGAGCTCAGAAGGCTATTAAAGGTAGTATCTTGGCTGACCACTTGGCACATCAACCAATTGAGGATTATCAGTCTGTTCAGTACGACTTCCCAGATGACGAGATTCTGTATTTGAAAATGAAAGATTGTGATGAGCCTACGCTCGATGAAGGGCCAGAGCCTGGTTCTCGATGGAGCATGGTGTTTGATGGCGCTGTAAATCAATATGGAAATGGTATTGGGGCAATGATTATTACTCCCCAGGGCACACATTTTCCTTTTACAGCAAGGCTCACTTTCAAATGCACGAATAATATGGCGGAATATGAGGCTTGTATTATGGGATTAGAAGAGTGTATTGATCTTAGGATCAAGCATCTTGATGTTTATGGTGATTCGGCCCTTGTTGTTAATCAGATAAAGGGTGAATGAGAGACGAATCAGCCTGGCCTCATCCCACACAGAGATTATGCGAGGAGGATTTCAACTTTCTTTACTGAGGTGGACTTCCATCATATTCCTCGAGATGAGAATCGGATGGCAGATGCGCTTACTACACTTGCTTCGATGATTGTGGTGAAATTCTGGAATGAAGTCCCCAATATTACGGTGATGCGCTTGGATAGACCAACTCATGTATTTGTAGTTGAAGAAGAGAAAGATGATAATCCATGGTATTATGACATCAAATGTTTTCTTCAGAGTCAATGTACCCGCCTGGGGCATCTGTTAAAGATAAGAAGACTTTGAGGAGATTATCAGGCAGTTTCTACCTTAATGGCGATGTGCTTTACAAGAGAAATTTTGACATGGTTCTGCTCAGATGCGTGGATAGACACGAAGCAGACCTGTTAATGACTGAAGTCCATATGGGTTCATTTGGTACTCATTCCAATGGACATGCCATGGCAAAGAAGATGTTGAGAGCAGGCTACTATTGGCTGACAATGGAGTCTGACTGCTGCAAATATGTGAAGAAATGCCACAAGTGTCAGATTTATGCGGATAAGATTCATGTTCCCCCGACACTTCTGAATGTGATTTCATCACCATGGCGTTTCTCTTTGTGGGGAATTGACATGATTGGCATGATAGAGCCGAAAGCATCCAACGGTCACAGGTTTATTCTCGTAGCAATTGATTACTTCACCAAGTGGGTTGAAGCGGCGTCATATGCAAACATGACCAGGCAGGTGGTTGTGAAGTTTATCAAGAATCAACTCATATGCCATTATGGTGTGCCAGATAAGATCATTACTGATAATGGATCTAACTTGAACAACAAGATGATGAAAGAGCTGTGTAGCGAGTTCAAGATTGCACATCATAATTCTTCTCCTTATAGACCCAAGATGAATGGGGTTGTTGAAGCTGCTAATAAGAACATCAAGAAGATTATCCAGAAGATGGTTGTTACGTATAAAGATTGGCATGAGATGCTACCATTTGCTTTGCATGGTTATCGTACATCTGTCCGCACTTCAACAGGGGTAACCCCTTTCTCCCTTGTATATAGCATGGAGGTTGTGCTCCCAGTAGAGGTGGAGATCCCATCAATGAGAGTCTTGATGGAAGCCAAGTTGGCTGAGGCTGAATGGGTTCAGAGTCGTTATGACCAGCTGAATTTGATTGAAGAGAAGAGATTAACTGCCATGTGCCATGGTCAGTTGTATCAACAAAGGATGAAGAAAGCCTTTGATAAGAAGGTCAAGCCTCGTGTGTTCAGAGAAGGTGACTTTATGCTCAAGAAAGTCTTCTCTTTCGCGCCCGATTCCAGGGGCAAGTGGACTCCAAACTATGAAGGTCCATATGTTGTTAAGAGGGCCTTTTCAGGCGATGCTTTGATACTTACAACTATGGATGGGGAAGATTTCACTCGTCCTGTGAATTCAGATGCAGTCAAGAAATACTTCGCCTAAAATAAAAACAGAATAGCTCGCTAAGTTGAAAACCCGAAAGGGCGGCTTAGGCAAAAATGAGCGTCTCGGTGGATTGAAAACCCGAAAGGGAGATCCAGGCAAAAGTTAGAGACATAAAAAAATGAAAATATATATCCCGCTAGATTGAGTACCTCACCTTGGGGCAATCTAGGCAAAAATTAGGGATTTGGCAAGTAACTGCATCCTGACAAGACTTTGTTCTACAAGCTGTCTTCTGTCAGAGAATTTCGCTCAGTCATCGTCAACCGAAGCTTCAAATACATTGGATTCAGAGTTGGTGGAGAAATGATCATTATGTTCAATGTAGTCCTTTTCCAATATATATCACCAATTTCAAATTTGTAAAGATCCATAGAGCCTTGCCATTTGCAGACTACCATTCCATCAAATAAATTTGAGCCTTTATCCAATTCTTTGCACTCTCATTTATTTCTGTTCAACAAATATTTGCATGTTTTAATTGATAAATATCATTGTTTTAAATAAATAAAATTTTCATAAACTGTTTTTAAACAAAGTGAACATTCACAATGACAAAAAGGATAATTGGGACGTCTTCAGTGCTCTCCCAAGGATAGTATGATCTCCAAAAGGGTAAGACATTTGTTCATATTCCTAGCATACTTGTATCCTCTTCATTATCTTTTAGGTTATCTCCTTTGCGAGCGCAGAAGAAAGTTAAGCATCACTGAGTTCCCCAGAGAAGTCTGGAGCTTTGGTCCCATTTTGTTTAAAGGAGTATATCTCTAACATCCCGCCAAATCCCCAGAGAGTCTGGAGTTTGGTCTCAATTTTCTAGCTCCCCAATTGAGGTTGGATCTAGCATTTGTGTTATCAGTTATATGGTATTCATCCCTGTGTGGATTGACCTAAAATCCCTTATAAATTGATAAATTGACATGCTACCTTTTCAAGGAAGTTGGTATTCCCTCATTCGGATTAGAATTCTCCCGCAGGGTAAGCAGGAAATCCCCAACATGAGTGGAATTCTTAACAATTTGGTTTGTAGCTTATCCCCTATGGATTCTCCTACATTTGATCTCCGGCAGGTTTGCCTCTGATTCATTCCTCAGCAGGGTGAATCCCATTTAACTCCCCAGTATGGTCACCAGCAGGTTATCTCTAGCTGATTGCCTACAGGTTGTTCCCGGTTCAGTCATCAGCAGCGTTTCCCCAGTGGAGTTGCCTAATCAGAGCCTGTTTGTTGATTCCTCATGAGCAGAGCTGATCGCGACTTTATGAGTCTATTGGGGTATTAACTGCAAGTGCACAGTCTAATCGCGTAGTAATAAAAGATATCGATCCCACAGGGACTTATGAATCGATATACCGTTTTCTAAGGTTACTTCGTAAAGCTAAGGCGGATGATACTTTGTTGATTAGGGGGAAAAGTAAAACTAAAATAAGATCTAGATTAAATATCAAATAAGCGGATATCGGTATGCAGTTCGTCGTAATTAGGGAATCAAATCTTCGTTGGTTTCGTAGTTTTAAAGTAAATCTTTTCAGTAGACACTATTGAGTTAAAAGCCTTTTCTCAAACTCTCGCTCTGTTGAATAGACTATGACTTTATATTAACGTGCGCTGTCACTAATTAGTTAAGTCCAAAATCACTTTTTGAAAACAATAGAATCTATAGAAACTCTTTTTAAGAAAATGCTAACCATTTAAACACCCTTGTCTCAAACTCTCGCTCTGTTGACTTAGATTATATAATTAAACTTAAATGCTTAACTCTCGTCCTCACATTTAACCTTTAAAAATACTTTTTGAAAATGATTAGAATTTAATTAACTCTAAAAATTGCTTTCGCCCTGATTTAAAATTAATGTCCAATTTACACTGTCCAGTTAAAAGCTCAAACCGTCGTTCTATTGATTTTAACTTCTTTATGTCTTTTACTCTCGTACAAAAACCTTGGTATTAACTCTGTAAATTGAGACCATAAAAAGAGTGATTATGTTTTTAAACAAAATTAAACCAACTTAGTTTTGATTCCTTCATTCCGCTTACTTTACATACCGATATCTAAGTTTATTTAGCCAGACATGCTAAACAAGCCTAAACAATAATTATGCTTACATACAGCCATATCGGACAGACAGTATAAATAAATGGCAGTGCAGAGCATATATAAATTTAAACAATAAAATTAAAGAACCTGTAAAATTAATAGAAGTCTTAATTATTCCTAGCTTCGATGCGTGAACTTTCCACCACAAACCGGTTGGATTTGTTCTTACAATCTTCGATCGGACAAGAAAATAAAAACGAAGGAATAAAATACTATGATCTAACGTAAGGTTAGATCCAGTAAAAATTACACAATAGTTTCCGGTGTAGAAACTATTGTGAGAAAATTAATTGAATGCTTCAAAATTGACTGGAAAAGAAAAGGAAATAAAAATTGCTAGGAAAGTAGAGTGCTGGAAAATAAGAAAAACAATAAAAATAATGCTGTGCCGAAAACTGGAAAAAATTGAGTGCGTCCGCAGGGTTCCACAATTGGTCCTATTTATATCAATCCACCAAGTGACCGTTTCTTCCATTCAGTAGGTTTCCTCACGTCAACTGGTCAAGCGAAAAAGCAGGATGAACGTGCTTCTGTTACGCGTCAAACCCAAAAATATAGGAATGGGGGTGTGACGTTCGTCACACCATGTGTTACGTTCGTAACACAAAGCAGGGGGGCGTGACGCTCGTCACACCTTGTGTGGCGGTCGTCACAGCTTCAGCGCTTCTAGTTGATAGTTGTGGGCTGGGCATTAGTGGAAATTGCTTCTTATCATCTTTTTGCACCTCCTTTTCTTCTTTTTCACGTATGCTCCAAATAATGTTGCCTGGAATAAATAGAAGGAAAATACCAAGTAATATCGAATAATATAAAATAAATCGAAACAAATAATAATATAATTTAATTAAATCGAGTCCAAAAGTGTGATATTATTTCATGTTATCAAACTCCCCCATACTTAGACTTTTGCTTGTCCTCAAGCAAGATACAGTATAGAAATCGTTTTAAAATATTAGCCAGATGAAATTTCTAAACACACATCAATTCGCGCTAGGTTGCAAGTAAATCTCAATTAGAAATAGCCTGAGCTTAATCTTAACATCAACAACTACCATTACAACCTCAGATAATCGCACCTTATGCAAACCAGTTTGAGTCACGCTATTATAGCTATCCTAGTTCCTTTACTCTTATTTCACCCGTTTTCATTCTAGCGAAATCACATTAAGCCCTTTATCTTTTCGCGCACATAGTGGAGTAACCGGTTAGCGATTCTGATTCCCTTTTTAGCTTGAAGTTCTGGTACACAAGTTGGATAACTTCGTCATTTAGTCCATTGCAGATTGCGGGGGATCGGACCGTAGTCCGCCCTACCAAGTTCAACACCAGAAATCGCTGAACCAACTCACAATGGATCGTTCATACAATGTTTTTGTAGGATTCACAACCTTTGGATTAAATGATCGGGTAAGGATCACCTAACTTAATTAGCGCATTTCCTGATTTTTTTCTAATATATTGTCTTGGGAATCATTCACTTATATTCATAGGCTCTCCACGTAGTTTGCTATTAGGATGGTGCCGACTTCTCGTATAAACTACTCGGGGTTACTATAAAACTAAAAGTTCAAGGGATTGGTATAATAGGTACTTTTCTGATCTAACATGTTGACGTTTTTAGAGCGTTGGGGCGGTAATAATTTTTGTCTTAATTTTACTCAAGTTTGATAAAATAGGCAACCTTTATACTTATTGAGTATGTTGAATTTTTGTTATGGCTCAAGAAAATTGAGGGGAATAGATAATAAAAAAATTTCACACTAGGGACTTAACTTTAAAATAAGTATATATATATATATATATATATATATATATATATATATATATATATATATATTATATAGATAAACATTTAAATGAAAGGGAAATAACAATGAAAAGGGAAATACATACTTGAAAAAGAAATATTGAAAGAGGAGTAATCATAACTGAAACAAAGTTTTCCCCCCCACACTTAAATGAAACATTGTCCCCAATGTTTTTAGAGAAAAGCGAAAAGAAAGGAAATAAATAGATAAATATGCTTAATTTTGCTGACGTCCTCTTGTTCTCGGGCCCGGTGATCGTTGACGAACTTCCAAGTCATCAAACCTGTTGAGCAAATCAGTGAACCGCTGGTCGGTTATTGCATTCCTCGCTTCCTGTTGTTGTTGCATCTGGCGCATCAGTTGCATCACTTCGGTATTCTGCGCATGCATGGCATCAATAGCGTCCATGATGTCAACATTAGTTGCTGGCCTTCTTCTTCGACGACGTCGGGAGGATGGACCGGTTGCATTATCGGAAGGGTTAAGCGGGGCTGACTGTTGTTCAAGACCTTGATCACCTTGCTCCATTTCTTCAAACTCGTTCAGGGCCAGGTTTGCTTGTGTAGGCTCGGTAGCTTCGGGAGCATTAAGGTCATAGATGAATCGGTCGGGGTTGGTGACATCTGTGAGGGTAATGTTGGGTAAAACAACGCTTGGGACTTCTTGGTTATTCACCATAAGATAATACCTTCCTCCTACCCTATTTTTGATTAAGCGGCTGGAGCGACAATAGCTTATATCCATAAATAGGGGTGGGAGAGCTTGTAAATTTTGAAGTCGGTCCCCTAGATTTAAGCCAAGTGCTATGGAGGTTATTAATCCTCCAATCATGAAAGGTTGGCGGCCTCTAGCACACAGGGTGCGGATATGGTGAAATAAGAAAGAAGCGGCGTTTACCTGTGTATCCATTGCAAAGACGCAGTGGAGGAAGAATAATTCCTTGGCATTGACTTTGCTGTTGTTGGGTCGACCGAAAATGGTGTTTTGCAGAATGCGGATAAAATACCGGATGGTTGGGTTGTGTATGTGGGAAGCAAGTAGTGCATCCCAATTATCGGTTTCCACACCGGATATTTTTCTAAAGAGGTCGAAGGCGTTTATGGGCCACTGTGAGTTCGGAGGGATTCTTGGGTGGACTTGGTCTCCTACAGGGAACTGTAGCATGGCACTCAACTGATCCTGGGATAGTGAGTACTCGGTGTTGAACATGCGGAAAGTTGCGGTATCGGTTAAATACTCGTCTTCACCGGTTGGAGTGTTGTAAGAATAAGAACTTAAAAATTCTAAGGTGAGTGATGGGTAGGTAGGTTGATTGTGTGTGCAAAGAAAAGTTAAATCAGCAAACCTAAGCATCCATTGTATACCTTGAAGTAATCCTAATTCTTGTAAACAATTTAAATCGGGATACCTGGTAGAGACGACACCTCGTTGTTGAAACCGATCGAATTGTTCTCGTTGATAGTTATCATCTTCGGATCGGAAGATGATATTTCTAAATTGTTGGTTTTCCGCCATATTGATAGGTGGGTTGAAAGAAGGAAAGAAGATGAAAATGTATTTGTATAGGATTGTTTGTTAGAATGGTGTGGTTTAGGGAGAAATGGAGTGTAGGTATTTATAGGAAAAGTTTTTGGAAGTTAGAAGAGGAGTGGGTGAAAGAAAAATAAATGTGGATGAATGTGATTGGGATGGAGTAAAGGTGAATGAATGGGGAAAATAAAAAAATAGGGTGGGTAACGGTCGTGTCCCCAACGGTCACTAACGTTCACCTATTCTGAAGCTGTCACGCTTGTGACAGAAGGTGTTACGGGCGTCACATGCATTTGCGTGACGACCGTGATGGCTTGTGTGACGCTCGTCACACCAGTCAGCTTGCAACGGTCACTTACGTGGGTGCTTCATAATATGTTTTTATTATTTTATTGTTTTTGTTTTGTTTTGCTTATGTTTATTTTATTTTGCTATTGATATATTTTAGAAATACCATGCATGCTACTCTATTACACCATAGTGTAAATTTTTTTTTTCTCTAATAGGCTATGTAAGTAGCATACAGTAAAGATCATTATTGATAATTGCAGATATTGCATAAATCAAAATAAAATAAAATAAACCAATAATGCAATAGCTTCATAAAATAACCATAATGTAACATTGGAAGATAAAGGCAAACATGCGAAAAAAAACAAATACTAAGATTAAAAGTAATGTGAAACAAACCTATAAATAGCCTAAAACTAAAACTAATTAACTAAAAACTTCTAGCCACTTGTAGGATCTTTGGCCGGAGGAGCAAAGGAATTTACACGGTTTAGCAACTCATGGAATTGATTTGTCATACTGCTCATGTAACCCAGAAATTCATGTCCCATATTAGTTAGCTCTTTTCTGATGGCTTCTTGTTCTGACATCAAGGCTTGAATGGCGGTGTTATAATCAGTTCCGGGCATATGATGTCTAAGATCAGGTATTGCCGACTCTTCGGTCGGGATTGGATGAGGTGGAGAGTCAATATCATAATAACCAGATGGTGTCTGAGGGTCAGACTCAGCATAAGGAATCTGGTTGTCACAAATCTCATAGTCTTGGATGGATTCAGTAGATCTAACAGGAGAAGGTATTCCATTCAGATTGTAGAGCCAATTGTTTCGGTTATGAACACTAGTCCTCGGGCTAGGCAAGGTGAACAGGCAAAGAACTTGGTTGTTAATTATTAGCTCAAACTCTTCAGGTCCTAGGTTTCCTATAAACATAGTGTTGAAGAGGAAGGGTATACTCATAGGCGCAATGCCACAAAAAGGGCTCAAGTCAAGCATGGGTTGGCGTAATCCGATAGCATTACCAATCATGGTTATCAATCCGCCTATTTGAATTGGTGCTCGGTCATCGTGAATAAGGCGGTCAAAATTCGCCAACAAATAAGTGGCACCATTCACTGGACGGTTCTGGGAAGCACAAAATATGATGAAGAGTTCATCACGTGAAACTGTGGTAATGTTTGATTTCTTCCCAAAAAGAGTGTGTGCTAGGATTTTATGGAAATAACGAAAAGCTAGGTTATGTATGTTTCCAGAAAGAAACTCATGCTCCTCAGGGTTGTCATTTCCCGTTAAACTTCCCCAAAAATGTTCAAGTTCTCTATATTCAAAAAGGTCTTCTTGGCTCATGGTGAATGTATCAAAAGAGGTAGGAAACCCTAAAAGGTTAGTAAAGTCTTGAATGTTAAATTGATACTCCATATTGAACATCCTGAACTGAATGAAACCTCTGCTTATTCCTTTTCCATGGCTGGGTAGATAGATCAGGGAGCTAAGGAATTCTAGAGTTAGCCTCCGGTAAGTGACTAATTGTCTTCGAATAGGAGTGGTTTCCCACCCTATTCGACTCAGCAGATACATGACACTCTCTCTTAGTCCAAGGGCAGTCATTGCCCAATCATCAGCATAGAAACTAGGTAGCATCTCTCTCTCTGCTAGTTCTTCAAACTTTTGTTTCTGAGCTTTCCCTCTGAATTTGATACCCATACGATCCATTTGTCCCATCAGGTTAGTGTTAACTAAAGAAAAGAAAAACAAGAATTTAGTCAGGATTTGGCCAGATGCCGAAAGGAGAAAAGAAGAAAAGTTTTATAAAATAAAATAAATGAAGAATGAATACTAAATAAAATCAAAAGAATAATCAAAGAAAATAAATAAAAATAGAAAATAAAATAGAATGTTGTGGGTTGTCTCCCACGAAGCGCTTTGTTTAATGTCGCAAGCTCGACATAAAACTAGTAAATGTTAATCTATAGGTTTAGGAGACAATACGTCTAAGTGCAGGACTTGCGAATCTTCATTGTTTTCATCATAGTGATAATGTTTCAGACGCTGCCCGTTTACGATAAATGTTTCCATAGATTTTCCCTTAATTTCCACAGCTCCACTAGGGAAAACATTAGTGACTTGGAAAGGGCCTGACCATCTAGAGCGTAGTTTTCCTGGGAATAACTTAAGTCTAGAGTTAAACAATAGGACTATATCGCCTTGTTTGAAAGTTTTCCTTGATATGCGCTTATCATGCCATTTTTTCGTTCTTTCTTTGTAGATTCTGGCATTTTCGTATGCGTCTTGTCTAAGTTCTTCTAATTCGTTTTTATCAAGGATTCGCTTTTCACCGGCGGCCTTATAGTTTAAATTTAAGTTTTTAATAGCCCAATAGGCCTTATGTTCTAATTCTACCGGGAGGTGGCAAGATTTTCCGTAAATAAGCCTAAATGGGGTTGTTCCTATGGGAGTTTTGTAAGTAGTTCGATAAGCCCATAAAGCGTCAGGTAATTTTGATGACCAGTCTTTTCTTGACGTGGCGACTGTTTTTTCCAATATCTGCTTAATTTCTCTGTTAGACACTTCCACTTGTCCACTGGTTTGAGGATGGTAAGGTGTCGCTATTCGATGTTTTACACCATTCTTAAACAATAGTTTTTCGAGTATCTTAGATATGAAATGCGATCCACCATCACTGACTACTATCCTTGGGACACCAAATCTTGGAAAGATTATATTCTTAAAGAGTCTAGTTACTACTCGTGTGTCGTTTGTTGGAGAAGCTATAGCTTCAATCCATTTTGATACGTAGTCAACCGCTACGAGTATGTACTTGTTACCGAAAGAAGGTGGAAAAGGTCCCATGAAATCTATTCCCCACACGTCGAAAATCTCTACTTCCAAAATGCTCTTTTGTGGCATCTCGTCACGTCTAGATATGTTTCCTGTGCGTTGGCATCTATCGCATTTCTTGACAGCAGCATGCACATCCTTCCATATGTTTGGCCAATAAAGGCCGACTTGTAGGATTTTAGAGCAGGTCTTGGATGTACTTGCGTGTCCACCATAAGGAGCATAATGACAATGTTGGATTATACTTTCTATCTCTTCTTCAGGTATACACCGACGGAAAATACCATCGGGGCCTCTTTTAAAAAGTAAAGGGTCGTTCCAATAATAATGTTTCAAGTCATGGAAGAATCGTTTCTTTTGCTGGTAGGATAAATTAAGTGGAACTATTCCGGCAGCTAAATAATTGGCAAAGTCGGCGTACCATGGTGTAACGCATACAGCCAAGGTGGTCTCTACTTGTTCATCAGCTCTATTTTCTTCCAAATTAGCTATAAGTTTATCATACGAGAAGTCATCGTTGATCGATGTTCTTTCCGGTTCCAGATTTTCTAGTCTAGAAAGGTGATATGCTACTACGTTTTCAGTTCCTTTTTTATCTTTGATTTCTAAATCAAATTCTTGTAACAACAAGATCCACCTTAGGAGTCTAGGTTTAGCGTCCTTTTTTGTTAGGAGGTACTTAATGGCAGCGTGGTCAGTGTAAACAATTATTTTTGCTCCGACCAAGTAAGAACGAAATTTATCAAGTGCAAATACTACTGCTAGAAGTTCTTTCTCGGTCGTGGCGTAATTCATTTGTGCTTCATCTAGAGTTCTACTTGCATAATATATGACATGAAGTTTTTTATCCTTTAGTTGTCCTAAAACCGCGCCTACGGCGTAGTCACTTGCGTCACACATTATTTCGAATGGTTCATTCCAATCCGGAGTCTGCATTATGGGCGCGGAGATTAATGCTTGTTTAAGCGTTTGAAATGCTTCTAAACAATTATTGTCGAAGATGAATTCAGCATCTTTCATTAATAATCCGGTTAAAGGTTTAGTTATTTTAGAGAAATCCTTAATAAATCGTCGATAAAAACCGGCATGTCCTAAGAAGCTTCATACTTCTCTCACAGTCTTCGGAGGTTGAAGGTTTTCGATTACTTCTATTTTGGCTTTGTCTACTTCAATTCCTCTATTTGATATAACGTGTCCTAAAACAATTCCTTCTTGTACCATAAAGTGACACTTTTCCTAATTAAGTACTAGGTTTACTTTTACACATCGTTCTAGAACTCTTTCTAGGTTTTCAAGACATTCTTCGAAACTTTGCTCGCATACGGAAAATTCATCCATAAAGACTTCCATGATGTTTTCGAGAAAATCGGCGAATATTACCATCATGCACCTTTGAAAGGTTGCAGGAGCATTGCACAAGCCAAACGGAATTCGTCGATAAGCGAAGGTACCAAAAGGACATGTGAATGTTGTCTTTTCTTGGTCATCAGGATGAATTGGTATTTGAAAGAAGCCTGAGTAACCGTCTAGATAGCAGAAATGAGAATGTTTGGCTAATCGTTCTAACATCTGGTCTATGAATGGTAAAGGAAAATGATCTTTTCGGGTTGCTTTGTTTAGCTTTCTATAATCAATGCACATTCTCCATCCCGATTCGATTCGTTTGGTTATAGTTTCTCCTTTTTCATTTTCGATAACTGTTATACCTCATTTCTTTGGTACTACGTGTACAGGACTAACCCATTTGCTATCAGATATAGGATATATGATACCTGCCTCTAATAACTTCGTTACTTCCTTCTTCACTACCTCACTCAGGATCGGGTTTAGTCTCCTCTGATGTTCCCTAGAAGTTTTACAGTCTTCTTCTAGCATGATGTGATGCATACAAATAGAAGGACTTATCCCTTTAAGATCGGTGATGTTGTATCCTAGTGCGGTTGGATATTTTCTTAAGATATATAGGAGTTTTTCGGTTTCGAGTTTTCCTAGGTCTGCATTAACTATCACTGGTCGTTCAAGTTCTGAGTCTAGGAATTCATATCTCAGATTTTTGGGAAGTGTTTTCAAGTCGAGGGTTGGTTTCTTAAGGCATTGCGTAGGATCCGGTGTTATTGCTAAACAATGGTTCAGTCTGTCTTCTACACGATAGTCAGACGATTTGTCATTTTTTAACTCTGTTTCTTTTATGCATTCGTCGATGATATCCATGAAGTAACATGTGTCATCTATTGCAGGTGCTTTCAAAAATTTGGAAAGAATGAATTCAATTTTCTCTTCTCCTACTTCGAAAGTGAGTCGTCCTCCTTTTACGTCTATGATGGCACCGGCTGTTGCTAAGAAAGGTCTTCCCAATATAATGGGGGTAACTTCATCTTCTCTTATGTCCATAATTATAAAATCGGTTGGAATGTAGAATTGACCTATGCGCACGGGAACGTTTTCAAGAATTCCTACAGGATATCTAACGGAACGATCTGCTAATTGCACAGACAGTTTAGTTGGTCTTAATTCTCCCATTTCAAGTCTCTTGCATATGGACAAGGGCATAACACTGATACCGGCTCCTAAATCGCATAAAGCTTTGTCTATGACAAATTTTCCTATGTGACAGGGTATAGAGAAACTACCAGGATCTTTAAGTTTTGGAGGCATGTTCTGGATTATAGCGCTACATTCAGCAGTGAGTGTAACGGTTTCGCTATCTTCAAGTTTCCTTTTATTAGAAATAATTTCTTTTAAGAACTTAGCATACGAGGGCATCTGTGTAATAACTTATGTGAAAGGAATGGTGACGTTTAATTGTTTCAGTAGGTCAACAAATTTTTTAAATTGGCCCGCGTCTTTGGTTTTAATTAGCCTCTGAGGATAAGGGATAGGTGGTTTGTAAGGTGGTGGAGGTACATAAGGTTCTTTCTTTTCTACGGTTTCCTTATTACTCTCTTCCTTTTCCTTAGGTTTATTTTCTTCCTCAGTTGACTTTTTAGAGTTTTGGTTTTCAATTCTTGGATCAGATGGTCCTTCTACCTCTGTTCCACTTCTTAATATAATTGCATGAGCGTGGCTTTTCGGGTTAGGTTGGGGCTGTCCACGAAATGTACCAGTTGGGGCAGCAGTAGGCGCTTGTTATTGAGCTACTTGTGAGATTTGTGTTTCCAGCATTTTGTTATGGGTAGCCAAGGCATCTACTTTACTTGCTAGTTGTTTAATCTGTTCGTTAGTGTGTACATTTTGGTTTAAGAAATCTTTATTGGTTTGCTGTTGAGAAGCTATGAAGTTCTCCATCATGATTTCCAGGTTGGATTTCCTAGGAACGTTATTGTTAGGTGTAGATGGGGTCGGCTTTTGATATCCAGGTGGTATAGCTGGGGCTTGATTGGGAGCTTGTCCTGGTGCGTATAAGGCATTGTTGCTCTTATATGAAAAATTAGGATGGTTCTTCCAGTTTGAGTTATAGGTATGCGAGTAAGGATTTCCTTGTGCGTAGTTCACCTGCTCTGCTTGGATTCCTGTTAGGAGTTGGCAATCTATAGGAGTGTGACCTTGGATTCCACAGACTTCGCAATTTTGAGTCACGGCAACCACGGCGGCTGGAGGTGATACATTTAAACTTTCAATTTTCTGGGCAAGAGCATCCACTTTTGCATTAACATGATCAAGGCTACTTATCTCGTACATGCCACTTTTCATTTGAGGTTTTTCTACCATTGTTCGGTCGCTTCCCCACTGATAATGGTTTTGGGCCATGCTTTCGATAAGTTGATAAGCGTCAGCGTAAGGTTTATCCATAAGCGCACCACCTGCGGCGGCGTCTATTGTTAACCTTGTGTTGTATAAGAGACCATTATAGAAGGTATGAATTACTAACCAGTTCTCTAAACCATGGTGTGGACAAAGTTGTAGGAGAATTGCCATCCAAGGCGCAACGGAATTTAAAAATTTCTCCATTTAGTGATCCTTACGAATGGGCATGATCAGTGATAGAATCGTTACCTCTTGTGGCGATTCAAACCTTTCGTGCAGATCTCTGATAATGATCAAAACCTTTGATACAGATCCACGGGGCGATCACGAACGTTAAATGATGACAACGTCTCTACTCAGTCCACACGAACGGATTCCTTCAATCGCAGTGCTAGCTGTTATGAATGAAGGCTTTGAGTGAGAGAAAGAGGGAAACAAAATTCCAAGTCTCTACTTGAATTTCTGTCTGAGTGGATTGGAGTGACAATGCTTCTACCCAAGGGGTTCTATTTATAGAACCACTTGTGTGGGCTTCAAGCTAAAAAGCCCACTTAAGTGTATTTTGGCCCATATCTTATAATATGCCCAAAATCACTTAAGTATTTGGTACCTTACCATATTTCGTCTCCCACTTAAGTGCACCGTACCTTACGGTGTTCCTTAGTTACTCTATCTCTCATCAATCCTTCCTTTGTGTGTGACCCTATAGGTTTTCGCGACGTTGGCAATTATATTAAATCACGCATTTAACATAATAAACAGTGAGCGGTATCTAGCAACACATCACTGCTGCCCAAGTCACGAAAATGTCATGTGATCTGACAAAACCTCCTGTGATAATAATTATGTGTATAATTACCCCTTTGCCCTTATGTCTATATTGAACACAAGGTATAGACCGTGTCACCCTTGTCCAGTTCAATATTGGGCCCTTAGACATTTATCCTGTTACGCAAGATTAGCAAATTCCATCTAGGACACTCATGTCCCTCAGCATGCTTCGTGGAGTACCCATCAACTGTCTTTATGGTTATCCAGTTACGGACAGCGTTGGATCAACAATAAAGCACTCGACTCTACATCTAGGATCCATAGTGGTTTCAGGTCGAAGAGTGGTATACACTATTATCACCATGAGAATAACTTATGACACTTTGCATAACTTTCTATATAGTATTCTCATAGCGGGTCAATCCGGTATAAATATTACTCCTAATATTCATACCTATGTTTAAGACTTGATAACTCTTTATCCATGATCCATGAGATGTGATCATCAGTCTACAAACATAATAGTCTTAATGCTTTACTGTTATCCCACTTCACATTAAAGCTCGACTACGGATACTTTAAGAACAGTGCCCTTATGTTTAATGTGTTCTCATGATTAAGTCACACTTAATACATTAAACGGACTATCTATTCTAGAGACTTTATTAATCAACCATAATAAAGAAAATGCCTTTTATTATTAATAAATAATTCGATACAAGTGTCGCACCTTAAAAAATGTGATAATGCGATCCCTCGCGATAGGACGCGGAAAAAATGTTCGAAACAGAGTCGCCACCGAACTTTATTCATTCCAATGAAGGAATAGGAAAATATCGAGAAAACCTTTAGAAATAAGAATTATGGTCGTCGCAACCATATTCGGGTTCGGGAGTCGATTACGCAAGGGGAAGGTATTAGCACCCCTTACGTCCGTTGTACTCAACGGGAACCTCTTAGTCTGATTTTGCTATTTGACTGTTAATTGACTGTTTATCTGCTTGCTTCGAGTGATTAGAATTGATGATAGATATGGATGAAGACCTCAGGAGGGGGAAATGGGAGGTTTTTTATTAGTGTGCTCGCGAAGATACAACAATCTCCTGCCTACGTATCCTTATGGTGCAATAAGGAAATCAGAGCATTCGTAGTTCGGGCTACTACGAATATTTGGTGGGTTTTGTTTTGATGAACGACTGTGTAGGTCGGCGTTCTAACGTCTAAACGCTGGCTTGTCTACTCTCGGTGGAGGCTCTAGCACTGGTTTATTATGCGCATTAGAAAGGATTGACAGTGTTCTTTTGATGAGGTTTTGGTCACGTGGAGGTGACAGGTTGAATTGATGTGTTTGGGTGTTTTGGTTTCGATCGCTCGGGGGCGAGAAGTTAAGTTTGATTTGTTTGAGATGTTTTTGAAAAACGACGAAAGATTGAGCAATGTGGTGTTCACCAACCGTTCAATTCTTTCGAGGAATAATAAGGCGTCCGCCTTCTAGTCCCTTTTCGTTCGAATTTTTTGAAAGTTTGTTTGTGGATGTTGAATATGCACGGTAGTGAGGCGTACGCCCCCTACTTGCTTATCCAAAGAATAATGAGGCGTACGCCACCTATTCTCTTATCCAAGTTTAATTAGCGTATTTTAGTCGGAAGTCGATAATTTGTGCAATATGGCGTACGCCAATTATTCAAATAATCGAGAGATGGCGAGGCGTACGCCTCTTATCTTTTATCATCCGAGGTTTAAATTGTGAAAGATATGTCTTGATGTTTGTATGTGATTTACGAAAATAGTTTGAATTTGAATTGGTAGGTTTGGATTTATTCGATTGTGGTTTTGATTTGATGACGAAGATTCGAGCAATATGGCGTACGCCAATTATTCGAATAATCGAAAGATAGTGAGGCGTACGCCCCCTATCCTTTTTTTCATCTGGAATTTAGGATTAAAAGGATTTGGAATTTGTAGAAATGATTTGAAATTGTGTGATTTAAGATTTAATCGGGTGACAAGAACTCGCGCAATATGGCGTACGCCAATTATTCAAGTGCTTGAGAAATAGTGAGGCGTACGCTTCCTATCTCCTTTTTCATCCCAAATTTATAAAAAGATATATTTTGAGTATTACCCTAATTTAGGAAGATGATTTGTATTTTGTATGATTGTTAAGGTTTTAATTAAATGACGAAAATCCGAGCAATATGGCGTACGCCAATTATTCAAAATAATCGAGAGATAATGACGCGGATGCTCACTATTCTCCTTTTCATTCAAAGATTAATAGAGCTTTTAGAATTTAAAATTAATTGGGGAAGTGATTTTAATTTTATGGAGTTTTAGGGTTTTAAATGAATGACGAAAATCCGAGCAATATGGCGTACGCCAATTATTCGAATAGTCGAGAGATAGTGAAGCAGAAGCTTACTATTCTCCTTTTCATCCCAAGTTTTATGTCTAAAAGAAAAAATTCTTTTGAAATTGAATGGTTTGAAAAGTGGTTTGAATTCGTGTTTATGAATGAAACAAATTTTATTTAGTGTATTATTTCATCTACTCGATTAATCAATAACCAAGTAGGTTTCATTGTAAGGAAGCCCAAGAGTAAGATATGTGAGGTTGATGGCGATGCGAAGAGCAATCGACTTACAAGGGTGTTTTAAAATGGGCTCGATATTTAAATCGAGAATTGTATGATTGTGCTTTTTGAAATTGGTTTGTGTTGGATGATGAATTGAAATTGAATTTATTTATGAAAAGATGGTTTGGAATTGGATCAAACTAATTAAGTTAATTCATTTTAATTAATCGAATTTAACTAATTAATCAAAATTCAACTTAATTTAATTAGAAGTGATAGAAAATATCTTAGCAATGTTAATTTAATGGATTGAATGAAATTGGTCACAATGTGCTCCAAAAACCGGTTTAGACGAAATGACAATAAAATTGATGTCATTCGCGAATTCATAACACGGTGAAATCATACAATTAATGTATTAAAACTTGGGCGGCGCAACGACATTGAATTACCGAATCTGTGGATCAAAGATTATCTCGAATTTCAAGGAAATGAAGCAAATAATCATAACAATAATAACATCACATATTATCTTCACCACATAAGTCCGGTATCTTGATGAATCTCTACAAGGTCTATGCTCACTAATATTTACATGGAGATGAATCTTTCTTCCTAAATAACATTGCCAATTTAAACTCTTGGCCTAGTAAAGATTTGTCACAAAATTTAAACTCAAAACTGTATTTAATCCAAAACTGAATAGATAACGAGTTATGGGCTCAAAACTGTATTTAACTCACAATTGAAACTCACAATATTTACATGTTTAATCCAAGCAGCATCAAAATTGAAAGGCACATTAGATATAAATACAATGCAACTCAAAAACATATCAATTAAAACTCAGCTTAACATGCGACTTTAATTAATTTAAGGAACTCAACAGCAACTGCCACTAACACTTGAGAATTTCATTACAACCTTTCTTCACAATTCTGCAGATGAAATCCAACACACAATTCTTCATAAAATGCAAATGAAACCCAACAGTAGTGACATTGGTTACCAATTTACATCAGACCAAAATTATCATACCACTCAGAGCTAAATATAAATTCAGATAATTAACACACCATGGTCACTTGGACACAAATTAAATCAAGTTCGACAATTCTTAACAAATCCAAAAAACAGACCACCAAAATATGCTATATTATAGGCTCAGATAATAGAAAAAGGTTGTAACAAGAGGAATTACGTGTTGGTTTCGGTTATGAGGATCCCGTACGCAACTGCTTATTGCCGAAACGTGGTGTCACAGGTGGTTCACGGATACGTCAAAAGCGTCACGCGATGGAGTGAGGGTTTGGCGAAAAACCAGATCGGTACCTGAAAAACAGAAAAGTACACAACAAACTCGAAAACTTCTTGGTGACGGCTTCGCGAGGTCTACGCATACAGACGGTGAAGACCGCTGTTGATGAAGGACAAGGGCGGTTGCGGATTGACGAATTGCCGACGGCACGGTACGGTGATGGCGATTGTTGAGAGAATCGGAGTGAGGTCGACGGTTATTGGGGTGTTAGCTCACGATGAAAGGGGTTGATTTCTGTCGGCGGGTTTTTGGATTTGTGGGTTGAGTGAAGGTTGAGCGGAAGTGAGGGTTTTGTCGGAGAGGGTTTGAGCGTGGGTTTTGAAGAGGCGGAAGTTGTGTGGAGCTTGACGGTGGTGAATGAAAAATGAGAGGAGTACGGCGGCTGGGGGTTTGATGGTGGTGCGATTTTGAGCGGTGGAGGGTTTAAAGTGGTAGAAGCGGCGATTGAAGGTGATGAAGATGGAAGGCGTGAAGTGAGGAGAGTGAAAGGAGAGTGGGGTCGTGAGAATGGGGAAAGGTGATAGTGAGGTGATTTAGGGTTGAGAGGGAGATGTTGGAGAATTTTTCTGAGAGAGTGAATCGTGTGAAGGGTGAGGAATGTGTGTGAATGATGTGTGATGCAGAGAGTTTTAAAACGTGGAGTGAGTGTGGGTGAGGGAAGAGAGAGATCTTTTTTCGGATTTTGTGAGGTGAGTGGATGAGGCGTGGTGAGAGAATTGTGAGTGTGTATAGGAATCCAATGCACAATTTTTTATAATTATTATTTACTTAAAGAAATGGAATTATAAAAAAACAAATTCTAATTAATATTTAATTTAAACAAATTTTATTTGTTTTAATTGAATAACTAAACCAAAAATTATTGATCAATTAGAAATAGAAATTGAGTGCAAATTTGTACGGAAAATTAAATCAATCACACCAAAATTGTCAGCACAAAACACATTATTTGAAAAATACACTGTTTCCTCAAATTTTAACGATTCAACTGATTTGTCTGTATTCTCAAATAAATTCATTCTGACTGACATTTTAGGCGTTATTCATGATGCAATGTATGTCATGTTATGCATATGATGCAAATTAAAAAATGAAATCAATTTTTATGAAAATTTTAAATATGCCCGGACAAAATTGGGGTATGACAGCTGCCCCTATTTAATTATCTTGAACTCGAAGGTAAGAATGACAACAGTCTTCATACATTCGTGGTAGAAGGTAATTAAATACAAGAAGATCCAAATTTTGTCCTTTGAAATGCAATGAAATGGATGCAGAAAGAAAATGCAATGGATTCTAACAGCACCAAGGTAATTGGGGTAGGATGTCCGATCAAAGCCAACCCTCGAGTCAACATTCAAATCTTGCACAAGTCGTTATTGTTGTAAAGACAAAACTGTACATGTTTTTTGGCACCAAAAGGATGACAGTGGAATTAACTGCTACCATCAAAAGGATGATAATAGTTCACCATGATTTCCAAGATCGTCATCACCAAAAGGATGATGGATAAGTTGAGTTCCAAAAGTAGTCATCACCAAAAGGATAATGGTTATAGTGGATACAACAAAGATCGCCATCACCAAAAGGATGATGGTAAAATCAATGATAAGTCTCGTTATCACCAAAAGGATGAAAGGTAGACACAATCCAAAAGATTTCCATCACCAAAAGGATGATGTGTCATCAAAAGGATGGTGGTTATTCTGATAAAGTTTCTCATTACCGAGAGTATAGTATCAAGGCTATCACCAAAAGGATGATAGTTGACTCATCAACTTCAAAAATCACCGTCACCAAAGGATGAAGGTAAGATCCAACAACAAAGCTTGTTATCACCAAAAGGATGATAATAAGTTAAATAACTTCAATGATCACCATCACCAAAAGGATGAATGTATAGTTACACAACAAACTTGTTATCACCAAAAGGACGATAATAAGTCGAAACTCAATGATCACCATCACCAAAAGGATGAAGGTAAGATACAAGATAAAACTTGTTACCACCAAAAGGATGATAATAAGTCAAAAACGATCACCATCACCAAAAGGATGAAGGTATAATTAAAAACAAAACTTGTTACCACCAAAAGGATGATAATAAGTCACACAACTCAAAGGATCCCCATCACCAAAAGGATGATAGTAAGATCAAAACAAAACCTTGTTATCACCAAAAGGATGATAATAAGTCAACAATCACCATCACCAAAAGGATGAGGGTAAGGTCAAACGACAAAACTTGTTACCACCAAAAGGATGATAATAAGCACACAACCAATTGATCACCATCACCAAAAGGATGAAGGTAAGATAAATACAAAACTTGTTATCACCAAAAGGATGATAAGAAGTCAACAATCACCATCACCAAAAGGATGAAGGTATTGTCAAACGACAAAACTTGTTACCACCAAAAGGATGATAATAAGCACACAACACAATTGATCACCATCACCAAAAGGATGAAGGTAAGATCAAGACAAAAACTTGTTATCACCAAAAGGATGATAATGAGTCAACAATCACCATCACCAAAAGGATGAAGGTATTGTCATACGACAAAACTTAGTACCACCAAAAGGATGATAATAAGTACACACGCAATTGATCACCATCACCAAAAGGATGAAGGTAGGATCAAGACACAAACTTGTTATCACCAAAAGGATGATAATGAGTCAACAATCACCATCACCAAAAGGATGAAGGTATTGTCATACGACAAAACTTAGTACCACCAAAAGGATGATAATAAGTACACACGCAATTGATCACCATCACCAAAAGGATGAAGGTAGGATCAAGACACAAACTTGTTATCACCAAAAGGATGATAATAAGTCAACAATCATCATCACCAAAAGGATGAAGGTATTGTCAAACGACAAAACTTGTTACAACCAAAAGGATGATAATAAGCACACACGCAATTGATCACCATCACCAAAAGGATGAAGGTAGGATCAAGACACAAACTTGTTATCACCAAAAGGATGACAATAAGTCAACAATTACCATCACCAAAAGGATGAAGGTATTGTCAAACGACACAACTCGTTACCACCAAAAGGATGATAATAAGCACACACGCAATTGATCACCATCACCAAAAGGATAAAAGTAGGATCAAGACACAAGCTTGTTATCACCAAAAGGATGACAATAAGTCAACAATTACCATCACCAAAAGGATGAAGGTATTGTCAAACGACACAACTCGTTACCACCAAAAGGATGATAATAAGCACACACACAATTGATCAACATAACCAAAAGGATGAAGGTAGGATCAAGACACAAACTTGTTATCACCAAAAGGATGATAATAAGGACAAAACTTCAAAACTTGTTATCACCAAAAGGATGATAATAAGTCAATAGTCACCATCACCAAAAGGATGAAGGTACTACAAACAACAGAACTCGTTATCACCAAAAGGATGATAATGAATCAACAATCACCATCACCAAAAGGATGAAGGTGGAATCATAACTTCGAAACTTGTTACCACCAAAAGGATGATAATAAGTTATAATGACTTCAAATATTGCTGACACCAAAAGGATGACAGTGGGGTAGAACTTTCCAAATGTTACCATCACCAAAGGATGATAGTTTAAACCAAACTCCATAATCTCTATCACCAAAAGGATGATTTTATATTAAACTGGACGTCATCACCAAAAGGATGATGATTGAACCAAAATGACAAGGATCCTTATCACCACAAGGATTGCCGACACCAAAAGGATGACGGTAGGCTGTAATAATTGTAGAGGTCTCCATTCACCAAAAGGATGAAGGTTGGACCAAAACTTCAAGGATCGCTGACACCAAAAGGATGACAGTAAGATCACAAATGTCAAGGATTTACCAATACCAAAAGGATAATGGTTATCGTAAACAGGACGATGATCATTATTCATCAGGGGACTCTCACCAAAAGGATGATAGTGAGAAAAATATTCGAAGAATAAGGGCTACTGTCAATGTTCAGTAAACCCGACTTGTTGGTAGTATTGGAACATTGCTAATTAAGACTTGCTCGAGGTATTGACAACAAAAGGTTGCAGACCCAATATTCTTTGAGGAGATGTATTTTCTGTCAACAAAAGGTTACAGGAAACGACTCATTGAGGGACGCTCAATGTGAAACAAGGTAAGTGTTTTAAAGAAACAATGATTTGACTTAGCTGAGGATAACATCTTATCAACAAAAGGTTGAAGGATGTAACTCAATGGGGAACGCCCAATAGTGGGGTAGGAACTCACTCAGAGGAAAATAATGACTCGATTGAGGGTTGGCCTGGATGCCTACGACTAAACCTTGGATTTTGATTCGTGTTATGTACATGAATGATATGTATGTGTTATGTATGAGGTGATGCATGTGATGCATGTTTGAATGCAAAGACCGATTGGCTTGTTTGGGATTGGCCCCCCCTTTTCAAAGGCAATGTGTTTTCTGGAAACCAGTGTTGGTTGTATTTGTTTTTGTGTGGATGCCATCAAGGTGGACTTTGGCTTTTCTGGTAATTGTCAATATGGGTTGAGCTATTGATTGGTGAAAGGATCTGACTTCCCGACACTCGGTAGTTGATGATGTGATGAACACATAACAAATGTGGATACTTCTGGTGCCCCGAGTTTGATCTCTTGCTGATATGATGTGTATCTGTCTTCGAGAAGATCTCAGTTCTTCTTCTGAAGTGTTTGGTCAGCTTGTAACTGAGCATAGCGACGTGATCAACGCATGATGATTATGCCTTTGACGTGCTGCAAGGTTTCTTGTCAAGATGTGATGTTGTACTTGCATGGACTTTCGATGTTTTTGTTACGAATTCAAGCAGTCATTAGTGTCTGACGCCATCTGCTTGATTGTCTTGAAGATATGAAGGGAACTTGCCCCTTGCAACTTGTCTTGCCCCTGATTAGCCTTTGGGGACTTGCCCCAGACGGGCCAAGTGTTGAAGTGTCTTTCCTCCTTGATCAACTGATGCTTGGAGATTTGTCTTATACTGACTACTTCTTAGGTCAATATAATCAAGATGATGCCATGCCCATGATTCACAGGATTATGAGATGGTCTCGATTCGTGTCAGCACCAACGATCAAGTGCCTCTTGAATTGCCCCTTGTTGGAATTTACTCGATGTCAAGTACTGACTGGCAATTAAGAATTGTTATTCAAGAAATGGTGATTTTAATGCAACGGTTATGCAAGTTGTGAAAAACAATCATTCATTTGGAGTGTTGTGGTAGTGTGTGGCGAGTGGATCATGAGTCCAAACGCGGTGCTGATTTAGCTAGTGTGTGAATGATATAGTGAGAATAGAATATTAGCAAATATTTGGGAGTCAGTTTACTCAACCTTGCTGTAGTATGCTTTTAGAATAAACCCTACTTCAATTAGGTCTTTTGAAGGTTGTAACGTGGCTTGGTTCATGGTTATTGAAACAAAAGGATATAAGGCTCAAAGTTCATTTTAACCCACCCCTTCTTCATGATGATCTCCAATCCTACGTTCAGTTAATTCACACACATTCGTCTTTTGCAGGTGTAAGGATAAAGATGGTGATTCAAGGTCTCTTGGAATGGCAGCCACCTTATTTCGTTTTTTTGGATGTCGGTGACCCTTTGATTTTGGTATGGTGGTCACTGAATCTTGTTTTGTTTTGTTGGAGACTTTCATTGTCTCTTTCGATTTTTGTTTTGATCCCTAACTTTTGCATGGACTGCTTTGTTTGAAGCTTTAATCCATCGGGACTGCCCCAATTTTTGCCTAAGTCCCCTTTTAAGGTGTTTGACTTAGCGGGCTCTTTCTTTGATTTTTTTTTTGAATTGTGACTGCCAAGTCATTTGAAGAACAACCAACATAAAATTTGGATTTGTATGGTTCCTTCGACACTTCAGGATGTGTGTGAAGAATATCATGTGGTTGATCCTTGTATGGGATATTTCATCTTTGTAATTCGAAAGTGTAGTCAAGTTAACTGAACACTACCCTGCCCCAAGTTAAGCGTAAGGGTTTTTTAGATCTGAAAGAAACTTCTACTTCTAGGCTCGAAGTGGTTGACTAGGGATTAACTCCTTATCTCTCCGGTGTTTGGGATTTTGAAACAATGCCTGTACATCATCAGTAGGTTTTATCCGACATCATACAATCAGCAATTATGAGTATTTTGTTTTCGTCATCCTCCTTCCAACATTTACTAACAATAGTGCGATAAAGGAGGTGAAGTGGAAAAGTATATGTTTGTGATTTGCAAATGTGATAATATGGGTGAATATGAAAGATTGATTCAAAACATGCATAATCATCCCATTAATAAGACCAATTAAAAATAACAATGTTTAAAGCATACAGTACTTAGACAAACAAGATCAAATTACAAGAATGCGAAATGGTAAAAATGGCATAATGATTGCCTTCATTCGAGGAAACAGGCCTTCATCTTTGGATTCTTCGGCGAAATTGCTCTGTTTTTTTCAGGCCAGTGAGAGGCTTTACCTCCGAGGTTCACTCGACTCTGCATGCGTTGGCATGGGATTTGTTGCGATGTTTGGCCTCACTGGCGTGAATGTAAGTGCCTTACTATCAATCAGGTCTTGAACCTTGTGCTTGAAAGCCTTACAGTTCTCTATTGTGTGCCCTGGGGCACCTATGTGATACTCGCAATGAGCATTGGCGTCGTAGCCTGGAGGATATGGTGGAGTTGCAGGTGTTATCTCCTTCAGAACAACCGATCCATCCTTTAGTAGGTAGGGGAGGATCTTGCTATATGATACTGGAAAAGGATCAAAATGTCTTTCTGGCCTCCTTGCCCTCTGTTGGTTAGGTGGACGTGGTTGTGGAGCACGTTGATGTTGATTCTGATGCGACTGCTGGTAAGCCGGCTGTTGATATGGCTGTTGATATTGTTGCTGATATGGTTGCTGATGTGGTGGCTGATATGGTGTCGGGACGACAGCGGCAACCTGACCGTAAGGCATAGGATCATATAGACGTGCCCTATATCCTCCTCCTCTCATTATGGCATTGGTCTGCCCTTCCGGCTTCTTTGGGAGATTGGGATAAGGTTTCTTCACCCCACTTGAAGCATTGGCAGCGCAAGGTAGCTTTCCTTTCTTAATTTGACTTTCAATCCGTTCTCCTACAGAGACAACCTCAGCAAATGCTGGGAAGCTGGACCCTACCATTTTCTTCATGTACTGGGTGTGCAGAGTTCCCATAAACATGTCAATCAACTCCTTATCAAGGAGAGGAGGTTGGACACGAGCTGCAAGCTCTCTCCAACGCTGGGCGTATTCCTTGAATGACTCGTTGTTACGTTGAGTCATGTCTTGCAGTTGTGTGCGATTGGGCGCTAGATCAGTGTTATACTGATAATGCCTGAGGAAAGCTTCAGCAAGGTCTCTCCATGACTGGACCTGGCCCCTCTCTAGTTGCATGTACCACTCCAAGGATGCCCCACTAAGACTATCTTGGAAGTAATGAATCAGGAGTTGATCATTACTGATGTGGGCAGCCATCTTGCGGCAGTAGGCTCTGAGGTGTGTTCTTGGGCAGCTGATCCCTTTGTACTTGTCAAAGTCTGGGACTTTGAATTTTTGTGGAATCACGAGTCCTGGCACTAGGCACATGTCAACAACGTCCAAACCGGGAGTAGTGTGAACCTCCAAGGACTTAAACTTTTCCTCCAAAGCATGGAGTCTATCAACAGTTGGATCTGAGATACCTCCAACAGCAAGTTTGGCGGGTTGTGGCATGAAGAAGGCGTCGTATGGATCTTCATCACCCATCATGGATCCATGGCGAGCAGATGTAGCAGAGTGCTCATGGGGATTCATGTTGATCATGGGAACAGGAATAGGGATCGGTCCTCCTCTAGGCTGGGCGGGGTTACCATCAAGTTCAGTTACTCCAGGGATGCTAAGTGATGGCGATCCAAACTGGGCAGCAACTTTCCTGGCTTCGGCGCTAGTCTCTGCATCTTTCTCCTTCTGGGCCAAGAGTAACATGGTCTCGAGCAGGCGATCCATCTTTGCCTGCATGGAGTCAATGTCTGTCCTCATCGAAACCTGGTTTGCTTCCAGTTGTTCGAGTGTCATCCTGTAGTTGCGGCGTGTCTCGTACCGGTGTCGAGTAGTCAGCGTTACTGGACAAAGGGTAGAATATGGTGTGAGTTTTTGTTTCTGGAAGATGATATGCAATGCATGTTTATGATATGCAAATGCATGAAATTTCGCCATGTTTTTGCAGAGGAATACAAACTCAAGATTATTCACACGTCAGGTACGTCATGATAAAAGGAAAAAGCAAAGGTTTCTCTGATTACTAGAAATCCCCAAAGGTAGGTTCTAAAGTTATGTTTTCAAGGAAGGAACTTAGACTCACAGATCAAGTTCAAAACTTCCTCGCAATGGTGGGCTAGCCACATCGTGATGGGAGTTCTAAAATGATCTAATATAAGTGGGATTCTCGTATTGTTCGAACAGGGTGTAGACCCTTCGGTTCAATACTACATAATCACCAATCATGAAAACAAAACTTGGGTTTAAGGCGAGGTCCCTAGAGTCACGGATCATGTTTAGAACCTCCCCCATAATGATGGGCTAGCCATATTGTGATGGAAACTCTAAACAGATCTACTCTAGGTGGAGTCTTCGTATTGTCCCAATGAGGTGTACACCCCTCGGTTCAATACTACACAACTCCGGGTTCTAAGTTTTTCTCGAAGCTCGGGTATGGAGCTTATCTCACAACATATACCAAGTCCCATATCAAAGTATCAAGATAAAATACATACAACACAAGCAATCAGAAAATAATACAAAGAAATAAGTATGGAAGAAAAGAACGTCTTCCAACAGTCATAGCAAAATCAGACTAAGTTAGGCTAGACTCTCTCTTGCTTGGAGCAGGGTCCCCAGCAGAGTCGCCAGTCTGTCGCACCTAAAAAAATGTGATAATGCGATCCCTCGCGATAGGACGCGGAAAAAATGTTCGAAACAGAGTCGCCACCGAACTTTATTCATTCCAATGAAGGAATAGGAAAATATCGAGAAAACCTTTAGAAATAAGAATAATGGTCGTCGCAACCATATTCGGGTTCGGGAGTCGATTACGCAAGGGGAAGGTATTAGCACCCCTTACGTCCGTTGTACTCAACGGGAACCTCTTAGTCTGATTTTGCTATTTGACTGTTAATTGACTGTTTATCTGCTTGCTTCGAGTGATTAGAATTGATGATAGATATGGATGAAGACCTCAGGAGGGGGAAATGGGAGGTTTTTTATTAGTGTGCTCGCGAAGATACAGCAATCTCCTGCCTACGTATCCTTATGATGCAATAAGGAAATCAGAGCATTCGTAGTTCGGGCTACTACGAATATTTGGTGGGTTTTATTTTGATGAACGACTGTGTAGGTCGGCGTTCTAACGGCTAAACGCTGGCTTGTCTACTCTCGGTGGAGGCTCTAGCACTGGTTTATTGTGCGCATTAGAAAGGATTGACAGTGTTCTTTTGATGAGGTTTTGGTCACGCGGAGGTGACAGGTTGAATTGATGTGTTTGGGTGTTTTGGTTTCGATCGCTCGGGGCGAGAAGTTAAGTTTGATTTGTTTGAGATGTTTTTGAAGAACGGCGAAAGATTGAGCAATGTGGTGTTCACCAACCGTTCAATTCTTTCGAGGAATAATAAGGCGTCCTCCTTCTAGTCCTTTTTCGTTCGATTTTTTTGAAAGTTTGTTTGTGGATGTTGAATATGCACGGTAGTGAGGCGTACGCCCCCTACTTGCTTATCCAAAGAATAATGAGGCGTACGCCACCTATTCTCTTATCCAAGTTTAATTAGCGTATTTTAGTCGGAAGTCGATAATTTGTGCAATATGGCGTACGCCAATTATTCAAATAATCGAGAGATGGCGAGGCGTACGCCTCTCATCTTTTATCATCCGAGGTTTAAATTGTGAAAGATATGTCTTGATGTTTGTATGTGATTTACGAAAATAGTTTGAATTTGAATTGGTAGGTTTGGATTTATTCGATTGTGGTTTTGATTTGATGACGAAGATTCGAGCAATATGGCGTACGCCAATTATTCGAATAATCGAAAGATAGTGAGGCGTACGCCCCCTATCCTTTTTTTCATCTGGAATTTAGGATTAAAAGGATTTGGAATTTGTAGAAATGATTTGAAATTGTGTGATTTAAGATTTAATCGGGTGACAAGAACTCGCGCAATATGGCGTACGCCAATTATTCAAGTGCTTGAGAAATAGTGAGGCGTACGCTTCCTATCTCCTTTTTCATCCCAAATTTATAAAAAGATATATTTTGAGTATTACCCTAATTTAGGAAGATGATTTGTATTTTGTATGATTGTTAAGGTTTTAATTAAATGACGAAAATCCGAGCAATATGGCGTACGCCAGTTATTCAAAATAATCGAGAGATAATGACGCGGATGCTCACTATTCTCCTTTTCATTCAAAGATTAATAGAGCTTTTAGAATTTAAAATTAATTGGGGAAGTGATTTTAATTTTATGGAGTTTTAGGGTTTTAAATGAATGACGAAAATCCGAGCAATATGGCGTATGCCAATTATTCGAATAGTCGAGAGATAGTGAAGCAGAAGCTTACTATTCTCCTTTTCATCCCAAGTTTTATGTCTAAAAGAAAAAATTCTTTTGAAATTGAATGGTTTGAAAAGTGGTTTGAATTCGTGTTTATGAATGAAACAAATTTTATTTACTGTATTATTTCATCTACTCGATTAATCAATAACCAAGTAGGTTTCATTGTAAGGAAGCCCAAGAGTAAGCTATGTGAGGTTGATGGCGATGCAAAGAGCAATCGACTTACAAGGGTGTTTTAAAATGGGCTCGATATTTAAATCGAGAATTGTATGATTGTGCTTTTTGAAATTGGTTTGTGTTGGATGATGAATTGAAATTGAATTTATTTATGAAAAGATGGTTTGGAATTGGATCAAACTAATTAAGTTAATTCATTTTAATTAATCGAATTTAACTAATTAATCAAAATTCAACTTAATTTAATTAGAAGTGATAGAAAATATCTTAGCAATGTTAATTTAATGGATTGAATGAAATTGGTCACAATGTGCTCCAAAAACCGGTTTAGACGAAATGACAATAAAATTGATGTCATTCGCGAATTCATAACACGGTGAAATCATACAATTAATGTATTAAAACTTGGGCGGCGCAACGGCATTGAATTACCGAATCCGTGGATCAAAGATTATCTCGAATTTCAAGGAAATGAAGCAAATAACCATAACAATAATAACATCACATATTATCTTCACCACATAAGTCCGGTATCTTGATGAATCTCTACAAGGTCTATGCTCACTAATATTTACATGGAGATGAATCTTTCTTCCTAAATAACATTGCCAATTTAAACTCTTGGCCTAGTAAAGATTTGTCACAAAATTTAAACTCAAAACCGTATTTAATCCAAAACTGAATAGATAACGAGTTATGGGCTCAAAATTGTATTTAACTCACAATTGAAACTCACAATATTTACATGTTTAATCCAAGCAGCATCAAAATTGAAAGGCACATTAGATATAAATACAATGCAACTCAAAAACATATCAATTAAAACTCAGCTTAACATGCGACTTTAATTAATTTAAGGAACTCAACAGCAACTGCCACTAACACTTGAGAATTTCATTACAACCTTTCTTCACAATTCTGCAGATGAAATCCAACACACAATTCTTCATAAAATGCAAATGAAACCCAACAGTAGTGACATTGGTTACCAATTTACATCAGACCAAAATTATCATACCACTCAGAGCTAAATATAAATTCAGATAATTAACACACCATGGTCACTTGGACACAAATTAAATCAAGTTCGACAATTCTTAACAAATCCAAAAAACAGACCACCAAAATATGCTATATTATAGGCTCAGATAATAGCAAAAGGTTGTAACAAGAGGAATTACGTGTTGGTTTCGGTTATGAGGATCCCGTACGCAACTGCTTATTGCCGAAACGTGGTGTCACAGGTGGTTCACGGATACGTCAAAAGCGTCACGCGATGGAGTGAGGGTTTGGCGAAAAACCAGATCGATACCTGAAAAACAGAAAAGTACACAACAAACTCCAAAACTTCTTGGCGACGACTTCGCGAGGTCTTCGCATACAGACGGTGAAGACCGCTGTTGATGAAGGACAAGGGCGGTTGCAGATTGACGAATCACCGACGGCACGGTACGGTAATGGCGATTGTTGAGAGAATCGGAGTGAGGTCGACGGTTATTGGGGTGTTAGCTCACGATGAAAGGGGTTGATTTCTGTCGGCGGGTTTTTGGATTTGTGGGTTGAGTGAAGGTTGAGCGGAAGTGAGGGTTTTGTCGGAGAGGGTTTGAGCGTGGGTTTTGAAGAGGCGGAAGTTGTGTGGAGCTTGACGGTGGTGAATGAAAAATGAGAGGAGGACGGCGGCTGGGGGTTTGATGGTGGTGCGATTTCGAGCGGTGGAGGGTTTAAGGTGGTAGAAGCGGCGATTGAAGGTGATGAAGATGGAAGGCGTGAAGTGAGGAGAGTGAAAGGAGAGTGGGGTCGTGAGAATGGGGAAAGGTGATAGTGAGGTGATTTAGGGTTGAGAGGGAGATGTTGGAGAATTTTTCTGAGAGAGTGAATCGTGTGAAGGGTGAGGAATGTGTGTGAATGATGTGTGATGCAGAGAGTTTTAAAACGTGGAGTGAGTGTGGGTGAGGGAAGAGAGAGATCTTTTTTCGGATTTTGTGAGGTGAGTGGATGAGGCGTGGTGAGAGAATTGTGAGTGTGTACAGGAATCCAATGCATAATTTTTTATAATTATTATTTACTTAAAGAAATGGAATTATAAAAAAACAAATTCTAATTAATATTTAATTTAAACAAATTTTATTTGTTTTAATTGAATAACTAAACCAAAAATTATTGATCAATTAGAAATAGAAATTGAGTGCAAATTTGTACGGAAAATTAAATCAATCACACCAAAATTGTCAGCACAAAACACATTATTTGAAAAATACACTGTTTCCTCAAATTTTAACGACTCAACTGATTTGTCTGTATTCTCAAATAAATTCATTCTGACTGACATTTTAGGCGTTATTCATGATGCAATGTATGTCATGTTATGCATATGATGCAAATTAAAAAATGAAATCAATTTTTATGAACCGGACAAAATTGGGGTATGACAACAAGTACTAAAAGTATTGGCCTCTAGGGCTTACACCAACAATCTCCCACTAGCACTAGAGCCAATCAGACATACCCCGTATGCCCATTGATCTAGTATGGCCATCATGCTTCTGCTGCGCAAGAGGCTTTGTCAGTGGGTCAACTATATTGTCAAGTGTAGGTACTTTACATATTTTCACATCTCCTCTATCTATTATCTCTCGAATGAGATGATAACGGCTAAGTATGTGTTTGGATCGTTGGTGAGATTTAGGCTCCTTAGCTTGTGCGATAGCACCATTGTTATCACAATAGAGACCAATGGGATCCACAACGCTAGGGGCTATGCCAAGTTCACTAATGAACTTCCTGATCCAAACAGCTTCCTTTGCTGCACTTGAGGCAGCAATATACCCGGCCTCGATTGTAGAATCAGCAATTGTATCTTGCTTCGAACTTTTCCAGCTCACAACGCCACCGTTCAAGCAAAACACATAACCAGATTGCGATCTAAAGTCATCCTTATCTGTCTGGAAGCTAGCATCAGTGTAACCAATTACAGCCAATTCTTCCTGACCTCCATATATCAAGAATGATTCCTTAGTCCTTCTCAAGTACTTAAGGATATTCTTAACAACTACCCAATGGGCATCACCAGGATCAGATTGGTACCTACTCGTTGCACTTAAAGCATACGAGACATCTGGTCGAGTACATAACATGGGATACATGATAAATCCTATTACAGATGCATATGGAATCTTATTCATGCGTTCCCTTTCTTCCTTAATTGAAGGGGATTGTGTTTTTGATAGACACAGGCCATGTTGCATAGGTATGAATCCTTTCTTGGAATCATGCATATTAAAGCGTCTCAGCACTTTGTCTATGTATGTACTCTGACTTAGGCCAAGCAGTTTTTGTGATCTATCTCTATAGATTCTGATTCCTAATATATAGGCTGCTTCACCTAGGTCCTTCATAGAAAAGCATTTCCCCAACCAAGTCTTTACTTGTTGCAGGGTAGGGACATCGTTTCCAATGAGTAATATGTCATCTACATATAACACCAGGAACACGATCATGCTCCCACTAACCTTCTTGTAGACACAAGGCTCATCTTCGTTCTTGATGAATCCATATTGTTTTACCGTTTCATCAAAACGAAGATTCCAGCTTCTGGAAGCTTGCTTCAATCCATAGATTGATATTTGTAGCTTACATATCTTATGGGCTTCTTCTGGTATGTCAAATCCTTCAAGCTGTGTCATGTACACATCCTCAAGAAGATTCCCATTAAGGAAAGCAGTTTTGACATCCATCTGCCATATTTCATAATCATGATATGCAGCGATAGCAAGTAAAATTCGAACAGATTTAAGCATTGCAACTGGTGAAAAGGTTTCATCATAGTCAACACCATGAATTTGTTTATATCCTTTTGCAACCAGTCTTGCCTTATAGGTATGTACCTTACCATCCATGCCAGTCTTCTTTTTGAAGACCCACTTGCATCCTATAGGATTAACTCCTACAGGAGGCTCTACCAAGTTCCAAACATGGTTCGTGTACATGGAATCTATTTCGGATTTCATGGCCTCTAGCCACTTCTCAGACTCGGGACCAGTTATGGCCTCTTGGTAGGTCACAGGCTCATCTTGATCCATGAGTAATACATCACCTTGATCTGTTATGAGATATCCATATCTCTCAGGTAGGTGACGTATCCTGCCTGACCTACGCTGGTCTTGTTCTACTTGAGCGGGTTGCTCTTCCGCAACCATTTGTGTTTCCTGCTCTAATTCCTCCATAGGTGTATCGATGCTTTGTGATTCTTGAATTTCTTCAAGCTCTACTTTCCTCCCACTGATTCCTTTGGAAATAAAATCCTTTTCTAGGAAAACTCCAGTTCGAGCGACAAACACTTTGCCCTCAGAAGGATTGTAAAAGTAATATCCTCTTGTTTCTTTAGGATACCCCACAAATAAGCATTTGTCAGATTTGGGCTCAAGCTTAGTTGAAATTTGTCGTTTCACATAAACTTCGCAACCCCAAATCTTCATGTAAGACATATGTGGTCTCTTACCACTCCATATCTCATATGGTGTCTTTTCACCCTTTTGGATGGAACACGGTTAAGTGTGTAAGCTGATGTCAATGGTGTATGTCCTCAAAAGGAGTTTGGAAGATTGGTGTGACTCATCATGGATCGGACCATGTCCAACAGGGTTCGATTTCTTCTGTCAGATACACCCTTCCATTGGGATGTTCCAGGAGGAGTAAGTTGGGATAGGATCCCACACTCTTTCAGATGGTCATCAAACTCTAGGATTAAATACTCATCACTTTGATCTGATCGAAGAGTTTTAATATTCTTACCTAGTTGGTTTTAACTCGTTAGGTTTCACCCTTTTATATTAATGTTATTAATAGGCATTTCAAGATCAAGGACATATAGTCCATTGTTCATTTGTGCAGTAGCATAGAATATATCATTCAAATAAATTGAGCAACAATTGTTCTTTATTATAAATGAAAAACCAAACTTGTCCAAACAAGCAATGGAAATAATATTCCTACTAATTGCAGGTACATAATAACAGTTCTCTAACTGAATTATTAAACCACTAGGTAAAGTCAATACAAAAGTTCCTACGGCTAAAGCAGCAACCTTTGCTCCATAGCCAACTCGTAGGTCGACTTCACCTTTTGCCAAATCTCTACTCCTTTTTAGTTCCTGCACATTTGTACAAATGTGAGAACCGCATCCAGTATCTAATACCCATGATGCAGAAGTAGACAAATTAATTTCAATAACAAAAATACCTGAAGTTGGAGTCTCTACTCCATTCTTCCTATCTTCCAGGTACTTTGGGCAGTTCCTCTTCCAGTGTGCGGTCTTACCGCAATGGAAGCAGGTGCCTTCTTTTTCTATGCTTCCACTAGGCTTCAAAACAGCAATAGTGGGTTTGGGTTTGGCAACTTCCTTGCCTTTCCCTTTATCATGTTTGAGGACAATCCTCATGTCTTGGTACCAATCCAGAAAATTTGTCCCAGACAATTTTTCCTTGTCAAGGTTTGATCGCAATATGTTGTTAGAGGTGTTTGTTGTCATGGTGATCTACACAAGGATTAATGAAAATATAAGTATCATTGACATATTCAATTAGGCCTTTAATTAAATATGCTCCCACTATTTTACTCAAAACAAATGACCCTCATCATCTGATTCGAAAAATCCCGTTGGAAGATTTTCTAGTGGGTCGAGATCCATATTTCACTTCGTTCTAAGTCCACGTAGGCGGATTACACAAAACTAGGTTATTTAGGTAGGAACTCCTTCCAATTGTATCTCATACAACTCTCAAAAATTTCAATTGGGTGAATAACTCCTTATTCCAATCCATCATATGGATTATTCCCAACTCTTGCTTCTAAACATATATAAGAAAATTATAATCAAGTTTGACTCATCGTTTTAGCAGTTGGATATTACAATTATCCCATCGCACCTTAACTAATACAAAACATGCACCTCGCGTAGGCGAAACCTACATTATTCGATACCAGTCTTGATGAGTGCTAAAACTTGGAAAGCAAACATATATAATATTCTCATAATTTGTTTAGTTAAGTTTGACCCATTGTTTTAACAATTGGATAATACAATTATCCCATCGCACCTTACTAATATATAGATCATGCACCTCGCGTAGGCGAAACCTACATTATCCATTACTAGTCTTGATGAGTGTTAAAACTTGGAAAGCATAAACTTAATATTTAATTTGAGGAATTACAATTTTTCTGATCTCACCGGCTTGTTTATCATATAAACCGTTTCTCACATGCATCAACATACATTCACATGCATCAACATACATACATATATAATGAAACAGTTATGGCCCCTAGCGCAATTGTTCTCCCAAGCCAATGAGAGAACCTAAGCTAACCTAACAACGATCTAAGCTTCTCCAAGCAAGATCTTCAAGGTTGTCCTCCTTTGGCACTGACTTCTTTGCTTTCTTCATATCATTACATTACATAAAATAAACTTGTTTTACATACGAGGGAGTGAGATGAGAAAAGAAGTTACATTTGGGAGATTAAGAGAGAGGCACGACACGCAGGTCGTATTTTAAAAATCCAAAGCAGAATAAAGGAAAACTAAGGCCATAACCGATCACCACAAGACAATAATAAACACTTTATTATTATTATTAATTCCTTTAATTAATTAAAATCAAATTAAATTTCGATGACCGATCACACTACACAGAGTTAGCCGGGGGTCCACTGCCCGGACAGCGGGAACGGGTGTTCCGCTGCTCGAAAATTTTAATGAACAATTCATTTAAATTGACGTCGTTTTTCGTATCAACACTTGATACTTCAAAGCACTTTTTCTAGCCGAACGGGTGAATTTTTCCTTGCGTTAACCGGTTAACCATATGCGTTAACCGGTTAACACTGTTTGAAAACATTTAGAAAATTCTTTTCTGCCTTGCGTTAACCGGTTAACCATATGCGTTAACCGGTTAACACTGTTTGAAAATGTCTTGGAAAACTATTTTCCGCCTTGCGTTAACCGGTTAACCAAATGCGTTAACCGGTTAACACTGTTTGAAAATCTCAAAATTTTATTTCGTATTTCGTTAACCGGTTAACCATACGCGTTAACCGATTAACACTGTTCAGAAAAGTGTTTAGAACGCACAACTCTTGTGCAGTCAAACCCCAATCGCATAACTCTCTGACAACACAACCCTTGTGCCGTCACTAACCCTGATGCACCAATTTCAGACCGTCAAACACATCTCGATTGTTAATTCAGTATGATTGATCAATACGTCATTGCTTCACCATACTAATGTCGGATCAAGAAGCAAACGACCATTGATCGCTCAAAGGAAAACAATCATTGAGGGTTTGAATGAATGAAACGAGAACACTATATCATATATAATGTATTTTGCATCAGGATTACATATATCACATATATGTAACTTGATCGATCTCAATTTAACCTTTGATTCATTCTGTCTTTAATCATATTATTATAGAACAAAAACAAATATCAGATTCATGGTTTCGTAAGTGGCTCTGATACCACTGTAGGAGAATTGCCATCCAAGGCGCAGTGGAATTTAAAAATTTCTCCATTTAGTGATCCTTACGAATGGGCATGATCAGTGATAGAATTGTTACCTCTTGTGGCGATTCAAACCTTTGGTACAGATCTATGATAATGATCAAAACCTTTGATACAGATCCACGGGGCGATCACGAACGTTGAACGATGACAACGTCTCTACTCAGTCCACACGAACGGATTCCTTCAATCGCAGTGCTAGCTGTTATGAAGAAGGCTTTGAGTGAGAGAAAGAGGGAAACAAAATTCCAAGTCTCTACTTGAATTTCTGTCTGAGTGGATTGGAGTGACAATGCTTCTACCCAAGGGGTTCTATTTATAGAACCACTTGTGTGGGCTTCAAGCTAAAAAGCCCACTTAAGTGTATTTTGGCCCATATCTTATAATATGCCCAAAATCACTTAAGTATTTGGTACCTTACCATATTTCGTCTCCCACTTAAGTGCACCGTACCTTACGGTGTTCCTTAGTTACTCTATCTCTCATCAATCCGTCCTTTGTGTGTGACCCTATAGGTTTTCGCGACGTTGGCAATTATATTAAATCACGCATTTAACATAATAAACAGTGAGCGGTATCTAGCAACACATCACTGCTACCCAAGTCACGAAAATATCATGTGATCTGACAAAACCTCCTATGATAATAATTATGTGTATAATTACCCCTTTGCCCTTATGTCTATATTGAACACAAGGTATAGACCGTGTCACCCTTGTCCAGTTCAATATTGGGCCCATAGACATTTATCCTGTTACGCAGGATTGGCAAATTCCATCTAGGACACTCATGTCCCTCAGCATGCTTTGTGGAGTAGCCATCAACTGTCTTTATGGTTATCCAGTTACGGACAACGTTGGATCAGCAATAAAGCACTCGACTCTACATCTAGGATCCATAGTGGTTTCAGGTCGAAGAGTGGTATACACTATTATCACCATGAGAATAACTTATGACACTTTGCATAACTTTCTATATAGTATTCTCATAGCGGGTCAATCCGGTATAAATATTACTCCTAATATTCATACCTATGTTTAAGACTTGATAACTCTTTATCCATGATCCATGAGATGTGATCATCAGTCTACAAACATAATAGTCTTAATGCTTTACTGTTATCCCACTTCACATTAAAGCTCGACTACGGATACTTTAAGAACAGTGCCCTTATGTTTAATGTGTTCTCATGATTAAGTCACACTTAATACATTAAACGGACTATCTATTCTAGGGACTTTATTAATCAACCATAATAAAGAAAATTCCTTTTATTATTAATAAATAATTCGATACAAGTACCAAAAGTATTGGCCTTTAGGGCTTACACCAACAAAAGTCTCATCATGTCTTTGTATCTTTCCCATGCTTCGAAAAGAGACTCGTTACCTTTCTATTTAAATCCATTTATCTGGGCTCTTAACATAGTTGTTTTGCTTGGAGGAAAATATCGGGCAAGAAAGACTTTCTTTAACTCCTTCCATGTGGTGACTGAGTTGGAAGGAAGAGACTGAAGCCATCTTCTAGCTTTATCTCTTAACGAGAAAGGAAAAAGACAAAGTCGAATTGCCTCTGAAGTGACACCATTAGCTTTAACAGTATCAGCGTATTGAACAAATACGGATAAATGAAGGTTTGGATCCTTGGTAGGATTTCCTGAGAATTGATTCTGTTGCACTGCCTGTAACAGCGAAGGTTTAAGTTCGAAGTTGTTTGCTTCGATTGCGGGTGGAGCAATACTCGAATGCGGCTCGTCTAGCGATGGAGCGGCGTAATCTCGAAGAGCACGAGCTGGTTCTGCCATCTCGGGTATCGGCGAAGGAAGAAGATTTTTGAGATCAGGAATTTCGATTGGCGGAAGATTGTTTGCAGCACGATACTCCCGAATTCGTCGTAAGACTCAGAGATATCGTTCAACGTCGTTGATTCGTAAGTAATACGGTTCGCCTTGTGAGCGAGTGTGTGGCATACAAATCAACGAAAGAACGGAATAAAAATTGCCTTAGTCTCTACAGCGTAACAGAAGAGTTACGATATCGACTAAATAAAAGTCCCCGGCAACGGCGCCAAAAACTTGATCGCGACTTTATGAGTCTATTGGGGTATTAACTGCAAGTGCACAGTCTAATCGCGTAGTAATAAAAGATATCGATCCCACAGGGACTTATGAATCGATATACCGTTTTCTAAGGTTACTTCGTAAAGCTAAGGCGGATGATACTTTGTTGATTAGGGGGAAAAGTAAAACTAAAATAAGATCTAGATTAAATATCAAATAAGCGGATATCGGTATGCAGTTCGTCGTAATTAGGGAATCAAATCTTCGTTGGTTTCGTACTTTTAAAGTAAATCTTTTCAGTAGACACTATTGAGTTAAAAGCCTTTTCTCAAACTCTTGCTCTGTTGAATAGACTATGAATTTATATTAACGTGCGCTGTCACTAATTAGTTAAGTCCAAAATCACTTTTTGAAAACAATAGAATCTATAGAAACTCTTTTTAAGAAAATGATAACCATTTAAACACCCTTGTCTCAAACTCTCGCTCTGTTGACTTAGATTATATAATTAAACTTAAATGCTTAACTCTCGTCCTCACATTTAACCTTTAAAAATACTTTTTAAAAATGATTAGAATTTAATTAACTCTAAAAATTGCTTTCGCCCTGATTTAAAATTAATGTCCAATTTACACTGTCCAGTTAAAAGCTCAAACCGTCGTTCTACTGATTTTAACTTCTTTATGTCTTTTACTCTCGTACAAAAACCTTGGTATTAACTCTGTAAATTGAGACCATAAAAAGAGTGATTATGTTTTTAAACAAAATTAAACCAACTTAGTTTTGATTCCTTCATTCCGCTTACTTTACATACCGATATCTAAGTTTATTTAGCCAGACATGCTAAACAAGCCTAAACAATAATTATGCTTACATACAGCCATATCGGACAGACAGTATAAATAAATGGCAGTGCAGAGCATATATAAATTTAAACAATAAAATTAAAGAACCTGTAAAATTAATAGAAGTCTTGATTATTCCTAGCTTCGATGCGTGAACTTTCCACCACAAACCGGTTGGATTTGTTCTTACAATCTTCGATCGGACAAGAAAATAAAAACGAAGGAATAAAATACTATGATCTAACGTAAGGTTAGATCCAGTAAAAATTACACAATAGTTTCCGGTGTAGAAACTATTGTGAGAAAATTAATTGAATGCTTCAAAATTGACTGGAAAAGAAAAGGAAATAAAAATTGCTAGGAAAGTAGAGTGCTGGAAAATAAGAAAAACAATAAAAATAATGTTGTGCCGAAAACTGGAAAAAATTGAGTGCGTCCGCAGGGTTCCACAATTGGTCATATTTATATCAATCCACCAAGTGACTGTTTCTTCCATTCAGTAGGTTTCCTCACGTCAACTGGTCAAGCGAAAAAGCAGGATGAACGTGCTTCTGTTACGCGTCAAACTCAAAAATATAGGAATGGGGGTGTGACGTTCGTCACACCATGTGTTACGTTCGTAACACAAAGCAGGGGGGCGTGACGCTCGTCACACCTTGTTGGCGGTCTTCACAGCTTCAACTCTTCTAGTTGATAGTTGTGGGTTGGGCTTTAGTGGAAATTGCTTCTTATCATCTTTTTGCACCTCCTTTTCTTCTTTTTCACGTATGCTCCAAATAATGTTGCCTGGAATAAATAGAAGGAAAATACCAAGTAATATCGAATAATATAAAATAAATCGAAACAAATAATAATATAATTTAATTAAATTGAGTCCAAAAGTGTGATATTATTTCATGTTATCAAGAGCGGGTGATGAAAATGTTTATTTTCTATCCCCGACGGAGTGTTGTTTCTCTTCTCCTCGGCGGAGATGATTTCTCCAGTAGTACGAGGAAATTTATGGGTCTAGGAACTTTTAATTGATGGTTATTCCTCACAGAGTTTCATCCTTTCCCTGGATAACTTCCCCAGTAGAGTTGCTTCTACGACGGATCTTATACGTGTTTAGCTCCCCAGCCAAGACTTTTCTTGATTTCAGTTTGGCGTTGGAACTTCTGAGGAAGATGTGTTGATTCCTTCCCCAGTGGAGTGACTGTTTCTCCTCCTCCTTAGCAGAGATATTTACTTCCGTGTTTAGAAGTGAATATTGTTGGACGTGCTTCTTTTTGGTGGTTAATCCCCAAAGAGTTCTACATCACTTCCTAATAAGATCCCTAGTAGTCGCTTCTCTGGCTGATTTTATCCCTGTTCTCTACATATTGTTGGAAGATCCCCAGCTTTGGTGATTGTGATCCCTTGCTTATCCCCAACAATATTCTCTAATTCCCGGTGATCCTGCTTGTTCCCCTGGCAGTAGTCTTTGTTCCCGGCAGTGACTCTATTTGATTCTCATCATTCGTTTTTATCCCCTACAGAGATTAGCATTTCTTGGTATCCGTTGCCCACCAGATTGGGAGTTTCCCCAGTGGGCCTGGCTTTCTCTTTTGAGATGTAGTACCGGATGTTTGTCCATTGATTCTTGGACTTGGTTGTTTTAGATGTGTCTGCTTGTCAGCATTAATCATACATAAACCACGCATATACATGCATAATTATAACATTCAGATATTCATGTTGCATTCTTTGCCATATATCCTTGTTTGTTGTCTCCTGCTATTTGGTGATATATATTTCCCCAAGGTGATGTTGGTGTTTGATCTCTCCATATAGAGTCATCCCCATAGACAGAAAGTGTCTACCATTTTTTTTCCATTTTCCCCACTGAGTGTAATCCTCGTGAATGATTGTTATTTCTGTTTCCTCTCGAAATATGTATAAGGATGGAATTTCTACCCTAAGTTATATCCTCATTGGGTTGAGTCTTGTTCGTTGTGTCTCTCTAGTTTGGTCCTAGATTGACTCCTCTTGATATTTCCCTTGCACTTCCCTGTAGTTTAGATGAATGATTGCTCAGTAACTAGTAACTATCCATCTTTTCCCTGGCGGAGTTTTGGTGGTTTTCTACCCTCATACCGGTAGTTGTAAATCCCATTTTTATCCCCTTGCAGAGTTAACCTTGATTTTGTTCATCCTGACCGATGACGGTTACTCTCTTCTGTGGTTTTCTACCCAGTAACCGGTAGATGTAATCCCCTCCTTGTTGGTTATCTTTATCCAATATTCGATATTGATATTCCTTCACCTTTTGAGTATATCTCCTAGTAACCAGTGATATATCTCTTGGAAAATTGCTCTGGTAAAGCAATGTATCCCCGGCGAGTCATCATTCATTTACCTTTGTTTGGTAATGATTGTTTCTCCCCCCCCCCCTTTGATTGGTCATCATTTTATACCCAGTAACCGGAATCCCGAGGTCCTTTCTTTTCGGTCGATTTATCCTTTATTAACCCAGTAACAGGTTGTGGATAATCTTCCATGCGAGTATGTTATCTACGTTCTGACGGTAATAGATAATATATCTCATGCACTCTTCAGTCGAAGTCTTTTTCTTCCCCAGTCGAGTAAGATTCGTATTTCCTTTCGGAATCGAATGTCCATCTTGTAATCGGGTTCGCTGTTTCAGCCCTCCGTTCGGATGATGAGTGTCTTGGAAATATTCCCCAATTCACGCCTGGTTGATCACCTATTATATGCCCAGTAACCGGTATCCTTGGTGTTCCTTCCTTCTGCTCCCTATTATGACTTTTTTGTCCCCTGTGGAGTCAGATCTTCCTGAGTTGAAATATACCTTTTTAGGTCTTCCTCAGAGGTTTGGGATGATTGATATCTCTCACCCTTATACCGGTCTTAGATATTCATTCTCCCCGAGCGTGTTGTTCACTCACCCTTATACCGGTATCTTGAACACATGTCTCTTTGAGATTATTACCCAGTAACCGGTAATACCTCATTTGTTGTTTTCCTCAGCTGGGTCCTCTTTGGACATTCCCCATTGGTGTCCCTTAGCGGATTTTCCCCACCTGAGTCCGGTTTTTTATCCAAAGTGTCCTTTGTGGATAGTTTTGCTATATTGGCATATTCCCCAATACAAGCATCTTTGCGTCAGCTCGAATCTTTCCATCGATTTATTTTCATGGAATCCCTTTGTGTCTCTCAGCATATTTCAAGTCGTGACCTGCTCACGCATTTTATTCCCGTTTACGCCCCAGAGTCTCTGTCCCATTTATGAGTGAAATACTCATATGGATTTTCAGTTTCTCCTGATTCCTTTTTTCCTTTGTGGACATATATCCCCCATAGAGTATTAACTTTTGCATACATACATTTGCATCATGAGGTCTCTTAGGGACCAAAATTCGTCTCTTTGTTATTATTTAAGCCCATTCTACCTCGTCGAGACGAAGGTTTTAACCTTCATATCTCCCTAGAATGACCTTAAATAGGGGCATCTGTAAGACCCTAACTTTGACCCTAAGATCCCTCATGGCATCATATCATTGCACTTTGCATTTGCCTCAAGGATCATAGCATCTTGGCTCCTTACCTTTGGGTGGGAACATTTGTGAGTTGGTTTGAGACCACCAAGCATGCTTGAATTGTATATCATTGCTTCTCTTATTTTGTTTACTAACCAAAAGTACAAAAATATGTCACTAACATCTTTTGTTTTGTAGCTTGAGCAATCATAAGATCTGAGGCTCCTAGGAGAGCCTATGCTCATTGATATGGCCAGGTGAAGGTGAAAACAAGCATGAAAATGGTTCCCAAAGCTCTCATTCATCATATATGCCTCCAAAAGTTCTCAATTTGTCAATTTGATCAAAGCAAACCAAGGGGCTTGAGGATTGTTTCCCAAGGAAACCCTAATTCATTTGTGCATCAACTGTGCCTTGCTCATGAAGCAACCTCAACCCATGATCAAATAAAATCAAGGGAAGTTATTTAATTCATCATTTCATGCAAATTTGAGCTTATTTGAGTATCCTCAATCATCAATTCATCAAGATTTGAGGTATGGACTTGAGAAGTTGATCAGTCATTTCATCTAACTATTTTGAAATCCACTGAGACATAACTTTTAATGTGTTTGTCAAATGGAGATGACCCCAAGAGAAAATATGTTCTTAGGAACCATATGAAAAACTTTCATGATCATTAAAAATTGATTTGAACCTTGGAAGGTCATCATCCATTTCAAAACATTATAGGTCATTTTGACTGAAACCCTAATTTTGGGTCAACTTCCCAAGGACATAACTCTCTCATTTTTCATGATTTTTATGTGGGATCAAATGAATTGGAAAGATTAAGATGTCTAATTCATTTGTTATGTTCAACAAATTTTCATAATCCTAAAATAAGTACATGTGATAATACAAAATATTATAGGTCACTTTGGACCAAAGTCATTGAAATGTGAAAAAGTCCAACTTCAAGTGCCCATAACTTTCTCATAAAAAATCCAAATGATGCAAAATGTGAGTCCAAATTGATTTTCTTGAAACGATCTACAACTTAGATGTTGAAGGTTTTAACATTTGAGACTTTCATAATTGAAACAGAAGGGCTTGAAGTTGGTCCATTTTGGAAATTTTCACATGCACATGTTTTGCACCTTGAACTTTATGACCAATTTTCACTAATTTCCCAATTTCAAATGGAGTTTTGTTCAACATAACAATTGATCCTAATGTCAAGACCTTTCCAACCATTACCCACAAGGCCATGTTTCATTTTGGTAAGAGGTAGTTTCGAAGAGGAGAAGATTTTGGTGCAATTATGGAAACTTTGTTCAAACTTCATGCACACTCCAATTACCTCACATCTGCACGTCCATTTCAGATTAATATGACTTACGCTTGCCAAATCAATAGGATTTGGGCCCTCCATGAGCCTGTACAGGCCCATGCATGGAGGCCCTCATCACTCGTGCACATGATTTTCCCATGCTCCCATTGCCATTTGCTATAAATAGAGTTGCTTGGCTTCATTCTCATTCAACCTGAAGGCGCCTTAGATGCTGCAGAATTGAATCCAAAACCTCACCTAAAGGAATTTCTCTCTTTCATTTCAAAGTTTCAGATCCCATTTTCAACTTCATTGGTTGATTATTGGACTTAAAATTCCTTGGCCTTGCTTCATCTTCATCTCAAGAGCAAACTGCAATCAAGAATTGTGAAGAATCATGCTCCATAGATCTACATTTCAGAGGTGGATGTTCAAACTTTTTTCAATCGAAACTCATTGGTTATTGCTTGTTTCTTGTGTTTATTGGTTTGGCTGAAGTTCTCTCATCAGAGGCATTTGAATTGTGCTTTTAATTTTGCAAATCCATGAAGTTCAGATTGAACACCATGATTTTCTCTCTCTGGTTTCTCTTCATATGAGAGTCTAGAGGAGAAACCAATGGTACAGGGGTGATGTACATCACCCCAGCTTTCCAATGATATGAAGATCGCTTCATTTAGTTAAGTTTCCATGTCTGCAACTTCCACCGAAATCTTCATGCTCGCCGGAGAAGACGGTGGTGTACACCACCGTCCCCAGCGTCAGATTGAATGTGGACCCTTGGATCTGATCTCTAGATCTAATCTCAACCTTTCCTTATTATGACTTTTTTTAATGCCTCGTGTGTCTCAGTTGACTAAGCCATATGGTAAGCGCGCGCTGAGAGCCCTTGGATCTGCCAGGTCATTTAATGAAATGAATCCAACGCGCCATGATTTTCCTAATTTCTGATTTTTCATTTTTATTTTGTTTATTTCCTTTTATTTCAAAAAATCATAACTCTTTCATTTTAATTCCAAAAAATATGGGATCAATTGCATTATTTCTCTTTTTAATTCTAGTTTCTGAAAATGATTTTTAATATTTTTTATTTTGTCATTTGATATTTTTTGTGAATTTTCTCTTTTCTGGTTATTTTTAATTCATTTTAAATAGTTCCCAATATTCAAAAAATACAAAAATATTTTCCTAACCTCTTTGAATGATGATGGATCTATGAAAGATATTCTCATCAATTTATTAATTGATTTGGGATTTATTTGAGATTTTAGTTCAATGAGGTTATTTTTTTATTCATTTTTAATTGTTTAAAAATAGTTTCTGGTTTCTAAAAATGCTGAAATTTTTTGTCAAACTTTGTTTGACCTTGTTGAACTTAGGATGATCCATTTGGACTTTTCAAAGTTGATTTGGAATGAATTTGATGTTTGACCTTTAATTGTTTATTTTAATTCAAATATTATTTTAATTTTCAAAAATACCAAAAATATTTTATTTGTTTCTTGACTTCTAAGTTTCATTTTGCTTTTGTTTACTATTGTTTGACCTTGATTCCATTTATCCTTGGTCAATGGACTTTGCTTATTACATTTGAATTTCAATTCATGTACATTCTTATCCATTTTCTTCTTCATCTTTTTCTTTTTTTGATCAATGAGTTAAAGATTGGTGGTTAGCCTTGATACATGGGAGGTTTAACCTTCCTTGATTCAAATATAATTCATCTTGATCCAAGATCAAGTGAATGGCTTTGCATTAAGGATAGGTTGCTTATTGATCAAGTAAAAAACCTAAATCAATACAAGATCATTCTCATTTTCTTTTGGCATGGCAAGTTGTAGGAGCTTGGCTTAATAGTCAAGGTCTCTAACTTGTGTTTGTTGCCTATATTTTTATTGACCGGCCTTAGATAGGTGTGACTACTACATTAGTCCACTTACGATTGCTTAACATAGCGCTAAATTGCCTTATGGAACACTAACTCTAAGTATTGACCACTAATTTTTAATTCTTGCATTTTACATTAATGCAATTTAATATTCTTGTACATTATTTCATTTGCTTTTGCCCTTTGCTCACTTGAGCTCATGTTTAGATTAATGCAATTTTCTTTTTGCTCACTTGAGCACATAATTGTGTATATACTATTGTGCTTGTGTTTTGTTTTGATTGTTGTGAACCAAATGCAAAAGGACAAAAGGAATTAGATTTTAGGACCCTTACCTATGCAAAAATGGAGTCAAAGAGCAACTAGGCCTCATGCCTTTAGAATGCTACAAAAGAAGAAAACGTCAAAGAACAACTAGGCCTCATGCCTTTAGAATGCTTAATCTTGAAGAAGACTTGGAAAGGATCAAAGTTCTAAACTCACTATTGTCCATTCTTTGTTTGCATTGTGGAATTTTTTGATGTGTGTGTTCTTGTGCTAGGGGTCCCAAACATTGAGCCAAATTGAAGAACCATTGTCATGAGCATCCAAAGTGAGAGATACAAAAGCCATTGGAAGATTCCTAGGAGCTTTGTTGGATTGTGTGCTTGATTGCTTGAGTATTTGCTTATTTGCTTTCTTATTCCAAAGGATGGGAGCTACTTGGATCATCACTATGATCTCAAGAAGGGAACTCCATTTGTGGTTTTATTTATCTTCCTTCATCTTTAGTATATTTAGGACTTAGCCATTCTTCTTCTTTCCTCCACTCTAACCCAAGCCAAAACTTTTGTGCAAACATTAACATTTGTTTTCAAAATTAGAAACCTAAGAATTATGCTTTTGATTTTTCAAACTTCTTTTCATAACACTTATTTTGAATTGAATTCTAAATCCACTTTGACCATACTTTGTAAATACTTTTCATTGGTAAATACTACTCACTCAATTGTTTTTGTGGTTTCAATGGCCACTTTTGCCAAAGCTTTTCATAAAGACTAGCTATTAGGTTTGAGTTATCCTTGAGGTTGATATAATACTCACCTATATCCTTAGTGATGGACAAGGAGTCTTCCATGCATATTATAGGGTTAACCCTTCACTAACATGTTGAAGTTATCCTCACATGGTGGATTTGTGGTTTTAGGTTGAGTTTTCTCCCTTTGATAACAAAAGACCTTAAGGCTTTTGGACCAATCAATTCACCAACTTGTTTTGAGATTTTTACCCCGAACTACAAAGTTTTGATCCTAATCTTTTTTAAGATGGCACGTAGGCAGTGGGTTTATCCATTCAAACACAAAATTGTAAATAAATTTGTACATTCTTCTCTCATCCCCTCAATCATGTTTGCACAAATAATTTTTCACAAATACCAACCTACCTTACAACATTGTGAAAAGGGCTCCCTAGGAGTACCTAGGATGTTTTGGGTGCTTAAAACCTTCCCATTGCATAACCAACCCCCTTACCCCGATCTCTGACATTTTTTATTAGTTTTTGATTTGATAAAACTTCTCGGTTTTTGTTCGCTTTCTAACCTTTCCTTTGGATAAATAGAAGTGCGGTGGCGACTCGAATTGTATGATTTACTTTTGATTTAGTCAATAAATCTAAAGGTAACGAATACCCCGCTACAGTGCCACCATTGGAGGAGAAGGAGATGACAAAGATCTTTTTGAAGACTTTGAGCTCTTTCTATTATGAGCGTATGATTGCTAGTGCTCGCTCGGACTTTACCGAAATGGTAAATATGGGGATGAGGCTAGAAGAGGGAGTCCGTGAAGGACGTCTGTCCCGTGAATTCTTCGGCAAAGAAATATGGAGGATTTGCCAGAAAGAAGGAAGGGGAGACTCGTGTTGTTTCTTCCCAGAGTAAAAGAAGGCCCTCTGTGAGGAGGAAGGAAGTTCGACCAGTCGTCAACCAACACCAGGTGGCTCATATAGCACCTGTTTTCAGAGAATCTCAACAACCACAACAACAATCTCGTCAACAACAACAGGCTTACCAGCCTCATAGCAACAATAACAAAAACAACACCAATAATTATGAGAGGAAGAGGGTGACTTTTGATCCGATTCCTATTACTTACGTTGAACTGTACCCTTCCTTGATTGATAGGAAGTTGATAACTCCACGTGATCCTCCTGCTGTGCCAGCCAATCCTCAATGGTGGTACAAGCCCGAACTTCATTGTGTGTATCATTCCGGCGCGCCCGGACATGATGTGGAGAACTGATTTCCGTTGAAGACGAAGGTGCAAGACCTTGTGAGGAGTGGGATACTATTATTTAAGGATTTAGGCCCTAATGTTAAGAAGAACCCATTGCCCGAGCATAGGAAGGCAGCTGTCAACATGGTCCAGGGTTGCCCTGGCAAGTATAAGGTCCTTTATGTGAATGATATAAGGCATCCCTTGGTGGAAATGGATAGGTTGTTGTGTGGGTACAATCACTATGAGCACGATCACGATAGGTGCCATGAGTGCACTGTCAATGAAAGAGGATGCCGCAAGATAAGAAGGGACATCCAAGAGATGTTAGACCAAGGGATGATCGAGATACTTCAAAATCGTGATGAGGATAAAGTTGATGTTATTAACCCTGTGTTCAATATTCCTGATCCTGTTATCATTAAGTATGATGGAAGCAAAAGGAAGGTGGTTCCAACTCTTGTGATAAAGCCAGCGGACCCTGTCCCGTATGTGTCACATAAAGCGGTCCCGTACCGTTACAATGTTGTTATGCTTGAAGATGGGAAGGATGTGTCATTGCCCTCAACCTCTGTTGTAAGCATATCCGATGTTAGTGGAGTGACCCGTAGTGGTCGTGTTTTCTCGGCTCAGCCGAAATCCCACGAAAACGTCGTGAAGAGGGATGTTGTTAGTTCTGCCGGTCCCGTGGGGACTTCTTCTTCAAATCATTCCATTCCTGCTGTGAAGGGTGTTGACCCTGCTGTTGTCAAAACTGATAAAGCTCCTATCCTAGATGGCCAATCTGGCATATTGAGAGAGGATGGTGATGAGATGTTGAGGCTCATCAAGACGAGCGAGTATAACGTTGTGGAGCAGTTGCTTCAAACTCCATCAAAGATATATGTCCTATCTTTGTTGATGAATTCAGAGCCACACCGTGAAGCATTGCAAAGGGTGATAGACGTGGCATATGTGGATCATGATGTCACTATTGAACAGTTTGATAGCATTGTTGCGAATATAACTGTCTGCAACAATTTGAGCTTTTGCGATGATGATCTTCTTGAGGAGGGAAAAGACCATAATTTGGCCTTACATATCTCTATGAACTGCAAAGACGATGCCCTGTCCAATGTGTTGGTGGACACAGGGTCATCACTTAATGTATTGCCAAAGTCCACTCTCGCCAAACTTTCATATCAGGGGCCTCCAATGAGGCAGAGTGGAGTGGTAGTAAAAGCTTTTGATGGATCGCGCAAGACCGTGATCGGTGAATTAGACATCCCGATCAAAATTGGACCTAGTGATTTCCAGATCACTTTCAAAGTTATGGACATACATCCGTCGTACAGCTATTTACTTGGTAGACCATGGATTCACGAGGCAGGCGCCGTGACATCCACCCTACACCAAAAGTTGAAGTTCGTCAAGAACAAGAAGTTGGTGGTGATAGACGGAGAGAAGGCTCTCTTGGTCATCCATTTATCTTCCTTTTCCTACATCGATGCTGAGGATGAGGTTGGAACTCCATTCCAAGCCTTATCTATTGTTGAGCCTTCTAGGAAAGGACTTTCTTCATTTGTCTCCTACAATGATGCGAAGTTGGCCATCGAGCGTGGCGCAACTAATGGTTTGGGGAAAATGATAAAGATGGAAGATAATAACTCTCGTGCTAGTATAGGGTATTCTTCCGGTGTTTCTAATGATCTTGGGCTGTTTCAGAGTGGAGGTTTCATCCACACCGATGAAGATCACGAAGCTACTGCCATCATTGAAGAAGATGAAGAGGAAGACCTTGGCAACTTTGTCATACCTAACGAGATCTGCAATAATTGGGTCGCTGTTGATGTTCCAATAGTTATCCATAAGTCAACGTAATATGTTCATTCCTGTTAAAAAACCCTTCTCCCATGCCAAAGGGAGAAGTGAAGACATTGTTGGTATAATTTGTTAATACAATGATATTCATTCAATAATCGCATGTTAAATGTTTGTTTTTCAAATTATTTTTTATTTTTGCTTTTCGCATGAAATTGGTGATCACCATAAAACCCTAAAAAAGAGAATAAAATAAATTTTTTCATCTGGATAATGATTTGCCTTGTTTGAATTCTGAAATCTCTTTTATAATCAAAATCATTATGCAGGTTGATCAAACCCATTGAACATAATGATCCAACACCATCTCCCAACTTTGAGTTCCCTGTATTTGAGGCAGAAGAAGATGATGTTGAAGAGATTCCTGATGAGATTACCCGTTTGCTTGAGTACGAGGAAAAGATCATTCAGCCACATCTTGAGAATTTGGAAATAGTCAATTTGGGGTCTGAAGACTGCATTTGTGAAGTGAAGATTAAGGCACTCCTTGAAGAGTCTGTTAAGAAGCGGTTGATTGAGTTGCTACGAGAATATGTCGACGTCTTTTCCTGGTCGTATGAAGACATGCCTGGTGTCGCATTACGCGAAAAACCCGGCGGAAAAAGAAACAACAGAGCCGCCACCGTGCGTTATTTATCCCAAAAGAGGGAAAGGAAACGCTCAAAGTAAACCTGGAAAAGACATGGTCTCGCGACCAGAGAAAGATGGGATCGGGAGTCGGTTATGCGAAGGGAAGGTATTAGCACCCCTACGCATCCGTCGTACTCGATGGGATCCACGCAGAAAAGAATAGAAGAAAGGTTGCTAAAAACTGCTCAAACACTGCACAAGGCTGGAAGGAAACACAGGAAGACAAAAGAAACGGAAGAAACGAGACTCGGCAGGATATCGCATCCTGGGCCTACGTAGCCTGTCAGACACAGACATCAGAGTCGACGTAGTTCGGGACAGGGGGAAACGTGCTTGCTAGGATGTCGCACCCTATGCATACGTATCTTCTCTGACTGGAGAAGAATCAGAGCACTCGTAGCTCGGCTAACGCACGCCAAACAAAACCAACATAGGAAACCAAATGCCAATCGCTGAACTTACGTCAGACTCCACACAAACAGACAAACATGGAAACCGAATGCCAATCGCTGGACTTACATCAGACTCAGAACCAACAAACACACACACAGGAAACCAACTGCCAATCGCTGGACTTATGTCAAACTCCAACAAGCAAACAAGACACAGGAAACCGACTGCCAATCGTTGGACTTACGTCAGACTCCAAACACACACAAAGGGTTGAAAAAGATAAAGGGCGCCCGGAGAGATCAGCTCATCTCCTACCTATGTACCTCATCTGGTATGAGGATCAGGGCGACGTAGTTCCCCTTAACAGGGAAAGAACTTCTAACCTAACCAGAGACAAAGGGGGGATAACAATCTACTAGGGGGACTACGACTCGAGCCTAGAAGTTGTCATGCATAAGATCCCTATGTTGAGGTTCCTATCCTAACTTGCACAGGAAGCAAGCTATCCTAAACAACACAATCAAACAAGTACAAGCACAATAAAGCAAGCACACACACTATATGCAAACAATTGGCTCACACAAGGCTAGGCTGTAGAAACAAGCCAACTGGAATGGGGTGTTTTTTAGCTCTTAACCCTAACATTGAGAGTTAGGGTGAAGCAGGTGAAATGGAGATGAGGGTTATACCTCATAGCTCTTATCCCTGGCCTGGGAGAGCTTGACTCAAATAGAAAGTGTGGGAGTTCAGAATGTAGGAACTCTTCTCCACAGATGTCTGACACTACAAGAGTTTGGGTTTTTATTCACAATGCATCAACACATGGTGTGAGAAAGAGGAATGACACACTGAGTAGCAGGGGATGGATTACACATCCCTTTTATCTGCCAATTGCCTCCTAAGAGGTCTTTACCTGCTTGGCACAAAATTAAACATTCACAAACATTGCCTCTTAAGGAGGGCTTCAGACAGGTGCCTACCAATAACCGTAGGTCTTCCAGACTACATGAAGTCAAGAGATTATACCTCAGTGGTATGCAAACCACAAGCAATGCCAAGCAAGTTCAAATGAACTCAAAACAACTTAGGTACCTGTGGAAACATCTAAACCAATCAGTTCAACTGTACAGACAAACAATCAACAGTTAATAACAAGCAGACAGACAAAGCATCATCAGACAACAATGAGCAAACCACAAGCACAAGTGAATTGTTCTCAAAGCCTACAAAACACACAAAGGTTAGCACATGACAACAATTGACCAAGCTTAAATGAAGGAGCCACTCCAATCATGGAAATGTACACTTGAACCTGAAATTCATAACCCAAATGGTAAGTCCAAACCACTAGGTCAAAGCCTAGGGTCAAAAGAGAATCAAAAATCCAAAACAGAACCTCAAACTCAACACAAAGCATGTTTAATCACTCAAGAATAAGTCCTAAAAAGAACCAAATCATAATCAATAAGAAAGTTCAATTCATCTGCAAGATAAATCAAAGACTAATTCAAGGCATCCAAATGATCAACATGAATGAAAATTCTCAATCAAAACAGAAATGATTCAAATAATTCTGGAAATATTCATGAGCAATCAAGACATCCACAACACAAAAAATCAGAAGCATTGGAGATCATTTGGCATGGAAATCACATTGTACAAGTCAGACAACCAAATGTGTGACACAAATTGTCACCATGTTAACACAAGCATAAAACATAAATGATGCATGAGAAAAATGTCAAACCAAAACCAAAATGTCCATCAATGTGTTAAGAACCTACACACAAAATTTCAAAGCCATTGGATTATTTTTGATCATTTTATGATGGAAAGACCAAGGTAATATCACACATGCATATGTATTCAATCATCCTAGAACAAATTATTTTTCCAGCCAGGCACAACTTGCAAATTCATGCTGATAAAAAACTAGACATTCTAAGGAGCATTTAGCAAAAAATTGGGATGAAATTGATGCATTTTTTATTTTATATGATTTTTTGAAGTTTGGGAAAAATTTGAAATTAAAACATGAATAAGCATGGCAAAATATGTGAAAAATGATGAAGCATTTTGAAGAGTTCATTCGGCCGGGATCGAACCTGGTCCAATTTTGAATTTGGGCGCTCAAGTGAAACGACGTCGTTTCAACTGGAAAACCCTAGCGCGCCCAGAATTCCAAAATTCGTAGCAAACTATGAAGAATCCGTAGCAAATTCGTAGCTAACTCGTGGCTACCTATGATCTTCATCTTCTTCAAGATGAAGACGATGAAGTTCATGTCCAGATTTCCAGAAAATCACACACACTCCAGAAATTAAAAACAAGCATAGAATTCAAAAGCATTTTTCACGTGGATCATAGATCAAGAAACATTTATTCCTAATTCCTAATAACATGATCAAATCGAAGAAGAACATTCTTGCACTTCAAACATCAATCATGCATAACTTCATGAATATTGCGCCATTTCACTCAAATTTTATACCAGCATGATCACCAATGAAAGATCTACACAAATATCATGATCAATTGCAAAATAATTGAACTCGAAACCTGACCTCTTTGAAGAACAGAAACTGGAATCGTGCTCTACAAAGCTCAGCGATGCCTTAAATCTTCTCTACAATGCTTATTGATGTGAGTGATGATGAATTGGATGCTCCAGCATGCACGAACTTAGCTCAATTTGCAATCTCCATTAAACCTTCAAGCTTTGAGTATGGTCCAAACTGACACGATTTGATCCAATTCCACGTCCAATTCCACTCAGAAATGCTTCCTCATCATGAATCCAACCAGAGCAATGGCTTTTGTGTGAAGAATTTGGAAATATTTTTGAGAGAAAAATTTGGTTGATTCCAAGATTCAGATCTGAAAATGTGTGTTAATCCTGAAAGCAGTTGTGATTAACAATATATAGGTCCTGCTAATGATGCTGAAAACTTGTTTAAGCCAAATGCAATTAAGATTAACAAATTGTAAGGTGTATGCATCAATTGGTATTTTCACCTCATGCACTTCATGCATACGTGAACAGTACCAACACAAGGCCCAAAACCACTTAAAAATAGTCCATGCAAGCTTTGGAAGTGATATTTTATGCACATGATCAACCAAAATGATCTTATGAAATTTCCTTCAAAAATCTTCATGAGTGAGCACATGATCATGCAAGGGAATTTCAAGCCATGTAATGAGATGTTTGGAAACTACAAGTCATGATGAACAAAATGTAAAAATAACCACTCATTTTGGAGCCTTGGTTCAAAAGTTATGCCCATTTGAAGTTTTGAACACACTTTGCCATGATTGGATCATATCTCCTCAACCACACATCATAAATCCATGATCTTGGACTTTTTCGAAATGGGAGAGAAAGATATTCAACTTTAATGTTGGACAAAATTTCATTTGAAGCTTTCTTAATGATGTAATCTTGAGTTGAAGTTGGTCTAAAACCTTTCCATTTTTGGAAATTTCAAATTATAGGTCACTTGCTATTTTGGGCAATTCTTAACCTGACTTCAAATTCTTTAATGTGAGTGTTTGAAATGTCAAATGAGACTTGTTTGAACATGAATGAAGCATCTCTAACCACTTCCCACCTCCAAATCCACAGTTGTCTTTGCAGTTGACTTGCAGTTGACTTTTATGGACCTCAGATGAATTGCACATGTACTGTGGACTTTGAACCTCAAACCAATGGTCAAGTTGCATCAAAATGAACCTTGGGTCATGTAAGCTCTCTAGAACAACCATAGGGACTTTGTCTCATGGGAAGGCTTTTGCTCTCTTGCACAGATGGATTCTCCTGATCAGTTTTGACTGATGAAATGCAACATGCTATGCAATGCTAATGCAATGTTAATGACCTAAAAAATGAAATGAATACAAATGGGAGGTGCAAATTTGAGGTGCTACACCTGGTCTAGATACTGATATCATGCAACATTTCTTGCCGTTGAAGCCTGAGTGTGTGCCTGTGAAGCAAAAGCTCAGAAGAACTCATCCTGATATGGCAGTGAAGATTAGTGAAGAAGTTCAGAAGCAAATTGATGCGGAGTTTCTGGTGACTTCTACATATCCTTAATGGGTGGCCAATATTGTGCCTGTACCTAAAAAAGACGGAAAAGTCCGAATGTGTGTGGATTACTGTGACTTGAATAAAGCTAGCCCAAAAGATGATTTTCCTCTATCACACATTGATATGTTGGTAGAAAATACAGCTAAATTCAATATCTTTTCATTTATGGACGGATTTTCCGGTTATAATCAGATTAAAATGGCACCCAAGGATATGGAGAAGACATCATTCATCACACCTTGGGGAACATTCTGTTATCGAGTGATGCCCTTCGGTTTGAAGAACGCCGGAGCCACGTATCAACGTGATATGACTACCTTGTTTCATGATATGATGCACAAGGAGATCGAGCTGTATGTTGAAGATATGATTGCAAAGTCGAAAACGGAAGTTGAACATGTAGAACACTTGTTGAAGCTTTTCCAGTGTTTGAGGAAGTACAAACTCCGCTTGAATCCAAAGAAGTGTACATTTGGAGTACGTTCCGGCAAATTATTGGGCTTTATTGTCAGCGAGAGAGGTATTGAAGTTGATCCTGCCAAGGTCAAAGCAATACAAGAGATGCCTGCGCCCAAAACTGAGAAGCAAGTCCGAGGTTTTCTTGGCCGCTTGAATTACATTTCAAGATTTATATCCCACATGACTGTCACATGTGCGCCTATAATCAAGCTCCTCCGGAAAGATCAGCGTCATAATTGGACCGAGGATTGCCAAAAGGCCTTTGATAGTATCAAAGAGTATCTGTCTGAGCCTCCAATTCTGTCTCCGCCTGTTGAAGGGAGACCATTGATTATGTACTTCGCCTAAAAATAAAAACAGAATAGCTCGCTAAGTTGAAAACTCGAAAGGGCGACTTAGGCAAAAATGAGCGTCTCGGTGGATTGAAAACCCGAAAGGGAGATCTAGGAAAAATTTAGAGACATAAAAATGAATATATATCCCGCTAGATTGAGTACCTCACCTAGGGCAATCTAGGCAAAAGTTATGGATTTGGCAAGTAACTGCATCCTGACACGACCTTGTTCTACAATTGTCATCTGTCAAAGATTCTCGCTCAGTCATCATCAACTGAAGTTTTGAATACAGTGGATTCAGAGTTGGTGGAGAAACAGTCATTATGTTCAATGTAGTCCTTTTCCATGTATATCACCAATTTCAAACTTGTAAAGATCCATGGAGTCTCTCCATTTGCGGACTACCATTCTCTTAAATAAATTTGAGCCTTTATCCAATTCTTCGCATTCTTATTTGTTTCTGTTTAACAAATGTTTGCATAATTTAATTGATGAAAATCAGTGTTTTAAACAAATAAAGTTTTCATGAGTAAATTGGTTTAAACAAAGTGAACATTCACAATGACTGAAAGGATAAGTGGGATGTCCTCAGTGCTTTCCCAAGGATAGTATGATCACCAAAGGGTAAGAAATTTGTTCATATTCTGGCGTTCTTGCTCATTATATACTCTTCATCAGCTTTCAAGTTATCTCCTCAACCGAGCGCAAAAAGAATAACACATCATCAGCTTCCTAGAGAGTCTGGTATGAGAAGTTCTCCTTGATGGAAGTGGATTGATCTGTCTTATGGATTGCTTTCCCCTAGCAGGATTTTTGGATGTTCATCCAATGCATTCCCGGTAGTTTGTTTGTGTATACATACTTGTTTCTCCTACGGAGTTTTAACAATCCATGATTGGTATATGGTTGATCTGGGAATGATCCTTTTTTTCCCAAATTTTTGCCTCGATATTTTAGAGATGTGTATCCCTCTATATCAGGCACTAGTATTTGTGTTTTATCATTTGTATGGTTGTCATCCCTTGTGTGGACTAACCTAAAGTCCCTTATAGATTGATAAAAGTTGATATAAGTTGAGAATATTCCTGACTATCTACTCACGAGGAAGGTTGTGTTTCCCCAGCATGAGTAAGAATCTCCAACGAAGTAAGCATGTGTTCCCTGCAGAGCTATCTTTCCAGATATTTGTCTCCTCAGCAGGAAGTCGCCTAGTGCAGTTGATGAAGGGGTTATTTCCCATTTAATTTATTGAAAAGAGGTATCCCCGGTATGTCTCTTGTTGATGAAGGATTCATTCCCAATTTCTCCAGCAAGGGTAGTTTCCTCAAGAGCATTTGCAGCTTGTCCCCAGTAGGGTTGCCAGATCAGAGGTTGATGTTTATATCTCCTCCGAGTCTAAAGTTTTCTTCTAGCATTTAAAGTTGGTGGTGACAATGTTTATTTCCTTCCCCAGTGGAGCGAAATGCTATTATTCCCCTTTACAGAGTTTCTTCTCTAGCAGATAAAAGGGAGTGTTTTGATTGATGCACATCTGATTGGTGGTTATTCCCCACAGAGTTTCACATCATTCCTTAATAAGCTTCCCTAGTAGAGTTTCTTCTCCGGCAAATCTTATTATTAAACCACCTATCCCTAAGAGAGTTGATGGAAACTCCCCGACAGATTTTCTGCATCTTCCTTATGTCAGGATTGTTTGCTCCTGGAAGACTTCTCCTGTGCAGAGTGTTATCTCCTGCAGTTGGAAGCTTTGACTTTGCCTATCCCCAGCTATGGTTAAAGTCTTCCCTTGTTTACTCTTATTCCAGAGATAATCCCCATCAGAGTTGAGTTCTCTGTTTGATCATCTTCTTTCACTGCTCCAGAATACATCTTCTTTGTATCCTCAACGAGTGTAGCTTTGGGACAGGGTTTGATATCCCCGATGATTTATTTTCATCCTTCTCGAGTTATTCCCAAGTTGAGTTCTCCAGTAGGCTTCTCCCTTCTTGTCGAGACGTTTTCCGAGTGTCTATTCGTGATTCTTAGACTTGTTTGTGTTAGATATGTCTGTTTGTCAGCATTAATTATACACAAATCGTGCATATACATGCATAATCATAGCATTCAGATATTCATGATGCATCCTTTGCCATATATATTTGCTTGTTATCTCCTGCTATTGGTGAAATGTTCTTCCCCAAGCAGATGTTTATGTCTGATCTCTCCATATAGAGTCATCCCCATAGGAAGAAAGTGTCTATCTTTCCTTCTTTCTTCCCCACTGAGTTATGTCCTCGTGGATGATTATTGTTTCAGTTTCCTCCCCAGTTGTGTATCGGGATGGAATTACTCCCCTGAGTTATATCCTCATAGGGTTGAGTCTTGTTTGATTGTGTCTTTCTAGTTTGTTCCTAGATTGATTCCTTTCTTGTTATCCCCTGCAGTTCCCTGTGGTTCAGTTGTTCAATTGCTCAGTAACCAATAATTGTTCATTCTTTCCCCAACGGATTTTGTGGCCTTCTACCCAGTAACCGGTAGTTGTAAGTCCTATTTTTTTGGTTTTCTACCCAGTAATCGGTAGATGTAATCCCCTCTTTATTGGTTATCTTTACCCAGTAATCGATATTGATATTCCTTCGTTTTTTGGATATACCACCCAGTAACCGGTGATATATCTCTTGGATAATTGCTTTTGTCAGGCAATTTATCCCTAGCGAGTCATCTTTCATTTACCCTTGTTTGGTGATGATTGTTTCTCCTTCTAATTGGTCATCATTTTACACCCAGTAACCGGTATCCCGATGTCCGTTCTTTTCGGTCGATTTATCCTTTATTAACCCTGTAACTGGTTGCGAATAATCTTCCATGCGAGTATGTTATCTACGTTTTTACCCATATAACGGTAGTAGATAATATATCTCATGCGCTCTTCAGTTAAAGTCTTTTTCTTCCCCAGTCGAGTAAGATTCGTATTTCCTTGTGGAATCGAATGTCCATCCTGTAAGTCGAGTTTGCTTTTTCAGCCCTCCTTTCGGATGATGAGTGTCTTGGATATGTTCCCAATTCACACCTGGTTGGTCACCCATTATATACCCAGTAACCGGTATCACTGGTGTCCCTTCCTTCTGCTCCCTATTATGACTTTTTGTCCCCTGTGGAGTCAGATTTTCCTGAGTTGAGATGTGCCTTTTGGGTCTTCCTCAGATGTTTCGGATGATTGATATTTTTCACCCTTATACTGGTCTTAGATATTCTTTTTCCCTGAGCGTGTTGTTCTCTCACCCAGTAACCGGTGTTTTGATAACATGTCTCTCTTTGAGTTTATTACCCAGTAGCCGGTAATATCTCGTTGTTTCTTCCTCAGCTGAGTCCTTTGTGGGCATCCCCGTCTGAGTCCGAATTTTTTATCCGATGTATCCTTTGTGGATAGATTTGTTGTATTGGCATATTCCCCAATACATGCATCTTTGCGTCAGCTCGAGTCTTTCCATCGATTTATTTTCGTGGAATCCCTTCGTGTCTCCCAGCAATTTTTCAAGTCGTGACTTGCTCACGCATTTTTACCTTATTTCCCCCAGAGTCTCTGTCTCCCTAGTGAGTGTGTTACTCATATGGATCTTCAGTTCCTCCCGATTTCTTTTCCTTTGTGGAAATTATTCACCATGAAGATTTTATTTTGCATGCATACATTTGCATCATGAGGTCTCTTAGGGACCAAAATTCGCCTCTTTGTTATTATTTAAGCTCATTCTATCTCGTCAAGACAAAGATTTTAACCTTCATATCTCCGGCTAGAATGACCTTAAATATGGGCATCTGTAAGACCCTAATTTTGACCCTAAGATCCCTCATGGCATCATGTTATTGCACAAATGCATTGCCTCAAGGATCATAGCATGTTTGACTCCTTAACCCTAGGGTTGGGACTTGTTTGAGTGATTTGAGATCACCAAGCATGCTTGTATTGTATGTTATTGCATTTCTTATTTGATTACTAACCAAAAGCACAAAAATATGTCACTAACTCTTTTTGTTTTGAAGCTCAAGTGATCATGTGCTCCACAATGCTCCTAGGAGGCTCCTAAGCCCAATGCAATGGCTAGGTGAAGATGAGAAAAAGCATGACAATGGTCCACAAAGTTCCTAATCATCATATATGTCTCCCAAGTATCTCAATTTGCAAATTTTGATCAAGATAACCCAAAGGGCTTGAAGATTGTTTCCCAAGGAAACCCTAATTTCACTATGCTTTGATTGTGCCTTGCCCATGAAGCAATCTCAACCTCTGATCAAATTTAATCAAGGGAAGTTCTTTAATTTATCATTTTATGCATATATGAGCCAATTTGAGGCCCCTCAATCATTTATTCATCAAGATTGGAAGTTTGACTTTGAAAAGTTGACCAGTCAAGTCATCTTACTAAGCTGAGGTCCAATGAGCTATAACTTTTGATGTGTCTGTCAAATGAGGATGACCCCAAAATAAACCATGTTCCTAAGAACCATATAAACAACTTTCATGTTCATCAAAAATCTATTTGAAGCTTTGGAGATCGTCATTCATTTCAAAACATTATAGGTCATTTTGGCTGAAACCTTAATTTTGGGTCAACTTTCCAAGGGCATAAATTTCTCAATTTTTATTATTTTGAGGTGGGACCAAAGTAATTGGAAATATTTAGATGTCTAATTCAAATGTTATGTTGGACAAAATTTTATAATCCTAAAGTAAATACATGTTCCATTGCAAAACATTACAGGTCATCTTGGACCTAATTCATTGAATTTGAAAAAGTACCCAACTTCAAATGCCTATAACTTTGTTATAGAAAATACAAATGATGCAAACTTTGAGACTAAATTGACTATATTGAAAATATCTACAACTTTTATGTTGGATAATTTTTCATTTGAAGCTTGTATCATGCGGAAAGAGGGGTTTGATCAAGCTTACTTTTGGTTAATTTTTTTGAAATGATTTGAACATGTTTTACACTTGAACTTTCCAAGCCATTTTTGATCAATTTTCACATGTCAAATTTTTTTTGCCCAACATAACTTTTATTCCTTATTTCAAGAGCTTTCCAACCATTACTCATAATAGTCATTTGGATCCACCATTTGAGAGATTCAAATATTTCTTCATTTATGTGTATTGTTGACATTTTATGTTAAAACTTGAGATGCAAGCCTTTTCCGTTCCATGTGCATGACCACATGCTTTCCATTTGAACTCAGCAAGTCCCTTCAGCCATTCATGGGCCTCTCACACGTCCACAAAGACCCATGCATTCAAAATTGCAATTCCCATGCACATGAGCAAAGTGTGATGATAAGATGCATTCACCTATAAATAAGGGTTTCCTCTCCTTCATTTGATAACCTTTTGGAGATCCCACATGCTGCTGAACTAAAACCACAACCCTCACCAAAGGAATCATTCACCATTTTTCAATATTTTCGAGCTTGAAATTCAGCAACGTTAGTTGAGTTTTAAAGCTAGATTCCTTAGCCAATCATCTTCCCTATATTCAGAGATAAAAAAGGAGCAAAAAGCTTGAAGAATTTGAGGCCAGAAACTCACCATTTTGAAGGTATAATCTCAAACTGTTTGGATCTGAAACTCACGATTCAATGTAGTATTCTTGTGTTTTTGTTGTTCTCTGAAGTCCTCATACTTGTGGCAAGCTTTTGGTGCACTCAATTTTCCATTTCAAGATCAATCCGTGTGGACACCATGATTTTCTCTTTCATCTTTCTCTCAATATAGGAAGAATGCGAGGAATCTAATGGTACAGTGATGATCTACATCACATACGCTTCATTTCCATGCCCTTGTTTTTCATTTTTGATAAGATTCATTTTCCTGCAATTCTGGCCGGATTCTGTTTGGTTGATCGGAGAAGATGGTGGTTTCCACCACCACCACCACGTGTGCTGATCCCAGCCATTGGATCTCTCCCTCACGATCTAATCTCGTGCATCCATTCCAATTACTTTTTTAATTCATTATGTTTCGCTGTTGACTTGAGTACACCATGCATCCTCAGATCCAGGCCGTGTAACATGCCACACCAATTAATGAAATGGATCTGGTGGCTCAGCTATTTTTCACTTATTTCATTTTCTCTTTATTTTCTTCTAATTCATTCTATTTTCAATAATTCATAAAAAAATTCATATGAGGTCAGAAAAATATGAGACCAACTTTAAAAATTTTCTTGAAAAATCTAGTTTCATATTATGATTTTTAATTATTTTTGTAACCTTATTTGATATTTTTCATGAATTATTTGGTTTTTAATGATTTTAATTCATTTTAAAATGCTTTCTGACTTTAGAAAAATACAAAAATATTTTCATAGCATCTATGGATCATGATAAGTCAATGAAAAATAGTCTCAACAATTTCTTGTTTGTTTTGAGATTATTTGAGATTTTAATTCATATTATGCTATTTTTGGTTGTTTTTAATTGATTTTAATTACTTTCTGACTTTAAAAATTTGTGAGAAATTAGTCAAAGTTTGTTTGACTATGATTGAACCTATGAAAATTTAATTGGACTTAATAAAGTTGTTTTGAATTGAATTTGAGGTTCAACTTTGTTTGTTTGTTTGTTTTTTATTTGTATTTTCTTTTAATTCAAAAATTACCAAAAAAATATTATTGACTTCTTGACTCGTTATATTCATTCCTCTTCTGTTTAGTGTTGATGAATGTTGAATTGATTCAACTTTGATCAAATTCATTGGATCTTGTGGTTTGAGAATCCTTAAGGATCATCACCTAGAAAGATGAATGAATTTGATCAAGGATGAGTTATCCCTTGATCAATTGGGATTGGTTGTTGTCTTCTTACCCCCCTCCCTTTCATCTTCATCCTTTTCTTTCCCTTAATGGCCAATGAGTTAAAGTCTTTAGGTTGGTATTGACAAATAGAAGTTTAATCTTCTTTGATCCAAACCAAACTCAACTAGATCCATGATCAAGTGAGTTATTTTGTGTTAAAGATAGGTTGCTTCTTGGTCAAGCAAATAACCAAAAGTCAATACAAGGCCCTTCCCCTTTTGTTTGGCATGACAAGTTTATGGAACTTGGCTTACTAGTCATGACCTCTAACTTGTGTTCTTTGCCTATATTCTTATTGACCGGCCTCAGATTGGTGTGGCTACTCTATTAGTCCACTTACGATTGCTTAACATAGCGCTATATTGTCTTATGACAAGCTAACATAACTCTACTAACTACTAACTTTAATTTGAGCTTTTAAATTCTTGTCATTTACTTTTAATGTCCTTTATTTCTTGCTCATTATTCATCTTGATTTTCATTTTGCTCACTTGAGCACATATTTTATGTTTATATCATTTTTCTTTTGCTCATTTGAGCCCATTATTGTATATAAATATATTTCTATTTTATGTTGTTTTGTGTTTGTTTTTATGTGAACCAAAATACAAAAGAAGAAAGGACTTAGAATTAGGATTCACCCATGCTTAAAGGAGTTCAAGAGCAACTAGGCCTCATGCCTTTAGAATGCAAAATGTGTTGAAGAGCAACTAGGCCTCATGCCTTTAGAATGCTAAAATTCAAAGTTGACCTCAAAGGACTTCTCCTCAAACTTATTCTTTGTCCATCCCCTTTATTATGTTGTGAGCTTTTTAATGTTTGCTTTTGTGTGATAGGAACCTTATCTTATGATTGTGAAAAGAGAACCATTGCCATGAGTAGCCAAGTTAAGAGCCAAGCCAAATGGAGATCCTAGGAGCTTGAATTCAAATGATTGATTGCTTGTTTGGTGTGCTAAATCCAAAGGAAAAGAGCATCTTGAGTCATCTCTATGACTCCAAGAAAGGGAACTCCAAGGGTTGTCTCTCCCCTTTTATCTTTGTATGCTTTAGGAATAACCTTTCTCTCTTCTCCCCCCTCTAACCAAGCCAAAAATCATTTTCAAAACTTTGACTTTATTTCAAATTAGAAACCTAGGCCTTAGGCCTTTGACTTTTCAAAAACATTTTCATAAATACTCATTGTAAATAAACTTTAATCCAACTTTGACCTCATTTTGTAAATAAACTTAACTTGTAAATATGACCCATTTCAAGTTGTTTTGTGGTTCCAATGGCCAATTGTTAAAATCTTTTCAAAAACATTAGTCATAGGTTTGAGTTATCATAGTGGTTGATGTAAATCTCACCTCATCCTTAGTGTTGGATTATAAGCCTTCCATGCTTATTATAGGGTTAACCTCTCACTAGCATGTTGAAGCCTTCCTCACATGGTGGATTGTTGGTTTAGGTTGAGTTTTCTCCCTTTGATAATAAAAGACCTTAAGGCTTTTGATAAAAATCAATTCACCAATCTTTGAAACTTTTACCATGAACTACAAGGTTTTGATCCTCCTTTGTGATGGTACGTAGGCAATGGGTTCATCCATTCAAAAAATAAAATTTGTAAATATAATCTATTCTCTTCTCATCCCTCCAATCTTTTGCACAAATCTTTTCACAAATACCAACCTACAACACATATTTGCAAAAAGAGTTCCCTTAGAGTACTAAGGATGTTTTGGGTGCGTAAAACCTTCCCATTTCATAACCAACCCCCTTACCTAGATCTCTGACATTTTTATTAGTTTTTGATTTGAAAAACTTCTTACTTGACTGTTGTTCACTTTTTAGCCTTTCCTTTAGACAAATAAAAGTGCGGTGGCGACTCGAATTGTATGTTGACTTTTGGTTTAGTTAATAAACCTAAAGGTAACGAAAACCCCGCTACAAATACGAAGCTTGCATCATGGGTCTAGAAGAAGCCATTGATCTTAGAATAAAAAATCTCAATGTTTTTGGAGACTCAGCTCTAGTTGTCAATCAAATTAAAGGAGAATGGGAAACTCGTCAACCCGACCTAATCCCATACAAAGACTATGCAAGGAGGTTATCCACTTTCTTCAATAATATTGAATTTCATCATATCCCTCGTGAGGAAAATCAGATGGTGGATGCCTTGGAAACTTTGGCTTCCATGATCATTGTGAATCGTTGGAATGATGTGCCTAAGATCGATGTTATATGTCTTGATAGACCTGCTCATGTATTTGCAATGGAAGAAGTCTCTGATGACAAGCCATGGTACCATGACATCAAGTGTTATCTCCAGAGTCAAGAATACCCACCTGAGGCATCAAACAAAGATAAGAAGACCTTGATAACACTAGCTAATAACTTCTTTCTGAACGAAGAATTGCTATACAAGAGAAACTTTGACATGGTTCTTCTTAGATGCGTGGATAGACACGAAGCAGACCTGTTGATGCAAGAAATTCATGAAGGTTCCTTTGGTACTCACTCCAACGGACATGTAATGGCTAAAAAATGTTAAGAGCGGGTTACTATTGGCTGACAGTGGAAGCTGACTGTTGCAAGTATGTGAAGAAGTGTCACAAATGCCAGATTTATACTGACAAGATACATGTACCTCCGACTCTGCTCAACGTTCTCTCTTCTCCATGACCTTTCTCTATGTGGGGTATCGACATGATTGGTATGATTGAGCCCAAGGCTTCCAACGGACATCGTTTCATTCTGATGGCTATTGATTATTTGACAAAGTGGGTTTAAGCGGCCTCATATGCCAATGTGACCAAGTAGGTGGTGGTTAGATTTATCAAGAATCAACTTATTTGCCGTTATGGTGTGCCAAGCAGAATCATCACTGATAATGGTTCAAACCTGAACAATAAAATGATGAAGGAAATGTGTGAAGAATTCAAGATTGAACATCATAATTCCTCTCCCTACAGACTTAAGATGAATGGTGTTGTTGAAGCTGCCAACAAGAACATCAAAAAGATCATTCAGAAGATGGTAGTGACTTATAAGGACTGGCATGAGATACTCCCTTTTGCTCTGCATGGATATCGTACGTCCGTCCGCACTTCAACAGGGGCGACCCCCTTTTATCTTGTCTATGGCATGGAAGCAATGCTCCCAATAGAAGTAGAGATTCCGTCAATGCGTGCCTTGATGGAAGCTGAGTTATCAGAAGCTGAATTGTGTCAAAGCAGGTATGACCAACTGAATTTGATTGAAGAAAAGAGAATGATGGCTTTATGCCATGGTCAGTTATATCAGTAGAGAATGAAGAAAGCATTCATAAGAAGGTTCGACCTCGCGTATTCAGTGAAGGTGACCTTGTGCTTAAAAAGATTCAATCTTTCATATCTGATTCTAGGGGCAAGTGGACTCCTAATTATGATGGCCCATATGTTGTTAAGAAAGCCTTCTTTGGGGGGGGGGGGCTTGATTCTTACAAATATGGATGGTGAGGAGCTCCCACGACCTGTGAATACTGACGCAGTCAAGAAATACTTCGCCTAGAAAAATAAAATAATAGCTCGCTAAGTCGAAAACCCAAAAAGGTGGCTTAGGCAAAAATGAGCGTCTCGGTGGACTGAAAACCCGAAAGGACGGTCCAGGCAAAAATTAGAGACGTAAACATAAAATGGTTATCCTGGTAGATTGAAAACCTGAAAAGGCAATCTAGGCAAAACAAAGGATTATGGCAAGTAACTACGTCAGATCAGATTGGATCACTTCAAGCAACGTCTGCCTGTCAAAGCTCTCAACTGGCTCTTATCAGAAGCCCAAATACATCCGAAATTCAAATTTGTTAGGGAGAATAGTTTCATTGTATTTTAATGTAGCCTTTACCCATATTACCATATTTCTAACTTTGTAAATATCCATGGGATCATGCCATTTGCGGTCACCATTCTATCAATAAAATTCGAGACTCATCCATTTATTGGCAATCCTTATTTTATTTTTGCTCCGCAAAAATATCATTTTTATTTTGATAAAAATTCTTGAAACGAATATTTGAAAAAAAAATTGTTTTTTTTTTCAAAATAAAATTTTGATTTGATTTGTGAATGCAAAAAAAGAACATTCATAGTTAAATCCCCAAGCGGCGAGTAAGTTGTGAAATGTTGGATGTTGGAATTCAATGTTCCCCAGCAAAGTGTTAAACCTGGAATTTCTATCAAGCTTTAAAATAAATAGTCAAGCTTTTTCAGCGATCTTCATTATCCCTGGTGGAAGATGCAAATTTTGATGATGTCCCCGAAAGAATCATTTTGAAGGTTTTCCTGACCAATCTACACCTGTCCTTGGTAGAGTCTACATTTTTTATTTTATTTTCTAAGTGAAGTCTTCTTCTCTAGAGAAATTGGAACCCTGCAACAAGATCTTTTCTCCATCAAAGGTTCACATTTCAACCCCAGATGAAGCATCTTCCTCTCCCCAGAGAGAATTGGACCTCGCGACGAGACTTTTCTCCTTCGATGACCTTTAACTCATCTCCAGTGATGTTTTCCACCTTAATGAGACTAGCCAAATATTGAGCTATGAAACATATTATGTCCCCAACGTGTCTGTTTTGTCTATTTTTGTCAGTATAAACATAACATGCATACATGCATATATACATACATGCATATATATCGTGAATAACCAAATTCACATCCATTTTTGCATTCCTTGATGACGTTTACCTCAATTTCTTTGAATATGTTCATCCTTGGGTGTTACATTTCTTTCCCTATAGGAGTCGTCAACCTTAAGCAGAGAGTTTATATCCTTTCTAACTCCCCACTGAGTTCATTCCTCGTGGAAGATGGTTATTTTAGTTGTCCTTTTCCATCTTTGGATAGTGTCGCATCTCGAAAAATACGATTCCTCGCAATGGTCGCGGAAAAAAGTATGTTCGAATAGAGTCGCCACCGAAATTTATTTATCCCAATGAAGGAATAGGAAAATATCGATAAAACCTTTGAAAAATTGAAAAAATGGTCGTCGCAACCATATTCGGGTTCGGTATTAGTACCCCTCACGTCCGTTGTACTCAACGGGAACCTTTTAGTTCAATTTTGCGATTTGAGTGTTAACTTACGTTTGTTTGTTTTCTTCGGGTCATAAATATATTGAATATAGAAATGGATGGGAACCTCATAAAGGGAAAGGGGAGGTTTTTTATTAGTGTGCTCGCGAAGATACAACAATCTCCTGCCTACGTATCCTTATGGTGTAATAAGGAAGACAGAGCGTTCGTAGTTCGGGGAACTACAGTTGGTTGGTAGTTTTTAATGAACAATTGTTTAGATCACGTTCTAAAGGCTAAACATCGGCTTGTCTACTCTCGGCGGATAGAAGTGATGACTATTTGACTAACCGAGTAAGAGAACTCGTATTCGAATAATCGAGGAGAGGAGTTGAAAACTCAAAACTATCCTCCTTTTCATTTCCCAAATGAAATGGTATTTGATTGTGATTAGGTAATTTAATTTAATTTTAAAAATACTCGATGTTGGATCGAGGCTTTAAATTTGGTGTTTACAAATGAATTGGGTTATTTTGGTGTATCGCTCATCTACTCGATTAATTAATAACCGAATAGGTCTCATTGTAAGAAAGCCCAAGAGTAAACTATGTGAGGTTGATGGCGATGCGAAAAGCGATCGACTTACAAGGATATTTGGATATTTGGCTTGATTGAGTCGAGGATTGTGTGATTTTAATGGTCTTATCATGGTTTTGAATTGATGATGAAATTGAATGGCATCGAGTTTGTATTATGCAAAAATGGTGAAATTGCGTTAGTGTGAGGAATCAATCAGCTTTTAATTATTAAAATTAATTGATTAAAATTCGGTTAAATTGTCTAATTTAAGGTAATAAAAATTAATTATCAAAATTGTTGGATTAGAAATTAATATGATCAAATAATTAAGTTAATTAAAATTAGTTAATAAAATTTTCTAATTTAATCAAAATTTTAATTAATTAATTGAATAGGTGCCGATATTGAATATAAAATAAACGATTTTGAATCGGCCACTGTGCTCATAAACCGGTTTGTACATAGCGGCAATGAAATTGGTGTGTCGTATGTAAGGATCGAAACACGGTGAAATATTCCCTTGATGTATTTAATATTTTGGTGGTATATCGGCATGAAATTACCGAACCCATGGATAAAGAAAAAAACAATTAAAAGTGCTATGAAGTTTACCAACAACAACTCTGCAATATTTACAATGTTATTTACAATGGTCAAGACAATATATATAAAAAAACAAGTAGTCCAATAATGACATGGAAAATAAAACCATTACAAAGATTGAAATAATTGGATTATTGAAAATCAAACCATTATAAAGACCAAAACAATTGGCCTATTGAAGATCTAACTGTTACGAATATCAAAAGAATATGTAGACAAGTGCCATCCAATAATATTGAAATTAAAGTAATGGCCAAAATGACAATCATACCAAAAAGAAAATCAGTTCAAAGACTACCAACAGTAGTGTTATCATATTAACACATCACCAATATAAAACAATGCAGATCTCGCGGTCATGTTCAATTTAGTTACTACAACACATACAAAGAACACCTACCAAATATCGTACTGTTTATATTGAAAACAAAAAAAACACATTTCTCATATTTGGAACCAATACCCAAAGAAGAAAAACAAGCATGATAAAAAATTGTTTTTCTTATTACTAACAAAATAATATACTTCTAACCACTACCAAAGATAATAAGCATATTTTTACCACAGTATTAACTAAATAAATAAATTGTACAACAAAACAATTAAGAATGTGAAACAAGTATCTTGCTGACTAACAGTAGTTTAGCCATAAGAAACTAGGATTCACTTTTAAACTAAACAACACAACATACTCAACACAGTTAAACAAACAAAATGGAAATGAACAAAATCTAACCATACGCGTGCAAGTTGTAATCGAAGTCGAAATCTGACCATGAAATTTTTTGATGCGGCCGGAGGGAGTAATCAAGGTGTATTCGCGGTAGTTCCATCGATGAATTAGCGCGAGTAGTGATTCGCCGGATCTGTTTCGCCCGAGAATCACCTTCACTCTTTTTGTTTTCTTAATGAAGTTTGAGACTGTTGATTTTGATGGAAGAAACGTCGAAATCAGAGTCGGAGGGAACGAAAACGGCGAAGCAGTTGAATGCGGAGAGAACTGGAGGACTTAGAAGCATCTTGGTTGATGATGGCTATGGTGGATGCAAAGTGGTTGATTTTCGGTGGTGGTGGTTATGCTGTATGAGGAATCGCGGCGGGTTTTCCGACGAGGTTGTTGTAAGGAAAAGGCAAGGCATGGAAAGTTTGCCGGCGGAGATTAGTTTTGTTGGTGGCGGACGGTCGGTTTCCGGTGGTTAAGCGGTGGGTGGAGGGTGTTGTGGTGGAAACTACGGTGAGGTGAAGGGTTTGTCGGGTAGGTGGTGAAGTAGTGGCGGAGTTAGCGGTTATCGCGCCGGAAATGGGATTTGGATGGTGGTAAGAAAGGTCAGTGAGGGTTCTACGGTTTCTTTGAAGAAGAAGAAGGAAGTGTTTTTCCGTTCTTCAGAGAGAGCGAGTGCCTTTTTTTTTGGAAAGAAGAAGTCTTTTTTTTAGAGTTTTCTTTTCCTGTAGCAGAGAGAGTGGGTCTTTTTTAAAACCAAAAGATCTTATGGATAAACGAAAATGGGCCTTGTTAACCAATAAGTCCCAAAATGCACATATCATCCCATGCTTTAGTAACAGCAATAAGAGACAAACGCAACAGATGTTTTCTTGAGTCATGTACAAGGATCTTAACAGACGAAATGCTACTGAAAGATTTGTTGAAAATTTGATGCCACTGAGATTTTCTTTAGAATAATCATGTGAGTATTGAATGTGTCTTTAGAAATGATGGGGAGTTTGGAGTAGCTTAGGGCTGAGAAACCCTAAGATAGAGTTTATGCCTTATAACATCTGGTGGTAAATGCCGGTGAAAGATTTTTCTTACCCGGGCAAAATTGGGGTATGAAAGTTGCCCCTATTTAATTACCTCGAACCGGAAAGTAAGAATGAAAACCATCTTCGTGCATTCGCGGTGGGAGATAATTAAATACAAAATAAACCCAAATTTTGTCCTAGGAAATGCATGGAAGAAAATACAGGAAGAAAATGCAGTTAGAAATAGTAAAAGACATTATCCTAAAGTAAAACAGAAGAGCCAATACTTTCTGGGAGTCGTTAGAACAGTATCTCGGACGTCATAGTCGAGATATGTTAGTAATGGAATGACATCCCTAGCTAAATCTCAAGACTTTTCCAGGATGCTAGAGCACAATAAATAAAATTTGGTATGAGGCTCTTTATATTGATGAAGTAGCATCTCAACAGTAAATATGAGATTCTCTGTATGGAGTCGAAGCAACATCTTATATGATAGAATTAAGATGTTCCAGCAAGGGAAAGCTACCTTAATTGAATATAAGACTCTTCGAGGATACTTAGAGCAGTATCTTTAAAAAAAATCTGAAATGAGACTCTTCATATTGATGAAACAGCATCTCAAACAGTAAAAATGAGATTCTCTGTATCGAGTCGAAGCAACATCTTATATGATAGAATTAAGATGTTCCAGCAAGGGAAAGATACCTTAATTGAATCTAAGACTCTTTGAGGATACCTAGAGTAGTATCTCTAAAAAATCTGAAATGAGCCTCTTCATATTGATGAAACAACATCTCAAACAGTAAAAATGAGATTCTCTGTATCGAGTCGAAGCAGCATCTTATATGATAGAATTAAGATGTTCCAGCAAGGGAAAGATACCTTAATTGAATCTAAGACTCTTCGAGGATACTTAGAGTAGTATCTCTAAAAAATCTAAAATGAGACTCTTCATATTGATGAAGCAGCATCTAAAACAGTAAAAATGAGATTCTCTGTATCGAGTCGAAGCAGCATCTTATATGATAGAATTAAGATGTTCCAGCAAGGGAAAGTTACCTTAATTGAATCTAAGACTCTTCGAGGATACTTAGAGCAGTATCTCTAAAAAAATCTGAAATGAGACTCTTCATATTGAGGAAGCAGCATCTCAAACAGTAAAAAATGAGATTCTCTGTATCGAGTCAAAGTAGCATCTTATATGATAGAATTAAGATGTTCCAGCACGGGAAAGATACTTTAATTGAATCTAAGACTCTCCGAGGATACAAGAGCAGTATCTCTAAAAAAATCTGAAATGAGACTCTTCATATTGATGAAGCAGTATCTCGAACAGTAAAAATGAGATTCTCTATATCGAATCGAAGCAGCATCTTATATGATAGAGTTAAGATGTTCCAGTCACAAGGAATGATATCTTAATTTAATCTAAGACTCTTCAAGGATACTAGAGTAGTATCTTTAAAAAATCTGGAATGAGACTCTTCATATTGATGAAGCAGCATCTCAAACAGCAAAAATGAGATTCTCTGTAATAAGTCGAAGCAGCATCTTATCTGATGGAATTAAGATATTCCAGACCAAAGGAATGATGTCTTAATTGAATCTAAGACTCTTCGAGGATACTAGAGCAGTATCTCTAAAAAAATCTGGAATGAGACTCTTCATATTGATGAAGCAGCATCTCAAACAGCAAAAATGAGATTCTCTGTATCGAGTCGAAGCAGCATCTTATCTAATAGAATTTAGATATTCCAGACCAAAGGAATGATGTCATAATTAAATCTAAGACTCTTAGAGGATACTAGAGCAGTATCTCTAAAAAATCTCGAATGAGACTCTTCATATTGATGAAGTAGCATCTCAAACAACATAAATGAGATTCTCTGTATCGGGTCGAAGCAGCATCTTATACGATAGAATTAAGATATTCCAGACTGAAGGAATGATGTCTTAATTGAATCTAAGACTCTTCGAGGATACTAAAGCAGTATCTCTAATAAAACAATGAGATTCTTCATATCAATGAAGCAGTATCTCAAACAGAGAAATGAGCTTCTTCAGATAAATGAAGCAACATCTCAAATGTTCATCTGTTGGGGGAAATATTTAAGAAAAGACTCATTTTGAGGGAGATTTACTAGAAATGCTCTGCAGGGGAAAAGCTCATAAGAGACTTTTTAGGGTAACCTCTGCTTGGGGAGCAATGATTGCAAAGAAAATGCTGAGAATATCATTATTAATCATAAAGTTGAAAAAATGGCTTACTAGAAAATGATTCCACGAGCACATGCAGGGTAATAACTTTATTTGGAAATGAGGAATGTCTAAGATATACATGAATGACCTTGGATCCTGAATATTTTATGTTTGATTTTTTTGTACGATGTTCCACTTTGAGTGGAAATGCCATGCCTTGGAGGATGCATGAGGTGTATGCATTATGCAATTGCTGGGGATATTTAGGATGTGCATATAGGAATGTGAATCGTATAAGGCTATGCATATGTATGCCAATGATTGATATCATTGTGTTTGATGAAATTCATGTTTGGAAGGAAAATAATGCATGAACTGATGCATGTGATGTATGTGGGAATGTAACTGGGTACTTGGATTTTTTGTAAGGTTTTATTTTTCAATGAGATTATCGGGGAATATCATCATCAAAGGGTTGATGGAAAAGGTAAAGAAAGACATCACTGACAGGTTGGTGGAAGAGGAATTATGTATGTAGTATCATCGTCAAAGGGTTGACGGAAAGAAACTGTCGTCATCAGAGGGTGATGGAAAAGAGTTTGTCATCGTCAAAGGGTTAACGGAAAGAAACTTCACTAGGGAGTGGCATCATCAAAGGGTTGATGGAAAAGGATGACCATCATCAGAGGGCTGATGGAAAAGAGACCTCACTATGGAGTGGCATCACCAAAGGGTTGGTGGAAAAGGAATTTTGTAAAATATCGTCATCAGAGGGCTGATGGAAAAGATTGTCATCGTCAAAGGGTTGACGAAAAGAAAAAGTCAGGTTATGTCCTCATCAAAGGGTTGATGGAAAGGACTTATTATGTTATGTATGCATATGATGCATGTCAATGGAAATTTCTCGTTTCTTTGAGAGAGCCTTTTGCTATGCGACTTCCTGATTTGGCAGGAAAGTTATGCGTTTTCATTGTATTATATGCAGTGCACGTGGTAATGCAAGATGAATATTGGTTGTTTTTTTTGGATTGATCTCCTTTTTTGAAGGTGAGACTTTCTAGTTACCAATGTTGATTGGATTTGAGTTTATGAAGATGCCAGCAAAATGGGCTTTTATTTTTGGTAGTTGCCAATATGGATTAGACTTTTGATTGGTGAAAGGCTTTGACTTCCCGACGCTCTGTATTTGATAATGTGATGATTGAAGGATAAATATGGATGCTTTTGGTGCCCTAAGTTTAACCTCTTGTTGATAAGCTGCATATATGTTCTTGAGAAAACCTTAACTTCTTTGCTTGATATGCTTTAATGGCTTACGAATGATTTAATAAGCGTAGTGACATAATCAATGCACGATGATTGTGCTCTTGCTCTGCCCTTGAAGCTCTTTGTAACTTGTTTGCCCCAACCTGTAGGGTCTTTGAAGGAACCAACCTTTTGAAAGGAAACCCTGGGAATAGTTATGCCATGGCTTGAACCAGTTTTCCCCAGCGTATGAATCTTTCAGTAGTTTGCCCCTGATTGAGATTTTGAAAGGCTTGCCCCAGATTGACTGAGTATGTTGTAATAATTTGCCTGCTTGATCAACTGATTCTTGAAGGTTTGTCTTTTGACTGACCAATTCATGGTTATTGGATGCAATGCCCCTAATCCATAGGGTTAAGAGGTAGTCTTGATTTGGGTCAACATTGACGAATGATCAAGTCCTTCTCTTATTGCTTCTTTGAGGTTTCCTTGATGTCAAATACTTACTTGTAGTTAAAATTGTTCATTTAATCAACAACAATTTTAATGTGACATTCATGCAGGTTTGAAAAATCATTTATTGAGGTGATGTGATAGTGTGTGACGAATGAACCATTAGTTCTAATGCATTGCTGGTTTAGCTAGTGTGTGAAAGATACAGCGAGAATATGATGCCAATATAGGTGACTAACAAACATTTAGGAGTCAGTTTATGCAACCTTGTTGTAGTATGCTTTCAGAATAAACCCTACTTCAATTAGGTCTTTTAAGGGTTGTAACGTGGCTTGGTTCATGGTTATTGAAACAAAGGATGTAAGGCTCAAATTTTGTTTTAACCCACCCATTCTTCATGATGATCTCCAATCCTACACTCAGTTAATTCGACATACACATTCGTCTTTTTTGAAGGTGCAAGGATTAAGATGTTGATTCAAGGTCTCTTGAAATGGCAGCCACCTTATTTCATTTTTGGATGTCTGTGACCCTTTGGTTTTGGTATGGTGATCACTAAATCTTGTTTTATTTTTTTAAGGGTTTTCATTGCCTCTTTTGACTTTTGTTTTGATCCCTGACTTTTGCCTGGACCGCTTCTTGAAGCTTTGGTCCATCGGGATTGCCCTAATTTTTTCCTAAGTCGCCTCTTTGGGTGTTCGACTTAGCGGGCTCTTTCTTTGATTTTTTTTGGAAAATCATGGCAGCCAAGTCATTTGTCATTGAAGATCAACCAACATAACTTTTGGATTTTGCAAGGTTCATTCAACACTTCAGGATGTGCGCGAAGAATGGTATGTAGTCGATCCACAGGCGGGATGCTTCATCTTGTAATTCGAATGCATAGTCAGATTAACTAAACACTACCCTGCCCCAGGTTAAATGTAAGGGTTTGTAGATCCGAAAGAAACTCCTACTTCTAGGCTCAAAGTGGTTGACTAAGGATTACCTCCTTATCTCTCTAGTGTTTGGGGATTTGAAACAATGCCTGTATATAATCAGCAGGATTTTATCCAAAAGCATACTATTAGCAATTATGGGTATTTCGTTTTCGTCATCCTCCCTTCAATTTTGCTAAAACAACAATTTGATAAGTGAATGGGAGAAATATATTTTTTATATATATAAATGGAAAAGATGAGTAAACACGAAAGGATTCGTTCAAAACATGCATAATCATTTCATTAATATTACCATTAAAGGAAATCAACAATGCTTGAGAGCAGATAAATACTTTAACATGCAAAGAACAAAACAAATGAAATGCTAGAAATAGCCAAATGATTGCCAGTGCAAAGGAAGCTCTCTCGTGTCTGGTTCACTGCTGGGCTAGCCTCCTTCAGAGTAGTGGTAGCTCTGTTGATCGAGACTAGCATGATAATCATCTTCAGATCTATTCTCGGAAATCTCTTCCACCGTTTGGACTGATGGACCCGCATAGCTAGGCGAAGAAGTATTGTTGACTTGCAAGCTTAGAGGCGCAAAGGAGAACATCTTGGAATCAAGCAGGGTTTGTACCTTACTCTTGAACACTTTGCAGTCTTCAATTGAATGCCCTTGTGCCCCAACATGGAAGTTACATCTAGCATTGGCGTCAAAGCCTAGTGGATATGGAGGACTTACTGGTTTTAGCTCCTTTGGCACTATCAGTCCTCTCTCAATTAAATACGGAAGTACTTGATTGTATGGCATTGGAAGCAGATCAATGTGTCTTTCTGGATTTCTTGGCCTTAGTTGAGCATGTTGACGCTGTCGATGTGGAAAATCCTGCCATTTGTGTGGTTGTTGAGGTGGAATCCATTGTTGATATTGGGGAGATCCTTGTTTTGTAGGATACTGGCCATAAGGAGAAGATAGTCCCTGATATGGAGCTTGTGGGATTTCCCAGACTGTATTAACTTCAGCCTCTTCTTCCTTTTGGGAACAGGCAACAGATTCACTCTCAATGCTCTGACTATTTAAGGCGCATTGGATTTTTCCACTTTTACGGCCACGCTCGATGAGTTCTCCAATTGACACCAAATGAGCGAAGTCTGATGTTGCACTGCTAATCATCCTTTCGAAGTAAGGGCTTTGCAAGGTATCCCTGAATAATTCCATCACTTCTTTGTCTAAGAGTGGTGGTTCAACGCGACCTGCTAACTCTCTCCATCTTTGGGCATAGCCTCTGAAGGATTCATTACTTTCCTTAGATAAGGCTCTCAACTGCATGCGATCGGGAGCCATGTCCAAATTATATTTGTATTGCTTCAAGAAGGCATTAGCTAGGTCCAGCCATGATTGAATACGAATCCTTTCTAACTTTATGTACCAACTCAATGATGCCCCAGTCAAACTATCCTGAAAACAGTGAATCATTAGCTTATCATCATGGGCATGGGAGGTCATTTTTCGGAAAAACATCACCAAATGGTGCTTTGGACAGCTATCCCTTTTGTACTTCTCAAATTCTAGTACTTTGAATTTTGGGGGTATAACCAGGTCAGATACCAAACACATGTCTGAGGCATTTAGTCCAACAGTATCTTGTCCTTATATGGCCTTGAGTCTTTTCTCTAGCACGCGACATCTTTTAGCAATCTCATTATCTTGGGGTCGTTCAGTATTAACCCCATGGTCTGTTCCATGTGAATCTGGCACAGAGAATGCAAAACTGTGATACTCAACAACATCATGATGTGAGGAATCTTGAACAATACGTCGTTCTTGTATAATAGAGTTACTAACTGGGGTTCGCACAAGCTGAGGTAGGGTAGGACCATTTACTGGAGCTAACACAACATTCTCAACCACTGTAGTCTGCTGAATGTTATCTTCCTTCTTTGCTAAAACTATCATAGCTTCCACAAGTTGGTCTAGCTGATTTTTCATTGAGTCAACATCTCCTCTTAATGCAATGTGACTTTTCTCCAATGGATCCATGGTCTTCCAAGAGCTACTTTAAGTATGATATGAGTGTCGGGAAATCAACTACAGGTTATGGACGAAGGGTGGATGAGTTTTTTTTGTATATATTTTGTGTGAAAGGTGATATGCAATGCATGACGATTGCAGATGCAATGATATGTGTATGAGTGTAGTGACATGTTCAGGATCACAGGTTTAAAGTGTTTTCAGATAGATCAGAATAATGGGTAAATGACAGGTATCTCTGATTAATGGAACCCCATGGGTAGGTTCTACAGTTGGTAGGTTCCCAGAGTCATGGATATTTCTTGAGGACGTCACTACCGTGACGAAGACTCGTCGGACAATAATATCCTTAAGAAGATCTCGTCTAGGTGAGGGTTTTGTATTATCCCAACAAGGAAAACTCCATGGGGACTCTACTATACAACTCTCGAGTCCAAGGTTCTAACAAGGTACTCAGAGTCATATATCGAGGTTGGAAATATTATTGTAAGATAGTAATATGTCCAAGGGATCTCATCTGATTGGGGCTTTCGTATTAACCCAACAAGTCTGAAACTTCGTAGGTTAATACTACATAACTGCCGGATAGAGTGGGTTAAAAGGTCCCTAGAGTCATTGATCCAACTTAAGAATACTATCGTCGTGACGAAGACTCGTCGGGCAATAATATCTCAAGAGAATCTCCTCTAGGCGGGGTCTTCGTATCTTCCCAACAAGGAAGACTCCTTGTGGGCGTCCACTACGCAACCACCAACTTAGTCTTATGGTTTTTCTCAAGCTCGGGTGGCGAGCCTATCTCACAAAGTACCACCAACTAGAGAGCCCCAAATAAGACATAATCCATAAATCACAAAACAATAATTACAACAGAATAATAATAACAGAATAAAGATAAAAAAACAAGATTAACACTCAATACATGAATTGAAATAAGTTAGGCTCAACTCTCTCTTGCTTGGAGCTTATCCCTAGCAGAGTCGTCATCTGTCACATCTAAAAAAATATGATTCCTCGCGATGGTCGCGGAAAAAATTATGTTCGAACAGAGTCGCCATCGAACTTTATTTGTCCCAATGAAGGAATAGGAAAATATCGATAAAACCTTTGAAAAATAGAATAATGGTCGTCGCAACCATATTCGGATTTGGGAGTTGATTACGCAAGGGGAAGGTATTAGCACCCCTCACATCGGTTGTACTCAACGGGAACCTTTAGTTCAATTTTTCGATTTGAGTGTTAACTTATGTTTGTTTGTTTTCTTCGGGTCATAAATATATTGAAAATAGAAATGGATGGGAACCTCAGAAAGGGAAAGGGGAGGTTTTTTATTAGTGTGCTCGCGAAGATACAACAATCTCCTGCCTACGTATCCTTATGGTGTAATAAGGAAGTCAGAGCGTTCGTAGTTCGGGGAACTACGATTGGTTGGTATTTTTTAATGAACAACTGTTTAGATCACGTTCTAAAGGCTAAACATTGGCTTGTCTACTCTCGGCAGAGGCTTGAGCACTAGTTTGTTATGCGCGTTAGAAATGATTAACAATGATCTTTTTGAAAGAAGGGTTTTTATCACACGAGGGTGACAAGTTGGATTAATATGTTTGGCGTTTTATTTGATTGGTTTTGATCGCACGGGGGCGAGAAAGATATATATTTGATGTGTTGGGACATTTTGTTGGATGACGATTACTCGGATATTCGAGTAAGACAACTCGCATCCTAATAGTCGAGGAGAGGAATCGAAGGCTCTAGACCATCTACCTTTTCATCCTTTATTATGAAAGGAGTTGATAATAGTTAAGGGATTCTGAATGGATGATAATTACTCGGATAATCGAGTAAGACAACTCGTGTCCTGATAATCGGGAAAGGGAATGGAAAACTCTAGACCACTTTCTTTTTCATTTAAGTGATTATGAAAATAAGTTTATGTATGGTTGACACATTTTTAGAATAAACGACGAGTGCTCGAATGGCTGAGTAAGAAAACTCATAGACAAGCATTTGAAAAGAGGAATTGAAAACTCAAGACCATCTCCCTTTTCGTACAGTTTGTTATGAAAATGATTTGATTAAGTTATATGTTTGTGGAAAAATGATAATTGTTCGACTGACCGAGTAAAAGAACTTGTATTCAACCAATTGAGGAGAGAAGTTGAAGACTCAAAGTCATCTCCTTTTTCATTTCGTTATTATGAAAGTGTTTGATTTAATCGGGGTTTGGAAGTTTGTCGAGGAACGATAATTATTTGACTAACCAAGTAAGAGAACTTGTATTCAAATAATTGAGGAGAAAAATTGAAAACTCAAAGTCATCTCCCTTTTCATTTCTTATTATGAAAATGATTCGATTTGATTGTGCTTAGGTGGATAGAAGTGACGACTATTTGACTAACCGAGTAAGAGAACTCGTATTCGAATAATCGAGGAGAGGAGTTGAAAACTCAAAACCATCCCCCTTATCATTTCCCAAATGAAATGGTATTTGATTGTGATTAGGTAATTTAATTTAATTTTAAAAATACTCGATATTGGATCGAGGCTTTAAATTTGGTGTTTACAAATGAATTGGGTTATTTTGGTGTATCGCTCATCTACTCGATTAATTAATAACCAAATAGGTCTCATTGTAAGAAACCCCAAGTAAGCTATGTGAGGTTGATGGGGATGCGAAAAACGATCGACTTACAAGGATATTTGGAAAATTGGCTTGATTGAGTCGAGGATTGTGTGATTTTAATGGTCTTATCATGGTTTTGAGTTGATGATGAAATTGAATGTGTCTTTAGAAATGATGGGGAGTTTGGAGTAGCTTAGGGCTGAGAAACCCTAAGATATAGTTTATGCCTTATAACATCTAGTGGTAAATGTTGGTGAAAGATTTTTCTTACCCGAACAAAATTGGGGTATGATAGATAGGATAAAATCCCAATTGAGCTTCATTCCCCATTGGTATAATCTTAATTTTTTTTCTCTCAAGTTGTTCTTGGAGTGAGCCAAATATTTGGAAATTAATGGTGAATCTCTCTAGGTTGTTAAACCTAGACCGAAAGTGTATTTATTTTGCACTATCTCCCCAGGAGAAACATCTTCATTATTGCCAGTGAAGACATATCCTTTTCCCCAGTATGAACACAAATGGTTTTCTCTTTTAAGAGGCTTGTCTATCTCGAAGTAATTATCAATATAGAAGTTTTCTTCCATCCGATGGTTTTCTCTCCAGAGAAGTTTGATGAAGACTTCCAACAGGTAGTTGTCTCTTTATTTGAGAAGCCTGTTTCATGATCTCTAATCCCCAATAAGTAGCTATCTTTTCTCGAGAAGCTTATTGACTCCCATTTTGGATAACAAATGGCAGCCTCTTTTTGAGAAGTTTGTTTATCCCCAATGAAGTTATCAACATATCAAATGTTATTTCCAACAAATGGCCATCTCCCAAGAAAATTTCGTCAGAGAAGTTTGTAGAAGACTACTACAAGCACCTTTCTTTTATCACAGGACTTTATATCCCCAATGAGGTATTTTGTTACAAGGACTTATATCACCAGTGAGGTGTTACTCACAGCCAATGGTACTTTCCCCAGTAAATCACGGTGGAAGTCTGTTGAAGATCCTTACTGTTATTTTCTCTTTATTTGAGAATTCCAGATTTTTTAAGATTAACTGACCCGCATCCTTCGAAGATACCCGGTGAAGTTACTTCTCTTTCCCCAACAAGTGGTCACCTTTTTAGGAGCTCGTTCATTGATCCTTTCCAAGAGAAAGACTTGGTTAAAGAAGAAACCAAGGCCCGTTCACTAGATTATGACCCAAATCGCGGATAAGCTTATTTTTCCTTTTCTTAGTGGAATACTTAAGTAAAGAAGAAGTTGACTCATGTTTTGATCATGTAAGCATATTTTGACTCATTATTTGAATAGGCGGTCATCTCTACCTATGAGAAACCTGTTACGAAGATATTTCCTCCGTGAAGCGTACTTTTATTTTGACTCGTTATTTGAACAGGCGGTCATCTCTACCTTTGAGAAACCTGTTGCGAAAGCTAGAACTCGTTATTTAAATAGATTGTCATCTCTACATTTGAGAAACCTGTTGCGAAGATGTTTCTTCCGTTGAAGTCATGATCATTTGGAATGATTTATTCCCCAGGGAGCCCGGATCCATTGGAATTTGCAAACTGAAGTTGTAATCTTTTCCTCGGTGGAATTTCCTTTTGTCTGTCCCCATAGTGGTGTTCCTTTATTCCTATGTGTTTTATCAACTAATATTACTCCCCTGTGACATTGTTCCTCACAGAATTCCCGAGTCCTGCATGCATATCATATCATAAGCATTTGGTGGCCTCTTAGGGCCAAAAATCGTGCATGTTTATATTTAAATCTCTTCAATCACGTTGAGATGAAAATTCCAATATTCATATCTCCATATTGAAGAAACTTAAATAGGGGCATCTGTCATACCCTAATTTTCAACCCTAAGATGCCACCATCATTTGTATAATTTGCATGACATCTAGCATTTTTGCACTACTAACCTATTGAACATACAAAAAGATTTTCTACTTTGTTTGTCTTAAGCCAGGGTTTTGCACCAAGAGCTTTCAAAGATTGATCAATAAAGACTTGGCATGAGTTTTAACATTTCAAACTCCTCATTCTTACCAAGTAATCAAGTGACTTCCATTAATAAGAATCGATTTCAAGATCGTTCCATCTCAAGTTCATCAAGCCACAATTCATCTGACACTCAAAATTAGGGTTTTGGTTAAAGTCAGCTTGATGTTGGCTCTTTGACCAAAGCATGATTCTATGGCTTGAGGCATGATCCAAGGTATTAAAATGTATACTCATAACCCACTCATACAATTCATATGGCTCAAGAGGTTAGGTTCATAAGCAGATGAAAGTTTGAACACAACTGATGAAAAAGTCAACAAATGCTTAAAGTCAAAGTTTGACTTTTAAGATTTTTGGTCAATAATGGATTTTCAAGTCAAGGATTATGAAAATATGATCATTGAAGTCATTCGATCAAGTTTAGTCAAGAAAATCAAGGTTACTTGCAAAAAGGGCAAAGATGGAGAATTTGAAATTTTTACCAAGTCCCTAAAAAACATGTCCAAGTACCCAACTTTCCAAGGCCATAACTTATGATCCAAGCCACCATTTTCTTTGCTCCAAAGATCAGATTAAAGACCTTTCTTCATAATTCAACTTTGTCGTAGGTGATAAAACCTCAAAAAATGCACGAATAAGGAGATATGGGGTCATGAAGTGGATGATTCATTTGTTTATCAAGTGGTAAAACACTTAGTGAAATTTTCAGCATGCTGACCTAGTCAAGTGACCAACTTTATGCCAGTTTTTCACCCAGATCCCAACTGATTCAAGAAAAGTTATCAACATGAAAGTTGCAGATCATGATTCCATATTTCCAAAATGTCCAAGATCAATAAATTCCCATGCTCGAGCTAAGAGAATCGAATTTGGGAAGACAACCTCATGGAATGGTTCATAAGTCAAATTCTAAGCCAAAGTACACTACAAATCCAAACAAGTCCAAACAAATCCATAAGTACATGTACTTCTTGCTTCTAAATCTCACTCTAATCAGAAGATCATACACACTTTTGAGCCATTATTCAAGCAACCAAGTCATTACACAATGAATCATTCCATTTTTGGCATAAAGGTTACACTTCCATTTGTGTAAAGTGACTTTAACCCAATATTAAGTAGCATTGAGCTCCCAAATGGATTTGGATCTGATACATTCCAACTCTAAACATCAATTTCACTCCTACACTTCATACAAAGCTCAATAAAACCCTCCAAGCCCCCATGCTTTTGCCATGCTTCCTACTTGGTGTTTTATGCAAGAACCAACCAAGCAAGCAAACCAGTACAAGTCTTAATTATTTTATGATATTTGAGGCTTCTTTAACCCTCAAAGATTCCTATAAATAGAGGACAAAGCCTCATCTATCCACACACCAAGCTTTATAAGAAAAACTCCATTCTTGAGTGCTTTTCAACCTTAACCTCCATTCTCTCATTTGGCTTGTGCATTCTGCAAACCAAAGGTTCCAATCATCTTCTGGGAACTCATAAGCATTAGGAGAGGCATCAAACAGTAGCTGGAAGTAGTGTTGAAGAGGCATTGGACCTAGCTCCAATAGTTATATTCTTGCACTTTGAAACTCATCATATATACGTCATTTCATTTCGATTTCTGAAGCAAATATGTAGCATTTATTATGTTAAGAAGGATCATTAGCTTACATGTCATTTATATTGTTGTTTATGTGAAACTATGTTGCATGAAACCTAAAGTTTCAGTTCCGGTTTTTGCCTTCGCGTATCCCCATCTTAGAGTATTAGCCAAAATCTATGGTATCATTGTGTTCCTTGCATTTTTCTATGCGATTTTGATCTTTATTTCATAAAAAATGGTTGAGAAATGAGAGAGATATGATTGATGAAAGATTGGAAAAATAGTGGGAAAAAGAAAACGAAAATGAGAGAGAGAGGTTGAAGATGATGCTGAGTTGGCATTGGAAAAAGTCCATGGGACCCCAAGGACGTGGGTTCGAACCTGGCCAGCATAGTGTTTATTTTTTCTCATTTATTAAATGTTCATTTTTTCATAACTTCAAAAACCCATAACTTCATGATCCCTTAACCTTTTTGACCCATTATTTTTGCCATGTGTCCATAAGAATGTCTATCTTATGATGACACCAAAAAAATCCCAAAAATATTATTTATTTCACCACTTTTGATTGGATGGAAAACATGTGTTTTAAGTCTTTTTTAAGGCTCCTAATCGATTCTTTCGGCTTATGTCTTATTTGTTCTCGATGTTGAAAGTTTATATGATTAAAGCACACTCTTTTAAATGTTGATTGTTATCCTTAACATGTTTGAACTTGATTATTTTCATACAATGTATCAATTGATTCACCTTGAAAACATGTTTGAATGAATGGTTAGGAGGTGATTAGCTTTCCACTTAAGTTTGGTCTTATCATGAACTTTGATTCAAGTCTAATGTTTATTTTGTGAAGACTTATAATCTGATGTATGTTTGACCTAAATTGATTCATGTTATGTTTACCATGTACCAATTAATGCTTTTACCATGTCAAGTATGATTTTTTCTTCACCATCAATATGTTGTGTCTTGTGATGTCATGTGAAACTTCGTCATGTCTTGTTTATGTTTATCTCAATGCCTAAAAAACCATGTTTAACATTGTCATCCATACCTTGTGATTGCCATTGTACTTATGCCATATTTTGTGCCATAATGTTAATGCATGTTCAATCTTGTTATTGTTTATATTCAAGGGAAAAGAATCATGACATTATTGTCATTTTGCATGTGTGTGTTCATCTGTATTCTATACAACTTTGCTTCCCCTTAATCCAAAAACTTCTAGATACAATCTTAGGTTCCCCTCAATTTAAACCTTAGGATTCTATCTCTCTCTCCTTCTTATAACCACTTTCATAATAAACTTTGACTTAGGTCATTGTGTCTCCTTTTATTTCTTAATCAAATGCTTCAAAACACTTAAGCATATTCAAAGATATTTTCATAAGACCTAAAAAACACAAACTTAATTCTAACCCTTTTGCCACTTTGGCTTTTCCATGTTTAAAACCTTTTCATAAAAGGATTAGACATGAGTCATCCCTAGTTGAGATTTAAATCTCCTACCCCATAACATTGTTGAGATTGAAATTGATTCTTTTCCATTTGGAAGAGGTATGTGGCATACTTGTTGATTCTATATCCAAGTGAGAGCCCTTCTTTCAATTTGATTTAAAGATCTATCTTCCACATGTTTGTGGTGGTTTAAATGAGAGTTTTCTCCTTAAGATGACAATTTGTCTCTTTCTCATAAAATCAACCCCAACAAATCCCTTCTTACTTTTGAACCCGAACTACGAGGTTTTGATCCTTCACGGGTACGTAGGCATAAGACTCAATGTCTTTCCAAATCATCAAACAATAAAAAATGTTCTTTTTCTCATCTCCCAAATCAAATAGAAAACAATTTTAAACCAAACACATATATTTAAAAGGTTCCTATAGAGTACTACAAATGATTAGGATGCTAATACCTTCCCTTTTCATAACACACCCCCGTACCTTTAGAATCTCCCCCTCTTTTTCTTAACATAAGTTTAATCTTCTAGCTTTGCATATACATATTGGGTTTAATTTTTTGAATCTTTTCCCCTTCCCTTGGATAAATTAAAGTTCGGTGGTGATATTTTGATTCATGAGTCAAGTCTAATCAATAGCTTGGTCTCCGATTCTTCACTGCGACACCGGCAACCGAGACATTTCCGTGAACTGTTATAACAAAACTCCTCCAACCGAATTTTCAACTCCATTAAACCATTTCTAAACTCTCTAAGAACCTTCACTTCATAACACAACCGTAACTAAGGAACTTCCACCTCCATATAACGAGTTCCATTCTTTCCTAGCAGGAACATAACAGAGTTTTCTAACTTCCTAAACCACCTTCCAAAACCGACATGGAACCGTAATGGAACTAGGACTGAGATCTTCGAACCGTCATCTCCAACAGAACCTTGATCAAAACATTGAATCCAATATCACCTAAAGAACTTCAAGAAGGACATCCATCAATGGACTTTAATTCTGAACCGCCCCTTTATAACCTTCAGACCCAACTCTTCAATCGGCAACAGAATGGGAACCGAGTTCCAATTTTCTAAGGCTGACAGTCACTAGCAGAACCCTCTAACAGAATCTTTCCCGAAACGGAATTCCCTTAACCATCCCAACTTCAACCCCATAAGAACTTCTCCCATCAACTCAATACCAAACCTGCATAGAAAACCAGCATGTAACAGAAATCAGTTAGAAAGGATCCCAAAGCCTCCATCAGAATGAATAACCAATTTCTAAAACTTTAACACCAACAACAAACTTAACCACTAACCGATTTCTCCTCACCTCTAACCAATCTCCCTTCACACCCTTCAACTTAAGTCCAAAACCAACTCCTCAAACAAACTATTTTTATAACAGAATTAACCTCCCCAATAAACACTTCCAACTGATCTGAACCTTCCAGAACAACTTATTGAGAAACCAAGTGCTTGCAATTTGAAACTTCATCTGATACATCATTCAAGATCTCTCTAAGTTCATCTACAACATGATCATTATGAAGCTGTTATTTTGAACCTGTGACTTGTGGAATTCATCTGTTACATGGACTACCTTGAAGAAGATCATGGAATGGATAAGCTTGGATGTGGCTATATTTATTTGATGCTTTGCTCTTAAAGATAATATAATTGTGCATTTTGTGTGTTGCTTGATTTTAAAAGTCCAAGGGAATTCTGGGTTTCTATTGACATTCTTATCTATTGGATTGCTACCCATTTGGTCAGATCTTTTCAACTCTAAACTTTTAATTTTGTGCATATGATAATCTCTTCATCTTCTCCCCACTTCTTTAATTTCAAAATCTCTCCCTCTTTTTCAAAACCTTGTTTGATTGAACTTATTTTGTTCTAAACTTTGACAACTTTTGCAAAAAAGATAGAAACTGTGGCCTTATGCCATTGCATTTTCAAACTTCTTTTCTTAAATCAAACATGTAAATAAACTTAACTATACTAGACTTAAACTTTCAAAAAGCCAAAAAGAACTAACTCATTCAAACCATTTTTAGGCCTTTGTGCCTTTCAAAGTTAATTTTTGTTAAAAGCAATGCATCCACTTTTAAATTTGTATCACGAACTACGAGGTTTTGATCCCTCATTTTTATGTTGGTACGTAGGCACAAGTTCGAAGGTCTTGTCAAACACAAAAATATAATTAATGAATTCTTTTCTCATCCCCCCATTCTATTTGTTTGTAAACATCACTTTGTACAAAATACATATGCACACAAAAAGGGCTCCCTAGGAGTACCTAGGACACTTTGGGTGCTAACATCTTCCCTCTGTGTAACCAACACCCTTACCTGTAATCTCTGTCATTTTATTAGTTTTGATTTGAAAACTTCTTACCTTGTGGTTTTTGTTCGTACTTTTTCCCCTTTCCATTGGAAACAATAAAAGTGCGGTGGCGACTCTTGTTATTTGATCTCTAGCTTATTCATAGCTTGATGATCATGAATTTACCACTACAACAGTCACTTCACTAATGGATACATCCACGCTGAGAGTCGTATGACTCACTATGTGATTAATCACATACTTTTTCCAAGAAAAATTAACTTCGATGTCATAACCTAGCTGATATGGAAACAATATGGTTAATATAAAATAAAGTCAAGATAGATTAGGCACAACAAGTAATCGACTACATGTTGGAGAACACAAAATAAGAAACGTGTCTTCCATATGGGAGCCTAGTCACAAATGTTTTTGAAAAAGAAGGACACAACTTTAGAGATGAGGAATACGAAGAAGAAACAACTAAAATAGGAAAATTTGTCTTAGCATCAATGAGGTTTGAGATCATAAATGGAAGAGTAACTAAAAATGCTCCATCAAATATAAAGAAATAAAAGTCAAGATTCAAGAAATACCCATAGAGATAGACATCCCCGATAACTATATTCCTCAACTATCCACAATCAGAGACATACTCAAAATCATAAGTGGGAAGATATATGTAGTCAATGAAAAAATTAACTCCATAGTCTGACACTTCATTCCAAACTAAAATCAACTACCACATGACCTATATTTCTATGATGATCTTGATGAAGAATAGTCTAACATATTTGTTCAAATTTCTTGTTATGTCCTACTTTACGCAATTTCAATTATTAAACTTTCAATTCCACAAATTTCCCTTATGTAATTTGAATCCTTAGCAATAATATGGGTGATGTTTTTATCTTCTCTATATGCTTTATTTGCATATGTTTGCATATTTAATTTTTTGGAAAGCATCATTACCCGCATTTTTTATTTTGACAAAGGGGAGAAGTATACTCTCAGGGGGAGTAGAGTATACTATCTATTTAACTCAGGGGGAGTTTAATTATTCAAAACATATATGTGTTATTTCCTTTACCACAACCCTTGAGAGATGTGTTGTCATCATCAAAAAGGGGGGAATGTTGAACCTTGTTTTGTAGGTGATATAATTTTAACAAGGACAATAAGTTTTGATGATGACAACTAATGATGACTCCAATATCTTCTAACAAGTCAAGCATAAATGATTAACCAGATAAAGACGCAACCATGAGTATTAAGGTTTGATGGACTTGACTATCTGATGATGACAACTAAAATGGAATATAATCTTAAGCCTTGTCTCAAGTAAACTCAAGCATGTGTCTACAAAATAAAGCATCTGAAAAAATCTTGAAGTACAAGAAATTTGTACCTTAAATAGTTTGAGTGAATACTTTGTAAAGAAAAAGGGAATTCTCGTAAAAGTGCATGGATAAATCACACACACACTAAAAAATATTTTCAAACTAATTTTTCCCAAGAAAATATTATAAAATATGTCTTAAAGTTGTGCCAGATAAATTAAAAAATGTCAGAATAGCTTAGGGAAAAGTTTTGTATTTTCTAATCGATTAGGACAATAATCTAATCGGTTAGATCACTTCAAAATTAAGCTCTGAGTGATTACGACATCATCTTAATGATGTGCAATGGTTAGATATCTTTTATTTCCTTTTTTGAACTAGTAATCGACTAACTTTGAATATCTAATCGATTACCATTAGGTTCTAATCGAATAGCTTATCTTAAAAAGCATTAAAATCAATATCCTTTTTGAGCCAGCCTCTAGCCTATTAATAAAGGTCCATTCCTTCATTTAAATCTATCAAGAATCGTGTTTTGGAACTTCTTACTCTCTCTAAACTTTTACTTTTACTTTCTCTCACTAATATTTTAGTCATAGTGCTTCTGCGAGAAAGTTCTTTTGTGAGTGAAGATAAGTTATAATTCTAAAAGGGTGGAATTGTAAGTTCTCCAAATAATTTTTGGTTGAGCGTTTTATTAAGTTTTATTTGTGTTATAAGCTAAACACGTACAAGATTTTACTTTTGGGATTGTATGATCAAGCCCTTTGTTTAGGTTCGAGATCAGCCCATGGTAAAGTCTCGTAGATTTTTGGTTAGCCTGTGATAAAACCAAGGTAAGTTTAAGGCTTAATATGGTATTAAAAACTTGGATAAGGTTCGAGATTATCCTATAATTAAAATCTCCCAAGTTATTGGCTAGCCCGTGTAAAACCAAAGTTCAAGGTTCTTGAGCTCATTTTGTGATAAAAGCTTGCAAAGTTTGTTTAAAGGCTTGAAGAATAACGCTCCAATATTCTAGTTGAAAGAAGACTAACCACTTTGGTCTACTTTGTAGAAAGAGGACTAACTACTTTAATCTAACATTTGCAGTATAAGATTCAATTGTTAAATTTCAAGTCTTATTGTTTTGTTGGAAGTCAACCAGTTTTCCTTGTATAAGGGGGGTCCTGAATATTACCTACTAAAATCTCTCAAATTTTAGTGGATACTCTCAAGATCAGTTCTTCGGGACAAGACTAAGTCACTTCTTGACTAGACATGTATAATTCTTTGTGTTCCTCTCTTTTCCTTAAATCTTTATATTTTGCAATTTATATTCTACAATTTAAAACTCTGATTCTAATCCGAAAAGTTTTTCAACACTCTGAATAGATTATATCATAGGAGTTGTCGTTGTCAATCAAGATTTGGGAGGCGACGAACTGCCGATATTGACTATGATCACCAGGGGGAAATTTAATTTTTTTTTGTGTGTGTGTGTGTGGGGGGGGGGGGGGTTCCTCATATCTTCTCTGAGCCTCGGAACTCCAACATAGGCCGACCAAGGATCTTCGTCGATGTACCTCCATCTTTTTCTTGGATGACCATCATCTCAACGATTTTCCTCTTCATGGTTCCCTTGGAGGGGAGGGGCGGGGGTTGCCAGAGGTGCCCCTATATTAATGATGGTGACATACATGCACTTCCCTTTATTGTTGTCCTTTCTCTCCCCACTATTCCTAACATCTTTATTTTTTAGGAACATTTAACTTTAGGAGATTCTCCCCTATCTCTTTTTCCCCCTCTCACGTACTCTGACAATCAACCCTTCTTAATCAACCCTTCAATGGCATCCTTCAGTTGAATACATTCGTTAGTATTATGGTTATGACCTTTATGAAAACAAAAGTACTTTGACTTGTCAATTCCATGTGTCTATTTAACGGGGTAAGGGGTCAGACTACTCCTTTATGTGTTGGCTTAGTCCTGATAAGTATTTTCCCAAGAAACAATTAGAGGAGTTTATTTGTCATGCCGCCCCAATATACCTTGGTTGAAATCGTCCTTCCTCTATTAGGATGCCTTCCTTTCCAGGTGGATGGAGTTAGTGTTAGCGGAGACATAATTATTGAAGTGTATATTCAGCCTCTCTTCCAAGATCATGTAGGACTGAGACATGCTCAAAATCTCTCGAGTGGTTTGCATCTTCTTACTTATGATCTTCAATCTGAAGGGATGGCCCCACAGAAGGCCATTTTCTAAGATTTATCACTTGAGACCTTCTTCAGCGCCCTCAACAACAACTTCCATGAACCAGTCGATATAGGACCACATGGTTTCCTTCTTTCCTTGGACAATCCCGCTCAAGGAGGCTACAATCACCAGTTGTCGCTTTCAGGCGGTAAAGTGTGTGAAAACCATTCACAGAAATCAATCCATGATTCAATGCTCTCGTATGCAATACCATTAAACCATAGCTTGACCGGTCCGACTAGGGTCAAGGAAAACAACTTGAATTTGGACACTTCTTCTACACTGAAGTAGTTCAATTGATCATTGATTAGTTGAATGTTCTCGCTCGGATCTCTATTTCCATCATACTCACCTAGCTTAGGAGGCTTCTCCATAGATTTTGGTATTTTACTATCCTAAATATGGACGCACAAAGGATGCTTCGGTCAAATCCTTGATGGTTGTTTTTTTGCTTGATCCGAGGGATGGATGTAGTTGCCCCGATCTACCTTGGGGCTTGAGGGAGGAATTTTAGGTTTCTTGCTCCTCTGCAGATTTTTTGACTTAGGAGCTTCATCTTTCTTTGTTGCGGTCGGCTCAGGGGAGGCAACTTAAGTCCTTTTCAATATGGTCTCTTGAATGATTTTCCCACATGGAGAAACGTTGTAGAGGCTTTCTTCGAAGTGAAACAACATTTCCTCTATTGCTTGTGAATTTTTCTTCCGAACAAAATTGTACATATTGTTCAATAACTCGTTAGCGCCTTGCAATCTAAGATTCAGTCGCAGTAATTGGAAGCAATGTAAGTCTTTAGCTTGAGAGCCTAGAGGTCGAATCAAAAGTCTGATTGGAGACATTTGAACATATTCGGCTATCTGATGAGCTTGGACCAGATTTGGATGCAACGAAATCTGAGCTCTTGGATTTGTGACACCTTGTTTAGGAGGAGGTGAATATGATTGATTGATCGCTGCCTGAGTTGTAGCAGCGACTTCACACGCACCGACTTCACATGCAAATCAAAGATCTAGAAATTTAGAAAATTAAAGTTGAAGCGATGCTTGATTTGATTGAACGTGACATATTCGTGCTTAATTTCGAGTGTTCTCGATTCGATGATCTAAGAGGGTTTTGAACTGATGAATTAGAGAGCGATCGTGAAACTATGGAAATTGTAGGAATTAGAATTTGTTTCCCCAGACGATGCAATTGTTCCTTTCTGGAGCCATAAATGGTGTAAGGAGCGGTGGTAACGACAAATCCAAGATTTTGGTATAGCAGAGAGGAGATTGATCTGCAAGATTAGCACTCAAATGCTGAAGTCAGTATGTGAAGAAGAAGAATGAATTAAAATTGGATTCAAAACTGAGTACTTGAACTTGGCACCTTCTCTATCTATAATAGAGATGAAATAACAAACTTGCTATTTGTTAAGAGTAATTTACAGAGAGCCATTGGATGTGCATGCAATTGAGATCTTTTGTCATCATTAGGGTGAGAGTCCTCATGTACTAAGAAGATTCTGGAAGGATTAAAATTCCTTCAGGATGGTCGGCCAGGGGCACTATGGTCAACCCGTAACATATTCCTTTTCTTAGATCACCAAAAGCCTTTCGCTTTTTTATTCTATTCACTCTTAAACTTTGTTTGACGATGTTTGTAACTTTTTCCTTAATATTTTTGTCATCATAAAAATCAAATGTACATGTTCATCACATACTAATAGAACCATATTGGGGACAAAATTATATCCAAAAGAGCAACTAATTTGGCCATATAAGTAGTTTCACCAAAATGAAGAATTTTTAGGAAATAATGAATTGAATGCAATAAAAACACAGTTTTTCATAGAATATTATGACAAAAAAATATCCATGAAGCCGATCCCACTTAATGAGATATATAAGACATGGTTATTATTGTAATGAATTGAATGCAATAGTTGCACCTCCTGCTACAACTTTGGAAGTTCTCATCAAAAAGTTGACATACCACACTCTCCAATCCCCACAAAGAACAAATGCACCCCTTCAAGATTTGGGACAATGTGTGAACAACTAGCACCAATCCTCCATCAAGTTGAGACGGACAAGATGTTGCATGATATTGAACAGCCTACTACACCATTGGAGGTAACATAATGTGATACACTTTTTGATGAAATTTCAAGTGAGCCCATTAAAACATTCCCTGTTTCATATGATGTGCACAAGCCAACCAACTCAAGTGAATGCATAGAAGATACATCATATAGTACTCTTTAAATTGTATCTTGTGAGTGTGTTGTTTGTGATATTTGTCATGAGAAAATGCAAAAAATTTAGGTGAATGTATTTAGATGTCACCAACCACCAATGAGGATTACATTGATATTAAATTATGTCACATATGTTTTAAAATTAAGTTTGTTTGGCTGAGTGATAATCATATTGATACTGCTGGCACATAGGGTGATAATCATATTGATACTGCTGGCACATAGGGTGCTAATCATATTGATACTGCTGGCACATACACTAATAACACATCCATTATCACCGATAGCACTTGTATTGATAGTTGCATTAACACTTCCACTGGTGGTATTTGCATGAATTTTTCGACTGACATAAATAACGTTGCAAATAGATACTTGCAGGTTTGCCAACCACTTGTTTCAAAATTCAAGAAAAAATTTTAGATGTTGGATTTTAAATTGAAAAGATGGGTTTTAGAAATGAGCAACCTTTGTCCATAGCATAAAAATTGTTGGTGGAACCTCTGATTAAGACACACAACATGCAGTTGTCTTTGAAGTATATCATACATTCAAGTCTTCTACCAAACTTATATAGTTCAAAAGTTAAATGTGAAATTTCTGCTTCTCATAGTTTTGTTATCACGTGTTTACAACCATCTTAAATATTTGACAATATCCTATTCAAAATTGGGCATTTGATTACAACAATAGATTTTTTGATTATTGATATACCAAAAGAATCTCATACACTATTATTGTTAGGGAGACAATTTCTTGCTACGACAAGCATCTGATTAGTATTAAAATGGGTATAATTTATTTTTATATAGGTGATAAAACGTTATCTATTTTATCTTTTGTTTTCCTTGACAATAATGTTGCATGTGTTATCAATAATGCGAAGAGTACTTATTTGGCCTCTTCGATGAAGATGAGATGAAATTATTTGCAAGTAAGGGTATCAATGATAATGAGGTGTAAATTCCGCCCTCCGATATCAAGAAATAAAAGTGTTTTTTATGAGAGGCAACCAATATTGTTTTAATTGTTTTGTTTCGTAGGATGTAAAAAATTTACAAAAGTTTGCACATGGGTCTAATACATAAAAGATTTGATGATGATCAAAACTATATGATACAAACAAATGGAACTACAATTACTAGAAGAACTATAAGTACCATCTACAATTACTAGAAGAACTATAAGTACCAGTTATGATAAGAAGACATTATTTTTATTAATAGTGAACATAGGAATTTTTTCTATGTACTTTGTGTTGAGACAAAAATGAGAAATCAAATCTCTACGAAAGCACACCGACAAAATAAGAAAAGAAACAAATTTATTGTTGTTTGACACTTTATATCTTAACAAAAAATATTTTATTATTTAACATGTAATTTTTACAATCACTAAAATGACAAGTTTTGCCATACAATTGCAATTTTATGAGAAAACTGCAAACTCTTCAAATTACAAAATTTGGATGAAATTTTTTAAAATTATCTTAATTACAAATTTTATGAAAAAATTACTTCATTAGTTTTTGTTATGTGTTCATCAATGTACAATTACATGGCACTGCACTATTTATACATTTTATAAGATAACATATAGTTTTATTACGATCTAACTAACTTACTTAACAACCCTAACAAAATTTAACTAACTTTTATCTAAACAGTTGCATTATTATATTTTTTCTAATACCCCCTCCCAAACTTAACTCTGTGTGAGAGAAACAAGTTTGAGTTTGGTCCTAAAGTACCAAAAAATAGTAGTTAGTAAATGCTTGGTCATAGCATCTACAACTTGAGTTGATTCAGGTTGATGTTGAGTTCTGAGTTTGCTTGCAGTAACTCTTTCACGAATAAAGTTATTGTCTATTTCAATATGTTTGGTTATGGCATATGGTATAGGATTGTGTGATAACATGACTGGAATTATATCATCATATGATAAAGTTAGAGAGAGATAATTTATGTTGAGTTCCGACAAAAGTGACTTGAGCAGTAGTAGTTCAGAGGTAGTATGAGCAAGAGTCTAATACTCAACCTTAGTTATTGACCTTTCCACAAGTGACTGCTTCTCTGAATTCCAAGATACCAGATTAGGACCAAATTAGATACACGAACCTGATATTGATCTCCTGTTATTAGGATCACTTTTCTAATAGAAATAATTATAACCCTTTAAAGAAAATTTATGAAATGGATTGGCTAGAGAAAGAAAAAGGCCATGTATTGAAGTACCACTCAAGTACATGATAATCCTTTTGACTACACTGCAATGATTCTCAAGTGGATTAGCCATGAACTAAGTTGCCTTATTAACATATAACGATATATTAGGTAGGCTTAGTGTTATATATTGTAAATCTCCAATTGTTGATCTATACAAAGAAGGATCTTTCATTGTATCATTTACATGCGTACTTAGTTTGTAATGGTTGAACATATGAGTGTTGACTCCATTTTAATCAATCATGTTAACTTTGGAGAAGAGATATTTGATGTACTTGGTTTGTGTTAGGAATAGAGAGCCATTTGACTGATATTTAACATCAATACCAAGGAAATACTCAGATGTTCATAACTTTACAATGTGAATTTATCATGAGTTTGATAATCAAATCACGATTCGATTTAGAAGAAATGTCAATTAATAGAATATCATCAATATAAACAAGGAAATGTATTTAAATACTTTGGTGTTTGTAAATGAATAGTGAATGATCACATTTTCTTGAGGAGGAGCCAAGATGAAAAAGCCCATGGTGCGATTTCTCATACCATGCCCTTGGGGCCTACTTCAGGCCATAGGGTGTCTTCTTCAATTTGCACACAAGAACAATGTTTGAATTGACAAAGCCAAGTGGTTGTTACATATAGACTCCTTCTTGAAATTCATAATTAAGGAAAACATTATTGATGTCTATTTGTTGGATTTCCCACTTATATGTGAGAGTTAGTGATAAGTGATTATTGCAGTGTATTTTTAGCTTATTTTATTCTCGTTTTATTATGTGTTTTTATCATTTTTATGCATATTTATGTGTTTTTGTTGTTATGGTATCTAGAGCCTACTAAGAGACAACTCTTCGATGTGCTTTACCCGATTGACCCATTGTCTTCCGGTGAGAATTTTTTTTGCAAACTGTGTCATCACTCTGGTTTTCCTCTCACTTCTCAAAATTCTCAGGTAAAACCACCCTGTCGGCCGATCCAACCATTTTTCCCAGCCACCGCACTCGGCTCCCTCCATCAGTCACAAATTCGGCTTACATTTTTCAGTTCGACTCTCGAAAATTTGTGCTCCAGTTCAAGCAGCCCCGATTTTGTTTCTTTAAGCCATGGAAGATGCTGATTTCGTCTCGTTTATTAAAGTTCTACTTATCCCATGTGAAAAACTAATCGGATCAACCAATTGCAACATATGGGCTCGTGTTGTCGATATGTGGTTTTATGGTCAAGGATATGAAGATCACCTAACCACAAAATTTTCTGATGTTGTCGCCGCAAAGCTTGCTAAATGGAAGAAAACTGATGCCTCTCTATGTATTGTGTTATGGTTTTCCATCACACCTAACCTCCAAGTGCAGTATCAAGTCTTCTCCACTTGCAATGAGGTTTGGGAAAAGGCTAAGAAAGTATTCTCCAATGATGTTCATTGTCTATACAGTGTCATCCTCAAACTCGACACACTGAAGTTGCAAAATATGGATATGCAAGCCTATCTGAGTAAGCTTGACGCCTTGAAAGTGAGTTACGCAAGCCTCATGCCTTATGTAAAAGTTACAACAGCTCATTCCGAACAACAAAGTAAATTTTTCATGGTCATGGCACTTAAGGGACTACCACCAGAACTCGAGTCCGTTCGTAACCATATTTTATCAGGTACTATTGTTCCTAACTATGATGCATTTAGTGAACAATTGTTGTGCTTGGCTACACCTCATGCATTTGGTCCAGTTTCTCCTCCATCTATTGTTGCTCCAACACCAGGTGACGTTGTTTCCCTTGCATCTCTTGGCAGCAATCAGAATTTCCTTCGAGGAGGGTCATCCAACTCCAAACCTCATCCCAAGTGTGACCATTGTAACCGGCTTGGACATACTATCGACCGTTGCTGGAAGTTACATGGAAGACCTCCACGATAGGTAAATGCAGCTCAAATTGATAACCCAAACACTATGCAAACTTTACCTTCTCTTCAAAGCCCTACGCCAAACTACGCAGATTTTTTCAAGTGGTGTCAGACTAATCAGACCTCTGGTTCCATGACTTCGGTTGCACACACTAGTAATTCATCTGTTTGGTTCTCTCAATCATCTCCTATTGGTCCTTGGGTCCTCGATTTTGGTGCGTCTGATCATGTTACCGGTAATAAAGGTATTTTTTCTTCCCTCTCTACCTCTGGTTTCTTACCTAGTATAACTTCCGCAAATGGTTCTTAAACCCGATCCCAAGGGATTGGTACTGTTCAAATTCTACCATCTCTCTCTGTGACTTATGTCCTATATGTACCTAATTTCCCATTTAATTTATTGTCAGTCAGTCGTTTAACTCATTCCCTTTATTGTTCTATCAATGGGTGACCCTGCCAATCAGCATCAGAGTATCCAATTATTTGAGTATCTCCTTTATCTTCATACACTAAACCTTTTCCTGGAGCACATTTGATGTATCTCATGATTTGGATAACAACATCCAGGTGTTCCTGACAAGGGGAATTTAAGAACTGACTTACCATACTAACAAAAAAATAAATGTCTCGACGAGTGACTATGAGATCATTCAACTTTCCAACTAATCTCCTATACATTCCTGAGTCAGATAGAGGCTCCCCCTGATTGGGTAGTAGTTTGACACTTGGATCCATAGGAGTATCAGCTGGTTTAGCATTCAAAAAACATGTTTCTTCCAAAATATCCATAGCATATTTCTGCTGAGAAATCACCAAACCATCTTTAGATTGAGCTATCTCAATACCCAAGAAAAGGTGTAGTTTACCAAGGTCTTTTGTCTGAATTTGATTCGAGAGATGTTGTTTTAACTGGAGTATACCCTGCTGATCACTACCAGTTATGACAATATCATCTATGTACACAATAAGATAAATACACCCTTGGGTTGAGTGGCGATAAAAACAGAATGGTCAGCTTCACTATGGACCATACCAAACTATTGTACTACATCGCTAAATCTGCCGAACCAAGCTCTCAGAGATTGCTTAAGACCATAAAGAGACATGTGTAACCTACACACCATATTCAATGACTCCCCATGAGAAACAAATCCAGGTGGTTGCTCTATATATACTTCCTCTTCAAGATCACCATGTAAAAAAGCAATTTTGATGTCAAGTTGATGAAGAGGCCAATGTCGAATGGATGCAATGGCTAGAAGAAGTCTAACAGATGCCATTTTGGCTACAGGCGAGAAGGTATCACTATAATCTAATCCAAAAGTCTGAGTGTATCCTTTGGCTACCAAGAGAGCTTTAAATCGATCAATCTTACCATCTAGACCAACCTTCAGTGTATAAAGCCAACGACAACCTACTATGGTTTTTGTTATCGGGCCACCCACCATTTATTTCCACGCTCCAGATGTCCAGTCTTGGGCGTGAGGGGGTGTGTTAAGAGTCCCACATTGGACAATATATGGTCTGAACATGTATTTATAAGTGGGGTCAGTCCTCACTCTACCAACCGGTTTTGTAGGGTTGAGTTAGGCCCAACCACATTTCTTAACAATTTCTATTAATAAGGAAGTTTTAAGCAAGATTGAAGTAAAAAATACATAAAATTGCATGTTCGAGTAAAGTCTCATTACAAAATACACATAGTTAACATGGTCTTGTAGTGTCAGCTGACACGGGCCATTTTGGCCCTTTAATCCCCCAGTAGTAAACACCTGAGAAGAACATGGGTTGGTTGTGTTTCTTGACACAATCGTGTTCCTCAAAACGACCCCCCCCCCCCCGGTGTCAGACATGTTGCTTGTGTCAGACACAATCTCTGGTGCAAAATTTGGCATTCCGTAATGGTTTCCCGACTTATGAACTTCCAAAACTGCTTGTCTTCATCCATAAGTGACCATTATGATTGTTGTAAGAATTTAAGTGGATTAATTTTTTAAGTCATGTATAAATAGTGTCTCACTTGCTTGGAATAGGAGGAAAGCCACTTTAGATCACTACTTATTTCATTCTAGTTTTTAAACTTAAGCTCTCAAGTTATTTTTCTGCAACTTCTGCTATAATTTCCAAATTTCCTTCATTCAATCATTGTTTTCCTTTAAGTTTATTTCTCTTATTTCATTTTATTACAATTGTTTTTACTTTATTTATTGTATTATGCATGCTATGTTTTTATCTTGTTTAATTGTTTTTAACCTCACCATGAATGAGTATTTTTCTAAGCATAAGGGGTCGAGAGATTCTATCTCATGGAGATCCCCAAATTGATTTATCTGAACACAAACCATGAGAATTATGAGTATTTTTATTTTAGGATATGAAATCTTAAATATATTTGTCTCAGTTGCGAAAGCAAAGGTAACACAAATATGATTGTAGTCTAAAAGGATATGAATTGATATCAGACTATGGATTGCTAAATAATCAAGTAACGAGGCACCCATTGTGACAAGGTGACCCAATCTTCATCAATATTTGAGTCAGAATCATAAGTTTGATTAGGTCTCTTCTTCAAGGACTTCATCTTTGTTATAAACGTTTTCCTAGTCATAGATGCTTCAATAGATGGTCTAACATGTGTCCACACCTTGGATTTTTCTAGATCCTTCTTCAGTGACTTTGGAGCCCTGGCCTTCTTCATAAACCTGTCTTCCAGCATATTATTCTCTTTAGCTTTAGCTTTTATAGATGATTGACTCATTTTTTAAAATAATGGAAAGACTTGAGAGAGGGGAGAGTGAACAAAATTCTGAGTCTAAAAGAGAAAGAGAAGAATAACTTCCTTTCTGCTAACGATGGACCATTTAAAAGGAGAGTTTAAAATTGGATTAATCAACCTCATTTCATGTACACCAGAGAATTTACGAGATAGACTCTCACATCAAAAAATACCAAGAACATCCCTTAAACATTCAAACTAAATTGCATCTAAGGCCTTAGTAAATATGTCAGCTAACTGTTTTTCAATTGCTACATGCTCAAGTTTGACAACTTTATCTTCCACAAGTCCCCTGATGAAATAATTCCTTATGTCAATGTGATTGATCCTACGGTATTGGACACGATTATTTGAAATATTAATCGCACTCAATTTTTCACAAAACAATGTCATGACATCTTGTTCAACATTATACTCCTTCAACATTTGTTTTATCCATATCAATTGAGTGCAATTGTTCCCTGCAATAATATATTCAGCTTCAACAGTGGATAAAGAGACACAATTATTCTTCTTGTTGAACCATGAGATTAAATTATTTCCAATAAAGAAACATCCACCAGATGTGCTTTTTCTATCATCTGTACTTCCAGCCCAATCAGCATTGCAATAGCCTACTAGCCCTGGATTTTTACTATGTGAACATAGAATTTCATAGTCACAAGTCCCATTTAAATCAAAATTCTCTTCACTTGAGTGAGATGACTAACATTGGTTTTTGCTTGATATTTTTCATAAACACCTACAAAGAAAGTGATGTTTGGTCTACTTGTTGTGAGGTAGAGCAGACTCACAATCATGCTTTTGTATAAACTTTGATCAACATCAACACCCTTTTTCATCTTTGGTTATTTTCACATAAGTTGCAGTAGGTGTTCTCTTGTGACTTGAACTTTCAAGCCCAAACTTATTCACTATAATTTTAGAATAATTGATTTGAGATACAAAAATGCTATCTTCCATTTGTTTTACTTGAAGACAAAGAAAGTAAGTGAACTCTCCTACAATACTCATTTCAAATTCTGACTTCATTTGTTGGACAAAATGTTCCACCATCTGGTATGACATTCCACCAAAGACTATGTCATCATTATAAATATGGACTATCATGAGATTTCCTCCACAATTCTTCACAAATATAGTTTTATATATTACTCCTCTTTTGTATCCATTGTTGACCAGGAACTCAATCAATATTTCATACCAAGCTCTTAGGGCTTTCTTTGAACCATAAAGAGATTTCTTTTACTTGAACACATCTGGAAAACTAGAATCGTTAAATTCCTTTTGTTACTCAACATGCACTTCCTCATTAAGTTAGCCATTTAAGAAGACACTTTTAACATCTATTTGATACATTTTTAATTTCATCATGCATGAAATTCTCAGTAATAATCTAATGGACTCAAGTCTAGCAACTAGAGAAAATGTCTCATCAAACACCTTCTATTTGTAACCTTGGGCAACTAACCATGGCTTGTTCCTTGTAACATTACCATTCTTATCATATTTGTTCTTGCAAATACATTTGCTACCAATGACATTCACACCTTCAGGTCTTAGAACTAATTCCCAAACATTTTTTCTTTTGAATTGACACAGATCTTTAAAAACATCAAAGGTGTCAGATTTTTCTTTGATAAACTTTAACTAAGTATATTTAGAGAAATTATCCAACATACAAAAATATATCTTTTCTCACCCATACTTTCAACTTGCGTAGGTCCTATGAGGTCCATATGAAGTAACTTTAAAACTTTGGCGGTGGTAATATGCTTGACCTTCTTGTGGGACATCTTGGTCTGCTTTCCTATTTGGCACTCTCCACATATTTTTCCTTATTCAATCTTGAGCTTTGGAAATACCTTAATAGCATCTTCAGATAAAATCTTTTTCATACCCTTGTGTCGCGCCGCGAAAAATTCTCAAGGGCATCGCACACTCGAAATATAACAGAGTCACCATTGAATTTTATTTATTTTAAGAGAAAGGGAAAATATCAATAAAACCCAAGGGGAAGAGAAACAGGGTAAGGAAGTCGTTTGTATAAGGGGAATGTATTATCACCCCTCACACCCGTTATACTAAATGAGAACCATTTTGATTGTTCTTTGTACGGATGGGTGTTATCATCTAAAGGTTACTTGCGATTAATTTTAATTAAGGTAAAAATAAGTTTATTAATCAATGTGGTTGCCAAGGATTAAAAACCTCGTGCCTACGTATTCTCATAGTGCAATAAAAAACTAAGAGCTCTATAAATCATGGTAGAAAACTGCATATTTGTTGGTTGTTTTCAGGGAACAATGTTATAATCATATCCTAGGAGTATTTCGATGTTAGCTGATTTGGATCCTCATTCAAATACTCTAAGATTTTAGTATGACTGCTGAGGAACAGATTATAACAGTTCTTTTATGAAAAGAAATTGTTGTTTGAACAAGGAATTGTAACAGGTTGGTGTCTAAACCAAGGACAATAAATATAAGTGTTGTCTTAACCAAGGATATGAATTAAAAGTGGTGTTTAAACCAAAGAGGAGATAAAAATGGTGTTTAAACCAAAGAGAAAATAAAAGTGGTGTTTAAACAAAATAAAAAGTAAAATTCGTGTTTAAACCCATAGAGTGGTGTATGAACCAAGAGTGTGGCATTTAACCAATAAATAGTGATTAGTGATAACCATGAAACGTATTACGGTTTCGACTCAGTACACATGCCATTTTAGTCTGTTTTGTGTCGATTTCATGTTTTTATGTAGTGTTTTGCTGGTAGTTTGTCTTTGTTTAATGGATTTTCCAAGTTGGCGTTGGTACAAGAGAAAATAGAGCAAAAATGACCAAAAACGAAGAAGAAATGTAGAAAATGCACTGGTGGCGACCTCCATGGCATGCGTCATGACGTGGCACCCATGGGGAGCTACCCACCTTCAAGAAAAAGGAAGAAAATAGAAGTTTAAAGTGCGTGGCATTCTCCATAGAGGCATGACATTCTCCATGACCCCTCCACCAGCCACGTCCACCATTTAAGACTCATGGCGTTCGCCATGAGGCCATGGCGTCCGCCATGGGCTTCGTGTCCAGAAAAATAAAAACTAACTTGCTAAATATTCTCCCACTTCACCATGACTTTCTCAAATGCTCCTACACGAATTAAACCCATTTTCTGAGCTCTTGGAACACTGTATATAACTTTAGTTTCTAGGTTTTCGGATCCAAGTTTTCTAGTATGAAGTAAGAAGAAAAATCACTTATTGTAAAAGTGTTTAACTTCTCACATTGAGTAATAAGTACACCATAGTTTTAAGCTTATTCAAGTTTTATGCTTGTACTTGGATCAATAGTTAATTAATGTTGTTGTCATTTGAAGTTTAATTCAATTTATTTCCAGCTTTACGTTTGAGGTTCCTTTAATTTACAATTGCTTTACTTTTCAGCTTTTACTTTAAGTCTTTTACAATTCCTGCCTTATCATTTTATTTCCATTGTTATTGCTCTGAGTTCTTGTTTTACTCCTTTAATTTATCTGCAACCCTTGCTATCATTTGTTTTAAAGTATTTATCATGTCTATGTTTGAGTTAAACATTTATAATTGCATGTTTATTTCCGTAACCATGTCCGGCTAAATTTATAGAGTATGGATGTGAGGACCGTCGTTCCTACGAGACTCAGTAAATTAGCTTAGTGTATAATTTCAATATTAATTTGTTTTTCTGGTTCTGATTTTTAGTTTTAAAATTAAAAAGGTTTTGCACGAAAGCGAAAACACTCAGGTATTGGTCAACAACGCGACAATGTGAGACTCATGCCCCAACGTAAAATTTGGATTTAATTTCTAAATACACCGACAACACTTTAGTGATTAATTAGGATTTATTGGTTTTCAAAAATTATTTCCAAATTTTACATGAGTGAGCGACAACAAAGCACTTACGGTTTCGAAACATAACACGAGTTGCACGAAAGTGAGCAGTGTTTTTAAGTTTATATTTTCTTCCAAAAAATATTTTAAGAACCAAAATAAATGCCATAGAATTTGTTGAATCCTTAAGGTGAAACTGAAATTACATTTTGGTCTCGCTTTTATCATTATCTTTACTAGCCAACTTTTATTTTCTTATTTTAATTTTCATTCACAAAACAAACAAAATTGATTAGCCTTAAATTTACATAGCAACAAAAGAGAGTGATAAGAGTGCCTATAATTCTCTGTGGATTCGACAACATTTTATACTACCCCGATACATTTTGTGCACTTGCGGAAAGTATCGAATATAAGGAAAACTTTGCAATAAGTTTTTGGCATTGTTGTTAGGGAAGTTTTTAGTCACTATCGTAATTTCGTTGTTACACCGCATAGACTAAGGCACTCTTATTTAAATTTTTACAATCCTAAGTAGATGGATCACCCAAATTTTCTCTTCAATTACCACTCTCAATATTTTGAGGAACTGCAAGATTCTCATAAATATGACCTCGAAATATTATGGAGGATTTCATTGCGATGCAAACTCTCTCTAGGCTAGAATCTATGATGGAGCGCTTTGTGGTGACACAAACCCTCAAGAATGAAGAGTTCGGAAAACAAAGTCTCCATACTAATGAAACCATTAGGCAACTAAACATTGTGGTTGAGTCCCTCGTGACTCTCAACAAGGCATTGGAGACTCAAATTTCCTTACTTGCACAAACACCTCTAGGACCCTTCTCTGAGAAACATGTGGATGTTGTAGCTACCAATAGTGAAATACAAATCGAAAGTCTTAAGGAGAGTAATAATGTGGTTGAGGAGAGTTCTGGTGAGAAAACTCTACCGGCACCACCCAAAAGGGAGGTTATCAAAGAGGTAGAGAAATATGTGTTTTATGTTATTCCTCCTTCCTATAACCCACTGGTTCTTTTCCCACAAAGGTTTGTGGAAGCTAAGGTAAAATCTCAATCCAAAAGATGTATAGATGTATTGGAGAATATCCACACTAATACATCTTTGTATGAGGTCCTACATAAAAAGAGAAAATTAGAGGACCATGAAACTAGGGAAATCATTAGTGTAATAAGGGGAAGGTTAGCTTTTGAGGCAGTGGATTAAAGAAATAAACCTAAACCTGAAAAGCTGATACTCATGATAGAACTAGAACCACCACCACAAATTCAGAAGAATGAACCACCCCACAGAAGAAAGAAAAGAAAAGTTGAAGGATATGAGAGATGTCTTGATAAATTTCCATGGAAAACGAAGATTAATAAAAGTTTGACCGATGAGTCATTCTCGAAAGAACCACCATGAGTGCTTGCACTTCTGAGTCTTCGAGCTAACGACATGAAGAAAAGTGTTATGTGGGAGGCAACCCATGGAATTTATTTCATGCTCTATGAATCTTATTTCTTTATTTTTAATTTTAATTCAATTTAATCATATTTCTTTAAGTTTTGTTTCCTTCAACAAAGTTTTATTAAAAACTAAGCTTCATGGTATCTTAAGTGGGACAAAAGACACAAAATGGACCATAAATAGCACCTGAAACACACCTTTTTGGTCCATGGCATTTGCCATGGAGGGGTATGGCATTTTCCATGGGCCTCATTAACCTGAACCAACCCATTTTAAACAGATGACGCTCGCCATTGGTTCATGGCGTCCGCCATGAGCCTTGAACACCCTAAAATCTGCATTTCCCCACTTTTTTCCATTTAAACTTCCATTCTCCCAACTTCCACCCACTTTTATTCACTCATAAACCTCCACCAAATCACATTAACTTTCCTCCATTTCCAAAACCTTCTAAAAAACTTCAAACTTTCACTTTTCCCCTTCCCAACTCTACCACACCACTTATATATAAACCTGAAACCTCACACAAATCATCCACACCTATAACTTCCACCACTCTTACTCTCATATACCTACCTTCTCAAACACCATCTCCCACTTTCAAAAATGGCTCAGAATGTAGACTACATAGGCATTGATTTTAGGGATGCAAAGTAAAAGAAGCGATATGACACCTTATACAACCGATTGATCGTTCCGACCAGGTATGCCGATGACACTTGTCTTCGTAGTTTAGGATTATATAACAGTGTTCATTGGATGTTAGAAAGAGTAAGTTTAATTCATTTTTGTGTGAGAAAAGACCCCACATATATGAGGCTAACCTTAACAATTATAGTTCTCTCTCGTACACTACCCAGATTACGACTGCCAGCTCTGCATGATCAGTTAGTTTTAGAATGTTTCATAAAGAATATATATTTGATATGAATGATATTGCTGACATGTTTCACTTCCCTTATGGTGAAGGTGTTGTTTGTGAAACACCTTTAGACACTAATTGGGTACTTGAGGTTGAGAATTTTTGGGAATAATTAACGGGAGTCTTGTTGATAGTTTCGAGGGTAATAATGTGACTCACATCCACAAATCGGCCATTAGATACTTTCTCCAAATATTGGCGCAAACCATTTTTGGTCGGGATAACACTAATAAAATCAATGCAATTTTTTTTATGTTCATAGTGTATTTACACCCACTAGAGTCAATTGTTTCCCGTTTATGCTGGCGCATATGCAAGCAGTTGACACTGCTAAAAAAGGGCCTATCTCTATTGGATGAGTGACTACCTCAATAGCTCGTGCAATAGGCTTGGTAGCCGAGCTAACCACACTCGACCCTTTACTTGTACCCTACCTTGATATTACTACTTGCCTCCATATGAGATTGATTAAAACTATGATGGATGTAAGATATTCCCTTATGATTAGTAACAGAGAGCTCCCTAGTGTCGCTTTACCTTGCCCAAAGCACACAAATATGCAGATAATGGCAAGTTGGATCTATAATTTGAATATCAGTGTTAAGGATGGACCGGTGCCTATGGACATTCCTGAGTGTCACACCCCGATTTTGATCCTGAATCACCAATTTAACACATTCGTCATAGTCGTTGCATCTTTGCATATCATAACATACATTCCATACCGCATAATGTCTAGAATATCAGTCGAAATAAATTTTCGAATTTAAAGACAAACCAGTTGAATCAATTATCAAATGTGTGTCAAAAAATGGGCGAAAAAGTTTCAAAATCAAACTTTAAGACATCGGTTTTATTAATCTACATTTCACGTTGTTTAACCTGGTATGCTTGATTTATTTTTCGGCTAATTTTTCGGAAACATTTTGGTCCATCTGAGCATTTAACCGATCATTTTTCATTTCAAAATTGGCTCAAACGCTGTATATTTTTTAGAAGTTTATCTTGCGCTGATCATTGTAGTACATTCATTTTAATTTTCTAGGCATTTTCGCGCCTGGCTTTTATTCATTTTGAGTCAATTTATTTTTATTTTTTTGTCAATATGTTAGAAATAAATAAATAGGATTAACTGTGGTTTTATTTCGATTTCATTTTGATTATTTTTAAGTGTTTGGTTTCATGTGGATTAATTAACTTCAATTCATTTTTTATCTCTAAATTATACAAAGGACATTGGTGGAATTTTAGGATTTAATAAACCCCAAGCATTCACTATATATGGACCACATGGCTACTAGAGAATGGGGAGTAAAACCTAGACACCACTAAAACGGCGCCTCCCTAATAAATCCTTTCTCTCTGTTTTCAATTTCAAGGAAAATACAAGGTGATTGGAAATTGCAGAAAAAATTTAGATCTTATTCACTTCCTACAAACAGTAAAGCAAAAAACATTGGATCTCTTAACCATTCTCTCCATTTCATATCAATTTAAAATGAAACGGTTTAGTAGAAACGTGATTGATTCATGACACAAAGATAGAAACCTCATATCACTCTATCTCTCTTACAAATAAATCACACTCACACAAACCTCTACTTGCATCATCTTTAACTCTCCTCTCAAATACACCAACAATAACACGAACTCCATCTGAAACAACCTCTGTAGCGGGGTATTCGTTACCATTAGAGATATTGACTAAATCTAAGGTAATCCATACAAGTCGAGTCGCCACCGCACTTCTATTTATCCAAAGGAATGGTTAGAAAGCGAACAAAAACCTAAAATTTTTATCAAATAAAAAACTAGTAAAAATGTCAGAGATCGGGGTAAGGGGGTTGGTTATGCAATGGGAAGGTTTTAAGCATCCAAAACATCCTAGGTACTCCTAGGGAGCCCTTTTCACATTTGTTGTAAGGTTGGTATTTTGTGAAAATTTATTTGTGCAAACATGATTGAAGAGATGAGAAGAGAATATACAGGTTATTTACATTTTGTGTTTGGATGGATAAACCCATTGCCTACGTACCATCTTAAAAAATATTAGGATCAAAACCTCGTAGTTCGGGGTAAAAATCTCAAAACAAGTTAGTGAATTGATTAGTCCAAAAGCCTTAAGGTCTTTTGTTATCCAAGGGAGAAAACTTAACCTAAAACCACAAATCCACCATGTGAGGATAACTTCAACATGCTAGTGAGGGGTTAACCCTATAATAAGCATGGAATACTCATTGTCCATCACTAAGGATATAGGTCAGTATTATATCAACCTCAAGGATAACTCAAACCTAATAGCTAAGGGTTATGAAAAAGCTTTGACAAAAAGTGGTCATTGAAACCACAAAAACATTTGAGTGAGTTGTATTTACCAATGAAAAGTATTTACAAAGTATGGTCAAAGTTGACTTAGGATTCAATTCAAAATAAGTGTTATGAAAAGAAAGTTTGAGTGGGTTATATTTACCAATGAAAAGTATATACAAAATATGGTCAAAGTTGACTTAAAAGTTCAACTCAAAATAAGTGTTATGAAAAGAAGTTGGAAAATCAAAAGCATAAGGCTTAGGTTTCTAATGTTTGAAAACAAGTGTTAAATATTTGCACAAAAGTTTTGGCTTGGGTTAGAGTGGAGGGAAGAAGAAGAATGGCTAAAGTCATAATCATACAAGAGATAAAGGGATAAGAAACAAGACCACAAATGGAGTTCCTCTCTTGAGATCATATTGATGATCCAAGTAGCTCCCATCCTTTGGAATATGTGTAGCAAAATAAGAGTAAGCTCAAGCAATCAACATAATCAAACAAGCTCTTAGAAGATCCCCAATGTATCTTGTATCTTCCACTTTGGATGGACATGGCAATGGTTCTTCAATTTGAGCTCTCATAGGATCCCCTAGCACAAAAGCACACACATCAAAAGTTCCATGAAGTAAATCAAGAATGGACAAGAGTGAGTTTAGAGGTTTGGTCCTTCTAATCCATCTTCAACATTAAAGTCCTTTTACTCCAATTTTGCATAGGGAATGTCCTAGAAACTAAGTCCATTTGTCCATTTCTTTGCATTTGGTCCACAACAATCAAAACAAAACACAAGCACAATAATATATATACACAATTATGTGCTCAAGTGAGCAAAAGGCAAATTGCATTAACATAAACATGTGCTCAAGTGAGCAAAGGGGAAAAGCAAATGAATAATATATACAAGAATAGTAAATTGCATAAATGTAAAGAGCAAGAATTAAATGTTAATGGTTAATGGTTAGTGTGCCATAAGGCAAATTTAGCGCTATGTTAAGCAAACGTAATTGGACTTATGTAGAAGTCACAACTATCTGAGGTCGGTCAATAATAATGTAGGCAACAACACAAGTTAGAGGTCTTGATTAGTGAGTCAAACTCCAACAACTTGCCATGCCAAAAAGAAGAAGAGAAATGATCTTGTATTGATTTAGGTTCTTTGCATGATTTAGAAAGCAATCTATCCTTAATGTAAAGCCATTAACTTGATCCATGATCAAGATGAATTAGATTTGAATCAAGGAAGATTAAACCTCCCTAATCAATGCTAACCACCAATCTTTAACTCATTGATCAAAAAAGAAAAAGAAGAAGAAGAAGAAGATGATGAATTATAGTGCATTAAATGAAATGGAATGAGATAATCAACAAGTTATGATCAAAGATAGAGAAGATCAAGGTTAAACAATGGAAAATAGAAGCAAAATGAGAAATGGAAGTCAAGAAACAAATAAAATATTTTTGGCATTTTTAATATTTAAAATAAAACTTGAATTAAAATAATAAAGAAAGGTCAAACTTCAAATTCACTTCAAATCAACTTTGAAAAGTCCAAGTGAACTATCCCAAGTTCAGCAAGGTCAAACAAAGTTTGACAAAAAATTTCAGCATTTCTAGAAGTCAGAAAATATTTTAAATCAATTAAAAATGCATAAAATAACCTAATTGAACTAAAATCTCAAATAAATCTCAAATTAATTAATAAATTGATGAGAATATTTTTCATAGATCTATCATCATTCAAAGAGGTTGAGAAAATATTTTTGTATTTTTTGAATATCAAAAACTATTTAAAATGTATTAAAAATAACCAGAAAAGAGAAAATTATTAAAAAATAGCAAATGATGAAATAAAAAATATTAAAAATCATTTTTAGAAAGTAGAAAATAAAAGAGAAATAATGCAATTGGTCCCATAATTTTTGGACCAATAATAAGAGAGATATGGATTTTAGAAAATGAAATGGAATTAATAAATAAAATGGAAATTAAAATCAGAATTAAAAAAGATGGAAAAGCGTAAGCCATTGGATCTGAGCTCATTAATTGAGCTGGAAAATCCAAGAGTCCACAAGCGCGCGCCCAACGTGTTCCTCAGTCAACTGAATCACATGGCGTATTAAAATAAGTCATAAGATTAGACAACCATGATTAAATCTGGAAAAGGAAATCCACGGTCATGATTCAATCTAGAGACCAGACGGTGGCCAGCGCCACCGTCTTCTCCGGCTATCTCCGACGAAGGCCAAAAATTACAGAAGAATAAATGTGAACCAAAACGCACGATCTAGGTACCAAACGATAGGTGGAGTGATGTACATCACTCCTATGCCACTCAATTCCACTCTAGATCCCTATTGAGAGAGAAATCAGAGATGGAACTTTGGTGGTGTTCAACTGAACTTGCTTGATTTCAAAAATTAAAAACACAATAATGATGTCTCTATGCAGAGGACTTCAGATCACACAAAATCAAGGCAAATGGAACAATATATGAGCTGGTTCGCAGCAAAATGCAGTTGAGGAAAACCTTGGAATTGTGAAGAATTGAATCATGATCTTTGAGTTCTTTTGCAAACAGAAAACTCTATGGATCAAGGTGAAGAGGTCTAGGAACTTTTAGATATAAGAAAATAGTCGAGGAAACTGAATTCTAGATCTGAAATTTTTAGAGAAAAAAGAGAGTTCCTTTGGTGTGAGGGTATGGAATCAATTCAGCAGAGGTTCAGGCGCCTTCAGGTTGAAGAAATGAAGCTCCAATGCAATGTATTTATAGGCAAGGCAATGCTGAAAGTGTGATTTCAAATTTGCATGAATGGAAAGGGCCTCCATGCATGGGCCTGTACAGGCGCATGGAGCGCCCAATTCCACTTGATTTGGCAAGCTGAGATCACAAATGAATGAAATGGACGTGCAAAATAGATGTAATCAGCTCATGCATGGCAATTGAATTAAGTTTCCAAAGATGCACTAAAAAGTTCCCTTCTTCGAAAGTGATACTTCCAAAATTGAAACATAGGCTTATGGGTAATGGTTGGAAGGCTATTGCATAAGTAACAAATGTCATGTTGATCAAAACTTCATTTGGGCCTTGGAAATTAATGAAATTTGAGCTTGAAGTGTAGGGTGCAAAACATGCATATGTGAAATTTCCAAATTTGCCCAATGTTCAAGCCCTTCCGTCTCAATGCTGCAAGCTCCAAATGATAAAATCTTCAACATTAAAGTTGTAGATATTTTCAAGGAAATAAATTTGGACTTAAATTTTGCATCATTTGGATTTTTGATGAAGAAGTGATGACCACTTGAAGTTGGACTTTTTCACATTTCAATGCACTTGGCCCAAAGTGACCTATAATGTTTTGCATTATCACATGTATTTATTTTGAGATTTTGCAATTTTAATCAACATAACATTTGAAGTAGACAAATTAATATTTCCATTTCATTAAGTCTCACCTAAAAATCATGAAAAATGAATGATTTATGTTCTTGGGAAGTTGACCCAAAATTAGGGTTTCAGTCAAAATGACCTATAATGTCTTGGAATGGATGATGACCTTCCAAGCTTCAAATCAAATTTTTATGAACATGAAAGTTGTTCATATTGTTCTTAAGAACATTTTTTCTCTTGGGATCATCTCCATTTGACCAACACATAAAACGTTAGGTCTCAGTGCATTTCAAAATAGTTAGATGAATTGACTGATCAACTTCTCAAGTCCAAAACACATATCTTGATGAATGGATGATTGAGGACACTCAAATAAGTTCAAATATGCATGAAATGATGAATTAAAGAACTTCCCTTGATTTTATTTGACCATGGGCTGAGGTTGCTTCAAGAGCAAGACACAGTTGATGAACAGATGAATTATGGTTTCCTTGGGAGGCAAGCCTCAAACCCCTTGACTTGCTTGATCAAAATGATGAATTGAGATACTTGGGAGGCATATTTGAAGGATGAGAGCTTTGGGAACCATTGCCATGCTTGCTTTCATCTTCTCTTGACCATATTAATGCACATAGGATCTCCTAGAAGCTTTTAGACCTTGTGACTGCTCAAGCTACAAACAAAAGATGTTAGTGACATACTTTTGTGCTTTTGGTTAGTAAATAAAATGAGAAAAGCAATAATATACAATTCAAGCATGCTTGGTGATCTCAAACCAACTCACAAGAGGTCCCACCCAAAGGCAAGGGAACCAAGATGCCTATGATCCTTAAGGCTATGTAAATGCAATGTTATGATGCCACGAGGGATCTTAGGGTCAAAATTAGGGTCTTACAACCTCCACCATCGCACTTTGCAGCAGCACCTCCGACACCACCGTGAACAACCATATGTAACTCCTTAACCCCAGCTAGTAGCTTTTTTTTGTGTTATTATTTTGTTATTACAATTTTGTTTTTAATTTATGAGATAGTGTTGAGAGAGAGATAGTTGATTTAGTTTGATATATCTTTAAAAAAATAAAAACCGAGAGAAATAGAGAGTGAGATAGGATGTTTGTTTCGTTGAATTTTCATGTGAAATGAGAGAGTTTATTTGTTGCTAAATGAATACATTCATGAAGATTTGGGGAGTGTAGCGAGAAATTCATGATCTTCAAGCTATTGACAAGCTAGAGGTCAATTAACAAGAGTCGCCACCGCGCTTTTATTGTTTCCAAGGGAAAAGGGAAAAAGTACGAACAAAACCCAATTAGTAAGAAGTTTTCAAATAAAAACTAATAAAAATCAGAGATCGCAGGTAAGGGGGTTGGTTACACAGAGGGAATGTGTTAGCATCCAAAGTATCCTAGGTACTCCTAGGGAGTCCTTTTTGTGTGCATATTGTATACATGTATTTTGGACGCCATGAAATTAATAAGCAGAATAGTGTTTTCGACAAATGGAGATGCTTGCAAAAAAGACTAGAAATATATATACTTGAAGAGAATTTTCGACAGTTTAGTTGATAAGTGTTTTCGACACTTCGACAGATTGGTGGTTCGACATTTCGATAGAAGAAGATGTCTGCAGATGAAAAGACGTTTTTGACAAGTATGGATGATGTTATGATATTTCGACAATTCGACAAGTCTGAAGAGACGCGTCGTTTCGACGTAAAGCGGAAATTCAAATTCAAAAGAGTTATGACGTTTGGCAGAAGACGTGTGGAAGCACCTGGCGAAAGGAAGTTATGCAGAAAGCCAAGTGTCATAGTTTTAGGATTTATTCGTTAGTGACAGTTATTTTGTTTGTATATAAATAGGATAGTTGTTATCAGAATAAAGTGTGTGAAAACTTGTACATAATTCCTGCAAAATACTCAAAGTACCCGTGTGAGAGAAAAGAGTCTTATCTGGAAAATGTACGTGTGAACAAACACCATTTCTTTAAAGTTTTATCTTATAAATTTCAAAATTCTTTACCAATTTTCCTTTACATTTACCAGTCATTTATCCTTTGCATTTACTTTATGCAATTTATTCTTCGTCATTTATTTTTCGCCATTTATCTTAGTCTTGTCAAGTTTACTTTACTTAAGCACTTTTAGTCAATATCTTTCGACATGAAAGACTTAGTAAACCAAATAAAGGATACAAAGGTTGTTCTAAAGAGTTACAAAGTTATTTAAATTTGCACATGTCCTAGGATTTGTATGGTTGATCCTGCAAGTAACCCAATTCGACAAGTTTTTGAAAAACCAGAGGTTGTTCGCCAAAATCAACAGCGAACAAATTGGCACGCCCAGTGGGACCAGTGCAAAATCTAAAACTTAAATAATCTTTAGCCAAGGTTTCTTCTTCGTTGTATGAGACTGAGAAGCGGTAAATTAGCCGTATCTAACGTAGAAAGACCTAAAAGAACGAGAGTAAGGAAAATGGCGAGTCAGCCAAATAATCCAAATAATCCTAATCCAAATGAAGCCATCCTAGTATCCAACCCTATCCCTTCGACAGGAGGAAATGTGGGATCAGTCCCTGTGTCAGAGGTTGTGCCTTTGTCAACAGGGTCAATACCAGCGGTTTAAATATCGCAAAATGCGCCTAGTTCGTCCGTTAGGGCGCAACAAATGCCTGTTGGGACACCTCCTCCTATAGGGAATGCTTCTAGGCCTTTTGTGACAAATTTCACCATGCCTCTGTCTGGTAGGGAACAACCATTTGGAATGCCAACTTCGGTAATGGAAAATTTACACAATTCGCCAGTATTATATTCTGATTCTATGGCCAATATGTCTTCACCATTACAAGGGTCAGGATATGGCGGAAACGTGAGTAGACTAAACCAACAAGCACTTTACATGCCGACAATAACAAATAATTCTGCGCAAGTAATTAGACAATAAATGGACGAGAGTAATCATGATATGGTCCAAATGTTGACACAACAAATGGGGGCGGTGTTTAATCCTCTAATACAAAATACCACCCAAACAAACCAATTGTTGGCAGCGCAAATGACGTGCATTGTTGACTTTTTTGGGGTCCCCCAAACTCGACACAGAGAACAAGTGGTTCAGGACCCAGTGGTGGCGATCTAAGAAGAGCCTACAATAAATCAAATACCTTTAGATAATCCCCAGGCAAACGTCAAAAACCAAGAGGAAGTAGTCGAACAGCCTCGTGTCGAAATCCCTGTTCCCCAAGACCCTAGAAGGATAGTAATCCAGAGAGGCCAAGACGCTGATGCTGTGTTGCAACAGCGAATCCAGTATAATAATATGCCTGTCGAAAACAATTTAGCGGCCATGGTCGAAACGATAATGGCACAAAATGGGGTAAACGTAGGATTACAAAGGTCCAGTTACGCTTCCCCACTATCGGAATATATTCTGCAAGAAGAATTGCCCCCAAGATGGAAAGTTCCTAAGTTCACCAAATTCTCAGGGGATACTAGTGAATCCATCATAGAACATGTAGCACGTTATATGATTGAAGCAGGAGAGATAGCCCGTAATGAAAATTTGAAAATAAAATACTTTCCTAGTTCCTTGACGAAAAACGTGTTTACTTGGTTTACATCCTTGCCTGCAAACTCAGTGTATACATGGACCCAATTAGAGAGGTTATTCCATGAACAATTTTACATGGGAAAAACCAAAATAAGTCTGAAGGAATTAGCCAGTGTTAAGAGAAAATACTCAGAACCAATAGATGATTATTTAAATAGGTTCAGGTTGCTAAAGGCTAGGTGTTTCACTCGAGTGCCAGAACATGAGTTAGTCGAAATGGCCGTGGGGGGTCTAGATTATTCTATAAGAAAGAAACTAGACACTCAGTATTTAAGGGATATGGCGCAATTAGCAGATAGGGTGAGACAAGTCGAAAGGTTAAGAGATGAAAAATTTAGAGCAAATAAAAAAATAAATAAAAGGTGGCCTATGTAGGGGTATGTCAAGATGATGAATACGACGAAAACGAACCAAGTAACTTCGACGAACAAGAGATTGACTTAGCAGAACTGAAGCAAGGCCCACCATATTCGTGTAAAGTACTAACTCCGTCGAACGAAAATCCAGTCGAAACCAATGATAAGTTTCCTAAAAGAACTTATACGTTCGACATCACCAAATGTGACGAGATTTTTGACTTATTGGTTAAAGATGGTCAATTAATAAAACCACCAGGTACTAAAGAACCGCCTGTGGAACAACAGAAAAAGAGGGTTTTTTGTAAATACCATAACTTTCTGGGCCATAAAACGTTTCGTTGTTTCCTTTTCAGGGATCTCGTTCAAAATGCTATCCGTGACGAAAGGCTGAAGTTTGGTGATAAGCCAAAACAACAGATGAGGATTGATTTGAATCCCATGCAGCCAGTCGAAGCCCATTATGCTGAACCATCCATTGTGAATATGGTGGAGGTCGAAGTTGCTTCTAACGGCAGTTTTGAAATGGTGGAAGCTGCTGGAGGTTTCGACACTAATATCAACATGGTTGAGATTGCTGATGATCTTACAAACCAGAACAAAGTTGAAGTTACTGAAGGCTTTGACGACCAGAAAAAGATGGGAACTACTGAGGGTTTCGACAAAAAGGACAATGACAATATTGCTGAAGATGTCGTAGATCGACAAGGAGCAAATTGGGATTGCTTGGGACAGCCAAGTGGGAAGTACGATTATCTCGCGAAATACACTGCGCCTGCAAGTTCTCGTATCGACATCAACGCAATCCAGCCAACCGGGTGGGGGGATTTACCTTTGAGCAACAATGAAAAAACAACTGAGACAACTGACAATCTCCTTATCATCAAAAAGAAAGTTACTGAAGACCTCACTATTGGAAACAAGGCTACTGAATACCTTGATCCTGACCAAATGAGGATAGGTGATGTCGCAAACCGCGTCAACATTATGGGACCTTCCAATAAAGAGGTCACAGGAATCAAAACAGAAGTTGTGGATGGTCCTATGAAGCCTGTGACCAGTGGAATCCTATGTAGGGTAATGGAGGACCCCAAAAGAAATTCGAACAAATGTTGCTGCAAACATGGTCCCAGGAACATATCTTGGTGTTGCTGCCCAGAAAATGAGTTCGACCAGGTACAAAGAAATGGTGAAGTCGAAGAAGAAAGACTTATTAAAAAAATGAACAAATTAAGCATTGCTGACGGACGGAATGTTGGGGTGAATATGGTGGAAGTGTCTCAGAGAAACCAGGCAGAAGTGGATGAAGATCACCGTCGAGAGGAGTACCAAAGGCTGGCATATCCTAAAGAAGAGGAAAATCTAGTGGAATTCATCAAGAGGTGCCAAAAGATGAAGACTGAAGTGATGTTATGCCCACGTTGCAGTGCAATCTTCGACAGGAAGGCAGCAACCAATCTGGAAGCAGTGGATAAAGCCAAGAGAAAATAAAATTGGGGGACCACAGGATATGACCCAAGAAAAAGTTATCATCACAAATGGAGGCGTGGAGAAAGACACCATAGCACTTACAAACCATCCAACAAAGAAACGGATGACAAATGGGTTCACCCCATTAGAGATGCTCAAGGACAGAAAAAATGGAGAAATTTTGAAGTTCAGAGAGGCACTTTGATGGAAGGTAAGAAGGAAGTGGATAAGCACAAGCCAAGACCATATCCTTCAGAAAACTACAAAGGAAAAACCCTATGTCAAGATCCCAATGGAGAAGATTCCAGAGGCAGAAGAGGGCAGAAAAAGAAGCTGCAGAAAAAAGTGTGATTGGAAAAGATGCTGACAGCAAAGATAAAGCAGAACCCAGTGACAATGCTCAGATAGTAAACAGAGAGGAGCCCTCCCACCAGTTCAATCCTGGCAGCATGGTCGAACCAGTGGTGTCTAAAGAGAAGGTGCAAGAAGACGACGAATTAACTGCCAACTTTGAATCCGACTCAGAAGCGTCCTTTAATGTGACCTGCAATGTGGTTTCTATCCTCCCTAAAGATTATGATAGAATCATGGAGGTCGAAGACGAGGAAGATGAGATGGAAGAGGAAACAATGGTACATAGGCCCGTTTGCTACTACGTCATGAACAATGGTTGCGTCGAAGAACATAATGTTTTCTTCGAAAGGCCAGATGATTCCATGAAGGCGCATTTAAAGCCTTTGTTCATAAAAGGAAAGGTTGAGAATGTTGGTGTAAACAAGATACTGGTAGATGGCGGAGCAGCAGTAAATTTGATGCCTTATTTCATGCTAAAGAAGATTGGGAAGGATGATTCAGACGCAAAACCTCACAATATGGTGTTGTCGAACTATGAAGGAAAAGTAGGAACCACTATGGGCATTATCCAGGTGGATTTGACTGTGGGAACCATAACAAGGCCAACAATGTTCATGGTCATTGCTTCAAGGGCGAATTACAACTTACTACTTGGAAGGGAGTGGATTCATGGTGTAGGAGCCGTACCTTCTTCAATGCATCAGTGAATAACCATCTGGAGACCAAACGGGATTGTCGAAAACATTGAAGCTGATCAAAGTTTTTTCATGACAGAAGTGAACAATGTCAACAGTCAAAGTTTCGACAAGAACCTAGCTCACATACCTCCGTGCAGCCCAGCCGAGTTCGACCTAAAAGCAACAAACAACGCCTACTGCTCCATGTACCTTCATCCTACACATGGTTTTCAGTGGAACAAAGAAGTGATTGGCGAATCTTACCTGTGGGGAACTACTCACATGGCGCCAACAGAATGGGGAAGCGAATTTGAGGAAGATGAGTAAAGAATCAGCGCTCAAAAGAATTACGGCTTACATAGCCGAAAATAAACTCAAAGAGGCCCTTGAGGCCGAAGTAAAATAAATGGCTGTCGAAGCCAACAAAGAAAATTCCAACGAACAATGTCCCCAAAGAGACGTTGCAGAAGAATATGATAACAACCAGATGGGCGAATGGCAACACCAAAAGCTTGACGCCATTTATGATGACGAACCTCTGGGGTTCGAAAAAGATCCAGTGTCAACTAACGTGAAGATGGTGGTGCATGATCCATTAGAAGAAGTAAATTTAGGACTGGGGGCAAAAAGTAGACCAACCTACATAAGCGCAAAAATGGACCCCCAGTTCAAAGTCAAAATAGTCCAGTTGCTGAAAGAGTTCAAAGACTGCTTCGCATGGGATTACGACGAGATGCCTGGTTTAGATAGAAGTTTTGTCGAATTGCAGTTGCCAATAATGGAAGGAAAGAAGCCAGTAAAGCAGACTCCAAGACGCTTCGCACCAGAGATTCTGTCGAAAATAAAAGAAGAGGTCGAAAGACTTATAAAATGCAAGTTCATCTGCACAACCAGGTATGTCGAATGGATTGCAAATATAGTTCCTGTAATTAAGAAAAATGGCAAACTTAGGGTATGCATTGATTTTCGAGACTTAAATTCAGCTACCCTAAAGGATGAATATCCTATGCCAGTGGCAGAAATGCTTATAGATTCTGCAGTAGGCCACAAGTATTTAAGTAAGCTAGATGGATACTCTGGCTATAATCAAATTTTTATTGCTGAAGAAGATGTTCCTAAAACAGCTTTCCGTTGTCCTGGAGCAATAGGAACGTACGAATGGGTAGTAATGCCCTTTGGTTTAAAAAATGCTTGAGCAACTTACCAACGGGCTATGAATTCCATTTTTCATGACTTTATTGAAACTTTCATGCAAGTGTACATTGATGATATTGTGATCAAGTCTGTTTCAGGGAAAAGTCATATAGATCATCTTCGACAATCCTTTGAAAGGATGAGGAAGTTTGGTTTTAAAATGAATCCCCTTAAATGTGCTTTTGGTGTGCAGGCGGGTGATTTCTTAGGTTTTGTGGTCCACAAGAAGGGGATCGAAATAAATGAAAACAAAGCCAAAGCCATAATGGAGGCGAAAGCGCCATCAACGAAAAAGGGGCTGCAGTCTCTGCTGGGGAAAATCAACTTTCTCAGAAGGTTTATCTCCAACCTTAGTGGAAAAACGCAAGCCTTCTCTCCTCCACTTCGACAAAAGAAGGAAGATTTTGCATGGGGGCAAGAACAACAAGCTGCCTTTGACAAAATCAAGGAATACCTGGCTAGTCCTCCAATTCTAATATCTCCTTATAGAAAAAGAAGTATGAGATTGTACATTTCGGCATCAGACAAAACATTAGGAAGTATGTTGTGCCAAGAAGATGAGAATGGCGTCGAAAGGGCCATCTATTATCTCAGTAGAGTCCTAAATGATGTTGAAACTAGATATAGTATTATAGAAAAACTATGTCTATGTGTATATTTTTCTTGTATGAAATTAAAGCATTATATAAAGCCTATTGATGTGTACATTTCTTCTCATTTCGACGTAATAAAATATATGTTATCTAAATCTATTTTACATAGTCGAATCGGAAAATGGGCTTTAGCATTGACAGAATATTCCTTGAAATATTTGCCTTTAAAGGCTGTGAAAGGACAAGTGGTTGCTGATTTTATAGCTGACCACTCTATAGATGAAAATGTAGAGTATGTCGAATTAGAACCATAGAAACTGTATTTCGACGGTTCCAGTCATAAGAATGGAACTGGTGTTGGGATGTTGATTATTTCTCCCGACAGAATTCCAACAAAATTCAAGTACAAAGTTGAAAGTTTGTGTTCAAATAATGAAGCAGAATATGAAGCTTTGATTGTTGGACTTGAAATATTGTTGAAATTGGGGGCAACAAGAGTCGAAATAATGGGTGACTCTGAACTGGTGATAAAGCAGTTGACTAAAGAATATAAATGTGTGAAAGAGAATTTAATCATGTACTTTGTAATAGCCAATACACTTCTCAAGGAATTCGACAATGTGGCCTTTAGGCACATTCCCAGGGTGGAGAATCAAGAGGCAAATGACCTTGCTCAACTTGCGTCTGGATACAAAGTGTCGAAGGAAAAGTTAGAAAAGGTTATTGAACTCAGAGGAAGAGTCATATCTACCAAATTGTCCCCATCAGATTTGGAGTCAATAAGATTAGGATATGGTGACGAAGAAAATTTTGAGATATTCAATATAGATGATTCAGGAATTGAAGACTGGAGAAAGCCCATCAAGGATTATCTACAAGACCCAAATCAGAAAGCCGAAAGAAAGGTAAAATACAGAGCTTTAAGTTATGTACTTTTTGGAAACGAATTGTTCAAAAAGACTGCAGAAGGAGTCTTGTTGAAATGCTTAGGTGAAGATGAAGCTTACATAGCTTTGTCGAGTGTGCACAGTGGAGCGTGTGGCGCACACCAAGCAGGTCATAAAATGAAATGGTTATTATTTCGACAAGGAATGTACTGGCCAACAATGCTAAAGGACTGTGTCGAATTTGCAAAAGGGTGTTAGGAATGTCAAATACATGCAGGCATACCACATGTTCCTGCAAGTGAGTTGCATTCAATTATAAAGCCTTGGCCATTTAGAGGTTGGGCTTTAGATTTGATTGGTGAAATTCGACCAGCCTCTTCAAAAGGGCAAAAGTACATTTTAGTTGGAATAAACTATTTCACTAAGTGGATTGAAGCCATACCATTGGTAAATGTGGATCAAGAAGCAGTTATAGATTTTATCCAAAAGCACATAATTTATAGATTTGGGATACCAGAAACAATAACAACAGATCAAGGATTTGTGTTCACTGGTAAAAATATGCAGAAATTTGCACAAGAAACAGGATTTAAACTCCTTACTTCGACACCTTACTATGCTCAAGCCAATGGACAAGTTGAAGCAGCCAACAAGGTAGTGATAAATTTGATCAAAAAACATGTGGGGAGAAGACCTAAAAACTGGCATAAAACTTTAGATCAAGTTTTGTGGGCTTGTCGAACATCTCTAAAAGAAGCAACGAATTCGACTCTATTTATGTTGACCTATGGACATGATGCAGTTTTACCAGTCGAAATATATCTGCAATCAGTTAGAGTTCAAACGCATCATGAAATCCCATCAGATATATATTGGAGCATGATGATGGACGAATTAGTTGATTTAGACGAAGAAAGTGTTAGACGGTGTGGCTAGTGATCGAGAGGGGGGGGGGGTGAATAGATCACCTCTTTAAAAAGTTAACGGATTTAACGTTTTATCAGAGTTTTCAAAAATGGCGGAAAAATCGGTCCTGAATCGACTTCCGTCTATTCTGAACCGCTACTAGAAAGCCAGACACGCAAGTGCAGTTGCTGGATTTTAATGAGAATGACAGAATTAATACACACAGAATTTTAACAGATTGAATGCGCTTATCCTTAAATTCTATTTCCAATGAACACAATCAAGTTAACCATTTTGTCAAACAGTTGGTGTGTGTGTGTTTGATAGTAAACAGCAATGGTGTATGATTAAAGGTTTTATTATCACTGCTGTCCAGAAAAATGATCAATCACCACACACTAACAGAAATTGCAAAACAGTTTTGAAACGTAAAGAAGATTAAGGTAAGAATACGATACGCAGAGATTTGGTAAGGAAGTTCCCCACGTCGTCCTCGCGTGTGGGTACGTCTCCCTCTCAATTTCAAATGAAATTGAGAACTTTGATTATCAATTATTGTCGAATCCGTTGATACAAGGTTTTGATACAAAGACAGAATTTCTAAACTCCAAGAACCTCTTCTTGTATAAACCTTCACTTGATCTGAGCTCGATCAAGATTTTCCTGCACAAAGTTGCAAACAATTCACCGGTTCCACGACCTGCTTGCGAAATCCCCCGATCTCCAAACGCAACGCTGCGGCTGAATTTGTTCTGCAAATGTGACTCCCAAACCCTCAAGAACACACCAGTTCTTGAAGGACAAACCAGTAGGTTTTTCCTAGAAACCCCCTTCAATCTTCGACTCAGCTAGATCCTCGATCGTTCCACTGCAACCCACAGCTAGATCCTTGATCGTACCACTGAACGTTATCTCAATGCTTCTTTAATCCAAAGAACAAGAATTGTTATGTGTAAATGTTCTTGAAGAAGAGTGATTGAGAAGATGAAGAAGATGAAGTCTCTTTCAGGTTTCTATGTGCTCACAAACAATTGCTCCAACACTGCTTTTGATCTGTGTTCAATTGTTTTCCCTCATTGAATTCGTCCTTTGTCTGCTGTTGAAACCTGTTCTTATATACTGCAAAAACAGTTGCTGTTATGACTTAAAACAACTTTGTGTATTGATGCATTGGAGTGTGTATTGATACATACTGTAAGTTGTGTGAATATTTGGTGAAAATAATTACTCATGTATCGATGCATAAATCGTGTGTATCGATGCATGTGATTTTTACACTGATATGTATCGATGCTTAATGCTTATGTATTGATGCACAGGCTGTCTCAAGTGGTCATGTATCGATGCCTATTGCGCATGTATCGATGCACACGCTGTCTCAAGTGGTCATGTATCAATGCAGAATTCGTGTGTATCGATGCATAGAGTTTTTGCCCTTCCATGTATTGATGCATGGCTCGTATGCATCGATGCATACTGAACAGAAATTGTTTTGTGATTAATCACATGCTACATGTATCGATGCAGAGGCTCATGTATTGATACATACTGATATAAAATGCATTTTAATTGTTATTTGAAGGGAATTTTCAATGTAGATTTGTATGTATGTTTATGCAACAATAAAGTGGGATGATGGACAAAATAAGAACACAAATATATCATGTAATGCAATGCACAATCAATTTGGATGATGATCACACAATTTGCTATCATTAAAAATTAATTCAAGTTAAAGAATTCTTTCACAAACTCCCCCTTTTTGATGATGGCAAATTCTTGGCAAGATGTGTGATACTCCCCCTGAGTTTGTGCATATCTGCATTTTCTCCCCCTTTGTCAACATCAAAAAGAGGAGGAAACAGAATTATCAAGGTAGCAGTGTAACAGGACATGGCAAAAAATGGATAACAAGCTATCAATCACAAAGAAGGAAGCTATCAAAGTAAAGAATCATTCTCAAAGAATGACGAATAAGGGTAATAACAAAAGAGATAAACATAAAGTGAAAAGCATTTAAGGATTAGAAGCTGAACCATATATTATGCAACAATTCAAATAAAACTTGAGCAGCATGAGATGAAATGCATTTAATTCAAATAGCATCAGTATGTGTCGATGCAAATGGTCATGCATCGATGCCTATTATTCACATTTGGCCTGTGTATCGATACGTGCGATGGCTGCATCGATACATCCTGAACCAGTTTGAAAAAGAATTGAAATTCAGAGTATATGGATCGATGCATACATTTTTTGTGTCGATGCATACTGATGCCAAAGCAGATTTTAATGCATTTTGCAGTATGGATATGCATTTTGCACTAAGTCATGATGCAGTGTGGATATGCATTTTGCACTAAGTCATGATGGTTATGCCCAAGAAGGATTCATAAGTCAGATTATTGTAATGTTCAAACAATATAGGCAAACAATAAATGCAACCAAATTAGTATCAACAAGAGTAAGAACATTTGTTCTAACATATACAACCACTTAGCAGTAGGAGAATTGTAGAAAGGATTGATATTACCTCTGTTGATGTAATCTTGCGAGGCATAAATGAAATCTAAAACAAATCTCATCAACCAAGTTGAGGCATAATATAGATAAGAAGAAACATGCTTATCCTTATCCAGATTCCCGTTGGTAGGCATAAGGGTGTCAATTTCTTTTGAGTCATTTATTTCAAAGCGCTTGAGTAGTTTTCTGCAGTATTTTGTTTGACATACTGTTGTACCCTCAACAAGTCGCTTTATCTGCAGTCCTAGGAAATAGTTCAGCTCCCCCATTTGACTCATCTCAATTTCACCCTGCATAACCTTAGAAGATTTTTCGACCAAGTGTATGTTAGTTGAACCAAATATTATATCGTCGACATAAACTTGAACTAAAAGAATGTGCTTTCTTTTGTGCTACTAAACGTGTCTTGTTCCTAGTTATCACTCCGTTTTCATCAAGCTTATTTCTAAAAACCCATTTAGTACCTATGATATGATGATCTCGCGGACGAGGGACAAGTTCCCAAACGTTATTTCTTTTAAAATTGATTAAGCTCTTCTTGCATGGCCATTAGCCAAAATTCATCAATCAAGGCCTCTTTGGAATTTTTAGGTTCTACTTGTGAAACAAACGCGAAGTGAGAACAAAAACTTATCTTAGAACGAATCATTACTCCCTTTGAAATGTCTCCCAAGATGTTGTCAATAGGATGGTCTATTGAGGATTTTCAAGCTGTTGGAAGGTCTTTCACTTCAGCTGTCTTTTCTTCCTCATTTTCTTCATGACTAGTATCTTCCTCCTTCTCATGGGCAGCTGTTTTGGACTGATCAGTTTCCTCAACAGCTTCCTTGAGTATGTCTTCTGTAGATACCCCTGCATCATTAAAAGAAATACCTTTTCCGACATTTTTCGGATAAGACTCATCAAAAGAAACATAGACAGATTCTTCAATAGTAAGTAGACGCTTATTATACACTCTATATGCTTTTACTCCTTTAAACATAATGTTTTGTTCAGCATGTTCAATTATGCAGCAAGTTTTTGTGAAAGAAACACTTTATAACCCTTGTCATGCAATTGACTTATGCTTAACATGTTGTGTTTAAGTCCCTCAACTAAATGGACATTTGAAATAGTAGTGGTGGAGGGATTTCCTACACTACCTTTGCCGAGTATAGCTCCTTTGTTATTGTCTCCATAAGTAGCATATCCCTTCTTCTTTGCTTTGAAGTCTATGAAAAGCGATATGTCACCGGTTATGTGCCTTGAGCAGCCGCTGTCAAGAAACCATCTTCTATTTACGGAGGCAAGGCACTCATCCTACAATATCAAAAGAGAGAATTTGGTACCCAATTTTCATTGGGTCCGAGTGGGTAAGTGCTAACATGGTTGCCTTTTGGCTTCCATTGATAAATACCTTTAGGAACAAGAAATCTCCTAAACTTGCATTTCTCAATGGTATGGCCAGCACGACAACAATAATGACATAAACCATGATGATGCGTTTGTTTATTCTTGTTCATTAAATCCTTTGGAGTAAAAGAGTATTTTGCATATGGAGGATTTAATGACTTCTTAAACAACCTAGAGTCAACGGCATAAGTAACCTTAGGTTGTAACGCTTTCTCTAATTTGACCTTGAGAGTGTTTGCTTCTTTTTGCCAAATATGACAAGCGTCACAATACCTAACTTTACTACATCCATCAATGTCAATATATTTTGAATTTTCTGCAATACTAGCTTTTAATGATTCTAAAGCATTTTCAGCTTTGTATACTTTACCTTCCAGAAATGAAAAAATTTGTTTATCGGAAGATAATCTTTTAAAAGCATCTACAGCTTCGTTATGCAGATTTTCAAAAGCTATTTTCAGTTCAGCAAAAGTCATAGAAGAGAAATTATTATAATAGGCCTGTTTTACCTTTTTATCATTGATTTTCTTCTTGTGGTAGGACAGATTTTTGGTGTGAGCCGTAAGGCACAGATTTGCGGTTTCATCACTATCACTTGAACTTTGTGTGCTTGATGAATCACTATCACTTTCCCATGCAATGTAAGCTCTTCTTTGTTTGCTGTACCCTTTTGGTGGAGCTTTTCCTTGATCCTTATACTTCATAGAACAATCTGTTTTATAATGTCCAGATTTACCACAATTAAAACAAGATCCTCTTCCTTTACTCTTCTTATTCTCTTCATGTTTTGAATCTGTAGATTGTCTTCGAAACTTCATGAGATTTTTGTCGGAATGCTTGACTCCGTTCTTTCGAATGAATCTGTTATATCTCCTTACAAAATGTCTCATTTCCTCATCATCCGAATCTTTGTCACTACTAGAATCATTGTCACTTTGCTCTTTTCGTGAGGACTTAGAGCTAGAGGCCACAAGAGCTATTGGCTTCTTCTCTCCCTCTTTGTCTCTTTTCTTCTCCTTTTCCTTCTTACTTTTGTTCTCATATTTTTCAAGACTTTCCAATGCTTGCTGATGTTCTTCCAGCTTTCCAAACAGAGTTGTAATCGTAAGTGTCGTTAGATCGTTGGCTTCCTTGATAGCTGTTACTTTAGGTAGCCATTCCCTGCTAAGACACCTCAGAATTTTATTAGTAGCAATTTCATTGGAAACAGGTTTTCCAAGTGCATTCAACCTATTAGTGAGATGAGTGAATCTCTTTTGCATGTCGGAGATAGATTCTCCTTGTTTCATGCGAAAGAGCTCAAACTCTTGATTAAATGTGTTAATGCGGGACTGTTTTACTTCAGTCGTACCCTCATGGGCAACTTCTAAAGCGTCCCACATTTCTTTAGCTGTCGTGCAATGGGATACTCGATAATACTCATCAACACCAAGTGCTGAAATTAGTATATTTCGAGCTTTCCAATCACACGACCACTTTTTCTCATCTTTCTCATTCCAATCAGATTCTGGTTTAGGTACTATGGCGCCAGCCGCATTTGTCATAGTAATTTGAAACGGACCATTTTCAATGGCAGCCCATACTAACCTATTCACAGAATTTATATGAACTCGCATGCAGTCTTTCCAGTAGCCATAATTTTCACCGTTGAAAATAGGCGCTCTATTATACGCCCCCTTTGGTTCAGAATCCATACTGTTACAGGCAGCCACAGAGCACCAGCGAACCGGCGCTCTGATACCACTTGTTAGACGGTGTGGCTAGTGATCGAGAGGGGGGGTGAATAGATCACCTCTTTAAAAAGTTAACGGATTTAACGTTTTATCAGAGTTTTCAAAAATGGCGGAAAAATCGGTCCTGAATCGACTTCCGTCTATTCTGAACCGCTACTAGAAAGCCAGACACGCAAGTGCAGTTGCTGGATTTTAATGAGAATGACAGAATTAATACACACAGAATTTTAACAGATTGAATGCGCTTATCCTTAAATTCTATTTCCAATGAACACAATCAAGTTAACCGTTTTGTCAAACAGTTGGTGTGTGTGTGTTTGATAGTAAACAGCAATGGTGTATGATTAAAGGTTTTATTATCACTGCTGTCCAGAAAAATGATCAATCACCACACACTAACAGAAATTGCAAAACAGTTTTGAAACGTAAAGAAGATTAAGGTAAGAATACGATACGCAGAGATTTGGTAAGGAAGTTCCCCACGTCGTCCTCGCGTGTGGGTACGTCTCCCTCTCAATTTCAAATGAAATTGAGAACTTTGATTATCAATTATTGCCGAATCCGTTGATACAAGGTTTTGATACAAAGACAGAATTTCTAAACTCCAAGAACCTCTTCTTGTATAAACCTTCACTTGATCTGAGCTCGATCAAGATTTTCCTGCACAAAGTTGCAAACAATTCACCGGTTCCACGACCTGCTTGCGAAATCCCCCGATCTCCAAACGCAACGCTGCGGCTGAATTTGTTCTGCAAATGTGACTCCCAAACCCTCAAGAACACACCAGTTCTTGAAGGACAAACCAGTAGGTTTTTCCTAGAAACCCCCTTCAATCTTCGACTCAGCTAGATCCTCGATCGTTCCACTGCAACCCACAGCTAGATCCTTGATCGTACCACTGAACGTTATCTCAATGCTTCTTTAATCCAAAGAACAAGAATTGTTATGTGTAAATGTTCTTGAAGAAGAGTGATTGAGAAGATGAAGAAGATGAAGTCTCTTTCAGGTTTCTATGTGCTCACAAACAATTGCTCCAACACTGCTTTTGATTTGTGTTCAATTGTTTTCCCTCATTGAATTCGTCCTTTGTCTGCTGTTGAAACCTGTTCTTATATACTGCAAAAACAGTTGCTGTTATGACTTAAAACAACTTTGTGTATTGATGCATTGGAGTGTGTATTGATACATACTGTAAGTTGTGTGAATATTTGGTGAAATTAATTACTCATGTATCGATGCATAAATCGTGTGTATCGATGCATGTGATTTTTACACTGATATGTATCGATGCTTAATGCTTATGTATTGATGCACAGGCTGTCTCAAGTGGTCATGTATCGATGCCTATTGCGCATGTATCGATGCACACGCTGTCTCAAGTGGTCATGTATCAATGCAGAATTCGTGTGTATCGATGCATAGAGTTTTTGCCCTTCCATGTATTGATGCATGGCTCGTATGCATCGATGCATACTGAACAGAAATTGTTTTGTGATTAATCACATGCTACATGTATCGATGCAGAGGCTCATGTATTGATACATACTGATATAAAATGCATTTTAATTGTTATTTGAAGGGAATTTTCAATGTAGATTTGTATGTATGTTTATGCAACAATAAAGTGGGATGATGGACAAAATAAGAACACAAATATATCATGTAATGCAATGCACAATCAATTTGGATGATGATCACACAATTTGCTATCATTAAAAATTAATTCAAGTTAAAGAATTCTTTCACAGAAAGGTTGCGTGCGCTGGATATAATAAAGAGAGAAAAAGAAAGAGTCGAAAAGTTTTACAATAAGAAAGTAAAATTCAAGACCTTTTTAATTGCTGATCTTGTTTGGAAAGTAATCCTTCCTAGGGATCGAAAAGATAGATTAATGGGAATATGGTCTCCTAAGTGGGAAGGACCTTTCCAGATTTTGAAAAGTTTTTCAAATTGTGCGTATGAGATTGAAGAGATAGGAAAAGACGAGAGAATCTTAAAGATAAATGGCAAGTATTTGAAAAAATATAAGCCAATATTGCAAGAAGTAAAAATAGCAGTAGAATAATTGTGAAAATAATTGTGATAGCCTTGCAAAACAAAAATGGCACCAAAGTTATTACAAAAGAAAGCCTCAAAGGGCTGAGAATTGTTAAACTAATTCTACTACAATTTGATACTAGCAAAAGTTTCCTTCAATGTGGCAAATTTCTTTTTCTGAAACTGGAGTCGATGATCACAAAGACTTCTGTGGGTAGAGAGAGTCTCAATCTCTTGACTATGTTGTTGAGCCTTTTCTGCATGTCGAATACCCACCTTCAGTTCGTCGTCAATCTCATTTTTCTTAGGTTGCTGTATGGATGCTCTGCGCTTTTTCTCTTGGGAGATTTTTTCTTGAAGAGCTGCTATTTGTTTCTCCCATTTCTGGATATTATCATCACAAGCAGCAACTTCTTTGATATAAGTTTCAGAAAGCTACTGCAGCTTTGAAACTTTGTCAGTCGAAGTTGCAACAGCATCCCATTCAGCAACTTGAGTCTCAGATTTTATGGAGATTTGCTGAGAGAGATCTCTTTGACGATGAAGGTCTGCAGTCGCCAAGTCAATGAGGGTCATCAGCTCCATCACAAAACTGCCAACCTCAGCAGAAGTTTCCAAGACATTTATTTGTTTCAAAATCTTCTTGAGTTCAATATGAGCAGTGGCACTTTCTTCTAAAACTTTAAAAAAATCAACATCAAGGATTTTCGTCTTAATCTTGGTCAAGATGTTGTCAAGAGATGGCGCTTCAGAAGTGGCCCCAGAGGTAGTCGAACTGCTTTGCGAAGAATCTTAAAAATTAAAACGAGCACTAAGCATGGCCTTCAGATATTCTAGGGGGTTCTGCACTTTGAGACTCTCAAGCTCTTCGTGAGAGAAACCAGTCGAACCAGTTGATATGGCACTTCCTTTGGTCTGGTCGGGAGCGGGTTGAGTGCTTTGTCCTAAAGTTTACCCAGCATCTGGTTGTTTCGACTGGTCATCCTCATCTTTAGCAGTTTCTTCTTCATGGTCATCTTCGACCTCCGTTTCCATGTCAGTGTCATCGCCTTTATTGGCAGCATTTAATCCTAGATGAGGAGGAGAATCGTCTTCAGAAGCTCCACTCATTGGAGCGTCGAATTCTGCTACAGTCTGCCTGTCATGATCATTTTTGGGGACATCTTCTTCTTGGACTGTCTCTTCCAGAGCTTTCTCAGGTTTTGGGTTGTTTTTGTCTATAGGTCTTCCTTCGACATCCAATTGTTTCTGAAAATAATTCTAAGATTAGGAAAAAGAAATGCAATGAAGATGAACATAGATAGTCGAAATAAGGATTTACCTCAGGAATCTCAGTATTAAAACTAGATTTCCCACTCTCTGTATCCTTCGACTGAAGTTTGGCAGTTGGAGTACTTGAAGAATCTTTTTTAGCTGACTTAACAATGGATCTTTGGGAAGAGACCCTCTTGATTTTCTTCTTCTGAGGAGGAGGGGGGTTTGGCTCTGGAGATTCATCACCAGATTCTTCATTGGGAACTCTCTCCTCTTCTTTCTTTCTTTTTTGGACTGGTGGGGGTTTTCGACTTACCTAGTCATGCAGACCAAAGCCAGTTAATTTCTTAAAAGGAAAAAGAATAAATGAAAAGAGTGAGGTTTGTACCTTTGTCGAAGGTTTCTTAGCAGCACTTGGTGACGCTTCGACGGAAGCTTTCTTGGTAGGGATCTTTACGGCTAAGGAAAGAAAGGAAAATTAGAAACAAATATAAGAAATACATGATAATACAGTTAGAATGACAAAAGAAAAATCGTGTTTCCTGTTAACACCTTCAAGAATGGGACTTTCCACGCGAACGTGTTCTATTCCAATATGAAGGTGTCCTTGGTAATCGTCCAGATGATACTTAGTCGGAACCACACGCTTAGCAGGTTTTTCGTAATGTTGGCGAAGAATTTTCATATAGTCCCCACAAACGAACCAATCTGGAAATGGAGGGCTTAATGCCACGCCAAACTCAGCAGTTGGTAGAGGAGGAAATTTTGGTGGATGACACCTAAAAGCCAGGTCATAGCGCGCTTTTGGTCGAACATGTGAAGGCAATGACAATTTTTCAAACCTCTCCGTCAATTTACGTTTTAATTCTGCTGCTGCTTCGCGTATGGTTTGACTAAGATCATCAGGTCTATACACGGTTTCGAAATATTTTTGAAATTTTTGTATTTCTTTAATGTGTCTTTGAATACCTTTTTTGGTCTGATCCTGCACGAAAGCAAAAGCATTTGTTAAATGTGTGGTGAAGGTTGTTACGTCAAAAAATCTGGTAGAATAATAATCCTTCCACCACTCATCAAACTCAGGAGTACAGAGAAAAGATGGTCGAAAGATCACTGGTCGAATATCAAGAGAATCATCAGTTAGCTTCTTCGACAGCTCTTTGCTCTCATCTTCATTATGAAGGGAGTTGTAAAAAATGATAGATCCTTTCTTTGGGAAGATGGGTCGAGGCTTTATTTGGATCAAGCCAAACTGTCCAACGAGATTGGGTTGGTAGACTATCAAAGCTATTTGGGTTTTGGTTGCATTACGATGGGAAAAAAGGAGCCTGGGGGTTAAAAATGATTCCCACACATCCAAAAATATATTCTCATCCTTTTGCATTTCCAAGGGCAGTTGTTGGGTAAACCATTCAGGTCCAATTTTTCTACTAGCAAAGGGTGCCATGGTTGAAGTAAAATGATACCTTTTGGCAAACATCATGACATAACCGTTGAAAGCTTGTCGAAGGCTAATTCCTTCATCAGTTGGCGTTAGTTGCACCAACCTAGGCCATTCGACAGTCCTGTCCTTCACTTTTTCTTCGTTCACTTTGTGTTTTACAGGAAGAGAAGCTTCAAAGGTGGCATTGAGCCATAATTGTAAAAACCAGAAAGGTCCTGACAAATTGATTTTACCGTTGTCTTTGATGGTTTTCAAAAAAAACTTACACTCTCACTCAAGGATTCGAAAAGATTCGCCAAAATCATTTCACTTAAGCATAGTTTGGTTCCTATGTGAAGTTGATTGGCCATAGTGATGAATCTTTTGGCAACTTGGAGGGAACGGGAGCAAAACACATATTTTGATAGCCAGAGTCAAAAAGGCTATATGTTCGACATCCGAGACTTCTGTGGTATCCTTGTCATGATAATGAGACATGAATAAAGAGTATGGAGCAAAGCTAGTCTCAAAAGCTATAGAATCTTCATTTAGGTTGGTGGGGTCGAAATCTATCCCATTAGGACGAAGGCCAACGATGGCTGCTGCGTCGAAGAGAGTGGGTGTGACCATCCCACAAGGAAGGTGAAAAGTGTTATAGGTACTGTCCCAAAAATAGAGGGAAGCTAAAAGCATGTTGGGGCAAATGTTGGGTCCTACTCTCAACAATTGAATGAGGTCGAAAATACATATTTCCTTCCAGAAATCTCCTTTAGTCTTTTCAACCTTATCTAGCCAGGATAAATAGTCTGAAGGGTCTTTCGACCATGGACAAGTTCTAAAGATCCTAGCATAATTCAAATAAGTTAAATTCAACTCTCCATCATCAGTCGAACTTTGTGGGTCATTTTGTTCTACAGTTTTTTCTTGAGGTTGAGGTTTTACTCCAGCACCTATGGGTTTGGTATGGAAATAGGTGGGAAAAAATTCTTTCAGATGATCTGGTTTAATATCTGGATTGGGGAGTGGACCTAACATGGCGTGACGAATACCAGAAACAAGAATAGGAATTAATACCTGGGATTTGTAGATACATTCCTTCTCTCTCTCATTGGGAGGTTCAGGAACGTATTGTTGGTTTCCAATAATCATCGGTCCATTCAACTCGTGCGCAGGATGAAGAGTTGAATCTTGGGTCTTCCTGGAGTGTTTCCTGCTGGAAGATTTTGGAAGAGCCATTGTTGAAGAACAAAGAAACCTTTGCAGGAGAGTTGAAAGTATGAAAATGGGTATGAAGAAGAAAGTTTGAAGTGTAAAAAGTTTCAGAGAAAATAGGTTGTGAGTATTTATAAGGGAAGATGATAAAAAAACGCTTGAGTTTTTGACGATGATCGTGGAACACGTGGCTGAATCACAATGATGATGATGAAGATGTGGAAGTTGAAAAAGGCCATGATGTTAGGTTTAGGAAATGATGGGGTAAGGTCTAAACGTGGGCTAGACATGACATTTCTGAAAAAGTGTAATGATGAATCTGTCTGGGAACTTGAGATTATAAAAGCTTGGAAACAGTGGAATTAAATGACATGGCATCGAAATATTGGTTGACAACAAATGATTGTTTCTCCAATGTAGTCGAAACATCTTTGCTGGGGGGAAATTTGTATACATGTATTTTTGACGCCATGAAATTAATAAGCAGAATAGTGTTTTCGACAAATGGAGATGCTTGCAAAAAAGACTAGAAATATATATACTTGAAGAGCATTTTCGACAGTTTAGTTGATAAGTGTTTTCGACACTTCGACAGATTGATGGTTCGACATTTCGACAGAAGAAGATGTTTGCAGATGAAAAGACGTCTTTTGACAAGTATGGATGATGTTATGATATTTCGACAATTCGACAAGTCTGAAGAGACGCATCGTTTCGACGTAAAGCGGAAATTCAAATTCAAAAGAGTTATGACGTTTGGCAGAAGACGCGTGGAAGCACCTGGCGAAAGGAAGTTATGCAGAAAGCCAAGTGTCATAGTTTTAGGATTTATTCGTTAGTGACAGTTATTTTGTTTGTATATAAATAGGATAGTTGTTATCAGAATAAAGTGTGTGAAAACTTGTACAAAATTCCTGCAAAATACTCAAAGTACCCGTGTGAGAGAAAAAAGTCTTATCTGGAAAATGTACGTGTGAACAAACACCATTTCTTTAAAGTTGTATCTTATAAATTTCAAAATTCTTTACCAATTTTCCTTTACATTGACAAGTCATTTATCCTTTGCATTTACTTTATGCAATTAATTCTTCGCCATTTATTTTTCGCCATTTATCTTAGTCTTGTCAAGTTTACTTTACTTAAGCACTTTTAGTCAATATCTTTCGACATGAAGGACTTAGTAAACCAAATAAAGGATACAAAGGTTTTTCTAAAGAGTTACAAAGTTATTTAAATTTTCACATGTCCTAGGATTTGTATGGTTGATCCTGCAAGTAACCCAATTCGACAAGTTTTGGAAAAACCAGAGGTTGTTCGCCAAAATCAACAGCGAACACATATGTATTTTGTACAAAGTGATGTTTACAAACAAATAGAATGGGGGTATGAGAAAATAATTCATTAATTATATTTTTATGTTTGACAAGACCTTCGGTCTTGTGCCTAGGCACCAACATAAAAATGAGGGATCAAAACCTCGTAGTTCGTGCTATAAATTTCAAAATGGGTGTGTTAGTTTTAACAAAATTTAAGTTTGAAAGGCACAAAGGCCTGAAAATGGTTAGAATGAGTTAATTCTTTTTGGATTTTTGAAAGTTTAAGTCAAGTATAGTTAAGTTTATTCATAAGTTTGATTTAAGAAAATAAGTTTGAAAATGCAATGGCATAAGGCCAAAGTTTCTATCTTTTGCAAAAGTGGTCTAAATTTAGAACAAAAGTAGTTCACACAAAGAAGGTTTTGAAGATGGAGGAAGAGATTTTGAAATTAAAGAAATGGGGAGAAGATGAAGAGACTACCCTATGCACAAAAATTTAAAAGTTTAAAGTTGAAAAGATCTGACCAAATGGGAGCAATCCAATAGACAAGTATGTCAATAGAAACCCATAATTTCCTTGGACTTTTTGAATTAAGCAACACACAAATGCACAATTATATCACTCTTGAAGAGAAAAGGCATCAAATAAAGATGGTCTCATCCAAGCTTATCCACTTCAATGATCTTCTTCAAAATAGCCCATGTAGCAGATGAATTTTACAAGTCACAGGTTCAACATAACAGCTTAACAATGATCAATATTGTAGATGAATCTGGAGAGATCTTGAATGATGTATCAGATGAATTCAAACTTGCAAGCTCTTGGTTCTTCAACAAATTGGCATTGGCCAAGTCCATTAGCAAATGAATATTGCCTAAGTTCTAAGTCCAATTGGGGCAAAATCAAACCAACAGTCCACTTAAAGTCTTTTAGCGTTTTTGTTATTATTATGTGCATTAATGGTCAAAGACCAATCAAACAAACAAAGCAACAAAGTATATCACACAATATGGTCCAAGTGGACAAAGTGAAAATTGCATAAACATAAATAATTAGAATGATATGTACAATGACAAATGATAATAGAACAATAAAAGTAAGCTGCATTAAAAGTAAAAGCTTGAAAGTAAAAGTTAATGGTTAGTAAGTTAATAGTTAGTTTTGTTTTGCTTTTGATTTCAAGACATTCTTTGGAGAATACTCAACCCAATTCCCACAATCATGGATCCTTAAACCAAAACATCTTCCAAAGGAAGGAAAGAAGGCCAAGTTTCCACACAATACCATGGAAGAGGGGAGACTTACAATCTCACTAACTAGAATGCTTATGCCTCTTGTGTCACAAATTTAGCGCTATGTTAACCAATCGTAATTGGACTTATGTAGAAGTCACAACTATTTGAGACCGGGCAATAAACTTTTGGTGTTAATGCATGTTTGAGACATAGTATTAAGAACTATGCTCATTAAACATACCACACACACAAAATATGCAAAGGTGTGGCCTAATCTCATCCATACTCATGTTAATCTTTCAATCAACTAGCATTAGGACTTTGAGATATCATTGGCCAATTGGAAATGAATGGATGAAGAAGGGGAATTAGATGAAGAGGGAAAGGGATGAATGAGATCACAAATTGGTCAAAGGGGGACTTTTACCAAATTAATATTATTCATTCATTTTGGGAGATGGAATGTACATTCCATCAATCCCCTAAATCCAATAATATTAACTTGACAAAGTCAAATCAACCTTGACCAAGGCCCAATAACAAATGAGAAACTCAATTAAGTCAATCCAAATGGTCAACACAATTAAAATAATATTTATTCAATTAAAAATCTTAAAATAATGCATTAAATTCAAATATGTTTTGTCCAAATCCTAAAATCTCATCAAAATACCAAAAAAATGGCCATGAGATTTATCATAGTTCAAACAAGGTCAAAGTACCTTGGATAAAAAATTTCATAATTTTTGGACACTTAAAAATATTTTTAAACAATTAAAAACAAATGTAAAAATCAATTAATTCATGAAAAATATTAATAATGATCCCAAAAATAATTATAATTCAGAATATGAAAGAGAAAAATATTTGAGAATTTTTGGTGAAAGTCCCATATTTTTTTGGATCAATATTGAATTTAATATGAATTATTGAAGAAAATGCAATTAAAACAAAAATCAGAAAATTCAAAAATGCGTGGACCATCGGGTCTCCCTCATTAATTGAGGTGGCAGATCTGATGATCCACAACGCGCGTTCCACCAATGCCTTAGTCAAGCGCATTGTAACATGAGTAATCAAAAGGAATGACTGAGATTAAAACATGAGAATTAGATCACACGGTTTAGACCAAAGACACATCATCACCGGAGCCAGAGCTTCGATTGTCTTCTCCGGAGAGCTTTGCCAGACTGGTCATCATGAACCATCACCAAAACTTCAAACAGGGACATGATTTTAAAGAGAAAACATCACTGAGCATGAATATCACCTCTATTTCTTCCAATTCCAACTATATTGAGAGATATGTGGAATTGAAAAATGAGGTTCATGATCTGAGTTGCTTCGATTTGGCCTCAAAGCAACTCAAACACCTTGCCTACATTGGTAGGACTTCAGCCAACACAATAATCAATAGAATTGAGCAATAAACAAGGAGAATCAAAGAGATAAAATTTTCTGCAAATTACCTTCAATGGAGGTCTGAGCTTGCTAGATCTTGATCTGAATCGTGCTTTGCTTCACTTCAATTGCTTGCAGAAGAGGAATGGAAAGGCTTAGAATCAATGGACTCCTGGAGAATTGAATTCCAAAACAGTGGAGATTCAAGCTCAAATTCAAACGAATTTATCAGGGTTATCCTTTTAATGTGAAGGGTTTTCAATGGAGATTCAAAGTTGGCGTAGTGTGTGTGTTAATTCTGAGCATAAGGGCTTCAATTTATAGAGAAATTGGATGATATTTGCACACTCACTTCCACTTTCCAAAATTGGCAAATGATGAAAGCATGGTTCATGGGCGCGCATAGGCCCATGAAATGATTGTTTGAAAGTCCAAAATGAAGTTCAGATGCTTTGGAGATGGATTGGATTGCAAGGTACATGTGCATTGTCATTTGAAGTTTGATCCATGCCAAATGATATCATCTTGTTTAAGCCATGCGCAGCCTATGCATTTCTCATCCAAAATGCATGAATTTTAGCTCTTTGGAAAGGTGAGATCAAGAGGAACAAGTTTTGTGTTTAACACTTTTTCATGTGGAGCTTGGAACTTGGAGATATTTGAGGTGGAAGTTTGGAAAAATTTGACATATCAAAAATTTTCTAAGTGTCAAGCTACATGTCTCAATATTCCACCTTGCTTAACTTTTTATAGGAGCTTCAAATGAGAAAAGTGTCTTCATCAAAGTTGTAGCTCTCTCAAATAACTTCAAAATTGTCACCAATTTCATATAATTTGGATTTAAAATGATAGAGTTATGCATTTTTGAAGTTTGGAAAAATCACTTGATCAATGGTAAAGGTCAAAAGTCACCTATAATGTAGCCTCATATCACATGTTCAAAGAAGTTGAATTAACTCTCACTCCAAACCTAAAAGTTGAATTAGACACATTGAATTTGATTTTGCAACTTGGAAATCTTTCATCTCATAAAAATTGAGCTAGTTATGGCCTTGGGAAGTTGACTTTCAAATTAGGGTTTAGACAAAATGACCTATAATGTTTCAACATAGAAAATGATTTTCCAAGCAAAACTAGCTCTAGGTCTCAACATGAAAGTTGTTTATAATGTCATTTATAGTATGTTTTCTCTTGGAATCATTTATATATGGTGAAAATTGTAGGAGATAGGGTCTAGGGAGACCGAGTTTTGATCAGATGAATTCATCTGGCTAACCACCATCAACCAACTTGCTAACTTCCAATTCTTTTGACATTCGTGGCTCAAGGTAGATCATATATGCATAAGATGATGAAATTTGAAGTGTCCCTTGAGAAATTTTATCAATTGGTGAGAAAGCTTGATGGAGAAGTTACTCAAGATACCTAGTCAAACTAGGGTTTCTAAGGCAAATCACCCTCAAACTCTTGAAGGAAACTTGATCAATATAACAAGTAGGGATCATTTGGACTCATATATGATGTTCATAACCATTCTTAAATCAATTCTTGGTTGTGCTCTTTGTTCATGAGGGTCTCAAACCCTAGATGTGATCAATGAATCAATGAGATCATGCCCTACCTACAAAAGAGTTAGATAGATACAAAGACATACTTTTGGTATGATAATATACAAGTATGATATAATCACAAAGTACTTGGTGATCTCTCCTAAAATAAACCCAATGAAAGAGGGGTAAGGAGGATGCCAAGGTATGATTCCAATGTTAATGCTTATGATTGAATTGCATGAGGGATCTTAGGGTCAAAATTGGGGTCTTACAACTGCCCCTATTTAAGGACATTCTAACTGAGGAGGCGAAGGTTAAAATCTTCATGTCAACTCAGTAGAATGGGCTTAAATAACAACATAGAGAAATGAATTTTGGTCCCTAAGAGACCTCATGATGCATATGATATGAATGCAAAGGTTAATGCTCTGTGGGGAAATATTGCCACAAAGGAAAAGAAATCAGAGAGACCAAAAGTCCGCAGGAGTATAATGCATTCCGTAAGGAAAACTCGCTAGGGGCGACAGAGACTCTGAGGGGATAAAAGGGACTTATGCGTAGGCTGTAACACCCCGATAAAATATGATAATTATTTAATTTAAGTTTAATAGTATATTATGATGATAATATGAATGAGAGGGTATTATTTTTCAAAATAAAAGATAAACCATTCATATATATTATTATTAGTATATTTATTAATTTAATTAAATAATTGGAATATTATTGGATTATTATTATTGGAATAATAAAGTTGGAATTGGAACGATTTTTGGAATCAGTAAAGAGTCCCATTTAGAAAAAAAAGGTTTACACGTGAAAACAGAGAAGCGACTAAAAAGTGGAAAAGGGGCAAAAAGGAAGAGCAAGAGAAAAAGGGTTGAAGAAGGGAAAAGCTTGAAGTTAAAGGATTTGCCGGATTAACTCAGGTAAGGGGGGTTTATCGTCGTTTAATGGGCATTATGGGTTAACATGTAATGGGTAGTAATAAGCCATTGAATTGACTCTAATTAGGTTTTGATAAATACCCTTGAATTGTGATGAATAAATTACGTTAAAACTGTGAATGAATCTATATTTGGATGAGTCGTAATTTTCTGGACGTGTAGCTTTTTACGGAATCGAAATCGGAGGTCCGGAAGTCCTCCAACGGCGAAAAATGCGGGTAATTCTGCATTCTGTTCGTTGTTAGCGCAGGAACAGCTTTCTGTCTTGCGTTAACCGGTTAACCCAGGGCGTTAACCGGTTAACACTGTTATGATAATTAAAAAATTTAATTTCTGTGTTGCATTAACAGGTTAACCAAATGCGTTAACAGGTTAACACTGTTATAAATTGCCAAAAAACGTATTCTGTCTTGCGTTAACAGGTTAACCCAGGGCGTTAACAGGTTAACACTGTTGAAATACTGGTAGAGTTGTATTCTGTCTTGCGTTAACAGGTTAATCCAGGGCGTTAACCGGTTAACACTGTTGAAATACTGTAAAATTTGTATTCTGTCTTGCGTTAACAGGTTAACCAATTGCGTTAACAGGTTAACACTGTTTGAAAAGTGAAAAAATGGATATTTAAATATTGTGTACGTTTTGGAATGGAATTATGTGTACATATTTGATGATTGGCCTATATTGGTGAATGATATATTGCATGTATGATATAGTAGGGATCATTTCCCGTTGTTTTGAGCAGTATAGGTATTAGTAGAGTGTGCTAATACTGTGATTTATTATTTGGCATGACATGACATGATTCTGTGATAAATATGCTGATGATGTATGATGGTATGCATAATGCTGTGAATATATCTATTATGTATGCAATTGTGGATGGACTGTTTATGGCTTAGAGTGTGAGCATATGTCCATTGTGGATTGTTGTTGATGTTTGCATGCTAGGTGATTTAGCGTGCATAGCATAGCCTTTATGGTGGTAGCTAATTCCCATGGTGAGGAATTAGTGAGTGAGTCACTAGGTCTCAAATGAGTGGGACTAGTGAGCTTGGTAGCCGTATCTGGGTTTGATCGGTGAGGTTGAACTATGTGTTCACGAATAGTCGGTACCGCATGCATGGAGTCTCATTTCATAATGTATGTATGGCGTATAATATGAATGGATGTATTCCAATATTATACGTGTGTTTTGTGTTTGTGTTGAGTATGATTATGAGTTGATGTTGCCGTTGCTGAATGTGTGATATGATTAGGGTGATGAATGTGTTAATTTACTTAGCATTACATGATATTTTATAATGCTTATTATATCGATTGAGGAACTCACCCTTACAACTATGTTTCAGGTAACGAGCAGTGATTGAGTAGAAGCTAGTGCTTGGAGTCTAGTGTAGTTCCTTAGTGGGTCATGCTCTGGTATATGTAACATCGGGACGGGATGTTTTACTTTGTTTTCATTTTTGGTTGTTGAACAATTTTACATGTAATGTGTTACATGGTTTGCATGTTGTTAGATTTCTATCCGCTGCGAATTGTGCAATGTTTTATTTTGATTAATAAATGAGCATGACAAGTTATTTTGGTGAATGGTGTGAAGTGTCAAGTGTGACACCCTGAAATTGCATATCTACTCTGATTCATATTTTGTTGTTTTAAGTAATTATTGGGGTATTTTAGAAGGGTGTTACATTAGTGGTATCAGAGCATAGTCGGTCGAGTCGAGTCGTAATTATTCTGTTTCCCTGTATGTGATAGGTGTTGTGTAACCCTATCAGTACTTATTGTTTTAGCTTGTTGGGTTTTCAGAATAGAGATGGCTGGAAGAGGTAGAGACGATGCTGCGATTGCTGAGGCTCTGGGTATGCTAGCTGGAGTACTTGGAGGGAATCCGAATGTTGTGGGATTGGGAGCTGCTCGTCAACTGAGTGAGTTCCAGAAGAACAATCCTCCAATGTTCAAGGGAGCATACGATCCAGATGGTGCTCAGAAGTGGTTGAAGGAGATCGAGAGGATCTTCCGAGTGACTGAGTGTGCCGATAACCAGAAGGTCAGGTTCGGTACGCATATGCTGTCAGAGGAAGCAGATGATTGGTGGGTTGCTGCCTGCACTGAGTTGGAAGCTGCTGGGAGTGCTGAGATCACTTGGGCGGTGTTTAGAGAGAGATTCTTGAGGAAGTACTTTCCAGAGGATGTCAGAAGAAAGAAAGAGATAGAGTTCTTAGAATTGAAGCAGGGCAACCGGTCTGTTACTGAGTATGCTGCTAAGTTCACAGAGCTGTCGAAGTATTACACTCCCTATGATGAGGCAGTAGCAGATGGGGCAGAGTTGTTTATGCTGTTAGCGACTTTGGAGGCTAAAGATAAACTGGTGATTTGCGATCTAGCCGTGGTGTGTGATTTTCCTGATGTGTTTCCTGAAGAAGTGAATGAATTACCGCCAGAGCGTGAAGTTGAGTTCTCGATTGATTTGGTACCTGGTACTAGGCCGATATCGATGGCTCTGTACCGTATGTCTGCTGTTGAGTTAACTGAATTGAAGAGTCACCTGGAAGATCTGTTGGATAAGAAATTTATTCGTCCGAGTGTGTCACCGTGGGGCGCACCAGTGTTATTGGTTAAGAAGAAAGAAGGTACTATGAGGTTGTGTGTGGACTACAGGCAACTGAATAAAGTGACGATCAAGAATCGATATCCTTTGCCGAGGATTGATGATTTGATGGATCAGTTGGTTGGTGCGAGTGTGTTCAGCAAAATAGCTTTGAGATCGGGGTATCATCAGATACGTGTGAAAACTGAGGATATTCAGAAGACTGCTTTCAGAACAAGGTATGGACATTATGAGTATTTTGTAATGCCTTTTGGTGTGACTAATGCGCCTGGGGTATTTATGGAGTATATGAATAGGATTTTCCATCCGTACCTAGACAAGTTTGTTGTGGTGTTTATTGACGATATTTTGGTGTATTCGAAATCTGAAGAAGAGCATGCTGAACATTTGAGAGTGGTTTTAGGAGTTCTACGAGAAAAGAAGTTATTTGCTAAACTGTCCAAGTGTGAATTTTGGTTAGAAGAGGTTAGTTTTCTTGGTCATGTGGTTTCAAGAGGTGGTGTTGCTGTTGATCCTTCTAAGATAGAAGCGGTATCTAAGTGAGAAGCTCCGAAGTCAGTTTCTGAGATAAGGAGTTTTCTTGGACTTGCAGGTTATTATAGGAAATTCATTGAGGGATTTTCTAAGTTGGCGTTACCGTTGACGATGTTGACTAGAAAGGGGCAAGCGTTTGTTTGGGACTCAAAATGTGAAGAAGGTTTCCAAGAGTTAAAGAGAAGGTTAACTACTGCTCCTATTCTGATATTACCAAGTCCGTCGGAACCATTTGAGGTTTACTGTGATGCTTCATTGTTGGGTTTGGGTGGTGTTTTGATGCAGAATAAGCAGGTTGTAGCTTATGCTTCGAGACAACTGAAGGTTCATGAGAGGAACTATCCGACACACGATTTAGAGTTGGCAGCTGTGGTATTTGTTCTGAAGTTATGGAGGCATTACTTGTACGGGTCAAGATTTGAGGTTTTCAGTGACCATAAAAGTTTAAAGTATTTGTTTGATCAGAAAGAGCTGAATATGAGACAGAGGAGATAGTTAGAGTTTCTGAAGGATTATGACTTTGGTTTGAATTACCATCCGGGTAAAGCAAACGTAGTGGCTGATGCATTGAGTCGGAAATCATTGCATATGTCTATGTTAATGGTTAAGGAATTGGATTTAATTGAGCAGTTTAGAGACTTGAGTTTGGTGTGTGAGAGTACTCACAATAGTGTTGAATTGGGAATGTTGAAGTTAACGAGTGGTATTCTGGATGAGATTAGAGAGGGTCAGAAATTCGATGTGCTTTTGGTTGATAAGTTGACTCTAGTGAATCAAGGTCAAGGTGGTGAATTCAGAGTTGATGAGAATGGTGTTTTGAAATTTGGTAATCGGGTGTGTATTCCGGATGTTACCGAACTTAAGAAGAGTATTCTTGAGGAAGGACATCGTAGTGGCCTGAGTATTCATCCTGGGGCTACGAAGATGTATCATGATTTGAAAAAGTTATTTTGGTGGCCGGGAATGAAAAGAGAAATTGCGAGTTTTGTTTATTCTTGTTTGACTTGTCAGAAGTCAAAGATTGAGCATCAGAAGCCGTCTGGACTAATGCAACCGTTGGCTATTCCAGAGTGGAAGTGGGATAGTATCAGTATGGATTTTGTTTCTGGTTTACCGAGGACAATTAAGAATTTTGAAGCTATTTGGGTGATTGTTGACAGATTGACAAAATCGACTCATTTCATTCCGATCAGAATGGATTATCCGTTAGAGAGATTAACTGAGTTGTATATTGAGAAAATTGTAAGTTTGCATGGTATTCCGTCGAGTATTGTTTTGGACAGAGATCCTAGATTTACATCGAAGTTCTGGGAAGGTTTGCAGAGGGCTTTGGGAACTAAGCTGAGATTGAGTTCTGCATATCATCCGCAGACTGATGGTCAGACTGAGAGGACGATTCAGTCACTGGAGGATCTTTTGAGGGCTTGTGTTTTGGAAAAGGGAGGTGCTTGGGATTGTTATTTACCTTTGATTGAGTTTACCTACAATAATAGTTTTCATTCAAGCATTGGTATGGCACCGTTTGAAGCTTTGTATGGTAGGAAATGTCGGACACCTTTATGTTGGTATGAGTCTGGTGAGAGTGTTGTGGTTGGACCGGAGATTGTTCAACAAACTACGGAAAAGATTAAGATGATTCAGGAGAAGATGAGGATTGCTCAGAGTCGTCAGAAGAGTTATCACGACAAGAGGAGGAAGTCACTTGAGTTTCAAGAGGGAGATCATGTGTTTCTTCGTGTTACTCCGATAACTGGGGTTGGTCGAGCTTTGAAGTCGAAGAAGTTGACACCTCGATTTATTGGTCCTTATCAGATTTTGGAGAGGATAGGGGAGGTAGCCTATCGTATCGCTTTACCGCCGTCACTTGCGAATTTGCATGAGGTTTTTCATGTGTCTCAGTTGAGGAGGTACATTCCTGATCCGTCGCATGTGGTCCAAGTAGATGATGTACAGGTGAGAGATAACCTGACTGTTGAAACATCACCTATGAGGATCGAGGATCGAGAGTTGAAGCAGTTGCGGGGTAAAGAGATTGCTTTGGTAAAGGTAGCTTGGGGAGGACCAGCAGGTGGCAATGTGACTTGGGAACTTGAGAGTCAGATGAAGGAGTCTTATCCAGAGTTATTCGCTTGAGGTATGTTTTCGAGGACGAAAACTCTTTTAGTGGGGGAGAGTTGTAACACCCCGATAAAATATGATAATTATTTAATTTAAGTTTAATAGTATATTATGATGATAATATGAATGAGAGGGTATTATTTTTCAAAATAAAAGATAAACCATTCATATATATTATTATTAGTATATTTATTAATTTAATTAAATAATTGGAATATTTTTGGATTATTATTATTGGAATAATAAAGTTGGAATTGGAACGATTTTTGGAATCAGTAAAGAGTCTCATTTACAAAAAAAAGGTTTACACGTGAAAACAGAGAAGCGACTAAAAAGTGGAAAAGGGGAAAAAAGGAAGAGCAAGAGAAAAAGGGTTGAAGAAGGGAAAAGCTTGAAGTTAAAGGATTTGCCGGATTAACTCAGGTAAGGGGGGTTTATCGTCGTTTAATGGGCATTATGGGTTAACATGTAATGGGTAGTAATAAGCCATTGAATTGACTCTAATTAGGTTTTGATAAATACCCTTGAATTGTGATGAATAAATTACGTTAAAACTGTGAATGAATCTATATTTGGATGAGTCGTAATTTTCTGGACGTGTAGCTTTTTACGGAATCGAAATCGGAGGTCCGGAAGTCCTCCAACGGCGAAAAATGCGGGTAATTCTGCATTCTGTTCGTTGTTAGCGCAGGAACAGCTTTTTGTCTTGCGTTAACCGGTTAACCCAGGGCGTTAACCGGTTAACACTGTTATGATAATTAAAAAATTTAATTTCTGTGTTGCGTTAACAGGTTAACCAAATGCGTTAACAGGTTAACACTGTTATAAATTGCCAAAAAACGTATTCTGTCTTGCGTTAACAGGTTAACCCAGGGCGTTAACAGGTTAACACTATTGAAATACTGTTAGAGTTGTATTCTGTCTTGCGTTAATAGGTTAACCCAGGGCGTTAACCGGTTAACACTGTTGAAATACTGTAAAATTTGTATTATGTCTTGCGTTAACAGGTTAACCAATTGCGTTAACAGGTTAACACTGTTTGAAAAGTGAAAAAATGGATATTTAAATATTGTGTACGTTTTGGAATGGAATTATGTGTACATATTTGATGATTGGCCTATATTGGTGAATGATATATTGCATGTATGATATAGTAGGGATCATTTCCCGTTGTTTTGAGCAGTATAGGTATTAGTAGAGTGTGCTAATACTGTGATTTATTATTTGGCATGACATGACATGATTCTGTGATAAATATGCTGATGATGTATGATGGTATGCATAATGCTGTGAATATATCTATTATGTATGCAATTGTGGATGGACTGTTTATGGCTTAGAGTGTGAGCATATGTCCATTGTGGATTGTTGTTGATGTTTGCATGCTAGGTGATTTAGCGTGCATAGCATAGCCTTTATGGTGGTAGCTAATTCCCATGGTGAGGAATTAGTGAGTGAGTCACTAGGTCTCAAATGAGTGGGACTAGTGAGCTTGGTAGCCGTATCTGGGTTTGATCGGTGAGGTTGAACTATGTGTTCACGAATAGTCGGTACCGCATGCATGGAGTCTCATTTCATAATGTATGTATGGCGTATAATATGAATGGATGTATTCCAATATTATACGTGTGTTTTGTGTTTGTGTTGAGTATGATTATGAGTTGATGTTGCCGTTGCTGAATGTGTGATATGATTAGGGTGATGAATGTGTTAATTTACTTAGCATTACATGATATTTTATAATGCTTATTATATCGATTGAGGAACTCACCCTTACAACTATGTTTCAGGTAACGAGCAGTGATTGAGTAGAAGCTAGTGCTTGGAGTCTAGTGTAGTTCCTTAGTGGGTCATGCTCTGGTATATGTAACATCGGGACGGGATGTTTTACTTTGTTTTCATTTTTGGTTGTTGAACAATTTTACATGTAATGTGTTACATGGTTTGCATGTTGTTAGATTTCTATCCGCTGCGAATTGTGCAATGTTTTATTTTGATTAATAAATGAGCATGACAAGTTATTTTGGTGAATGGTGTGAAGTGTCAAGTGTGACACCCTGAAATTGCATATCTACTCTGATTCATATTTTGTTGTTTTAAGTAATTATTGGGGTATTTTAGAAGGGTGTTACATAGGCCAGTCTACGACTTAAAACTGCTGGGGGACTAGAGGAATTCCATAAAAAAATGGAAAGACTCTGCCGGGGCAACAAAAACATATGCAAGGGATACGAATAAGTCAAGATAACACTGAAATATTCGACTCATGCAGGGGAGAAACACGTTTTCACTAAGGAAATAGCACTCAACTTAACTTGGGAGAAAATAAAATTTCAACACAGGAGGAGCAGAAATCTATTATCTACTACCTGTTACTGGGTAAGGAGATAATGAAGATCTGACAGAGAGAACATCCGTCACCGGTTAAGATGAACATATCAAGGATGACTCGTTGAGGACCGCCATGAGGAAGTATTCATTACCGGTTACTGGGTAAGAATAGCCTTGCTGGGGAAAAATACAGCAAATAGGATTTACAACTACCAGTTACTGGGTAGAAAACCAAGGATAAGAGTATCCGTCATCGGTTATGATGAACATATCAAGGATAAACTCGACAGGGAAGGAAATCCGTCACCGGTTAGAGTGAACATATCAAGGATAGACTTGCCTGGGGGATGTCAAGGAGGATACCCGTCATCGGTTAGGATGAACATATCAAGGAATAACCAACTGAACAAAAAGGGAATTATATCTATCGAAAACTAGATAGAAAACCGTCGGAGAGAGAATCCGTCACCGGTTAAAGTGAACATATCAAGGATTAACTCTAAGAGGGGACAAAGCAGGATTTACAACTAAGGGCTACTGGGTAGAAGACCAATCAAAGAGAAAATATGTCACCGGTTAAAGTGAACATATCAAGGATAGACTCTGAAAGGGGAGAAAAAGCAGGATTTACATCTATCAGTTACTGGATAGAATACCAAAGAAGAGAAAATCCGTCACCGTTTAAAGTGAACATATCAAGGATAGACTCCGCTAAAGGGGAACAATAAGACTTACAACTACCGGTTACTAGGTAGAAGACCATTAAGGAGAAGAAAATCCGTCATCGGTTAAGATGAACATATCAAGGATTTACTCTCTGAGGAACCAAAATAGGAATTACAACTACCTTTTTACTGGGTAGAATACCAAAGAAGAGAATATTCGTCACCGATTAAGATGAACATATCAAGGATAGACTCCACGGGGGAAGAAAAGATATTCGTCACCGGTTAGGATGAACATATCAAGGATAAAATTTTCGAAGAAAAGATCCACTAGGGACATCTGCTAAGGAGAAAAAGGGTACTTTTGCCGTGTATTGGGCAAGTAGTAGCAAACTACCAACCAAGAAGAATATTACCAGTTACTGAGTAACAGACTCTTGGGGAATCAAAATATCTCTCTAGGTACGAGCTAGAAAGAAAACGGTCAATCAAGACTCAACCCAATGAGGACATAACTCAAGGGGAGTGATTCCATCCAGAAAATTTGCTGGAGAGGAAACTGAAATAATAATCATCCACGAGGAAACAAAACTCAGTGGGGAAACAGAGAAAGGTTAAAGTATTTTCTGCTTAGGGGCTGACACTCTACAATTGAAGGAGGACATACACCAGATTTGGGTATGGGGATAAAGTACCGCCCTAACAGAGAATGAAAATCTCAAACCAATCAAATAGGAAGATGCAGGATATGCAAAACATGACTTTATATGAATATATATGTATATGTATATGTATATATGGTGATTATGCTGACAAAACGGTCATGAAGGATACAGAGGTGTCGCGAAGAAATTGATCCATCGGTACAATCCTCGGTCAATCCATAAAAATCATGGAGACAAATTGCTGGAGAACAGAGAGACCAACATCCCAAAGGCTCAACCTTGGATGGGGAAAGAGATCTGCTGAGGATAAAAACAAACATCCAAACCGTAGGGAATTTTAGGTCAACACCATAAAAATGGGAGGCAACCCTACTGGGAACAAATCAAAAACTGCTCAGAAACCAGGAGGAAACTCTGACTGGGAGCAAATCAAAAACTGCTCAGAAACCAGGAGGAAACTCTGTTGGAGATGGAGAAATAAACTCCACTGGGATGTACAAACATCTTGGCGACTTCACTAGAGAAAACAATACGCCACACAGTATATGAATCAACCAACTTAGATGGGGAAATAGAAGGAAACTCCACTGGGAAACCAAACACTCTACCGGAGAACTGAATCTGTTAGCTGGGAATAACAGCACTCTACTAAGGAAATGAATCAACACTAATGACTAGGGATACCCGAAGAGTTACTACTTGGGGAACCTCAGATGCTTCACACTTAAGGACTTGCTATTCAATGAAATGATGTTGATATTACTGTTACTTGCTTTAGAAAAGTTCTTGCTTATATATATATATATATATATATATATATATATATATATATATATATATATATATATATATATATATATATATATATATATATATATATATATATATATATATATATATATATATATATATATATATATATATATATATATATATATATATATATATATATATATATATATATATATATATATATATATATATATATATATATATATATATATATATATATATATATATATATATATATATATATATATATATATATATATATATATATATATATATATATATATATATATGTTAAAGAAAACTTGATTTGATTTAAAAATTTAATTTTAAAATGATCATAATAAAAATTTAAAACTATTAACTGAAGTAAATAGGAATATAAACAATTGGATAAAAGCTCAACTTTATTTATTAGGATGGTAGTCTGTAAATGACAAGACTCCATAGATTTTACAAAGTTGAAAATGGTAATTTACATGGAAAAGGGTTACATTGAATACAAATGATTCTTAACCCTTCTACCAAATCTTGATATCCACTGTGCTCTTGACCGCTGCTGAAGATAAACTGATGTGAACCCTTGTGCTCAAACAAGTTTTCAAAATTACTGAAGATTAGTAGAATGCAGTTACTTGCCATAATCCCTGATTTTTGCATAAGTTTCCCCAGGGTAGGGTACTCAACTTATCGGGAAATCATTTCTGTTTTTATATCTCTAATTTTTGCCTGGATCGCCCTTTCGGGTTTTCAATCCACCGAGACGCTCATTTTTGCCTAAGCCGCCCTTTCGGGTTTTCAACTTAGCGAGTTGTTCTTTTCTTTTTTAGGCGAAATATTTCTTGACTGTATCTGCATTCACAGGACGAGTGAACTCTTCACCATCAATAGTTGTAAGAATCAATGTGCCGCCTGAAAAGGCTCTCTTGACAACATATAGGCCTTCATAATTGGGAGTCCATTTCCTCTGGAATCTGGCTTGAATGACTAAATCTTCTTGAGCACAAGGTCACCTTCTCTGGACAACGAGGTTTGACCTTCTTATCAAAAGCTTTCTTCATCCTCTGCTGATACAACTGACCATGACACATGGCAGTTAACCTCTTCTCTTCAATCATATTCAACTGGTCAAACCTAGTCTGACACCATTCAACTTCAGTCAACTTGGCTTCCATGAGCACACGCAACGAAGGAATCTCAACCTCTACGGGGAGCACTGCTTCCATACCATATACAAGAGAGAAAGGGGTTCCCCTGTTGAAGTGCGGACATATGTACGATACGCATGCAAAGCAAAAGGGAGCATCTCATGCCAATCCTTATATGTGACAACCATCTTCTGGATAATCTTTTTGATGTTCTTGTTCGCAGCTTCAACAACCCCATTCATCTTGGGTCTGTAGGGAGAAGAATTATGATGTGCAATCTTGAAGTCTTTACAAAGTGCTTCCACCATATTGTTATTCAAGTTTGAACCATTATCAGTAATGATCTTACTTGGCACACCATAACGACATATGATCTGATTCTTGATAAACCTTACAACAACCTGCTTGGTTACATTTGCATACGATGCCGCTTCAACCCATTTTGTGAAGTATTCAATTGCCACCAAAATGAAACGATGTCCATTCGAAGCTTTGGGCTCAATCATATCAATTCCCCACATGGAGAAGGGCCATGGAGAAGAGATAACATTCAATAGTGTCGGAGGAACATGAATCTTATCAGCATAAATTTGACACTTGTGACACTTCTTCACAAATTTGCAACAGCCAGATTCCATTGTCAGCCAATAGTAACCTGCTCGCAACATCTCCTTCACCATTGCATGTCCATTGGAATGAGTACCAAAGGAACCTTCATGCACTTCGGTCATCAACAAGTCTGCTTCGTGTCTATCCACGCATCTGAGCAAAACCATGTCGAAGTTTCTCTTGTACAATACATCACCATTAAAGTAGAAATTACCGACTAATCTTCTCAAAGTATTCTTATCTTTCAAAGATGCCTCAGGCGGGTAAATTTGACTTTGGAGGAAACACTTGATGTCGTAATATCACGGCTTCTCATCTTTGATCTCTTCAACAACAAACACATGAGCTGGCCTATCAAGACGCATCACAGATAAATTGGGAAGTTCATTCCAATACTTCACTACAATCGTTGATGCCAACGTTGCAAGAGCATCTGCCATTCGATTCTCATCTCGAGGGATATGATGAAACTCAACCTTTGTAAAGAAAGTTGAAATCCTCCTCGCATAATCTCTATATGGTATTAGGCCGGACTGATTTGTCTCCCATTCTCCTTTGATTTGATTCACAACCAAAGCTGAATCACCAAAGACATCCAAATATTTGATTCTGAGATTCATGGCCTCTTCAAACCCCATAATGCAAGCTTCATATTCTGCCATATTGTTTGTACACTTGAAATTCAATCTAGATGTAAATGGTAGATGCGTGCCTTGAGGAGTAATAATCACTGCCCCAATGCTATTTCCATATTGATTAACAGCTCCATCAAATACCATGCCCCAACGGGAACCAGATTTTGACCCTTATTCTAGCCATGGTTCATTACAATCTTTCATTTTCAAGTACAAAATCTCTTCATCTGGAAAATCATACTCCACTGACTAATAATCTTCAATTGGTTGGTGAGCCAAATGGTCAGCCAAGATACTACCTTTGATCGCTTTCTGAGATCGGTATTCTATACCATACTCTGATAACAACATCTGCCAACGGGAAATTCTCCCAGTTAAAGCAGGCTTCTCAAATATATACTTGATTGGATCCATTTTGGATATCAACCAAGTGGTATGATTCAACATATACTGGCGCAGACGCTTAGCAGCCCAAGCCAATGCGCAATAAGTTTTCTCAAGCATTGAATATCGAGTCTCACAGTCGGTGAATTTCTTACTAAGGTAGTAGATTGCAAATTCTTTCTTCCTAGTCTCATCTTGCTGACCAAGAACACAACCCATACTATCTTCTAGCACAGTCAAATACATGATCAACGGTCTTCCTTCAACAGGTGGAGACAAAATAGGAGGTTCAAGCAAATACTCCTTGATACTATCAAATGCTTTCTGGCAGTCTTTGGTCCAATCACAAGACTGGTCTTTCCGAAGAAGCTTGAATATAGGCGCACATGTGGTAGCCATGTGGGAAATGAATCTGGAAATATAATTCAAGCGGCCGAGAAAACCTCTAACTTGCTTCTCAGTTCTGGGCGCAAGCATCTCTTGTATTGCTTTGACCTTGGCAGGATCAACTTCAATACCCTTCTCACTGACAATAAAGCCTAACAACTTACCGGAACAAACACCAAAAGTACACTTATTGGGATTCAAGCGGTGTTTATACTTCCTCAAACGCTGGAATAGCTTCAACAAATGCTCAACATGTTCCTCTTCACCAATTGATTTAGCAATCATGTCATCGACATAAACTTCAATCTCTTTATGCATCATATCATGAAAAAGAGTAGTCATTGCTCTCTGGTAAGTTGCACCAGCGTTCTTTAGACCGAAAGGCATCACTCTATAACAGAATGTTCCCCAGGGTGTAATGAATGTGGTCTTCTCCATATCCTCGGGTGCCATCTTAATCTGATTATATTCGGAAAATCCATCCATAAACGAAAAGACTTTGAATTTAGCAGTATTGTCTACCAACATATCAATGTGTGGCAGAGGGAAATCATCTTTTGGACTGGCTTTATTCAAATCTCTATAGTCAACACACATGCAGACTTTTCCATATTTCTTCGGTACATGAACAATATTGGCCACCCATTGCGGATACTCAGCAGTTACGATGAAACTGGCATCAATCTGCTTCTGAACTTCCTCTTTGATCTTCACGGCCATATCAGGATGCGTTCTTCTCAACTTCTGCATGACTGGCGGGCATTCTGGCTTCAATGGCAATCTATGCTCCACAATCTCAGAATCCAACCCAGGCATGTCTTGATAGGACCAAGCAAACACATTTGAATATTCTCGAAGAAGATCCATCAACCCCTTCTTAGCATCTCGACACAGTCGAGACCCAATCTTGACTTCCTTCACATCATCTTTGGAACCCAATTTGACTAGCTCAATCTGCTCTTCAAACGGCTGAATAATCTTTTCATATTTCTCAAGAAGACGGGACAATTCATCACTCGCTTCTACATCACTTTCCTCCTCGGCCTCAAACACAGGGAATTCAAAATTTGGAGAAGGAGAATGATCATTGTATTCAATGGGGTTAGGAACCAACCCGCATAATGATTTAATATTTTGATTTTAGAGAAGTGAATTTGTGACCAAATATTATGCAGATGGACAATTATATTGTTTATTTATGTTTTTTGTGATTACCATTTTCAGACATAAGCAAAAAGTAAAAATAAACATCAAAGATGTGGATGAATAAAATTAATTTTATTGATGATCAATTTAAAATGCCCAAACAATGTTCACTTCTCCCTTAGGCATAGGAGAAGGATTTTAAAATATAAAAGCAATTACTTAGATCGATGGAAAATAACAGGAATATCAACAGCAGTCCAATTGTTGCATGTCTGTCCATGCGTCACAAAGTTGGTGCAGTTCTCCTCTTCATAGTCCTCTAGCACAACAGCTAAGTGTTGTTCATTCCAATGAATGAACCCTCTGCTATGGAAACTGAGTTGCATCTCTTCAAATCTAACGCTTGATGAGCCCTTTTGTAACCTCAAACCAGTTCTTCCTTTGTTGTCGGCAACCTCTACCACACGCCCCCACTGATCAACAGAACCTTCTTCCACAATCTTATGTGCATCTTTCAGAGAGGACATAGGTGTCCCAACTCTCTTCTCAACTGCAATAGATAAGGCTTGGAACGGAGTTCCGACCTCATCCTCAGCTTCTACATTTGAAAAAGATGACAAATGGCTAACCAACAGTGCTTTCTCACCTCCCACAATCACCAACTTGCCATTCTTGACAAATTTGAGCTTCTGATGCAGAGTGGAAGTAACAGTTGCTGCTTCATGAATCCATGGCCTTCCCAATAAACAATTGTAGGCCGGGTGAATATCCATTACCTGGAAAGTAATCTGAAAGTCACTCGGACCAATCTTGACTGGAAGGTCCACTTCTCCAATGACTGTCTTGCGCGAGCCATCAAAGGCTTTGACAATTACTCCACTATACCTCATGGGAGCTCATTGATAAGATAACTTTGACAATGTTGATTTTGGAAGCACATTGAGTGACGACCCAGTGTCAACTAGCACGTTTGACAAAGCATCTTCCTTGCAATTCATCGAGATGTGTAAAGCCAGATTGTGATTCATTCCCTCCTCAGGGAGTTCTTTGTCGCAAAAGCTCAGATTATTGCATGAAGTGATGTTGGTTACAATATGATCAAATTGAGCCACAATAATATCTTGCTCCACGTATGCTTGTTCAATAACTCTCTGGAGTGCTTCTCTGTGCGCTTCAGAATTTAAGAGCAGAGACAACACGAAAATCTTTGAGGGGGTCTGGAGAAACTGTTCAACCACGTTGAATTCACTCCTCTTGATCAGTCAGAGTACCTCATCATCATCACTATTGGCTTTTAAATTGCTGGATTCACCAAACTTATCCTTTGAACAACCCACTGGATCTACAATAGGCACCTCCGCCTTCTTACCAACAATCAATTCTTCTTTATTCTCCGGGAACACCGGTCCAAAAACTCGACTACTACGGGTCACCTTCGTAACATCTGCAATGCTCACTACTGAACTGGTCATAGGCAACGGGACCTCTTGACCTTTCTCTATCATCGTAGCATTGTATTGATACGGTACAACCTTATCAGATGCATACGAGACTGAGCCCGCCAACCGTATTACCAACGTCGAAACTGATCTATTGCTTTCGTTCTTGCTGTTATCATACTGAATCACCAACCGCTCTGGTTGCTTGAAAACGGGAACAATGACATTAACATCGTCATCTACATGACGGGATTGAACAATCTGGATCATGCCTTCATCCATAAGGCGCTGGATGTCCCTTTTCACAACAACACACCCCCTTGGGTTCACACTACAAATATCACAACCATCATGATCATGTTCACAGTCACTCACCAAACAGATATCTTTGTGCATTTGCACCAAAGATCTTCGGATAAACCGGACGTCAAAAACTTTGAATTCACCTGGACAGCCGTCCACCATGTTCACTGAGGAGTTCCCATGAGCGGGCAAAGGATTAACTTTCACATTAGGCGTGCGGTCTTCAAAAGACACCATGCCACTCTTCATAAGCTTTTGCACCTCGTACTTCAGCGGATAACAATTCTCAATATCGTGCCCAGGTGCACCCTGAAGAAAAGCAGAACGAAGTTCAGGTTTATAACACCAAGGAAGTGGTTCTGGTATCTGTGGTGGATTCCTCAGTTGAATCAAATTCTTGAGGACTAAAGATGGGTACAATTCTGCGTATGACATAGGAATAGGATCAAAATAGACCTTCTTCCTGTTGAAGTTCTGTTGCTGGTGATGATTGTTGTTGGAATTGTTGTTGTTGTAGGTGTTTGTTCTTTGTTGCGGTTGTTGTTGTTGACGTTGATTTTGATATTGATGTTGTTGTTGTTGTTGAATTGGTGTTGTTTGCTGGTTGGAGAATACTGGAATGACGGATGATACTTGATGATGATGATGTTGATGGGGTGGTAGATTTCTTCTAGTTTGAGGCCTCCTCTGCCTCCCACATGAAATAGCATTTATCTCACTATCCTTCCTCTTGCTAAAATTACTCCCATACTTCTTGCTAGTTGACGCTTTATCTTTCAACAATCGTCCTTCACGGACCCCCTCTTCAGGTCTCATCCCCATATTTACCATTTCGGTAAAATCACTGGGGGCACTGGCGATCATGCGTTCATAGTAAAATGAACTCAGGGTTTTGAGAAATATTTTTGTCATCTCTTTCTCCTCCAAAGGAGGAGTGATCTGGGCAGCCAACTCCCTCCAACGATGAGCATACTCTTTGAACGTCTCCTTATCTTTCTAAGACATGGACCTCAGTTGGTCCCTATCCGACGCCATATCCATGTTGTACTTGTACTGTTTCACGAAAACCTCTCCTAGATCATTGAAAGTGCGGATGCTTGCACTATCTAACCCCATATACCAACGGAGTGCAGCACCTGTCAGGCTATCCTGGAAATAGTGAATCAGCAGTTGGTCATTATCTGTCTGGGTTGACATCTTGTGGGCATACATCACAAGATGACTGAGTGGACAAGAGTTTCCCTAATACTTCTCAAAGTCAGGCACTTTGAATTTCACTGGGATATTGACATTGGACACTAAGCACAGTTCAGCAGCACTCTTCCCAAACAGATCTTTGCCTCTCAGCGTTTTCAGTTCCTTGCGCAGCTCAAGGAATTGGTCCTTCATTTCATCCATCTTCTCATAGACATCTGGGCCCTTAGATGGCTCAGAGTGATAGATGGTGTCTTCTACAAGCGGCAAAGTGTGCACAACGGGAGGTGGCACAGACATGACCGGGCTAGATGCCGGCATGGAGGCAAAAGTGGGAGCCAAACCCTCTAGAACAAAATTAGGTGGCATTCCCCAAGGGAATCCAGTAGGAAGATTCTAAGCAAAGTGGGCGGTGGCAGCAGGCACTGTAGAGGTAACCACCTCATAAATAATTGTCCTTGCGGGAGGAGTTGCAGGAGTTGGAGAAGCTTGGCTATGGGCAGAAAGAACTGACTCCATCATGGCAGTCATTCGGGCAATCTCCTCTTTCAAGTTTGGGTTCTCTTGCTCAAGGTGTTCCATGATCTTTGAATGATTAGCTCTGGTGTTGTACCGGTGAGTCAGCTTGGCTAAAGCACAGAAGAACACCAATCAGACACCTGGCAAAAACCTGCTTATGCAAATGATGAATGAAATGGAATGTTTGATTATTTTTATATCCAAGGAACTTACTATATCATTTGCAAATATATAAAAATTGAAATGGCAATTGCAATAATTTGATATGACCAAAAATCTCTTTTTATTTATATAAATTGGAAGGATTACACTGAGTATAATTTCAGAAACCAAAATAAAATATACAAGAGAAAAGGAGAGTAGTCATCCTAAGGATCCCTAACAACAGTGTCAAAAGATCTGGCTGAAGGCGTGTACTTCCTTCGAATGCGACGGATCTCGGTCTCAAAAGAAACCTTCATCTGAGTCTTCTCGAGGACAAGCTGGTCAACAATCTTCTTCCAAGCAACGGAAGGCTGAGGCATAGTAGAAGATGAAACCTCTGGCTCTCTCTGTCTCTTCGTCACTCGGTCTTCAAGTAGCTCAATCAGTGCATCTTTGTCCTTAGACTCCAACTGTAATTCCTCATGCTTCTTGCTCAAAGCATGGAAACGCTCTTCCCAAATATCCTTCTCTTATTTCATCTTGATGAGTGCGTCTTCCAACTCCTCTACATCTTGATTAGGGAGAGTTAATGGCTCAACCACAACCATAGACATAGGTCTTTCATAAGGATAAGGCATCTTCAATTCCAAAGCTCTCTTCTTCACCCAAAGAGTGTAAGCTTCCAAAGCTACACAATTGCACGAACCAAGCTCGGATCTTCCTTTCATATGCACATTATGCAAAGCATGCACAATCTTCTACTTCAAATGTTGGGGATCTTTACCCTCTTGATAGAAAAGACCTTCTAACAAAGTGTTATTAGGTTTATCTCTCAAGGGGAACCCAAGTTGACAACGAGCCAAAGCAGGTTCGTAGCTAATTCCTCCTCGTATACCAATGAGAGGCACATTAGAGAATTCACCACAACTATCAATAATCTCTAAACTGCTTAAGGACGGATCATACCAAACTATATCATCATTAGTGAGAGACATAAGTCTCTGAGACCACCTTAGACATTGTTTGTTCTCCATAAAAGCAGGCGTCTGAGGCAAGTGCGAAATAAACCACTTGTACAGAAGAGGAATGCAACAGACAATCGTCCCACCACCCTTAGAATTCCTTAGATGCAAAGAGAAATACATATCACCCAACAAAGTAGGCACAAGATTTCCAATCAAGAAAAGTCTAATGGCGTTAACATCAACAAAACCGTCAATGTTAGGGAACAAAGCTAATCCATAGATGAGCAACACAAAGATAGCTTCAAAAGCATCCACACTACCAGCTTGAGCAAAAGTGGTAGCTTCCTTGATGAGGAAAACAGATGGCAACCCAAATAATCCTCCTTTCTTCACCCAATGAGCCTCTATCTCAGACTTCTTCAAGTGAAGAGCTTCAACTATAATACTAGATCGGGGAATCTCCTCCAATCCACTAAAAGGCACTCTACTAGAAACAGGTATCCCCAAAAGATGAGAATACTCCTCCAAGGTAGGCACAAGCTGAAAATCTGGGAAAGTGAAACAATGGTAGAGAGGATCATAGAACTGCACCAATACACTCAAGAGTCCTTCAACTACATCAGCAGACAAAATGGACAGACGCTTCCCGTGACCTTGTTTGAAGTCCAAGGGATCTAATACAAAAGATGCTAGCTTCCTTAACTCTTTCAAGTCGGGACATCTAAAACTGTACTTCTTAGCGTTCCTTCGTCCACAATCCATGGTCTGAAAATATTTGCAAATGATACCTTAGTTCCTTGAAATTTTGTATGATGAATGTTATGATGCGCATGAAATGCATGAATGAAACAATCACAAGTAAGGGATCACACACAAGGCAAACAAAGGTCAAGAGATGAATCAAGTCATTGTCAAGATCAATCATCCATTTTGGTGGATTATGGTTTACACCTTATCAACACCCCAGTTCCATTGATATTGACAAGACTTGATTGGATCAACCAAGAATCAAGGGTTTGTTGCAAGTCACGAGCATGGAGTCTGGGTAAGAACCACCCCAAAGGAGTGAACTAAGGATAAAACTTGTAGATCATGTTCTAAAAAGTTCCCAAAGTCTTAATTCCATCTATCAGATATTACAGGTTAAGATGACTGACTCATCGACCCATAATATTCTCAAGAGAAACTCGTCTGAGTGTAGTATCGTGTAACAACTGTTATTAAGTCTACACCTGAACAGTTTCCGCACTACGTCCTAAATAGGCCAAGATGGGTTAGGTGTTCTAAGGTCCTCAACTTCTCAGACCCAATTAGAAATAGCAATGCCTAACCACAAATACTTGTGTGACATTCCCAAATCCAAAGGAGTCTCCACTAAGCAGATGGATCTCAAGCCAACTTGTTAAGGACTACTCCGCACAAGTCGAACATGACTATACCATCCTCCTATCTTAATTTCGCTTAAGTTTGGGTTAGAACTTATCTCACCACTCAGAGATCACCAAGCACAACAAGCAGATTATATCACACATACATATATACAAACATCACATATATACAAATATATTCACACAAAAAGTAGGCTAAACCCACTAGAGACTACTCCCCAGCAGATTCGCCACTTAATTTCTGTAGCGGGAAATTCATGATCATCAAGCTATTGACAAGCTAGAGATCAATTAACAAGAGTCGCCACCGCGCTTTTATTGTTTCCAAGGGAAAAGGGAAAAAGTACGAATAAAACCCAATTAGTAAGAGATTTTCAAATAAAAACTAATAAAAATCAGAGATCGCAGGTAAGGGGGTTGGTTACACAGAGGGAAGGTGTTAGCACCCAAAGTTTCCTAGGTACTCCTTGGGAGCCTTTTTTGTGTGCATATGTATTTTGTACAAAGTGATGTTTACAAACAAATAGAATGGGGGGATGAGAAAAGAATTCATTAATTATATTTTTGTGTTTGACAAGACCTTCGGTCTTGTACCTACGTACCAACATAAAAATGAGGGATCAAAACCTCGTAGTTCGTGCTATAAATTTCAAAATCGGTGTGTTGGTTTTAACAAAATTTAAGTTGAAAGGCACAAAGGCCTGAAAATGGTTTGAATGAGTTAGTTCTTTTTGGATTTTTGAAAGTTTAAGTCAAGTATAGTTAAGTTTATTCACAAGTTTGAAAATGCAATGGCATAAGGCCAAAGTTTCTATCTTTTGCAAAAGTGGTCTAAATTTAGAACAAAAGTAGTTCACACAAAGAAGGTTTTGAAGATGGAGGGAGAGATTTTGAAATTAAAGAAATGGGGAGAAGATGAAGAGACTACCCTATGCACAAAAATTTAAAAGTTTAAAGTTGAAAAGATCTGACCAAATGGGAGCAATCCAATAGACAAGTATGTCAATAGAAACCCATAATTCCCTTGAAGTTTTTAAATGAAGAAACACACAAATGCACAATTATATCAGTATTGAAAAGCAAAGGCATCAAATAAAGATGGCCTCATCCAAGCTTATCCACTTCAATGATCTTCTTCAAAATAGCCCATGTAGCAGATGAATTTTACAAGTCACAGGTTCAACATAACAGCTTAACAATGATCAATGTTGCATATGATTCTGGAGAAATCTTGAATGATGTATCAGATGAATTCAAACTTGCAAGCTCTTGGTTCTTCAACAAATTGGCATTGGCCAAGTCCATTAGCAAAGGAATGTTGCCTAAGTTCTAAGTCCAATTGGGGCAAGATCAAACCAACAGTCGACTCAAAGTCTTTTAGGGTTTTGTTATTATTATGTGCATTAATGGTCAAAGACCAATCAAACAAACAAAACAACAAAGTATATCACACAATATGGTCCAAGTGAACAAAGTGAAAATTGCATAAACATAAACAATTAGAATGATATGTACAATGACTAATGATAATAAAACAATAAAAGTAAACTGCATTAAAAGTAAAAGCTTGAAAGTAAAAGTTAATGGTTAGTAAGTTAATAGTTAGTTTTGTTTTGCTTTTGATTTCAAGATATTCTTTGGAGAACACTCAACCCAATTGCCACAAGCATGGATCCTTGAACCAAAACATCTTCCAAAGGAAGGAAAGAAGGCCAAGTTTCCACACAATACCATGGAAGAGGGGAGACTTACAATCTCACTAACTAGCTTATGCCTCTTGTGTCACAAATTTAGCGTTATGTTAAGCAATCGTAATTGGACTTATGTAGAAGTCACAACTATTTGAGGCCGATAAATAAACTTTTGGTGTTAATGCATGTTAGATGTAAGTTTAGGAGTGCCTTAGAGGGGGGTGAATGAGGCACTTGGACGATTTTCCGGATTTTCTACGGTTTATTGAATTTTACTTTCTTGAGAAGCTTAGGTGATGAAATGCGGTAAAGTGCAGAAAGTAAAGAACACCACGATGTATAATGGTTCCCCTCATAGATCGAGAGTACTCCACTCCCCTGTCAACACGAAAGAGAATTCACTATAATGTTAGATACTTAGAACAAGCCTCTAACTAAGTAATCAAGAACAATCCTCTTGAAAACTTAACTAACAAGAAAAGAAAACAATCCTTCCTTTTCTTAACACTTATATCCAACAATCCTAGATCATAAGCAATGCACCTAAAACTAAACAATCCTTGGTACTTAGGATTTTACAAAGTATTTGAATGAATATTTTATTAATTGTATTGTATAAGACTTTAATCAATTGATTAGAGTCTTCTTCTCTTTCAATATGAAATTTCAAAGGCAAAATAATCTCTAAGTGCTCAAGAGTACTTTTGAAGAAAATGATATGAAAACTCTTTTTCCAAAAGTATCTTAATATGAGAAATAGATGAAGATTGAATGTAGAGAGATTTTGTAAATTATTTTGAAAAGAGGTGAAATTTTGTAATGAAAATATGAAAATTGATTATAGTATGAATGCATCCCTTCAATCATAACAAGAAAATGTTTAGAAATGAAATCAGATAATTGATCATGAAAAGATGCAAGCTTTAATCATGGAAAGTTATGATGAAATGGTGCAATTAATGATGAAATAATTTTTCAGATTTTTCACAATATTTCCAGCATCAATCGATTGACATACTCAACCAATCGATTGACATAACTTAAAAAATGAAAAAATATACTAAGATCAATCGATTGACATACAACATCAATCGATTGGTTCAGTTTGAAAAACGAAAAAATTTAAAATAGAAAGATTGATCAATCGATTGTATCAAGGCATCAATCGATTGGTTTAGTTTAAAAAATGAAAAATTTTAAAACAGAAAGTTTGATCAATCGATTGTCACGCAACATCAATCGATTGACATGTCCAAAAACTTGAAAAAAATTCTAAGTTAAAAACTTTTGCACATGCAATTTTTAAACACTATTTAAAATAAATAACCATGATAAAAACAACTTTAGAATGATAATTTTTAATGCAGGATAAAAACTTATGAGCACTAGGAGTATTTTGTCAAGAGTTTCATATACCTATATTAGATTCATGAAGGCTTGAGCAAAGTTGAAGTAATCTTCTTTTTCCATTCTTTTGATTGTGGAGAGCTTGATATGTTGTCTTCATCAAAACCTTGTATGAGGCTTGTCTTCACATTCTCCCCCTTTTTGATGATAACAACCAAATAGAGTTTGAACTCATACTCCCCTTATCATCTTAGAGATGATTACATACAGAACTCCCCCTGCATTAAACAATCCAAGCACAACACATATACATACATCTTCTCCCCCTTTGTCATAATCAAAAAGAAGGGAAAAGTAGACATAATAATATAGAAGTGAAAAAAATTAAGCATTTAAACCACACACACAAACGATGTTCAAATATTACACCACATGTAACTAAGATAAGTCATGCAAGTTATAAACTAGGGAAGAGAGAAAAAAAGCAGCAGAATAACAAACATAACAAAGTCATAAGCACCATAAAATAGCCAACTACGGATTGTTGTTTCCATCATTTGATCCACCACCGGGATAGCCACCACCCTGAAAACCGCCACCTTGATAGCTACTACCTTGAAATCCAGTTTGAGATGACTCCCACCGATCCATTCTTGACGATAAATGACCAATCTCGGTCATAACATTTGTGCGAAAGCCCTGTAGATAATCCATAATCATTTGATTCGAGGGTTGATCTGGTGGAACGTCTGTAGGAGGGTTGAACTCATCTTCACTGTTGGCTTCTTGTTGCGGTTCTTCATCTTCAATATCCAGATACTTTATCTCAAGAGTCTGAGGGTTAAAGATGACTCCCATCTTCCGATTGATTTGTTTGATGCTAATCATAAAGGAAGGTTTTTCCATCGAAAAACACAACTCATTTTCCAGATTAACGTTGAAATGTCGAAATTTTTTGGTCAATAAGTGAGCATATGGAAGACCTTCAGCTTGCTCATCACGAGACATCATATGAGATAGGATAGAATGACCCCAATCGACATGGAAGTGAGTCTTGATGGAGTAGAGAAGCAAAAATTCTGGATCGGTGATGGTGCAGTGATTTGAAAATCTTGGCACAACAACATAGACCAAAAAATAGTGTAACATCCTGTCATTAATAGAAAATTTTGCCGGGGACCAGTAGACTCGTTCCGGGTTATCTCCTCCACTACTCTTCTTTCTCTTGTTATAAATTTGATGTTCAGACAATCGACTTAAGCTATAGTAAAAGGCATGTTTACTATAGTTTTCCCATGGAGAAATTGTCCCAAAGATAACACAGATATCAGATGCAGTTAAAGATATTGGGACTCCTTTCACTACAGATGTTAATTTTGTTGGTGTAAGCCCTAGAGGCCAATACTTTTGGTACTTGTATCGAATTATTTAAAGGCATTTTCTTTATTATGGTTGATTAATAAAGTCCCTGGAATAGATAGTCCGTTTAATGTATTAAGTGTGACTTAATCATGAGAACACATTAAACATAAGGACACTATTCTTAAAGTATCCGTAGTCGAGCTTTAGTGTGAAGTGGGATAACATTAAAGCATTAAGACTATTGTGTTTGTAGACTGATGATCACATCTCATGGATCATGGATAAAGAGTTATCAAGTCTTAAACATAGGTATGAATATTAGGAGTAATATTTATACCGGATTGACCCGCTATGAGAATACTATATAGAAAGTTATGCAAAGTGTCATAAGTTATTCTCATGGTGATAATAGTGTATACCACTCTTCGACCTGAAACCACTATGGATCCTAGATGTAGAGTCGAGTGCTTTATTGCTGATCCAACGTTGTCCGTAACTGGATAACCATAAAGACAGTTGATGGGTACTCCACGAAGCATGCTGAGGGACATGAGTGTCCTAGATGGAATTTGCCAATCCTGCGTAACAGGATAAATGTCTATGGGCCCAATATTGAACTGGACAAGGGTGACACGGTCTATACCTTGTGTTCAATATAGACATAAGGGAAAAGGGGTAATTATACACATAATTATTATCACAGGAGGTTTTGTCAGATCACATGACATTTTCGTGACTTGGGTAGCAGTGATGTGTTGCTAGATACCACTCACTGTTTATTATGTTAAATGCGTGATTTAATATAATTGCCAACGCCGCGAAAACCTATAGGGTCACACACAAAGGACGGATTGATTAGAGATAGAATAATTAAGGAACATCGTAAGGTACGGTGCACTTAAGTGGAAACGAAATATGGTAAGGTACCAAATACTTAAGTGATTTTGGCATATTATGAGATATGGGAAAAATACACTTAAGTGGGCTTTTTGGCTTGAAGCCCACACAAGTGGTTCTATAAATAGAACCCCTTGGGTAGAAGCATTGTCACTCCACTCAGACAGAAATTCAAGTAGAGACTTGGAATTTTGTTTCCCTCTTTCTCTCACTCAAAACCTTCATTCATAACAGCTAGCACTGCGATTGAAGGAATCCGTTCGTGTGGACTGAGTAGAGACGTTGTCATCGTTCAACGTTCGTGATCGCCCCGTGGATTTGTATCCAAGGTTTTGGTCGTTTCAAGAGATCTGCACCAAAGGTTTGAATCGCCACAAGAGGTAACGATTCTATCACTGATCATGCCCATTCGTAAGGATCACTAAATGGAGAAATTTTTAAATTCCGCTGCGCCTTGGATGGCTATTCTCCTTCAAATTTCCCTTTCTTCCTTACCATATTGGAGTAGAAAACCTTAACAAGTTCAGGGTAAAAGTCTAAATGGCAGCCAATTAGGTTACATAAAGCTAACTCCTCAAAGACACTAGGAAAGGTAAAAACTTCTTCAGGAAAAGTAACAAAGGTGATATATTTAGGCTTCATGATTTTATTTTGGAAGAAGAAGGTTTCATACCTTTCTTGTTGTTGTCATGTAGTGAAGAGCCTTGATAAATCTAGAGAGCCTCTTGAGGAAGAAGCTTTGCCTTTCCCTTTGCCTTTGTGTGATAGTTGAGATTCCATGAAAGAGTTTGAGGAGAGACAAAAAAGATGAAGCAAAATCCTTTGAAGAGATGTGTAGAGGCGTGAGAATGAGAAAGCTGATACCAAAGTTGTTGATGGATAGAAGTGGCTTTATGGTGGTGGTGGATTAGTAATGAGAAACAAGGTAGTTCAACCAAGAAAATTAAAAGTAATGAATGCACACATGAAGTAACATTAAGATAGAGAATATATTGGTAAATGATATTTACTAGGGAATAGGAAAAGGAGAAAAAATAGGAGAAAAAGAGGGAAAGGACAAATGACTAGTAAAAATAATAAGACAAATGTATCAGTAAAAAAACAGAAATCACATGGCCATTAAATAAAGACCGGAAGAGAATATGTGCATGTTGACCAAATAAAACAAAAAAAAATCAATGGATCAATCGATTTATATCCATGACCAATCGATTTGTTGTGAAAAAAAATTGAAAAATAACAAAGACCAATCGATTGATGTGGGAGATACAATCGATTGGTTGAAAGCCAAATTTTAAAAAAATAAAAGAATAGGGGACTTATCGATTGACTCAACCATGTAATCGATTGTAAAAACTTTCTGTAAAGTGAAATTTGAGAAAATAAGATGGACCAATCGATTGACACCCTACCATCAATCAATTGACATCAATTTTTTTTTTAAAAAATACTTAAATTAACACATAAACAAGCACACTTATCATAACAAAACATTTTAATAGCTATAAATAATTAATTATAAGATATTAAAAGAAAGAGTACACCTTTTAAATTTTGATGTTATTTTGATGAGTTAAATATCACACTCATCTAGAATCCCAAGTTCCCTTCGAATTTTGTAGAATGATTCTCGCGCCAGAGGTTTTGTGAAGATGTCGGCCAGTTGATTATGAGTATCTACAAAAGTGACTTCAACATCTCCTTGAAGCACATGATCACGAAGAAAGTGATGTTGAATATCAATGTGTTTCGTTCTTGAGTGCATGACCAAATTTTTTGTAATGTTTATCGCACTAGTGTTGTGACAAAGGAGAGGAATGCATCCAAGATAGAGTCCGTAGTCACGAAGTTGTTGCTTAAGCCAAAGTATTTGAGCATAACAGCTACCTGTGGGGATGTATTCTGCTTCGGCCGTGCTTAGAGCAACACATGCTTGTTTCTTGCAAGCCCACGAAACTAATGCATTTCCAAGAATTTGGCATGTCCCACTAGTACTTTTTCTATCTGTTTTACAACCTGCATAATCCGCGTCAGAATAACCAATTAACTTACAAACACTACCTTTAGGATACCATAATCCAACGTTAGTCGTTCCCTTGAGATACTTGATGATTCTTTTGACCGCCGTGAGATGTGACTCCTTTGGATTTGCTTGGAAGCAAGCACATAAACACACGCTAAACATTATGTCAGGACGACTTGCCGTCAAATATAATAAAGAACCAATCATACCTCGATACTTCGTAATATCAATTGACACACCCGATTCGTCTTGATCAACATAAGTTCCAGAGCCCATTGGTGTTGACATTGCTTTACAACCATCCATTTCAAATCTCTTTAGCAGTTCTTTGAGATATTTTGATTGGTTGATAAAGATTCCGTCTTCTAGTTTCTTGATTTGCAATCCAAGGAAGTAGTTCATCTTTCCCATAATAGACATTTCAAATTCACCTTGCATTATCAACGCAAATTCTTCACATAGTTCTTTGTTGGATGAACCGAAGATTATGTCGTCCATGTAGACTTGAACAAGTAAGGTATTCCCTTTTATCTTCTTGATAAATAAAGTCTTGTCTACTTTGCCTTTTTGAAAACCTTTTTCACATAGAAAATTACTTAGACGATCATACCACGCCCTTGGTGCTTGTTTTAATCCATAGAGTGCTTTCTTCAATTTATATACATGTGAAGGATTCTTGAAGTCTTCAAAGCCCGGGGGTTGTTTGACATAAACTTCTTCGTTGATGTAGCCGTTTAAAAAGGCGCTTTTGACGTCCATTTGAAAAAGCTGAAAATTCATTGAACATGCGTAAGCAAGTAATAAACGAATAGCTTCTAACCTTGCAACCGGAGCAAAAGTTTCTTCAAAGTCGATTCCTTCTTCTTGATTGTACCCTTGAGCGACCAATCTTGCTTTGTTTCGAACAATTATCCCATTCTCATCAAGCTTGTTCTTAAACACCCATCTTGTTCCAATGACGTGCTTACCACTTGGTCTAGGAACAAGTTCCCAAACTTGATTTCTCTCGAATTGGTTTAATTCTTCTTGCATATTCAAAAATCCATTGATCATCTTCTAGAGCTTCATCAATTTTGGAGGGTTCTATTTGCAAAACGAACGCCATGTTTAAGCATGCATCCTTGAGATTTAATCTTGTAGGGACACCTTGACTAATGTCACCAATTACTTTGTCAATGGGATGATCTCTATGAGTCCTCCATTCCTTAGGTAGATCATTTTCATTTGACTCTTGTTGAATCGGTGCTTCTTGATTCTTGTTTGAAGTATCTTCTTTAGGGATTTCTACAAAATCATCATCATCATCACAAACAACAATTTCCTCTTTCGAGGGGTTAGATTCGTCAAACTTAACATGCATGGATTCTTCTATATTTAAAGTTCTTTTATTATAAGTTCTGTATGCCTTACTTGTAAGAGAATAACCAAGAAAAATACCTTCATCTTATTTTTCGTCGAACTTACCAAGGTTGTCTTTGTCATTGTTTAGGACAAAGCACTTGCATCCAAAAGATGTGAAAGAACGAAATGTTGGGTTTCCTTCCTTTGAAGAGTTCATATGGAGTCTTCTTCGGGATAGGTCTTATGTTAACTCTATTGCTTACAAAACATGCCGTGCTAACCGCATCTGCCCAAAAATACTTAGGAAGATTTGACTCGCTGAGCATTGTTCTTGCAAGTTCCACCAATGACCTATTCTTTCTTTCAACTACTCCATTTTGTTGTAGAGTCCTTGGAGCCGAGAAGTTGTGAAATATTCCTTGATCTTCGCAAAAATCTTCAAAGGATGTATTTTGGAATTCTCCACCATGATCGCTTCTTATGGAGGCAATTGTTAATGATTTCTCATTTTGAATCTGTTTTGCATACTTCTTGAATGCTTTGAATGCATCACTTTTCTGCACTAAAAAGAATGTCCAAGTATATCTAGATAAATCATCAACAATAACTAAAGCATATAATTTACCTCCGAAGCTTCTTGTTCTTGATGGACCAAATAAGTCCATGTGTAATAGTTGTAGTGGCCTAGAAGTGGACACGACATTTTTGGATGTGAAGGATGTCTTGGTTTTCTCCCCCTTTTGACATGCATCGTAAAGCCTATCTTTGATGAACTTTATCTTTGGCAAACCAATGAGAAGGTCATGTTTTACTAACGTATTCAAGTTCTCCATGTGAATGTGAGCAAATTCTTATGCCATAACCATGAGTCGTTGTTATTTGCCATAAGACACTTAACCTTTAAAGAGACATCGTCAAGGGAAATCATGAAAATTTTATTAATTCACTTACCTACAAGCATTACCTCTTGTGTGACTTCGTCTTCAATTAAGCATTCATCTTTTGTGAACCTTATTTTGAATCCTTTGTCACAAAGTTGACTTATGCTTAAGAGATTGTGTTTTAGTCCTTCGACATATAGCACATCTTCGATGGATATGAAATTTGGTGCACCTACTTTGCCTATGCCAAGAATTCTTCCTTTTTTGTTATCTCCATAAGTAACATAACCCTTGGCCTTAAGCTTTAGATCTGAAATTTTTTGCACATCATCGGTCATATGCTTGGAGCACCCACTATCCAAATACCAAAGATTTGTTGTGGCCTTCAAGCATACCTACTAAACAAAGTTAAGTTTTGTTAGGTACCCAAATTTATTTGGGTCCTTTATAATTAGTACCTTTCTCAACCCAAACATAATGCCCTTTTGCTACACTGAAGTTTCTAATGTAGCAGGCATTAGGTGTATGGCCAATAATACCACAATAAAAATAGGTTGGTTCAAAATTACTTTTATATCTAGGAACAAAAGACTTTTTCTTTGTAAACTTTTTCTTTTTAGGATGTTGATGCACATCTTTTGGTGTGTTGACTCTTTCTTTTGGAGGTTGATCCTTAGGCCTTACAAAGATAGTTTTACTTGTACTTGGTTTAGAAAATTTGGAGTAACCAAGTCCACTTTTGTCATTTGAGTATCTTTGTTGGCTAAGAACCCCTTCCAAACCAATTTGTCCTTTTTCATACCTTTCAAGGACTCTTTTAAGTTGGAAAATTTGGAACGAGAGAGACTCACACTCTAGACATACAAAATTCTTCTTTTCACTAATCATCTTTTGTTTCTCATTTTCAAAACCTTCAATCTTTTCTTCCAAGGAAGAAATTTGTTTCTTTTGAGATGATATAGTTTTATAAAGAATTTTGCACTCATTTAACAATTCAATAATTGCATCTTGTGCATCATCATCAAAAATAGAAAAATTATTTCTAACCTCTTCTTCATCATCGGAATGATGTGAAGCCATTAGCGCCAAGTTTTCACATTCCTCGCTATCCGATCCGGATGAAGAACTAATTTCATTATCCTCCCATGCAAGATATGCCTTTTTGTTCTTGAAGTACTTCTTGCTCTTGAATCCTCCTTTCTTTGAGAGTTTAGGACATTCCGATTTTATGTGGCCTTGCTTTCCACATTCGTAGCATGTTACATCTTGCGTAGATGTGGTGGCCTCCTTTTTCCTGAAATGTCTATTCTTTTTAGCGTTAAAGGATTTATCGTTTTTGTTAAAGAACTTACCGAGCCTTTTAACAAGGAGCATGAAATTCTCATCTTCCTCCAATGCGTCATCATCTTTATCATCTTTTGAGTCTACCTTCTAGGAAATCCCTTTAGATTTCTTTTCTTGGCTTTCATGTTTCTCAAGCCTACCAAGTTCTAACTCATGTTCTTGAAGTTTGCCAAAGAGTGATGCGGACGTCATTGTTGAAAGACTTTTCTTTTCGGAGATAGCCGTCATCTTCGGTTGCCATTCTCGAGTCAATGATCTTAGTACTTTAAGATTGAGATCGTCATTTGTAAATGTTTTTCCGAGAGCAATCAAGTGGTTTGTCAGGTGAACAAATCTCTTTTGTAGCGCCACGATGGATTCTCCGGGCAGCATTCTAAACATCTCATATTCTTGACTTAATATGTTCAACCTTGATATCTTAACTTCGGCGGTGCCTTCATGTGTCTCCACTAAGGTGTCCCATATTTCTTTCGCCGACTTGCATTGGGATATGCGGAAGAACTCATCCATGCTTAAAGCACTTTGAAGAATGTTTATTGCTTTCTTTTCATTTAAGATTTTTTTTCTTATCATCTTCATCGTACGAACTCTTTATCTTGGGAGTACCAACGCCATTGACCACACTCGTAGGATAATGTGGACCATTTTCAACGGCTTCCCATATGCCTTCTCCTTGGGCTTCTAGATGTGCCTTCCTACGGATCTTCCAAAAATCAAAATATTCTCCAGCGAATAATGGTGGTTTGTTACTACTTCCACAATCTTTAAAAACCAGATTCGTGCTAGCGGAAGCCATGCGGATCTTTTAGGAACAGGTTACCTATAACCTGCTCTGATGCCAAATCTAAGTTTAAGGAGTGCCTTAGAGGGGGGTGAATGAGGCACTTGGACGATTTTCCGGATTTTCTACGGTTTATTGAATTTTACTTTCTTGAGAAGCTTATGTGATGAAATGCGGTACAGTGCAGAAAGTAAAGAACACCACGATGTATAGTGGTTCCCCTCACAGATCGAGAATACTCCACTCCGCTTTCAACACGAAAGAGAATTCACTATAATGTTAGATACTTAGAACAAGCCTCTAACTAAGTAATCAAGAACAATCCTCTTGAAAACTTAACTAACAAGAAAGGAAAACAATCCTTCCTTTTCTTAACACTTATATCCAATAATCCTGGATCATAAGCAATACACCTAAAACCAAACAATCCTTGGTACTTAGGATTTTACAAAGTATTTGAATGAATATTTGATTAATTGTATTGTATAAGACTTTAATAAATTGATTAGAGTCTTCTTCTCTCTCAATATGAAATTTCAAAGGCAAAATAATCTCTAAGTGCTCAAGAGTACTTTTGAAGAAAATGATATGAAAATTCTTTTTCCAAAAGTATCTTAATATGAGAAATAGATGAAGATTGAATGTAGAGAGATTTTGTAAATTGTTTTGAAAAGAGGTGAAATTTTGTAATGAAAATATGAAAAATATTTATAGTATGAATGCATCCCTTCAATCATAACAAGACAATATTTAGAAATGAAATCAGATAATTGATCATGAAAAGATGCAAGCTTTAATCATGGAAAGTTATGATGAAATGGTGCAATTAATGATGAAATAATTTTTCATATTTTTCAAAATATTTCCAGCATCAATCGATTGACATACTCAACCAATCGATTGACATAAGTTAAAAAATGAAAAAATATACTAAGATCAATTGATTGACATACAACATCAATCGATTGGTTCAGTTTGAAAAACGAAAAAATTTAAAACAGAAAGATTGATCAATCGATTGTATCAAGGCATCAATCGATTGGTTCAGTTTAAAAAATGAAAAAATTTAAAACAGAAAGTTTGATCAATCGATTGTCATGCAGCATCAATCGATTGACATATCCAAAAACTTGAAAAAATTTCTAAGTTAAAAACTTTTGCACATGCAATTTTTAAACACTATTTAAAATAAATAACCATGATAAAAACAACTTTAGAATGATAATTTTTAATGCAGGATAAAAACTTATGAGCACTAGGAGTATTTTGTCAAGAGTTTCATATACCTATATTAGATTCATGAAGGCTTGAGCAAAGTTGAAGTAATCCTCTTTTTCCATTCTTTTGATTGTGTAGAGCTTGATATGTTGTCTTCATCAAAACCTTGTAGGAGGCTTATCTTCACAATGGAGACATAGTATTAAGAACTATGCTCATTAAACATACCACACACAAAAAATATGCAAAGGTGTGGCCTAATATCATCCATACTCGTGTTAATCTTTCAATCAACTAACATTAGGACTTTGAGATGTCATTGACCAATTGAAAATGAATGGATGAAGAAGAGGAATTATATGAAGAGGGAAAGGGATGAATGAGATCACAAATTGGTCAAAGGAGGACTTTTACCAAATTAATATTATTCATTCATTTTGGGAGATGGAATGTACATTCCATCAATCCCCTAAATCCAATAATATTAACTTGACAAAGTCAAATCAACCTTTACCAAGGCCCAACAATAAATGAGAAACTCAATTAAGTCAATCCAAATGGTCAACACAATTAAAATGGCATTTATTCAATTAAAAATATTAAAATAATGCATTAAATTCAAATATGTTTTGTCCAAATCCTAATATCTCATTAAAACACCAAATAAATGGTCATGAGATTTATCATAGGTCAAACAAGGTCAAAGTACCTTGGATAAAAAAATTCATAATTTTTGGACACTTAAAAATATTTTTAAACAATTAAAAACAAATAAAAAAATCAATTAATTCATGAAAAATATTAATAATGATCCAAAAAATAATTATAATTCAGAATATGAAAGAGAAAAATATTTGACAATTTTTGGTGAAAGTCCCATATTTTTTGGATCAATATTGAATTTAATATGAATTATTAAAGAAAATGCAATTAAAAAAAATCAGAAAATTCAAAAATACGTAGACCATCAGATCTCCCTTATTAATTGAGGTGGAAGATATGATGATCCACAACGTGTGTTCTACCAATGCCTTAGTCAAGCGCGCTGTAACATGAGTAATCAAAAGGAATGGCTGAGATTAAAACATGAGAGTTAGATCACACGGTTTAGACCAAAGACACATCATCATCGGAGCTAGAGCTCCGGTTGTCTTCTCCGGCGAGCTTCGTCGGACTGGTCATCATGAACCATCACCAAAATTTCAAACAGGGACATGATTTTAAAGAGAAAACATCACTGAGCATGAATATCACCTCTATTTCTTCCAATTCCAACTATATTGAGAGATATGTGGAATTGAAAATGAGGTTCATGATCTGAGTTGCTTCAATTTGGCCTCAAAGCAACTCAAACACCTTGCCTATATTGGTAGGGCTTCAGCCAACACAATAATCAATATAATTGAGCAAGAAACAAGGAGAATCTAAGAGATCAAATTTTCTGCAAATTACCTTCAATGGAGGTCTGAGCTTGCTAGATCTTGATCTGAATCGTGCTTTGCTTCACTTCAATTGCTTGCAGAAGAGGAATGGAAAGGCTTAGAATCAATGGACTCCTGGAGAATTGAATTCTAAAATAGTGGACATTCAAGCTCAAATTCAAACAAATTTATCAGGGTTATCCTTTTAACGTGAAGGATTTTCAATGGAGATTCAAAGCTGGCGCAGTGTGTGTGTTAATTCTGAGCATAAGGGCTTCAATTTATAGAGAAATTGGATGATATTTGCACACTCACTTCCACTTTCCAAAATTGGCAAATGATGAAAGCATGGTGCATGGGCGCGCATAAGCCCATGAAATGATTGTTTGAAAGTTCAAAATGAAGTTCAGATGCTTTGGAGATGGATTGGATTGCAAGGTACATGTGCATTGTCATTTGAAGTTTGATCCATGCCAAATGATATCATCCTGTTTAAGCCATGGGTAGTCTATTCATTTCTCATCCAAAATGCATGAATTTTAGCTCTTTGGAAAGGTGAGATCAAGAGGAACAAGTTTGGTGTTGAACACTTTTCCATTTGGATCTTGGAACTTGGAGATACTTGAGGTGGAAGTTTGGAAAAATTTGACATATCAAAAATTTTCTAAGTGTCAAGCTATATGTCTCAATATTCCATCTTGCTTAACTTTTTATAGGAGCTTCAAATGAGAAACGTGTCTTTATCAAAGTTGTAGATCTCTAAAATAACTTCAAAATTATCACCAATTTCATGTAATTTGGGTTTAAAATTATAGAGTTATGCATTTTTGAAGTTTGGAAAAATCACTTGATCATTGGTATAGGTCAAAAGTGACCTATAATGTAGCCTCATATCACATGTTCAAAGTTGAATTAGCTCTCACTCCAAACATCAAAGTTTAATTAGACACATTGAATTTTATTTTTAAACTTGGAAATCTTCCATCTCATAAAAATTGAGCAAGTTATGGCCTTGGGAAGTTGACTTTCAAATTAGGGTTTAGACAAAATGACCTATAATGTTTCAACATAGAAAATGATTTTCCCAGCAAAACTAGCTCTAGGTATCAACATGAAAGTTGTTTATAATGTCATTTAGAGTAAGTTTTATCTTGTCATAATTTTCATATGGTGAAAATTGTAGGAGATAGGGTCTAGGGAGACCCAGTTTTGATCAGATGAATTCATCTGGCCAACGACCATCAACCAACTTTCTAACTTCCAATTCTCTTGACTTTCTTGGCTCATGGTAGATAATATATACATAAGATTATGAAATTAAAGTGTCCCTTGAGAAATTTGATCAATTTGTGAGATAGCTTGTTGGAGAAGTTACTCAAGATACCCAGTTAAACTAGGGTTTCCAAGGCAAATCATCCTCAAACTCTTGAAGAAAACTTGATCAATATAACATGTAGAGATCATTGGGACTCATATATGATGTTCATAACCATTCTTGAATAAATTCTTGGTTGTGCTCTTTGTTCATGAGGGTATCAAACCCTAGATGTGATCAATGAATCAATGAGATCATGCCCTACCTACAAAAGAGTTAGATAGATAGAAAGACATATTTTTGGTATGATAATATACAAGTATGATATAATCACAAACTACTTGGTGATCTCTCCTAAAACAAACCCCATGAAAGAGGGGTAAGGAGGATGCCAAGGTATGATCCCAATGCTAATGCTTATGATTGAATTGCATGAGGGATCTTAGGGTCAAAATTGGGGTCTTACAGGGAGGAGCTTGTCTTGTTTTCATAAAAGTGGAGAAAACATATTACTAAGATTTCATGCCTTCAATCTTTCATTTGTTTTCGTTCATTTTTTTCTTTTATTAATGGGTCACTTGTCATTATTCAATTGAATGATTTTGATTTTATTTTTCTATTTTTGTTGAAACTTGCTTTTTTTTTTCTATTTTTAGGTATATATTGTTTTAGTTTTATATATTATATTTTAGATTTATTTCTTTTATATATATACTCTAATATATATATATATATATATATATATATATATATATATATATATATATATATATATATATATATATATATATATATATATATTCAATTTCTTTTATATACACATATGTGTGATAATGTTTCAGTAATATACATATATAGTTTTTTTTTCTCAATATACTTTTGAATTTTGTGAGTTTGATATATAAGTATATATTTGTAGTGTGTCAATATTGTTTTCATTATTTATTTTAGTTTTAATTTTTTGTTGATTTTGTAGTAATACAAATTCATTGTGGATAACACGTGTGTGTTGTGTTTAGCTTTTTATTTTTCGATTACTTTGAGTTTATGTTAAAATTTGTGACACTACTTTAATAATAATATGTTTGGTTGTTGTTGTTTGGTGTATTATTGCGTCGCAATTTCGGAGTTTAAATCAAATTTAACTTGAAAATTGTTGGGATGCATAGATTGTTGCTCGACTTCTTATAGAGTGATTCATACATAAATCCACTCTAAGTTAGCTTGGAGCTAATTTCAGTCGCTTTCGATTTTGGTTGGTTTCCGGTCCCGTGGCTTATTCTTGGACCTTCTTACAATGAGTTCGGTTTATTTCGGTCACGTGGCTTACTCTTACGCCTTCTCACAATGAGATCTTTTCTTTTGTGTGTTAGCATTTCAATTGTTTGATAGCTTGTACTTTAATCGCTTTATTGTATCCCCATTGAAAAATTTACCCCCATCCCTTGTTTGTAATTTATATTAACTTTTCGTACTTTTATTTCCTTTAGATAAATCATTAACCTTTAAAAAATCAACCATTTTCAAAATGAACAAAAAATAATAAGTGCTTGATCCAACATCAAGCCATTTTTCTCAAGTTAAAACATCAACCATTTCCACTCTCTCAGTTTCTCAAACCATTCTCAATTCAAATGAATTCAAATTATTTTTTAAAATTAAATTGGAATAAAAAGACTACCTGGGTGAAAGGTCTAGATGTCGTCTCGAATGTTAGGCCCAAGTTGTAAGAGCTTGTAAGCCATAAGTGTTCGTCTTCTCTTCAAAACACTCGTAAATATTTAAATATTTCTTAATAAATCGGAAGAAAAAGATTTCCTGGATGAAAGGTCCAGACGTAGTCCCGAGTGTTAGACCCAAATTGTAAGAGCTTGCAAGTCATAAATACTCGTCTTTCAAGCCCAAAAATACATTCAACCAATCAAACTCTTTTTTCTCTCGCCGACGTGCGATCTTTAAATCCTTTTCATAAACGAAAGACATCTTGTCTTAATATGATGCAAAGAAATGCTTCATCCACAATTGTTGAGTTGAGATAAGTGATATTTTTCCGAATGTTGATTTGTAAATCCATTCGATGTGTGGTATACGTCCGCTCCTCATCTATTTTGGGCAAAATAATGTTTTTCGTCGATTAATACAATATAGCTTTTGCTAAAATCGACCAACAAACAAACATTTTCTACCTAGAACTACGTAAGCCTTGAGTTCTCTATTGCATCCGAAGATACGTAGGAGCAGGATTTGTAAATCTTGTCAGGCCTGAAATTCTGGTATCAGATATAAGATGTTGAAGGTAATGTCACGACACTAATATTTGTTAACACACAATGGATAAAAATACAGACTGGTAAAGCAAATAACACAAGCAATTGTTAACCCAGTTCGGTGCAACTCACCTACGTCTGGGGGCTACCAAGCCAGGAAGGAAATTCACTAAAATAGAATTAGTTCAAAGACTCTCCGTACACTTCAACAAGTTACAGTCTTTCTCACCTAATCTCTACCCGTGCAATTTCTACCTAAGCACTCTTAGATATGAGAACCCACTCACTTCCCTACAATCACACACCAGTGATTTTAAACAACAATCCCTTGAGAAAAGAAAATACTTTTCAATTACACACTCTTGATTTTACTTCACAGTTTCAATCAAGAAGACACACTCTTGATCTTGCTTCACAACTTTGATCAAGAAGACACACACTATTGCTTAACAGCTTTAGAGTGACAAACTACAACCACAAATCAGTCCAATTCAATCATCAATGGATGACTTGAATGACCTACAAGTATCACGACTAAACAGACACAAACCCTAGCTCTCTCTCTATATTTCGCTCAGTATTGGTTGTGTGTTCAAACATGTTTTCTAAGTCCCTTTTTATAGAAGCATCCAGCTGGGCTTAGACATCTTGAAAACCCTAAATCTATTTTCCAATCAAATCTTTTTATAACAGCTGGTTAGATCTCCTTGGAAAATAAGTAAATCTGGTTGTAATCCATGATTGAATGCGCCAGCTAATCATATCTTCAATCATACAAAGATTGCCATTAATTGTGCAATCACAAAACACCAGACATTCATACTGAATGTTCTGTGTACAGGATGTCATGAAATCGGGTCTAACATCCTGGAAAAATCTTGCATAATCAAATAATTCCTTTTATAACTTCCAGCAGGTACAGCCATATCAGATGCCATGACCTTGTGTATGTCATCTAAAACAATCCTGCATGAACATGTCTTTCATTTAAGCTCCAGCAGGTACATCCAATATCAGAAGCCATGGCATTGTATGTGGCATTTTGAAACAATCCTGCATGAACATGTTCTTGAACTCCAACAGGTACATAGGATATCTCATGTTAAGACATCACACATAACATCTTGTGAACACTCTTTGTTTTACCAAAATTGCTGCCAACACTTAGAATCAACAAACTTCCCCTTTGGAAAATTTTGGCTAAAACATATATCTGTCCTTTTTGTTCACAAGGTAAACTATTAGCAGTTAAACAACATGACAATAGTTTAATCAGCAGCAGAAACAAAACAATTACTAGCTATGGCTACTAGTAATGCACACATGCACAAGGGTACTTCTCCTCCCCCTAAATCTGTGCAATAAAAACAAAATTACTAGTTATGGATGCAACTAGTAAGACACACAAATACACAATGGTACTCCTTCTCCCCCTAAATCTGTGCACACTGAAAACAATCTCAATGAACATAACAGCTACTGTAACTCCAGCACCTGTACCAGCCAGAATGTCATTCTGACATCTGCTTCAACAACAACACTTGTGCACCATATCAGACATCCTCTTTGACATCTGTAAACAGAATAACATTCTGTTTTAACACCTGTGCACTTCCTTTAAAAATAGTTGTCCTCCACCTATATGTATCTCATCACTTCCACAACAGCTTCCATATCAGCATCAACATTTCTCCCCTTTTTTAGTCAAAATTGACCAAAGGTGACCAATTAGACAAAATAAATGTCAATTAGTCTATCAGAGAATTTCAGGACAGATGTTATAACATGAAACATGTTAAAACATAATATTCAGGAAGTATAAACCATCATTATACACAGCTGTGATAGCTGAGATAATGAACAAATCCAAGGAACTCTTTAAGATCCCTACATATTACAAAACAGGCATCAATGAGGACTGCCACACATTACACAATTGCCAAAAAAAAAACAAAAAAAACTTCAGCAGAACAGCTTCACAACACCTTTTACACCATCTTCATCTCCTCATACTATTATTTACCACAGGAAAGAACCATTAATCAGAAGAAGAAGTATCACCTTCACCTTCACTTTCACCTTCAGAGCCTTCAGAACTTTCAGATCTGCCACTGGATTGGGCTTTTGCATCTGAATTTTTAGCAGCCTTCTCCATTTCTTCCTTTTCCATGCTGCAGATAAGAACTTCCAAAGCTTCTTTTCTTACCTTGGCTACTCTTATTCCATTATCCAGTTCCTTGCAGGTATCTTTCAGTTGATCAATTAAGCTTCCTTGAGATGCAGGCTCTCTTCTGGCAGATGTCATGACAACATCATTTACATGACTTCCCTCAAACAACTTATAATGAATGGATATAGGGGTTTTTCTTCTGCTTGGCATGTCATTTGTATTGAGTATGCCTGGTTGTTGACTTAAGATAATACCACAAATAATGGATGGGAAGGCAATGGGTAACTTCACAGCATTTGTGGAGGCATGTCTGATGGTTTGGTCAAACAAAAACTTTCCAAAATCATAGTTTATCTTGGTTCCAATTACATGAATGATTCTTCCAAGAACAATGGAGATGGTAGAGACATGATTAGTAGGTACCCAATTTGCTGAACCAATCTTGTGCAAGATGGCATATTTGATAGTAAGTTTACTACCTGATAGGTGTTTCCTACTAGGCCATTCCTTAACTTGGCCAGCTGTGATAATCCTACAGACCTCATTGTCTGTGGTCTCTAGATCTACTCCTTCATCAGTTCCTCTCCCTAGGAACTTGTTGATGATGGTTGGTGAAAGTTTCACACACTTACCCCTTACAAAAACTTTGCAGACCTCCCTGCTGCTCCTTTCACAAATCTCCTCAGGGATGTTCACAATGAATTCTTTTACTAACCCCTCATAGCACTGAGGCAGAGCAGTCACAGTTTTCATAAGACCAGCTTCCTTAATTAACTCCATGACTTCCTTTACTTCAACGACCTCTTTTCCCAATTCTCTTTCAACCGCTACCCTTCTTTGAGTGACAAACTTCCATTTGGCAGCACCATCTTCTACGTGAAAAGAGATATTGTCTAGATGAACAGCAGCCACTTTGTTTGGAGACTTATTTACAACCTTTCTTTTAACAGGGTTGATGTATGGGACATCGTCTTCGACATCCTCATCAGATTCAGAGTTCTCACTTTCTTTCTTCTTCTTGACCTCTACTTTACTCCAAGACTTGGAGGGACCTATACCAGCAACCTTTTTATCTCTCCTAGCTGTCCTTATCTCAGCCATACTCTTCCTTTTTCTCAGTTTATTAACTACACTTGTTTTCACAAGATTGACCAAAGTGTCATCTTCTTCCTCAGACTTTTCTTCCTCAATATCCTGAGCAATATTAGGAGACATGCTAGGTAAATTTTTTCTAAGAGAACATAGTCCCTCAGCAGCTACTTCCTTTTCTGTCTTAGATGAGTCATCATCTTTCTCAGCTTGGGTTTCCAACTCAGGAGAGGGGTCCCTTCTGGACAGAGGGGTCCCTTCTAGACAGAGGGGTAAAAATATCCTTGACTCCATGTTCTTCATTAAGTATCCTAGTAACTAGGTTTCTTATGGTGCGATCAGTAAAATGCATGTCCTCTTTATCAGGAGATTTTTCAGGAGTGTTTCCTTGCTTAGCTTCAACCATGAAAGAGGAGCCTGGGACGTCACCTGGTATCATACGCAGAGGAGTCACGTCCATCAAATCTTCTTCTAGAAACTCCATGGAGGGAGTTCTTGTATGAAGGGGTTTTGAGCTAGATGTTGATGGATGTTGAGACATGTTGTTGAACTTTTGAGAAAAATTTCTTTGCCCTAACAAAGGTTCTCTGAGTAGTTTGATGAGGATGGAAAGAATTGTGTTCAGGCAGAGCGTGCAAATGAAATAGATACTATTTCCAATACTAGGAGATGATTCATTATTAATGTGGCTTTTTCTTTTTATTGGGCAGACAATATTTTTGTTACCTTTTCCACTCCATATTAATTGCCATATTTTCTCAAGAAACCAAGCCCCTAATTTCCCTTTTTCATATTTCAGTTGGACATCATACATATCCCTTACAACCTTGTTAGTTAGTTGCATTTCATGTTGTAGAACTATGAGTTTGTTTTCCATATTTTTTCTAAATGAGTGATGACAGCAAATAATGTACTTGGTCTAGCTGTGCTGAATATGATCTTTGGACATAGTTGTACCATATAGGTTGTCATAATACAATGCCATGACATCGAGTGTGACATTGTATATGATTATCAGTAGCTTCATCCAACCTGGTTGAGAATTGTTGCTTTCATCTGATATACTTTCTATCTCAATCTTTCTTGCACACATAGTCCCTTGTGGCCTAGTTCCAACAAAGCTCTCACTAACTTCAGACTGCATATATCCGGTCACATGTTCCCCTTTTTCAGATGTTTGGGCCATCATGACCTTCTCTTCCTTGAGGTTAGATCTTAGCTTCTTGTGTAACATCCTTGTCTGACATTTTTCATTTCCCTTGAAGGTTCTTCTAGCAACTGTACTTATCTTAGAGGAGTCATCCATTTGAGAGCTCCATATGTAACAGTTGTTTTTGGTCGCGATACCTTCCATAATTACTTCACTGTCTTTGTTAATAATCAGACATTCAGTTTTAGTGAAGATGATATTCAGACCTTGATCCCCTCGTTGACTGATGCTTATTAGATTTGAAGTCAAGCCCTTGACCAGTAGAACATTGTCAGGTTTAGGAGCTCCAGGACACTCAAGCTTGCTTATCCCCTTTATTTCACCCTTTGCTCCATCACCAAAGGTTACATAGCTTATGTCATGAGGGTGAAGATCAGTTATCAAGTTTGAGTTTCCAGTCATGTGTCTAGAACACCCACTATAAAAATACCACTCTTCTTTGAGGGGAATGTGAGCTATTAGACTTGTAACATTATTCTTAGGAACCCATTGCTTCTTGTTGATAGGCCTGTGATGTTTGGGTCTGGGTTGATAGTGAGTCTGTTGATGAACAGGAGTAGGGTAACCATACAGCTTATAGCAGAAGGGCCTTGAGTGTCCAAATTTCCCACAGTAATGACATCTCCATCTTTGGTGTTTGCCTTTCTGTTGTTTTCTCTTTTGATGATGTGACATATGATGTGACATCTTAGGACTGCTCTTACTCTTGCTGCATTTAGGTTTATCTTGAGGTTTGTAATTAGTGTAACTGCTTTCAGCCTTAGACTTATGGTACCTTATTCCAGATTTGACTCCTGTGATTAGTCCAGTTTGGAGAATCTTGTCTAAGGAGTCAGATCCATTGTTTAGCATCCTTACATACTTGGTTGTCTCTTCTAGTTTTGAGTTTAAGAGCATAACTTCAGTTTTTAGCTTGGAGATGGTTTCCACATGTTCTGCCTTTTCATTCTCCAACTGTACTATCTTCTGGCTTTCAACTTGTTGGATTTCATCTAGCTTGACCTTCAGAGCCACAACTTCTGTTTTCAATTGGAGATGGTTTCCAAGTATTCTACCTTCTCATTCTCAAGTTGAGCTATTTCTTTCTTCTGGTTTAAAACCTGCTTGCTCAGCTCTACACTTTTATGACACAACTCTCTGTTGGTAGAGGCCAATTCCTCAAAGGTTACTTCACCATCACTTGAGTCTTCATCAGATCCCCATCTTCCTGTCAAGGCAGTCACAAGATTTGCAACCTCCTCTATATCACTCTCATCTGACCAGGTGGCAGCAAGACTCGTCTTTTGCTTCTTGAGGTAGGTTCCACATTCAGTTCTAATGTGTCCATACCCATCACATTTATAGCACTTTACTTATTTTCCTTCTTTGGGCTTCTCCTCTGACCTTACTCTTCTTCCATTGTTGATGTCAGATGAGATATTCTTGACATTTGCCTTGGATCTTACATCCATTTTCTTTAACAATCTGTTGAACTGTCTTCCCAACATTGCAACTTCATTTGCCCACTCTTTATCCATATCTTGACTGTTTTCCTCTTGTGTGTTTGATATGAAGGCAATGCTTTTGGTTTTCTTTTCAGTTCCATCATTCAATCCCATCTCAAAGGTTTGGAGGGAACCAATTAGCTCATCTACCCTCATGTTGGAAATGTCTTAAGACTCTTCTATGGCGGTCACCTTCATTGCAAATCTCTTAGGGAGTGACCTGAGTATTTTTCTTACCAGCTTTTCATCTGTCATCTTCTCTCCCAGGGCTCCTGAAGCATTAGCAATTTCAAGGATACTCATGTGAAATTCATGAATGTTTTCATCTTCTTTCATCCTTAAGTTTTCAAACTTGGAGGTGAGCAGCTGAAGTCTAGACATCTTTACCCTAGAGGTGCCTTCATGAGTGGTCTTGAGAATGTCCCAAGCATCTTTGGCCACTTCACAGTTGTTTACCAGCCTGAAAATATTCTTGTCTACCCCATTGAATATTGCATTCAATGCTTTAGAGTTTCCAAGAGCAAGATCATCCTCTTCCTTGGACCATTGTTCTTCAGGCTTCTTCTCAGTAGTGGCTTCTCCTTCTTTAGTAATGACAGGATGCACCCAACCTGTTAACACAGCTTTCCAAGCCTTATTATCAAGGGATTTCAGAAACGCTGCCATCTCTCTCCATTGTACCAGAAAGTATTGCCCCTAGATCTCACCCAGAACCAGCGCAGAATGCCTGCTCTGATACCAATTGAAATTCTGGTATAGATATAAGATGTTGAAGGTAATGTCACGACACTAATATCTGTTAACACACAATGGATAAAAATACAGACTGGTAAAGCAAATAACACAAGCAATTGTTAACCAAGTTCGGTACAACTCACCTACGTCTGGGGGCTACCAAGCCAGGAAGGAAATTCACTAAAATAGAATTAGTTCAAAGACTCTCCGTACACTTCAACAAGTTACAGTCTTTCTCACCTAATCTCTACCCGTGCAATTTCTACCTAAGCACTCTTAGATATGAAAACCCACTCACTTCCCTACAATCACACACCAGTGATTTTAAACAACAATCCCTTGAGAAAAGAAAATACTTTTCAATTACACACTCTTGATTTTACTTCACACTTTCAATCAAGAAGACACACTCTTGATCTTGCTTCACAGCTTTGATCAAGAAGACACACACTCTTGCTTAACAACTTTAGAGTGACAAATTACAACAACAAATCAGTCCAATTCAATCATCAATGGATGACTTGAATGACCTACAAGTATCACGACTAAACAGACACAAACCCTAGCTCTCTCTCTATATTTCGCTCAGTATTGGTTGTGTGTTCAAACAGGTTTTCTAAGTCCCTTTTTATAGAAGCATCCAGCTGGGCTTGGACATCTTGAAAACCCTAAATCTATTTTCCAATCAAATCTTTTTATAACAGCTGGTTAGATCTCCTTGGAAAATAAGTAAATCTGGTTGTAATCCATGTTTGAATGAGCCAGCTAATCATATCTTCGATCATACAAAGATTGCCATTAATTGTGCAATCACAAAACACCAGACATTCATACTGAATGTTCTGTGTACAGGATGTCATGAAATCGGGTCTAACATCCTGGAAAAATCCTGCATAATCAAATAATTCCTTTTATAGCTTCCAGCAGGTACATCCATATCAAATGTCATGACCTTGTGTATGTCATCTGAAACAATCCTGCATGAACGTGTCTTTCATTTAAGCTCCAGCAGGTACATCCAATATCAGAAGCCATGGCATTGTATGTGGCATTCTGAAACAATCTTGCATGAACATGTTCTTGAACTCCAGCAGGTACATAGGATATCTCATGTTAAGACATCACACATAACATCTTATGAACACTCTTTGTTTTACCAAAATTGCGGCCAACACTTAGAATCAACAAGGCCCATTAATAAAAAAACTTAGGTTTAGTCCCCTTAGTTAAAAATCCAAAAATATTTTCTCTTTCTTCTGATCCTATTATTCTTTCCCACCAAATAACTTGAGAAGCGTAACATTCCAAGCTAACACTAACACATACAACTAACATAATGGTTCTCATTGAGTACAATGGACGTGAGGGGTGTTAATACTTTTCCGTTGCGTAATCGACTCCCAAACCCTGATTTGTTGCGACGACCATAATCATTGTCGTTCTTTATTGGGTTTTATCGATATTTCCCCTTTCCTTCTTAGGAAAAAATATATGTTCGGTGGCGACTCTGTTCAATCCGTCATGCAAGCATGCGATTGTACTTCGCTAAGTCGTGTTCTCCTTTTTCTAGGTGCGATAGATGGCGACTCTGTTGGGGACTGAATACGATTTCCCTTAGTGAGTCAAGCCTAGTTAGGTTATTTATGTGTCTTTGTTTGTTTACTTGTTTGACTTTTTGTTATAGCTTTTTCTATTTTTATTGTCATATTGATATAATCTGTTGTATTGGTTCCACCATGCTTTGGTACTTGGACACTCTGATTGCAAACCTTGTGGGAAATACTTTCTACGCGAGTCTCGAGTAAAAACATAAGATAGGACGAGGTTGAGTATTGAGGGTCCGTGAGATGAATTTCTCGTTGGGTCAATACGAGAACCTCACTTAGAGTAGATCCTTTGGAGGATGTTGCCACTCGGAAAGTAAGTTGCCGTAAGCTTTGATATTTTCATCAAGATCCATGACTCTAAGGACCATTTGTAGAACCTTAATCCTTTGGCCAACTAGGAAAGATGGTTGCGTAGTGTGGGTCCGCGAGATGAACTTCTTGTTGGATCGATGCGAGAACCTCACTTATAGTAGATTCTTTGGATGGAGTTGACGCCCGACAAGTAAGTTGCAGCAGGCAACAAACAATCTTATGGATCCATGATTCTGGGAACCTTTGTAACCCTAGATCATACTCGGTAAGAACCTATTCTTGGAAAGAAATCAGATTCATCGGTACCCCAGACTTTTGAACCTGTGTATTGAAAAAAACAAATATACATCGATTGCATTGCATTCATTCACATTCTATTGCATATACATCTCATCAAAATGCATGTCATTTTCCAGACAAAATAAAAAAAAACTCATCCGTCCCTTTTCCATGATCAGCAAAGTGATTCCCGACATACGTTTAGAACAAAGAATCGTGTCTCAAGAGATGATGAACGAGATAAGGAAAAGTCAAGAAGCATTGAAAGAGGAACTCAATCTTTTGAAAAGCCAAATGGGATGGGTCTTGGAAACCCTGCAAGCCTTGTTAAGAAAAGAGGGTCATCCCATACCTATTGCTGCAACAGAGGGAGTTACTGCTCCACATCCATCCAGTGTTACCCCAAGTCAAAGGAAATTCCATATGGAAGTTCCTCATCTACTTACATATGGCCCTACCTCAAGATGTCATCACCAACATCCTCTGTATATACCTCCTCAAAATCACCGAAGTCAGGTTCGAAACAAAAATCAAAATCAGAACAAGGGGAATAAAGATCACAACGACCCAATTCCATTGCCATATAGCAAGTTCTACCCGCAGCTGATCCATAATGCTTTGGTGACCCCTCGAGCTCTCACACCTACGTCACCATACCTGCTATGGTACAATCCAAATGCAACATGTGAATTCCATAAAGGGGCAGTGGGACATGACATGTATTCTTGCTTAGCACTGAAAGCCTTGGTATGAGAACTAATTAACAAAAAGAGCTCAGTCTTTGAAGAAGATCACCTGAAGGTCAAGTGCAGATACCATACTGGAACAATGGGGTACTCCATCGAGGAATGTAAGAGTTTTAAGTTAAAGTTACAAAGACTGATTGACATTAGGTCATCAAGACTCAATGAGGTAGGCTCAGGTACATATATCTCGATTAATGGGCCAAGTAATGAGAAAGGCAAAAGACCCTTCAACCCCTCAAGGTTTTGTACCACAAGGAAGAGGTCGGGGATGTGGCTAACGAGATATCATCGTTTCCTGATAAGAGAATTGAGATATCGCCTTGGAGTTCTAATGTCACGACCAATGCCAACGAAATAAAAGGAAAAGTGAGTAGTGGATCCAAGAGGGTTGCGTTCAACGATGAGATTGAAGGAAAAGAATTTGAAGATCGTCGTGCGAATGTCAAAAAGCTGGTTGATCCTAACCTTCAAGTGGCTGAAAATGAGCAGTTAGCAATGCTCAAAATGCCATACCAGCAACCACTACCTTTTGATCTTTATTACCAACAATCCTGGTTTTTTCCTCATCTAAATCAACGAGCCCAAGGCCTGATATATCGAAATCAGCGTCAAAATTAACCTAGGCCTCAAAATAACTTAGAAAGAAGAAATGTTCCTCGTCATCCAAACCTCATGACATATATCCAACTTCTACAACCTCTGATTAAAAACTCATTGGTGGTTCCCAAGTCACTCAAGTCGGTTCCACAACCTTACCCACTCGGGTATGACCCAAATGTGCAATGTGGATATCATCTAGGATCAGAAGGGTATTCAACTGAAGACTGCAATGCATTCAAAGCTAAAGTACAATAGTTGATTAATAATAGGTACATATCATTTCAATAAGGAAGCTTGGTGGTGAATGTTAACCTATCACCCGGATAAGTGTGAACACTTCAAGGGGTGTCTACCGAAGTTAATGAATTAAGTTTGAAGAAAATCAATTCCCTAAAGCTGGCAATTTGTTTCAGCATTTCTTTTGTAATTTCCTTGCATGTTGATTGTTATTTGCTTTAAGCATTGTTGTTTTCTTTGAATTGGTAAGATTAATGAAATCTTTATGCATCTTTTGAATTAATCCATTCGTATTCACTCGTTCTTCATTTATGTTAAAAACAAAAATATTTCTCTCCATTCACTTTTGATTATCAAACTATTGTGTTAAGAAGGATTGGAATGAGGACGATGAAAACGGAACATCTGAAATTATTGTGGTATGCTTTTAAAGAAAACCTTGTCGATGATGTAAGGAATTGTTTCAAATCCCCAAACACTAGAGAGATAAGGAGTTAGTCCCTAGTCAACCACTTTGAGCCTTGAAGTTAGTATTTCTTTCAGAACTAAAACCCTTAATCTTAACCAGGGACATGGTACTTTGTTCATTTAATTTGACTTTGCATTTAATTGCAAGAGGAAACATCCCACTTAAAGAGTTTCAACTACACGTTACTCTTCAAACACATCTTGAAGTGTCGAAGAAACTGAAAAGTGAAAATAAAATTATAGTGGTTATTCCTCATCCACCAATAATGTGGCAGTCTCCACCTTTCATAAAGAAAAGCCCGCTAAGTCAAACACCACAAAACAATTTCGGCAAAATCAGGGCATCCCGATGGTCCAAAAGCTTTAAAGAAGTGGTCTAGGAAAAATTAGGGATCAAAGAAACAAAGAGGTCATCAAAAACCTCAACAAAAATAAAAAAAAAACAAAATAAGGTGACTGTCATTTCAAGAAAATCTCATTTTGAATCCTCATCTTTACCATCACACCTTTGAACCCTCTTAGAAGTTGAATGCGTGTGTCAATTAACTGAATGTAGGAATTGAGATCATCAAGAAGAAGGGGTGGGTTAAAATTAAATTTGAGCCTTATATCCTTTTGTTTAAAAAAACCAGGAACCAAGCCACATTACAACCCTTTGTAAGACCCCAATTTTGACCCTAAGATCCCTCATGCAATTCCATCATAAGCATAAGCATTGGGATCATACCTTGGCATCCTCCTTACCCCTTTTCATTGGGTTTGTTTTGGGAGAGATCACAAATAACTTTGTGATTATATCATACTTGTATTTTATCATTTCACTAACCAAAATACCAAAAATATGTCTTTGTATTTGCCTAACTCTTATGTTGGTATGGCATGATCTCCTTGATTCATCAATATCACATCTAGGGTTTGAGACCCTCATGAACAAATAGCACAACCAAGAATTTGTTCAAGAATGGTTGTGAATATCATATATGAGTCCCAATGTCCTCTACATGTTGTATTGATCAAGTTTTCTTCAAGAGTTTGAGGGTGATTTGCCTTGGAAACCCTAGTTTGACTGGGTATATTGAGTAACTTCTCCAACAAGCTATCTTACCAATTGATCAAATTCCTCAAGGGACACTTAAAATTTCATCATCTTATGCATATATTATCTACCATGATCCAAGAAAGTCAATAGAATTGGAAGTTAGCAAGTTGGTTGATGGTGGTTGGCAAGATGGATTCATCTGATCAAAACTGGGTCTCCCTAGACCCTATCTCCTACAATTTTCATCATATGAAAATTATTCCAAGAGAAACTTTACTCTAAATGACATTATAAACAACTTTAATGTTGAGATCTAGAGCTATTTTTTCTTGGAAAATCAATTTTTATGTTGAAACATTATAGGTCATTTTGTCTAAACCCTAATTTGAAAGTCAACTTCCCAAAGCCATAACTTCCTCAATTTTTGTGAGATAAAAGATTTCCAAGTTTCAAAATCAAATTCAATGTGTCTACTTAAACTTTTATGTTTGGAGTATGAGCTAATTCAACTTATTTGAACATGTGATATGAGGCTACATTATAGGTCACTTTTGACTTATACCATTGATCAAGTGATTTTTCCAAACTTCAAAAATGAATAAATCTATCATTTCAAATCCAAATGACATGAAATTGGTGACCATTTTGAAGTTATTTTAGATAGATGCAACTTTGATGAAGACACGTTTCTCATTTGAAGCTCCCATAAAAAGTTAAGCAAGGTGGAATATTGAGACATATGGCTTGACACTTAGAAAATTTTTTATATGTCAAATTTTTCCAAAGTTCCACCTCAAATTTCTCCAAGTTCCAAGATCCAAATAGAAAAGTGTTCAATATCAAACTTGTTCCTCTTGATCTCACCTTTCCAAAGAGCTCAAATTCATTCATTTTGGACTTGAAATGCCTAGGCTACGCATGGCTTAAACAGGCTGATATCATTTGGCATGGATCCAACTTCAAGTGACAATGTTCAATTGCCTTGCATTCCAAGCTTGCTTCCACATATCTGATCATTCATTTTGGACTTCAAGCCATCATTTCATGGGCCTATGCGTGCCCATGCACCATGCTTTCATCATTTGCCAAATTTGGAAGGTTGAAAAGAGTGTGAAAATATCACATGGATTTGTCTATATATACAGCTGCATTTGCTCAGAATTAACACACGCACTGCGTCAACTTTGAATCTCCATTGAAAACCCTTCCCGTTAAGAGGATAGCCCTGATAAATTTGTTTGAATTTGAGCTTGAATCTCCACTGTTTTGGAATTCAATTCTCCAGGAGTCCATCGCTTCTAAACCTTTCCATTCCTCTCCTGCAAGAAAGTGAAGTGAAGCCAAGCACAATTCAGATCAAGATCTAGCCAATTCAGACCTCCATTGAAGGTAATTTGCAAAAAATTTAAACTCTTAGATTCTCTTAAATTGTTGCTCAATTCCATTGATTCTTGAGTTGTCTGAAGTCCTACCAATGTAGGTGTAGCGGGGTATTCGTTACCTTTAGGTTTATTGACTAAACCAAAAGTAAACATACAATTCGAGTCGCCACTGCACTTTTATTTATCCAAAGGAAAGGCTAAAAAGCGAACAAAAGCCAAGTAAGAAGTTTTATCAAATCAAAAACTAATAAAAATGTCAAAGATCTACGTAAGGGGGTTGGTTATGAAATGGGAAGGTTTTACGCACCCAAAACATCCTTAGTACTCTAAGGGAACCTCTTTTTGCAAATGTGTGTTGTAGGTTGGTATTTGTGAAAATATGTGCAAAAGATTGGAGGGATGAGAAGAGAATAGACTATATTTACAAATTGTTGTTTGAATGGATGAACCCATTTCCTACGTATCATCACAAAGGTAGGATTAAAACCTCGTAGTTCGGGGTAAAAATCTCAAAGATTGGTGAATTGATTTGATCAAAAGCTTTAAGGTCTTTGTTATCAAAGGGAGAAAACTCAACCTAAACCAACAATCCACCATGTGAGGAAGACTTCAACATACTAGTGAGGGGTTAACCCTATAATAAGTATGGAAGACTTATAATCCAATCACTAAGGATGAGGTGAGATTTACATCATCCACTATGATAACTCAAACCTATGACTAATGTTTATGAAAAAGGTTTTAAACTAAGGTGGCCATTGGGACCAGAAAAACAACTTGAAGTGAGTTGTATTTACAAGTTAAGTTATTTACAAAATAAAGTCAAAGTTGAATTAAGGTTTATTCACAATGAGTATTGATGAAAAGATTTTGAAAAGTCAAAGGCATAAGGCCTAGGTTTCTAGTTTGATATAAAGTCAAAGTTTAGAAAAAGATTTTTGGCTTGGGTTAGAATGAGGAGAAGAAGAGGAGGGCTAGTCCTAAAGCATACAAAGATAAGAGAGAAGATAAAACCCTTGGAGTTCCTTTACTTGAAATCATAGAGATGATTCAAGATGCTCCTTTCCTTTGGACTTAGAAAACAAACAAGCAATCACACAATTTAGATTCAAGCTCCTAGGATCTCCATTTGGCTTGTCTCTCTTAACTTGGCTACTCATGACAATGGTCCTCCTTACTATCTCAAGATGGAATCCCTATCATACAAGAGCAAACATCAAAAGCTTCACAACACAATAAGGGGAATAGATAAAGAATAAGTTTAGATTAGGAGTCCTTTGAAGTCAACTTTGAAATTTAGCATTCTAAAGGCATGAGGCCTAGTTGATCTTCAACCAATTTAGCATTCTAAAGGCATGAGGCCTAGTTGCTCTTGAACTCCTTTAAGCATAGGTAAGTCCTAATTCTAAGTCCTTTTTCCTTTTTGCATTTGGTTCACACAAACAAAAGCAAAACCAATACAAGACAACAATATATTTATATACAATAATGAGCTCAAATGAGCAAAAGAAAAATGACATAAACATAAAGCATGTGCTCAAGTGAGCAAAGTGAAAAGAAATATGAATAAATGAGCAAGAAATAAATGAAATTAAAGTAAATTGCAAGAAATTAAATGCTCAAATTAAAGTTAGTAATTAGTGAAGTTATGTTAGTTTGTCATAAGACAATGTAGCGCTATGTTAAGCAATCGTAAGTGGACTAATGTAGTAGTCACACCTATCTGAGGTCGGTCAATAAAACTATAGGCAAATAAACACAAGTTAGAGATCATGACTAGTAAGCCAAGCTCCACAAACTTGCCATTCCAAAAGAAAAGAGAAAGGCCTTGTATGGACTTTAGGTTTTTTGCTTGACCAAGAAGCAACCTATCTTGGACACAAAACAACTCACTTGATCTTGGATCAAGTAGAGTTTGGTTTAGATCAAAGAAGGTTAAGCCTCTCATTTGTCAAGACTAACCATAAGACATTAACTCATTGGCCAAAAATAAAAAGAAATGGGATGAAGATGAAATGGATGGAAAGAGAAATAAAGTATCAAACACAATTGATCAAATGTGAACCAAGTCATCATCAATCAATGCCAAACAGAAGGGAAATGAAAATTACAAGTCAACAAGTCAAACATATTTTTTTTTGATATTTTTGAATTAAAATAAAATGCAAAATAAAATAAACCAAAATATGGTCAAACCTCAAATTTAATTCAAATCAACTTCAACAAGTCCAATTAAATTCTCATACGTCTAACATAGTCAAACAAGCTTTGACAATTTTTCTCAACAATTTTTGAAATCAGAAACTATTTAAAAATAATTAAAAACAATGAAAAATAACACAATATGAATTAAAATCTCAAATAAATCTCAAATCAATTAAGAAATTGAGGAGACTATTTTTCATTGACTTATCACGATCCATATGTGTTAGGAAAATATTTTTGGATTTTTCAAATATCAAAAAGTATTTTAAAATGAATTAAAACTATTAAAAACCAAATAATTCACAAAAAATATTAAATGAAGTCACAAAAAAGATTAAAAATCAAAATATGAAACTAGATTTTTCAAAAAAAAAATTGGCATTGGTCTCATATTTTTGTGACTTCAAATAAAATATTTATGAATTTTTGAAAATAAAAGGAATTAAATGAAATAAAAAGAAAAATAAGAAAATTAGGAAAATCCAGCGCCCTCAGAAGGTTTCATTAATTGACGTGGCAATGATCTTATGGTTCTAAGGCGCGGATACACGAAACACTTGAGTCAAGCGCGCTACACCATGCATTTAAATGAGTCAACATAATGAAAGGCCACGATTAAAACATTTCAGCATGATCCAATGGTCCTGAAGCTACCACATGGGGATGGTGGTGGAAACATCATCTTCTCCGGCGATCCAACAAGATTCGACCACCACGCGCAGGAAAATAAAGTGTAACGAAAATGAAAACTAAGGATATCAAAATGAAGCTGAGGTGATGTACATCACCCCTGTAACCATGGATCCTCCTCACAGTTCATATTTAGAGAGAAACGTGAGCTTGAAGATCATGGTGCATGAACTGAAATGGCACGATTTGCAAAATTAAGACCACCACTGGCCTGCCTCATGCATGAGGGCTTCAGAAAACAACACAAACCAAAGAGATTCACATGATATTGCAAGATTTAGAACAAGAAAGTTTGGTGTTCTACCTCTGAAATGGAGCTTCAAACAACACGAATTGTCCAAGCTCTTGATCTACTTTGCTCTGGAAGTGTGATGATGATGCTAGGTTAAGGAATCGAGCTTTGAAAATCAACTAATGATGTTGAAATTCAAGCTTGAAAAAGAGAATGAAAATTGAAAATTCCTTTAGTCAGGATTTGGATTTCAATTCAGCAGCAGTTCAGATCCCCACTTGGTTTCCATTTGAATGAGAATGCACTCTTATTTATAGCTGAAATGTGATGCAAGGCCATGTTTCCCTCGTGTGCATGAAGTTTGAATCCTCCTTGCATGGGCCTGTACAGGCGCATGTAAGGCCCAAGAATGAATGAAAATCCATGATGATACCATCTGAAAGTGAACTGGACGTACAATTGTGATGGAAATAGCTTGCACATGAAGTTACAAAGTGAAATGCAAAAATGAACCTACACGGAAAGCTCTTCGAAACTCCCACATGGAAACTCCAAAAGGCTAATATGAGTAATGGTTGGAAAGATCTTGAAATAAGTAACAAAAGTAATGTTGGGCAAAAATTCATTTGGCAATTGGAAATTTATAAAAACTGGCTGTGAAGTTTTGGGTACAAAACATGTCTTAGTTCCCTTTGAAAATTTTCACCAAAAGCAAGTATCTTCAAGCCTCTCTGTTTCAATGATGTAAGCCTCAAATCGAAACACCTCCAACATAAAAGTTGTATATAGTTTCAAGGTGATCAATGTAGACTTAAATTTTGCATCATTTAGATTTTCCATGAGAAAGTTATGGGCACTTGAAGTTGGACATTTTTCAAATTCAATGACTTAGGTCCAAAGTGACCTATAATGTTTTGTATTATCACATATGTTTCTTTTAGGATTATGAAATTTTGCCCAACATAACATTTGAAGTATACATATTAAACTTTCCAATGCATTTGGTCTCACCTCAAAATCTTAAAAATTAAGGAAGTTAGGTCCTTGGGAAGTTGACCCAAAATTAGCGTTTCAGTCAAAATGACCTATAATGTTTTGAAATGAATGATGACCTTCCAAGTTTCAAATGGATTTTTGATAAACATGAGAGTTGTTAAGTTTCTTAAGAACATTTTCGCTCTTGGGGTCATCTTCATTTTACAAGCACATCACAAGTTGGGTCTTAGTGATCTTCAGTTTAGTCAGATGACTTGACTGGTCAACTTCTCAAGGCTAAACTTCCAATCTTCATGAATGAATGATTGAGGATCCTCAAATAGGCTCATATATGCATAAAATAATGAATGAAAGAACTCCCCTTGATTAAATTTGATCATAGGTTGAGGTTGCTTCATGAGTAAGGCACAATTGAAGCACAATTGAATTAGGGTTTCCTTGGGAAACAATCCTCAAGCCCTTTAGGTTATCTTGATCAAATTGGAAAATTGAGATACTTGGGAGACATATATGATGATTAGGAGATTTGTGGACCATTGTCATGATTTTTCTCATCTTCATCTAGCCATTTTCAATGAGCTTTAGAAGCCTCCTAGGAGCATTGTGAGCACATGATTACTTGAGCTTCAAAACAAAAAAGAGTTAGTGACATATTTTTGTGCTTTTGGTTAGTAATCAAAATAAGAAAAGCAATAATATACAATACAAGCATGCTTGGTGATCTCAAATCACTCATACAAGTCCCACCCCTAGGGTTAAGGAGCCACACATGCTATGATCCTTGAGGTAATGCATTGAGCAAATGATATGATGCCATGAGGGATCTTATGATCAAAATTAGGGTCTTACAGATGCCCCTATTTAAGGTCATTCTAGCTGGAGATATGAAGGTTAAAATCTTCGTCTCGACGAGGTAGAATGGGCTTAAATAATAACAAAGAGACGAATTTTGGTCCCTAAGAGACCTCATGATGCAAATGCATGTATGCAAACATAAAATCTTCATGGTGAATAATTGCCATAAAGGAAAAGAAATCGGGAAAAACTGAGAATCCATAGGAGTAACACACTCACTAGGGAAACAGAGACTCTGGGGGAACAAGAAAAAATGCGTGAGCAGGTCACGACTTGAAAACCTGCTGGGAGACACGAAGGGATTCCATGAAAATAAATCGATGGAAAGAATCGAGCTGATGCAAAGATGCATGTATTGGGGAATATTCCAATACAGCAAAACTATCCATAAAGGATACTTCGAATAAAAATCCGAACTCAGACGGGGATGTCCACAAAGGACTCAGCTGAGGAAGAAACCACGAGATATTACCGGTTACCGGGTAATAAACTCGAAAGGGAGACATATTGTTAAATCACCGGTTACTGGGTGAGAGAACAACATGCTCAGGGATAAAGAATATCTAAGACCGATATAAGGGTGAGAGATATCAATCATCCGAAACATCTGAGGAGGACCCAAAAGGCACATCTCAACTCAGGAAAAATTGACTCCACAGGGGACAAAAAGTCATAATAAGGAGCAGAGGGAAGGAACACCAGGGATACCGGTTACTGGGCATATAATAGGTGACCAACCAGGCGTGAATTGGGAACATATCCAAGACACTCATCATCCGAAAGGAGGGCTGAAAAATCAAACTCGACTTACAGGATGGGCATTAGATTCCACAAGGAAATACGAATCTTACTCAACTGGGGAAGAAAAAGACTTCGACTGAAGAGCGCATGAGACATATTATCTATTACCGTCATAACGTAGATAACATACTCGCATGGAATATTATCCACAACCGGTTACTGGGTTAATAAAGGATAAATCGACCGAACAGAAAGGACATCGAGCTACCGACTACTGGGTACAAAATGATGACCAATCAAAAGGAGAAACAGTCATTACCAAACAAGGGTAAATGAAATATGACTCATTAGGGATACAATGATAAGAGAAATTATCCACGAGATATATCACAAGTTACTAGGTGGTATACTCAAAAACAAAGGAATATCAGTATCGGCTATCGGGTAAAGATAACCAACAAAGAGGGAATTACATCTACCGGTTACTGGGTAGAAAACCACAGAAATCCACTGGGGAAGAAGGTGAACAAATACTGGTTACTGAGCATTTGAACAACCGAACCACGGGGAATTGTAGGGTATAATAAGAAAGGAGTCAATCTAGGAACAAACTAGAAAGACACAATTAAACAAGACTCAAACCAATGAGGATATAACTCAGGGGAGTAATTCCATCCCGATAAACAAATAGGGAGGAAACTGAAACAAATAACCATCCACGAGGACATAACTCAGTAGGGAAGAAACAAAGAAAGATAGACACTTTCTGCCTATGGGGCTGACTCTATATGAAGAGATCATACACAAACATCTGCTTATGGAAGGATATTTTACCAATAGCAGGAGATAACAAGCAAAGATATATGGCAAAGAATGCATCATGAATATCTGAATGCTATGATTATGCATGTATATGCGTGATTTATGTATGATTAATGCTGACAGACAGGCATATCTAACACAAATAAGCTCACGAGCCTCAAACGGATATCCTGCACATCATCCCAAGAAGGAGGGCGAGACCCGCAGGAGAAATCAGTTCTGGTGGGGATGATCTAATACCAGGAGACATAGACCACCGTTGGGGATAAGCAAAGTCACAACTTTCGACTGCCGGGGATTTTCCAACAATTCTCGGGAACAGATGGCTGAATACCAATAAGATTCGTCGTAGAAGAAACTCTACTGGGGAACTTATCAAGGAAATGATGTGAAACTCCGTGGGGAACAACCACCAAACAGATACACATCAATCAAAACAACTCCCTTCTAACTGCTGGATAGACATCTTTGCTGAGGGGAGAAAGAACAATTTACTCCGCTAGGGAAGGAAACAATACATCTTCCTCAACACCTATCAATACTTAGAGGAAATCTTCAAACTCGAAGGGGATACAAATTATCAAGCTCGGATTAGGAAACTCCACTGGGGATGAGCTGTAAGCAACCCTAAAGGAAACAGCCTAGGTTGAGGGGATCGGAAACGAGTCCTTCGTCAACACGTGCCATGCTGGGGATGAAAAAGGGAACAAGCCCTTCACCAACTGCTCTAGACAACTTCATGCTGAGGAAACAACTGAAAGCCGATGAAGAGGATATAAACATGCCAGGATATGAACAAATGTCTTACCCTTTTGGAAATCGTACTATCCTTGGGAGAGCACTGAAGACGTTCCAACTATCTTTTCAGTCATTGTGAATGTTCATTTTGTTTGAAACAGTTTATAAAAACTTTATTTGTTTAAAACAATGATATTCATCAGTTAAAAACATGCAAACATTTGTTAAACGGAAACAAATAAGAGTGCAAAGAATTGGATAAAGGCTCAAATTTATTTGATAGAATGGTGGTCCGCAAATGGCGAGACTCCATGGATCTTTACAAATTTGAAATTGGTGATATATATTGGAAAAAAGGCTACATTGAACATAATGACCGTTTCTCCACCAACTCTGAATTTACTGTATTTGAAACTTCGGTTGACGATGACTAAGCGAGAATCTTTGACAGAAGACAGTTGTAGAACAAAGTCTTGTCAGGATGCAGTTACTTGCCAAATCCCCAATTTTTTCCTAGATTGCCCCAGGGTGAGGTACTCAATCTAACAGGATATATATTTTTTTTTCATGTCTCTAACTTTTGCCTGGACCGCCCTTTCGGGTTTTCAATCCACCGAGACGCTCATTTTTGCCTAAGCCGCCCTTTCGGGTTTTCAACTTAGTGAGCTATTCTATTTTTATTTTTAGGCGAAGTATTTCTTGACTGCATCTGAATTCATAGGACGAGTGAAATCCTCCCCATCCATAGTTGTAAGCAACAAAGCACCGCCTGAAAAGGCTCTCTTGACAACATATGGACCTTCATAATTTGGAGTCCACTTGCCCCTGGAATCGGGCGCGAAAGACAAGACTTTCTTGAGCACGAGGTCACCTTCTCGGAAAACACGAGGCTTGACCTTCTTATCAAAGGCTTTCTTCATCCTTTGCTGATATAACTAACCATGGTACATGGCAGTTAATCTCTTCTCTTCTATCAAGTTCAACTGGTCATAACGACTCTGAACCCATTCAGCTTCAGTCAACTTGGATTCCATCAAAACTCTCATTGATGGGATCTCAACCTCCACGGGGAGCACAACCTCCATGCCATATACAAGAGAGAAAGGGGTTACCCATGTTGAAGTGCAGACAGATGTACGATAACCATGCAAAGCAAATGCCAGCATCTCATGCCAATCTTTGTATGTAACAACCATCTTCTGGATAATCTTCTTGATGTTCTTGTTAGTAGCTTCAACAACCCCATTCATCTTGGGTCTATAGGGAGAAGAATTATGATGTGCAATCTTGAACTCGCTACACAGCTCTTTCATCATCTTATTGTTCAAGTTAGATTCATTATCAGTAATGATCTTGTCTGGCACACCATATCGGCATATAAGTTGGTTCTTAATAAACTTCACAACCACCTGCCTGGTCACATTTGCATATGATGCCGCTTCTACCCACTTGGTGAAGTAATCAATGGCTACGAGAATAAAACGGTGACCGTTTGACGCCTTTGGTTCAATCATGACAATCATGTCAATTCTCCATATGGAGAAAGGCCATGGAGAAAGCACTTGATATCATAATACCATGGCTTATCGTCTTTCACTTCTTTAACTACAAATACATGAGCCGGTCTATCCAAGCGCATCACAGTAATATTGGGGACTTCATTTCAATACTTCACCATAATCATTAAAGCAAGCGTAGCAAGAGCATCTTCTATCCAATTCTCATCTAGAGGAATGTGATGGAAGTCAACCTCAGTAAAGAAAGTTGAAATCCTCCTGGCATAATCTCTGTATGGGATGAGGCCAGGCTGATTCGTCTCCCATTCACCCTTAATCTGATTAGCAACAAGGGCCGAATCACCATACACATCAAGATGTTTGATCCTAAGGTCAATACATCCTTCCAAACCCATAATACAGGCCTCATACTCCGCCATATTATTCGTGCATTTGAAAGTTAGCATTGCTGTAAAAGGAAAATGTGTGCCTTAAGGAGTAATAATCACTACCCCAATACCATTTCCATCCTGATTAACAGCACCATCGAACACCATACCCCATCGGGAACCAGGCTCTGGCCCTTCATCGAGCGCAGGCTCATCGCAATCTTTCATCTTCAAATACAGAATCTCCTCGTCAAGGAAGTCATATTGAACAGACTGATAATCTTCAATTGGTTGATGTGCCAAGTGGTCAGCCAAGATACTTCCTTTAATAGCTTTTTGAGCTCGATACTCAATATCATACTCAAATAACAACATCTGCCAACGGGAAATCCTCCCAGTTAAAGCAGGCTTCTCAAAGATATACTTGATTGGATCCATTTTGGATATCAACCATGTTATATGATTCAATATATACTAGCGTAAGCACTTAGCAGCCCAAGCCAAAGCACAACATGTCTTCTCAAGCATTGAGTACCGAGACTCACAATCAGTGAACTTCTTACTCAAGTAGTATATCACATACTCTTTCTTTCCTGATTCATCTTGCTGACCCAATACACAACCCATGGAATCATCAAGCACGGTCAAGTACATAATCAGCGGTCTCCCTTCAACAGACGGAGACAGAATAAGAGGCTCGGACAAATACTCTTTAATATTGTTAAAAGCTTTTTGGCAATCCTCGGTCCAATCATGACGCTGATCTTTCCGGGGGAGCTTGAATATAGGAGCACATGTGGCAGTCATGTGGGATATAAATCTCGAAATGTAATTCAAGCGGCCAAGAAAACCTCGGACTTGCTTCTCAGTTTTGGGCGCGGGCATCTCTTGTATTGCTTTGACCTTGGCAGGATCAACTTCAATACCTCTCTCGCTGACAATAAAGCCCAATAACTTGCCGGAACGGACTCCAAATGTACACTTGTTCGGATTCAGGCGGAGTTTGTACTTCCTCAAACGCTGGAAAAGCTTCAACAAGGGCTCTACATGTTCAACTTCCGTTTCCGACTTTGCAATCATATCATCGACATACACTTCAATCTCCTTGTGCATCATATCATGAAACAAGGTAGTCATAGCGCGTTGATACGTGGCTCTGGCGTTCTTTAAACCGAATGACATCACTCGATAATAGAATGTTCCCCAAGGTGTGATGAATGTTGTCTTCTCCATATCCTCGGGTGCCATTTTAATCTAGTTATAACCGGAAAATCCGTCCATAAATGAGAAGACATTGAATTTAGTCGTATTGTCTACCAACATATCAATATGTGGTAGAGGGTAATCATCTTTCGGACTTGCTTTATTCAAGTCTCGATAGTCCACACACATTCGTACTTTTCCATATTTCTTAGGCACAGGCACACTATTGGCCGCCCATTGAGGATATGTAGAAGTCACCAGAAACCCCACATCAATTTGCTTCTAAACTTCTTCTTTAATCTTTACTGCCATATCTGGATGAGTTCTTCTGAGCTTTTACTTCATAGGCACACACTCAGGCTTCAAAGGCAAGAACTGTTGCACGATATCAGTATCTAGACCAGACATGTCTTCATATGACCAGGCAAAGACGTTGACATATTCTCTTAGCAACTCAATCAACCCCTTCTTAACAGACTCTTCAAGGAGTGCCCCAATCTTCACTTCACGAATGCAATCTTCAGATCCCAAGTTGACTGTCTCCAGATTCTCAAGATACGATTGAATGATCTTCTCCTCGTGCTCAAGCGGACGGGTAATCTCATCAGGAATCTCTTCAACATCATCTTCTTCTACTTCAAATACAGGGAACTCAAAGTTGGGAGATGGTGTTGGATCATTATGTTCAATGGGTTTGATCAACCTGCATAATGATTTTGAGTATAAAAGAGATTTCAGCATTCAACCAAGGCAAATCATTATGCAGATGAAAAGATTGATTTTATTCTCTTTTTTAGGGTTTTATGGTGATCACCAATTTTATGCAAAAGCAAAAAGGAAAAATAGTTTGGAAAAATAAACGTTTAACATGCGATTATTGAATGAATATCATTGTCTTAATCAAATTATGCCAACAATGTCTTCACTTCTCCTTTTGGCATGGGAGAAGGGTTTTTAAACAAAATGAACACATTCCGTTGACTTATGGATAACTGTTGGAATATCAACAACGACCCAATTATTGCAGATTCCACTAGGTATGACAAAGTTGCCAAGGTCTTCCTCTTCATCATCTTCAACAATGGCAGCAGCTTCTTGATCTTCAACTGTATGGATAAAACCTCCACTCTGGAACAGCCCACGCTCATTGGAAACACCGGAATAATACCCTATGCCAGCTCGGGACTTGTTATCTTCCAACTTGATCATTTTCCTCTAACCAGTAGTTGCATCATGATCAATGGCCAACTTCGCATCATTATAGGAGACAAATGAAGAAATTCCCTTCCTCGAAGGCTCAGCAATAGACAAGGCTTGGAACGGAGTCCCAACCTCATCCTCAACATCAATATAGGAGAAGGAAGATAAATGACTGGCCAAGAGATCCTTCTCTCCCCATATCACCACCAACTTCTTGTTTTTCACAAACTTCAACTTTTGGTGTAGGGTGGATGTCACGGCGCCTACCTCGTGAATCCATGGTCTGCCAAGTAAACAACTGTAAGACGGATGAATATCCATGACCTGGAAAGTGATCTGGAAATCACTAGGTCCAATCTTGATCGGGAGTTCAAATTCGCCGATCAAGGTTTTGCGCGACCCATCAAACGCCTTCACAATCACTCCACTCTGCCTCATGGGAGGCCCCTGGTATGAAAGTTTAGCAAGAGTGGATTTTGGCAACACATTGAGTGACGATCTTGTGTCCACCAAAACATTGGACAAGGCATCATCTTTACAACTCATAGATATGTGTAAAGCCAAGTTGTGGTCTTTTCCCTCCTTGGGAAGATTAGCATCACAGAAGCTCAAGTTATTGCAAGTAGTTATATTTGCAACAATGCTATCAAACTGCTCTATTGTGACATCGTGTTCCACGTATGCCACGTCCAACACCCTCTGCAAAGCTTCACGGTGTGGCTCAAAATTCATCAACAAAGATAAGACAGATATCTTTGATGGAGTTTGTAGCAGCTGATCAACAACATTATATTCACTCCTTTTGATGAGCCTTAACATCTCATCACAATCCTCTTTCAAAATTCCAGACTGGCCAACCAGGATAAGAGTGTTATTATTCTTGACAACAATAGGGTCAACAACAGGAACAAAATTATTTGAAGAAGAAGTCCCCACGGGACCGGCAGGATTAACAATTGTTCTCTTCACGACGTCTTCATGGGGTTTCGGCTATGCCAAGAAAACACTACCATTATGGGTCACACCACTGACGTCTGAAATACTCACCACGGAAGTTAAGGGCAACGACACCTCCTTCCCATCCTCCAGCATGACTGCGTTATATCGGTAGGGAACAGCTTTGTCTGATACATACAGGACAGGACCCGCTGGCTTGATTACAAGAGCTGGCGATACTGTAAGACCCTAATTTTGACCCTAAGATCCCTCATGGCACCATAACATTGCATTTGCATCTTGCCTCAAGGATCATAGCATCTTGGCTCCTTACCTTTGGGTGGGAACTTTTGTGAGTTGGTTAGAGATCACCGAGCATGCTTGAATTGTATATTATTGTTTTTCTCATTTTTATTCACTAATCAAAAGCACAAAAATATGTCACTAACATCTTTTGTTTGTAGCTTGAGCAGTCACAAGATCTAAAGCTTCTAGGAGATCCTATGTGCATTGATATGGTCAAGGGAAGATGAAAGAAAGCATGACAATGGTTCCCAAAGCTCTCATCCTTCAAATATGCCTCCCAAGTATCTCAATTCATCATTTTGGTCAAAGCTAACCAAAGGGTTTGAGGTTTGTTTCCCAAGGAAACCCTAATTCATCTATTCATCAATTGTGCCTTGCTCATGAAGCAACCTTAACCCATGATCAAATGCAATCAAGGGAATTTCTTTCATTCATCATTTCATGCATATTCGAACTTATTTGAGTGTCCTCAATCATAAATTCATCAAGATATAAGGTTTGGACTTGAGAAGTTGATCAGTCAATTCATCTGACTATTTTGAAATACACTGAGACCTAACTTTTGATGTGTTTGTCAAATGGAGATGGACCCAAGAGAATAAATGTTCTTAAGAACCATATGAACAACTTTAATGTTCATCAAAAATTGATTTGAATCTTGGAAGGTCATCATCCATTTCAAAACATTATAGGTCATTTTGAATGAAACCCTAATTTTGGGTCAACTTCCCAAGAACATAACTCATTCATTTTTCATGATTTTGAGGTGGGATCAAATGAATTGGAAATATTAAGATGTCTACTTAAAATGTTATGTTGAGCAAAATTTCAAAATCCTAAAAGAAATACATGTTATAATGCAAAACATTATAGGTCACTTTGGACCAAAAGCATTGAAATGTGAAAAAGTCCAACTTCAAGTGCCCATAACTTCTTCATCAAAAATCCAGATGATGCAAAATTTAAGTCCAAATTTATTTCCTTGAAAATATATACAACTTTTATGTTGGAGATTTTGTCATTTGGAGCTTGCATTATTGAAACAGAAGGGCTTGAACTTTGGCCAATTTTGAAATTCTCACATGTACATGTTTTGCACCCTACACTTCATGACCACTTTTCATCAATTTCCAAGTTTCAAATGATGTTGTGATCAACATAACAAATGATCCTCATGCAAAAATATTTCCAACCATTACTCATAAGGTTGTGTTTCAAGTTTGGACATGGCATTTTCGAAGGCATCAACATATTGGCATAATTTTGGAAAATCAATTAATTTGCATTGCATGAGCTAAACCTGTACCATTTGCATGTCCAATTTGCATCTATTATTGTTCAGCTGCCAAATCCAAGTGGAATTGGGTCCTCCATGCGCATGTACAGGCCCATGCATGGAGGCCCTTTCCATTCATGCAATGGAATGTTCATGCACATCAGCTGCTTTCTTCTATAAATACAATGCTCATGCCTCTCATTTCAGCAACCTAAAGGCGCCCCAAATGCTGCACAACTGATCCCTCAACCTCACCCAAAAGGAACTCACCATTTTCATTCTCAATTTTCAGATCTGAATTTTAATTTCCTCAATTGATTTTCAGATCTAAAAGTTCCTAAACCTTGCTACCTCATTCCCTATAACAAACTGCAAGCATTAACACGAAGGAATTGTGTCTCCAAGCCCTGCAAATCAGAGGTTTACTTCTGATTTTAATTTCTTCGAATCAGCTCATATTGTGCTTGTTTCTTGTTATTGTTGTGTGATCTGAAGTCCTCTGCATAGAGGCAATTGTTTTAAGCTTCGAATTTTCAAAACCTAGCAAGTTCAGTTGAACACCATAGAAATTCCATCTCTGATTTCTCTCAATGTAGAAACCTATAGTGGATTTGGTTGGTATAAGGGTGATGTACATCACCCTAGCTTTCGATTGGTACCTAGATCGTGGCATTTGGTTAACTTTTTTTTCTTTGCAAATTTGAGCCTCGCCGGAAGCTGGCCGAAGAAGACGGTGGCGCTGGTCACCGTCTGGTCTCCAGATTGAATTTGAGCCATCCATTGCTTTTTCCAGATTTAATCCAGGCTACTCATTGTTATGACTTGTTTTAAGGTCATGTGTGTTTCAGTTGACTGGAGTGTATGGTAAACGCGCGCCTCCTGGCCACGTGATGATCCACACCAATTAATGAGATTCCATCAGACGGTCCACGCTTATTCGCATTTTTTAAATTCTGATTTTATTTTCTTTTATTTCTTTTAATTCCATTTCATCTTAAAAATTCATATCTCCTTCATTATTGGTCCAAAAAATGTGAGAACAATTTCATTTTTCTTCTTTTAATTTCTAGTTTCTAAAAATGATTTTTTATATTTTTTATTTTATCATTTGATATTTTTTAAGAATTTTCTCTTTTCTGCTTATTTTTAATTCATTTTAAATAGTTTTTAATATTCAAAAAATACAAAAATATTTTTCCAACCTCTTTGTATGATGATAGATCTATGAAAAATATTCTCATCAATTTATTAATTGATTTGAGATTTTAATTCAATTAGGTTATTTTTATGCATTTTTTAATTGATTAAAAATAGTTTCTCACTTCTAAGAATGCTGAAATTTTTTGTCAAACTTTGTTTGACCTTGTTGAACTTGGGATAATTCACTTGGACTTTTCAAAGTTGATTTGAAGTGAGTTTGAAGTTTGACCTTTCTTTATTATTTTAATTCAAGTTTTAATTTAATATTGAAAAATACCTGAAATATTTTATTTGTTTCTTGACTTCTAATCTTCATTTTGCTTCTATTTACTATTGTTTGACCTTGATCTTCTCTATCTTTGGTCAATGCTTGTTGATTATTTCATTCCATTTCCATTAATACACTTTAACAATCATCTTCTTCTTCTTCTTCTTCTTCTTTTTCTTTTTTGATCAATGAGTTAAAGGTTGGTGGTTAGCCTAGATACATGGGAGGTTTAATCTTCCTTGATTCAAATCTAATTCAACTTGATCATGGATCAAGTGAATGGCTTTGCATTAAGGATAGGTTGCTTCCTAATCAAGCAAAGAACCTAAATCAATACAAGATCATTTCGCATATTCTTTTTGGCATGGCAAGTTGTAGGAGTTTGATTCACTAATCAAAATCTCTAACTTGTGTTGTTACCTACATTATTATTGATCGGCCTAAGATGGTTGTGACTTCTACATAAGTCTAATTACGATTTCTTAACATAGTGCTAAATTGCCTTATGGCACACTAACTCTAACACTAACCATTAACCATTAACATTTAATTCTTGCTCTTTACATTTATGCAATTTACTATTCTTGTACATATTACTCATTTGCTTTTGCCCCTTTGCTCATTTGAGCACATGTTTATGTTAATGCAATTTGCCTTTTGCTCACTTGAGCACATAATTGTGTATATATTATTGTGCTTGTGTTTTGTTTTGATTGTTGTGGACCAAATGCAAAAAATGGACAAATGGACTTAGTGTCTAGGACATTTCCTACGCAAAGTGGAGTGAAAAGGCCTTAATATGGAAGATGGATTAGAAGGACCAAATCTCTAAACTCACTCTTGTCCATTCTTGATTTGCTTCATAGAACCTTTTGATGTGTGTGCTTTTGTGCTAGGGAATCATATTTGATCCAAATTGAAGAACCATTGCCATATGCTTCAAAAGTGAAAGATACAAGAGCCATTGGGGATCTTCTAAGAGCTTGCTTGACTAATTTGATTGCTTGAGCTTACACTTATTTTGCTTGCATATTCCAAAGGATGGAGCTACTTGGATCATCAATATGATCTCAAGAGAGGAACTCCATTTGTGGTTTTGTTTCTTATCCTTCATCTCTTGTATGATTAGGACTTTAGCCATTCTTCTTCTTCCCTCCACTCTAACCCAAGCCAAAACTTTTGTGCAAACATTAAAACTTGTTCTCAAACATTAGAAACCTAAGCATTATGCTTTTGATTTTCAAACTTTCTTTTCATAACACTTATTTTGAATTGAATCTTTAAGTCAACTTTGACCATATTTTGTAAATACTTTTCATTGGTAAATATAACTCATTCAAATACTTTTGTTGTTTCAATGGCCACTTCTTATCAAAAACTTTTCATAACCTTTAGCTATTAGGTTTGAGTTATCCTTGAGGTAGATGTAATACTCACCTATATCCTTAGTGATGGACAATGAGTCTTCCATGATTATTATAGGGTTAACCCCTCACTAGCATGTTGAAGCTATCCTCACATGGTGGATTTGTGGTTTTAGGTTGAGTTTTCTCCCTTGGATAACAAAAGACCTTAAGGCTTTTAGACCCAATCAATTCACCAACTTGTTTTGAGATTTTTACCCCGAACTACGAGGTTTGATTCTACCTTTTTAAGATGGTACATAGGCAATGGGTTTATCCATTCAACCTTCCCATTGCATAACCAACCCCCTTACCCCGATCTCTGACATTTTTACTAGTTTTTGATTTGATAAAACTTTTAGGTTTTTGTTCGCTTTCTAACCATTCCTTTGGATAAATAGAAGTGCGGTGGCGATTCGACTTGTATGGTTTACCTTGGATTTAGTCAATATGTCTAATGGTAATGAATACCCCGCTACAGAAAAGTGGCGACTCTGCTGGGGACATTTGCCTAGTGGGTTTTGCCTACTTTTCATACTTGTTGTATTGTATTGTATATTTTTTTTTTGTGACATATTTTTGTACAATTTGGGATTACTGTATTGTATATAATGATTGAATTGTTTGAATATTAATTCCTTGTATGTTTGGTGATCTTTGTGAGATGAGTTCTATACCCGAACTCGAGTGCACTTAGGATAGGAGAATGGCATAGTCTTGTCAACTTGTGTGGAGTTATTCCTTAGCAAGTTGACTTGTAAGCCTATTCAATTGGTGGAGGTCATGTTGGGATCAATAATGTCACATGAGTAATCGTGGTTAGACATTACTCTTTCCAATATAGACCTTAGAAGCCAATGACCTTAGTTTACCAAGCCCATCTTGGCCTATTTTTAGGACGTAGTGCGAAGGTCGTTCAAGTGTAGGATTTGATACGATTGTTACACGATACTACACTCATAAGAGTCTCTCTTGAGAATATTTTTGGAATATGAGTAGTCGTTTATCCGATAATATCCGAAAGATTGGATGATGACTATGGGAACCTCTTGTAGAACATGTTTGGCAGGTTTAAACCCTAGTACACTCCCTTTGGGTGGTTCTTAACTGAGACCCCATGCTCGTGACTCGCAACAAACCCTTGATTCATGGTTGATCCGTTCTTGTATCCTTAATATCAATGGAACTTGGGTGTTGATAAGGTGTAAACCATAATCCACTAAAATGGATGATTGATATTAAGGATGACTTGATCCATCCCATGACCTTTGTGTGGTGTGCTTTGCTTGATCCTTGAGTGTGATTGTTGCATCCATGCATTCATGCACCCATTTGCATCCATATCATCAATAATGAGAAAATTTTCAAGGAACTTAAGAGGTCTATTTGCATATTTTCAGACATGGATAGGCAAAGAAGGAATACAAAGAAGTACAGTTTCAGACAACCCGACTTGAAAGAGCTAAGGAATTTGACATCCTATGTACTAGATCCATTGGGTTTCAAGGCTCGTTATGGAAAGCTTCTATCTATTCTGGCTACTCAAGTGGACGAAGGTCTGATGAGTGTATTGGTGCAGTTCTATGATCCCTTGTATTGTTGCTTCACATTTCCGGATTTCCAGCTTTTGCCCATGCTTGATGAGTATGCCTATCTTGTGGGTATACCTATCCTAGACCAGTTGTTGTTCAGTGGCTTAGAGAAGGTTCCTACTTCTCAAGAGATAGCTGATATGTTGCATATAGATGAATCTCTGGTTGGTGCTCATATGACTACCAAAGATGGAATTCAAGGTCTCCCTTCTGAGTTCCTCATTGCTCAAGCTACTTTATATGGGAAGGCCATGAGTGAAGACGCCTTTGAGGCCATATTTGTACTTCTCACCTATGGGCTAGTGTTATTCCCCAACATCAACAAGTTTGTAGATGTCAACGCTATTAGGATTTTTTCTACTCTTAATCCCGTTCCTACTCTGTTGTGTAACACCTCAAAATTTGCCCTCTTCTCTTGGGACTAGCTTAGCATATTGCATTTCATTTTGTAGGTCATTAGTCATTGCATTTTTGCATGTCATGTGGAAACATTGAGTAAAACATCCTCCTAGGTCTTGCTCAGAAGATGAAGAGGTTAAAAGGTTCAGGCTTAAGGGTTTCATGAATTGATCACCAATCATCTGAGGGTTTGCGCTTCAATTAGGGTTTATTGGTTCCTCAAGGAGATTGATCCTAATCTTGGTTGCAATGGTATATCACCATCATCCTGGTCTCATCATCACCAAGAGGTTCATTATTCCTAATCAGTTGAATTATACCAATCAGGGTTTTTCAAGGAGATGAGGTCTTTATTGAGATGGGGATCATCATATGGTTTTATTGAGCTTGTGTAAGCTAGGGTTTCATTTTGGAGCCATTTCTTCAGGAGATTGAGGCTCAAATTCATCTGTGCATAGCCAAGTCATCTATCAATTGAAAAAGTCAACCAAAAGTCAACTGTTGGATTTGGAGGTGGGAAGTGGTTAGAAATACTTCATTCATGTCCAAACAAGTCTCATTTGACATTTCAAACATCAACATTGAAGAAAATAAAGTCAGGACAAAACTTTCCAAAAATAGAAAGTGACTTGTAACTCAAAATTGCCAAAAATGGAAAGGTTTTCTCCTCAAGATTACATCATCAAAAAAGCTTCAAATGAAATTTTGTCCAACATGAAAGTTGAATATCTTGCTCTCACCTTTCCAAAAAGTCCAAGAACATGAATTTCTCATGTATGGTTGAAAAGATATGGATCAATCTTTGCCAAGTGAATTTGAACTTCAAGAAGGCATAACTTTCAAACCATAAGGCCAAATGAGATGGTTCTTTTTGCAACATTTCTCTCTTGACATGCACTATCCAATTCATGCATCATAAGACATGCATTTTGATCACAAAAATATTTGCATTTTCATTTGAATTTTGGAGGGAAATTTCCAATTTGAAAATGGTGCATTGTTTTTACATTTTAACACTTGCCTTGGCTCTAAAACAACATTTGAAATGATTTCCAAGCCAGATTCGTGTACTGTAGCATTGGCATGCATGCATAAGGGGTGAATTTGCAAATTTGCATTACACTTGGTTTTCTCTAATCCACTTGCATTTGCTTAATTGTGATTAACAAGCATCATTAGCACAGCATATATATAGATAAGCATAACAGAATTCATGATTAACACTTCATAATACTCAGATATAGATCCATTTTGCACAATTTTCTTCACTTGGTTCTCTCACTTTTTCATCAAATTTCTTCATAAACCTTGCCTTGTTCTTGATTAATCCTTCATCCACAAGCATAATTGAACATTTTGGAAGCAAGATCCATCAAGTTTCATGCAAATTCGAAGCTGTTGAGGTTTGCATCCATTAATGGCAAAGGAGCATGTTGTTGCGGGTAATTGGAAGACCGTCTGTGCCTTGATTGCTGTGAGCATTTATGGGATCATTATGTTTCCTAACCAGAAGAACTTTGTGGACATTAATGTCATCAGATTGTTTATACAGAGGAATCCTGTTCCTACTCTGGTTGGAGATGTCTATTACTCGGTCCATAATCGGAACGAGAAACGGCGTGGGGGACTGATCCGATGTTGTGCTCAGTTGCTGCACAAGTGGTTTATGGGGTATTTGCCTTCCAGAGGTGCCTTTGTCGCTCTTGATCCTACTGTCAAGTGGTCAGTCAGGTTGATGGGTTTGCGGGCCAAGGACATAGCTTGGACTCACAATGGTGTGGCCGGACGAGGTTTCATCTACAGTTGTGGGAGTATTCCCAATGTGCCTCTTATAGGAGTTCAGGGTTGCATTAATTACAACCCAACGCTTCTTAGGAGACAAATGGGGTTTGCTATGGAGGTTCCTCCTCTCGAGTGTGAGATTCAGGAGTCTTTATACTTCCCAGCTGAGGGTAATCAGGCCAAGTTGAGGCAAGTGTTTGGGTCATGGCGTAACATTCAGAGGAAGGGCAAGGTTCCTTTTGGCAAGGTTAATAGCAGGTCTCTTCCTCCATTTGATGATTGGCTTAGGAAGAGGATTGAGCTCACACGTCTACCATTTCCGGGAGGTGATCCTTGGTGTCCTTTGATTGAGGGTCCACGTTCTTCTGTCAGTATGGAAGAGTTCCTCGAGATGAAGAGAGCCAGAGATCAGTTGCAAGCGGAGAAAACGGAATTAGAGATGAGTGTTGCTCGGGTTCAGATGGCTAATCACGAGGTCAGAGTGAGGATGGAAGATCAGGATAAGAGACATGCTCTTGAAGTGAAGCGCTTTGAGATAGACACTGCCTATTACCGCAAGATCAGCCAAGCATTGGAGTCGTCCACAAAGGAGCATGACATCACTAAGGAGAGGTTGGCCAGAGCTTCGAAGGTCGTTGAAGATGAGAAAAGGAGGCAAATCCTTGTGAGAGATCAGAGGGAAGACAGAGTCAGAATCCTCGTCGCCGAATGGGAAGCAAAGATGAAGGTTAAGGAAGCAGAGAGCATGAAGATCATTGCTGAGAGAGATCATTATCTTGCTGAGAGAGATCATTACTTCAGACAGATGAAGATTCACCAGAAGGAGGTGGGGAGATTGCAGCAGGAGAATACTGAGCTTAGGTTCGCGGTGAAGTTTACCAAGATGGTAGGTGATGCGGAGCCGTCTGTGGGGCCTGCTTCAGTGTAGCCTTTTGGTTATCATTTGTGGGGATTACCGTCAGGCCTGTTGACGGAATTCATTTGCTTGTATCTTCTTTCTGATTCTGGAGAATTGTATTTGACTAGTATCAGCCTGATGTATGACTATTGCACTTATTGTGCACTTTTGATATACGATGGTTATTTTCATTCAGTGATTGGTCTTCAAGCTTTATTTGCTTTCTTGTATGCTCTCACATCGCACACACTCATGGTTGGGTGGTATTTTTGCTAAATCATATATCTCTGATCTGTATGATGAACTCATTAGATGAATGTCAGAATGTTGCTGCCGGATTATTATCTGTCTCGATGAAGCCAGGATCGAAAGGCAGAGTGTTCCTCATGTGGATAGACATTGCATTCATGTATAATCATAATAACTTGTTTTTTATTTTGCAGGTATCCGTTGCTAACGTGCTTGATTGTTTCAAGAATCATTGCTCGTGCTCGTAGAGTTGTACCTTTGCACTCAACACGTCCGCACCGATATTTCACCAGACGCAACACACAAAGGCTGATGGATCTACCCAATACAGATGTTCTCGAGCTGAAGGAGAAGATGAATGAGTTGATTAACATCATGCAAGGGTTTGCCGTAGGGCAGAAAGCGCTGGCTGATAAAGTTGAGAAGCTCGAGCGGGCTTCAGCTGCCAACAGTGGTATCAATCTGGATGGTGTCTCTAACCATGGTCTGGGTGGTTCTAGGGACGGTGGAAAGAGGACAACTATGGGTGTAGTGAATAATAATGCCGGTGGTTTTGGTGCTGCCACAGGTGGTGGACCCGGTCAGATGGGCAATAACATGAAGGACAGTCTGTTCCCTCCTTTCTTTGGGGTTGAGGATGATAGGGAGGAAGACAGAGAAGCTGATCAATTCCCCATGCATAATGAGCCGTTTGGTCAATACGGTGTCCAGCCACCGAACAAAGAGATTCAGTTGCTGGCAGAGAAAATCAGGGCTCTGGAAAGCTATGCCACTCCAGGGGTTGTGAACATGTCAAATATGGGGCTGGTTGAGGGGATTGTGATCCCACAGAAGTTCAAGGCGCCCGCATTTGATAAATATAATGGGAGTTCTTGCCCGGAGACTCACCTTCAAGCTTTTGTCCGCAAGATTTCTGCGTATACGATGGATCAGAAGTTGTGGATGTACTTCTTCCAGGATAGTCTGTCTGGAGGATCCCTGGAATGGTACACCAAGCTGAAGTCTTCTAACATTAAGAGCTGGCAGGATCTTGGCGATGCCTTCTTTAAACAATACCAGTTCAACGCTGACATGGCTCCTAGTCGTACCCAACTGCAGGGTATGTCTCAAAAGCCTAGTGAGGGGTTTAAAGAGTATGCGCAAAGGTGGAGGGAGTTGGCTGCCAGAGTTCAACCTTCATTGGTGGATAGGGAGATGTCAGATTTGTTTATGGGTACCCTGTAGGGGACATTCGCTGAAAGGATGGTTGGTTGCCCGGTTACCAACTTTGCTGATATTGTGGTGGCTGGGGAAAGAATAGAGAGTTGGTTGAAGTTGGGGAAAATCCAGGGGGGTAATGCTTCGTCATCTGGGTCGAAGAAGCCCTTTGGAAACGGTTAGAGGAAGGAGGAGGGTGATACAAGTGCTGTATATACCCAAAGAGGACAGAGTAGGGATCGTTACTACCAGCACACTGCTGTGGTAACTATTCCTGTTGATAATCAACCTGCACAACAGCAACAACAACAACCGCAACAACAACGTCAGCCGTTTCAGTAGAGACCGCAGAGGGCTGGGTATCAAGTGAGAGGACGAATGAATGATCGTCAGTTCGATAGGCCGCCTGTGACCTATTCTTTCCTGTTGAAAAAACTGAAGGACTTGGGGTTGGTACAATTGAGAACTTTGGCTCCTTTGAGACCTGATCAGAGGCCAGCCAGTTTTGATGAGAATGCTAAGTGTGAATTTCACTCAGGTGCTCCTGGGCATAACATAGAAAACTGCAAAGCTTTTAAGCATGTGGTTCAAGACCTGGTGGATTCCAAAGCCATCAACTTTGCACCATCTCCAAACGTGAATGTTAATCCCATGCCTGCGCATGGTCAAATGGGGGTGAATGCAATCTCTGAGGAAAGCAGAATCGGGCTGTTAAATGTTGATCAGTTGAAGACTCCTTTGTCTGAGGTCAAGAGGCAGTTGTTATTGAATGGGGTCTTTCCAGGCTATGGTGATTGCTGTGTTGCGTGCATTGTTGCTCCGAATGGGTGTATATCGTTGAGAGAGGTTGTCCAGAGACTGATGGACGAGGGAAGTCTCAAGTTTGAGAAGGTGGATATGGGGAAGGAGGATGTCTCCACCATAACTATTTACTTCGACCCGGTTGATTTGTCAACGCTGGCTGAGGCGGCTCCAGTTACTATCACGGTACCTGGGCCAATTCCCTATGACAAAGATGATGCCGTGTCGTGGCATTATGGTGGGGAAGTGTACTGTAACGAGGAGAAGTTGGAGGACCAAACTGCAAGTGAAGCCACCGTTTCAAAGGTGGATAATGCCGGACCCAGTGGTTTCACTCGTAGTGGGAGATTGTTTGCTCCTGATGTTTTGAGGGGTGGAGAAGGAGAAAAAGAAAAGAAATAAAAGGCCGAGGCTTTAGCCAGGGCAAGAGGAAAACAAGTAGTGAATGAAGGTACTCCTGTAGTGACACCGACGTCTGGTGGGTCGGAGAGAGAACTTGATGATGAAGCGGAAGAATTCCTTAGAATCATCAAGAAGTCAGAGTACAAACTTGTTGACAATCTGCAGCAGACCCCATCCAAGATCTCGATCTTGTCGTTGTTGTTAAGCTCTGAGGGGCATACAGAGGCTTTATTGAAAATTCTGAGGAGAGCCTATGTTCCTCAAGAGATCACCATTAATCAGTTGGAGACGGTGGTGTCGAATGTCAATGCCAGTCATGGGCTGGGTTTCACCGATATGGATCTGACTGTGGATGGGAGGAATCATAATCGGGCTTTGCACATTGCAATGGAATGTAAAGGGGTCGTGCTCTCGCAGGTGTTGGTTGATACTGGCTCCTCGTTAAATGTGTTGCCAAAGAAAGCCCTGGAAAAGCTGAACTGTGAAGGTTTGATTCTGACGCCCACTGACTTGATAGTGAGGGCTTTTGATGGTTCGAAGCGGGCTGTGTTCGGAGAGGTGGAGCTCCCGGTGAAGATTGGACCCGAGGTGTTTAAGTCAGTATTCTACGTCATGGATATTCAGCCGGCATACAGTTGCCTGTTGGGTCGCCCATGGATTCATGCTGCTGGGGCGGTAACTTCGACTTTGCACCAAAAACTGAAGTATATCTGGGACGGGCAGGTCGTCACAGTCTGTGGAGAAGAAGACATCTTTGTCAGCCACCTATCATCGTTCAAATACGTGGAGATGGACGGTGAAATATGGGAAACGCCGAGCCAAGCATTCGAAACCGTCAGGGTGGAGAATGCTCTTTTTGCAAAAGAAGAGGAGAAACCGTCCATTTCTTCGTATAAACAGGCTGCTGAGGTGGTGAAGAGTGGAGGAGCTCCTGGTTGGGGGAAGATGATGGACATCGCCGCCAAGAAAGACCGTTTCGGAGTGGGTTATCAGCCGGGCCGAGGCTCGTCAGGACAAGGTAGAGGACGTCGTCCGTCGTTCACTTTCACCAGTGCTGGAATGCTGGATCCAGATCACATCTGTATGGTGGATGAAGAAGTCGACAGTGACTGCGAGATTGACCGGTGGATAAAGCCGTGCGCGCCAGAGATGGGAGTCCAGAACTGGAAGGCTGAAAAGATCATCACTGTCACTCTACTGGAAGAGTAATAATTTCTGTTTTCAATTTTTATCTGCATGGAAGCCATACGTTTTTCCCGAAACGTAATGGTTCATTGTAAGGGCCACCTCATGTTTCATTTTGCAACTTTTTGCATCATAAATAAAAGGATGTTTTTTCAGTTAAAAAAGTGGTGTTCCCTATTTTTCAATTATTTTTGCAGTTTAAAAACAAAACAAAAATAAAAATGGCAGTGTTTTCATTTTTCTTTTCCATTTGTCTCGCTCCGGTTCTAAAGCAATGCATGAATCAACATTCATGCAGATGCGATTTCTCGCCGGATCTCGTTGATAACAATCCTGTTACACCCTCATATGACTTCGACAATCCGATCTATCATGCCGAAGAAGAAGGCGAAGAAGATTGTGAACTGCCAGGGGAATTAGCCAGGTTGTTAAAACAAGAGGAGAAGGTGATTCAGCCGCATGAAGAACAGGTTGAAATTGTGAATCTGGGTACCGATGAGGTCAGAAAAGAGGTGAAAATTGGGGCTGCTTTTGAGGAGAGTGTCAAGAGCAGAATGGTGGCATTGTTGAAAGAGTATGTCGACATCTTTGCCAGGTCTTACCAAGATATGCCAGGGTTGGATACCGATATCGTTGTGCACAAGCTACCGTTGAGAGCAGATTGTCCTCCGGTGAAGCAGAAGTTGCGTAGAACTCGACCTGAGATGGCCATGAAAATTAAAGAGGAAGTGCAGAAGCAGTGGGATGTTGGTTTCCTAGCTGTCACTAATTACCCGCCTTGGGTTGCAAACATTGTGCCAGTCCCGAAGAAAGATGGGAAGGTGAGAATGTGTGTGGACTACTGGGATCTGAACAGAGCTAGCCCGAAGGATGATTTCCCGCTACCTCACATTGATGTGTTGGTAGATAATACAGCTCAATTCTCGGTGTTTTCCTTCATGGATGGCTTTTCTGGCTATAATCAAATCAAAATGTCGCCAGATGATATGGAGAAAACAACGTTCATCACACCGTGGGGCACTTTCTGTTATAAAGTGATGACATTCGGTCTCAAGAACGCCGGTGCTACTTATCAGAGAGCCATGGTGACTTTGTTTCATGATATGATTCATCATGAAATCGAATGCTATGTTGATGACATGATAGCAAAGTCCCAAACAGTGGAGGGGAATTTGGTAGATTTGGCCAAGTTGTTTGACCGGCTGAGACAGTTCAGACTGAGGTTGAATCCGAATAAGTGCACTTTCGGAGTGCGGTCCGGTAAATTACTGGGGTTCATTGTAAGTGAAAAAGGAATCGAGGTCGATCCTGCGAAGGTAAAAGCAATACGAGAAATGCCTAAACCGAGAACAGAGAAAGAGGTTTGTGGTTTCTTAGGTAGATTGAACTACATTTCACGGTTCATATCTCATCTAACAGCCACGTGCGAGCCAATATTCAAATTGTTGAGAAAAGATCAAACAGTCAGGTGGAATGATGATTGCCAAGCGGCATTTGAAAAAATAAAAGAGTATTTGCAGGAGCCTCCGATTCTGATGCCTCCTGTGGAGGGAAGACCGTTAATTCTGTACTTGACGGTCCTCGAGGGGTCTATGGGGTGTGTATTGGGGCAGCATGACGAGTCTGGTCGAAAAGAGCATGCCATATACTACCTTAGCAAAAAGTTTACCGACTGTGAAACAAGATATTCACTGCTCGAGAAAACTTGCTGTGCTTTGGTCTGGGCTGCTCGCCGACTGAGGCAGTATATGCTGGTTCATACCACTTTATTGATTTCCAAGATGGATCCAATCAAGTATATATTTGAGAAGCCAGCATTGACCGGACGGGTTGCGAGGTGGAAAATGATTTTGACTGAATATGATATCCAGTATACCTCTCAGAAAGCAATCAAGGGGAGTGTATTGTCTGATTACCTCGCTCAGCAACCTATTGAGGATTATCAACCGATGAAGTTTGAATTCCCTGATGAGGACATCATGTTTCTCAAATCGAAAGATTGCGAGGAACCGATCCCGGAGGAGGGGCCTGACCCTGAATCCGAATGGATTCTGATGTTTGATGGGGCCGTTAACGTGAATGGTAGCGGTGTTGGTGCTGTTTTGGTTACGCCGAAAGGATCCCACATTCCTTTTGCTGCCCGGCTAACATTTGAGTGCACCAACAACGTGGCTGAATACGAAGCTTGTATTTTGGGGATTGAAGAGGCGATTGATTTGAGGATCAAGAACCTTGTCATATATGGAGATTCAGCTTTGGTTGTAAATCAGGTTAACGGAAAATGGTATACGCATCAGTCTCATTTAATTCCATATCGGGATTATACGAGGAGATTGTTGACGTTTTTCACCAAGGTGAAGATGCATCCCGTGCCTAGAGAAGAGAATCCGTTGGCGGATGCTTTGGCTACTCTGGCCGCCTTGATCAAGGTGCAGTGGTGGAATCAGTTTCCCAGTGTTGAGGTGGGACGTCTGGATAGACCGGCTTATGTGTTTGCTGTCGACACAGCGCCTGATGATGAGAAGTCGTGGTATTACGATATCAAACGCTATCTGGAAACTCAAGAGTATCCTGAGGGAGCATCAAAGAAGGATCGAAAGACTCTGCGGAGGTTGGCCATGGTGTTCTACTTGAATAAGGATGGGGTTTTGTACAAGAGGAATTTTGATTGGGTCTTGCTCCGATGTGTTGATGATAAAGAAGCAAGCCAATTGATGAAAGAGGTTCACGAGGGGTCGTTCGGTACCCATGCCAGTGGGAATGCAATGGTGAAGAAGCTGCTGAGGGCAGGTTATTATTGGATGACAATGGAGGCTCAGTGTTTCAATTTCGTGCGGAAGTGTCATAAATGCCAGATTTATGTTGACAAGGTGCACGTGCCTCCAAATCTGTTGAGTTTAATGTCGTCTCCGTGGCCGTTTGCTATGTGGGGCATTGATATGATTGGGAAGACTGAGCCTACGGCTTCGAACGGGCACTGGTTCATATTAGTGGCTATTGATTACTTCACCAAGTGGGTGGAAACAGCCTCTTATACGAACGTGACGAAGCAGGTCGTTGCCAGATTCCTGAAGAGAGACATCATTTGCAGATATGGGGTTCCCGAAAGAATCATTACTGATAATGGTTCTAATTTGAACAATAAGATGATGGCAGAACTGTGTAGGGATTTCAAGATTGAGCATCACAATTCTTCTCCTTATCGTCCGAAGATGAATGGGGCGGTTGAGGCAGCCAATAAAAATATCAAGAAGATTGTGCAGAAGATGGTTGTGACCTATAAAGACTGGCATGAGATGTTGCCGTTTGCATTGCATGGGTATCGAACTTCGGTGCGTACTTCTACTGGGGCAACGCCTTTCTCGTTGGTATATGGAATGGAAGCGGTGCTACCGGTTGAGGTTCAGATTCCCTCTTTGAGAGTCCTGATGGACGTGAAATTACAAGAGGCTGAATGGGTCAGGACACGGTACGAGGAGTTAAGCCTAATTGAGGAAAAGAGGCTGGCGGCCATCTGTCATGGGCAGTTGTACCAGGAGCGGATGAAGCGTGCTTTTGACCGAAAGGTACGACCTCGGGTCTATCACGTAGGTGATATGGTGCTGAAAAGGATCTTTCCTCCTCAAAATGATCGTAGGGGCAAATGGACACCCAATTATGAAGGTCCATTCGTGGTCAAGAAGGTTTTCTCTGGCGGAGCCTTGTTGCTAACGACCATGGATGGCGAGGATTTTCCATCCCCCGTGAATGCGGACGCAGTTAAAAAATACTTCATATAAAGAGACCCGCTGGACGAAAAGAATAAAATAGTCCAGGCAAAAATGGGCATCCCGGCGAACCAAAAAAAAAAAAAAGAGGTTCGGACAAAAATTAGGGATAAAAATGAAAAAACTGTACACCCGGCAAGTCGAAAACCTGAAAAGGCGACTTGGGCAAAAAAGGGTATCCCGGTGGACTAAAAACCCGAAAGGGCGGTCCAAGCAAAAGAGGGATTGAAACGAACAACCGCGTCCAGCATGATCGTTTACTTTGGATATGACATGGATCATCCCCGACAGGGATCAGTCGGAAGCGTCTTGTTCAGAAGGCGGAAAGCACGGAGAGTCTGAGGACATATGGGGTGTAACTGAGTTGGAACTCGATGAGATCACGGGTTTCACATTGCCATTAGGATAGATTTTTCCTTTTATGCGCAATTACCTCTTTTCAGGAATTGTTTCCTTTGTATTGCTCAGTTTGAGCCACACTTTTTCAATCAATAAAATGCATATTCAGTCAAATAATTTTGTTTTTGTTTTTCATTACCGCTTTGATTGCAAAAACATCCAATTGTTTTGATAAAGAATCTTTGCATTTTAAGACATACAGGTCCCTTCCTATGCATGCCTATAAGATTGAAAACTTGAAATCTTATTCGGAAGGTTGAGTGACCCAAGTGTTGCAATCTTGACACGCCTGGGGCACGTTTTTATCTAACGATCTCTTTTGCAGGTACTGTTAGATATCTTTCACTCACTTGCAGGTTGTGATGTGGAAGCTTTCGACAAAAGATCCCCGTGGAGTCCAATCAGGGACGAATGAATGGAGAATGGTGAAAAGACGACGGCGGGAGACGTACGACGATCCTGGATATTAATCAAGAAGACTCTTCAAAGTCTGAAGATTGGAAAGTCTGTATGAATCCCAGGAGTTCGCTCTTCGTAGAGTACGGAGAAGGCGGGAATACAAGGTGATGAATCAGAAAAGTCCAGACGAGTCTGGGAGTTCTCAAAATTGGAAAGCTGACAGTGGATTTGGAAGGTGAATACCGTGGTTCGACGAGTCGACGGGTATTCAGTACCAAACTTTACTGGTTTCCCCAAGCAGAGTGGGTGTTGTTACCTCCTCAGCAGGTTCAAGGGCTGTATTTTCCTTAGCAGGGTCGGGATGGTTATCTCCCCAGCGGATTGGAGATCGGTGTTTCCTCAGCATCCGGGCCTGAAGGTTGCTATTTCCCAGCGGAGGTATCTATTGGTAGTGGTTTCTCCAAGCGGAGTCGGGATTGTTATATCCCCAGCGAGTCAGAGACCGTTGTATCCCCACAGAGTGCGTTGGTGGTTCTTTCCCCAGAGAAGTCCCCAAGCGGATCGGGTACAGTGGAGGTTATTCCTGGTAAGGGTGGCCTATTCCCCAGCAGGGTGGAATCGGAGTGTTATCGAGTTCCTCAGCAGAGTACCTCGAGCTCCCCAGAAGAGTCCCTTGAGGGGGATACTTTTTATACATTCATCATGTAGATAAGCATAGCATATTGCATAAATCGCGTAGCATTTCCATGATTATGGAGCATTACGCCAAGAAATATATCATGCATCAGCATTTCAAGCATAAGCTAATCTCAGACCGTGGTTATTGTTTGAGAGGTGGCTTCGCCAGAAGGTGAAGATGTTGCTCTGAGGAGTTTGGTATCGTGATTTTGAATCAAAGGTATTCCCCAGTAGTGCGATATTGGAGGAAGAGTTTTTGTCAGGCGGAGATGGGAACGTTAATCCAAGAAGTTTCGGGGTTCAAAAAGAAAAAGTAAGGAGAAAGAGATAATCCCCAGCTAAACGCAAAGTGTTCGTTGGCTAGGGTTGAATAGAGAATAGCCGGTTCGTGGCTTATTATCCCCAGTATGGGTCGTTGGCACACGTGCCGTCTCAGGTATCACTATTCTTTTTCTGCCGATACTGATAGGCATGAAAGGTTTTCCGGTGTTCAGACCGAGATGGTATTCAGACCAATTTCCGGTATTCGGACCGAGGTGGTATTCAGACCAGTTTTCGATTCTCAGATCGAAGAAGTTTCCGACGTTCGGGTCGAAGAACTTGTGGTATTCAGGCCAGTTTCCGATTCTCAGATCGAAGAAGTTTCCGACGTTCAGGTCGAAGAACTTGTGGTATTCAGGCCAGTTTCCGATTCTCAGATCGAAGAAGTTTCCGACGTTCAGGTCGAAGAACTTGTGGTATTCAGGCCAGTTTCCGATTCTCAGATCGAAGAAGTTTCCAACAATCAGGTTGAAGTACTTGTGGCATTCAGGCCAAGTTTCCGGTATCCAGACCGAAGTGTTGTTCAGACCAAAGTGGCGTTCAGGCCAGCTGTTTGGTATTCAGGCCAAGTTCCGATGTTCAGATCGAGGAAGCTTCCGAAGTTCAGATCGATGCAGCTTGTGGCATTCAGGCCAGTTTTCCGGTATTCGGACCAAAGTGGTGTTCAGGCCAGTTGTTGGGCATTCAGGCCAGTTTCCCGGTATTCAGACCGATATCAATATTCTCATATTCTGATGCTCAGTATTCAGACTGATGAGCGGCGTTCAGGCCATGGTTATTCCTGTGTTACCATTTATTTTGGTATCCAGGTCAACATTTCTGTTTCGGTATTCAGAACGACTTTCTCCGTACCAGACGGGTTCTTCTTTTGAGATTGCTTCTTTGCCGATTCTGACAGGCGTTGTTAATTATTTTCCCATCAGAGTGCAAATTGTTCGTCTGTTCTTGGTATTCAATCACTCTTCACCCTGATCATCTGAAAGCCGAGGCTGTTCATATCGACAGGTTCACAGTGGATTGAATAGGGGCAGCTGTAACACCTCAAAATTTGCCCTCTTCTCTTGGGACTAGTTTAGCATATTGCATTTCATTTTGTAGGTCATTAGTCATTGCATTTTTGCATGTCATGTGGAAACATTGAGTAAAACATCCTCCTAGGTCTTGCTTAGAAGATGAAGAGGTTAAAAGGTTCAGGCTTAAGGGTTTCATGAATTGATCACCAATCATCTGAGGGTTTGCGCTTCAATTAGGGTTTATTGGTTCCTCAAGGAGATTGATCCTAATCTTGGTTGCAATGGTATATCACCATCATCCTGGTCTCATCATCACCAAGAGGTTCATTATTCCTAATCAGTTGAATTATACCAATCAGGGTTATTCAAGGAGATGAGGTCTTTATTGAGATGGGGATCATCATATGGTTTTATTGAGCTTGTGTAAGCTAGGGTTTCATTTTGGAGCCATTTCTTCAGGAGATTGAGGCTAAAATTCATCTGTGCATAGCCAAGTCATCTATCAACTGAAAAAGTCAACCAAAAGTCAACTGTTGGATTTGGAGGTAGGAAGTGGTTAGAAATACTTCATTCATGTCCAAACAAGTCTCATTTGACATTTCAAACATCAACATTGAAGAAAATAAAGTCAGGACAAAACTTTCCAAAAATAGAAAGTGACTTGTAATTCAAAATTGCCAAAAATGGAAAGGTTTTCTCCTCAAGATTACATCATCAAAAAAGCTTCAAATGAACTTTTTTCCAACATGAAAGTTGAAGATATTGCTCTCACCTTTACAAAAAGTCCAAGAACATGAATTTCTCATGTATTGTTGAAAAGATATGGATCAATCTTTGCCAAGTGAATTTGAACTTCAAGAAGGCATAACTTTCAAACCATAAGGCCAAATGAGATGGTTCTTTTTGCAACATTTCTCTCTTGACATGCACTATCCAATTCATGCATCATAAGACATGCATTTTGATCACAAAAATATTTGCATTTTCATTTGAATTTTGGAGGGAAATTTCCAATTTGAAAATGGTGCATTGTTTTTACATTTTAACACTTGCCTTGGCTCTAAAACAACATTTGAAATGATTTCCAAGCCAGATTCGTGTACTGTAGCATTGGCATGCATGCATAAGGGGTGAATTTGCAAATTTGCATTACACTTGGTTTTCTCTAATCCACTTGCATTTGCTTAATTGTGATTAACAAGCATCATTAGCACAGCATATATATAGATAAGCATAACAGAATTCATGATTAAAACTTCATAATTCTCAGATCTAGATCCATTTTGCACAATTTTCTTCACTTGGTTCTCTCACTTTTTCATCAAATTTCTTCATAAACCTTGCCTTGTTCTTGATTAATCCTTCATCCACAAGCATAATTGAACATTTTGGAAGCAAGATCCATCAAGTTTCATGCAAATTCGAAGCTGTTGAGGTTTGCATCCATTAATGGCAGTTGGAGATTTAAGAAATATCAAGCACGATTGAGCACTAAGCCTTCATCCAAATCATTATACAAGAGTTGAGGAACAACTGTTTGGACTTCTCAAGGCTTGAATCAACCTGTTTCACTTCTGCACTTCCATTAAGGTCAGAATTCGAATGTCATGATTCATGAAATTATTGTATGCTTATGGTAGATCTTTCATTGGTGATTAATCTGAGCTTTAAATCCATGAAATCCATGCAGAAATGAATTAGTTATGAGGATTTTAAGTTTGACCTATGAAACTTTTCTTGCTCGATCCATTCATGTTATTGAGAATTAGGTTAAATTAGGCATGGCATGTTAATGTACGTGGAAAGATGAACACATTGATGTAATCATTTTGGTATTCTGGCTTTTTTGTTCTTGAGCGTATGAATGTGATGAACATGATGAAGAACTTAGGGTTTCCATGTCCAGATTGCGTTTGATCGTGTGTTTGTAGCCATGCACTGGACCACGTGGCCTTGGCGTGGCGTTTTGATTGGTTCAGATCGTTTTGAATTGCCACATATACTTAATGAAACGGTGCGCTTCATTAAGAAACGCGCTCATTTCAAATTGGTGGCCCGTTCGATCCCTGGCTTGGATAGTTTCAATTATGCCTTTGCATTTTCTTCCATACCATTTCATGCTGTGTGCTTCATGTTTTTTTTATTTTTTCATCCACTTAGAAAATTCATAACTCCATAAATAATTATCCGAATGGCATGGGAATTTTTGCATCTTGTTCCTCATCATGTCTAGTATTTTTTGGCTATTTTTCCAGGAATTGTGAACGGTTAAAAAATATTTTGGCTTAGGGGTTGTTCACATGTGTGCTATCTTGTACCTTGCTTGCCATATTCTTTGTGAAATGATGAGATTTAATCCAATGATTGTGAAACTTTGCATGCTTAAACTAAACATCTTTAGGGACCTTTTGGTGTTGAGTTTGCATTTTTAGCATTTATGGTTGTTGAGATATGATCTGGTTAATGTAGGTGTGACAATGTGTGTCACACCTTTTCTTGCTCAATTTGATGATTTTCTTTGCCATGCCAAATTAATGCCAAATGATTTGATTTTTTTGCATGATGCTTCTTCTGGATGTTAGGATTGATCATGAATTTTGTTTGGAATTTTTGGATTGATTTCTGATTTGTTTGACATTTTCCTTTCTGGATGACCATTTGTGGACTTTTGAATAGTCATGAACTTCAATGATTTGTGAAATGATGGTTGTTTATCCTATGAATGTAAAATTTTGCACATTGTTTCTAGACACATTGAAGTTTATTTTGGCTTTGGTTTGGGGCATTTATCATTTGTCAATTCTGTTTTAGGCTTATGCTAAGTTGATGTAGCATTTTGTGCCCTATTTGAGCTTGTTTGTGCTTGCCTTGTTTTATGGAATTTATTTTCCATGCTTAAACTTGTCCAAATGCCTTGATTTTTGGTATGTTGATCATGTGGTGTGTTCTGTTTAGCCATGATTTTTCTTGGGATTTATTGAACCTTTTTGGAATTAATGTGCATTTGTTCATTTTGTTGCTTCAATGAGCTTTGAACTTGCATGCCTTGCCTTAAATGATTTGTGAAATGAATTTGGTTGATGCTATGGACATAAGACCTTTTGGATTAGGTTCTTATTGGATTGAGTTTGATTCATGTAAATTTTCATGTTCTGTTTTGAATTACGTCTCCCTCTTTGACCCTAGGCCTTGTCCTAGTGGTTGGTGCTTATGTTTGAGCTCTGTTTTCAGGATAAGAAGCATATGGTCATGAAGAGATTGATTCACATTGCTTAAGTTGGATTGTTTGGTTGATGCTTGACTAACCTTGACTTGTTTTGTAGGTGGCTTTTAGCTCATTTGAGTTGAGCTTGTGCCTTGCACATTGTTGCATTGTTTGCTTGTGTACAGTTGACTGTTGACTATTAACTGTCTGATTGACTTTGTGAATTGTATACTGATTGAGTTAGATTGTTTTCAGGTACATTAGTTGCTTAAGTTCTTTTGAACTTGCTTTTGCTGTTGCTTGGTTGCTTAACCACATAGGTATAACTTTCTGACTTCATGTAGTCTGGAAGACCTGTCCTGTTACTTGGGCAGGCACCTGTCTGAAGCCCTCCTTAAGAGGCAATGCTTGTGTTTGTTTATTTTTGTGCCAAGCAGGAAAAGTCCTTTGATAAGGCAATTGGCAGATAAAAGAGATGTGTAATCCATCTCCTGCTATTCAGTGTGTCATCCACTTTGCTCACATACCTTGTGTTGATGCATTGTGGATATTAACCCAAGATCTTTGTTGAGTCAGTCATATGTGGAGAAGAGTTCCTACTTTCTGAACTCCCACACTTTCATTTGTCTGAAGCTCTCCCAGGCCAGGGATAAGAGCTGTGAGGCACACCCCTCACTTCCCATTTCATCTGCTTCACCCTAACTCTCAATGTTAGGGTTAAGAGCTAACTACACCCGATTCCAGTTGGCTTGTGTTTCACAGCCTAACCTTGTGTGAGTCCACTTTGTTTGTATATAGTGTGTGCTAATTGTGTGTATGTTTGCTTTGCTTTGCTTGTGCTGTTTAGGATAGCCTGCTGCCTGTGCAAGTTAGATAGAAACCTCAACCTAGGACCATTGTGGATTGCATGATAACTATTAGGCTCGAGTCAGTCTCCCTTCTAGTTTGTCATTTCCCAGTCTCTGGTTAGGAGAAAGTTTCTCCCCTGTTAAGGGGAACTACGTTGCCCTGATCCTCATACCAGATGAGGTACGTAGGCAGGAGATCGTACGAGATCTCTCGGGGCACCTTTTTTTCTTTTTGTGTGTGTTTGCTTGACAGTTACTAGGCTCGAGTGCTAGACTCCTTAGTAACTTGTTTGTTGGTTAACCTTCTTGTGTGTGTTAGGAGATGGACGTAAGACCAGCGATTGGCAGTCAGTATCCTATTGTTGTGTGCTTGGAGTCCGATATAAGTCCAGCGATTGGCATTTGGTTTCCTGTGTGTGTTTGTTGGTTCGGAGTCTGATGTAAGTCCAGCGATTGACATTCGGTTTCCATGTTTGCCCGTTTGTCTGTTTGTTTTGACGTCTCAGCGTCTGTGCGTGTGTTTTGTTTCGGCGTGCTTGAGCCGAACTACGGTAGCTCTGATTCTCATTCCAGATGAGATACGTAGGCATAGGATGCGATATCCTAGCGAGCCCTTTCCCCTCTTCTCCCACCTGTGTTGTTCTCAGTGTGTGTGTGCATTGTTTGTGAGCAGTTTTAGCAACCTTTCTTCTATCTCTTTGAGCGTGGATCCCGTCGAGTACGACGGATGTGTAGGGGTGCTAATACCTTCCCTTCGCATGACCGACTCCCGATCCCATCTCTTTGGTCGCGAGACCATTTCCTTTCCAGGTTTACTTCGAGCGTTTCCTTTCCCTCTTTTGGGATAAATAACGCACGGTGGCGGCTCTGTTTGTTTTGTTTTAGCCCGCCGGTTGTTTTTCGCGGATGCGACAGCTGGCGACTCTGCTGGGGACTAGAAGTTGACCTCTTGTTGGTCCGTCTTCCCTAAGCGAGTCTCTCCTAGCGTTCTCTAGGATAGTTTAGGTTGCTTGTATTGCTCTATTTATTGCATTTATTATTATACTGTTGTGTATATATATTTGCATAAATGTTTGCATGCATCATACTATCATTGTGTTGTCTTCTGTACAGGTGGTTTCTCTGATTTGGGGTGGGTGTTCTGAGTGGGGCTAAAACCCAGGCCCGAGTATACACCTAGGATTAGTGTGGTCTCACGTTCCTCATTTGCTTTATCAGCATATTGTTGCAACGTGAAATACCACAAGCCGGACGAGGTTCATTTGAGAGTGCTCTTCCTTTGTGGGGTTTTCCACTTTGGTTGGGTTACCTCTTTTGAGCTATTGACTTCGGTGACTGATCTTTCCCGGATCTTTGGTTTAGATGATCTTAAGAGAGCTGCAACGGCACACCCGAAAGGGCAAACCCGTTGAGTATCTTTGCCCGATTGTCGAGACCATTATCCGCCTTAGGATAACCTAATTAGAATTTACCTGTGAGGGGAGGGTTGATTCTTACAGATGCATGTTCTGATGGTGACTTTGTTGGTGACTAATGGTTCAGCCGTTGATCAGAGTCTTATTTATGAGTCGGATTTATGGATTTATTTCCGAGACGCCGGAGTTCTGTCTGTGGTATTTATCAGTGGGGATCCGTTTATTTCAGGATTCCCTGGGCTGGTTCAGAGGGTCTTATGGTTATCTGTTCAGAGGACTTTCTGGTGATGATGGTGATGCATCATTCCGTTCCGTTTATTTCGGAACCCCAAGTCGGATTTGTGGTTGCTCAGTACCTCAGATGGTCGAGATCAGTTCAGAGACCGTGACTCAGTGCAGTGAATGTTCAGATGACTTGGAGGATGGCACAATGCATTGCATTCATACATCAGCATCATTAACATTTTGCATTTATCCGCATCTAACACATGTTTATCCATATGCAGGGACATTTTTTATTGAGATCCTGGTTGAGAGATTCCTTTGTTCCAGACATGAGGACCGGTTTGAAGGACGATGTTGTCTATAGTTTCTTCGACCCAGAGATTGGTGTGCTGAGAGATATGATAGCATTGATTACACCCGACCATGTGGGGATGTTCCGTGAGGCATACGGTGTTATTCTGAAGTTGGTTTTCAGGCTCACAGACAGTGATAGGAGCACCATTCATACTCTTCTCCAGTTCTATGACCCGGGCTTGAGATGTTTCGTGTTCCCGGATTACTTGTTGGGACCCTTGATGGAGGACTATGCTAGCATCCTGGGTATTCCGATCAGAGATCAGATTCCTTTCTTTGCCACTAAGGGGGAGCCTGATGTTGCAGAGATTTCTCGTGCTCTTTATTTGAGCCCCGAGGTGACCCAGGGAGGTTTGAAGGAGAAGGGAAAGTTACCCGGTTTTCATCTGAGTTTCTTGGAGGCTAAAGCCAAGGAGCATGCTGTTGCGGGTAATTGGAAGACCGTTTGTGCCTTGATTGCTGTGAGCATTTATGGGATCATTATGTTTCCTAACCAGAAGAACTTTGTGGACATTAATGCCATCAGATTTTTTATACAGAGGAATCCTGTTCCTACTCTGGTTGGAGATGTCTATTACTCGGTCCATAATCGGAACGAGAAGCGGCGTGGGGGACTGATCCGATGTTGTGCTCAGTTGCTGCACAAGTGGTTTATGGGGTATTTTCCTTCCAGAGGTGCCTTTGTCGCTCTTGATCCTACTGTCAAGTGGTCAGTCAGGTTGATGGGTTTGCGGGCCAAGGACATAGCTTGGACTCACAATGGTGTGGCCGGACGAGGTTTCATCTACAGTTGTGGGAGTCTTCCCAATGTGCCTCTTATAGGAGTTCAGGGTTGCATTAATTACAACCCAACACTTCTTAGGAGACAAATGGGGTTTGCTATGGAGGTTCCTCCTCTCGAGTGTGAGATTCAGGAGTCTTTATACTTCCCAGCTGAGGGTAATCAGGCCAAGTTGAGGCAAGTGTCTGGGTCATGGCGTAACATTCAGAGGAAGGGCAAGGTTCCTTTTGGCAAGGTTAATAGCAGGTCTCTTCCTCCATTTGATGATTGGCTTAGGAAGAGGATTGAGCTCACACGTCTACCATTTCCGGGAGGTGATCCTTGGTGTCCTTTGATTGAGGGTCCACGTTCTTCTGTCAGTATGGAAGAGTTCCTCGAGATGAAGAGAGCCGGAGATCAGTTGCAAGCGGAGAAAACGGAATTAGAGATGAGTGTTGCTCGGGTTCAGATGGCTAATCACGAGGTCAGAGTGAGGATGGAAGATCAGGATAAGAGACATGCTCTTGAAGTGAAGCGCTTTGAGATAGACACTGCCTATTACCGCAAGATCAGCCAAGCGTTGGAGTCGTCTACAAAGGAGCATGACATCACTAAGGAGAGGTTGGCCAGAGCTTCGAAGGTCGTTGAGGATGAGAAAAGGAGGCAAATCCTTGTGAGAGATCAGAGGGAAGACAGAGTCAGAATCCTCGTCGCCGAATGGGAAGCAAAGATGAAGGTTAAGGAAGCAGAGAACATGAAGATCATTGCTGAGAGAGATCATTATCTTGCTGAGAGAGATCATTACTTCAGACAGATGAAGATTCACCAGAAGGAGGTGGGGAGATTGCAGCAGGAGAATACTGAGCTTAGGTTCGCGGTGAAGTTTACCAAGATGGTAGGTGATGCGGAGCCGTCTGTGGGGCCTGCTTCAGTGTAGCCTTTTGGTTATCATTTATGGGGATTACCGTCAGGCCTGTTGACGGAATTCATTTGCTTGTATCTTCTTTCTGATTCTGGAGAATTGTATTTGACTAGTATCAGCCTGATGTATGACTATTGCACTTATTGTGCACTTTTGATATACGATGGTTATTTTCATTCAGTGATTGGTCTTCAAGCTTTATTTGCTTTCTTGTATGCTCTCACATCGCACACACTCATGGTTGAGTGGTATTTTTGCTAAATCATATATCTCTGATCTGTATGATGAACTCATTGGATGAATGTCAGAATGTTGCTGCCGGATTATTATCTGTCTCGATGAAGCCAGGATCGAAAGGCAGAGTGTTCCTCATGTCGATAGACATTGCATTCATGCATAATCATAATAACTTGTTTTTTATTTTGCAGGTATCCGTTGCTAACGTGCTTGATTGTTTCAGGAATCATTGCTCGTGCTCGTAGAGTTGTACCTTTGCACTCAACACGTCCGCACCGATATTTCACCAGACGCAACACACCAAGGCTGATGGATCTACCCAATACAGATGTTCTCGAGCTGAAGGAGAAGATGAATGAGTTGATTAACATCATGCAAGGGTTTGCCGTAGGGCAGAAAGCGCTGGCTGATAAAGTTGAGAAGCTCGAGCGGGCTTCAGCTGCCAACAGTGGTATCAATCTGGATGGTGTCTCTAACCATGGTCTGGGTGGTTCTAGGGACGGTGGAAAGAGGACAACTGTGGGTGTAGTGAATAATAATGCCGGTGGTTTTGGTGCTGCCACAGGTGGTGGACCCGGTCAGATGGGCAATAACATGAAGGACAGTCTGTTCCCTCCTTTCTCTGGGGTTGAGGATGATAGGGAGGAAGACAGAGAAGCTGATCAATTCTTCATGCATAATGAGCCGTTTGGTCAATACGGTGTCCAGCCACCGAACAAAGAGATTCAGTTGCTGGCAGAGAAAATCAGGGCTCTGGAAAGCTATGCCACTCCAGGGGTTGTGAACATGTCAAATATGGGGCTGGTTGAGGGGATTGTGATCCCACAGAAGTTCAAGGCGCCCGAATTTGATAAATATAATGGGAGTTCTTGCCCGGAGACTCACCTTCAAGCTTTTGTCCGCAAGATTTCTGCGTATACGATGGATCAGAAGTTGTTGATGTACTTCTTCCAGGATAGTCTGTCTGGAGGATCCCTGGAATGGTACACCAAGCTGAAGTCTTCTGACATTAAGAGCTGGCAGGATCTTGGCGATGCCTTCTTTAAATAATACCAGTTCAACACTGACATGGCTCCTAGTCGTACCCAGCTGCAGGGTATGTCTCAAAAGCCTAGTGAGGGGTTTAAAGAGTATGCGCAAAGGTGGAGGGAGTTGGCTGCCAGAGTTCAACCTCAATTGGTGGATAGGGAGATGTCAGATTTGTTTATGGGTACCCTGCAGGGGACATTCGCTGAAAGGATGGTTGGTTGCCCGGTTACCAACTTTGCTGATATTGTGGTGGTCGGGGAAAGAATAGAGAGTTGGTTGAAGTTGGGGAAAATCCAGGGGGTAATGCTTCGTCATCTGGGTCGAAGAAGCCCTTTGGAAACGGTCAGAGGAAGAAGGAGGGTGATACAAGTGTTGTATATACCCAAAGAGGACAGAGTAGGGATCATTACTACCAGCACACTGATGCGGTAACTATTCCTGCTGATAATCAACCTGCACAACAGCAACAACAACAACAACCGCAACAACAACGTCAGCCGTTTCAGCAGAGACCGCAGAGGGCTGGGTATCAAGTGAGAGGATGAATGAATGATCGTCAGTTCGATAGGCCGCCTGTGACCTATTCTTTCCTGTTGAAAAAACTGAAGGACTTGGGGTTGGTACAATTGAGAACTTTGGCTCCTTTGAGACCTGATCAGAGGCCAGCCAGTTTTGATGAGAATGCTAAGTGTGAATTTCACTCAGGTGCTCCTGGGCATAACATAGAAAACTGCAAAGCTTTTAAGCATGTGGTTCAAGACCTGGTGGATTCCAAAGCCATCAACTTTGCACCATCTCCAAACGTGAATGTTAATCCCATGCCTGCGCATGGTCAAATGGGGGTGAATGCAATCTCTGAGGAAAGCAGAATCGGGCTGTTAAATGTTGATCAGTTGAAGACTCCTTTGTCTGAGGTCAAGAGGCAGTTGTTGTTGAATGGGGTCTTTCCGGGCTGTGGTGATTGCTGTGTTGCGTGCATTGTTGCTCCGAATGGGTGTATATCGTTGAGAGAGGCTGTCCAAAGGCTGATGGACGAGGGAAGTCTCAAGTTTGAGAAGGTGGATATGGGGAAGGAGGATGTCTCCACCATAACTATTTACTTTGACCCGGTTGATTTGTCAACGCTGGCTGAGGCGGCTCCAGTTACTATCACGGTACCTGGGCCAATTCCCTATGACAAAGATGATGCCGTGCCGTGGCATTATGGTGGGGAAGTGTACTGTAACGGGGAGAAGTTGGAGGACCAAACTGCAAGTGAAGCCACCGTTTCAAAGGTGGATAATGCCGGACCCAGTGGTTTCACTCGTAGTGGGAGATTGTTTGCTCCTGATGTTTTGAGGGGTGGAGAAGGAGAAAAAGAAAAGAAAGAAAAGGCCGAGGCTTTAGCCAGGGCAAGAGGAAAACAAGTAGTGAATGAAGGTACTCCTGTAGTGACACCGACGTCTGGTGGGTCGGAGAGAGAACTTGATGATGAAGCGGAAGAATTCCTTAGAATCATCAAGAAGTCAGAGTACAAACTTGTTGACCATCTGCAGCAGACCCCATCCAAGATCTCGATCTTGTCGTTGTTGTTAAGCTCTGAGGGCCATACAGAGGCTTTATTGAAAATTCTGAAGAGAGCCTATGTTCCTCAAGAGATCACCATTAATCAGTTGGAGGCGGTGGTGTCGAATGTCAATGCCAGTCATGGGCTGGGTTTCACCGATATGGATTTGACTGTGGATGGGAGGAATCATAATCGAGCTTTGCACATTGCAATGGAATGTAAAGGGGTCGTGCTCTCGCACGTGTTGGTTGATACTGGCTCCTCGTTAAATGTGTTGCCAAAGAAAGCCCTGGAAAAGCTGAACTGTGAAGGTTTGATTCTGACGCCCACTGACTTGATAGTGAGGGCTTTTGATGGTTCGAAGCGGGCTGTGTTCGGAGAGGTGGAGCTCCCGGTGAAGATTGGACCCGAGGTGTTTAAGTCAGTATTCTACGTCATGGATATTCAGCCGGCATACAGTTGCCTGTTGGGTCGCCCATGGATTCATGCTGCTGGGGCGGTAACTTCGACTTTGCACCAAAAACTGAAGTATATCTGGGACGGGCAGGTCGTCACAGTTTGTGGAGAAGAAGACATCTTTGTCAGCCACCTATCATCGTTCAAATACGTGGAGATGGACGGTGAAATATGGGAAACGCCGAGCCAAGCATTCGAAACCGTCAGGGTGGAGAATGCTCTTTTTGCAAAAGAAGAGGAGAAATCGTTCATTTCTTCGTATAAACAGGCTGCTGAGGTGGTGAAGAGTGGAGGAGCTCCTGGTTGGGGGAAGATGATGGACATCGCCGCCAAGAAAGACCGTTTTGGAGTGGGTTATCAGCCGGGCCGAGGCTCGTCAGGACAAGGTAGAGGACGTCGTCCGTCGTTCACTTTCACCAGTGCTGGAATGCTGGATCCAGATCACATCTGTATGGTGGATGAAGAAGTCGACAGTGACTGCGAGATTGACCGGTGGATAAAGCCGTGCGCGCCAGAGATGGGAGTCCAGAATTGGAAGGCTGAAAAGATCATCACTGTCACTCTACTGGAAGAGTAATAATTTCTGTTTTCAATTTTTATCTGCATGGAAGCCATACGTTTTGCCCGAAACGTAATGGTTCATTGTAAGGGCCACCTCATGTTTCATTTTGCATCTTTTTGCATCATAAATAAAAGGATATTTTTTCAGTTAAAAAAGTGGTGTTCCCTGTTTTTCAATTATTTTTGCAGTTTAAAAACAAAACAAAAATAAAAATGGCAGTGTTTTCATTTTTCTTTTCCATTTGTCTCGCTCCGGTTCTAAAGCAATGCATGAATCAACATTCATGCAGATGCGATTTCTCGCCGGATCTCGTTGATAACAATCCTGTTACACCCTCATATGACTTCGACAATCCGATCTATCATGCCGAAGAAGAAGGCGAAGAAGATTGTGAACTGCCAGGGGAATTAGCCAGGTTGTTAAAACAAGAGGAGAAGGTGATTCAGCCGCATGAAGAACAGGTTGAAATTGTGAATCTGGGTACCGATGAGGTCAGAAAAGAGGTGAAAATTGGGGCTGCTTTAGAGGAGAGTGTCAAGAGCAGAATGGTGGCATTGTTGAAAGAGTATGTCGACATCTTTGCCTGGTCTTACCAAGATATGCCAGGGTTGGATACCGATATCGTTGTGCACAAGCTACCGTTGAGAGCAGATTGTCCTCCAATGAAGCAGAAGTTGCGTAGAACTCGACCTGAGATAGCCATGAAAATTAAAGAGGAAGTGCAGAAGCAGTGGGATGCTGGTTTCCTAGCTGTCACTAATTACCCGCCTTGGGTTGTAAACATTGTGCCAGTCCCGAAGAAAGATGGGAAGGTGAGAATGTGTGTGGACTACTGGGATCTGAACAGAGCTAGCCCGAAGGATGATTTCCCGCTACCTCACATTGATATGTTGGTAGATAATACAGCTCAATTCTCGGTGTTTTCCTTCATGGATGGCTTTTCTGACTATAATCAAATCAAAATGTCGCCAGATGATATGGAGAAAACAACGTTCATCACACCGTGGGGCACTTTCTGTTATAAAGTGATGACATTCGGTCTCAAGAACGCCGGTGCTACTTATCAGAGAGCCATGGTGACTTTGTTTCATGATATGATTCATCATGAAATCGAATGCTATGTTGATGACATGATAGCAAAGTTCCAAATAGAGGAGGGGCATTTGGTAGATTTGGCCAAGTTGTTTGACCGGCTGAGACAGTTCAGACTGAGGTTGAATCCGAATAAGTGCACTTTCGGAGTGTGGTCCGATAAATTACTGAGGTTCGTTGTAAGTGAAAAAGGAATCGAGGTCGATCCTACGAAGGTAAAAGCAATACGAGAAATGCCTAAACCGAGAACAGAGAAAGAGGTTCGTGGTTTCTTAGGTAGATTGAACTACATTTCACGGTTCATATCTCATCTAACAGCCACGTGCGAGCCAATATTCAAATTGTTGTGAAAAGATCAAATAGTCAGGTGGAATGATGATTGCCAAGCGGCATTTGAAAAAATAAAAGAGTATTTGCAGGAGCCTCCGATTCTGATGCCTCCTGTGGAGGGAAGACCGTTAATTCTGTACTTGACGGTCCTCGAGGGGTCTATGGGGTGTGTATTGGGGCAGCATAACGAGTCTGGTCGAAAAGAGCATGCCATATACTACCTTAGCAAAAAGTTTACCGACTGTGAAACAAGATATTCACTGCTCGAGAAAACTTGATGTGCTTTGGTCTGGGCTGCTCGCCGACTGAGGCAGTATATGCTGGTTCATACCACTTTATTGATTTCCAAGATGGATCCAATCAAGTATATATTTGAGAAGCCAGCATTGACCGGACGGGTTGCGAGGTGGCAAATGATTTTGACTGAATATGATATCCAGTATACCTCTCAGAAAGCAATCAAGGGGAGTGTATTGTCTGATTACCTCGCTCAGTAACCTATTGAGGATTATCAACCGATGAAGTTTGAATTCCCTGATGAGGACATCATGTTTCTCAAATCGAAAGATTGCGAGGAACCGATCCCGGAGGAGGGGCCTGACCCTGAATCCGAATGGATTCTGATGTTTGATGGGGCCGTTAACGTGAATGGTAGCGGTGTTGGTGTTGTTTTGGTTACGCCGAAAGGATCCCACATTCCTTTTGCTGCCCGACTAACATTTGAGTGCACCAGCTGTAGCACCTCAAATTTGCACCTACCTTTTATACATACATTTCCATCTTTAGGTCATTAACATAACATAGTCCATTGCATAACATTGCATTGCCTTTTTGCCCAAGTGCAAGTTCCTCAGACAAATTAGGTCAAACTGATCAGGAGAATCAGTCAATCAAGCAAGCATGAGCAATTTCCATTGAGACAAAGCCCTAGGGTTGGTTTATCAAGTTCATATGATTGTGTGATCATTATGAAGTGGTTGGGCCAAAGATTGGATGCTCAGAAGTCATCAGTTAAGCTGAATTTTAGCTGAAACCCCAGAAAGTCAACTGTGGTCAACTGTGGTCAACTGTGCCTGATTTTATGGATTTGAAGGTGGGAGATGGTTTGAAAGGCTTCATTCATGTCCATACAAGTCTCATTTGACATATCAAAGATCAAGGTTGAAGAAAATAAAGTCAGATCAAAAGTTTCCTAAAATAGCAGGTGACCTGTAATTGGAAGCTGCCAAAAATGGAAAGTTCTTCTCCTCAAAATTACTTCATCATACATGCTTCAAATGGAATTTTGTCCAACATGAAAGTTGAAGATCTTGCTCTCACCTTTCCAAAAAGTCCAAGAACACTCATTTCCCATGTGTGGTTGGTAAGTTATGATCAAATCATTTTCAGAAAAAGTTGAACTTCAAAAGGCCATAACTCATGAACCATTTGGCCAATTTGGGTGATTCTTTTTTGAGCAAATCCCATTTGACATTTACTATCATGATGCATCATCACATTTTATCAAAAACCTTCACATAAAAAGGTCATTTTTCAAGTGAACCATTTAAAATTTGGTGGGAAAAATAGTGATTTTCAAAAATACAAGGAATTTTCATGCCAAACCAATTTGGATAGCTTCTAAACATGATTTGTGATTTGCTGCAAGTGAGTTTGTACTGTTACATTGCATGGCATTGCATGAAGGGCACTTTGGCCAATTTCCATTAACATGCTTATTCCACTAATCCAATTCATTTTGCCTAAGCGTGATTAAGGAGTGTGATTAACAGGAACTATTTAAGCCTAATCATAACAGAAAGTTTGGGGATCAACAATTCACAATTCTCAGATCCAAACTCCAAAATTCACAAAATTCTCTCAATTCTCACAAATTTTCTTCACACTTTTTTCACCTTCTGGATCGAATTTCTTCACTCTTTCTGCCTTCTTTTGCATTGTTCATCATTTATAGGTGATTTGGAAGAACTGTTTGAGACAATTGGGGGAAGAATCGTGCTGAAATCCAACTGTTGCAACCTTGAGCTCGCATGGCGGTTTGAAGATTCTCCATCATCCAATCATTTCTGAGCTGAATCTTCACCTCCATACACCTCCTACATCACTCTAGGCGATCTGTTTTCACCATTGAGGTCCTGAAACACGCGGATTCCACACTGCATCATCAAGAGGTAAAAATTCAAAACCTCTAATTCATGAAATCAACATGTGGCTTAGGTAGATCGTTGAACATAGAGTAGAATGAAACTTGAATCGTGCAAATTCATTGAATATTCATGGAGAAATCTGGATCTAAAGTTTGGATGTCAAAACATTTCTTGATCGAATCTTTTTATGTGTTGAGTTCTGGATAAAATTGAGTTGATATTGTTGATGTACGTTGCACGCTGATTCGATCCATATATGATTTGTCTATTTTTGTGGAGATTTGGTCATGGTGATGATTTCTGTTCAAGAACATGATGAACATGTTCAATTTCTGCGTCCAGATCGCGTTTTGATCTTCGTGGCCTGGCTTCCCATTTGAATTCGTGTTTCCCGCCTCCACTGGCCACTAGCGTGCTGACACGCCGTTAATGAAACGGGGCGTTTTGTCCACGCTGCTTCACATTTACAAAAATGTCACTGGCGCCATTTTGATTCATTTAAATCCTTAAATATTTATTTCATTTTTGCATCAAACTTCAAAAAATCATAGAATATTCATCCTTGATCCAAATTGAGTGAAGATTTTTGCATTCATTTCCAATTTCTCTCTAGTTTTTTTTAGGTATGATAGCAAAAGTTGTGCCTGATTGATTTTTGATTTTGCCTATAGACTTTGATCATGTATGCTTTGTGTATATGTTTTGCCATTTCATTCATAAAATGATGATGCTTGCTCCAAAATGCTTGAAATTTTATATGCATGTTCTTGACTCTTTCCTGGTGATTTTGATGTATAGTTTGCTAATTTTGCATTTCTGGATTAATAGATATGATGTGATCAAGTTGAGTGTGACAATGTGTGTCACACTAGGTTATGTCCATTTCTTGAATTTTGTTTCCATTCTTATTGAATGCCATTTGCCCTGGATTTTTGCATGTGATTACATCTGTATGTTAGGTTTAACCATGATTTTTTGTAGGATTTGTTGATGCATTTCCTATTTGATTGATAATTTTCTTTGCTGTTTAGTCATTTTTGGATTTTTCTTGAGTGTTCAACTTACATGACTTGTGAAATTATCATGCCTTATCATATGAGGCTGAAACTTTGTGGATTGGCTCTTAACATGTTTAACTTCATTTTGGCTTTGTTGTGGTTCATTTATGTTATGCCATTTCTGTTTTACACTTGCCTAAAGTTGATACATGATTTGTGACCTTGGTTGGGTTTGTTTTTGCATACCATGATTTGTTGATTTTAATTTCTATACTTTCTCTGGTCCAAATAGCATGAAATTTGATATGTTGCTCATTGAATGTGTTCTGTTTAAGCTTGAATTTTCTGGGAATTTATTGAGCTATTTTGGTATTGGTTTGATTGTGATCATTCTGTTTGCTCCAACGTGGTTCCAAAATGCATAGTTTGACATGTTTAGCTTATGAAATGGATTTGGTGCATAGTTTTGATGTGAAACCAATTGGATTCTTTTCTTGCTTGATAAATCTTGATTTTGATCAATTTTCACTTGCTGTTTTGAATTTTTCACCTCCTTTTGACCCTAGGCTTGTCCTAGTGGTCTTGCTTCTCACATTTGAGTTGTTTTTTCAGGTTAAAGAAGCAAATGCTTTGAAGAGATTAATTCAAGTTGATTTTGGTTTAGTTGTTTGTGATGAACTAACTTGGTTTATTTTGTAGGATGCTAACTCATTTCATTTGAGTTTGTGCTTTGCACACATGATTGATTGTGTTGACTGTTGGTTCATAACTTGTCTGTTTTGACTTTGTGACTTGAATACTGATTATATTTGATTGATTTCAGGTACCATAGTCGCTTTAGTTCTTTGAGAACTAGCTATTGCTTTGCTTTACTTAAGCATTGAGGTAGAATCTCTTGTCTCCATGTAGTCTGGAAGACCTGGCCTGTTACTTGGCCAGGCACCTGTCTGAAGTCCTCCTTAAGAGGCGATGTTTGTGCTTGTTTACTTTTGTCCCCAAGCAGGTAAAGACCTCTATGAGGCAATTGGCGGATAAAAGAGATATGCAATCTATCTCCCGCTATTCTGTTGAGTCGTCCCTTGGCTCACATCACATGTTGATGCCTTGTGGACATTAACCCAAAATCAGTTGAGTCATTGTCTTAAGTGTAGAAGGGTTCCCACTTTCTGGACCCACACTTCATTGTCTGAAGCTCTCCCTGACCAGGGATAAGAGCTGTGAAGTCTAATCTTCACTCACCTTTCATCTGGCTTCACCTTGACTCTCAATGTCAAGGTTAAGAGCTAACCTTACCTTGATACAGAGGCTTGTTTGTCGAGGTTGATATGACCCCTCGACTAAAGCCTAGCCTTGATGTTTGAGCCCCTTGTTGGTGTGTTTACTTCATGCTGTATGTGCTTGTGTGGTGTGATTGTATCCCCTAGGTTTGCTAGACTCCACGTAGTCTCGTTTGCATGTCAATTAAGGTAGCACGGATCCTTCGTATAGGACTTCCTTTTTTGCTTGAGCTCTCCTAAAACACAAAATAACATTATCCCCTCTTAAGGATACGTTAACTCCTTCTACTACAGGTGAGTAAGTCTCCAAAGGTCGAGCATCCGGTAGATTGCGTAGTGACGTTATCCACTTAAAAAATACAAACCAACAGGAATAGTTTGGCCGAACTACGGCAACTCTGATTCTCATGTCCAGATGAGATACGTAGGCACGAGATGCGATGTCTTGTCGAGTTTGACTGACGACTAACACTAATTCTTTTCTCTCGCCCTCGTTGCGATTGAGACCTTCCCTTTCTCTTGCCCTAGTTGCAATCGAGACCCTTCTTCTTCCTGTGTTGGTGTTAGGAGATGGATGTAAGCCCAGCGATTGGCATTCCGTATCCTACTGTTTGTTGTGTGCTTGGAGTCTGGTATAAGTCCATCAAGTGGCATCTGGTTTCCAGTGTGGGTTTGTTTGGTTCGGAAGCTGATGCAAGTCCAGCGATTGGCATTCAGGTTCCATGTTTGCCCGTGTTTGTATTGTTTTGTTTGGCGTGCGTGAGCCGAGCTACGGATGCTCTGATTCTTCTTCGTCCAAGAAGATACGTATGCATAGGATGTGACATCCTAGCGAGCATGTGTTTTCCCCCCCTTTGTTCGAACTACTTTGACTCTGATGTCTATGCCTGATAGACTAAGTAGGCCCAGGACGCGATGTCCTGCCGAGTCAGTCTTGTTTGTTTTCTTGTGTCTCTTTCAGCCAGTGTTTGATGTGTGTTTGAGCAGTGATTTTAGCAACCATTTTCCTTCCTATTGTGCATGGATCCCGTCGAGTACGACGGATGCGTAGGGGTGCTAATACCTTCCCTTCGCATAACCGACTCCCGATCCCATTCTCTTTGGTCGCGAAACCATGCTTTTTCCAGGTTTACTCTGAGCGTTTCCTTTCCCTCTTTTGGGATAAATAACGCGCGGTGGCGGCTCTGTTGTTCTTGTTTCCCGCCGGTTTTTCGCGTAATGCGACACCAACAACGTGGCTGAATACGAAGCTTGTATTTTGGGGATTGAAGAGGCGATTGATTTGAGGATCAAGAACCTTGTCATATATGGAGATTCAGCTTTGGTTGTAAATCAGGTTAACGGAAAATGGTATACGCATCAGTCTCATTTAATTCCATATCGGGATTATACGAGGAGATTGTTGACGTTTTTCACCAAGGTGAAGATGCATCACGTGCCTAGAGAAGAAAATCCGTTGGCGGATGCTTTGGCTACTCTGGCCGCCTTGATCAAGGTGCAGTGGTGGAATCAGTTTCCCAGTGTTGAGGTGGGACGTCTGGATAGACCGGCTTATGTGTTTGATGTCGACACAACGCCTGATGATGAGAAGTCGTGGTATTACGATATCAAACGCTATCTGGAAACTCAAGAGTATCCTGAGGGAGCATCCAAGAAGGATCGAAAGACTCTGCGGAGGTTGGCTATGGTGTTCTACTTGAATAAGGATGGGGTTTTGTACAAGAGGAATTTTGATTGGGTCTTGCTCCGATGTGTTGATGATAAAGAAGTAAGCCAATTGATGAAAGAGGTTCACAAGGGGTCGTTCGGTACCCATGCCAATGGGAATGCAATGGTGAAGAAGCTGCTGAGGGCAGGTTATTATTGGATGACAATGGAGGCTCAGTGTTTCAATTTCATGCGGAAGTGTCATAAATGCCAGATTTATGCTGACAAGGTGCACGTGCCTCCAAATCCGTTGAGTTTAATGTCGTCTCCGTGGCTGTTTGCTATGTGGGGCATTGATATGATTGGGAAGATTGAGCCTACGGCTTCGAACGCGCACCGGTTCATATTAGTGGTTATTGATTACTTCACCAAGTGGGTGGAAGCAGCCTCTTATACGAACGTGACGAAGCAGGTCGTTGCCAGATTCCTGAAGAGAGACATCATTTGCAGATATGGGGTTCCCAAAAGAATCATTACTGATAATGGTTCTAATTTGAACAATAAGATGATGGCAGAACTGTGTCGGGAGTTCAAGATTGAGCATCACAATTCTTCTCCTTATCGTCCGAAGATGAATGGGGCGGTTGAGGCAGCCAATAAAAATATCAAGAAGATTGTGCAGAAGATGGTTGTGACCTAGAAAGACTGGCATGAGATGTTGCCGTTTGCATTGCATGGGTATCGAACTTCGGTGCGTACTTCTACTGGGGCAACGCCTTTCTCGTTGGTATATGGAATGGAAGCGGTGCTACCGGTTGAGGTTCAGATTCCCTCTTTGAGAGTCCTGATGGACGTGAAATTACAAGAGGCTGAATGGGTCAGGACCCGGTACGAGGAGTTAAGCCTAATTGAGGAAAAGAGGTTGGCGGCCATCTGTCATGGGCAGTTGTACCAGCAGCGGATGAAGCGTGCTTTTGACCGAAAGGTACGACCTCGGGTCTATCACGTAGGTGATATGGTGCTGAAAAGGATCCTTCCTCCTCAAAATGATCGTAGGGGCAAATGGACACCCAATTATGAAGGTCCATTCGTAGTCAAGAAGGTTTTCTCTGGCGGAGCCTTGTTGCTAACGACCATGGATGGCGAGGATTTTCCATCCCCCGTGAATGCGGACGCAGTTAAAAAATACTTCGTATAAAGAGACCCGCTGGACGAAAAGAATAAAATAGTCCAGGCAAAAATGGGCATCCCGGCGAACCGAAAAAAAAAAAAAGAGGTTCGGGCAAAAATTAGGGATAAAAATGAAAAAACTGTACACCCGGCAAGTCGAAAACCTGAAAAGGCGACTTGGGCAAAAAAGGGTATCCCGGTGGACTGAAAACCCGAAAGGGCGATCCAGGCAAAAGAGGGATTGAAACGAACAACTGCGTCCAGCATGATCGTTTACTTTGGATATGACATGGATCATCCCCGACAGGGATCAGTCGGAAGCGTCTTGTTCAGAAGGCGGAAAGCACGGAGAGTCTGAGGACATATGGGGTGTAACTGAGTTGGAACTCGATGAGATCACGGGTTTCACATTGCCATTAGGATAGATTTTTCCTTTTGTGCGCAATTACCTCTTTTCAGGAATTGTTTCCTTTGTATTGCTCTGTTTGAGCCACACTTTTTCAATCAATAAAATGCATATTCAGTCAAATAATTTTGTTTTTGTTTTTCATTACCGCTTTGATTGCAAAAACATCCAATTGTTTTGATAAAGAATCTTTGCATTTTAAGACATACAGGTCCCTTCCTATGCATGCCTATAAGATTGAAAACTTGAAATCTTATTCGGAAGGTTGAGTGACCCAAGTGTTGCAATCTTGACACGCCTGAGGCACGTTTTTATCTAACGATCTCTTTTGCAGGTACTGTTAGATATCTTTCACTCACTTGCAGGTTGTGATGTGGAAGCTTTCGACAAAAGATCCCCGTGGAGTCCAATCAGGGACGAATGAATGGAGAATGGTGAAAAGACGACGGCGGGAGACGTACGATGATCCTGGATATTAATCAAGAAGACTCTTCAAAGTCTGAAGATTGGAAAGTCTGTATGAATCCCAGGAGTTCGCTCTTCGTAGAGTACGGAGAAGGCGGGAATACAAGGTGATGAATCAGAAAAGTCCAGACGAGTCTGGGAGTTCTCAAAATTGGAAAGCTGACAGTGGATTTGGAAGGTGAATACCGTGGTTCGACGAGTCGACGGGTATTCAGTACCAAACTTTACTGGTTTCCCCAAGCAGAGTGGGTGTTGTTACCTCCTCAGCAGGTTCAAGGGCTGTATTTTCCTTAGCAGGGTCGGGATGGTTATCTCCCCAGCGGATTGGAGATCGGTGTTTCCTCAGCATCCGGGCCTAAAGGTTGCTATTTCCCAGCGGAGGTATCTATTGGTAGTGGTTTCTCCAAGCGGAGTCGGGATTGTTATATCCCCAGCAAGTCAGAGACCGTTGTATCCCCACAGAGTGCGTTGGTGGTTCTTTCCCCAGAGAAGTCCCCAAGCGGATCGGGTACAGTGGAGGTTATTCTTGGTAAGGGTGGCCTATTCCCCAGCAGGGTGGAATCGGAGTGTTGTCGAGTTCCTCAGCAGAGTACCTCGAGCTCCCCATAAGAGTCCCTTGAGGGGGATACTTTTTATGCATTCATCATGTAGATAAGCATAGCATATTGCATAAATCGCGTAGCATTTCCATGATTATGGAGCATTACGCCAAGAAATATATCATGCATCAGCATTTCAAGCATAAGCTAGTCTCAGACCGTGGTTATTGTTTGAGAGGTGGTTTCGCCAGAAGGTGAAGATGTTGCTCTGAGGAGTTTGGTATCGTGATTTTGAATCAAAGGTATTCCCCAGTAGTGCGATATTGGAGGAAGAGTTTTTGTCAGGCGGAGATGGGAACGTTAATCCAAGAAGTTTCGGGGTTCAAAAAGAAAAAGTAAGGAGAAAGAGATAATCCCCACCTAAACGCAAAGTGTTCGTTGGCTAGGGTTGAATAGAGAATAGCCGGTTCGTGGCTTATTATCCCCAGTATGGGTCGTTGGCACGCGTGCCGTCTCAGGTATCACTATTCTTTTTCTGCCGATACTGATAGGCATGAAAGGTTTTCCGGTGTTCAGACCGAGATGGTATTCATACCAATTTCCGGTATTCGGACCGAGGTGGTATTCAGACTAGTTTCCGATTCTCAGGTCGAAGAAGTTTCCGACGTTCAGGTCGAAGAACTTGTGGTATTCAGGCCAGTTTCCGATTCTCAGATCGAAGAAGTTTCCGACGTTCAGGTCGAAGAACTTGTGGTATTCAGGCCAGTTTCCGATTCTCAGATCGAAGAAGTTTCCGACGTTCAGGTCGAAGAACTTGTGGTATTCAGGCCATTTTCCGATTCTCAGATCGAAGAAGTTTCCAACAATCAGGTTGAAGTACTTGTGGCATTCAGGCCAAGTTTCCGGTATCCAGACCGAAGTGTTGTTCAGACCAAAGTGGCGTTCAGGCCAGCTGTTTGGTATTCAGGCCAAGTTCCGATGTTTAGATCGAGGAAGCTTCCGAAGTTCAGATCGATGCAGCTTGTGGCATTCATGCCAGTTTTCCGGTATTCGGACCAAAGTGGTGTTCAGGCCAGTTGTTGGGCATTCAGGCCAGTTTCCCGGTATTCAGACCGATATCAATATTCTCATATTCTGATGCTCAGTATTCAGACTGATGAGCGGCGTTCAGGCCATGGTTATTCCTGTGTTACCATTTATTTTGGTATCCAGGTCAACATTTCTGTTTCGGTATTCAGACCGACTTTCTCCGTACCAGACGGGTTCTTCTTTTGAGATTGCTTCTTTGCCGATTCTGACAGGCGTTGTTAATTATTTTCCCATCAGAGTGCAAATTGTTCGTCTGTTCTTGGTATTCAATCACTCTTCACCCTGATCATTTGAAAGCCGAGGCTGTTCATATCGACAGGTTCATAGTGGATTGAATAGGGGCAGCTGTAACACCTCAAAATTTGCCCTCTTCTCTTGGGACTAGCTTAGCATATTGCATTTCATTTTGTAGGTCATTAGTCATTGCATTTTTGCATGTCATGTGAAAACATTGAGTAAAACATCCTCCTAGGTCTTGCTCAGAAGATGAAGAGGTTAAAAGGTTCAGGCTTAAGGGTTTCATGAATTGATCACCAATCATCTGAGGGTTTGCGCTTCAATTAGGGTTTATTGGTTCCTCAAGGAGATTGATCCTAATCTTGGTTGCAATGGTATATCACCATCATCCTGGTCTCATCATCACCAAGAGGTTCATTATTCCTAATCAGGTGAATTATACTAATCAGGGTTTTTCAAGGAGATGAGGTCTTTATTGAGATGGGGATCATCATATGGTTTTATTGAGCTTGTGTAAGCTAGGGTTTCATTTTGGAGCCATTTCTTCAGGAGATTGAGGCTCAAATTCATCTGTGCATAGCCAAGTCATCTATCAAATAAAAAAGTCAACCAAAAGTCAACTATTGGATTTGGAGGTGGGAAGTGGTTAGAAATACTTCATTCATGTCCAAACAAGTCTCATTTGACATTTCAAACATCAACATTGAAGAAAATAAAGTCAGGACAAAACTTTCCAAAAATAGAAAGTGACTTGTAATTCAAAATTGCCAAAAATGGAAAGGTTTTCTCCTCAAGATTACATCATCAAAAAAGCTTCAAATGAAATTTTGTCCAACATGAAAGTTGAAGATCTTGCTCTCATCTTTCCAAAAAGTCCAAGAACATGAATTTCTCATGTATGGTTGAAAAGATATGGATCAATCTTTGCCAAGTGAATTTGAACTTCAAGAAGGCATAACTTTCAAACCATAAGGCCAAATGAGATGGTTCTTTTTGCAACATTTCTCTCTTGACATGTACCATCCAATTCATGCATCATAAGACATGCATTTTGATCACAAAAATATTTGCATTTTCATTTGAATTTTGGAGGGAAATTTCCAATTTGAAAATGGTGCATTGTTTTTACATTTTAACACTTGCCTTGGCTCTAAAACAACATTTGAAATGATTTTCAAGCCAGATTCGTGTACTGTAGCATTGGCATGCATGCATAAGGGGTGAATTTGCAAATTTTCATTACACTTGGTTTTCTCTAATCCACTTGCATTTGCTTAATTGTGATTAACAAGCATCATTAGCACAACATATATATAGCTAAGCATAACAGAATTCATGATTAACACTTCATAATTCTCAGATCTAGATCCATTTTGCACAATTTTCTTCACTTGGTTCTCTCACTTTTTCATCAAATTTCTTCATAAACCTTGCCTTGTTCTTGATTAATCCTTCATCCACAAGCATAATTGAACATTTTGGAAGCAAGATCCATCAAGTTTCATGCAAATTCGAAGCTGTTGAGGTTTGCATCCATTAATGGCAGTTGGAGATTTAAGCAATATCAAGCACGATTGAGCACTAAGCCTTCATCCAAATCATCATACAAGAGCTGAGGAACAACTGTTTGGACTTCTCAAGGCTTGAATCAACCTATTTCACTTCTGCACTTCCATTAAGGTCAGAATTCGAATGTCATGATTCATGAAATTGTTGTATGCTTATGGTAGATCTTTCATTGGTGATTAATCTGAGCTTTAAATCCATGAAATCCATGCAGAAATGAATTAGTTATGAGGATTTTAAGTTTGACCTATGAAACTTTTCTTGCTCGATCCATTCATGTTATTGAGAATTAGGTTAAATTAGGCATGGCATGTTAATGTACGTGGAAAGATGAACACATTGATGTAATCATTTTGGGATTCTGGCTTTTTTGTTCTTGAGCGTATGAATGTGATGAACATGATGAAGAACTTAGGGTTTCCATGTCCAGATTGCGTTTGATCGTGTTTAGCGCTTGCCTGCATGAGTTTGTGTGTTTGTAGCCATGCACTGGACCACGTGGCCTTGGCGTGGCGTTTTGATTGGTTCAGATCGTTTTGAATTGCCACATATACTTAATGAAACGGTGCGCTTCATTAAGAAACGCGCTCATTTCAAATTGGTGGCCCGTTCGATCCCTGGCTTGGACAGTTTCAATTATGCCTTTGCATTTTCTTCCATACCATTTCATGTTGTGTGCTTCATGTTTTTTTTATTTTTCATCCACTTAGAAAATTCATAACTCCATAAATAATGATCCGAATGGCATGGGAATTTTTGCATCTTGTTCCTCATCATGTCTAGTATTTTTTGGCTATTTTTCCAGGAATTGTGCACGGTTGAAAAATATTTTGGCTTAGGGGTTGTTCACATGTGTGCTATCTTGTACCTTGCTTTCCATATTCTTTGTGAAATGATGAGATTTAATCCAATGATTGTGAAACTTTGCATGCTTAAACTAGACATCTTTAGGGACCTCTTGGTGTTGAGTTTTCATTTTTAGCATTTATGGTTGTTGAGATATGATCTGGTTAATGTAGGTGTGACAATGTGTGTCACACCTTTGCTTGCTCAATTTGATGATTTTCTTTGCCATGCCAAATGAATGTCAAATGATTTGATTTTTTTGCATGATGCTTCTCCTGGATGTTAGGATTGATCATGAATTTTTGTGGAATTTTTGGATTGGTTTCTGATTTGTTTGACATTTTCCTTTCTGGATGACCATTTGTGGACTTTTGAATAGTCATGAACTTCAATGATTTGTGAAATGATGGTTGTTTATCCTATGAATGTAAAATTTTGCACATTGTTTCTAGACACATTGAAGTTTATTTTGGATTTGGTTTGGGGCATTTATCATTTGTCAATTCTGTTTTAGGCTTGTGCTAAGTTAATGTAACATTTTATGCCCTATTTGAGCTTGTTTGTGCTTGCCTTGCCTTATGGAATTTATTTGCCATGCTTAAACTTATCCAAATGCCTTGATTTTTGGTATGTTGATCATGTGGTGTGTTCTGTTTAGCCATGATTTTTCTTGGGATTTATTGAACCATTTTGGAATTAATGTGCATTTGTTCATTCTGTTGCTTCAATGAGCTTTGAACTTGCATGCCTTGCCTTAAATGATTTGTGAAATGAATTTGGTTAATGATATGGACATGAGAACTTTTGGATTAGGTTCTTATCGGATTGAGTTTGATTCACGTCAATTTTCATGTTCTGTTTTGAATTATTTCTCCCCCTTTGACCCTAAGCCTTGTCCTAGTGGTTGGTGCTTATGTTTGAGCTCTGTTTTCAGGATAAGAAGCATATGGTCATGAGGAGATTGATTCACATTGCTTAAGTTGGATTGTTTGGTTGATGCTTGACTAACCTTGACTTGTTTTGTAGGTGGCTTTTAGCTCATTTGAGTTGAGCTTGTGCCTTGCACATTGTTGCATTGTTTGCTTGTGTACAGTTGACTGTTGACTATTAACTGTCTGATTGACTTTGTGAGTTGTATACTGATTGAGTTAGATTGTTTTCAGGTACATTAGTTGCTTAAGTTCTTTTGAACTTGCTTTTGCTGTTGCTTGGTTGCTTAACCACATAGGTATAACTTTCTGACTTCATGTAGTCTGGAAGACCTGTCCTGTTACTTGGGCAGGCACCTGTCTGAAGCCCTCCTTAAGAGGCAATGCTTGTGTTTGTTTATTTTTGTGCCAAGCAGGAAAAGTCCTTTGATAAGGCAATTGGCAGATAAAAGAGATGTGTAATCCATCTCCTGTTATTCAGTGTGTCATCCACTTTGCTCACATACCTTGTGTTGATGCATTGTGGATATTAACCCAAGATCTTTGTTGAGTCAGTCATATGTGGAGAAGAGTTCCTACTTTCTGAACTCCCACACTTTCATTTGTCTGAAGCTCTCCCAGGCCAGGGATAAGAGCTGTGAGGCACACCCCTCACTTCCCATTTCATCTGCTTCACCCTAACTCTCAATGTTAGGGTTAAGAGCTAACTACACCCGATTCCAGTTGGCTTGTGTTTCACAGCCTAACCTTGTGTGAGCCCACTTTGTTTGTATATAGTGTGTGCTAATTGTGTGTATGTTTGCTTTGCTTTGCTTGTGCTGTTTAGGATAGCCTGCTGCCTGTGCAAGTTAGATAGAAACCTCAACCTAGGACCATTGTGGATTGCATGATAACTATTAGGCTCGAGTCAGTCTCCCTTCTAGTTTGTCATTTCCCAGTCTCTGGTTAGGAGAAAGTTTCTCCCCTGTTAAGGGGAACTACGTTGCCCTGATCCTCATACCATATGAGGTACGTAGGCAGGAGATCGTACGAGATCTCTCGGGCACCTTTTTTTCTTTTTGTGTGTGTTTGCTTGACAGTTACTAGGCTCGAGTGCTAGACTCCTTAGTAACTTGTTTGTTGGTTAACCTTCTTGTGTGTGTTAGGAGATGGACGTAAGACCAGCGATTGGCAGTCCGTATCCTATTGTTGTGTGCTTGGAGTCCGATATAAGTCCAGCGATTGGCATTTGGTTTCCTGTGTGTGTTTGTTGGTTCGGAGTCTGATGTAAGTTCAGCGATTGGCATTCGGTTTCCATGTTTGCCTGTTTGTCTGTTTGTTTTGACGTCTCAGCGTCTGTGCGTGTGTTTTGTTTCGGCGTGCGTGAGCCGAACTACGGTAGCTCTGATTCTCATTCCAGATGAGATACGTAGGCATAGGATGCGATATCCTAGCGAGCCCTTTCCCCTCTTCTCCCACCTGTGTTGTTCTCAGTGTGTGTGTGCATTGTTTGTGAGCAGTTTTAGCAACCTTTCTTCTATCTCTTTGAGCGTGGATCCCGTCGAGTACGACAGATGCGTAGGGGTGCTAATACCTTCCCTTCGCATGACCGACTCCCGATCCCATCTCTTTGGTCGCGAGACCATTTCCTTTCCAGGTTTACTTCAAGCGTTTCCTTTCCCTCTTTTGGGATAAATAACGCACGGTGGCGGCTCTGTTTGTTTTGTTTTAGCCCGCCGGTTGTTTTTCGCGGATGCGACATGTTGGGTGACACTTATTTCTCTTTGCATATGAGGAATGCAAAGGGTGGTGGTACCATTGCGTGTTATTTGCCTCTGTTGTACAAGTGGTTTATTTCGCACTTGCCGCAGACGGTCGCCTTCAAGGAGAACAAAGGATGTCTACGGTGGTTCACGAGACTTATGTCTCTCACTAATGATGATATCTTTTGGTACAATCGTATATATGATGGTGTGCAGATTATCGACTCTTGTGTTGAATTCTCCAATGTGCCTCTTCTTGGTACATGTGGTGGGATTAACTACAACCCTATTTTGGCACGTCTTCAGCTTGGGTTCCCCTTAAAGGATAAACCTAATAACATTTTTTTAGTGAGATTGTAAGTCTCCCCTCTTCCATTGTATTGTGTGGAAACTTGGCCTTCTTTCCTTCCTTCGGAAGATGTTTTGGTTCAAGGATCCATGCTTGTGGCAAGTGGGTTGAGTGTTCTCCAAAGGATGTCTTGAAATCAAAAGCAAAACAAAACTAACTACTAACTTACTAACCATTAACTTTTAACTTCAAGTCTTTACTTTAATGCAATTTACTTTTACCACTTTATTTCATTTGCCATTATACATATCATTCTAATTGTTTATATTTTATGTAATTTTTACTTTGTCCATTTGGACCATATTGTGTGATATATTTTGTTTTGTGCTACTTTCCTTATTTGTGTGGTATTTGACCATCAATGCACATAATAATAAAAAAAACACTAAAAAACTTTTGAGTGGACTGTTGGTTTGATCTTGCCCAATTGGACTTAGAGTTTAGGTAACATTCCTTTGCTAATGGACTTGGCCAATGCCAATTTGTTGAAGAACCAAGTACTTTCAATTTGAGATTCATCTGATACATCATTCAAGATCTCTCTAGTTCATGTGCAACATTGATCATTGTTAAGTTGTTATATTGAACCTGTGACTTGTGGAATTCATCTGCTACATAGGCTATTTTGAAGAAGATCACTGAAGTGGATAAGCTTGGATGAGGACATCTTGATTTGATGCCTTTACTCTTCAAGATTGATATAATTGTGCATTTGTGTGTTGCTTGATTCTAAAAAGTCCAAGGGAATTCTAGGTTTCTACTGACATACTTGTCTTTTGGATTGCTCTCATTTGGTCAGATCTTTTCAAATTTAAACTTTTAAATTTTTGTGCATAGGGTAGTCTCTTCATCTTCTCCCCATTTCTTTAATTTCAAAGTCTCTCCCTCCATTTTCAAAACCTTCTTTATGTGAACTACTTTTGTTCTAAAACTTTGACCACTTTTGCAAAAAGATAGAAACTTTGGCCTTATGCCATTGCATTTTCAAACTTCTTTTCTTAAATCAAATTTGTAAATAAACTTAATAATACTTGACTTAAAATTTCAAAAAGCAAAAAAAAGAATTAACCCATCCAAACCATTTTAAGCCCTTGTGCCTTTCAAACTTAACTTTTTTTTGTTAAAATCAACATACTCATTTTGAAATTTGTAGCACGAACTACAAGGTTTTGGTCCCTCATTTATATGTTGGTACGTAGGCACAAGACCGAAGGTCTTGTCAAACACAAAAAATATAATTAATGAATTCTTTTCTCATTCCCCCATTCTGTTTGTTTGTAAACATCACTTTGTACAAAATACATATGCACACAAAAAGGGCTCCCTAGGAGTACCTAGGACACTTTGGGTGCTAACACCTTCCCTCTGTGTAACCAACCCCCTTACCTGTGATCTCTGATTTTTATTAGTTTTTATTTGAAAACTTCTTACTAGTTGGGTTTTGTTCGTACTTTTTCCCTTTTCCCTTGGAAACAATAAAAGCGCGGTGGCGACTCTTGTTAATTGATCTCTAGCTTGTCAATAGCTTGATGATCATGAATTTCCCGCTACACCCTTAAAAGACCTAATTGAGACAAGGTTTATTCTGAAAGCATACTACAACAAGGTTGTGTTAACCTAAGTCATAACGATTTTTGTTAATCATTGGATTGCACCAACTTGCATATTGTGAATGACTAGATCATCATTGTGTTCTTATCAGTGACTCGTTCACCGTATTTCACCCATTCATATCAATAAATTTTGATTTTAAATTTTTGCATAAGAACTATATTAAAATTACCATTTCTTTAATGAACAATCTTATTTCCAAGTCAGCACTTAGCATCAAAGAAATTCAAACAATATATAATTGAGGAACTTGATAAAGTGAAAGAAGTCCAGTCAGGGGAAAATTACTTTGAGTATCATTCAATCCGAGCCAATCACCCCAAGGTCCAGTTAGCCAAGAGTAATTTTCTTCAAGACTTGGACTGGGGCAAGCCACCTCAGAAGCTCATTGTGTCCAACTAGCCAAGGACAGTCAATCAGAAGTCTACCATTCCAGATTTTGGTTAGTTTGGGTAAGATCACTGCGGTATTCAAACATTAGGGAAAGCTATCTTGATATTGTCTCATGTCAAGCTGTTTCAAACTCACTTTCAAGGTGAACATTTTCAAAGACCCAATAGACTGGGGAAAGATGAGCCACAAACGGGCCAACCCCCTTCATGCTTTCAAACTGCTCAAACAAATTCTATCATACATCAACAACTATTGAGTTTAAGACGAGTGCCCGAAAATTATGCTAGCACGATTCATTAATCCTCTGAAAGGATCCATTTGGCTAAGTTGTGGCTGTCAAGCTTGATAGAATTCTCCTTTGACAACATCTATAACAAAATATTTGGTTGAGTTCTCAGTGTTAAGGAATCATGACCTCCATAAAAAACCTTTACAAACTCCCTGTCTACTTAAGTGTCAGCATTTTCATATCATGATCATTCATATATCATGCATAAAAAAATTCAAATCATGCATAGCCGAAATGTACTTCGTGCTCATTTTGCATTGACCCAGGTCTTGTTGTTGATCCTATATCATTTGACCTCTAATTCCAGTTTTTCTTTGGGGTCCTTAAACCATCATCCGGTTTTCGCAATCATTTTCAAGTCCAACTCAGTTGGCACCTATCAAAAAAATTTGTCCATGAGGTTCATTTCCTTTTTGGATTATCCGATGAATTTCCAGATTACTCCTTTGTTTATTATGTGTTTCCATAACTTGTCTGATGTATTTCCAAATGTTTCCCCACCTATCTGATGGATTCTCAAATATGTTTCTCTTGTATTCTGATGTATTTCCAAAATTTCCTCGATGTATTATCGAATATGTCTGTATTCTGATGTATTTCCAGAATATCACTTGTAATTCTGACGTATTTCCAGAATTCGTTTCTTTTACTCTCCTATGAATTCTCAGACATGTCATTGTTGTTCTAGGCACTTCCAGAACCCATATGACATTCCCTAGCATTAATCCAATTTCAGTTGTTACTAGAACTCATTTTAAACCCAATTGTCGTTGGTATCACTATCACTCTGCTTGTAAATACAATTGTAATTGATATCTGAAGTTTGGTTGTCGCCAACATCATTTCAAGTCCAGTTGTTGCTGGCAAACTCCATTGTAGCCAGTAATTGTTTTACTAATACCTTCGGTCAAGTCCAATTGTTGTTAGCACCAATCCGGTAAAAGCTGGTTGTAATCCATTGCTTACGGTCAAAGTCCAATTGTTGTTGGCAAAATTTGTTAAAAGTTGGTTGTAATCCATTGCTTACGGTCAAAGTCCAATTGTTGTTGGCACCAATCCGTTAAAAGCTGGTTGCAATCCATTGCTTATGATCAAAGTCCAATTGTTATTGGCACGTACAGAGAGTTTGATTACCCTGTGTTTCCTAATGGTTCTGTGAAAGTCATGTATGATTCATCATCTTGAGGAATTCCCAGAAGCTTGGAGGTTTTTCGTGTTAGAAAACTCCAATGATGTTGGTTTTGTTTGATTTCTTTGTAAAGAATCATCGTAGCATTTTGCATGGATGATCTACTTATAAGACGACTCCCGTTTATCTTTGTTTTGCATAAATTCCCTATTAGGAATCTCCGAAATCTTTGATCATGTATTCTAAAGTTTCAACTTGTTGATGAAACTTACTTTGTATGTTTTCCAATATTGTCAGGTCATGTATGAACCTGTTGTTGAAGTTTTCTTTGAATTTTCCAATGTCGTCAGGTCATGTATGAACCTGTTGATAAAACTCCCTTTGATTTTTCTAGTATTGTCAGGTCATGTCTGAACTTGTGGGTGAAACTTTCTTTGAATTTCTCAATGTTGAGGTCATGTCTGAACCTGTTGTTGAAACGCTTTGAATATTCCAATGTTGTCAGGTCATGTATGAGCATGTTGATAAAGCTTTCTTTGTATATTTTTTGGTATTGTCAAGTCATGTTTGAACATGTTGATGGATCCTTTTGATACCCCTCATCATTGTCAAGTCATGTTTGAACCTGTTATTTAAACTCTTTGAATATTCAAATGGTCAGGTCATGTATGAACCTATTTATGGAATCCTTTGATTTTGTCCCGTGTTATCAAGTCATGTGTAAACCTGTTGACTAAACTTTCCTTGATATTCAAGTTATCAGCAGGTCATGTCTGAACCTGTTGTCCAAACCTTCTTTGTATGTTCCCTAATGTTGTCAAGTGTTGTCAGGTCATGTTTGAACCTATTGTTGAAAATTCTTTGAATATTCCAGTGTTGTCAGGTCACGTATGAACTTGTTGTTAAAATCTCTTTGCATATTCCCTAGTTGTCTTTCCTCCAGCAGGATCGTTATCCCCAATTAATTTCTACCCTCATTTTTTATTTTTTGTGGGTCACCTTTACCATTTGTCTCCATCATTCCCCACAGATCTTTGTTTCCTTCGGCATTCATCATAAAATATCATGTTAGGGTTTATCTTATGTCTGATCATATTGCCAGCAAACCAAAAACAAAAAGAATCATCCATAAATTCATAACATGCATTCCATACCACATAATGCCTAGAATGTCATTCGAAATAAGTTTTTGGATTTAAAGACAAACCGGTTGAATCAATTATCAAATGTGTGCCAAAACAGCGGGCGAAAAAGTTTAAAAATCAAAGTTGAAGACATTAGTTTTATTAATCTACGTTTCACGTAGTTTAACCTGGTGTGCTCGATTTATTTTTCGACTAATTTTTTGATCATATTTTGGTCCGTCTGAGCATTTCACCGGTCATTTTTCATTTCAAAATTGGCTCAAACGCTGTATATTTTTTAGAAGTTTATTTCGTGTTGATCATTGTAGTACATTCACTTTAATTTTTAAGGCATTTTCGTGCCCGACTTTTATTTATTTTTGAGTCAATTTATTTTTATTTTTGTCAATATATTAGAAATAAATAAATAGGATTATCTGTGGTTTTATTTCGATTTCATTTTGATTATTTTTAAGTCGTTGCTTTCATGTGGATTAATTAACTTCAATTCATTTTTTATCTCTAAATTGTCCAAAGGACATTTGTGAAATTTTATGATTTAATAAACCTTAAGCATTCACTACATATGGACCACATGGCTACTAGAGAATGGGGAGTAAAACTTAGACACCATCCAAATGGCGCCTCCCTAATAAATCCTCTCTCTCGTTTTCAATTTCAAGGAAAATAAAAGGTGGTTGGCAATTGTAGAAAAAATTAAGATCTTATTCACTTTCTACAAACAGAAAAGCAAAAAACATTGGATCTCTTAACCATTATCTCCATTTCATATCAATTTCAAATGAAATGGTTTAGGAGAAACGTGATTGATTCATGACACAAAGATAGAAACCTCATATCACTCTATCTCTCTTACAAATAAATCACACTCACACAAATCTCTACTTGCATCATCTTCAACTCTCCTCTCAAAATCTCACCAGAAGAATCCATAAATACTCACTACCAAGCTCTAAATACACCAACAATAACACGAACTCCATCCGAAACAACGTCCGCCATCGTACTTTGCAGCAGCACCTCCGACACCACCGTGAACAACCATACGTAACTCCTTAACCCCAGCCAGTAGCTTTTTTTTGTGTTATTATTTTTTTTTGTTATTACAATTTTGTTTTTGCTTTATGAGATAGTGTCGAGAGAGAGAGAGAGCTGCTTTAGTTTGATATATCTTTAAAAAATAAAAACTGAGAGAGAATAGAGAGTGAGATAGGATGTTTGTTTCGTTGAATTTTCATGCGAAATGAGAGAGTTTATTTGTTGCTAAATGAATACATTCATGAATATTTGGGGAGGAGCTTGTCTTGTTTTCATAAAAGTGGAGAAAATATATTTCTAAGATTTCGTGCCTGCATTGTTTCATTTGATTTCGTTCACTTTTTTTTGTTTTATTAATGTGCCACATGTCACTATTCAATTAAACGATTTTGATTTTATTTATCTATTTTTGTTGAAACTTGCTTTTTCTCTATATTTTAGGTACATATTATTTTAGTTTTATATATTATATTTTGGTTTTATTTCTTTTATATATATATATATATATATATATATATATATATATATATATATATATATATATATATATATATATATATATATATATATATATATATATATATATATATATATATATATATATATATATATATATATATATATATATATATATATATATATACTTTTGAATTTTGTGAGTTTTATATATAAGTATATATTTGTAGTGTGTTAATATTGTTTTCATTATTTATTTTAGTTTTAGTTTTTTGTCGATTTTATACTAATGCAAATTCATTGTGGATAACACGTGTGTCTTGTGTTTAGCTTTTTATTTTTCTATTACTTTGAGTTTATGTAAAAAAAACTGTGAAATGTTTGGTTGTTGTTATTTGGTGTATTATTGTGTCGCAATTTCAGAGTTTAAATCCAATTTAACTTTCGAAAATTGTTTGGACGCATAGATTGTTGCTCGACTTCTTATAGAGTGATTCATACATAAATCCACTCTAAGTTAGCTTGAAGCTAAATTTAGTCGCTTTCAATTTCGGTTGGTTTCCGATCCTGTGGTTTACTCTTGGACCTTCTTACAATGAATTCAGTTTATTTCAATCACGTGGCTTACTCTTGAGCCTTCTTACAATGAGCTCTTTTCTTTTGTGTGTTTGTGTTTCACTTGTTTGATAGCTTGTACTTTAACCGTTTTATTGTATCCCCGGTGAAAAATTTACCCCCATCCCTTGTTTGTAATTTCTATTCACTTTTCCTTCTTTTATTTCCTTTAGATAGATCATTAGCCTTTAAAAAAATCAACCATTTTCAAAATGAACAAAAAATAATAAGCGCTTGATCCAACATCGAGCCATTTTTCTCAAGTCAAACCATCAACCATTTCCACTCTCTCAATTTCTCAAACCATTCTCAATTCAAATGAATTCAAGTTATTTTTTAAAATTAAATTGGAAGAAAAAGACTATTTGGGTGAAAGATCCAAATGTAGTCCCGAATGCTAGGCCCAAGTTGTAAGAGCTTGTAAGCCATAAGTGTTCGTCTTCTCTTCGAAACACTCGTAAATATTTAAATATTTCTTAATAGTGGAAGAAAAAGATTATCTGGATGAAAGGTCCATACGTAGTCCCGCATATTAGACCAATGTTGTAAGAGCTGCAAGTCATAAATACTCGTCTTTCAAGCCCAAAAATACATTCGACCAATCAAACTCTTTTTTTGTCGTCGTCGTACGATCTTTATAACCTTTTCATAAACGAAAGACATCTTGTATTAAGATGATGCAAAGAAATGCTTCATCCATAATTGTTGAGTTGAGATAAGTGACGTTTTTCCAAATGTTGATTTGTAAATCCATTCGATGTGTGGTATACGTCTGCTCCTCATCTGTTTTGGATAAAACAATGTTTTTCGCCGATTAATACAATATAGATTTAGCTAAAATCGACCAATAAAAAAATATTTTCTACCTAGAACTATGTAAGCCTTGAGTTCTCTATTGCACCCAGAGATACGTAGGAGCAGGATTTGTAAATTTTGTCAGGCCCATTAATAAAAAAACTTAGGTTTATTCCCCTTCATTAAAAATCCAAAAACATCTTCTCTTTTCTTCTGATCGTATTATTCTTTCCCGCCAAATAACTTCAGAAGCCTAACATTTCAAGCTACCACTAACATGCACAACTAACCTAAAGGTTCCCGTTAAGTACAATGGACGTGAGGGATGCTAATACCTCCCCCTTGCGTAATCGACTCCTGAATCCTGATTTGGTTGTGATGACCATAATCATTCTCGTTCTTTCTTGGGTTTTATCGATATTTCCCCTATCCTTATTAGGAATAAATATATGTTCAGTGGCCACTCTGTTCAATCCATCATGTGAGCGTGCGATTGCACTTCGCTAAGTCGTGTTCACCTTTTTTGAGGTGCGACACTGAGAACGCCAATGTTGGAGGGGACACTGATGATGAACTTGATCAGAGAGAGCAAGGCTATCTAGTGTATGAGCCACCGCCATACCATTCCCCCCATATTCCTGATTCACTTGAACACACTGCACCACATTTTTTTGACCATTTTACAAGTACTTCTATCGGAGCCATAATCACTACACTTGATGACATACTTAGTGATATATATGCTCTCGAAATTCTATGGATGCTGAGATGGCAACTTGATTTATGCAATGCATCAAAAACAATTAGATATGATGCGACATATGAATCAAATCCAAACACAAAAAACAACCATGATGGAGCAGATAGGTCAGACGCAAGCATTTAGGACAGATATGACAGATAATGTGCAACTTATCCAGGCTACCCAGACCTCATTTATAGGGTGTGTGCGTCATATGAGAGTATCACAGAACACCATGACTGGAAACGTTAAACAAATTAAGACATCACAGATCACCATGGTAGACCAGACCCAACAATGGCAAACTTTCCAGAACTCCATGGAGCATCACCACCAGAAGATGCTAGAGCACCTTTACTTTTCACAACCGGCTGAAGATCACTGTAATAACCAGTTGGATTCCTTATCTGCACGATTGTCTAGCTTACAGGTCCTGATAGAAAGAGGACATGGGCACAATGGATATGGTAGGGGTAGGCATGATGGACGAGGTGGTTGGAACCAAGGCCAAGGCAGAGGTCGTGGCTAACATTAACACCTTCACGGATTTCATCCAGTTTTTTCCTTTTCCCACTTTTATCTAAACATTGAGGATAATTTTTGGTTCATGTGTGGGGGAGGAAATTTACTGCTTTCCTTTTATTGCTATTTATTTATATTTTTTGTTTTTTTCTAGCTTATTTCATGTTTATTAGGATTATATGCAATTTTTAGTTTAATGGTTGCTAGTCGAGTCAATACATGTGTTGTCTTGTCTTCATGCATGGTTTCTTGTTGCTTGTTGATTCTCTCATTTTCTTGAGCCATACTAAAAAAATTCAAGACTTGGAAATATTTTTCATGATTTGAAAGTATATAGGCTACATATGAAATTGAGATTAGATTGTGGAGACTTGGGAAAACTGTACAAGATCGGTATCATTTTCACACCTTAAGTCTCCCGAATATGGAAATAGATTTGAGCACTTACTATATTCATAGCCTTGAATTTTCATTCTTTAATAGTCTTTAAGTAGTTTATCTAGTAGTCAGCACCATCCTAAGCACACACTACATAAGAAGTCTATGCAAATAAGTGAATGAATAAATAAAGGGAAGGTTCCTTCTAAGTTAGGTGAACCTCACCCGGTGACTTAGCCCAACGGTACCTAATCTTTTCGGTTGTTAGAAATTTGATTCAAAGTGCACGAAAAAGAAAAAAAAAGTATAATAGTAACATCATAGTCACTAACAAATTTCCCTACTATGAGTGTGAAAGGATAACGAGCTTAATGTAATTGCACTAGAATGAAACAGGACGAAAAAGAGAATGAGTAAGTTAGGCTTGAGCATGATAACATGATTCATATTGGTTTTCATAGGAGGGAGGCTTATGACTGCACAAAATGGAGTTATGTTCTTACAATATGTTCGAATTAGTACCTATTAATACGATCTTAACCAAAATAGAGCTTGTAGCCTAGTATGAGGATTTTAATGCTATTGTTTTTTAGTCTTTACATTATAAGTGATGCATTCTTAAAATCTTTTCATGTATGTAGCAACTTGCTTGAGGACAAGCAAAGGTTCAAGTATGTGGGATTTTGATAACCATGAAACATATCATTTTTCCGACTCGATACACATGCCATTTTAGTTCGTTTTATGTTCACTTCATGTTTTTATGTAGTGTTTTGTTGGTAGTTTGTCTTTGTTTTAAGTATTTTCCAAGCAGGAGTTGGTGCAAGAGAAAATGGAGCGACAATGACCAAAAACAAAGAAGAAATGATGAAAATGCACTGGTGGCAACCTCCATGGCATGCGCCATGAAGTGGCACCCATGGGGCGCCACCCACCTTGAAGAAAAAGGAAGAAAATAGAAGCCTAAAGTGTGTGGCGTTCTCCATAAGGGCATGGTGTTCTCCATGACCCCTCTACCAGCCACGTCCACCATTTAAGACTCATGGCATTCGCCATGAGGCCATGGCATCCGCCATGGGCTTCGTGTCCAAAAAAATAGCAATTGACTTGTTCAATCTTCTCCCACTTCACCATGACTTTCTCAACTGCTCCTACACAAACTAAACTCATTATTTGAGCTCTTGGAACACCATATCTAACTTTAGTTTCTAGGTTTTTAGATTCAAGTTTTCTAGTATGAAGTAAGTAGAAAAATCACTTATTGTAAAAATGCTTAATTGCTCACATTGAGTAATAACTACACCATAGTTTTAAGCTTCTGCAAGTTTTATGCTTGTACTTGGATCAATAGTTAACTAATATTGCCGTCATTTTAAGTTTAATTCAATTTATTTCCAATTGTATGTTTCAGGTTCCTTTAATTTACAATTTCTTTACCTTTCAGCTTTTACTTTAAGTCTTTTACAATTCCTACCTTATCATTTTATTTCCATTGTTATTGCTCTGAGTTCTTGTTTTACTCCTCCAATATATCTGCAACCTTTGTTATCATTTTTTAAAAGTCTTTATCTTGTCTCTGTTTGAGTTGAACATTTATAATTCCATATTTATTTCTGTAACCATGTCCGACTAAATTTATAGAGTCCGGATGCGAGGATCGTTGTTCCGACGAGACTCGGTAAATAAGTTTGGCGTATAATTTCAATAGTAATTTGTTTTTCTGGTTCTAATTTTTTGTTTTAAAATAAAAAAGGTTTTACGCAAAAGAGAAAACTCTCAGGTACTAGTCAACAGTGTGACATTGTGAGACCCATGCCCGAATGTAAAACTTCGATTTATCTTCTAAAAACAAAAACAACGCTTTAGTGATTAATTATGATTTATTGGTTTTAAAAAATTGTTTCCAAATTGTGACTGAGTGAGCGACAACAAAGCATTTACACTTTCGAAATATAACACGGGCTGCGCGAAAGTGAGCAATATTTTTAAGTTGATATTTTCTTCCGGAAAATATTTTAAGAACCAAAGTAAATGCCAAAGAATTTATTGAATCCTAGAGGTGCAACTGAAATTACATTCCGGTCTCACTTTTATCGTTATTCTTACTAGCCAACTTTTTTTTCTTGTTTTAATTTTCCTTCTCAAAACAAATAAATTCGATTAGCCTTAAATTTACATAGAAAAAAAATATAGAGATAAGAGTGACTATAGCTCTCTTCGATTAGCACTTGCGAAAAGCATCGAATAAAAGGAAAACTTTGCAACAATTAACCAATGTAGAGTTATACGGTTTTGCCTAGATCTGGGGATCAAGACCTACAAAAAAAGTCTATGCCTAAGCATGAGTCTCACAAGGCAGACATGCGAGAGGATGAGGGGTTTTCCTAAGCCTGAGTCTCATAAGGAAAACATGCATGAAAGGGGGGCTTGCCTAAGCCTAAGTCTTACAAGGAAAACATGCATGAAATGGTCTGTCTAAGCCTGAGTCTCACTAGATAGACATGCATGAAAAAGGTTTACCTAAGCTTAAGTCTCACAAGGTAAACATAAAAAGAAAAGGGGGTTGCCTAAGCCTGAGTCTCATAAGGCATACATGCCTGATAATGAGAGGGTTAGCCTAAGCCTGAGTCTCACAAGGAAAACATGCATGAAAGAGGGTTGGCATAAGCCTGAGTCTCACAAGACAAGCATGCACAAAATGATTTGTCTAAGCCTGAGTCTCACAAGACATACATGCATGAAAAGGGTATACTTAAGCCTGAGTCTCACAAGGTAAAAATAAAAAGAAAGGGGGGAATGCCTAAGCCTGAGTCTCATAAGGTAGACATGCATGAGAATGAGAGGGTTTTCCTAAGCTTGAATCTCACAAGGCAAACATGCATGAAAGGGGGCTTGCCTAAGCCTGAGTCTCACAAGGCAAGCATGCATGAAATGGTATGTCTAAGCCCGAGTCTCACAAGACATACATGCATGAAAAAAGGTTTACCTAAGCTTGAGTCTCACAAGGTAAACATAAAAAGGAAAAGGGGTCTGCCTAAGCCTAAGTCTCACAAAGAAGACATGCATGAGAATGAGGGGGTTGCCTAAGCCTGAGTCTCACAAGGATAACATGCATGAAAGGGGTTTGCCTATACCTGAATCTCATCACATTTGGTCACGTCGACAATATAGGTTTTCTTAGGGAACTTATCATTTTTCTCATGTTCAGAAGGGTTTTTCCCATTTACAAGTGTAAGAAGTTTGAACACATATAGGTAACCTAGCTTTAACTCGGCCACATCGACCTCACTTTCTTTGACATGGTCATATTCGACATCTGACATCAAGTTATTATCTTCCATATTGATGTAGGCTACTCGTTCCTTCTTACCTTTATTCACTCTGGCTTTCTCAGTCTTCAATCTGTCGACCTGTCGAACTCTATCTGCTAGCTGAGACATATCCCTTAGATACTGTGTATCTAATTTCTTCCTAATAGAATAATTTAATCCCCCGATGGCCATTTTAACTAGTTCATGTTCAGGAACTTGAGTAAAGCACCTTGTTTTCAATAGTCAGAATTGATTTAAGTAATCATCTATTGACTCAGTGAACTTCCGCTTCACACTCGACAATTCTTTCAGACTAATCCTAGATTTCCACATATAGTATTGTTTATGAAACAGCCTTTTTAAATGAGTCCAATCATTTATGGAATGTGCAGGGAGGATTGTAAACCATGTAAAGGAATTATTTGTAAGGGAATTGGGGAAGTATCTCATCCTCAAGTTCTCATTATTTGCTATGTCCCTCGCTTTAGTCAAATATTAAGAAATATGTTCAATTATGGACTCTTTAGAATCACCAGTAAATTTGGTGAACTTAGGGACCTTCCATCCCCTTGGGAGTTCCGTTTGTAAAACATATTCTAACAAAGGAGATTTATAACTTGGCCTTTGTATGCTCATGTTCACACTGTTTTACGCCATTATTCTTTTGACTGTGGGTACAAGATTGTTTTCTCCTAACAGATTCCCTTTTCAAACTTTAAGAACTATAAGACCCCAATTTTGACCCTAAGATCCCTCATGCAATTCTATCATAAGCATTAGCATTGGGATCATATCTTGGCACTCTTCTTACCCCTCTTTCATTGGGTTTATTTTGGGAAAGATCACCAAGCACTTTGTGATTATACCATACTTGTATTTTTATCATTTCACTAACCAAAATACCAAACATATGTCTTTGTATTTGTCTAACTCTTTTATAGGAAGGGCATGATCTCATTGATTCATCAAGTTCACATCTAGGGTTTGAGACCCTCATGAACAAAGAGCACAACCAAGAATTGATTCAAGAATGGTTATGAACATCATATATTAGTCCCAATGTTCTCTACATGTTATTTTGATCAAGTTTTCTTCAAGAGTTTGAGGGTGATTTGCCTTGGAAACCCTAGTTTGACTAGGTATCTTAAGTAACTTCTCTAACATGCTATCTCACCAATTGATAAAATTTCTCAAGGGACACTTCAAAATTCATCATCTTATGAATATATGATCTACCATGAACCAATAAAGTCAATAGAATTGGAAGTTAGCAAGTTGGTTGATGGTGGTTGGCCAGATGGATTCATCTGATCAAAACTGGGTCTCCCTAGATCCTATCTCCTACAATTTTCACCATATGAAAATGATTACAAGATCAAACTTACTCTAAATGATATTCTAAACAACCTTCATGTTGAGACCTAGGGATAGTTTTGCTTTGAAAATCATTTTCTATGTTGAAACATTATAGGTCATTTTGTCTAAACCCTAATTTGAAAGTCAACTTCCCAAGGCCATAACTTTCTCAAATTTTATGAGATGAAAGATTTACAAGTTTCACAATCAAATTCAGTGTGTCTAATTCAACTTTTATGTTTGGAGTGGGAGCTAATTCAACTTTTTTGAGCATGTGATATGAGGTTACATTATAGGTCACTTTTGACCTATACCATTGATCAAGTGATTTTTCCAAACTTCAAAAATGCATAACCCTATCATTTTAAATCCAAATTACATGAAATTGGTGACCATTTTGAAGGTATTTGAGAGATATACAACTTTTATGAATACATTTTTCTCATTTGAAGCTCATATAAGAAGTTAAGCAAGGTGGAATATTGAGACATATTGCTTGACACTTAGAAAAATTTTGATATGTCAAAAATTTCCAAACTTCCACCTCAACTTTTCTCCAAGTTCCAAGCTCCAAATGAAAAAGTGTTGAACATGAAAGTTGTTCCTCTTGATCTCACCTTTCCAAAAAGCTCAAATTCATTCATTTTGGACAAGGAATGCATAGGTTGCACATGGCATAAACATGGTGATATCACTTGGCAAGGATCAAACTTCAAACATCAATGCACACTTACCTTGCAATCTAAGCTTAATTAAGACTATCCAACATTCATTTGTCGACCTCAAGCAATGATTTCATGGGCTTGTGCGCGCCATGGCACCCTTACATCACCATTTGCCAAAATTGGAAAGTGATTTGAAGTGTGCAATTATCAACTATTTTGGCTATAAATAGAGCTTCAATTGCTCAGAAATAGACACATTCGCGCCAGCTTTGATCCCCCATCTCAAACCCTCACTTTGCAAAGGATAAGCCTGAGAAATTCTCTTGAATTTGAGGTTGAATTTCCACTGTTTTGAAATTCAAATATCCAGGAATCCATAACCTTTCAAGCATCTAATCCTTCTCCTGCAAGCAAGTGGAGTGAGACCAAGCATAAGCAAGATCAAGATCAGTTGAATCCAGACCTCCATTAAAGATATTTTCCAGAAATTTTGAACTCTTCGATTCTCTCAAATTCTTGCTCAATTCTATTGATTCTTTGGTTATCTGAAGTCCTACCAATGTAGGCAATAAGTTTGAGTTGCTTTGAGGTCAAATCGAAGCAACTCAGTTCATGTACCACAAATTTCAACTCCATGTATCTCTCAATATACTTGGAGTTAGAGTGAATTGAGGTCAGATTCGAGCTCAGTGCCATTCTTTCTTTAAGATCATGTCCTTGTTTTTCATTTTGGTGATGGTTGATGGTGGACCAGTCCAGTGAGGTCCACCGGAGAAGATGACCGGAGCTCTGCCTCCGGCGATGCGTTGGCAAGTATCTGAACCACGTGATCCATTCCTTGTGTTTTAATCTTGAGCGTTGGTTTTAATTACCACCTGTGCAGCGCTGTTGACTCAATACCATGTGGAACACGCGCTATGGACCATCTGATATACCACCTCAATTAATGAGGGAGATCAGATGGTCCACGTATTTTTGATTTTCTGAATTTTCATTTTTATTGCATTATTTTCAATAATTCATATTAAATTCAATATTGATCCAAAAAATATGGGACTTTCACCAAAAAAATTCAAATATTTTTCTCTTTCACATTTTGAATTAAAATTATTTTTTGGATCATTATTAATATTTTTCATGAATTAATTGATTTTGCATTTGTTTTTAATTATTTAAAAATATTTTTAAATATCTAAAAATCATGAAATTTTTTCTCCAAGGTCCTTTGACCTTGTTTGACCTATGATAAATCTCATGGCCATTTCTTTGATATTTTGATGAGATTTTAGGAATTGGACAAACCATATTCAATTTAAATGCACTATTTTATTATTTTTAATTGATTAAATGCCAAATAAATTTGTTGACCAATTGTGATGACTTTGTTTATGTTTGACTCTTGTTGTTGGGCCTTGGTCAAGGTTGATTTGACTTTGTCAAATTAATATCATTGGATTTAGGGGATTGATGGAATGTACATTCCATCTCCCAAAATGAATGAATGATATTAATTTGGTAAAAGTCCTCCTTTCACCAATTTGTGATTGCATTCATCCCCCTCCCACTTCATCTCACTCATCTTCTTCATTCATTCATTCCATTTGGCTTATGACATCTCAAAGTCCTAATGCTAGTTGATTGAAAAATTGACATGAGTATGGATGAGATTAGGCCACACCTTTTGCATATTCTTTTTGTGTATGGTATGTTTCATGAGCATAGTCCATTATACTATGTCTCTAACATGCATTAACACCAAAATTCTATTGACCGATCTCAAATAGTTGTGACTTCTACATAAGTCCAATTACGATTGCTTAACATAGCGCTAAATTTGTGACATAAAAGGCATAAGCATTCTAGTTAGTGAGATTGTAAGTCTCCCCTATTTCATGGTATTGTGTGGAAACTTGGCCTTCTTTCCTTCCTTCGGAAGATGTTTTGGTTCAAGGATCCATGCTTCTGATAAGTGGGTTGAGTGTTCTCCAAAGAATGTCTTGAAAAGAAAAAGCAAAACAATACTAACTTTTAACCTACTAACTACTAACTTTTAATTTCAAGCTTTTACTTTAATCCAATTTACTTTTAGCACTTTATTTCATTTGCCATTGTTCATATCATTCTAATTGTTTATGTTAATGTAATTTTCACTTTGTCCATTTGGACCATATTGTGTGATATATTTTGTTTGTGTATACTTTGCTTGTTTGTGTGGTCTTTGACCATTAATGTACATAATAATAACAAAAACCCTAAAAAGCTTTTGAGTGGACTGTTGACTTGATCTTGGACAAATGGACTTAGAATCTAGGCAACCTTCCTATGCTAATGGACTTGGTCAATGCCAACTTGTTGAAGAACCAAGTGCTTGCAAATTTGAAATTCATCTGATACATCTTTGAAGACATCTCTAAGTTCATCTGCAACATGATCATTGTGAAGCTGTTATTTTGAACCTGTGACTTGTGGAATTCATCTGTTGCATGGGCTACTTTGAAGAAGATCATGGAAGGGATAAGCTTGGATGTGGTCATCTTTATTTGATGTCTTTCTCTTCAAGATAATATAATTGTGCATTTGTGTGTTGCTTGATTCTAAAAGTCCAAGGGAATTATGGGTTTCTATTGACATTTTTGTCTATTGGATTGCTACCCATTTGGTCAGATATTTTCAACTCTAAACTTTTAATTTTGTACATAGGATAGTCTCTTCATCTTCTCCCCATTTCTTTAATTTCAAAATCTCTCCCTCCATTTTTTCAAAATCTTCTTTGTGTGAACTACTTTTGTTCTAAATTTTGATCACTTTTGAAAAAAAAGATAGAAACTTTGGCCTTATGCCATTGCATTTTCAAACTTCTTTTCTTAAATCAAATTTGTAGATAAACTTAACTATACTTGACTTAAACCTTCAAAAAATAAAAAAAGAACTAACTCATTCAAACCATTTTTAGGCCTTTGTGCCTCTCAAACTTAATTTTTGTTAAAATCAATTCATCCATTTTGAAATTTGTATCCCGAAAAACGAGGTTTTGCTCCCTCACTTTTATGTTGGTACGTAGGCACAAGTCTGAAGGTCTTGTCAAACACAAAAATATAATTAATGAATTCTTTTCTCATCCCCTCATTCTATTTATTTGTAAAACATCACTTTATACAAAATACATATGCACACAAAAAGGGCTCCCTAGGAGTACCTAGGACACTTTGGGTGCTAACACCTTCCCTCTATGTAACCAACCCCCTTACCTGTGATCTCTTACTTTTATTAGTTTTTATTTGAAAACTTCTTACTTTTTGGGTTTTGTTCGTACTTTTTCCCTTTTCCCTTGGAAACAATAAAAGCGCGGTGGCGACTCTTGTTATTTGATATCTAGCTTGTCAATAGCTTGATGATCATGAATTTCCCGCTACACGAACCACTTGGTTAGCATCATGGTCTCGATTAACTACCAAAACGGGTGGTTGTTCGACCTTTCTATGCCTCCCTTATTCGACTACCTAGGGCACAAATTGTTTCCTCTGATTCAATGTGTTTTCCTCAAGGGCTATTACCTTGTTTCCAATTGGTCTGGACAATTGAGGATGTACAATGAGTCAAACTTGCGCTTGCGGAGCGCCAAAGAAGTTAGCGATTCGGTTCTTTTAAGTTACCAAATGTTGGTAACTCTGATTCATATTTTGAATCAATGGGTTAAATATGGTACCTATTTGTTGAGTAAGTGAATTAACTATATCATGGTTACTCCCATCCATCTGCTGCCTCATCGTCATAACATAATTCGTAGTAAGTGTTGGCATTGATTGTGAACCAATTCCTATCCCTAATTGGGTTTGTATGGTTCGACCAGGGTTACCTATGGCCAACCCAGATTCCAATATTGGCAAATGTGCATTTGCAGCATTGCCAGCAAATGTTGAAGGGTTAGTATGTAGGCTTGCCATCATCGATGTTGGCATACCATAAGATTGTTCACGCCCAGGCATATGCAGTGAAACTGGTGGCAAAAGGTCTAGAATCCATTGATTTAATTGGATAAAAGCTCAACTTTATTTAATAGAATGGTAGTCCGCAGATGGAGAGACTCCGTGGATCTTTACAAAGCTTGAAAATGATAATTTACATGGAAAAGGGATACATTGAATACAATGATCACTACTCTCCCTACCAACTTTGAAATCCACTGTGCTCTTGTCTTTGGTTGAGAATGACGAATTAGAACCAAATGACTGTTTAAGACTGCTTCAAAGATTTGGACCAGTCGGATGCAGTTACTTGCCATAGTCCCTAGTTTTTGCCTAGATTTCCCCAAGGTGGGGTACTCAATCTACCGGGATAATTTTTCTATTTTATGTCTCTAATTTTTACCTGGATCGCCCTTTCGAGTTTTCAATCCACCGAGACGCTCATTTTTTCCTAAGCTGCCATTTCGGTTCTTTAACTTAGCAAGTTGTTCTTTTCTTTTCATTGGAAGACTCAGTGTTATCGAAGGGGGAAAACCACCCCTTCATGTGGATTTGATGGCATAACCGTTGTTGGCGGTATGGCCGCCGTGTTAGCAATAAAGGCGACTAGTTTAGTCGAACTTGCAGTGATTGTGCCTGCCTCAGTGTTATTAGCTATTTGTTCTCCATTATTGTTGTTTCTGGGAGTGACCATTTTCTTAACGTATCTCCTCATTGGGTTTCTAATTTCTTTTTTAGTTATCCTACCACTCCTCAATCTCATGCACACTCACATTATGAGAAGTTTCTTAAATGAAGAACTTTAAAAAGTGATAAATTCACACAAAAGAGTCCCACAGGTGTGTCAATCTGTTTACCGTGAAATTTAGTAAAAAAACACATGTTTCAATTTAATTAAGGGATTAAACTCAAAAAGATCCCAGGACATATTTGTGTGAATCATAAGCTTTTAAACAATTTTGACATCAATGTCGAAATGCAAAGTTTGAGAATAATGAGTAGAATTTAAATTGAAATCTAAATGAAAAGAACTTCAAATAAAATGACAGTAATTTAATCGCAGAAAATAATTTGAACATACAGACTTTAATTTGTGAAAAATGGAATGCATACGTACATTCTTAACTTTTTTTCTCAATCACACAAATACTTTGAGTTTTGTAGAATTTACGTACAATTGTGGACCCTTAAAACTCAAAATGAATGCTACTTGCGTACTAATCCTAAATTAACCGTCTATAACGGTCGACTAAGCAGAGTATTCCACGTATTCACCTCCATGAAACTTCCATCTTCGACAAGCTTCCATGTGTCCTTTAGTAACAGTTTGATTTTATCCCTCTACACCTCATTTGACTGCATAGAGAACATCTTGGAAATTTTGAATTTCACTAAGTCCCAAAAACTCCATGGTCTTTGTCTGACTATAATTTCGACCATAGTTAGTGCTCTTTTTCGATAAATTAAGTTCGTCGAGCTCTCCATGACCATAACTAACCATTTTTACTTTTCACTAAAATCATTAATACATAATTCTTATCACATTCTTGTAATTTAATGTTGGTGTCGAAAATCTGAGATAACAGTGAGATGATGCAGCTTGAGATGAACAAGTCACATTTTGTGAGTCTTGTGGAAAACTTTTGAAATTTTCCATTAAAGCTTCTTTGAAGCTTTGAGCTGCAACGAGTTTTCACAAAAACAAAAAAAATCTTCACTAAAGCTTTGGTGTTTTCTGCTGAAGAGATAGGAGAAGAATAAGAGACCCATTAAGTGTATGATATCCTATTGAATGAACTAAAAGTGTTACTTTAAATGTTCTTCATTTATTTCTATTAAGAGTTTATCAATGCCGGTTATGAATTCATAAATGTAAAATCGTGTGACACTACTCTATTTATACAATGTATATGGATATCATAGAGCTTGTTACAATCTAATTAACTTTCTTAGCCGTCTTAATAAACTCTAAGTTACAATTGTAACTATACTCTCTCTAATACACAATCCATAAAGAGGAATAAACACGTGAGAAATTTAAACAAAGTGAATTTCAATGATAAGAGATTATCAGCGTGTTTGCTTCAATTTTAAAAAACGGATTTTTTCTTTATATTTTTTAAAAATAGATTTTATAAAGTCTTTTTTTTAAAATATTATAAATTTTTTTATATTCATTTTTTTAAAATTGAAAGACAATTTTGATATTGTAAGTTTTTCAAAAAGTTGTATTTTAAAAATGATTTTTTATGAAAAATTATTTGAAATAGTTTCAAAATTAAATAATTTTTTAAAATTTAAAAATCCAAATTATTTTTTTCAATAAAATGATAAAATATCTAAAATAATATTTTAAGAATAATTATTCAAATCAAATTTTTATTTAAAATTTTTTATAAAAAATTTATTTATAATTTTTTTTTACACAAAATCATATTACACTGTAAAAATCATTTTTAAAAAAATAAAAACAAACGAACCCTATATTTCATTCTCTCGTCTGAAATGTAATTTGTAAATTTCATATGAAAGGAATTATTCTCATAACTCCCATGATTAGTTATATCAAAATTTGGTAGCTTAATTCATGATAAAATTTACAAAATCTCATTAAATTTTAACCATAACAAATATGTAACCATCGCGGCCATGAATGTGTTACATATTAATATTAGGGAATTTCTTAATGCATTTTATTTGTTTTTTTAAATACCAGGCGAAAATTCTAAAATTTATCCCTAATTTTCAGAAATGCATCTCCGAACGCATCAAATACACACTCAACATATGCAATTATGAGTGGTGCCCTATAAATTAATTTTTTATTTATTTTGGATATTTCAACATCTCCTGGATATTTGAAGAAATATATTCATAATTGGTCAGTTCATTAGATATTTCAGAGATGTATTTCCGGGAGATTTGGCGAAATTATAAAATATTATGTCACATTTGCATGTCAGAAATTTCCATAGATACATCTCCGAAATAATCTCATACAAGACACAACTGCATGATCACACAACCATTGTTGTCATTGTTGTTTTCCTCTACAAACCCTCACCAAAACCCCCTTCATTCTCAATCCACTTTTTTTCTCAAAATCTTCAATTTTGTGGTTCATCACATCAATGGGAGTAAACGAAGTTAAAATTTCAGGTAAAGATCTTTTATTTCATACTGCATTGCTCACATTAATCTTGTTCTTCGGAAATGTATCTCCGAAATAAATATGAACATTTCGGGAGATGTACCTCCGGAAGTAGTCTGTGTTTATTTTCCAATTTTGTTTTAGCAATTGCGCTTATAAACTGTTATGTTGTGATTTTTTTCATGAGATACAGTGCACCCCGATGTTTTTCCCAAACAAAATGTTTCTCCGAATGTCCAAGGTGTTGTTGTGAAGGCGGTAGATCTTGACAACCAATTTAAAAGCGAACATGAGTTTGAATATCGTGATCAAATGCTTCAATGGATTCGTATGGAGGCCTCCAAACATGGATTTAGTGTGATTATCGGAAGATCCGATAATGGTTCGGATAAAATATGTGTTTTTGTGACAATGACGTGCGAAAGAAGCGGAAAATATACAACTCTCTCTAGAATTTTAAAAGAGACGATATCAGTTCAAGAAAATGTGAGTGGCCTTTTAAAGTGTGTGGTTACATGTTGGCAAACAAAATCTGGAGGTTTGATGTCATATGTGGTTTGCATATCCATGATTTGTGTGAAAAATTAGTCGGTCATCCTAGTGTGTGTCGGCTCATGCCGGAAGAGAAGCAATGCATGGTCCACAATTGTCTACAACTTCTATAAGTTAAGATTCTCTTGTTTCTAATTTCACACAAATTGAAAATGTCTCAAATGTCATAATACAACTAGAAAATTTGCTCTTAATGACCAAAAGGTTTTGGTCACTTTTGCCACCGAATTAGCCACTATAATTTGATATTCATGAGTAAAGTTTTAGAGATGGTCACAAAATAAAAATCAGCCACCGATTTAACGACTAAAATTTTGTAACCACCTATTCGATCTCAAAAAGATGTTTTTATACAAAATTTAATTTATATAAAAAAATCAGAGACCGAAACTTCAGTCAGTGATATTTTTGTTTTTTCTTTTATATTTTTAATTCTATTTATTATGTTACAGTTTTTCACCTAATTTTTTAAAGATCTTTTAATGAATTTAATTGATATACACTGACAGTGTAAAGATTTTTTACACTGTCAGTCAATCTCAACCATTGATTTATTTAAAATATTTGACTTTTATTTTAACCATTTAAAAAGCAATCCAAACGGATGATTGTGATGCATTGACAGTGCATACCAATTAATCTCTTTTTTAATTTTTAGTAAAAAGTCCACCTTTTTATTGTTTTAACAAATAAAACATATAATTATATAAATAATTATGCCATTTTATTTTTATATATATGCATAAAAGTGAATTTTACTTTCATTATACAATTTTTATATATGCCTAATGAAGTTACATTAATAAAATCAAATTTTATTTTCACTACATCCAATTAAATTAAATTATAATTAGTAATTTTTTAAATATTATTTAGATTTTTTATTTTTTATATGTCTATATTTAAATATAGAGAACATAAAAAAAAGGTATTAAGTGGTTGTAACCAAAGTTATTAATCCCAGATAGCGGAGCAGCCAACCTCAATAATGGGATAGCGGGATATCGAAATAATTTTTTGGACTAATTATATGAATAATCTACATATATATTTAATGTAGATCAAATCACTTTTTGGACTAATTATATGAATGACCTACATATATTAATTCCAGAATCAATATATTTTAAAAGAAAGGAAAAAAACAATGATATGAAAGAAAAAATAATCTAAAAATGAATAGAAAAATAATGAATAGAGAAAAATAGGATAGAGAACAAAATAGAAAAGCAGAAAAGAGAAGAAATACGATGGAGAAAGGTGAAAAAACACGAATGAGAGGAGAAAACACGAACGACTACAATAAATTTTTCAATTTTAAACTTTTTAAGAGTTAAAAGGTTTTTTTCGCACTCCAAAAAAGCCCTATAAGCAGAAATCCACTATGGACCGGGAAGCGCTCTGCTTCCGCAACCCGCTATCCCAGATTTCCCGACCGCTATTCAAAACTGGGATGAGTGTCGCTCCTCCGTAGCGGAGGGTGATCGCACCGGGAGAGAATCCTGGGATAGCGCTTAGAGCGGCCTCTATTAATAACTGTGGTCGTAACGAGTTCGATATTCAAGTATGGCACCTTTTAATTTATTTTAAGAAAAAAGAACATTACAATCGGCCACTAAACTTGATCTCTAAATTCAATCACAAGTTTAATCTCTAAATTTCAGTCACTAAATTTATCGAAAACTTAGCGACTGACACTTTTACAACCGAAAAATGATAGTCGCTAAATCGGTCGCAAATAGTAGTGACTAAATTTAAAGGTTTTTTGGTCTCTAATCCGGTCATTAAAAATGAATTTTCTAATAGTGCCAATAAATATCAACTGGTATGTCACAAATGTCTCCTTCTCCAACAGAACTCCCGGACGAAACTTTAAGCTCATCGAATACACATCTCTTATAGATATTAACGCCGAAATCAATTATATCCTACCTTATGGAAACCGTCGAAGAATTGTGAAACTCTAGTGTTATTCACCGTCGGTTGACAACGGATGGAAGATTGAGTTCAATAACTTTGAGCTCAAGACGGATGAAGATGTAAGTGTTGAGGGAGTTTTTCACTAGGGAGCATTGAATATTGTGCGATTTCTTCTTTTTGAAGCAACATCTTTATGAGAGACACACCATATATTCACCCAAAACCTTAAGGTGATATGTGAGTGGATTCTCTCACTTATAAATGCTCAATTCTCCATATTTCCAACCAATGTGGGACTATTATCCACACTACTCACAGTTGATACATTCTCAACACTCCCCCTCAAGTGTGAGTCCACAATGTTCCCCCTCAAGTGAAAGGTCTTCTTACTTCCACAAACTCTTGTACCGCACAAAACATTTCTTATTCACCACACTGACGCCGTTGACACTCTTCAACGGAACATTTCTTATTCACCACACTGACGTCGTTGACTTTCGATACAAGTAAGTCGGTCCTTTTCTCGAACCAAAGGTTCATGATACCATTTGTTCGGGGGGGGGGGGGGTGTTGAAAAGTATATCTTCGGAAAATATTTTTATATCGTATCCACAGAGATTGGTTGTTATTACCGCCGTTCTATAATCCAAATTGTTATAAGTTTAGAAAGTAACAAAGTTGTTTTGTTTGGAAAATTATCTTTTGAGTAAAATGTCACTAAAACAATAAAAAGGTTTTAATCAAATGTAAAAGCTTGGCAAGATTGGAGTTCACTATTCCAAGTGCTTATGATTCCTTATGATAACTATATAGATTTAAGATTATTGATGATGTTCAAGTATCCTCTCAAAGTCATTTATGTCTAAATGATATTGTGATAATCACTCTATTGATCCTTAGATGATCTCTCCACCTAACTATCAATATAACAATCTTTAATGGTTGATACAAAAGAAGAGTAATGAATAAATCTATCTATATAACTTATTCACTACTTGAAGATCTATTTTATGTCAAGACTCAAATAATCTCTTTCAACAACTACTCAAATCTGATTTTCAACTTAGGGCAAAAATAGCATTCAATACATCAACAATCTTTTATCATATATATGAATCAAATGGAATACATAAACAAATGAGAATAGCTACTACCTCCAATCTTGACAAAATGGGGTTTAGCTCCTCATCATCATTTTCAAAAGCAAAATGCAAAATGGAAGAAAACTCTGTTTTTCTCTCTTACAAAACATCCAAGTATCAATGTGTGAATGTGTTAGAATAAATATCACTTTCCATTCTGATTTTCTAAAAGGGTTGACATTTCCTAAAATGATCATTTCTCATCTAAGGCAAAAAATCTCCCCCAAGGCAGACACCAAAATGGCAAAACCAGCTGGTCATGAAAAACAGCACCCTTGGCCCAAAAGCAGCTTGCTGGATTCGCAGCCTTCGCGGCGCGAAGGTGGTTCGCGACGCGAACTGAAGCTATCTCAGCTTCCTTGCTTTGCAAGCTTCATCCAAAGTCTTCCAAGTGGTATTCTTCCAAAATTGGGCCTCCAAATTGCATTCAACACCTCTTCCATATTATGATGTTGCATTCCAAAAGCTCTCTTATCCAAAAATTCTACCAAACTAACAAATATGTGAAATAACTATTCAAAACAAAATAAATTAAACCTAATTTCATTTATACAAAATAGTGAGAATAAAAGTGTGTAATTACATCAAAACTTGGTAAAAGGGACCAATAAAATGATATAAAAAATAGTACTAATTGGTCCCTAACAACTCTCCCCAACTTAGCATTTTGTTTGTCCCTAAACAAAAGTCTCCACCATCACAACCAAATCAATGACACAAAAGATTGAAACAAGGATTTACCAAGGACATTCAAATGGTTCAAAAATGTTTGACAATTTCTCAATCCACCTATTCAATTCTAGACAAAACATGAATAAGAGAGATGGTTGCGTGCAAAAATCATTCCAAGGAATTCAAAGCCATATATGTCAAAATTGAATCAAACTTACACACACATCATAATAATGATGAATAACATGAAGGGTTACTTTCACTCATCCAAGCAATTAGATCAACAACAACTCAAATCATGTGGTTATCACAACAAATACAAAATCATGTGAAAAATGAGAATCAAGAGGTCTTTCAAAGGTTGTAATGTGGCTTAGGTTACAAGAAAGGATATGATTAAGAGAATTCAACAAAGTTGTCTATCCTAAGGGAGCATTCCCAAACATTCAACTCTACACAATTTCCCTTTCTTTGATCCCTATCTTTTTCTTTTTCTTTTTCTTTTCACATCCACACAACCATGAGCATTTTCTTTGCTTTTTCTTTTCTTTTCATTTTTCATTGCTCTATGGTGTCAAGGGTGATTTCTTTTTCTTGTTTCTTTTCATATTTTCACCCTTTCATAAAAACTCACTTTTCCAAGTTTCTAATCACATCTTTCTACTTTTACTCTCCCCAACTTTAGATTCCAAAACCAAATTTATTCAATAATGCTCCCTACTTAGACATAAGCAAAAGGCAAATTTTGCAAACAACTCGGTTTGAGGGTTCAATTGATACGAAAGAAATTAGGATTCATTTATTCCAAAATTTTCAATTGATTTTACAATGATCAATCAAATGAATCCTAAAATAAGCTCAAAGGGGTTTAATTAAGGATTACTCCTCACAAGGTTAGTTGATTCAAACTTTTTGGTCCAGTGGTTTTTCTCAACAAACAATGCCTCTATCATTTTCAAAATTTTCACACAAAAATAGATTGATGCATGATTTAGCATGATAAGAATGAGTTGAAATAATGCTCGGTTTCCCGCATTTTAGTGTACAATGGAAAGCTTCCTCACAATTGGTTAAGTTCTATTTTGATTCAAAAATGACATATACTTCAATGAATTTATGATATGGAATTTGCACATACCATCAAACTACTCATGTTAAGTCTAGAAAGTGATAAAGTGTACCTTGAAATGCCAACACTAATTCTTATCATCACCACTCGAAGTGTCCTATGCTTCTTTCTTTGCGAACATTTCTTGGTTGCTTTAAGCTTGACTTACGAATAAGAACAATTAAACAAAAAATGTTGGTAAACCAATTTGATTGTAACACACTTAAATCTCAAAAAGTATTCATGCAATTATCAAAACAACTAAAAAACCAAAGTTATGGTGAACTAGAGCCACCCAAAAGTACATCAAAAAATTTCAAAAGCAAAATAATACAAAGAAAACTCAAAATAAAACAAACTCCTCAAATTCACCAACTCCTCAATCTTCCTCCTCTTGGCCACCACCAACAGATCCAAGGACGTCCTCCATCTCCTCATTATGGTTTGCACCACCTCCTGCACCCCCTATAAAAGTTGGTCTGCCCTCAGGCCAATTAGCATAAGCAACATATTCCGCCTGAGAAGGAAATGTGCGGGCTTCGGGTGCAAGGAACGTGTTCTGGAATTGTTGCTGCATAGCATCGAAGATAAATGATTGAGACCTCCTAGAAGCCTCAAAGCTCTCACAGCAATAATTGGCAAATGCCATCTGGTCAAAGACTGGAGTAGTGCGAGGTCGGGGTCTGGATGACGAAGTCCCAGCTCCTTCGGTTCTATCCATTTGGCTTTGGCAGAACCTATTCAGATAAGCATCGTTAATCACACTAGTGATAGTGAAGTGTACTTCATCCGGAATGGCAGCATTCGCCCGTCGGCAAAGTCCCATGATCAACCCCGGGTATGCAAGCACACCTGCTTTACCACCAAATTTGGTTCCACTGATAGCCATCTTCCGCATTTCTCCCGCTATGATTGATGCTACATCCACAGATTTGCCGATCATAATGTAGTACAACAAACACCCTACATCCAAAGGGATCGTGGTGTTGTGGCTCCTTGGCCGGATGTTGTTCAACAGCAGCACCAGAAATGCCCTTGCTTCCAAATTTAGATTTTCTCTTTTCCAAGATTTTGGAAGTCCTTGATCATTTAGGTTAAATGATTTTCCTTTAAGTCACAGGGTAGCATTCATCGCTTGAAGATCCCACACATTATCCAATTCCTGGGTACGATACTCGCACCGCTCGTTCTCTCCCAGGGTTAGAGGATTACCAAGATATGAGTTAATTGCATCTCTCCCAAAAGAAATAATCCTGCCTCTTACCCTTGTTTGGTAGTTGAAAGCTACTCCCTCTTCAAGGTGCATAGCGTTTGCATAGAACTCCCGAACAATATCATAATTGATCGTCGCTTCTGGTTCACAAAGTTTGGTCCACATTCGTCTCTCAAAATTTGAAACCACATTCCGATAAGTCCCACCCGGTAACAAACGGATGAACCTTTCCGGTTGGATGGTTCTCTTGATTAGGTTTTCAAATCGTTTTTCGTGTTCGTCACTGGTGAACCGTCTTAAAGAACGAGGTTGAACGGAAGTCGTGGTCTTGGTTCTCTTAGACATCTGCAATAAACATCAGAACAACCACACAACAAAACATGAAGAGAGTTAACAATCAATCAGCATAAAACATAACACTGGAATTTCCCAGTTCGCGGCGCGAACCCTGCTGTAGCACCTCAAATTTGCACCTCTCAAATTTGCACCTGTCATTGTACATACATTTTCATATTAGGTCATAGCATATCATGGTCCATTGCATAGCATTGCATTGCCTCTTTTGCCTCAAGTGCAAGCAATCAAGAAATTAGGTCAAACTGATCAGGAGATCAGTCAACCAAGCAAGCAAGCACCTTTTTCATTGAGCCAAGGCCCTAGGGTTTGTCCAACAAGTTCACATGACTTGGAGGTCCATCTGAAGTGTTTGAGTCAAGGGTTGAAGGCTCAGAGGTCATCAGTGCATGCACAGACAGTCAAAAGTCAAAGAAAGTCAACAGTCAGTCAAAGTAGTTGGTTGGTGGCCATTCTTGTGGAATTTGGGCACCATGATCAATAATCAAGAGTCCATACAACTTGGGACATCATTTGAAGTCAAGTTCTCAAGGAATTAGGGTTTGGAAGTCATCAGTCAATGCACAATCAGTCAGAAACCCTAAAAGTCAACTGTTGGTCAACTGTCCATTTAATCAGTGATTGGATGATTGGAATTGGTTTGTGAGAGTTCATTCATGTCCAAATAGTCATCATACATCATGCCAAACACCATCATGGAAGAATTTAAAGCCAGATCAAAAATTTCCCAAAATGGAAACTGGGCCTGTAACTGAAACCTGCCATAAATGGAAAGTCTTGATCCTCAAACTTACATCTTGATACAAGCCTCAAATGAATTTTTGCCCAACATGAAAGTTGAAGATCTTGTTCTCCCATTTCCAAAAAGTCCAAGAATTCTCAATTCCCATGTGTGGTTGGCAAGTTATGATCGAATCGATTTCAGAAAATCTTGAACTTCAAAGGGCCATATCTCTCAAACCGTTTGGCCAATTTTGGTGGGGTTTTTTCCTACAAGTCACATTTGATCCCCTCTTTCCAAAAATATAAATTTCATGAGCCAAAACTTCACCAATCAAAATGGCATTTTTTGACCTATCTCATTTAAATGCAAGTTTGACCAATGTTTGACTTTTTGATATAAACCTTTTTCTACCATTTGGCCAATTTGAACAGCTCAGAAATATCATTTAAAACATGTTTGCCAAGTCAAATTATGCAGTACATGAGGCCATTGCTTGTTTGCTTGAATTGTAAGAAAAGTACAATCTCACCATACTTGTCCATACCATCCACCATGCCTTGCCTTGTACCTCAAAAGAACAGCAGCATTATGCAGCATTTTTTCTGTCACTATGAACACATTTTGCAGCCATAACCAACAGTACAAGGAGGCCATGCCAAGTTGCTTGGATTGAGGGAAGGAAGTACATGTTCTCACCAAATGCATCTCATGAACCATACTTGTACCACTCTCACATAGCAGAATTTTTCCCTCATTTTCTGTCATGAACAAACATTATTGATGGCAGACATGATGGATTTTCTCAAGTAACATTCACTTGGCTTTTGGGCAATTTCCAATTTTCTGTCAAACTGTCAAGAGGCAAGGCATTGCAATACCAAATACCATTTCCCTCACCATTTCCTGTCATGAAAATAAATCAGCAGCAGCATCAAATGGAGTGAGGGCAAAGAAATTCATTCATGCTCACATTCTAAGCATGACTTTGCTGTTGCACTTTCCTAATTGGCTGTCAAGAGAATTTTCAAAAGAACAAAACTAGCCATGCTTGGTACTGCACATAGCAGTCTTGTCATTTTGCTGTCATGCTACAAACCAATGGCAGGCACACAAACCATTTAGCACACAGTAGACAACCCTTGGCTCACTCTCTCTCATTGGACATGCTTTCCTCCAGATTGCAAATACTGTCAAGAAGGCATGGCACAAGACAAAGAGCAAGTCCTTTTCATCACATTGGTTCTGCCACTTAGCATGATTATCTGCAACCAACATAACACTGCAGCAAAAAATCATTGATTCACCTTGCCCTCACCTTGCTATTTTTCTGTCCAAACATAACAAACTAAGCCTGGCTTGACAACATATCCTGCATCATTTCCTACCACTTGTAGACAACAGCATCCATCAAAAAAAAAATAGATTGGCATATGGAAATTGATTCTGCCCACTAACCCTGCTATTTGCATTTCATTTTTTCTGTCCAAACCACAAAACCATCATCAAACCAACAGTTCCACCATCATTTTTCTGCCATGAAGTAGCAGCAGCCTCCCACCAACTTCCCACTCTCTCACACTTCTCATTCTTGGCCAAGGTCATTGTGCTGTCCAAGCACAAAAAAACAAAAGAACCAAACCCTCTAACCACACTGCATACAGCATTCTCTCAAAAACTCACCTGCTATTGGCATCTCATTTCTTTTGTCCAAAGCACAAAGAAACCAAACCTTGCAGTATCCAAGAGCAACTCCTCAACAGTAGGCATCCTTTCCTCCAAAACCTGTCAAAGGCCAAACCACCAAGCAATCAAGATAGCAGGGCATGGCATTTTCCTGTCAAGCCAACAGACTGCAGAAAACACTCCCTCATTTTTGACCTGGCCTTGGGGACTCTTGCAAAAGTCTGTCACAACAGCCAACACATAATAAACCAAGAACTTCATTCCAACTGAAAAAACACAAACTCACCTTGCTTGTGCCTATCAAAAACCAGTCCAGAAAAACTTCCAAAGACTGAGCCTTGCACTGTACTCTCACACATTTTTCATCATTTGGAAAGAGCTAGCATCATCTAACACAGCCAAAGAACCATTTTTCATTCATGATAAACAAAACCACATCTTGGCATTTGCAAGTTCTGTCCAAAAACACAAAAGACCAAACTTTGCCTTGCCAAAAACTACATTCATACAACATCTTGAACTGATTTTCACCAGCATCCTCCATCTGTAGCAGCCTTTTATCCAACTGTTTTCTCCATACCTCAGCCATGGCAATCCAAGTTTGAGCTCATTCCAAGCATCCACAAGCCAAGGCATCTTCATCATACATCAAGACATAGCTGTGCTGCAACTGTTCCACTTCAATAACATCAAACAACATCAAGAACACAACTGCCCTTCAAAAATAGGTATGGATTCGACCTCCCTCTTTTGTCAAATTGATACATACTTTGGATAGGTCTTTCTATGATGGTTGTCATGATGCTTTTACTTTTTGAAATGATTGTGTGTTCATGAAGATATGATGAGATAAAGTTTGATGCTCGAAAATGTTTCCATTGATTTCTTGATGTGTAGCTCAAATTAATAAAAACCAATGTTAGGATGTTGTTGTGTGTTGTTTGATGATCACAATGGTATAGCCAATTGCAATTTTTGGGCAAGTTTGAAAATCACGATTTGGGATGCCACTGTTCATGAAACCCTAGCTTTTGAATTGCCCAGATTTTCCCCCATTTTCGTGCATGCATGGTTTGGCTCCCTCATCCAATCAAAACATTTCCTTTAATGCCCAAAACGACTGTGTTTGGTTAAGTGAATCAGGGAATTACAAAAATGCCATTCTTGCTTCAATTATTCCATTTTAATTTCACATTTTTATAACCAATCTTCCAAAATTCATAACTTGCTCGTTTTTGATCCAAATTCAATGGGATTTTTTGTGTTGTGTTCATCATGACCTCTAGTATTTTATCATTATTTTTCCAGAATTTTTGGATGAGTGGTTTTTAAATGGCCCTAGGGTTTGTGACATGTGACCAAGTTTTGTACACTTTGCCAAATCAATTGTGAAATGATGAGAATGTATCCAATGGCTCCCAAAATTTTTGTGCTTAAACTAGACACACTCATGGTGATTATGGTGTAGAGTTTGTGAATTTATCATTTGTGGTTTGTGAGTTATGATTTTTTGAATTAGGGTGTGACAATTTGTGTCACACCATTGATGTCCAACTTCATGATTTTCATTACCATGCTTATTGACCTCAAATTGACTTGATTTTTTGTATAAACCTACTCTTGTATGTCTAGTTTACATGTGAATTTTCTTGGAATTATTTGTGGCATTTCCTAATTGTTTGAGATTTTCTCCTCTGTCTAGTCAAATGTTGACTTTGTGTGACACATGTTCCCATTTCATTTGTGAAATTCTCATACTTTATTGGATGGACATGAAATTTGATATGTGATAACTAGACATCCTCATCTTTGCCATGGTTTTAGTCCCATTCATTTATCATACATCATTCTTGACTTATGATTTTTCTAAGTTGATGCATGTTTGGTTGACTTCCTTAAGCATGTTCAAAATTGCTTTGACTTTCTGATTTTCATTGACTGCCTTCCACTTGTCCAAATGAGATGAAATTTGACATGCTTACCATGCTGTGGATTGTAATTGATCATGATTTATTTGGTGATTTTTGGGAATGTTTAGGATTGCTTTTGAGTTAAGTCTTGCTGTTGACTTCTATGAGCTTCTGTTTGCCATGTTTTGACCTAAATGGTTCATGAAATGATGATAGTGATTGATATGAATGTGAACCAAATTGGTTTTGTTTCCTAATTGTTTGAACATGATTTTGGATGCTTACCCCTTGCTGTTTGGACTTTCTCATTCATCTTTGACCCTAGGCTTGCCCTAGTGGTCCTGGTACTCACTTTTGAGCTTATGTTTTCAGGTTAAGCTACAAATGCTTCAAAGAGATCATTACAATTTGATTGAGCTTGCTTGAATATCATTGTCTAACTTGTTTGTTTTGTAGGTGGCTTGGCTCACATGCCTTAAGCTTTGTGCCTTGCACATTCACTAGCTTGTGTCGACTGGTTGATGCCTGTTTCATTTTGATTTAACCCTGACTTGTATACTAACTGTGCTTGACTGATTTCAGGTACTTTAGTTGCTTGTAGTTCCTTGTGAACTTTTGCTTTGCTTTGCTTGTATAAGCAATTTGCATTAAGGTATGTCTCTTTTACTTCATGTAGTCTGGAAGACCTGGCCTGTTACTTGGCCAGGCAACTATCTGAAGTCCTCCTTAAGAGGCAATGTTTGTGATTGTTTAAGTTTGTCCTTGCATAGAGTCAAAGTCCTCCTAAGTGAAGAGGCAATTGGTGGAAGGTAGGGATATGCAATCTATCCCCCACTATTCAGTGTGTCATCTGCTTTTGCTCACACCACTGTGTTGATGCATTGCAGATACAAACCCAAGATCTTGTACAATTGTACAGTTGAGTCAGTTTTAAATGTGTAGAAGGGTTCCCACTTTCTGAACCCACACATTCTTGTCTTGAGCTCTCCCAGGCTCGGGATAAGAGCTGTGAAGTCTTACCTTCACTTACCTTTCATCTGCTTCACCTTAGCCCCTCAATGGCAAGGTTAAGAGCACACTCACCCCATTCCAGAGGTTTGTTTGTTGAGGTTGATATGACCCCTTGACTAAAACCTAACCCTTGTTTGAGCCACTTGTTTGTGTATAGCGTGTGCTATCTGTGCTTGTAGGATTGTTTGACTTGCTTCCTGTGCAAGATAGGATTGTTTGACTTGCTTCCTGTGCAAGATAGGATTGTTTGACTTGCTTCCTGTGCAAGTTAGGATTAGTTTAGACTTGCTTCCTGTGCAAGTTAGGTTTTGCTTGGCTTGCTTCCTGTGCAAGTTAAGTGTGTGTGGCTTGCTTCCTGTGTGAGCCATGCTTAGGATAGGTTGGCCCTTGTGCCATTTAGCTAGAAACCTTTACTCAGGGATGATTTTGCATGATAACATCTAGGCTCGAGTCGTAGTCTCCCTAGTTGTGTCTCCCTCTGTTATCTGGTTAGGCTAGTCCTTTATCCCTGCGTAGGGGAACTACATCGCCCTGATCTTCATACCAGATGAAGTATGTAGGCAGGAGATTGAGCTGATCTCTCCGGGCGCCTTTTCTTTCTTTTGTGTGTGTTGTCTGACCTTTGCTAGGCTCGAGTCTGTGACTCCTTAGCATTTGCTGTCTGTCTGTTTGTGTGTGTTTGACAGTTATAGGCTGAGTCCCCGACCCCCTATCAACCTGTTGTGTTGTTGTGTGCTTGGAAGCCGATGTAAGTCCATCGAGTGGCATTTGGGTTCCAGTGTGTGTGTGTTTAGGTTCGGATGTCAATGTAAGTCCAGTGATTGGCATTTGGGCTCCACGTTTGCCTCTTTGCGTGTGTTTTAGGTTCGGATGCTGACATAAGTCCAGTGATTGGCAGTCGGGCTCCACGTTTGCCTGTGTGTGTCTTGTTTGTTTGTGTGCGTGTCAGCCGAGCTACGAATGCTCTGATTCTTCTCTCGTCCGAGAAGATACGTATGCATAGGATGCGATATCCTAGCGAGCATGTGTCGTCTCCCCAGTCCGAACTACTTCGACTCTGATGTCTATGCCTGATAGACTAAGTAGGCCCAGGATGCGACATCCTGCCGAGTCAGTTTCAGTCAGTTTCTTTTGTCTCTTTCAGCCAGTGTGTGTGAGTTTGAGCAGTGTTTAGCAACCAATATTCCTTCCTTTTGTGCGTGGATCCCGTAGAGTACTACGGATGCGTAGGGGTGCTAATACCTTCCCTTCGCATAACCGACTCCCGAACCCATACTCTTTGGTCGCGAGACCATGTTCTTTCCTAGGTTTACTTCGAGCGTTTCCTTTCCCTCTTTTGGGATAAATAACGCACGGTGGCGGCTCTGTTGTTCTTTCTTTTCCCGCCAGTTTTTTCGCGCGATGCGACAGCTGGCGACTCTGCTGGGGATATAGAGAAGTTGACCTGTGCTGGTCCATCTTCCCTAAGCGAGTCTCTCCTAGCGTTCTCTAGGTTAGGGTTTTGGTTGCTTTGTGCTGTGTTTATTTATTGCATTCATTATTTACTGTTTGCATTCATTGTCTATTGTTTGCATTTATATTTGTAATTATGTTTGCATTCATATTCATTATTCATTCTGCCTGGCTGGTTGTCTGTTTTTCTTTGTGGGGTGGGAGTTACTCGAGGTAAAAGGCCCAATACCCAGGCTATGAGTGAAATCTAGGAAACCTAGGAATAGAGTGATTCATGGGAAGCGGGTGGTATGGCGCCACTTAGCGGAACATTGATATCACGAGCAGTTCAGACCCTGGTGGGATATTGTCGTTACATACTTCAGGTGTGTATATGATGGTATTCTGCGAAAGGTTATTTATGCTGCGTTTCTCTTCGACTTTACCCTGGCCTAGATAACACCCGTGAGTGGGGAGGGTTTGATCATTACAGGTACAGTTGCTGATTGGTTGGTGTTCTGTCCGTGGTTTATCAGCGGGTTCCGTTTATTTCGGATCCCCGGGCTGAGCTGAGAGTACTTGTTCAGAGGACCCGTTTGTCACCCGTTCAGTGGTTGTTCCTGTAAAGATAAGTGATATAATCTCCGGTTCCGTTTATTTCGGAACCCCCCAAGTTGGATTTATGGTGACTTGATCCCACAGATTGACTGATTCAGAAAAGCAGAGGGTCTACAGTTGACTTGGTGGCACAAAGGCCTGCATTCATGCATTTGCATCATATCATCTCGCATTCATCTGCATTCAACTCATGTCTGTCCGTACTCAGGGTCCATTATTTTTTAATTAAAACTCAGGTTGAGAGACATCCGGATGTTAAAAAAATTGTTGATGAAATTCTATCTGTCTCGATGAAACCAGAAAAAAAGAGGACTGAATGTTCCTAGCATGGACAGACATTGCATGTGTAAGTCATACTAACCCATTTGCTGTTTTGTAGGTCTCAGTATTCAACCAGTGCGCATAGCTTGTCTGTTCAGATAACTTACTGGGGGTCAACGAATCCAAGCTGATGGATCTTCTCAACGCCAATATCCTTGAGCTGAAAGGGATGATGAGGGACTTGTTCAGTGTTGTGCAAGGGCTTGCCTTGGGACAGAAGGCCATGTCTGAGAGATTGGAAAGGATTGAGAAATGGCTGATAGTAGAAAAGGTTCAGGGGAAGGCTCCGTCCTCCGAAGTGAACAAATCTTCTGGTACTGTAGCAGAGAAACCCTCCGACAGTGGTCCATTCAAGAAGAAGTTTGAGCCAGTTGGTGTGCCCGCAAAGAAAGAACGTGGTAAAGATCGTTATCACCCTTACGCTACCACTGTATCCACTCCTGTCAGCAAATCACCTGTTCAACAGCAACAACTGCCACCTCAACAGAAGACACCGAGAGCTGAAAGCCAGGTGAAGAAGAAGAAAGAGGATCGTCAGTTTGAGGAACCACCCGTGACTTACGCCCTTCTGTTCCAAAGGTTGATGGATCTTGCTCTAGTACGGCCAAGGATATTGATTCCCACAAAACAGCAGAAGAGGCCACCAAACTATGATGAGAATGCCAAGTGCGAGTTTCACTCTGGGGCACCCGGACACAACATTGAGGGCTGTAGAGCTTTTAAGCATGTCGTCCAGGACATGGTGGACTCCGAGACCATTAACTTGGCCCAGATTATGAAGGGGGATGTCAACCCTGTGTCCAGAAAGGGTCCTGTAAAAGTCAAGATGGTGAAGAAGGCCAAGAAAGGATTGGAGATGACTGAGGAGGATCAGCTAAAGGTTCCAATGGCTATGGTCCCAAAACCTCCGGAGCAGGTTGGAGTTTTCCCTGTTGGTAATAATTCTTGTGCGATCGTCACCATAGAGGGAAGTGCATTGATGAGAGACACGACCCAGAAGATGAAGGAAGTAGAAATGAACGATATAAGATGCAAAGCACCCAGTCTGACAGTTGAAACCGTCCAGGTAGAGAAGGCCCTTGTTGCTGAGAAAGAGAAGAAGTTGTCCATTTCTTCTTATAAACAAGCTCTGGAAGTGGTGAGAAACAAAGAGGCGCAAGGCTGGGGAAGGATCATTGACATCGTGATAAAAGCAGACATGTTTGGGGTCGGTTATCAACCGGGTCAAGAGTCGTCTAGACCAAATAGAGGATGTCGCCCACCATACACCTTCGTCAGTGCAGGGATGTTGGATCCTGGTCATGCCCGTTCAGTGGGTGAAGATGTTGACAGCAACCGCGAGCTTGAGGCGTGGATACAGTCGTGCGTACCAGGCAACTGGAAGGCCTCCAAAAGCATCACTGTCACTCATTCTGAAGAGTAGTATTTCTGTTTTTCAATTTTTGTTTGCATGAAAGCCATACGTTTTGCCCGAAACGTAATGGTCCATTGTAAGGGCCATCTCATGTGTTTCATTATGCAACATTTTGCATCAGTAATGAATGGATGTTTTTGTAATTAAAAGCGGTGTTCCCTGTTTTTCATTTAATTTTGCAATTTAAAAAAGGAAAAAAAAACAAATAAAAATGGCAACGTTTTTTCATTCTCTTTCCTTTTGATTTTGTCTCGTTCCAAAGTGATTACTCTCCTAATCTCACCGATAACGATTTGGTTACACCTCTGTATGACTTCGACAATTTGACCTATCATGCCAGAGGAAAAAGGCGGAGAAGATTGTGATTTGCTGGAATTAGCCAGGTCATTGAAACAAGAGGAGAAGGTGATTCAACCGCACGAGGAGCGATTCAAGATTGTTACTCCAAGCTCCGCCGAGGTTAGAAAGCAAAAGCTGAGGCCGACAAAGGATGAGAAAGAGAGAAGGTGTGAATAGACTATCAAGATGCGAGCAGAGCTAATCAGAAAGATGCATTCCCGGTACATCACAATGAGGTATTGGTTGATTATATGGCTCAGGTCTCAGTGTTTATCTTCGTGGATGGCTTCTTGGCCAAGACCAGATTGAATTGTTGCCAGATGATATGAAGTAAACCAGGTCCATCGCGCAAGGGGCACCTTCTTGTTCTAAGTTAATGTCGTTCCGTCACATGAGGCCGGTGCCACGTATCAGAGGTCTACGGTGACTTTGTTTCGTGATATGAGTCATCGTGAAAGCAAATGCCATGTTGATGACATGATGACAAAGTCCCAAGCAAAACAGGGGCATCCGGTAGACTTGGGGCAAGTTGTTTGACCGGTTGAGATAACTCATACTTTTGAGTCTGAATCAGTACACTTATGGAGTGTTGTCCATCAAGCTACCGAGGCTTGTTGTGAGCGAATCAGGGGAATCGAGGTCGATCCTGCTAAAAAAAAAAAAAAAAAAAAAAAGGGTAAGTTGTAGGAACCTCTGATTCCGATACTTCAGTGAAAGAAATAACTGTTAATCCGGTACTTGATAACCCTCGAGGGGTCTATGAGGTGCGTATTGAGTCAGCATGACTAGTCTTGTCGAAAAGAGTATGCAATTTACCTAAGCAAAAAGTTTATCGACTGTGAAACAATACACTCACTGTTCGAAAAAGCTTGATGTACTTTGGCATAGGCTGCTCGCCGACTGAGACAGTGTATGTTGATTCATACCACTTTGTGGATGTCCAATATGGATCTGATCACATATGTGTTTGAGAAGCTAGTAGCAACCCATGGAAAGGATATCAACCAAGGAAGTTTGAGGTCCCTGATGAGGACATCTCGAGGTACTCAAATCAAAAGATTGAGAGTGACTGATCCCGGAGGAGGGGTCTGACCCCGAATCCGAACGGATTCCGATGTCTGAGGGGAAGGAGATGAGGTGAATAAGTTAGTGCTTCCCGGATCACAGTCGGTTGCACCAACAATGGTGGCTGAACATAAAGTCTGTATCCTGGATGTTGAACCTAGGGATGTGCATCTACCTGGGGCAGTATCTTCCTCACAGGTGTGTGAGAAATCAGAGAAGGTTGAATGGATAAAGACTCGGGATGACACGTTGAGCCCAGCTGAGGGAAAGGGCTGACAGTTACCTGGCATGGGGCAATGGTACCCAGTGAACGAAGCATGTTGTTAACCAAGAAGTGTGACCTCGCGTGTACCACGTGGAAGAGTTGGTTGAAAAAGATCCTTCCTCCTCAAAATGATTGTGGGGCAAATGGATGAGCAGTTATGAATGTCCATTTGTGGTCAAGAAGGTTTCCCATCTGACAGAACCTTGTAAGTTGACAACCATGGATGACGACGTCACTTTGGAGCAATTCGATAGCATTGTTGCAAACATTACTGCTTGTAACAACCTGAGCTTTTGTGACTCTGATCTCCCTGAGGAGGGAAGAGACCACAACTTGGCTTTACACATATCTATGAATTGTAGAGACGACGCCATGTCCAATGTACTGGTGGACACCGGGTCATCATTGAACGTATTGCCAAAGTCCACTCTCTCAAAGCTATCATATCAAGGATCTCCCATGAGGCAGAGTGGAGTAGTTGTGAAGGCTTTCGATGGGTCTCGCAAAACTGTGATTGGGGAAGTTAATCTCCCATTCAAGATCGGACCAAGTGATTTCCAGATTACCTTCCAGGTTATGGACATTCACCCGTCGTGACGTCCACCCTACACCAGAAATTGAAATTCATGAAAAACAAGAAGTTGGTGGTGGTAGGGGGAGAAAGGGCTCTCCTGGTTAGCCATTTGTCTTCCTTCTCTTATATAGATGCTGAGGTTGAAGTTGGAACTCCGTTCCAAGCTTTATCTATAGCTGGGCCTATTAAGAAGAGAACTCCTTCATTTGCTTCCTACAAAGATGCAAAGCTGGCCATTGAGCATGGTGCAACCACTGGTTTAGGAAAAATGATTGAGTTAGAAGACAACGAGTCCTGGGCTGGCATAGGTTTTTCTTCTGGTACTTTCAACAAGCAAGGTTTATTCAAGAGTGGAGGTTTTATCCACACTGGTCTAAATGAGGAGGCTGCTGCAGTTTTAGAAGAAGATACAAAGGATTCTGGCAATTTCATCATCCCTGGAGGGGTCTGCAATAATTGGGTCGCTGTGGATATTCCAACAGTTGTCCATAAGTCAACATAATAATCACTTTGTTTGAAAACCCTTCTCCCATGCCAAAAGGAGGAACTGATGACATTGATGGCGCATAAAAACAATGACATTTTCATTCAATAAATTCATGTTAAATGTTTGTTTTTCCAATTATTTTCCCTTTTTGCTTTTTGCATGAAATTGGTGATCACATAAAACCCTAAAAATAAGAATAAAATCAATCTTTTCATCTGCATAATGATTTGCCTTGTTTGAATTCTAAAGCTTTTCATATCCAAAAATCATTATGCAAGTTGATTTCTAAACCCATTGAACATAATGACCCAACACCATCTCCCAATTTTGAATTCCCTGTATTTGAGGCAGAGGAAGATGATGTTGAAGAGATTCCTGATAAGATCACCCAGCTACTTGAGCATGAAGAGAAGATCATTCAGCCGCATCTTGAGAATCTGGAAACAGTCAACTTGGGGTCTGAAGATTGTGTGTGAGAGGTAAAGATTGGGGCACTTCTGGAAGAATCTGTTAAGAAGGGGTTGATTAAGTTGCTACGAGAATATGTTGACGTCTTTGCCTGGTGTAGCACCTCAAATTTGCACCTATCATTGTACATACATTCTCATATTAGGTCATAGCATATCATGATACATTGCATAGCATTTGCATTGTCCCCAGTTGCCTCAAGAGCAAGCAAGTCAAGAATTAGGTCAAACTGATCAGGAGATCAGTCGACCAATCAAGCAAAGGTGTTTCTCAAGGAGCATAAGCCCTAGGGTTTGTCCAACAAGTTCACATGTCTTGGAGGTCAATTTGTAGTGTTCAAGTCAAGGGTTGGATGTTCAGAAGCCATCAGTTCATGCACAGACAGTCAGAAACCCTAGAAAGTCAAAGTTGGTCAACTGTGGTTGATTTTATGGTTTTGATAGATGGAAATGGTTTGAGAGAGCTTATTCATGTCCTAATAGGCCTTATGTGTCATGGCAATCAACATCATTGAAGAATTTGAAGCCAATCAGAAAATTTCCCAAAATAGAAAGTGGACCTGTAATTTCAACTGCCAAAAATGGAAACTTCTTGATCCTCAACTTGCATCATGATACAAGCTTCAAATGAATTTTTGCCCAACATGAAAGTTGAAGATCTTGTTCTACCATTTTCAAAAAGTCCAAGAACTCTCAAATCCCATGTGTGGTTGTCAAGATATGATCAAATCATTTTCACAAAATCTTGAATTTCAAAGAGCCATATCTCATGAACCATAAGGCCAAATTTGGTGGGGTTTTTTCCTACAAACCACATTTTTCCTCCTCTTTCCAAAAAGATAAATTTCATGAACCAAAACCTTACCAATCAAAATGGCATTTTTTGAATTGTTTCATTTAAAAATCAAGTTTGACCAATAGTTGACTTTTTGATTTAAGCCTTTTCAACATATTTGGTCAATTGGGAAATGTTTAGAATGTCATTTGGGATTTGTCTAAGGCCCAAATTCAAGCTGCTTGCTGTCATACCACCTCCATTTGCCTTTGGTTCACAATTGGCAAATAATGCATTTTTGTTTCATTGAAGTAGAACAAGTTCAGCACTCATTTAGCAGACTTAAAACAGATGATGTAAGGGTCATTGGCAGCCTGTCCAAAGGCCCAAATCGTGCAAGACACACACCCTCCACTTCCATATTCTTCAATTTAGCAAATTGCAAATCATTTCATTAAAACAAAACCAACTTAGCACATCATTAGGGAACCTTAAACAGAGGTATTTAACATCATTTTCTGGCCATTGGTAACCCTAGCTAGCAGCTGCAAACATCAGAAACTCCCATTCTCTCTCAACTTGCATTTTTGCACATTGCTTTTTCTGGCCAAAATCTCTAAAGCCTTCGAGCAAGCCATTGTTGATTCATCATTTAAGCATCATTGTGGACCTGTTTCCATTGCCATTCCACAACTGGAAGCTCAACTGCTCGACTGTTTCTTCCAATACCATGGCCATGGCAGATTTTGTTTCAAGTGGAATTTGAGGTGTTCAAGTTAAGGGCTTCAAGTATACACCATTATTAACCATTATCTTCATCTGTATTGAGCTACATCATCAAAACAATAGCTGTTTCTTCCATGTCTTCAAAAACAAGTAAGAGATCGAATCTTCTATTTCTCAAAACCATGCCATGATTAGTGTAGAGCCTAGCATGCTGATTACCATGAACTTTGTCTCATATGAAATGGTTAAGTAGGTTGTTAGAAATCTGAAAATGAAGATTTGTGTGCATATACATTTTTGCTCGATTCTCATTCATTACCATGTTTCCATGAAAATCTTGCTTAGATTTGTCTTTGCCGTGATCTAATGCTTCTATTGGTGTGATCATTAGCCATTTCTGGAAAATTTCATTCATGAACAAAGTTTGATGTTCATATTTCTTCTGCTCGATTCATGAGCCATGTTGTGTGTTATTGAAAACTGATGATGAAATATTGATTGCCATGCCTTGCTAGACCTTTGTGTGTTTTCAATGTGGATTTCTGGAAATTTTTCATACAAGCTCGATTGTAGATGATGAATGCTGTTGCTGTATGTGTAAAAACCCTAGTTGCTAAAAGCCATGCCCAGAACGACCAATAATCATGTTGCAATTTACTGTTTCATTGGAGCCAGCCAATAGAAACATTTCCCTGGTCGCCCCAAAACGGCGCCGTTTTGATTAGTGAGCTTCAGAATTACAAGTGTGCCACTCGGTCAACCATGTTTGACCTTCCCTTCATGTTATTTGTTCATGTTATTTCCAAATTGTACCTTAACCTCCACAATTCATTTCTAATTCATCTCAACTCCAAAAATTATGGAATTTTTTGCATAATGATCACATGAATGTCTACTTTTTTATCATTATTTTTCCAAATTTTTCTGATTAATGGATTTTAATTGGCTCTAGGGTTTGTGAAATGTGACCAAAAATGATACATATTGCCAATCCTTTTGTGAAATACTCATGTTGCATCCATTGGTTTTGAAAATTTTAATGGGCATTCTACACACATTCATCTTCATTTTGGTATAAAGTTTGTGGATTTCTCATTTGTGGTTTGTGTGATTTGATTTTTTGAAGTAAGGTGTTACATTTGGTGTCACAACATGAATGTGCATTTTCATGAATTTTGTTAACATGCTTCCTTACATCCAAATGACCCCAAATTTTGCATGATCCCTCCCTTACATGTCTAGTTGACTTGTGATTTTTCTTGGAAATAATTGTGCTGTTTTCCATTTATTTGAGATTTTTCTTCCCTGCCTAGTCAAATGTTGACTTTTTGTGCTACATGTTGCCAAATCTTTTGGGAAATTCTCATGCCTTATCATATGATCATGAAATTTCATATGTGATAACTAGACATCTTGAGCTTTGCATTGGTGTTAATCTCATTCATTTCTCATCTGTTTTCAATTTGTTATGATTTTTTTTGAAGTTGACTCTTGATTGTTGACATTCATTGTGCACATTTGAAATTATGTTGACTTCTTGATTTTAATTTGCTGCCTTCCTCTCATCCAAATGCCATGAAATTTGACATGCTTGCCATGCTAGATGTTAGGATTGAGTATGATTTATTTGATGATTTTTGAAAATGTTTGGGTTGACTTTTGATGCAAGTCATTCTGTTGACTCTTTTGTGCTTTCATTTGCCATGCCTTGCCTTCTTTTGCTTATGAGTTGATGATGATGCATGATATGATTGTGAATCCAATTGAGATAGCTTCTTAAATGTTTGACCTTGACTTTGGTTGACTTTTCTTTGCTGTTTTGACTTTTTCTTTCATCCTTGACGCTAGGCTAGTCCTAGTGGTCTTTTGAGCTTACAATTGAGTTCTTGTTTCAGGTTAAGCACCAATGCCTCAAAGATCATCCAAACTTGTTTGAACTTGATTTTTTACCATATGCTAACCTTTGTTTTGTAGGTTTGACTCATGTGTTTGAGTCTTGTGCCTTGCACAGTTGATCATCTGTTTTGTTTGTGAATCCATTCCTTTTGTTTTAAACTGGTGAACTGTTTACTAATTGGTTTGACTTTTTCAGGTACTTTAGTTGCTTAAGTTCTCTGAACTTGATTTGCTTTGCTTTTTAGCAACTTGCTTGAGGTATAATCTCTTTTACTTCATGTAGTCTGGAGACCCGGTCTGTTACTTGGCCGGGCAAACTGTCTGAAGTCCTCCTTAAGAGGCCATGCTTGTGTGTGTTTAAAATTGTCCCAAGCAGGAAAAGTCCTTCAAGTAAGGCAATTGGTGGATATAAGGGATAAGTAGCCTATCCCCCACTATTCAGTGAGTCTTCTCCTTGCTCCCATTACATGGTTGAAGCATTGAGATAAAAACCCAAGATCTATCGAGTCAATAATGGGGAAAGAGTTCCATCTTTCTGAACTCCCCCACTTTCTATTATTTGATGCTCTCCCTGATTAGGGATAGAAGCAATGAGGCACACCCCTCATCTCCTTTCATCTGCTTCACCTTAGCCTCTCAATGGCAAGGTTAAGAGCACACTTACCCTATTCCAGTTGGCTCTAGTGCCTAACCCTTGTGTGAGCCTCTTGTATGCATATAGAGTGTGCTTCCTGTGATTGCCTGTTTGCTTTGCCTCTTTAGGTTTAGCTTAGACTTGCCCTTGTGCAAGGTAGGTTGTGCTTGACTTGCTTCCTGTGCAAGTCAAGTCTGTGTGGTTTACTCCCTGTGTGAGCCATGCTTAGAGTTGTTTAGCCGAACTACGGCAACTCTGATTCTCATGTTCAGGTGAGATACGTAGGCACGAGACGCGATGTCTTGCCGAGTTTGACTAACCGCTAACATCTAACTCTCTTCTCTCACCCTTGCTGTGATTGAGATATCCCCTTTCTCTTGCCCTAGTTGCAATCGAGATCCTTGCTTCCTGTGCAAGCCTTGTCTAGGATAGGTTGGCCCTTGTGCCATCTAGCTAGAAACCATAACTTAGGGTTGATTTTGCATGACAACATCTAGGCTCGAGTCGTAGTCTCCCTAGAGTTGTGTCTCCCTCTGTTATCTGGTTAGGCTAGAACCTTTGTCCCTGCGTAGGGGAACTACATCGCCCTGATCTTCACACCAGATGAAGTATGTAGGCAGGAGATTGAGCTGATCTCTCCGGGCGCCTTTTTCTTTTCTTTTGTGTGTGTCGCTCGACAGTTATAGGCTCGAGTCCCCGACTCCCTATTATCCTGTTGTGTTGTTGTGTGCTTGGAAGCTGATGTAAGTCCATCGAGTGGCATTCGGGTTCCAGTGTGAGTTTGTTTGGTTCGGATGCTGATGTAAGTCCAAAGATTGGCATTCAGGCTCCACGTTTGCCTTTGCTTTGTTTTGTTTGTGTGCGTGTCAGCCGAGCTACGAATGCTCTGATTCTTCTCTCGTTCGGGAAGATACGTATGCATAGGACGCGATATCCTAGCGAGCATGTGCGTCTCCCCAGTCCGAACTACTTCGACTCTGATGTCTATGTCTGATAGACTAAGTAGGCCCAGGATACGATATCCTGCCGAGTCAGTTTCAGTCAGTCTCTTTTGTCTCTTTCAGCCGGTGTGTGTGAGTTTGAGCAGTGTTTAGCAACCAATATTCTTTCCTCTTGTGCGTGGATCCCGTCGAGTACGACGGATGCGTAGGGGTGCTAATACCTTCCCTTCGCATAACCGACTCCCGAACCCATCCTCTTTGGTCGCGAGACCATGTTCTTTCCTAGGTTTACTTCGAGCGTTTCCTTTCCCTCTTTTGGGATAAATAACGCACGGTGGCGGCTCTGTTGTTTCTTTCTTTTCCCGCCGGTTTTTCGCGTAATGCGACACCTGGTCATATGAAGACATGCCTGGTCTAGATACTAATATTGTGCAACATTTCCTACCTTTAAAGCCTGAGTGCGTGCCTGTGAAGCAGAAACTCAGAAGAACTCATCCTGATATGGCAGTGAAGATCAAAGAGGAAGTTCGGAAGCAAATTGATGCGGGGTTCCTGGTGACTTCTATATATCCTCAATGGATGGCCAATATTGTGCCCGTGCCTAAGAAAGATGGAAAAGTCTGGATGTGTGTGGACTATAGAGACTTGAATAAAGCTAGTCCTAAAGATGATTTCCCTCTACCACACATTGATATGTTGATAGACAATACAGCTAAATTCAATTTCTTCTCGTTTATGGACGGATTTTCCGGATATAATCAGATTAAGATGGCACCCGAGGATATGGAGAAGACAACATTCATCATACCTTGGGGAACATTCTGTTATCGAGTGATGCCCTTCGGTTTGAAGAACACCGGAGCCACGTATCAACGAGCTATGACTACCTTGTTCCATGACATGATACACAAGGAGATTGAGGTGTACGTTGACGATATGATCGCTAAGTCAAGATCGGAGGTTGTACTCCCTATAGAGGTGGAGATCCCATCAATGAGAGTCTTGATGGAGGCCAAGTTGACTGATGTTGAATGGGTTCAGAGTCGTTATGACCAGCTAAACTTGATTGAAGAGAAGAGATTGATTGCCATGTGCCATGGTCAGTTATATCAGCAAAGAATGAAGAAAGCTTTTGATAAGAAGGTCAAGCCTCGTGTGTTCCGAGAAGGTGACCTTGTGCTCAAGAAAGTCTTGTCTTTCGCGCCCGATTCCAAGGGCAAGTGGACTCTAAACTATGAGGGCCCGTGTGTTGTTAAGAGAGCCTTTTCAGGCGGTGCTTTGATACTTTCAACTATGTATGGGGAGGATTTCACTCGTCCTGTGAATTCAGATACAGTCAAGAAATACTTCGCCTAAAAAAAATAATAAAAAACAAAAAAACAAAAAAAAAACTGAATAGTTCGCTAAGTTGAAAACCCGAAAGGGCGGCTTAGGCAAAAATGAGCGTCTCGGTGGATTGAAAACCCGAAAGGGCGATCTAGGAAAAAGTTAGAGACACAAAAAATATATAATAATGATATATGTATCCCGCTAGATTGAGTACCTCATCCTGGGGCAATCTAGGCAAAAATTAGGGATTTGGCAAGTAACTGCATCCTGGCAAGACTTTGTTCTACAACTGTCGTCCATCAGAGATCCTTGCTCATTATCAGCCAAAGCTTCAAATACATCGGATTCAGAATTGGTGGAGAAATGGTCATTATGTTCAATGTAACCCTATTCCAATATATATCACCAATTTCAAATTTGTAAAGATCTATGGAGTCTTGCCATTCGCAGACTACCATTCTATCAAATAAATTTGAGCCTTTTATCCAATTATTGGCACTCTTATCTGTTTTTATTTAACAAATGTTTTGCATGTTTTGATTAAGAAAATATCATTGTTTTAAACGATCAAATTTTTTATAATTTGTTTTTAAACAAAGTGAACATTCACAATGACGAAAGGATACTTAGGAGATCCTCAGTGCTCTCCCAAGGGTGGTACGATCCCCAACATGGTAAGATTTTTGTCCATATTCCTGGCATGATTGTATCTCCTCCCTCCGGAACCCCTTGTGGTTTATCCTACCAAGTGGATTGCTTGTTGAGAGTCACCTCTCTTCCCTTCAGCAGAGTAGCAATCTTTCTTCCTCAGCAACTTGGATCTCTTTGGGCAAGAGCGGTATTTGGTGGTTGATCCCGATAAATCCTTTATCTCCTCGGATAGATTCCCCAGTAGAGTTGTTGGTGTGGTGGACTTTGTCTGTGATTACTCTCGTCCCCAGATGGAATGATTGATGATTCCTCCCTTGCAGAGTTCTTTGCTTCCTGGTATCTCTGATCCCCAGCAGATTGGATACTCTCCGGTGAACTTGGCTTTCCTCTTAAGATGTAGTATCGGGTGGTTAATTCCTGGACCTGGTTGTGTTAGATATGTCTGTCTGTCAGCATACATCATACATAAACCACACATATTCATGCATAATTATAACATTCAGGTATTCATGTTGCATTCTTTTCCATATATCTTTGTTTGTTGTCTCCTGCTATTTTGTGATATACTTCCCCAAGCACACATGTGTGTCTGATCTCTCCATATAGAGCCAGCTCCATAAGCAGAAAGCGTCTATCCTTTCTACCATATTCCCCACGGGTTATATCCTCGTGGATGTTGATTGTTTTTGTTCCTTCCCAACACATATACTGGGATGGTTTTCCACATTAAGTTATATCCTCACCGGGACAAGTCTTGATTTGGTGTGCCTATCTAGTTTGATCCTAGATCGGTCTCTTGAGACTCTTTTCCTGTTTCCCCGTGGTAAATGAATAATCGCTCAATAATTAGTAATTATCATCCCGGCGGAGTCTGTGGTTCTCTACCCTCATACCGGTAGTTGTAAGTCATATTTCTGTGGTCTACTACCCAGTAACCGGTAGTTGTAAACCCCATTTTGTCCCCGTGCAGAGTTAAACCTTGATTGTTGTTCATCCTAACCGATGACAGGTACTCTCTTTTGTGGTTCTCTACCCTCATACTGGTAGATGTAATTCCCTCCTTGTTGGTTATCTTTATACAAAATTCGATATTGACATTCCTTAATTTTTTAGTATACCACCCAGTAACCGGTCATATATCTCTTGGATAATTGCTCTAATTACGCAATTTATCCTCAGCGGGTCATCTCTCGTCTATCTTGTTGTTGTTAGTAACGATTGTTCCTCCCCTGAATTGGTCATCATTATATGCCTAGTTTCGGTATCCCGATGCCTTTTCTTTTCAGTCGATTTATCCTTTATTAACCCAGTAACCGGTTGTGGATAATCGTCCATGCGAGTATATTATCTATGTTCTGACGGTAATAGATAGTATATCTCATGCACTCTTTGGTCGAAGCCTTTTGTTCTTCCCCAGTTGAGTAAGATTCGTACCCCCTTTTCGGAGTCGAATGTCCATCCCATAATCGAGTTTGCTTTTTGCCCTCTTTTTGGATGATGAGTGTTTTGGGAATATTCCCCAATTCACGCCTTGATTGGTCATCATTATATACCTAGTTTCGGTATCCCGATGCCTTTTCTTTTCGGTCGATTTATCCTTTATTAAACCAGTAACCGGTTGTGGATAATCGTCCATGCGAGTATATTATCTACGTTCTGACGGTAATAGATAGTATATCTCATGCACTCTTTGGTCGAAGCTTTTGTTCTTCCCCAGTCGAGTAAGATTCGTACCCCCTTTACGGAGTCGAATATCCATCCTATCATCGAGTTTGCTTTTAGCCCTCTTTTGGATGATGAGTGTTTTGGGAATATTCCCCAATTCACGCCCTGGTTGGTCACCTATTATATGCCCAGTAACCGGTGTCCCTGGTGTTCCCTCCTCTCTGCTCCCTATTATGACTTTTTATCCTCTGTGGAGTCAGATTTTCCTGAGTTGAGATATACCTTTTTAGGTCTTCCTCAGATGATTTGGTTAATTGGTATCTCTCACCCTTATACCGGTCTTAGATATTCATTCTTCCCGAGCATGTTGAATCTCACCCTCATACCGGCGATCAGATCACATGTCTCCTTGAGCTTATTACCCAGTAACCGATAATACCTCGTCCCGCTGCTTCCCCAGGAGTGTCCTTTTAGGCATCCCCAGCGAAGACCCTTAGTGGATTGTTTTCATCCGGATTTTTATCCGAAGTATCCGTTGTGGTTAGTTTTTGCTATATTGGCATATTCCCCAATACATGCACCTTTGAGTCAGCTCGGGTCTTTCCATTGGACATTTTCCCTTTGGAATTTTGTTCCCCAAGCGTTGAGTCGTGACCTGCTCACGTATTTTATTCCCTCTCATATCCCCATAAGAGTCCCCAGAGTCTCTGTCCCATTGAGTGTATTTCTCATATGGATTGTCAGTTTCTCCGGATGTCTTTTCTTCTTTGTGGACACATATCCCCACAGAGTTCGTACTATTTGCATACATACATCTGCATCATGAGGTCTCTTAGGGACCAAAATTTGTCTCTTTGTTATTATTTAAGCCCATTCTACCTCGTCGAGACGAAGATTTTAACCTTCACTTCTCGTGCTAGAATGACCTTAAATAGGGGCATCTGTAAGACCCTAATTTTGACCCTAAGATTCCTCATGGCATCATAACATTGCATTTGCATAGCCTCAAGGATCATGAGCATCTTGGTTCCCTTTGCCTTTGGGTGGGACTCCTTGTGATTGGTTTGAGATCACCAAGCATGCTTGAATTATACATCATTGTTTCTCTTACTTTTGTTTACTAAAAAAAAAACTAAAAAAGAAATAAATAAATAAATAAATAACTAAATAAATAAATAAAATATAACAAAAAAAATTTTGGACTTGGGCCTCTCTCATTGAGCCCACAGGTCCACAAAAACCAGGTTATAAATTCTGAGTTTTAGTGAAACAAAAGGGATGTCATTCCTATTACCCTGACAGGAAAAAGAAAGTGAGAGAAGAGCTAACAGAGAACTCAGAGCAGCCTCCAAACCCTGAAGGGAACTCAACGGCACAGAATCACCTCTGCCTCATATAAACCCTCATATTGCTCTGCAAACCTCACGGGTGCAACTCAATTTCAATCGATCCTCCCCAATCAGGTATGCCCTATTTCCACTACTTTATACTTTCAACCTGAAATTTTTTGATACCCTTTTAATGTATGTGTTTGACAAGAGGTTTAGGCCTCCTACCCTTGGTTGCTTTTTGTGAGCTTTTTGTGAATTTTAATGGCATGATTCATGTGGTTACATTTTGATTTGGGGGCAACTCTTGATTACCCTATCTTGTTTCTCTAACCTGTTTGTTGAGTTTTTTTTTGTGAGGGCTCACATGACTCTTGCAGAGATGGCCTGGTGTTCCACTTTACTTGTGGGATACCACCTGGAGGTTTATTCCGATTACCTGTGCTTAATGGCTTGAGATATTTGTTTGTGACTGCTTATTCCAAAGGACGGGAGCTACTTGGATCATCAATATGATCTCAAGAGGGGAACTCCTAATGTGGTTTTATTTTCTTTTCCCTTATCTCTTGTATGTTTAATAATTTAACCCTTCTTTCTTTTTTTTCCCCATTCTAACCCAAGCCAAAACTTTTCGTGCAAACAATAACTTTTGTTTTCAACATTAGAAACCTAAGCCTTATGCTTTTGATTTTCAAAACTTATTTTTCATAACACTTATTTTGAATTGAACCTTTTAATCCACTTTAACCATATTTTTGTAAATACTTTTAATTGGTAAATATAACCCATTCAAATACTTTTTGTGGTTTCAATGGCCACCTTCTTAATCAAACCTTTTTTTATAACCATTAGCTATTAGCTTTGAATTATCCTTGAGGTAGATATAATACTCACCTTTATCCTTAGTGATGGACAATGAGTCTTCCATGCTTATTATAGGGTTAAAGGGTTAACCCCTCACTAGCATGTTGAAGCTATCCTCACATGGTGGATTTATGGTTTTAGGTTGAGTTTTCTCCCTTTGATAACAAAAGACCTTAAGGTTTTTGGACCAATCAATTCACTCACTTTTTTTTTGAATTTTTTTACCCCGAACTACGAGGTTTTAATCCTAATCTTTTTTAAGATGGTACGTAGGCAATGGGTTCATCCATTCAAACACAAAATGTAAATAAATTTGTATATTCTTTTCTCATCCCTTCAATCATGTTTGCACAAATAAATTTTCACAAAAAAAACAACAACCTTACAACAAATGTAAAAAGGGCTCCCTAGGAGTACCTAGGATGATTTGGGTGCCTAACACCTTCCCATTGCATAACCAACCCCCTTACCCAGATCTCTGACATTTTTACTAGTTTTTGATTTGAAAAAACTTTTAGGTTTTTGTTCGCTTTCTAACCATTCCTTTGGATAAATAGAAGTGCGGTGGCGACTCGACTTTGTATGATTTACCTTGGATTTAGTCAATAAATCTAATGGTAACGAATACCCCGCTACACCCGTCCAAGAAACAGTAGAAATTTTTGCCTGCTAACCTTTCCAACATTTGGTCCATGAAAGGTAGTGGGAAGTGATCTTTTCTTGTAGCTTGGTTTAGCCTTCTATAGTCAATACACATCCTCCACCCGGTTACCGTTTTTGTCGGAATCAGCTCATTTTTATCATTTTTGATAACCGTCATGCCACCATTCTTGGGAACTACTTGTACCGGACTCACTCATTCACTATCGGAGATAGGATAAATCATTCCGGCTTCCAAGAGTTTGACAACTTCTTTCCGAACTACCTCTTTCATCGATGGATTTAGACACCTTTGAGGTTGTGCGACGGGTTTGAAATTCTCTTCCATCATGATCTTATGCATACAATAGGCCGGACTAATACCCTTCAAGTCGGATAACACCCACCCTATTGCACCTTCATTCTTTTTAAGCACTTGTATCAATTTGTATTCCTCTTTTATGGATAAGGTGTTGCTAATGATCACCGACTTAGTACACTCGTCACCAAGGAACACATACTTCAAGTGTGAAGGTAGCATTTTCAACTCTAGTTTTGGTTCTTCCGTTTTCTTCGTCGCATCCAAGTCTTCCTTTGTTTCTTCTTGATAAGTAAGCTCACCACAAGACTCTAACTCATGCAACATTGCTTCAATCTCTTTTTCTTCATTTTCGGTCAACATATTGTAGGCTCCGATGAGAGATCTTTCTAGAGGAGTAGAAATATGAACTTCATTTGCGACTTCCAATACTTCCTCTTCGGTTGCATCGATTCGGAAAGAGTCATGCTTGTCATTTGGATGCTTCATGGCTTCAAAAAGATTAAAGGTCACCTCTTCATCTTGCACTCTCACCTTCATTAATCCATCATCAATGTCAATCATCATCCGGGCTGTTTTCATGAATGGCTTTCCAAGAATTAGAGGAACATCCCGATCCTCATCCATCTCTACTATCACGAAATCTACCAGAAACAAGAATTTATCCACCTTCACTAACATGTCTTGAGAAATTCCGTATGGTGAAGTGGTAGATTTGTCAGCTAGTTGTAAAGTCATCCTTGTCGATTTGATCTCAACATTTCCCAATCTTTTAACAATGGATAGGGGGATTAGATTGATGCTAGATCCCAAGTCAATCAAACCATTACCAATGTATGTGCTTCCAATGGTCATCGGTAAAACGACTCGGCCCGGATCGGATTCCTTCCTTGGGAGAGTCTTTTGAATGATGGCACTACAACGTGCATCAAGCAAGATGGTTTCGTCTTCCACGTGTCTCCTTTTCTTTGTAAGAATATCCTTCATGAACTTTGCGTACCGTGGCATTTTCTCTAATGCGTCGGCAAATGGAATATTGATTTGAAGTTGTTTAAATATGTCCATGAACCGTGCATAATGCCTAGCATTGTCCTTCCTCGATTGGGCATGCGGATAAGGTAGATGTTGGGTTGGAATTGTAGCGGGGTATTCGTTACCATTAGAGATATTAACTAAATCCAAGGTAAATCATACAAGTCGAGTCGCCACCGTACTTCTATTTATCCAAAGGAATGGTTAGAAAGCGAACAAAAACCTAAAAGTTTTATCGAATCAAAAACTAGTAAAAATGTCAGAGATCTGGGTAAGGGGGTTGGTTATGCAATGGGAAGGTATTAGGCACCCAAAGCATCCTAGGTACTCCTAGGGAGCCCTTTTCACATTTTGTGGTAAGGTTGTTGTTTTTTTTTTGTGAAAATTTATTTGTGCAAACATGATTGAAGGGATGAGAAAAGAATATACAAATTTATTTTATATTTTGTGTTTGAATGGATGAACCCATTGCCTACGTACCATCTTAAAAAAGATTAGGATCAAAGGGGTAAAAAAATTCAAAATAAGTGAGTGGATTGATTGATCCAAAAACCTTAAGGTCTTTTGTTATCAAAGGGAGAAAACTCAACCTAAAACCACAAATCCACCATGTGAGGATAGCTTCAACAAGCTAGTGAGGGGTTAACCCTATAATAAGCATGGAAGACTCATTGTCCATCACTAAGGATAAAGGTGAGTATTATATCTACCTCAAGGATAACTCAAACCTAATAGCTAATGGTTATAAAAAAAGGTTTGATTAAGAAGGTGGCCATTGAAACCACAAAAAGTATTTGAATAGGTTATATTTACCAATTAAAAGTATTTACAAAAATATGGTTAAAGTGGATTAAAAGGTTCAATTCAAAATAAGTGTTATGAAAAATAAGTTTGAAAATCAAAAGCATAAGGCTTAGGTTTCTAATTTTGAAAACAAAAGTTATTGTTTGCACAAAAAGTTTTGGCTTGGGTTAGAATGGGGAGAAAAAAAAAGGGTTAAATTCATAAACATACAAGAGATAAGGGAAAAGAAAATAAAACCACATTGGGAGTTCCCCTCTTGAGATCATATTGATGATCCAAGTAGCTCCCATCCTTTGGAATAAGCAGTCACAAACAAATATCTCAAGCCATTAAGCACAGGTAATCGGAATAAACCTCCAGGTGGTATCCCACAAATAAAGTGGAACACCAGGCCATCTCTGCAAGAGTCATGTGAGCCCTCACAAAAAAACTCAACAAACAGGTTAGAGAAACAAGATAGGGTAATCAAGAGTTGCCCCCAAATCAAAATGTAACCACACGAATCATGTCGTTAAAATTCACAAAAAAACTCACAAAAAGCAACCAAGGGCAGGAGGCCTAAACCTCTTGTCAAACACATACATTAAAAGGGTATCAAAAGATTTCTGGTTGAAAGTATAAAGTAGTGGAAATAGGGCATACCTGATTGGGGAGGATCGATTGAAATTAAGTTGCACCCGTGAGGTTTGCAGAGCAATCTGAGGGTTTATATGAGAGGGAATTGGTTCTTTGCTGATGAGTTCCCTTCAGCCTCTGGAGGTTGCTCTGAACTCTGTTAGCTCTTCTCTCACTTTCTTTTTCCTGCCAGGGTAATAGGAATGACATTTTTTCTTTCACTGAAACTCTGAATTTATAACCTGGTTTTTGTGGACCTGTGGGCTCAAATGAGAGAGGCCCAAGTCCAAATTTTTTTTGTTATATTTTATTTATTTATTTAGTTATTTAGTTATTTATTTATTTATTTATTTATTCGTTTTTTTTAGTAAACAAAAGTAAGAGAAACAATGATGTATAATTCAAGCATGCTTGGTGATCTCAAATCAATCACAAGGAGTCCCACCCAAAGGCAAAGGGAACCAAGATGCTCATGATCCTTGAGGCTATGCAAATGCAATGTTATGATGCCATGAGGGATCTTAGGATCAAAATTGGGGTCTTACAGATGCCCCTATTTAAGGTCATTTTAGCCGGAGAAGTGAAGGTTAAAATCTTCGTCTCGACGAGGTAGAATGGGCTTAAATAATAACAAAGAGACAAATTTTGGTCCCTAAGAGACCTCATGATGCAGATGTATGTATGCAAATAGTACGAACTCTATGGGGATATGTGTCCACAAAGAAGAAAAGACATCCGGAGAAACTGACAATCCATATGAGAAATACACTCAATGGGACAGAGACTTTAGGGACTCTTATGGGGATAGGAGAGGGAATAAAATGTGTGAGCAGGTCACGACTCAACGCTTGGGGAACAGAATTCCAAAGGGAAAATATCCAATGGAAAGACCCGAGCTGACTCAAAGGTGCATGTATTGGGGAATATGCCAATACATCAAAAACTATCCACAACGGATACTTCGGATAAAAATCCGGATGAAAACAATCCACTCAGGGACTTCGCTGGGGATGCCTAAAAGGACACTCCTGGGGAAGCAGCGGGACGAGGTATTACCGGTTACTGGGTAATAAGCTCAAGGAGACATGTGATCTGATCGCCGGTATGAGGGCGAGATACAACATGCTCGGGAAGGATGAATATCTAAGACCGGTATAAGGGTGAGAGATATCAATCAACCAAATCATCTGAGGAAGACCTAAAAAGGTATATCTCAACTCAGGAAAATCTGACTCCACAGAGGATAAAAAGTCATAATAGGGAGCAGAGAGGAGGGAACTCCAGGGATACCGGTTACTGGGCATATAATAGGTGACCAACTAAGGCGTGAGTTGGGGAATATTCCCCAAACACTCATCATCCAAAAGAGGGCTAAAAGCAAACTCGACTATAGGATGGATATTCGACTCCGTAAAGGGGGTACGAATCTTACTCGACTGGGGAAGAACAAAAGCTTCGACCAAAGAGTGCATGAGATATACTATCTATTACCGTCAGAACGTAGATAATATACACGCATGGACGATTATCCACAACCGGTTACTGGGTTAATAAAGGATAAATCGACCGAAAAGAAAAGGCATCGGGATACCGAAACTAGGTATATAATGATGACCAATCAAGGCGTGAATTGGGGAATATTCCCAAAACACTCATCATCCAAAAAGAGGGAAAAAAGCAAACTCGATTATGGGATGGACATCCGACTCCGAAAATGGGATACGAAGCTTACTCAACTGGGGAAGAACAAAAGGCTTCGACCAAAGAGTGCATGAGATATACTATCTATTACCGTCAGAACGTAGATACTATACTCGCATGGACGATTATCCACAACCAGTTACTGGGTTAATAAAGGATAAATCGACCGAAAAGAAAAGGCATCGGGATACCGAAACTAGGTATATAATGATGACCAATTAAGGCGTGAATTGGGGAATATTCCCAAAACACTCATCATCCAAAAAGAGGGCAAAAAGCAAACTCGATTATGGGATGGACATTCGACTCCGAAAAGTGGGTACGAATCTTACTCAACTGGGGAAGAACAAAAGGTTTCGACCAAAGAGTGCATGAGATATACTATCTATTACCGTCAGAACGTAGATAATATACTCGCATGGACGATTATCCACAACCGGTTACTGGGTTAATAAAGGATAAATCGACCGAAAAGAAAAGGCATCGGGATACCGAAACTAGGTATATAATGATGACCAATTCAGGGGAGGAACAATCGTTACTAACAACAACAAGATAGACAAGAGATGACCCGCTGGGGGTAAATTGCGTAATTAGAGCAATTATCCAAGAGATATATCACCGGTTACTGGGTGGTATACTAAAAGATTAAGGAATGTCAATATCGAATTTTGTATAAAGATAACCAACAAGGAGGGAATTACATCTACCGGTATGAGGGTAGAGAACCACAAAAAAGAGTACCCGTCATTGGTTAGGATGAACAACAATCAAGGTTTAACTCTGCACGGGGACAAAATGGGGTTTACAACTACCAGTTACTGGGTAGTAGACCACATAAATATGACTTACAACTATCGGTATGAGGGTAGAGAACCACAGACTCCGCCGGGATAATAATTACTAATTATTGAGCGATTATTCATTTACCACGGGGAAACAGGAAAAGAGTCTCAAGAGACCGATCTAGGATCAAACTAGATAGGCACACCAAATCAAGACTTGTCCCGGTGAGGATATAACTCAATGGGGAAAACCATCCCAGTATATGTGTTGGGAAGGAACAAAAACAATCAACATCCACGAGGATATAACCCGGTGGGGAATATGGAAGAAAGGATAGACGCTTTCTGCTTATGGAGCTGACTCTATATGGAGAGATCAGACATACACGTCTGCTTGGGGAAGTATATCACCAAATAGCAGGAGACAACAAACAACGATATATGGCAAAGAATGCAACATGAATATCTGAATGTTATAATTATGCATGAATATGCGTGGTTTATGTATGATGTATGCTGACAGACAGACATATCTAACACAACCAGGTCCAGGAATCAACCACCCGGTACTACATCTCAAGAGAGAAAGCCAAGTTCACCGGAGAGTATCCAATCTGCTGAGGATCAGAGATATCAGGAAGCAAAGAACTCTGCAAGGGATGAATCATCAATCATTCCAGCTGGGGACGAGAGTTATCACAGACAAGGTCCATCACACCAACAACTCTACTGGGGAATCTATCCGAGGAGATAAAGGATTTATCGGGATCAACCACCAAATACCGCTCTTGCCCAAAGAGATCCAAGTTGCTGAGGAATAAAGATTGCTACTCTGCTGAAGGGAAGAGAGGTGACTCTCAACAAGCAATCCACTTGGTCGGATAAACCACAAGGGGTTCCGGAGGGAGGAGATATAGTCATGCCAGGAATATGGACAAAAATCTTACCCTGTTGGGGATCGTACCACCCTTGGGAGAGCACTGAGGATCTCCTAAGTATCCTTTCGTCATTGTGAATGTTCACTTTGTTTAAAAACAAATTATAAAAAATTTGATCGTTTAAAACAATGATATTTTCTTAATCAAAACATGCAAAACATTTGTTAAATAGAAACAAATAAGAGTGCCAATAATTGGATAAAAGGTTCAAATTTATTTGATAGAATGGTAGTCTGCGAATGGCAAGACTCCATAGATCTTTACAAATTTGAAATTGGTGATATATATTGGAAAAGGGCTGCATTGAACATAATGACCATTACTCCACCAATTCTGAATCCGATGTATTTGAAGCTTTGGCTGATAATGAACAAGAATCTCTGACGGATGACAGTTGTAACACCCTTCTAAATACCCCAAATTATTATAATTAAAATAACAATATATTCATCAGAGTAATTATGCCCCGAAGGGTGTCACACAATCATTTCACAGAATTATCAAAATGTCCTGTCATGCTCATTTATTTAATCAAAATAAGGTTCTTTTGCATAATTCGCAGCGGAATAAATCCAACATCAATGTAAAACATGTAACACAATACATGTAAATCATTCAACCACCAATATCAAATTAATTAAAACATTCCCTCCCGATGTTACATATATCAGAGCATGACCCATAAGAACTACTCTAGACTCCATAGCACTAGCTTCTACTCAACTCACTGCTCGTTACCTGAAAAATAGATGTAAGGGTGAGTTCCTCAATCAATATAATAAGCATTATAGAACAACATGTAATGCTAAGTAAATAACACATCAATTCACCCTAATCAGAACACACAATCAGGAACAACCATATCAACTCAACATCATACATTATAACAACACATCCATACCAACACAAACACACGTGTAATATTGGAATACATCCATTCATATTACACGCCATACATATATTATGCAATGAGACTCCATGCATGCGGTACCGACTATTTTGTGAACATATAGTTCAACCTCACCGTCCAAATCCAGGCACGGCTACCAAGCTCACTAGTCCCACTCATTTGAGACATAATGACTCACTCACTAATTCCTCACCATGGGAATTAGCTACCACCCCAAATGGGCCATGACATGCACGCTAATCACCTAGCATGCAAACATTAACAACAACAATCAAAATGATTTACTCACTAATTCCTCACCATGGGAATTAGCTACCACCCGAAGGCCACAATATGCATGCTAATCACCTAGTAATGCAACATCAACAGTAATCAAGAATAGACACATGCTCACACTCTAAGCCATAGGATAGTCTATTCACAAATGCATACATTCACAACATCATGTATACCATCACACCTCATCAACAAAAACATCTCATATCATGCCACACAATTAATCATAGTATAAGCACACTCTACTAATACCTATACTATTCAAAACAACGAGAAATGATCCCTACAACATCACACCTCAGCTAAGTACATCACTCAGCCTACACAACCAAAAACTGCACAACAACAGTTCAGAAAAACCACAAGTCTGCCCATACGCGTATCGCCTATGCCCATACGCGTATGGCGCATTTCCTCTCCCATCCCATACGCGTATCACCCACACTCATACGCGTATGCTACGCATACCACATCCTTATACGCGTACCAACAGAGACGTTTTCACGTTCAAAACATCATCTTTTTCAGCCATACGCGTACCAGCCATCTCATACGCGTATTGCCTAGTGCCATACGCGTATGACCAGAAACCAGAACTCTCAGATCTGCTATGGCTTTCTCTGTTACGAAACCTATCCGATCCAACCTTCCACAGTCCAAATTACACACAATAATCGTCCATATCATCTACACGAATCATATCCTATTCGTCTTCACCGTTCCTAACATTATCCCTACTAATTCCTACGAATTCTTTTCAATTATCATTCAATTTCATTCATCCAATATTTCACAGATTCATCATGCATCAATCTAATCAGAGGTACAACCAATGGTTATCACTACCCAGTACATATTATCATATAATACCCTTTAACCGATGATAAACCCCCCTTACCTGAGTTAATCCGGCAGCTTCCGAGCTCCAAGCTTCTCCTTCCTTCAACCTTCGTTCTCTGGCTTTTTGCCCTTTCTGCCTCTTTTCCCTTTTCATGTGAAAATAACCTTTTTACCAAAAAATGGGATTTTTCTAAATTCCAACTTATATATTATTCCAATAAATAATTATTCCAATAATTCCAATAATAATAATAATAATAATCCAATTATCTAATTAAATTAATAAATCTATTATTAACTTAATTTAAATAATGACCATATTATTATCGGGGTGTTACAACTCTCCCCCACTAAAAGAGTTTTCGTCCTCGAAAACATACCTCAAGCGAACAACTCTGGGTAAGACTCCTTCATCTTACTCTCCAGTTCCCAAGTCACATTGCCACCTGCTGGTCCTCCCCAAGCTACTTTCACCAAGGCAATCTCTTTACCCCGCAACTGCTTCAACTCTCGATCCTCGATCCTCATAGGCGATGTTTCAACAGTCAGGTTATCTCTCACCTGTACATCATCTACTTGGACTACATGCGACGGATCATGAATGTATCTCCTCAACTGAGACACATGGAAAACCTCATGCAAATTCGCAAGCGACGGCGGTAAAGCGACACGATAGGCCACTTCCCCTATCCTCTCCAAAATCTGATAAGGACCAATAAATCGAGGTGTCAACTTCTTCGACTTCAAAGCTCGACCAACACCAGTTATCGGAGTGACACGAAGAAATACATGATCTCCCTCTTGGAACTCAAGTGACTTCCTCCTCTTGTCATGATAACTCTTCTGACGACTCTGAGCAATTCTCATCTTCTCCTGAATCATCTTAATCTTTTCCGTAGTCTGTTGAACAATCTCCGGTCCAACCACAGCACTCTCACCGGACTCATACCAACATAAAGGTGTCCGACATCTCCTACCATACAAAGCTTCAAACGGTGCCATACCAATGCTCGAATGAAAACTATTGTTGTAGGTAAACTCAATCAAAGGTAAATAATAATCCCAAGCACCTCCTTTTTCCAAAACACAGGCTCTCAAAAGATCCTCTAGTGATTGAATCGTCCTCTCAGTCTGACCATCAGTCTGCGGATGATATGCAGAACTCAATCTCAACTTAGTTCCCAAAGCTCTCTGCAAACCTTCCCAAAACTTCGATGTGAATCTAGGATCTCTGTCCGAAACAATACTAGACGGAATACCATGCAAACTTACAATCCTCTCAATATACAACTCAGCTAGTCTCTCTAACGGATAATCCATTCTGATCGGAATGAAATGAGCCGACTTTGTCAATCTGTCAACAATCACCCAAATAGCCTCAAAATTCTTACTCGTTCTCGGTAAACCCGAAACAAAATCCATACTAATACTGTCCCACTTCCACTCTGGAATAGCCAACGGTTGCATTAGCCCAGACGGTTTCTGATGCTCAATCTTTGACTTCTGACAAGTCAAACAGGAATAAACAAAACTCGCAATTTCTCTTTTCATTCCCGGCCACCAAAATAACTTCTTCAAATCATGATACATCTTCGTAGCTCCAGGATGAATACTCAAACCAGTACGATGTCCCTCTTCAAGAATACTCTTCTTAAGTTCTGTAACCTCCGGAATACACACCCGATTACCAAATCTCAAAACACCATTCTCATCAACTCTGAATTCACCACCTTGACCTTGATTCACTAAAGTCAACTTATCAACCAAAAGCATATCGGATTTCTGACCCTCTCTGATCTCATCCAGAATACCGCTCGTTAACTTCAACATTCCCAATTTAACACTATTGTGAGTACTCTCACACACCAAACTCAAGTCTCTAAACTGCTCAATTAAATCCAATTCCTTAACCATTAACATAGACATATGCAATGATTTCCGACTCAATGCATCAGCCACCACGTTTGCTTTACCTGGATGGTAATTCAAACCAAAGTCATAATCCTTCAGAAATTCTAACCATCTTCTCTGTCTCATATTCAGCTCTCTCTGATCAAACAAATACTTCAAACTTTTATGGTCACTGAAAACTTCAAATCTTGATCCATACAAATAATGCCTCCACAACTTCAGAACAAATACCACAGCTGCCAACTCTAAATCATGTGTCGGATAGTTCCTCTCATGAACCCTTAGTTGTCTCGAAGCATAAGCTATAACCTGCTTATTCTGCATCAACACACCACCTAAACCCAACAATGAAGCATCACAATAAACCTCGAATAGTTCCGACGAACTCGGTAATATCAGAATAGGAGCAGTAGTTAGCCTTCTCTTTAACTCTTGGAAACCTTCTTCACATTTTGAGTCCCAAACAAACGCTTGTCCCTTTCTAGTCAACATTGTCAACGGTAACGCCAACTTAGAGAATCCCTCAATAAACTTCCTATAATAACCTGCAAGTCCAAGAAAACTCCTTATCTCAGAAACTGACTTCGGAGCTTCCCACCAAGATACCGCTTCTATCTTAGAAGGATCAACAGCCACACCACCTCTTGAAATCACATGACCAAGAAAACTAACTTCTTCTAACCAAAATTCACACTTAGATAGTTTAGCAAATAGCTTCTTTTCTCGTAGAACTCCCAAAACCACTCTCAAATGCTCAACATGCTCTTCTTCAGATTTCGAATACACCAAAATGTCATCGATAAACACTACTACAAACTTGTCCAGGTACGGATGGAAAATTCTATTCATATACTCCATAAATACTCCAGGCGCATTAGTCACACCAAAAGGCATTACAGAATACTCATAATGTCCATACCTTGTTCTGAAAGCAGTCTTCTGAATATCTTCAGTTTTCACACGTATCTGATGATACCCAGATCTCAAGTCTATCTTGCTGAACACACTTGCACCAACCAACTGATCCATCAAATCATCAATCCTCGGTAAAGGATACCGATTCTTGATCGTCACTTTATTCAGTTGCCTGTAGTCCACACACAACCTCATAGTACCTTCTTTCTTCTTAACCAACAACACTGGTGCACCCCACGGTGACACACTCGGACGAATAAATTTCTTATCCAACAAATCTTCCAACTGACTCTTCAATTCAGCTAGCTCAACAGCAGACATACGATAAGGAGCCATCGATATCGGTCTAGTACCAGGTACCAAATCAATCGAGAACTCAACTTCACGCTCTGGCGGTAATTCATTCACTTCTTCCGGAAACACATCAGGGAAATCACACACCACAGCTAGATCGCCAATCACCAGTTTATCTTTAGCCTCCAAAGTCGCTAACAGCATAAACAACTCTGCCCCATCTGCTACTTCCTCATTCACTTGCCTTGCTGATAGAAACAAACTCTTTCCTTCCCCAATCTCAGGGAATATCACAGTCTTATCAAAACAGTTGATATAGACTCGGTTAAACACCAACCAGTTCATACCCAGAATAACATCAATCTGCACTAGCGGAAGACACACAAGGTCTATCCCAAAGTCTCTACCAAAAATACTCAAGGGACAACTTAGACAAACTGAAGTAGTAGTCACTGAACCCTTCGCAGGAGTATCAATCACCATACTTCCATGCATCTCAGATATTTCTAACTTAAGCTTCACAGCACAATCCAAAGATATAAAAGAATGAGTAGCACCGGTGTCAATAATAGCTACAAGAGGAAAGCCATTAATATAACACGTACCTCGGATCAAACGATCATCTGCAGAAGTCTCAGAACCCGATAAAGCAAAAACCTTGCCTCCTGACTGATTCTCTTTCTTCGGCTTAGGACACTGTGGACTGATATGACCCACCTCTCCACGGTTGAAGCAAGTCACAGTCTTCAACCGGCAATCCGCAGCCAAATGACCACCTTTCCCACATTTGAAACACTTCTTCTCATTACTGGTACACTCATGGATACGATGTCCAGCCTGACCACATCTGTAACACTTAACAGGAGCACTAGAATCTCCTCCACTAGGCCTTTTCATCCCACTCTGCCTCTGGAAACCTTTGCCAGCTGCATACGGTTTTCCACGATCAATCTGATTCTTGCCTTTCCTATCAACCCTTTGCTGATAGCTCTCTGCTCTAGCCTTGGAATCCTGTTCGAAAATCCTGCAACAGTCAACCAAATCAGAAAACACTCTAATCCTTTGATACCCAATCGCCTGCTTGATCTCGGGACGCAACCCGTTCTCAAACTTCACACATTTGGAAAATTCCCCAGCAGCCTCAGCATAGGGAGTATAATACTTCGACAGCTCTGTGAACTTAGCAGCATACTCCGTAACGGACCTGTTACCCTGCTTCAATTCCAAGAACTCTATCTCCTTCTTTCCTCTGACATCCTCGGGAAAATACTTCCTCAGAAATCTCTCTCTGAACACAGCCCAAGAAATCTCAGCATCTCCAGCAGTTTCCAATTCAGTGCGGGTAGCAACCCACCAATCATCAGCTTCCTCTGACAGCATATGTGTACCGAACCTGACCTTCTGGTTATCAGCACACTCAGTTACTCTGAAGATCCTCTCTATCTCCTTCAACCATTTCTGAGCACCATCTGGATCGTATGCTCCTTTGAACATTGGAGGATTGTTCTTCTGGAACTCACTCAGTTGACGAGCAGCTCCCATTCCCACAACATTCGGATTTCCTCCAAGTACTCCAGCTAGCATACCCAGAGCCTCAGCAATCGCAGCATCATCTCTACCTCTTCCAGCCATCTCTATTCTGAAAACCCAAACAAGCTAAACAAATAAGTACTGATAGGGTTACACAACACCTATCCCGTACAGGGGAAACAGAATAACTACGACTCGACACGACCGACTATGCTCTGATACCACTAATGTAACACCCTTCTAAATACCCCAAATTATTATAATTAAAATAACAATATATTCATCAGAGTAATTATGCCCCGAAGGGTGTCACACAATCATTTCACAGAATTATCAAAATGTCCTGTCATGCTCATTTATTTAATCAAAATAAGGTTCTTTTGCATAATTCGCAGCGGAATAAATCCAACATCAATGTAAAACATGTAACACAATACATGTAAATCATTCAACCACCAATATCAAATTAATTAAAACATTCCCTCCCGATGTTACATATATCAGAGCATGACCCATAAGAACTACTCTAGACTCCATAGCACTAGCTTCTACTCAACTCACTGCTCGTTACCTGAAAAATAGATGTAAGGGTGAGTTCCTCAATCAATATAATAAGCATTATAGAACAACATGTAATGCTAAGTAAATAACACATCAATTCACCCTAATCAGAACACACAATCAGGAACAGCCATATCAACTCAACATCATACATTATAACAACACATCCATACCAACACAAACACACGTGTAATATTGGAATACATCCATTCATATTACACGCCATACATATATTATGCAATGAGACTCCATGCATGCGGTACCGACTATTTTGTGAACATATAGTTCAACCTCACCGTCCAAATCCAGGCACGGCTACCAAGCTCACTAGTCCCACTCATTTGAGACATAATGACTCACTCACTAATTCCTCACCATGGGAATTAGCTACCACCCCAAATGGGCCATGACATGCACGCTAATCACCTAGCATGCAAACATTAACAACAACAATCAAAATGATTTACTCACTAATTCCTCACCATGGGAATTAGCTACCACCCGAAGGCCACAATATGCATGCTAATCACCTAGCAATGCAACATCAACAGTAATCAAGAATAGACACATGCTCACACTCTAAGCCATAGGATAGTCTATTCACAAATGCATACATTCACAACATCATGTATACCATCACACCTCATCAACAAAAACATCTCATATCATGCCACACAATTAATCATAGTATTAGCACACTCTACTAATACCTATACTATTCAAAACAACGAGAAATGATCCCTACAACATCACACCTCAGCTAAGTACATCACTCAGCCTACACAACCAAAAACTGCACAACAACAGTTCAGAAAAACCACAAGTCTGCCCATACGCGTATCGCCTATGCCCATACGCGTATGGCGCATTTCCTCGCCCATCCCATACGCGTATCGCCCACACTCATACGCGTATGCTACGCGTACCACATCCTTATACGCGTACCAACAGAGACGTTTTCACGTTCAAAACATCATCTTTTTCAGCCATACGCGTAAGGCCTCACCCATACGCGTACCAGCCATCTCATACGCGTATTGCCTAGTGCCATACGCGTATGACCAGAAACCAGAACTCTCAGATCTGCTATGGCTTTCTCTGTTACGAAACCTATCCGATCCAACCTTCCACAGTCCAAATTACACACAATAATCGTCCATATCATCTACACGAATCATATCCTATTCGTCTTCACCGTTCCTAACATTATCCCTACTAATTCCTACGAATTCTTTTCAATTATCATTCAATTTCATTCATCCAATATTTCACAGATTCATCATGCATCAATCTAATTAGAGGTACAACCAATGGTTATCACTACCCAGTACATATTATCATATAATACCCTTTAACCGATGATAAACCCCCCTTACCTGAGTTAATCCGGCAGCTTCCGAGCTCCAAGCTTCTCCTTCCTTCAACCTTCGTTCTCTGGCTTTTTGCCCTTTCTGCCTCTTTTCCCTTTTCACGTGAAAATAACCTTTTTACCAAAAAATGGGATTTTTCTAAATTCCAACTTATATATTATTCCAATAAATAATTATTCCAATAATTCCAATAATAATAATAATAATAATAATCCAATTATCTAATTAAATTAATAAATCTATTATTAACTTAATTTAAATAATGACCATATTATTATCGGGGTGTTACAACAGTTGTAGAACAAAGTCTTGTTAGGATGCAATTACTTGCCAAATCCCTAATTTTTGCCTAGATTGCCCCAGGATGAGGTACTCAATCTAGCGGGATACATATATCATTATTATATATTTTTTGTGTCTCTAACTTTTTCCTGGACCGCCCTTTCGGGTTTTCAATCCACCGAGATGCTCATTTTTGCCTAAAATGCCCTTTCGGGTTCTCAACTTAGCGAGCTATTCAGTTTTTTTTTTGTTTTTTGTTTAGGCGAAGTATTTCTTGACTGCATCTGAATTCACAGGACGAGTGAAATCCTCCCCATCCATAGTTGTAAGTATCAAAGCACCGCCTGAAAAGGCTCTCTTAATAACATACGGACCCTCATAGTTCGGAGTCCACTTGCCCCTGGAATCGGGCGCGAAAGACAAAACTTTCTTGAGCACGAGGTCACCTTCTCGGAACACACGAGGCTTGACCTTCTTATCAAAAGCTTTCCTCATTCTCTGCTGATATAACTGGCCATGGCACATGGCAGTCAATCTCTTCTCTTCAATCAAGTTTAGCTGGTCATAACGACTCTGAACCCATTCAGTATCAGTCAACTTGGCCTCCATCAAGACTCTCATTGATGGGATCTCTACCTCTACTGGGAGTATAACCTCCATCTTGACTTAGCGATCATATCATCAACGTACACCTCAATCTCCTTATGCGTCATGTCATGGAACAAGGTAGTCATAGCTCATTGATACGTGGCTCCGGCGTTCTTCAAACCGAAGGGCATCACTCGATAACAAAATGTTCCCCAAGGTGTGATGAATGTTGTCTTCTCCATATCCGCGGGTGCCATCTTAATCTGATTATATCCAGAAAATCCGTCCATAAACGAGAAGACATTGAATTTAGTTGTATTGTCTACCAACATATCAATGTGTGGTAGAGGGAAATCATCTTTCAGACTAGCTTTGTTCAAGTCTCTATAGTCCACACACATCCGGACTTTTCCATCTTTCTTAGGCACGGGCACAATATTGGTCACCCATTGAGGATATATAGAAGTCATCAGGAACCCCGTATCAATTTGCTTCTGAACTTCTTCTTTGATCTTCACTGCCATATCAGGATGAGTTCTTCTGAGCTTCTGCTTTACAGGCATGCACTCAGGCTTTAGAGGTAGGAAATGTTTCTCAATATCAGTATCTAGACCAGGCATGTCTTCATATGACCAGGCAAAGACGTCAACATATTCTCGTAGCAACTTAATCAACCCCTTCTTAACAGATTCTTCCAGAAGTGCCCCAATCTTTACCTCTCGCACACAATCTTCAGACCCCAAGTTGACTGTTTCCAGATTCTCAAGATGCGGTTGAATGATCTTCTCTTCATGCTCAAGTAGATGGGTAATCTCGTTAGGAATCTCTTCAACATCATCTTCCTCTGCCTCAAATACAGGGAATTCAAAATTGGGAGATGGTGTTGGGTCATTATGTTCAATGGGTTTAGAAATCAATCTGCATAATGATTTTTGGATATGAAAAGCTTTTTAGAAATCAAACAAGGAAAATCATCATGCATATGAAAAGATCGATTTTATTCCATTTTTTAGGGTTTTATGTGATCACCAATTTCATGCAAAAAGCAAAAAGGGAAAATAATTGGAAAAACAAACATTTAACATGAATTTATTGAATGAAAATATCATTGTTTTTATGCGCCAACAATGTTATCACTCCTCCTTTTGGCATGGGAGAAGGGTTTTTAAACAAAGTGATCATTACGTTGACTTATGGACAACTGTTGGAATATCCACAGCGATCCAATTGTTGCAGACCCCTCCAGGGATGATGAAATTGCCAGAATCCTTTGTATCTTCTTCTAAGACGGCAGCAACCTCCTCATCTAGACCAGTGTGGATAAAACCTCCACTCTTGAATAAACCTGGATTGTTGAAAGTACCAGAAGAAAAACCTATGCCAGCCCGAGATTCGTTGTCTTCTAACTCAATCATTTTTCCTAAACCAGTGGTTGCACTACGCTCAATGGCCAAGTTTGCATCTTTGTAGGAAGCAAATGAAGGAGTTCTCTTCTCAATAGGCTCAGCTATAGATAAAGCTTGGAAAGGAGTTCCAATTTCAACCTCAGCATCTATATAAAAGAAGGAAGATAGATGGCTAACCAGGAGAGCCCTTTCTCCCCCTACCACCACCAGCTTCTTGTTCTTCACAAATTTCAGTTTCTGGTGTAGGGTGGACGTCACGGCGTCTGCCTCATGAATCCATGGTCTTGAAATATTGGCTCTAGTGTAGTACCGGTGAGTCAGCTTGTCTTCAAAATAAATGAAGGACACAGAGTTAGACCACAGGGCAAGGGACCGGAAACAAAACCTGCTTATGCATATGATGCATGCAATGTTTGTGCATATGATTTGTTTTTTATTTCAAAGGAACTTTAGAGTTTTATTTGCAAATTCTGGAAATATTAAGCATTTTATCACATATGGAAATATCTCATCAAATAATATCAGGGAAAAGAAGTGCAGCATCGTCAATCATATACAAGAGAAAAGGAAAATAATCGTCTTATGGATCCCTAGAAACAATCATCTAAAGCTCGGGACACAGGAAGATAAGATGCGCGAAGCCTCTTCACCTCCCTCTCGTAGGCTGCCTCCATATCGGCCTTCTCTTTGGCAAGTCGATCATACTTCCTCTTCCAGAACTTAGAAGACTGAGGAAGTAGAGAAGTCCATACATCATCAGGGTCATCAATAACATGATGCTCAAGAAACTCAATCAACGCATCCTTCTCCTTAATCTGCTGAAGCAACTCTTCACGTTCACGAATCCAGGCACATGAACGGTCTTCGTCTCTCAACTCCCCTACTCCTTGATTAGGGAGGGTTGAAGGCCCAGCCATAATCATAGGTGTAGGTCTCAGATACTCGTAAGGCATGAGATACTCAGACGCTCTCTTCCTTGCCCAAGCAGTGTAAGGCTCCAAAGCGATGCAATTCTTAGGACCCAACTCCTTCCTTCCTTTCCTATGAATCTTGCGCCAAGCGCGGACCATCCTAGCTTTCAAGCCTTGGGGATCTTTACCATCCTGAAAGAATACACCCTCTAACAGAATGTTATTGGGTTTATCCTTTAAAGGGAACCCAAGCTGCCGACGTGCCAAAACAGGATTGTAGTTAATCCCACCACATGTACCAAGAAGAGGTACATTGGAGAATTCGCCACAAGAGTCAATAATCCGCACACCATCATACACACGGTTATACCAAGAGATATCATCATTAGTGAGAGACATGAGTCTCGTGGACCACCGTAGACATCCCTTATTCTCCTTGAAGGCGACCATCTGCGGTAAGTGAGAAATAAACCACTTATACAACAGAGGCAAACAACACACAATGGCGCCACCACCCTTTGCATTCCTCATATGCCAAGAGAAGTAGGTATCGCCCAACAAAGTCGGAACGGGATTAAGAGTAGAGAAGATCCTAATAGCTTTCACATCCACAAACTTGTCGATGTTGGGGAACAATATCAACCCATAGATGAGAAGTACAAATATGGCTTCAAAGGCATCCTCACTCACGGCCTTACCATATATAGTAGCTTGAGCAATGAGGAACTCAGAAGGGAGACCTTGAATTCCTCCTTTGGTAGTCATATGAGCACCAACCAGAGATTCATCTATGTGTAACATGTCAGCTATCTCTTCAGAAGTAGGAATACTCTCCAAGCCACTGAACGGCAACTGGTCTAGAATAGGTATACCCACAAGGTAAGCATACTCCTCAAGTAGGCAAAAGCTGGAAATCCGGAAACGTGAAGCAATGGTACAAGGGATCATAAAACTGCACCAATACACTCATCAATCCTTCATCCACCTGAGTGGTCAGAAGAGGAAGAAGCTTCCCGAAACGAGCCTTGAAACCCAAGGGATCTAATACATAAGATGTCAAATTCCTTAACTCTTTCAAGTCTGGTTGTCTGAAACTGTACTTCTTTGTATTCCTTCTTTGTCTTTCCATGTCTGAAAATTTTGCAAATAAACCCCTTTAAGTTCCTTGAAAATTTTCTTATTATTTTGATGATATGAATGCAAATGGGTGCATGAATGCATGAATACAACAATCACACTCAAGGATCAAGCAAAGCACACCAAACAAAGGTCATGGGATGGATCATGTTATCCTTAATATCAACCATCCATTTTGGTGGATTATGGTTTACACCTTATCAACACCCAAGTTCCATTGATATTAAGGATACCTGAACAGATCAACCATGAATCAAGGGTTTGTTGTAAGTCACGAGCATGGAGTTAGGTTAATAACCACCCAAAAGGGAGTGTACTAAGGTTTAAACCTGCCAAACATGTTCTACAAGAGGTTCCCATAGTCATCATCCCATCTTTTGGATATTATCGGAGAAACGACTACTCGCATTCCAAAAATATTCTCAAGAGAGACTCTTATGAGTGTAGTATCGCGTAACAATCGTATCAAATCTTACACTTGAACGACTTTCGCACTACATCCTAAGAATAGGCCAAGATGGGCTTGGTAAATTAAGGTCCTTGGCTTCTAAGGTCTATATTGGAAAAGTAATGTCTAACCACAACTTACTTGTGTGATATTATTGATCCCAACATAACCTCCACCAAGTGAATGGACTTGCAAGTCAACTTGCTAAGGAATAACTCCACACAAGTCAACAAGACTATGCCATTCTCCTATCATAAGTGCACTTGAGTTCGGGTATAGAACTCATCTCACAAAGATCACCAAGCATACGAGGAATTAATATTCAAACAATTCAATCATTACACACAATACAGTAATCCCAAATTGCACAAAAATATGTCACAAAAAAAATATACAATACAATACAACAAATATGAAAAGTAGGCAAAACCCACTAGGATCATTTCCCCAGCAGAGTCGCCATTTTTCTGTAGCGGGGTACTCGTTACCATTAGAGATATTGACTAAATCAAAGGTAAATCATACAAGTCGAGTCGCCACCGCACTTCTATTTATCCAAAGGAATGGTTAGAAAGCGAACAAAAACCTAAAAGTTTTATCGAATCAAAAACTAGTAAAGTCAGAGATCTGGGTAAGGGGGTTGGTTATGCAATGGGAAGGTATTAGGCACCCAAAGCATCCTAGGTACTCCTAGGGGGCCCTTTTCACATTTTGTTGTAAGGTTGTTGTTTTTTTTTTGTGAAAATTTATTTGTACAAACATGATTGAAGGGATGAGAAAAGAATATACAAATTTATTTTACATTTTGTGTTTGAATGGATGAGCCCATTGCCTACGTACCATCTTAAAAAAGATTAGGATCAAAACCTCGTAATTTGGGGTAAAAAAATTCAAAATAAGTGAGTGGATTGATTGATCCAAAAACCTTAAGGTCTTTTGTTATCAAAGGGAGAAAACTCAACCTAAAACCATAAATCCACCATGTGAGGATAGCTTCAACATGCTAGTGAGGGGTTAACACTATAATAAGCATGGAAGACTCATTGTCCATCACTAAGGATAAAGGTGAGTATTATATCTACCTCAAGGATAACTCAAACCTAATAGCTAATGGTTATAAAAAAAAAGGTTTGATTAAGAAGGTGGCCATTGAAACCACAAAAAGTATTTGAATGAGTTATATTTACCAATTAAAAGTATTTACAAAAATATGGTTAAAGTGGATTAAAAGGTTCAATTCAAAATAAGTGTTATGAAAAATAAGTTTGAAAATCAAAAGCATAAGGCTTAGGTTTCTAATGTTGAAAACAAAAGTTATTGTTTGCACAAAAAGTTTTGGCTTGGGTTAGAATGGGGAGAAAAAAAAGGGTTAAATTCCTAAACATACAAGAGATAAGGGAAAAGAAAATAAAACCACATTGGGATTTCCCCTCTTGAGATCATATTGATGATCCAAGTAGCTCCCATCCTTTGGAATAAGCAGTCACAAACAAATATCTCAAGCCATTAAGCACAGGTAATCGGAATAAACCTCCAGGTGGTATCCCACAAATAAAGTGGAACACCAGGCCATCTCTGCAAGAGTCATGTGAGCCCTCACAAAAAAACTCAACAAACAGGTTAGAGAAACAAGATAGGGTAATCAAGAGTTGCCCCGAAATCAAAATGTAACCACATGAATCATGCTATTAAAATTCACAAAAAAGCTCACAAAAAGCAACCAAGGACAGGAGGTCTAAACCTCTTGTCAAACACATACATTAAAAGGGTATCAAAAAATTTCAGGTTGAAAGTATAAAGTAGTGGAAATAGGGCATACCTGATTGGGGAGGATCGATTGAAATTGAGTTGCACCCGTGAGGTTTGCAGAGCAATCTGAGGGTTTATATGAGAGGGAATTGGTTCTTTGCTGATGAGTTCCCTTCAGCCTCTGGAGGTTGCTCTGAACTCTGTTAGCTCTTCTCTCACTTTCTTTTTCCTGCCAGGGTAATAGGAATGACATTTTTTGTTTCACTGAAACTCTGAATTTATAACCTGGTTTTTGTGGACTTGTGGGCTCAAATGAGAGAGGCCCAAGTCCAATTTTTTTTTGTTATATTTTATTTCACTACGCCAAAAATGACTTTTAACAGCGCATCTTAGACAGCGCTTTTAAAAGAAAGCGCTGTCTAAGGTTAAAATTAAAATAAAACACGGAAAATGTTCCAAAAAAATAATGAAAGCGCTGTCTAAGGGGGGGTCTTAGACAGCGCTTTCTAAAAGCGTTGTCTAAGACCCCCCCTTAGACAGCGCTTTTAGAAAGCGCTTTTAAATATAGACCTTAGTCAGCGCTTTTGATAAAGCGCTGTCTAAAGTCTTTAAATTAAAAAAAAAAATAAAACCAAAAACGCTGTCTAAGGGGGGGTTTAGAAAGCGCTTTTGGAAAGCGCTGTCTAAGGCATACCTTAGAAAGCGCTTTCCCAAAAGCGCTTTTGTTAAAGTCATTAATGCTATCTCAATCAAAATCCAATATCCATTCCAAGTATGTCGGTTGAAGGCACATGTTAGAGTGGAAACAACGCGTAATGAAATTACAATACCATCCTCTTCTTCTTCTTCTTTTCTGAAACTCTGTTCCCATCAAACATTTCAAATCCATAAAATACCCAAATCAATTTCATGGCATAAAACCTAGAATCGATAAACAAAAACACTACCTTTAAGAAAATTAATATTTATAGAAAATCTCAAACCTGGCAAATCTTGGAGGGTTGAGGGCTCGTTCTTCGTTGAAGCAACCTTCCCTTGATTTGAACGACGACCACGAGGACTGTAGACCTTGGCGTCGTAGAATCACCATGGTTTTTTCCTGGGCTTCTGCCTTCAGGATCACACTTCTTCTTCTCCTTCTTGCTGCTGTTATTGCGGCGTGTTTCACTCTTCCTATTGAGAAGGTTTCTTTTTTCTTACACCCTGTCTTCGATTTCGCTTCTGGGTCTTTTCAGTTTTGTAGGTTCAATTGTTCTATCTTATTATTGATTTTGAGGCTTGTCGATTGCCCTTAATTGGATTTCATGTTTTTGTTATGCAGATGATGAAGGACTTCTTAATATGGGTTGATCGTGATATTGGCCGATGGGGTCCACTTGTTTTGTAAGTTAGTTTTCATTTTTTATGGGATTTTTTGGAGTCTCATAGTTGTGACATATTGTTTGAATCTGTGTAATTTTATATAATTGCAAATCATGGAGTTGTTAGTTGTTAAAAGGAAATATTTTGTTGTGAAGGAGCTTATTAGCTTAGTTGAAATATCTGTTGCTAGAGCTTTGATATTGTTTTTCCTGGCTATAATATAAAGATTGTTATAGTTAACATCATTTAGGTTTGACTTATTTGTTTTTCATGTTATATCTTATTTCTATTGATAAGTGTAATGGTTCAATCTTCAATTTGGAGCTATTCTTTTCTGCTAAGCCTAATTTGGAAGCTGTCTCTTATTAAATAAGTTTACGAGTTTTAGAAGAACTTCATTACCCTTTGGACTTACTAGTGAAAGGCCTGAGATGTTGCTGTATGCATGAATTAGAGTTATTGATTTCTATGAATGTTGAGTTGAGTGTTCCTTAGATCATATTGTTTTTGTCAAATAGCGGTTGGAGCGGCGCTAAACTGCTAGAGTGTAGCGGAATTTGATTGGAACAGGTTTCTATTGTTCTGCTATTCGCTATTTTAGTACATTGTGTCTTCGAATAGTTACTATTGTGGTGCTCTGGCTCTCTAGCAAAGCGGAATTTGAACAAATTGCTATTTTCCGCGATCCGCAATTTACAACATTGGATGAAGTCCCTTTGTCATAGGTGTTGATGCTGGATGTTTGAAGGTATCAGTTGATATTGCAGTTGATATTTAAATATGTTTTCTTATTTTGATGTAACAAATTTTTGTTATAAAGTTTATGATATTTATTTGAATTTACAGATTGAGAATGAGTATGGACCTGTGGAATGGGAGATTGGTGCTCCTGGAAAGGCTTACACAAGTTGGGCTGCTCAAATGGCGGTAGGTCTAGACACCGGCGTACCTTGGGATATGTGCAAGCAAGAAGACGCCCCTGATCCCGTTGTAAGATTTTCTCCCGTAATCATGATCATCTGTATTCACACATTTAGAAAATCGATAGTCGTTTGATCAAGATCAGACGATCTGAAAATGAGGATTTTAATATTATTTATCGACTATGTTGTAGATTGACACTTGCAATGGATATTATTGTGAAAACTTCACTCCCAATGAGAACAATAAACCCAAAATGTGGACCGAGAATTGGTCCGGATGGTAAGTCATGCTCATACAAATGCTACCATTAATATAAAGCTAGAAGCATTTCATTTGGGATCAAATGTTTAATTTTTTGTTACATGTTCTACAGGTACACTGATTTTGGTAGCGGTATATCTCATACAACTCACCACTCCTTTCTCTCTCATAATTCCTCTCTCTCCTCCGACAATTACCCGCCACCATGACCGTCATGATGTCCGCTCCCATTGACGTACGTCTTTCCCCAATCTCTCTCCTACTTACTATCTCTGCTCCTACTTATTCATAACTCGCGATTAACTGCTTTACGGTTTTAGGTCAATTTGATTTCTACTTCATTTTTCATGTTTTTGATCTGAGCGACTCAAACTTCGTCGCAATTTTCCTTTTTCTGTGCACTTCAGGTTTTGATTTTAGGGCTTTGTTATCGTGGTGGATCCGAACTAGGGTGTGATGTATTTTCTTTTGTGTAGCAGCAAGAGGATGAGGAGGTGCTCGTGCCACATGCTGATTTGCCTGAGAACAACCACCAGCCCATGGAAGGTACTTATTGTTTTATGGTTCTTTTGATCCGTTTGGAAATTCTCTTATTTTTAGGAACTGTGTTTTACTGTTTTCTCAGCTTTTGTTTCATGTAATTGAATTGCTTGTAAAGTGGATTATGCGTTATTGTTTGATTTAAAAAAGTAATATAGAGGGGAGGCTGTGGGAATTTGACTTAAAAGTTGTAATTTGTGGGTTTCATGCTATCACATTTTGAATGAAGAAAAAATTCTGCAGTGAATGTGCTGTTTGGATCAGTTTTTACCCACAATCAAATTGTCAGCTAAAGATTATACAGAATAATCTAAAGCCTAAATTAATGTCCAGTTACTGATTACTTTAGATTTTGGATTTATGGAATTTTAATGTAGTTATTGACTGTGCAATTCCAAAAGTTTATTTGATTTTTACAATTGTAGGTTTGGATCAGTTACTGATTACTTTAGATGTTTGATTTATGGAATCAAGAGCAGGTTTTTCATTTAATGCTTATTCTTTCTTAGTTCCAATTCCAAAAGTTTATTTGATTTTTACAATTGTAACTGTTTTCTGCTTTGTGCTGCATGAAATGTGTTTAAGGAAAGTGGGAATGAACACAAGAATTAGAATTGTCATGGTTTAATACAAAAAGATTAAGTGTTGTAAACATCTTATATTTGTAATCATTTGGAACTTTTGTATTCAGTCCATTAATCAAGACCCATTAGGTTTAGAATAGCCTATTTAAACGAATTTGTGCTTGTAGCCTATGAACAACTTTGAAATATATCTAAAATATTTCCTACATGGTATCCTGAGCTCTTCGTTTTGGGGCTAGCTTCCGCATACACCGTAACTTCTGTCATTGTGGTAAACCTTAGCCACCTTCATTGAGGCCCTTTGCTGCTTTCATTGCAGTATTCTAATAAAATGCATTTTTGTGATTTCTAGACGCGTCTTGCTTATATTTTTCGTCCTGTATATTAAAGATTAACGTTTTGGAAATGGAAAAGCTATCAAGCCAACAGAACCTGGATACTGTTTATGATTTAGCAACCGAGCATAATGTGAGTGCCAGGGAGAAAATTGAAGAGGTAGTCATTGTTTTTCTTAATATTGTTTCTTCAACGGTGCTTTCTAATCTAATTGAAAGATATTTATATTAGATTATTGATTGCACATTGACTATCATAGTTAATTCCATAATTGCACAATGTTTTATGAATTTTTATTTAGTTATTTGAAAGTGCTCATTGTTATGTAAAAAATTGTGTCATTTTTTTTTCCTTATTCACATTTCTAATTCCTGAATTTTGTTTCATCTACTTAGCTCAATAATGAGCTTATAAAAGCACAGGAGGCAGCTCGAGTGGCCAATGAACAACTTATTTCCAGTCAAACTGTGAGCAACATTGACGCATGCATTTTATGCTTTGTATAAACTTTTACAGTCTTGCTTAATTATGATTTCATGGTTATATAACCTTTCCTATAAAACGGATTTTTGATGTTTCATGTAGGATGAGAATGTTGACTTTATAGCCAGTGTTTCCATGGGAATCGAAGACGTAATGTCCGAAGTACAAAACTCGAAAGAAGCTGTTCAAAGTGTTATTTTGATGATTGATGATGCGACTAAAAGTTTCTCTACTCTCTGTCATATACTCCTTGTAAGTATTATTCCGGCAGTATATTGGATAAATGTAATGAAAAAAAATTGCTTAGTGTTTATTTCATAGTGTCTTGAGCCGCTATTTTTTGTTTTCTAACTAATTTTTGTATCTACGTAAATATGTTTAGACTCGTCAATTTTGATTTCAATTTATGATTTGATGCAGGGTTTCAAAACCTCAATATCTCAAGATTCTGCAGGACAAAAATTAATCTTTAATAATTGTCAGAAGTTGAATTCTTGCTTAACTCAAACAATATTCGAGCTTGAGAATCAGAAGGTAAAATTTCCTTTCTATTATGGTATGTTTCTAGTCATATCCAAGTTCTCTGGTAGGTCTAATATTTTGGTTGCAGATTCTTCTCGACAGCCAGTTATCGAATATTCAAAAGCTTCTTGAGGAATCAAAACTAGATGCTCAGAGCTCCCATAATTCTTTGCTGGTAGGCCTTTATTTGATGACATGTTATCTGTACTATCTCTTGTTTTGCCGGATTGTGTAATGCACCATCTCGGGCATGCTAAGGTTTTGTTATTTTTATAGGAACGGTTAGAACAACAAGAATTGGAAAATCAAGAGCTGATTTCTTATATCCAAACTCTTGAAAAAGAGTAGCATGTTTAACATCATCTTCAGTGGCCAAGGAAAAGGAAACTCTAAGAAAAGATCTTGAGAAGGCAAAAACCAGGATGAAAGAAACTGAATCTAAGCTTAAGATCGCTATGCAAGAGAAAACAAAACTTGAGGTTTTTTTGCTATACTCAAGTGTTTTATTGGTTTCATTGTAACATATTGACGCGTCGTACGCATATAATTTTGTTCCCCAACATATTTGTAGGGCGAGAAAGCCTCTGTTGAACGAGAGATCAAACGGTTGCATGGTCAGAATAAGCTGAAATGAAAAACCTGCTCTTGAAGTCTTTTGATAACAAGAATAGCCTTTGACTCTTTAAGACTGTTATTGTAATTGTATTTCTGTGTGTCTAATATGATCATACATGGTGTATATTTATATGCAGATAGGGAATATACAATAGGAAATAATATCCATTACAGTTATGATCATATATGGTGTATATTTATATGCAGATAGGGAATATACAATAGGGATTATTCTGCATTTGGCTCTTATTTATACGGTACAATGTTTGTTCATAAATTTGTGTAATTAATGTGTACATTTGTAGTATATGTAATGACTTGTAAATGTGTACATAAATTTGTATATATTTTGATACATTTAAGGCAAAATTGGTTTGAATTGGTATATATATATTTGTTAGCCAAAAATTGGTAGAAAAAAGGCCAAAATGGCATATATAAAATGTGATAATTGTCTGTCAAAATCTGGTTGAAAACAGGTAGAAATTCTGGTTTATAAATCTGGAAAAAAGGTGGTTTAAAACAAAAGCTTCAAAAAATTTCGTATACCTTAGACAGCGCTTTTGTAAAAAGCGCTGTCTAAGGGGGGATTAGAAAGCGCTTTAGGCAAAAGCGCTGTCTAAGGGGGGGGCTTAGACAGCGCTTTTTGAAAAGCGCTGTCTAAGGTATACCTAAAAAAATTAAAATAGGAGGGTCTTAGAAAGCGCTTTTGGCCAAAGCACTGTCTAAGGGGGTGGGGCTTAGACAGCGCTTTTCAAAAGCGCTGTCTAAGGTATACCTAAAAAATTTAAAATAAGAGGGTCTTATAAAGTGCTTTTGGCCAAAGCGCTGTCTAAGGGGGGGGGGGGGGGGGGCTTAGACAGCGCTTTTAAGATTTAAAAAAGCGCTGTCTAAACCTTTAGCAGCGGAGGTTTAGACAGCGCTTTAAAGCGCTGTCTAAGGCTAAAAAAAGCGCTGTCTAAGGTCTTGTCTGTTGTAGTGTTTATTTATTTAATTTTTTTTTTTAGTAAACAAAAGTAAGAGAAACAATGATGTATAATTCAAGCATGCTTGGTGATCTCAAACCAATCACAAGGAGTCCCACCCAAAGGCAAAGGGAACCAAGATGCTCATGATCCTTGAGGCTATGCAAATGCAATGTTATGATGCCATGAGGGATTTTAGGGTCAAAATTGGGGTCTTACAGGAATGACGCTCACACCTTTCTCTCATTTCTTCTTCTTTCTTGGTTCAACATCCTTTTTCACCTCCAATTCAGTCTCATTTTCTGTTGGCAAATCCTGCTCTTTTCGCGACGCGAAGGGGGATCGTGGCGCGAACTGAAGAGTTCCAGCCACTTTCTCCCTTCCACCAACCATATCCTCTTTTTCCAGCACCCCATCCATATCATTCTCTACTGTAATTTCCTGACTTTTTTCACTTGTCAACTCTTTACCGCTCCTCGTGACAATTGCTTTACAATGCTCATTTGGATTGGTTTGAGTGTTAGCGGAAAAGGAAGATCCTGCGTTTTGTTCCGACAGTTGCTTCGCAAGTTGGCCTACTTGATTTTCCAGATTCTTGATTGCTGCTTCGTTACTCTTCTGATTTGCCATGGAAGCTTGCATGAATTGTTGAAGAGTGTCCTCTAGCTTGGAATTTCCTCCTTGCGATTGTTGGCCTTGAGAGTTTGGGTGTTGATAGGGACTGTTGCTGAAAATTTTGATTGTTGAACCTTGATGGTTGATAGCCTTGATTATTTCTTGGTTGATAACCTTGATTGTTATGAGGTTGTCTTTGATAGCCTTGATTTTGGTTGTTTACATAACTCACTTCTTCTAGTGGAGGACAAAAACCAGTAGGATGATCTCCTTGACATAATTCGCAACATGCTACTTGATGTCGAACTTGAGACCCTTGAATTTCCTTCATTTTCTGTGGAAGCTTGGCCATTTGTTGAGTAAGCAACTCCACTTGTTGAGAGAGTCGCTTGTTTTGAGCAAGAATGGCGTCATTGGTATTTAACTCAAGAATTCCCGGTTTACGTTGTGAAGGGCTACGGTCATGTTGACCTTGGTGATCATTGAGTGTCATCCGATCAATAATGACTCTAGCTTCTTCAGCATTCTTTGACATAAGAGAGCCACCCGCGGTAGCATCCAAAAGTGTCTTGTGAGTTGATTGGAGCCCATTTAGAAAAATATGGATTTGAGTGAGCTCATCAAAACCATGACCCTTGCATTTCCTCAACATTGACTTGAATCTTTCCCAAGCCTCATTTAAAGACTCGTTGCTTCCTTGAGTGAATACCGCAATATCCGTTTTGGCTTCCATGAATCGGGATTGAGGGAAATATCTTTCTAAGAACTTTTCTTCTAACAAATTCCGATCCGTCATCACTCTTGGTGCTTGATCAAGGTACCACTCCTTTGCCTTTCCCACTAAGGAGTGTGGGAACATCCTTTTGAATAATGCCTCTTCACCCGTTTCATCAATTCCCGTAGAACCCGCAATCTCATAGAATTTGATGAGATGGGTATACGGATCTTCATGGTCCATTCCGGTGAATGGATTTGCATAGAGAAGTTGGAGGATTCCGGTCTTCATCTCCGTATTTCTTCCTCCACGGGCAAATTGAGCATTCCTTCTTGGACTATTAGCGAACATTTCGGTACGATTGTCATCCGCCATGTTTCCGTCACAAGCCTCTACAACCACTTCTTCGATTTGAACAAGTGCGGAAGTAGATGCTTCTTCTCTCCGGTTCCTCTCTTCGGCTAGTTTCCTTCTTCTTCGTGTTTTGCTATTGAGCTTCCTAAGTGTTCTTTCAATTTCGGGATCGAATTGAAATTGCTCCTCGGTAGCTTTTCCTCGCATGCACTAGAATCTACAAAACTAACAAACCAAGTGAAACACAAGAGGGATAGTAATAAAAGTAACAAAACTTAAAACAATGAATTATTGCAATGCTTGTAATATCGAACACCAATCCCCGGCAACGACGCCAATTTGTTGAAAAGTATATCTTCGGCAAATATTTTTATATCGTATCCACAGAGATTGGTTGTTATTACCGCCGTTCTATAATCCAAATTGTTATAAGTTTAGAAAGTAACAAAGTTATTTTGTTTGGAAAATTATCTTTTGAGTAAAATGTCACTAAAACAATAAAATGGTTTTAATCAAATGTAAAAGCTTGGCAAGATTGGAGTTCACTATTCCAAGTGCTTATGATTCCTTATGATAACTATATAGATTTAAGATTATTGATGATGTTCAAGTATCCTCTCAAAGTCATTTATATCTAAATGATATTGTGATAATCACTCTATTGATCCTTAGACGATCTCTCCACCTAACTATCAATATAGCAATCTTTAATGGTTGATACAAAAGAAGAGTAATGAATAAATCTATCTCTACAACTTATTCACTACTTGAAGATCTATTTTATGTCAAGACTCAAATAATCTCTTTCAACAACTACTCAAATCTGATTTTCAACTTAGGGCAAAAATAGCATTCAATACATCAACAATATTTTATCATATATATGAATCAAATGGAATACATAAACAAATGAGAATAGCTACTACCTCCAATCTTGACAAAATGGGATTTAGCTCCTCATCATCATTTTCAAAAGCAAAATACAAAATGGAAGAAAACTCTATTTTTCTCTCTTACAAAAAATCCAAGTATCAATGTGTGAATGTGTTAGAATGAATATCACTTTCCATTCTGATTTTCTAAAAGGGTTGACATTTCCTAAAATGATCATTTCTCATCTAAGACAGAAAAGCTCCCCCAAGGCAGACACCAAAATGGCAAAACCAGTTGGTCATGAAAAACAGCACCCTTGGCCCAAAAGCAGCTTGCTGGATTCGCAGCCTTCGCGGCGCGAAGGTGGTTCGCGGCGTGAACTGAAGCTATCTCAGCTTCCTTGCTTTGCAAGCTTCATCCAAAGTCTTCCAAGTGGTATTCTTCCAAAATTGGGCCTCCAAATTGCATTCAACACCTCTTCCATATTATGATGTTGCATTCCAAAAGCTCTCTTATCCAAAAATTCTACAAAACTAACAAATATGTGAAATAACTATTTAAAACAAAATAAATTAAACCTAATTGCATTTATACAAAATAGTGAGAATAAAAGTGTGTAATTACATCAAAACTTGGTCAAAGGGACCAATAAAATGATATAAAAAATAGTACTAATTGGTCCCTAACAGTGGGGAGGGGGAAGGGGGTTCACTATGGAGAATTGAACATTGTGCGGCTTCTTCTTTTTGGAGAAACATCTTTGTGACAGACACACCACATATTCACCAAAAACCTTAAGGTGATAGATGGGTGGATTCTCTCACTTATAAATGCTCAAGTCTCCACATTTCCAACAAATGTGGGACTATTACCCACATTACTCACACTTGATACATTCTCAACAGTAAGAGCTATGTGGTATATATTTTCCGTTTCGAAACAAAACTTATGCTCGAGTTGAAAGCGACGATTCCAAGATCGGTCGAAGATATTCTTAAGATGTTGAAGTGTCCACCTGATTATTGAAGTCTGAAGTTGGATTTTATGTTTAAATCATCTATGTAATCCTTTATGAATGTTAATTTCATTTTGTCAAATTACATGTTTTTGGTGTCTGCTTCTAATTCTTGTATGCAAAAGTTCCAAAAATATATCTACGAAAATATATTGGAGATGCATCTCCGAAATTTTAAAAAAAACTTAATTTATAGGACATTATTCAAAATGGTATTTGTTAAATGTGTATTAAATACATCCAAAAATATAATTTTAAAAATTAAAAGATATTTTCGTATTTTTTCATGTGCATAAAAACGTATGGGATGGATTAAGAAATCCATTTATATTATATTATACTTATATACTAGTAACACTAAAAAGTGTAAGTCGATGTTGAGTGTCACAAAAATCTATAACATGGGCCCCCTGAAATAGTCCACATCAAGAATGCCTAAAATAATTATGACAGAAAGGAGGACCTCATTGAAGTGCTTTCTCCACCATATTCTACGTGTTGCTTTCTTTTCTTTCTAGCAAATAAAGCCACAAAATAAGTGTTCCTGTATGATATTTATTGTTACCAAACTGTTTTTGATATATCATATAGTATTAAATATGTCAGACAGTGCGGCAGTACATGGAAATTGGACGCATCCCCATGGTTCTTTGAATGGAAAGAAACGTAAGGTAATGGAAGTGGTAAAAGAAAGTTTAGAGATTCTAGTATTTTTTTAAGAAACATGTGGAAAGTGGAAAGATGCAATTTGCAAAGTTTACAAACCTCAAAGGTCAACAATAATTCACGTGTCTGATTGAACAAATGTCGCATTTAGTGGTCCAACTAATTCAATAGTTAATTTGCTGTCCCATTAAGCAATTAAACAAATAACATTAGACAATTGGTAAAATTAAAATTTTGCGCACATATGTACTTCACTAAATCAGTTTGAAGTTGGTAGGTGAACTTGTTTTTTTACTGAGACTTGCTGTCACTTTTAGTCTTGTTACAAGATTCATATAAGAACCATTAACTGTTTTGTTGAAAAATCATTATTCATTTTATCATAAGAATAATAAAAATTAACTTCACATGTATGTGGTTTGTTTTCAACAATCATATAATATTATATGATACATGCATTCATTGTATGCCTCCATGTGCATATCACACATTAAGTCACATATAATTGCAAATTATGATTGAAACACTTAAAATGTATACTCCACATCATTTTTGGTTGATTCATGATGGTGGTTTTATCATAATCACCTCCACCTCCACAAAACTAGTATTTTCATGCAACTCGACAATTTTCTATGTTCAGCATATACAATCAATGGAATTTATCATATTGAAAAAGTCACGCGCCTTTTCTATATACTTGTAAAAGACGATGGACTTTATTGTTGATAGGTCTTCTCATATACTTAGTTTTAAATGCTCAATTCACACCTCCTTACAAATCTTTCTAAGTACTCAACCGCAGAGTTTTTACCAATTCGAGCATATTTGTCTACAGTGTCAACATGAGATCTATATGCCAACATACAAATATAAACAACGGAGAAAGACCTATTTTACCGATTGCATCGACCATCATTTAAAAATACTCATCATGATCTTCAAGGGTGGTTATAATTTAAAGAAACACATGCCTATGCATTCAGAACCTTCGTCGTAAATATTATAAAAATTGTGACGTGCCTATAGGCATAACGACGTGATTATGCAGTCTCAACATTTTTCTACAAATTGTAAAACATGTTTAAATATGGTTCCGAATTTTATGATCAAGGAAACATCTTCTGAAGCATTGGAACGGGGGAAAGACAACACATCATTAGAGAATCACCCTTAATTGTTTGTAAAGCTTAACTACCATTTTGTTATTGTATTGGTTATGAATCCCTTGAAGATGAGTGACTAGTCCCCTTAGGTTAAATTCCCTTAAATGAATATACTCCTAATTGTAGCGGTATATTCATGATCATCAAGCTATGGATAAGCTAGAGATCAATAAAACCAGAGTCGCCACCGCGCTTTTATTGTTTACAAGGGAAAAGGGAAAAAATACGAACAAAACCCAAAAGTAAGAAGTTTTCAAATCAAAACTAATAAAATTTCAGAGATTATAGGTAAGGGGGTTGGTTACAAAGAGGGAAGGTGTTAGCATCCAAAGTGTCCTAGGTATTCCTAGGGAGCCCTTTTTGTGTGCATATGTATTTTGTACAAAATGATGTTTACAAACAAATAGAATTGGGGGATGAGAAGAGAATTCATTAATTATATTTTTGTGTTTGACAAGACCTTCGGACTTGTGCCTACGTACCACCATAAAAATGAGGGATTAAAACCTCGTAGTTCGTGATACAAATTTCAAAGTGGACGCATTATTTTTAACAAAAATTAAGTTTGAAAGGCACAAAGGCCTAAAACTGATTTGAATGAGTTTGTTCTTTTTGGCTTTTTTTGAAAATTTAGGTCAAGTATAGTTAAGTTTATTACAAATTTGATTTAAGAAAAGAAGTTTGAAAATGCAATGGCATAAAGCCAAAGTTTCTATCTTTTTGCAAAGTGGTCAAAATTTAGAACAAAATAAGTTCAAACAAAGAAAATTTTAAAAGGAGACAGAGATTTTGAAATTAAATAAATGGGGAGAAGATGAATAGACTAATCCTATGCACAAAATTAAAAGTTAAGAGTTAAAAAAATTTGACTGATGGGTAGCAATCCAATAGGCAAGAATGCCATATAGAAACCCCAAATTCCCTTGGATATTTAGAATCAAGCAACACACAAATTCACAATTATATCAATCTTGAAGAGCAAAGAAATCAAATAAAGATAGCCACATCCAACCTTAGCCACTCCATGATCTTCTTCAAATTAGCCCATGTAACAGATGAATTCGACAAGTCACAGGTTCAAAATAACAGCTTCACAATGATCATGTTGCATATGAACTTAAAGGGATCTTGAATGATACATCAGATGAAGTTTCAAATTGCAAGCACTTGGTTTCACAAAAAATTGGCATTGGCCAAGTCCTTTAGCATATGAATGTTGCCTAAGTTCTAAGTCCATTTGTCCAAGATTAAGCCAACAGTCCACACAAAAGTTTTTTAGGGTTTTTGTTGTTATTATGTATATTAATGGTCAAAAACCACACAAACAAACAAAGTATACACAAACAAGACATATCACACAATATGGTCCAAATGGACAAAGTGAAAATCGCATTAACATAAACAATTAGAATGGTATGAATAATGGCAAATGAATAAAGACTAAAATTAAATGACATTAAAGTAAATGGCTTGAAATTAAAAGTTAGTTGTTAATGAGTTAGAAGTTAGTATTGTTTTGCTTTTGCTTTTCATTTTTTAAGTCATTCTTTGGAGAACACTCAATCCACTTATCACAAGCATGGATCCTTGAGCCAAGACATCTTCCAAAGGAAGGAAAAAAGGCTAAGTTTCCACACAATACCATGAAAGAGGGGAGACTTACAATCTCACTAACTAGAATGATATGCCTTTTGTGTCACAAATTTAGCGCTATGTTAAGCAATCATAATTGGACTTATATAGAAGTCACAACTATTTGAGGTCGGGCAATAGAATTTTGGTGTTAATGCATGTTAGAGACATAGTATAATGGACTATGTTCATGAAACATACCACACACAAAAAGAATATGCAAAAGAGGTGGCATAATCTTATTCATACTTAGGTTGATTTTTCAATCAACTAGCCTTAGGGCTTTGAGATATCATAGGCTAAATGAGATGAATGCATGAAGAATGGGAATGAGATGAAGAGGGAGGGGAATGGATCAAAACTCAAATTGGTCAAAGGAGGATTTTTACCAAATTAATATCATCCATTCATTTTGGGAGATGGAATGTACATTCCATCAATCCCCTAAATCCAATGATATTAACTTGACAAAGTCAAATCAACCTTGACCAAGGCCCAACAACAAGAGTCAAACTCAAACAAGTTATCACAAATGGTCAACACAATTAATTGGCATTTATTCAAATTAAAAAGACTAAAATAATACATTTAAATTAAATATGGTTTGTCAAATTCCTAAAACCTCATCAAAACACCAAATAAATGGCCATGAGATTTATCATAGGTCAAACAAGGTCAAAGGATCATGGAGAAAAAATTTCAGAATTTTTAAAGACTTAAAAGTATTTTTAAAAAATTAAAAATAATCACAAAATCAATTAAATCATGAAAAATATTAATAATGATCCAAAAAATAATTTTAATTCAAAATATGAAAGAGAAAATTATTTGAAATTATTTGGTGAAACTCTCATATTTTTTGGATCAATATTAAAATTAATATGAATTAATGAAAATAAAACGAATAAAAGAAAATCAGAAAATAACAAAAAACATGGACCACTTGATTTGCCTCATTAATTGAGGTGGCATATCAAGTGGTAGAGAACACGCGTTCCATGGTACACGCTAGTCAACTCATCCACACGCCTGGTATTCACAATGAGCGCTCCAGATTAAAACGTTTTAAAACAAATCAATGGCTCTAAACACTTCCAGCTCATCGCCGGAGTCCAAAGGTCGGTCATCTTCTCCAATGACCCTGGCCGGACTTGTTCGATCATCACCATATCAAAAATTACAAAAGAGGACATGATCTGAAAGATAAAATGGTGTAGATAACGAATATCACTTCAATTTTAACTAACTCCACATATATAGAAAGATACGAGGAGTTGAATTTTGAGGTGCATCAACTGAGTTGCTTCGATTTGACCTCTAAGCAACTCAATCTTCTTGCCTACATTGGTAGGACTTCAGACAACCAAAGATATAAGAGAATTGAGTAGAATTGAGTGAGAATCGAAGACATGAAGTTTTCTGAAAATTACCTTCAATGCTATGCAGTTCTTGATGTTGATTGCTCCAAACACGATCTGATCACACTTGAGAAGCTAGCAGGAAGTGATTAAAGAGGTTGCAAGGCTTTGGATCCTGGAGTTCTTGAATCTCCAACAATTGAGATTCAAACTCAAATTTCAAATTGAAATTTCTCAGGTTTTCCTTTAGAATGAGAGGATTTCAATGGGGGGCAAAGCTGGCGCGCAAAGTGTTGTTCAAATGAGCTCAGAGGCCTTCTATTTATAACTAAAGGGAATGATATTTACACACTTCAAAATCTGTCCAAAATTGGCAATGTGGATGGCACGAGTGCATGGGCATGTACAGGCCCATTATGCAATGCATTAAGGTCCAAAATGATTCCAATTGAAGTCTGAATGAAGCTTGAATGGAAAGGCAATATGAACTGAAGTTTGTGCAATTGATTCTTTCCAATGATGCAGCCCTGTTAAAGCCATGTGTAGACCTAGCAATCTTTGTCCAAAATGCATGAACTTGGGTTCTTTCAAAAGCTTGGATCAAGGGGAACAAGTTTGATGTTCAACACTTTTTCATTTGAAGCTTGGAACCTGGATAATTTTGAGGTGGAAGTTTGGAAATTTCAACATGTTGAAAAATTTTCTAAGTGTCAAGCCATTATACCTCAATATTCCATCTTACTTAACTTTTTATGTGAGCTTTAAATGAGAAACGTGTATTCATCAAAGTTGTAGCTCTTTCAAAGAAATTCAAAATGGTCACCAATTTCATGTCATTTGGATTTATAATGATAGATTTACGCATTTTATAAGTTTGGAAAAATCACTTGTTCAATGGCATACACTACGCCAAATAAGGGAGAATATGGCGCTTTTTTTGGCCTATAACAGCGTTTTAAAGCGCCCTCTAATCTGGCGCTGGCATAGGTAAAGACAGCGCTTTTTTTCCTGGTGAAAGCGCTCTCTAAAGTGGCTCTTTAAGCCCTTTAAGGGCCACTTTAGAGGGCGCTTTTTAAAGAAAGCGCCCTCTAAAGTGGAAACTTTTAAGGGTTTAGAGGGCGCTTTTACTGGAAAGCACCCTCTAAAGTGGAAACTTTTAAGGGTTTAGAGGGCGCTTTTACTGGAAAGCGCCCTCTAAAGTGGAAATTTAAAGGGTTTAGAGGGCGCTTATTTTGGAAAGCGCCCTCTAAAGTGGGTGGTTATCTAAATTTTTTTTTTAAAAAGCGCTATATTTTTTTATTTATTTTAGACAACCTGTATATTGAAGCAGTACACCTAAAACTGTATAATTTGAAGCCCTTTTTCACACATTGCATTCAACAAGCCTTATATACAACAATCCATACATATACAACAATCCACTGATATATAATCGTTTAACTTCTAAAGATTCTAAATATACAACCAATTCATAACTTAAAAAGAAATAAAACTAAGTAGCAAAAGCATCTCTGAGATGTATGTTTTTTTTGCTAGCCGCAGTCTTCTTAGCAATAATCTCTTTTTGTTCAATATCAATAGCATGAACCTAAAATATCATAAAATTAGTTAGGTGAAGTATAAGATCAAGAATTAACATTTTCTATGCATAAATATCATATAATTGTGTTTATACCTTTTTTTTTGATGCAACTGACTCGATTTGCTGTAATAAAAGCCATTTTACCTGTAATAAAGAAAACAATTAAAATCATTTGACCTGTACCTTTTTCACTAAGTTCTCTTTCTTTTCTTGGTTGGAATATGTTCTACATGTCTCTTAACAACACGGACGGTTGGATTGATCCAAATACCCTCATTATGATCATTTCTAATATATGAATCATTTGATATAATATTCTCATCTTGATCATTTCTGGTAAACGATTCAATCTCAACATCAATATCACCTTGATCTCCAGTGTTTTCATCAATTACTTTGTTGGAAAAAAGAACTATAGACCATTTCGTACTTTTCGGATCATTGACATAGAACACTTGTCTAGCTTGAGAGGCTAGAATAAAAGACTCATCTTTGTATCCCACCCTATTAAGATCCACTTGCAAAAATCCTAACTTATCCATTCGAATGCCGTTATTATTTTCAACCCACTTGCAACCAAATATAGGAATCTGAAACTTCTCATAATCAAACACCCAAATGCGCTCGATAACACCAAAATACGACAGATTTGCAAATTTGGGGTTTAAGTCCTTCACACTTGATATGTGCATTGCTTCAGCTACCACGGTGACACCACTATTCTGCATAGTACTTTTATCATCTTGTTCTTTGGTATAAAATGTGTATCCATTAATCGCGTATGCGCTATAAGAAAAAACATGGAAACTTGGACCATATGCTAAGAATCTCAACCTTTCTGTTATTGAAGCGGGATCTGAATAATACTTTGAATAAATATGATCCTTAAACCAAGGTATAAAACATCGATTCTACTGGGGGTCTTCGGCGTGCGCAACGACAAACTTAACAAATTCTGGGGTCTTCGGCAAATCCGTTTCCCATAACAACAACCCAAGCAAGACATATCATTCTATTGGGGTCTTCGGCGTGCGCAACGACAAACTTAACGAATTCTGATACCCCATTCTCGTACTCTCTCGACAATCGATTGGAAGACATCCATGTATTATCCATTACTAATTAGAATAAACAAAAAACAATTTCAGAAGAGAAACCAAAAATGGGATGAGACAAAAGAATTTCGCTTTATTGAGTTAGTCTCTGTGCAGGGCATTCATGTCTCCAACAACAACCCAAAACCAAAACAATTTTGGTTTATTGAGTTAGTTTCTCAACATTTTCAGATATCTCTGACTTCAATAGCATGAGAATGTATGAACCATGCATTAAGCATTAGTGGTATGCACTAATTTGTAGCATAGTTATATATCATCATATAGTTTTTACAAAAGATAAACATTGACTAGAAAATATATATGTAGAATTGTATAATGGTCTAACTGAAAGCTAACAGAAGAATAGTCGACTCTAATTTACTCTATCAAATAACATCCATACCTAAACTTCTTAAGTTACTAGCTACGCTATGTATGCTAGAATAAATACACTCATAAGCTGCATAGTGTACCTTTGATTGGTAGAAGGTGTTTTAGATATTGCTGCCTCCTTTTTCTACATCGAGAAACAAATGGAACAGTTGGTGAAATTTAACCCATAATGCCTAGTCTCCATTGCTAGCATTGCAACACAATAATTATTGTTGAGAATACTCAATAAATGTATGAACCAAGAAAAATGAAACCAAAAATGAACAATAGCGAACGTCAGAAGAGAAACCAAGTAATATGAAGATTAGAAAAATACCTATGGTGTCAAAATCGAATAGCTAACAACGAATTAATAGAAGGAGGAAACGTCGTAGATCTAACAGAGGTGGAAGGAGAACGCCTTAGAAGTAGCGAAAATCATAGCAGTGAGAACCCTAACGTGAAAAAGAACGAAAATAATAGAGAGTGAAATAACAAAACGTGCAGTATGTTATAATTTTAATGTTTACTAAAGGGGACCTTAGAGGGCGCTTGTGGAAAAAAAGCGCCCTCTAAAGGGGGCCTAAGAGGGCGCTTATGAAAGCGCTCTCTAAGGCTTTCCAAAAGCGCTTTATAAACTGGAAATGCACATGGACTTATAGAGCGCTTTTTTAAAAGCGCCCTCTAAGGGTAACCTTAGAGGGCGCTTTCTAAAAAGCGCCCTGTATTGTTGTCCCTCTATCTCCTCCTTATTTTTTCGCTTCACCTTAGAGGGCGCTTTATTACAAAAGCGCCCTCTAAAGTGCGCTGTCTATTTCAGTTGTTCGCTCCTTATTTTTTTGCTTCACTTTAGAGTGCGCTTTTGTAATAAAGCACCCTCTAAGGTGCGCTGTCTATTCCAGTTTTTGGCGTAGTGATAGGTAAAAAATGACCTATAATGTAACCTCATATCACATGCTCATAAAAGTTTAACTAGCTCTCACTCCAAACATAAAATTTGAATTAGACATCTTGAATTTGATTGTGAAACTTGGAAATATTTCATCTCATGAAAATTGAGTAAGTTATGGCCTTGGGAAGTTGACTTTCAAATTAGGGTTTAGACAAAATGACCTGTAATGTTTCAACATAGAAAATGATTTTCCAAGCAAAACTAGCTCCAGGTCTCAACATGAAAGTTGTTTGGGATGTCATTTATAGTAACTTTTCTCTTAGAATAATTTTCATATGGTGAAAATTGTAGGAGATAGGGTCTATAGAGACCCAGTTTTGATTAGAAGAATTCATCTGGCCAACCACCATCAACCAACTTGCTAACCTTTAATTCTTTTGAATTTCTTGGCTCATGGTAGATCATATATGCATAATATGATGAAATTTGAAGTGTCCCTTGAGAAATTTGATCAATTGGTGAGATAGCTTGTTGGAGAAGTTACTCAAGATACCTAGTCAAACTAGGGTTTTCAAGGCAAATCACCCTCAAACTCTTGAAGAAAACTTGATCAATATGACATGTGGAGGTAAATTGAACTAATATATGATGCTCATAACCATTCTTGGATCAATTCATGGTTGTGCTCTTTGTTATGAGGGTCTCACACCCTAGATATGAACTTGATAGATCAATGGAGATCATGCCCCACCTACAAAAGAGTTAGGCAAATGCAAAGACATATTTTTGGTATTTTGGTTAGTAAAATGATGATATACAAGTATGATACAATCACATAGTGCTTGGTGATCTCTCCCAAAACAAACCTAATGAAAGAGGGACAAGGAGGATGCCAAGGTATGATCCCAATGCTAATGCTTATGATGAAATTGCATGAGGGATCTTAGGGTCAAAATTGGGGTCTTACACTAATAACGTGAACCATGTGATCCGTTTTTATTTTCTCTCTGTATTGAAGATTTTTTTTATAGTTATTCAATAATATTTTATGCTTAATGTTGTTTTCCCTTCTACAAAATTGGGGGAATCGATCTAAATAGCAATGAAAACTAACCATAATTTTACATATTAGAATGAAATAATAGTGTCGGTCTATTTATGATAGCTAAACACAAGGCATACATGGTCCTTACAAAGGTATTTTACGTTCGATCAAACCTTCTTCGGTTGCAACTTTGCCCAAAATACTATGGGACTATGATAGACTACAAATGCACGACTTTATCGGTTTTAGTAAAGGCTTGATCGATCCCATAGAGACCAATCATAAATTACGATTATCTATTACTACAGTGTTTATCTAAGGCTACATGATTTGTTCATTTGCGCAAAATTGTAAATATCGGTTTGATTCAAATTTAATAACGAGAGGACGAAACGTGAATTCTATCTACATTTTGTTACTATAATAAATTAAAACAATTATTGTAACGAGAAATATATTTTTAGCATAAAAACTAAGTTGGAGGTACCGTCCACTTTCGTGTGTCTGTTATCGGATTTTAAACTTGCAATTCTCCGCTTTCGTGTGATACAAATTACAAGTTTAAAATCTCTTTAATAGTAATTTCTTATTTAATTAGAATTTTTTTTCTATTTAAAAATCTAAAATCTAAAATTTCTAGGTTTAGTATCGTTTTCGCTCTTTCAAGATGAAATCGGTAGGTGTTAATATTGTTGTAGTAAACTTTAATTTTAAAACAGTATTTTCAGAACAAAAAAACTAAATATTCTCTCGATAAATTCTGATTGTTCTCCTGCTTTTACACGTCCATCAAAAACTATTGATCGAACTTCTATGTCAGATACTGCCTCGTGGGTGCATAAATGGTATCTCGATGTTTCTACTTTAATTCTCATTATAATTAATTTAGTGTGCAATTTATACGAGTCCCGACGTTATGACGATCCTCACATTTCGGACTCAACCGACTTACTCAGACATGGTAAAAACAGTAATTAAAAAGCATGAAAATAAAGCACACATGTTAAAAGTCAGCAAAGTAAAGAGCCTGGAATAATGACGAAAAAATGATGTTGCATAAATTAAATTACTCAATAGGGACACTTTTATCAAGTACAACTACAACGTCAAAATGGAAACTGCGGAAGGTATATAACATCAACAGGAAATTAAACTTGCAGCAACAAAGAACTCTAAGTTATACAAAAAAAAAATTGCATAAGCACTTCAATGTGAAGTATTGATGCTTTACAAGAGTGAATTTATGGCTAAGTGTAAGCTTGGACCCCAAAATTATGAGTCTAAGGTCCTATTTATAGGTTGATTTTCTCTCAAGAACCTTGCAGATCGTGCAAAAGAAAGTGGACGCATATTTACAATTCTTGTGCATTTCTTCTGGTTCAAGACATCATGACGGGCATCAGATAGCCCACAGTCTGTCTGTCACACCTTTTTCAAATGGACTCTGAATCGTGGAGCCATGACACGCATCATTGGGGGTGACAGTCTTCCTGTCATGAAACTTAGACATGCGCTCATGGTATTTCACCCTGGCTAGATGACGGTCTAAGTTTGTTGGATCATGACGGGCATCGTGGCTTGTTTAACCCATCATATCAGTATGAACTTGGTACTTTTTTTTGTTGTTTTTGCCATTTTTCTTTGTTTTTTCACGCAAAAGTCACTAAGGGATTAATACGTTAAACACATCGAATAATCTAATAATACCATCATAACAGATTAAAAGCGACACGACTGACACTAGAAACATGTGAAAATCGAGTAGGAAATACAGAAAATTTGCATGTTATTAGATTATAAACAGACGAAGTGGGTAACAAGATAAGAAATCATGCGTAACTATTTCATAAAATAGTCGCAATATAAAAAGACTTGACATATGTTTAAACAATGATTAACCACATAAAAAGGGAAAAGTATTCGAAGGGGGCTTAATCATTTCTCTTATTAGAAGTTTCAATCGTCAGTTTAGTTTAACTAGTTTTATAATTATTGCACAACCAAATAAATCACACCTTACTCACCCTCATTTTACATTATATCTTTTACATTTTTTTATAGCAAGTATAGTTTTTGTAGTTTTTTCGAAATAAAACAATCCTCGTGGATACTATCATACCCCAATTTTGCTTGGACATTTTAAACTCTCATGCATACAACTTTATTTTACTTCGCTTAGAATAAAATTTAAGTTTTACAGACAGACCGATTGAATCGTTTCTCAAATATGTATAAACTTAATGGGCAAAAAATTTTAAGATCGGGTTTGCAGATGTCAGTTTTATTGACCTACGGTTTGCATAGTTTAACATGGCGTGCTCATTTTATTTTTTCTGACTTCTTTTACAGTCGAATTTTGATCATCCTAAGCCTCTTCAACCGGATATTTTTTACTTTAAAATTTTATCAAAACCTGTCTGTTTTCTAGAAGTATATTTCGTGTACATTATTTTAGCGCGTGCATTTTATTTTTTCACGCACTTTGGCGCCCAATTTTTATTCATTTTAATTCCTCTTATTTTTGTCTCTTTATCAAATTGTTCAGGAAAAATAAGTAGAATTGATCATATTTTAATTTTAATTTTATTATGGTTATTTTAAAAAGTGTGAATTTTATTTGTTTTAATTGATTTAAATTGATTTTAATCTCTTAAAACATCTAGAAGGGGCAATGTGAGTATTTTAATTTAATTGGTAAAATCTGTGTTTCTTTGTGTTTATCCTAGCCATTGGATTCAAATTAATTAAGGACTCACACTTGTTATCCATGTTTTTCTCATTCCACCAATCAAACAAAAGGATTGGAAATATTAAAAAAATAAAGAAAAAAGAGAAAGAGAGGAGTAGACGTGTCATGTGAGAAAGTACTTGATAGAAATAAAATTTCCTCCATTGAGATATGGACACGCGTGCCATGGGAGATGGAAAAACATTTTTTTAGTGATACACACTAACCAACGCGACCTCTCTCTCTCTCTTTCTCTCTCTCTCCCTCTCTCTCTCTTCACGTGGAAACAACATGTGGAATGAAAAGAACTACTGAAAAAAATGTACTCCCTCCAATAGGAGGGAGCCACGCCCCAATACTCTCTCTCCATTCTACATAAACAAAACAGAATAAAACCTCTCCACTCTTAATACGCTTCCGCAGGAAAAACCTGGAAAAACTGACCAATCACATCTCACTTCATCAACAAATATCCTTTCTCTCTCATTAACTTATGACACCTCATTTTCACCATATGAATTCACATCACCCTGACTTAAATTTGGACATGGCTCCAGACCGAAGGCAACTACAAAGCTTATCTCAAAAGAGAAATGAGTCCTTCAAAGGATATGCATAATGGTAGAGAGAATTGGCATCCCAAGTGCAACCACCACTCTTAGAGAAGGAATTGGTTAACTTGTTTATGGATACCCTGAGGAGTCTGTACTTCAAAAGGATGGTAGGCAGTGCATCGTCAGACTTCACCCACCTAGTGACAATTGGAGAGCGCATCGAGGGTGGCCTCAAAAGATGAAGAATACAAGATGCATCAGGTATCCATGCTAACAAGATTGAATCCCTCTGCATTTACTAAGAGGAAGAAAAGGATGAAACCAATGCAGTGTGAAAAGTGTCGGGTATTCTCATGGTGCACTAGCAAAACCTTATGGTCACCCATCTTTTCGACCCTCGCGAGGAGAGCTCCTCTGGGACCTATACTACGCGACCGTCGATCTAGGATGAAAAAGGTTAAATGTTCTACAAAAGGGATCTTATGGTCACATACTCTAATGAAGATAAGGATGCTTACGGTGAAATCTCGACGAGCATCAATACCTTTAAAAGAGTCTACCACTAAGTGAGATTCTCGCATATCCCTTACGAGAAAAGCTTCTCGGTGGCCAATACAACTCAACCTCTCCTATCTCAAGCATACTCTTAGATTCGGGTGGAGATTCTTTCACACAAGGCTTTTTTGCAATCATTTTTAACCATTTTTGTTCATCGTCACATAGCCAAGGTCACAAACCAACAAATAATATATACAGTTAGTATAGAAAGCAATAAAAGAATAAATACAGGAAAAAAGAAAGATAAACCCCCACACACGCAAAAAAGAGGCAACCTAAAGTAGGATTGACTTGCTTAGGGAAACCAGGTCCCAAACAGAGTCGCCAACTGTCGCACCCGGGGTTTCGGACATGCGAGTCGGACAGACTGAACAAAAGAAATCGCCCTCTCGAAGAGAGAAATGGCGAAAGCAGAAGATTCGCCATTGAATTTTATTTGAGTTCCTCTTTGGGAGAGGAGAGGTAAATAGTCGATAAAGCCCTCAAAAGGAAAAAAGAAAGGATAAAGAATTGGTCTCACAACTGAGATTGGGTTCGAAAGACGATTGTGCAAGGGGAAGGTATTAACACCCCTCATGTTCATGGTACTCCATGGGAATCATTTAAGTTGTCTGTGTGCGTGGGTATTTATCTGTTTGTTGCTTTATTTTTAAAAAGAGAGTGTAAAAGGATGAGATTTTGGATTTTTATTATTGTGCTCACCAAGGATTATGGCCTTTGTGCCTATGTATCATTCATTGGGTGATGAAGAATCAAAGCTCCCTAGTTAGGATTAAAAAATGTTTGTGGGTTGGTTGATTTTACCTTTGAGAAACGGGTTTTTAGTGTGATGCCCTAAGACACAAAAATGAGCTTGATGGGTTGTTTTGATTTTACCTTGAAAAAGGGTTTATGAAAAGAGAGTTTGTGATTAGATTGCACTAAAGTCTATGGACGGAGGTGAATATTCTAGACAAACAAGTCAGCGTCTTGGGTCCAAAATAATTAGATTAAGGGTAGGAAAGATCCATCCTTACTCATTCCTCACCACTTAAGGCTTGTGGCGTACAATACTAATCGTAGTTTTATCGTTTTTTGAGTTTGATTATGAAAATTCCGCTTGACGTTGGATCAAGGGTTTATTGCTTTAATTATAAAATTGGTGACGTGTTTAGAATATACAAATTAACCAAGCAAGAAGTAAATGGTCTCATTGTAAGGTAGCCCAAGAGAAATCCTTGTGTGTGCAAAAGTGATCTAAGCTAACAAGGATAATGGTCTTACAGTCATGTCTCCCTAGGGTAGTGCCATGATGTCATTCTTACAATAGGTATGTAAGCTACAGATGAAAACAAAAGTTGAGGCAAAGTGTCAAAAGATAAGGGCAAGGTCTCCAAGCAAGGGTTCTAAGTGAAATCCTATAAGTCCAATGATTGATTAAATGTGAAATGCATCTTTTTAGTTTTATAATCTTATAATGTTTTTGTTGTTTTTTATTGTATGATGGAAATAAATAAATGACAATAATAAACATGCATTAGGAGTATATACAATGATGATGATGATGATGATGATGATGAGTGCTTGAAATTAAATTACAATGCAATATAATTGACATAAAGTAAATCACAAGGTAATAATAACAAGATCACAATAACAATGGTTAGTGATTAACAAAGTTAATGATGAACAAAGATAGTGGTTCATTAAATGTACAAAGTAAACATTTGAGGATTATCTATCCATAAGTCAAATGACTCAAAGTATGGTGCATCAAGGTATAACTTATTATTTATGCAAAGTATTGAAGACGATGTTTGGTCATCTAACAATAAACTTGAAACAATGAAAGTTATATAACCCCGAGTCTATCTATCAATGATTTGACAAATGAAAGATTGTATCACTCAATGATTACAAGTTAACAGTTGATTAATGTACAAGTTAGGGATTGATTAATGATTAATATATGTACATGTTAAGCAATGTAAGCACAAATGTTAGAGGGTTAGTAGATAATGGAAGCAAAACAAATCAAATGGATCCACAAGTTAGAAACAAAAACATGGATTCATCTATGCATCAAATGACTTAAGTATGGTTAAATAGAGGTAACCTATCAATGCCTCAAAGTATCATAAATGATCCATTGATCATTCATTGATAGTGTCATACCCCGATTTTAGATCCATCTGCATTCATCCACTATGCATCATGCATTCATTTTAATATAAACCCTAATTCGTCTGAGGTCAATCGTTGACTTTCTGGTCAATTAGTTGACCAAAGTCAACCGTCCATTCCCAAATCCATATTGTCTCGATTTTGATAAACATTGGTCATTATCTAGGCCTTTTCGATCATGGTGCTTTTAATTACAAAATGGATTCTAATTTAAGTTATTTGACTTTTTAATTTTCAATTTGATTTTAATTTCAAATTAAGTCTAATTTCAAATTTCAATTTAATCTTAATTGTTTTTTTTTATGATTCAAACTCTAATTGATTTTAATTTTCAAATAAATGTTAGAATTGATATCAAATTAATTTTAACAAATTATAGATTTATTTGATTTTAATTGGTTTTATTGGTTTTTGATTTTAAATTGACATTTAGATTAGTCTTGGATTATTTCTAAAATCCATATCCATTTTTATAACCAAATATCCATTTATCCATTAACCCTTTTAACAACCATGTCCATCAAAATCCACTACACCATTTCTAGACTTTAAGTCAATGTATGACATTCAAAATCTTAACTTTTCATCAATCCACATTCATGTTTAAATTCATATTTAACAATAATGTCCAATAATTTTTCAATCACAGTTAGTTCCCAATTTTGGTTCAAACCAGTAATTCCAATCATAATGCAAATCTCAATAGAAATTTTCCATAACTATTCAATTTCAATTTCATTCAAATTCTAAATCTTAATATTCAAACATTCATAAATAAACTTTCCATAATAATTTCAAATTATATCATTCATCACATTCAACCATTCAATACAATTCACTGACTTTATAATACGATTCCATCCAAATCACAAAAGTTAAAAGTTAGAAACCAATTCCAACCATAGGTTACATGCTCAAAACATTGTCATAATTTCTAATTCCTCTTTCCAAGCATGCCAATACCAAGCTTCAACCTTCCATTTCATAGATGAACCATACAAATACATACATCTTCATTCAAAGTTCCTAACCATGATGATGACATAAACCAATTATACAAATTCCTAACCATGATCCCATGCATTCAAGTCATCAAATTTCTTTTCAATTCAACCTTTGGATTCAATCCCAACATGTTATTTCATCAAAATCTCAAAGTTACATTCACCTATTCACATACATTTTACAATTCCAATCCAAAACTATAAGAATTCCAAACTTACATAATTCTTACAATTTCATAAACCAACAACCCATTTCCATATACAAATCCAAACATTCCATTCAAATTCAAGGCTCAAGTACATAATCATGTCAATACCTTACACAAGAATCAAATTCCAAAGGTACAAATTTATGACCTAAAGTTCTAGCATATAATTCCTACGCATTAACTTCCACCGCCACCATGCTTCATGTCATCATCTCTTTCTATCCCAATCTGCTTTCCGTTCCATAGAGATACCTACAAAAGAAACAGCATATTAATGAGTTGTGCGGTTCAACACCATAATCCATTTAGTTTCTTCTGTATTCCCAAGTCAATTTAGCATTGCGGGATTCATCATAAGCCAGATACCTCAAAGTTGCGCTAAGATTTTGATTCATGAATAATCAACTTTCTAATCGCGGCCATACATTAACCAAATTTGATACGGAAGGTATTGGTTCTTTGAGTAACAAAATTTAGGAATTGTTTGTTTCTCTCCTTAGTTTGGGTCAATAGCAGAACCTATAGAAAAATGGGAAACACACTGTTAATTCAAAAGAATCATGGTAAAGGAAGTTAGAAGCATCACGTGATATCATTCAAAGGATAGCAGAACTCATTTGACAACCACAAAACATATAATTTCATTTTCTAAACAACTACATTCATTTAACACTAACAATCAAACCAACAAGTCCTAGGAAACCATGGAGTAAATTAAGCAATTCATCTTATTACATCTACTTGGCAACAGAAGGACATGTTTCATAGTGGATTTGATGTTACCGACATAGACAATATACCTGCATCAGAAGAGAACTAACCGACTTCATTAACTTCCAAATAACAATCCTAACTGATAACACCATCACAACTTGCAGCAACAACAATATGTCGGCAATGCAAAAGATCCAAGCTGCAATGCATCGATAATTAACCTTGGCATCACATCCTGTGTAGACCAATTGCAAATCCAGTTTGTAACACTCCAAAACCTTAATCATACCAAACCGTACCTGTGGATATAAAGGATAGGAATTCAAAAATCAATTCCATAATCCTTCCAATAAGCTCACAAGTGTTCCTATATTATAACTCAGAATAATTAGCTAAAAAATTTCCATGACAGAAACCTGCAAAGAGGGGTGTTCCCAATTGCTCACATGTTGCAGCAAAACCAATAGGCTAGAAACACCAATTTCACCAAGGCTTAACCCCTGCAACAGCACACCATAGGGAATTAACAAGCTTCAAAGAAATCAATACGACTACACCATAATAGAATAATAGAAAAAGGCGTCCATTTGAATCTCTCTAACCGAACCAATAACTAACCTCTAACCTTTTTCAGAACCAACGCAACCTGTTTTCTCTTCACTCACTGCTACGGACTTGGCTTCACCATAACAGACAAAGAGAACCCAACCTGCACTGCCATAACAGCTACATAACAAATTCATCAGCAACAGATCATTGCATTTAAACCAATGCGTCATCATCATCAATATCATACCTAGTGCACATCAAAAGGAAAATATATAGCGCCTCACTTGAGAGCTCGTGCTGGCAATGAACCTGAGGAGCATACTCAAATTCGAAGACGCGTTCGAGGCCTTCTTAACAGGATTTCTGAATCAAAGGTTGAGTCAATTACTGGAGAATTGTCATTGATCTTTCAGTCTGTTTCTCGTAGTGTTGCTTCACAGATTATGATTGAGGAGACTTTAGCATCATGTTCTAGAGGGCCCCGTGGCAATAAACAATATGCTGCTGTGTTTGCTGCGTTTGTTGTTGGAATGGCCTGTTTGGTTGGTATGGACTTCGGTGCAAAGTTTATGGCTTCCTTTGTCAAATGCTTTGAGGATGAATACCATAAAGAAGACAATCTCTCCTTGCGGAATATTGCGTTTCTTTTATCCTATTTATGCATATTTGAGGTCTGTTCTAGTGATTTAGTATTTGACTTTCTAGTCATGTTGAGCAAGCGTTTGACTGAGGATACGTCGAATAAGTTGAAGGCTTCCTCTGGAGATGTCCCTGAAAAGAATAACAGCAAAAGATTGGAGTTCACGTTTGAAACCATATATGATATCAAGAACAACAAGAAGAAGAGCAGTAAGACGGTCGGCATACCATTGTCTTTTTTCAACTAAGGTGCCTATCGGTATGATTTCGGTAATTGATCCCACCAAGGCCATGTGAAAACCGAAGCTACTCATGTTTTCACCAAATTCACTGCAGTAAAAACACACGAACTCAGCAAGGTGGTAAAAGTTAACAAATATCCCAAAAGGGATTGAGACAAAATTCAAAGAAGAAAGTGTAGGTTTGTATTACCTTTTCCGAATCCAAACATCAAATAGAGCGATTAAAATCTGAGCAACCCTAAAGGGATTTCACAGAAACCCCTTTTGATCCCCAAAGGCCAATCTGAAACCCTAATTGTTGAGTATAAAAGGAGAGAGGGGAGAGGACGAAAGGGAAGGAGGCGGAAAAAACCCTAAATTTTTCCAAACGAAAATCCTAACCACAGAAACCCTAATCTTTAGGCGATGGCATGAAAAAACCTAGCGAAGGGAGGAAGATAAGAGCTCACCATCGCCGCCGAATCACCGCCAAAGGTGAGCTTTCTTACTGGATCTTATTTTGAAACTATGGTTTTCGCGTTTAGAGTGAAATTGTGAAAGAATTCTTTAACTTGAATTAACTTTTAATGATAGCAAATTGTGTGAACATCATCCAAATTGGTTGTGCATTGCATTACATGATATAATTGTGTTTTTACCTTGTGATTCATCCCACTCCATTGTTGCATAACCACACATATACATGTACATTGAAAAATTACTTAAAATAACTATTAAAATGCATTTTGTAACAGTATGTATCAATACATGAATCTGTGCATCGATACATGCAGCCTTGATTAAATGACAAAACAAATTATGTTCAGTATGCATCGATACACACGAGCCATGCATCGATACATGGAAGTGCAAAAGCTCTGTGCATCGATACACACGACTTCTGCATCGATACATGACCACTTGTGATAGCCTGTGCATCAATACATGAGCATTAAGCATCGATACAGATTAGTGTAAAATACCACATGCATCGATACACACGACTTTTGCATCGATACATGATTAATTAATTTGACCAAATTACAAACAACTTACAGTATGCATCGATGCACACTCCTGTGTATCAATACACAAGGCTGTTTTAAGTCATAACAGAATCTGTTTTGCAGCATACATATACAGGTTTTGACAGCAAATGTGAGACACGAATTCATTGAGCAAAAAGACAATTGAACACAAGATCAAAGAAGTGTTGGAGCAATTGTCAGTGAGCACATAGAAACCTGAAAGAGACTTCATCTTCTTCATCTTCTCAATCACTCTTCTTTCAAGAACATTTACACATAACAATTCTTGTTCTTTGGATTAACGAAGCATTGAGATAACGTTCAGTGGTGTGATCAAGGATCTAGCTGTGGGTTGCAGTGGAACGATCGAGGATCTAGCTGAGTAGAAGATTGAAGGGGGTTTCTAGGAAAAACCTACTGGTTTGTCCTTCAAGAACTGGTGTGTTCTTGAGGGTTTCGGAGTCACATTTGCAGAACAGATTCAGCCGCAGCGTTGCGTTTGGAGATCGGGGGATCTCGCAAGCAGGTCGTGGAACCGGTGAATTGTTTGCAACTTTGTGCAGGAAAATCTTGATCAAGCTCAGATCAAGTGAAGGTTTATACAAGAAGAGGTTCTTGGAGATTAGAAATTCTGTCTTTGTATCAAAACCTTGTATCAACGGATTCGGCAATAATTGATAATCAAAGTTCTCAATTTCATTTGAAATTGAGAGGGAGACGTACCCACACGCGAGGACGACGTGGGGAACTTCCTTAACAAATCTCTGCGTATCTTCTTTTACCTTAATCTTCTTTACGTTTCAAATACTGTTTTGCAAATTCTGTTTGTGTGTGGTGATTGATTAAATTTCTGGACAGCAGTGATAACAAAACCTTTAGTCATACACCATTGCTGTTTATCATCAAACACTCACACACCAACTGTTTGACAAAACGGTTAACTTGATTGTGTTCATTGGAAATAGTATTTGAGGATAAGCGCATTCAATCTGTTAACATTCTGTGTGTATTAATTCTGTCATTCTCATTAAAATCCAGCAACTGCACTTGCGTGTCCGGCTTTCTAGTAGCGGTTCAGAATAGACGGAAGTCGATTCGGGACTGCTTTATCCGCTGTATTTGAAAACTCTGATTAAACGTAAAAATCCGTTAAATTTTAAGAGGTGATCTATTCACCCCCCCTCTCGATCACTAGCCACACCGTCTAACAAGTGGTATCAGAGCGCCGGTTCGCTGGTGCTCTGTGGCTGCCTGTAACAGTATGGATTCTGAACCAAAGGGGGCGTATAATAGAGCGCCTATTTTCAACGGTGAAAATTATGGCTACTGGAAAGACTGCATGCGAGTTCATATAAATTCTGTGGATAGGTTAGTATGGGCTGCCATTGAAAACGGTCCGTTTCAAATTACAATGACCAATGCGGCTGGCGCCATAGTACCTAAACCAGAAGATGATTGGAATGAGAAAGATGAAAAAAAGTGGTTGTGTGATTGGAGAGCTCGAAACATGTTAATTTCAGCACTTGGTGTTGATGAATATTATCGAGTATCACATTGCACGACAGCTAAAGAAATGTGGGACGCTTTAGAAATTGCTCATGAGGGCACTACTGAAGTAAAACAGTCCCGCATTAATACACTCAATCAAGAATTTGAGCTCTTTCGCATGAAACAAGGAGAATCAATCTCCGACATGCAAAAGAGATTCACCCATCTAACTAACCGATTGAATGCTCTTGGAAAACCTATTTCCAATGAAATTGCTACTAATAAAATTCTCAGGTGTCTTAGCAGGGAGTGGCAACCTAAAGTTACAGCAATCAAGGAAGCCAACGATCTTACAAGACTTACAATTACAACACTGTTTGGAAAGCTGGAAGAACATCAGCAAGCTTTGGAAAGTCTTGAAAAATATGAGAATAAAAGTAAGAAAGAGAAGGAAAAGAAAAGAGACAAAGAGGGAGAGAAGAAGCCAATAGCTCTTGTGGCTTCTAGCTCTAAGTCCTCACGAAAAGAGCAAAGCGACAATGATTCAAGTAGTGACAAAGACACGGATGATGAGGAAATGGGACTGTTTGTAAGGAGATACAATAGATTCATTCGAAAGAATGGAGTCAAGCATTCCGACAAAAATCTCATGAAGTTTCGAAGACAATCCACAAATTCGAAACAAGAAGAAAACAAGAAAAGTAGAGGAAGAGGATCATGCTTTAATTGTGGTAAATCCGGACACTTTAAAACGGACTGCCCTATGAAGTATAAGGACCAAAGAAAAGACTCACCAAAAGGGTACAACAAGCAAAGGAGAGCGTATATTGCATGGGAAAGTGATAGTGACTCATCAAGCACACAAAGCTCAAGTGATGATGATGAAGCTGCAAATCTGTGCCTTATGGCTCACACAAAAAATCAGTCCTACCACAAGAAGAAAGACAATGACAAAAAGGTGAAACAAGCCTACTTCAATAACTTCTCCTCTATGTCTTTTTCGGAATTAAAAATAGCTTTTGAAAAACTGCATAACGAAGCTGTAGATGCTTTTAAACGATTGGCTTCCGACAAACATATCTTCTCTTTTTTGGAAAGTAAAGTAAACAAAGCTGAAATTGATTTAGAAGCATTGAAAACTAGTATTGCAGAAAATTCAAAAACTATTGACATTGACGGATGTAGTAGAGTTAGGTATTGTGACGCTTGTTATGTTTGGCAAAAAGAGGTAAACACTCTTAAGGTCAAACTAGAGAAAGCGCTACAACCTAAAATTACTTATGCCGTTGACTCCAAGTTGTTTAAGAAGTCATTGAATCCTCCATATGCAAAATACTCTTTTATTTTAAAGGATTCAATGAACAAGAAACAACAAACATATCATCATCGTTTATGTCATTATTGTTGCCATGCTGGCCATACCATTGAGAAATGCAAATTTAGAAGATTTCTAGTCCCTAAAGGTATTTATCAATGGAAGCCAAAAGGCAACCATGTCAACACTTACCCTCTTGGACCCAATGAAAATTGGGGACCAACTTCTCTCTTTTGATGTTGTAGGATGAGTGCCTTGCCTCCGCGGATAGAAGGTGGTTTCTTGACAGCGGCTGCTCAAGGCACATGACCGGTGACATATCGCTTTTTATAGACTTCAAGGCAAAGAAGAAGGGATATGTTACTTATGGAGACAACAACAAAGGAGCCATACTCGGCAAAGGTAGTGTAGGTAATCCCTCCACCACTACTATTTCAAATGTCCATTTAGTTGAGGGACTTAAACACAACTTGTTGAGCATAAGTCAACTATGCGACATGGGTTACAAAGTTTCGTTTTCAAAAACTTGCTGCATAATTGAACATGCTGAACAAAAAATTGTGTTTAAGGGTGTAAGAGTAAACAACATCTATATGCTTGACTTGTTTGATGTACCGTTAACAAATACTAAATGTCTAGTCACCTTGAATGATGATTCTTGGCTTTGGCATAGACGTTTAGCTCATGTTAACTTCGATTTGCTAAACAAGGTTGTATCCAAGGATCTAGTAGTTGGTCTACCAAAAATAAAATTTTCAAAAGACCACCTATGTGACGCGTGCCAAATGGGAAAGCAAACAAGGGTGTCTTTTAAATCTAAAAAGGTAATTTCAACTTCACGACCCCTTGAGCTTCTCCATATGGACCTCTTTGGACCTTCCAGGACAAAGAGCCTAGGTGGAAACTACTATGGCTTTGTAATAGTTGATGACTACTCTAGATTCACTTGGACTATATTCCTTCATAGCAAAGATGAAACTTTTTCTGCTTTCAAAAATTTTGCAAATCTGTCCCAAAACAAAATGAATTCCAAAATAGTTACAATTCGTAGCGATCATGGTGGTGAGTTTCAAAATTATCACTTTGAGAAGTTTTGTGACAAGTATGGCATTGAGCATAACTTTTCAGCCCCTCGCACTCCACAACAAAATGGCGTTGTGGAGCGGAAGAATCGTGTTTTAGAGGAGTTGGCAAGAACAATGCTTAATGAGGGTGGATTACCAAAATACTTTTGGGCTGATGCTGTTAGCACAGCCTGTTATGTCCTAAACAGAATTTTAATTCGCCCTATTTTGAACAAAACTCCTTATGAACTTTTGAAAGGAAGAAAACCAAACTTGTCACATCTTCACGTATTCGGTTGTAAATGTTTTGTTTTGAATAACGGTAAGGAAAACATTGGGAAGTTTGATGCAAAAGCGGATGAAGGTATTTTTCTTGGTTACTCAATGTCAAGTAAAGCATATAGAGTGTATAATAAGCGTTTACTTACTGTTGAAGAGTCGGTTCATGTTTCTTTTGATGAGTCTTATCCGAAAAATGTCGGAAAAGGTATTTCTTTTGATGACGCAGGTGTATCTACGGAAGACATACTCAAGGAAGCTGTTGAGGAAATTGATCAGTCCAAAACAGCTGCCCATGAGAAGGAGGAAGATACAAGTCATGAAGAAATTGAGGAAGAAAAGACAGCTGAAGTGAATGATCTTCCAACAGCTTGGAGATCCTCAAAAGACCATCCCATCGACAACATTTTGGGAGACATTTCAAAGGGAGTAATGACCCGGTCTAAGATAAGTAACTTTTGTTCTCACTTCGCGTTTGTTTCACAAGTTGAGCCTAAAAATGCCAAAGAGGCCTTGATTGATGAGTGTTGGCTAATGGCCATGCAAGAAGAGCTTAATCAATTTAAAAGAAATGACGTTTGGGAACTTGTCCCTCGTCCGCGAGATCATCATATCATAGGCACTAAGTGGGTTTTTAGAAACAAACTTGATGAAAACGGAGTGATTACTAGGAACAAGGCACGCTTAGTAGCACAAGGATATAACCAAGAGGAGGGCATAGACTATGAGGAAACTTATGCTCCAGTTGCTCGCCTCGAAGCTATACGTCTTTTGCTTGCCTATGCGTGCTCTAAGGATTTTAAGCTTTACCAAATGGACGTAAAGAGTGCCTTTCTTAATGGTGTCATAAATGAAGAAGTATATGTTTCACAACCTCCCGGTTTTGAAAATGCTGAAAATCCAGATCATGTTTACAAATTAAAAAGAGCCTTGTATGGTCTTAAACAAGCCCCTCGGGTTTGGTATGAAAGGCTTAGCAAATTCCTAATTGATCATGGATATTCAAGAGGTAAAGTGGACAATACTCTCTTTATTAAACACAAAGGAAAGCACATTCTTTTAGTTCAAGTTTATGTCGACGACATCATATTTGGTTCAACTAACATACACTTGGTCGAAGAATTTTCTAAGGTTATGCAGGGTGAATTTGAGATGAGTCTAATGGGGGAGCTAAACTACTTCCTAGGACTGCAAATAAAGCAACTTGATGAAGGTACTGCAGTATGTCAAACAAAATACTGCAGAGAACTACTCAAGCGCTTTGGAATGAATGACTCAAAGTCAATCGACACTCCAATGCCTACCAACGGAAATCTAGAAAAGGATGAGCACGGTAAGTGTGTAGATGTCAAAAGATTCAGAGGTATGATTGGATCTCTCTTATATCTTTCTGCTTCTAGACCCGACATCATGTTTAGTGTTTGCATGTGTGCACGCTATCAATCAAATCCTAAAGAATCGCACCTAAAAGCGGTGAAGCGCATATTTAGATATCTTCATGGAACATCCAAATATGGGCTTTGGTATTCTAAAGGAAGTGATTGTAGCCTAGTAGGGTACTCCGATTCTGATTTTGCTGGCTGCAAATCAGATAGGAAAAGTACAAGTGGTACGTGTCACCTATTTTCAAACTCCTTGGTCAGTTGGCACAGCAAAAAGCAAGTTTCTGTGGCTTTGTCAACTGCAGAGGCTGAATACGTTGCAGCCGGTAGTTGTTGCGCTCAGATTCTATGGCTGAAGCAGCAACTACAAGACTTTAACATTCAACTCAAACGTATTCCTATCAAATGTGACAACACTAGTGCCATAAACCTTACTAAAAACCCTGTTTTACACTCACGCACTAAACACATAGAGATTAGACATCATTTCCTTCGTGACCATGTTGAAAAAGAAGACGTTGTCTTTGAGCACGTTGACTCCAAAAACCAACTTGCTGATATTTTCACTAAACCATTGGCAACGGAACCTTTCTTCAACATTCGTCGCGAATTAGGAATCTTAGATCTATCTTATTTGATGTCATAGGCATGTTGCATCTTAATTATATTATGCCTCACCGTGTGTGACAAGCACTGTTTTAGATGTCAATTATGCTTCACAAGATCTCTCCAACAGAGGTAATATCAATCCTTTCTACAATTTTCTTATTGATTAGTGATTGTGGTTGTTAGATCAAATGTGCTTACTCTAGTTGATGTAAAGTTTGCTTGAATATACTCCTTGTCCATAATGTGTGCTCATTAACATGTCATATTGCAAACTGCATAATCATTCTGCATTAAAACACATTAAAAACCAGTTCAGCATCAGTATGTATCGATACATACGCAGCCTGCATCGATGCACATACTCTAAAATTAAATTTTTTGAAAAACAGCTTCAGTATGCATCGATGCATATATCGCATGTATCGATACACAAGGGAATTGTAAACCCTGGCATCGACGCATCCATCGTATGTATCGATACAATGAAAATTTTCAAATACCTAGCATCGATACATAACTCTCTGCATCGATACTCACTGCTGTCATCTGAATTAAATGCATACTTCTTCTCTCTCATGCATCGACACATCAACCAATCATATCATCTCTTATCTCAAGCATTCATATCATCTTCCCTCTAAACCCAAAAACAGTGGCTAACCCTAATCCTCTTCATCTTCACTCTCTCCAAAACCCTAAAATCTCATACCACCATGCCTCCACGCACTATTCCAGTCAGAACCAAAGGAAAAGGAAAGGGAAAAGAACCTGCAGGCACTTCTCAGCAACCACCAGAAGTTCCGTCGAATGCACTAGAGCTACTTCATCCTGCTGTTGCTGATGAATTCGAAGAATCCTTTAAAACAAGGTTAGTCATGAAACCTCATGTTTTTGACAAAACAGAAGCTATTCATCTGCACCTTAGTGAAGTCGTTGACCTCTTACATGTACAACGGCTTGGGTCTTTTCTGTCCACAAAAGATGACTATCACGAGGATTTCATTCGGGCTTTCTATGCTGGTTTGCAGCCTGGTAGAGGTTATATGTTCCGGTGCTCTATCGGCGTCAGAACATACACTTTTGATGCCTCTAATTGGGAAACGGTATTTCAAATGCCGGCTCCGACGCTGGGTACAAAGTCCTGGCATGACCTGCACTTTGATCCTGAATTCGACATGAAGGATTTCCTTTTATCCATCCTTAAAATAGACAGACCATTGAGTGATGATGAACACATCACGTCTGGATTGATCAAGCAAACCCCGCGTATACTTCACTGGATTATTACGCACATTCTGCGTCCAACAAACAGTGGACATTCTCGGTTGGACAGGCCCAGCATTCATCTACTCTACATTCTGCAGAATAGAGTGTTCTTGAATTGGGCTAACTACTTTGTCAAACGTCTATTTTACGTGCGAGACAGCTCAAAGGTTGTGGCGTTAGGCTATGCTTCTCAGATTATGAAGATTCTTAAGTTTTGGCAAATTGCACTTCCTATTGTTCCTCTTCTAACCCCGTCTGCTGCTCAAGAGTTTGACTCTGCCACTCTTTCGCATATGGGATATCGGTGGGATAAAGACCGCAAATGCTTCTATTTTTACGAAAGGAAATCCAAAACCAGAATTTACAACTTTGACATCCCTTCGGAGCGCATCCATGTTGCTGAAGATCAGGCTGATGAAGAGATGCAGGATGCGGATGATACTGATGCACCACAAGCTGAGGCCAATACTGGTTGGGGTGAATGGGTGCCACGAAGGTGGTCTCCTACCAACTATGTCCCTGAACCTACGGCCCCTCCATTCACCGGTGGTACTTCAGCATCAACACCGACTGTGGACATCACACACATGCTGCAACAGATGGAACTTGTCAACAAAGAACGCCATGACGAAGCACGCTATTGGCATGTTCAACAAACTGAATGGCACAATGAGCATCGTGAGTGGCATGATGAGCACACTCGGATGTATCACAATCAACATGCTTGGCACCAAGACTTGGTCAAATGGCATCAAGTGTTCTACAACGAAATGTCCGGCTTTATGGATGACTGCCGTGAAAATCCTGGGATTATGGACAGCTTTCGAAGCGTTGAGGTTCAGAATCGGTTTAGGCAATACTCCTTCATGGGACATAATCCAGACACGATGCCTCCTCCTCCACCTCCGCCAAGCTACCGAGACCCCGACAGACATGATGAGGAATCCTGTGGTGGCCACAATCCAAATTAACCCACCATTCCTTTCATTTCAATGCATTTCATTTCATTTGGTTGCACATTATTTGTTCTAGCTTATGTAACTCCTAAACTTGTTTGCACACTTTAAATGCTTTTAAGGTTCTGTTTATCTCTATCTGTTATTTCCCTTACCTTTTGAATGATTCTTTGTGAATGATTCTTTAACTTGCAGCTTCTTTCTGTGTGATTGATAGCGTATTATCCTTTTGCCATGCCCTGCTTCACTCTCTACTTGATAACTATAGTTCTTCCTCTTTTTGATGTTGACAAAGGGGGAGAAAATGCAGATATGCACAAACTCAGGGGGAGTATCACACATCTTGCCAAGAATTTGCCATCATCAAAAAGGGGGAGTTTGTGAAAGAATTCTTTAACTTGAATTAACTTTTAATGATAGCAAATTGTGTGAACATCATCCAAATTGGTTGTGCATTGCATTACATGATATAATTGTGTTTTTACCTTGTGATTCATCCCACTCCATTGTTGCATAACCACACATATACATGTACATTGAAAAATTACTTAAAATAACTATTAAAATGCATTTTGTAACAGTATGTATCAATACATGAATCTGTGCATCGATACATGCAGCCTTGATTAAATGACAAAACAAATTATGTTCAGTATGCATCGATACACACGAGCCATGCATCGATACATGGAAGTGCAAAAGCTCTGTGCATCGATACACACGACTTCTGCATCGATACATGACCACTTGTGATAGCCTGTGCATCAATACATGAGCATTAAGCATCGATACAGATTAGTGTAAAATACCACATGCATCGATACACACGACTTTTGCATCGATACATGATTAATTAATTTGACCAAATTACAAACAACTTACAGTATGCATCGATGCACACTCCTGTGTATCAATACACAAGGCTGTTTTAAGTCATAACAGAATCTGTTTTGCAGCATACATATACAGGTTTTGACAGCAAATGTGAGACACGAATTCATTGAGCAAAAAGACAATTGAACACAAGATCAAAGAAGTGTTGGAGCAATTGTCAGTGAGCACATAGAAACCTGAAAGAGACTTCATCTTCTTCATCTTCTCAATCACTCTTCTTTCAAGAACATTTACACATAACAATTCTTGTTCTTTGGATTAACGAAGCATTGAGATAACGTTCAGTGGTGTGATCAAGGATCTAGCTGTGGGTTGCAGTGGAACGATCGAGGATCTAGCTGAGTAGAAGATTGAAGGGGGTTTCTAGGAAAAACCTACTGGTTTGTCCTTCAAGAACTGGTGTGTTCTTGAGGGTTTCGGAGTCACATTTGCAGAACAGATTCAGCCGCAGCGTTGCGTTTGGAGATCGGGGGATCTCGCAAGCAGGTCGTGGAACCGGTGAATTGTTTGCAACTTTGTGCAGGAAAATCTTGATCAAGCTCAGATCAAGTGAAGGTTTATACAAGAAGAGGTTCTTGGAGATTAGAAATTCTGTCTTTGTATCAAAACCTTGTATCAACGGATTCGGCAATAATTGATAATCAAAGTTCTCAATTTCATTTGAAATTGAGAGGGAGACGTACCCACACGCGAGGACGACGTGGGGAACTTCCTTAACAAATCTCTGCGTATCTTCTTTTACCTTAATCTTCTTTACGTTTCAAATACTGTTTTGCAAATTCTGTTTGTGTGTGGTGATTGATTAAATTTCTGGACAGCAGTGATAACAAAACCTTTAGTCATACACCATTGTTGTTTATCATCAAACACTCACACACCAACTGTTTGACAAAACGGTTAACTTGATTGTGTTCATTGGAAATAGTATTTGAGGATAAGCGCATTCAATCTGTTAACATTCTGTGTGTATTAATTCTGTCATTCTCATTAAAATCCAGCAACTGCACTTGCGTGTCCGGCTTTCTAGTAGCGGTTCAGAATAGACGGAAGTCGATTCGGGACTGCTTTATCCGCTGTATTTGAAAACTCTGATTAAACGTAAAAATCCGTTAAATTTTAAGAGGTGGTCTATTCACCCCCCCTCTCGATCACTAGCCACACCGTCTAACAGAAATTGGGAGTAGTGTATCGTGAGGTTGGTGCAAGCGAGTGGGAGGTGATGAGAGATTGAGAGACGACGAGAGGCTGAGGTCGAGAGATGGAGAGAATGAGGGATGTCGTTAGTGAGGAAGACAAACACTTTTTTGGATCTGATATGCACTCTCTCACTTCCTTTTATTTTATTTATTTTAAAACATGCAATTAAAATCCACTTAATGACTTTTTCTTTTCCCCAAGAGCATTAATGGCTCTTCATCCTCTTCCCCATGTAACTGTTAACTCTGTTTCCCACGCAGAATAGGAAGAGACCCATACTGTTAAGGTCCTTAGTTTAGATTAGATTTTACTCTAAAAAATGACCCAACAGACTACCTCGTTCCAGTTTTTTATTTACTTCGATTTATCTTTAGTTATTTTTGTTTATATGTTTAAATTATTATTAAGATAACAAATGACCATAAGTGGCTTAGTGGAGAGAGAGCAGTTTCACTAAGTTCGATACTTAGGAGTAGCATATCTCCATATTTTTATTTTTATGCTTACTATTTCATTTAAATTTTTCATGATTTCTTGCTATTTATTTTATTTTCATATTTTTATCAATTTAATTTAATCGTTATTTAGTTGTTTGGATTTTTAAACGTTTACCTTTTAGATTTAATTAATGGTTGACTTTCCGATATTGGGTTTTATTCGATTAGTCGATTTTTTTTTGTTAGTTAATATAATTAGGTTATTGGTATCCATGTTCATACCTTTACACATGTAGACAATCACATTCAAATTCTCTAAATTTTCGATTTAAATTTCACTAACTTTCCATAGTTTCGACTTTTAATTTCGTTTCCTCCCATTAGAATCTGCCATTCTGGTGGGAACTCGATTATATATAAAATTAATTCGATATACATATAAAATTGTAAAAATTAATTTTATCCCTATAATATAATTCTATTTTCAAACTATCTTTACAACCCGATTAAATTCTTTTTTTTAAACACGAAAGAAGAGGACCATTCGAATCTTGCATTCCGGTGGGAACCCTCGAATAATCCGTCCTGAGCCTCAGGTTTTGGATTAACCGTTCATTCTTTTCTTTCATTCTTAAAAACGCTTAATAATTAATTTGGACAAAATAAGGGCCGTTGAGATCAAGCATTATGGCATAACCCTTTGAACATTTGATTCTCATCAAGTGTTCGTTGTCCAGTAAATAATTTTCTTAAATAATTCGAATAAAAAAGGACCATTGGAATCTAGCATTCCAGTGGAACCCTGAATTTTTGATCTTAGGGCTCATGTCTCGTTCTCATCAAATATTTGTCTTCCAAACTTAAAATATATACTTAACTCCTACCTTAACACTTTTTCAATAAAGATGGAAATGGAACATGGTGTATACCGTGCACTCCTGAGATTAAGATTCAAGGTGGATGCCTTGCTTATCTTAGCTCTCGCTATCGTCTAAAATTGTCAATGCGGTTTATTCAAACCCCTTTCTCAATCAAACCTAAAAACAGTTAATCCTTATTCAACACCTTTTCAATAACGATGGAAATGGAACATGGTGTATACCGTGCACTCCTGAGACTAGGATTCAAGATGGATATCTCGCTCATCCAAGTTCTCGCCATCACTCAAAATACATCCAACCAATCAAACTCTTTTTCGCCGCCGTGCGACTAATCAAAAACCTTTTTCATAAACGAAAGACATATTGTCTTAAGGTGATGCAAAACAATGTTTCGGCCACGATTGTTGAGTCGAGATAAGTGACGTTTTTCCGAATGTAGATTTGTAAATCCGTTCGATGTGTGGTATGCGTCCATTCCTCATCTGTTTTGGATAAAACAATGTTTTCATCGATTAATACAGTATAGCTTTCACTAAAATCGACCAACAAACAAACATTTTTTGCCCAGAACTACGTAATCCTTGATTTCTCTTTTGAGATATGTAGGAGCAGGATTTGTAAATCTTGTCAGGCCCACTAATAAAAAAACTTAGGTTTAGTCCCCTTCGTTGCAAAAATCCAAAAACACCTCTTCTCTCTTCTATTATTCTCTCCCTCATTATAACTTGAGAAGACTAACATAAGCTAACATTCAAAACGAAACTAACTAAACGGTTCCCGTTGAATACAACGGACGTGAGGGGTGGTAATACCTTCCCCTTGCGTAACCGACTCCCGAACCCTGATCTGGTTGCGACGACCAATAATCATTGTCGTTTTGTCTTGGGTTTTATCGATATTTCCCCTTTCCTTTTTAGGAATAAATAAAGTTCGGTGGCGACTTTGTTCAGTCCATCCTTGCGAGCGTGCGATCGCGCTTAGCTTTAAAGTCGTATCCCCATTTTTTCGAGGTGCGACAGATGGCGGCTCTGCTGGGGACAGGAACATCCCTAAGTGAGTCAACCCTAGTTCAGTTAAGTTATCGTATGTGTGTTAGCTTTGTTTGTTTATTTTTCTTCCTTTGTTATATGCTTTCTTTATCTCTGTTTTATCGCATTTTTATATCTATATATATCTATGTGTGGGTGTTGGGATTTTGATATCATGAATAAAGCTCTACACCCGAGCTTTGGAAAAAGAAGAGAGAACACATAAGTTAGAATTGGAAGTCGTGTAGTGTTAGTCCCCAAGGGCCACTCCTTGCGTGTCTAGCATGAAGACTCCCCTAGAGTAGACCTGTTTGTAGATCTCATTATAAGACAGCTAGCCTGTTGCATAACGTTGATTCATGAAGGGTCCATGACTCTAGGAGCCCCTCTTAGAACTAGTTCCTGCTTTGGTGGTTGCGTAATGTTGGACTCCAAGGGCCTCTCCTTGTTACACCCAACATGAAAACCCCGCTCAGAAGAGACCTTTCGTCACTCTTGTCATAAAGCGACTAGCCTGTTGCATGATGTTGATACGATTATGGTCCATGACTCTGGGAACCTTATCAAAAACGTAGAAGCTATCCTGTGAGTGGGTCTATGGGTAACCAACTTAGAACTATCTATTAAGAAGCCTACCAAATAGGGTGTTTTGAGTTACTTTATCCCAAAACCAAATACCACGCATTCATGATCATTTGCATAACATCATGACACTCATACAAAATTTTGTTTTCAGTGAATCTTTGAACACGCAGTTGCTAAGCACAAAAAGTTTGTAATGGGTTCAGAAAGAAGGAAAGCATTACCATTCAAAGCCAAAATGCCAGATACTGCCAACATATCAAGACTTCTGAATGAACTTCCCGCCTGCTTCAGGGTTACTTTGCAAGGAAAGTTTGGTCACATTTGGATATTCTCTCAGTGGATGTTCAAACACCAGCCATCACCGCTTTAGCTCAGTTCTATGATCCTCCGCTTCGAAGTTTCTTATTCCAAGACTTTCAGTTGACTCCAACCTTGGAGGAATTCGACCGGCTCTTGGGATTTTCTATGAAAGGAAGGACACCGTATAATAGGATTGGTCAGGTACCTGAGGTAGAGATGCTAGCTCTTGCACTCCACATCCCCATATCTGATGCATTGGCTAATTGGAAGAAAAGGGAGAATCTCTTTGGTTTTTGGAGGGCTTACCTAGAAGAAGAAGCAGAAAGGTTGTTTGAGATACATCATTGGGACGCATTGGCAAATATGCTAGCTCTTCTCATATATGGGCTAGTATTGTTCCCAACCCACGAAGGTTTTATAGATTCAGCTGCCATAAGTATCTTTTGGGCCGTTTGGAAGGATAAACAAAGTTTGGTTCTTCCACTACTAGCTGACACTTTCCATACTTTGCATACTCGACATCAAAGGAAGAATGGAATGCTGATATGTTGCTTTCCATTGCTCTATAATTGGCTTATCTCATATGTGTTTAAGCCTGATGCTCACATCAGTGAGATGTCCAATGGGGAGTGGGCAAGAACTCTGGTGTCTTTGTCTAGTAAGGATATCATTTGGTACCGACACAAGTTGAATGTTGAAGAAATCATTATCAGTTGTGGTAGTTTCCCAAATGTACCACTAATAGGATCTAAAGGTTGCATCATCTACAACCCCATGTTAGCTTTGTGACAGTTTGGATACCCTATGCGTGGGAAGCCCGATGATAAAGAGTTAGAAGAGATGGTTTTAAATGATATGGGAACCAATGATCCTTTTCTCCTTCGTAAGATCATTCGATCTTGGGAAAAGGTGCATACCAAAGGAACAGAATTAGTAAAGAAGAATGATGCAACAAGGGTTCCTTATCAACAATGGATCTCGAAGAGGATTAAAGTTGTGAAACTCCCTTTTTCTATAGAGATTCCTCTAAGGTCTACCTCGCCAGAACCGGTCCCTGTTTCTCTTGAAGAGGTGGAAGAACTTGAGCCATGGTAGCTAAACTTGGAAAGGAGAAAGATGATCTGCAATCTGAACTCTGCAAAGAAACTGGAAAAAATATGATTCTCAAAAGGAAGAGTAACCAAAGGAAGGAACTTTTGGAGGAGAGTCGTAAGAAGAATAGAATTGAGCAAGATCTCAAGGAAAGAGTCTTGAAGTGTCTGGATCAGGCTGATAGTGGATTAGGTTCACTCTGTGATGAGTTAGCTAAGGCTAAAAGAGATGGACAAGAGTGGAAGCGTTGGTGGGACCTAGCCACTAAGCAAAAGAAGGAGGTAAGGGAGGAGCTTGAAGCCCAAATACAAGAACTGAAAGAGCAACTTCGAAGCTCTGAAGCTGAAGTGGTGCGTGAAAGACGTCTTAAAGAACAAGCCCAAAGAACCTCTCAAATATGTCCTAAAGCCTGGGAAGAGAAGTGTGATGAGCTGAATACTAACAAAGAGCTAGCTAGTTATTGGAAGGAACAATATGTTTCTCTGAAGAGCCAAAGCATGGATTGGCTAAATCATAGGAAGCATTTGAATGAGATATTGGATGAGTATGAATGCACCATCAACCTTCTGCAGCCAAGTCTTGATGCATACCGCACGAAGTTGGCTAACCTCATAGAGTTTTGTAATGTAGTGGCCATAGACTTACCATGGAAATTGGAAAATGCTCTAGAGGACATGGATGAAAATAACACTCATCCTTCGGATCGTGACCTTGTTTTGCTTTACGAAAGGATGATGTGAAGGTTCAAAGAAGAATTGAAGGCGCACAAAGAGCGAGTTGCTAAGAGGACTCTTTAAGTTGTTTGCTTCGTGTTATTTCCAATTTGTATTTGGCTTAATGTTTTGTACCCACTTTGACTGTGTACTTCGTACTTTTTGGCTTCATTGAATGAATGGGTATTGAATTTTGAATCGGCTTCTGACTATTGTTTTCTGTTTCTGTTCACATCACTTTCAAAGTGCGTGCTCAACAACTGCGAAGTTTATAAGAATCCCTAAAAATAAAATAAACATAAAATGCATTCATACATACATTCATGCATTCTCCATATAAATAAATAAAAACTCATTTCGTTTTCTCTATCAGTTGTTACACACTGAGTCCTCAACACCACTACAACACCAGACCCAACGCTCGTCGAAGAATGGCGGACCAAGAACAAGAATTGGAGCGAGTAAGCTCAGAACTCAAAGACCTATGAGGAAACATGGGTCAAGTCATGGAGATACTACAGGTCATCAGGGCAAAGTTGGACACCCAAACGACGGTCGTTTCAGAAATCGCCGGTCCCACGATTGAACCCCAACCTGCAATGACAGTACCAACCACTTGGCCAGCCTATGGTTTACCTCCCAGTTTCACACCTCAAGTTGAAGGCGCCCTTGGTTTTGCACAATCTACTCAGCAAACGGTTCCTCTACCAACCATCAATGAAACTCATCCAGTGGTCCACACATTCGCACCACCTCTCGTTCGTGCACATGTGCAACCTTACTTCGAGGATCAACAACATGCTCCGGACTTTTCGGACGAAGATGATGAAAGGCAGGAAGACATAAGAGGGATGAAAGAGAATTTCCAGATTCTTGAAAAAAGGTTAAGGGCTATGGAAGGTGACCAAGTTTTTGGTGCTACTGCTAAGGATATGTGCTTAGTGTCAGGTCTTGTGATTCCTGCAAAGTTCAAGACCCCAGATTTCGATAGGTATGAGGGCCACTCGTGTCCTAAAAGTCACCTTATTATGTACTATCGAAAAATTGCAGCACGTAGAGGATGATAAACTTATGATACATTGCTTCCAAGACAGCTTGAGGGGTGCTCCCTCTAAGTGGTACTTAAGCCTTGATCAAAGTAGGATTCGTTATTTCCAAGACTTATCCGATGCTTTCATCCAGCATTACAAGTATAACATGGATATGGCCCCAGATAGGAGGCAATTGCTCAGCATGTCCCAGAAAGATAATGAGTCTTTTAAGGAATATGCACAACGATGGAGGGAAGTGGCCTCGCAAGTTGAACCACCCCTTGCTGAGAAGGAGTTAGCAGATTGGTTCATGGATACGGTAAAACCTATGTTCTATGAAATAATGGTGAGTAGTGTATCTGCAAGCTTCTCTGACCTGGTCGCCGTGGGCATAAAGGTCGATCTTGGATTGAAGAATGGAAAAATGATAACCACCTCTGAAACATCTGGTAATAATGCCAAAAATTTTCCCGGAAGTTTTCAAAGAAAGAAAGAGGGTGAAACAAATGCAGTGTCATCCAGTCAAAGGAGGAGTCATTCATGGAAGAAGCAACATCAATTTGCTCAGCAACAACTAACTTATCTAGTGCAGTATGTTCAACAACCGTATGTGGCAACTGTCACACCAAATTTCAACCAGTCACAAGCTCCTGTCTATCAACCTACTCAACAAGCACCAGTATACCAGCAAGCGCCCGCGCCACCTGCTTATCAACAGCCAAGGGCACAGGCTCCTCGTCCACAAAATCCTCCAAATCAAAATAGGGTACAAAGAGGTAGACTTCCGTTTGCTTCAATCCCTATGACATACACTGAATTGTACCCATCGTTACTACGAAAAGGGTTGGTGACTCCCAGACCTTTGGGTCCTCCACCAAATCCTTTACCTCCATGGTACAATCCAAATACCCATTGTCCTTTCCATGAGGGTTCCCCTGGACATGATTTAGAGGGATGTTATGCTTTGAAGCATATTGTGCGAGACCTGGTTGAGAAGAAGATTCTTTCATTTCGAGATATCGGACCCAACGTAAAAAGTAACCCTCTGCCGGCGCATGGTGATGTTAATGCCATCGAGGATGTTTTTGATGTATGTATAATAAAAAATGTGGAAAATGTTAAAACTCCATTACTAGCACTTCATGCAAGATTGGTGGGGGCTAGTTTGATTGATACACGCCACGACAATTGTGAAGAATGTGTCATACATCCAAGGGGATGTAAAGTGGTACGAAATGACATTCAAAACTTGATGGATCAAGGTGTTTTACAAATTTGTGGTCCTACAACAAACGAGGAAGTTTCAGTCATTGAACCCGTTTTCAATTTACCAGAACCGTTTGAGATAACTTATCATAGAAAAGATGTTGTTCATCTATCACCCGTGGTAGTTTGTATGCCTACCCCCTTTCCTTTTGAGAGCACCAAGGCGGTACCCTGTAAGTACGACATAACAGTGGTAGATGGAGTACCCAAAGCTGCTGAAAGTAAGAAAGGTTTGGAGAATGTTGACACCGACATCACTAACATCGCAGGGACGAGCAGGATGACCCGCAGCGGTCGGATTTATACTCCCAATATTAATGTAAACCCTTAAGAACCAACAAGGGAAGCTGCAAATGCAAATCCTACCCCAGAGCATGGAGGGGCACAGCCGACAGTGCAAGCAGATGAAGCGAGTGAGTTTCTAAGGATAATAAAGAAATCTGACTACAAGATATTTGATCAGTTACATCAGACACCATCAAAAATATCTATCTTGTCCTTGCTTCTAAATTCCGAAGCTCATAGGGAGGCTCTACTGAAAGTGCTTGCTCAGGCTCATGTTACCCAAGATATAACGGTTGGCCAATTCGATGGGGTGGTCGCCAATATCACAGCCTGCAACATTCTAAGTTTCAGCAATGAAGAGCTACCCAAGGAGGGGAAGAATCACAACCGTGCCTTACATGTATCCATAAAGTGCCAAGAAGATGCTCTGGCCAGAGTTTTAGTTGACACTGGATCATCCCTCAATGTTCTATCAAAGAGGGCACTTGCTAAATTGTCTTACCAAGGTTCGGAATTGAAACCTAGTGCACTTGTGGTAAAAGCATTTGATGGTTCTCGAAGGACAGTAGTTGGGGAGGTAGAGCTACCAATACAGATCGGACCGCATGTATTCCCCATCAATTTCCAAGTCATGGACATAAATCCCGCTTACAGCTGCCTTTTGGGACGCCCATGGATACATGTTGCTGGGGCAGTAACTTCTACTTTGCATCAAAAGATGAAGTTTGTTGTCGATGACAAGCTCGTCATTATTTCGGGTGAAGAAGATTTTATCATCAATCAACTCTCCTCTTTCCGTTATATTGAGGCTGATGAGGATGCCTTAGAGACCTCTTTCCAGGCACTTGAAATATCCAATGCCACACTTGAAGAGCTTAAGGATCCTATTGAGAAAACCAATTTGTCATTCGCCTCTTTGAATAGTGCAAGATCAGCAGTTGAAAGTGGAGGCCCTGCAGGTTAGGGGCATGTCATCAATGTCAGTGAGAAAAATGATCGTTTTGGTTTGGGGTACAAGCCTTCTGCTAATGGAGGAGCCCTAGTCCCTGCAAAGGACCGTGTGCGGAGCATACAAGAAGTTTTCCTGAGCACAGGATTTATCCATGGAAATCAGGTTGGTGCAGTTGAAGATGACACCGAAGATGGAGAAGCATCAAACCTGATATACCGGTGTGAAGCAGCCCTAACAAATTGGGAAGCAGTTGAGATTCCAGAAGTTTTTCTTGTGTCAAAGTAATTGTGTTTTCCTTGTGTTTTTGAAAATCCTTAGCTTTGCCAAAGGCTAATGGATCATTTGTAGGGCCCCTTTAAATTTCAAAAATCATTATGACAAATAAAGAGCGTTTTGTTCAAATTCTTATCGTTCATTCATTCGTTTTTCTTTCCTTAAAATGGCAATCCTTTCAACAACTACAAAAATATTTTTATTTCTTTTGCATTTTATTTCCATTTTTCTAAAAAAACCATCATTGAAAAACATGCAGAATAATCAATAAACTAGTTGAATTCGGTAACCCCACTACTTCCTATAACTTTGAACTCCCCATCTACCAGGCGGAAGAGGAGAGTGAGGAAGATTGTGATTTCCCTGAAGAATTGGAAAGGATGCTCGAGCACGAGTCAAAGGCCCTTCAGCCACATCAAGAACCAGTGGAAACAATCAACCTTGGCACCGAGGAAGACAAGAAAGAGGTCAAAGTTGGGACTACACTTGGGGCAAGCATCAAAGAAAGATTGATCGGGTTGCTACAAGAATACGTAGATGTATTTGCTTGGTCGTATCAGGATATTCCAGGTTTAGATACTGACATTGTTATCCACAAGCTACCACTACAGCCAGATTGTCCGCCAGTGAAGCAGAAGCTCCGAAGAGCAAGACCCGACATGGCTCTAAAGATTTGTGATGAGGTGAAACGTCAATTTGATGCTGGTTTTCTAGAAGTTGCGAAGTACCCTCAATGGGTAGCTAATATTGTACCTGTACCCAAGAAGGATGGCAAGGTCAGGATGTGTGTTGATTATAGGGATTTAAACAAAGCTAGTCCAAAGGACGATTTCCCCCTGCCACATATTGACACTCTGGTAGACAACACTGCTAAGTTCACACTCTTCTCCTTTATGGACGAATTCTCGGGTTATAATCAAATTAGGATGGATCTAGAAGACATGGAAAAGACCACATTCATCACCCCTTGGGGAACATTTTGCTACAAGGTAATGCCATTCGGTCTCAAGAATGCTGGGGCAACTTACAAAAAAAGCAATGGTCACTCTTTTCCATGACATGATGCATAAGGAAATTGAAGTTTATGTAGATGACATGATTGCAAAATCCCAAAGTGAAGAGGATCATATAGAACACTTGCAAAAGCTATTTGAGCGTCTTCGGAAATTTCAACTACGGCTGAATCCGGCTAAATGCACCTTCGGTGTCCGATCTGGAAAGTTGCTTGGTTTCATTGTTAGTCAACGAGGAATTGAGGTAGATCCAGACAAGGTTAGAGCAATACAAGAAATTCCTACTCCACGCACAGAGAAAGAAGTTAGAGGATTCCTGGGACGTTTGAACTACATCTCTAGGTTTATATCTCATATGACTGCTACGTGTGAACCTATATTCAAGTTGCTCAGAAAAGATCAAGCAGTTGAATGGAATTCTGACTGTCAAATGGCTTTTGAGAAGATCGGGCAATACCTGCAAGAGCCCCTTATTCTAGTTCCACCTGTTTAGGGGAAACCACTCTTTATGTACTTAACTGTGCTTGAAAAGTCAATGGGATGTATGCTGGGACAACATGACGAAACCAGCCGAAAGGAGCATGCCATCTACTATCTAAGTAAGAGATTTACCGATTGTGAAACCCGATATTCACTCTTGGAGAAAACTTATTGTGCTTTAGCATGGGCCGCTCGTCGTCTAAGACAATACATGATTTGCCACACTACTTTGTTGATCTCAAAAATGGATCCAATAAAGTATATCTTTGAAAAGCCTGCTTTAACTGGAAGACTCGCCCGTTGGCAGATGTTACTATCTGAGTATGACATCCAATATGTATCTCAGAAAGCCATCAAAGGAAGTGTATTGTCTGATTACCTGGCAAACCAACCCGTTGAAGACTACCAGCCGTTGAAGTTTGACTTCCCTGATGAAGACATTATGGTAGTAAAAGATTGTGAAATCCCAGGACTTGATGAAGGACCTGAACCCGGATCTCGGTGGAAACTCATGTTCGATGGTTCACCCAATTACATGGGGCATGGCGTAGGAGATGTTCTATTAAATCCGAATGGTGGATACACTCCCTTCACAACAAGGTTGTGCTTTGATTGCACAAATAATATAACAGAATATGAGGCGTGCATCCTAGGCATTGAAGCAACAATTGACCTCCGAATCAAAATCCTCGAAGTATGCGGAGACTCGGCCTTGGTGATATACCAAGTCAAGGGCGAATGGGAAACCTGTGATGCAAAGTTGATCCCCTATCGTGCCTATGTCATAGAACTAATAGAATACTTTGACGAAATCACTTTCCGTCATATCCCGAGAATTGAGAATCAAATTGCTGATGCTTTGGCTATGTTGGCTTCAATGTACCAAGTTAGATTCCATAATGAAGCACCTCTCATTCAGATCGAGCGGAAAGTTGAGTCTGCCTACTGCCAGTCAGTTGAAACGGAAGCCGATGGTAAACCCTGGTTTCACGACATCAAATGCTTTTTGCAAAATCAAGAATATCCAACAGATGCAACATCCCTTGACAAGAAAACATTGAGGAAGTTAGCATCCAAATTCTTCTTAAGCAATGGTGTGTTATACAAGAGAAATCACGACATGATTCTGCTCAGATGCGTGGATGGACGTGAAGCGGACCTGTTGATCAAGGAGATTCATGAAGGATCCTGTGGAACTCATGCCAATGGGCATGCCATGGCCAAGAATATTTTGAGAGCTGGTTATTACTGGTTGACCATGGAATCCGACTGCTTCAATTATGCTAGAAAATGTCATAAATGCCAAATCTATGCCGACAAGGTACACGTGCCTCTGACCCTACTAAATGTTTTGACGTCACCTTGGCATTTCTCAATGTGGGGCATCAACATGATTGGCGCCATCGAGCCTAAAGCTTCCAATGGTCACCGCTTCATCCTGGTTGCCATTGATTACTTTACCAAATGGGTAGAAGCCGCCTCTTACACTAATGTGACAAAACAAGTGGTTGCACGGTTCCTCAAGAAAGAGATCATTTGTCGTTATGGAATTCCAAGCCGGATCATCAGAGATAATGGGACGAATCTGAACAATAAGACCATGAAAGAATTATGTGAGAGCTTCAAGATTGAGCACCATAACTCTTCACCATATCGTCCAAAGATGAATGGCATTGTTGAAGCCGCTAATAAAAACGTCAAGAAGATCCTGCAGAAAATGGTAAAAACCTATAAAGATTGGCACGAAATGCTACCCTTTGCACTGCATGGATACCGGACTTCCGTCCGCACTTCAACAGGGGAAACCCCATTCTCTTTGGTATATGGGATGGGAGTAGTTCTCCCAATTGAAGTGGAGATACCTTCAATGAGAATCTTGATGGAGACCAAGCTAGAAGAGGCTGAGTGGATTCAAAATAGATTTGATCAGTTAAACGTCATAGATGAGAAGCGAATGACTTCTTTGTGCCATGGGCAGTTATACCAAAAACGGCTTAAAAGGGCTTTTGACAAGAAAGTACGCGTTCGGGAATTCAGAGAAGGAGACCTCGTGCTTAAGAAGATCTTGCCAATACACAAGGACTCACGCGGGAAGTGGACTCCCAATTATGAAGGCCCATATGTTGTGAAGAAAGCTTTCTCCGGAGGCGCCTTGGTTCTCACAACTATGGATGATGAAGAGCTCTCACACCCCGTGAACTCTGATGCAGTTAAAAAATACTATGCCTAATAAAAACCCGCTAAATCGAAAACCTGAAAGGGCGATTTAGGCAAAAAAAAAGGGGGGTATCCCGGTGGACTGAAAACCCGAAAGGGCGGTCCAGGCAAAAGTTAGGGATGAATAAAAAAATGGTAGCTCGCTAAGTCGAAAACCGGAAAGGGAGACTTAGGCAAAAAAGAGCGTCCCGGTGGATTGAAAACCCAAAAGGGCGATCCAGGCAAAAGTTAGGGGCACAAGGCATAAACTGCATCAGTTGTTACTGATTAACACCGACGAATCTGAGGCGGAAGATCAATCCAGTTACTCCCCTTAGAAGCAAGGTTTTGGGAGAGTCATATCTATTAGGGATGTTAGTGGCCACTGAATTTAACGTAAACCTTTCCTTATTGCCATTTTCCAAAAATTGTAACACTCTATGGAGCTATGCCATTTGTGTGCTACCATTCTTGAATAAAATACAAGTTTTGTCTGTTAATCATTGCTAATTGTGTTTTTCTATATCCTTCTTTGTTATGCAAAGTGTCATTTATTTGTTAATAATGAGATTTTGAAACTTGAAAATTTTGAAATTTAGTAAAAGGAACAAAATTACTTTGATATATGTGAAAATCAAAGGAAAATCTTTTGTTTTCCCTAAAGTCTCAAGGTTGCATAAGTATTCTTGGATTACCAACAAAAATCTCCATGGAACACAACTTATTAATCCTCTGGAAAGGTGGACCTTTGGTTATTTATAACTGTCAATCATGATAGATTCTCCTCTGGATACGCCTGTTAATTGTACGGGTTTGAGTTATTGGTGTTGAGGAATCAGAATCCCTGTAAACAGTCCATACACACTCCCAGTCTGCCTATTGTCAGCATTGCATATCATGATCATTCATATATCATGCATAAAACAAAATCAAGTCATGCATGGTTCAAAGTGTACTCTATATCCATGTGTGTGACCCACTTCGGTCCCGTTGTTGATTGTTATCCCTTGACCCAAGGACCAGTTGTCACTAGTTTCGTTTCAGAAGTTCAAATCGTCATTGGCATCACTGTCAGTCTATTTGTAAGTACAATTGTAATTGGTATCTGAATTCAAACATGCACGAGGTAACGAACACGTTAGGTCGTCTTCAACCTCCAACCATCAAAATTTAAATTTTTAAACTCGTGTTTTTAGAGGGAATCAAACATGAACTCAACCTCCTTACACTTCATCGTTATCATCCCCATACTCATGAGCCATTGATTGACTCTGAGTGTGGAGAATTTCTCAAGAACACGGAGAAAAACTTGACCTAAAAATAAAATTAAATGGTGGATAAGGAGTAATCAAGGTTCAGACCATGGGGTTAAGCATCAATGAGGAATTTCGAGCAAGAGGGTAACTTGTTTAAGTGAAAAAAATGAGTGGAACTATCTGGTCGGAATCAATCTTAGATGGTGACTTTGATGACTATGGATAGCTCAGGGAAGGTGGTTGCAAGGTGTTTTGGTGTTTCAGAAAGTGATGTTGAGGGAAGGTTTTTGGGTGGTTATCTTAGGTTGAATGGACTTGGAACTTCAAAAATCGAATCTCTATTTTAAGGGAGAAAACTTGGTTTCGAGTCAGAGTATTCTTGACTTCAAAATCTTGGGGAACTGATGGAATACCTTTCCCTGTTTATAGGGAAGGTGAGGGAAACGTTTGGATGGAGAAAAAATGGGGTTTGTTCAGAAAAGGGTGAAGCCTCCAAGATGATAAAAAATGAGACTTGTGGAGGAAGGGTGGTTGTATCCTGACTTGGTTCTTCCTTCCACTCAATATGTTTGCACCCAAACATCAAAAAGGAGGGACAGTGGTGCCTTGATCAGAGTTGTTTGTGGTTTTTTCTTTTTCCATTTTGGGAAAAATCTGACTTTTGCACATGACTCGGGTTTGATCACATGGGGCCTTGTTGTAATCAAGTTGACTTGTAAACATACCTTGAGGTGTTTTGAAATGTGTTTGGGGTCAAATGATGAGTTTGGTGGCTTGGTGCTTCAAAATGCAAAAATTGTCTAAGTGTGGTCTGGTGTGTGCACCATGGCAAGTCAACAACTTTGAAATTTGGCCAAATGAAATTGGCTCATGCATTTTGCATGAAACTTGTGTCAATTGTTATTTTTAATTCCCTTGATCATTTTTAAAAAGAAACAGGTCAAAAGGAGTTGTGGTTTGGAAATGGAAATGGGGTAAAGTGTGGGTCATGAGCATGATTCTAGGTCTGGCTAGGCATCTTGACCAACTTGGCCAATTAAATGATTGAGACCCTTGATTAATGAATTAGGTATTGGATATTGAAACAAAGTTGAAGAGGGATTAAATTAGGACATTTGTCTCAAAGAATATCTTGAAAAGCTTCAAAGGTGAAAAAATTATGGGGTTTGGACCAAATGGTAGGCCAAACTTGCCAAAATGTGACCAACCAACATGACTAGAAATGTCATTTTGAGATTTATTAATTTTTAAGGTACCATGATGGATGTTTGAAGCTAATATGATCATATCTTGATGGAAAATGAGGCTTCGAGTTTTGTGGGATAATTTTAGGTCAAGTCCATGAGTGGAACCAATGCATTGAAAGTGATGAATCAAGACCAAAACAAAGGCATTGTCCCATGGTGAAATGGATGTTTCTTTGATGATAAAATGGTTTCAAATGACTTTAATTGAAGGTGAATGGAGTGTTGGATGATGATATGATCAAGTGAGTCAAGGCATAGAATCAAAGGATGGCACAAATTAGGGTTTCTTGGACCCTAAGTTTCATTAAGAGCCAAAGCCATATAAATTAGGGTTTTGGGGTGCAAGAGGTGTATTAAGGTGATTCAAGAGGTTGTGGCATGAACAAAAGTTTGATATTATGGGTCATCAATGGTATGGTCAAGGCTCAAGGTGAATGGGAACTTGTACAAGCCATTGAGGATCAAGAACTAGGGTTGAGGTCCTTCGGTGACCATATGAATTTTCACGTGTCTTCAATGAGTGTTCACCATCCAATTAGGATTTTGGAGAGTGAGTGAGATGTCTTGAATGATCCTCCAAGGTCTACGGGATGCTTGAGGATGAACCTCATGCCTTGAGTTTGTGGATCATTGTGTGTGTAGATGCATATGAGATGATATATGTGGGATGTATACTCATGAATTAGGGTTATGGAGATTGTATGGGGGTGGGGTAAATTTGAGGGTATGACACCAAGGAATCGGTTAGTCTAAAACAAATCTCCAAGCATCAGTTGATAAGGGGAAAATCATTCAAGAATCAGTTGATCTAGGGCGAATCTTCTCAAAACTCTATCAAGTAGGGGCAGACCACCTAGAGGTTTTGTTGACTAAGGGCATATCCCTCAAAAACTCATTCAATAAGAGTTAAGTCACTCTAATGCTCATTCCGGAGAAAACTACCTCAATAGTGCATCAAATTCAACTACTCTGAGAGAGGATTAATCAAGGGAAATTTGTTTCACGACTCAAAAGTTTGGGGCAAGCCATCTCAAGATCATATCATGGCAAGCTGTTTCCAAAACTTCCTTAATAGGAAAATTCTTCAAAGACCCAAAGATTGAGGCAAGATGAGCCAAACGAGGGCAATTCCTCTCCATACATTTTGCCCTAGATGGATGACGCTCTAAGCTTGTTGGACCATAACGGGCATCATGGCTTGCTGAGCCCGTCATATCAGTCTGAACTTGGTACTTTTTTGTTGTTTTTTCCGTTTTTCTTTGTTTTTTCGCACATAGGTCACTAAGTGATTACTTCCTGAAACGCATCAAATAATCTAATAATACCAGTATAATAGAGTAAAAGCAACATAAATGACACTAAAAACATGTGAAAATCGAGTAGAAATTACGGTAAATTTTCGTGTTATCAGATTTTAGTCAAATGAAGTGCGCAACGCGATGAGAAATCATGCGTAACTATTTCATAAAATATTCGCAATATAAAAAGATTTGTAATATGTTCAAACAATAATTAACCACATGAAAAGGAAAAAGGATTTGAAAGGGGGTTTAATCATTTGTCTTATTAGACGTTTCAATCGTCGATTTAGTTTAGCTAATTTTATAATTATTGCACAACCAAATCAATCACACCCTACTCACCTTCTTTTTATATTATATCTTTTATGTTTTTTTGATAGCAAATATAATTTTTGCAGTTTTATCGAAATAAAACAATCCTCGTAGATATGATATAAAAATTACTCATCACTTGTGGTTTTTATTTGCACAAATTATACACACTTCTATTTTTAGTTCAACGACTTTTTCTTAAAGAATGATAAGAATTTCACAAGAAGACTATATCAAGAAAGTTCTTGAGGGATTCAACATGGATAATGTCAAGTCAAACATATGTGCATGTTCCATTATCTCATTTAGAAGTTAGCAAGACACAATGTCGAAACAATGACCAAGAAAAAGAAGAAACGAGTAAAGTGTGCCTTATTGTTTTGTTGTGGGTAACCTTATATACACAATGATTTGCACAAGATCATACATTGCATATGATGTTGGCGTAGTGATTGGACGCCTATCAAACTCTGCAAAAAAACATTGAAATAATGTGAATTAGATATTAAGGTTTGCCATAAAATGTTTGTGTTTTGGCAATAGAGATTCAATGTCCATCAGGTATACAAATGTATATATGGTAATCTACACTTTCTTGCTTTTTTTAGTTCTTAATTAGCCACTGACTTTTGAAAGGAAATAAAAGAAAAATAAATAAAAGTGAATATACATGAGATGTGATTTATATAGTTTTATAAGAGCGAAAGTGGAAGGAGATAGAGACAAGTTTTTTTCTTTATTAATTTGATTGAAAAGAAAGTGAGATAAAATAAAGGTGTATATCTATTTATAGTGAATTACATGGATATTTTAATATAAAAAGTTAATTTTTTTTCCCTTCACTAATCTCACGCTCGAAGTTTTCCATGCAAATTAGAAATTTCTTTTTTATAAGTGAATCTAATTTTTATTTCTATATCTTTGGCTTTTCTTTAAAGCCAAAATAAAAGTCACGCGTTTTAATAATTAATTAAAAAAATTATTTTTATTTTTGTTTTTTTATATATATTTTGATCGAAGTTTATTTAGGTTCTTAATTTTTAGAATATGAACTTTGAAATTTTAAAAAGGGTCACAAACATCTTAAGAATTTAATTCTCACAAGCAAAATTTATGTTGGTGGCTTATGTGTCATCACCATCATCATATTTCTATTATTCTTTTCTTCATACGATCACATTTAACATTAAATTAAATTAAGGCAAGAATAAGCTTTATATTTCTATTTGTAATGTCATAATCTCTAATGATTAACCAATTTTGGTCATCTTCTTTACAACTTCTACTCGCATTCATAAACGATGTATACACGTTCTTATTTTTCTCAATCAAAGAACATAAATGAGTTTCGAACATTCTTATTTATTGTGAAATAGTATGGCAAACACGAAGACAATAATAATAATTATTATTTGAATATTTATTCAACTTCGAAATTAAGATAGAGACTCAATTATCAATGTGGGGATATCATCATATTTAAAAAAAAACAACGATTATCAATTATGGAAAATAATTTTGAGAATGTCCACATTATATAATAAGCATCTCGAAATTCTTCATCAATCTGAATATTTTTAAAGTAGAGTTTGTTTTTTTTACTTTGTTTTTAACTTTGGATATTCATGATTTTTTCATAAATTAATACAAGATTCTATTCAAATTGGGCGTGATTACTTTGAGTAACTCTGAAAAAGTCTGATTTCAAATGTATTGCTTTTTATAGTTGAGAAGACTCTAAGTAGATCCATCACTCACTTGATTGGTAGTAAGTTTTCTCTCATCAATAATGTTAGAAATATGTTGCCCCCTCTCATGTTATGCATGCAGATGACTTGATAATCTTTTGCAAGGGTGCCTTATCTAGTATTAAGAATATCAAAAAGTTGTTTGATAGATATAGCTTAGCTTACAACTAATAAATCCTAACAAGTTCACTATTTATTTTGTAATATGTCTAGCAGGAGACAAAATATCATATCTAATATTGATTTTATTTCATATGAATAGTTTTATTATTTAAATACAATACATATATTATTGTTCGAATATTTCATATTTAGCATCTTAATATCAATGATTTTCACGGTTTTCTAATTTCTATGAAAAACATTAAAAACGTATCAGGATCCATGACGTCGAATCTTATCCAATTCTTGGGATAATCAGAAAGAATGAGAACAATTGTCGTTGTTTTTTTAATGGTCCCTATCTAAAGACATTTTATTCCAAGAGTCATATCTCATCACAGTATTCATGTCCCAACAACCATAAAGAGAGAGAAGAGGAATTTAAATTTTATTTTGAAATTCAAAATAAAAATCCTATTGAGTTAATTATCCATCAACCTAAACAATCATCACATTAAGGTATCTTTAATTTAAGTCAATCTTTAATTTACTTGAGTCATATTTAATGGATTAACAGATTAAAACAATCTCTCACTTGACTCATGTGACAACTTGATGTTTTAATTTTATATCATAATTGTGCATCATTGATTCGAAGCACCAAATCATTATCTTTAATGAATTGAAATGATAGGATCATGGTGGTCACATGCTACTCATCAACTTGATTCATTTCATGTATCACAAACCAATCCAATTCAAATATTTAAGGGATACAATTATGTGTCTTTCATGTATCTTCAAAGACAACTTTGTTATCACATATTAGCAATAACGTATACAACATAATATGGATAACAAGCTAAGCAGAAACATATCCTTAATTGAATTCAGAAGTGTTATACAATATAAACATTAAATTATACATGTATATATACCAATTATATTATAATGCTAACAAGGACTTTTTCATAATGTTCATCTTTTCTACATGACAAACAAATGTCTTGGACGATAAACCTTTAGTTAACGAACCTATATCACTAAATCTTAACCAATGAGTTCAAATTACACTTTTGTTTCTGCACTTCTTCTTTCACTAATAAGTACTTCAGTTTCATGTGTTTAACACCCTTTAAATATTTATCATTCTTAGAGAAGAAGATAGTTGCAGAATTATCACAATAAATTTTTAACGACCTAGCTATACTGTGTATAGTATCCAACCCCAAGGTAAAATTCTATAACCACAATAATTGAATTGTGGTCTCAAAGAATGCCACACATTCAACTTTTTCATAATATTTTTCCATCAAATGGAGAAAACATTCTTAAATATGAATTTCCTTGAGTCCATCATCCTACAAAGTTTAAATCCGAGTAGTCAACCACTTCAAGGTGATCTGACCTTCTATATGTGAGTCTGTAATCTTTGGTGCCTTGTAAGTACCTAAGAATCTTCTTTGCAATTTTTCATGTGATCCATTTCAGGATTACTATGATATCGATCCAACATACCAACAATAAAATTTATATTAGGTCGAGTACATGTTTAGGCATACATCAAGCTCCCAACCACTGATGCATAGGGAATATACTCCATTTTTTTCGTTCTAATTCATTTTGGGGACAATGCATTTGACTAATTGTGTCCCCTTTCTGAATAGGAACTATCCCAACAGAACATTTATCCATTATGAATATCTCTAATATTTTATTTATATAGCCTTTCTGAGACAATCCCAACCGTCCTTGTGATCTATTGTGGAATATTTTTATTCCTATCACATATGATGCCTCACCCATATCCTTCATTTCAAATTTATTAGAAATAAACTTCTTTACATCATGTAACAAAGCAAAATCATTGGCAGTAAGTAAAATATCATCAACATATAAGACTAAAATTATGTATTTGCTCTCACTTGACTTTCATATAAATACACCGATCTATGATGTTCTCTACAAAATCATATGACAAAATTAATATTGTTAAATTTAAGATACCATTGTCTGAAAGCTTGTTTTAGTCTATATAATGAAAACATTTATGTATATAGATAAAACAATATAATTGTAACATATGTACGTATTTGTAGTATAACAGCGAAATATGATTTGAAAAAGACGTTGAGCCATTATGCCATATCATATCAGGGCAATGGGTTTCTTAATGTAAAATTTATAAATGCTTTACATAATCATAGTATACATAATAGGTTTTCATATGAAGCGAAAACAAATACTAGAAAACATTTCTTAAACGTATTTTGTCATCACAAAATGAAATCCTTGCCGCACCTTTTCAGTTTTTTTACAAAAATAACCCACTTTTTCAAGGAAATTCCCAAAATACCCCTGGGTTCAAATAAATTCCCAAAATACCCCACTTTTAGGAGGAGTCTCCAATTGAATTGGCGACTCCTCTTAAAACTTGAATGGAGGCGCCAATTGGATTGGCTAGGGCAGATGCCCTAGCCAATCCAATTGGCGCCCCTGTGTAGGTTTTAAGAGGAGTCGCCAATTCAATTGGAGACTCCTCCTAAAATGAAATTTTTGTCCTATAAATAGATGCGCTGTGTGACTAATCGTTCTACATCTCATATAATCATTTGGGAATCATGTTTGATGTTCGTCACCGATACGAAAAGGTGATTTATGCGAGAGACAAATCTCAAATGCTGATGTTGTTTTGGAACATCACCATGTTCGATCAACTGAAGAGGGAGCTGGTTCGTTGGTTAGATGGGAAAATACCAGAAGGGAAAAAAATCAGAAGTATTGAGAGACTTGACAGTATTTTTGGTTGGGTGCGAATGAAGACTGATAAGGATGCTAGGGAAATGATGTTCGGTCGAGACAACATCAATTTGATTGTTGTAATCAGTTAGAAATATATATGTTTTCAGATGTTTTGTACTAATACTTGTTGTGAACCCCATTGTAACAAAAACTTAATGATATATAATGATTGAAAGTTACAGAAATACAATGTTACAAAAAGCTTAAGACCTAGATGATGCTCCTCGATTGGGACAGTTGTTCTTGTTGTGTCCTGGTTGACGACAGATACTACATAATCTTATCATTTTATCTGTGGAATCCATCTCTGTTCTGATACGTGTGATGTTTGGCCTTCCTTTCTTCTTTCTACGCATCTCGTCATTGTGCCAAATGATAACACTGAAATTCACCATATTTTCGACTCCAATTTCGCATGCATTTTAGTAGTTTTATTATCATTTGTTGTGTTATTACTATGTTTCTCTTTGTTTTCAGGTTTTTACTTTAATCGGAGCCCCGATCGAGAAAAGGAGTGAAAAAGAGCTAAAAACCCTAAAATTCAGCATTTTGTACTTATGGCTCCCACTATGGCTGGCGCCATAGACCCTGTTCGTAGTTGAACCGATAATCCGTACAATTGTTCGTAGAAACACTTAAGGGCTAAGATCGAAAGCCGTCCAACATCTATTTAAACTTAATTGTTTTTAACTATTTCAAAAACAACGAAAGCGCTTTGTTTAGTTCATCAGGAATCTTAATTTAAGAAGAAAAGAGATTTTAAAACTATTTTCGGACACGTTTATAAGTTTAGAGTTTGGTTCGTGAGAACCTCTTTTGGTTAAGAAATCCAGGTTAAAATACTTTTCAACTTAGTCAAGATACTATATTTCTTAAAAATAGGTTTACTACTCTAACGCAATGCGCGCCTTTTTATAAGTGACAATAAGAGGGTTTGATTAGGGAGTACAACTCGGTTCTGAATACGCGAAAGCGACAGTTCCTGTTAAATTAGTTATTTTCAAAGTAGGAAACATTGCCCATAAGTAGTTCTATTAGCAAGTACTTGGATTATTAATTGATTATGTGAATTACATTCGACCCTGTCTTTATTAATTGAACTTTATTCAAAACTTTACTTTTCATTGCACACTCTAAAAACACCTATTTTGATTGCCTTTGATAAACACCATAACAATAGATAACGATAGATTGACACTTGGTCTCTGTGGATTCGACAATCTTGTATATTACTCTAACGCGTTCGTATACTTGCGAAAAGCACGCATCAAGTTTTTGGCGCCGTTGCCGGGGACCAATTTCGTCAAATTTCATTTCCCTGTTGTTATATCGTTTAGACTTAGGCTATTTCCCGCCGGTCAATGCGAAGAACTCGCAGCACCGGAAGTTTAAGCTTAATAGACCCTTTAGCGGAACCTGAACGTTACGCTCGCGCACGTTTATTCTTTCATAGAATTAAGAGAGCTATGGCCGAAGATCAAAACCAAAGACCTCTTAAGGACTTCGCTCAACCATCCAACGAAGAACCTAGTTCTAGTATAGTAAACCCAACCATCCCAGCTAATAATTTTGAACTTAAACCATCCCTGTTGCAACTAGTGCAACAGAGACAATTCGCAGGTCTCGCTACTGAGAACCCAAACCAACATTTAAAAATATTTCTTTAATTAGCAGACACTTTTAAAACCAATGGAGCTTCTCCTGAGGAAATACGTTTAAGATTATTCCCTTTTTCCCTCAGAGATAAAGCCTTATCATGGTTAGATTCCCTTCCACCCAATTCCATTATGACTTGGGATAACCTTAGAAGAGTATTTCTTGCTAGATATTTTCCCCTAAGTAAGACCGTCGTTCTTCGAAACCATATAACTAGATTTACCCAAAACCAAGGAGAATCGTTGTTTGAAGCTTGGGAGAGATATAAAGAGTTATTAAGAGCATGCCCACATCATGGCTTAGAAAATTGGTTAATCATTCAAACCTTCTATAATGGACTTCACTATAACACTAAGATGACCATCGACGCTGCCGCAGGCGGTTGTCATACCCCAAAAATTACCCATCATTTTTCCTAAAAAAAAAAAAAAAAAAAAAAAAAAAAAAAACGAAAAAAAAAACGAAAAAAAACGAAAAAAAAAGAAAAAAAAAAGAAAAAAATTTAATTAATTAATTAATTAATTAATTAATTAAATAATTAAAATAAATAAATAAATAAAATATAACAAATTATTTTGGACTTGGGTCTCCCTCATTCCAAGCCCATTACCCACGAAATTAGTCTATAAATACTGAAGTTTCAGTAGGGGAGTTACACTTGGAGTTTACACTGGGAGATTTACTGGAGAAAGAAGGAAGAGAAGCAAAACACTCTGAGGTTTCCTTGGAACAAAACCTTGAGGAAAAAGAAAGAAAGAGAACAGAGAAGGACGGATAGAAACTTTGGCATAGGAACCCTGCCTACCCGGAGAATTCAGAGTAAAGAAACCCTGAAGGCAGCCCATCTGCACCGAAGCCATCGCCGTCCAATTCCCGCTGCCTAACTTATTCCGATACTACAAGTGGTCAATCCCTTCAACCTTGAATTGGCAAACAGGTTTTGCGTATCTCTATTGTTTATACTTTCAATTGGTCATATCTACATATATAATGCATCATGATTAAATGTTGATATATAATTTGCTTTCGTATGGGAATTTAAATATGCCTGAATACCCTAATGTTTGACCATGTTATTCCTGTGATAAAATGCCATAAAATTCAAAGTTCCTAACATGGGGCTGTTTTCAAATTCAAAATCCGTGGCCTTCGCTAGGCGAGGCAGAGGCGAACGAGACAGTAGCTGACTTTTCTATTCTGTTTTTTTTTTATGTTTTATCATAGCCATGCATTATTCATCCTATCCTATTTATTGTTGTGATATTTCTCCGGTGTAATCTTCGATTGCACCCTGATTTGGTGTTCTGACATGTTTCTTTTTTTGAGTTTCGTAAAGGTTCACATATCCCAGGAAAAGGTTATTGGCTAGGTATTCCACTTTATTTGTGGGATACCCTTGTGGAGTTTCACCCTAAATTAATTTTTAATGTATTAATTTCTAATGTATTAATTTTTTAATATATTATTTTTAATAATTTTAATGTGGAGTTTCATCCTAATTATACAATTAATTGTAAAACTTTGCCTTTGAATAAGTGATCTTGGACCTCTCTTTGTTGCCTTACGATTACGATATTACGGTCATGTCCCGCGAACGTGGGGATACCCTTAGCAAAGACCCTTCGGTTAAATCATCATAAAATAAATTATAGTCCCTCGGATGTTGCCTTCGAATATACAACTTTGTCCCTCGATGACCCTCCGATGTTGCCTACGGTTAAAAGATGATAGTCCCTTCGAATGCTAAGGTATCCTCGTAACTGTTGCCTTCAATGACCAATCGATGACCCTACGATGACCCTTTTACATCCAAAGGATAAAACTACTTATTTCTCAATAATAAGGACAGTTTTACCCTCATAAGGATAGGAAATACTCATAAAGACCTTGGGTCGGTATAACTCTTAATTGCTGGCTCACAACCTAAAACATTTTTTTCACACCTCACACCTTTCAAAATACCTTCAGAAAATCACCACTTGGTATACATTCATACTAGAATCATTACCGAGTTATATTTTTCTAAACAATTTTCAAAACTAAACGAGATAATCACTTTGTATACATTCATACAAGAATCATTACAAAGTTAAATTCTCTTTTCAAAACAATTTTCCAAACAATTCACAAACACTTTTTTAGGCAAAAATAATATAAGTGATCGAGCAATTAAGAGCCCATGGATAACCATGGATACAAAGGGTGCTAACACCTTCCCTTTGTATAATGTACCTCCCGAACCCAAAATCTAAATTAAGGTCTTTCCTGTTCTTTTCCACCTTTCCTTATTGGATAAAAGAAAAGTCGGTGGCGACTCTTGCTAACCGCGACATTGCGATAAAAAAAACACAAAAAGTCCAGTTCACCGTATGACAGAACTGGCGACTCTGCTGGGGAAGAGAATATTTAAAAAGAGAGGTTACCTTAAAAACAAGATCACTTATTCAATTTGTCTGATTTATTTTTAAGGGATTGCTTGGGTATGTTATGCTTGAGTGAAAGATCCTACACCCGGATCTAGTGTACCTTAGGTAAGTAGCAAGAGATCATCGCGACTGTCCGGCGTATACTGGAATGGTCAAAATGATGGCTACGGTTAATGTGGCACTTTGGATGTCCTGATGTTCCTCATGTTAGTTGAGGAAATATTTGGCATTCGCGTGGTGTCATAAAAGCATTAACCAGACCTTTAGAACCCTAATTGACTCATCCTGGCCATTAGAAAGTAGTGAGATAACTGGCTTCGGTTCCGACTGGAGTTGGTTGAGACTCGATACTACACTCTTTGAGATTGGACTTTAGGGAAGCTTCGGTCAACCACTTGGTGTTGCACTGAAGTGGACTTAAGGAAAGGTCAATGATTTGAGATCCTTCTAGAACCCGTTACTATTCTAAGACAGGTTGAACCAACCAAACTTCAGTGGGGAGGGTATTTACCTATGGAACTCACGCAAGCCTTAAAACCTAGGAATGATTGTTGTGTGACTTGCTTGTGCTTGTTATTTATCTAACAACATAACATCATAACATCATAACATCATAACATCATGGCATTGTACTAACCATTTCAAGGATTTAGGGATTTAACTCTGCTAAAAAAAAACAAAAACAAAAGCAAAAACAAAAGAAAAAAAAAAAAAGCTTTTTTTGTTAGTTTATGCAAAGTTAAATCCCGAAAGTCCTTGAAAACATTTCATACATTGCATTGCATCGCATAACAGGTATTCTAAAGGATCAGTGTTCTCACGATTTTCCTATCAAACAGATTCCAGCAGATTCAAACAGATTGAACAATGGCTCTCGAACAAACTGTCAAAGATCTCCAGGCCCAGAATGCTCAATTCCAGGAAATGATGCTGAGCTTATCTAAGGGGCAGGAAGAACTGAAAGCTCTTTTGATGGAGAAGAAGAAGGACCAGAAACCTGTGGGTTACATCAACCCGGGGAGAAGGCTTAAGGGACAGGTTACAGGAGTCAAGATTAGAATTCCGAAGGATTCAGAAGAAGAGACCGAGAATGATTCGGAAGATGAGAATCCTAATCTCGTCAATTCTGAGGACGACGACGAAGATTATGAACATGAACAGTACTCTCCGAAGGATGATAAGTACAAGTTGCTGGAAGAACGTATGCTAGCTATGGAGGGGCAGAAAGTGCCCGGTCTGGATTTCGAAAACTTGGGTCTGGTCTCTGATGTGGTCATTCCCCGCAAATTCAAGGTTCCCATTTTCACTAAGTATGATGGTGCCTCTTGTCCTCAGATGCATCTAAGGGCTTATGTGAGAAAGATTCAGCCGCACACTACTGATAAGAAACTGTGGATCCATTTCTTCCAAGAGAGTCTGTCTGGCACACAGTTAGAGTGGTATTATCAGCTTGAGAGCTCTAACATCCGCACATGGACTGATTTAGCAACAGCTTTCTACAAGCACTACCAGTATAATTCTGAGTTAGCGCCTACTCGGCTACAGCTACAAAATATGACTATGGGCTCTAAAGAAAGTTTCAAAGAATATGCTCAAAAGTGGAGAGATTTGGCTGGCAGAGTCAAACCCCCTATGACTGATCGAGAGTTAGTGGACATGTTCATGGGTACACTGACTGGCCCATTCTACAGCCATCTACTGGGAAGTTCCTCGTCAGGTTTCACTGAACTTATCTTGACAGGTGAACGGGTTGAAAGCGGTATTCGAAGTGGAAAGATACAGGCAGCTACTTCTGCAAGCACCAAAAAGTCCTATCAGGGAAAGAATGAATCAAATGCTGTGTACAGTGAGAGGAAGCATAACAAGAAGAATCGTGACCATACTGTTGGGGCAGTTACAATTGCCGCACCGCCATCTCAGAACTTCCAACACAGACAAGACAGGTCGAGAAGACAGTTTACCAAGATCAATATGACTTTAACCCAAGCACTGCAGAGTATGTTAAAGGCCAATTTGATTACCCTCAGAGGCCCTCCTGCAAATCCCAACACTACTTCTCCTCGTTATAATCCCAACGCCAGGTGTGCCTATCACTCCGATAGCCCCGGGCATGATACGAATGATTGCTGGTTGTTGAAGAACAAGATTCAGGATATGATCGACGCTGGAGAAATTGAATTTGATCCTCCGGCGACCCCCAATGTCATCACAGCACCTATGCCTAATCATGACCAGAATGTTAATGTTGTGGACGACAATTCTCACGTTACTGACGTTGCTGATTTAGCATCTCCTCTCCTGATCGTTAAGAAGAATTTATTGCAAGCTGGTTTATTTCCAGGTTGTGCTGAAGATTGCGATCTCTGTGTACTCCGACCCAATGATTGTTTGAAGTTGAAGAACGGCATTCAAAGGCTGATGGATGATCGTACAATTCTATTTGAAAGGGTTCCTAAGGTGGACAACTCTATTGAAGAGGTATCTGTGATTGCTAGGTCCAAAGCTTCAGTGAAGATTACCGCTACTAGAGTGCCTGTGAAGATTACCGCTGAGCCCAAAGTGGCTCCCCTGATTATTACCGCACCTGGCCCCGTGCCATATTCCTCCAGCAAAGCTATTCCGTGGAACTATGGAGGCGACGTTTACATCCATGGCATAAAGCAAGTTGGTAGTTCTGCTAATCCTAATGATATTGTGGGGACTAGTAAAGTTACTCGAAGTGGAAGGATCTTCTCTCCAGAAATCTCACCTCCCGCTCCCGAAATTCGAGGAAAAAGACCAGTCAATCCTCCTCAGTCAGAGACATCGGTCGAAGTTACTTCTGAAGATGTTGCCAAACAGGAAATGGAAGAGATGCTGAAAATCATCCGTAAGAGCGATTTTGATGTAGTGGAACAATTGGGGCATACTCCGTCTAAAATCTCAATGTTGTCTTTATTGTTATCTTCTGAATCCCATGCCAATGCGTTGATGAAATTCTTGAAGACCGCTCATGTGCCTCAAGAAACATCCGTCGATCAATTCGAACATTATGTTGCTAATTTGACTGTTGACAATGGCCTAGGCTTTTCCGATGCTGACCTGACACCAGCGGGAAAGAATCACAATAAAGCTCTGCATATCTCCATCGAGTGCGAGGGGATCACCTTGGCTCACGTGTTGATCGACAATGGCTCCTCCTTGAACGTACTCCCGAAAGCTGTGCTCGATAAATTTGACTATAAAAGCATTGAACTGAAACCTAGTGATGTTGTGGTGCGTGCTTACGATGGTGCGAAGAGTGTTGTCTATGGTGAAGTGATTCTCCCTATCAAGATAGGACCTCAAGTCTTCAACACTACCTTTCACGTGATGGACATTCGTCCCGCCTACTCCTGCTTGTTGGGGCGCCCTTGGATCCATGGGGCAGGTGCGGTAGCTTCGTCGCTTCATCAAAAGCTGAAGTATCCAATAGCAGGCATGGTTGTCACTATATGTGGAGAAGAAGAGTATATTGTCAGTAGTGTGCAAGCCTTCAAATACGTCGAGATGGATGGTGAATTCTTTGAGACTCCTTCTCAGTCATTTGAAGTGGTTCCTCCACCCAGTCCTGTCCTTAAGCCAACTCCCCTTGTGCCCAAGGTTGTTCGTGCTCCCCCTGTCATGATCTCTCTGAAAGATGCTCAAGCCGCGATTGAAAATGGTGATCGTGCTGGCTGGGGTCAACTGATCGACGTACCGTACAAGTCTGACAAATTTGGCCTGGGGTTCAGCTCTGACAAGAGTCAAATTAATGCTGTAGAAGATGCTGACAGCGATTGCGGCCTGGATAGCTGGATTTTCCCAACAATTGGTGACAGACTCAATAATTGGAAGGCTGAAGACACTATCCCGATTTCCTTTAGTCAGGAGTAATTGTTATTGTTTATTCTAGAATTGCAAATTTTAATTTTCTTTTACAATCAAACTTCTTAAAGCATTGCGTCTATGCCCAAGGCACAATGGCTAATTTGTTAGGGGTTTGTCATTTTCATAAGCATATTCATATTCAATAGATCAATGGACTTTTTGCATTCAAATATTGCGCTCTTTATCTTTCCTGTCATTTTTCAAACAAGCTATGTTTCTTGCACACACTCACGTAACAATTTGCCGATCCATATCCACTCTGGATCCTGTTGGTAATGACTCTGCTACTGTTCATTATGACTTTGAAAATCCGATCTACCAAGCCGAGGATGGAAGCGAGGAAGATTGTGAAGTCCCTGGAGAACTTGCCCGACTACTGCAAGAAGAAAAGACTATACAGCCGCATGAGGAATCAATTGAAATTGTAAATCTGGGTACTGAAATAAACAAGAAAGAAGTCAGAGGTTTCTTGGGGCACTCGAATTACATTGCCCGATTCATTCCACACTTGACTGCTACCTGCAAACCCATCTTCAAATTACTGAGACAAAATCAAGAGATGGTATGGAATGATGAATGCCAAGAAGCTTATGACAAAATCAGGAAATATCGCCAAGAACCTCCAGTTCCGATGCCACCAGTTGAAGGAAGACCTTTAATTACGTATTTGACCGTGTTAGAAAATTCAATGAGGTGTGTTGGGGCAACATGACGAGTCTGGTCGAAAAGAGCATGCCATATACTGCCTTAGCAAAAGGTACCGACTGTGAAACAAGATACTCACAGCCCGAGAAAGCTTGCTGTGCTTTGGCCTGGGCTGCTCGCCGACTAAGACAGTATATGTTGAATCATACCACCTTATTGACTTCTAAGATGGATTCTATCAAATACCTATTTGAGAAACCTGCTGTCTCCTGAAAGAGTTATCACTGACAATGGTACTAATTTGAACAACAAGATGATTACTGAACTCTGCACGCAGTTCAAAATAAAACACCATAACTCTTCTCCGTACCAGCCAAAGATGAACGGCGCCGTGGGGACTGCTAACAATATCAAGAAGGTCATGCGAGAAATGACAGTAACATACAAAGACTGGCATGAGATGTTACCCTTTACTCTTTACGGTTATCGCACTTCAGTGCGCACTACGACAGGGGCAACTCCGTTCTCTTTAGTCTATGGAATGGAAGCCATCTTACTAGTGGAAGTTCAAATTCCCTCTCTAAGAATCATGAAAGAGGCGGGCTTAGATGAAGATGAATGGATTCAGACTCGACTCGATCAGATAAATCTGATTGATGAGAAGAGACTTGCGGCTGTTTGTCATGGGCAGATATATCAGAAATGCATGACCCAAGCATTTAACAAAAGAGTTAAGAGACAGGTGTACCAACTTGGCGACTTGGTGATCAAGCGTATCATTCTACCACAAGGTGATCCCAGAGGCAAATGGACTCCCACATACGAAGGGCCATTTGTGGTTAAGAAGGTATTCTCTGGTGGAGCCATGATACTCGCTACTATGGATGGTGAAGACTTCCCACATCCCGTGAACGCGGACATAGTTAAAAAATACTACGCATAAAAGAGACCCGCTAGATCGACGTATCTAGGCAAAAGTAAGGGCATCCCGGCGAACCAAAAGGGTTCGGGCAAAAATTAGGGATATATAAAAAAAAATGTACACCTGGCAAGTCGAAAACCTGAAAAGGCGGCTTGGGCAAAAAAGGGTATCCTGGTGGACTGAAAACCTGAAAAGGCGGTCCAGGCAAAAATTAGGGATTAAAGCGTATGACTATGTCTCGTTCTTAGTCAACTTCATCCAAGTTCAAGGGACTGAACAAGCCAATCACTTCCATCCGACAGCAGGGGATGAGATGCTTGAAGACATAATGACAGTAGTAGACTTAAAATCAATAGGACTTCTTCCACATAGCTTTCTCTTTGTTTTCGACAATTTCCTCTTACTAGGATTTCTGTCTCCTTGTACACAAATTGCCTGTTTATAGGCCTCCTTTCAAAATCAATACAACCCTCTTTCAAAAAAAAGATGCTTTTGTTTTTACTTTTCTGTTTTGGTTGTGTAAATGTCCATTGATTTAATTTGAATTAATATGTGCATTTGAATATGATAAATGTTTACCAAAATATATGCGTAGAATAGCAATAGCAATTACTACCCGACTTCAGGATCGAGGAGAAGGTCTAACCATGCTTCCAATGAATCCGCTACCAATTCTATTCCCCCAGCAAGTCTGTTATTCCTCAGAAGAAATTAGCAGTATTCCCCGGCACAGCCAGTTACTCCCCAACAGAGGTCGGCATCATCAGACAGATTGATCATCTCATCCATCCTCAGCCAAGATCTGTGGAATATTTCTACCATCAGACAGAATCAAGAACCCCCTGCCGAGAAAGGGTCATCGTTACAAATATCTCCAATTAGTAGATGGGGATTTATTTTCCCCAGTAGAGTCCCCAAGCAGAACTTCTCATACGCATAACTCATTCATTACATCATTTCACAGCATACGCATGCATACAACATTCGCATTTATTTTAGCATAACACGAAACATCTCATACATCATGACATAGCATGAAGCTAACTTTTCTTTGCAGGTTATTTATCCTCCTGATATAGTCAAAATAAAAGGTTCATTCAGACAGACACCTTTATCAATCACATTCAAGATTCAGATACATATTTCAAATACAGTTCATGGGAACATTCATTCTGACAACACTTCGATATCCTCCTAACGATGGCATCTCTAAGCCCATCCCAGACATTTATTGCAAGTCCAACATATACAGGTTATCAGATACAGCCTAACGTACGGTTCATTCTGATTCAGCCCAACATATGACTTCTTCAGCAACTCCAATGCGGTCTAACGTACGACCCATTTGGACCTTCAAATCCTCAGATGCTGCCTAGCGTACGGTACATTCAGGGGTGTAGTCTAGCGTACGACTACTTTCTTTTTCAGATGCAGCCTAACGGACGGCTCATTCTACAACTCGGATACGATCTAACGTACGATCCATTCTGAACTTCAACAACCCCAACGCGGTCTAACGTACGACCCGTTTGGATCTTACAACCCTCAAATGCTACCTAACGTACGGTACATTTCTGAAGTGTAGTCTGGCGTACGACTACCGCTTTCATCATCAGATGCGGCCTAACAGACGACTCATTCTGCGACGGTCTAACGTACGACCCGTTCGGATGTCCATCCCCTCAGATGCTACCTAACATACGGTACATTTCTGAAGTGTAGTCTAACGTACGACTACCCCTTTCGTCATCAAACCTCCCGGATGGCATCTTTAAGCCCATCTCCATCAAGACCAACTGTCGATTCTCAAGTGCAAATTTTTGGGGCATTCTAGTGTTCAATAATCTTCCACCTCCAGACCACGAATGGCATACACGCCATCCTAACTCTCTCGGTTCAAGAATATTGAACAGGGGCAGCTGTCATACCCCAAAAATTACCCATCATTTTTCCTAAAAAAAAAAAAAAAAAAAAAAAAAAAAAAACGAAAAAAAAACGAAAAAAAAAAAAAAAAAAGAAAAAAAAAGAAAAAAATTTAATTAATTAATTAATTAATTAATTAATTAATTAATTAATTAAATAATTAAAATAAATAAATAAATAAAATATAACAAATTATTTTGGACTTGGGTCTCCCTCATTCCAAGCCCATTACCCACGAAATTAGTCTATAAATACTGAAGTTTCAGTAGGGGAGTTACACTTGGAGTTTACACTGGGAGATTTACTGGAGAAAGAAGGAAGAGAAGCAAAACACTCTGAGGTTTCCTTGGAACAAAACCTTGAGGAAAAAGAAAGAAAGAGAACAGAGAAGGACGGATAGAAACTTTGGCATAGGAACCCTGCCTACCCGGAGAATTCAGAGTAAAGAAACCCTGAAGGCAGCCCATCTGCACCGAAGCCATCGCCGTCCAATTCCCGCTGCCTAACTTATTCCGATACTACAAGTGGTCAATCCCTTCAACCTTGAATTGGCAAACAGGTTTTGCGTATCTCTATTGTTTATACTTTCAATTGGTCATATCTACATATATAATGCATCATGATTAAATGTTGATATATAATTTGCTTTCGTATGGGAATTTAAATATGCCTGAATACCCTAATGTTTGACCATGTTATTCCTGTGATAAAATGCCATAAAATTCAAAGTTCCTAACATGGGGCTGTTTTCAAATTCAAAATCCGTGGCCTTCGCTAGGCGAGGCAGAGGCGAACGAGACAGTAGCTGACTTTTCTATTCTGTTTTTTTTTTATGTTTTATCATAGCCATGCATTATTCATCCTATCCTATTTATTGTTGTGATATTTCTCCGGTGTAATCTTCGATTGCACCCTGATTTGGTGTTCTGACATGTTTCTTTTTTTGAGTTTCGTAAAGGTTCACATATCCCAGGAAAAGGTTATTGGCTAGGTATTCCACTTTATTTGTGGGATACCCTTGTGGAGTTTCACCCTAAATTAATTTTTAATGTATTAATTTCTAATGTATTAATTTTTTAATATATTATTTTTAATAATTTTAATGTGGAGTTTCATCCTAATTATACAATTAATTGTAAAACTTTGCCTTTGAATAAGTGATCTTGGACCTCTCTTTGTTGCCTTACGATTACGATATTACGGTCATGTCCCGCGAACGTGGGGATACCCTTAGCAAAGACCCTTCGGTTAAATCATCATAAAATAAATTATAGTCCCTCGGATGTTGCCTTCGAATATACAACTTTGTCCCTCGATGACCCTCCGATGTTGCCTACGGTTAAAAGATGATAGTCCCTTCGAATGCTAAGGTATCCTCGTAACTGTTGCCTTCAATGACCAATCGATGACCCTACGATGACCCTTTTACATCCAAAGGATAAAACTACTTATTTCTCAATAATAAGGACAGTTTTACCCTCATAAGGATAGGAAATACTCATAAAGACCTTGGGTCGGTATAACTCTTAATTGCTGGCTCACAACCTAAAACATTTTTTTCACACCTCACACCTTTCAAAATACCTTCAGAAAATCACCACTTGGTATACATTCATACTAGAATCATTACCGAGTTATATTTTTCTAAACAATTTTCAAAACTAAACGAGATAATCACTTTGTATACATTCATACAAGAATCATTACAAAGTTAAATTCTCTTTTCAAAACAATTTTCCAAACAATTCACAAACACTTTTTTAGGCAAAAATAATATAAGTGATCGAGCAATTAAGAGCCCATGGATACAAAGGGTGCTAACACCTTCCCTTTGTATAATGTACCTCCCGAACCCAAAATCTAAATTAAGGTCTTTCCTGTTCTTTTCCACCTTTCCTTATTGGATAAAAGAAAAGTCGGTGGCGACTCTTGCTAACCGCGACATTGCGATAAAAAAAACACAAAAAGTCCAGTTCACCGTATGACAGCGGTGCTCTGATGAACAAACCTTACCCTGAAGCTAGTGCCCTCATCGAAGATATGGCTCAAAACCATCAATCATGGGGAGTCGAACGAGCGACAGTTGAGAAGAAGGAAACCCAAGGAGGAGTGCATGAACTAAGCTCTATAGACATGATGCAAGCTAAAATGGACGCATTAGCCCTTAAGGTCGAGCATATGTGCATAAACCTGAATATTGTAGCCGCAGTTTCGTCGGATTGTGAGATATGTGGGACCAAAGGACACCAATCTGCAGAATGCAGTCTATTAAACGAAACCCACTCTGAGCAAGTGAACTACACCCAAGGGAACCCATATTCGAATACCTATAACCCTGGATGGAGGAATCACCCGAACTTCTCCTATAAAAACAATAACCCAATCCAAAACAATGCACCTCCGACGCCTAGTTATCAAGCCCCAAGATCAAATCAACCTATGCAACTTGTGCCACCAAAGCCGAGCCTTGAGAAAATTATGGAAAATTTTATCCCCGCTCAAACCCAACAAAACAAGGAGTTCATGAACCAAAACATTCATGTTAACGAATTGATTACTCGGTTAGGAACCAAGGTTTACCAAATAGTTACTCATACTAAGATGCTTGAAACCCAGATCTCTCAGGTAGCTTTAAACCAAGCCCCTCAGACCACACCTGGAGGTCAGTTCCCTGGACAACCTCAACAAAATCCGAGAGGACAAGCCAATGCCATTACCCTACGAAGTGGGAACGCTTATGATGAGCCACCAAACCCTAGATTAAGTGAACCCAAAACTTCTAAGGAATGTACCAAACCCACGAACGAAGTAAAGGAACCAGAGGAATCTGAAAACCAGGAAGGTCGAGAAAAAGGAGAAGAACCTAAAGATAAAACTTACGTACCACCTCCGCCATATAAACCACCTATACCATATCCGCAAAGACTCAAACAAACCCAGATCAATAACCAGTATCAAAAATTTATTAAAGTTATAGAAAAAATTCATGTAGAAATCCCTTTCACAGAAGCCATCACCCAAATACCTTCTTATGCAAAGTTTCTCAAAGACATCCTTACCAACAAACGTAGACTTGACGATCCGAAGCCTTTGGAATGTAATGTTATTTCCGAGAATAAATTATCCAAAAAGGATAAAGATCCTGGAAATTTCTCCATTCCTTGTCTTTTGGGAAGTCATGTCATCGAAAAAGCTTTTCTAGACTTAGGAGCTAGTGTGAGCTTAATGCCTTTAGCAGTTTGTGAGAGGTTAAACTTAGGAGAATTACAGCCCACTAAGATGTCACTTCAGTTAGCCGATAGATTTGTTAAGTATCCGATAGGCATCTTAGAAGATGTTCCTGTTAGGATAGGTCAGTTATTTATCCCTACTGATTTTGTTGTCATGGACATCAAATAGGACAATGATATACCAATCCTTCTAGGTAGACCATTCTTATCGACTGCAGGAGCCATAATAGATGTCAAGAAAGGAAAGCTGGCCTTTGAGGTAGGTGCCGAGAAAATAGAATTTATACTTTCGAAATTTCTTATGGCACCTGTGACGGGAGACGCGTGTTATGCCTTAGATATCATTGATGAATGTGTTAGAGAATTAGAGTAAGAAGAAATCATAAAAACAATTAAGTTACCATCAACTCTCATAATGGAAGATGATGACTTTAAGAAACCCTACATCGATGATAACCTTTACAAATGTTTATCCCTTACCCCAGATCCTATGCCATGTCCTAAGAAACCAACCTTAGAACTTAAGGAGCTGCCTAAGAATCTGAGATATGAGTTCCTCGATGAAGAGATCAACCGTCCAGTTATAGTCAGTGCTACCTTGAGCCAAGAGGAAACGAACCAACTTTTAGACGTTTTACGAAGATATCCCTCAGCCTTAGGATATAATATCTCTGATCTGAAAGGTATAAGCCCATCCGTATGCATGCATCGGATTTCGCTCGAAGAAGATTCAAAACCCTCCAGGGAACATCAGAGAAGAATAAACCCTATAATGAGTGATGTTGTTAAAAAGGAAGTTCTTAAGTTACTTGAGGCAGGTATAATCTATCAGATCTCGGATAGTAAGTGGGTGAGCCCTGTGCATGTAGTACCTAAAAAAGGAGGCATCACAGTCGTGCAAAACGATAAAGGCGAACATGTAGCAAAACGTTTAGAAGGAGGATGGCGGATGTGTATAGATTATAGAAAACTAAATAAAGCAACCAGGAAGGATCATTTCCCTTTACCATTTATAGACCAGATGTTGGAGCGTCTATCCAGACACTCTTACTTCTGCTATCTTGATGGATACTCTGGATTCTTTCAAATACCTATCCACCTCGAAGATCAAGAAAAAACTACCTTTACATGCCCTTATGGAACTTTTGCCTACAGACGAATGCCATTCGGCCTCTATAATGCCCCAGCTACTTTCCAACGCTGCATGATGTCCATCTTTGCAGACTACCTAGATGGTATTATGGAAGTGTTTATGGATGATTTCTCGGTTTGCGGATTTGATTTCCACAATTGCCTTGCTAACCTTGAGAAAATCCTGGAGAGATGCGTGGAGGTGAACCTCGTGCTAAACTGGGAAAAGTGTCATTTCATGGTGACCGAAGGAATTGTTTTAGGACATATAGTTTCCGAAAAGGGTATAGAGGTAGATAGAGCTAAAATAGAAGTTATAGAAAACCTAAAACCACCAAAAACCATCAGAGAAGTCCGAAGCTTTCTTGGACACGCTGGATTCTACCGGAGTTTTATTAAGGACTTCTCCAAAATAACTAAACCTTTAACTGGACTTTTAATGAAAGATGTTGAATTCATTTTCGATGAAAAATGTAAGGACGCATTTAATCTTTTAAAACAAGCATTAGTATCGGCACCCATTATGAAATCACCTGATTGGTCAGAACCTTTTGAGATAATGTGCGATGCTAGTGATTATGCAGTTGGAGCCGTTCTAGGACAAAGGAAAGATAAAAAATTACATGCCATTTATTATGCCAGTAGAACCCTAGACGCTGCCCAACTTAACTACGCAACAATTGAAAAAGAATTACTCGTTGTAGTTTTCGCTATAGACAAATTTAGATCTTATCTAGTAGGAGCAAAAATTATAGTTTACACCGATCATGCTGCCATTCATTACCTATTAAGTAAAAAAGATGCCAAGCCCAGGTTACTCCGATGGATTCTGTTACTACAAGAGTTTGATTTAGATATAAGAGATAAAAAAGGCACTGAAAATGTAGTGGCTGATCACCTTTCTAGGCTAGAACATCTAAAACCAGACCTAGTACCCATAAATGATGATTTCGCCTATGATAGACTGATAGCTAAACTAGAAACCATTGAAGATGATAACCTAAGCACTCATGAGCACTTCCAAAATTCCTTAGCAATAAGTAACGTACCCTGGTATGCAGACTTCGTTAATTACCTAGCTGCTGATATAGTACCCCCTGATCTTGACTACCACCGCAAGAAGAAATTCTTCCACGATGTGAGGAACATCTATTGGGACGAACCGCTCCTTTTCAAAAGGGGTAAAAATGGCATTTTTCACCGTTGCATTCCGGAAGAAGAGGTAAATAGTATTATCGAGCATTGTCATTCTGCACCTTATGGTGGGCACGCGAGCACCTCTAAGACATACGCCAAGATTCTTCAAGCTGGCCTATTCTGGCCTACCATGTGGCGTGATGTCTGTAGCGGGGTATTCGTTACCATTAGAGATATTGGCTAAATCTAAGGTAAATCATACAAGTTGAGTCGCCACCGCACTTCTATTTATCCAAAGGAATGGTTAGAAAGCGAACAAAAACCTAAATGTTTTATCGAATCAAAAACTAGTAAAAATGTCAGAGATCTGGGTAAAAGGAGGGCTGAAGTGGGCAAAAGGCAAAAGGCAAAGGGCATTAACATAAACATATGCTCAAGTGAGCAAAGGGAAAAGCAAATGGATAATATGTGCAAGAATGGTAAATTGCATAAAAGTAAAGTGCATAAAGTAAATGTTAATTGTTAGTGGTTAATAGTTAGTGTGCCATAAGGCAAAATTTAGCGCTATGTTAAGCAATCGTAATTGGACTTATGTAGAAGTCACAACCATCTGAGGCCGGTCAATAATAATGTAGGCAACAAACACAAGTTAGAAGTCTTGATTAATGAACCAAGTTCCCAAAACTTGCCATGCCAAAAGAAAAGAAGGATTGATCTTGTATTGGTTTAAGCCTTTGGCATAATTTAGGAAACAACCTATCCTTAATGCAAAGTCATTCACTTGATCAATTGATCAAGATGAATTAGATTTGAATCAAGGAAGGTTAAGTCTCCCTAATCAATGTCAACTTATCAACCTTCAACTCATTGATCAAAAAGGAAAAAGAAGAAGAAGAAGGAGATGAATAATGGAAATAAAAATGGCAAAAATAAAAGTGCATTAAATGGAATAAAAGGTACCAATCATCATATGTTGACCAATGACATTGAAAGTCAAAGTCAAACAATCAAAAACAAAAATGAGATGAAGATTGGAAGTCAAGAAATAAGCAAAATATTTTTGGCATTTTAATATTTAAAAATTAAACTTGAATTAAAAATAACAAAGAAAGGTCAAACTTCAAAATCACCTCAAATCGGCCTTGAAAGGTCCAAGTGATTTATCCCAAGTCCAACAAGGTCAAATAAAGTTTGACAAAAAATTTCAACATTTTTAAAAGTCAGAAACTATTTTTAATCAATTAAAAATGAATAAAAATAACCTAATTGAACTAAAATCTCAAATAAGTCTCAAATCAATTAACAAATTGATGAGAATATTTGTCATAGATCCATCATCATTCACATAGGTTAGGAAAATATTTTTGTATTTTTTGAATGTCAAAAACTATTTAAAATGAATTAAAAATAACCAGAAAAGATAAAATTCATAAAAAATATCAAATGATAAAATAAAAAATATTAAAAATCATTTTAGGAAACTAGAAATTATTTGGGAAATAATGCAATTGGTCCCATATTTTTTGGATTAAAAATAAAGAAGATATGAATTTTTGAAAATAATGGGAATAAAAGAAATAAGATCAGAAAATTGGAAATTCAAAAAAACCAGGAGCGTTAGATCTGAGCTCATTAATTGAGCTGGCAGATCATACGCTCCAGAAGCGCGCTCCCACCATAGGTCCAAGTCCACGCGTAACACAATGAATAAATGAAAGTCATAACAAGTGAAGGCCAGGATTAGATCTGGGAAACTCAATCCAACGATCCAGATTCAAACTGGCAATGGGACGGCCACCGGAGCCACCTTCTTCTCCGGTGAGCTTGTGTTTTCCGGCCAAAATTGCAGACAACCAAAACTCAATGAAAATGCACGATCCATAAATCAAATTAAAGCTGGGGTGATGTACATCACCCCTGTACCATCCATTTCTACTCTAGATCTCCATAGTGAGAGAAATCAGAGGTTGAAACTTGATGGTGTTCATCATGAACTTGTTAGATTTTGAAAATTAAATGCACAAAAATGATGCCTCTATTGAGAGGACTTCAGCCAACACAAGATCCACGCAAATAGGTCAATATATGATGAAATTCGAAGACAATACCAGTTGAAGAACAAACTTGAATTCTGGTGATTTGAGCTTGATTCCTTGCTTCCTTTGCCAAAACAGAAGATCAATGGAGTAAGGTATGAAGGTTTAGAAGCTCTAGATCCAAAGATTTAACCAGATGTGGTTGAATTTTGGATCTGAAAAATTTGAAGAAAAATGAACTAGCTTCTTTGGTGAGAGGTTGGGTTTTGATTTCTACAGCAATTCAGGTTGATTCCAGGGTGAATTTTGAATGGGATAGAGCTTCTATTTATAGAGGGAATGGCAAAGAGAGGGTGATTCAATCCGTGTGCATGAAGTTGGACATTCCTTGCATGGGCTTGCATGATCATGCACAAGGCCCAAAATCAATGCTAAATGACATATGAAATCAAACCAAAGTGAAATGGACGTGCAGCTTGGAGTGAATTGGCTTGTGCATGGAATTTTGAAGTGTTATGCATAATTGAACCAAAAGCTTCTCCTCTTCGAAAATACCATTTGCCAAATCCAAATATGATCATGTGAGTAATGGTTGGAAAGGTTTTGATGTAAGGAACAATTGTTATGTTGGGAAAAAATCCATTTGAAGTGTGGAAATTGGTGAAATTTGAGTTTAAAGTGCAAGGTGCAAAACATGTAAAGGCAAGGTTTCCAAATTTGGCCAATGTTCAAGCCCTTCTGTTTTAGTGATGCAAGCTCCAAATGGAAAAACCTCCAACATCAAAGTTGTAGATCTTTTCAAGCCACTCAAAATGGACTTAAATTTTGCATCATTTGGATTTTTTATGAAAGAGTTATGGGCACTTGAAGTTGGACTTTTTTGCCTTTCAATGCATTTGGTCCAAAATGACCTATAATGTTTTGCATTATCACATGTATTTCCTTTGATATTTTTAAATTTTGTTCAACATAACATTTGAAGTAGACATCTTAAGATTTCCAATGCATTTGATCCAACCTCAAAATCATAAAAAATGAATGAGTTACGTTCTTGGAAAGTTGACCCAAAATTTGGGTTTCAGTCAAAATTACCTATAATGTCTTGGAATGGATGATGACTTTACAAGCTTCAAATCAATTTTTGATGAACATGAAAGTTGTTCATATTGTCCTTAAGAACATGTTTTCTTTTGGAATCATCTCCATTTGATCAACACATTAAAATTCAGGTCTCAGTTCATTTCAAAATAATCCGATGGATTGACTGATCAACTTCTCAAGTTCATGACTCTTATCTTGATGAATTGATGATTGAGGACACTCAAATATGTTCAAAAATGCATGATGAATTAAATAAATTCCCTTGATTGCATTTGACCATGGGCTGAGGTTGCTTCATGAGCAAGGCATTATAGTGCACAGATGTATTAGGGCTTCCTTTGGGGACAAACCTCAAACCCTTTGGCTTGCTTTGATCAAAATGATGAATTGAGATACTTGGGAGGCATATTTGATGGATGAGAGCTTTGGGAACCATTACCATGAGCTTTCATCTTCTATTGACCATACCTTTGCACAAAGGATCACCTAGAAGCTCTTGGCCTTGTTGATTGCTCAAGCTACAAACAAAAGATGTTAGTGACATATTTTTGTGCTTTTGATTAGTAAACAAAATAAAAAAAAGCAATAATATACAATTCAAGCATGCTTGGTGATCTCAAACCACTCTCAAGGAGACCCACCCAAAGGCAAGGGGAACCAAGATGCTTATGATCCTTGAGGCTTTGCCAATGCAATGTTATGATGCCATGACAGATCTTAGGGACACAATTGGGGTCTTACAGATTCCCCTGTTTAAGGTCATTCTAGCCGGAGAAGTGAAGGTTAAAATCTTCGTCTCGACGAGGTAGAATGGGCTTAAATAATAATAAAGAGATGAATTTTGGTCCCTAAGAGACCTCATGATGCAGATGTATGCAAATGATAAAATTCTGTGGGGATAGATGTCCACAAAGGCAAAGATCAGGAGGAATTTAACAATTCCTATGAGTAACACACTCCATAGGATAGAGACTCTACTGGGGAGTAAAGGACTGAAAACGCGTGAGCAGGTCACAACTTGAAACGTACTAAGAGACATAGAGAGAATCCACGAAATAAATCAATGGAAAGACTCGAGTTGACTCGAAAAATGCACGTATTGGGGAATATGCCAATACAGCGAAGACTATCCATAACGGATACTTCGGATAAAAATCCGGACTCAGACGAGGACAATCCCCTAAGGGACTTCGCTGGGAATATCCAAAAGGACTCTCCTGGGGAAGCAACGGGATGAGGTATTACCGGTTACTGGGTAATAAGCTCAAAAAGAGATCATGTGATTCCACCGGTCAGGGTGAGGGAAAAACATGCTCCGGGAGAATGAATATCTAAGACCGGTATAAGGGTGAGAGATATCAAAACTCCAAAACATCTGAGGAAGACCTAAAAGGTATTTTTCAACTCAGGGATTCTGACTCCACAAGGGACAAAAGTCATAATAGGGAGCAGGGGGAAGGAACACCAGGGATGCCGGTTACTGGGCATATAATAGGTGACCAACCAAAACGTGAATTGGGGAATGTTCCCAAGACACTCATCATCCAAAAGGAGGGCTGAAGAAGCAAGCTCGATTATAGGATGGACACTCGATTCCACAAAAAAGGGATACGAATCTTACTCAACTGGGGAAGAACAAAAGACTTCGACCAAAGAGTGCATGAGATATATTATCTATTACCGTCAGAACGTAGATAATATACTCGCATGGAAGATTATCCACAATCGGCTACTGGGTTAATAAAGGATAAATCGACCGACAAAGAAAGGCATCGAGATACCGAAATTAGGTATATAATGATGACCAATCAAAAAAAGGGAGCAACAAACATTACCGGCAGTCGGTATATGAAAGATGACTTGCTGGGGATAAACTGCCTAATCAGAGCAATTAACCAAAAGATGAGGGAATATCGATACCGAATATTGGATAAAGATAACCGTCAAGAAGGGGATTACTCCTACCGGATACTGGGTAGAAAACCACGGAAAAGTAACTGTCATCGATTAGGATGAACAAAAGGTTAACTCTGCAAGGGGATGAAATAGGGTTTACAACTACCGGATACTGGGTAGAAAACCACGGAATCCGCTGGGAATAAGATGAATGATTACTAAATATTGAGCAATTATTCATTTACCACAGGGGAGTCCCAGAGACAGTCACAAAAGGCCAGTCTAGGATCAAACTAAAGAGGCAAACTGAATCAAGACTCGTCCTAGTGAGGATATAACTCAATAGGGGAACCCATCCCATTATACGTTGGGAAGGAACAGAAACAACCATCGTCTACGAGGATATAGCTCGGTGGGGAATATGGAAAGAAGGGTAAACACTTTTTGCTTAAGGGGCTGACTCTATATGAGGAGATCAGACACTGACATCTGCTTGGGAAATGTATTACCCGCTAGCAGGGAATAACAAACAAAGATATATGGCAAAGAATGCAAACATGAATATCTGAATGTTTGAAATATTATATGAACACATGCGTGGTTTATGTATGATGAATGCTGACAAACAGACATTTCTAACACAAACAGCTCCAAAGGATAAGCACACAAACATCTGGTACTACATATCAAGAGAGAAAGCCAGGGCCACTGAGGGCAAGTGCTACAGGGGGATGAACACTAGTCATTCCAGCTGAGGAACAGGAATTATTGCACAGACGAAATCCGCCGCACAAGCAACTCTTCTGGGGAATTCTTCCGAGGAAATAAAAGAATTCTGGGGATCAACCACCAAAAACCGTTCTTACTAAAGAGATCACATCTGCTGAGGAGAAAAGATCACTACCCTGCTGGAGGAAAAAGTGCAGAAGGAACCGGTAGAAAAGGGATACAAACATGCCAAAAGTCTTACCCTGTTGGGGATCATACCCTCCTTGGGAGAGCACTGAAGATCTCCTAAGTATCCTTTCGTCATTTGTGAATGTTCACTTTGTTTAAAAACAAAAAATATGAAAAATTTGACAATGATATCTTCTCAATAAAACATGCACAACATTTGTTGAATAGGAACAAATAAGAGTGCAAATAATTGGATAAAAGGATCAAATTTATTTGATGGAATGGTAGTCTGCAAATGGCAAGACTTCATAGATCTTTACAAATTTGAAACTGGTGATATATATTGGAAAAGGGCTACATTGAACATAATGACCATTTCTCCACCAATTCTAAATCCGATGTATTTGAAGCTTTGGTTGATGACGAATGAGCAAGAATCTCTGACGGATGACAGTTGTAGAGCAAAGTCTTGTCAGGATGCAGTTACTTGCCAAATCCCTATTTTTGCCTAGATTGCCCCAGGATGAGGTACTCAATCTAGCGGGATATATATATTTATTTTTTATGTCTCTAACTTTTGCCTGGATCGCCCTTCCGGGTTTTCAATCCACCGAGACGCTCATTTTTGCCTAAGCCGCCCTTTCGGGTTTTCAGCTTAGCGAGCTATTCTGTTTTTTAATTTTAGGTGAAGTATTTCTTGACTGCATCTGAATTCACAGGACGAATGAAATCCTCCCCATCCATAGTTGTAAGTATCAAAGCACCGCCTGAAAAGGCTCTCTTAACAACATATGGACCTTCATAGTTTGGAGTCCACTTGCCCCTGGAATCGGGCGCGAAAGACAAGACTTTCTTGAGCACAAGGTCACCTTCTCGGAAAACACGAGGCTTGACCTTCTTATCAAAAGCTTTCTTCATCCTTTGCTGATATAATTGACCATGGCACATGGCAGTCAAACTCTTCTCTTCTATCAAATTCAGTTGGTCATAACGACTCTGGACCCATTCAGCATCAGCAACTTGGCTTCCATCAAAACCCTCATTGATGGGATCTCCACCTCTACTAGGAGTACAACCTCCATGCCATAAACAAGAGAGAAAAGGGTTGCCCCTGTTGAAGTGCGGACAGATGTACGATATCCATGCAAAGCAAATGGCAGCATCTCATGCCAATCTTTGTACGTAACAACCATCTTCTGGATAATCTTCTTGATGTTTTTATTGGCAGCTTCCACAACCCCATTCATCTTGGGTCTGTAAGGAGAAGAATTATGATGTGCAATCTTGAACTCGCTACACAGCTCTTTCATCATCTTGTTGTTCAAGTTAGATCCATTATCAGTAATGATCTTATCAGGCACACCATAACGGCATATGAGTTGATTCTTGATAAGCTTCACGACTACCTGCCTAGTCACATTTGCATATGATGCCGCTTCAACCCACTTGGTGAAGTAATCAATTGCTACGAGAATAAATCTGTGTCCATTGGACGCTTTCGGCTCTATCATGCCAATCATGTCAATCCCCCACATGGAGAAAGGCCATGGTGATGAAATTACATTCAGAAGTGTCGGGGGAATATGAATCTTATCCGCGTAAATTTGACACTTATGGCATTTCTTCACATATTTGCAGCAGTCAGACTCCATTGTCAGCCAATAGTAGCCTGCTCTCAACATCTTTCTAGCCATGGCATGTCCATTGGAATGAGTACCAAATGAACCCTCATGGACCTCAGTCATTAACAGGTCTGCTTCGTGTCTATCCATGCATCTGAGCAGAACCATGTCAAAATTCCTCTTATAAAGCACATCACCATTGAGGTAGAAACTTCCTGACAATCTCCTCAGAGTCTTCCTATCTTTCACAGATGCCCCAGGCGGGTAAGTCTGGCTCTGAAGGAAACACTTGATATCATAATAGCACGGCTTATCATCTTTCACTTCTTCAACTGAAAACACATGAGCTGGTCTATCCAAGCGCATCACGGTAATATTGGGAACTTCATTCCAAAGTTTTACCACAATCATCGAAGCAAGTGTAGCTAGAGCATCTGCCATCCGATTCTCATCTCGAGGAATATGATGGAAGTCAACCTCAGTAAAGAATGTTGAACCTCCTCGCATAATCTCTATATGGAATGAAACTAGGCTAATTCGTTTCCCATTCACCCTTGATCTGATTAACAACAAGGGCCGAATCACCATAAACATCAAGATGTTTGATCCTAAGATCAATGCATTCTTCCAATCCCATAATACAAGCCTTATACTCCGCCATGTTATTTGTGCATTTGAAAGTTAGCCTTGCCATAAAAGGAAAATATGTGCCCTGAGGCGTAATAATTACTGCCCCAATACCATTTCCATATTGATTTACAGCGCCATCAAACACCATGCTCCATCTGGAACCAGGCTCTGGCCCTTCATCAAGCGTAGGCTCATCACAGTCTTTCATTTTCAAATACAGAATCTCCTCATCAGGGAAGTCATACTGCACTGACTGATAATCTTTAATCAGTTGATGTGCCAAATGGTCCGCCAGAACACTACCTTTAATAGCCTTCTGAGCTCGATACTCAATATCATACTCAGACAACAACATCTGCCAACGGGCAATCCTCCCAGTTAAAGCAGGCTTCTCAAAAATATACTTGATTGGATCCATTTTGGATATCAACCACGTCGTATGATTCAACATATACTGGCGTAAGCGCTTAGCAGCCCAAGCCAAAGCACAACAAGTTTTCTCAAGCATTGAATATCGAGACTCACAATCAGTGAACTTCTTGCTCAAATAGTAGATGGCATACTCTTTCTTCCCTGTTTCATCTTGCTGACCCAGGACACAACCCATTGAGTCTTCAAGAACAGTCAGATACATAATCAATGGTCTCCCTTCAACAGGCGGAGACAGAATCGGAGGCTCAGACAGATACTCTTTAATACTATCGAAAGCTTTCTGGCAATCCTTGGTCCAATCATGAGACTGATCTTTCCGGAGGAGCTTGAATATCGGCGCACATGTGGCAGTCATGTGGGATGTGAATCTGGAAATATAATTCAAGCGGCCAAGAAAACCTCGGACTTGCTTCTCAGTTTTGGGTGCAGGCATCTTTTGTATTGCTTTGACCTTTGCAGGATCAACCTCAATACCTCTCTCGCTGACAATAAAGCCCAATAACTTGCCAGAACGAACTCCAAACGTACACTTGTTGGGATTCAGACGAAGCTTGTACTTCCTCAAACGCTGAAAAAGCTTCAACAGGTGTTCTATATGTTCTACTTCTGTTCTTGACTTAGCAATCATATCATCAACATAAACTTCGATCTCCTTGTGCATCATATCATGAAACAAGGTAGTCATAGCACGTTGATACGTGGCTCCGGCGTTCTTCAAACCGAAGGGCATCACTCGATAACAGAATGTTCCCCAAGGCGTGATGAATGTTGTCTTCTCCATATCCTCGGGTGCCATTTTAATCTGATTATATCCGGAAAATCCGTCCATAAACGAGAAGACCTTGAATTTAGCTGTATTATCTACCAACATATCAATGTGTGGTAGAGGAAAATCATCTTTCGGACTAGCTTTATTCAAGTCTCTATAGTCCACACACATTCGAACTTTTCCATCTTTCTTAGGCACAGGCACAATATTGGCCACCCATTGAGGATACGTAGAAGTCACCAGAAACCCCGCATCAATTTGCTTCTGAACTTCTTCTTTGATCTTCACCGCCATATCAGGATGAGTTCTTCTGAGCTTCTGCTTCATAGGCACACACTCAGGCTTCAAAGGTAGGAAATGTTGCACAATATCTGTATCTAGACCAGGCATGTCTTCATATGACCAGGCAAAGACGTCGACGTATTCTCGTAGCAACTCAATCAACCCCTTCTTCACAGATTCTTCCAAGAGTGCCCCAATCTTCACTTCTCGTACACAATCCTCAGACCCCAAGTTGACTGTTTCTAGATTCTCAAGATGCGGCTGAATGATCTTCTCTTCATGCTCAAGTAGACGGGTAATCTCATCAGGAATCTCTTCAACATCATCTTCTTCTGCCTCAAATACAGGGAATTCAAAGTTGGGAGATGGTGTTCAATGGGTTTGATTAACCTACATAATGATTTTGGATATGAAAGCTTTAGAATTCAAACAAGGCAAATCATTATGCAGATGAAAAGATTGATTTTATTCTTATTATTTTTTGGGTTTTATGTGATCACCAATTTCATGCAAAAGCAAAAAGGGAAAATAATTTGAAAAACAAACATTTAACATGAATTTATTGAATGGAACTATCATTGTATTTATGTGCCAACAATGTCATCACTCCTCCTTTTGGCATGGGAGAAGGGTTTTTAAACACAATGATCATTACTCTGACTTATGGATAACTGTTGGGATATCCACAGCGACCCAATTATTGCAGATCCCCCCAGGGATGACGAAATTGCCAGAATCCTCTGTATCCTCTTCCAAGATAGCAGCAGCCTCTTCATCTCGACCACTGTGGATGAAACCTCCACTCTTGAACAGACCGTGCTCGTTGAAGATCTCAGAAGAATAGCCTATGCCAGCCCGGGACTTGTTGTCTTCTAACTCAATCATTTTCCCTAATCCAGCGGTTGCACCACGTTCAATGGCCAACTTTGCGTCTCTGTAGGAAGCAAATGAAGGAGCTCTCTTCTCAATAGGTTCAGCAATAGATAAAGCTTGGAAAGAAGTTCCAACTTCATCCTCGACATCTAATACGAGAAGGAAGACAGATGGCTAACCAGGAGAGCCTTTTCTCCCCCTACCACCACCAGCTTCTTATTCTTCACAAATTTCAGTTTCTGGTGTAGGGTGGATGTCACGGCGCCTGCCTCGTGAATCCATGTTCTGCCTAAGAGACAGCTATACGACGGGTGAATATCCATAACCTGGAAGGTAATCTGGAAATCACTTGGTCCGATTTTGATTGGGAGATCAACCTCGCCAATCACAGTCTTGCGAGACCCATCGAAAGCCTTCACAACTACTCCACTCTGCCTTATGGGAGGCCCTTGATATGACAGGTTCAAAAGAGTGGTCTTTGGCAATACGTTCAGTGATGACCCAGTGTCCACTAGCACATTGGACATGGCGTCATCTTTGCAGTTCATAGAAATATGTAATGCCAGGTTGTGGTCTCTTCCCTCCTCGGGGAGACCAGAGTCACAAAAACTCAAGTTGTTACAAGCAGTAATGTTTGCAACAATGCTATCGAATTGCTCTATCGTGACATCGTGATCCACATATGCCACATCCAACACCTTCTGCAGAGCCTCTCGGTGTGGTTCTGAATTTAACAGCAATGCTAACACTGATATTTTGGATGGCGTTTGTAGAAGCTGGTCTACAACATTGTATTCGCTCCTTTTGATGAGCCTCAACATCTCATCACAGTCTTCTTTCGCATTGCCACTCGGGCCAGCAGAAGCAGGAGTTTTCAACACAGAGAAGGGTTTAACAAGTGCCGGATTCGGAGAGCTCGCAGCATGCCCAATCGGGCTTTCAACAAAATCAGCAATAACATCAGCCTAAGGCTTCGGCGGTGCTGAAAATACACGACCACTACGGGTCAATCCACTAACATCAGCAATATTCTCAACAGACGAAGAAGGCAATGACACCTCTTTCCCATTCTCTATTGCTACAGCATTGTAGCGATAGGGAACTGCCTTCTCAGAAGAGTATGGTACAGGTCCGGTTGGCTTAATGATAAGAGTAGGAGAAGTCTTCTTCTTGCTACCATCATACTTGATGATAACAGGCTCGGGTATCCGGAACACCGCAGAAACTACATTGACCTCAAGAGGATCTTCATCAACATTTCTAGTTTGAAGGATCTCAATGACTCCTTCGTCCAACATCTCTTGGACATCCTTGCGCACCTGGCGGCAACCTCTCTGATTAACAGAACATACTCGGCATCTATCGTGGTTGTGCTCATAATGACTATAATCACATAACAAGCGATGCATCTCAACCAACGACTGTCGGATATGACTGGCATATTTCACTTTGTATTTGCCAGGGCAACCCTGGACCATATTGACAGACTTCCCATGCTCGGGCAATGGGTTCTTCTTCACATTAGGACCTACGTCCTCGAAAAACAGAATCCCACTTCTCACAAGGTCTTGCACCTTGGTCTTCAGGGGATAGCAATTCTCCACGTCATGTCCGAGAGCACCGGAATGATACACACAGTGAAGTTCTGGCTTGTACCACCACTGGGGGTTAGCAGGTACAGCGGGAGGGTCTCGCGGAGTAATTAATTTTCTATCGATCAGAGATGGATAGAGTTCAGCATATGTCATCGGAATTGGATCGAAGGTGACCCTCTTCCTCTCATAGCTGGTGCTGGCATTGTTGCTGTTATTTCGAGGCTGGTAGGCCTGCTGTTGCGGACGTTGTTGTTGTTGATATTGCTGAGTTTACGGTGGTTGATAATGTTGTGTTTCCCTGAAAACATGTGCTATATGAGCCACCTGATGCTGACTGTTGGTTGGACGAGAAACCTTCCTCTTCATAGAGGGTCTTCTTTTGATATGGGAATACACAACATGTGCCTCTCCCTCCTTCTTCTTCGCAAAGCTTCCATATATCTTTGTTGAAGAGCCTTCTTCTCTGGTTAACCGTCCTTCACGAACCTCTTCTTCTAGACGCATCCCCATATTCACCATTTCAGTGAAGTCAGAAGGAGCGCTAGCAATCATCCGCTCATAGTAAAAAGAACTCAAGGTCTTCAAGAAGATCTTAGTCATCTCTTTCTCTTCTAGCGGGGGCACGATCTGTGCTGCCAATTCACGCCACCTCTGGGCGTACTCTTTGAACGTCTCCTTGTCCTTCTATGACATTGCCCTCAGCTGATCTCTGTCTGGGGCCATATCCACATTGTACTTGTATTGTTTGACGAAGGCCTCGCCAAGATTGTTGAAAGATCGGATGTTCGCACTGTCTAAACCCATATACCAACGCAGGGCGGCACCGGACAAACTGTCCTGAAAGTAGTGGATGAGCAATTGGTCATTGTCGGTCTGAGTCGACATCTTCCTGGCATACATGACCAGGTGACTGAGAGGGCAAGTATTTCCCTTGTATTTTTCAAAGTCAGGGACCTTGAATTTTAATGGGATCTTCACATTAGGAACCAAGCAGAGTTCGACAGCAGACTTGCCAAAAAGATCCTTTCCTCTGAGAGTTTTCAATTCCTTGCGAAGCTCAAGAAATTGATCATTCATAGCGTCCATCTTCTCATAGACATCTGGGCCCTCAGACGGCTCAGAATGATAGATGGTGTCGTCTACTCGTGGCAAAGTATGCACGACAGGAAGAGGAACAACAAGGAGCGGGCTAGATGCCGACAGAGAAGCAAAGGTGGGTGCAGGACCCTCGGGCATGAAATTGGGAGGCATCCCCCACGAGAATCTGGTTGGCATGGCCGTTGGAGCAAAGTGTGCACTGGCTGCGGGCACAGTTGAGGAGATAATCTCAGAGATAACTGTCCTCTGGGGAGGAGTTGAAGGTGTTGGAGAAGACTGGCTTTGGGCGGCCAAGAATGACTCCATTAAGGCAGTCAATCTTGCCACTTCCTCCTTCAGCTCGCGGTTCTCTTGTTCTAGGTGATCCATCAGTCTTGGAATGTTGGCTCTGGTGTAGTACCGGTGAGTCAGCTTGTCTTCAAAATAAATGAAGAACACAGAGTTAGACCAAAGGACAAGAAGCCTGGAACAAAACCTGCTTATGCACATGATGCATGAAATGCTTGTGCATATGATTTGTTTTTATATCAGAGGAACTTTAGGGTTCTATTTGCAAAGTTTGGAAGTATTAAACATTTATCACATATGGAAATATCTCATCGAATAATATCTGGAAATATTTTTACACCAAAGAAGTATAGCATTGGTAACCAAGATACAATATAAGAGAGAAAGAAAATGATCATCTTATGGACCCCTAGAAACAATCATCTAAGGCTCGGGACATAGGAAGATAAGATGCACGAAGCCTCTTCACCTCCTCCTCATAAGCTGTCTTCATATCCGCCTTCTCCTTGGCGAGTCGATCATACTTCCTCTTCCAGAACTTAGAAGACTGAGGAAGTAGAGAAGTCCATTCATCGTCAGGGTCATTAATGACCTGATGCTCAAGAAACTCTATCAAAGCATCCTTCTCCTTAATCTGCTGAAGCAACTCTTCACGTTCACGGATCCAAGCACATGAACGGTCTTCGTCTCTCAACTCCTCTACTCCTTGATTAGGGAGGGTTGAAGGCCCATCCATAATCATAGGTGTAGGTTTTGGATACTCATAAGGCATGAGATACTCAAACGCTCTCTTCCTAACCCAAGCAGTGTAAGGTTCCATGGCAACACAATTCTTAGGACCCAACTCTTTCCTTCCTTTCCTATGAATCTTGCGCCAAGCACGGACCATCCTAGCTTTCAATCCTTGGGGATCTTTACCCTCTTGAAAGAACACTCCCTCCAACAGAACGTTATTGGGTTTATCTTTTAGGGGGAACCCAAGCTGACGACGTGCCAAAACGGGGTTGTAGTTAATCCCACCACATGTACCAAGAAGAGGTACATTGGAGAATTCACCACAAGAGTCGATAATCTGCACACCATCATACACACGGTTATACCAAAAGATATCATCATTAGTGAGAGACATAAGTCTCGTGGACCACCGTAGACATCCTTTGTTCTCCTTGAAGGCGATCGTCTGAGGTAAGTGAGAAATAAACCACTTATACAACAGAGGCAAACAACACACAATGGCGCCACCACCCTTTGCATTCCTCATATGCAAAGAGAAATAAGTATCACCCAACAGATTCGGAACAGGATTAAGAGTAGAGAAGATCCTAATAGCGTTCACATCCACAAACTTGTCGATATTGGGGAATAACACTAACCCATAGATGAGAAGCACAAACATGGCCTCAAAGGCGTCCTCACTCATGGCCTTCCCATACATAGTAGCTTGAGCAATGAGGAACTCAGAAGGGAGACCTTGAATTCCACCTTTGGTAGTCAGATGAGCACCAATCAGAGATTCATCTATATGTAACATGTTTGCTATCTCTTGAGAGATAGGAATACTTTCCAAGCCACTGAACGGAAATTGATCTAGAATAGGTATGCCCACAAGGTAGGCATACTCCTCAAGTGTAGGCAAAAGCTGGAAATCCGGAAACGAGAAGCAACGATACAAAGGATCATAAAACTGCACCAACACGCTCATCAATCCTTCGTCCACCTGAGTAGTCAGAAGAGGAAGAAGCTTCCCAAAACGAGCTTTGAAACCCAAGGGATCTAGTACATAGGATGTCAGATTCCTTAATTCTTTCAAATCTGGTTGTCTGAAACTGTACTTCTTTGTATTCCTTCTTTGTCTTTCCATGTCTGAAAATTTGCAAATAGACCTCTTAAGTTCCTTGAAAATTTTCTTTATTATTAATGATATGGATGCAAATGGGTGCATGAATGCAACAATCACACTCAAGGATCAAGCAAAGCACGCCAAACAAAGGTCATGGGATGGATCATCTTATCCTTAATATCAATCATCCATTTTGGTGGATTATGGTTTACACCTTATCAACACCCAAGTTCCATTGATATTAAGGATATATGAACGGATCAACCATGAATCAAGGGTTTGTTGCAAGTCACGAGCATGGAGTCTTGGTTAAGAACCACCCAAAGGGAGTGTACTAGGATTTAAACCTGCCAAACATGTTCTACAAAAGGTTCCCATAGTCATCATCCCATCTTTTGGATATTATCGGAGAAACGACTACTCGTATTCAAAAAATATTCTCAAGAGAGACTCTTATGAGTGTAGTATCGCGTAACAATCGTATCAAATCTTACACTTGAACGACTTTCGCACTACATCCTAAGAATAGGCCAAGATGGGTTTGGTAAACTAAGGTCCTTGGCTTCTAAGGTCTATATTAGAAAGAGTAATGTCTAACCACAACTACTTGTGTGAAATTATTGATCCCAACATGACCTCCACCAAGTGAATGGACTTGCAAGTCAACTTCCTAAGGAATAACTCCACACAAGTCAACAAGACTATGCCATTCTCCTATCCTAAGTGCACTCGAGTTCGGGTATAGAACTCATCTCACAAAGATCACCAAGCACACAAGGAATTAATATTCAAGCAATTCAATCGTTACATACAATACAGTAATCCCAAATTGCACAAAAATATGTCATAAAACAAATATATAATATAATACAACAATATATGAAAAGTAGGCAAAACCAACTAGGCAAATATTTCCCCAGCAGAGTCGCCACTTTTCTGTAGCGGGGTATTCGTTACCATTAGAGATATTGACTAAATCTAGGGTAAATCATACAAGTCGAGTCGCCACCGCACTTCTATTTATCCAAAGGAATGGTTAGAAAGCGAACAAAAACCTAAAAGTTTTATCGAATCAAAAACTAGTAAAAATATCAGAGATCTGGGTAAGGGGGTTGGTTATGCAATGGGAAGGTGTTAGGCACCCAAAACATCCTAGGTACTCCTAGGGAGCCCTTTTCACACTTGTTGTAAGGTTGGTATTTTGTGAAAATTTATTTGTGCAAACATGATTGAAGAGATGAGAAGAGAATATACAAGTTTATTTACATTTTGTGTTTGAATGGATAAACCCATTGCCTACGTACCATCTTAAAAAAGATTAGGATCAAAACCTCGTAGTTCGGAGTAAAAATCTCAAAATGAGTTGGTGAATTGATTGGTCCAAAAGCCTTAAGGTCTTTTGTTATCCAAGGGAGAAAACTCAACCCTAAACCACAAGTCCACCATGTGAGGATAGCTTCAACATGCTAGTGAGGGGTTAACCCTATAATAAGCATGGAAGGCTCATTGTCCATCACTAAGGACATAGGTGAGTATTATATCTACCTCAAGGATAACTCAAACCTAATAGCTAAAAGTTATGAAAAGTTTTTATTAAGAAAGTGGCCATTGAAACCACAAAAGACATTTGAATGAGTGGTATTTACCAGTGAAAAGTATTTACAAAATATGGTCAAAGTTGATTTAAGAGTCCAATTCAAAATAAGTGTTATGAAAAGAAAGTTTGAAAATCAAAAGCATAAGGCTTAAGTTTCTAATGTTGAAAACAAGAGTCAAAGGTTTACACAAAAAGTTTTGGCTTGGGTTAGAGTGGAGAGAAGAAGAAGAAGGGCTAAGATCCTAAGTGTAAGACCCCAATTTTTGCCCTAAGATCCCTCATGGCCTCAAGGCATCATACCATATCATATCATTGCCTCAAGGATCATTGGCACCTTTGCTTGCCTCGTAGTGGGTGGGTGTCTTGTGAGTGTGGTTCTTGATCACCAAGCATGTATTGCACTTGTATATCATTTCTTTTCATTTGTTTACTACCCAAAAGTACAAAAATATTGTCATCTAACCATGTTACTTGCAGCTGAAGCAATCATCAGTCAATCAGTCAAATCAGCCATTGAGCAATGGATAGTGGCCATTCTTGAAGAATTTGGGCACCATGATCATTCATCAGAGGTTCATTTAAGTTGTGATATCATTTTGGATCAAGATCTCATGTGGTAGAGGCTTGGAATTCATCAAAACATGGCTCAGTCAACAAAAACCCTAGAAAAGTCAACTGTGGTCAACTGTGGTCAATTGTGCATTTAATCAGGATTTGGAAGGTGTGAGATGGTTGGAAAGGTCTCATTCATGTCCATATAAGCTTCATTTGGCATTTCAAAAGGTTGAAGGATTTGAGGTCACACAAAAAGTTTCCCAAAATGGCAATGACCTGTAATTTTCACCTGCCCAAAATGGAAAGTCATTCTCCTCAAAATTACATCATGAAGCAAGCTTCAAATCAAAATTTGTCCAACATGAAAGTTGAAGATCTTGTTCTTGCCTTTCCAAAAAGTCCAAGAACACTCATTTCCCATTTGTGGTTGGCAAGTTATGATCAAATCATTTTCAGAAAATGCCTAAATTCAAAGTGGCATAACTTTCACATGGAATGGCCAAATTGGATGGTTCTTCTTTGAGCAAACCCCATTTGATGTGTACTATCCAAATCCATCATCATATTTCACCAAAAATCTTCACATAAAAAGGTCATTTTTGAAGTGGACCATTTAAAAATTGGTGGGAAAAAAGGCCAAATTTCAAAATACATGGAATTTCCACATGAAACCAATTTTATTCACTTCCAAATGCCATTTGTGACTTGCTTCAAGAGGAAAATCACTGTTCCATTGGTCTTAAATGAGAAAGGGCAAATTGGCCAATTTCCATAACAAGCTTCATTTTGCTAATCATCCAAATTTGGTTAAACAAGATTAAGGCATGGATTAAGTGATGATATAAAAGCCTAATCATAACAGAAAACGAAATCAACAATCACAATTCAGAAAAATCACAAAATCTCACAAATTCTCTCAATTTTCTCCATTTTCACATACACTTTTTTCACCAATTCTTCAAGAATCTATTGTTCTTTGTGTTTTCTTTTGCAGCATTCATCATCTGCAAGTGATTTTGGAGTGCTGTTTGTGGCAATTGGAGCAAGAATCGATCAAATCACCAACTGTTGAAAGCATTGTCCATCCATGGCAGTTGGCAAAATCCATTGATCCAAGCACTTTTGAGTTGAGCTGCACCTTGCATCAACCTTCTACAACATTATACTCCATCTGTTTTCATCAATTGAGACCTAACACGCGCGATTTCCACACTGCACCATCAAGAAGGTGAGATTTCGAAGTCTTTAATTATTGCAATTAACATGTGGTTTAGGTAGTGCCTTTGACATAGAGTAGAATGAAGCTTGAATCGTGCAATTTCGTTGGATATCCATGGAGAAATCTTGGATTAAAGTTTGCATGTCAAAACTATTTTCAATCGTATCTGCTTGTGTGATGATTTCTGGACAAAATTAATTGCATATTTGTGATCTACGTTGAACACCGGTTCCAACCATATATAGCATGATGATTTTCGTGCAAGTTTGTCCATACTGATTTTCTGGAAATGATGAACACTCAAGAACTCCTTCCAAACGCGTGCTAGATCCGTTTCCATTGCCTTTCCGTTTGAATTCATGTTTAGCGCGCAAACCAACCAATCACGTGACGCCAGGCAATTTAATTGAACGCAGCGTTTTGTCCCCTGGTCCAGAGAATTACAAAAATGTCATTCGCGCTTAATTAATCAATTTAAATCTTCAATAATTATTTCATTTCATCATTAAACTTCTAAAAATCATAATTAATTCAATTTTAATCCAAATTGCATGGGGATTTTTGTGTTAATCTCCTCTAGTTTTTTTTAGGCATGATAATGGAAGTTGTGCCTGGTGATTGTTTGGTTTTGCCTAGTGATCTTTGACATGTATGCTATATGTGTATGTTTCACCATTTCATTCATGAAATAATAATGCCTTATCCAAAATGATTGAAATTTCACATGCTTGTTCTTGACTCTTTCCTGGTGATTTTGATGTATAGTTTGCTAATTTTGAGTCCCTGGTTAGAGAGATATGATGTGATCTTCATGAGTGTGACAATGTGTGTCACACTATGTTATGCCATGTTCATGAATTTTGCTTCCATGCCTATGCTATGCCATTTGCTCTGAATTTTTGCATGTGATATCATATGTATGTCTAGTTTCACCATGATTTTTTTGTGGATTTGATTGATCCATTTCCTATTTGATTGGGATTTTTGTTGGCTGTTTAGTCATTTTAGGGTTTTTCTTGAGTAGTTCACTTACATATCTTATAAAATCCTCATCCCTTATCATATGAAGATGAAATTTGGTGGAGTGTTTCTTGACATGTTTAGCTTCACTTTGGCTTTGGTCCCATTCATTTCTCATTTGTTTTCACTGTTTTACACTTGATTGAAGTTGACACATGATTTGTGACCTTGTTTAGGTTGATTTTTGCATACCATGACTTCCTGATTTAATTACCCTACTTCCACTTGTCCAAATGCTATGCAATTTGATATGCTGCTCATTAAATGTGTCCTGTTTGAGTTGGAATTTTTGTGGAATTTATTGAGCTGTTTTGGTATTTGTTTGATTGTAATCATTCTGTTTACTCATATGTGGTTCACACTTGCTTACTTTGACCTAAATTGTGCATGAAATGAAATTGGTGTATTGTTTTGATATGAGACCAATTAGACTTTCTTCTTAATTTAATTATCTTGGTTTTGATCATGTTTCACTTGCTGTTTTAAGATTTTTCCCTCCTTTTTGACCCTAGGCTTGTCCTAGTGGTCTTACTTCTCATGTTTGAGTTTGACTTTGACTTTTCAGGTTAAGAAGCAAAGTGCTTTAAAGGAATTAATGCAAGTTGATTGAGTTGTTTCATTTGACTATTGTAAACTAGCTTGTTTGTTTTGTAGGGTGCTTAGCTCATTTGAGCTTTAAGCTTTGTGCTTTGCACATGTTTGATTGTGTTATCTGTTGGTCATTACCTTGCTTGTTTTGATTTTGTGACTTGGATACTGATTATATTTGATTGATTTCAGGTACCATAGTCGCTTTAGTTCCTTGAGAACTTGTATTGCTTTGCTTTGCTTAAGCATTGAGGCAGACTCTCTTGTCTCCATGTAGTCTGGAAGACCTGGCTTGTTATTTAGCCAGGCAACTGTCTGAAGTCCTCCTTAAGAGGCAATGTTTGTGATTGTTTATTTTTGTCCCTAAGCAGGTAAAGACCTCATGTGAGGCAATTGGTAGACAAAAGAGATATGTAGCCTATCTCCTACTATTCTGTGAGTCTCTCATATTGCTCACACTACTTGTGTTTGATGCATGTTGAGTAAAAAAACCCAAGATCCATCGAGTCTATACTTTGGGGAGAGAGTTCCATCTTTCTGAACTCCCCCACCTTCTGATATTCAATGCTCTCCCTGACCAGGGATAAGAGTGATGAGGCACACCCCTCATATCCTTTCATCTGCTTCACCTTGGCTCTCAATGTCAAGGTTAAGAGCGTCATTCACCCTATTCCAGTGGACTGTTAAGTCTAACCCTTTGATTGAGCCTAATTGTTTGGTTATAGTGGATGCTAAATGACTTTGTTGATTGATTGCTTGTTGCATTTGTACATGCTTGCTTGCCTTTGTGCATTTATCATCATTAATTTGTTCATTATTGCATGATCATCATTGCATATCTTTGTGATCTGTGTTTGTTTGCCCATTGAGGACAATTGTAAGTCCATGTTGATTGGCTTTTGTTCCCATGATATGGAAGGATAGAGTGTAAGACCTCATTGGTCACTCATATCTTCTTTGCTCTTGTTTGTTGTGTGAGAGGATGCAATTGTAAGTCCCTGTGATGTGGCATTTGTATTTCTATGACCATCCTTTGGAGGTTGGTATAAGTCCAGATAGATTGGCATCCGACATCCAAGTTTTGTTTTATCTTAGGAGATTGGTGTAAACCCATTTATTGGTATCCGATATCCGCTTTTTGCTTTGTGAGATTGGTATAAGACCATTGATGGCATCCGGTATCATTGTTTTGTTTTAGGAGATTGGTGTAAACCCATTTGTTGGTATCCGATATCCGCTTTTGCTTTTGTGAGATTGGTATAAGACCATTGATGGCATCCGGTATCACCTTGCTTTTTGTTTACTTGCTTGTTGCTTATTCCTAAGGACACACTTGAATCATCTTCTATATGATTTCAAGAGGTGAACCTCTCTAAGAGGTTTTATATTCCATCATCCATACCCTCTTTGTCCTAAACCTTTTCACACTTTGCTTTCAAACCCTTGTAAATACATGTTGTGCAAACATTCTCACCTCTTTTCAAATTAGAAACTTGGACCATAAGTCCTTGACTTTTCAAACTTCACTTTTCATAACACTTCTTTGAATCAATCTTAATCATACCTTGACCATATTTTGTCAATAATCATAATCAATTAACTTCACCCATTCAATTGTTTTGGCCTTGTCTATTGTTAATATGTTTTCATACATTAGCCGTAGGTTTTAATTACCATAGTGGTTGATGTAAATCTTACCTTATCCTTAGTGAGTTGATTGTAAGTCTTCCATACTTATTATAGGGTTAACCCCTCACTAGTATGTTGAAGCCGTCCTCGCATGGTGGATTGTTGATTCGGGTTGAGTTTTCTCCCATTGGTAATGAAAAGCCTTAGTGCTCTTGTGTTTAAAATTGAACTCACAAATTTTTGGAAATCTTTTAGCCGAACTACGGCGTTTTGATCCTTACCTTTGATGGAAGGTACGTAGGCAACGGGTTCATCCGTTCGAACACAAAAATAACTAACTTGTATATTCTTTTCTCATCATCCCATTCATGTTTGCACAATATGTCAAAACCAAATAAAATTTTTATACAACAAGTGTGAAAAGGGCTCCCTAGGAGTACCTAGGACGTGATGGGTGCCTAACACCTTCCCATTGCGTAATTTACCCCTTACCCAGATTCTCTGATCTTTTTATTGGTTTTCTACGTGTAAAACTTCTTAGGTTTTTGTTCGCTTTTTAACCAGTCCTTAGGATAAATAGAAGTGCGGTGGCGACTCGATTCATTGTATACTTTGCTTATGGTTTAATCAATAAATCATATAGCGACGAATACACCGCTACACTAAGCATACAAGAGGTAAGGGAAAAAGAATCAAAACCACAAAAAGGAGTTCCTCTCTTGAGATCATATTGATGATCCAAGTAGCTCCCATCCTTTGGAAATAGCAAGCAAACAAGCATAAACTCAAGCAATCAACAATCACTGAATTCTTGGAAAGCTTCTCAAAATGTCTTGGATCTCTCATCTTAGGAGCTCATGGTAATGGTTCCTCAATTAAGCTCAAGTTGGCAATCCTAGCACAAGAAAACACACATCAAAAAGTTCTATAATACAATCAAAGAATGAACAAGAGGGAGTTTAGAATATGATCCTTTCAAATGTTCTTCTTCAAGCTTAAGCATTCTAAAGGCATGAGGCCTAGTTGCTCTTTGACATTTAAGCACTCTAAAGGCATGAGGCCTAGTTGCTCTTCAAACTCCATTTTGCTTGGGTAAAGTCCTAAAGTCTAAGTCCATTTTGTCCAATTCTTTGCATTTGGTTCACAACAAACAAAACAAAACACAAGCACAAATGATATATACACAATTATATACCCAAGTGGGCAAAAGGCAAAGGGCATTAACATAAACATGTGCTCAAGTGAGCAAAGGGAAAAGCAAATGGATAATATGTGCAAGAATGGTAAATTGCATAAAAGTAAAGTGCATAAAGTAAATGTTAATTGTTAGTGGTTAATAGTTAGTGTGCCATAAGGCAAATTTTAGCGCTACGTTAAGCAATCGTAATTGGACTTATGTAGAAGTCACAACTATCTGAGGCCGGTCAATAATAATGTAGGTAACAAACACAAGTTAGAAGTCTTGATTAGTGAACCAAGTTCCCAAAACTTGCCATGCCAAAAGAAAAGAAGGATTGATCTTGTATTGGTTTAAGCCTTTTGCATAATTTAGGAAACAAACTATCCTTAATGCAAAGTCATTCACTTGATCAATTGATCAAGATGAATTAGATTTGAATCAAGGAAGGTTAAGTCTCCCTAATCAATGCCAACATATCAACCTTCAACTCATTGATCAAAAAGGAAAAAGAAGAAAAAGAAGTAGATGAATAATGGAAATAAAAATGGCAAAAATAAAAGTGCATTAAATGGAATAAAATGTACCAATCATCATATGTTGACCAATGACATCGAAAGTCAAAGTCAAACAATCAAAAACAGAAATGAGATGGAGATTGCAAGTCAAGAAATAAGCAAAATATTTTTGGCATTTTAATATTTAAAAATTAAACTTGAATTAAAAATAACAAAGAAAGGTCAAACTTCAAAATCACCTCAAATCAACCTTGAAAGGTCCAAGTGATTTATCCCAAGTCCAACAAGGTCAAACAAAGTTTGACAAAAAATTTCAACATTTTTAAAAGTCAGAAACTATTTTTAATCAATTAAAAATGAATAAAAATAACCTAATTGAACTAAAATCTCAAATAAATCTCAAATCAATTAAAAAATTGATGAGAATATTTTTCAAAGATCCATCATCATTCACATAGGTTAGGAAAATATTTTTGTATTTTTTGAATGTCAAAAACTATTTAAAATGAATTAAAAATAACCAAAAAAGAGAAAATTCATAAAAAATATCAAATGATAAAATAAAAAATATTAAAAATAATTTTAGGAAACTAGAAATTATTTGGGAAATAATGCAATTGGTCCCATATTTTTTGGATTAAAAATAAAGAAGATATGAATTTTTGAAAATAATGGGAATAAAAGAAATAAGATCAGAAAATTGGAAATTCAAAAAAACCAGGAGCGTTAGATCTGAGCTTATTAATTGAGCTGGCAGATCATACGCTCCAGAAGCGCGCTCCCACCATAGGTCCAAGTCCACGGGTAACACAATGAATAAATGAAAGTCATAACAAGCGAAGGCCAGGATTAGATCTGGGAAACTCAATCCAACGATCCAGATTCAAACTGGCAATGGGACGGCCACCGGATCCACCTTCTTCTCCGATGAGCTTGTGTTTTCCGGCCAAAATTACAGACAACCAAAACTCAATTTAAAGCTGGGGTGATGTACATCACCCTGTACCATCCATTTCTACTCTAGATCTCCATAGTGAGAGAAATCAGAGGTTGAAACTTGATGGTGTTCATCATGAACTTGTTAGATTTTGAAAATTAAATGCACAAAAATGATGCCTCTATTGAGAGGACTTCAGCCAACACAAGATCCACGCAAATAGGTCAATATATGATGAGTTTCAAAGATAATACCAGTTGAAGAAAAAACTTGAATTCTGGTGATTTGAGCTTGATTCCTTGCTTCCTTTGCCAAAACAGAAGATCAATGGAGTAAGGTATGAAGGTTTAGAAGCTCTAGATCCAAAGATTTAACCAGATGTGGTTGAATTTTGGATCTGAAAAATTTGAAGAAAAATGAACTAGCTTCTTTGGTGAGAGGTTGGGTTTTGATTTCTACAGCAATTCAGGTTGATTCCAGGGTGAATTTTGAATGGGATGGAGCTTCTATTTATAGAGGGAATGACAAAGAGAGGGTGATTCAATCTGTGTGCATGAAGTTGGACATTCCTTGCATGGGCTTGCATGATCATGCACAAGGCCCAAAATCAATGCTAAATGCCATCTGAAATCAAACCAAAGTGAAATGGACGTGCAACTTGGAGTGAATTGGCTTGTTCATGGAATTTTGAAGTGTTATGCATAATTGAACCAAAAGCTTCTCCTCTTCGAAAATACCATTTGCCAAATCCAAATATGATCATGTGAGTAATGGTTGGAAAGGTTTTGATGTAAGGAACAATTGTTATGTTGGGCAAAAATCCATTTGAAGTGTGGAAATTGGTGAAATTTGAGTTTAAAGTGCAAGGTGCAAAACATGTAAAGGCAAGGTTTCCAAATTTGGCCAATGTTCAAGCCCTTCTGTTTTAATGATGCAAGCTCCAAATGGAAAAACCTTCAACATCAATGTTGTAGATATTTTCCAGACACTCAAAATGGACTTACATTTTGCATCATTTGGATTTTTGATGAAAGAGTTATGGGCACTTGAAGTTGGATTTTTTTGCCTTTCAATGCATTTGGTCCAAAATGACCTATAATGTTTTGCATTATCACATGTATTTCCTTTGAGATTTTGAAATTTTTTTCAACATAACATTTGAAGTATACATCTTAAGCTTTACAATGCATTTGATCCCACCTCAAAATCATAAAAAATGAATGAGTTATGTTCTTGGGAAGTTGACCCAAAATTAGGGTTTCAGTCAAAATGACCTATAATGTCTTGGAATGGATGATGACTTTACAAGCTTCAAATCAATTTTTGATGAACATGAAAGTTGTTCATATTGTCCTTAAGAACATGTTTTCTTTTGGAATCATCTCCATTTGATCAACACATTAAAAGTCAGGTCTCAGTGCATTTCAAAATAATCCGATGGATTGACTGATCAACTTCTCAAGTTCATGACTCTTATCTTGATGAATTGATGATTGAGGACACTCAAATATGTTCAAAAATGCATGATGAATTAAATAACTTCCCTTGATTGCATTTGACCATGGGCTGAGGTTGCTTCATGAGCAAGGCATTGTAGTGCACAAATGTATTAGGGCTTCCTTTGGGGACAAACCTCAAACCCTTTGGCTTGCTTTGATCAAAATGATGAATTGAGATACTTGGGAGGCATATTTGATGGATGAGAGCTTTGGGAACCATTACCATGAGCTTTCATCTTCTATTGACCATATCTTTGCACAAAGGATCACCTAGAAGCTCTTGGCCTTGTTGATTGTTCAAGCTACAAACAAAAGATGTTAGTGACATATTTTTGTGCTTTTGGTTAGTAAACAAAATAAAAAAAGCAATAATATACAATTAAAGCATGCTTGGTGATCTCAAACCACTCTCAAGGAGACCCACCCAAAGGCAAGGGGAACCAAGATGCTTATGATCCTTGAGGCTTTGCCAATGCAATGTTATGATGCCATGAGGGATCTTAGGGACAAAATTGGGGTCTTACAATGTTTATGCTTGCATTGTCAAATGTGATAAATGCCAACGCACTGGAAACATTTCAAGGCGTGATGAAATGCCTCTAAGAAACATTCAGGAAGTAGAACTCTTCGACATATGGGGTATAGATTTCATGGGACCTTTCCCACCTTCCTTAGGAAACAGGTATATCTTAGTAGCTGTAGACTATGTGTCTAAGTGGATTGAAGCTATAGTTGCACCCACAAACGACACTAGGGTGGTGATTAAACTATTTAAAAACTATATTTTCCCTAGATTTGGAACACTACGGTTAGTCATAAGCGATGGAGGATCACACTTCATATCAAGGATATTTGACAAACTTTTAAGAAAATATGGAGTTAGGCATAGAGTAGCAACACCATACCACCCACAGACTAGTGGCCAAGTAGAAGTATCCAATAGGGAGATAAAACAAATCCTAGAGAAAACTGTTTCTATTTCTAGGAGAGACTGGTCTCAGAAGCTTCAAGAAGCATTATGGGCCTATAGAACCGCTTTCAAAACCCCTATAGGAACTACTCCTTACCAACTAGTCTATGGAAAATCCTGTCACTTACCGTTCGAATTAGAGCATAAGGCCTATTGGGCCATTAAAACTTTGAATTTAGACTACCTAGCCACTGGAGAAAAGCGTACCCTTGACATTCATAAACTAGAAGAACTTAGGAAATCTGCCTACGAGAATGCAAAAATATACAAAGAGAGAACAAAAGCCTATCACGACAAAAGAATAGTAAAGAAAAACTTCAATATAGGCGACCCGGTTCTCCTTTTCAACTCTAGGTTACGACTCTTCCCTGGAAAGCTACGCTCAAGATGGACTAGCCCCTTCGAAGTATCCAAGATTCTGAGATCCGGAGCCGTAGGAATCAAGAACGAAACATGTAGTCCATTCATTGTAAATGGACAAAGACTGAAGCTCTACGAAGGAGGAGACATTCCAGCATACTACTCAAGCCACACTCTGATTGATCCACCAATTCCTACTACTACAGGTGTATAAATTCTACTCGTCAAGCTAATGACGTTAAACAAGCGCTGCGTGGGAGGCAACCCATGGTTTTTCATTTTACTTTTTCGCATTTATTTAATTTAATTTTATTTTATCATATTTTCACCAAGACTAAAAATTTGAATGGTTTGTATTTTCAGGATCACTTTCCTAACTTTTACAGGATGCAGGATTTCGACGATATACACGTAGCCTATAGAGATGATGCTCAGAGAGATTGTTACATCGCTCTGTATCAGCGCCCTATGGCACCCACACGTTATCCTGATCAGCACTGTATGGAGGCACTGGGTATCGAGCCGAGTATCCGATTCCTTAGCCACCAGCTTCACTGGGACGAGTTTGCTGACGACTTGAGTAACACCTACAGGAACCTGACATTGGAGTTCCTGAGTTCATTCGACTATGACCCATACTCTGGACCAGACGGGTATGCTACTTTTAGGCTCTTTGGAGTTGAGTACTCTTTCAGCCAGAAAGAGTTCGGCGACCTATTGGGTTTCCAGACCACTCCTGATGCTATCCCGGAGACACCTATGGGATATTTTCTAGGTAAGGAGGTGGAGAAGTTTTGGAGTGATATATCAGGTGGTGGAAGCCAGGATCCGTCTATGCAGTTGTTTCATGTTATACATAACCCTGCCTTTAGATACTTCCAGATGATATTGGCACATTCCTTCCTAGGAAGACCGTATGCTGAGACATTACTGAGTGAAGAGGAGATCTTCCTACTATTTTGTGCATCCCAGTCTCGCCTAGTAGCATGTGGGAACTTTCTGTTATATGGCCTCAGCGGTGTCTCCAGATCGACCGAAGGAGACATCCATGTGGGCGGGATCATTACACAGATTGCTGTCGCTTTAGGTCTATCTCGCAAGCTGTTACATCTCCGGACCTACTGTGGGTACACTACCATGGACATCGACTTCTGTTTGACCATAGGGTTGATGAGGAGAGCCTCTTTCCACCCATGTCAGTTCCGATTCTTAGTCGACAGCGAGCCTATTCATTATTTCACACTGCCTGATCCTATGATGACCAGTGTGCATGATCCAGCGAATTGGAGTTATGCTCTGGAGAGCCAGGGAGAGACCATCGAGGAGCCGAGATCACCACCCATTGCTGAATACACGCCTACACCACCTTCTCCCAGGATTACTGTATTCTCCAACAATCTATCATTTCAGACCCCAGACATCCGCACCCAGATTGCAGAGTGTCGTAGAGAGATTGCAGAGCTTAGACAGGAGGTGGCTGACCTCACTTTACAGATGGGAGTATATGATCTCACCCACGCTACCGAAGCCGACTGTTTATATCAGGAGATCGCAAAGCTCAGGCAGGAGGTAGCCATGCTCCGAGGATCCACTCAGGAAGACGACATCCCTACTATATGATCTCACCATTTCATCTTATTTTATCTTTTTTTTATATTTCTCGCATTTACATAACTCATTTTATATCATCGCATTTGGAATATTTTATCATCTATGTCTACACATTGATATTTATACTTATATATATATATATATATATATATATATATATATATATATATATATATATATATATATATATGTCTTATGTTTGTTTTATTTACATTTTTTTTATTTTAGTTGTTTATTTATTTATTAGTCTAATATTTAAATTTTGTTTTATTTGTATTTTTGCTTTTATAAATTTATGCAAGCCAATGATACTAGGAAAATTACAAGACAAACGTTATCCGGACCCCTCAAGCCAAAAGACAAAGAGAAGCCCAAGCCAAAGGACCAAAATCCGGCCCAGCCAGATTTTGCCTTGTGGCGCCCGCCATAGACCTTGTGGCGCCCGCCACAGCATCTGTAAAAGCTCGGGGCTGAATCCCTTTCTTCACCATTTTCACACCTTGCAACCTTCCAAACCCATTTTTCCACCTTGCAAAAACGTCCTTGAACCCACAAAAAGCTCACACCTTTCTCATCCTCACACCATACAATTCATTGTCCCAATTTCCATTTTCATTTTCATCCGTCGGATTTCGTAAAAATCCAACCTTTTCACATTCCACTTCATCTTCTTCGTCACGTTTCAAGAGCCACACAATGGAGTTTAATGGATTCATTCTTCGAGGAGGGAAACCGGGAGATAGGCAAAGGAAAATCATCAAACGGTTGCAAAATCGGGAGATCCTCCCGACAAGGTATGTTGACGAAAACTGTCTCTACACTTTAGGTATCTATCATAGCATATTTCATTTATTAGATAACTTAGGTTTGCATAATTTCTTTTCAAACAAAGAACCTACCTATGAGCGATTGACAATCGAAATTTTGAGTTCTTTAATCTATATTGTCAATCCTAACACTGCTAGCACAGTTGGTACTGTCAGATTTAGAATGTTTGCTGTTGAATATGAATTCAGTACCGACGAACTAGCAGGCTTGTTAGGAATCCCTCATGGGGACGGTGCTATTTGTGAGGCCCCTTTGGATTCGGATTGGTCAGTTAAGGTGTTCTCCTTCTGGCAAAGACTGTCAAACACTTCCATAAATTCTTTTGAGGGAGTTCTTGCCTCGACTATCCATAACCCGGCCATCCGAGTTTTTAGATATCTGTTGGCATGTACTATTTTTGGCCGGGAGAATCCAAATAAGGTTAATGCTAGAGAGCTTCTATTTTTGCAAGGAAGCCTCACAAATAGACGAATTAACTCGGTCCCGTTCATGCTTGCTCATATGACTTTAACTTTAAATAAAGCGGGACCGATTTCTTTTGGAGGATTGATTACGTCTATTGCTCGGGCGCTTAACCAGAACAATGAGATAGCTACCCTAGACCCCTTACCTCCTCGCACAATTAACTTAAAATTTCTGAGAGACATGAAATTGTGCCGATTGAGGAGAGAAGGAGGCTATGGGCTTATGGTTCATGGTGTAGCTATCCCATCTGTTGTTTTACCATGCACTAGACGTACAGATGTACGAGATGAAAGGAATTGGACCTACGCTTTAGATGCTTCACCCGTTTTGGGTCCTCTTCCTTCTAACATTCCTGATGAGGCGGGACATAACACTGATGATGAATATGATCGGAGAGAGAGATCTCCCGTACCTGATGTGTCCCCCCATCATACTTCACCACCACACACCGCACCATCTTCTTCTTCTGTAGGTACCGCTCCTGGCTTTTATATTACAGTGGAGATGTGGCGTGACCACATGGCTAGAGAGCAAAGGCGTGACGACCTATTCTCTACCATCCAACAACAACTGGCGAATAACATGAGCTTCATGCAAGAATCGCAGCGGAGGACAGAGAGGTCCTATGACACTGTTTTACAGTCCCTGCTTACGATTACAAATACGCAAGCCCGTCAGCAACAATACCACCAGCGACACATGGCACTCATCGAAGCCACTCAAGGTTCCATTTTGGGTAACCTTCGACAGGTGAGGACCGCTCAGAATACCTTGCAGGCGAGGATGGATCAGAGAGATCGTCGTCGTACCCGATCCCGTCGTCCACCTCAAGATGGCGAGGGCACTAGTGGTCAGCAGTAGGCTGTCAGGTAACTCTTCCCTTATCTTATTTCGAAACATTGGGGATAATGTTCAATTTAAGTGTGGGAGAAGACTTTGTCGTCTTTTTCTTTATTGCTTCTCTTTGCTGTGTTTAGATAGTCTGTTTATTTTTATTGCCTTTTAGTTGTTTATTTTGCTTTCAGTTTAAGTGTCTTAGATAATGCATGAGTCTGACGAGTCACCAAATATAGTGTATCTTTAGTACAATCTACTCTCCCCATACCTTTAGCCCCACCGAAATATTTTTGCAAAAGAAAACTGTGTTATTCCGAAAGTTTTCGGGTTTTAAAGACAGGTTTCGAGTAAGGATGCGGTGACTTGGAGAACTTTGTGAAACATCAGTATTTGTTTTAGCACCATAAGCTTCGTAAATATAGGAATCATTCCCGAAACCCCATATACCATGGCCTTAATCGTCATTTCAGTATAAGTCCTCAGTAGTTTATCCCAACAGTCAGTTCCGGCCTACGCATCCTCTACATAGGGGACCGATGCAAATAAGTGAATGATCCAGCAAAAAAAATAATAATAATAATAAAAAGCAAAAAGGCAACTCCGGTATAGGTGACCCTCACAAAGTCATTTAAACCAAAGAATTGTAAAAATTTGCTACAAAAAGAAAAAGAAAAACTTACCCGCTGTTAGTTGGTTCAGAGGTATCTGGCACTGAACTCGGTAGGGTGGATTACGATCCGATCCCCCACAACTGCAGTTGGGTCGAATAAAAGGGTTTATACATATTTATGTGCCAGAAACCCCATGCTTAGATCATAATCACTAACAGGTCACTCTACTATGAAGCATGTACGGATAACGGGCTTAATGTGATTGCGCCTGAATGAAAAGGACACAAAAAGAGATGAAGAGGCAGGCCTAGGTATTGTGGGATAATATGGGTTGGTTAATATAGGAATGAAGTTTATGTCCGTATTTGCGGATTAGTGTCATCATGATACCCTTAGTTCACTCAGTCAGTACCTATCACTACATCCCAACTTGAACTTAGAACCTTTTTAACCTGAAGCACTCGTTTACACCAGTTTTTCTTCTATGAACCTTTTAATGTTTTGCTTGAGGACAAGCAAAGGTTTAAGTGTGGGAGAGTTTGATAACACTGAAATTCACCGTATTTTCGACTCCGATTTCGCATGCATTTTAGTAGTTTTATTGTCATTTTGTTGTGTTATTACTATGTTTCTCTTTGTTTTCAGGTTTTTACTTTAATCGGAGCCCCGATCGAGAAAAGGAGTGAAAAAGAGCTAAAAACCCTAAAATTCAGCATTTTGTACTTGTGGCTCCCACTGTGGCTGGCGCCATAGACCCTGCCATGACGTGTCCTAGCTCAACTTCCCTCAACTGCCACGTTCCCCACTACTTCCACTAAGGCGCCTCAGATCGGCCTTGTGGCGGGCGCCATGGCCTTGTGGCGGGCGCCACAAGAGGAAAAGTTTTCCCTCCCATTTTCAAGTTGAAGGGCATCCTTGTCATTTCTATCATTTTACTCTCCTATAAATAGAGACTCGAAATCACTTTTTCAATCATCCAAACTTAGAGCAGAGGAAGATCCAGAGCAAAATTAGTTTCACTTAGGCATATATTCATTATTTTAAAGTGGTAATCGCTTCGCATTGGGGTGTTACCACAATTGTGTAATCGAGTTTTGTGATCGAGTCTGTAATCGAGTTTGGAGCACTTTGGAAGGAAGTTAATCCTGCCGCCATTTTCATTTCCGCTTTGAATTTTATTCAACCCTCCGATTGGAGCAGGTTTTTATTACTTTACCTTTATCTAATTTATTTCCCGCACTCGCTTTACTTTATTTATTTCCCGCACTCGCTTTACTTTATTTATTTCCTGCACTCGCTTTACTTTATTTATTTTCCGCACTCACTTTACTTTATTTATTTCCTGCACTCGCTTTACTTTATTTATTTCCCGCACTCGATTTACTTTATTTATTTTCCGCACTCGCTTTACTTTATTTACTTTCCGCACTCGCACTACTTTTATTTACTTTTCGCACTCAGACTACTTTTATTTAAATTAATGCACTTTTACTTTACCATGTCTAACTAAATCTATAAGGTTAGAATGTAAGGATCGTAATTGAACCGATAATCTGTACAATTGTTCGTAGAAACACTTAAGGGCTATTTTAACTTTCAACTTAAGTTTTCCCGCACTTAATTTCCGTTGGGTAAGATCGAAAGTCGTCCAACGTCTATTTAAACTTAATTGTTTTTAACTATTTCAAAAACAGCGAAAGCGCTTTGTTTACTTCATCAGAAAGCTTAATTTAAGAAGAAAAGAGATTTTAAAACTGTTTTCGGACGCGTTTATAAGTTTAGAGTCTGGTTCGTGAGAACCTCTTTTGGTTAAGAAATCCAGGTTAAAATACTTTTCAACTTAGTCAAGATACTATATTTCTTAAAAATAGGTTTACTACTCTAACGCAATGCACGCCTTTTTATAAGTGACAATAAGAGGGTTTGATTAGGGAGTACAACTATGTTCTGAATACGCGAAAGCGACAGTTCCTGTTAAATTAGTTCTTTTCAAAGTAGGAAACATTGCCCATAAGTAGTTCTATTAGCAAGTACATGGATTATTAATTGGTTATGTGAATTACATTCGACCCTGTCTTTATTAATTGAACTTTATTCAAAACTTTACTTTTCATTGTACACTCTAAAAACACCTATTTTAATTGCCTTTTATAAACACCATAACAACCGATAACGATAGATTGACACTTGGTCTCTGTGGATTCCACAATCTTTTATATTACTCTGACGCGTTCGTATACTTGCGAAAAGCACGCATCACCAAACAATATCACCTTCATATGGAGGCCAGTAATCCTCCATTGGTAGTACTGAGAAGCTTTGAGTATATACATTCATGATGGTGTTGGCCTTGTACATATCAGATAAGTGGCTGTAAGCGTCTTGATGAGTATAAGCGCATGCTGCTATGACATGGGAGCAAGGTATGCGGAAGGCCTGGAATTTTCCACAATCGCGCCATCTTCTGTTTAGTCTAATAGCGTAGGCTAAATTTTGTCTCCCCTCGTTGTGGTCCATTGTTTCCTGGACGCTGAAATTTTGTCTATGACGGTCAAAGACTATTACAGCGTGTGTGCTAGCTTTGATGCTCTCCTCTTTCATGACCTTCATGCAACACTCACTGAATACTTGCCCGGACATTAACACCGCACTCCATCTTTCACCTCTGGTTGCGAACATAGAAGCCAACCTATAATAGGTTGATCTTACCAAGGCGGTTATCGACAGATTTCGAATTCCTTTGAATACCCCGTTCATGTATTCCACAATGTTTGTTGTCATGTGGCCCCATCGACAACCATCGTCAAATGCCCTTGTCCACTGCTCTACTGGTATGTTATTTAGCCATCTCTCTGCGTCTTCATTAGACAGTCTAATTTCATCACGATAATATTGAAATGACAGCTGAGTTAAAGCATACCCAACATTCACCACCTTCTTGCGAAGATTCTTATCTCTTATAGCACGCATGAAGTTTTGTGCAATGTGTCTGATATAGTAGACATGGGTAGAAGGAGGATCATGCCATCCGTTGTCATGGTTGTTGTAGGTACTCTCAATGGCGGCATGTCTATCAGAAATCAAACAGAGTTTGGCTTGTGGAGCCACATGCGTTCTGAGATGTCGAAGAAAGAAACCCCATCCACCAGCCGTTTCACCTTCAACAAGAGCAAAGGCAATGGGAAAGACATTGTTGTTGTCGTCTTGTGCAACCGCCATGAGCAAAGTACCCTTGTATTTTCCATATAACCAAGTGCCATCAATTTGAATAATAGGTTTGCAGAATGCGAAACCTTTAATGCACGGGTCAAATGCCCAAAAGAGACGGTGAAATATTCTATTACCTGTAGCACAGGTTCCGCCTGGCATCATCGCTGGCACTGTCTCCATAATTGCCACAGTTCTTGGGACATATGTTTTTAGTGCCCATAAAAACCGTGGCAATTCCTTGTATGAATCCTCCCAGTTTCCGAAAACTTGTTCAACAGCCTTTGTCCTCGCAATCCAGGCTTTCTTGTAAGATGGAGTATAATTATATGTTGTTCTGATATGGGATATAATTATACTCACCTTCACTGACGGGTCTTTATTAACCAACGGCAGAATGTCTTGACATATCAAAGTTGCGCTTAGTTTACGGTAATCTTGTTCAACGTTAGTTGCAATGCAACTGTGCGGTGGGTCTATTGAAGCGATCTCCCAAGAGTCGTTTTTCTTCTTGTAAGACGCAGCCAAACGAAACTTACAAAGCATGTTACGACATTCGATAACATACCTTCTAGAATCAGTGTGTTTCACTGTAAAGTCAGCAGAGTTGTTCATGTGGAATTTTTTTATTGCCAGAACACATTCTTCTTGGTACGAAACATGTCTCCCACCTTTAATTCGCCTTCTGATCTCGGATACGGATTATAGAAAACACTGTTGGATGTTTCATCATCGTGAAGATCCATATTTGTCATATGTTTAGGCAGATTGTAGACATGACTAGGAGGTATTGGTGGTGGTTGATCATCATCTTCATCGTCATTGTTCAGCATGTGATCAACCTGTATCTCGGTCTCCTCTTCTTCTTCATCAACGACGTCCACTTCTGCCTCTGCTTCTGGGTTGACGTCATCAGATCATTGTCGATCATCTTCACCATATTAATCCTGACCGATTAGTTGAGACTGTTGAGATGGTATACATGGTTGAAGAGGAATGTACAACTCAATACAGTTGCAGCCTGAATGTTCATGACTAACAAACATGTATTCAACATCTTCATCGTCTCGTACCTTAAGGGGGAAATACTTGCATTGACCATTCTAAAAAAATATTGGATTTTGATATGTGATCTTTGACACAATACCCGATCCTATAAAGGATTGTATTCTTTTTTTCAAATGCAAGAAGGTTGCATTTCTCTTGATCGTGATTCTAATGGTATCAGTGTTTCGAAAATAAAAACCATGTAGCTCAGACTCGTATGTTTCACCGTTGCAGTGAACGTTGACACTGTATAAAGATGAAGATGACATTGTGCAGATGAAAACTATTTTCTTACTGCAGATGAATGTGAGTGAAGTGTCTTGGATGTTGATAGTAATACACTTAAATAGATGAGTGAAGTGTCTCACATGCTAGCTAGTTCGGAGTGATGTGTCGCACATGCAAGCTACTCCGAAATGACGTGTTGCACATGCAAGCTTCTCCGAAATGATGTGTCAACCATGCAAGCTACTAAGAAGTGACATGTTCAGCATGCAAGAGACAAGACAGACACGTGTCAGACATGCAGACACACACTCCAAATGAATTGGCGCCCTCACTCATTCCTTGCACATGGGCGCCAATTCAAGTGGAGACACCATGCATTCAGACCTCGAAACCAAGCAATCAGACCTAGGTCTTGCATGCATGTCCCTATGGAGGCTCCAATTTGAATGACGACCCCTCTTAAAGGTTGTACATGGTCGCCAATTCAAATGGAGACCACATGCAAGCACAACTTTTCATGCTCCCATCCATTTGCCTATAAATACATTCACTCCATCAACACTTCTTCCACACCATCACTCTCACTACTTCTTCTACAATACTTCTTCTACATTTTCATCTGCAACAACTTCTTGTAGTTTCATCTACATCAACCCCCGACAAAATGTCTATCCTCATAATGGGCGAAGCACATAGAGGAATGGTTGCAAACATCGCAACATATGTAAGTTTTTTCTTTTGTTAACTTTTTATCTTTCATCTTCACCAACCCCCTTTTATTTTGACATACCAACTTAGTCAAGTTTTTTATTCTTTCTTTTATAGGATGTGTCAAGGTTCCTAACTCGGGTCCACGAATATGTCCCTATGGACCTGATGATTCAACCTTATGTTGAACTCGCCGATTTTGGTCATATTAGCAAGATTTTGTCTTGGTCCATAGATAACAAATTCATTCTAGCTTTATGCGAAAGATGGAGACCAGAGACACACACATTTTGGTTCCCAACCGGTGAGTGTACCGTGACGTTAGAAGACGTCTACATGCTTTTAGGACTACCCATTGAAGGTAAGGCTGTTAATGGTAAGACCAACTATGCAAATTCAATTTGCATAAAGCTCTTAGAGACTGATTTGTTAGATGATAATGCAAGAGGTCAAGGTATACTACTCTCACGCCTTAAGTCGTACTATAATAGTTTATACTTAGATGAGCATTCTACTGAAGATGCTCGAATAATAAAAACTAGGTGTTACATTATGCTGTTAATTGGCTCGTTTTTATTTCCCGAAGGTAGTGGTTCTAGCATGCATATTATGTACTTACCTCTACTTAGACATGTAGATAGAATAGGAAGTTACAGTTAGGGATCTGCTTGTCTAGCCTATCTCTATAGCTCCTTGTGCAAAACCTCACACAAAGACACGTCTACATTTCTGGATGTGATGTTTTGCTACAAGCATGGGGTTGGTCAAGACTACCGTCTCTAGCACCGGTCAATAACAACCCTTTCACATTTCCGTATGCACAAAAGTAAGTTGTTTAAATTGCTATATCTTTACTTACTTCTTTAAAGTTTATTACCTCTAACTATTTTATTTTGACTTTTTGGTGTAGATGGTCTGCACGTGGTATGAGTTACAACAGATGTCCAAGACACTGTATTACTCAGTATCGTAACCTATTGGATCACCTTCGACCGACAGACATAAGCAAAATAACTTAATTATTTCATTATATTTTGTTAACTTTTTCTAAATTGATTATAATCCTATCTTCTTTCACATTTCAGTTCATTTTGCGTTCATACCTTAATTTGGATCATGACCATGAGGTCAACGCTGAAGACGCAGCCGTATGGACTGCATGCACACCGATAATACGGTTCACAACTGTGGAGATGCACAACAGTGATCGTGTGAAGCTGCAGTTCGGTATGCTCCATAATATCCCAGATCCCCCAGCTAGCCTAGGAGAATGGCATATGCGTAAAGTTAACGATCAATGGAACTTCAATCCATGGCAAAGCTTCGCAAGATCGGAGTGTCGCAAATGGAAGCACCGTCATGACCATGTGTTAACTGACGCAGTCATGCCAACTACAGAAAAACCAAGTCGTACTTATATGTCTTGGTACATATCAGTTGGTTTTCAGTTCATCACCGAGGATATGTACCTATACGACCCACGCCAGACAACTTACACACCAGAAGGATCAACATCTAACCCCCAACAACATTGTCAGCCCGGTTACTCACAACCCCCTATCCGTCAAACTTTCCGTTCCACAAACACACAAACATACAACCAAAGCATGCCATTCACCCAACCCCAATACCAAGAGCATACCCCATACCACCACCAACAAATTGGCCATCAACTTGAGACCTAATATCGCTTCGCACCCACCCCGTCACCCTACCAAAGTCGCCTTAGCCAGAACACCCAACGATCATTCAACACCAACCGCCCCTCCTCCTACCGTAGCCAAGAAGGTCAAACATCACAAAACCAAAACATCCAACAACCCTATCTCTACCAAACACCCCAACAACCTTTCCAACCTTTCCTCGACGCATCGTTCACACCCATGTCTCCCTTCAACCGTCTCGGTCGCCCATCAATGAGTCAACCACATCCCAACTTCTCTGGCATGGGTCATGAGCTTAGCTACGGCGGTACACCATCGATGCATACTGAAGACTATGCCGACTTGTCTGAATACCTCAACGGACCTTCTCCTGTATTTGGTAGTGACGCTCCTGGCCCCTCAGATGATCAAACACCGTGCAGAATCGTCAACGTGGGTTAGGGCCAAGGGTTAGGGTAGCTAGAGGATGTGGGACCGAAGGTCGGTTAGGTGATCCCGGTCATCACCATTAGGTTTCTTTGTGTAAACGGAAAATTTTATTAATATCAAGTGGTCTTATATCAAATTTATCTATCACTTATACCATAAAACACAAAAAATTGTATTTTAGGAGGAGTCTCCAATTGAATTGGCAACTCCTCTTAAAACCTACACAGGGGCGCCAATTGGATTGGCTAGGGCACCTGTCCTAGCCAATCCTATTGGCGCCTCCATTCAACTTTTAAGAGGAGTCTCCAATTCAATTGGCGACTCCTCCTAAAAATGGGGTATTTTGGGAATTTTTTTGAAACTAGGGGTATTTTGGGAATTTCCTTGAAAAAGTGGGTTATTTTTGTAAAAAACCCCACCTTTTCCACTTTCATTTACATGTCAGTTTTCTTTTTAATTATATATACACATGAAAGATTATCTATGATTCATAAATTACATATTTAATTAATTATCTTTAATTCAAAACACTATTATATTAATTAATTATTATTATATTTATCATTTTCGAAAAATCATAATATCGATAACTATGCTCTAATATCAACCGTTAGAAAATTTTATATTTAGGATGTTGATATCATGATTTTCACGGTACTTTGATTTCTATGGAAAAACATTAAAAACATACTCAAATCCATGACGTCGATTCTTGTCGAGTTCTTGGTTCTTGATCCGAATTATTTTCTACTCTCTTCCTTCTTCTTTATGTATCTTTCATGATTAAGATGATTTTATTTCTTTCTTTATGGGATAACTTGAAAGAATGAGAATAATTGTCGTTGTTTTCCTAATGGTTCCTATTTATAGATATCTTATTCTAATTGTCACATCTCATCTCAACAGTCATGTCCCAATAGTAATGAAAAGAGAGAAGAGGGATTTAAATTTTATTTTGAAATTCAAAATAAAAACCCCCATTAACTTAATTTTTCATCAATCTAAACAATCATCACATTAAAATATCTTTTATTTAAATTAATCTTTAATCTACATGAATCGTATTTAATAGATTAACAAATTAATCAAACAGTTATCATGTCTTTTTGAGGTGTCAATAAAAAATATAATATGATATAAAATAATATTATCATATAAAAATTAAATATATAACAATATACTTGTCATCTTGCCTATATAATATTTTATTATTATCATGTTTTATATCATGAATATATTTTATGTAGAGAGGATTCTTCTTTTGGGAAAAAAAAACTCTAATGAAAAAGAAGAAGTGGAAAACATTATTGACATACCTTCTCTTCAACTCCCTCCATTGTTTCAATCACGTTGGACTCTCATTTTCAATCCTTGATCCCTAAAACAGTCCTTGCTCCGATTTTGGAAAACAACAAAGTTGTCAAGAAAACTTAAGGCACCAAAACCTTTGATTAAGTTGTAAATAACGTTTGCAATATCCCGTTGAGGCAGTTACCTGTGTCAAAGAGGAATGCATAGCCATTTTCGTTATAGAGGAATAATATTTGCTTGGTCTTGAAACTTGCAAACATAATCTTCACGGAAGAATCATATGGCCAAAGGGATCACTCCATAATGGTTGCTAACTTGCGTTCTAAACTATATGAACTATGGTCTGAAGGTGAGAAAAATACACAAGAATGGGGGATTAAATTGTGTATGACTAAAGATTCTCTTTTCACTTCTGATTCTAGAAAATCAGATTCTAAAACGTGTTCAGAGTTATGATACCAAAGTAATTATCATAAATGAGAAGTTTACTTCTTTCTTCTTCAATTCTATTTCAGAACCTAAGGTTTCACGCTTAGACTCTGAAACGAGCAAGAGGCTGAATCAAACTTGAGTCTGACTTCAGAGTTTATTTACACAACGAAATATAAATGCATAAGTAAATAAATAAACACAAATATATCATGATTCCTCTCAAACCGAGAGTAGTTCAGTCCCCTTACAACACATGAACTTTTAACTATAATCAAATAAATTACAATTGCTTAAGCCAGCAGCTCAAGACTTTCTGCTCGATCCCATGGAAAGAGACTTCTGCTCAAGCCAACAAGCATGAGACTTGATGCTCAGTAACCCAGACCAAGACTTCCTTGCCCAAAATCCCCGTTCAGGACTTCCTACTCAATCATCCAGATCAAGACTTCATGCTCTGCCCTCAAACATGAGACTTTAATACTCAAGCATCCAACTTGAGACTTCCTTGTCTAAACACTTTGTTCAAGACTTTTCACCTTAATCTCATGTTAAGGAGTTTTACTCAATCGCATAGAAAGAGACTTGTTTTCCTAACTAATCATATTATGACTTTAATACTCAAACACTCAGCAAGAGACTTACTCTGAACTCAGTGGCTAGAGTCTTCAGATTCTCTTACCATAAGAATATGGTAAAACCTTGTGTTCATGTGATTTCTTCTTGAATAAGAAAATACACAAAGGTATACACTCTTGAGCAGATGTGAGTTGATTACTCTTGAGTGTGGAAGAATGGAATGGTCATTCTTTTTCTCTCCATGCACAAATTTTCATCTTGTTGTGCCTTTCTGTTCTGATGAACATATTCACATATTATATCTTCAGAATGTATATGAATGTGTTTCATCCCTGCTCTCACACACTTAACCCTTGTGGTTATATTTTCAATTTAGTGTGTGTTTCATAGATCTGTGTTTTCTAATTAAAAACGCAGTCTCTCTCTCAACCAGTACAGGGAACTAGTATCACATCTTGTGAACACAATCATATACTCTTCAATGCACATCCATCTAAGCCAGAACAAACTTAGAGAGATTGTTCCATGAACTTCACGAGTTCAAAACTCTCTTGAATATTTTCAATCTTCATCTATAAATAGATTCTAGAATAGATCTGTTGAAGATTGAAACTACCATAATACATATGGTCGTCGAAGCTATCATATTACAAGTAGCCATTGAAGAAAGTAAAGTTCAGATTAGTTGGAGAGATAAGATCCTGACAACATATCTTTATGTTGATTAGACATAAAGTATTGTATCGTTGTCACATGATCTTCTATGGATAACTTCAGACTTGAAATCTTCTTGTAGACGTTTGTTGAAGCTTGTTTAGAGTTGTTGCTATCCTTATACATAACTTCTTGTTTCAAAGGTTTTTTTTATAGAATTAGTTAAAGCTTGATCAGAAGTTGAGGTATGTCTTCAAATTCTGGTTGGAGTGAGACTTCAGAGTATATAGTTCATAGGTTCTAAGCTTGTCTTCATCAGAGTCTTGATCAAAACTAGTATGGTTAAACACTTGTAGAGTTGATGACTTGATGTAGACAAATTCCTTTGAAGAAAAACCTTCAAAAGTATCGGTAAAGCACGTCCAAAAGTTGCAGGGTCATCCCTTGTAACAACGACTGCTTGCTTCAAAAGATTCCAGTCTTTAGAGTTTACTGATCTTTGGATTCCATGATAAGCTCAGGTTCAACATTTAGAAGACTTGGATAGAATCATCAGAGTCTGGAAGCTTGGTTCTAATACTTCAGATTCATAACAACTTTGCTTCCCTTTAATGGTTCTTCCGAGTGATTAACTTAATTAATATCAAAGTTAATGTCTTTTGATTCTGCATACTAGAATAACCATTAGTAAACCATATTGTTCTTTAAATACTTTGTTATCATCAAAACATTTTAGGACCTTGAACAAATATTGTTCTAACATGGTCCTACATTGGAAAGTGGGGAATAAGGTCTTTAGGCAAAGGCTTCTTCGAGTTCTCCATCTCTTGCCTGAAGGACGTTAGAAGATTTAGGTCTGTCAGCTCATGGAATGTGGATTTAGGAATCCTAAATACTTTCTCCCGGACAAGATATTATGTCCTTTATACCATAAACCAAAATTCAGCATATGTATGGATTTTTATCCATGGTTTATCTCAGGAATGTTGGAGACCTAAAATTCTATTTGTTATAGAGCATTTGTACTCCAATATGCATTGACTCAGCTTCCCATAAACAATATTTTGATAGAGCATTTGGATATTATGTTAGGGTGTTGGTTGATTTGGATTTACTAAAAGAGTTGATATACAAAGTGTTAGTGGAAAGAGTGGGATTTACATTCTTTATGGAGGTCGAATATGAGAGACTCCCAAAATTCTTTACATTTTGCAGTTGTATTGGACATGCTTTGGATAATTTCAAGAGAAGAAATGTTCAAGATCAAGGCAAGGAAAAAGTTAAAACAAAGGTAGATTTGAAAAAAATGTACGTGCAAAAACAAAAAGAATAATTAGTTGAGATAATAGAATTGACAAGCAAAGTTCATGAAGTTGGCATGCTTTGCAAGAAACAAAATGGTGGTAATTCAGGGGAATCAAGTGAAATTGATAAGCAATGTATGCGTTTGATCCAAGAAACTAAGAAGTAGGACTCATATGACAAGTCATAATATGAGTTTGTGGATGCTAGAATTGAAGATGAAAGCATTTTGGAAACTCATATGGATTTAGAACCAGCTTTGGCGCAGGATTTTTTTGAAAAAGTTCTAGGCTAATTTAGCAGACAAGGAAGAAGAAATTGGTGGAATCAAGGAAAAAACAAGGAATAATACCTCTAAAGGAAAATGCATCACTAGGCCAAAACTTCCTTATGATGTGTATCTTCTGAAACAATAGAGGCATTTCCTAAAAAGGCTCATTTTTGTCAACAAACTAGACATGTTCCTCATAGTTGAACCATGTATAAATTCCCTAAAAGTAACCAAAATTTGTTTGCAATGAATGAGAGAGACAATCTTCTACCTAACATGTATCCTTTACAATTACTTCCAATCAGAACATCTTTGGTTTCTCAGCAATCTATGCTTCTACTAACTACATAATAATAAGAAGGAACCTGTGGAAAAATCTTATTCCAATCATCCTTGATATTCCCTGGTGCTTCATTGCATTCATTTGTGCAAATGAATATCATGCAGCCCATTATCCTGCCAAAATTCCAATGTATATCAATACTTTAATAAATTATCTCTATTTGTTTATATTTTATATTTTATAAGTTATAATATTTATTCTATCAATAAAATTTTCATATTAGTGTTTTAAGGTTTAGTTAAATTAATAAATGATAAATACTAATACCTTTAATTAGTTTTGAACATGAGATCTCATAATTATATATTTTTTTATAAGACTAAAATAATCCCTTTGTTTTACAATAAGTTAGCGAGTTTTTGATTTTGATTCTTCTAATTTTATTTTTGTCAGAGTCCTTAAATATCAAAATCTGCCGCAAATTTTACCTTTAGGGGGATTCAGAAAAGAAAAAAATATAATAATCAAAATCAAAAACTTACCGGGACCAAAAGATTATTTAAGCGTCACTTATTTTATAAAATAAAATATATTATAGTAATGATATTGGTTTTTTTAAATTAATACATACTTTACATACAAAAATAATATATCATATATAAATATTTTGTAAAAATATTTTATAATATAAGAAAGGGAAAAATGATTAAAAAAAATTAAATATATGAACAATTTATTTTTATGAGTCAAACAATACAACTATGTACATACAACACTTGAGCTAACATAGGGATCTCATTAAGCCAAACAAAATGATATGAAGCTAAATCTAGAGAAGCTAACTTAGCAGTTAAGCTATTTCCTTCTCTATAATGCCAAGGGACCATGTGAGGAGAGCCATAAGCAAGAATAACTAGTCAAGAATTACTCTCAATCCATAAATTCAACCAATTTCTATTGTGAGCAAGCTCAATTACATAAATCGCCCCAATGAAACTATAACATTTTTTTTTTACTATTCAACCAATTTATTTTAAGAAAAACAACATCTAAAAATCATGATTTTACTCCATATTATCACATAAAGTTTTATACATAATTTTCTATAAGTTAGACATAATAATGGAAAGATTGAAGGCTGAGTTTGCCTCACAAACTTTCACCTTTATCAAAAATCAACTTTTTTTTGCCCTTCCCTTTCCACATGTATATAATAATAAAATTAAAAATTACTAAATTATTTTAATAAAATAACTATAAAATCATAATAAAATAATTTATATGCAAAATTATATTTTTAGAAAAAAATTATACAATTTATAGCATTACATATTAGATAAAATGAATATATATAATCAAAAAACATATTTTTTAACGAACGGATTAAAAAATAACTATAAGAGAAATTTCAATATCTCAATCCGTTCTTTTTTTTCGATCTTGAATATAAACAATGTAAAATTTACACGTGTGCTCAATTAAAGGGAATCTTTCCTATTAAAATTAAGATAAATTAAATTGATTTTAGACATTGAATATGAATTATATCGTCATATAATTTTTTTTAACACAAATTGTCATACAAATTAAAACCATATTTTTAAAAATTGAATCAAACAATCGAGTGGTCCAAACACTATAAACTTCCCTATTTTCAATTCCACAACATGGTGAATGGTGATTGTTCTTACTTGAGCTATAACTTATAAGTCCCCTATTGACCATCTTTTGTTTTGTTATATCCCAAATTTCCATATAGTTGAGTTGAACAAAGATTCATTGCCCCCACAACTCTCTTTTGTTTGGTGGTTGCTCCTTACAACATCATTCACCATACACAAACTATGTTTCTCTCCACAATACACGTTTTTCTAACCAATAATATCCATACACGTCATCTTATAAATTTTCTATATTTATAATATTAAAATAATATGAATATACCTTTTTTATTAAATATAGAAATTGACTTCTACAATGATAAAGTTTTAATTCTTAATAAAATAAATTAGTGGCAAGTAAAAAAGTGGAAAGTAAAAGTAAAATAAAAGAACAAAGACATAACAAAGATTAAGAAAACTCCAAGGAACACAAAAACAAACAACGTTTCTCTCCCCGAAAAATTTCCGTACCGTGCGTTTTTATAATCTAATTATCCATTCACCCAGAGATCTAGGTTTATTCTGCAAATAATCACAATCTCTGTAAGTTTTTTTTTTTCATCATCATTCAAGATCTGGAGATTATTTTCAATATTATTTGTTTTGGATTTGGATCTATCAATCATGTCCAATCGGAATGATTCTAGTTATTCTTCAATACCTGTTTCATCATCGTATCTAGAACTACAGCCTCAGGATGATTCATTTAATTCTTTTCAAAGATTGTCTTTTGATGAGGGTGGAGGGTTTTTGAGATCTAAGGTTGATGATGATGATGAGGAGGCTGATAATTTTGAAATTGATGTTGATAATTATCCTCTTGTTGTTGGGCCTAATCCCAATCATGGTTCTGGTATTCCTGGTGCTGTGTTTAATTTAACTACTACTATTATTGGGGCTGGACTTATGGCTCTTCCTGCTACAATGAAAGTTCTTGGAGTTTTTTTAGGGATTGTGTTGATTGTTTTAATGGGGATTTTGTCGGAAATTAGCGTCGAATTGTTGATTCGTTTTTCTGTTTTGTGTAAAGCGTCTTCTTATGGCGAGGTTGTTCAGCATGCTATGGGAAGACCTGCTAGGATTTTGTCTGAAATTTGTATTATTTTGAATAATGCCGGTGTTTTGGTTGTTTATTTGATTATAATGGGAGATGTTATGTCGGGTTCTGTTCATCATTTAGGCGTTTTTGATCAGTTAATGGGGAACGGGGTTTGGGATCAGAGGAAGCTTGTGATTCTCGTTGTTATGGTGATTTTTTTAGCGCCGTTATGTTCGCTTGATAAGATTGATTCGTTGAGCTTGACTTCAGCTGCGTCGGTTGCTCTTGCTGTTATGTTTGTTGTTGTTGCTTTCGTTGTTGCTTCCATTAAGCTTGTTGAAGGAAAGATTGATGCTCCAAGGATGGTTCCTGATTTAAGTTCGAAAAAGGCTATTTTGGATTTGCTTGTGGTGATTCCTATCATGACAAATGCGTATGTTTGTCATTTTAATGTGCAGCCGATATACAACGAGCTTGAAGGTAGGTCACCGCAGAAGATGAACCGAGTAGGAAGGTTCACCATGATTTTGTGCATCCTGGTTTATGCTGCAACAGCGTTATCTGGTTATCTGTTATTCGGGGAAGATACTGACTCCGACGTCCTGACTAATTTTGATAAGGATCTTGGAATCCGGTTTAGTTCGGCCCTGAACTATATTGTTAGAGTCGGCTACATTCTCCATTTGATACTTGTCTTCCCCGTTATTCATTTCTCACTACGTCAAACGGTGGATACATTGATTTTCGAGGGGTCACCTCCTTTAACAGAAAGCAAGAAGAGATCGCTAGGGCTGACTTTGGTTCTGTTGATCCTCATATACATCGGGTGTACCATGATACCAAACATTTGGACAGCTTTTAAGTTCACTGGCGCAACTACGGCGGTTTCGCTAGGTTTCATATTTCCGCCTCTTGTTGCAATAAGATTAAGCCATAAAGGAGATTTGAGTCATGTAGAAATGATTTTGTCGTGGTTAATGTTGGTATTGGCCGTGACTGTTAGCATCGTAGGAGTCGTCAGCAATATATATAGCCTCGAGAGTAAGTCTTAGCAACACATTTTAAGTACAACGCATATCAAGGTGATTTGTTGTTCCACTGCTTGCAACTCGAGCCAAGCAGCAAAAGATAGGTAATGCGAGGAGGATCATTCTTTAACGCGGAACATTATTTTTTCTTTCAATTTGCCGCGGCCATGTTGACTACGGTATGAGATGCTTATAATGCTTCAAATGCCTTGAATTTGAAAGAAATTTTGTGGCTGATTTGTTTGCCACTGACATAGTTACCCTATACAGTTCTGTCAATTCTTCATGACAGTTGTATTACTTTTTTCTCATAAAGTTTAGAGTAGAATGATGTTGCCACTCTTAGTAACAGATTCTTAAAATTGTTTAAATGAGATTAGTTTCATTTTCCAGCAGAAAAAAAATGTAGTTCTATTATGTTGTGTTTTTGCGCTTTTTGATTGAACATTAAAATGAGATTGTTTTTTGCTTTTTGGTTGAACATTAAAAATGGTCATAATAGCAATGTAGCCCAATCATTGTCACAATAAAAGGTTGATTTTCCTATTTACAGAGTACCAAATTCTTATATGTTCCATGCAATTATTATTTCTAATGACGTGACCTTTCAAATTATTAATGAATAAATATGATTTTATTACTGTGATTGATTTTTCTCACATAGCATTGAACCCTTTGAGTACACTAATTCTTTTAAATGTATGGTTAATAGGAACATTATTTTTTAGGATTTTCTCAAATGTATATTATAACATTATGACATGCTGATGCTGCTACGGAGTCCAAGTTTTTTAGGGAGTGCAAGAGGACCTATAGCATTTGGCCTCACATTTTTAATGATTAAGCTATAAAAAAATGCATTCATACACATATTTCACATATAATTTAAAGATAAATAGGATCTTTTAAAAAAATTCAAAACTTTACTAAAACTAACTTCAACTTCTTACACAGGAACCTCTCAAAAGAAGTTGAAACAACTCTGGTCGTCAATATCCATTTTTATACTTCTTTATTTCTACTTTTCGCATAACAAAATTTAAGGGTTTTAATATTGTATTTTGCTTAAGTTTCCGTCGAACTTTCAAGTATCTTTTAAATTTGAAAATTTGAAAAAAAAAATTCTTTCTAATTTATGTCAATCTTTCAAGTTTCTTCTAGATTTTGTCAATTTTTCAAGTTTCTTCTTCTTCTTCAATGAAGAAATGATTTACGCCTGATGATTTGGTGTTGGTCAACTTAGACACGGCATCAATCGGAGTGTACTTCGACGATAACTGTTTTGTACTCTTCTTGATATTGGTGGTAGGAAACTTGTAACGTGAATATACTTCAATTTTTAGGCCAACTTCAACTTCTAGAATATTTTGACTCAACTTCCACAAATGTTAGACGACCCATATATAAATACTACTTAAGTATGAGTCGACTCTGGTGTGCACTGAGTCATTCTACTATGAAATACGCGTACAATTATGCCTTCAAGGCTTTCCTCGACTCGTAAAAAAACATCAAATTCTAACTTTTCAATGGACCATTTTCTTAGCCACCAACTATATCTGGTCGGTGGAGCACCATTGTGCCAATAAATAACTTGATAACTTACTGGATTCCATCACTAAGGATATGTCCCCTTTCTCTATCTTCTGATATTGTGTCTCTGGTTCAACCAAGGCTTTTGAGATGACTTAGAGCAGACATTAGTGATCGTTTAGTTCCCTTACGAGTACGACACTAACTGCTGCCTCATATACGAATAGATAAAGGTACAAAGACTCTTTTGCCTAAGGTTGTGATAACACATGAGGAGTTGATAAAGCCATCTTCAAGGACACAAACGGTTGTTGGCACTCTGGGGTCCATTCGAAAAGCTCTTCTTTCGTTAACAACTTGTATAAGGGTAGAACTCGTTGCATGAATATCAAAAGGAATATGTTCAAAGTTGTTAGAATCCCGTTCAATTTCATGACTTCATTCTTTTCATGGGTTCCATCATCTAGATGGTTCTATCACATTTGTCTGAATTAGCTTTTATGTCTCTTTGTGTAAGATAAAAACCAAGAAACTTGTAAGATGCACTTATTTGGATTTAGCCTCAAATTATATTGTCGTACACTTCGAAAGATGCGAGCGAGATGCTGGTTATGTAACCCTCATTTCCTGGACCTTACGATCATGTTATCCATATATTCTTCCAATGTTTCACCCATCTTTTCCTTGAAAACTTTCATCCTTTGATATGTTGCTCTTGCATTTTTCAAGCCAACGGGCATCACGTTTTATTGGTAGATTTCTCGATCATGAAAGTAGTTTCTCCCTGTCTTGCTCGTACATTGGTATATGGTTGTAGTTAGAGTATGCTTCCATAAATGATAGAAACTTGTATTTGGCTGAGTTGTGACCAATGTTTAACTAGCCTCTCCTTTACTTCACTAGGTGGTTCCATTCATATTCTTACTAACATCATTGGATTATTATCCAAATGGACATCTTCAAAGTCTCCATCTGAAACCCGTTTTAAATCCTTTATCTTGATCTTTGTTAAGATGCATAGCTTGTTCCCCTATAGGGTTTCAGCTTTGCAAACATCAGGGTCAACTACTTCTCATTCTCAATCAGATTCCCTATCACTTCTTCAAATAATGACTATTGTCGTCAAGGGGTTCTTCAATATTTCTTCTTGTGTTCAACGTGCTCGAAGAAGGTCGACTTTGACTACAATGGGTCTTCTAGAATCATTGTGGTACTTTACCTTTATGTGAACGGGGAATGCCACAACATTTAGGGCTGTTGGGAATGGTTTATCAAGAATGTTGTTGTAGATATTCTCACATCGAATCCCAAATTCACCTCCCTCTTTTCAATTCCCTTTCCCAAGGAGACCGGTAAGTATGTATGTCCACATGTACAAGTATAAGAATCATTGGATGCCAGAAGGCTCTAGTCATTGTATGTCCTCATATCTTGTTTCCTTAAGCCAAACTCTATAAGAATTATGAAGTAAATTAGATTGCATGAACTTACATAATATATGAGGATCTCTAAGATGAAATGATTAGCCATGGTAGTTGTAATGATCAATGAAAGAGTAGCATTCAAAATTCCATCCATCTTTTCATGATCTTTGTAGTGTCTTATTTGGAAAAGTCCTAGATTAGGGAATTCATTGCCCAATAAGTAGGTTGCCCAGATTAAATCCAGTGGGGCCACCCATACTGATCTCCCAACATGGAAGTTAAATGGGAGAAAGTCCTTGTTGACTCCAAAATTATAGTTGGTCAATAACCAACCTAATAGGGAGGAATGGTTCAGACCACGTCCGGGGAGCCATAAACCCTAGCCTTGGTGAATTCTTAGAATAGGTTATCCCTCAAGGGGACAGGGGAGATCGAATCATACACATTACTACCACCTAGCAGTGTCGACCGCCAACAATGTCTCTCACCTCACATGAGCTGGCCCACTTCAACGAAGCCACAATCAAGGTAGTCCCTCCAAATCAATAAATGTTTGTGGAAGCATTCCAGAACGGCATAAAGGCGGGACACTTCAATGAGTCCCTCGCCCAAAAGTCGTTGCTCTCGCTGGCCGAATCAATTGGCAGGTGTCATACCCTAAAATTTACCCTACCTTTCACAATGATCACCTAGGTCAATAACTCTAATCATGTGCATATATTCATGGTCAGTCATTTCATTTCCATAAGCATTGGTTCAATATAAGGGGACATGTATCTTGGATTCAAAGCATTGTTGTGTGTACCTAGTGGGAACTAGGGTTTCCTAGCAACTTGAGGTTGCTTAATCAACCAAAACCCTAATTGGTGGAACCTTTGATCTTTGTTTGTGTTCTTGGCTTTGAGGATTTGTGACTTCTTGGGGAAGTAGAACCCTAATTGTGGGTACCCTTTCTTGTGGGTTCACCTAACCCTAATTTCATCTGGTTCACCATCATCCATTTATGCATGGTTCATTGGCTTGCTCAAGCTCTATTAAATTCCTTTTGTTATTGGTTCATATGGAGGATGGAGGATTCATTGGTTGGATTGGATCCATTTCAAGTCTTCACATGTTCATCCATTGCTGATGATACCTTTTGGTCCCAAACCCATTCTCATGGTATCACAAATCCCACTTGGTACATCCATAATCATTTTATCTGGCCATTGCCATTCTTGGTTGGTCCACTCATGCTTGTTCATAACTAGTCATTGGTCTTTGGTTATTCAAGTTTAATCCACTACACCTTCAATGTCTTGATGATTTGCCTATTAGTATTTGGTCATGCAAATATACTTCATTTCTTTCATTGTCTTGGTTGTTTTTCCTATTGGTCTTTGGTCTATTCAAACTTATTTCAATCATGGTATGCATTCATTTTCATTTCCCATTCAAGTTGGTTAAAGTCTTGTTTCTTATGCTTGGTTCATTGGATAATCAAGTCCACATTCATTTCAATTCATTTTCATACAATATTCATTTCAATCAAACAAATACATTCAAATGCCAATTCCATTCACAATTTGTTCATTTTATTACAAAAGTGTCCATGTCCATACAAAAATCACATTTTGGCCAAAATTTGCTACAATTGACTTTTGGTCAATAATTGACTTTTTGGTCAACCATTTGACCGAAGTCAACTGACTCTCCCTTGACCCCATAAGACATGTTTCTTCACTAAAATTCATGTTCCCTTTGGATTTCTTCGTGATCAAGCAACCTGGTCCATGACTTGGTTCATGTCTAGGTCAAACCAGCAAATGGACCAAAAAATGGACCAACCAGACCACTAACTGGACCAGGTCATATACCAGGTCCATAACCAGGTCAGACTACCAAGCCAACGCAAATGGACCAACCAGACCTACATGAACCACTTTCCATTTTAAAGATATTTTCCATTTTAAAGCATTCATTGAGCCATATATTCAAAATTACATACCCACAAACCATAATCATGATCAAACCAAATGACTTTGCATACACTTTGTAACCCATGTTCATACAAACCAATTTTTTATATATATTCAACCATTAATTTCCACATTCAAAACATTCCAATACATATTCAACCATTAAACCAAACATTCCAATACATTCATACATAACCCTACATTACAAAATTCACACATTTCATTTCAAATTACAACATGACCCAAGCTCACAATCCAAATTCATATAGCCTATGGTGTACATCATATATCACAAGCAGTTCCATTACAAAGCCATTGTCCAAGCAAGCTCCATGATGACATCCAGCCTGCAACAATTTTCATAGAGAAACATTAAACTTCCTCCATAAAATTGACAAAAAAACCAACCTGCATAATCCTTCTCACCACAACCCTGCATTATTTTGAATCAGCAAAACTCAGTGAACATTTTTCATCTCACATACCCTGCTTTATTTTCACTAACAGAACATTTATCAATTGGTTTCAATTCACATTCTAATCCAATTTCAACTTGTAAGACCCCAATTTTGACCTTAAGATCCCTCATGGCATCATAACATGGCCAAAAAGATGTATTGGGTATGAAGAGTCCCCATAAACATATCAATCAACTCCTTGTCGAGTAGAGGAGGTTGGACACGAGCTGCAAGCTCTCTCAAACGCTGGGCGTATTCCTTGAATGACTCGTTGTTACGTTGAGTAATGTCTTGCAGCTGGGTGTGATTGGGTGCTAGATCAGTGTTGTATTGATAATGCCTAAGGAAGGATTCTGCGAGATCTCTCCATGACTGGACATGTCCTCTTTCTAACTGCATATACCACTCCAAGGATGCCCCACTGAGGCCATCTTGGAAGTAATGAATCAAAAGTTGATCATTGCTTATATGGGAAACCATCTTGCGACAGTAAGCTCTGAGATGAGTTCTAGGTCAGCTAATCCCTTTGTATTTGTCAAAATCTGGGACTTTGAACTTTTGGGGAATCACCAGACCTGGCACCAAGCACATATCGACGACGTCCAAACTGGGAGTAGTGTGAACCTCCAAGTACTTGAATTTCTCTTCCAAAGCATGGAGTCTCTCAACAGCTGGGTCTAGGAGACCTCCAACAACAGGTTTGGTGGGTTGTGGCATGAAGAAAGCATCATACAGATCTTCATCACCCATCACAGATCCATGTCGAGCAGATGCAGCAGAATGTTCATGAGGGTTCATATTGACCATTGGAATAGGAATAGGGATAGGTCCTCCTTTAGGATGTCCAGGGTTACCATTAAGGTTAGTTACTCCAGGGATACTAAGCGATGACGATCCAAACTGAGCAGCAACTCTTCTGGCTTCGGCGCTAGTCTCAACATCTTTTTCCTTCTAGTCTAGGAGCAACATAGTCTCAAGCAAACGATCCATCTTAGCCTGCATGGAGTCAATGTTTGTCCTCATCGAAACTTGGTTTGCCTCAAGTTGTTCGAGTGTCATCTTGTAGTTGCGGCATGTCTTGTACCGGTGTCGAGTAGTCAGCGTTACTGGACAAAGGGTAGAATATGGTGTAAGTTTTTGTTTTTGGAAGATGATATGCAATGCATGTTGGTGATATGCAAATGCATGAAATTTTGCCATGTTTTTCCGTAAAGGAATACAAATACTCAAGATCAATCACACGTCGTGTACGTCAGGATAAAAGGAAGAAGCCCGGGTTTTTCTGATTACTAGAAATTCCCAAAGGTAGGTTCTAAAGTTATGTTTTCAAGGAAGGAACTTAGACTCACGGATCATGTTCAAAACTTCCTCGCAATAATGGGATAGCCACATCGTGATGGGAGTTTTGCACTAATCTAATCTAAGTGGGATTCTCGTATTGTTCGAACAGGGTGTAGACCCTTCGGTTCAATACTACACAATCTCCAATCACGAAAACAAAACTTGGGTTTAAGGCGAGGTTCATAGAGTCACGAATCGTATTTAGAATTTCCCCACAATAATGGGCTAGCCATATTGTGATGGAAACTCCAAACAGATCTACTCTAGGTGAAGTCTTCGTATTTTTCCAATGAGGTGTATACCCCTCGGTTCAATACTACATAACTCCGGGTTCTAAGTTTTCCTCAAAGCTCGGGTATGAAGCTTATCTCACAGCATACATCAAGCCCCATATCATAATATCAAAACACATTACATACAAGCAACATAATAAGATATAAAGAAGCAATACGAAAGAAAGGAATATCATTCTAACATTCTTAGCAAGTTAGACTAAATTAGGTTTGACTCTCTCTTCATTGGAGCAGAGTCGCCATCTGTCGCATCTCGAAAAAATGAGATCCCTCGCGATGGACGCGAAAAATATTTGTTCGAACAGAGTCGCCACCGAACTTTATTTATTCCAATGAAGGAATAGGAAAATATTGATGAAACCATTTAAAAAAAAGAATAATGGTCGTCGAAACCATATTCGGGTTCGGGAGTCGGTTACGCGAGGGGAAGGTATTAGCACCCCTCACGTCCATTGTACTCAACGGGAACCTTTCAGTCTAATTTGCTATTTGAATGTTAGTTGCATGTTATTTTCTTTCTACGAGTGATTTAAAATATTGAAAAGAGATGGATGGGAACTTCAGAGAGGGAAATGGGAGGTTTTTTTATTAGTGTGCTCGCGAAGATACATCAATCTCCGACCTACGTATCCTTATGGTGCAATAAGGAAGTCAGAGCATTCGTAGTTCGGGGACTACGTTTGGTTGGTGTTTTTTAATAAACGACTGTGTAGATCGCGTTCTAAAGGCGAAACGTTGGCTTGTCTACTCTCGGTGGAGGCTTAAGCCCTGGTTTGTTGTGTGCATTAGAAAGGATTAAACAGTGTTTTTTTTGAAAAGAGTTTTGGTCACGCCGGGTGACAAGTTCAATTGATGTGTTTGATGTTTTGTTTAGTTGGTTTTTATCGCACGTGGGAGAGAAATTAGGTTTGATATGTTGAGATATTTTTGAATAAACGACGAAAAATTAAGCAATGTGGTGCATAACAATCGGTCAATTATATCGAGGAATAATAAGGCGAACACCTTCTATTCCCTTTTTCGTTCGAAATAATATTGAAAAATTTGTTTGCGGAATTTGAATATGCACGATAGTGAGGCGTGCGCCTCCCACTTGCTTATTCAAGGAATAAGGAGGTGTGCACCACCTATTCCCTTATCCAAATTTTAATTAACGTGTTTTAATCGGAAGTCGATAGTTTGAGCAATATGGCGAGCGCCAATTATTCAATCATTCGAGAGTTAGTGAGGCGAACGCCTCCCATCTTTTATCATCCGATATTTAATTTATAAAAGACATGTTCTTAGAGGTTGTATTAATTTGGGGAGGATAATTTGAATTTGGATTCGTAAGTTTTAGTCGAAAGTCAATGATTTAAGCAATGTGGCGTACGCCACTCATTCGAATAATCAAAGAATGGTGAGGCGAACGTCTCCCATTCTCTTCAATTGAAATTTAATTTATAAAGTTTATTCTTGTGAAGTTGTGTTTGATATAAAAGGTGATTTGAATTTATACGATTGCCTTTTTAATTGGACGACGAGAATTCGATCAATATGGCGTACGCCAATTATTTGAACAATCGAGAGATAGTGAGGTGACCGCCTCCCATCCTTTTATTATCCAAAATTTAGAATTAAAAGGTTTTCGAATTTGTATTAATTTGCAAGAAATGATTTGAATATTGTGGTTGAAGTTTTTAATTTGGTGACAAGAGTTCGAGTAATATGATGTGCGTTTATCATTCGAGTACTTGAGAAATAGTGAAGCGAACGCTTCCTATATCCTTTTCATCCCAAGTTTACATTAAAAGAGAAAATTCTTTAGAAGCTAAATTGTTTAGAAAATGGTTGGAATTTGTATGAAATGTTTAGTAAAATTATTTACATGTGAGGTTGATGGCGATGCTAAAGCAATCGACTTACAAAGGGTTTGTTTTGAAAGTGGGCTTGATGTTAAATCAATAATTGTGTAATTTGTGTTTTTGAAATTGCTTTTGGATTGATGATGAAGTTGAGTTGGTTTGTTTTTTATTAACAAAATTAATTGATTAAAGTTCGATTAACTAAATTAATTAAGATTAAGTATCAAAATTATTTAACTAAATCAAAACATTGAGTTAACTAAAACTAATTAGTAGTAATTAATTAACTCGTCAAAATTCAATTGATTTATTATAATTAAAGAGAAAGAAACGAGTGACGGTATCGCCTTATTTAATCGAATCGGTCAAAAACCGGTTTGTGTGAATGACAACATGGTTAATGTCATTCGCAAAATCCAAACGCGGTGAAAATAATCTATTGATGTATTAGAAATTGGGCGGCATAACGACATGTATTTGTCGAATCCACTACTAAAAAATGTTTATTGCCATAAAAATCAAATAACAACAGAATAAATTCATCTACAATATCCAACAATGGTATGAATTGACAAAAACAAATGGACTTTAAATCTGCTATTCTTTAGCCCAACAGTCATGATTCTTTTATCTTAATTAATTAAAAAAATAAGTGTTAAAAAATTAATTTTTGAATTAGCTAAATGACAATACATAGTTAGTAAAATCAAACTAAAGAGAAATAGAATCAAACGAACCCAACTTTGAACCCTTATTAGCCCACACTTAATCATCCTTAATTTATTTAAGAAAGAAAAAAGAAAATCATTAAAAATAAGATTTGACTTTTCTAACATGAAAAACCCAAAATTTAATTACTGGAAGCGTTGATATCCTACCAAGAAAAGACAAGAATGTTATTCTTAAAATCTTTAACCACACCAAGTTCATGCTTTCTTCTCTATTATGAATAATAGCAACTCCACCATTTTTATAGTTCTTCAAAGCAAACAACACTCCAAAGCACAATTGTCAACAGCATAAAAAAACTCATGAATACAGAAATAAGAGATTGTGTGATTTACATGAGTGGTGACCATGGTGTATCGCCGTGTTTGGAGTATTGGACGGCGGTGGCGATTTGGTTGGATGGCTGGCGGACGTTGAAGAATGAGGACGTACGACGAAGGCCGTTGATGGTGGTTCGGTTGTTATTGTTGCTATTGGCAAATTTTCTTCTCATTTTGGGAGCTGTGTGGTTGTGGTGAGCCTTGACTTCCTCAGAGGAAGTTTCCAATGAATCTCGGTGATAGGGGTTTCGCGTTGATGGTTGGAGTTGAGGTGGAGGAGTCGTGATAGTGGCGGTGGTTGGTTGAAGAAAGGAGGTGATTGGTTGAGATTGTTGTGGCGGCGGAGATGGGTCGAGATCGGAAGAGGGGTTTGAAGATGACAGTGTCGCCGGAGGAAATGGGTGGTTTGCATGGAGAACGGAGAAAGATTTTGAGGGAGAGTTGTTAGGGTTTTCGAAGTGGTGGGTAAAGATGGAGGTTTCCGGTCGACGGAAGGTTGGTCGGAATGAAGAAGGTGGTTATGTGGTTGGTTTTCTGGTTGAAAGGGTGGTGGTTGTGAGGGTGGTCGGTGACTGGCGTTATGAAGGAGGTGGTCAATATGATGACGACGATGTGGTTTTTAAGGATACCCCAAAAGTCTCTTCTTTTTTCTTTTCCTTTTATTCTCTTTCTGTTTTTCTACTGAGGGAGAAAAGAAAGGGGTAGGCTAGTGGATCACGAGTGAGTGAAAGAGTATTCTTCTTTTTTCTTTTCAGCGTGAGAGTGTATCATGAGTGGAGAGAGACGTGAGGAGTTATCATGCGCGTGGGTGAGAGAAGAGAGAGAGCCGTTATCCAATTTCTTTTTTCTTATTATTTTCGTTTTTATTTGTCCGAGAGAGTGTGAGTGAGGACGTGTCTTTTCAAATAGAGAAGGGGAGGAAGAGTTTATTTATTTTTTCTTTTCTCTTTCTTCGTCAGTCGAGAAAGAGTTTATTGAGTGGGTAAAGGGTGGTAGTGGTAGGTTGTTAGCGTGGCCACTTGTGTAGATGAGGGAAAACAAATCGTGAAGTGTGACTAACGGATGAGTCCAAAAATCCTCATCATGCGCTGGAGAGAGGATAAGGTATCTTGAATTTGGATTTTTGCCAGCTGTCTTTTCTCTTCCCTAAATAGGATTTGTGCTATGATACGAGTGGAAGAAAGGAAATACTCATATTATTTCAGATTTTATTTAGTTAATTCTCAATTAATTATAGAAACTTTTAAATTATATTGAATTAATTAAAACGATTAAAATAAACGTGGTAATAATAGAATGAAGACATGGGAGTTCTTACTTATTTAATTTGAACATCTTGATGAAAGAACAAAAATAAAATGACCAAAAAAGAATAAAAGTCGGGCGAAAGTTTGCTCGAAAAATCAAATCGGACGCGCTAATTTTATCAGTGCGAAATATATTTATTGAAAAAATACAATATTTCTTTAAATTCTGCAATAAATTTTCATCGGTTAAAAGGCTTAGACGGGTCAAAATGCAATTGAAAAAGTCGCTGAAAAATATAAAGAGTATATCAGGTTAAACTACGTGAACCATAGATTAATAATATTGACGTCTGTAATTTTAATGTTGAAACTTTTTACCCGCTGATTTTGCACGTTCTTGAGACATGATTTAACAAATTCATCTGTATTTTTAATAATTAATTCTGAGTGATATCTTAGGTATTATTCATGATGAAATGCATGTCATGCTGTGCATATGATGCAAATTAAAAATGAAATCAAATTTACGCAAAATTTAAAAATGCCTGGACAAAATTGGGGTATGACAAAGTTATATACAAAAAATAATTATAATTATAATATTATAAAAATTATCTATCACAATTATGTATCTTGTATATAATTTTTATAATATTATAATTATAATTATTTTTATTTAAAAAATAGAAAAAAGGTTAAAATAACTCATTACATTAGTCAAAAATGATTTTTTCATATATAAAATATACTTTTTAACATCTATCTTAGCCACACATTTTCAGAAAAATAATGTTTAAATAATAAAGTATGATAAATTATAATTGATTTATAATAATAATTATTTTAATTTGACAATATTATAAAGTATTAAATTCAATTATATACTTGGACGATATATTTTAATTTGACAATAATGTTTAACCCAATTGTGATTCATCGTTTGAAATCACATGTAGAGATTGCAATTCTATAATAGTACCTAAAAGAGATGTTTTGAAGATATGTTTTCATTATTAATATCCATTATTTATTACAATTATTTATATGTTTAATTAATATAATTATTTATATCGTTAATTATAATTATGAAAAATTCTTAGCGGTTTTAGTATTAATAATAAATGCTTTTCAAATACCACTTTTATAATTATAATTTTATTTGAAAAACATTTATTATTAATACTAAAAATTAATCAATAACATCGGTGTAGACTTGAATATCATGAAGAATCAATAACATTTGTGTAGACTTGAAAATCATTTATTAATAATAAATGTATTTAAATTAAAAATAAAAATTTCGTTCCTTCAATAGCACGGTCAACCATTGGCCGAGTCCACACTACAGAAAAATATTTTCAACAACTCGTCCATCCATTGGGCGAGTGGATACTAAAAAAGGGGCACTTTGGGAATTTAATTTCAGAATAGGGTATATAGGGAATAAAAAATAAAAAAAGGGGCAAATCACTAAAAAAGTCCTCGGCGGTAAGAATAACGATTTCGTTATCCTCAAGCTTTTTCTTATTAGATAAGATTTCTTTAAAGAATTTAGCATATGAAGGCATTTGCATAATGACTTCTGTGAATGGTATAGTGATATTAAGTTGCTTCAGAAGTTCTACAAATTTCTTGAATTGTCCTTCATTTTTAGACTTAACAAATCTTTGGGGATAAGACGTATGTAGTTTGTATGGTGGTGGAGGCACATAAGGTGATTCCTTATCTTTTGCCTTTCCGCTTTCGTATTCTTTTCCATCATTGGTTGGTTCATTTAGCTTTTCGGTTCCCTTACCAGAATTTTGATACATAACCGGATTTTGGATTCTTGGGTCAACTGGTTTATCTAGTTCTGTTCCACTTCAAAGTGTGATAGCGTTAGCATGGCCTTTTGGGTTTGGTTGTGGTTGACCAGGAAATGCTCCAACTGGGGCTGCTATTGCGGCTTGTTGTTGGACTACTTGGGAGATATGGGTTTCTAACATTTTGTTAAGGGTAGCAATAATATCAAACTTATTTGATAATTGTTTCATCAGTTCACTCGTATGAGCATTTTGATTTGCAAATTCTTTGTTTTGTTGAGCTTGGGCATTCATAAAGTTTTCCATCACGATCACCAGATTTTTACTTTCTAGGCGCTTGTGGAGCATCTAGGGCTCCTTTCTGATAGCCAGGTGGAATAGCAAGTGTTGGGTTTGGTGGAAATAAAGCATTGTTACTTTTATAGGAAAAGTTAAGATGGTTTCTCCAACCAGGATTGTAAGTGTTTGCATATGGGTTTCGTTGAGCTAATTTATTTGGTCGATGGGAACACTAGCGAATAACTGACAATCAACATTAGTGTGCCCTAGGGTTCCACATAATTCACAGTTTAATGTAATAGCAGCTACGGTAGCTGCTGGTGTTATGGCCAAACTTTCAATCTTTTGAGTAAGCACATCCACTTTAGCATTGACGCGGTCTATGCCATTAACTTTGTATATTCCTCCTTTCAGAGTTGGTTTTTCTACAGCAGCAGGTTCACCTCCCCATTGGAAATGATTTTGAGCCATGTTCTCTATGAGTTCATAAGCTTCATCATACGATTTGTCCATTAGAGCACCGCCAGCAGCAACACTTAAATTCATCTTAGTGTTATACAACAGACCATTGTAGAAAGTACGGATAATCAACCATTCTTCAAGTCCACGGTGTGGAAAAAGTCTCATCATGTCCTTGTATCTTTCCCAAGCATCGAAAAGAGATTCATTGTCTTTTTGCTTAAATCTGTTGATTTGAGCTCTTAGCATAACTGTTTTGCTTGGTGGAAAATATCGGGCTAAGAAGACTTTCTTCAACTCGTCCCATGTGGTTACAGAGTTTGAAGGTAGAGACTGGAGCCGAGCTCAAGCTCTATCTCTTAAGGAAAAAGGGAAAAAAACATAGTCTAATCTCTTCTCTCTCTCTCTCTCTCTTAATTCTTCTTAAATTTTTATTTTTTGTTCTTCAAGTGGCTTGTCTGCACCATCTACGGCTGGTTTTTGCCAGAACTATGAGTGGTTTTAACACCATCTTCGACTAGTCTTTGTACCATTTGAGGATGTAACTCTAAAATAATTACTTACCGTTCAAGTAATAATCGTATAACTTGGCTGTTTTATCCTAGAGGTTGCACGATAGTTCGATTGCTTTGCATAAACTTGAGCAGTGCCGTAAAATGTCTTAAAGAGAGTGACCTAGTCTGCGACTCAACCAAGTAATTTCTCCTATGGCTGATTTTCAAAACCGTGATACAATAATTTTAAGACGTTTTAAAAACTGTTATGGCTACCGAAGAAGTTATCGGTAATTGTTTGGCCGCTATCTCTGACAGACCATTTATTTTGAGGGTTATCACTTCAAACATTGGCAAAATAAAATGGATTTGTTTCTTAACCTTAAAGAAGGTTTCCCATATTTTTACTGAGGACATTCATGTTGTTCCTTCGGGATCAACCAAACAAATTAATGGTAACAAAACTGTGAATTCAGACGAAATTATTGACTCGTCTGAATTAGAATCTGCTGCAAAAGATAAATCCGATGATTTATAGCTTAGGAAAGAAATCTCCATATGGAAAGAGAATTATTATCTCTGCAAAAACCACATTCTAAATGGACTCACAAATGATCTATATGATTACTACAATAACTGCGATACTGCTAAAAAAGTATGGGGAGCTCTAAAAAATAAGTATGACACTGAGGAAGCTGGAATAAATAAGTATGTTGTAGGTTGTTACTTAATGTATCAAATGGTGGATGAAAGGTCTGTGGAAGCACAATTCCACGAACTTCATAAGGTTACTCATGAAATAATTATAGAAGGTATGCCCCTTGACGAACAATTTCAAATAGTTGTTATCAATGATAAACTGCCCCCTAGATTGAAAGATTTCAAAAACTTTCTTCGCCATAAAACAAAAGAGTTTTCAATTGAGAGTCTAATTACTCGCCTCCGAATTGAAGAGGAATCTTAGGGACAAGATTGGAAAGATGAAGGCTAGTTGTTTCAAACAACAAAAAGAAATCCTACGCAGTTCTAAAGCCTACAGGCAAACCATTAAAGAATCATAACCGCAATGTTGTGAACCAAATTAAGAATAGGAATCCATTTAGGGCCCCATCTGCTCCGATTGCTAGGAAACAACTACCATCTCAAAGAAATGATGCTCTGGCATTCATCAATTTTAATTATGGAAAGTCGGGTCATATGTCTAAGAGATGTAAGAGCAAGCCTAAATATGTTGCTGGCATTAATACACAAGTTAACCTAATTGTTAAGCAATTCATTGCTATAATCACTGAAATCAACATGGTTGGTGGATAGACACTAGTGTCTCTCGTTATTATGTTATGATCATGCTATGTTTGAAACATACACAAACACTGAAGATAAGAAAGTATTGTTGGGAGATGCTCACACCACTAATGTTGTTGGAAATGAAAATATGGAGCTGAATTTTACCTCTGGAAAGACTTTAATCTTGAAGGACGTCATGCATGTTCCTGAAATTAGGAAGAATCTTATTTATAGTTTTCTTTTAAATAAGCCAGAGTTTAGTCAGTCTATGGGGAATATTTTTACACCATCATTAAGAATGGAATTTTTGTTGGAAAAGGGTATGCCATTGATGGCATGTTTAATTTGAATGTTAATTTGAATAAAATTTCTCCTTCTGTTTACTCTTTGTGTGATGATAATGTTTGGCATGCTAGACTTTGTCATGTTAATAAGCGTATTATCTCTAATTTAATTAACTTAGGCTTAATCCCAAAAATGAATGTCAATGATTTAGAAAAATGATAATATTGTAGTCAAGCTAAAATAACTAAGACATCACATAAATGAGTAATTAAAGAATCTGATCCCCTAGATCTTATTCACTATAACATATGTGAATTAGATAAAACTTTAACTAGAAATAGTAAACGTTATTTTATCACTTTTATTGACGACTGTTCTGATTATACTTATGTTTACTTAATAAAGAATAAAAGTGAAGCACTTGACATGTTTAAGATGTATGTGAATGAATATGAAAATCAATTTAGTAAGAAGATTAAGAGACTTTTTAGTGATAGGGGAACTGAGTACGATTTTGGGTTATTTAATGAATTTTATAAATAATATGGAATTGTACATGAAACGACCGCACCACTCTTGAAATGAATGGTAAAGTAGAAAGGATGAGTATAACTCTTATTGAATGTGTTGTTGCAATTATGATAATTTCTGGTGTTGCTCCTCACTAGTGGGGGGATATTTTATTGACCATTTGATATGTCCTAAATAGAGTTCCCAAGTCTAAAAATAAGATCTATCCTTATGAGACATTGAAGAAAAGACAACCTAACTTGTCTTAATTTAGAACTTGGGGTTGTCTAGCTTATGTCAGAATTCCATATCTGAATCGAGTTAAACTCGCTAGTAGAGCCTGTGAATTGGATTCATTGGGTATGCAACAAAAAATAAGGTGTAACACCTCAAAATTTGCCCTCCTCTCTTGGGACTAGCATTAACATATTGCATATCATTTTAGGGCATTAGGCATTTCATATTGCATAACATGTGGTTACATAGTGCAGGCCATCTTCCCAAGTCTTGATCAGAAGATGAGGAAGTTCAAAGGTGCAAGCCTAGGGTTTATTGACTGATCATGGGCCATCTGAGGATTGGGCTGAGAATTAGGGTTTCATGATTTTCAAGGGGCATTGGTATTCATATTGATTGAATTGATACATCATCATCATCATGTTTGGGTGTCATCAGAAGGTTGGAGAAGGTTCCTTGGGATTAGGGTTTTGACCACTGGTCAACCCTAATCAGTTGTATTGGGCCAGGCTGGGCTGAATCAGGAGATGGGGTTTATGATGGATATGAGGTTCATTTGGTGATTATATTGTGTTTATTGAGGCTAGGGTTTCACCCTGGAGCCATTTCAGTTGGAGATTGGGGCTCAATTTGATCTATGCATTGCCTGATTCATCTGTCAGATGAAAAGTCAACTGTGGTCAACTGTACATGATCTGGTGGATTTGGAGGTGAAAATGAATTGGATACACTTCATTCATGTTGGAACAAGTGTTGAATGACATCTCAAAGCCTAAAAATGGAGAAAATCAAGTCAGGACAAAAACTGCCAAAAATAGAAAGTGACTTGTAGCTGAAGTTTCCAAAAATGGAAAGTTTTTGACCTCAAAAACAGATGTCCAAGGAAGCTTCAAATGAAACATTGTTCAACATGAAAGTTGTATATCTTGTTCTCACCTTTCCAAAAAGTCCAAGAACTTGAAAATCCAATGTATGGTTGGGGAGATATGGCTCAGTGAATTTCAGAAAAGACCCGTAATCAGGAGGCCATAACTACCACATACTTTGTCCAAATTGCAAGTTCTTTATATGCACAAACTCCATTTGACATGTACTTTGAGGGTGCATCATTGGATTTCCCCAAAAATGGCCAAGGCAAAAAGTCACTTTTCAACTGGACAGCTGAATTGGACCAGGGGCAAAATTGTCCAAATGTCAAAATAATTGGAATTTTTGAACGGGACTTTTTCCAACACCTCAGGAATGGCATTTTAAGTGTGTTTGAATATTCATTTCATGGCTAAGGCATGTAAATTGGATTTTGGCTTGGAAAATGAAATGCTAAAATTGGACATTTTACCACACACATGTGATTTTGAGAAATACTCCACCAATGGACATGAAACAAGTTTCTACACATTACATATGTCATTTGGGGATTGCTTGAGCTGTCAAAACAGCTGGCACTAGCTGTCATTGTGTATTTACCATTTTACCCTCCATTTGCAAAATTGCAATTTCACTTAACATGCCATTTAACTAATTAAGAGGATTAAGCATGGATTAAGCTACCATATATATTCTAAATCATCTCCTAATCATAACTGAATTCACAATCTTCAAGAACCAGATCTGAAATCATCACATTCTCTCCAAACCCTCAAGAACACAAACAACTTCAACTTCATAATTCTCCTTCATTCCTTCACCAATTCACGCGATTTTTGTTGCTTTGAACTCACATCATCATCTACACCAACTGTTTTGGAAGATTGGAGTGAAAAGCTTGGCCAATCGCAACTGTTCAAGAACACCTCAACAATGGCAAATTCGAATTAAGAGCTCTAGGATCAATATCAATTGGAACCGGACGCATCATTCAACTTCCTAAAGCTATTGGCGCAACTGTTTGTGGAGAAAAGCACGTGAGGAGCAGCAAATCGCGACTGCCATTACAGGTTTGAGGTTTTTCGAATCTCATGAAATGTTCCATTCTTATATGCGTTTGGTAGTTCTTGTTGCATAGGTCGTAGATATGTTTGTAGATTTGTGAATAGTTAACCGTAGGTTGAGAAATCTGGAGATGAACATTTGAGTGTAAACCCTAACTCAATCGATTTGTTTGATAGAGGAACAATTAGGACAAACGAGTTTCATATTCGGACTGTAGGAGTTTAGACGGTTCGTTCGACTATATGCATGTCCATTTCTTTTAACTTTTGATGTTCATCCGTTTTTGAAGTTTCTGGAAAATAGTTCTTGAGGAAGACGATGAAAAGGCTGTTTGATCCAAAAAACATTTTGAAAATTTAAATAGGTTGTTTCCCGCCGCGCCTGTTTTATTTACAATACTGCCACTGTGATTTTTAATTAATTCATTTAATTCTTAAAAAATTACCATGACCTTAAAAAATTCATAAAAAATAGTAAAAAATTCATAAAAATGTGAGGATTTTTTCTATGACTTTGTTGATGAGTGTAGAATTTTTTTGACCTATTGGTCAAAGTTGTGCATGGTATATTTTTGGTTTGACCTAAGGTTCTTTCACATGTATGACATTTCGACACATTTTACCATTTGGATCATGAAATACTCATATCATGAAATAAATGGCTGAAAATTTTTGTGGTGGTTCTTGACTCATTGAGGATTATTTATATGTAAATTTCATGAATTTTTGATACCTGGTCAGAGAGCAGCAAATTCTGGAACATAGGTGTGACAATTTGTGTCACACCTCTTGATGTCAACTTGTTGAATTTAATTGGATAACCTATGCATGTTAGAATTGAATGAAATTTGGCATGGTGAATTGTTGATATGTTAGGATGTTGTATGAATTTTTGTAGAATTTTTCACTGCCTTTTCTAATTGATCATGATTTTTCATTTCTGGTTGTTGAAATTGCAAGCTCATGTGATACATGTTGGTAGATTGATTGGGAAATCCTCATATTGTATTGTATGGCCATGAAATTTGATATGCATGAAGTAGACACATGTTAGGACCTCCCTGTTTTGGTCTCATCCATTTCTTTTTTGTTTTCAATGAGATATGAATTTTTGAATTGGATGTATGCATTGATGGTGTGAATTGAAGCATGAAATTGGGTCTGTTTTTGTTGATTTTCATTGACATGGTTCCATTTGCCCAATTGAGCTCAAATTTGACATGGTAGACCTTGATTATCCCCTGTTTAGGTGTATTTAATTTGAGAATTTTTGGATTTATTTTGATAGGGATTTGAATGCAATACTTCTGTTTGTATGCTTGGTGGTTCATTTGACCTCATATGGATTGTTTTGTGCATGAATTGAACATGATGGATGATATAAACATGAGACCAATGATGTTTGATCTTGTTTGATGTTAATTTGATGTTGGATGGTGGATACCTTGCTGTTTTAACCTTTTTCTTGCTTTTGGACCCTAGGCTTGGCCTAGTGGTCTAGTTGCTAATATTTGCTTGATTTTTCAGGATCAAAAAAAGCAATGTACATGGAGAATGATTCAAATCAATTTTAATTGATGTTGTGGATGTTTGTACACTAACATAACATTGTTTTGTAGGTGTTGGAGCTTGGGCTTGAGCCTTGAGCTTGCTTTGTGTTGTATTGTTTAAACTGTTTGATTGTTTGCTGTATAGTTTGTCTGATTGAGTACTGACTGAGTTTGATTGTTTCCAGGTACTTTAGTTGCTCAGTTCCTTGTGAACTATTGCTTTGCTTTGCTTTGCATAAGCAACTTGCATAAAGGTATAACCTTCTTACTTCATGTAGTCTGGAGACCCGGCTGTTACCGGGCCGGGCAAATTGACTGAAGTCCTCCTTAAGAGGCAATGCTTGTGTATGTTTATTTTTAAGCCCAAGCAGGAAAAGTCCTTCAAGTAAGGCAATTGGTGGAAGGTAGGGGCAAGCAACCTGTCCCCCACTATTCAGTGAGTCTTCTCCTTGCTCCCATTACATGGTTGTAGCATCGAGATCAAAAGCCCAAGATCTGTTGTGTCAGAGTCATCGAGTATAGAAGGGTTCCCCCATTCTGGACCCATGCTCATTTGTCAGCTCTCCCTGGTTAGGGATAAGAGCTGTGAGGTCTGATCCTCACTTCATCCTTTCATCTGCTTCACCTTAGCCTCGTAATGGCAAGGTTAAGAGCAAACACAGCCTGTACAGACGATTGCTTAGGCAGTCAAACCTGATTGATTGAGCCCCTTGTTTGGCTATAGTGCGTGTTATGTGGATATCTGATTGACATGCTTGTTTGAGATACCTGTTCTCATTTGATGATATATGATTGTATGCTTGTGTGCTAGCTTCTTTCCTGGTTAGGTTAGTTTGCTTATGCAAGTAGGATAGAAAACCGAACTTAGGGTTAACGATGCATGACAACATTAGGCTCGAGTCTCAGCTCCCTAGTTGTGTATCTTTCCCCGGTTTCTGGTTAGCAATTTAGTCCCTTTCAGGGGAACTACATCGCCCTGATCCTCGTTCCAGACGAGGTATGTAGGCAGGTGGTCGTGCGAGACCACTCCGGGCAACCTTTTTCTTTTTTGCGTGTGTTTACTTGTTAACTGACTGCGTGTTTTGGTTCGGATGCCGACGTAAGCCCAGTGATTGGCAGTCGGGCTCCACGTTTGCCATTTTGAGTGTGTTTTGGTTCGGATGCCGACGTAAGCCCAGTGATTGGCTGTCGGGCTCCATGTTTGCCACCCTTGCTTGTTTGTATGTTTTGTGTTGTTTGGCGTGCGTAAGCCGAACTACAGAGGCTCTGATTCTTGTTCCAGACAAGATATGTAGGCATAAGGTGCGATACCTTATCGAGCCCGTTTCTCCTAACCCCACCTGCGTTCCCTGTGTGTGTGTGATGTATGTTTATAGCAACCTTTTCTTTATTCTAGGACGTGGATCCCTAGGAGTACCTAGGACGTGAGGGGTGCTAATACCTTCCCCTTGCGTAACCGACTCCCGAACCTTTTCTCTCTGGTCGCGAGACCATGTCTTTCCAGGTTTCTCTGAGCGTTTCCTTTCCCTATCTTGGGATAAATAACGCTTAGTGGCGGCTCTGTGTGTTTTTATTTTCGAGCCTCGCCGGTTGATTTTTCGCAGGATGCGACAGCTGGCGACTCTGCTGGGGATTTTCGATGTAGACCTATGCTGGTCCATCGTCCCTAAGCGAGTCCTTCCTGGCGTTCTAGGATTAGTTTAGGTTGCTTGTTGTGTGATTTATTGCATTTATTATTCTAACCAGTGTGTATATATTTGCATTAAATGTTTGCATGCATCATACTATCATGTTGTTGCCGTCCTCTGCAGGTGGTTCTGTTGTTTGGGGTGGGTGTTCTGAGTGGGGCTAAAACCCAGGCCCGAGTATACACCTAGGACTAGTGTGGTCTCACGTTGCCTCTTTCATGTTAGATCAACATGTGCCTGGCGGCGTGATGTGCCACAAGCCGGACGAGGCTCAGTTGATAGTGCTCATCTTTGTGGAGTATCCACTTTGTTTGAGTCACTCCATCTGAGTTGTTGACTCTGGTGACCGATCATTTCCCGGATCTTTGGTTTAGACGATTTTAAGAGAGCTACAATGGCACACCCGAAAGGGCAAACCCATTGAGTATCTCCGCCCGATTGTCGAGACTATTATCCGCCTTAGGGTGACCTAATTAGAATTTACCTGTGAGGGGAGGGTGATTCTTACAGATGCATGTTCAGATGGTGACTCAGATGGTGACTTTTTGTTTGCGGATCAGAGTTCTATTTATAAGTCGGACTTATGGTCATTTATTGCCGTGACGCCAGAGTGCTGTCTGTGATTTATCAGTGGGGATCCGTTTATTTCAGGATTCCCCGGGCCGAGATATTTATCAGTGGGGATCCGTTTATTTCAGGATTCCCCGGGCCGATTCAGATGATTATTGGGTATCTGCTCAGAGATTGTCCGATGATGATGATGATGTATCTTCCGTTTATTTCGGAACCCTTGAGTTGGATTTGTGGTTACAGATTCCTCAGATGGTTGTGATTAGTTCAGAGATCCGGGTTGTGATTCAGCGCAACAGAGGATCAGATGACTTGGAGGATGGCCCAGTGCATTGCATACATCTGCATCATTCTCATTTTGCATTCATCTGCATCGAACCTACGTCTAGCCATATGGGGAGCATTATGGATTGAGAATCTGGTTGAGAGACATCTTGAATTTCAGAATATGGATGTCAAAATGTTATCTGTCTCGATGAAACCAGAATCGAAGGACAGAATTTTCCTCATATGGACAGACGTTGCATTCATGCACATTAACCTGTTTGCTGTTTTGCAGGTATCGGTCTAACCAGTGCGCACAACTTTTCTGCCCAGATACTCTCCCAGACTCAGCAAATCCAAACTGATGGATCCGTACAACGCCGACATTCTCGAGCTGAAAGAGAAGATGGGAGAGCTGATTCATGTCATGCAAGAGTTCGCCTTGGGGCAGAGAGTAATGGCCGAAAAGGTGGGGAGGATTGAAGACTGGCTGAAGATGGGGAACATGCAAGGAAACGCTTCGTCATCTGGACCGAAGAAATTCTTTGGTAATGACCAGCACAAGGATGAGGGTGAATCGCGTGCTGTGTATGCCCAGGGAGGACGCGGTAGGGGTCGTTACTACCAGCACACTGCTGCAGTAACCATCCCTGCTGATAAACAGTCAGTCCGACAGCAACCTCAGACAACTCCACAGAAGATACAGGGAGCTGGGAGTCAAGTGAAAGGAAAGGGGGTTGATCATCATTTTGACAAGCCACCCATGACGTATGCTCTTCTGTTTAAAAAGTTGATGGATCTGGGGATGGTTCAGCCAAGGATGTTAGCTCCATTGAGGTCAGATCAGAGGCCACCTAACTATAATGAGAACGCCAGATGTGAATTTCATTCTGGTACGCAGGGGCATGACATTGAGGGTTGCAGAGCCTTTAAGCATACTGTTCAAGACCTACTGGAGTCCAAGGCCCTCCATTTTTCAATGTTGACAGATGTTAATGCTAATCCCATGCCGGCGCATGGTCAGGTGATGGGGAAGGCAGTTGCTGAAGATTCAGATCACACCCGGGCAGTGGGTAAAGAAGCTAACAGTGACTGGGGAATTGATCAATGGATAAAATCGTGCGTGCCAGGGAGCTGGAAGGCCTAGAAAGAATCAGCACTGTTACTCATCTGGAAGAGTATTATTTCTTGTTTTCAGTTTATTTGCATGAAAGCCATACGTGTTGCCCGACACGTAATGGTTCATTGTAAGGGCCACCTCATGTTTAAATTTGCAACATTTCTGCATCATTAATAAAAGGATGTTTTTCAGTCAAAAAACGGTGTTCCTTGTTTTTCATTTATTTTTGCAGTTTAAAACAAAATAAAAATGGCAATGTTTATTTTCATTTTTCATCTTTTTGTTTTGTCTCGTTCCGACGTCGAAAAATAATTCTCCGGATCTCATTGATAACGATTTGGTTACCCCTCATATGACTTCGACAATTCGATCTATCTTGCTGAAGAAGAAGACGAAGAAGATTGGGATCTGTTGGAATTAGCCAGGTTGTTGAAACAAAAGGAGAAGGTGATTCAGCCGCATGCGGAGCGAGTTGAGATTGTTATTCCAGATACCGCCGAGGTCAGGAAGGAAATGAACATCTGAGTTGTCTCAGAGGCAAGTCAAAAGCAGGATGGTAGGCTTGTTGAAAGAGCATAGGAATGTTTCTACTTGGTCGTGTCAGGATACGCCAGGGTCAAACACCGATGTCGTTGCTCACAAGCTACCATAGAGAGAAGATTGTCCTCTAGAGAAGCGGAACGCCGATGCTACTTATCAGAGAGTCATGGTGACTTTGTTTCATGATATGATTTATCATGAAACCGAATGCAATGCTATGACATGATAGCAAAGTCCCAAACAGGAGTGGGGCATCTGGTCAAGATAATTCAAGCTGAGGTTGAATTCAAGTAAATGCACGTTCAGAGTGCGATCCGGTAAGATGTTGGGGTTCAGTGTCAGAGAGGAATCGAGGTTCCCGCTAAAAAAAAAATAATAATAATAAAAAAAAAACAAAGTGCCTGAACCGAGAAAAAGAAAAGAGAGGTTCGTGGTTTCTTAGAAAGATTGAACTACCTGTCATGGTTCACATCTCATCTAACAGCCACGTGCGAACCTATATTCAAGATGTTGGAAAAAAAATAAAAAAATCAAACGGTCAGGTGAAATAATGATTGCCCAGGGGCATGGAAAGAATAAAAGAAAAGTGGCAGGAGCCTCCGATTCTGATGCCTCCTGTGAAAGGAACAATTGTCAATCTGTACTTGACGGCCTTCGAGGGGTCTACGAGGTGTATTGGGTCAGCATGACGCGTCTTGTCGAAAAGAGCATGCAATTTACCTTAGCAAAAAGTTTGTCGACTGTGAAACAATACATTCACTGTTCGAGAAAACTTGCTGTACTTTGGCATAGGCTGCTCGCCGACTGAGACAGTTTATGCTGGTTCATACCACTTTGTGGATTTCCGAGATGGATCCGATCAAGTATGGGTTTGAGAATCCAACATCGACCGGACGGGTTGTGAAAAGGCGAAAGAATGTTGACTGATTTGTGACACTCTCAGAAAGCAATCGGGGAGTGTACTGTCTGATTACCTTGCCCAACAACCCTTGGAGGATTATCAACCGATGAAGTTTGAGTTCCCTGATGAGGACATCTCGAGGTGCTCTAATCGGAAGATTGAGAGTAACCGATCCCGGAGGAGGGGCCTGACCCAAATCCGAACGGATTCTGATGTCTGATGGGGAGGTTAAGGTGAAGGAGCTTTTGTTGCCCAGATAACATTCGAATGCACCGATGGTGTGATTGAGTAGGGAGCTTGTATCCTGGGTATCGAACGTCGATGCGCCCATCTACTGGGGCAACTCCTTTCTCATTGGTATATGGAATGGAGGCTGTATTACCTGTTGAAGTTCAGATTCCCTCTTTGAGAGTCCTGATGGACGTAAAGTTGCAAGAGGCTGAATGGGTAAAGACCCGGTACAAGGAGTTGAGCCTGATTGAGGAAAAGAGGCTAGCAGCCATCTGTCATGGACAGTTATACCAGCAAAGGATGAAGCGTGCTTTTGACAAGAAGGTGCGACCTCGGGTATATCACGTGGGTGATATGGTGCTGAAAAGGATCCTTCCTCCTCAAAACGATCGAAGGGGCAAATGGACGCCGAATTATGAAGGTCCATTCGTGGTCAAGAAGGTTTTCTCTGGCGAAGCCTTGTTGTTGACGACCATGGATGGCGGAGATTTTCCATCCCCTGTGAATGCGGACGCAGTTAAAAAATACTTCGTGTGAATAGACCCGCTGGACGAAAAGAATAAAATAGTCCAGGCAAAAATGGGCGTCCCGGCGAACCAAAAACAGAAAAGGGTTCGGGCAAAAATTAGGGATAAAATGAAAAATGTACACCCGGCAAGTCGAAAACCTGAAAAGGCGACTTGGGCAAAAAGGGGTATCCCGGTGGACTGAAAACCCGAAAGGGCGGTCCAGGCAAAAGAGGGATTGAAACGAACAACTGCGTCTAGCATGATCGTTTGCGCTTCGGTTAAAGCATCATGGATAATACCCGGTAGGGATCAGTCAGAATTGTCTTGTTCAGAAAGCAGAAAGCGCGGAGAGTCTGAGGACATATGGGGTGTAACCGAGTTGGAACTCGATGAGATCACGAGTTTCACATTGCCATTAGGATAGATTTTTCCTTTTGAGCGCAATTACCTCTTTTCAGGAATTGCTTCCTTTGTATTGCTCATTTGAGCCACACACTTTTCCAATCAACAAAATGCACATTCGGTCAAATAATTTTGTTTTTGTTTTTCATAACCGCTTTGATTGCAAAAACATCCAGATATTTTTGATAAAGAATCTTGCATTTTAAGACATACAGGTTCCTTCCAATGCATGTTTATAAGATTGAAAGCTGGAGATCTTATTTGGAAGGTTGAATGACCCAAGTGTTGAAATCTGGACACGCCTGGGGCACGGTTTTATCTGACGATCTGTTTTGCAGGAACTGTTAGATATTTTCACTCACTTGCAGGTTGTGATGTGGAAGCATTGTAATAAATCCCCAGAGAGTCCGATCAGGGACAGAGATATCTGAAGAAACGACGGAGTGACGTTGAGGCGTACGACGATCCTTGATGTTGATCAAGAAGACTCTTCAAAGTCGGAAGACTTGAAAGTGTGTAATTCCCCGCAGAGTCCAATCAGGGATGAGTGAATGGGTAGAGAAGTGGCGAAGAGGCGTTGAGGCGTACGACGACCTTTGGAATTAATCAAGAAGACTCTTCAAAGTCGGAAGATTGAAAATTCTGTATAACTCCCAGGAGTACGTTTCTCGTCGAGCGCGGGGCGGTTTGGAATACAAGATGATGGAGCAGAAAAGGTCCAGACGAGTCTGGGAATTCTCAAAAGTGGAAAACTGATACGAGATTGGAAGGTGGATACCGTGGTTCGACGAGTCGACGGGTGTTCTGTACCAACTTTTCTCATTTCCCAGCTAAGTCCCCAAGCAGAGTCATAGGACTAGCTCCCCAGCAGATCCAAGGTCTGTAACTTCTCCAGCCGAGTCAAGATGGTTGTCCCCGGCAGGTTTAAAATGGTGTTTCCTCAGTAGCCAGGCCCGAAGGTTGTTATTCCCCGAGTGGAGCGGGTCTTTTTCAAAGAAATATATCTCCAGCAGTTCCCCGAGTGGAGCGGGTCTTTTTCAAAGAAATATATCTCCAGCAGTTCCCCGAGTGGAGCGGGTTTCAAAGAAATATATCTCCAGCAGTTCCCCGAGTGGAGCGGGTTTTTTCAATGACATATCTCTCCAACAGTGTTCATTCTACCAGTGGATTGAACGAGTTTCCGTAGCAGACGAATATCTGCATCCCCAGCCGAGGGTATCCTACATGTGGATTGATTGGGTCCTCCCCAGCGGAGTAGTTGTCGTTCCCCTAGCAGGGTCTGGATGGTATTCCCCCAGCAGGTTGAAGATTGCTCATTTCCCCAGCGGGAGTATCTGTGAGGGTTCCCAAAGCAGAGTTGGGATCTATATCCCCAGCAAGTCAAAGACTGTGGTATTCCCACAGAGTGCAGTGAAGGATCTGTATCCCCAGCATGTCCTCGAGAGGGTGGGGTGCAAAGGAGGTATTCCCCAGCATGTCCTCGAGAGGGTTGGGTGCAAAGGATCTGTATCCCCAGCAAGGGTTGTCTATTTCCTAGCAGCAGTGCTATCCCCGGCAGGGTGGAAATCGGAGCAGTGGCGAGTTCCTCAGCAGAGAGTCTCGTTTTCCCCAGAAGATTCCCTTGAGGGGGATATTTTTATGCATTCATCATGTAGAATAAGCATTGCATATTGCATAGAAAAATAAATAATCGCGTAGCATTTCCATAATTATGGAGCATTACGCAGAAGAAATAAAGCATGCATCATTGCAAACGTCAGCTAGTCTCAAGCCGTGGTTACTGTTTGAGAGGTATTTTGCCAGAAAATGAAAGTGTTACTCCGAGTAGTATAGCCTCATGATTGGATCACAGGTATTGTCCCAGTGGTACGACACTGGAGAAGACTCCTTCCGTCGGACGGAGATGGAAAAGGGATGTATTCAACGCAACCCAAACTGTGGTTACCGCTTGAAGATTTGGGGTTCACCAAAGGTGAAGATGTTACTCTGAGGAGATTAGCATCACAACGTCAGATCAGCAATGTTCCCCAGTAGTGCGATATTGGAGGAAATGTTCCCGTCGGACAGAGATGGGGATACAGTCAGAAGACGTTACGCGATCGGCGCGATTCAAGCCGTGATTACCGCTTGAGGTTTGGTTTTGTCTGACAGCGAAGACGATGCTCCGAGGAGTTCAGCATTGTGAGTTTGGAACCACCGTTTCTTCCCAGACATCAGTAAGTGTTTGGTCGATCATTGTTTGATGTCTGTCCGCATCATTGTTTGATGTCTGTCCGCATCATTGTTTGATGTCTGTCCGCATCATTGTTTGATGTCTGTCCGCATCATTGTTTGATGTCTGTCCGCATCATTGTTTGATGTCTGTCCGCATCATTGTTTGATGTCTGTCCGCATCATTGTTTGATGTCTGTCCGCATCATTGTTTGATGTATGTCCGTATCATTGTTTGATGTCTGTCCGCATCATTGTTTGATGTCTGTCCGCATCATTGTTTGATGTCTGTCCACATCATTGTTCGATGTCTGTCAACATCCTTGTTTGATGTCCTGTCAACGTCATTATTAGATGTCCTGCCAACATCATTGTTTGACGTCCTGTCAACATCATCGTTCGATGTCCAGTAAATGTCGAATTTCTTCCCAGTCATCAGTCAGTGTCTGGTTGAAGGTGTACCCTCTGACGTGTTGCCCTCAGAGTGGTGATTGGTATTATTTCCGACATTGCCAGCAGAATTATCAGATATTTTCCGGGGTTCAAATGCAGAGATCTGAGGATCGTTTGCGCAGAGAAAAATTGCGGGGTTCAAGAAAAGAAAAACGAAAAAGAAGAGAATAATGATCCCGCGTGGATGTGTGGTGATCAGGCCATGGTTATCCCTGCGTTACCGTTTATTTTGGTATCCAGGTCGACGGTTCAGAGTTTGTTTCTTCGCCGATGCTGACAGGCGTTGTTAATGATATCCCATCAGAGTGCAAATTGTTCGTCTGTTCTTGGTATTCAATCACTCTTCATCCTGATCATCCGAAAGCCGAGGCTATTTCGTATCGACAGGTTCACAGTGGATTGAATAGGGGCAGCTGTAACACCTCAAAATTTGCCCTCCTCTCTTGGGACTAGCATTAACATATTGCATATCATTTTAGGGCATTAGGCATTTCATATTGCATAACATGTGGTTACATAGTGCAGGCCATCTTCCCAAGTCTTGATCAGAAGATGAGGAAGTTCAAAGGTGCAAGCCTAGGGTTTATTGACTGATCATGGGCCATCTGAGGATTGGGCTGAGAATTAGGGTTTCATGATTTTCAAGGGGCATTGGTATTCATATTGATTGAATTGATACATCATCATCATCATGTTTGGGTGTCATCAGAAGGTTGGAGAAGGTTCCTTGGGATTAGGGTTTTGACCACTAGTCAACCCTAATCAGTTGTATTGGGCCAGGCTGGGCTGAATCAGGAGATGGGGTTTATGATGGATATGAGGTTCATTTGGTGATTATATTGTGTTTATTGAGGCTAGGGTTTCACCCTGGAGCCATTTCAGTTGGAGATTGGGGCTCAATTTGATCTATGCATTGCCTGATTCATCTGTCAGATGAAAAGTCAACTGTGGTCAACTGTACATGATCTGGTGGATTTGGAGGTGAAAATGAATTGGATACACTTCATTCATGTTGGAACAAGTGTTGAATGACATCTCAAAGCCTAAAAATGGAGAAAATCAAGTCAGGACAAAAACTGCCAAAAATAGAAAGTGACTTGTAGCTGAAGTTTCCAAAAATGGAAAGTTTTTGACCTCAAAAACAGATGTCCAAGGAAGCTTCAAATGAAAAATTGTTCAACATGAAAGTTGTAGATCTTGTTCTCACCTTTCCAAAAAGTCCAAGAACTTGAAAATCCAATGTATGGTTGGGGAGATATGGCTCAGTGAATTTCAGAAAAGACCCGTAATCAGGAGGCCATAACTACCACATACTTTGTCCAAATTGCAAGTTCTTTATATGCACAAACTCCATTTGACATGTAATTTGAGGGTGCATCATTGGATTTCCCCAAAAATGGCCAAGGCAAAAAGTCACTTTTCAACTGGACAGCTGAATTGGACCAGGGGCAAAATTGTCCAAATGTCAAAATAATTGGAATTTTTGAACGGGACTTTTTCCAACACCTCAGGAATGGCATTTTAAGTGTGTTTGAATATTCATTTCATGGCTAAGGCATGTAAATTGGATTTTGGCTTGGAAAATGAAATGCTAAAATTGGACATTTTACCACACACATGTGATTTTGAGAAATACTCCACCAATGGACATGAAACAAGTTTCTACACATTACATATGTCATTTGGGGATTGCTTGAGCTGTCAAAACAGCTGGCACTAGCTGTCATTGTGTATTTACCATTTTACCCTCCATTTGCAAAATTGCAATTTCACTTAACATGCCATTTAACTAATTAAGAGGATTAAGCATGGATTAAGCTACCATATATATTCTAAATCATCTCCTAATCATAACTGAATTCACAATCTTCAAGAACCAGATCTGAAATCATCACATTCTCTCCAAACCCTCAAGAACACAAACAACTTCAACTTCATAATTCTCCTTCATTCCTTCACCAATTCACGCGATTTTTGTTGCTTTGAACTCACATCATCATCTACACCAACTGTTTTGGAAGATTGGAGTGAAAAGCTTGGCCAATCGCAACTGTTCAAGAACACCTCAACAATGGCAAATTCGAATTAAGAGCTCTAGGATCAATATCAATTGGAACCGGACGCATCATTCAACTTCCTAAAGCTATTGGCGCAACTGTTTGTGGAGAAAAGCACGTGAGGAGCAGCAAATCGCGACTGCCATTACAGGTTTGAGGTTTTCGAATCTCATGAAATGTTCCATTCTTATATGCGTTTGGTAGTTCTTGTTGCGTAGGTCGTAGATATGTTTGTAGATTTGTGAATAGTTAACCGTAGGTTGAGAAATCTGGAGATGAACATTTGAGTGTAAACCCTAACTCAATCGATTTGTTTGATAGAGGAACAATTAGGACAAACGAGTTTCATATTCGGACTGTAGGAGTTTAGACGGTTCGTTCGACTATATGCATGTCCATTTCTTTTAACTTTTGATGTTCATCCGTTTTTGAAGTTTCTGGAAAATAGTTCTTGAGGAAGACGATGAAAAGGCTGTTTGATCCAAAAAACATTTTGAAAATTTAAATAGGTTGTTTCCCGCCGCGCCTGTTTTATTTACAATACTGCCACTGTGATTTTTAATTAATTCATTTAATTCTTAAAAAATTACCATGACCTTAAAAAATTCATAAAAAATAGTAAAAAATTCATAAAAATGTGAGGATTTTTTCTATGACTTTGTTGATGAGTGTAGAATTTTTTTGACCTATTGGTCAAAGTTGTGCATGGTATATTTTTGGTTTGACCTAAGGTTCTTTCACATGTATGACATTTCGACACATTTTACCATTTGGATCATGAAATACTCATATCAAGAAATAAATGGCTGAAAATTTTTGTGGTGGTTCTTGACTCATTGAGGATTATTTATATGTAAATTTCATGAATTTTTGATACCTGGTCAGAGAGCAGCAAATTCTGGAACATAGGTGTGACAATTTGTGTCACACCTCTTGATGTCAACTTGTTGAATTTAATTGGATAACCTATGCATGTTAGAATTGAATGAAATTTGGCATGGTGAATTGTTGATATGTTAGGATGTTGTATGAATTTTTGTAGAATTTTTCACTGCCTTTTCTAATTGATCATGATTTTTCATTTCTGGTTGTTGAAATTGCAAGCTCATGTGATACATGTTGGTAGATTGATTGGGAAATCCTCATATTGTATTGTATGGCCATGAAATTTGATATGCATGAAGTAGACACATGTTAGGACCTCCCTGTTTTGGTCTCATCCATTTCTTTTTTGTTTTCAATGAGATATGAATTTTTGAATTGGATGTATGCATTGATGGTGTGAATTGAAGCATGAAATTGGGTCTGTTTTTGTTGATTTTCATTGACATGGTTCCATTTGCCCAATTGAGCTCAAATTTGACATGGTAGACCTTGATTATCCCCTGTTTAGGTGTATTTAATTTGAGAATTTTTGGATTTATTTTGATAGGGATTTGAATGCAATACTTCTGTTTGTATGCTTGGTGGTTCATTTGACCTCATATGGATTGTTTTGTGCATGAATTGAACATGATGGATGATATAAACATGAGACCAATGATGTTTGATCTTGTTTGATGTTAATTTGATGTTGGATGGTGGATACCTTGCTGTTTTAACCTTTTTCTTGCTTTTGGACCCTAGGCTTGGCCTAGTGGTCTAGTTGCTAATATTTGCTTGATTTTTCAGGATCAAAAAAAGCAATGTACATGGAGAATGATTCAAATCAATTTTAATTGATGTTGTGGATGTTTGTACACTAACATAACATTGTTTTGTAGGTGTTGGAGCTTGGGCTTGAGCCTTGAGCTTGCTTTGTGTTGTATTGTTTAAACTGTTTGATTGTTTGCTGTATAGTTTGTCTGATTGAGTACTGACTGAGTTTGATTGTTTCCAGGTACTTTAGTTGCTCAGTTCCTTGTGAACTATTGCTTTGCTTTGCTTTGCATAAGCAACTTGCATAGAGGTATAACCTTCTTACTTCATGTAGTCTGGAGACCCGGCTGTTACCGGGCCGGGCAAATTGACTGAAGTCCTCCTTAAGAGGCAATGCTTGTGTATGTTTATTTTTAAGCCCAAGCAGGAAAAGTCCTTCAAGTAAGGCAATTGGTGGAAGGTAGGGGCAAGCAACCTGTCCCCCACTATTCAGTGAGTCTTCTCCTTGCTCCCATTACATGGTTGTAGCATCGAGATCAAAAGCCCAAGATCTGTTGTGTCAGAGTCATCGAGTATAGAAGGGTTCCCCCATTCTGGACCCATGCTCATTTGTCAGCTCTCCCTGGTTAGGGATAAGAGCTGTGAGGTCTGATCCTCACTTCATCCTTTCATCTGCTTCACCTTAGCCTCGTAATGGCAAGGTTAAGAGCAAACACAGCCTGTACAGACGATTGCTTAGGCAGTCAAACCTGATTGATTGAGCCCCTTGTTTGGCTATAGTGCGTGTTATGTGGATATCTGATTGACATGCTTGTTTGAGATACCTGTTCTCATTTGATGATATATGATTGTATGCTTGTGTGCTAGCTTCTTTCCTGGTTAGGTTAGTTTGCTTATGCAAGTAGGATAGAAAACCGAACTTAGGGTTAACGATGCATGACAACATTAGGCTCGAGTCTCAGCTCCCTAGTTGTGTATCTTTCCCCGGTTTCTGGTTAGCAATTTAGTCCCTTTCAGGGGAACTACATCGCCCTGATCCTCGTTCCAGACGAGGTATGTAGGCAGGTGGTCGTGCGAGACCACTCCGGGCAACCTTTTTCTTTTTTGCGTGTGTTTACTTGTTATCTGACTGCGTGTTTTGGTTCGGATGCCGACGTAAGCCCAGTGATTGGCAGTCGGGCTCCACGTTTGCCATTTTGAGTGTGTTTTGGTTCGGATGCCGACGTAAGCCCAGTGATTGGCTGTCGGGCTCCATGTTTGCCACCCTTGCTTGTTTGTATGTTTTGTGTTGTTTGGCGTGCGTAAGCCGAACTACAGAGGCTCTGATTCTTGTTCCAGACAAGATATGTAGGCATAAGGTGCGATACCTTATCGAGCCCGTTTCTCCTAACCCCACCTGCGTTCCCTGTGTGTGTGTGATGTATGTTTATATCAACCTTTTCTTTATTCTAGGACGTGGATCCCTAGGAGTACCTAGGACGTGAGGGGTGCTAATACCTTCCCCTTGCGTAACCGACTCCCGAACCTTTTCTCTCTGGTCGCGAGACCATGTCTTTCCAGGTTTCTCTGAGCGTTTCCTTTCCCTATCTTGGGATAAATAACGCTTAGTGGCGGCTCTGTGTGTTTTTATTTTCGAGCCTCGCCGGTTGATTTTTCGCAGGATGCGACATAAGGCATATGAGTTTTATGAACTAAATTCTAAAGTGATCATAGAATCAAATGATGTTGTATTCTATGAATAAAAATTTCCTTTCAAATTGCGAAATATTGGTGGCAGTGAATCGAGTCACACTCTTGTGATAAGAAGCACATAAAGCAATGATGAAGTAGAAATAAAACGTCGACGAAGTAAAAGAGTAAGAGTTGCTAAAGACTATTGACCCGATTATGTAGCTTATAATGTAGAATAAGATCCAACAAATATTTAAGAAGCCTTGTCATTACTAGATGAGGATTAATGGCAAGAAGCTATCACGATGAGATAAATTCTCTAGAATCTAACAGGACCTGACACTTAGTAGACTTGCCTCATGGTTACAAATCAATTGGTTGTAAATGGATTTTGAAAAAGAAACTAAAACCCAATGGAACTGTTGATAAATACAAGGCTCTCCTTGTAGCCAAATGTTTTAGGAAAAGAGAAAATATACATTTCTTCGATACTTTTTCTCCATTCACTAGAATTACATCCATTAAGGTACTTATTTTAATTATTTCTATTTATAACTTAATATTTCACCAAATAGATGTTAAGATAACTTTTCTAAATGGCGACTTAGAAGAAACAATCTATATGGACCAACCGGAAGGGTTTGTAATCTATGGGAAAAAAAAGCAAGGTCTGTAAGTTAGATAAGTCTCTGTATGGTCTAAAAAAAGCTTCAAAGCAATGGCATGAGAAGTTTGATGACTTAATGTTTTCGAATGGGTACAAAGTGAATAAAAGTGACAAATTTGTCTACTACAAATATGAGAATCACATTTGCACTATCATATGTCTCTATGTAGACGATTTGCTCATATTTTGATCAAACACTAAGGCCGTTAATGATGTGAAATCATTGTTGAGAAACAACTTGATATGAAAGACCTCGGAGAAGCGAGTGTGATTCTTGGAATCAAGATCGCTAGATCCTAAAAAGGAATTTCTTTGGATCAAAATCATTATATATAGAAGATCTTAAATAAATATAACTACTTTGATTGTAAACCCATGTGCACACCATACGATCCCCGTCTATAATTGTTTAAGAACACTGGTGTTAGTGTTAGACAAACTGAATATACGAGCATCATTGACACTCTTAGGTATGTCACTGATTGTACTAGACCCGATATTGCATATGTCATAGGATTCTTGTGTAAGTTTACTAGTAGATCGAGTAATGAGAATTGACAAGCCATTGAGTGATTCATGCGGTACCTTAAAAGGACTATGAAACTCAGTTTACCTTATCATATATTTCATGTTGTACTTGAAAGATATAATGATGCATATTGTAATACCGTATCAGATGATCCCAAAGCAACTAATGACTATATATTCAGTATAGATGGAGGAGTTATATCTTGGAAATCAAAGAAATAGACTATCTTGGCTCAGTCCTCGGTGGAGTCTGAGATGATAATATTAGAAACTGCTAATGAAGAAGCAAGTTGGATAAGATACTTGCTATCCCTTTATGGGAAAAACCTTTGTCAAATGTGTTGATCCATTGCGATATTATCACAACTATTATAACAATTGAGAACCATTATTATAATGGTAAAAGACGTCAAATTAGAAGAAAGCACATCACTGTTAGAGACCGTGTCTCTAAAGGAGCTGTAAGAGTGGATCATGTACGCACTGATGAAAATTTTACATACCCTTTGACAAAAGGATTAACATGAGAAAAATTTTATAATACATCCAATAAGATGAGACTAATTCCTATAGAAAAATGAGTTGTTCATGATGGTAAACCGACCTAAATGACTAGAGATCCAAAGAATTAGGTTCAATGGGTAATAACAAGTTGTGCTTAATATGAGGCGATCATGTTAGAGTAAATCAGAGAAGCATGAATCCTGAAGCGATAAGAGGATGCGATAATATAAACTCTTAACAAGATCTATACTTTTTATGAGAGAGTACCTAGGCTTCATGAGTACTCTTTATAGACTCACCTATATGATTGAAGAACTTAGGTCGGTTCCTATGGAATTTCGAGGCATAATTGCTAGAGCCTTCACTAAAATAGGATACATGTGCAAGGTCATTAAAACACGGGCTATTAGAATACACCTTAAGAAAAGATTGTGTGTGAGTCTGATGTCTGAGATAAAGTTCAAGACAATTGTGTCACTCTTCTTGAATTAGAATCTTAATTTCTACGCAAAGACTTAAGTCGTAGACACCTATGCTTATGTACAATCTTTAGAACATTTGATGTTACTTCTAAAATCACCTTTTAAATTCAAGTGGGGGATTATTGGAGTTTTTGGGACGATGAAAACTTGAAATGGTGACTTAGAATTATTTAAGTTAGCAATATATAAGCACAAGTATGAGCTGGTGTGTATGAAATAAATTTGAAAAGGTTCATTAAAGTCCCACATTGGAGGGAGGACATACTTTAGTAGTGTTTATATATTTCAAGTTGGTCAATTGGGTTAGGTCCCAAGGGGTACCCAATTTTGTGGTTGGGTAGGAACACACTACCATGAAACATTACACATGTGCGCCTGTCGCCTCCGTCGTCTGTCTGATCGGCCGACTCGGCTCGATCTTGTGCTTTGATCCAATATTTTTGCGTACCCAAAGTGATGAAAATTATTTAATATTATCATTTTAATATAAATTAATTTAATAATCATGTGGTGTTAATTAGTTAATTATTAATAATTATTTAATAGTGTGCTGTAATTAATTAATGATTACTTAATTGTTAATTAATTACGTTAACCTAATTTTTGACCACGCATTGTCTTGTCTTCCACGATTCTTGTTGACCAAACCTCATAACGATTAGGCTTGTATCGATCGCTCCACTTCTCCCACATTCTCTTTTATTCGGGTTCGATTTTCGTCTATATTAAGAATTCCATATTCCAAAATTTGTCTTCTCTCTCTACTTCGTTTCTTCTTAAATTTTTTCTTTTTCGAGTGGCTTGTTTGCGCCATATATGATTGATTTTTGTCAGAAACTATGAGTGGTTTTAGCACCATCTTCGGCTGGTCTTTATACAATCTGAGGGTGTAATACTAGAACGATTACTTACCGTGAAAGTAATAATCGTATAACTAGGTTGTTTTATCCTGAAAGCGATGCGACAATTCGATTGCTTTGTATAAGTTTGGATAGTGTCACGAAATATTTTAAAGAGAACAACTTAATCCGTGACTCGACTCGATAATCTCATATCTGATTTATTTTCAAAACCGTGATACAACATTAAAATTTAGTTTTCTTACGATATATGTATGCGTCTCCATTAACACTAACGTTTTTGATTGAAAGCGGATCTGGTGTATCCCGCCCGCTAACACAGAACAAACACATATCTTGGATTAATTTATTTACTCAAATTACAATCGGTGTCGAAATGTTAATGTCAAATTGTCAATGTTTCATAGGCACACATTTAGTTTAATTTAAAATAAAACAAAACATATAAAAGACGGTAGTCTCAGATTCTGCAGACACCAAGTTAAGCAAATAAACATATATCTATCCCAAGGATCTTGCTAGTTAAATGAAGTAAACATAATAATTTGATGATTCAGAGAGAAGACTCAGTTATTCTATGACATACCACCAAGATAACATCAAATAAACTGTGTAAATATGTACTCTCACCACATAAGACATAGAACAATACACAGACTCAAATTACATACTTTTTGCTACAAAACTAAATATCTACCTCAGTACTTCACTGCCACGAACTCCTTCCTTTCAAGCACAAAAGAGTGTTAAGACAAAGAGAATGCTAGAAAGTAAGAGAGGGATAGAGATAGTGGTGAGGATGTAGAGAAAATCAGATCCTCAACATCTACACAACACCATACTTTAACTGTACAGGATCTAACAGGAGAGGATCCAAATCCGGAAAAACTTTTAGTTTGGTTTTAGATCCTTAAACATGGTATCCCACTTAATCTCTTCAACAGCAGCAGACCAATGTCCATCACCACCATCGCTACTGCCACCGATCTTTTGCTCCTTTTGGAAATGATACACATCAGGACTAGCAAATCCATCAAGATCACCGGACAAAGCAGGAACTGGAACTACACCATTTGTGAGAAACAGTTTCTCTTGTTTAGCCACCACATATTTTTTGTTCCTCTTCATAATACCAGTCTTCCATTTTCTCCCAAATCCACCGCTAGACCTTGTTGTTGGCATCACTACAAGTGCTGATTCTTTAGTATGAGTCAAACTCCTAACATAGTTGGCTAAGTACTTCTTTGTCCTTTTGATTGCAGCCACAAACTTTGCAACTGTGTGTGGGAACTTTCTCTTGTCTTTTATAGAAAGCTTGAGAATTTCTAGTCTGTGTTTGGCTATAGAGATTCCCATGCTTTGGAGAAACTCATGGTTGAAGTAAAACATGTCTTCTTCTTCAAGCTCGTTGTGAGCTAAGATAAGTCCATACTCGTAGACAAGAGATGGTTCAAGGCTAGTTTTTGAAAGCCATGAAAACCAATCCATGCCTGCAACTGAGTTAAAGAAATATTTATGTGTCAAGTGTGATGTTTTGTTCCACTTCAAATACTATATAGTATAGTATTATGAATGCAGAGAATCTAGATCTAAAGAGTGAATATAAAAATTGTAAGATTGCACGGTGAATAATAAGTTACACATTCTATATAGTTTCTGCCGTATTCGTTGGGAGTGAGAGAGACTAAACCAAAAGCAAAGAGAGGTCTAGAAAGTAACATGGGATGTAACATGAATTTCTTCCAAAATGAGACCAAAAGTGATGTGAATATTTTGTGGACAAGGTCAATCGAGGATAGATAAATGTGGAATTGTGGGAACCTACCACATTTTTGGTGTATGTGGTAGTTGAGAGGAAAATGGCAAATGAGAGTTTTCAAGTTTGGTATTTTTATTCAGGCATTACTATTTAGCATTTAATATTGTGATTGGGACTTGGTTGAACTGAATGCAATGCGGTCTAAATTGCTTTGACTATCAAACTTCTTTGAAGTGTATGACACTTGTTAGTAGTAAATTCACTATTAGACTTTGTACAACTTAGAATTGAATTCTACTAAAAAGCTAGTCTAAAAGGAAATTGACGAGTGAGTGCATGGAGGCGTTCTCATATTTAAAGATCTTTCTGGGGTCGCCGCCTGTCTTATACGCCCAATAACATGTTCATTCATTTTTCTCTAATTGTTCGTTACCGACCAAGTGATGAATCCAGTGCCCGTCCAAGAAACCGACAAAGTTGAGCGACAAGTCTATTTTGTAAGCAAGGTGTTTAAGGGTATTGAGGTCCGATATCAGAAAATTGAAAGACTTGTTCTGACGGTCGTGGTGACCGGAAGAAAACTCATACCCTACATTCAGGGGCATCGGGTAATGATAAAAACCTACTATCCCATTCGACAGGTCTTGAAGAAGTCAAATTTAACAGGAAGGGTGATATCTTGAATGACGGAATTATCTGAGTACGATATTAATATACACCTAGAGAAGGTATCAAGTCAAAGGTATTGGCTGATTTCCTGACAGAATTCAGTTCGCTAGTAAGCGAGAAGGCTCCCCTACGTTGACACTATATGAAGATGGCACCACTAGCTTAAAGGGAAGTGCGTCGGGATAATATTGGAAGGATCGAACAATCTATTAATCGAGCATTCGTTGAAGTTTGAGTTCAAGACTAACCACAATCAGGTCGAGTATGAAGCCCTCATCATCGGCATTGTCCTTGCCCTCGCGATGGGCACTTCGAATCTAAAGGCCAAAAGTGACTCTCAGTTGGTGGAGAATTAAGTCACTGGGAAATATCAAGCGAAGGAGCACACATCATCAAATATCTGAAAATGGTATGTGACTTATCTGAACGTTTTAAAACTTTCGAGATGATGTACGTGCCCACATAACAGAATTTCAGGGCAGACCTTCGTTCCAAACTTGCCAACATAAAAAACAGGACACAACTACATTGTAATTCAATAGACTCTTACTGTCCCAAGTATCAAGGTGGATGAAACCAATACTCTTGAAGTCACCCAGACCACCAACTGGATGACACCTATAACACACTATCTACAATTAGATGAAGTGTCATTGGACGAGTTAAAGGCGAAGAAAATTTACAAGTGCGCAGCAAAGTACACCATGGTGTCATGGAAGATTTATAAAATGGAAAGGGCTTCCTCCACGCTAAGATGCCTATGGGGACATAAAGTCTCCTTAGTCCTTACAGAGGTGCACCAATGGGCTTATGACAATCACATTGCTCTACGAGCCATGGCCCACAAATTATTGAGGGGGGCTATTATTGGCCCAATATGATGAATGACAGTGTGGCATTTGTCAGGAAATGTGACAAATTCCAGAAGCACGCCAATCTACATCATGCGCCAACTGAACTTTTTCATATTGTCATGACACCTTATCCATTTTACCAATAGGGCATAGATATTTTCGGCCATTTCCCAATGGCGCCTGGTCAAGTAATTGTTTTGATCGTAGGAGTAGAATATTTCATAAAATGGATAGAAGTTGAACCCGTCTCCAAGATTACATCAGAAAAAGCCTGTCATTTTTATTGGAAGCGACTCATGTGCAGGTTCGGTTTGTCGAACGTTATCATTTTAGACAATGGTACTCTGTTCGCCAGCTCTACGGTGGTCAATTTGTGTCATTACCTAGGAGTGAAACTGATGTTTATTTATGTTGTCCATCCACAGGAAAATAGCAGGCTGAATCAGCAAACAAGATGACATTGAAGAGGATAAAGAAGAAGTTAGATGGCTCTAAAGGACTCTGCACTGAACAACTTAACGAGGTATTATGGTCATACCATACCACAGCACATTCAACCACCAAAGAGACTACATTCACAATAGTATACTGAGAGGATGTTATGTTACCTGTTGAAATCGACATATCCATTTGGCGGTGCTCTTAATTCAATATAGAAGAGAACGAGGAATGGCTAAGATGTACAACCGACCTAATTTACGAAATGAGAGATGTATCCCACCTTTGGGAATTCTTCATTAATCAAAGGGTAGCCAAAAGGTACAATTCAAAGGTGGTTCCAAGTAAAATGCGGGAGGGAGACCTAGTACTGAGACAAATTGTTGTGCCTACCCAGTAGGGGAAACTACAACCCAAATAGGAATGGTCGTACCACATATCTAAAACTACCTCACAGAGCCTACAAGCTCAAAGAGTTGGATTGATGAATCATCCCTAGAATACAAAACTCAATTAACCTAAGGTATTACTATATTTAATTATTTTCTGATAATTTATTTAAAGGCGAAAGACGGTTGGCCAGCCAATCTACGAATATCTTTAAAGAACTTTGTTATTTATAGCCGGTTATTATATTCCTTAGCCAATATAAATGTTGGACTTCCACTGAAGATCTTTGCTACCCTTAATGGGTCATACGAATGTCAGACTTCCACTAGAAGACCTTTGGCGCCCTTAATGGGTAATATAAATGCTGGACCTCCTTTAAAAGATCATCGCCCTCAAAAGGCAACCTAAAATGTTAGACTTCTACTAGAAGATACATGCACGCTTAATGGGTAATACACATATTGAAATTCCCTTGAAAGATCCTTGTCGTCTCCAGGGAAAATATATATACTATATTTCCATGGGAATATCCCCCCGCAAAGTGTAAACCAACAACTTAGAGACTCTCCTGAGTGACTCAACTTAGAGTGTCGTCTAAGGGAATCAACTTAAAATCTTGCATGAGAAACTCAACTTAAAGTCTCTCCCGAGGGACTCAACTTATAGTCCCTCATAAGAAAATCAACTTAAAGTCTCTCTTGAGGGACTCAACTTATAGTCTCTCCTAAGGGACTCAACTTTGAGTCTTGCCTGAAAGACTCAACTTTGAGTCTTGCCTGAGGGACTCAACTTTGAGTCTCGCCTGATGGACTCAACTTAAAGTTTGGTCTGAGGAACTCAGCTTAAAGTCTCACTTGAGGCACTCAACTTAGAGTCTCACCTGATAGAACCAACTTAGAGTCTTGCATGAGGGACTCAACTTAGAGTCTCACATGAGAGAATAAACTTAAAATCTCTTCGGAGGGACTTAACTTATAGTCTCTCATGAGGGACTTAACTTAAAGTATCTTATGAGGGACCTAACTTATAGTCTCTCATGAGGGACTCAACTTATAGTCTTGTCTGAGAATCTCTAATTAAGGAAAACAAACTAAATCACTTATCCCTTTATAAGGACCTCGTGCTTGAGGAACTGTGTTTCAATATAAGTGCAAAAACCCATTCTAAAGGAGCGTTAGAACTAGGGATGGTAATTTGACCCATCCCCAATGGGCACCCTCAAATTTACCCACAACGGTTAGGATAAAAACCCGCAAAAATGGGTACGGGTATGGGCTCGGGTAATTACCCATAAAAAAAAAGGTACGAGTGTGGGTAGGGGCACCTTGGTACCCAACCCGCCCCATACCCGCACACTATATATTTATGTAATTTTATTTTTATTTATATATTTTAGTTTATATTATTATATAAAAATGTATGTCTATCAATTATAAAACGTATATCACGTGTTAAGTCATTACATATTTAATATAAGTGTTTGTTTATTTCAACAATAAATTGTTTGAATTTTTTTTAATGTTTTTAAAAACTTAAAATTATATGATATTTTATAATTGATCTATTTATTTTTAATAGGAATGCGGGTCACGAGTACGGGTATGGGTACTTACATACCCATAGGGCACGGGTACGGGTGCTAACTTTGACACCCAAGCGGATATGAGCTCGGGCACGAGGATTTTTTCAAATCGCGGATATGGGGATGAGTATTATAGTACCCTGCCCAAACCCTGCCCATTGTCACCCCTAGCTAGAACTATCTCACAAGAGAGACTCTATAGCCACCCATTTATCGGGAGGTCTCCTCATTTCTTGATTATATCGCCCATTCCTCAGAGAACTCGCGCGATTCGTGAGAACGTCAAGATTAACGTGTCTTAGTCCCCAATGGTGATAAGAAGGAACCAAAAGGGGGAATATTATGTTCTTCTGAATAATAGTGGATTGACTGTCCATTTTCCACATCCTTTAGAGCAAATGTTATTCTCATAAAGCTTAGGGTCTAGGCACAAAATTTTCTTATAAATACTTAAACTCCTAGGTTGAGATGGGGTTAATTGATTACACAAAGCACTATATACAGAGCTTCTCACATCCTAATGTAAGCTTGCCCTAATACCACAAACAACTCTAAAATCTCGAACAACCCTATACTACAAAGAGTTGTCACGTATTGTACTTTTAGCAAATATAAATATACTAAGTTTTTTTAAGAAAATCACATGAATTAAAAGAGATGTTTGTAATGCTAAATTTGTTGATAGTTTTTTTTTTATTATTTTGCATTCAAAAGAGATAATCGTAATTAATATACATAAGATTTTTTTAATAATTATTTTATGATAAATTTTCATTTAAATATATATTTTTAAAAAATATCATAAAATATCATTATAATAAAATGAAAATATTTAAAAGAATTTTTTATAAAAGAATTTATTTAAACCAATTGTTTGTGTGAAGATTTTTAAAATATTATCTTTTAAAATTTCTTAATGACCATATACCATATGTAACACTTTAAAAAAAATTATAGATGGAGTACTTTTAAGATAAATATTTTTTTAGAGACAAATATTTAAAAGATAAATAAGTCCAAATCTAAAAATACTTTTAAATGAAGGTGGAGTAACTCAATGGTATTGATAATTTAATTAAATATTTTTGTTTAAAAATACTTTTAAGACCCTTAATATTGTAGATCAATGCTAGATATTAATATAATTTAATGTTAATTTATTTTAATTTTGAGTAGCAACAATACATGGACACATAATATATACACTCATTTGAAACTTATATTAGTGAGCTTTTCTTATCACTTATTAAAAAAAATGTAAATAAAAAACTAATAATGAAAAACAATAGTTGTAAAGAAACTGTTTCCTTGATCTTAATTTAAGTAATTTTTAAAATTTATGTACATATTTTAACATACTAATTAATTGTTTTAATCTTAATGAAAAATAAAATTTATTTATTATAATACTTAAATTAATAGTAATTTGTGAAATATTAAATAAATTAAAATAAACATGAAATTTAATACAAAAAATTTAAATTTTTTATATCAGTCTTATGATCTTTTAAGATCATCAGAGGATTATTTCAAACTCATTAGTGAAGGAGTGCGCTTAATGAGATTAGAACAAGAGACCTTAAAGAATCACACTTTTAATTTCAAATCTTCACTAAAATATTAACTTTTAATATTATTTTTTTAAATTGAAAAATTATATTTTTCCAAGGTCTGAAAGGGTGGAAAGTTATGCAGGAAGTATATGAAACATTAGCCTTCAATTTTAGAGAGATTCACATCACAAAATGACTATACTTTGTTACCCAAATTATACTAGTTTCAATGCGATCATGTGAGATTCTTTTTCTTCTACTTATTTTAAAAAAGATAAAATATCATATCCAACATTCAATGCTTATTTATGCAACGTGAAACTCAAAGTAAAAACAAAAATTAATCCAAAACTTTGTCTTGGTTTCGCTTCATGACAAATAAGAAAACGGCTCCAGCACTTTCCGTCATTAAGCATTCATAAAAAAACAAAAACAAAACTCTTACTCAATTAATGACCCAAGAATCCAAACATACCTTATGTCTCTCTAATAAGAGCATAAATATCGGTTAGATTTGAAGGTTTCTACGAACTTTTTACAATACTGATGAGATATACCTGCATAATTGACTAAATAATGTGTCCTTTAGTATTGATGTTGGAAATGATGGAACAATAGGTTTTCAAGAAGAAGAAAAGAGAAAGAAGAAAATATTATATATTAAAAAGTGAAGTGATTATAATGAAGTTGTTATTTAAAAATTATAGACAACCAAGCTCAAGTCTAAAACATACAATATTTTGACTTACATAACAGCTACATGATGTATTCGACTTTATTGAATATAGTCGATTCATACTATTTCGACTAACTACTTTGATACAGTGAATACCAGCCTTTTTATAAAACATTGAATTACAACTTCTAACACACCACTTAATTCATGTTTTTGAGACTTCTCATCCTAATGCTTCTTTTTCACTCATCGAACCTGATTCTTTAGGGGGTTTGGTGAGTATGTCAACTAGTTGTCATTCTGTCTTGCAATGCTCAAGTTCAAATTTTTCTTTGTTAGCTTGATCCCTCAGAAAATAGTATCTCATCTCTATGTAGTTACTTCGACCATGACACGTAAGATGATTCGTCAGATCGATACTTGACTTATTGTCGACAAACAACTTCATTTTCTTAGGTTCCATTATCTTGAGCTCTTCGAGCAACATCTCTATCCATGTTGCTTGACATGTTGCATATGATGCAGTCACATGCTCAACTTCACAAGATGACAAATCCATAATGATTTTCTTTCTTGAACTCCATGAGATTAGCGCACCTCCAATCATGAATACGTAGTCTGCAATACTCTTCTTCTCGTCTTGGTCTTGATCTCCACTGAATTTTGAATCAGTGTAGCCATATATTTCTGCATCTGTATTGGTCTTCTTTTTCTTCGGCATCAGCACACCATGATCAATTGTACCATTGATGTATCTCAACACTCTCTTGAATGTTGCTAGATGACATTCTTGATGCTTCTCCATGAACCTGCTCAACAATCCAATGATTTGTTTGTACAATATTGCACTTAAAAACTCAAAATTTGTTTCTTGCTCTAGTCTCCAATGATGTAATAGTTGTATTACAGTTACTTATCTTGATCATCTTCAAGATGTCTTAGGCATACTTCGTTTGATGGAGAAACATTCCTTCACTAGTGTCTTTAAATTCCATCCCTAGAAAATATGACAAATTTCTTAGGTCAGACATTTCAAACTCCTTCATTAGCTTTGACTTGACACCTTTAATTTATGCCTCATCTGCACCTATAATCAGCAGATCATCCACATACAAACATATGATGACTCGACTAAGTTTGCTTGCATTGTTGACGTACACTCCATGTTTTAAGACACATTCTAAGAAACATGATTTGATCAGGAAGCTATATATTCTTATATTCCAAGCCTTTGGGGTTTGCTTCAAATCATAAAGGGCCTTCCTCAATCTGTATACCTTCGACTTTTGCCCTTTGATTTCGAATCTTGATGGCTAACTGACATAAAGTTCTTCTTTCAAAGGTTCGTTCAGAAATGTTGATTTTACATCTAGTTTATGTATCTTCCATCTTTTGTATGTTGCAGTCAATACAACAATTATGATGGTTTCCAGCCTTGCCACAGGTGCATAAACTTTGTCGAAATTAATACCATGTTTTTGCATAAACCTTTTTCCATAATTCTTGCTTTGTGTTTAGCAATCTCACCATTTGGCCTTAGCTTCAACTTGTAGATCCACTTCACATCAATTGGCTTACTGATTGCTTTTTCAACAAGTTTCCAGGTCTTATTGTTCTCGATTTTCCTAAGTTCTTCTTGCATGGTTGCTAATCAATTTGAATCATTCATGGCTTGATCCAAATCGGTTGGTTCTGATTCAGCCATCATCATTGCTTCTTCTATTAAATCACCATTTTCATCGACTATTTGATCTAGAAATATCTCATTTTCAGCTAGCCTTGTCGACTCAGTTATTTCTCTAGCCGATCTCCTAACATTCGGCTCAGGTGGTTCTTAGTTTTGATTGGTTGTGACTTCAAGCTGTTGGTCATCATCAAGCACAATTGTGATTGTTTCTTGCTCTTTTAGAAGTGACCCTTGACTCCAATTCCACTCTTTTCTTTCATCCATTAGAACATCTTGATTGATCACTAGTTTATCATTATTTAGTGAATACAGTTTGTATGCATTGGTCGAATGATAACCTATAAGTACCATATCCTGACTTTGATCATCTAGTTTTTTCCTCAATTATTCAGGTACATGCCTGAAGCACATTGATCCAAAGACTCTAAGATGACTAACATTTGGCTTATGTCTTGTTCAAGCCTCATAAGGTGTCTTCTCGACTATCTTCTTTGTTGGACATCTATTTAGAATGTATACCGCTATTGAAGCTGCTTCACCCAAAAATATCATAGACACTTCTTTAGCTTTCAACATGCTCCTAGTCATGTTCAATATACTTATATTTCTCCTCTCAGCTATACCATTATGTTGAGGTGTATAGGGTGCAATGACCTCATGCTTTATACCTTCATCAATGCAAAATCTTGCGAACTCTCTAGAGGTGCATTCACGACCCCCATCATTTCTCAATTTCTTTAGCGTGCATCCATTTTATTTCTCAGCATTCAATTTAAACTTCTTGAACTATGTGAATACCTCACTTTTCCTTTCGATAAGGTAAATCCACATATATCTAGTGAATTCATCTATGGAAGTTAAGAAAAAGAAATCACCTAGATTCGACCTTACTTCAAAAGGTCCACACACGCCAGAGTGAACAAGCTCCAGCTTTTCTCTCGTCTTCATGGATAAGTCATGTTTGAATGCCTTCCTAGCCTGTTTTCTTTGCAACATTCCTCACATACTTGACTTGGTTCTTTCACTTGAGGTAAACCATACACCATCTTCTTCTGATTGAGCATATCTAGACCTCTGAAGTTTATGTGTCAATACATGTGATGCCATAGTCAGTTCTTATCTTCGAAAGCAGTCGAAGCAAGACACTGATGATCAACCATGTTAATCTTAATCTTGAAGGTTTTGTTATCTGACAATGGTATATTCAGGACCGTCCTTCCTTCACCATTATATACCTTCATTATATTTTCTTCCAACTTCATGTTATACCCTTTAGCAAGTAATTGACTTATACTTATCAAGTTACTTGTCATTGAAGGTACATACAATATACTAGTAGTGTTGGCTCTTCGGTCGTTCTTTCTCATCATAGCTATGTTTCCTCTTCTGTCTGATGTAACATGTCTGCCATCTGCAAACTTAATCACCTTCTTGTCTGATTCATCCAACTTGGTAAACCATTTTTTATTTCCATTCATGTGGTTGCTACATCCTGAATCCATATATCACATGTTAGTTTGCTCATTGTTCGAATGAGTATTTTCCACGAGTAGCATATCATCAGAGTCGCTTTCTCCAGCATGTACGTATTGCACTTCGTCATTGTCATACCCTAATGTTGTCCCAAGTTTTTTTTCCATTCATTATTGCATACATAGTTTGTTTCTACATTTTAATCATGTGCATATTTACATAAAATGATTGATTATTTATTTAATTAACAATAATCATGGACATCTGCATTCATTTGACTTTTTCATCAAGTCTCTAATTTTCACATAAAATAAAAACAAAAGAAAGTGCATTTTAGTTCATTTATTCTCATGGAAATTCATGCATTTGCATCATCATATAATCATACACCATTCATTTACATCATAAAAGAAAAATTTAATAAAAGTCGAGACTTTGGAACTAAAGAACAAAATTTGTGCACACTTCATTTGCCAAAACCCCGTGCTTCTACACATCATAGTAATCAAGTCAAATGTACATTTACATAAGTAAATTTACATTACATTACCGAATTTTCAAATCCAAGTTCACATTCAAATGAAATTCAAATTCATGGTCACACTTTGTGCATTTTGTAATAATCTCCATCATATACTTTAACCTAATACTAAAGCCTATAAAATCAGTCACGTTCTCATCAGCAAACGACACAAGAATCGTACACAAAACTGACTCAAAGCCTTACACAAATTACTCTCCAAATTTCAAATTTCTTCATCTTTAAGAAACTTTGAAAAAGCTTAAAACTCTAAATTGGTCTGTGAATCTCTTCTTCTTAACGAAGAAATTCCAAATTCAATACTAAGAGTATTATCCCTATATTACGCAAACGATTCCACTCAAATTCAGTTCAAATCAATTGAATTCAAAATTGAAAAAGTTTTCCAAACGAAAAATTATGATGGAATGAGATAGAGGAGATCGCAAGGAGCTTGAATATGTAGATAAAAGCAAAAAAAAATCACCTTGTTGGAGCCTCATCGGAGCTTGGTCGGAAACTACATATCCCGTCGGAAAGTTCATAGCGTTCTTCGTGTTCTTCACTTAAGTAGCCTCCAATTCTGACTATTTTGTTGATTTCTTGACATGTTTGACTTTCTTCACCTCTCATGCATCATATTCCTAACTTAATTTCACGTAACCATGCTCAATTTTGTAATTCTAGAAAATGAGGGTTCTTGAGTTCATGAACATTCATGAACCTTCATGAACTTAAAATCTTGATTTCTTAATTTGTATTTGTTTCAATCCTAAAAGTATACTAATAGAATCTATATTACATCCTAAACCTGAAACAATACTTTTTTTATCTAAAATTATGGATTTCAGCCGGATCGATGTTGTTTTTGTCGGCATGTAGTGATGCAATTCAACGGCAGGGATTGTAGCCAAGCTCGGGCTCTGTTCCTCGGGTAAAAAGGAAAAATGAGCAGTCTAATGACTTCTGGATCGATGCCATTACTTTTCAACGTGTCTGCATATTGTACGAACACAAAAATATGCAAATTAGGGTCCTTCGTTGGGCTACCAGAGAACTGGTTCTGCTGCACAACTTACAGCAGAGAGGGTTTCAGCACAAAGTTGTTAGCCTGGATTGCAGGGTTAACAATAATGGAGTGTGGCTCGTCCTGAGATGGGACGGAAAATTCCTTAAGAGGAAAATTATCAATGTTCGCAACCATTGGGATATCGAACTGGGCGAAAAGTTGTTCTAAGTGGCGTTTAATGTGAATAAAATGCTCGATTTCATCTATCGGTTGCTCTAATTCGTCCCCCAAGTTGCGGGTACATGGCATGCAACCGAAATAAAATTATGCCTTAGTCTATACGGTGTAACAATGGAGTTACGATGTTGATGAAATTCGTTCCTCGGCAAAGACGCCAAAAACTTGATTCGGTCGCAAGTGCACAACTTTATCGGTTATAGTATAAAAGAATGTCGATCCTATATAGACCAATGTCAATTACCATTATATCTTATCACATCGTGTATCTAAGGCGATGCGAATATATTTTGTTCACTAAAAAGGGAAAATAAGTTATTTTAGGAATTAGTTAGAATGGGAGACCTAAACGCAATTCACATGTACCTTTTGTACCCATTAAGTTGTATTTTATAGTTATAACAGAAAATAATTTTCTTGCGCAAAAAAATTAAATTAAAAGCGCCTCCCGCTTTCGCGTGTAAGTCACCGGATTTTGATTCTGCACTTTATTCAACTGTTATTGTGTGTGTGCATTACACCTTCGAAATCCTTTTTGAAAATTAATTAATTTTTACTTGAAAAGTTATTTTTAGTAGAAATTTTAATCTAAAGGTTCCTTCCGCTTTCGTGTGTTCGGAACTGTATTTTAAACTCACAGACGCTCTCTTTCGCGTATCTATTTATATGTTTAAAATGATTTTTTGAAAAATAGTAATTTCTAAATTAATTGAAAAAGAGTTTTCGCTGTATTTTAAAATGAATTCCTGAATTTTCTACATATAGGTACAACTTTTCTACTCTTTCGAGAAGAAACCAATATTGCATTATTTTAACTTTCACCGTAAGCTTTTATAGTTAAAACCAAAAAATTCAGACATAAAAATAATTCCTGATATTATAAATTTTACAACTTAATAGAGCATCGTCGATATGACGACTCTCACATTCCGAACTCAATGAATTTAGCCACAGATATTAAAAGTAATCAACAAACATGTTTTATTAAAGTGATACCTACTAATATTTCTAATAGTAACAAAGTGTAACATGCAACATACAATAAAAAGAAAAAGTAAATAAGATGGAATTTGAATAATAAAATCTGAATATAATAAGAAATTGCTCCAATTAGAGACTTTTATCTAGTACAAATAATTGAAATAACAGCAACGAGAATCAAAAGAAAGCTCCAATTAAAAACTCAGAATGAAATAGATGCAGGAAAGTGCTCACAACTTAAATCTAAAAGTGCAATATTCCTCAATGTTAGACAATATTTGCTTTTACAATAAGTGATTTTCTGCTCAAGATAAGTTTGGATCAGAGTTCTAAGTCCTAAAATTCTATTTATAGACGAAAATTCGTGTTAATAACTGATAAAATTGTGGCAATGTAGTGCAATGAAAATAGGGAGTGGAGGAAACTAAAATATGAAAATGGAAAAAACTCTGGTATGACCAAGCATGATGGGCGTTATGCCGGTGACAAACGTCACGAACCCGAGAATGATGATGGGCGTCATGAGCATGACCACCCAACTCAAGTGTAAATTCTCCATTTTGTTGAATTTTTTCTGACGGGTTGACCGCCTGGGAGTGTGAGAACCATCATGCACTAGGGCATGTCGTCATGACAACAAATAATTATGTTTTTCTTTCTGTTTTTGCCATTTTCATTGTTTTTTCGGGTAGAGACTTCCAACCACTTAATACCTAAAACATGAACACACTATCGACATAATACTGTAAAAAGGATCATTGTCGCCGCAAGACATCGTCGTCCTTCGCTGCACGGATCACTGACACGCCATCGTAATATGGATTGTCGTCGTTTGACCCGCGACCTTCCGCCGTCGTGTGAGCCCCCGCCTTTCAGTCGTTGTCGCTGCCGATAGCGGGAGCTCTGCGACTCTTCTGCTTTTCGGTCCTTCGCCATCACAAATCACTAGCACTCCTCCGTCCGTCGCCACCCCCTACGGCTTCCATGCTGCCGTCTCCGATTCTTGCTTGATTTATGTTGAAAAAGTTATTTCATAATTAATGACCCCTTCTGGCGGCTTTTTGAAATTTATGATTTTTAATTTCTGCAATTATTAAATATGTCTTCTTCCTCTTCATCACTTAAAGTTTTAAGACATACTATATTTTGAAAAATAAAAAGATATTTTGGATAGTTTGGTGATTTCTTTCAATCTTTGGTAAATAGTTGATTACAAGTGACATAAATGCATGTATTATTAATTCGAAAAAATATTTGCTTATGTGAGTATTTTCTTTTTAGAGATACATAATACATAATATCTAAGAAAATGTTTTTAAAAAAATTTGAATACCATCGATTATGTTGGTGATTTTAATATCATCAATGTATTTTAGTAGTAATGTGATTTATTATAGGCCGATGCAATTATGCGTTAAAGCTTGGAAACGAGTTAGGGATAGTGCGGAGTGCACGCTCGTCGAGTCAACGTATAATTGAATGCGAATAATTGAAACGGGGTTCCAACGTTCGAAATTTTCTTTTGAATTTCGAATCCTTTCCCAACCGACGTAACCGTTTCTGAACAGTTGTGTCTTTTCGGTTTCTGTTATTCATCTCCTATATAAGGAGTCATTTGGCCTCAGTTTAAAAAGGGATAACGAAATCAAACTTTCTCTCTACATTCCTGAACATCTTTCTTTGCCAGAAATAAATTGTTCTTCAAGAATTATCCCCACAAAGATTTCGTGAACCCAGACAAGAATAGGGTCGAAATACTTTGTTCGGAAAGTGTACGAATACGATTCTTCGAAGTTATCCAGGATTATCATGTGAGTACTTTCTTTTTAGAGATACATAATACATAATATGTGAGTATTTTACATTTCTTAATTTTTCTTTCGATTTGCTTATGTGAGTATTTTCTTTTTAGAGATACATAATACATAATATCTAAGAAAATGTTTTTTAAAAAATTTGAATACCATCGATTATGTGATTGAAGCAAAAGTAAAAATATTGAAAACATATTTTACATTTCTTAATTTTTCTGTCATTCAATGATAAGAAGATAATTTCTTATTATTTTCTTATTTGTTATAATAATAAACAATTCTTAAGATCATTCATTAGACTATGTCAATTTATATTTGTTTAAAGATGTTTTCAAATCATAGACAATTTTATATAGCAATTTTAAGAATCAATAACAAAGCTAAATTAAAAATCTTAATTCATTAAAAAAACATTTTAATTCAAACGATCAATATTATTTTCAAAAAAATATTCCATAATATTATCTAAAAAACAATTATATTTATGTTATTTTCTTATTTATCTTTCAATATCACTATAATATTTATGTGAAAACTAACACTTAAATTTAACGATAGAGCTAGTACCTAATTCCATTAGCCACTTCTATGTTTGAGTCAAACATATTTTTTCTCTATTCCCTTAGTAAGACATTAATTAAAAACATTTTTAATGCATCATTCTTCTTTTCAAAGCTATGTCATGATTCCTCTTTAAATTTTTAATCAAAGTCTAATATTTTTGAATTTTGAGATTTGTCATGATTTTGATGAGTCTTGGAATCCAATTTTTCTAAACATTTTTATAGTAAAGAATAATATGTCGACAATTGTCTCTTCGCCATTTATTTATCTATTTATATGCAATTCTTTTTATATCACTTGATATAAATAAAAAGTATTCTTAGAAAACAAAAAAAAGTTAAATTTATTCTTCACCACAAAACTTAAGATAATAAATAATCTGTATTCTCTTTCTCTATATATAGATTGATTACACCTATTCTGCACTTACCTATATATACTCTCCAAATTCTTGAAACTATCTTCAACTTCTAATTTACATTCTTTTTTTTCCTCTTCAATTTTTTTTTACTTCATTTTCAACTTTTAGATAAGGGAGATATTATTCAAGTAATTCTATACAAAATTATAAAGATGGAAGGCATTACAGGAAATCCTTTAGGCCTAACATCAGTGAATCATATCTCTCTTGTCTGCAAATCGTTGGATGAATCTATCAACTTCTACCAAAATATTCTTGGATTCATTCCCGTTAAAAGGCCTGGATCATTTGATTTTAGTGGCGCATGGTAATTAATGGTTTGATTTAAATTAATTTTAGTTTTATTTTTTAGAGAATTTGAATTTTTCCATGTGATGAATTCTACAGGCTATTTGGCTATGGAATTGGAATTCATCTTCTTCAGATAGTGAACCCTGAAAATGTTCCAATCAAGAAGGAAATTAATCCAAAAGATAAGCATATATCATTCCAGGTAAGATTAATTCATTTCAATTCAATTAACTACATTGTGTTCATTTAATTTAACTACCAATTAATGTTTAATAATTGATTAAGCCATATTTAATTAAAATTGATTAATCACGTTAATTAAATGTATATATATTCTTATTCTTATTCTTTTAGTAACACAACAAGAAACTTTATAGAAAAAAAAACTACATGGCACAAAAAAACCTATAAAAAACACTTTAACAAGGCAAGCCATAACGAAATCATGCGATTTTATTTTATATAAATATTAAATTGTTTGTATTTAAAAAAAAAAAATTAAACTATTTATGTCCTTTCCTAACTATAGGGAAAGGGCAAAAACGATCTCATAAATAATAATACAAAGGTTTTATATACTTTAATTATATTTATACAGTACACTTTTGTATGTTCTGATGATCCATGACAATAATTATACAATTAATTAAAAATCATATAGATGAATAATTAATATAATATATTAATATTTCTCTTTCTAACACCGACACATATACACAAGCGCGTGTCTAGTGTCCGACATATTAGAAACACATGTTATTTATAAATATTTTATTGTTGTGAGTGAACAGTGTGAAAGCATGGGACTAGTACAAAAATGTTTGGAGGAGATGAAGATTGATTTTGCTTGTGCGTTGGTGGAAGAAAATGGAGTTAAAGTTAATCAATTGTTTTTCCATGATCCAGATGGATTCATGATTGAGATATGCAATTGTGATAATCTTCCTGTTATTCCATTAGTTGATGACATGGCTAGATCATGCTCTAGACTCAATCATGAGATCATACAACAGCAAATACCACAAGTTGTCAACCAAATTTGATCGGGAGGACTTTGAGTTGGGGAATTAGAAAGATAAGTTAGGGCATCTCAGTCAATTGAGGATTCAAAAGAGTGGTCCAAACAAAAATTAAAAATATTTATAAGTAAAAAAAAGAGTCAGTTAAGTTGAAAATATGAAAAGATAACTTAAGTAAAAGTTAGGAATTTCGAAGAAAGAAAGTGACAACAACATGTAAGAATGGTTGAAATGCAAAAGATGAATTAGAAAAATCAATCTAAGCCATTATCCTTAGAGGCAAAGTATTGTGGATTAGAGTTATGTGGGTGAATAGTTTTTGTTATGCTCTAATGGCAGTCTTAAATTTTCCACATTGTCATTTTTATGTCTAGTTCTCGTTGTATCGGTGAATTCTCTATATGGAGTTACACATTTGTGTGCTGCTATTCTATGTATGAATTGTATTTCTTCTCAAATAATATAATAATATTGTATTTCTTTCTTAAATCTTGTTGCAAAATCACATTTATTTTTAATAAACATTAAAACATTGAAATTAAAAAAAGCGATATGTCGAGCTCACAAAACATAAATAATCCAAGATCATCAAAAAATCAACCAGGCATCGTACAAAAATTTACTACCTTTGGAAAAAAATTAGCGTCAAACGTACAAGTAGCCCAGTAAACTTGGAGCATGAAGAGATCTTTATGATCATCCATATAACTTGTGAGTATTCAAGATCCTAAGTTCCAGGGAATCGGGAAACTAACATATTCCATGCATTAATCAATACACACTTGCATTTTTATCCTGTGCAATATCTATATCTTATCTTCTTATTTGGCGCACAATGTCAAGCATCCATTGTCATCATGCATAACACGTGCTATATTTGACATTCATTCTCACACAAAGCTCAATATTCATTGACATCCCTTAAAGCCCAATATCTATCGGCACCAAGATCATTTACTTTTCCGTCGATCTAAAAACTATCATACTACTTGGCAATCATTTAGTTTTTTGTCAATCTAAGAACCAACCTACCACCTAGCGACAATCATTTACTTTTCTATTTGTCTAAGAACTAGTGTGCCGCTTGACGACAATCATTTGCTTTTCTGTTTATCTAAGAATCAGTGTACCGCCTGGTGACAATCGTTTACTTTTCTATTGATCTAAGTATTAGCATTTTGACTAGTTATCCTCATTTAATTTCCTTGTCAATCTAAGTATTAGCATTTCGGCTAATAACAATCATTTAGTTTTCTTGCTAATCAAAGTATTAACATTTCGGATAATGAAGATCATTTGCTTTTTGTCGATCTAAGTATTAGTATTTCGGATAATAACGATCACTTAGTTTTCTATTGGAAATCATTTAGTTTTTTGTCGATCTAAAAACTAGCGTACTACTTGGAAATCATTTAGTTTTATGTCGATCTAAGAACCAGCGTACCACCTAGCAACAACCATTTACTTTTCTATTGATCTAAGAACTAGTGTGCCGCTTGACAATGATCATTTACTTTTCTATCGACCTAAGGACCAGCGTACCGTTTGACGGTGATCATTTACTTTTCTATTTATCTAAGAATCAGCGTACCGCCTGGTGACAATCATTTACTTTTCTATCGATCTAAGTATTAGCATTTTGACTAATGACCCTTATTTACTTTCCTTGTCAATCTAAGTATTAACATTTCGGCTAATAACGATCATTTAGTTTTCTTGTTAATTTAAATATTAACATTTCGGATAATGGCGATCATTTACTTTTTGTCGATCTAAGTATTAGTATTTGGGGTAATAACGATCATTTAGTTTTCTTGTTGATCTAAGCATTAACATTTCGGATAATGACGATCATTTACTTCTTGTCGATCTAAGTATTAGTATTTTGGATAATAACGATCATTTACTTTCTCATCGAGCTAAGTATTAGCATTTCGGTTAATGTCGATCATTTGATTTTTTTTTGTCGATCTAAGTACTAGCATGTACTATAGAGACGAACATTTATATTCTTATTTACTAAAAAAAATTTGCTTGTTTTTCGAAGGACAAAATTTGGATTCATGTATTTAATTATCTTTCACTGTGATATTATGAAAATTATTGTTACTCATATTTTTAGTAAAGTATAATTAAATAGGGACAGATGTAGTACCACAATTTTTTTTTCAAACAATTAGAAAAAAAATTATGTATATATTCTTTATTATATTTTTTAAGCATCTTTTTTCAATTTTTGTAAAAAAATTTAAAAAGTAATCGAATTGAAATTTTTATTTCAAGCCAATTATTTTATTAAAAAATAAGAGAGATAATAATTTAAATTTTTATTATCATTATTAATTTCTTTAATATTTTTTAAAAAAATATTAAAAAAAATCAATTTGGTTTAGTCATCACTACATTTACTATTGTTTTTTTTTTAAATAGTAATATCAGGGAGCAACTAAATATTCTGACTATATTGACACCCTTAGAGATCTCTTCCTCTGCTTCTAGTTTGTATATATTGGCATCCTTAAAAAGCAAAATCAAATAGATTTAAAAAAATGATTTTAATTACTGTTTCTTTATAGCTTTATTTATTTATTTATTTTTATTTTATTTTATTTCACCAAATTCACACACAAAAAAAGAAATTTTACTTTTAGATTGGTTTTAATTTCACTTTTAGATTAGTCTCTTTTGTTCTTCTATTTTGAGCAACTATTTTACACTTACTATTTTATCCCAAATAAAATTTAGCATTTCTTAGACCAAACGTACTTTTTTTCAATTATAGATGAATGCAAACTCATAGTGCATGGGGATTCCAAAAAAATATCATTTTCATTACTTTTTCATTAACATCAAACAACAACTAAAATATACAACAACTAAAATATACATAAAAGAGATTAATTGAAATACACTATAAGTGTAAAAGAGTTTTACACCATCACTTAATTATAGATGTTGAATATTAAAAGAAATTTGACTTTTATTTTAAAAATCTATAAAGTAATACAAACGGGTGATGGTGATGAACCGACCGTGTAAAATTTTTTACACTGACAGTGTATAGTAATTAACCTCTACATAAAAACATCATTTTCGACACTTTTCCATTAACAAAATACAAACAACAACAACAACACAATTTTCATCACTTTTCTATTAATAAAATACACATAAAAAACATCATCTTCGTCACTTTTTCATTAACAAAATACACACTACAACACAATCTTCATCACTTTTCTACTAATCAAATACACGCAACAACAACACCATTAAAGTAAGGCAAAACAAAAGAATGAAGATGAGAGAAATATATCTAAATCAGACCCACTTCACCACCACCACAACCACGTCTCTCCCACTTGTCAGAAATCGGTCTAAACACCGCAAACTGCTATACTCCCACCGCATTTGCAAACTTGTACCTCACTCAACAACTGCTTTCTTCACTTTCCTGCTTTCTTCACTTTCTTGTGTTGAAATGCTGAATTGTTTAGCTCAAAATCTATTTTATCAACCTAGGATTTTAGAGGAATCTTCCTGCCATCCCCCAAATTGTATCTAGCACCCCCATACTTTTTCATAATGACAAATTTACCCTTCACATTATTTTACCTTTCAAATTTTCACGTTGCAGTAAAAAAATCTCTTTGTAAAAATCCAATAGAAACAAAATATTTGGTAGTTGTTTTAAAAAATCTGGTACAAAAAATTTGGTAAAGTTGGTTTTTTATACATTTTTATCAAACATTTAAAAATATGATATGATGCTTTACCGAGTTTTTTCCAAATATCAGGAAACCCGTTGAAATTTACTGGATTTTTGGCAAATACTCAGAACTATTATGCAGTTTTATCAGATTTTTTCGAAAAATTCGGAAATCACTTGGAAATTTTTATCGAATTTGTTTGGAAAAAACTGGAAACCCCTTGAATTTTTACCGAATTTTTGGGAAACATCCAGAATCTTTTGTAGTTTTACTAGTTTTTTCGAAAAGTTTAGAATCTGCAAAAATTTTGACGTTATTATCGAAGATTTTGAAAAATCTGAAAAACGTGTTGAATACCAGATTTTTTTACATAGACCAAAAAATCAGTTAGTTTAGTATACTCCAATTGTACGGTCCTATTTCTGATGGTTTTCAAGTGGATTTTACTAAGTTTTTCACCACTGATGCAGTATGTTTTGAAGGTGGCAAGAAACACAACAAAGAGGGGGGTTGAATTGGGTTTCTAAAACAAAAACTTTTTCAAAACCAACTCAATAAAACAATAACACGAACAAGAAAAATAACAAAGTTATTTTTACACTAGTTCGCTGTTAACGAAGCCACCTCAAGTCCATCCTACCAAGGTGATTTTGCTTTCTCAAAGACAAACCGTATTTGTCTTCTTGAGTCTATCTGACTAAAACCTAGTCACTCACGGAAACCACTCAAACAACTTTGAGATTTACAAGTTTGTGTTTACAAAGAATGCTTCTAAGAAAGCAGATTAACACAAGTTTAATACAAAGAATATCTCACACAATAACAAACAACAACTCTTGTGTGTTTACAAAGAATATACACATAAAATATTTATTATACCATAAAGTGTGTGTATGTTCAATAGCGTGAGCGGAATGAGCGTTAGCAATTTCTTCAATTATTCCAAGTCTTCTCTATATAGGCTGTTAAAAGACCCATTGAAGGATAGAATTGGAAAAGCAAATTACAGTTGTCTCTTTGTGTAACGGTTTGCATATAGGAAACAAAATAGTATAATAGTAATGTCCTTAACCCAAAAAATGAACATAGTGGAGGGATGAGTGATCTTGTACTGTGTATTATATTTCTGATGCAAAACCTTTTGATTTTATCTTCTAATATTCATAGGCTTATAATGAAATGATGCTGAAGCATGCTTAGAAGAATCAAGAGACTAGTTGACAGAATCTTCAGAACTTCGATCTTCAAAGTCTTGACACAGTTCCTTAGAACCTGGTCTTCAGAGTGTTCAGATCTTGTTCTCCAGAATCTTCAGAACTTGAGCGCAGAATCTTGAAGGCTAACAGTCCTTCAGAGGTTGTTCACTCAGAGTCACAATCAGAAGCTTTAGCATAAATGTTCATTAGAGTAATTTTCTAAGAGCTTTCTTGAACTTGACAACATATTATAAAACACTTGTATCTCTTCAGAGTCTGAGTGTGTTGATTCCAGAATTTGATGACGTCACATGCCAATGCTTCAGAGTCAGAATCTGTTAGCAAAAGTTACACACTAGATAAAAATCATTAGTGTACAAAATTGTTTTCTAAGAAACAATGCATCGTTATCATCAAAACTAAAGGCAAGATGCAAAACCAAATCTCGTTCTAACAATATCCCCATTTTTGATGATGACAAAACCATATATTTTGATAAACAATTTTTACTTGGTTTAACCAAATAAAAATATAAGAGTGAGGTTTGTAATTGTTGGTGTAAGCCCTAGAGGCCAATACTTTTGGTACTTGTATCGAATTATTTATTAATAATAAAAGGTTTTTTCTTTATTATGTTTGTTAAATAAAGTCCCTAGAATAGTTAGTCCGTTTAATGTATCAAGTGTGACTTAATCATGAGATCCCATTAAACATAAGGACACTATTCTTAAAGTATCTGTAGTCGAGCTTTGTTGTAAAGTGGAATAACATTAAAGCATTAAGACTATTATGTATATAGACTAATGATCACATCTCATGGATCATGGATAAGGAGTTATCAAGTCTTAAACATAGGTATGAATGTTAAGAGTAATATTTATACTGGATTGACCCGCAATGAGAATACTATATAGAATCTTATGCAAAGTGTCATAAGTTTTTCTCATGGTGATAGTGGTGTATACCACCATTCGACCTGAAACCATTATGGACCCTAGATGTAGAGTCGAGTGCCTTATTGCTGATCAAACATTGTTCGTAACTGGATAACCATAAAGACAGTTGATGGGTATCTGTAAGACCCCAATTTTGACCCTAAGATCCCTCATGTAATTTCATCATAAGCATTAGCATTGAGATCATACCTTGGCATCCTCTTTACCCCTCTTTCATTAGGTTTGTTCTGGGAGAGATCACCAAGCACTTTGTGATTGTATCATACTTGTATTTTATCATTTCACTAACCAAAATATCAAAATACGTCTTTGTATTTGCCTAACTCTTTTGTAGGAAGGGCATGATCTCCATTGATTTATCAAGTTCACATCTAGGGTTTGAGACCCTCATGAACAAAAAGCACAACCAATAATGGTTATGAGCATCATATATGAGTCCCAATTTTCTCTACATGTTATATTTATCAAGTTTTCTTCAAGAGTTTGAGGGTGATTTGCCTTGGAAACCCTAGTTTGACTGGGTATCTTGAGTAACTTCTCCAACAAGCTATCTCACCAATTGATCAAATTTCTCAAGGGAAACTTAAAATTTCATCATCTTATGCATATATGATCTACCATTAGCCAAGAAAGTTAATAGAATTGGAAGTTAGCAAGTTGGTTGATGGTGGTTGGCCAGATGGATTCATTTGATCAAAACTAGGTCTCCCTAGACCATATATCCTACAATTTTCACCATATGAAAATGATTCCAAGATAAAACTTACTCTAAATGACACTCCAAACAACTTTCATGTTGAGACCTAGAGCTAGTTTTTCTTGGAAAATCATTTTCTATGTTGCAACATTATAGGTCATTTTGTCTAAACCCTAATTTGAAAGTCAACTTCCCAAGGCCATAACTTGCTCAAATTTTATGAGATTAAATATTTCCAAGTTGCACAATCAAATTCAATGTATATACTTCAACTTTGATGTTTAGAGTGGGAGATAAATCAACTTTTTTGAGAATGTGATATGAGGTTACGTTATAGGTCACTTTTGACCCATACCATTGATCAAGTGATTTATCCAAACTTCAAAAATACATAACTCTATCATTTCAAATCCAAATGACATGAAATTGGTGACCATTTTTAAGGTCTTTGAGAGAGCTACAACTTTGATGAAGACACTTTTCTCATTTGAATCTCATATAAAAATTTAAGCAAGGTGGAATATTGAGACATATGGCTTGATAGGTCAAAATTTTCCAAACTTCCACCTCAAATTTCTTCATGATACAAACTCCAAACAGAAAAGTGTTGAACATGAAAGTTATTCCTCTTTATCTCACCTTTCCAAAGAGCTCAAATTCATTCATTTTGATCAAGGAATGCATAGGCTGCGCATGGCATGAACATGGTGTCATCACTTGGCAAGGATCAAACTTCAAATCAAAATGTACACTTGCCTTGCAATCCAAGCTGAATTTAGACTATCTCACAATCATTTGTGGACTTATGGCAATGATTTTATGGGCCTATGCGCGCCCATGCATCCATGCATCATCAATGACCAAATTTGGAAAGTGAATTCAAGTGTGCAAAAAGCAATGGATTCAGCTATAAATAGAGCCTCATATGCTCAGCATTTGACACACATTCGCGCCAGCTTTGATCCCCTAACTCTAACCCTCACATTGCAAAGGATATATCTGAGAAATTCACTTGAGTTTGAGTTTGAATTTCCACTGTTTTGAAATTCAAATCTCCAGGAATCCATAACCTTTTGAGCATTCAATCCTTCTTCTACAAGCATTTGGAGTGAGATCAAGCATGAGCAAGTGCAAGATCAGTTGAATCCAGACCTCCATTGAAGGTATTTTCCAGAAATTTTGATCTCTTCGATGCTCTCTAATTCTTGTTCAACTCTATTGATTCTTTGGTTGTCTAAAGTCCTATCAATGTAGGCAAGAAGATTGAGTTGCTTAGAGGCCAAATCGAAGCAACTCAGTTCATGTACCTCAAATTTCAACTCCATGTATCTCTCAATATACTTGGAGTTAGAGTGAATTGAGACCAGATTCGAACTCAGTTCCATTTTTACTTTGAAATCATGTCCTTGTTTTTAATGTTGGTGATGGTTGAAGGTGGACCATGTAAGACCCCAATTTTGACCCTAAGATCCCTCATGAAATTTCATCATAAGCATTAGCATTGGGATCATGCCTTGGCATCCTCCTTACCCCTTTTCATTAGGTTTGTATTGGGAGAGACCACCAAGCACTTTGTGATTATATCATACTTGTATATTATCATTTTACTAACCAAAATATCAAAAACATGTCTTTGCATCTATCCAACTCTTTTGTAGGTAGGGGCATGATCTCATGGATTCATTTATCACATCTAGGGTTTAAGACCCTCATGAATAAAGAGCACAATTAAGAATTGATTCAAGAATGGTTATGAACATCATATATGAGTCCCAATGTTCTCTATATGTCATATTGGTCAAGTTTGCTTCAAGAGTTTGAGGGTGATTTGCCTTGGAAACCCTAGTTTGACTGGGTATCTTGAGTAACTTCTCCAACAAGCTATCTCACCAATTGATCAAATTTCTCAAGGGACACTTAAAATTTCATCATCTTATTCATATATGATCTACCATGAGCCAAGAAAGTCAAGAAAATTGGAAATTAGCAAGTTGGTTGGTGGTGGTTGGCGAGATGAATTCATCTGATCAAAACTGGGTCTCCCTAGACCCTGTCTCCTACAATTTTCACCATATGAAAATGATTCCAAGAGAAAACTTACTCTAAATGACATTACAAACAACTTTTATGTTGATACCTAGAGCTAGTTTTGCTTGTAAAGTCATTTTCTATGAAGAAACATTATAGGTCATTTTGTCTAAACCCTAATTTGAAAGTCAACATCCCAAGGCCATAACTTGCTCAATTTTTATGAGATGAAATATTTCCAAGTTTCACAATCAAATTCAATGTGTCTACTTTAACTTTTATGTTTGGAGTGGGAGCTAATTCAACTTCTTTGAACATGTGATATGAGGCTACATTATAGGTCACTTTTGACCTATACCATTGATCAAGTGGTTTTGCCAAACTTCAAAAATGTATAACTCTATCATTTAAAATCCAAATGACATGAAATTTGTGACCATTTTGAAGGTCTTTGAGAGAGATACAACTTTGATGAAGATACTTTTCTCATTTGAAGCTGCCATAAAAAGTTAAGCAAGGTGGAATATTGAGACATATGGCTTGACACTTAGAATTTTTTTGATATGTCAAATATTTCCAAAATTCCACCTCAAATATATCCAAGTCCCAAGCTCCAAATGAAAAAGTGTTAAACATAAAACTTGTTCCTCTTGAACTCACCTTTTCAAAGAGCTAAGATTCATGCATTTTGGATGAGAAATGCATAGGTTGCGCATGGCTTAAACAGGCTGGTATCATGTGGCATAGATCAAACTTCAAACAACAATGCTCAATTTCCTTGCAATCCAATCCATCTACAAAGCATATGAACTTCATTTTGGACTTTTAAACAATCATTTCATGGGCCTATGCGCGCCCATGCACCATGCTTGCATCATTTTGCCAAATTCGGAAAGTTGAAAGAGTGTACAATTATCATTTGAATTCTCTATAAATTGAAGCCCTTATACTCAGAAATCACGGACACACGGCGCCAGCTTTGAATCCCCATTGCAAACCCTTCACATTAAGAGGATAACCCTGATAAGTTCATTTGAATTTGAGCTTGAATCTCCACTGTTTTGGAATTCAATTCTCCAAGAGTCCATTGATTCTAAGCCTTTCCATTCCTCTTCTGCAAGCAATTGAAGTGAAGCAAAGCACGATTCAGATCAAGACCTACCAAGCTCAGACCTCCATTGAAGGTAATTTGCAGAAAATTTGATCTCTTCGATTCTCCTTGTTTCTTGCTCAATTCTATTGATTATTGTGTTGGCTGAAGCCCTACCAATGTAGGCAAGGTGTTTGAGTTGCTTTGAGGCTAAATCGAAGCAACTCGGATCATGAACCTCATTTTTCAATTCCACATATCTCTCAATATAGTTAGAATTGGAAGAAATGGAGGTGATATTCGTGCTCAGTGATGTTTTCTCTTTAAAATCATGTCCATGTTTGAAATTTTGGTGATGGTTCATGTTGACTAGTCCGACGAAGCTCGTCGGAGAAGACAACCGGAGCTCTGGCTCCGGTGATGAGGTGTCTTTGGTCTAAACCGTGTGATCTAATTCTCATGTTCTAATCTCAGCCATTCCTTTTGATTACTCATGTTACAGCGCGCTTGACTAAGGTGTTGGTGGAACGCGCGTTGTGGATCATCAGATATGCCACCTCAATTAATGAGGGAGATCTGATGGTCCACTTATTTTAGCATTTTCTGAATTTCCATTTAATTCCATTTTCTTCACTAATTCATAATAAATTTAATATTGATCCAAAGAATATGGGACTTTCACCAAAAAAATTCAAATATTTTTCTCTTTCATATTCTGAATTAAAATTATTTTTTGGATCATTATTAATACTTTTCATGAATTAATTGATTTTCATTTGTTTTTAATTGTTAAAAAATATTTTTAGGTGTCTAAAAATTATGAAACTTTTTATCCAAGGTCCTTTGACCTTGTTTGACCTATGATAAATCACATGGCCATTTATTTGGTATTTTGATGTGATTTTAGGATTTGGACAAAACATATTTGAATTTAATGTATTATTTTAATATTTTTAATTGAATAAATGTCATTTTAATTGTGTTGACCATTTGGATTGACTTATTTGAGTTTCTCATTTGTTGTTGGGCCTTGGTCAAGGTTGATTTGACTTTGTGAAGTTAATATTATTGGATTTAGGGAATTGATGGAATGTACATTCCATCTCCCAAAATGAATGAATAATATTAATTTGGTAAAAGTCCTCCTTTGACCAATTTGTGATCTCATTCATCCCTTCCCCTCTTCATTTAATTCCCCTTCTTCATCCATTATGTAGCGGGGTATTCGTTACCATTAGAGATATTGACTAAATCCAAGGTAAACCATACAACTCGAGTCGCCACCACACTTCTATTTATCCAAAGGAATGGTTAGAAAGCGAACAAAAACCTAAAAGTTTTATCGAATCTAAAACTAGTAAAAATGTCAGAGATCGGGGTAAGTGGGTTGGTTATGCAATGAGAAGGTTTTAAGCACCCAAAACATCCTAGGTACTCCTAGGGAACCCTTTTCACACTTGTTGTAAGGTTGGTATTTTGTGAAAATTTGTTTGTGCAAACATGATTGAAGAAACGAGAAGAGAATATACAAGTTATTTACATTTTTGTGTTTGGATGGATAAACCCATTGCCTACGTACCATCTTAAAAAAGATCAGGATCAAAACCTCGTAGTTCGTGGTAAAAATCTCAAAATGAGTTGGTGAATTGATTGGTCCAAAAGCCTTAAGGTCTTTTGTTATCCAAGGGAGAAAACTCAACCTAAAACCACAAATCCACCATGTGAGGATAACTTCAACATGCTAGTGAGGGGTTAACCCTATAATAAGCATGGAAGACTCATTGTTCATCACTAAGGATATAGGTGAGTAGTATATCTACCTCAAGGATAACTCAAACCTAATAGCTAAAGGTTATGAAAAGTTTTGATTAAGGAAGTGGCCATTGAAACCACAAAAGTATTTGAATGAGTTATATTTACCAATGAAAAGTATTTACAAAATATGGTCAAAATTGATTTAAAGATTCAATTCAAAATAAGTGTTATGAAAAAAAGTTTGAAAATCAAAAGCAAAAGGCTTAGGTTTCTAATGTTTGAAAAGAAGTGTTAAATGTTAGCACAAAAGTTTTGGCTTGGGTTAGAGTGGAGGGAAGAAGAAGAATGGCTAAAGTCCTAATCATACAAGAGATGAGGGATAAGAAACAAGACCACTAATGGAGTTCCTCTCTTGAGATCATATTGATGATCCAAGTAGCTCTCATCCTTTGGAATATGCAAGCAAAATAAGTGTAAGCTTCAAACAACCAACATAATCAAACAAGCTCTTAGAAGATCCCCAATGTCTCTTGTATCTTTCACTTTGGATGAACATGGCAATGGTTCTTCAATTTGAGCTCACATAGGACCCCCTAACACAAAAGCACACACATCAAAAAGTTCTATGAAGTAAATCAAGAATGGACAAGAGTGGGTTTAGAGATTTGGTTCTTCTAATCCATCTTCAACATTAAGGTCCTTTTACTCCAATTTGCATAGGGAAAGTCCTAAAGTCTAAGTCCATTTGTCCATTTCTTTGCATTTGGTCCACAACAATCAAAACAAAACACAAGCACAATATACACAATTATGTGCTCAAGTGAGCAAAAGGCAAATTGCATTAACATAAACATGTGCTCAAGTGAGAAAAGAGCAAAACAAGTGAATAATATGTACAAGAATAGTAAATTGCATAAATGTAAAGAGCAAGAAGTAAATGTTAGTGGTTAATGGTTAGTGTTAATAGTTAGTCTTAATAGTTAGTGTGCCATAAGGCAAATTTAGCGCTATGTTAAGCAATCGTAATTGTACTTATGTAGAAGTCACAACTATCTGAGGCCGGTCAATAATAATGTAGGCAACAACACAAGTTAGAGGTCTTGATTAGTGAATCAAACTCCAACAACTTGCCATGCCAAAAAGAAGATGAGAAATGATCTTGTATTGATTTAGGTTCTTTGCATGATTTAGGAAGCAACCTATCCTTAATGCAAAGCCATTCACTTGATCTATGATCAAAATGAATTAGATTTGAATCAAGGAATATTAAACTTTCATGTATCAATTCTAACCACCAATATTTAACTCATTGATCAAAAAGAAGAAAGAAGAAGAAGAAGAAGATGAAGAATTAAAATGCATTAATGGAAATAGTATGTATTAATCAACACGCATTGACCAAAAATAGAGAAGATCAATTGGATTGCTTCATGGGCCTGTACACGCCCAGGCAAGCATGTGCATGACATTGCCAAATTTGGAAGAAACTTGAAGAGTGCAATTAACACTTCCATATGCTATAAATACAAGTCCTCTGAGCTCATTTGAAAGGATCTTTGCGCGTCAGCTTTGCCCCCTCTCTTCAAACCCTCATAATTCAAAGGAAAACATGATAATTTTCACTTGAAAATTGAGTTTGAATCTCACTATTTGGAGATTCAAAAACTCCAGGATCCAAAGCTTATATCCATTCCTAATCCACTTCTGCAAGTCATTGGAGCAAGATCAAACAAGAATTGAAGCAAGGAAGAGCAAGTTCTGCACAACATTGAAGGTATTTTTCATAAATTTTCTTCTCTTCGATTCTCACTCAATTCTCATCAATTCTCTTGGTTCTTTGGTTGTCTGAAGTCCTACCAATGTAGGCAAGAAGATTGAGTTGCTTTGAGGTCAAATCGAAGCAACTCAGTTGACACACCTCATATCTTTCTATATATTTGGAGTTAGTTAAAATTGAGGTCAGATTCGTGCTCTACGCCATTTTTTCTTTCAGATCATGTCCTCCTTTTTCATTTATCTGATGGTGATGACTGAATCAGTCCGGCGAGGTTCACCTGAGAAGGTGACTGGAGGTTTAGCGTCGGTGATGTGTTGGACAGGTTCTGAGCCACATGATCAATTCAAAATGTTTTAATCTCACTCGTTGGTTTTGATTACCATCCCTGCAGCGCATTGACTTAAGTCCATGGTGGAAAGCGCACTTGTGGCCACTTGATCTGCCACCTCAATTAATGAGGGAGATCAAGTGGTCCACGTTTTTTTGTATTTTCTGATTTTCATTTTATTCCTTTGATTTTCATTAATTCATATTAATTTTAGTATTGATCCAAAAAATATGAGAGTTTCACCAAAAAAAATTAAATAAAATCCTCTTTCATATTCTGAATTAAAATTACTTTTTGGATTATTATTAATATTTTTCATGATTTAATTGATTTGGTGATTATTTTTAATTGTTTAAAAATACTTTTAAGTTTCCAAAAATTCTGAAATTTTTTCTCCAAGGTCCTTTGACCTTGTTTGACCTATGATAAATCTCATGGCCATTTCTTTGGTGTTTTGATGAGATTTTAGGAATTTGACAAACCATATTTAATTTAATGCATTATTTTTAGTATTTTTAAATTGAATAAATGTCAAATAATTGTGTTGAGCCATTTTGATTGTTGGTATGAGTTTGACTTGTGTTGTTGGACCTTGGTCAATGTTGATTTGACTTTGTTAAGTTAAGATCATTGGATTTAGGGGATTGATGGAATGTACATTCCATCTCCCGAAATGAATGAATGATCTTAATGCATTCCCTTCCCTCTTCATCTCATTCCCCTTCTTTATGCATTCATGTCATGATCCTATGATATCTCAATATCCTAAGGCTAGTTGATTGTAAAATCAACATAAGTATGGATGAGATTAGGCCACCTCTTTTGCATATTCTTTTGTGTGTGGTATGTTTCATGAGCATAGTCCATTATACTATGTCTCTAACATGCATTAACACCAAAACTCTATTGTCCGGCCTCAAATAGTTGTGACTTCTATATAAGTCCAATTACGATTGATTAACACAATGCTAAATTTTTGACACAAAAGGCATAACATTCTAGTTATTGAGATTGTAAGTCTCCCCTCTTTCATGGTATTGTGTGAAAACTTAGCCCTTTTCCTTCCTTTGGAAGATGTCTTGGTTCAAGGATCCATGCTTGTGATAAGTGGGTTGAGTGTTCTCCAAAGAATGGCTTAAAACAAAAAGCAAAAGCAATACTAACTTCTAACTCATTAACAACTAACATTTTATTTCAAGTTATTTACTTTAATGTACTTTATTTTTAAGCCTTATACATTTGCCATTATTCATACCATTCTAATTGTTTATGTTAATGTCATTTTCACTTTGTCCATTTGGACCATACTTTGTGATATATTTTTCTTATGTATATTGTGTTTGTTTGTGTGATCTTTGGCCATTAATATACATAATAAAAACAAAAACCATAAAAAACATCTTGTGTGGACTGTTGGGTTGATCTGAGACAAATGGACTTAGAATTTAGGCAACACTCCTTATGCAAAGGACTTGACCAATGCCAACTTTCATGTAACCAAGTGCTTGTAAATCTGAAACTTCCTCTTATACATCATTGAAGATCCATTTGAGTTCATCTCCAACATGATCATTGTGAAGTTGTTATTTTGAACCTGTGATTTATGGCATTGAGGAATTCATCTGCTACATGGGCAAATTTGAAGAAAGATCATGGAGTTGCTAAGCTTGGATGTGGCTATCTTTATTTGATGCCTTGGTCTTCAAGTTAAGATTGTGTACATTGTTTGTTGCTTGATTCTAATGTCCAAGGGAATTTGGGTTTCTATATGACATTCTTGTCTATTGGATTGCAGCCCATTGGTCAGATCTTTTCAACTCTTAACTTTGAAATTTATGCTTAGGATTAGTCTCTTCATCTCCTCCCCATCTCTTTAATTTCAAAATATCTCCCTCCTTTTTAAAACTTCTTTGTTTGTACTCGTCTTTTCTAAACTTAGACCATTTTGCAAACTAGAAACTTTGGCCTTATGCCATTGCATTTTAAACTCCTCTTCTTAATCAAACTTGTAAATAAACTTAATTTTTACTTGACTTAAAACTTTCAAAAATCCAAAAAAAGAACTAACTCATTCAAATCATTTTTTGGCCTTTGTACCTTTCAAACCTAATTTTTGATAAAAGCAAAGCATCCACTTTGAAATTTGTATCACGAACTACGAGGTTTTGATCCCTTATTTTTATGTTGGTACGTAGGCGCAAGTCTAAAGGTCTTGTCAAACACAAAAATATAATTAATGAATTCTTTTCTCATCCCCCCATTCTATTTGCTTGTTAACATCATTTGTACAAAATACATATGCACACAAAAAAGGTCTCCCTAGGAGTACCTAGGACACTTTGGGTGCTAACACATTCCCTCTGTGTAACCAACCCCCTTACCTGTAATCTCTGGAATTTTATTAGTTTTGATTTGAAAACTTCTTATTTTTGGGTTTTTTTCTTACTTTTCCCTTTTCCCTTAGAAACAATAAAAGTGCGGTGGCGGCTCTTGTTATTTGATGTCTTGCTTATCCATAGCTTGGTGATCATGAATTTACCGCTACAGAAATTAAGTGGAGACTCTGTTGGGGAGTAGTCTCCAATGGGTTTAGCCTACCTTTTTGTGTGTATATAACTGTATATCTGATGTATGTATATTTTTTTGTATGATATAATCTGCTTGTTGTGCTTGGTGATCTCTGAGTGGTGAGATAAGTTCTAACCCGAACTTGAGTGCAATTAATATAGGAGGATGGTATAGTCATGTTCGACTTGTGTGGAGTAGTCCTTAACAAGTTTGCTTGAGATCCATCTGCTCAGTGGAGACCCTTTTGGATTTGGAAATGTCACACAAATATTTATGGTTAGGAATTACTATCTCTAATTTGGGGTCTGAGAAGCTGAGGACCGTTGAACATTTAACCCCTCTTGGCCTATTTAGGACATAGTGCGGAGACTGTTCAAGTGTAGACTTGATAATAGTTGTTACACGATACTACACTCAGACGAGTTTCTCTTGAGAATATTATGGGTCAATGAGTCATTCATCTTAACCTGTAATATCCGATAGATGGAATTAAGACTCTGGGAACTTTTTAGAACATGATCTACAGGTTTTTATCCTTAGTTCACTCCTTTGGGATGGTTCTTACCCAGACTCCATGCTCGTGATTCACAATAAACCCTTGATTCTTGGTTAATCCAATCAAGTCTTGTCAATACCAATGGAACTTGGGTGTTGATAAGGTGAAAACCATAATCCACCAAAATGGATGATTGATCTTGACAATGACTTGATTCATCCCTTGACCTTTGTTTGTGTGCCTTGTGTGTGATCCCTTATTTGTGATTGTTGCATTCATGCATTCATGCGCATCATAACATTCATCACACGGAAATTTCAAGGAACTGAGGTGTTATTTGCAAATATTTTCAGACCATGGATTGTGGACGAAGGAACAATAAGAAGTACAGTTTCAGATGTCCCGACTTGAAAGAGTTAAGGAAGCTAGCGTTTTTTGTATTAGATCCCTTGGATTTTAAACAACATCATGGGAAGCTTCTGTCTATCTTGTTTGCTGATGTAGTTGAAGGACTCTTGAGTGTGTTGGTGCAGTTCTATGATACTCTCTACCATTGTTTCACTTTCCCAGATTTTCAGCTTGTACCTACCTTGGAGGAGTATTCTCATCTTTTGGGGATACCTGTTTCTAGTAGAGTGCCTTTTAGTGGATTGGAGGAGATTCCCCGGTATAGTATTATTGTTGAAGCTCTTCACTTGAAGAAGTCTGAGATAGAGGCTCATTGGGTGAAGAAAGGAGGATTGTTTGGGTTGCCATCTAATTTCCTCATCAAGGAAGTTCCTTGAAAATAAAAACAATCAAGCATTGGATTTCATGCATCATTTGCATAAACAAGTTTTTCTTTCGCTAGATGTCTCATTGGTGTTTCTTCTGTGCTTCAGCCAAGCTGACTCATCAATATAATACTCGCGCCAATCACTCCAGAATCATGGAACATCTTGACCAAGAGAATATAGACCTAAAAGAAGAGATCGCCCGCCTGACTACCATGATGGAGTCAGTTCTAGCCGCGCAGAGCCAGTCTTCTCCAACACCTGCAACTCCTCCTCCTTAGAGGATTGTCATTTTAGAGGTGGCTACCTCTACTATTTCTAGAACCACCGCTCATTTCGCGCCTGCCATGTCTGTCGGATTCCCGTGGGGAATGCCGCCGAACTTCGTGCCTGAGGGCTTCGTGCCCATATTTGCTTCCATGTCGGTATCTAGATCGGTCATGTCTGTGCCGCCACCTTTCGTGCATACCTTGCCTTGTGTGGAAGACACCATTTATCATTCCGAGCCATCTGAGGGCCCAGACATTTTTGAGAAAATGGATGAAATGAAAGATCAATTTCTTGAGCTGCGCAAGGAGTTGAAAACGTTGAGAGGTAAGGACCTTTTTGGGAAGAGTGTTGTTGAATTATGTTGGTGCCAAACGTGAAGATTCCGGTGAAGTTCAAAGTGCCTGACTTTGAAAAATACAAAGGGAACATGTGTCCGCTCAGTCATTTGGTGATGTATGCCCGCAAGATGTCTACCCAAACAGACAACGATCAGTTGTTGATCCACTACTTCCAAGACAATCTGACTAGCGCTGCGCTAAGATGGTATATGGGGTTGGATAGTCCGAGCATCCGCACTTTCAACGATTTGGGTGAAGCGTTTGTTAAGCAATACAAGTACAACGTTGATATGGCTCCCGACCAAGATCAGTTGAGGTCACTATCTTAGAATGACAAGGAAACATTTAAGGAGTATGCGCAGAGATGGAGAGAACTCACTACTAAAATCAACCCTCCTTTAGAGGAAAATGAGATGACTAAGATTTTTCTGAATACCCTTAGCTCATTTTACTATGAGAAGATGATCGCCAGTGCCCCCGGTGATTTTACCGAAATGGTAAACATGGGGACGAGGCTAGAAGAAGGTGTCCGAGAAGGACGGTTGTCAAAGGAGGAGGTATCATCCATCAAAAGATATGGCAGCAGTTTTGGTAAGAAAAAGGACAATGAAGCCAACACAATTTCTAGTGTAAGGAAGAGGAGGCCTCCAATCAGAAGAAGTCAACCACCCCGTCAACATCATCATCAAGTATCTTCCGTAATCCCCATTTTTTTAGCTAGTCAATCAGTACCAGTTCAGCAACAACAACGTCAACAACAACAACCATAACAACGAACAAACACCTACAACAACAACAATACCAACAATCATCATCAACAGTAAACTTTCGAGAGGAAGAAGGTCTCTTTCGACCCGATTCCTATGACATATGCAGAGCTTTATCCATCATTGGTTCTCAAGAACCTGTTATAACCAAGAAATCCGCCACAAATTCCTGAACCACTTCCATGGTGGTATAAGCCTGATCTCCAATGTGCTTTTCATCAAGGAGCACCTGGACATGACATTGAGAACTTCTACCCTCTCAAATACAAAGTCCAGAAGCTAGTGAAGAGTGGAATGGTATCCTTTGAGGACCGTGCATCCAACGTGAAAGCTAACCCACTGCCCACTCATGGAAATTCATCTGTTAACATGGTAGATGGTTGCCTTGGGGAGTTCAAAGTGTTTGATGTCCGTTTTATTCGAAGGTCCCTGGTGATGATGCATAAGTACATTTGCTTGGTGAGTGATTGTGAGCATGACCATGATGGTTGTGCTATCTGCAGTGTTAATTCAAGAGATTGTGAGATTGTGAAAAGAGACATCCAATGGTTGATGGATGAGGGTATGATTCAAATTGTTCAATCCTGTCACTTAGATGACGATGTGAATGTGATTGTTCTTGTGTTTAAGAACCCAGAGAGGGTGGTAATCCAATATGATAGCAGCAACAGTAACAGTATCCACCAAAGATCGGTATCACCGTTAGTTATACGGTTGGCGGGTCCAGTCCCTTTATGCATCCGATAAGGTTGTTCCTTTTTAGTATAATGCAACTATGGTGAAGGATGGTCAAGAGGTTCCATTTGTTGGTGTAAGCCCTATAGACCAATACTTTTTTGGTACTTGTATCGAATTATTTATTAATAATAAAAGGCATTTTCTTTATTATGGTTGACTAATAAAGTCCCTGGAATAGATAGTCCGTTTAATGTATTAAGTGTGATTTAATCATGTGAACACATTAAACATAAGGACACTATTCTTAAAGCATCCGTAGTCGAGCTTTAGTGTGAAGTGGGATAACATTAAAGCATTAAGACTATTATGTTTGTAGACTGATGATCATATCTCATGGATCATGGATAAAGAGTTATCAAGTCTTAAACATAAGTATGAATATTAAGAGTAATATTTATACCGGATTGACCCGCTATGAGAATACTATATAGAAAGTTATGCAAAGTGTCATAAGTTATTCTCATGGTGATAATAGTGTATTCCACTCTTCGACCTGAAACCACTATGGACCCTAGATGTAGAGTCGAGTGCTTTATTGCTGATCAAACGTTGTCCGTAACTAGATAACCATAAAGACAGTTGATGGGTACTCCACGAAGCATGCTGAGGGACATGAGTGACCTAGATGGAATTTTCCCATCCTGCATAACAGGATAAATGTCTATGGGCCCAATATTGAACTAGACAAGGATGACACGGTCTATGCCTTGTGTTCAATATAGACATAAGGGCAAAAGGGTAATTATACACATAAGTATTATCACAGAAGGTTTTGTCAGATCACATGACATTTTCGTGTCTTGGGTAGCAGTGATGTGTTGCTAGATACCACTCACTGTTTATTATGTTAAATGCGTGATTTAATATAATTGCCAACGTCACGAAAACCTACAGGGTCACACACAAAGGACGGATTGATGAAAGATAGAGTAACTAAGGAATACCGTAAGGTACGGTTCCCTTAAGTGAATTATAGAACATCGTAAGGTACGGTGTACTTGAGTAGAATACGAAATATGGCAAGGTACCATGGGCTTAAGTGATTTTGGGCATATTATAAGATATGGGCCAAAATACACTTAAGTGGGCTTTTTAGCTTGAAGCCCACACAAGTGGTTCTATAAATAGAACCCTTGTGCAGAAGCATTCAATTGCGGTTGCATTATTTTCGTTTTCTCTCACTCTCTCTCTCTCACTCAAAGCCTTCATTTGTACCAGCTAGCACTGAGATTGAAGGAACCCGTTCGTGTGGACTGAGTAGAGACGTTGTCATTGTTCAACGTTCGTGATCGTTTCGTGGATCTGCATCAAAGGTTTTTGATCGTCACAAGAGATCTACACCAAAGGTTTCAATCGTCACAAGAGGTAAATATTCTATCACTGATCATGACCATTCGTAAGGATCTCTAAAGGAGAAAATTTTATTTCCGCTGCGTTTTGGACCGCAAATTCTCCTTCACCATTAACTAAGACCAATTCTGTCGTGAGCATTGCTGATGTTACCAAGGTGACCCGCAATGGTCGAGTGTTTGGGTCGGTGTTCCCAAAAGACGTGGAAGATTTGATAGTCAATAAGAAAGTGGAAGTGTCTGCGGCAGATCTAGTTAGTGCTTCAAAGCGTCAGTCTGGTGAATCCAGCAATTTGAAGACTAATAATGATGATGAGGTACTTTGGTTAATAAAGAAAAGTGAGTTTAAAGTGGTGGAGCAGCTGCTCCAAACCCCCTTAAAAATTTCAGTACTGTCTCTGCTTATGAATTCAGAAGCACACAGATAAGCACTGCAAAGAGTTCTAGAGCAAGCGTTTGTGGAACATGATGTTACGGTGGATCATTTTGATCGTATTGTGGCTAACCTCACTTCATGCAATAATCTCAGTTTCTGTGATGAAGAACTCCCTGAGGAGGGTAGGAATCATAATTTGGCTTTGCATATCTCGATGAATTGCAAAGATGACGCTTTATCCAATGTCCTTGTTGACACCGGATCATCGTTGAATGTGCTGCTGAAGTCAACATTATCAAAGATGTCATATCAAGGAGCTCCTATGAGGTATAATGGTGTAATCGTCAAAGCTTTTGATGGTTCACGTAAAACAGTGATAAGTGAAGTGGACCTTCCAGTAAAGATAGGTCCGAGTGACTTCCAAATTACTTTTCAAGTAATGGATATCCACCCGGCCTACAGTTGTCTGTTGGGAAGGCCATGGATTCACGAGGCAGGAGTTGTTACCTCTACATTGCATCAGAAACTCAAATTTGTTAAGAACAGAAAATTGGTCATTGTTGGCGGGGAGAAGGCGTTGTTGGTTAGCCACCTGTCATATTTCTCTAGGTTGAAGTTGAGGATGAGATTGGAACTCTATTCCAAGCCTTATCTATTGCTGTTGAAAAGAGAATTAGGGCACCTATGTCCTCATTGAAAGATGCAAGGAAGATTGTTGAAGAGGGCATTGTTGATTAGTGGGGGCGAGTGGTAGAGGTCTCCGATAACAAGAATAGAACCGGTCTGGGTTTTCAGCAAGGTTCATCAGCTGTTAGACCAGAGGATGTGCAACTTAGCTTCCATGGAGGAGGGTTCATTCATGGCAATCAAGTGACAAGTTCCCGTTGTCTTGTAAAGAGTACCACTCTTTTTACCGCGAGCAACTGTCATTGCACCCTTTGAAATCTTCCATTGATCACCATATAAGACTATTGTGTAGCCTTCACTAGCCAACTGGCCTACTGAGATTAAGTTCTTTGTCAGGTCGGGAATATGTCTTACATTTTTCAATTCCCATTCAGACCCACCTAACTTAATCTTCACTACACCTTTACCTGCAATCTCACATGATTACTCATTACCGAGGTAAACTTTACCGAGGTTTCCAGAGACATAATTATTAAAGAATTCTTTCTGGGAAGTGGCATGGAAGGATGCTCCAGAGTCTAACACCCAAGACTCTTCCTTATTCTCCAAAGAGCATATCAACGCGTCTTCTCCTCTTGAAGTGGAAGCAACATTTGCTTCATCCTTTACCTCTTGATTCTTTGGTGGGAGTCTACATTGATTTTTGTAATGCCCTTTCTTTCCACAATTCCAACATTCGATAGTCTTCAAATTATTGAAACTACGATGATTTCTGGATTTGGATCATCGGTCCTTTGATTTACCACGTCCATATCCCCTGGTTGAATTTCTTCCTCTTTCTCTATATGTAATACTGAAGAGGATGATGATTCACCCAACTCCCTTCGCCTGATCTCTTCACTGAGAACCAGATCACGAACATCATCAAATTTCATCTTTGTACTTCCTGACGAGCTACTCACTGCCGTGACAGTAGCACTCCAACTATCTGGTAAGGAAGACAAAAGTATCAATGCTCGTACTTCATCGTCAAACTCAATTCCATCTGAACTCAATTGGGTTGTTACAATATTTAGTTCATTGATATGTTGTGCAATTGATGTGTCTTCTGTCATCCGAAGTGTAAATAATCGTCTCATCAAATGAACTTTATTTGATGCTGAAGGCTTTTCATACATGCTTGAAAGAGCCTTCAAAAGACCAGCGTTTATCTTCTCCTTCGCAATGTTAAAAGCAACATTTCGAGATAACGACAATCGGATAACGCCAAGTGCTTGCCTATCGAGAAGGTTCCACTCATCTTCCTTCATCGAATCTGGCTTCGTTTCCATGAGAGGTTGATGTAGCTTTTTCTGATATAGATAATCTTCAATCTGCATCTTCCAAAAGCTAAAGTCCACACCATCGAACTTTTCAATTTTCATTTTTCCTTCGTCTGCAGCCATCACTCCCACTTAAATCTGATTTTCTCAGGATCGTCTCTAAAAATTTCTTTACTAGAAAAAATTAGAAAAATCAACCAACTGGCTCTGATACCAGTTGTTAGGAAACTACGCAAAATTTCCCCATATTATCAGATTTGTGGAAGAACAAATTAACGCGGAAGCCCACAAACTTAATGAAAATAAAATCTATAAATTTTTGTTGGTCAAAATAAAAGAGAGATAAAGAGAGTATGAAGGAGAAACAAGAAAAATAATAGTAAAAAGAAACAATAATGGTTATGAGAACTTTGAGGAGATGTTAAATAATAACCATTCATCTTTCTTGTTTTATTGGCTATAAAAGCCTTGTATCTTTCATTTGTAATCATCAGAACATAATTTCAATAAATTCTTTTAGTGTAATTGAGTTATGAAATTTTCATGTGAGGAGAGGTTAATGAATTTATATATTTTATTTTCATTAAGTTTGTGTGCTTCCGCGTTAATTTGTTCTTCCACAAATCTGATAATATGGGAAAATTTTGCGTTGTCTCTAGGATTAAACAACCTAATTCAAAAATGATACGATTAGTAATGCATAATAGATGATCGCTCTATAAATACACCATATATGATAAGAAAACCACTAAAATATAGTATGAATACATTCGTATACATGAGAGAAAAAAAATTTAATGAAGTAAAGTTGAGAGGGAGAAGAGACGTTTTAGTTAATTGGAAATATGGAGTTAAGAGAATTAGGTATGAATGCCTCTATTTATCGAGTAAATATGCACCATAAAGGAGAGAAAATAGGGGAACAAAGTTAATCGATTCTTCTCACGATAGCGAGAAGTAACTGTTGGAGGCTTGGCCAGAGAGAAAAAATTAACATAATTTATAACCGTTGAACGCTTGGTCAAAGGTGAAAAGCATGGGCAATAGTTAACGCAATAGATGAGAACAACCTACTAAATTAAAATTAATAATTAATTTTTTTCAAAGTATCAAAAAAATATTGCATCACCCAAAGCCAAAATGGCTGAGTCAGTCAGACAGATGGCGGTGGAAGGCGCATGTGTGGTGGTTTATTGCAGTGTGTTTTCTCCTTTTTACAAAATTATTAGGTTTTTTTTTTTGGAAAAACCCTCAAGAGACCACTGATGATACTCAGTTACTATATAATATTTTGCGAGTAATTTCGAATAAAATTGGTTTTATAAATAAAAATCATGCCAAAATATGAAGAAGTGAGTAAAATCTTCAATTTGTATAAATCATTTAAACCAATCAATCGAATTTAATTTTGAGTGAAATTGGATCCAATTTTTTTTAAATGTGGATTATTAAAATATATCTATAATTAGTATAATTATTAGGATATCTCTGTAATTGATATACATCATAATTGTATATTATTAGCTTCCAAATATAGACACTGTCATACTTGTATATAATGAGTATTCTTATCAATGAAAAGGCCGGGATTAAATTACTTACTTGGTATCAGTTTTGTCACTATCCTAACTTAAACTCTTCTCACCGCCACTAATCCTTTGTTTTACCATGATAAAAACAAACTCCCATTCCCAAACTTCTGATGACACTTCATCAGTTTCTCAAACTAACCCTCCTCAGGCGGCGAAACCCAACTTCCAATCCGCCTTCGCTATCAACAACGTCAAAACCATAATCCCGGTGACATTGGAAAATGATTCTAATCTCTACCTCTCATGGTCTGCCCTCTTCAAGGTGCAAGCACGTGTTCATAATGTACTTGATCACATCATCCCATCATCGGATGCACAGGCCATACAAGCATCAGCAGACCTTATGGCTAACGATTCTGAACTTTGGAATCGGCTTGATGCGGTGGTGTAAGACCCCAATTTTTGCCCTAAGATCCCTCATGGCATCATATCATATCATATCATTGCCTCAAGGATCATTGTGCACCTTTGCTTCCCTCCTAGTGGGTGGGCTATCTTGTGAGTGTGATTCTTGATCACCAAGCATGTATTGCATTTGTATATCATTGCTTTTCATTTGTTTACTAACCAAAAGTACAAAAATATTATCATCTAACCTTGTTTCTTGCAGATGAAGCAAACTAGGTCAAAACAGTCAAATCATTCATTTGAGCAATGGATGGTGACCATTCTTGAAGAATTTGGGCACCATGATCATTCATCAAGAGTTCATATGAGTTGTGACATCATTTGGAATCAAAATCTCAAGAGAAAGAGGCTTGAAATTCATCAGAACATGGCTCAGTCAACCAAAACCCTAGCAAAGTCAACTGTGGTCAACTGTGCATTTAATCAGGATTTGGAAGGTGTGAGATGGTTGAAAAGGTCTCATTCATGTCCATACAAGCTCCAATTAACATTTCAAACATCCACAGTGAAGGATTTGAGGTCAGACAAAAAGTTTCCCAAAATGGCAATGACCTGTAATTTTCACCTGCCAAAAATGGAAAGTCTTGCTCCTCAAAATTACATCATGAACCAAGCTCCAAATCAAATTTTTCCCAACATGAAAGTTGAAGATCTTGATCTCACCTTTCCAAAAAGTCCAAGAACACTCATTTCCCATTTATGGTTGGCAAGTTATGATCAAATCATTTTCAGAAAAAGTTGAAATTCAAAGTGCCATAACTTTTGAATGGAAAGGCCAATTTGGTTGATTCTTTTTTGAGCAAACCACATTTGATGTGTACTATCCAAATCCATCATCACATTTCATCAAAAACCTTCACATAAAAAGGTCATTTTTCAAGTGAACCATTTAATTTTTGGTGGGAAAAATAGTCATTTTCAAAAATACATGGAATTTTTACACCAAGCCAATTGGGATTGCTTCTAAACATGATTTGTGGTGTGCTGCAAAAGAAAAATTACTGTTCCATTGGTTCTAAGTTCAAAAGGGCAAATTGGCCAATTTCCATAACAAGCTCAATTCACTAATCACTCCAAATTTGGTTAAGCATGATTAAGGCATGGATTAAGTGATACTATAAAAGCCTAATCCTAACAGAAAACTCAGATCAACAATCACATTTCAGATCAAATTCACAAAATCTCAAAATTCTCTCAATTTTATCCATTTTTCACATACACTTTTTTTCATCAATTCATCAAGAATCTGTTGCTCTTTGTGCTATTTCTTTGTTGAATCATCATCTGCAGGGGATTTGGGAGATCTGTTGAACAAGATTGTGGAAGGAATCGTGCTGAATCCAACTGTTGGAACCTTGAGCTCATCAATGGCAGCTGGAAAATTCATCATCCTCGTGCGTTGTTGAGCTGAGCATTCATCACTATCCACCTCCTACAACATCCAAGACCATCTGTTTCACTCGATTGGGACCTGAAACGCACGGATTTCACACTGCGATCATCAAGAGGTAAATTTTCGAAGTCTCCAATTCTTGAAATCAACATATGGATTCAATAGATCGTTCATCATAGAGTAATCTGAAAGTTGAATCGCGCGATTTCATCCATTAATCATCAAGAAATCTGAATTTTAAGTTTGTATGTCAAAACTTTTCTTGATTGAATCTTTTTGTATGTTGAGTTCTGGATAAAATCATGGTGATATTAGTGATGTACGTTGCATGCTGATTCCATCCATATACGGTTTGTGCATTTCCATGGAGTTTTGTGAATGTTGATGATGAACAGCCAAGAACGCGATGAACACGTTCAATTTCCTCCCAGATTCGCGTGTTTGATCCAATTGGCCTGGCTTCATTTCAAATTTTGTGTTTCCCGCGCGCCTTGGCCACTCCCACGCTGCCACTTCAATTAATAAAACGGGGCGTTTTGCCCCTGGCTGCGCTTAATTACTAAATTGCCACTGGCGCCAATTAACTCATTTAAATCATTAAATATTTATTTCATTTTTGCATCCTAACTTCAAAAAATCATAATAAATTCATTTTTAGCCCAAATTGGGTGGGGATTTTTGTGTTGATCTCCAAATTCTCTCTAGTTTTTTTTAGGTATGATAATCAATGTTGTGCCTGGTTGATTTTTGCTTTTGCCTAGAGACTTTGGTCATGTATGCTTTTAATGTATGTTTTGCCATTTCATTCATAAAATAATGATGCCTTATCCAAAATGCTTGAAATTTTACATGCCTATTCTTGACTCATTCCTGGTGATTTTGATGTATAGTTTGCTATTTTTGAGTTCCTGGTTAGAGAGATATGATGTGATCTTTTTGAGTGTGACAATGTGTGTCACACTATGTTATGCCATGTTCAAGAATTTTGTTTCCATGCTTATTGAATGCCATTTGCTCTGGATTTTTGCATGTGATTACATCTATATGTCTAGTTTAAGCATGAGTTTTTGTAGGATTTGTTGATCAATTTCCTATTTGATTGGTATTTTTGTTTGTTGTTTACCATTTTGTGAACTTCTCTTGAGTGATCATCTTACATAGCTTGTGAAATTCTCATACCTTATCATATGAAGCTGAAATTTTGTGGATGGAATCTTAACATGTTTAATGTCAATTTGGCTTTGGAGTGGTCCATTTATCTTGCACCAATTTTGTTTGGCATACATTTGAAGTTGATACATGATTTGTAGCCTTATTTGAAGTTGTTTTTGTCTACCATGACTTGTTGATTTTAATTTCTATACTTCCATTTATCCAAATAACATGAAATTTGATATGTGGCTCATTGAATATGTCCTGTTTGAGCTGGAAGTTTTGTGGAATTTATTGAGCTGTTTTGATATTGGTTTGATTGTGATCATTCTGTTTGCTCCATTGTGATTCCAAAATGCATAGTTTGACATGTTATGTGTATAAAATGCAATTGGTGAATGTTTTGGATATGGGACCAACTGGAATTTATTCTTGTTTGTTAAATCTTGATTTTGATCAATTTTCACTTGCTGTTTTGAATTTTTCACCTCCTTTTGACCCTAGGCTTGTCCTAGTGGTCTTACTTCTCACATTTGAGTTGTTTTTTCAGGTTAAGAAGCAAAATGCTTTGAAGAGTTCAATTCAAGTTGATTGATTTTGGTTTAATTGATTGTGATGAACTAACTTGCTTTGTTTTGTAGGATGCTAACTCATTTCATTTGAGTTTGTGCTTTGCACACATGATTGATTATGTTATCTGTTGGTTCTTAACTTGTCTGTTTTGACTTTGTGATTGGAATACTGATTATATTTGATTGATTTCAGGTACCCTTAGTCGCTTTAGTTCCTTGAGAACTAGCTATTGCTTTGCTTTGCTTAAGCATTGAGGTAGACTCTCTTGTCTCCATGTAGTCTGGAAGACCTGGCTTGTTATTTAGCCAGGCAACTGTCTGAAGTCCTCCTTAAGAGGCGATGTTTGTGATTGTTTAAATTTGTCCCCAAGCAGGTAAAGACCTCATGTGAGGCAATTGGTAGACAAAAGAGATATGTAGCCTATCTCCTACTATTCTGTGAGTCACTCACATTGCTCACACTACTTGTGTTTGATGCATGTTGAGTAAAACCCAAGATCATAGAGTCTATACTTTGGGGAGAGAGTTCCATCTTTCTGAACTCCCCCACCTTCTGATATTCAATACTCTCCCTGACCAGGGATAAGAGTGATGAGGCACACCCCTCATATCCTTTCATCTGCTTCACCTTGGCTCTCAATGTCAAGGTTAAGAGCACCATTGACCCCATTCCAGTTGACTTTTAAGTCTAACCCTTTGATTGAGCCTAATTGTTTGGTTATAGTGAGTGTTAAATGACTTTGTTGATTGATTGCTTGTTACATTTGTACATGTTTGCTTGCCTTTGTGCACTTATCATCATTGATTGTTCATTATTGCATGATCATCATTGCATATCTTTGTGATCCATGTTTGGTTTACCCATTGAGGACAATTGTAAGACCATGTTCTTTGGCCATTGTTCCTGTGATTTAGAAGGGACAGAGTGTAAGACCATCTCACTTGGTCACTCATGTCCATTGCTTAAATGCTTGTTCGTTTGTTGTATGTGAGGATGCAAGTGTAAGACCATGTTGTTGGCTCTTGTATTCCTATGATCATCCTTTGGAGGTTGGTATAAGTCCAGATAGATTGGCATCTGACATCCAAGTTTTGTTTTACTCTAGGAGATTGGTGTAAATCCATTTATTGGTATCCGACATCCGCTTTTGCTTTGTGAGATTGGTATAAGACCATTGATGGCATCCGGTATCATTTGTTTTATTTTAGGAGATTGGTGTAAACCCATTTATTGGTATCCGACATCCGCTTTTGTTTGTGAGATTGGTATAAGACCATTGATGGCATCCGGTATCACCTCGCTTCTTTGCTTACTTGCTTTGTTGCCTCATTCCTAAGGACACACTTGAATCATCTTCTATATGATTTCAAGAGGTGAACTTTTCTAGGAAGTTTTACATTCCCTCATCCACACCCTTTTGTTTCAAAACCCCCTTTTCACTTGTTGACTTTTAAAAACTTGAAAATGCATGTTGTGCAAACATCTCATGCCTTTTCAAATTAGAAACCTGGACCATAAGTCCTTGACTTTTCAAACTCCATTTCATAACACTTCTTTGAATCAATCTTAATCATACCTTGACCATATTTTGTGAATAATCATAATCAATTAACTTCACCCATTCAATTGTTTTGGCTTTGTCCATTGTTAATATGTTTTCATGCATTAGCCTTAGGTTTTAATTACCATAGTGGTTGATGTAATTCTTACCTTATCCTTAGTGAGTTGATTGTAAGTCTTCCATACTTATTATAGGGTTAACCCCTCACTAGTATGTTGAAGCCGTCCTCGCATGGTGGATTGTTGATGTTGGTTGAGTTTTCTCCCATTGGTAATGAAAAGCCTTAGTGCTTGTGTTTTAAAAATGAACTCACTAATTTTTGGAAATCTTTTAGCCGAACTACGGCGTTTTGATCCTTACCTTTGATGGAAGGTACGTAGGCAACGGGTTCATCCGTTCGAACACAAAAATAACTAACTTGTACATTCTTTTCTCATCATCCCATTCATGTTTGCACAATATGTCAAAACAAATAAACATTTTTATACAACAAGTGTGAAAAGGGCTCCCTAGGAGTACCTAGGACGTGATGGGTGCCTAACACCTTCCCATTGCGTAATTTACCCCTTACCCAGATTCTCTGATCTTTTTCATTAGTTTTCTACGTGTAAAACTTCTTAGGTTTTTGTTCGCTTTTTAACCAGTCCTTAGGATAAATAAAAGTGCGGTGGCGACTCGATTCATTGTATACTTTACTTATGGTTTAATCAATAGATCATATAGCGACGAATACACCGCTACAGAAAAGTGGCGACTCTGCTGGGGAAGAAACGTTAGACCTTCCCTTGTGGTATTGCCTATTTTTCACCCTTGTTGTATGATATTGTTTATGTGTTATTTGACATATTTTTGTACAATTTGGGATAACTGTATTGATTGTAATGTTTGAATTGCTTGATATACAATTGCTGTTTGCTTTGGTGATCTCTGTGAGATGAGTTCTATACCCGAACTCGAGTGCACTCTAGGATAGGAGAATGGCATAGTCTTGTTGACTGGTGTGGAGTATTCCTTAGCCAGTTGACTTGCGAGTCCATTCACTTGGTGGAGGTCATGTTGGATTGATAATGTCACACAAGTTATTTGTGGTTAGGCATTATTCGTTCAATCATGTGCCTTAGAAGCCAAGGACCTTAGTTTACCAAACCCATCTTGGCCTATTTTTAGGACGTAGTGCGGAGGTCGTTCAGATGTAAGATCTGATGCGATTGTTACGCGATACTACACTCATAAGAGTCTCTCTTGAGAATATTTTTGGAATACGACTATTCGTTCCTCCGATAATATCCGAGAGATGGGACAATGATTATGGGAACCTCTGGTAGAACATGTCTGGCAGGTTTAAACCCTAGTACACTCCCTTTGGGTGGTTCTTGATCGCGACTTTATGAGTCGAATTTGGGGTACAAACTGCAAGTGCACAGTTCTATCGCGTAGTTTTAAAAGATATCGATCCCACAGGGACTTATGAATCGATATACCGTTATCTAAGGTTACTTCGTAAAGCTAAGGCAGGTAATACTTTGATTGTTTGGGGGAAAAAGCTAAAACTAAAATAAGATCTAAAATTAAATATTAATAAAGCGGATATCGGTATGTAGTTCGTCGTAATTAGGGAATCAATTCTTTGTCGGTTTCCTGGTTTTAAAATAAATCTTTTCAGTTGACTTTATTGATTAAAAGTTTTATCTCAAACTCTCGCTCTGTTGAATAAACCATGATTTTATGTTAATGTAGCTGTCACTTATAATTAAGTCAAAAACCATTTTTTGAAAACAATAGAATCCGTAGAAACTCTTTTTAAGAAAACACTGACCGTTTAAACACCCTTATCTCAAACTCTCGCTCTGTTGACTTAGGTTATATAATTAAATTCGAATGCTTAACTCTCGTCCTCACATTCAATCTTTAAAAATACTTTTTGGAAAAGATCAGAATTTAATTAACTCTAAAACTTGCTCTCGCCCTGATCTAGAATTAATGTCTAATTTACACTGTCCAGTTAAAACCTCAAACTCTCGCTCTATTGATTTTAACTTCTTTATGTCTTTTACTTTCGTAAAAACCTTTGTTATTAACCCTGTAAATTGAGACCGTAAAAAGAGTGATTTTAATTTTAAATTTAATTAAACCGACTTAGTTTTGATTCCTTATTCCGCTTACTTTACATACCGATATCTAAGCGAATTAGCCAGACATGCTAAACAAACTTAAATACTTATCATGCATAAACAGACTCATCCCAGGCAAATAATATAAATAAATAATAAAACAAAGCATTAAATAATAATTAAAGAACCTGAATGAGTTAAACAATAGTCTTGAACACTCCACCACAAGCCGGTAGGATTTGTTCTTGGATTCTTCAATTAAACAACAAATTAAAACGAAGGAAATAAAAACTAGATTCTAACGTAAGGTTAGATCCGGTAAAAAGGTACACAATAGTTTCCGGTGTAGAAACTATTGTGCGAAAAGAATTAACTAAATGCTAAAAAGGAAAATAGAAATTGCAAGGGAAATAGTGTAGAACTCGTAAAAATAATAAAGAAACAATGCCTAAGCTGCTGGAAAAGAAAATATGCAAAAGCGAAAACGGCAAAGAAAAATGTGGAAAAGCGTGGAACCCTTTTAGGTTTGGAAAGTGGCTATTTATATTGGTGCCTTGAGTAACTGCCTCCGCTTCAAAGGTCTTCAACATGCATAAAAGTTGGGCGTGGATATAGGGCTCAACTCTCCCTCAACGTCTCTGAAGCGTTCCTTGCGCCAAAAATGTAGGGGAATGGTGTGACGTTCGTCACACCATGTGTGACGTCCGTCACAGGAGTGTGCAAGGCGTGACGCTCGTCACGGCCTCTGTGACGTCCGTCACAGGCACAGCACCTGTGTTTTGTGCTTTGGGCTGGGCTTTGATATTTGGTTCATTTTCTCTCCTTTTTGCACCTCCTTTTCTTCCATTTTTACTTGTGCTTCAAATAAACCACCTGAGACAAATAGGAAGAAAATACCGCGTAATATCTAATAAAATGAAGTGAACTGAAATAAATAATAATATAATTTAATTGAATTAAGTCCTAAAATATGATATAATTTCATGTTATCAGTTCTTAACCGAGACTCCATGCTCGTGACTCTCAGCAAACCCGTGATTCGTGGTTGAATCGTTCAAACATCGTTAATATCAATGGAACTTGGGTATTGATAAGGTGTAAAACCTAAAACTACCAAAATGGATGATTGATATTAAGGATGTTAGAGTCGGTTCACGTACCGTTAATATCAATGGAACTTGGGTGTTGATAAGGTGAAAACCTAAATCCACCAAAATGGATGATTGATATTAGGGATACAATGAGCTTTCCCACGACCTTTGTTTGGTGTGCTTTGCTTGATCCTTGAGTGTGATTGTTGCATTCATGCATTCATGCATTCATCTGCACCTCATGTCATCAGAAAAAAAAAAGAGAAAATTTTCAAGGAACTTAAAAGGGTTTATTTGCAAAAAAAATTCAGACATGGAAAGACCAAAAAGGCATACAAAGAAGTACAGCTTTAAGCAGCCTGATGTGAAAGAGTTAAGGAATCTGACATCTTATGTATTAGATCCCTTGGGTTTCAAAGCTCGCTATGGGAAGCTTCTGCCTCTGTTGACTACTCAGGTTGACGAAGGGTTGATGAGTACTCTAGCTCATTTCTACGATCCTCTGTATCACTGCTTCTCATTTCCGGATTTCCAGTTATTGCCTACCTTGGAGGAGTATTCTCACCTCATTGGGATCCCGATTCTGGATCAGGTTCCGTTCAGTGGCTTAGAGAGTATTCCGACCGCTCGAGAGATTGCAGATTTGTTGCACATAGATGAAGCTTTGATTAAAGCTAACCTGACTACCAAAGGTGGAATTCAGGGTTTTCCTTCCGAGTTCCTCGTCGCTCAAGCTACCATCTATGGGAAGGCCATGAGTGAGGATGCCTTTGAGGCTTTGTTTGTATTGCTCATCTATGGGTTGGTCTTATTTCCCAAATTCGACAAATTCGTGGACATGAATGCCATTAGGATCTTCTCGGTTCTTAATCCCGTTCCGACTTTGTTGGGTGATGCCTATGTCTCTTTGCACCTGAGGAATGCAAAGGGTGGAGGAGTTATTGTCTGCTGTCTACCTTTGCTGTACAAGTGGTTTATTTCGCACTTGCCGCAGACTCTTGCCTTCAAGGAGAACAAGGGATGTCTACGGTGGTCTCAGAGACTCATGTCTCTCACTAATGATGATATCTCTTGGTATGATCGCGTGTATGATACCGTCCAGATCATTGATTATTGTGGTGAATTCCCTAATGTGCCTCTTCTTGGTACATGTGGTGGGATCAGCTACAATCCCATTCTAGCACGTCGTTAGCTTGGGTTCCCCCTAAAGGATAAACCTCATAACATTCTGTTAGAAGGTGTGTTCTTTCAGGAGGGTAAAGATCCCCAAGGCCTGAAAGCCAGATTCGTCCGTGCTTGGCGCAAGATCTGCAAGAAGAGTAGGAATGAGCTAGGTCCGAAGAATTGCATTGCTTTGGAGCCTTATACTTCCTGGGTCAGACAGAGAGCTGCCACTTACTTGATGCCATACGATCATCCGAGACCTACACCTTTGTATGTGGCTGGGCCTTCAACCCTCCCTATCCAACGTGTAGAGGAGTTGAGAGAAGAAGACCTTTCACGTGCTTGGATCCGTGAAAGGGAGGAATTGCTTCAGCAGCTCAAGGAGAAGGACGCTCTGATTGAATTTCTCGAGCATCGAGTGATCGACGATCCCAATGATACTTGGACTTCTTTGCTTCCTCAGTCTTCCAAGTTTTGGAAGAGGAAGTATGATCAGCTAGCTAAGGAGAAAGCAGATATGGAAGCTGCCTATGAGAGAGAGATCAAGAAGCTGTGTACTTCTCGTCTTCCAGCATCCCGAGCTAATAGGGATCCATAGGATGTTACTTTCCTTTTCTCCTTGTAATTGAATCAAAAATGTTGTACTTCTTTGTCTCGATATATTGAATGAGATGTTTTCCATAATGATAATAAATGCTTAAAAATTCAAAAATTGCAAATAATACCCTAAGAGTTCCTTGAAAATAAAACAAAGCATATGCATTAGCACTTCATACATCATTTTGCATAAGCAGGTACCTTGTTTCTGGTCTTCTTGTGCTGACTCTGTGTTCTTCATTTATTTTGAAGACAAGCTGACTCACCGGTACTATACCAGAGCAAATTCTGCCAGAGTTATGGATCAGCTAGAGCAAGAGAACAGAGAACTGAAGGAAGAGGTCGCCAGACTTGGCGCTTTGATGGAGCAACTTCTTGCTGCTCAGAATCAACCTGCTCAACCGCCTGCAACTCCTGTTCAGAGGACTGTCGTCTCTGAAATTGTAGCTCCGTCTGTGCCAGCCGCCAGTACTCACTTTGGGTCTCACGCAATGCCAGCCGGGTTCCCTTGGGGTATGCCTCCAGGTTTCATGCCGGATATTCCTGCTCCAACTTTTGCTCATATGCCGGCATCTAGCTCGGTCCCTGTTGCTGCTCCTCCTGTCGTGCATACCATGCCGAGGGTAGACGACACCATCTATCATTCCGAGCCGTCTGAGGGCCCGGATGTTAATGAGAAGATGGAAGCGATGAATGACCAATTCCTTGAGCTGAGGAAGGAATTGAAGACCCTCATAGGTAAAGATCTTTTCGGCAAGTCTGCTGTCGAGCTATGCCTTGTCCCCGGTGTGAAAATACCGATTAAATTCAAAGTGCCTGACTTTGAGAAGTACAAGGGGAACACCTGTCCACTAGCTCACCTGGTCATGTACGCCAGGAAGATGTCAACCCAGACTGATAATGATCAGCTGTTGATCCATTATTTCCAAGACAGTTTATCGGGTGCTGCGCTCAGATGGTACATGAGCTTGGATAGTGCCAATATCAGATCCTTCAACGACCTTGACGAAGCCTTCGTCAAGCAATACAAATATAACGTCGATATGGCGCCTGACCGGGATCAACTCAGGTCTATGTCGCAGAAGGAAAAGGAAACTTTCAAGGAGTACGCCCAGAGGTGGCGAGAGTTGGCTGCTCAAATTACTCCTCCGCTGGAAGAGAAAGAGATGACTAAGATCTTTTTGAAGACTCTTAGTTCTTTTTATTACGAACTGATGGTCGCTAGTGCTCCCTCTGATTTCACCGAGATGGTGAATATGGGGATGAGGTTGGAAGAAGGTGTCCGTGAAGGACGTTTGGCGAAAGATGAAGGCTCTTCTAGCAAGCGGTATGGAGCATTTGCTAAGAAGAAGGATGGGGAAGCACATGCTGTGCAATCCCATGGAAAATCAAGGAAACCTCCTGTTCAGAGGAAACCCGCACGCCGTGCCGGTCACCAGCACCAGGTGGCTCATATAACACCTGTATTCAGAGATAATCAGCAGGCTCAGCATCAGCAACAATATCAACAACCTCAATATCAGCAACAGCAACGCCCACAGCAACAGGCTTACCAGCCTCGTGGAAGCACAACCAATCAAGCCAACATGAATTATGATAGGAAGAAGATCAACTTCGATCCGATTCCGATGTCATACGCAGAGCTTTATCCTTCCTTGCTGGAAAGAAAATTGGTTACTCCCAGGGATCCTCCTGCTAGTCCTGCAAACCCACAATGGTGGTATAAACCAGATCAGCATTGTGTGTATCACTCCGGAGCTCCGGGCCATAATATTGAAAACTGTTATCCACTCAAGACTAAGGTTCAAGACCTTATGAGATGTGGGATTTTGAGCTTTGAAGATTCAGGCCCAAATGTCACCAAGAACCCATTGCCTTCGCATGGGAAGTCTGTGAACATGGTCCAGGGATGCCCTGGGAAATATAAGGTCAAATATGTAAGTCATATTCGACAGTCGTTGGTGGAATTACATCGTTTGCTGTGTCAGTACAGCCACATGGAGCATGACCACGACAAATGCCGCATCTGTTCGGTGAACCGCTTGGGTTGTAATCAGGTCCGCAGAGAATTGCAAGAGTTATTAGACGAAGGAACCATTGAGATTCTCCAAAATCGCAATGTTGATGAGGACGAACCGGAGGTTAATGTTATATCCCCCGTGTTCAAGTTACCCGAGCCTGTTGTTATTCGCTATGATAGCAGCAAGCCGAAGGCTTCTCCCTCCTTGGTGATTAAACCTGCAGGCCCCGTGCCTTATTCGTCTGACCGAGTTGTGCCGTTCAGATATAACCTTGTGACTGTACAAGATGGGGTAGAAGTGCCTTTGCCCTCAACTGCTGTAACCAACATCGCTGACGTAAGTGGGCTGACCCGGAGTGGTCGTGTTTTTTCTGCACCCGCTAAAGCCCCTGTTGCTTCTGAATCTGCTGAGTGCCCGGTGGGGACCGCTGTTAATATTCAGAATCCGGCACTTGATGTTGCCAGACCCTCCTCCATACAAAAGACTCCCACTTCTTCAGTTGGCCCGAGTGGCATTATGAATGAAGAATCTGATGAGATGCTGAGGCTCATCAAAAAGAGCGAGTATAATGTTGTAGACCAGCTTCTACAAACGCCATCCAAAATCTCCATACTATCCTTGCTGTTGTATTCAGAACCCCATAGGGAGGCTCTGCAGAAAGTAATGGATTTGGCGTATGTTGATCACGACGTCACGATTGAGCAATTTGACAGTATAGTTGCAAACATTACTGCTTGCAACACTTTGAGTTTTAGTGACACTGATCTCCCTGAGGAGGGAAGAGACCACAACATGGCTTTACACATATCTCTAAACTGCAAATCTGATGCCATGTCCAACGTGCTGGTGGACACTGGATCATCCTTAAATGTATTGCCTAAATCCACACTCTCTAGATTGTCATATCAAGGTCCTCCTATGAGGCAGAGTGGGGTTGTTGTGAAAGCATTCGATGGGTCGCGCAAGACCGTGATTGGGGAAGTTGATCTCCCTATCAAAATCGGACCAAGTGATTTCCAGGTTACTTTCCAGGTAATGGATATCCACCCATCTTACAGCTGTCTCTTAGGCAGACCATGGATTCACGAGGCTGGCGCCGTGACATCCACCCTACACCAGAAACTGAAATTTGTGAAGAACAAAAAACTGGTTGTAGTAGGGGGAGAAAAGGCTCTCCTGGTTAGTCACTTGTCTTCTTTCTCATATATTGACGCAGAGGATGAAGTTGGAACCCCGTTCCAAGCTTTATCTATTGATGAACCAATCGAGAAGAAGTCCCCTTCATTCGCTTCCTACCGTGATGCAAAGCTGGCCATTGAATATGGTGCAGTAGCTGGTTTAGGGAAGGTGATTGAGCTTGAAGACAACAGATCCCGGGCTGGCATTGGCTACTGTTCTGGGGCGTTTAATGAGCAAGGTTTGTTCACAAGTGGAGGATTCATCCACGACGATCAACCTGAAGAGGAAGCTGCTGCTATCTTGGAAGAGGATGCAGAGGATTTGAACAATTTCGTCATACCTGGTGGTGTCTGCCACAATTGGGTCGCTGTAGATGTTCCTACAGTCATCTATAGATCAGAGTAATTGTTCACTTTGTTTAAAACCCTTCTCCCATGCCAAAAGGAGAAGTGATGACATTGTTGGCAACATATATACAATGATGTTTTCATTCAATTAATGCATTGTTAAACATTTGTTTTTCCATTTGTTTTCACTTTTTGCTTTTTGCACGAAATCAGTGATCACAAAAAACCCATAAAAACAAGAATAAAAGCAAACATTTTTCATCTGCATAATGATTTGCTTGTTTAAATTCTAAAGTTTTTCATTAACCAAAATCATTATGCAGGTTGATCCTAAAACCCGTTGAACATAATGATCCAACGCCATCTCCCAATTTTGAATCCCCTGTATTCGAGGCAGAGGAAGATGATGTTGAAGGAATTCCTGATGAGATTACCCGTCTCCTTGAGCACGAGAAGAAGATCATTCAGCCGCACCTTGAAGATTTGGAAACAGTCAACTTGGGGTCTGAGGATTGTGTTCGTCTGGTGAAGATTGGGGCACTTCTTGAAGAGTCTGTCAAGAAGGATCTGATTGAATTGCTACGAGAATATTCCGATATCTTCGCTTGGTCCTACGAAGACATGCCGGGTCTAGATACTGATATTGTGCAACATTTCCTGCCTTTGAAGCCTGAGTGCGTGCCTGTGAAGCAGAAGCTCAGAAGAACTCATCCAGATATGGCAGTAAAGATCAAAGAGGAAGTTCAGAAGCAAATTGATACGGGGTTTCTGGTGACTTCTACATATCCTCAATGGATGGCCAATATTGTGCCTGTTCCTAAGAAGGATGGAAAAGTCCGTATGTGCGTTGATTACAGAGATTTGAATAAAGCTAGTCCGAAAGATGATTTTCCTCTACCACACATTGATATGTTGGTAGACAATACAGCTAAATTCAAAGTCTTTTCCTTTATGGACGGATTTTCCGGATATAATCAAATCAAAATGGCACCCGAAGATATGGAGAAGACAACATTCATCACACCTTGGGGAACATTCTGTTATCGAGTGATGCCCTTCGGTTTGAAGAATGCCGGAGCCACGTATCAACGAGCTATGACTACCTTGTTTCATGATATGATGCACAAGGAGATAGAGGTCTATGTTGATGATATTATTGCCAAGTCCCGAACGGAAGTTGAACATGTTGAGCATTTGTTGAAGCTTTTTCAGCGTCTGAGGAAGTTTAGACTTCGCCTGAATCCGAACAAATGTACATTTGGAGTCCGTTCCGGTAAGTTGTTGGGTTTTGTTGTCAGCGAAAGAGGTATTGAGGTTGATCCTGCAAAGGTCAAAGCAATACAAGAGATGCCTGCGCCCAAAACTGAAAAGCAAGTCCGAGGTTTTCTTGGCCGCTTGAACTACATTTCCAGATTTATATCCCACATGACTGCCACATGTGCGCCGATATTCAAGCTCCTTCGGAAAGATCAGTCTCATGATTGGACCGAGGATTTCCAGAAAGCTTTCGACAGTATCAAGGAATATCTGTCCGAACCTCCGATCTTGTCTCCGCCTGTGGAAGGAAGACCTCTGATCATGTATTTGACTGTGCTTGAAGATTCGATGGGTTATGTCCTCGGTCAGCAAGATGAATCAGGGAAGAAAGAATTTGCTATATACTACCTCAGTAAGAAGTTTACTGATTGTGAGTCTCGGTACTCTATGCTTGAGAAGACGTGCTGTGCTTTAGCTTGGGCTGCTAAGCGGTTGCGCCAATACATGATAAATCATACAACTTGGTTGATATCCAAAATGGATCCAATCAAGTATATCTTCGAGAAGCCTGCTTTAACCAGGAGGATTGCCCGTTGGCAGATGTTATTGTCTGAGTATGATATCGAGTATCGAGCTCAGAAAGCTATCAAGGGTAGTATCTTGGCTGACCATTTAGCGCACCATCCGATTGAAGATCATCAGTCTGTTCAGTACGACTTCCCAGATGAGGAGATTCTGTATTTGAAAATGAAAGATTGTGATGAGCCTACACTTGATGAAGGTCCAGAACCTGGTTCCAGATGGACGATGGTGTTCGATGGCGCTGTAAATCAATACGGAAATGGAATTGGGGCAGTAATCATTACTCCTCATGGCACACATATTCCGCTTATAGCAAGGCTATCTTTCAAATGCACAAATAATATGGCTGAGTATGAGGCCTGTATTATGGGACTTGAAGAATGTATTGATTTGAGAATCAAGCATCTTGATGTGTATGGTGATTCGGCCCTGGTTGTCAATCAGATCAAGGGTGAATGGGAGACGAATCAGCCAAGTCTCATTCCGTACAGAGATTATGCAAGAAGGATTTCAACTTTCTTTACAGAGGTTGACTTTCATCATATTCCTCGAGAGGATAATCGGATGGCAGATGCTCTTGCTACGCTCGCTTCCATGATTGTTGTCAAGTATTGGAATGAAGTCCCCAATATTGTCGTGATGCGCTTGGATAGACCAGCTCACGTATTTGCAATTGAAGAAGTAAATGACGACAAGCCTTGGTATTTTGATATCAAGAATTTCCTCCAGAACCAGGGCTACCCGCCTGGGGCATCTGTGAAAGATAGGAAAACTTTGAGAAGGTTGTCAGGCAGTTTCTACCTCAGTGGTGAAGTGCTGTATAAAAGAAATTTTGACATGGTTTTGCTCAGATGCGTGGATAGACACGAAGCGAACCTGTTGATGACTGAGGTCCATGAGGGTTCATTTGGTACTCATTCCAATGGACATGCCATGGCTAGAAAGATGCTGAGAGCAGGCTACTATTGGCTGACAATGGAGTCTGACTGCTGCAAATACGTGAAGAAATGCCACAAGTGTCAGATTTATGCGGATAAGATTCATATTCCTCCGACACTCCTGAATGTGATTTCATCACCATGGCCTTTCTCTATGTGGGGAATCGACATGATCGGTATGATTGAGCCGAAAGCGTCCAACGGACACCGGTTTATTCTCGTAGCAA